>NC_056061.1:41882500-44382500 GCF_016772045.2 Ovis aries
AAGAGCTGGGAATCAATTCAGCAAAACTGACCGAAGGTGTTGAGATGTGATGGGTCTTTTTGTCAAATGAAAAAACAAAATAAGACCCTCTAACTCTAATGGAACAATGTCTACAAAATCAAAGAATATAAAGGTAGCTCAAGAAAAGTAGAAATAAATAAATAGAATAAAAATAAAAAGACAAGGAAGAAAACAACTGACATGAGATGTGAGTTAAATAACTTGATTAGAAATACCTCGGAAAGGAGAGGAGCATCTATAGGAAAAGTAGCAGTGAGAGTTGACTGAGAAGTCATCGGTGAGGAGGGGAGTAAATAAGGATTAGAAGTTATCTAAGGAAACGGCAACCCACATCCTGTGTTCTTGCCTGGAGAATCCCAGGGATGGCGGAGCCTGATGGGCTGCCGTCTATGGGGTCACACAGAGTCGGACACGACTGAAGCGACTTAGCAGCAGCAGCAGCAACTGTCATCAAATAAAATACCCCAGCAGTTTTCAGAGCATTTACAAGTTCAGATTTTCCTATAATGTTGCCAGTTACCAAACAAAAGTGTTTATCTGCTCTCTTTATGTTCCACCGCCTAAGAAGAAGTCGTAGAGCTATCTGAAGGATAGGACACATTCCAAACCACTTGTTTAGGATTAAGTGAAACTGTCAGTGAAAGAAATTCTGGTTTAACCAAGATTAAAATTTATTTTCTCTTACATAGAGGCCCACATTTGCATTCCAGCACTGATATGATCTGCACTAATAATATCAATTGGTATTTTTATCTACCTTTTTCTCTAATATACTCCATGCTTGAATTTTGAGTGGCTTTTCAGTTCCAATGAACATGTCTGTAATTGCAACTAACAGGAAGAAAAGGAGTGAAAGGAATCAGATACGGTTCCTCTTTTCTGAGGTATTTCCTAGAAGTGGCATATATCATTTGTTTTCACAACCCACTGGCAGAAGCTTGATTGCTTACATACCCGATAGCTTCAATGAGGACTGGGCATCATAGCATTATTCTCAAGGAATTCACATTCCTACCTAATAATAAGGAGATGTTACCAAAGGAAAAGAGACTAGCACTTGGAAGACAAATAGCGGCATCTACCACATATGCTTTTCATAAATATTTGCCAATAATGAGCAAAAAATAACTTAGGGAAAAACAAAACAGGCATCAGCTTTAAGAGTGCTACAGGAGATAATCACACATGGACTAAAATCTGTGAAAATAAGATTATTAAGGATTACTGTATTAATTTTTCCATAAGTACAAAATTTAGAATATAAAAAGCATCTTCTTAAAAATTCTGAAGCACTGAAAACTGCCAATTGCCAATGAAAGTTATGCTCTGTGTATGATTCATTTGGAACACTTTTTATAAAACTAGTTTTAAGAAGGAGATTAGAAATTGGCACATCTCTGTCCCAATCTTAATTGGAATTTTCAAATATTTTTATGAGCAAATGAGATTGAATAAGCTATGATTTTTTTCTCAAGTACAATTTTGTCATGTTAAACACAGACAATATTAGAAAGCTACTATAATCCATCAAAAAGAATGAATAAACCATGGAGCTGCAATATAATTTTGTGCCCTTTTCAGAAACCTCATTTCTGAATGCAATCCAGATCCTGAATAGTTTTACAATGCTAGTGAGATTGGATTATTTATGATACTTGTGATATTCTAGTGATATTCTTAGTATTTGTTCATGAATTTTATTCCTAATTTTTAAGGGGATTAAATTCAGTTTGACTACTCTTACATGCAGTATTCCATCAGACAAAATCTTGAGTTTTGCAATTGCAAATAGTCTTAAGGGTAGTCATTCTCAGTAGTGAGACAAAAAGGCACACCTCTATTTGAAACACCTGAAGAGGGCATTTAGACTTCATATTTTCTCTCCCTGTCCAGAGTCCAATATATCTCCCACCAAGAGGTCTGTCTGTGTGTGCGCACACATGCGCATTATCATCTATCCATCTATTGTCCTATCATCTGCATTCATCTTTTTCTTTCTGTCCCAAACTAGTTATCATTTGAAACATCTGCTTCTGCTTTCTCCTCTAATCTCTTGCTTGCATTTTCCTCAAATAAACCTCACTCTTACTCAACCTCACTCTTACTCAAGTAGAATATCATCACACCAAGCAATCAATGCACTCCTTATCATATCCTTACCCTCGGTCTCTCAGATAATCTAGTCTGGAAGACCAAAGTCACTGTCTCTTGGCCTAATGCTGCATCTGCCCCTTCATCTCTAAGGGTTCTTATACTTGGGTACTAGGTTCTGTGTCTTCTGGTTCTCCATCACTTTCTATCTATAATTCACAGAACTCGGTTACAATGAGCTTAAAATGTATAGCAGAATGAGGTGAAAATTAATAGTGGGCAGATGGCAAGAGTCAATTGGAAAAAGAGACAGAAAACTGAAGCCAAATTATCAGAGACAGAATACAGTGTTAAATTAACTTAAGAAAAAAGCTACATCAGGGAAGGGAGAGTTTATTATTTTTCTCTCATTATCTTTGTTTTTCTATCATTCTTTCTCACACACAATTTTTTTATTTAAAGTTCAGGAAAATTGCTAAGAAAAACAAAATAAAAACTCATGTATATGCTAACAAAAATTAACATAGCAATGTTTTTCATATTTGATCATAGCTTTTCTTCTTAAAAATATTGCAGAGTTAAAGAACACTGTTTAACTAAAGTAGTCACAGTCCAGATTTTGTTACTGTTATATATTCAGAGAAATTTATTCTTTTTATGTATTCACTAAATATAAAATATTATTTCATATATTTTATAGCTTTTACTCTTTGTGTATTAATTCTATCTGAAGTTAAACATTAAGACTTGCTACTTGCTACTAAGTTTGTAGAGTTTTCTGGGCATAATGATGCCAAGGGGCAATTTTCATCTTTTGAAATAAAAAAGTTTACAATGTGAAGTGTGTATTTAGTCATAGATACTGTCCTTATAGGGCTTCCCTAGTGGCTCAGCTGGTAAAGAATCCGCCTGCAATGCTGGACACCTGGGTTAGATCCCTCGGTTGGGAAGATCCCCTGGAGAATGGAACAGCTACCCACTCCAGTATTATGGCCCAGAGAATTCCACAGACTGTATAGTCCATGGGGCCACAAAGAGCTGGACACAACTGAGTTGTACACCTTCACCATACTGGTAAGGAGCCCTGCCTGCCAACGCAGAAGATACAGAAGACATGGGTTCGATCCCTATGTCAGGAAGATCCCGTGGAGTATGAAATGACACCCCACTCCAGTATTCTTGCCTGGAAAATTCCATGGGCAGAAGAGCCTGGCAGGCCACAGTCCATGAGGTTACAAAGAGTCGGACACATCTGAGTGCACATGCACGCATACAAATTGTACTGGAAGTTAGGACGGTGTGTTGTGGCACAAAACAGTGGTGTGTAACTTAGAAGGACAAGGAGTTTGGGTAAGGCAGATGACTCTGTCAGGGGAACCCAGATGTAAGAGAATCCTTAGCACAGACAAACTTAAAAAAAGAACTTCAGATGAACCCAGATGTAAGAGAATCCTTAGCATAGACAAACTTAAAAAAAGAACTTCAGATACCCTTTCCTAGTAGGTTCTACTTACCTTGTTGTATTCTGTGAACCTGAACTGAGGTTCTGATCCTAATCTCAATCTTTAAACCAGCTTCTAGTTTTCCTAATCTTTCCATCCATCTGGAAACTCTATCTTATCATGGAAATAATTTTGGTAGCTTAATTCTGGTGTCCTGTATCCTAAAAGCTCTACTGACAGCTCTCCATCTCTTTGTCACCATCAGTACCTGATAACTTGACCCATCTGCCTGATTATTTCCACAGTGGATTGTTTGACATACCTGTTCCTGCCACTCTGATTAACCCTGCCATTGGGATCAGTTCAGCAGAAAGGGTCTCATCCCCTCCCATTGACATTGTGCTAGTGAGGCAGAAAAATGGATAATGTTTTAAATGTTGCTGACAAGGCAAAGGACATTGATAATGAGAGTAGAGAAGTTAACTTTCTGAAGAGCAAGAAAATTACTTGAAGAAGGCTGATTCAGCCTTTGAGTCACTAATTAATTTTTGAAAAAGACAGAAGTGTCACAGAGCCCAGGAGGTCACGGAACATTCTTCATTTTAATTCAATAAGAAAGAGGTAAATGGAAACAAAAACTTGATATTAGAGACTTTTTCAGTAAAGTAAGCTCTGCTTATCTCCTGGAGCTAGTATTTAGTGAACAGTAAGTTCAATATAAAAATAGCTAGTGCCATAGAACAAAAATTGGTATTTATTACTATACCCCTTGGCCACAGTATGTCATGTTTACTAAGGTATGCAAGTTGATATAATATCTTTGAATTATATTTTCTCTCAAGAAAAGTTTTTGTATTAACTCTGCATAAAGATTCAATCCCTTCAGTTATTTCTTATTATTCTTTTAGAATAACCCTTAAGGTTGATACGAAATATTTGCCAATGTTTAAGTCATTAAGGCATTTTAATATACACTTTTCAAAAAATTTCCACAGAATGAATAATTATTTACTTAAATTTTACATGTCAGTTATTACCATGGTTATTAGAAATGTATAATATATGCATTTTATTGACATGTATAGAATCAAATTTTCATTTATAAATTATTTTAAAATTTAATTATTGAATGTTATCTAAAATTTCCTTTTTTATATTTTATTTTTATATAATATGTTAATCACATTACAAGGTTATTAAAATTATACTTTCAATTTTTTAGTTAAATGATTTTAAGTATTCTTAACTCAGTCTTCAAAAGTTTCAGTAAGAATTTTAATTTCATACTGTGACCTATAAAGTCTACTGTTTTCTTATCTGATGGGACACTGTTATTTGACAATAAAATTTTTTGCTTTAGTTTTTAGTGGAAGTTGTTTTCAACCTGATTTTAGAATAGTAGCTAAAATGTCATTAAAAACACAGACTGACATTTTTGTCACAGTTAATGCTTAAAAAGAAAGACAAGCTTATATTCAAATAGAGTTTATTAAACTGTTTTGGGGAAAAGGATGCAGAACAAAATAAGTAAATTGTAGTGGTCATTATATTGGGAAAACTTGGTATTGATAAGTATAAAAATGCAGTTTTATTATTGTTCTTATAAAAAGTCACTGTTACTTTGTAAAATGGTAAATCAATATAATTGAGTACTGTGAAAAAAAACAAGGCCTAGTAAACGTTTCAAGAGAAATATGCAATCTGCGTATATTTGAAATTTTTGTTAAAATTCATTGTTGTTTCTCTTTAGTCCCCAAGTCATGTCTGACTCTTCATGAGCCCATGGACTGCAGCATGCCAGGCTTCACTGTCCCTCATATTCTACATAAATATGTTAAAATTCATATTCATGTGGAATAAATACAAACAAAAACAAAGTTCAAGCAACAGAAAGCCAATATTGCTCACTCTTATTATCACACACAAGAGAAATTGCTGAGGGCAAGTTCTAGACCCAGGATATCTGATAGAGACTGACTGGGGGTTGGCATGCCCTGAGAGAGACCTCACATTCCAAGCTGAATATATAAGTAAATCTGAGGCAGACATTTTTTTCAAGGCACTTTAGAAAGAAGAAAAGTTCTTAGACTTTCAGAAAATTTAAGATAAGTCGCTCGCTCAGTCATGTCCGACTCTTTGCGACCTCGTGGACTGTAGCCCACCAGACTCCTCCATCCATGGGATTCTTCAGGCAAGAATACTGGAGTGGGTTGCCATTTCCTTCTCCAGGGGATCTTCTCAGCCCAGGGATCGAACCCACGTCTCCCGCATTGCAGGCAGACGCTTTAACCTCTGAGCCACCAGGGAAGCCCTAAATTTAAGATAAGTGAAATTAAAAAGGGAGGAGGACTGCACTGTGTGCATACAGTTCAAAGATCACTATAGGAGTCAGATATTGAGGGCAGGGGGAGAAGGGGACGACAGAGGATGAGATGGTTGGATGGCATCACTGACTCAATGAACATGGGTTTGGGTGAACTCCGGAAGTTGGTGATGGACAGGGAGGCCTGGAGTGCCGCGATTCATGAGGGTCTCAAAGAGTCGGACACAACTGAGCCACTGAACTGAACTGAACTAATAGGAGTCAGAAGGTTAGCAAAAATTCAGAAAAAGACAAATTCAGTTTGTACCTACATAGACAAGGTTACAGGTAACAGCATTTGGAATGTATTGAATGCTGATTAATCCAGACCATCTACTAATGTCTATATTATCTGATCAATTGCTCACTGCATTTCTATGAAGGGGTTGATTTTCTCTACATCTTATAAATTAGGAAACTGAGAGTTTGAGATGGTAAACAACATAACATACCCAAGGAGCTTAATAATAATTCTTAACAGAGAAAGGACAAATCTCTATTCCTTTTTCTATTTCAAAGCTTCTGTTTTTAATTCACGTAATAAAGAACTGCAGCTATGCTGGACTGCCACCTCAGATCAGGGTTTCTGCACTTAGTGAAGAAGCATTAATGGACTGCATATATATTGATGAATGTGCCCAAGTTAACTGAATTATAAAGTACAAATAATTTTTATTGTATAATAGAAGTTCAGTCATTTTCAATTAGTGTTTTCATTGCCTTTATAAACTCTTAAATTAGAACATTCTTCTAGGTGTTGCTATGGATGGAATGTCTTGTCTAACTCAACGTAAGAGTCAAGATCCTGATTCTAGAATAAGCAGACTTGGAAATATATGACTCTAACAAAATGTTACTTGAATAAGGACTATTTTTTTAAACCTAAATTAAATTACCTGAACTTTACTTATTCATGGAGCGACTATCTATAGACTATTTTTCTGAAGATAATCTACTTTACTAGAGAACCAAAGTTGAGTATGGTACTGAAAAGAAAAGTAATAATAAATGAAGCCTATAGGCAAATTTAGAAAAGGCATGGAATTGCTATTTACCAAAGAGTTTGGAAGCTTAAGAAAAAACTGTATTATGAAAAGATAATAAAAGTATATAGTTGTTATAAAAAAAATCCAGGCTTTCTTCACAATTGGGTAGCCTGGGGCAAAAGAATGAATGACTACCAGATTCCAAAGGCCATCTCTGATGATTAAAGTACAAGATGATGGCAAAAATAAAAAGAAGATTTAAGACTGCAGGATGATTTTTTCCCCCTTGAGTTTACTTTGAAAATGAGGAAAATCTCTATTAGAACTAATCAAATCATATTTAAAGACTTGTGTTTCACTAGAGGAATATTTATATAAGAATATTATCTTTTATTTAATACTTACAAGCTTAAGCATTCCCTTTATAGATATGATTTTTATGTGTAAGATACATTTATGCATAAAATTTATATTCATTATTCACTAAACATTTCAGATTTATAAATGCATTGATAATAATTGCATTTGCTTTTATAATGTCCTTATGCAATATGTAAGAGAGGAACTAATCTAAGTGTTGCCCTGCTCTGGTCACTGCTACAATCACCACCACCAACACGTCCATGGTGTGATGACCTTGCCACTATTTACAGACTGCTCCTAACTACAATTACCAACATATTTACTAGAGTTAAGTTGGAGGCATCTATACAGTAAACACTGGAATTTAAACTGATTTTTAACAGAAATAGATGAGAATGCTATTTTCTCAATTTAATGTATCCTCATTTATTTCACTATGGTAATTAGGGTAATCTAATGTTCAGTTCAGTTCAGTCACTCAGTCATGTCCTACTCTTTGCGACCCCATGAATCGCAGCACGCCAGGCCTCCCTGTCCATCACCAACTCCTGGAGTTCACTCAGAGTGGCGTCCATTGAGTCAGTGATGCCATCCAGCCATCTCATCCTCTGACGTCCCCTTCTCCTCCTGCCCCCAGTCCCTCCCAGCATTAAAGTCTTCTCCAATGAGTCAACTCTTCACATGAGGTGGCCAAAGTACTGGAGTTTCAGCTTTAGCATCATTCCTTCCAAAGAAATCCCAGGGCTGATCTCCTTTATAATGGACTGGTTGGATCTCCTTGCAGTCCACAGGACTCAAGAGTCTTCTCCAACACCACAGTTCAAAAGCATCGATTCTTCGGCGCTCAGCCTTCTTCACAGTCCAACTCTCACATCCACACATGACCACTGGAAAAACCATAGCCTTGACTAGACGGATCTTAGTCAGCAAAGTAATGTCTCTGCTTTTGAATATGCTATCTAGGTTAATCATAACTTTTCTTCCAAGGAGTAAGCGTCTTTTAATTTCATGGCTGCAGTCACCATCTGCAGTGATTTTGGAGCCCCCCAAAATAAAGTCTGACACTGTTTCCACTGTTTCTCCATCTATTTCCCATGGAGTGATGGGACCGGATATCATGATCTTCATTTTCTGAATATTGAGCTTTAAGCCAACTTTTTCACTCTCCTCTTTCACTTTCATCAAGAGGCTTTTAGTTCCTCTTCACTTTCTGCCATAAGGGTGGTGTCATCTGCATATCTGAGGTGATTGATATTTCTCCCGCAATCTTGATTCCAGCTTGTGTTTCTTCCAGTCCAGCGTTTCTCATGATGTACTCTGCATGTAAGTTAAATAAGCAGGGTGACAATATACAGCCTTGACTTAAGTCCTTTTCCTATTTGAAACCAGTCTGTTGTTCCATGTCCAGTTCTAACTGTTGCTTCCTGGCCTGCATATCAGATTTCTCAAGTAGGCTGTGATTCACGGGGTCGCAAAGAGTCAGACACAACTGAGTGACTGAACTGAACTGAATATTAGTAGATAAATCAGTAAACAGCCATATAAATCCAAAATTTGCAATTATTAAATCTATGATAATGGATAATAACATATGACTTAGCGACTAAACAACAATACATTGACAAATAGTTTGTCTCAGGAATTCCTCACAGTCACCCTGAGAAGTATGTTCAGTGATTGTCATTTCCACTTTGTAGATGCGGAAATTGAGGCTTAGAGATATAAAATAATCTACTTAATTCACACAGCCAAAAGGTGGGGGAACCAGGATTGAAGGCTTGGCTGAATTTAGCCTCCAGATTTTTGTGCAGGTATCACCTAGGCCTATACATCATGAGAGCTTAGCACTGGCATTTAATGAAAACAAATGGTAGTATATATAAATTTAACAATTTGCATTTTAATAATAATTTTTTTAAAGAGTTTCTTGATTTTTACTGAAATAAAATTATAAGCAGTGTCATGTGGTAGCTGAGATTTCAAATTCTAGCATTAAACTCGGAGAAGGCAATGGCACCCTACTCCAGTACTCTTGCCTGGAAAATCCCATGGATGGAGGAGCCTGGTGGGCTGCAGTCCATGGGGTTGCTAAGAGTCAGGCACGACTGAACAACTTCACTTTCGCTTTTTACTTTCATGCATTGGAGAAGGAAATGGCAACCCACTCCAGTATTCTTGCCTGGAGAATCCCAGAGACAGAGCCTAGTGGGCTGCCGTCTATGAGGTCGCACAGAGTCTGACACGACTGAAGTGACTTAGCAGCAGCAGCAGCAGCAGTGCTAAACTACCTGGATTCCAATCCTGGCTCAACAAGTTACCTTATCAATTGTATTGTTTAACCCCTGTGCCTCGGTTTCCTCTTCTGAAACTGGTGATTAAACAGTACCTATCTTACAGGGTTGTTATAAGGATTAAAGGAATAGTTCACATAAGTAGGGTAGACACTAAAATATTTTCCTAAGAGGATTCAAAGTAAGATTTTTAAGGGTAGAATCATGAATTTAAGCCTAGTACTTTAACTTTCTAGAATCAATGAATATTCAAATGGAAAGGACATGCAGTGAAATGACAAATAGAATGAAAAAAAATGTTGTATTTAGAAATTTACAATTAAAATTTTTAAAGAAACATGCACTTATATTTAATGTAGTTTTTGACAAAAAATCAATTGTTTAGAGCTGTTTGTAATCTGAATCTGTTCCTACCTGTATCATTATAAATTTTTTTATTTGAAATAGAGTTATTGAATAGATATCCTTTGCCTGTATGGCCTCTATTATCTATCAAATTAAGGGCCTTAAGGCACAAAATTACAAAGTAAAAGTGATTATTTGCAGACTAGCTTCTCCCCAGAATGTAATCATTCACAACTATTCAGGTTTACTTCCTTTCATAAAGGATCATTGCACATTTATAAAAATGTTCTGATGATGCTTTATATTTGGAACAAAACTAGAATCAAGCTTTATGTAGTATAAAGCAGTTCTTGGCAATAATCTAGGACAATTTTCTTCCTGATATGGAGCATCAAATCACCCTTGGATTCGATTTAAATCCCTAGACTCTACTAATGATGAACCTATTTTCCTTTTGATAATTCACAAAACTTCTAAAAGGATCAAGAGTCCAGAATAAAATCTTTAATCTCATCACAGGGTACACTATATGGATAAAGTACATGTTCCGTGTTTAATTTTTTTTTTAAATTAAAATAGGTATATCTAACTTACTATAATAATCACACATTTTCCCTTGTGGTCCTAAAGTTAAACTCAAATTTCTTTTATACCTTACAAACAAATAATTATATTTTTCCTAGAAGTTCCTAGTTATTTATACATTATTAAGTATTGTTTAATACTACACTTCTTATTGTACCTTCATATTTTATAGGTTCTTGAGATCACTGAGCTTTTGTTATCTAAAAGTTTGAATAAGAAGAATCAGCACATAATTAACTCAGTGATAAAATAATGTGGTGCTCAAAATACAGTTCAGAAGTTTGAGTCTAAACTCTTAATCAAAATTAGTTCAAGAATTTAAGGAGAAAAAGTCTCAAAAGATGTCTCACTTACCTCTCATTTATGTTCAAGGGAAGATTACAGCCATTTCTCATTGTGCAGTGCTTTAGTTTCCAATTGCATCCATGCACATCCTCCTAATTTTTCAAAGGTAGGGAGACTAAGAGCCAGCAGTGACATACCTTGTATATAGGAGATGTGGCTGCATCCTCCAGGCTGGCAGAATGATGTCACTGCAGGCTGGTGGGCTGCTAGCTGTTCAGGGATGGTCTTACTCAGGCCCATGGATACAGGATGATGCCAGGCTGAAGCTACTCCTTCAAAGTAAAGATACAGGTGCCTTAGGTCATTAGAAAACAGAAGTGGGGGTCTGAAAGCAAAGTAGCAGTTAAGTTTAAGCCCAAATGCTTGATTCCTACCTAATGCAAGGAAGCACTGAAAGCATTCATAAGGGGCTGCTCTTGGATCTATGTACTACATTACCTGTCTCATAGCTCAACACTAACCAGCCTGGGGTCCACTTAAAGTGATGTCCAAACTTATTTTCTGCCCTCTGATCCCAACATGCTTCTGAGCATTATTCTTTGTGGGGTCATTATTGGCTATTTTCATCCCCTAAGTACTCTGCTGTTTCCAGCTTATTGTCCTTGCTTACATGTCTTCTCTCTGGCAAGAATTCTATTTCCCCAGCCCTCTTGTTGTTTTCATGGTGCTAAAATTTGTATCTGGAGAAATCTTACTTTCCTTTATAAGAGGTTAATATTCCTTTGCCCTGAACAACCACAATTCAGTGGATATTTAGTTATACAATTACTATGTTCCAATTTTTTGGTTAAAAACTACATCTTCTCACACCCTTTATTATAGCCCACAGTATATAGTAAATGCAGTGTTTATGGAAAGAAGCTTTCTAGAAGCATGCAACTTCAAGTTCAAATCCAGATACTGTCACATTCTAGCTACATGAACTTAAGTATTAAAACTTTGACTAAAATACATTTTCTCTTAAAATTGTGAATCAAAATACCTATCTTGCAAGGCTGTTGAAAATTGTGTAACAATGTTCGAAAAAATATATAAAATGATTGAAAACAGAGTCTTTTCATTTATTCTCTATGTTTATTCTTTCCTTATTTTTCTGCAAATCAAATAATTACGTGCACAATTAGCCTTGGATTGTCAAGGGTAACATAATAACTGCTCTCTTGATCTATAAGACATTGCTTGAAATAGCATTAACATCCTATAAACAGTAAGCCATTTTAGTCATCCTAATTAGAGTAAAAACATTGTCCATATCTTCCAAGAAGAAAACTAAAGTTGATTTTCCATCTGGGGCTATTTAATTTTTAAATTGATAGATTTCAGGTTGATTTTGATTTATCCATGATTTCTGTACCTACAACTCATATGTATAAGTCGCAGAAATGTAGTGAGAGTGGTTGAAAAGCTTGAGTAAAATTTACATGAAAACTTTGCTCCAGTTTACCTAGTAAAGAACCTGACTGAAAACAAATCTTCAGGCACTCATTCTAAGGTGTGTCTCTGCTGGATAGTCTCTGCCCTTGGTTTTGCTTAGCAATATAATCAGAAGGTTATGGAATGTCTGGAATTTGCTTTCTAAGTCTACACAGCCTAAATAATGGTCACACTTACGGTTGGGTGGTATTTAAATATGCTGTTTCTCAAGGAGTATGGTTTCACTTTGGGGAGTGTTCAATTATCACAATCGAACTTCATTGCTAAGTATCACAATATACTGAAGCATCTTAGGGAGTTATTTTCAAGTGCCCCTACGCAACACACTGGTGAAAAAAAAATAGTCAAAGAAGCTTGCATTTAATGTCTCTCCACCTCAATCCTTACCCATATTAGGTCACAAGGGTAATGTCTAAAAGCAATAGAGACTGGAAGACTGAAGATTTCAAGACTAATGGAAACTCTTGATGGTAAATATTTTAAGTTTAAATTTGATGAAAGCCTTTTTAACTAAAGCTCCCATAAATATTGCTTTCTTATACCCAAGTTAATAGCCCAGATACATTTATTCATTCAAGATAAAATTAAAGTGGTAACTGAATAATACTCATAAGTATCTATTTTAATATTAATTTTAAAATAAGAATTTGCACAATCATACCACCTCTTCACCAATTTATGTTTGGGGCCATGAAATATGAATTCCAATATCATAGTAATCAAGAGAAAAAAGGAAAAGCAAGGGAGGGTGCCAACCTTATGCTACTGCTCTTTATTCACTTCTCCACCTAAGGTTAGAAAAGTTATCCTATAATGAAGTGCTTTTCCCTTACTGGGGATAAGGAAGTCTCATCTAGCCAACATACATTAGTGTTTAATACATCACAGGCATTATGTATACAGACATGAACATGTGTCCCTGCTCTTACATTCTAGCGGGGAAGACAGATGTGTAAACACATTATTACAATTCAGCTGGTTTAAACAATCCAAGAGAAGTAGGAATCTAGTATGTCAGGGCACCATAATTCTTAAAAGTAAGGCAAACTCAGCCTAGCATAAAACCTTGCAACTTGTAAACATGCAACTGTAATGGATAAATTTCTGTAGTAACAGTTACATAGAAAATCAACAGGAAATTGCTGGATCACATGGTAATTCTATTTTTAGTTTTTTGAGAAACCGTTCTGTTTTCCACAGTGACTGTATGGATTTATATTCCCATCAACATTGTACTGCTGCTGCTGCTCCTAAGTCGCTTCAGTCGTGTCCAACTCTGTGAGACCCCAGAGATGGCAGCCCACCAGGCTCCGCCGTCCCTGGGATTCTCCAGGCAAGAACACTGGAGTGGGTTGCCATTTCCTTCTCCAGTGCATGAAAGTGAAAAATGAAAGTGAAGTCACTCAGTTGTGTCTGACTCTTCATGACCCCATGGACTGCAAACTACCAGCCTCCTCCTTCCATGGGATTTTCCAGGCAAGAGTACTGGAGTGGGTTGCCATTGCCTTCTCTGCAACATTGTACGAGGATTCCCTTTACTCCACATCCTAGCCAGTATTTGTTATTTGTGTTCTTTTTGGAGATAGCTATTATGACAGGTGTGATATGTTGTCTTATTGTGGTTCTGATTTGCATTTCCCTGATAATTAGCAATGTTGAGCATCTCTTCACATGCCTGTTGACCATCCATTTTTTCCTCTTTGGAAAAATGTCTATTCAGTTCTACCTATTTAAAATCAGGCTATTTGCTTTTTTGGTGTTGATGTATGCATTATTTATATATGTTGGATATTAACACCTATTGGTCTTATCATTTGCAATATATTCTCCTGTTCAGTAGGTTATTGTTGATGGTTTCCTTTGCTGTGCAAAAAGTTTTAAGTTTAATTTAGGTCCCTTTTTTTTTTTTGGCTTTTATTTCTTTTGCTTTAGGGACAGATTCAAAAATATAGTACTATGATTTCTGTCAAAGAGTCTTCTGCCTATATTTTCCTCTAGGAGTGTTATGGTTCCCAATCTTACATTTAGGTCTTTAATTCATTTAGAGTGTATTTTTGTACGTAGTATTAGAAAAACAATGTTCTAGCATATGATCCAGCAATCCCACTCGTGAGTATATATCTGAAAATCACAAAACATTAATTTGAAAAGATGTATTCACCTCAATATTCATAGCGTTTTGTACAATGGTCAAAATATGGAAGCAATCCCAATTACCTAGATGAAAAGACAAAGAAGATGTGAGATATATACAAAGATATATACATATACACACAAGGAATATTACTCAGCTATAAAAGGAATGCAATTTTTCCATTTGCAGCAACATGGAAGGACCTTGAGAGTATGATACTAAGTGAAAGAAGTCAAATAGAGAAAGACAAATAGCATATGATATCACTTATATATGGAATCTAAAAAATATAACAAACTAGTGAATATAAAAAAAGCAGCAGACTCACAGATAAAAAGAACAAAGGTGTGGCTACCTGTGGGGAGGGGGGAGAAGGGAGAGACAACATAGGGGTAGGAGATACCAACTACTGTGTATAAAATAAGGTACAAGGACATATTGTGCAACATGGGGAATATAGTCAATATTTTATAGCAACTATGAATGGAATATAACCTTTACAATTGTGAATCACTATATTGTACACCTATAGCATATAATATTGCATATCAAGTATACTTCAATTTAAAAAATTTAAAAAGGAACAAAGTAATGCAAATTTTTCTTAATAATTAAACATAGCTTCAGTTTTCTGCTTCTAAGTAGATCCAACTATTTTGTTTTTAGTTGCATATTTTTTACTTAGTTCAAATATAAAAGGATATATTGAAATGTCTACTGTAAAATCTATGAATTTGATACTCAAAAATTAGAGTTTAATTGTTAGTTAATAAACTGACAGTTTTCTGCAAAACATTGTGTCAAATACTGAGTTTTAAAGGTCTGTAGAACAAAATGCCCCTGGCCTAAAAGAGCTCAATTAACACAAATTTCAATGTAATTTGTTATATTGACTCACCATAGGAAATGAAATGAATGTGAAAGCACAGCAGCTTATGAAATTTAGAAAACAGTTATTTGTTTGGGGGATATTTAAATACAGTGTATTTATGTATTTACTGACCTATTATAGATGTCTGGTAAACAATCCGCCTGCAATGCAGGAGACCCTGGTTCAATTCCTGGGTCAGGAAGATTCACTGGAGAAGGGATAAGCTACCCACTACAGTATTCTTGGGCTCCCCTGCTGGTTCAGCTGGTAAAGAATCCACCTGCAATGCGGGAGACCTGGGTTTGATCCCTTGGAGGAGGGAAAGGCTACCCACTCCATTATTCTGGCCTGGAGAATTTCATAGTCCATGGGATCACAAAGAATCGGACACGACTGAATGACTCTCACTTTCACTTTTCATAGACAGCTGGCAATCTAACCAGATTTCTCAAGTTGCTGGTTATGATGGTCTGACTGTCTCCCTTGGAATTACCTATATTCTTACTGGAAACAAAGTATTCTCGCATCACTTTAGAAGATAATATTGTCTTCCTTGAGTATTTTTTTTTAATAAAAATAAAGTCTCTATATGGAATTTTATTACTATGTGATACTTCTTTTGAGTTTGCAGTTTATATTTCTGTTATACTAAACTTCTGTTGGACTAACGAGTCATTTGGTAGAATAGTTTCCTTCCTGTCAAAAGCAATGTTTATGATTATATTAAATATCCGTATGTCTCTCAAAGTGTGCCTAGGTGTTCCCTTGAATATCTAATGTTAAACTAGTGATATTTCTTTTGTATGCATAAGTTATTTTATAAATTTTGTTAATGAATCTTCTAAAGAGAATAATCTTCTGTACTACTTATAGTTTTAGATTTTGCCACCTGTTCATATGAAATGATGCCATTATGCATAAACAAAATAGTGTTTAAGATGATTATATTATACACGCTTGAATGTATGTAAAAATGTTGAGTGGCAGGGGAGGGAAGAGTTTATGAAATTACATCTAATGTCACACTTTTAAATTGCTCATTATAGAAAAATAATTGATGCATGAGTATATATGATTTCTAAACCCCAAAAATTTACAAAAAGAAAGAGGAAAAAGGAGCAAAAGAGACATTTAATCTAGCAAAAGTCAGACAAGTCAAAAGCATTGAAAAGGGAAAAATAATTGAATCTGATAGAAGAAACAACACACAATAGTGTTGGTAGTTATAATAAAGATAATTAGGTAAATTTCCCTACTAACAGAAAAAATTCTAAAAGTAAAAAAGCAATTTAATCTGAATGTTATACATAAAGAAGTTGAACACAGACCCAACATTATTTAAAATAAATATTTGAGTAAAAGTATATTGTATAAGTGTGCATAAAATTAGTTCAGTTTGCCAATACTTAAATGAGCCAAAATAAGTTTCTAAACTTCAAGATGAGAACATAAATTGGACAGAGACTTTTATGCAATGACAGAAGTGACAATTCATGAAAATATATAATACTTCTGACCTTTTATCAAGCACCTTCTCATCAAGCACCATAACACTGAATTATATACAAAAGTGTCAAATACATGAACTAGACAAAAACACATTGAGATGGAGATCAATCACACTTTGTTTAGAATTTGACAATTGTATTAGCAACACTATACATGAGAATATAGAGAAAATATATAAATACTAGATAGTAAGATTTATTTTATGTACATGGTAAATGTGACAGAGAAAATGATGGAGAGATGGAGAGACAGAAACAAATATACTTACAAGATTTGTATATATATATATATATATATATATATATATATATGTATGTATACGGAGAGAGAGGGAGTACACACTGAATGTTCTGAATTTGAGATATTGTCAATTAATTTCAAAGGTTAAATTTAAAAGAATTTTAATTTCAAAATTTACAGTAGTGAGAACTAATAGGAAAGTAGGCTTTCAGTATCTGCAGAATTTATGGCAGATTTAGCTTTAGAATTCAGGGCCACCTTTATCCAAATCTCTAAAAAGCAGGAAAGGATAAGTTATTATCTAGACTGCATATATTCCTGAAACAAAACAGATACAGATTTCCTAAATTAAGTTTCCAGAATATTAACAATGTTAGAAGTCTGAGTTCAGTCAGTGAAACAAAATTCATGCTACGTAGCTTGTTAAAGAGGTATTAGTATGGGGAGCTATTTACATATGGAAACTTTAAAAATTCAAATAGAATATGGTGAGGCAATTTACATGGAAGATCGGATGTTATCAGGGCTTTGGACCATGGAAGGGGCTGAGACAGGAGGTAGTGGGACCACAGGAGGGAAATTGCTCAGCAGAAACTGACAGCAGCCCCTTTACACTGCCAGTCAGGGAAAGAGGGGAAAACCACCTGGTTACCCACTTCTCACCCTCTAGTCTCCCACCATCATCTCATTGGCCAACTCTAATCTGCAACTATTTAGTGTGTGAGCCCAGGACACTTAGTTTGCTGGGTTAGTCCCCTATGATTTGGAATAGGGTTGGAAGTACAGGGACTGTATTGTGTAAACAGACTAGTGACAAGCATACATTACCTCTTTATTGGAGAGGTTTAGAGGTTTACTTTCATTCTCTATTGCCTTAAAAAAAAATGGTCAACACAAATGTTTTTATTATCAAACAAAATGACTGAAAATTTATCACTAAGCATTCTTATGGGAAAAGAAACCAAATTATTTAAGTTTGGAAGAAAAGATTATATGTAAGAAATCAAAATGGTGTGCTGTGCTGAACAAGCAAGACTTATGACATAATCTTGACACATTTATCCCCTGCCCTTTTAGACATTATTGCACGAGGATAATCCTATCTTTATGAGACCGAAGATATATTTCACGCTTTGCTTCTCAGATGGTTAAATGAAAGTTCAACAACTACACTTAAATAAACAACCTCATGCCTCAATTCAGGAATTTAAATATCCAATTTCATGAAGTAATCAAAACTTCAAATTTGACCCAGAATGAATTCTTCTATCCTCTCCAGCTCTGACCTGGTTCAGGGTAAGAAGTTGCCTGGGGCCTCCCTCTTCTGCTAATTCCCTTCCCCCAATTCACTTCAACCCTCACCAGCTAGTGATTTTTCACTCCTCCAAAAAATAGAAGGAAAGTAGTTGGAAGAAAGCAGAGGATGAACCTGATCAGTTCTGATTTAGCTGGGTAACTTAATGTCTCTAAGCCTTACAGATCCTGAAATCTGATTCTTCTCTTTTGTCAACTATTTAGTTTCCTCTACAAATCCATACCTCCTCCATTACTCCTGACCTGGACAAGTACTTTTTTACTCCCACGTAACATACATGTGACCCTTTCTTCAACTTCTGGGCACAAAGAAGACTTCAGATTCTTCCAGCTAGGGGCTTCTCTCTCTCAAGGACCTATGATAACCAGAAGCAGGCACTGTTTTTCAGGCACACACCTTATGTTCACAAGAGACCTGGAGTGCATGGAAACCCAAATCAGGAAAATGATTAAAAAAAAAAATTGCTAACTGTAGCATCAAGGAACTAAAGAACTAAGCTTGAGAATTAGGTAGCTGATCTGTTCTCTCAAGAGGAGAATTTAAGAATGTCACCAAGGTTGCATATTAAAAAAAATGGATTATAAATATTTCTCTATCCCTTAAGTCGTCACAATAAACTGGAAAATTCTGAAAGAGATAGGAATACCAGACCACCTGACCTGCCTCTTGAGAAATCTGTATATAGGCCAGGAAGCAACAGTTAGAACTGGGCATGGAACAACAGACTGGTTTCAAATAGGAAAAGGAGTAAGTCAAGGCTGTATATTGTCACCCTGCTTATTTAACTTATATGCAGAGTACATCATGAGAAACACTGGGCTGGAAGAAACGCAAGCTGGAATCAAGATTGCCAGGAGAAATATCAATAACCTCAGATATGCAGACGACACCACCCTTATGGCAGAAAGTGAAGAGGAACTAAAAGCCTCTTGATGAAAGTGAAAGTGGACAGTGAAAATGTTGGCTTAAAGCTCAACATTCAGAAAACGAAGTTTATGGCATCTGGTCCCATCACTTCATGGGAAATAGATGGAGAAACAGTGGAAACAGTGTCAGACTTTATTTTGGGGGGCTCCAAAATCACTGCAGATGGCGACTGCAGCCATGAAATTAAAAGATGCTTACTCCTTGAAAGGAAAGTGATGACCAACCTCGATAGCATATTGAAAAACAGAGACATTACTTTGCCAACCAAGGTCCATCTAGTCAAGGCTATGGTTTTTCCAGTAGTCATGTATGGATGTGAGAGTTGGACCGTGAAGAAAGCTGAGCGCCGAAGAATTGATGCTTTGGAACTGTGGTGTAAGAGAAGACTCTTGAGAGTCCCTTAGACTGCAAGGAGATCCAACCAGTCCATTCTGAAGGAGATCAGCCCTGGGATTTCTTTGGAAGGAATGATGCTAAAGCTGAAACTCCAGTACTTTGGCCACCTCATGCGAAGAGTTGACTCATTGGAAAAGACTGTGATGCTGGGAGGGATTGGGGGCAGGAGGAGAAGGGGACGACTGAGGATGAGATGGCTGGATGGCATTACTGACTCGATGGACCGTGAGTCTGAGTGAACTCCGGGAGTTGGTGATGGACAAGGCCTGGCATGCTGGGATTCATGGGGTCGCAAAGAGTCGGACACGACTGAGTGACTGAACTGAACTGAACTGAGTCATCTGGTTCAAATTCATAATCCTTAGAAAGAGGTTATTTGTTAAATTTAGGTCTTATGTGTGCCCTTGTCTTTACCCAATTTCAGAGAATTAGGTAAAAGAATATTTCAGGAACCCTTCCATTTATATAAGCATTTAAGTTTACTACTCCACAAAAACTGTACATAATGTGGACCTTTATATATGGTGGTGAAAGAGAAAGCCCCATTGTGTATGCACTTATCAAGCTTCTGCTTAAATCCTGTTCCCTAATTTTGAATTAGGAAAAGCAGATCAGTGGGCCAAACCCAGATTTAAGGCATTGAGAAAGAGACCCCAACTCTTGCTTAGAGAAGCTGTGCAATACAAAGGAAAGGAGAAATGAATAATGTGTGATCTTCCTCTGACATGCCAGTGATAGTTCACAAAAAAATTTGCTCCATGGCCCATATTCAGTCTTCCATTAGAAGTTTCCAAACATTTATTTAATATTAAGCACTATGTTGGAGATTTAATTATAAATATGGGAAAATGCTTACTCATAAGAACTAGTTACTTTGAGGAGATAGAGACCAAATTGAGTGATTGATATACTATATGTTATATGCTATGGTAAGAACATGCACAGTGCTGCAATTACATTGAGAATAACTTTGAAGGAGTGAACCCAACTTTAGTGGAAGAGCAAACAAAAGTTACAGTCTCTGGAAAAGATGATATAAAGGTTTGAGTTAGAAGAAAATCAGGACCTATTATTATTCTATTGATATTTTTAGCCAATTTATAAAGCAAAAAAAAAAAAGGCATCAAAACTAACAATGAAAATGGAGAGCCATTATGATTTTCAGATGATGAAACTGGATTTGTAGATTTCCAAAAAGACCTACCAATAAAATTAAAATTAGCATTTGAACTGAATACATTCATGAACACAAATTTATTATACAGAATTCAATTGAGTTTTATACTACAAGAATAATTTGGAGATTAACATTTTGAAGAAATACCATTTAAAATCATATCAGAGGACATCGAACATCTAGGTATAAATCTGATGAAAGATGTGTAAGAATTCAACACTAAAACCTGCATACATTGATAACAACCTAATGATGCATTAAGAGATGTGAGAGAGAGACTGAATGAATAACTTGTCTAGGCATGAAAAAAAAAGATCATAGTTGGTTATCCAAAAAAAGTTATGTCTGTTATCTAAGAGCTTTCTCTTGCCTAGAACACCTTCTCGCCTTTCTTTCCACTGTAGCCTCTTCATCATAGCCCTAGTTCAGATACTCATCAATTCTTCTAAGAACTACTATAGCTGCCTTTTCGTTGGCTTTTAAGTTCAGATTTCATACATGTCAATACAATCCTATTTGAATATGCAACTATTCTCAGTCAAAATGTGTTGATGGGTTTCTATTACTACTTTACCAAAATCTGAACTCCTTACACAGCATAAGTTAACCTCAGCTCCAACCATGCATTGTCCTCCTAAAGCTGGTGTTTTGTGTATTGTTTCTCTTCCCTTCTCCTCCTTACAATCTCTTGATAACAGAAAATTCTTGCGAATCTTTGAAATCACATTTGAATTCTCCTTTCTGAATTTTCTTCCACCCTGCCTCTTAAACTATTATAGTACACTCTTGTATTACTTTATTCTGTTCTTCAAATATGCTTTGCATTTTTTTTTTTACAGACTGATAATATTTCTTCTCTGGATTGTGTCTATTTCTTCACTGCATTGTGAACCACTTAAATGGTTCACAAAATCCTAAGCCTCTACAGTGCCTGGTATTAGGGAGAGGATTAAAGATGTGAAAAATATTTTCATAGAGAATACTTTAAATACTTCCTTTATTTAAGGCAGGGAAATTAAAGCATAAAATCTGATAATTTGTAAAGTTTATTCTAACTAAATCACAGATGAAAGTTTCTATTCCACTATCAGAAACTAGTATTTACTTTTAGCTGACCAAATTTTTTTTTATTCATATTATTTATCTTCTAAAGATAGAATTATGATTTGTATATTATAAACTATTCTCTCTGGCCCACACGGGATTTGACTTTAATGTTCTTTCAGATATTAGACCTATTACACAGAGATAACTTCTATTAAGATTTTGAACTACCATGTGGCTTCTGTCACAAAAAGGCTATAGAAATAAATCAAATATGAAATTATGATTTTATTTAAAAGAGCCATTGTGTATAAACTATTCCAAACTATGTCTAGACTAAAGCATATTCTAAAAAAAAATCTTATTCCTTTTTTTATATATAAATGATAACAAAATGAAAAGTCCATTAAGTTAATATACATTAGATAAAACAAATGTAAATATTTCCAAACAATGCAAAACTTCCAAAATAAATTGATCTTATTTATTATTTAAGTTATAATATAAAAGAAAATAAGGTGAAACTTTACATTTGTAGTTAAAATGTTTATGCCTCAGGCTTCTGTAGCAATATACCTGCAGTTAATGGAAAACATTTTTAACTCAGGGATGTTAAGCACAATTTGTTTCTGTAGCTGAATTTAATTATAGAATTTTATTTTGAAAATGAGATAAATTATAGAACTTAATTCTTTCTTCATATGCACTACTTTTTTGAAGTACAAAGTGGAGGAGACTTTCTACTTGTAAACTATATCTGTCCATGTCTATAAAAATCTGTATATGGATTTTGGCGCTATGTTTTTAATCACTAATGCATTTACATTTTTATTACTTAAAATCTAACTTTGGAATACTTAATATTATAAATATATATTTTTTTCTAATTTTATATTTACATTTATGTCTTAGAATCTCAAAGGCATGGTATATACATCAATTTTAAGATTAGTAGAAATTGGATTTGGGATAATATTTGATTAGGCTAAGAAATAAAGCATTCTGGCCAACACACACTTCCTATTAAAAAGATAATAAGTAAGGGGGAGGAGCAGGGATAGTTAAGGAGTTTGGAATTGACATGTACACCCTGCTGTGCTTGAAATGGATAACCAACGAGGTCCTACTGTATCGTACAGGGAACTCTGCTTAATGTCATGTGGCAGCCTGGATGGGAGGGGAGATTGGGGGAGAATGGATGGATATATACGTATGGCTGAATCCCTTTGCTGTCCGCTTGAAACTATCACAACATTGGTAATTGGCTATTCTCCAATATAATATAAAATGTTTTCTAAAATTTTAAAAATACAAGAGGAATAATCACAAATGAAAATAACTTCTACTTGTTAGCGCTATCTAACTTCTGTGGGAAGATCAATACTGAATTCAACTGAATTAGATGGGAGTTTGGCCTGAAACAGAGACTGAAACAAAAAAATTAACCTATATCTGAATCTTAAAATGAGAACTTTTGTTTTCATCTAAAGAAACCAGAAGTGACATGACAGAAATAGCCATTAGATTTTAGAATGCATCATACTTTGAAAATACTTAACAATGTTTTGAAACTAAAGACGCTTCTGCTCTAAATAATGACCTAGGTGAGAAGATTCCTGGTTGCTATTTGCCTGAAAACAACTTCAGTGAAAGCAGGATTTAGAGTCCTAATAAAAGTCTAAACTGGAAATAAATATTATAAAACATTTTATCACTTTTATTTAGCTTTCATTTACTAGGGACATTTTAATGTACTGTCAAAGAAATTTTATCAAAAGAATGTAATTTACACATCTGGTGAAATCTAAGTGGTTTTCCATAATTATCAGTTTCAATTTTCCTCATTATCTTGTCATATTTCTACATCAGGGTGTTTTAGGCCTTTGGCTCTTACTAGTAGTCCATTTGGGCGTAAAGTAATGTAAGCGTAAGAAGGAAAAAAAAAACAAACCTTTAAAACTATTTAATGATGATGACTATGACAGCGATTAGTGAAACTGAGTTGATAACCTAATTGACAAATTGATTGTGCCAGGAATTGTGCATCACAACCTAAAGCTATCACTCAATATAAACTAAAATGAATTCTTGAAACATTTCATTTTAAATACAAAAATTATTATTAAATAATTAATTACTATGTATGAGCTAAGAAAAAGAAATAGAACCACATTATTTTGTATGTGGTAATGATGATGTGAACTCCCTTGAACAAAGCACTCAAAATCCGACAATGCAAATACTGATACATACAAAATGTACCTTCAACAAAAAACTAGGATAGCTTTTCTAGCAGGAACATCCATCTAATAAACCTCAGTTGTTATGCTGCACTGGTTCACTAAGAAAGCAACAGAGGCAAGCTAGAAACCAGGCTACACTGCACTCATTTAAGAACGATTCTTACCCTATTTCTCATGTCATCGTTAGTAAGAAAACTTATTCTGCAAAAGCACTATAGTATATATGCAATCATCTGTACATGTGGAACATGTAATAAACTATAATTTAGTAACATATTGATATATGAATGTCAACAAGAGGCTAAAATACAAATATAATGAATATCTGACAGCCAAGTACATGTGGGAAAGTCTTCACATATAGAATTAACAAAGGAAATGAAAAAAATGGGTGTCATTATTTGTAAGACATTTATACAAAGTCTTAGTTATAAAAATAGATATGAGCAATGAATAAAGAGAATTTGGGAAGTATTTTTGGAGAGAGCTGTCTGAGATATGAATTCCTAAGGAGAAGGGGCTCTATACACTTTTACTCATGTTGACAGTGCGATGGGACCACTCAGATTTCTGAAATACGCTTCCTGAAGTTTTGAAACACAGAAGCCAAGTACCTGACTTCCACAGAGATCTGGAGAATAAACAATGGACTAACTTACTCCAATATCTTGCCTGGAGAATCCTTATGGACAGGGGAGCCTGGTGGGCTACAGTCCACAGGGTCACAAAGAGTTGGACACGACTGAATAAATTTAACACACACACAACTTACTACTCTGAAAGTGGAGACAGCAGGTCTTTGGGAAACAATTTGAGATAGCCAGTGTATTGACTGAGGTTTGTAATCCTAGACTCAGTCTTTTGCAAGACAAAGGCTATATAAATCTTTGCTGTGTAGTAGGTACTGGGTGTGTGGGGGAAAGGACAAGCATGGTTCCTGTTAGGTTCTACTTAATAACACCACCTAGTGGAAGAGTGTCAGAGAAGGCAATGGCACCCCACTCCAGTACTCTTGCCTGGAAAATCCCATCGACAGAGGAGCTTGGTGGGCTGCAGTCCATGGAGTCACTGGGAGTCAGACACAACTGAGTGACTTCACTTTCACTTTTCATTTTCATGCATTGGAGAAGGAAATGGCAACCCACTCTAGTGTTCTTGCCTGGAGAATCCCAGGGACGGGGGAGCCTGTTGGGCTGCTGTCTGTGGGGCTGCACAGAGTCAGACACGACTGAAGCAATTTAGCAGCAGCAGCAGCAGCAGTGGAAGAGTGACAACAGCAAGAAGCTGAAGGTGAATACCAGATCTCTAGTGGTTAAAAGAAGAGTTCAAAGTCATGACCTAAAAAGGATTCATAGTCCCAGATCAAAAGATCTGTAAGATGATATTCTCAGCAAATGACTCTCTAAAGATCCCACAAGAGAAAGAATCATCAGACACACACATGAGTGTAGTCAGCTTATCATGCAACAAATTCAAGTAAGGTCTTCCCTACTTTTAACTTCTACTCATCTTGCCTCATACACTTGTAAGCTGGCCTTTCACATCTACCCTTGGTCTCAATCAGAAATTGGTTTAAAAAAAAAAAAAGACAACTAGAAGTCAGGCTTGCCCTTTCTTGAGCATTCAGGTGAAAGTAGGCTCAAAATAATGAAAAGGAAATTAAAATGTTTTAATCAGATTTGCATTGAGTACATTTTGTACCAGACATCCAAATGTCTTAGTCAAGTTTGTACTTGTAAGTGAAAGGGACAAAAGCATCATGTATTAATTAAGAGTGGGCAGAAAAGCCTTTGCGGTTATAGAGTAATGATAATTGAATCATCCTCCAAGCCAGAGTCCTCAGCCTGCATCATATAAAAGCATGCTATCTATTTCATAAGTGTGTCCTAAAAATTAAATATATGAACACTTGTAAGGAGCTTGGAAATAAGCTTGGCATACAGTATATCCTCAAAAATATTAGTTGTTTTTATCATGCAATAACCTACTGAGTTAATTTCATATAGAACAAATCTTCCTTCTGATAAAAATGATCAAATAGTAATTTTCATATGACAAAATTGGCTTATCTGCAAATGTTTATAAATATTGGCTTCTTGCACAATAGTGAAATGTGAAAACATGCAGAATTATTTACTATACATCTTAAAAAATTGGTAGTGCCCTAGAAACAGATTCAATTATTGCCTCAATAACAATAGTTCAGATATCAATCCTGAAAAACTTTAATTTTCATTTAAATTACAATATTATGGGTGGTTTTATCTCTGTTATTTAAGATATATTTCTATGTCTTCTGCTTGATTATAATATAGACTAGTCATTCCTTTAACTTTCAATATTATTATAGTTAGCATTTTTGTTTTCCCTTATCTAAACTTTTAATGTTCTATAAAAATGGTTTCAGTAGGTTTTGTTATTCTTTAAGCTATTAGATGCAGGTCATTGGATATAAAATACATATTCTGGTTAGATTTGCCTAAAACTTTATTTTTCTCAGTTGATTCACAGTGCTATATTTTAAACTCTTCTAATTTCTGTCATTATAACATACTCTTTATGCGGTAGAGACAATATCATCAGACCCTTGAATACTGAAGAGACACAAATAATATAATTTTTCTTTGGATTCTGAGGTGAATATTTTAAGCTTCATTACCTATATTACTTTAAATACTCACCTATCCAATTAGCAGAAAGACTCTTAACTTCCCGAATTGGAAATGAGGAGCACCATTTGCACTTGATTTTAGAATGTATGCCAAAAATAATTAGCTTCTGTAACAGAGAATGACTCTGAATTTATTGTCAGACATGACTATAGCATAGAAAAGTACTGCCAAAGGAAAAGAATTCTAATGTTTCAAGGACATAAAGTTTTGATTCAGCTCTCAAAAATAAAGTCAGGATATGCTTTAGATTTTGAGTTTACCACTGGCAATTTAATATGGTCTTAGACATTCCATAGTATGGAAGTCAAACAGAAAATTTAACCAGCGATTCTATCACCTTCCAGATGTGGGAGAAATCAGGGATATCAAAGTTTGAATGAGATGTAACAGCAGCTTTTTGTTTTCTTTTGAGGCACTTGATCTCTGGACCTATCTATTCTTCACTATCTCTGTTTTACTCTTCACTGATGTTCATACTTGTGGGGGCTATCCATTGCCATATATCACTCAACTTCACATTTATTGCCTGCTCCTGAATTTAATTTTCTTCATTAATTTATGTGGTCATTAATTAAGGGGTAAGGAAACTTGCCCCTTCATAGATCACAGCCTCATCATGGGTGAAGGGGTTTGTATAACTCAGTGAAGCCAAGAGCCATGATGTACAGGGCCACTTGAGACAATGGTCACAGTGGAGAGTTGTGACCAAATGTGGTCCCCTGGGGGAGGGAGTGGCAAACCACTCCAGGATTCTCACTGCTAGAACCCCATGAAGACTATGAAAAGACAAAAAGATATGATACTGCAAGATGAGCCCTCAGGTCAGAAGATGTCCAGTGTGCTACTGGGGAAGAGAGGAAAGCAAATACTAATAGCTCCAGAAAGCACGAAGCAGATGAGCCAAAGCAAAAACAATGTTCAATGTTTCCGCTGAGTGCTGGGAACAATCCGTCCTAGCAAACATCCTTTCCCAACAGCACAAGAGATGATGTGTCTAGTGTGACAGTAAAGTCCAGTGGTGCAAAGAACACTATTGCACAGACTGTTAGGAGGTCCATGTCCCAAGGTGAATTGGATGTGGCCAAGTGGGAGATGACGAGAGTGAGCATCATCTTAAGAATCAGTGAACTAAAATGGACAGGAGGGGAAAATTTAAGTCAAATAACCATTATATCTACTACTTCTCCCTTAGAAGAAGTAGAGTAGCCCTCATAGGCAAGAAGATAATCCAAAATGCAGTACTTGGGGGCAATCTGAAAAATGATAGAATAATATGTTTGTTTCCAAGACAGACCATTCAACATCTCTGTAATCCAAGCCTATGCCTCAACCACTGATGCTGAAGAAGCTGAACTCACCGGTTCTGTAAAGAGTTACAACACCTTCTAGAACTAACACAGAAAAAGACGTTCTTTTCATTATAGGAGATTGGAAAGCAAAAGTAAGGAAGTCAAGAGACACCTGGAGTAAGAGGCAAGTTTGGCCTTGGAATACTAGATCAAGCTGGGTAAAGACTAACAGCATTTTGTGGAGAGAATATATTGGTCACAGCAAACAACCTCTTCTCAAACACAAGAGATGACGCTAAACATGGAAATCACCAAATGGTTAATAATGAAATCAGATTGGTTATATTCTTTACAGTGGAGGATGGAGAAGCTCTATACAGTCAGTAAAAACAAGACCTGGAGCTGATTGTGGCTCCGAACATCGGCTCTTTATTGCAAAATTCAGGTGAAGAAAGTAGGGAAAGCCACTAGACCATTCAGGTATAACCTAAATAAAATCCCTTGTGATTATACAGTGGAGGTGACTGTATAATCATACAAGGGGATAGATCTGGTAGAGAGAGAGCCTGAATAACTATGGACAGTGATTTGTAACATTGTATAGGAGACAGTGACCAAAACCATCCCAAAGAAAAAGAAATACAAGAAGGCAAAATGGTTATCTGAGGGGCCTTTACAAATAGCTAAGGAAAGAAGAGAAGTGAAAAGCAAGGGAGAAAAGGAAATATATACCCATATGAATGCAGAGTACCTGAGAATATCAAGAAAAGATAAGAAGGCCTTCCTCAGTGAACAATGAAAAGAAGTAGAGATAAACAATAGAATGGGAAAGACTAGAGATCTCTTCAAGAAAATTGGAGATACCAAGGGAACACTTCATGTAAGGATGGACATGATAAAGGACAGAAACAGTAGGGACCTAACAGAGGCAGAAGAGATTAAGAAGAGGTGGAAAGAATACAAAGAACTGTATAACAAAGATATTAATGACTTGGATAACCATGATGGTGTGTTCACTCACCTAGAGCCAGACATTCTGGAGTGTAAGGTCAAGTGGGCCTTGGGAAGCATTACTAAAAACAAAGTGAGTGGAGGTGATGCAATTCCAGCTGATTGCTTAGGATGCAATCGTAAAAGAAGATGATGTTAAGGTGCTACACTCAATTTGCCAGCAAATTTGGAAAACTCAGTAGTGGCCACAGGGCTGGAAAGAGCCAGTTTTCATTCCATTCCCAAAGAAAGGCAATGCCAAGAATATTTAAATTACCGGAAAACTGCACTCATTTCCCATGCTAGTAGGCTTATGCTCAAAATCTTTCAAGCTAAGCTTCAGCAGTATGTAAGTTGAGAACTTCCAAATGTACAAGCTGGGTTTAGAAAAGGCAGAGGAATTGGAGATCAAATTGCCAACTTTCACTGAATTTTAGAGAAAGCAAGGGAATTCCATAAAAAAAAAATCTACTCTCCTTTATTAACTATGCTAAAGCCTTTAACTGTGTGGATCACAACAAACTGTGGAAAATTCTTAAAGAGATGCGAGTATCAGCCACCTAACCTGCCTCCTAAGAAATCTGTATGTGGGTCAAGAAGCAACAGTTAGAACTGGACATGGCACAGCTGACTAGTTCGAAATTGGAAAAGGAGTATAACAGGACTGTATACTGTGACCCTGTTTATTTAACTTATATACAGAGTACCTCATGTGAAATTCTGGGCTGGCTGAATCACAAGCTGGAGTCAAACTTGTCGTGTCGATGTCAAATATGCAGACGATACCACTCTGATGCAGAAAGAGAAGAGGAACTAAAGAGATTTAATGACAGTGAAAAGGAAGAATGAAAAAGCTGGCTTAAAACTCAACATTCAAAAAACAAAGATCATGGTATCTGGTCCCATCACTTTTTGGCAAATAGAAGGGGAAATAGTAGAAGCTGTGACAGATTTTATTTGCTTGGGCTCCAAAATCACTGTGAATGGTGACTGCCACCATGAAATTAAGACACTTGTTCCTTGGAAGGAACGTATAACAAACCTAGACAGCATATTAAAAAGCATAGATATCACATTGTTGACAAAGGTCTGCACAGTCAAAGCTATGTTCTTTCACATACAGATATGAGTTTGGACCATAAAAAAGGCTGAGCACCAAAGAATTGATGCTTTTAAATTGTGGTGGTGGAGAAGAATCTTGAGAGTTCCTTGGACTGCAAGAAGATCCAACCAGTCCATCCTAAAGGAAATCAGTCCTGGAAGGACTGATGCTGAAACTGAAGCTCCAATACTCTGGCTACCTAAAGCAAAGCAGTGACTCATTGGGGAAAAACAAACAAACAAAACAGATGTTGGGAAATAATGGAGGCAAAAGGAGAAGAGGATGGTAGAAGATGAGATGATTCAATAGCTTCACTGATTCGATGGACATGAATTGGAGCAAACTCTGGGAGCTAGTGAAGGACAGGGAAGCCTGGCATGCTGCAGTGCATGGTGTCACAAAGAGTCAGATACAACTTAGTTCCCGAACAATAACAGCCAGGGAACGTATAGCTTCCCAGGTAGCTCAGTGGTATAAACTTGCCAGTGCAGGAGCCAGGAGATGAGAGCTTGATCCCTGGGTTAGGAAGATCTCTTGAAGGAAGAAATGACAACCCACTTCAGTATTCTTACCTGGATGATCCCATCAACAGAGGAGCCTGGTGTGTTATAGTTCATGGTGTCACAAAGAGTTGGGCACGACTGAGCATGCACACAAGGAAACTTACTGAAATGTGCATATGCCTCTAAGAAACTCATAGAGCCTCTTGTAAAATGGTATGTATTTACCAGGGTACTAAACCAGGGGAAGAGATATTTCAAAAATATGCTACATACTCTCCTATGGAGAGGTAGGAACACTGAATATGAGAGTTATAGATCAAATGGGCATAGTTCATCTTCTAGAACATTCAAGAGGGTTCTGTTATCATTCAGAGTATCCAGGGTTCTCAAGCAGCAGCCACTCAGAACCTGAGTTGACCAACCATTTGTCTATATTCTTCGGGTCGGATGTGGGTAGGATGGGTTCCATCTAAGGGATGCGAGAAACAACCTGTCCATGCCTATTGCCTGCCTGCAAGTGGTATCCTGGCAATCTACAGCCTTTCTTGACTTATACAGTTATCATTCTAATTTCTGTCTTTACCTTCACACAGCATTCTCCTTAGTCCGTGTCCAAATTTCTCTTTTTAAAGGAAGAGCAGTTGTAATGAATCCTAAGTCTAACTGACTTTGGTATGACCCCACTTTAACTAAGTGTATCTGTAACATTCTTATTCCCAGATTCACATCCTGAGGCACTAGAGGCTGGGACTTGCACTAATGAATTTGGAAGGAGACATAATTCAGTCCATAACACATGTAAAAAGATACTTGAAATACTAAATGCACAGACCTGGAATGACCTGAATGGATATGATGGATTGACCTCAGCAAAGAGATCCTCAGGATTGAGAGCAAAGAGAAGGCTGTGTGTAGGGCTTTTGGAAATCCTTACAGCGGAGGGTCTGGCAGGCATTCAGAGAAGTGACCAGATTTCTTCAGGAGTGTCAGAGGTTAGGGTCAGATGAGGATAATCCAAATGAGAATGATACAGAGCCACAGAATCACAGAAGGAGAGTGTTGTGTCTGAGGAGGATGCTTCCTGAAGGAAGAAGTCATAAGTGCCAATGGTTGCAGCTGCCCTGAGGCTCTTAGCCAGGTTTGCATTCAGGATTGTCTTTGTATAATGAGAACATTCTCGTATGGAGAACAATAGCTTGCCCGACATCTTTAATGAGCTACTGTCAGAGTGGGGATTGGCAATGAGAGCTCACAAGTCAGAAATAAGCCAAATTCCTGGCTGTCTAGTCTATAGATACCACCTGTCTGTTTTCGCTGGGAGAAACAGTGAGAGAACACACATTTGTCTCTATAGGATTTTAACTTGGGAAATGTTTTGGATTGCTTATTCAATCTTTCTGTTATATTTTAGGGCCAAAAAGTTTTCTGGATCTATTTCACAGCAAATCAGGATCTACAAATTCCTGTGGTATGATCCTGTTACGAGACCAGTGTCTAGGGAAGTAGTGAGGCACATGGAAAGCCTGCCCCGCTGGATGTATCACAGCCTCGGATTCTCATCCCAAGTGTATGAACTTGAACAGCCATCAAGCCCTCTGAATTTCAATCTCTTGGTGTATAGAACTCATCTTACAGTAGAAAAATGCTTAAGATATAAGACGATCCTTGCTATCATCTCCTCTCCTTATATTTCCTAAATGAAGTAAACATGGACTGAAAGGGTCTATGTAAAAGAGGCTCTGTCCTAGGTATTCTCACACACATTAATTATTTGTTTAATTTGGTTTAGTTGTAAGAGAGGATCTTCTATAACGTACATTCGTGGAGCACAATTTGAAATTGATAGACTGCTGTGCACTCTAATAAAAATGTTTTTCTGAGTTATCCCATCACGAGTCATGAAAGCAGAATGCACAATAAGAACAGAGAGAAGCAAACCTTATTAATCCAGTATTCAGGGAGAGATAAGACCTGCACAACTTTTTCCCCACACTTGGCACTAGAAATCTGCTACAGATACTGCAGATTTTTTAAAATAGCAACACTTGGAAGGATTGTCTACCTAGGTACTTGAAGCAAATGTCCAAAGAATCTGTGAAAGTTAACTGTGACTATACTCTTAAATGGGAAATATATACATAAAAAATTTAATGCATATTGATTTAAGATATACATGTGTTTATATGTACTCATATTGGTATACGGAGAAGGCAATGGCACCCCACTCCAGTACTCTTGCCTGGAAAATCCCATGGATGGAGGAGCCTGGTGGGCTACAGTCCATGGGGTCGCTAAGAGTCGGACACGACTGAGCGACTTCACTTGCACTTTTCACTTTCATACACTGGAGAAGGAAATGGCAACCCACTCAGTGTTCTTGCCTGGAGAATCCCACAGACGGGGGAGCCTGGTGGGCTGCCGTCTGTGGGGTCACATAGAGTCGGACACGACTGAAGCGACTTAGCAGCAGCAGCAGCAGCATATTGGTATATGTGAATGTGTACATTTTTAATATATATATGAAAATATAATATCTGTAAATGCTATGAAATAGGTTTTTCTGTAAACATTTATGATAGGACAATTAAGTTAACCAAATATTAATTTTTATTTTGGAAAGTCTAATTTACTTTAAGAAAAATATAATTCATAAAAATAATCTGTACTGAAACTTTAATATCTGGTCATTTCAAATAATTTATAACAAAAAATTACATTAACTTTTAAGCAGTATAAAACTGGGCTTCCCTGATAGCTCAGTTGGTAAAGAATTCTGCAATGCAGGAGACCCCAGTTGGATTCCTGGGTGGGTCGGAAAGATCAGCTGGAGGAGGGATAGGCTACCCACTCTGGTATTCTGGGGCTTCCCTTGTGGCTCAGCTAGTAAAGAACCCACCTGCAATGCAGGAGATCTGGGTTCAGTCCCTGGGTTGGGAAGATCTCCTGGAGAAGGGAAAGGCTACCCATCCCAGTATTCTTGTCTGGAGAATTCCATGGGCTGTATAGTTCATGGGGTCACAAAGAGTCAGATGGGACTTTCACGTTTCAAGAAGTATAATCTGATTTGTATCAGCTCTTGCCCTAAAACCAGAAAATTTTGGTATCACAGAGTGGAAGGACAGTAGATGAACACTTTTGAAGAAACGAAGATAGAGGCACATTCCTAGAGCCTAGGAAGGGGACAAAAGCTCATGTGTTGTAACACAAGAGGCACTATGTTCTGCTCCCTGGCAGTACCCAGGGGTATATCAACCTCAAGGGAAATGGCTTTATAAAGATACATGCAAAGTATTGGGTACTGGGGGTCCTAGCTACTACAAATATGTTAATGTCCTAGAGACAGGACAAGCACAACTAATTCCTCAATCACAGGGACTGTGAAGATCGTGATATTGAGTATCTAAATATAAATAGTGCATACTGAGGACTAATGGCTGAAATAGGTAGACTGAACTCAAGTCTGCTTAAATAAGAGGCAGGCAGATTTTGAAATGCTGGGGCAAGTTGATGGAAGGTTACTGGAAGACATTAGTGGAAAGTGAGTCAATGTGATGAAGCCATCTAACAAAATTTTAATAAAATGATGCAAGGACATATTATTATTTAGTCATTCAGTCATGTCTGACTGTTTTGCAACCCCATGAACTGTAGCCCACCAGGTTTCTCTGTCCATGGGATTTCCCAGGCAAGGATACTGGAGTAGGTAGCCATTTCCTTCTGCAGGGAATCTTCCTGACTCAGAGATCAAAACCACATCTCCTGCACTGCAGGCAGATTCTTCACCACTGAATCACCAACAAGTAGCAAGACAAAAATTAAATAATAACCTTGTCTTTCCTTTATATTAGGAAAAAAGAGAATATGATCCAATATTAAGCATTTTATAAGCTCTTCTTTTTTTAATCTTTTTATATCTGTTCTTTAAAACAGATAAGACCCATTGCATTTGGAAAAATGAAATGCTCAAAGCACCAGACTTTTGCAGATACCAGTTCTTCACAGAGTTTTGTTTTGTTTTGTTTTGTTTTTTTTCTTGGTGGGGGGAATTACACACGTAGGAATTGAAAACAGGTGCATATATAAGACAAAGGGAAAAAACCTATCGGAAATGTAAAACACTACACATTTTGGCATGAATTTCTATGTAACACTTGGAAAGAATGTCAGTAAAAATTTAAGAGGCATTCTTTGAGTCTTGTATAGTATCTCTTTAATAAGCATTTACCACAGTCAATTCTTAGTTATTTTAAAGTGGATACTATTTTAACATTATTTCAGTAGAACCGTTTTTCCATTGGTAAGGATATCAGTAAAAACTTAGGGGACTTTTTTTAATAATTGTGTACTGCCTTCATAAAAAGAATTTATGTTGGTCAACATTTTAATTATTTTAAAATAGAAAATATTTTTGATATATTTTAATACTCTCGTTTTCATATTTTATCATTAAATAATATATAACTATAATTTATCTTTGATTATGTATGTCTTTCAAAATCATTTGAGTGCCTTCTATATGTCAAGTATTTTCCTAGATATTGATACATAGTGGGTAAAGTCCCTGTTTCTTTGAGACAAAAAAAGAAAACCAAGTAAAGCAGAAGATAAGTAAGTACAAAATAAAATATGCAGTAGAGGGAGGGTGAAGGCTATTTTAGAATGGGTGTCTGAAAACAGCCTGCTAAGGATGTACCAGTTAAACTAAGAACTGTAGGGTGATAAATAATCAAGGGAGCATGTGTGAAATGTGTATTCCAAGCAGATGAACTAATGGAAATGGACTTGGGGAAAAAAAAAAAAAAAGACATGAGTGTTTAAGAAATAGAATAGAGCCTGTGTCAGGGAACTGAGACCCAGAACGTTTGAAGGTAAGTTCAAAGTGTCTGGTTTATTATGGCTGTTTACCAGGATGCTGAGAGCTGAGTTAAGGGACTCCATGACATTGCTGCCTTAACACACACATTATGTGTCTAGGCAGCCTGCAGGGTCTTTGAACTGACACTAGTGCCCTGTTTAGAACTCATGCCTTAGATCACAGCCTGCAAAGTCACAAGTAAATGTAAATTCCTGATATGACTTCCCCAATAATCCTGTGAAAAGCAGCCTTCTCAGCCATCCAGCGGAGAAGGCAATGGCAATGCACTCCAGTACTCTTGCCTGGAGAATTCCAGGGATAAGGGGGGCCTGGTGGGCTGCCATCTATGGGGTCGCACAGAGTCGGACATGACTGAAGTGACACAGCAGCAGCAGCAGCAGCCATCCAGAGCCTTCCTCTGATGTAAACCTTAGAAAAAAATAAATCTTTGATCAAAGTTTATCAAAGACCCCACCATCTTGGACCTTAACAAAGGTCCTGTCCTGTTCTCTCTACCTGGACCCTGCCTTGTCTCCCACTGTGGTCCCTGGAAGTGCTCTGTATCTCCCTCAGGACCTGTAAGTAGGAAACTTCTCTATTTCAGTTTAGTAATGAACTTCTGTTTCACTTTCCTTTGAGATCTGATCTTTTTGTTGCACCGTGGTTAACCATCCGCACCCTGGGGCTCTACTAAACAAATGTTAATTTAAGAAAACCACCATAAATGGGGTTTTGGGGAGAGTCCTAGGGATGTCACTGGGACTGTAGGATCCAATAAACAATACTATTTAAACCTAAAGGCATAGGGTTATGCTATGTTACCTGATGAGCGTGTTTTTGAAGGTGAATGTACGAGATCAAAGCCTAACCCAATGCTATACATTGGCAACTTTGATGATGATCTCTTCATTTGCTGTTTCAGTGTTAGGAAAACTTGAGAAAATGTGTAGTGTTAACTGTGGAGAAAAACCTTGCAATAGTTTGAATGTTTACCTGCATGCTTAGTTGCTTAGTCATGTTTGAAACTTTGTGACCCCATGGACTGTAGCCCTCCAGGCTCCTCTGTTCATGCGATTCTCCAGGCAAGAAGCCATTCCCTTCTCCAGGAGATCTTCCTGACCCAGGGACTGAATCTGGGTCTTCTGCATTCGAGATAGATTCTTTACTGTCTGAGCAACTGGTGTGTCTCTCACAAATTCCAAAATTCCTATGTTTAAACCCTATTCTCATTGTGATGGTGCTCTGAGATGAGGCCTTTCAGAGATGATTAGGTCATGAGGCTGGAGTCCTCATAAATGAGACTTGTGCTTTTATTAAAAGAGGCCAGAGATAGCGAATTTGTGATGGACATGTACACACTGCTATATTTAAAATGGATAACCAACAGGCACCTACTGTATAGCACAGGGAACTCAGCTCAATGTCATATGGCAGCCTGGATGGCAGGAGAGTTTGGGGGAGAATGGATACATGTAGATGTATGGCTGAGCCACTTTGCTGTTTACCTGAAACTATCACAACATTGTTAATTGGCTATATTCCAATATAAATAAAAAGTTAAAAACAAAAGAGTCCAGAGAGCTACCTAGCCCTCTTTCTGTCATATGAAAATACAAGAAGTCAGCACTCTACAACCAGGAAGAGGACTCTCACCAGAGCCTGACTCATCTGATACCATGATTTCATGGTTCAGCTTCCAGAAAAGTGTTATTCGCTCAGTCATGTCTGTTTGTGACCCCATTTACTGTAGCCCATCAGACTCCTCTGTCCATGGGATTTTCCAGGCCAGAATGCTGGAGTGCATTGCCATTTTCTTCTCCAGGGGGTCTTCCTGAACCAGGGACTGAACCCAGGTCCCCCACATTACAGGTGGATTTTTTCAATGCCTAATTACCACTTATTGATTGGTATATTCCTTTTAAGCACGAATGGGCTGAATAGTGGTACTGGTGTCACAATTCCCTTTATAGGACCCGCAGCACTTCAGGAAAACTGAGCAACTCAGGAAAAAAAAATAATACCAGCCTGTGTGAATGAATTTGAGTAGATTTTTATTGCAAGAACACTTGTCAGCCTTACTATAAAAGAATTTTGATTAACATATGTAAAATAGAAGAAAAAATTGTCTTAGTTCAGGTTGCTATAACAAATTACCATACATGGGATGGCATAATTAACAAGCCTCTGAGGCTTTTCTGGTGGTCAGATGGTAAAGAATCCATCTGCAATGCAGGAGACCTAGGTTCAATCCCCGGGTTGGGAAGACCCCTGGAGAAGGGAAAGGCTACCCACTCCAGTATTCTGGCCTGGAGAATTCCATAGACTGTACATACAGTCCATAGGGTTGCAAAGAGTCAGACACGACTGAGCGACTTTCACTTCACTATGTAAGACCTTCTATTAGAAGCAAAGAGAATGGCACAGTCCCTATTCTGCAAGAAATTAACTTCTACATGGGGAGAAGTGACATAGGCCATCAGAATATATATTTAACAATATGAGTCAATATCATTATAATTATTATCCACTTCATAATAATAACAAAGATGTTTATTGAGCACTTACAATATTTAAACATGCTTCTAAGTGTTTCTAAGCACACACCCTGTCATCTAAGTTTCCAACTGAATTCCAAGACGTTCATTGCTGTCATTATATTGTTTTTACAAGCAAGTAAATAGAGAGAAAGACCAAGGAAATTACAAAACCAATAACGATAAGTGTAATTATTAAGGAAGGAATTGGCAGTGGAGAGAGCCCTTTTAGCTTGGGGACAGGTGGAAGAAAGCCTAATCTGAGGCTGAAGGTATAGGTAGGCTTCTGAAAGTGGGTAGTGGAGGGAAAGGAGAGAGTCAAGGAAGAGGAGTACATTCTAACCTGAAGAAATAGCTTGGGAAGATATAAAAAAAAAAAAAAACAACTCAAGGTGATTTCAGGGTTACTGAGTGTACCTGAATAACTAGACAGAAGGGATCTTGGAGGGCAGTATGTTGAGAGACAGTCGGTGTTCATATTTGCAATTTATTTTATGAGGCTGTGTTGGAGAGTTTAAGAGTTAGGAAATTATTATAGTGGTTTAGATGTGGGTTGATAAGTACGGAATTAGTATGGACCTACCAGGTCTGGAAACGAGGCAGCAGATGTGAGGGAGCTTTGCAGGGAATAATCAATAGGCTTTCAAAACTAATTAGATGTGAGAGCTGTGCTGGGTCCGCTTGTGGAGTATTGAATTGCCTAAGGAGTGGCCACAGGATGGAGCTCGCCATTAACTAGCATGGAATTATTGCAGCCCAGGTCTTTAAGTGAGAGACGTTACAGACAAAACACAGGACAGAATTCCATAGAGGTCTATAAAAATAAGGTCCTTTAACAGCAATAAATATAATAAAAAATAACATTTTAAATGAATACAAATTTCTACATTTCTGCCCCCAAAGCACATCTGAAACAAACCGAGAGCTAGCATATGAGTACAAATATATTGTACTTGGACTAATGATCATCAAACACAGATATAAATAAATTGATATTCTTTGATCTGGCAATTTTTATTTAAGAATTTATCATAAATATTAATAATAAGAACAACTCTGTGTATGTATATGGACATATATTTGATACATGTCCTTTTCAGTGCTACTTTAATGTAAAAACAAGATATAAATTGGGGTCTAGATTACTAATATTAGAAAACTGGTTAAATTATAAAAATTATCATAATTAAAACCATGTATTCAAGAATACTTAGTGGTACATCCCATATGTATGAGATATTATGCAATGGAAAAAGAAGATTATTAAGCATTACATAAAGTATAATTCATGTTTAAAACATATTTTAAACATGTACATGTATTGATACAAGAGTACATACGCAAGTAAGCATGTATACATCAGCAAGATTTGAAGGCTGTTTATAAACTGAGTTATTTAAATGGATTATTTCTGGGTTTGTAGATTATGGGCAAGTTTTTAGTTTAGTTTCTTTTAAATGTTTTTTTCTAAATTCTGTGCCTTAAGAAATTACTAAAATAAAATGTTTAAAAATACACAGTATTATGTATCAATAGTAAATTATCTCTTTGAAAGAAGAAAGTGTTACTCACTGTCGTGTCCAATTCTTTGCGACCCCATGGACTGTAGCTCATCAGGCTCCTCTGTCCATGGAATTCTCCAGGCAGGAATACTGGAGAGTGTTGCCATTCCCTTCTCCAGGGGATCTTCTTGACCCAGGGATCAAACCCAGGTCTTCTACACTGCATGCAGATTCTCTACCGACTGAGCTACCCGGGAAGCCCAAATTACCTCTATACTTCAGTTTAAAAGTTTGCTTACAAATATTGCTGAAGCCTGGTTCATTTTGTGTAATTGAAGCTTCCCACAGGAGTTCACAAATCCATGATCTGATAAACTTTAACTGCGGTGCCACTACTCTGTCCACCTTGGGCTTCTAGAGTGATGTCAGGAAGACAGTTATGACCAGTGTTGCAGGAAGTTAGCCTTAACTTGAAGTACCCACCGCTGGACTGCTACACTTGAATCTACCCAAGAAGGAGATTTTATAGCCATTTGTGTTAATAAAGCAAGCGTAAATAAGCATCTGCCACATACTTTGTTCAGCAATATAGTTAGCTTAAATGCAGTAACTGCTTATGGCCTGCTTTTTGTTGTTGTTGTTACTTTGGTGAAAGCAGTTTGGGGGCCTAGGAGGTTCGAAAGATTAAAGCTACCAGATTATGTTCTATGCCTTTCCATCGCAGACTGGATGAGATGCTAGAAATAAGAGTTATGATAAATAAGTTCCATTGATCTAGTATTACATTTCAACTTTAGTTTATATGTAAAGATGATAGTCTTCATGATACTGTATCTAGTTTCAATTTCCAATAGCTATTATTTTTTTTTGCATATTCACTGTGTCAAGCTCTGTCTATTTATCTAGTCATTTAATCTTCCCCACGTTAATTCCAGGCAACCATAGCAGATGCTTAGAATATTCTTGCTTTACTACCACAAATGGCTAGAAAAGCTCCTACTTGGGTAGATTCAAGTGCAGCATTCCAGGCAACTATAGTTAAAACTCAACATTTGAAAAATTAAGATCATGGCATCCGGTCCCATCATTTTATGGCAAATAGATGGGGAAACAATGGAAACAGTGACAGACGTTATTTTCTTGGGCTCCAGAATCACTGAAGATGGTGACTGCACCCATGAAATTAAAAGATGCCCTTTGGAAGAAAAGTTATGACAAACCTAGACAGCGTATTAAAAAGCAGAGACATTACTTTGATGACAAAATTCTGTATAGTCAAAGCTATAGTTTTTCCAGTAGTCATGTATGGATGTGAGGGTTGGAGCATAAAGAAGGATAAATATCATAGAATTGATGCTTTTGAACAGTGGAGTTAGAGAAGACTCTTGAGGGTCCTTTGGATTGCAAGGTGATCAAACTAGTTAATCCTAAAGGAAATCAATTCTAAATATTCATTGAAAGGACTGATGCTGAAGCTCCAATACGCTGGCCACCTGATGCAAAGGGCTGACTCATTAGAGAAGATCCTGATGCTGGGAAAGATTGAAGGCAGGAGGAGAAGGCAAAGACAGAGGATGAGATGGTCGGATGGCATCACCAACTCAGTGGACATGAGTTTGAGCAATCTTCAGGAGATGGTGAAGGACAGGGATGCCTGGCATCCATGGGGTCACAAACAGTTGGACATGACTGAGTGACTGAACAAAACAAGGCAGGATTCCTTCTATACCCACTGGTCAGTCTTCCCCTAGCATTTTGCATTTGTTCCATTTTCCTTCTAATTTATAAATATCTCTTGAAGTTATTTATTATGTCTCTTTCTATGGTCTTTATTGAAGGAACTCCTACAGGTTACACTGTTGCTCTACACCTAACTCCACTTGTAACCAATTACATCTTTTAATTCAAACGTTCTGGTGGTTGGTCACTAAGGTGGTCCTGATGATCCCTGACTTCTGGTGTTCACAACTTTGTGTGGTTGTGACTTTATGATGGCAATGAAAATTATGCATAATGTTATATTAAGGGACTATTCTAGGAACTCTAAGATATTAATTCTCAGAGAAGGCAATGGCAACCCACCCCAGTACTCTTGCCTGGAAAATCCCATGGATGGAGAAGCCTGGTAGGCTGCAGTTCTAGGTGTCATAATTTCCTAAAAGTTCATCAGTTTTATTTCTCACCACACAAATTATGTATGCTGGAGTTTCTGGGTGGTACAGCAGAGGGTTTTAAGAGTTTGGAAAATCTCTCTCTTGTCTTTCTATTACAAGGTAGAACCTTAGAGTGGATGAGGTTCATTCCCCCAGACTGAGTACATCCCTCATGTGGTAACAGCTCAAGAAGAAAGGTCATTCATAGGACCCTTCACTCAGCCTGTTCTCCTTGCATGTCCTTCAAGCCTACTGCCACAATAATGTTTTACATAGCACTTGGGTGTCACTGTCAACATTTTAAATAGTAATAAGGATTGTATCAGATTATTTCTGTTCAAATTTTGGGGAGCTTTAAAGAAATGACCAAGTGAGAAATGCTGTAGTCAGACAGTTGGATACATGGTCTTTTCTTAACCAAATCAGAGAGGTGGTCATGAACATCTCAAAGTAAGAATGGTGGGTGAAAGTCTATGACTTAGAAAACAACTTCAGCCCTTTTTTTTTAGCAAGAGGTGGGTGATTACTCACAGAAAAGTGCAGGATGAGGCACAAAGCAAGAACAATGCAAGATCCCAAGGCCCCCAAGATGAGAAAATCCTATCTCTTCAGTTTCTGGGCTTGTGTTCATGGAAGACATCTAGACATTGTACAGTTCTCAACTGATTGTCTTTGATTTTTGTGTTATTGATAATTAAATCAACATTGATTTCTGTAACACAGGCATTGCTTTCAAGGTTCAAGTGAATTATAGGAGAAAAAATTATATTTTCTACAATACACTTTGCATAATAAATGATTCAAGCTGTGAGGAGAAAACAAAGCAAAACAAAACAAAAAAGACTGAGAAAGACAGGCATAAAGAGTGATGATAAGATATATAGAGACAGACTTTGGATCTGGCTTGTAGGACCATAAACACAGTAAATTTTTTATTGTAAATTGAACAATGGGCAATATTTAGACATAAAGATTAGAGATGAGGCAAGGCAATAGAAGAGATTGGGAAATATTCCATAGGTAGAGTTATACTTTATTAGGAGGCACAGATAAGAAAATTATAAATAAAGTTCAGGGAAGAGGATATACCCTGAGTAGTAGGGTAGATGAACAAGAAGAAATAGAGAGCAAGAATGGAATATGGGCTTTATTCTCTAAATATTAGAGAGGTTTGAAGGCTTTTTAGAATCAGAATGATCTACCAAAGAAAATTATTGTTAATTTGGCTGTAAAAATTAAAGTTTAATGGAGATAGGAAAGTCTGTTTTGAGAGTAAAATATCCTCAAAGGTAAAGAACAAATCAACTAGAGAAACTACATTTAGGAGAAAGAAGAATGAATTATTTGATAGGTATTCAATAGAATCAAAACTGCAAAGGATTTTAGGGGTTGGCAGACGGGTATTGCTGAAGGGAAGGGATTCAAAGTTTTGAGCCTATTGGAAGAGATGATGCTATAAATGGTTCAGGAGGTAGAGGAAGCCTTGAGTGCTTTGGAGATTTATACATAAATTTCGTTTTGGAAACGTTAATTCTAAAGGAATGATGACAATCAAAATTTCCAACTGTTTCTCATGAGAGAGCTTAGAATGAACACTAACATAATATTTGGGCCACACACACAAAAAGTAAGCTATTATGCAATTGCCAAAATGTCATTGTGTTAAATGAGTTACTGTATTTACAGCTTGTGGTGATATTCACAATGCAATTGTCCAGTTAACATATCTTTTTAATAGAAAAAGAATAATACACAAAAAATATTCAACAGTTTTTTAGAGCAGTTTTTTTTCTTTCAGTAGGGCATGGATGGTGACATTTTTTCACTTGGAGCAATGGGATTTACTGAGGTGGATAAATAACTTCTTTTTTCATGCTAGAAGTCAGAAACAACACTGACAAATAAAGAATGAGTCTGAATAAACAACAAAGTATCATAGACTATATGTGGTAAGGGAAATGAGGGAATGCAGGGAAAGGAGGAAGTCCAGCTCCCTGGGATGGGAGAAAGGTAGCAATGGAAGCATCCTTCACAGTGCATGAGGTATACAGAGGATGTGGGAGAGAAAGGAGAAGAAGATCAAATAGAGATATTTTAAGGTTCTATGAGACAAGGGTTGCAAACTCTAGAAATGACAATATTATAATTGGGACAATATTGAGGGAGCTGGCAGTCCCTCTTGAAATGAGGATGGAGGCCCTTAGAGTAAATGACCAACTCAGGTCATGGTATCAACAAGGGTTAACCAATGTCAGAAGATGGAATGTCAAGAGTAAGAGAACAGATAATAAATGGAACAAACAGGGTTGTAACCTCTTGGGCTTGTAAATTACCATGAACCCTTAGGAGAGGAGGAAAAATTATTTTCTTGAAGACATTTGTGATTCATTGTGTGTCTGTTTTTTTAGTGATTTATTAAACTTGGTCATTCTCAGTTCAGTTCAGTTGCTCAGTCATGTCCAACTCTTTGTGACCCCGTGGACTGCAGGACAACAGGCTTCCCTGTCCATCACCAACTCCTGGAGCTTGCTCAAACTCCTGTCCATCGACTTGGTGATGCCATCCAACCATCTCATCCTCTGTGGTCCCCTTCTCCTCTGCCTTCAATCTTTTCCAGCATCAGGGTCTTCTCCAGTGAGTCAGTTCTTCGCCTAAGGCAGCCAAAGTACTGAAGCTTCAGCTTCAGCATCAGTACTTCCAATGAATTTTCAGGACTGATTTCCTTTAGGATTAACTGGTTTGATCTGGCAGTCCAAGGGACTCTCATGAGTCTTCTCCAACACTACAGTTCAAAAGCATCAGTTCTTTGTGGACCTCAGCCTTCTTTATGGTCCAACTTTAGCATCCATACATGACTACTAGATAAACCATAGCTTTGACTCTACAGACCTATATATAGTCAAATGTTTGGTCATTCGAAATAATAAGAAAAAAAATTCTTTTTTAGTCATTCTCAGATAATGATTACACGGTACTGTGTTGTATAGTAACCACTGTATCCCTAGCACCTGGCAAAATCTTGGTCTCCAGTAGACACTATTTTTGAATTAGTGAATGAATGTGTCAGTGAATGACTAAATTTAATTTCAAATTCATTGTGGAACAGAAATCATATTAGAGAATTTCTTAGTCCAAATGGATCCTAATGAATATCTTATCTTCATAATAGAGTCAAAGTAGGAATTAAACCATCCCCTCAATTATCAGTGCAGCAGAAAGTGAGTCTCTGACAGTTACAGATGCAAGCAGTATAGTTCTCTTCTGAAATGTTTATAATTCAACACTTACTTGTCTACTTGATGGGGTGTGAAACACTGCAACTCACTTCAATGCTGTTTGTAACCATCTTTCAAAATAGAGTAAATGATAAATGACTTTGAAATAAATGTTAATAAATGTACAGCTTTAAAGCAAATATTAGAAACATAATTGCTTCTATAATAGTCCTGAGATATGTTTTATATGATAAACAAGAAAATAGTTATCTTTGTTATCTGCAGCATCTGCTTTTAAAACAACTCTAATACTCCTTCTAAAATACAACTAGATGAATAGATGTTGGATAGTGATCAAATAGTTACAGCTCAGTGCATGGTTAAAATTATACTGATTTAAGCTTTACATCAATCATTTTGTCTAGTCTAACCTATTTTTCTGACACAACTATTTTCTTTTTCTTAACTGTATACCCAAAATACGTTCCTTAATATTAATAGAAACAAATTTTATTGAATATTCTATAAGGGCTCTCAATGCACTCGAGTTTTTGGCTCTACATTTTGGTTCTTTATACTTAAGCCAGCTGTATGAGGTTCCATTTTTGTATATACAGCTACTTTTGGCACAGTAGACTGCCAAAATCTACTGACTTTTTTTCCTGCTGCCTACTCTATATTTATTATTCTCAGAGTTTTCAAATTTAACAAATTCACAGATGCTTTCTCTGTCTAGGCTAACTTATGTAGATTCTTATAACAGTAAATATGTCTACTGACCCACTCAACACTTCCCTTCAGAGCTCTGGTAAATTCTCAGTGTTAAAGCATTTCTCCTTCCTCTCAGAAACTTGCCTTAGTATAATCATTGCATTACATGATGTTTGAAAACTGCTCTTAACCACGATAGCATGGAGGTTAATTGGATTAGGTTATTGTTTGCACAGAATTTTATGATATCAACACATCTATTTTTTTTTATTAAGAAGACATTTTAACTCTCATATTTGAGAAAAAATCAATATAATTTTAAGTTTTATGATTGGCAGTACTTTGAAAGACATCTCATTGATTTTAGAGACCAATTTGGACATATGCTTGATAATGCTGGAAACTATATCTCAGAAGTGAAATCATTTTGTTGGACCATGGCCAACTAAATTTCTAGAAAATTGAGTTATTATTCAACAAGAAGAATTTTCCATTGATAAATTTCATACTTTCTTCCACAAGTTATCCCAGGCATTTACATTTTAAGAAAAGTATAAACTATAAAAAGAAAATTAAAAAATATTAAAAAAGAAAATTATGTTAGCTGTTGGGTTGAAAATATAGAAATATGAATGTTTTCTAAGTTTATAAGTGGCTTGTATTAACATAATGATTTAATATCTTTGTTCCAATTTTTCCAGTTCTAAAATTATGCCTTTTTATTGACATGATGCTTCAGGATGTTATTAGAGAATGTAGAATTGAAATATAATATCACCATTTTTAATGTTACCGGATTTAAAAGGTTTTATTCTTGGGATCAATGAGTCACATGGTAAATTCCATTTCAGTTATTCATTATGATGACTTTTTTATATTGTAAATTCCATGTGTGCATGAATGATGTTTCTTGATCTATGGCAAAATTAAACACTTATTAAATCTATTGTCAGTCTATAATTTGGCAGAGTTAATTCCACTCAGGAATTACAGTTAATGATGATAAAATGAGATAATTAACCATGACATTTCTGGGGCAAAGTTTGTGTTGGTCAAACATGATCAGTGTTGGGGGTCCAAATGCTACTAAGGTTGTAAATTTTCCAAGCTTTGATGATAATCTGTTTTGTTTATTGTCTCATCGACTTATATTATGATGTTCTGCCTGTTATAGCTGGCGTAGTATTCAATAATATTTTCTACAAAAGCCACTTTTCTAAAGATCTTGGTACTTTTACAAACCTAAATGAGAAGCTATTCTGGGATTTCATGAACCTTAATAGAAGTTCAACTAATATTATTTATCTTTATCTTTTAGCATCAAGAAATTGTACCTACAATACCAAACAGGACTAAAATCTCAGCATTCCAATAGAGATTAGACTTATAACAAGTCTATAATTATAGAGAAGCTACAGAATGAATTGGAAAAATAGTTTGCCCATGATTCTCAAAATGCAAATTTTGACACTTTACAAACATATCAGGCATTTTAACTTATTTCCAAAGAAAATTAAAATGTCAGCAACGTGATATATTCTGTTTCCTTTTTAGATCACTGGAATCTAGTTTTCAATAATTGATAGATATATCCTTTAATGTTTTATGATTGCAGATTGCAGCTCTTTTTTCTATAACTTAGATTATGAACCTGCTTTAGTCTTGAGGAAAATATGATGTTAATTTTCCTTAGGCTAATCTCTAGAAATGGCTTTCTCTCTTCCAAATGGCCACTGGATTCTCACTTATTATTTTGTAGCTTTAAAGTAATATCATGCTTAAATTATGCAGAATCTACTGCAGCAGTGGACAAGTTCTCTAAAGTTTTTTCTTTAGGGACTTTACTTCTCATAAATATTCTTTTAACAGCCACCAGACTAAAACTCAATCTAGAACAAACAAACTGGAAACAGAAGAAATACAGTTAGTTAGTATTTAAATAGAAGATTAATGGGGGGGAAAGAAAGAATACGCCCCTGGCTAAATGAAACAGTGAAACTGTTTTAAGTTCATAGATAAATGACTCCTATAAAATACTGCACATGTAGAAACAATTTGACAGGAGTTAACAAGTAATAATTTAATCATAACATGTCATACTTGGCAATGTGGAAAATATACTTGCTATAAAATATTCAAAACTATCAACATAGTCATAATACTGAATAGAAGGATGATTTTATTTTGTAGAACTTATTGAAAATGAGATTATGAGAAATATGAGATTATGAGAGGCTAGTTTCGGGAGCAAACAAGCAAAAAATTCATCCGGCTCATCTATGAGCTGGTAAAGTCCAGAATATCTGGTAAAATAATGTGAGAGGTAGATCTAAGAAATACTAAATAATTAGAATATTTAGTATTTCATTAAAATTGGGTATATTTAGATGCATACTAATGAGAGTAATATGGCAAAATTAACTTCACAACCACAGAATTTTAATATGATTGTACAAAATATGCAAAGCTCTGAGATGATTTAATAACATAGACTGAAGTGTACTTTTTAAAATTTTGAAAACTAGTTATTGTAATTAAATAATAATAATTACCTTAAAATTCCAAAGCAGTTCACTGTTTACTTATAACACTGAAATAACTTAGAACAGGAACTGGTATACAAGAAGATATGTATTATATTAATGCTATATATTATACTGTTGTATTATATATATTTATAAGTACTGTATATGTAAGTGTTGCTCTTGTTCATTTTCAAAGACTTTAAAATTTATATAAGTTTTAAATGGTAGTTGTAGGTGTGAAATCAGTTGCTCTAACTAATAAGAATTTAAAAAACAATTCCTTCAATTTAAATTGAGAAGGTCTTTAAAAAGGAAATAATGATTTTGGCTTTCCTTAATATACAGAGTGTCTAATCCATATATGGTTTGTACAGATATTCCCCAGTTGGGAATCTTAGTCTTGAGAAGTTTTAAGAGAAATAGTATTTAGGAAGGAAAGTTTTCCCATAATTGCCAGTGTTTCTGAGAAGCTTTTATTTTGACCTTCCTCATGGAGTGTGGGTTATAATTAGTCTGATGTCTGTCACTCACAAAGGATCCTATGACTTTGGGCCAGAATTGTCTGTTGCAGATGAGGATGCTTCTGCTGCTGCTGCTGAGTCGCTTCAGTTGTGTCCGATTCTGTGTGACCCCATAGCCGGCAGCCACCAGGCTCCCCCATCCCTGGGATTCTCCAGGCAAGAGCACTAGAGTGGGTTGCCATTTCCTTCTCCAATGCATGAAAGTGAAAAGTGACAGCGAAGTCACTCAGTCATGTCCAACTCTTAGCAACCCCACGGACGGCAGCCTACCAGACTCCTCCATCCATGGGATTTTCCAGGCAAGAGTACTGGAGTGGGTTGCCATTGCCTTCTTCGGCAGATGATGACTTGTTCCCAATTCAAAGAACATCAGTGGATAGGCAGCTTTCCTTCTAATTTCATGGATGATGAGTCTTTCAGAATGTCCTTAACAATTGAGCTTCTTTAGAAATTGAAGAATTTCAGAATTCAGAGTCTTCTAGCTAAGGACCATTTGCTCTCACACAAAGAAATAGACTCTCTTTGACTGACACAGCTCTTTTCCTTCGATGAAAGGTGCTGCAGAAACTAGAACAGCTTTAAGAACACAATCATTGGATGACTATGTACAGACTGGTGACAGTATTAATCATGAATTCTGTTAAATCTTTGGACTGTCCTTAATGATTCGTGAAAAATACAAAGTATGTCAGAATGCTGCTCTTTCCATATTAGGGACATCTGGACCCTAGCTTGAAAGCCTGAGCTGAAATATTTAAAACCACTATGACTTTTAAAAGCACAAAATATCATAAAGACTTCAGCTTTGGGGTTTTATTTCCTCTTAAAATAAAACTTACTTTCATCAAACCAATTATAAAAAATTAAATGTTTTAACTGATATTTATTACCCAAAATAATAATATTCTTTACTTTTAATGATTCTATTTGCAAATGAAATCAAAACCAGAATGTATTTAAAGTTTTATTACATTTGTAAAAGATCTATCCTGACTTCCTATGGATGTACTCTAGTACCTAAAATGAAATGCAACCTACAATATACGTTTATATATATATTGGATATATATATATATATATATGTATATATATATATCCATGCCACCATACTTCAGTCTTATCATCCTGGTTTTTCAATTGAACTTGGTTGTCTGGGGGTTGGGATGATACTAAGTGTTCCTCAGAGCTAGGCCTGAAGTGAAGTCATTTCCAATTTCCAAATATATGAAAGTTATTCAGGTCCAAAGAGCAGAGTATCTCTATTGGAAACACCATCCAGCTAATGATAAAGGATCTGGGAAAGACTAGGCTAAAGGAATGGATTAATAAGTGAGTCCCAAACCTGGTGTAAATTCTAAATGTACAGGAGCAAATTGGGGAGTACAAGGGCCCTTAAACTCAGTCCCTTAATCTGAAACTGAAACTGACAAAAGGGTTTGGAGGAAGGGTTATTAAATTTAGAAAATAATTATATATATATATATATATATAAAATGAAATAGAGGACATCCCATTAACTTTGAATTTCAAGTAAACAATGAGTGATTTTTTTTTTTCTTTTTTAGTACAAATTTGGTCCATGTAAAATTTGGGACATATATATATACATAAAAAGATTATCTACCATCTTTCTGAAATTCAAAGTTAACTGTGACTCTTGTGTTTTATTTGGTAACCCTCAGGGGTTATGGACTAAGAGAAAGAAAAACAAAAACAGCTTCTGACTACTTTTAGGACACCAACCTTCCTAGTCACCTAATGCAATGGTATTCTCCTATACAACATGAACAATTAGATTAGGTTGATGTGGTGTTGAAGAAGACTCTTGAGAGTCCCTTGGACTGCAAGGAGATCCAACCAGTCCATTCTGAGGGAGATCAGCCCTGGGTGTTCTTTGGAAGGAATGATGCTAAAGCTGAAACTCCAGTACTTTGGCCACCTCATGCAAAGAGTTGACTCATTGGAAAAGACTCTCATGCTGGGAGGGATTGGGGGCAGGAGGAAAAGGGGATGACAAGGATGAGATGGCTGGATGGCATCACTGACTCGATGGACGTGAGTCTGAATGAACTCCGGGAGATGGTGATGGACAGGGAGGCCTGGCATGCTGCGATTCATGGGGTCGCAAAGAGTCGGACACGACTGAGCAAATGAAATGAACTTAACTGAACTGATGACCATACAATGAAAAAAAACAAGAACATTTACTATAGTGTCTGAGCATAGATTAAGCTGAAAAGAACTACTTCAGACTTCTAACTGCAAGTTTCTTATTGTCAACAACTTGAACTGTACCATTGCATAATACCTAGTACACTCCTGAGTTTCTTCCTATACCTCTAAGAACCCTGAGCACTTCCTGTTCAACAATCTTAGACTGAGATCTCTGCACTAGTGGTAGTCATCTGAATACATCTTTTCTTTCAGTTTTTAGCACAGCATTGTTGTGAAAGGGTTTCCATACTACTAAAAATAAACAAACAAAACCCTTGAGCTGAACTCTACATTTAATCAGTTTTCTCAAAACATAAATCTTGCATAATAATTAATCAAATTCTATCTCCATTAGCATGTTTTGATCTTTTTGGCCTTAGATTTGTTGTTCCTCAGAGCTCTTTCTCTCTTTCTCCATGGTGAGAATGTTTTAAATGGACTTACAGAAGATGAGCAATCTGGATGTCCCTTTCTATGGGCAACAACTGAGGTGTGACTGTGACCCAACCTAGCCACAACGATACAGATAAAGACAATACTCTAGGAAAGGGAGAGCATTTAGGTGGATCAAGGTTGTATTCTGAATGGGCATGGGGAACAGAGCTGTCCTCTGAAATTCAGTTGGCCAAACTATCACAGAAGAAATTCCTGTCTTATCAGCATCATTGAGTTACAGGTGTTCTTTGCTAAAGCAGTTTAATCTATAAATTATATATTATTTTATATTAAGGTTTTATTAATTACCCTTGGCTTTCCTTGAATTATATTCCAAAGTTCTTGCTGTAATCTGCCCAGGTAAGAAGTACCAAGATAATCATATAGTTTAGTTGTTGGAGATGGAATCTCAAAGCAGATGTCCTAGATTAGAATTTGAGCTCAATAAAATAATTGGACGAGAACAAGTTATTTTACTTGGGAATGTCTCTCTTTTCCCATTTGTAAAATGGTGATATTTCTAATAACAATACCTGCTTTGTAGAATTGTTGAAACAATTCAATGAACTGATATATAAAGCTCAACATTCAGAAAACGAAGATCATAGCATCCGGTCCCATCACTTCATGGGAAATAGATGGGAAACAGTAGAAACAGTGTCAGACTTTATTTTGGGGGGCTCCAAAATCACTGCAGATGGTGACTGCAGCCATGAAATGGTTTTTCCAGTGGTCGTGTATGGATGTGAGAGTTGGACTGTGAAGAAGGCTAAGCGAGGAAGAATTGATGCGTTTGAACTGTGGTGTTGGAGAAGACTCTTGAGGGTCCCTTGGACTGCAAGGAGATCCAACCAGTCCATTCTGAAGATCAACCCTGGGATTTCTTTGGAAGGAATGATGCTAAAGCTGAAACTCCAGTACTTTGGCCACCTCATGCGAAAAGTTGACTCATTGGAAAAGACTCTGATGCTTGGAGAGATTGGGGGCAGGAGGAGAAAGGGATGAGATGGCTGGATGGTATCATGGACTAGATGGACGTGAGTCTGAGTGAACTCCGGGAGTTGGTGATGGACAGGGAGGCCTGGCGTGCTGTGATTCATGGGGTCACAAAGAGTTGGACATGACTGAGCGACTGAACTGAACTGAACTGAACTGAACATTTTCTGAAACATACTAAATCCTCAATAAGTCAATAATGATAATCACGATCAATTTTCTCAAGGAGTAGTATCTACCAACAATAATAGTAAAACAATAACTTACACACACTGTCTACTGACAATACGTGAGATACTTTTCCAAGTATCTTGTGAATAGTAACTTTTTTATTTTCTATTCATTCAACAGATATTTGAGTGACTGATTGGTGCAGGCTCTGTTATTGGTGCTATATATGGAAAACTATGACAAAAACATACCTACAGTGATTTTTTATCTCTACTGGACTAAACAGAACATTAAGCAATAGTTGAATTTTTAATGTGTTAATGATATGTAGAACAATAAACCAGACCAAATGAAAGATTTATTGGAATCCCTTTCATATAGGCTGGTCAAGAGAAGTTGTCTCCCAGACAGCGAATTTTGTGGAGGATTCTTATGGAAATGCAGAGTAAACAGTTGTGTTATAGGGGAGGAATGCTCCTGGCCAGAAGAGCAGAATGTTCAAGTCCCTAAAGGAAAGTCTGCTTGGTTTGCTTGTGGAGCATCAAGGAGGCCATTGTGGTGTGGTTGGAAATGGAGGGGGAGGAAGCAAGGAAGATTTAACCCATACTAAGAGGAATCATAGCCCTACCCACTCCTTGATTTCAGAGTTCTATCTTCACGGACTGTGAGACAACACATCTGACTTTTTCTGTTGCCTAGTGTGTGGCACTTTGCTACAACAGTCCTGAGTAGCTAAACTCCTCTGGTCTGTGCTCTGTCTTAGCTCGAGTGGAAAAGGTAAATAGGATCATTAGTAATACAGAAGGTAAATTATTTTTAATAACTGCATATAGATTTCTTTAGCAAAAATGTAGATAATAAGCCATATCTTGAATAACATTATAAATTATCAGTTTTAACTATCAGTCCAGTTCAGTTCAGTCGCTCAGTCGTGTGCGACTCTGCGACCCCATGAATCACAGCATGCCAGACCTCCCTGTCCATCAACAACTCCCAGAGTTCACTCAAACTCATGTCCATCAAGTCAATGATGCCATCCAGCCATCTCATCCTCTGTCGTCCCCTTCTCCTCCTGCCTCCAATCTCTCCCAGCATCAGAGTCTTTTCCAATGAGTCAACTCTTCACATGAGGTGTCCAAAGTACTGGAGTTTCAGCTTTACCATCATTCCTTCCAAAAAACACCCAGGGCTGATCTCCTTTAGAATGTACTGGTTGGATCTCCTTGTAGTCCAAGGGACTCTCAAGAGTCTTCTCCAACACCACAGTTCAAAAGCATCAATTCTTTGGCACTCAGCTTTCTTCACAGTCCAACTCTCACATCCATACATGACCACAGGAAAAACCATAACCTTGACTAGATAGAACTTTGTTAAGAAAGTAATGTCTCTGCTTTTCAATATGCTATCTAGGTTGGTCATAACTTTTCTTCCAAGGAGTAAGCATCTTTTAATTTCATGGCTGCAGTCACCATCTGCAGTGATTTTGGAGCCCCCCAAAATAAAGTCTGACACTGTTTCCACTGTTTCCCCACCTATTTCCAATGAAGTGATGGGACCGGATGCCATGATCTTCATTTTCTGAATGTTGAGCTTTAAGCCAACTTTTTCACTCTCCTCTTTCACTTTCATCAAGAGCATTTTTAGTTCCTCTTCACTTTCTGCCATAAGAGTGGTGTCATCTGCATATCTGAGGTTATTGATATTTCTCCCGGCAATCTTGATTCTAGCTTGTGCTTCTTCCAGTCCAGCGTTTCTCATGATGTATTCTGCATATATGTTAAATAAGCAGGGTGACAATATACAGCCCTTGATGTACTCCTTTTCCTATTTGGAACCAGTCTGTTGTTCCATGTCCAGTTCTAACTGTTGCTTCCTGACCGCACACAGGTTTCTCAAGAGGCAGGTCAGGTGGTCTGGTATTCCCATCTCTTTCAGAATTTTCCACAGTTTATTGTGATCCACACAATCAAAGGCCTTGGCATAGTCAATAAAGCAGAAATAGATGTTTTTCTGGAACTCTCTCACTTTTTTGATGATCCAGCAGATGTTGGCAATTTGATCTCTGGGTCCTCTGCTTTTTCTAAAACCAGCTTGAACATCAGGAAGTTCACGATTCACGTATTGCTGAAGCCTGGCTTGAAGAATTTTGAGCATTACTTTACTAGCATGTGAGTGAGATGAGTGCAATTGTGCAGTAGCTTGAGCATTCTTTGGCATTGCCTTTCTTTGGGATTGGAATGAAAATGGACCTTTTCCAGTCCTGTGGCCACTGCTGAGTTTTCCAAATTTGCTGGCATATTGAGTGCAGCACTTTCACAGCATCATCTTTCAGGATTTGAAATAGCTCAACTGGAATTCCATCACCTCCACTAGCTTTATTCGTAGTGATGCAAGATATGAGAGCTTAACTTTCTTCTTTTTAATAGACAACATCTACTGAGTTTTTACTACATGTTGCACACCACGCTACATTCACTAACTAGTATTGCTGTTAAAATTCCAGAATTAGGCACCATTTATGGTTTTTTTTTTTTTCATTTTTACATATGAGGTGTTAAGTGACTTGTTTTGTCCATTTTGGTGGCAACCTTTGAACCGAGGCAATCTGACCTATCACTGCTGTGCATAACCAATGCTCTCTGCTTCATTTGGTCTCAGAAACACTGTAAGGAGCTACATTTTTAGTGGACAATGAGATCCCCTTGACTCTTAAATACCAGACTTCTAAAACTTGTTTTCTCCAGTCTTTTCTTTTTGTTGCCTATCTTTAATTTCTTTGCCTGCAGTTTGCTTTCAGTTCCATCAGCTATTTTGATGTCTGTTTAATACTGAATTAGCATTCCAACAATCTTTCTGCCAGTACTAAATTGGCTCATTTTCTCTTCTACAGTTCAGTAGACTGACCATGCATTGCAGCCTGTGTGGTTTGTTAAATTGAATCATTTGTGCTGATATTTATGTTTATTATCAACTGTTATTTACATGGCAAGCTGTAATCTTGATTTACAATGATAGCATTAATTGACTGCATTTGACTGCCCCTTAAGTCTACATACTTGGCTTGTAAATTTTCAGAATTTTTTTGTTTTGTTTAGCGTGGGAGGCTCATGAACATTTTTGCAAGACTGCTCTATCAATGTTGTTCTCACTAATTGGCTGTATGTGGTGTAGAGCTTAACCTTACAGAAAGGTTTATAGTTTTCTGCCAAAACAAAATTCTCCATTTTCCCTTCTTAGTGTTTACCTCTCCTGTTGCTTTCTAAATCACGAGGCCATGAGATCACTGCTTTCCACTCATTGCCAAATGAGTTCACCATTCATTCACAAACATGAGTTTCCATGAAAGTCTAACTCAAGCTAATAGAAAAGGCAGAGATCAATAGGATTGCAATAGCTTTTCCATAAGCCCTTTGCATCTGTTTTAATAACTGACATTGATACCTAGGTATCCACACCAGTGCTCTGCACCTAGGTTGTGTCAGAAACACCTGTAGGTATTTTTTTTAATTAATTAATTTATTTTAATTGGAGGCTAATTACTTTACAATATTGTAGTGGTTTTTGCCATACATTGACACGAACCAGCCATGGGTGTATATGTGTTCCCCATCCTGAACCCATCTCCCACCTCCCTCCCCATCCCATCCTGATGATTCAGGGTCATCCCAGTGCTCCAGACCTGAGCACCCTGTTTCATGCATTGAACCTGGACTGGCGATCTATTTCACATATGATAATATACATGATTCAATGCTGTTCTCTCAAATCATCCCACCCTCTTCTTCTCCCACAGACTCCAAAAGTCAGTTCTTTACATTGGTGTCTCTTTTGCTGTCTCGCATATAGGGTCATCATTACCATCTTTCTAAATTCCATATATATGTGGAATTTTTGAAAGAATATATGTGGCCAAGAACTTTTTATTCTGCTGTTGTAGGGCAATGGGGTGGGGATGGATGTTGTCAAATCTGTTTGTAAATTCTATCACTGATGAATCTAATGCAAAACTGAGAAGACTCCCTGTCTATAGTATGAAGGCAAATTGAGGAACAGGATGTGAAAACACATTTTGAGAATCCTGGCCCATTCTGGAAAACTAGCTGAGCAGACTATTTAATTCATTTCACATATACACATAATACAGGTCAACTCATTTGTCTACTATTCTATTTGGTTTGAGCAGAAGATTAAATAATCAGTTTTTAGAGTAAAAATGAACAAAACACCATTCTATCTAATGTTACAATGATTTCCATTTGTTAAATATGTCCTGTGCAATTTTACCTAGCTGATATATGTTGTGCTTTGTAGTGAGTACAATGAACCTTGACAGGTGAAAAATAGGAGAGATGTACCAAATCCATGGATTAAAAGACTCGACAATGTAATGGTACCAAATCTCTCCAAACTGATATAGATTTAACACAATTTCTGTAAAGATCAGACCATGGATTTTAGAAAACACTATACTGTAAGCTTAATTAAGGCATTGGTATTATTTGAGGGATAGATTTTTTTTTCTGATTTATTTTTCTTTCTGCAACCAAGATGAGGCTATCTTATTTTTCTGAATAGCTTTCTTTTGGCATTTATAATCAGCTTGGTCTAATAGTATTATGAGTATGAAAATGTTTAACTATGAGGACCAATTATATTATATGGTAGCTTTTTCTTAGGAGAAGGCAATGGCACCCCACTCCAGTACTCTTGTCTGGAAAAGCCCAATGGACAGAGGAGCCTGGTAGGCTGCAGTCCATGGGGTCGCTAAGAGTTGGACACAACTGAACGACTTCACTTTCACTTTTCACTTTCATGCATTGGAGAAGGAAATGGCAACCCGCTCCAGTGTTATTGCCTGGAGAATCCCAGGGACGGGGGAGCCTGATGGGCTGCCATCTATGGGATCACACAGAGTCGGACACAACTGAAGCGACTTAGCAGCAGCAGCCGCCTTTTCTTTCAGCATTTTAAATATTCAAGTGAGTATTTCAATATGACAATATTTTGCTACTTGACTATAATTATTACTTTGCTTTTCACTGCTTTTGTACATTTGTTAACAAATTATAGGAATATACTTTGTAAAATTAAATTTTAAGGTCAAATTTTAAATTTGTTGGCCATATTAATTTGAAGTTGTGGTAAAAATGTGAAAAATTTTATTACATGAACAGGCAACTTTGGTTTTATAAATTATCATTTGGGTAATGCTTGCAAATGTCTACTCTAACTAATAGGGCTTCCCTGGTGGCTCAGTGGTAAAGAATCTGCCTGCAGTGCAGTAGACATGAGTTCGATCCCTGGGTTAGGAAGATCCCCTGAGAAGGGAATCACAACCCAACTCAATATTCTTGCCTGAGAAATCCCATGGACAAAGGAGACTGATAGGCTACAGTCAATGGGGTTGCAAAAGAGTCAAACATGACTTGGTGACTAAACAATAACTTTAATAAATAAAATTCTAGATTTATAAGATTCTAAAAGCTATTTTCCCGTAACTTCTCTAAACAGTTGCCACTTATCTTAGGTCAAAATAATCTGCAAATTCAACCAAATAATATCACTTCTCCATCCTGCATTCTCCACTTTATCTAACTGCTATATGTTGGATTTTGTGTAAAAGAGCAGTCTTTAAGACTCTGCTTTTAAAACTGTGTTAATATGGTCTTCTTGCAAGCTAATTGATTGGAAAACTTGCTTAAATGTAGATTCCCTGGACCCACCTCAAGCTTATTGAGTCCAAATCTCTGGGAATGGGTCCCCAGTTCTTTGTTTGTGAAAGATCTTCACACAATTCTTATCTGTCCTAAATTTTGAGACTTACTCCACACAATATTCTTTCTTTAGACTCTATACAAAATATTTTCTATTCTGTAGACTCTATAGCACTTACTAATGAAATTATGTATCCTCAGATAAACTTGACAATTAATAGTTATTCTATTGCCGTTTGTTGAAATAGTGGCTCATTTGCCACCTCTGTGCACATTTGTAAAAAAAAAAAAATGCTAAGAACATGAGATGAATTGGACATGATTTTAACTACAAATGCCCATATTCTTTGATTATTCATTTGTATGACATTCAATCTAGACCAACGTAGTTTTTAAAAATAAGAAAATACGAGAAGCATAACATCTAGGAGAAAGCAGTGAATGAATTTATATTGTTTATCTTGATGTAAATATTTCACAGAGAGCAAAAAGAATTTATGCACACTAATAAGAAAGTGTATGTTCCTTTTCTATCTCACTGTACAGTTTCATTTCCCCTTATTATCTATAGCAGGTTTTGTGCAAATTTGTTGTTATACAGATTCTCAAGGGAGGAAGTAGAATGCTCTGGTTTCTGTGGCTTCAGTGGCCACTTTCATACATTGCGACTTGTTTGTATGCATGCGAATACCTGGTTAAACACAGGCTTAATACTGATACCTAGTTTTAAAGTTTAAAGGATATGATAGCAACAAATTAGTGTAAAGTTGTAGAAGATTCATCATCGTTATACTCTGAAATGGGGTAGCTACATTTACAACTGGATTATTTTATTTGCAACTGGATTAAATAATTAATTATTTAAATATCACCATTCCTTCCCTACATTTGTGCACAACAGATTGAGTCATTTCACAATTTCTTGAGATCTTCATCCCTCTTTTTAAATGTTTCTTTCAATATTTATTTTCTCCTATAATCCCAATTTTTATTTCCAACTGAATCATTCCAGCATTCAAATATACCTTGGTACACTCCATTATTAAGCAAAAACAAGTCCCTAAACCCTCTTTGACAAAGCTGACATCTAACATATAGAATCTTTTTGCTTCTGCTCACTCATGTCCGACTCTTTGCAACCCCTTGAACCATAGCACACCAGCCCTCCCTGTCCATCACCAATTCCCAGAGTCCACCCAAACCCATGTCCATCAAGTCGGTGATGCCATCCAACCATCTCATCCCCTGTCCTCCCCTTCTTCTGCCCTCAATCTTTCCCAGCATCAGGGTCTTTTCAAATGAGTCAGCTCTTCTCATCAGGTGGCCAAAGTACTGGAGCTTCAGCTTCAACATCAGTCCTTCCAATGAACACCCAGGACTGATCTCCTTTAGGTTGGACTGGTTGGATATCCTTGCAGTCCAACGTACTCTCAAGAGTCTTCTCCAACACCACAGTTCAAAAGCTTTGATTCTTTGGCTCTCAACCTTCTTTATAGTCCAAATTTCACATCCCTACCACTGGAAAAACCATAGCCTTGACCAGATGGACCTTTGTTGGCAAAGTAATGTCTCTGCTTTTTAATATGCTATATAGGTTGGTCATAACTTTCCTTCCAAGGAGTAAGCATCTTTTAATTTCATGGCTGCAATCACCATCTGCAGTGATTTTGGAGCCCAGAAAAATAAAGTCAGCCACTGTTTCCCCATCTATATGCCATGAAGTGATGGGACCAGATGCCATGTAGGTTTCTTTAAAAAGCAGCTTAGAATGACTTGCACTTATTCATTTTCCTTTCACTTTAAAATGGACTCTAATCTGATTTCTACTCAGATTGCTACAAGAGAACTGCTCCTTCATCAGTTCTTAATGACAAGTGGATTTAAATGATCCCACATTTTAATCTCCAGCCATAAACTTGCTAATGATATGCAAGTTTATGTATCTGCCTAACCATTTGATATTTCACTAGAATGCTTCCCAATGATAAAAAAATATATATTCAAATATTTACTAAAGCTTTCTTCTTCTATATCAGATTTACCTTCTCTTTTTCTTTCTTTCTTTCTTTTTTTTTTTTTTTTTGCTCAGCTTTTTTGTTTCTAAATAAGTGGCCCCTCTATCATGCGGATACTCAAAATAGATATTTTTGAATCATTCTCATCACTCTTCTCATAGTCTATTCACTCTATTTTCACATTCCCTATATCTGATCCATGACATGGAAAGTAAAAATGAAAATGTTAGTCATTCATTTCTGTCTGACTCTTTGCGACCCCATGAACTGTAGTCCACCATTCTCCTTTGTTCATGGGACTCTCCAGGCAAGAATACTCTAGTGGGATGCAATTTCCTTCTCCAGGGGATCTTCCCAAACCCAGAAATCGAACCTGGGTCTCCTGCATTGCAGAAAGATTCTTTACTTCTGAGCCACCAGGGAGAAATTTTATAACCCCAGCATTTCTTGATTTTGTATAGTTGTTTTTAGGTTTGTTTGCATCACTCTAACTCAAACCTCTGTCATTTTTGTTCAGACTTTTGAAAGATAATGTGTTTGGCCTCCTTGTTTTGTCCTTACCCTCAAATATGTCATTATTCATAAATTTAAAAATATTTTATAGTTGGACATTTAATCATGTCATCATCCTGTTGAGAAAACAAAGTTTAATGCCATTCAATTGACTTTTTCCAAGGAACTAATTATGACTCTGTAGGAACAAGGCTTGAATACTTTCCCAACTTCATTTCCAGACATTTTCTCCCTAACTTAATGTGCCAATAACATTGCCCTATTCACCAAATGACTTACACTCCGTGGACATCACAAGATGGTCAGCAACAAAATCAGATTGATTATATTCTTTGCAGCCAAAGATGGAGAAGCTCTATACGGTCAGCAAAAACATCATGGGGGATTGACTGTGGCTCAGATCACGGAGAAGGTGATGGCACCCCACTCCAGTACTCTTGCCTGGAAAATCCCGTGGACAGAGGAGCCTGGTAGGCTGCATTCCATGGGGTCGCAAAGAGTCGGACACGACTGAGCAACTTCCCTTTCACTTTTCACTTTCATGCATTGGAGAAGGAAATGGCAACCCATTCCAATGTTCTTGCCTGGAGAATCCCAGGGACGGGGGAACCTGTTGGGCTGCCGTCTATGGGATTGCACAGAGTTGGACACGACTGAAGTGACTTAACAGCAGTAGCAGCAGATCATGAACTCCTTGATCTCCCTAATTTTTCACCAAATTGCAGCTTATATTTCACTTCTTTGGACTCACACCTCAATTCTCTCATTTAAACTTACAAAACCATACTTATTTAAATAGGTGGTTTTTCAAATTACTTTTGTGCATTCATTATTTTCATGTATATATGTATTTATAACTTAATAAGTATATATGTGTGTGCTAATTCACTTCACTCATGTCTGACTCTTTGAGACCCTATGGACTGTAGCCCACCATGCTCCTCTGTCCATGGGATTCTCCAGGCAAGAGTACTGGAGTGGCCTCCTGGACTACATGGACCAAATTCAGATTTAAATTGAAGAAAGTAGGGAAAACCACTCCACCATTCAGACATGACCTAAATCCAATCCCTTATGATTATACAGTGGCAGTGACAAATAGATTCAAGGTTTTAGATCTGATAGACAGATTGACTAAAGATCTATGGAGGAGGTTTGTGACACTGGACAGAAGGCAGTGACCAAAATCATCCTCAATAAAAACAAATGCAATAAGGCAAAATGGTTGTCTGAAGAGGACAACAAATAGCTGAGGGAAGAAGAGAAGCTAAAGGCAAAGGAGAAAAAGAAAGATATATCCATTTGAATGCAGAGTTCCAAAGAAGAGCAAGGAGAGATAAGAAACCTTTGGAAGTGAACAATGCAAAGTAAAAGAGGAAAACAAAAGAATGGGAAAAACTAGAGATCTCTTCAAGAAAATTAGAGATGCCAAGGGAACATTTCATGTAAAGATGGGCACAGTAAAGAAAAGAAATTGGATGGACCTAACAGAAGTAGAAGATATTAGAAAGAGGTGGTAAGAATACTCAGAACTATACAAAAAAGATCTTAATGACTCAGATAACCATGATGGTGTGATCACTCACCTAGAGCCAGAAATCCTGGAATGCAAAGTCAAGTGGGCCTTAGGAAGCATCACTACTAATGAAGCTGGTGGAGATGATAGAATTCCACCAGAGCTATTTCACATCCTAAAGATGATGCTGTGAAAGTGCTGCACTCAATATGCCAGCAAATTTGGAAAACTCAACAGTGGCCACAGGACTGGAAAAGGTCGGTTTTCATTCCAGTTCCAAAGAAAGGCAATGCCAAAGAACGTTCAAACTACCACACGTTTGTATACATCTAAGACATTAGCAAAGTAATGCTCAAAATTCTCCAATCTAGTCTTTAACAGTATGTGAATGGAGAATTTCCAGATGTTCAAGCTGGGTTTAGAAAAGGCAGAGGAATCAGTGATCAAATTGCCAACATCCTTTGGATCATAGAAAAAGCAAGAGAATTCCAGAAAAACATCTACTTCTGCTTTATTGACCATGCCAAAGCCTTTGACTGTGTGGACCACAACAAACTGTGGAAATTCTTGAAGAGATGGGAATATGAGACCACCTGACCTGCCTCCTGAGAAATCTGTAGCAAGTCAAGAAGCAACAGTTAGAATCAGACATTGAACAACAGACTAGTTCAAAATTGGGAAAGGTGTACACCAAGGCTGTATTTTGTCATCCCGGTTATTTAACTGATTGCAGAGTACATCATGAGAAATGCCAGGCTGGATGAAGTACAAGCTGGAATCAAGATAGCCAGAAGAAATATCAATAACCTCAGATATGCAGATGACACCACTCTAATGGGAGAAAGCAAAGAGGAACTAAAGCGACTTCTGATGAAAGTGAAAGAGGAGAGTGAAAAAAAACTGGCTTAAATCTCAACATCCAAAAAACGAAGATCATGGCATCCAGTCTCATCACTTCATGGCAAATAGATAGGGAAACAATGGAAATAATGACAGAATTTATTTTGGGGGGATCCAAAATCACTGCAAACGGTAACTGCAGCCATGAAATTAAAAGATGCTCGCTCCTTGGAAGAAAAGCTATGGCCAACCTAGGCAACATGTTGAAAAGCAGAGACATTACTTTCCTGATGAATGTACATCAAGTCAAAGCTATGGTTTTTCCATTAGTCATGTATGTCTGTGAGAGATGGACCATAAAGAAAGCTGAGCACTGAAGAAATGATGTTTTTGAACTGTGGTGTTGGAGAAGACTCTTGAGAGTCCCTTGCACTGCCAGGAGATCAAACCAGTCAATCCAAAAGGAAGTCCTGAATATTCATTACAAGGATTGTTGCTGAAGCTGAAGTTGCAATACTTTGGCCGCCTTATGCAAAGAATTGACTTACTGGAGAAGTCCCTGATGCTGGGAAAGACTGAAGGCAGGAGGAGAAGTGGGTGGCAGAGGATGAGATGGTTGGATGGCATCACTGACTCAATGGACATGAGTTTGGGAAAGCTTTGGGAGTTGGTGATGGACAGAGAAGCCTGGTGTGCTACAGTTCATGGGGTAACAAAGAGCGAGAGATGGCTGAGTAATTTAATTGAACTGAACTTCCTACCCCAGGCATTCATACATGCTATGAATTATCTGGAATGTCCTTGATCTCCCTAGTTCAGTTCAGTTCAGTTCAGTTGTTCAGTTGGGTCCAACTCTGCAACCCCATGAATAGCAGCATGCCAGGCCTCCCTGTCCATCACCAACTCCTGGAGTTCACTCAGATTCATGTCCATCAAGTCAGTGATGCCATCCAGCCATCTCATCCTCTGTCGTCCCCTTTTCCTCCTGCCCCCAATCCCTCCCAGCATCAGAGTCTTTTCCAATGAGTCAACTCTTCACATGAGGTGGCCAAAGTACTGGAGTTTCAACTTCAGCATCATTCCTTCCAAAGAAATCCTGGGACTGATATCCTTCACAATGGACTGGTTGGATGACTTTGCAGTCCAAGGGACTCTCAAGAGTCTTCTCCCACACCACAGTTCAAAAGCATCAATTCTTCGGCGCTCAGGCTTCTTCACAGTCCAACTCTCACATCCATACATGACCACTGGAAAAACCATAGCCTTGACTAGACGGACCTTTGTTAAGAAAGTAATGTCTCTGTTTTTGAATATGCTATCTAGGTTGGTCATAACTTTCCTTCCAAGGAGTAAGCGTCTTTTAATTTCATGGCTACAATCACCATCTGCAGTGATTTTGGAGCCCCCAAAACTAAATTTGACACTGTTTCCACTGTTTCTCCATCTATTTCCCATGAAGTGATGGGACTGGATGCCATGATCTTCATTTTCTGAATGTTGAACTTTAAGCCAACTTTTTCACTCTCCTCTTTCACTTTCATCAAGGGGCTCTTAAGTTCCTCTTTGCTTTCTTTCATAAGGGTGGTGTCATCTGCATTTCTGAGGTTATTGATATTTCTCCCGGCAATCTTGATTCCAGCCTGTGTTTCTTCCAGTCCAGGGTTTCTCATGATGTACCCTGCATAGATGTTAAATAAGCAGGGTGACAATATACAGCCTTGATGCACTCCTTTTCCTATTTGGAACCAGTCTGTTGTTCCATTTCCAGTTCTAACTGTTGCTGCCTGACCTGCATACAGATTTCTCAAAAGGCAGGTCAGGTGGTCTGGTATTCCCATCTCTTTCAGAATTTTCCACAGTTTATTGTGATCCACACAGTCAAAGGCTTTGGCATAGTCAATAAAGCAGAAATAGATGTTTTTGTGGAATTCTCTTGCTTTTCCATGATCCAGTAGATGCTGGCAATTTGATCTCTGGTTCCTCTGCCTGTTCTAAAACCAGCTTGAACATCAGGAAGTTCACGGTTCATGTATTGCTGAAGCCTGGCTTGGAGAATTTTGAGCATTACTTTACTAGCATGTGAGATGAGTGCAATTGTGCAGTAGTTTGAGCATTCCTTGGCATTGCCTTTCTTTGGGATTGGAAGGAAAACTGACCTTCTCCAGTCCTGTGGCCACTGCTGAGTTTTACAAATTTGCTGGCATATTGAGTGCAGCACTTTCACAGCATCATCTTTCAGGATTTGAAATAGCTCCACTGGAATTCCATCATCTCCACTAGCTTTGGTCATCATGATGCTTTCTAAGGCCCACTTGACTTCACATTTCAGGATGTCCGGCTCTAGTTGAGTGATCACTCCATCATGATTATCTGGGTTATGAAGATCTTTTTGTACAGTTCTTCTGTGTATTCTTGCCACGTCTTCTTAATATCTTCTGCTTCTGTTAGGTCCATACCATTTCTGTCCTTTATCGAGCCCATCTTTGCATGACATGTCCCCTTGGTATCTCTAATTTTCTTGAAGAGATCTCTAGTCTTTCCCATTCTGTTCTTTTTCTCTATTACTTTGCATTGTTCGCTAAAGAAGGCTTTCTTATCTCTTCTTGCTATTCTCTGGAACTCTGCATTCAGATGCTTATGTCTTTCCTTTTCTCCTTTGCTTTTTGCTTCTCTTCTCTTCACAGCTATTTGTAAGGCCTCCCCAGACAGCCATTTTGCTTTTTTGCATTTCTTTTCCATGGGGATGGTCTTGATCCCCGTCTCCCGTACAATGTCAAGAACCTCATCCCATAGTTCATCAGGCAGTCTCTCTAGGCCCTTATATCTATTTCTCACTTCCATTGTATAATCATAAGGGATTTGCTTTAGGTCATACCTGAATGGTCTAGCAGTTTTCCCTACTTTCTTCAATTTAAGTCTGAATTCAGTAATAAGAAGTTTACGATCTGAGCCATAGTCAGCTCCTGGTCTTGTTTTTGTTGACCGTATACAGCTTCTCCATCTTTGGCTGCAATGAAGCACAGGTGGCTGCCACCAGCACACTAAGCACGGCAGAGAGCAGCTACCCCACGTCCAAGGAGCGGTGGCTGTGCAGGCGCAGGATGGCCTAGAGGAGCCATCCCACATTGAAAGTCAGGAAGGGCGGTGGGAGGAGATACCCCTCATCTAAGGTAAGGAGCAGCAGCTGTGCTTTGCTGGAGCAGCCGTGAAGAGATACCCCAGCCCAAGGTAAGAGAAACCCACGTAAGATGGTAGGTGTTGCAAGAGGACATCAGAGGGCAGACACACTGAACCCATACTCACAGAAAACTAGTCAATCTAATCACACTAGCACCACAGCCTTGTCTTACTCAGTGAAACTAAGCCATGCTATGGGGCAACCCAAGATGGGCAGGTCATGGTGTAGAGGTCTGACAGAATGTGGTCCACTGGAGAAGGGAATGGCAAACCACTTCAGTATTCTTGCCTTGAGAAACCCATGAACAGTATGAAAAGGCAAAATGATAGGATACTGAAAGAGAAACTCCCCAGGTCAATAGGTACCCAATATGCTACTGGAGATCAGTGGAGAAATAACTCCAGAAAGAATGATCTCCCTATCTTTTCACCAAATTGCAGCTTATATTTCACTTCCTTGGACTCACACCTCAATTCTCTCATTTAAACGTATAAAACCATACTTATTTAAAATAGGTGGTTTTTCAAATTACTTTTGTGCATTCATTATTTTCATGTCTATATGTATTTATAACAATAAATGCATATGTGTGTGTTAATTCGCTTCACTCATGTCTGACTCTTTGAGACTATGTGGACTGTAGCCTGCCATGCTCCTTTGTCCATGGGATTCTCCAGGCAAGAGTATTGGAGTTGGTTACCATGCTCTCCTCCAGGGAATCTTCCCAATCCAGGGATCAAACCTTACATCTTAAGTCTCCTGCTTTGGCAGGCAGGTTCCTCTTTTCCCAGGTGGTGCTAGTGGTAAAGAACCCTGTTGCCAAAGCAGGCAGCAGGAGACATAGATGGGGGTTTGGATACTAGGGTCAGGAAGATCACCTGGAGGAGGAAATGGCAACCAACTCCGATATTCTTGCCTGGAGAATCCCATGGACAGAGGAGCCTGGTGGGCTACAGCCCACAGGACCTCAAAGAGTCAGATACCACTGAAGTGATTTAGCATAGCATAGCACCTGGGAAGCCCTAATAAGTACATATTTTTGTATAACTAAATATATTAATTTATAATTTTTATCTTTCCTGCTAAAGTCTGTTTCATAAGAACCTAGTCTGTATTTTTTCACATTGTATATCTACAATTGGTTGTAGAGTCTAGAAATATAAAATTTTAAATAATTATTGTTTGTTGGATAAATAGATGGATTAAATGAATAAACAACTAAGATAAACTTTACTTCCTTCTTTAACATCTCACAAATAGCATATGATGATACATCTATGACATGTGTTGCATGATATAAAGCCAAATAATATACAGCATTTAAGAATTCTGAATTTGTTCTAGCAAGTTAATGTAACCATATTATAAATTGCTTAGAGCTATTCATTTACAAAATAAAGCTACAAATATGAAAAACAAAATGATTCCAATTTTAGAAAAGAACATTTTGATTGAAAACATTAACATTTACGAAGACATTTATTTTCAATTTTAGCAAGAAGACTAAATGGCAATACGTGCTTTTGCGTTGTGTATAAAGGTGTAGATGGTTGATTCTACTTGTGTGCTACAGTGAGCATATTACACACACTTAAAGAAAAAAAAATGTTGAATCCAACTGCTCTCATTTCTCCATCTCAGCCCAGCATATGGTGTAACAGAGTCAGGATCTGTTTAGTGACACCGTGACTTCTGCTTTATATGTTATAAATTTTCATCCTGGCATCCATGTAAGGTGGTGCACCCTACTTGGTAAATGACAATTGTCTAAGGACAAGATGATTAGAAGGATTTTTCAAGGTGGCAAGTTCAAGGTTGGCTTTCATAGGCATCTGATTCCAATTCACATACTTTGGTCCACTAAACCATATATATATATATGGATCGCTGAAGCCGTACACTTCAATCCTGAACTCAAGTTAAACATCCTGAGGAATTTTCCAGACTTTAACCTTTGTGTCTTTTGAAGCTTAAATTATCAACCTTAGTTTTCTGTGTCAAAAAAGGCCAAGCAAGTACTTGTGAGGTTTTACTTTATTTATTTACTTTTTTTTTTTTTTTGACAAAAAGAGATCGGGTGGCAAGGAGCTTTTTGGAGATTTTTCTTGTTTAGCTCTCTGTTATCAAACAAGTCTTCTACTAAACAGAAAATTTAGGAATGTGGCAAAATTTGGAAACTCAGTTATCTGGAAGGTGTGACATTAGAAAGCCAAGTTGAAGGTTAGAATATGTAAGGGCTTGTTAATGATATTTGTCTTCATATCTCACAAGAATATAGAGCAAATTCTGGTTAACTTAGAAATGTACTACCTTTCATGATCTTTCCTATTCTTTCCTTATTGGGTTTCTGCAGTTTACTCTCTATCAAGCAAAAACAAACAAACAAACAAAAAACGGATCAGAGTGAAGTAAGCCAGAAAGAAAAACACCAATACAGCATACTAACATATATATATGGAATTTAGAAAGATGGTAACGATAACCCTGTATGTGAGACAGCAAAAGATACACAGATGTATAGAACAGACTTTTGGACTCTAGGAGAAGGAGAGGGTGGGATGATTTGGGAGAATGGCATTGAAACATGTATAATATCATGTAAGAAACAAATCACCAGGATGCAGGATACAAGATGCTTGAGGCTGGTGCACAGGGATGACCCAGAGGGATGGTATGGGGAGGGAGGAGGGAGGGGGGTTCAGGATTGGGAACAAGTGTACACCTGTGGTGGATTCATGTTGATGTATGGCAAAACCAATACAGTATTGTAGAGTAAAATAAAGTAAAATTAAAAAAAGAAAATGAGGCTACCACCTAAAGAGCTATGTCTTTCAATTATAGGAGTGGTTGAAGAGCTTCATGTTATGTCTCTTCCTAATTTCATTCTATTTTAGTGAATTTTAATGTTTGGCCAAAAACAAAACCTGAGCTCTATTGTTACAGATTTGGCTAGTTGCTCAGCTGTGTTCTACTGCTTGTGACTCCATGGACTGTAATCTGCCAGGTTCCTCTGTCCATGGAATTTTCCAGTCAAGAATACTGGAGTAGGTTGCCATTCCCTTCTCTAGGGGCTGTTTCCTGACACAGGGATTGGACCTGAATCTCCCGTGTTGCAGGCAGATTCTTTGTTGTCTGACTTGTAGGCAGATTATTTATTGTCTGATCCACCATGGTTTGGCAAAATGGTTATTTAACAGGAATTAGAAATGTTACTTGGCTAATAAAAGCATTCTATTGGTGTAAGATTCATCCATAACCAAATGCTCTGCCCATTAATAATGAGGCAGTTTTCATCCCACTGTAACAGCCAGTTTATCAATAGAGTTGGTTAAACAAGCAAATAAGTACACATATATTTGGGTTATCGTAAAAACAGTTATATTTTTCTTTATCGAATCTAAAGTTTTGTTTTCGTTACCACAGATTGATCTTTGAATCACATATGCCCACTTCAAATATCTCCATAAACTATTTTTTTTGGCAGTAGGAAATGATAATATATTTTATCTACCATAAATTTTCCAATTAATAATGACTTGAAGGAGGGTTAGAGGGTAAGTGATTAGAGGCCAGCTTAAGGAGTTGAGAAACTGTTAAGTGGTCATTTTTTCCCCTGTTTTGTTTCAAATCAAACAAAAAAATTGTGAAGGAAACAATCTCTAACATATTTTCAAATTTTACCTGTCTCCAGAGTTGGTTTCTGGAAGCTTTCCTTAAATAAAGTACCATAAAAGTGCAAATGCCTTCTTAGCCTTTTATTAAGTTGTTTAATTATTTTGGTGATGGTGGGAGAGAAAATCAAGACAGAGAGTATTTTGAAATGTATTTGCAAGTAGGGGAGAGCTGCCAGTCTTATATTAAATGTTTTAAAACATTTTATTTGCTGGACTGAGACATTGGATAGAAAGTTAAACAATACTTGTAGGCATTATGAGGTCAATAAAATATCCCAAGATTTGGCAAAATACGCTTATTTTGTATTTCCTATGTTGGATTAATGACTACTACTACCACTGTTCCCATCTCTATCACCACTCTGGTTCCTACTACTATCAAGTGAATAACTCTAATTTTAGTGTTACTTGAATCATAAGCAAGTCATGAGTCTAAATATTTTCCATACAGGGTATTTATTCCTCACACATATTATAAAGGTGGGGATTTTCATTAGATGTATATTTCAGATATTGTAACAGAGAATTAACTTTTCATCATATTTAGAGCTGAGGTTTTAACTGAAGTTTTCCTGACATTTAAATCTGAGTTTTAATCACTGGGTTGATTGATCTACTAAATTCCAAGGGGTCAGAGTAATGAAAGTGGGTGGCAGAATTCTGATAGCAGAGACCACTAATATGAAAACATGTTTCTTAAATCTTGCTGCAAGATCAAGTGGGGAACTTATTAGAAAGGTATAATCTCAAGCCCCACTCAAACTTCCTGAATCAAAATTTGCATTTTAATAAGATTCATGGATGAAAGTAAATGTTGAATCTATCTTTTTAAAGGTCTTTTCCCAGAATATTTTGAAATATATGATCCAATTTTTCACTGAAATTACAGTTCCTGTATTAATGTGACTTTCTCAGCAGAATAGGCTACTGTACATTTTATTTACTCACTGACTCTTTTATTTTGATTTATTTGTTCAATAGTCCTTATTTGTACATATATTTTGTGTAAGATGCTTAAACATTTTATAGGATACTAAGATGAACAAAAGTTTTAACTCCTTTAATAAAGGAGGTACATGTGAAAAGTTATTTCAGGTGCCATTTAACAAATACCATTGGTAAAATAAAGTTTAAGCACAGGTAGTATTTTTGCACTCTGGGGATATATCAAAGAAAACTTCATAAAGGAAGTATTTCTTATCAACCAATAAATGAAATCTGGGGAGAATATTTTTTTGTGTGTACTTATTTCCTCTGGTAACATCTTCTAATCTCTATTCTTAATTTAGACAGCCCAAATGAACAAGATTTACCATTTTATTGATTTTGAAATCCATTTTCAACTTCAGTGAAAATTCAAGTAACATTCCACCTATTTTGTGGTATCTCTCTTGCCCTTAGCTACTTCTTTTTAGATTTAACTTACATTTTTCTGAATTTAGAATTCTGGAATTTTTTCAGACCCCAAAAATCTAAACACTCTTAGGAGTCACATGTTGACTTTTTAATGTCATCTTTCCTTTGGCAAATAGCACAAAATTTAAATAGAGGAAAAGAATAAGATGTTACTGAAAATTTAAAGTATTTAGGTCTTAGAACTTCACATACACTAGATAATCCAGATTAAGTAGCAATAGTTACCACTTGGTGAATATGATGCTATTGGTAGGTTGGATTTTACATATTTATATAATTTCAGAGAATATGCTTACTGCCTATATAAATGTTCACAAGTCTCTTCTTTGAACATCCTATGAAATTATCAGGAAATGAATATTGTGGCACAGGTATATTCTAAGTGATAAACTATGGATTTTAAGATCTCAGTGATTACACTGGTAATGAGTTTAGATGAAGAAAAATTCCATAGAGGAGACTGAATTTGATCTTTTTCTTCAAATGCATAAGATTTGTTATAGGAAAGTGTACATTTTAAAGGACACAAAGATGGAAGAAACATGAAAAAAAATTTTAGAGAGAGAATATATAGACCAGTATTACTATGGCAAAGACCAGCCACGCCACAACAAAATACTGAGGGAGACATGATGTCAATATTTTAAAAGAAATTTCAGTAGAAAATTACTATGTATACTCATTAGTGTAGTATCATTTATGACTCTTTATATTAATGTTTATTATGTAATAATTCTATTATGACTTCATGTTTTTATCCAACATTTTTTCCAACGTTTATCTATATTAACCCACTTAGGTAAAAGTCATTTTCATGATTTGTAACTCTTTGATATATTATCCTTTATTAGAGGTTCTGGCTTTATTTACAATTGTTTTGCTATAATAGAGCTACAATTAACATTGTGTCATATGTGCCAAAATTTGTACCTTGGGAATCTGAATTAGAAGACATGAACTTTATTAGATGTTTACCAAATTTAACACTTTCACTTGAAATTGCTCTAAGAAAACATTTTAACACTTTGTAGTCTCACCAGCAATATATATGTGTTTGTGTCTGTCCATACCTTTTCCATACTTAGTATCATTACTCTTTTTAATAAACCAAAACCAAAACAAAGTCAGAGGGCTGGCATCAACTGACTGTAAGATATACTACAAAGGTCCAGTAATCAAGACACTGTGGTTTGTCAAAGATATTAGAAAAATAGATCAGTGAGACAGGTCCCAGAAATAGACACCCTCCTAACATATACTCAGCTAACCTTTGACAAACGAGCAAAGGCAATGCAATAGAGCAAAGGCAGTCTTGTCAGCTCATGATAATGAAATAATTGGACAACACATGCCAAAAAAAAAAAAAAAAACCTAGACAAAGAACCAATATTTTTTACAAAAATAAACTCAAAATGGACCATAGACCTAAATGTAAAACACAAAGCTATAAATCTTCTACAAGAAAATGTAGAGGCAGATGACCTGGAGCACAGGAATGACTTAACAGACACAATACCAAAGTTGAGGTGTATGAAATAACTGAGAAGAAAGAGTTCATTCAAATTTAAAAACTTCTTCTCAGAAAGATGTGAGAAGATAAGTCACATGCTAAAAGATACAAGACCAGGAGCTGACTGTGGCTCAGATCATGAACACCTTATTGCTAAATTCAGACTTAAATTGAAGAAAGTAGGGGAAACCATTAGACCATTTAATCAAATCCCTTATGATTACACAGTAGAAGTGAGAAATAAATTTAAGGGATTAGATCTGATAGACAGAGTACCTGATGAGCTATGGACAGAGGTTTGCGACATTGTACAGGAGACAGGGAGCAAGACCATCCCCCCAAAAAAGAAATGCAAAAAAGCAAAATGGCTGTCTGAGGAGGCCTTATAAATGGGTGTGAAAAGAAGATAAGTGAAAAGCAAGGGAGAAAGGGAAAGATATACCAGTTTGAATGGAGATTTCCAAAGTATAGCAAGGAGAGATGAGAAAGCTTTCCTCAATGATCAGTGCAAAGAAATGGAGGAAAACAATAGAATGGGAAAGACTAGAGATCATTTTCATACAAAGATGGGCTCAATAAAGGACAGAAATGGTATGGATCTAACAGAAGCAGAAAATATTAAGAAGAGGTGGCAAGAATACACAGAAGAACTGTACAAAACAGATCTTCATGACCCAGATAATCACAATGGTGTGATCACTCATCTAGACAGACATCCTGGAATAGGAAGTCAAGTGGGCCTTAGGAAGGATCAGTATGAACAAAGCTAGTGGAAGTGATGGAATTCCAGCTGAGCTACTTCAAATCCTAAATGATGATGCTGTGAAAGTGCTACACTCAACATGCCAGCACATATGGAAAACTCACCAGTGGCCAAAGGACTAGAAAAGGTCAGTTTTCATTCCAATTCCAAAGAAAGGCAATACCAAAGAATGATCAAGCTATCACACAATTGCACTCATCTCACATGCTAGTAAAGTAATGCTCAAAATTCTCCAAGCCAGGCTTGAGCAATACAAGAACCATGAACTTTGAGATGTTCATGCTGCCTTTAGAAAAGGCAGAGGACCAGTGATCAAATAGCCAACATCTGTTGGATCAGCGAAAAAGCAAGAGAGTTCCAGAAAAACTATTTCTGGAACTTCAATCTATTTCTGCTTTATTGATTATGCTAAAGCCTTTGACTGAGTGGATCACAAGAAACTGTGCAAAATTCTGAAAGAGATGGCACTACCAGACCACCTGGTCTGGCTCTTGAGAAATCTATATGCAGGTCAGGAAACAACAGTTAGAATTGGACACGGAAAAACAGACTGGTTCCAAGTAGGGAAAGGAGTACGTCAAGGCTGTATATTGTCACACTGCTTATTGAACTTCTATGCAGAGTACATCATGAGAAATGCTGGGCTGGAGGAAGCACAAGCTGGAATCAAGATTGCTGGGAGAAATATCAATAACCTCAGATATGCAGATGACACCACCCTTATGGCAGAAAGGGAAGAGGAACTAAATAAATAGCCTCTTGATGAAATTGAAAGAGGAGAGTGAAAAAGTTGGCTAAAGCTCAAACATTCAGAAAATGAAGATCATGGCATCCAGTCCCATCACTTTATGACAAACAGATGGGGAAACAGTGGAAACAGTGTCAGACTTTATTTTGGGGGGACTTCAAAATCATTGCAGATGGTGATTGCAGCCATGAAATTAAAAATGCTTACTCCTTGAAAGAAAAGTTTTGAACAACCTAGATAGCATATTAAACTGCAGAGACAGGGGGGAGAGGGAAAGATGGCGGAGGAATAGGACGGGAAGACCACTTTCTCCCTCACAAATTCCTCAAAAGAACATTTCAACGCCGAGCAAACTCCACAAAACAACTTCTGTAGGCTGGCAGAGGACATCAGGCAACCAGAAAAGCAGACCATTGTCTTCAAAAACAGGTAGGAAAAAATATAAAAGACGAAAAAGGAGACAAAGGAGGTGGGGAGGGAGCTCCGTCCCGGGAAGGGAAGCCCATCCCGGGAAGGGAATTTGAAGAAGAGAGGTTTCCAAACACCAGGAAACACTCTCCCTGCCGAGTCTGTGGCGAGCCTTAGAAACACAGAGGGCAACATAACAGGAAGGAAAAATAGATAAATAATTAAAACCAACAGATTACAAGCCCAACAGTAATTCCCCCAGCGGAAAAGCAGCACAGACGCCTGCATCCGCCATTGGGAAGTGGGGGCAGGAAAGGGACGCGTGGGAGGCGCGGGCTGCAGTGCTTTGTAAGAATCGGGCAGGAACGCCCCACGTGCAACCAGAACGATCTAACTTGCGCTAGCAAACCAGACTGTGGGATAGCTACCACGCGAAAAGCTTGAACATAAGACACCGCCACGACCAAGCACAGAACAAAGGACTGAACGGAAAAGCCTGCTGCAGACCATCCCCTACCGGGGACAGGCAGCCAGAGCCATAAGGACTGGAAAGGGGCAATTGTAGACCTGGAGAGACTTTACTTACCTAACTGCAAGCAGGCTCCTTTGCTAAGACTTCTGGGGGTGCTGGACAGTCACAATCTGCCTCACGGGGTGTGCCAGCGGTCCACCCAGAAAGCTGAGCAGCAGCGGCAGAAAAGGTGACAAGCTGCGGCGATCGCGCTCGCCAAACTCCTGAGCTACTCGGACCCGGGAAGGGCACAAAGCACAGTCCCAGCCGAATCTGTGCCTCTGAGGGCTGCCGGAGCACCGAACCTGAGCGGCTTGGACGGGGGAAGTGCACGCAGCCTAGGGCCGGCCCCAGATGGTTCCCGGCTGAGCATCCTAGAGCCGGAGAGGTTTGTGCGCCGCGAGAAAGGACAGGTCAAGCGGGGCAGAGATACTGTGTGCACACGACAGAGCTATTTGTTTGCAGCATCCCCCCTCCCCACAGCGCGACTGAACTAGTGAGCCTAAAACACCAGCAAACAGAAGAAGTTAAACAGAGGGAACCACCTTGGAAGTGATCCCACACAGCCCATAACACCAGAAAGGGCCAGAAATATTTTTATTATTTTTAAAATCATTCCTTTTTTTCTTCCTTTTTTCTAACTTTTTTTAAATTGTTGTCTTCTATTTCTCCTCTAATTTTTATTTATATAACCTATTATTACTATTTTTTTTTAAAGACTTTTTTTTTTTTTTTTAAGGCAAACACCATATATAGTCTTTGGATGGTTGTTGTTGGTTTTTTTTGATTGTTTGTTTGTTTGTTTTTTAATAATTCTTTTCTTTCTTTCTTCCTTTTTCCTTCTGCTTTTCTTTAATACTGTATCTTTGAAAATCCAATCTCTACTTTAGATTTTTAATCTTTGCTCTTAGGTTTTTGTTGTCAATTTTGTACATTTAAAAACCCAAACTTCACTACCCAAGTTTACCTGAGAGCGAGATTACTGGCTTGACCACTCTCTCCTCCTCTGGACTCTCCTTTTTCTCCACCAAGTGGCCTCTGTCTCTTTTCTCCCCCATCTCTTCTCTATCCAACTCTGTGAATCTCTGTGTTTTCCAGACGGTGGAGAACACCTAAGGAACTGGTTACTGGCAGGATTTGTCTCTCTCCTACTCATTCCTCTCTCTTATCCTCCTGGTCACCTCTGTCTACTTCCTCCCTCTCCTCTTCCCCGTATAACTCTGTAAATACCTCTGAGCGGTCCAGACTATAGAGCGCACATAAGGAAGTGACTATTGGCTAGCTTGCTCTCTTCTCTTTTGATCTCACCGCATCTCATTCCAGTTACCTCTAACTACCCCTCCATCTTCTCTTCTCCTTGTAACTCAGTGAACCTCTCTGAGTGTCCCTCAATGTGGAGAAACTTTTCATCTTTAACCTAGATGTTTTATCATCGGTGCTGTATAGATGGAGAAGTCTAGAGGCTACTGTAAAAATAAAACTGAAAACCAGAAGCAGGAGGCTTAAATCCAAAGCCTGAAAACATTAGAGAACTCTTGAATTCAGGGAACATTAAGCAATAGGAGCCCATCAAATGCCTTCATACCTACACCAAAACCAAGCTCCACCCAAGGGCCAACAAGTTCCAAAACAAGACATACCACGCAAATTCTCCAGCAACACAGGAACACTCCCCTGAGCTTCAATATACAGGCAGCTCAAAATTATCCCAAAACCTTTGATGTCTCGTAACCCATTACGGGTCGCTCCACTGCACTCCAGAGAGAAGAAACCCAGCTCCACCCACCAAAACTCCAACACAAGCCTTCCTAACCAGGAAACCTTGACAAGCCACTGATAGAACCCCACCCAAAGTGAGGAAGCTCCAAAACAAAGAGAACTCCACAAATTACCAGAATATAAAAAGGCCACCCCAAACACAGCAATATAACCAAGATGAAGACACAGAGGAATACTCAGCAGGTAAAGGAACAGGAGAGTTGCCCACCAAACCAAACAAAAGAGGAAGAAGTAGGGAATCTACCGGAGAAGGAATTCCGAATATTGATAGTGAAAATGATCCAAAATCTTGAAATCAAAATGGAATCACAGATAAATAGCCTAGAGACAAGGATTGAGAAGATGCAAGAAAGGTTTAACAAGGACCTAGAAGAAATAAAAAAGAGTCAAAATATAATGAATAACGCAATAAATGAGATCAGAAACACTCTGGAGGCAACAAATAGTAGAATAACGGAGGCAGAAGATAGGATTAGTGAAATAGAAGATAGAATGGTAGAAATAAATGAATCAGAGAGGAAACAAGAAAAACGAATTAAAAGAAATGAGGACAATCTCAGAGACCTCCAGGACAATATGAAACGCTCCAACATTCAAATTATAGGAGTCCCAGAAGAAGAAGACAGAAAGAAAGATCATGAGAAAATCCTTGAGGAGATAATAGTTGAAAACTTCCCTAAAATGGGGAAGGAAATAATCACCCAAGTCCAAGAAACACAGAGAGTTCCAAATAGGATAAACCCAAGGCAAAACACCCCAAGACGCATATTAATCAAATTAACAAAGATCAAACACAAAGAACAAATATTAAAAGCAGCAAGGGAAAAACAACAAATAACACACAAGGGGATTCCCATAAGGATAACAGCTGATCTTTCAATAGAAACTCTTCAGGCCAGGAGGGAATGGCAAGACATACTTAAAGTGATGAAAGACAATAACCTACAGCCCAGATTACTGTACCCAGCAAGGATCTCATTCAAATACGAAGCAGAAATCAAAAGCTTTACAGACAAGCAAAAGCTGAGAGAATTCAGCACCACCAAACCAGCTCTCCAACAAATTCTAAAGGATATTCTCTAGACAGGAAACACAAAAAGGGTGTATAAACCCAAACCCAAAACAATAAAGTAAATGGTAACGGGATCATACTTATCAATAATTACCTTAAACGTAAATGGGTTGAATGCCCCAACCAAAAGACAAAGACTGGCCGAATGGATACAAAAACAAGACCCCTCTATATGCTGTTTACAAGAGACCCACCTGAAAACAAGGGACACATACAGACTGAAAGTGAAGGGCTGGAAAAAGATATACCACGCAAATAGAGACCAAAAGAAAGCAGGAGTGGCAATACTCATATCCGATAAAATAGACTTTAAAACAAAGGCTGTGAAAAGAGACAAAGAAGGCCACTACATAATGATCAAAGGAACAATCCAAGAAGAAGATATAACAATTATAAATATATATGCACCCAATATAGGAGCACCGCAATATGTAAGACAAATGCTAACAAGTATGAAAGGGGAAATCAACAATAACACAATAATAGTGGGAGACTTTAATACCCCACTCACACCTATGGGCAGATCAACTAAACAGAAAATTAACAAAGAAATGCAAACTTTAAATTATACATTAGATCAGTTAGACCTAATTGACATCTATAGGACATTTCACCCCAAAACAATGAATTTCACCTTTTTTCAAGTGCTCATGGAACCTTCTCCAGGATAGATCACATCCTGGGCCATAAATCTAAACTTGATAAATTCAAAAAAAATCGAAATCATTCCAAGCATCTTTTCTGACCATAATGCATTAAGATTAGATCTCAATTACAGGAGAAAAACTATTAAAAATTCCAACATATGGAGGTTGAACAACACACTTCTGAATAACTAACAAATCATAGAAGAAATCAAAAAAGAAATCAAAATATGCATAGAAACTAATGAAAATGAAAACACAACAACCCAAAACCTGTGGGACACTATAAAAGCAGTGCTAAGAGGAAAGTTCATAGCAATACAGGCATACCTCAAGAAACAAGAAAAACGTCAAATAAATAACCTAACTCTACACCTAAAGCAACTAGAAAAGGAAGAATTGGAGAACCCCAGAGTTAGTAGAAGGAAAGAAATCTTAAAAATTAGGGCAGAAATAAATGCAAAAGAAACAAAAGAGACCATAGCAAAAATCAACAAAGCCAAAAGCTGGTTCTTTGAAAGGATAAATAAAATTGACAAACCATTAGCCAGACTCATCAAGAAGCAAAGAGAGAAAAATCAAATCAATAAAATTAGAAATGAAAATGGAGAGATCACAACAGACAACACAGAAATACAAAGGATCATAAGAGACTACTATCAGCAGTTGTATGCCAATAAAATGGTCAACGTGGAAGAAATGGACAAATTCTTAGAAAAGTACAATTTTCCAAAACTGAACCAGGAAGAAATAGAAAATCTTAACAGACCCATCACAAGCACGGAAATTGAAACGGTAATCAGAAATCTTCCAGCAAACAAAAGCCCAGGTCCAGACGGCTTCACAGCTGAATTCTACCAAAAATTTCGAGAAGAGCTAACACCTATCCTACTCAAACTCTTCCAGAAATTGCAGAGGAAGGTAAACTTCCAAACTCATTCTATGAGGCCACCCTCACCCTAATACCAAAACCTGACAAAGATGTCACAAAAAAAGAAAACTACAGGCCAATATCACTGATGAACATAGATGCAAAAATCCTCAACAAAATTCTAGCAATCAGAATCCAACAACACATTAAAAAGATCATACACCATGACCAAGTGGGCTTTATCCCAGGGATGCAAGGATTCTTCAATATCCACAAATCAATCAATGTAATTCACCACATTAACAAACTGAAAAATAAAAACCATATGATTATCTCAATAGATGCAGAGAAGGCCTTTGACAAAATTGAACATCCATTTATGATAAAAACTCTCCAGAAAGCAGGAATAGAAGGAACATACCTCAACATAATAAAAGCTATATATGACAAACCCACAGCAAACATTATCCTCAATGGTGAAGAATTGAAAGCATTTCCCCTAAAGTCAGGAACAAGACAAGGGTGTCCACTTTCACCGCTACTATTCAACATAGTTCTGGAAATTTTGGCCACAGCAATCAGAGCAGAAAACGAAATAAAAGGAATCCAAATTGGAAAAGAAGAAGTAAAACTCTCACTGTTTACAGATGACATGATCCTCTACATGGAAAACCCTAAAGACTCCACCAGAAAATTACTAGAGCTCATCAATGAATATAGTAAAGTTGCAGGATATAAAATCAACACACAGAAATCCCTTGCATTCCTATACACGAATAATGAGAAAGTAGAAAAAGAAATTAAGGAAACAATTCCATTCACCATTGCAGCAAAAAGAATAAAATACTTAGGAATATATCTACCTAAAGAAACTAAAGACCTATATATAGAAAACTATAAAACACTGATGAAAGAAATCAAAGAGGACACTAATAGATGGAGAAATATACCATGTTCATGGATCGGAAGAATCAATATAGTGAAAATGAGTATACTACCCAAAGCAATTTACAAATTCAATGCAATCCCTATCAAGCTACCAGCCACATTTTTCACAGAACTAGAACAAATAATTTCAAGATTTGTATGGAAATACAAAAAACCTCGAATAGCCAAAGCAATCTTGAGAAAGAAGAATGGAACTGGAGGAATCAACTTGCCTGACTTCAGGCTCTACTACAAAGCCACAGTCATCAAGACAGTATGGTACTGGCACAAAGACAGACATATAGATCAATGGAACAAAATAGAAAGCCCAGAGATAAATCCACACACATATGGACACCTTATCTTTGACAAAGGAGGCAAGAATATACAATGGAGTAAAGACAATCTCTTTAACAAGTGGTGCTGGGAAAACTGGTCAACCACTTGTAAAAGAATGAAACTAGATCACTTTCTAACACCGCACACAAAAATAAACTCAAAATGGATTAAAGATCTAAATGTAAGATCAGAAACTATAAAACTCCTAGAGGAGAACATAGGCAAAACACTCTCAGATATAAATCACAGCAGGATCCTCTATGATCCACCTCCCAGAATTCTGGAAATAAAAGCAAAAATAAACAAATGGGATCTAATTAAAAGTAAAAGTTTCTGCACAACAAAGGAAAATATAAGCAAGGTGAAAAGACAGCCTTCTGAATGGGAGAAAATAATAGCAGATGAAGCAACTGACAAACAACTGATCTCAAAAATATACAAGCAACTTATGCAGCTCAATTCCAGAAAAATAAACGACCCAATCAAAAAATGGGCCAAAGAACTAAATAGACATTTCTCCAAAGAAGACATACGGATGGCTAACAAACACATGAAAAGATGCTCAACATCACTCATTGTTAGAGAAATGCAAATCAAAACCACAATGAGGTACCACTTCACACCAGTCAGAATGGCTGCGATCCAAAAATCTGCAAGCAATAAATGCTGGAGAGGGTGTGGAGAAAAGGGAACCCTCCTACACTGTTGGTGGGAATGCAAACTAGTACAGCCACTATGGAGAACAGTGTGGAGATTCCTTAAAAAATTGCAAATAGAACTACCTTATGACCCAGCAATCCCACTGCTGGGCATATACACCGAGGAAACCAGAATTGAAAGAGACACATGTACCCCAATGTTCGTCGCAGCACTGTTTATAATAGCCAGGACATGGAAACAACCTAGATGTCCATCAGCAGATGAATGGATAAGAAAGGTGTGGTACATATACACAATGGAGTATTACTCAGCTGTTAAAAAGAATTCATTTGAATCAGTTCTGATGAGAGGGATGAAACTGGAGCCAATTATACAGAGTGAAGTAAGCCAGAAAGAAAAACACCAATACAGTATACTAACACATATATATGGAATTTAGGAAGATGGCAATGACGACCCTGTATGCAAGACAGGAAAAAAGACACAGATGTGTATAATGGACTTTTGGACTCAGAGGGAGCGGGAGAGGGTGGGATGATTTGGGAGAATGGGAATACTAACATGTATACTATCATGTAAGAATTGAATCGCCTGTCTATGTCTGATGCAGGATACAGCATGCTTGGGGCTGGTGCATGGGGATGACCCAGAGAGATGTTGTGGGGAGGGAGGTGGGAGGGGGGTTCATGTTTGGGAATGCATGTAAGAATTAAAGATATTAAAATTTAAAAAATAAAAACTAAACTGCAGAGACATTACTTTGCCAACAAAGGTCCATCTAGTCAAGGCTATGATTTTTCCAGTAGTCATGTATGGATGTGAGATTTGGACTATAAAGAAAACTGAGCACTGAAGAATTGATGCTTCTGAAGTGTGGTGTTAGAGAAGACTCTTGAGAGACCCTTGGACTGCAAGGAGATCTAACCAGTCCATCCTAAAGGAAATCAGTCCTGAATATTCATTGGAAGGATTGATGTTGAAGCTGAAACTCCAATACTTTGGCCAGCTATGTGAAGAACTTACTCATTTGAAAAGACCCTGATGCTGGGAAAGATTGGAGGCAGGAGGAGAAGGGAACGACAGAGGATGAGATGGTGGGATGGTATCACCAACTCAATGGACATGAGTTTGAGTAAACTCCAGGAGTTGGTGATGGACAGGGAGGCCTGGTGTGTTGCAATCCATGGGGTTGGATAAGAGTCGGAGTGAATTAGTTGAAGTGAAAAGATCATATTTGCAAGAGACATATAATAAAAGACTTATCCAAATGTAAATTGTTTACTTAAACAACAAGAAAACAACCTGATTTTAAAAAGGGACCAAAAACCCAGAATAGATACCTTACCAAGGAAAATAAACAGCAAATAGCTTATGAAAAGATTCTTGACATCATATGTCATGATGTCATGAGAGAATGACAAACTAAAATAAAAAAGAGACTCAACTATGTACCTAGTAGAATGGCAAAAATCCAAAACACTGATGACAGTAAATGCTTGCAGGAACTTAGAGGAATAGCAAACTTTATCCATTGTCAGTGAGACTGGTACAGTCAAGTTTGAAGATAGTTTGGTAGTTTCTGAAAGAACCAAACATACTCTTACCATAAAAACAGGCAATCTTGCATTTTGGCATTTACTCAGGTAAGTTGAAAATGATGCCCATGCAAAAAAAACAAGCACATACTTACTTGGATAAATAATAGAATATGGTCATCTCTTTTATACTGCAGGCTCTCTTTCAGTCTTTGCACCATTTTGTTTTGTTATCAATAACCATTGATTATCTAAGCAATCTGGTTCTTTGCCTTCTAGTTTGCCATATTTTGGATTTTGTTGATTATATCTAAATGGCATTAGCTAATATGTTTTTCTGTTCTTTGCATTTTCTATAAATAGGAAGTAGGATTTAGAGGTTTAGTTAGATTTATGTTCCACATCTTTGCGCTTGTGTGTGTGTGTTTCTGATGTTTGCTGTTATTCATTTTGTTTTGTTTTATTTGGCATAGCTACTAAATGTTTGGTGTTCTATTTTTCCCTCAGAATGCACCTAATATCTAGGTGTCTGTATTTATGACAATATCACTTGTGTATGATCCTCTAACTGAATAGATCCACTAATTTCAGACCAAAAAGAAAGCCATTCTAATTAAATCATCATTACTTTGTCTATTAGATGGAAGATTTCTCTAAAAAGAAGATTCCTTTGTCTAGTCACCTAGTATTTCGTTAATCAGGGAAAGAGATACTGTGAGAAAGATTGGGTAAGTGGTTAATTTCCTTTTATATATCAGCTTCTTATGAAAACTGTCCTTCGACTATAGCCAGTTGGTAGATGATATTTCTTTCTTTTTTTTTTCCCAGTCTTATGAATGCATAGGCTTTAAAGATATTTTGTATGTTTCAATCTATTGCAGCTAACACTAATTATACTAATACTCTTAGTTATGATCTATTGGTTCCTTACTACAAGTAAAATTATGAGATTAGTCACTAAATTCTGCTTCCTCCTGTTCACTCTCTTCCCCAACAACAGATTTGAAGTAATTCAGTTTAATTCATAGTTAATTATAAGATGATCAGCAGGCATATTCCATTCCCTCTTCTTCCTAGAGTTTAATAATATTATTCTTATTTAGGTTAGCCTCAATTTTGAATCAACTTACCCCTAAATATTCTCTAATTTTCTTTCCTCATTTCCTAGAAATCATACATTTGGAATATTTTAAAATATTATATCCTGAATATATGATATATTCAACTTCAAATCATATTTATTGAACATATTATCTTAGTTTCACATTTAATGAAATGATTAAATGAATTTGTTAATTTAATATTTTACTTCCATTTTATTTTTCAACTTCCAGAAGATTTTGAAGTTAGTTGTATAATATAGGGAGTGATTATTTCTTTTGATTGTATCAAGAAACTAGAACTCAAAATCTGGTCAAAATAAGATTCACAGCAGATCGGAACTGAGCAGTTATCTATCATTATGGAAGAATGAAATGCTGAACTTGAAGGTCTAATGGATTCTAAAAGGCATTTAGTACTCCTAAAACATTTTCCCAGTTTCCAGACATATTTTTAAAACTCTGGTCTAGATAAAATCTTGGATGAATTATCCACATAGTACTATTAATAATTTCATACATGTAATCAAGGGAATACATTTACAAATTTTCTTATATCGAGTATCATATTAATTACAGAAGAACTTTAACTCCATATTTGCTTAAATATTTGTATACATGTGCATTTTATTTCAATATTTCAAAAGTCTTTTCAATTTTACATAGAAAAGATTCATTTACTCATTTAACAAACAGCTATCAATCTCTTTTTTCATAAAATAGGTTTTAACTTAAACTGACCCAGAAGACTAAAACAAGTGGAAGAGTACATGAAAATGCCTTTGAACGTGAAACAAAACTTCTGCATAGATTACAATTACTTTAAATGCTACAGAAAGTGGGAATTTCCATAGCCTTAGCCCCACTCTTTCTAATTATGATGAACATAAGTAGTAGTGCATATTGGCTTTAAAACAGATAAAAGAGACAACAAATGCATGAAATGGAAATATATTTTACTTGTTAGCTGCTTGGAACTGTAAGGAAAGATATTCTTACCCTCCCCTTTCATTAAGTATTTCATATTTCATTGTTGCTAGCCAAGAGAATGGGTATAGCTTGGAACTTCATCTTTGTGAATGTTTTTATACCATGTACACCTATTCTGTCAGTTATGTGAGAAAAAGTATTTCGTTATAGTGACATATTTATCATCCACTTCTTCAGTTCAGTTGCTCAGTCGTGTCTGACTCTTTGTGACATCATGAATCGCAGCACACCAGGCCTCCCTGTCCATCACCAACTTCCGGAGTTCACTCAGACTCACGTCCATCGAGTTGGTGATACCATCCACCCACCTCATCCTCTGTCGTCCCCTTCTCCTCCTGCCCCCAATCCCTCCCAGCATTAGAGTCTTTTTCCATGAGTCAGCTCTTCGCAAGAGGTGGCCAAAGTACTGGAGTTTCAGTTTTAGCATCATTCCTTCCAAAGAACACCCAGGACTGATCTGTTTTAGGATGGACTGGTTGGAACTCCTTGCAGTCCAAGGGAATCTCAGGAGTCTTCTCCAGCACCACAGTTCAAAAGCATCAATTCTTCAGTGCTCAGCCTTCTTCACAGTCCAACTCTCACATCCATACATGACCACAGGAAAAAAAATAGCCTTGACTAGATGGACCTTTGTTGGCAAAGTAATGTCTCTGCTTTTGAATATGCTATTGGGGTTAGTCAAAACTTTTCTTCCAAGGAGTAAGCGTCTTTTAATTTCATGGCTGAAATCACCATCTGCAGTAATTTTGAAGCCCCCCAAAATAAAGTCTGTCACTGTTTCCACTGTTTCCCCACCTATTTCCCATGGAGTGATAGGACCGGATGCCATGATCTTCGTTTTCTAAATGTTGAGCTTTAAGCCAACTTTTTTTACTCTCTTCTTTTACTTTCATCAAGAGACTTTTTAGTTCCTCTTCACTTTCTGCCATAAGGGTGCTGTCATCTGCATATCTGAGGTTATTGATATTTCTCCCAGCAATCTTGATTCCAGCTTGTATTTCTTCCAGTCCAGCATTTCTCATGATGTACTCTGCATATACATTAAATAAGCAGGGTGACAATATACAGCCTTGACGCACTCCTTTTCCTATTTTGAACCAGTCCATTGTTCCATGTCCAGTTCTAACTGTTGCTTCCTGGCCTGCATACAGATTTCTCAACGGGCAGGTTAGGTGGTCTGATATTCCCATCTCTTTCAGAATGTTCCATAGTTTATTGTGGTCCACACAGTCAAAGGCTTTGGCATAGTCAATAAAGCAGAAATAGATGTTTTTCTGGAACTCTCTTGCTTTTTCCATGATCCAGCGCATGTTGGCAATTTGATCTCTGGGTCCTCTGCCTTTTCTAAAACCAGCTTGAACATCAGGAAGTTCACGATTCACCTATTGCTGAAGCCTGGCTTGGAGAATTTTGAGCATTACTTTACTAGCATGTGAGATGAGTGCAATTGTGCAGTAGTTTGAGCATTCCTTGGCATTGCCTTTCTTTGGGATTGGAAGGAAAACTGACCTTCTCCAGTCCTGTGGCCACTGCTGAGTTTTCCAAATTTGCTGGCATATTGAGTGCAGCACTTTCACAGCATCATCTTTCAGGATTTGAAATAGCTCCACTGGAATTCCATCACCTCCACTAGCTTTGGTCATCATGATGCTTTCTAAGGCCCACTTGACTTCACATTCCAGGATGTCTGGCTCTAGATGAGTGATCACTCCATCATGATTATCTGGGTTGTGAAGATCCTTTTCGTACAGTTCTTCTGTGTATTCTTGCCACGTCTTCTTAATATCTTCTGCTTCTGTTAGGTCCATACCATTTCTGTCCTTTATCGAGCCCATCTTTGCATGAAATGTTCCCTTGGTATCTCTGATTTTCTTGAAGAGATCGCTAGTCTTTCCCATTCTGTTGTTTTCCTCTATTTCTTTGCATTGATCGCTGAAGAAGGCTTTCTTTTCTCTTCTTGCTATTCTTTGGAACTCTGCATTCAGATGCTTATATCTTCCCTTTTCTCCTTGGCTTTTTGCTTCTCTTCTTTTTACAGCTATTTGTAAGGCTTCCCCAGACAGCCATTTGGCTTTTTTGCATTTCTTTTCCATGGGGTTGGTCTTGATCCGTGTCTCCTGTACAATGTCACAAACCTCATTCCATAGTTCATCAGGCACTCTATCTATCAGATCTAGGCCCTTAAATCTATTTCTCACTTCCACCATATAATCATAAGGGATTTGATTGAGGTCATACCTGAATGGTCTAGTGATTTTCCCTGTTTTCTTCAATTTAAGTCTGAATTTGGTAATAAGAAGCTCATGATCTGAGCCACAGTCAGCTTGACTGTATAGAGCTTCTCCATCTTTTGCTGCAGAGAATATAATCAATATGATTTCAGTGTTGACCATCTGTTGACGTCCATGTGGAGAGTCTTCTCTTGTGTTGTTGGAAGAGAGTGTTTGATATGACCAGTGCATTTTCTTGGCAAAACTCTATTAGTCTTTGCCCTGCTTCATTCCACATTCCAAGGCCAAATTTGCCTATTACTCCATGTGTTTCTTGACTTCCTACTTTTGCATTCCAGACCCCTATAATGAAAAGGACATCTTTTTGGGTGTTAGTTCTAAAAGGTCTTGTAGGTCTTCGTAAAACCATTCAACTTCAGTATCTTCAGCGTTACTGGTTGGGGCATAGACTTGGATTACTGTGATATTGAATGGTTTGCCTTGGAGAGGAACAGAGATCATTCTGTTGTTTTTGAGACTGCATCCAAGTACTGCATTTCGGACTCTTCCGTTGAGCATGATGGCTACTCTATTTCTTCTGAGGGATTCTTGCCCTCAGTAGTAGATATAATGGTCATCTGAGTTTAATTCACCCTTTCCAGTCCATTTTATTTCACTGATTCCTAGAATGTCGATGTTCATTCTTGCCATCTCCTGTTTGACCACTTCCAATTTGCCTGCAGTAAGTCAGATAAAATTCATGCCTTTTGGTACTTTATAGTCTAGTAAAAGAGACATGCAAATAGGCCTTTCTAATGTAGAAAGGAATGTGACAAGTGAACCTTTCTTATATAAGATTTGATTACTAAACAATCAAAGGGATGGGAAGTGAAATTCCAGGCACCTGGCTGGGCTTAAGTATTCCTATAATATGATTTGATTTTATGGCATGGAATCTGCTCTTAAAACCCAAAATATAGGTCACCATTACTTGGCAACTGTACATCTGTGAGTGTAATATTGTGTTGGCAAGGAGGAAAATAAGATATATCACTCCACCTTTAACATTATTGTATTTCTAGCCAACAATTTAAAGAGGTTGTGGAGTTATTGATCTAGAAATCATAATGCAAACATTACTCTGGGAATCACAAGTTCATATACTAGCTCTCAGAAAGCTTGTAAGCTGTATTAAATGTGTTTTAAATATTTTTCATATTTACAATGAATTATTAATTAGATTTTTTGAAATATGTAATGCTGTAATAGCAGAAAATCTTATTGTTAATAAGATTTGCATCACAATACAGATACAATTTTAAAGAAACATTTTAAAACAGTAATGTGGATTATGATGTACATCACAGTTTTACTAAGTTGCAAACACAATTATGAACTTTGATTTTCTACTGGGGAAAACTTTCAACATCCATGCCTATATTTGTATAGAATCATTTGTATGCTCAGTCAAATCTATTCAAAATTATGCTAAAAAAAGTCTTTTCTGGAGAGTAGAATAAAAGAGCATATAAACTGTATATTTTGAAAACTAAAGCTTTGAAAAAGAAACCAGTAAGAGCAACAACAACAAAGAAATGCCATAGAATTGTTCTGGTTAAACTCCAATAACTGTAATTAGGTAAATTAGTTTATATCAATATATTTGTATCACATCAGAGGATCTGTCTAACGCTTTTGTGAGCTTAAGGCCTATTGAAGACATTACAGTATAGGTAAGTAAACCTGTTCAATTTTATATGTACATAAAGACTGATGAAGTCATAAAATAACAAGCTTAGAAGGGATCTTACATTCAGTTCATTATCATTTTGGGGAGGTATTATAGTCTGTTTGCCATTTTATAGATATCACATTTGTGTGATACCTACATTTTCTACATTTTATTACATCAGAGTAAATTTTGATAGTAAGAGAAAAAGTAATCTTTAGAGGATTAATATGGTAGCATTAATTTAAAGGTTTAGTAATAACACAGTAGAACCTCTCATAGAGCAAGAATGTGATTAAATTTCATTGCTTCATAATGTAGTCATCAGTACTTATATTTGAAACACAGATCTGAATGTTCAGAGATTTTAGAGAAGCTGTAGCTTTACTTCAGGATACAAGGTGGTGCTGTTTCATTTTACAAACAAAATCTGCTCTTACCCAAAGCTAGCAAAGCTAGGATGAGGACATAATATCTTAACAAAGAGAGCAAGAATACGGAAGGAGCCAGTTCCTTACCTCTGCATGCCAGTTATGATTTTGATTAATGGAAAAATAGATAAGGTATAGCTCTATGTGCTGCACAATGTACATACAGAGGCAATAACAATAATCAACCAAGGATGAAATGTTCATTTTTTTAGTAGTTTATAGGGTTCTGCAGCCTGTAATGTTTTTCAGTGGCTGCAAAGTCTCCAGCCTTAAAGGAATAAAATGTGTATTTTATGAAAAATGAGTGAAAGCTAAGGTTTATTCCTAGTTTTTTTTTTCACTTTCTATACTGACAACAAACTATTTTACTGGTTTTGAAAATGAAATTCTAGGCTTATATTTTAATTTTTAATCTACTGACCTAAACATTAAAAAAGACCACAGATTCCATGTTTTCTATTTCAGTTCAGTTCAGTTCAGTTCCTCAGTCATGCCCAACTCTTTGTGGCCCCATGAACCACAGCACGCCAGGCCTCACTGTCCATCACCAACTCCTGGAGTCCACCCAAACGCATGTCCATTTTGTCGGTGATGCCATCCGGCCATCTCATCTTCTGTCATCCCCTTCTCGAGCCCTCAATCTTTCCCAGCATCAGGGTCTTTTCAAATGAGTCAGCTCTCTGCATCAGGTGGCCAAAGTATTGAAGTTTCAGCTTCAACATCAGCCATTCCAAAGAACACCCAGGATTGATCTTCTTTAGGATGGACTGGTTTGATCTCCTTGTAGTCCACGGGACTCGCAAGGGTCTTCTCCAATACCACAGTTCAAAAGCATCAATTCTTCAGTGCTCAGCTTTCTTTATAGTCCAACTCTCACATCCATACATGACCACTGGAAAAACCACAGTCTAGACTAGATGGACATTTGCTGACAAAGTAATGTCTCTGCTTTTTAACATGCTGTCTAGGTTGGTCACAACGTTCCTTCTAAGGAGTAAGTGTCTTTTAATTTCATGGCTGCAAACAACATGAGCAGTGATTTTGGAGCCCAGAAATATAAAGTCAGCCACTGTTTCCACTGTCTCTCCATCTATATGCCATGAAGTGATGGGACCGGATGCCATGATCTTCGTTTTCTGAATGTTGAGTTTTAAGCCAACGTTTTCACTCTCCTCTTTCACTTTCATCAAGAGGCTCTTTAGTTCTTCCTCACTTTCTGCCATAAGGGTGGTGTCATCTGCATATCTGAGGTTATGGATATTTCTCCTGGCAATCTTGATTCCAGCTTGTGCTTCCTCCAGCCCATCATTTATCATGATGTACTCTGCATATAAGTTAAATAAGCAGGGTGACAATATACAGCCTTGACATACTCCTTTTCCTATTTGGAACAATCTGTTGTTCCATGTCCAGTTCTAACTGTTGCCTCCTGACCTGCACACAGGTTTCTCAAGGGCAGGTCAGGTGGTCTGGTATTCCCATCTCTTTCAGAATTTTCCACAGTTTATCATGATCCACACAGTCAAAGGCTTTGGCATAGTCAATAAAGTAGAAATGGATTTTTTTCTGGAACTCTCTTTTTTTGGATGATCTAGCAGATGTTGGCAATTTGATCTCTGGTTCGTCTGCCTTTTCTAAAACCAGCTTGAACATCTGGAAGTTCATGGTTCATATACCGTAGAAGCCTGACTTAGAGAATTTTGAGCATTACTTTAGTAACATGTGAGATGAGTGCAATTGTGTGGTAGTTTGAGCATTCTTTGACATTGCCTTTCTTTGGGTTTGGAATGAAAACTCACCTTATCCAGTCCTGTGGCCACTGCTGAGTTTTCCAAATTTGCTGGCATATTGAGTACAGCACTTTCACAGCATCATCTTTTAGGATTTGAAATAGCTCAACTGGAATTCCATCACCTCCACCAGCTTTGTTCGTAGTGATGCTTCCTAAGCCCCACCTGACTTCACATTCCAGGATGTCTGGCTCTAGGTGAGTGTGAATGATCACACCTTCATGATTATCTAGGTCGTGATATTCTAGGAATCAGCGAGCTAAAATGGACTGGAATGGGTGAATTAAACTCAGATGATCATTATATCTACTACTGAGGTCCGGAATCCCTCAGAAGAAATAGAGTAGCCATCATGCTCAACGAAAGAGTCCGAAATGCAGTACTTGGATGCAATCTCAAAACGACAGAATGATCTCTGTTTGTCTCCAAGGCAAACCATTCAGTATCACAGTTATCCAACTCTATGCCCCAACCAGTAACACTGAAGAGGCTGAAGTTGAATGGTTTTATGAAGACCTACAAGACCTTTTAGAACTAACACCCCAAAAAGATGTCCTTTTCATTATAGGGGTCTGGAATGCAAAAGTAGGAAGTCAAGAAACACCTGGAGTAACAGGCAAATTTGGCCTGGGAATGTGGAATGAAGCAGGGCAAAGACTAATAGAGTTTTGCCAAGACAATGCACTGGTCATAGCAAACACCCTCTTCCAACAACACAAGAGAAGTCTCTACACATGGACATCACCAGATAGTCAACACCGAAATCAGATTGATTATGTTCTATGTGGCCAAAGATGGAGAAGCTCTGTACAGTCAACAAAAACAAGACCAGGAGCTGACTGTGGCTCAGATCATGAGCTTCTTATTACCAAATTCAGACTTAAATTGAAGAAAGTAGGGAAAACCACTAGACCATTCAGGTATGACCTAAATCAAATCCCTTAGGATTATAGAGTGGAAGTGAGAAATAGATTTAAGGGCCTAGATCTGATAGAGTGCCTGATGAACTATGGACTGCAGTTTGTGACATTGTGCAGGAGACAGGGATCAAGACCATCCCCATGGAAAAGAAATGCAAAAAAGCCAAATGGCTGTCTGGGGAGGCTTCACAAATAGCTGTGAAGAGAAGAGAGGCGAAAAGCGAAGGAGAAAAGGAAAGATATAGGCATCTAAATGCAGAGTTCCAAAGAATAGCAAGAGATAAAAAGCCTTCTTCAGCGATCAATGCAAAGAAATAGAGGAAAACAACAGATTGGGAAATACTAGAGCTTTCTTCAAGAAAATTAGAGATACCAAGGGAACATTTCATGCAAAGATGGGCTCGATAAAGGACAGAAATTGTATGGACCTAACAGAAGCAGAAGATATTAAGAAGAGGTGGCAAGAATACACAGAAGAGCTGTACAAAAAAAGATCTTCACGACTCAGATAGTCATGATGATGTGATCTCTAATCTAGAACCAGACATCCTGGAATGTGAAGTCAAGTGGGCCTTAGAAAGCATCATGATGAACAAAGCTAGTGGAGGTGATGGAATTCCAGTGGAGCTATTTCAAATCCTGAAAGATGATGCTGTGAAAGGGCTGTACTCAATATGTCAGCAAATTTGGAAAACTCAGCAGTGGCCACAGAACTGGAAAAGGTCAGTTTTCATTCCAATTCCAAAGAAAGACAATGCCAAAGAATGCTCAAGCTACTGCACAATTGCACTCATCTCACATGCTAGTAAAGTAATGCTCAAAATTCTCCAATCCAGGCTTCAGCAATAGGTGAACCGTGAACTCCCTGATGTTCAAGCTGGTTTTAGGAAAGGCAGAGGACCCAGAGATCAAATTGCCAACATGCGCTGGATCATGGAAAAAACAAGAGAGTTCCAGAAAAACATCTATTTCTGCTTTATTGACTATGCCAAAGCCTTTGACTGTGTGGATCACAAGAAACTGGAAAATTCTGAAAGAAATGGGAATATCAGACCACCTGACCTGCCTGTTGAAAAATCTGTATGTAGGTCAGGAAGCAACAGTTAGTACTGGACATGGAACAACAGACTGGTTCCAAATAGGAAAAGGAGTGTGTCAAGGCTGTATATTGTCACCCTACTTATTTAACATATATGCAGAGTACATCATGAGAAATGCTGGACTGGAAGAAATACAAGCTGGAATCAAGATTGTGGGAAAATATCAATAACCTCAGATATGCAGATGACACCACCCTTATGGCAGAAAGTGAAGAGGAACTAAAAAGCCTCTTGATGAAAGTTAAAGAGGAGAGCGAAAAATTTGGCTTAAAGCTCAACATCCAGAAAACGAAGATCATGGCCTTTGGTCCCATGACTTCATGGAAAATAGATGGGGAAACAGGGGAAACAGTGTCAGACTATTTTTCTGGGCTCCAGAATCACTGCAGATGGTGATTTTAGCCATGAAATTAAAAGATGCTTACTCCTTGGAAGAAAAGTTTTGACCAACCTAGATAGTGTATTCAAAAGCAGAGACATTACTTTGTGACTAAGGTCTGTCTAGTCAAGGCTATGGTTTTTCCTGTGGTCATGTATGGATGTGAGAGTTGGACTGTGAAGAAGGCTGAGCGCTGAAGAATTGATGCTTTTGAACTGTGGTGTTGGAGCAGACTCTTGAGAGTGCCTTGGACTGCAAGGAGATCCAACCCGTCCATTCTGAAGGAGATCAACCCTGGGATTTCTTTGGATGGAATGATGCTAAAGCTGAAACTCCAATACTTTGGCCACATCATGAGAAGTGTTGAGTCATTGGAAAAGACTCTGATGCTGGGAGGGACTGGGGGCGGGAGGAGAAGGGGACACCGAGGGTGAGATGGCTGGATGGCATCATGGACTCGATGGACATGAGTCTGAGTGAACTCCGGGAGATGGTGATGAACAGGGAGGCCTGGCGTACTGTGATTCATGGGGTTGCAAAGAGTCGGACATGACTGAGCAAGTGAAATGAACTGAACTGAAGATATTTTTTGTACAGTTCTTCTGTATATTCTTGCCACCTCTTCTTAATATCTTTTGTTTTTGTCAGGTTCATACCATTTCTGTCCTTTATTGAGCCCATCTTTGTATGAAATGTTCCCTTGGTATCTCTAGTTTTCTTGAAGGGATCTCTAGTCTTTCCCATTCTGTTGTTTTCCTCCATTTCTTTGCATTGATTGTTGAGGAAGGCTTTCTTATCTCTCTTTGTGATTCTTTGGAACTCTGCATTCAAATGGGTATATCTTTTCTTTTCTCCTTTTCGTTTCACTTCTGTTCTTTCCACAGCTATTTGTAAGGCCTCCTCAGACAGCCATTTTGCTTTTTTGCATTTCTTTTCCATGGGGATGGTCTTGATCCCTGTCTCCTGTACAATGTCATGAACCTCCAACCATAGTTCATCAGGCACTCTCCCTATCAGATCTAGTCCCTTAAATCTATTTCTCACTTCCACTATATAGTCATAAAGGATTTGATTTTGGTCATATTTGAGTGGTCTTGTGGTTTTCCCTACTTTATTCAATTTAAGTCTGAATTTGGCAATATGGATTTCATGATCTGAGCCACAGTTAGCTCCCGGTCTTGTTTTTGCTGACTGTATAGAGCTTCTCCATCTTTGGCTGCAAAGAATGTAATCAGCCTGATTTCAGTGTTGACTATCTGGTGCTGTCCATATGCAGAGTCTTTTCTTGTGTTGGGGGAAGCAGGTGTTTGCTATGACCAGTGTGTTCTCTTGGCAGAACTCTGTTATACTTTGCCCTGTTTCATTCTGTACTCCAAGGTCAAATTTGCCTGTTACTCCAGGTGTTTCTTCACTTCCTGCTTTTTTGTTCCAGTCCCCTATAATGAAAATGACATCTTTTTGGTGTGTTAGTTCTAGAAGGTCTTGTAGGTCTTTTTTTTCAACTTCAGCTTCTTCAGCGTTGCTGGTCGGGGGATAGCCTTGGATTACCATGATAATGAATGGTTTGCCTTGGAAATGAACAGAGATCATTCTGTCGTTTTTGAGACTGCATCCAAATACTGTATTTCAGACTCTTTTGGTGACTTTGATGGCTACCCCATTTCTTCTAAGGGATTCCTGCCCACAGTAGTGGATATAATGGTCATCTGAGTTAAATTCACCCATTCCAGTCCATCTTAGTTCGCTGATTCCTAGAACGTCAATGTTCATTCTTGCCATCTCCTATTTGACCATTTCCAATTTGCCTTGATTCATGGGCCTGACATTCCAGGTTCCTACGCAATATTGTTATGCAGCATCGAATCTTGCTTATATCACCATCCACAACTGGGTGTTGTTTTTCTTTGGCTCCATCCCTTCATTTTTTCTCCATTGATTTCCAGTAGCATATTGGGCACCTACTGACCTGGGGAGTTCATCTTTCAGTGTTCTATCTTTTTGCCTTTTCATACTGTTCTCGAGGAAAGAATACTGAAGTGGTTTGCCATTCCCTTCTCCAGTGGACCAAATTCTGTAGACTGCTCCACCATGACCCATCCATCTTGGGTGGCCCCATATGGCATGGCTTAGTTTCATTGAGTTAGACAAGGCTGTGGTCCATATGATCAGATTGGCTAGTTGTGGTTTCAGTCTGTCTGCCCTCTGATGTCCTCTTTCAGTGCCTACCATCTTACTTGGATTTTTCTTACCTTGGATGTCGGCTATCTCTTCCTGGCCCCTCCAGCAAAGTGCAGCCATTGCTCTCGACCTTGGACGTGGGGTAGCTCTTCTCAGCTGCTGGGCTAGCGCACTGTTGCAGCCACCACACTTGTGCACCATCGCAGCAGGTCTATCTACTCACATGCTAATCACCATTGTCAACTTAGACTGTGAGTTTAAGTACTACAAAAAGTGAGACAAAAAAAAAATCACTCTATCTCTGGATTTATTATTACTTTGCAAGAAGAGTATAAATGAAAATTTGGGGTCCTACTTCAATGTCAGATTTTCTGAGTGATAGTCAACTGAAGTAAACATGTCTAACTTTTAATCTCATTTAAAAAGATGTTTAATAGGAATATTTTCACAGTAGTTCTTGGGATATTAGTAATGCTTGCAAAACATGTTGAAAACATTTTTTGTTTTTAAACCACAGACATGTTTGTTTACTCAAAATTGGTATTGTAGAGAAATTTGGTTGTTTCATGAATGTTGATATCATTGGCAGATTTTTGCAAAAATTATTGACACCAATCACAATTTTATCAGTTTTTTTTTTCTCCAGTCTATTTATCTTATTTAGGGTTTGGCTATTAAAAAGAAAAATCAAATCAAAACCTCTGTTGAGAACCTTTGAAATGTAATTGTATCTTTTACTGATTTTTTTCACTCACTCTTTTTACCCTGACATATCAGTTATTTAAATGTCAGCATTCATGTTAATTTACTTTTCTATTTCTGCATTTTCTTTACTAAAACCTGACTTGCACTTTCAAATAATAGGGAGGGAAGAACCACACTATTCACTTATTTTGACATGTGAAAAAGAATAAATGGACTTATTTAAATAATGCTTTATACTTAGCTTTACTGACAGACTAAATAGTAGATTCATTTATCGATGATATTATATTACATGGTGTTATTTATTCTATGGAATACAGAAATATTGTTAACATAAACTCAAAGTTTATGCTAGTAGAATTTAAGTCAGTGAGGACAAAGAAGGCACGTTAGTTCATTTAGCAGCAAACACCCAATAACAAAAATACTTAATAGATAGTAATTAATAAGGCTTGACCTTGTAAGGAAGTCCCATGACTTCTGATATTTCCCTAAAATATAATGGCTACACACTATGGTACTAACATTAGAGATTTCTTCTTTTGAAAACCAACTCTTAGGTGGCATTATTATGTAATGATATAAATATGTCTTTCAAAAAATGGCTACACCACTTACTCTTGTATGGTCCTTCGCAAATAAGCCTGTTTTGGAGTCAGTTCCTGATATATCTATGCTGCTGCTGCTGCTAAGTCACTTCAATCGTGTCCGACAAAATGGGGGTAATGCTCACTTCACTCATGGTTAGACGGATGATTACGTGAGATAATTCATATACAGTATTTACCAATAATAAACACTCAGTAATAATTAGCTAATTATTAATGTTTGTTTTCCAGAAAATGTTATCATTTTTTAAAAATCTCTTCAAATATCCTCAAAATAATTATTAAACCTTACCAAGTTAATTCCTATCATACATACATGAAACGGACCAAACGTTTAAAAATGAATTCACTGCTTCCAAACAGTAGAGTATGAGAAAATGGAGAGAGGGCAACAGAGTCATTTTAGAGTAGAAAAACCAAACCAGTATTATCTCATCCAGGTGACCAGGTCAACATCAACAGTGATGTCATGTTGATAGTAAGAACCCTTAATGTGATAAGATGAAATGGGACCTTCCCACTGTATTCTTCCTCTCAAAACATATAACCCCAGTCTAACCAGAAGATAAACATCAGGCAAATGCTAATGAAGGGATAGTTAACAAAATTTTTAAGTGAGTACCTGTGAAAACTCTCAATATCCTTAAGAATAAGAAAAGCCTGAGAAAATGTCACACCCAAGAGGAGACTTAAGGAGACATGACAACTAATTACATGGAAGTAAAAGCATATGAATCTGAGTCACACTAATTTCTAACTTAAGAGATAGCACTTGGCCATCATAACCAAAATACCCAGAAATAGTAGTCACTAACATTAGGTAATGTCATTTCATATCCTCTCTACTCCATGTAGAAATATGAATTAAATATGGGTAGATTGCAGATATAATACCTTATTTTATTAAAATGAGGTGGTGGTACATAAACTCTATTAGTAAACATCCAATATCCATTTGTATTAAACAGAATAACAAATAGGAAAAACAAAAGAACTGATGTTCTTCAGATAAATGTTTCTTTATCATATTATTTGCAAAAGATCAAGAAAATGTTAGGGATTTATGAAACACACTAAGATGGAATCATTATTTTTTTTTAATTTCATGGTTCAGTTTTATATGGTATCAATTTACTCTGGCTATAAATGATGAGGCAATTATATGCAGGATAGAGCTTATTAACAGACCTACAAACATTGCTGCCTGAGACATCTGGGTAACTGATCCTCCTTCTTACTCCATTGCCCTGAGTTAAGGAATGTACTTACATCAGGTTGTGTAAACCTGGAGGGGTTGATGAATGGGATCCGGGCTGATGCTATGTTCATGGGACTTACCCTTATTATCGCATTTTATATAATGTAAGTTCTAAGACTGATATGGAGCACTTGGCCCAAAGGAGATGGCCCTAGTGCCTATCTACTAGCTTGAGTTGAGGTTTAGCTATACCAACCTATATACACAGACAGGGCTAAGAGGAGGACAGGAAACACAGTGCCTCACAATCAGAAATTACTATTGACAAACCTTGTGAGCATTTTGAGCTGTAGATTTTCGTCTTTCCATTGACTCTGTAACACGTTGATCTCGCCTTTGTGTACTCCCATTTTGCTTGCTTTCTTTGGTACTCTATAGATGGGAAACTCTGTATGATTGATCTAGCGGTTTGCAGGCTTAGTCTTTCCATAATTTTATTCCTAATCTGGACATAGGATAATAAAGTGGAAATGCAGTATAATTTTCATACTTTCTCCTTTTCTCATAAAGTTGTACAAATTAAATTATTCTATTGTTCTGATTTAAGGCATTTATTTCAGTTCCATAAGTGTAAGTATCCTTACTTTGTTTCTTTCCCCCTTGTCAGCTTTATTGTTGATTTTATAGTTTGGTTCATTTGTTGATTGGGTCTTACATTCAGGAATTTATTTTTCACAAAAGGATCATAGGTATTGTGTTACCTGAGTAATTTCATATTTAATAAAACCTCTCTCTTGCTTTTTATAATTGAGTAGTATCTGGTCAGTGTCCAAGGAGTCTTGGGCTGCTTTTTTACTTCTCTCAAACTTTGTACACATAGATTTATTATCCTCTAGTATTGAATTCTATGAAAGGAAGTCTCAAATGAGCCCTAATTTTTTTCTTCTTCTTGTAAGTGTGTTTATTTATCTTCCAGGATGACTAAAACTCTTTCTTTATCCTGATTTTCAATAATATAATTTGGATATGACTCATTGAAAGCTGTACTAGATCAAGCTTTTCCTGGAAAATGGCACGCCACTTTGTCTGCAGATGCCGTCTTCCTTCATTTCAGACACTTTTTTTTTTTTTTTACTATTGCATTATTAAATAATTTCTTATTCTGTTTGTTGAGCTCTTTACTTCAGGGAGATAAGCTATCCTGATGTTGGATTATCTGCGTTGTACAACCATTGCCTGTTTTCACTGTGATTATCTCTGGGTTATGTCTGCATCAAAATTTCCATTTCATTTTTTTCTCTTGGTTTATTGTTTCTCTGTTTCTGAATCTATTCATTCGTGCCTTCCTCTCTTTTATTAGGTACCTTACCTCCTATTCCTTTAATCCATAGTTTAAAAATATAATTCTCTTTTATTTCTAACATTTTGTCTTTTATAAAAAACTGATTTCATGTATAGTTTATAGATATATATATATACATATGTGTATATATATATTAAATTCTGCAGTACATTTGCCTATTTTCTACATCATTTAATTATCTTTGGATGATATTTAGAGAATTTTGCCCAGGTTTTATCTTTGTACTATATCTTTTGTTTAGCTTCTGCTTGACTTTCTTTGGAGACTATTTCTCCTCTGAAATAACTTTTGTGGACCACATATATTCTAACCATGTTTCTTAACCACTGTGTCTTTAGGCATGGGGACATGGGAAGTAAGAAGCAATGACATGATTCCTAAATTTTCCCTTTTTCACTTTCTTTTGAAGTTTATGGCATCAGATCATTCCCTTTCCTTGCTTCATAACTACAAATATATTTCTAATTATTAATTGTATGTTTATTTCACTGAGGAAAAGTAATACTTATTAGGCTTTTATAAACTGCCATGATCTTTACCAGAAGCATTAGTGTAATTAATTTTTACTGTTTTTTAAAATTATTTTTTCTATTACTTCTAGACGAAAGGAATTGATACTGTTGTTTGCCACTGCGGTAAAAGCAATATTTAGAATAGCGTCTGAACTATCATAATAAATTATTGATATATATGCCAGTCAATGAATGATATATGAATGACATAAACTTGCAGATACAAGTCCCTATTTGGTGTTTATTTAGTCCCTATTTTGGTTTATTTCTTTAGGGAATTATATGCTCATGCATGACATCAAATATGCCTGGATTCACTCTTTCAAACAACAAAGTAGACAAAATTTCTAACCATTATCTGGCTTTCCAGTGGCAGTTACCAGCACCCTCTAGATGAATACCATTTCCCACATTGGAAAAAAAAAAAAAAAACAGCAGGAAATAATTTCTAGCTTTTGTAGCAAGTGTTTATTCTATAAATATAGATAAAGGTGAGTAAAGAGAAATATATTCTAATATTTTTATAACTTTGTGTTCTCAAACCTGTAAAAACAAAGGAAGTCCTTCATTATTTCAGCAAATGAATGAATCATTCATTCCTTATTCTAAATACAATGGTTCAGCAAATTTAAAAAACTTACATAGTGTGCTTTAAAATGTTGATACTATTTGTTTTGTAGTATAAGTTTATATTCAAAAATCAAATGCTAATCCAATATAAAAGTATTACTATTATAAATACTCCTAAGCATCAAAGAAAATGAGGCAACTTGTAAGAAGAGTTTCCTTTGGACTGACAGAAAACATGAAACCTTTAGTTAATTTAGAAAGTGAAGTCTTTGAGAAAGAACCTATAATGAAACTTCAGTTTCAGTTATACATAGAGCTGCAATTCTATGTGTCTGGAACACAAGCCCTGAACTTGGATTTATGATTGCCATGTGCAATGTATTCCTTACACACTATTTTTTTTTTCCTTTTTGCTCCAGTTTCATTTTATAGACTGTCATATACTATATATGAACTCATTTTTACACTAAACCCTTTGGCAAACTCACCTAAGTATTTAAGGAATTGCCTGTCTATTTGAGAACTTGGCTTAGAAAACAATGGGGCAAATGGTAGGAAGATGGGGAAAATCTGCTTTCTAGATTAACAGCCAATGAGCAGAAAATAGACACACAAGTTAGACTGAGCATCTAAAATAAGCTATGCTTAATTATAAACTATGTAAATCTCTAATTTGCATTGAACCAATTGGTTTTGTTGAGCTTTCAGGTCCGTTAGGCAAAAGAGGTGCTGAGCACGTCAAGTACTGGAGAAGGCCTGTACCCAGGGACAGGACTTGCTTTTATTTTGGAAATCTTCACAGCGACATTACCCAAGACTTGCCATGCATTCTTGATCATTTTGCTGCTTTTGTGAATTTAACTTTTTCAAATAACATCATTTTGCCTCCAGTGGTTTGCCAAATTGGGTTTAATTCTCTCTAAATTCCTTAGATTATAATCATACATGTGGATTTATGAAATAGCTACATTTCTATCATCTGGAAGCTAGCTTTCATGATAACATGATGTATGTGGTAAAAATATATCTTAAAATATGTAAAACTCAACTTTTGGCACCCCTAATTATAATTCTCCCACAGTCTTCTTCATCTCAGCTGATGGCAATAGCTCTTTCTATCCAATATTACATTCAATTCATCCAAAAATTCTGTTGACTCTACTTTAAAAATAAAAACAGAATCTGAACACTTAATCGTCACCTTAATATCACTATTCTGGGTCATTGCATATCGTTTTAGCTAGTCTCCCAAATTCTCACTTTTTTCTTGAGAGTCAATCCACAAAACAGCACCCTCTTTTGTTCGAAAACAAGTTACATTGTTTCACTCAAAAGGCTCAGTCACAAACAGAGTAACTAGTTCCTTTTAGTTTTGTACTTTAATCATTGAAGGCTTTGCTGCAATAAGGAGATGTTTAGATATTTATCTAATGTATATACAAATTACCATACAAAACAGATACTCTGTGTTTAAAAGCACTAGCTAAAGCAGCAGACCACTTCAAATACAAATTCAATTTTTACCATCGATTTAGCAAAAAGTGAAGAGGAACTAAAAAGCCTCTTGATGAAAGTGAAAGTGGAGAGTGAAAAAGTTGGCTTAAAGCTCAACATTCAGAAAATGAAGATCATGGCATCTGGTCTCATCACTTCATGGGAAATAGATGGGGAAACAGTGTCAGACTTTATTATTTTGGGCTCCAAAATCACTGCAGATGGTGACTACAGCCATGAAATTAAAAGACGCTTACTCCTTGGAAGAAAAGTTATGACCAAACTAGATTGCATATTCAAAAGCAGAGACATTACTTTGCCAACAAAGGTCCGTCTAGTCAAGTGTATGGTTTTTCCAGTGGTCATGTATGGATGTGAGAGTTGGACTGTGAAGAAAGCTGAGTGCCTAAGAATTGATGCTTTTGTTTTTAAATTTTTATTTTTACTTTACAATACTGTATTGGTTTTGCCATATATTGACATGAATCCCCCACGGGTGTACATGAGTTCCCAAACATGAACCCCTCTCCCACCTCCCACCCCATATCATCTCTCTGGATCATCCCCATGCACCAGCCACAAGCATCCTGTATCCTGCATCGAACATAGTCTGGCGGTTCGTTTCTTACATCATAGTATACATGTTACAATGCCATTCTTCCAAATCATTCCACCCACTCTCTCTCCCTCAGAGTCCAAAAGTCTGCTCTACACATCTGTGTCTCTTTTGCTATCTCCCATACAGGGTCATCATTACCATCTTTCTAAATTCCATATATATGTGTTAGTATACTGTATTAGTGTTTTTCTTTCTGGCTTACTTTACTCTGTATAATCGGCTCCAGTTTCATCCATCTCATTAGAACTGATTCAAATGTATTCTTTTTAACGGCTGAGTAATACTCCATTGTGTACCATATGTACCACAGCTTTCTTATCCATTCATCTGCTGATGGACATCTAGGTTGTTTCCATGTCCTGGCTATTATAAACAGTGCTGCGATGAACATTGGAGTACATGTGTCTCTTTCAATTCTGGTTTCCTCGGTGTGTATGCCCAGCAGTGGGATTGCTGGGTCATAAGGCAGTTCTATTTGCAATTTTTTAAGGAATCTCCACACTGTTCTCCGAATTGATGCTTTTGAACTGTGGTGTTGAAGACTCTTCAGAGTCCATTGGTCTGCAAGGAGATCCACCCAACCAGTCCATTCTGAAGGAGATCAGCCCTGGGTGTACTTTGGAAGGAATGATGCCAAAGCTGAAACTCCAGTACTTTGGCCACCTCATGCAAAGAGTTGACTCATTGGAAAAGACTCTGATGCTGGGAGGAATTGGGGGCAGGAGAAGAAGGGGACAACCCAGGATGAGATGGCTGGATGGCATCACCGACTCGATGGATGTGAGTCTGAGTGAATTCCGGAAGTTAGTGATGAACAGGGAGGCCTGGTGTGCTGCAATTCATGGGGTCGAAAAGAATCAGACACGACCGAGCAATGGAACTGAACTGAACTGATCATCAACTATGATTTAAGAAATTTTATTAACATTTCCAAATATTAATTTTTGTTAATTAATTTTTGTTATTGTTTGAGCAAAACAATACCATACCATTTTATATGACTGTAATAATTTCTAGAATTGGCATATCAGAGTCTAATCAGGAAAAAAAAAAACAACACTTAAAAATGTTGTCCTTCACATCCTGGAATGTGAACTCAAGTTGGCCTTAGGAAGTATCACTAGGAAAAAAAGCTAGTGGAGGTGATGGAATTTGAGTTGACCTATTTCAAATCCTAAAAGATGATACTGTGAAAGTGCTGCACTCAACATGCCAGCAAATTTGGAAAACTCAGCAGTGGCCACAGAACTGGAAAAGGTCAGTTTTCATTCCAATCCCCAAAAAAGGCAATGCCAAAGAATGCCCAAACTATTGTACAATTGGACTCATCTCACATGCTAGTAGAGTGGTGTTCAAAATTCTCCAAGCCAGGCTTCAGCAGTATGTGAACCGTGAACTTCCAGATGTTCAAGCTGGTGTTTGTAAAGCAGAGGAACCAGAGATCAATTGCCGACATCCGCTGGATCATCAAAAAAGCCAGAGAGTTCCAGAAAAACATCTATTTCTGCTTTATTGATTATGCCAAAGCCTTTGACTGTGTGGATCACAAGAAACTGTGGAAAATTCTGAAAGAGATGGGCATACTGGCCCACCTGACATGCCTCTTGAGAAACCTGTGTACGGATCAGGAAGCAACAATTAGAATTGCACAAGAGACTGGTTCCAAATTGGAAAAGGAGTACGTCAGGGCTGTATATTGTCACCCTGCTTATTTAACTTATATGAAGTGTACATCATAAAAATCGCTGGATGGAGGAAGCACAAGCTGGATCCAAGATTGCCGGGAGAAATATCAATAACCTCAGATATGCAGATGACACCACCCTTATGGCAGAAAGTGAGGAAGAACTAAAGAGCCTCTTGATGAAAGTGAAAGAGGAGAGTGAAAAAGTTGCCTATAGCTCAACATTCAGAAAACTAAGATCATGGCACTTGGTCCCATCACTTCATGGGAAATAGATGGGGAAACAGTGGAAACAGTGTCAGACTTTAATTTTCTGTGCTCCAAAATCACTGTAGATTGTGATTACAGTCAAGAGATTAAAAGACGCTTCCTCCTTGGAAGGAAAACTATGATCAACCTAGACAGCATGTTAAAAAGCAGAGACATTACTGTGTCAACAAAGGTCTGTCTAGTCAAGGCTATGGTTTTTCCAGAGGTCATGTATGGATGTGAGAGTTGGGCTATAAAGAAAGCTGAGTTCTGAAGCGTTGATGCTTTTGAACTGTGGTATTGGAGAAGACTCTTGCAAGTCCCTTGGACTGCAAGGAGATCCAACCGGTCCATTCTAAAGAAGATCAGTCCCAGATGTTCATTGTAAGGACTGATGTAGCTGAAATGCCAATACTTTGGCCACCTGATGTGAAGGGTTGACTCATTTGAAAATACCCTGATATTGGGAAAGATTGAGGACTGGAGGAGAAGGGGACAACAGAGAATGAGATGGCTAGATGGCATCACCAACACATTGGACATGGGTTTGGGTGGACTCCAGGAGTTGGTGATATACAGGGAGGCCTGGTGTGCTGCGGTTCATGGGGTCACAAAGAATCAGACATGACTTAGCGACTGAACTGAACTGAACTGAAAAATGTTGTAACAGGGCCCTTAATTCTGGAAATTAGTTACAAAGGTGATGTGATTTGGGGGAAGACATAAAAAGGAGGATGAAATAACCCAGATCTGCTATCTGTTAGTTATAGCAGATTACATTCTTAGATTGCAGGGGATGAAAAGATGATACTGCTAGAGATCAGAAGTCATCCTTTCAAAGCTCAAACAACAATGGGCCACTCAGAAACAACCTTGAACCACAGACATACCACAGTTGAATAAACTACCCAGCAAATATGAAGGCATCAATAACTATTTTTCCCTTCTCGTTGCCTTCCAAAATCATACCAGTGTTTTCAATGTTCTATGAAGCCAGAAGCCAGGTAACAATGGATCCTGGGAAAGCCCTCGGAAGATGGGAAATCTTCCATGAAGAATGGGACAGAGGAAGAGAGAACAGACTGGGTACAAGAGGCCCCAGGACTGGCACAATCTGTCACCAAAGTCTCAAAATCAGCTATGTAGCCCAAAAAATACTTAAATGGCCATGACATAAAAAATGCACTACGTAGGAAGGAAAGTTATGACCAACCTAGATAGCATATTCAAAAGCAGAGACATTACTTTGCCAACCAAGGTCCATCTAGTCAAGGCTATGGTTTTCCAGTAGTCATGTATGGATGTGAGAGTTGGACTTTGAAGAAAGCTGAGCACCAAAGGATTGACGCTTTTGAACTATGGTGTTGGAGAAGACTCTTGAGAGTCCCTTGGATTGCAAGGACATCCAACCAGTCCATTCTGAAGGAGATCTGTCCTGGGTGTTCTTTGGAAGGAATGATGCTAAAGCTGAAACTCCAGTACTTTGACCACCTCATGCGAAGAGTTGACTCATTGGAGAAGACTGTGATGCTGGGAGGGATTGGGGGCAGGAGGAGAAGGGGATGATGGAGGATGAGATGGCTGGATGGCATCACGGACTCGATGGACGTGAGTTTGAGTGAACTCCGGGAGTTGGTGATGGACAGGGAGGCCTGGCGTGCTGTAATTCATGGGGTCACAAAGAGTCAGACACGACTAAGCAACTGAAGTGAACTGAGGTGCATAGAGTAATGGAAAGTTGTTATCATGGGCGGGGGTTAATAGATGTCAAAATTAACACTGACTTAAAGGCCAAGGTGAGAGTTGGACTATAAAGAAAACTAAGCGCCGAAGAATTGATGCTTTTGAACTGTGGTGTTGGAGAAGACTCTTAAGAGTCCCTTGGACTGCAAGAAGACCCAGTCAGTCCATCCTAAAGGAGATCAGTCCTGGGTGTTCATTGGAAGGACTGATGTTGAAGCTGAAGCTCCAATACTTTGGCCCCCTGATGTGAAGAGCTGACTCGTTTGAAAAGACCCTGATGCTGGGAAGGATTGAGGGCAGGAGGCGAAGGGGATGACAGAGGATGCGATGGTTGGATGGCATCATCAATTCAATGGGCATGGGTTTGGGTGAACTCCGGGAGTTGGTGTTGAACAGGGAGGCCTGGCGTGCTGCGGTTCACGGGGTTGCAAGGAGTCAGACACGACTGAGCAACCGAACTGAAATATTTCTAGTAGATCATTGATAAGGGTCTATGCTTTTTATTACTTGTGTAGCTTATATTTATATGTATGTAAATAATCTTTATATATATAATAACCTTTATATGTACATATGTACATATGTGTGTATGTGCATGCATATATATATATGTGCGTGTGTGTGTGTGTGTGTATGTGTGTGTGTGTAATAAACCTTTGGAATGAAAAAAGAATACATTTATCGGCCAATCAATGGATGGTATGGGAAAACAAATTTTGAAAAAAAAATGTAGGGTAAGGGACTTCCCTGGTGGGTCAGCCATAAAGAATCTGTCTGCCAGTGCAGTAGACACAAGTTTGATCCCTGGCTTGGGAAGGTCCCAGGGAGAAAGAAATAGCCTCCCACTTTAGTATTCTTGCGTGGGAAACCCCGTCGACAGAGGAGCTTGGTGGGCTACAGACAGTGGGGTCTCAAAAGAGTTGGACACAACTTAGTGACTAGACAACAGCATTTGAGGTAATTTACTGATTTACAAATATGAAGAAGCTACTGAGATGTCTGAATTGTAAAAATTAAAACAAAATAAATAACGCAGCCTAAGGCCAACTGCAGAAATGAGAGCAAAGCTGCTCAATCTTGTGGATGCAAGGACACCACTCATTCTGATGACTTTCATTTAGGATCAGTGAAGATAATAAATCCTGCAGAATCTTGAATTGGCATCCATTCTGTTGACTAGTATACATTTTCATATGCTAATGAAAATGAACTTGGGGTATAAAAATGTATCTTGCATTTTTGCTAATTATGAATCACATTGTATCATGATGATGTTGCATTTCCATTAAATAAGTTGAAAATTCAAGTACTGAATTTGAAATGTTTAAGATGTCTAGTTTGGAATTAAGCTCGCCCTTGTAATACTACAATGACTTAGCTTTGCATGTACCTCAGAGCATAAACACCAGTGAACCACGACTTTTTTTTTTGTATTCAAGAGTCATACACACCTCCCTAAGACAATTATGAAGGGGTAGAAAAGTGCTGCTGCCTAGAAACTCAGTGTCAGTGAAAGTAGGAACCAAATGCTTATATGTCTATAAAGAAATTTTTGCATTGACATATTTTCTGCCTTTATGGTGAATCTCAGATAGATCTCAAATGTTTTAGATTAGTTTGGATAACTTAGTAGAAACGTCCAGCTATTTTAATTAGCAGCATTAGTTTAAAGCTTACAGAAGGAAAAAATATATATATAAAGCTAATGCTCTAGGCTAGAAATAAAAAAAGGAAATAAATATTTACTTAACGCAGAGTCAAAGCTCTAGCAGTGAGAGCGGATCCTTCATTATTAAAGACGAAGCTTTTTAAAAGTAAGGCTAAAGAAAGTATATGAAATTTGGTCAAATTTTATTTTATTTTTACCATGAAGTTAATTTTCTTTGAGATTACAATAGGTGTAATTACAATAGAGGTCTTGTCTATGTTTACATCCTGAAGGATTAGAAATTTGGCTCTACATCTTCCTGCACTAGTTGATTTGAAAGTCCTATGTTTTTGTCAAACAGCTTGCCAATGAACTTTGCAATCTTGTAAAGTGGAAGCAATAATAAGTGGAAATAATTATCACTGTTCACTTATTTTCTGTGAATACGCCCACATTTGTCTCCTTCAGGGTTACACAGAAACAACATTGACAAGTATATAACTCTTTCTTTTAACCTAAACTGAAAGGCACTATTATTGCTGACCTTTCCTTTATTTTTCTTTCTTGAAAATTATAAAAACAGCACTCAAATTTCTCAGTACATTTAGTATGGCCTAAATAAGAATAAATCACTACTTGAAGTGTGAGGAAATTTCCAAAACACTGATCAGTTCATAACCTTTAGGTAAAATGTATCCCTTTTTAATTCCTTTCTAAACCTGTTTCCTCTAGAATATGTAATGTAAAGTGAAATTGCTTGTTACAAAGTACCACTAATTATATGCCACCATAACTGTATATGTTTTATTGTATTCCTTAGATTTAAATGGTCTCTAATGTGTTCAAGGTTAATATTTGATGAAAACTTGTTAATATTTAAATAGTTTGCCTAATGTAGTAGTTTCTATTAAAAATGGTAGTATATCATGTGATCACCTTTGAGTGAACAAAGAGAAAAATCTCAAGTAATTTTTTCGTGTGGTCAACTGTATTTTGCTATGTCCCGGGCTTTAGATTTTTCAGGAGTTCACAAATATGATGTGAATTTGAATATGTTTACAATCTTTACCTTTTCCTGTTGAGTGTGATTTTTATTATATTATGATTATTTCTTAGAGATTTCAATTTATTCTCAAACTGTGTTTTTTGAATAGTAGGAAACTACTTGTTCTGAGTTTACCAATAAAATATAAGACAATTTTATATTTTGATTTATATGAATTCTAAACATTTGATTATTAAAGCAGTAATGTATCAATAACTCATCGGAATACTCCATGATTTTTTAGAGAAGGGTTATGATTTTAACAGGAAAATGAAAGGGAAATTTGAATTCTTTTCCATTAAAAAGGTAGAGCGTTGTGACTTAGAGTGAGTAAGGATCCTTCTAAGAGAGAGAACTCCATCTACAGAGCGAGGAGTGCAGTCATATGGTCCATAAGGATAAGCTGAGCATAAGAAAGCCTGTATCTCCTTGGATTCTGATTTATTTATTTTGATGTTCTTTTAAATCATGTTTCATATTTTGCTATTAAAATAAGTTGTCTTTTTTTTTTAACTTTCAAAAGGCAACTTTTTTTGCTGTTGTGTTTTTTCATGCCTTACTTCATAAATAAACTGCGGAGGGAATAGATGACACTTACCTTATAAATTTTTCTTTATCTTTTTATTTTCCTTTTATTTTCCTTTCTGAAGGAAAAAAAAAATCAAAGGGATATCCCTTGCCTCTTTGTAGCTAGTTAGGGATTTGTACCCTGAAATCTGAGGGTAGACATCTCCCTTGACTTTCATAGCAGATCTGTTTTCTAGTATCTCCTTAAAATAGGGGTGTTCTTATAAAAGGTAGTGATGCATCATAATATATTTACATTTTATATTTCTCAAGAGTTTTCACTCAAAAATCAACATCAGTGTCTTAAATATACATAAAGAGCTTAACCAAAAGGCCTGCTATTTTGAATAGCAATTTTCAAACTGCTTTTTTGTACATTGTTCCATTTGTTTCTAAAAGTTATATATAGTCTCATGAATATAGATTAGAAAAGATGTAGTTTACAGAGGAAGAAACTGAGGAAGAAACTGAAAATTCAGATAACTTTTTTTTTTAATAAATGAAGTACTATTAGAAATATGTTGTTTTGATTTTGGATTGAAGACACTGCACCACATACTTTACTAGGCCATAATTCTCAGAAATCCCAGTGAAGCCGACACTGTTGCCAATAATGGGAATTCTCTCTCCATGGAATATTTTGGTCACCTGTGGAAACTTTCCTCTAGAATTCTACTGCTGAAATTATCTCTCCTTTTCCCCTTGGATTCTTTCATCATGGAGAGTTTTGTCTCCAATTTTAGGAATTAAGAATTATTTCTATACATGCTTCCCCTAGACCTTGATGTCCAAGACCAGGATTGATTTATCTCTTGTCTTCCACAACATTTAACAAACTGATTTTCAGATGGTATTACTTAATACATATTTGCTCATTTAATAAAATATGTCACTATGATTTTGAACATCTCTAAGAAAGGAAACTAATGGAAGATTTTGGATGAAACAAACATAGCAAAGCATAAAAGAACCATCAAAAATCTAGTAATAAATGCTTTACTAAGCTCTCTAACAATCTATGCAAATATATCAGTGTCTAAACAGAAAAGAAGTTTGTAAGAATATAAGGTAAACAGCTATAATAAGAACCAATGGAAAAGTCATATCTAAGGGCTTATTAAACCCTTATTAAACCCTTATTAAAAGCCAGTTGAAAAATTCACATTTGACTTGTGCAATGGGTGATGTGAGATGGTATATTTTATGGAAGTTGAGTGACTTTATTTGGACTATAGAATTTACAGAGAATAAAAATATTCCCATGATGTGTTTATTCCATTAACAAAATGGAATGAGGGGGAAAATGGCTCTACATGATATGCTGAGAACTCTTAAGGAAAAACTACATGCTAGAACTGGTATGAAATCCTCCTAATTTGTGTACTTTTGGTAATGGGAATTTGGAGTGAAAAAGCATATTATTGCATTTATTCATGGCTTGTAAGTCATTTTTTTTTAAATTTAGTACCATTAGAAATATGAACTTTCTTGACTCCTAAAATAATAAACAGGCAATCTTCCATCCTTGAGGATATTTGTCTACAACAAGAAGATAAAGGGGCTGATAGTACTGCTTCTGCCATAGTCATACATATTCCTAAGATTTCCTAATCATAACCTTATGGTCTATACAGATTACATATGTGAAAATGTTTCTGAATGTTTCACTTGCACCCTGGATGACTGTATGATTGAGTTACAGCATTACGTAGTAATCTTGTCTCATTTAAATCAAGTAAATCAGAGAAATTATCCATGCCCTAAGCAAAGGCAAACCTATCTCTAAAAGTCTGAAATAATTTAAAGTTTTGCACTATAGATATTGCACAGTACTAATTCAAAATTTCTTCTAGTCTTTCAGATAGAGCCCTTTGTTCCAATGATGCTTAATGGTTAGTATATTTGTTTGGGAAATTTTCAGTGAAATCTGGAGATTTAAAAATACTTAGTGTAGTTAGAAAACACTATCTTTTTATGAAAACTTTACAATATGTTGTAGCTCAAGAATGTTAAACTTTACTATTTATTTGATGTCACAAACATCAGTACACTCAAGAGCATATATTTATTATCATCAGAGAGATTAAAAGCCCTTAGGTACCTTTCTGCAAAGATGTATCTCTCTCTCTCTCACTCTGAAGTTCAGAGGTTTTTAAGGCACTTCATTATTCACATGACATTATTACAACAGTTCTTAAACATTCCAAAAAAGGATATTGATAACATTGAGAGGCATCTGGTCATAAGCAGATGTCTTTTAGGCAAATTATTTGCCTGTTGAGAATCCTCAGGGAAGGCCAACATGTGATTCACATCTAAAGGCTTTCCTAAATATCTGGTAGAAATTGACATAAGATTACCATTTATATGAAACAAGTGTTTACTATTTTAAACATTATAGTTGACATGCTATTTAAAAAGCATGGTAGAACAAAAGCGTTTAAAAACCTGTTAGTGTTTTAAAACTATTTGGCATTAAAGCAAGACAGTCTTTTTAGTGGTTTGGTTTTCATTCATGTCAGTTATTTCAAAAGATATCTAATCTGTAGTTTATATAGTTTATACATAATTTAAGTTAAATCATTTGAATTAATTTCCAATCACACTGAACAAAGCAGTTTACATTGACTTAAATATATACTAGTGATACATAGTTATTCATACACATATAATTATGATTTTAAGTGTTTGATATGGTTCCTTTATCTGATAAATTATTTAACTCCTTAATGTTCAAATTGATAAGTATGAAACATGAAATTTTAAGTAAGGCATTAAAAATCATAGACTTTGAACTTTTTAAGGGGTTTATTAGTACAAAAGAAAGTAACATAGAGATCTTCTTAATACATCAGACTACTTAAACAAATACCAGTCTTTGCTGGAATACCAGCAAGTATAGGGAATTCACTACCTCACAAGTCATTCTACTTCATTACTGTATACCTTTAACATTAGAAAGGTAATCCTTATGTTGAATTAAATTGCAAAGATATTTTTATGCAGAGGTTACTTGGCTATAAAAATTATAGTTGCATTGCTTTTTCTTGATATTGTTACTGTTAAGTGCTAGGCACCAGTTCAAACAATTATGGGCCCTTGAGGATTACCTTACTGCATTAACTAAAATTCTAATGTGCATGTGATATCTCCCAAAGTGGAAAATGGCATGTGGCATTTATTAGAATTCGTCTGACCCCAAATTACTACTAGTAGATATTCTTCTCCAAAATAGCAGTTGGGGAAATACTATAAAAGTGAGTTACTCAGTACCTGGAGCCCCCTGTTCCTTTCCTTTTGCTTCCTCTAAGATTGGAGAATGCGTTTTGGCCAGAACTGGTATGTCTGGGCTGGGTGGCTTTGTAGGCTATCAGTCAACATCAGTCTTAATTGGCAGATGCCCATTCTTATGAGCTGTCTTAATAAGACACTAAAGGAGGTCAGCCCTGGGTATTCTTTGGAAGGGATGATGCTAAAGCTGAAACTCCAGTACTTTGGCCACCTCATGCGAAGAGTTGACTCATTGGAAAAGACTGTGATGCTGGGAGGGATTGGAGGCAGGAGGAGAAGGGGATGACAGAGGATGAGATGGTTGGATGGCATCACCGACGCGATGGATGTAAGTTTGAGTGAACTCCGGGAGACGGTGATGGACAGGGAGGACTGACGTGCTGCGATTCATGGGGTCGCAAAGAGTCAGACACGATTGAGCAACTGAACTGAACTGAACAATGCCTAAAAGTGAAAGTGTTAGTTGCTTAGTTGGGACTGACTCTGCAGCCTCGTGACTATAGCCCACTAAGCGCCTATGTCCATAGAATACTCCAGCCAAGAATACTGAAGTGAGTTGCCATTCCTTTCTCCAGGGGATCTTCCTGACCCAGGGGTCAAACTCAGGTCTCCTGCACTGCAGGCAGGTTCTTTACCATCTGAGCCCCCAGGGAAGCCTCTGGTTCTTAAATATTTTCAGTATTTTGCATAAATATCCTTAGTGTCTTAATGCAAATATTGAAGACAGAAGTAAAGGAAGGACTCTAAAAGAGATATTTAGAGAAGAAAAAACAAATTCCAAATGGTTTTCTTCTCTTGCCATATTCAGAAACAAACTAGTCATCTCTTTTTCATTTTAATAAGAATATATTCTGTTTGAAAAGATCTTACTGGTGGTAGATGTTATTGAATTAAGACAAAAATGTAAATTATATAATGAAAACAACGCCATACATTTTTTAATTTTAAATTTTATGTGGAATTTCTAGGAAGAAAATATGAAATGAACTAGATAGATTTTGCTCAATATTATAAAATCCTCACAATGATTTTATTTAAGGTTTTTATTTGCTAAGAGTGATATTTTAACAGATTTTATGATAAAATGCTTATTTTATTTAAAAATATAAACTCAATTCTATCAAGATCATTATTATTCATCAAAGTTAGACAGAAATGTACTGACCCTGAAAAGGATTATTTTGTGAATGTGCATTTGTAATTATTTGGTTTAAAAAGTTCATTCCAGTAAGCAAAGTAGGGAGTTAATGGCTCCCATTTGTAAATAGGTGACATAACTTATTGTAATGCTCAATTATCTCTGGTCCATGAATTGTTCAATTATGCAAGCACTCATCTGCCCTAATAAATACTCATTAAGGTGTGCATCTATGCCAAAAATACAAATTTTCTGTATTTTTACTACATGTGAACACAGTAAGCTCCAGAGAAATGGATGAACAGCACCAATAAAACCTCTGGAACCTAGATATAATTTGAAAAATTAGATGTCCATTAAAGAACAATAAAATGGGTTTGTTTAGAAAAGTGCATAAAATTATCTTGTTACGTACATTCCCTGATTCAGAGAGTAATAAATGAAACCTCACATTAGCATCCAAGCCCTACTTTTTTTTTTTTATAAAGGAGAAGTGGTCAAGGGTGAAAGAAATAAGAATATCACTCAAGTCATAAGTTAGAATAATAAATAGCACACAAGCTCTCCCTGTAAGTTCTTCAAACTCTGAAAAAAAAGGAGAGTTCATGCATCTCATTTAAACTTCAAAGCAACTTTCTCCTTTTTATGTTTAAACCAAAGCTTTCAAGAATGGAGGCCAGGTTTCCTTTACAATTTAAAATTCAAAGAGCACCACTTTGAAATTTAATAGAGCAGTGTTTGCTAAAGTAAACATTTTAGTCACAGTGACGGCAGATGCCTCGGTGCATCCGCAGCCTTTTCTGCAAGTATTAAAGCAGTGCTTCCAATCATTGGAATGTCTCTTCCCCAACAGCCATTCAAAAAGAGATACAGATTTTACAGAGGGCAGCATTCTCCTTCTCCAAACAAAATGCACCTTTAGTGTTTAAGCAATTCTGAGACTTAGAAACTTCCGATGACACTTTCTAGAGCTCTGCTTTAGAATAATCTAATAGGAACTCTGAAAATGAGGATCCCGGATTCCTGTTAAAGGTTTTTACTACCACTCGCCACCCCCCATCCCCAACCACATGGGCCTGGCGAAAAAAGGCCCCAGGAAGGGAGAGAGAGAAGTGGGTTAGACAAGCATTTATGGTGATCAACACGTGGTGTGAGAAGCCTTTGTATTATCATAAAATGGGTTACTAACACTGCTGGGTGCAAGGTGCTGTTTCTTTTACAATGCATACCAAATCCAATTACTGAGAAAGAAGAGTGGAAATTCTCTTCTTATTGAGAGCTAAACCAGCTTACTAAACCATGTAATTTTTTCCAGTAAGCCTAGAACATAAACATGTATATGCATTAAAAGACTTTTCTCCATGCATTGACTACAACATGTTATCAAACATCTTTTTTATTCCTGGTGACTATTTACTTCTTGTTGTTTTAAAATTTCTAATTAATTAATGGTAAAATAACTTGGAAATCCAGTTATAAATGCATTAGAAAGATGTTCTTCTACTTTCAATTAGTTTATTTTTCAGGATCTTTATCCATATACTACATAATCCAAATGAATTTGCTAAGTTATAAAACTTAATAGATTTTTCCAAACCATAATTAAAATTAATTTATCTTATTTTAATTATATCAAATGAAAATATATTCTGAAAATGTCCTATAAAATACTGTATTTAGAAATACATATTTAGTATAATATCCATATTTTTACTGACAGTCTATAAATAGGAATAGGAAAAACCTCTTAGATTTAAATTCATGTTAAGAAGACAAATAAATAGAATTTTTGTAATTTTTCATGTTAGTTGCATAACCCTAACTTCTCAGTTACAAATACACATTGATCTCCAGAAATGTTAACTCCTTTCAATCCATGGTATGTTTAAATATATTGTATATAATGACATATGAACTTTTCTTCAAATGGAATTCAATTGAAAGAGAGAGAGAAAAAAAAAAGGAGCCATATTTCTAAACATTCAAGAGGCAAATCCAAATGCATTCTTCTGTTTGTTGTGCTATCAGTTGAATATGTTTCTTCCCCTGGCACAATAATTGTAGCATTGCAGTTTTCTGGCAACAAATGGCTGCTGGGGGTCACCAAATGTCTCCGATTTGCTACAGCATTTAATCTTCTACAAAAGCTGTTTACTGCTTCATATACACTGAACGCCAGGAACATTATCCTTTAAATCATGCCTAGCTGCTAATTAATGGATGTATAAATGTCTAACGGCCAAGTCTTTAAAGCGCAGCCATGAGTGAGTATAGCAGACATTCTGCACATAACTAAAATAGACTTCTGATGAACCATAAACTCTGATTTTCCTACGTAGCTATTGTCATGCTGTGTATCTAACCAGATTGAAGTATATTTGAGAAATTTGCTTTAAAGCCATCTGAAACTGAAAATATATTAGTAGTGCCAGAAAGGTTCAGCCATGCATTATTATTAGGTTACAGGGCTACATTTCTGTGTCTGCTGTGTTTCTCTTCGATGTCTACATTTTGGAAGCAAAACAAAGTCTCAAGATTCTGAACTGAATGCCCAGATTTGACATCAGTCATTGTAAGACTTTTGTCACCCTAAGTTCTTGAACTTTCTTTTCTAAAATAAATAGAAATTGCTTTTGAAATATTTCTTTTATATCTTTTTTCTTGATTATGTTCAGTCATCATTGGCTATAACACAATAACTTAATGGAATCACCTAGGTAATTTTTATTGTATGCGCTATGTGCCAGGGACCATACTAAGCACTTTTACATGCATTGTTTTGTGTTGTCTTAAGAACTATGCTTCCTACTATAATGGAGGTTTTAAATAATCTTGAGAATGCAGATGAGCATCAGTGGGTTAGGAATTTAGAAATTTGCTCTGGGTTTTCCAGCTTGCTAAAGCAATCAGAACTGTACACAAACAGCATTAGCTGACACCAGGTCCTTTCGCCATGAGTTTCTATACAATATGTCACTCTTGCATTAGTCTTGACTTTACATATATGTTAATAGTTTACCAAGATTTTACATTATAACCAGAAAAACTGCTAGAATGTAAAGAGAAAATCACAATGGGCTAGCAAAGCAAGGGACAAAACATGGTTAAGCTGCCAATAAAGAATGGCAGAAGAAACAAATTGAAGAGGATGACTCCAGCATTCCAAAGTAGTGCCAAAAATCTTGATTACCCTCCTACTTTAGGGATTATCTTCAAATTCAGACAGTGATAGAAAGGTAAATTAAATGTAACAGACAAAATCTAGAGTCCACTCTCTACCTACTGAAGCATGAAGGGAGAACAGACTCTGATATCATTAAATAGGGACTAAAATTCCACCTCTAACATTTCTTAATTATTTTCCCCTAGGAAAGTTCATTTGCTTCTGAGAGCCTTGGTTCCCTTATCCTTCAAACAAAGCTTCTAAAATTATTGTGGAAATTACATAAGCATGTATCTACCAAATAAATTAAATGAATGAATAATTCAGAATCAAAAACTCTGATTTCAGGTTTAGCTCTGCCATGGATTACTGATGTGATTTCAAGCAAGTTACTTAAGCACTCTTTCTCCAATTACAGAAAGGTTAATAATGCTCATTTTATATACTTTTCTGTAAGGGTTCAGTGACATAATATTTGCAAAATATTTCATAAATTATTAAGATCTTTAACAATTATCATTACTTATTTATTGATCTTACCCCCAAAGCCATCCAAGTGTCTTCCTTTTAAGTTACAAGGCATCCCACAGCTACCCTTCCTCAAAATTCCCTATTTTCTAAAATTGTATATCTTCCATTCTGATAATACTCCTCAGTTCTTTAATATAATGACTGTAATTGATCATCCAAGAAATTTTTTTCTTTACCTGAAAAGTATTTTTACTAGGCAAAATTCAGCCAGAGGTGCAAAATAAAATAAAAATAAAATGAAGATGGCTGAGGAAAGGTGATGGCAATGAAAACAAGTCTGCTCTGTGAAATGACCCAGTTCACAAGCATGGCTAGGTCAGTGCGAGAGGAACGAGACAGGCACCATGTTATTGTGTATCAAACCAAGAAAGGACACCTGAGAAATGATAGTGAGGAAGATCCCACTTGTGAAGCTGGCATAGTGGCAGTACTTCTAGAGGTGAACCATGTATGAAATGGGGTGTGTGTGTGTGTGTGTGTGTGTGTGTGGTGAGTTTTTATTAGCTTGGGATAGGATTAGATGGAAAGCTTACAATGGGGTGTTTTATGTGAAATTAATACTTATTAAATTTGAGCAAGAATTTTGAAACTTTTGGAAAAACATGTCACATATGACAGCAAACAACGTTTACACTCATAAAATAGGAACCTTAGGATTCTGGGATGGTAACTTAGATACCATCTAGCACAAGGCTCACCCAGGTAAGGAGAGGTAAGCTTCTATGACAGATGTGCTGAAAATATTCAGGAATGGGGAATTTGTTATTTCATGGCATATTTACTCCAATGTAAAAATCAGTGTGTGGATCATAATAAACTGTGGAAAATTCTGAGAGAGATGGGAATACCAGACCACCTGACCTGCATCTTGAGAAATCTGTATGCAGGTCAGGAAGCAACAGTTAGAACTGGACATGGAACAACTGACTGGTTCCAAATAGGAAAAGGAGTGCGTCAAGGCTGTATATTGTCACCCTGCTTATTTAACCTCTATGCAGAGTACATCATGAGAAACGCTGGACTGGAAGAAACACAAGCTGGAATCAAGATTGCTGGGAGAAATATCAATCACCTCAGATATGCAGATGACACCACCCTTATGGCAGAAAGTGAAGAGGAACTAAAAAGCCTCTTGATGAAAGTGAAAGAGGAGAGTGAAAAAGTTGACTTAAAGCTCAACATACAGAAACGAAGATCATGGCATCCAGTCCCATCACTTCATGGGAAATAGATGGGGAAACAGTGGAAACAGTGTCAGACTTTATTTTCTGGGGCTCCAGAATCATTGCAGATGGTGATTGCAGCCATGAAATTAAAAGATGCTTACTCCTTGGAAGAAAATTTATGACCAACCTAGATAGCATATTCAAAAACAGAGACATTACTTTGCCGACTAAGGTCCGTCTAGTCAAGGCCATGGTTTTTCCAGTAGTCATGTATGGATGTGAGAGTTGGACTGTGAAGAAGGCTGAGCACCAAAGAATTGATTCTTTTGAACTGTGGTGTTGGAGAAGACTCTTGAGAGTGTCTTGGACTGCAAGGAGATCCAACCAGTCCATTCTGAAGGAGATCAGCCCTGGGATTTCTTTGGAAGGAATGATGCTAAAGCTGAAACTCCAGTACTTTGGCCACCTCATGTGAAGAGTTGACTCATTGGAAAAGACTCTGATGCTGGGAGGGATTGCAGGCAGAAGGAGAAGGGGACGACAGAGAATGAGATGGCTGGATGGCATCACTGACCCGATGGACATGAGTCTGGGTGAACTCTGGGAGTTAGTGATGGACAGGGAGGCCTGGCATGCTGCGATTCATGGGGTCGCAAAGAGTCGGACATGACTGAGCGACTGAACTGAACTTAACTGAAAAATCAAACTGAAATTTATTATGAGCTAAATTTTGCCTTGTCAGAGCATGACTTTGATCCCAGTTCCTTGGACCTCTTTTCCATGATACTGTTTGGCACGTTTGCAAACAGATGCCACTCCCCATTTACTCTTCTCTCCTTTCCAAGCAGACCTTTCAACAATGTATCAAGTGGTCATTCCCAAACTGTTTGCATATTCTTTTACTATGCTCTAGCCAATCCTGGTTTAGTAATACCCCTGTCTGGTGGCACAGTGTGAACATATTTAATATTTGCACCCTTCAGTGAAGCATGCAGAGACCCTTCGAACCTGTGATCAGGGCACCAGATTTTATGAATGCAGCCTGAAATGACTTTAGTTTCATTACCAGTCAAATGACATCCTTGAGTCATATTGCTTTTGTCATCATGTAAAACCTTTTTATTTTTCATATGAACTATTAAAATTTGATCAGACTCCCATATCTTGTTTTTAAGTGACTGATTTTAACCTAAATATCTTACTCTATTTGTTCATACAATTTTGATTCCAGTGATTCCAGCCAGCTGAGATAAACTTGAATCCTGTTCTGTCATCTGTTGAATACATTCTGTCATCTGCCAGTCTGATAAAATGGCTTATTTAAATGTAACAAAGAACATCTTGTTGGTGTTTTTGACATGTGTTTTCTCTGGTGCATAGTGTTCCCCTTTGGAAATCATATCCACAGAGAAGTAGAATGTGTTCAGTTAGATGCAGTAAATAGCTATTAAACATCTGCTTTAGACTAGAACTGAAATGGAAATGCTACCATCAAGGATTGTCAATGTAGTTGGTTAGACAGAAATGCAAACAATGACTTTGAAATGTAGCAAATTTAAAAATAAAACAATATATCAATATAAAATCCTACAGAGGCAGGGAGCAAAGAACAGCTGATAAAGTTGAACTAAGTATTCTCAGAGCTGGTTCTGGAAACATGAATAAGCAACTCATGTAGACAAAAAGAAAAGAAAGTAACTTCCAGGCAGAAAGAGCCAACTAGGGTAAAAATATCATAGCATAATACATTATGCAAACTTTTTCAAATTACTATCCATAGATCACCTGGACTGTATTGCATAGTCATATGTATAGGGAAACTACCAGTTCCTGGATTTTCCCCCAAATATCAAAACCAGTATCTCTGGATGGTGACAGAGAATCACTTGCATCAAGCTTCCCTGGTGATTATTATGCAGGTAAAGATTTGACTGATGTTTCAGACTGGAGTGCTGGAGAAGACTCTTGATTTAGAGTCCCTTGGACAGCAAGATCAAACCAGTCAATCCTAAAGGAAATCAGTCCTGAATATTCACTGGAAGGACTGATGGTGAAGCTCAAATACTTTGGCCACCTGATGTGAAGAGTCAACTCATTGCAAAAGACCTTGATGCTGGGAAAGATTGAAGACGGGAGGAGAAAGGGGAGATGATGAAGAACAAGGAAGCCTGACATGCTGCAGTCCATGGGGTCACAAAGCGTTGGAAACAACTTAGTGACTGAACAACAGGATTTGAAAACAAAGATTTGAAACCTTTGCATTATGGTAGAGGGAAGTGTCCAGAGTCACTGGAGCATAGGATTCATGGTGCTGGAAAGAGATGCAGTGGTAAGTAAACATACTGTCTGAACAAGGATGCTCATGTGCCATTCTGAGGAGTTTGGGAAGGGAAACTTCTGAACATGTTGTAAAGGCAGTGAAGTGATCAGATTCATGTTTAGGAAAATAAATATTTTCACAGTGTGAAAGATGTAATAGATGAGACAGTGTGTAAAGATGAGGAGATCTTTTCAAGGTGCTACATGTGACAAAGATTAACTTAGATCAGGGACCAACAGACTGATGGGAAAGACTGAAAAAATGATTGAGGAAGATCAATGAGTGTTTCAGATTCAAGTATTAGAGAACCTGGGAACCAAATATGCGGAAATCAGAGCATAGAGAGGAATCAGTAATAATTTGGAAGCTTCTAGAAATGTGATACAGATAGATATCAATATTTTTTATAAAAAAATAGATTTTTACCTTCTACATTGTGGTATAGAAGATTAAAATTAGTTCAACTTGTGAAGTGTTTAGTGCTAAATAACTGAGTTTTATTTATAGAACGCTATCTAGCAAACAACTGGCAATATGAATCTGAAGATTAGCAGATGTCTCAGAACTGGAGAACTTGATTTGAAACCCATCATCAGATGATTTGTGACTCAATGAAATTAGAACCAAGGAGGTTGCCTGGCAATAGTAAGAAAGGTGAGAAAGAAGAGGAGAGTGGCTGGTACATGGTTGATGCCACTGTTGAGAAACAGGGCCAAAACAAAGGCACTAAGGCAAAAGCCTAAGAAGTAACCCAGAGGCAAAAGGAGAAACATAAGTAATCATGGTAATGAAAGCTCAGGGTGGAAAGAGTTTAAAAAAGAATTGTCAGGAGGGTCAATTACAGATAAAATGATTTTAACCCTGGTTGTGCTCTTAACTAATATTTACACGATAAAAGAATCTTAAGATGAAATGACATTTAAGGTGAGAAGTCATTTATCTTAAAAAAATAGTTTTCTCATATTTAGCTGATCATTTAATCCACAATCATAGTTTTCAAAAACTAATCTTTAAGAGATTTTAAAATTTTATTTCAGGAGTGAATCAGTAGCATCATTACTTCATAAATATATCATCAATAGTAGGATAATTTATGTTCTCACAATTAGGTGAGGTCTTATGGTCTCTGCTCAATAAAGTAGAGCATAGCAAACCACCATTTCTCAACTTTTAAGAAATATTTCATTTGCTTTTTAGTTCACTAAAATATATGAGAGAGCTGAAAAGATGTTACTTTTCATTATAATCCATGATCACTTTAGGACAGTTTACAAACATCCCCATTCTTTCTTCCAGCACCTGGTAGGATGGTGCCATCTCCTTCCCTTTGAAGTTAGATATGGTTATGTAACAGGCTTCAGCAGATAAATATTAATGAAGAAATGGATTTCACTTCTAGACAGAAGTCTGTCAGTGTGCAACTCACCATATACAGTTCTTTACCACAGTACCCAACAAAGTTCTAGATGCCTAATACATCATCAGACAGAAGAGTTGAGATGAGTCCCTGGCAAGCCATGATGGACATGTGGGGGGGGGGGCAGGGTTGAGTTTCTCATTACATCAACATTACCTAATGCATCCTAATATACAAATTGTTACATGCTGAGTACTCTGGTGAGAGTTCTATCTTGCTTATCATCAGCAGTCCCTATTCTGAATAGTTCTCACTGCATAATTCCAGAGATCAGACATGGTGGAAAGTGGAGAATTGCATAAAGATAGTAGGGTCACCCTTAAAAATTTCTCCTTGTGGATCACAGAAAAGTGGAGCATAATTCTTATTAGTGAGGATATTTTAAATCACTTGCAAAGTGAGATCAGAGAGGTGACTATTTCTGCACTTAGTTAACACGTTAGGTTAACAATGGCACCCCACTCCAGTACTCTTGCCTAGAAAATCCAATGGGTGGAGGAGGCTGGTAGGCTGTAGTCCATGGGGTCGCTAAGAGTCGGACACGACTGAGTGACTTCACTTTCTCTTTTCACTTTCATGCATTGGAGAAGGAAATGTCAACCCACTCTAGTGTTCTTGCCTGGAGAATCCCAGGGACGGGGGAGCCTGGTGGGCTGCCGTCTATGGGGTCGCACAGAGTCAGACAGGACTGAAGTGACTTAGCAGTAGATTAACCAAAACGATTCAATCCAAACAGTAGTGAAACTTTTCTTATATCTCAGAATTTCTCTGGCATCAGAACAGACCTGAAGACAAGGCTGAACATATAATCGGCCATGGATTCTGCAGTGAAAATCCTCTGGTATGTTTCTCATTGTGAATTATGACATCTTCCTTATACATGCCAGACAGTGTCTTATTTCAAGATTATATATCCAAAGAAAGTCCGGAGTCACATGTCAGTCATTCTGTAAAATGACATGCTTTGAGGTTTTTTCCTTTTTTTTCTAGTTTGATGATATGTATGCACTGACTAACCCATCTTGGACTAATTCATTTCTCTTCATCAGGTATAAAGTTGCAAGAATAATAAATTTTCCAAATGGAAAAGTTATCTCACAGAAGAGACTTATGTTCTTCACTGCTTTAAGAAGTAGTCTGTGGGTTCTTTTCTAGAAGGAAGGGAGTACAGCATTTGTTTTCATGCTTGTTTCCTGTTAATTATATCTGCTGTAATTTTAGTACATTGACTTTTCTCAACTCTATTTTCTGTATGATTGCTCACTTCTCAGACTTTTCCCAATTTGAAATAAAAGATGTGTCCAGTAACATGGAAAGTACTTGGTCCAATAGCCCAAAGTTTTGGTTAGAAAAAAAATATATATATATATATATATGTATGTACATGTGCATATATATACATATATAAACGCATACTGTATATATATTTCATATATATTATATATAAGGGATATTAAAAAGAATATATATGTTCATTTTTAATGAAATAATAAGGCTGGCAAATAACCACGTGCAATTTACTTCATAACTGTCAATATCTACTAAGCAATTTAGGGAAGAAAATGGAAAATTTAGTATTATAAGTATAAATATTAGTTTGGACAGATTGATCAACTGTGTATTTATTTTTTCTTTCTCTCTTGTATATCTGTCCTTTCTAACTAAGTTGTCTCTCTAACTAATAAATCAATTACCATGTACCTCATGGAACATCAATTATTGCATTTGTGGAGCTTTCCTTAACACTTTACAAATAAAATTCTGAGTGACAAAAATGGTATATTTGATAAACTTATAAGATTTTCATTTTTTATATTTATCTAAAGATTTCAGATAGCAATAATTTTGTTCTAATTCAACTATATATTATCTCCCTAATGAATTCATGTGGATAAATTTTATTTAAAAGAGAGACAACTCAAATGTAGAATATTTATAGAAATGCCAAGACACTTTTCTGATGAGTGACTGAGCTTTGACAAAACAAGGTTTCCTGTACATTGTACAATCCTAGAAGTGTCTGAACAGTTAGAATAGTTGAACTGGTTAGAACAGTTTGAGACTTGATATGTCTTAACAGATTCGTAATATGATATATAAACACTTACCAAAATAATATTTTCAATGATAGCATCATTAGATATAAAAACCTCAAACTCTGATCTCGTCTAATTAATATATATATATATATATATATATATATATATAGTGAAAAAATGTGTGTGCTCTAAAAACAATTACCCATTCTGTTCACACGGTGATTGATGGTTACCTGAACTCACAGTGAAAACATACTGTGTACGTTGTCGTATTCTACTTCTATGGAATTGATAGAGAATATTTGTTAATAATACTTGTTTATAATAATTTAACTCAGCAGAAGTTATTCAAAAAGAAACTGATCAAATTCTCCCTCCTCCTTGTTCTCTGAAGCACATGTACTTAAAGTCTGAAAACAGGTGAGAGAATATTCATGGATATTCAGTTTCCACACCAGAGAAATGAGGTCCAACTATTTTTCAGTACACACAAAGGACTGCATATTAATAAACCTGGCAGAGAAACAAATCTTCAGATAAAGATGACTTTAATTTACTGAACTTACTGAATTTGCTAATATTTCACAGTATAAAACCTTGATGAAGTTTAGCTAAAATTTCTATTTTCACTGGTATTTCTCATAGTAAGAAAAGATCATTAAAGTTGTTTCAGATTTTGTAAATCTTAACTGCTCTCTCAAATGGAGCTCCAATTAATTTGCTCATATTTAGTTTTCTGTTATTTGGCAAATAACAATGTATTTTTAAAATTTCTCCATCATTAATATTAGCAGACTTCATCAATCTTATATACTTTATAGTATCTGTAAGATAAAGCTACAAAGGAATATCATTGGCTTTTAAAAATCAATTTGCTTCTTTGTTCTGGGAGTAGTTACTTTATGTAATTAAATCACAGAAAATTTATTGTTAAAGGAAGCCAATTTGTTGTTTGTTTGTAATCTGAGTCATACTTGTTGTCTTTTTATGTAATCAGTTCAGTTCAGTTCACTCACTCAGTCATGTCCAACTTTTTGTGACCCCATGAGCTGCAGCATGCCAGGCCTTCCTGTCCATCACCAACTCCTGGAGCCTACCCAAACTCACATCCATTGAGTTGTTGATGCCAGCCAACCATCCCATCCTCTATCGTCCCCTTTTCCTCCTGCCCTTAATCATTCTCAGGATCAGGGTCTTTTCAAATGAGCCAAATCTTTGCATCAGGTGGCCAAAGTGTTGGAATTTCAGTATCAAACCAGTTCTTCCAATGAATACCCAGGACTGATCTCCTTTAGGATGGACTGTTTGGATATCCTTGCAGTCCAAGGGACTCCCAAGAGTCTTCTCCAACACCACAGTTCAAAAGCAAAAATTTTTCGGCACTCAGCTTTCTTTATAGTCTCTCATATCCATACATGAATATTGGAAAAACCATAGCCTTGACTATACAGACCTTTGTTGGCAAAGTAATGTCTCTGCTTTTGAATATGATCTCTAGATTGGTCATAACTTTCCTTCCAAGGAGTAAGCATCTTTTAATTTCATGGCTGTAATCACCATCGGTAATGATTTTGCAGCCCCCCAAATAAAGTCTCTCACTGTTTCCACTGTTTCCCATCTATTTCCCATGAAGTGGTGGGACCAGGTGCCATGATCTTTGTTTTCTGAATGTTGAGCTTTAAGCCAATTTTTCACTCTCCTCTTTTACTTTCATCACGAGAATCTTTAGTTCTTCTTCCCTTTCTGACATGAGGGTAGTATCATCTGCATATCTGAAGTACTGATATTTCTCCCAGCAATCTTGATTCCAGCTGTGCTTCCTCCAGCCCAGCTTTTCTCATGATGTACTCTGCATATAAGTTAAATAAGCAGGATGACAACATACAGCCTTGACGTACTCCTTTTCCTATTTGGAAACAGTCTGTTGCTCCATGTCCAGTTCTAACTGTTCCTTCCTGACCTGCACACAGGTTTCTCAAGAGGCAGGTCAGGTGGTGTGGTATTCCCATCTCTTTCAGAATTTTCCACAGTTTGTTGTGATCCACACAGTCAAGGCTTTGCCATAGTCAATAAAGCAGAAATAGATGTTTTTCTGGAACTCTCTTGCTTTTGTGATGATCCAGTGGATGTTAGTAATTTGATCTCTGGTTCCTCTGCCTTTTCTAAAACCAGCTTGAACATCAGGAAGTTCACGGTTCACGTATTGTTGAAGCCTGGCTCAGAGAATTTTGAGCATTGCTTTGCTAGCGTGTGAGATGAGTGCAATTGTGCGGTAGTTTGAGCATTCTTTGGCATTGTCTTTTTGCGATTGGAATGAAAACTGACCTTCTCCAGTCCTGTGGCCACTGCTGAGTTTTCCAAATTTGCTGGCATATTGAGTGCAGCATGTTCACAGCATCATCTTTCAAGATTTGAAATAACTCAACTGGAATTCCATCACTTCCACTAGCTTTGTTCATAGTGATGCTTCCTAAGGCCCACTTGACTTCACATTTCAGCATGTCTGGCTCTAGGTGAGTGACCACACCATCATGATTAACTGGGTCTTGAAGAACTTTTTTGTACAGTTCTTGTGTGTATTCTTGCCACCTCTTCTTAATATCTTTTACTGCCATTTCTATCCTTTATTGAGCATCTTTGCATGAAATGTTCCCTTGTTATGTCTAATTTTCTTGAAGAGATCTCTAGTCTTTCCCATTCTATTGTTTTCCTCTATTTCTTTGCATTGATCACTGAGAAAGGCTTTCTTATCTCTCCTTGCTATTCTTTGGAACTCTGCATTCAAATGGGTATATCTTTCATTTTCTCCTTTGCTTTTCACTTCTTTTCTTTTCACAGCTATTTGTAAGGCCTCCTCAGACAGCCATTTTGCTTTTTTGCATTTCTTTTTCCTGGGGATGGTCTCGATCCCTATAATGATTACTCATTTATTTTTTCTTTTCAATTTGAAAACATCTTACTGTGAACAAGAATCTTATCCAGGGGAACTTCCTGACCCAGGGATCCAAACCACCTCTCTTTATGTCTCCTGAACTGGTAGGTGTGTTCTTTACCACTAGCACTGCCTGGGAAGCCCCCTTATTGTGTCTAACTTCCATGTATTTGGTATATCTGGAATTCTTCACACAAGAACACATTTTCACCAAAACTTAAAGGCTGATTTTTAAGGGTAAGTTTGGCTAATAAGGGAAAAAACTTATTCAGGCATTGAGTATTGCTACTTATTGCTCTCACAATGGGATATGCCTTTAGGTAAGATCAAACCTCAGAATACTTCATGTTCCTTAGAGGAGTTATGCTATTTCCTCTTTATAAAAAAGGAAGTTTATTATATAATTACTTGTTGTTACTGTATATATTAATGTGGAAAAATCATATTTTCCTTAGCTATCATCACTTCTAAAGGATGAGAGATTGTTTTCTACTGTGATGGATAAGATTGCGGATAATGAATGGGCAGAAGGAATAAAATCAAAGGATGTGTTTGAAACAGACATCATGTAGTAGATGAACTAAATAAAGCTATCAGGGTATCAACAAAAACAAATTCAGCATCAATTTACATCACTTAAGCAAGTTTAGTTCTTTGCCAGAGCATAATATAGGAAGAAAATCAAGTGTTTTTATAAATAATTGCATATTAGTCAAAATAAGGTTGAACTTTTGGAAGTCTTAGTAAGAGTAAGTTCTACAGCAATGGAAAAGATTGTAACAATTGATGCTCAAAGAGTGGGGTGACACATAAAATACTAATGATGACATTCACTACTTGAATTTCTTTTGTGTGCCAAGCACCAGTGGGGACTTTACATGCTGTCCCTAACCTTCTTAACAACTTTGAAAAGACAATTACCTCTATTTTACAGATGCTGCTGCTGCAGCTAAGTCGCTTCTGTCGTGTCTGACTATGTGTGACCCTATAGACAGCAGCCCACCAGGCTCCCCCGTCCCTGGGGTTTTCCAGGCAAGAACACTGGAGTGGGTTGCCATTGCCTTCTCCATTTACAGATGAGGGACATAAATTTAAAGAAGATAAATAAATGACTATGTGGCAGAGCTGTAATGATTATTAGCATTTAGGTCTATCTGACTCCAGATGAGAGCAAACTGGAGAATTACAGACACCTGCCTAGGCTGAAAACAGCAGCGGTTTTTACAGAACAAGGAAATCAACCATTTCTTTTCCCTTACTGATGTGGATTAAATGATGCCTTCTTCCCCCAAATTCCTATGTTGAAAGAATGTGATATTTGCAAATTAGATATTTCCAAATGTTATATTTGAAAAATGAGATCTTTGGAGTAGAATTAGCATTAGATGAGGTCATAAGGGTAAGGGTCTCAGGGTAAGATCATTGCTCTTATAAGAAGAGACACTAGATGACATGTTTTTATTTCCCCTACCACATGAGAACATGCCAAGTTGGTAGCCACCTGCAAGCCAGGAAGTGAAACATCTTAGAAACTGATCATGCTGGCACTTTGAATTCCTTGGACATCTAGCCACCAGAACTGTACGAAATTTACTCTGTTATGAAGCCACCTAGTCTATGATATTTTATTAAAGAAGCATAAGCAGGCTAAGATAATTTTTTGTATAAATTTCAACTGCCATATAACAACCAACCACAAATTTAGCAGTATAAAAACAATACAAATCTTCTATCTCATAGTTACAGTGGGTCAAATGTTTCCCTGGGTCCTGGTCTCAAGGTCCTACCTGGCTGAAACTAAGGCGTTGGTCAAGGTTACCAGCTCATCTGAGGCTCAGGATATTTTCCAAGTTTATACAGGTTGTAGGCAGAATTCACTATGAACAAAGCTAGTAGAGGTGATGGAATTCCAGTTGAGCTATTTCAAATCCTAAAGGATGATGCTGTGGAAGTGTTGCACTCAATATACCAGCAAATTTGGAAAATTCAGCAGTGGCCACAGGATTGGAAAAGCTTAGTTTTCATTCCAATGCTAAAGAAAGGCAAGCCAAAGAAGATTCAAACTACTGCACAATTGTAGTCATCTCACATGCTAGTACAGTAATGCTCAAAATTCTCCAAGCCAGGCTTCAATAGTATGTGAACCATGAACTTCTAGATGTTCAAGCTGGATTTAGAAAAGGCAGAGGAACCAGAGATCAAATTGCCAACATCTGTTGGGTCATCAAAAGAGCAACAGAGTAGAAAAACATCTACCTCTTCTTTATTGACTATGCCAAAGCCTTTGACTTATGGATCACAACAAACTGTGGAAAATTCTGAAAGAGATGGGAATACCAGATTACCTGACCTGTTTCTTGAGAAATCTGCATGCAGGTCAGGAAACAACACTTAGAACTCAACATGGAACAACAGACTGGTTCCAAATTGGGAAAGAAATACGTTAAAGTTGTATATTGTCACCCTGCTTATTTAACTTATATGTGGAGTACATCATGAGAAACGCTGGGCTGGAGGAAGCACAAGCTGGAATCAAGATTACTGGGAGAAATATCAATAACTTCAGATATGCAGATGACACGACCCTTATGGCAGAAAGTGAAGAGGAACTAAAGATTCTCATGATGAAAGTGAAAGAGCAGAGTGAAAATGTTGGCTTAACACTCAACATCCAAAAAATGAAGATCATGGCATCTTGTCCCATCACTTCATGGCAAATAGATGGGGAAGCAATGGAAATAGTGACAGACTTTATATTTTGGGCTCCAAAATCATTGCAGATGGTGACTGCAGCCATGAAATTAAAAGACACTTGGTCCTTGGAAGGAAAGTTATGACCAACCTACACAGCAAATTAATAAGCAGAGACATTATTTTGCCAACAAAGGCCCATCTAGTCAAAGATATGGTTTTTCCAGTATTCATGTATGGATGTGAGAGTTGGACTATGAAGAAAGCTGAGGGCTGAAGAATTGATGCTTTTGAACTGTGGATTTGGAGAAGACTCTTGAGAGTCCCTTGGTCTGCAAGGAGATCCAACCAGTCCATCCTAAAGGAGATCATTCCTGGGTGTTCATTGGAGGGACTGATGCTGAAGCTGAAATTCCAATACTTTGGCTAGGTGATGAGAAGAACTGATTATTTGGAAAGGACCCTAATGCTGGGAAAGATTGAAGGTGGAAGGAGAAGAGGATGAGATACAATGGATGGCATCCCTAACTCAATGGACATGGGTTTGAGTAAACTCTGGAGTTGATGATGGACAGGGAAGCCTAGTGTGCTGCAGTCCATGGGGTTGCAAAGTCAGACATGACTGAGGGACTGAACTGAACTGAACTGAGGCAGAATTCAATTCTTTCTTTAGTAGTACTGAGGTCCCTATTTTGTTCCTGACCTTCAACTTGGAGTCACTTTGGCTACTAACTGCTGCCATCAGGTGCTAAAATTCAGCAGGAAAATCTCCAGGCAGTTTCAACAACAGAATCACAGGAGTAACTATCGTATTTCCTCTTTGCCTTATAATGCAACCTAATTATTGAAGTGACAATAACATCTTATTCACAAGCCCCTTTTACACTCAAGGAATGCATGCATATGCCTGCTCAGTTGCTAACTTGTGTTCACCTCTTTGCAACCCCATGGACTGTAGCCAGCCAGGCTCCTCTCCATGGGCTTGTCCAGGCAAGAATACTGGAATGGGTTGCCATTTCCTTTTCCAGGGGATCCTCCCAACCCAGGTATTGAACCTGTCTCCTGTGTTGGCAGGCAGATTCTTTACCACTGAGCCACCAGGGAAATAGTAAAGGAGAGGGGATTATAAAGAGAATGTTTACACTGCATCCAGAATGTTTAGGATGATTTTGGAATTCTGCTTGCCACCGTGATTAAGCTGGTCCTGGTAAAGAATATTCCCAAAGACTAACAGAACCATTTCCTTCCCATCCCATGTGCTCTTTCTTAATATGACTTCCCTTCTTAGAACTAAAGTCTATTCCTCCTGGTTTTGAATCCAATGAAAACTGAGGGCCCCAACAGCAGCCCTGGCTGAGCTCCTTCCTAAAAGCCAGCACCAATGCCAACCACATGAACAAAGTCATTTTGGACCTTCCAGTTATCCCATTGCCCTAATCAACATGATGTGACACAGAAGAATGGAGGGCTAACCCATAGAATTATTTAAGAAAAGAAATAGTGTCATTTTAAGCCAGTTGTTGATGTTATTTTCCTATGTGGTTGATGTAACCAAAACATAAGCCACAGTAAGGAGGAAGTGATTGGGTTTAAAGGTGAGATCGAGTCTAACAGGGCAACAAAGTAGGAATAAACACATATGAATGACTAGGGTGCTCATATAATTTTAGTGAGCAAAGTGGGACTCTTTTGAGAGAAGAAAAAAGCAGAATGAATATTCTGTCAAGAACAGTAAAATGGCTCATGTTAAATAAATGGAAAAGGGCAGGATCAGGGAGACTGGTTTCATTATCTTATGGTAAAAAGGAAGTTGATAAACAATTACATTACAGCAAACTACAGTGTATACATACTGAAAAAGAAGTATAAGGAGCATATAATTATTTCACAGGGATTTGACAGTTATCTAAATGCTGGTTAAAAAGTTCACTAGAATATTCCAATGCACTAACTGTCCTTAAAACACTGACTGTTAGAGAATTTGGTAGCTCTTCTAACGCTGCCTAAGAGGAGTTATAACTAGAAACATAGAAAAAAACTATTCCTTTCTCCTGTACAATAGAGTAACCCAGAATGGACACCAGGGGACCACTTATAGTAAAGCTTCAGTGTGTTCCTTTTTCACTAATGGTTAAGCACAGCATACAACTTATTTTATGACACTGTTTCTCTCTCTCTTTTTAATATACAGCTATTTTTAACTTGTATAAAATAAGATTATACAGAAGAGTTAAAAGTAATGCCCTTGGTTTGACCACAGGGAAAGTAATTGGTATGTGTACTAAAGATTTCAGAGTTAATAGGTAAAAATGGAGACTAAGTCTTTTCTAAAAATTTAAAATTATTTTGGCAAAGTTTATTAGGGATGTTCTTAAATAATGCTTTATACTAGCCTCAGTCTTTCTGCTCTCAACCAGGCTTCATAAACGTCATTATTTTTATAGTTTCAGACTATTTAATGATCAGAAAGATTATTGATCCAGTTGTCAGTTGTTCAGCTTGATTATATTAGTCTGGTCAAAGGATATAAATGACAGGTTATAGAGAGTCGAAGTTTAAAGAATGAGGCTCCAGAATCAGATCTTTTACATTCAGTCTTAGCTTTAAAAGCATTTAGACTATAGACAGGCAAAATCTATTGTGAGCAAGCTCAATGTCCAAATTCATACAAAAAGCTAAAGTCTGGCAACAAAGTTCACTGACTTTCTTGATTCCTCTGAATTTTAAAATCAGTGTATTTCAATAATGCCTGCCAAGGTTACCATGAACCTTGACACCAATGGGAAAAATCCACTTTGAAATCTTAAATTCTATTTCCAACATTCTATCACCTCTTGACCTTCCAGGATAGTCAATCCTATAACTCTTAACACTTGCACTTTGACCTCATTAAAATATCCAGTCCCCTAACTGTGGCTTTTACTTGCTACATAACCTGGGTCTTATTTATTTTTTCTACTGAACTGAGCTTTTTTTGATAAAGTTATCTTAGATTCATTTTTCCCACATTTGCTTCCTTTTTCCAAATCTTCAGTCAGTCCTCCACATTGCATCAACTCTACCATCTTCATTGGCAAACTTTACAACAAGCTTGATGGTAAAAATAGTAAAACATAGCCCCTCCGTCATGTAAAACCTGCTCTCAAAGCTCCCTCAAACTGAACCATAATGAGCAAATCTTTCACATATTAAATCTTCTTTCTAATTTTTCAATGTCTACTTCAAAATTTTACTTTTCTTCTTAAGCACCCCTGATTTATCATAGGAACTATCTCAGGAGTAAATTTTTTTTTTCAGTTCTATATACACACACATTCTTTTAAGCATTTTTGAAGTTGAGGCAAAAATCATATACACCCACCTCCCCTTTGGAATGGCTCCTTCTGCCTCCAGGAGTAAAACCTAAAAGCATTGAATCTTTATAAGGATCAGCAGTAGACATCTGGTCTAAACTATGTCAATTCTAATTTCTGGGAATTTTCAATTGGGATAGCAATTCAATTCTTGTAGGTGTTTAAAAATGCAACAAGTACATCCAGAAACTATATTCTTTATGTAGACTAAAGAATATGAAGAGTCAACTCACTGGAAAATACCCTGATGGTTGGAAAGATTGTGGGCAGAAGGAGAAGGGAGCAACAGAGTATGAGATGGTTGGATGGCATCATTGACTCAATGGATATGACTTTGAGCAAACCCTGGGAGACAGTGAAGGACAGAGAAGCCTGGTGTACTCAGTGGAAAGGGTCACAGAGAGTTGGACGTGACTGAACAACTGAACAACAACAAGAATAGAAAAAAGCTGATTTGTAATCCAGAATGTATAGAAAAGCAAGGAGATAATAAGTCAAAAAGTAACTTTGTGTTCAGTGTTTTTCCATTTTTTGGTCCTATGCTTGATGAAGCTAGCTTGATTTCTCTGGTAACTCAGAGAGTAAAGAATCTGCCTGCAATGTAGAAGATCAGGGTTTGGTCCCTGGGTTGGGAAGATCCCCTGGAGAAGGGAATGGCAACCAACTCCAGTATTCTTGCCTGGATAATTCCATGGATAGAGGAGCCTGGCAGGCTACAGTTCATGGGGTTGCAAAAAGCTGGACATAACTGAGCAACTAACCCTTTCACACTTTCACTTGATGAGCCTAGATTGGACTTCTGTAAATGGACTCCTAGCTTGTTTTCTTAGAAATATCCCCCTTTATTTGCCTAAGTTAGCTTAAAATTATTTCAATCATTTGTAAATAAAATACTATTTTTTACTTGCTTCATGTATTTTTTAATTTTTTCAGCTTTGTTGATATACAATTGTCAAATGCAACTGTAAGATATGCAAAATACATAACAATGCTTTGGTATATGTATGCATTATAAAAGGATTTTTGCCATTGAGTAAATAAATATTCTTAAATAGGACACATGTGCCTCTCCAAAAAACAAATTTGAATATGTGCCATTTAGAGGTCATTGGCAAGTTCTGTCATAAATGTTTAGGTCATTTTCACTTTTACTAATGATGTTTCTCCTATATCCAGTACTTAAATGGGTGTATGGGTCAGTTAATGGGAATATTTTAATTTTGAAGAAATCACCCTCCAAAATTCAAGCATTTGAGAGTATTTTTCTTCATAACATACCAACAATGAAAAAAGTTCATTTTTAATTATTTGCCAATACCATGGGATAAAATACTATCTCCTTGTCACTGAATTTATTATATGAGCAAAAAAAAAAAAAAAAAAAAAGTGAAAGTCACTCAGTCTGTCCAACTCTTTGCAACCCCACGGAATTCTCTGGGCCAGAATACTGGCATGAGAAGCCTTTTGTTTCTCCAGGGAATCTTCCTAACCCAGGGGTTGAACTCAGCTCTCCTGCAATTCAGGCAGATTCTTTATCAGCTGAGCCACAAGGGAAGCCCAAGAATACTGGAGTGGGTAGCCTATCCCTTACCCTGTGGATCTTTCCTACCCAGGAATTGAACTGGTTTCTCCCTCATTACAGACAGATGCTTTATCAACTGAGCTATCACTTCAGTCTCAGTCGTGTCCACTTCTTTGCGACAACATGGACTGCAGCACGCCAGGCCTCCCTGTCCATCACCAACTCCTGGAGTTTACTCAAACTCATGTCCATTGAGTTGGTGACGTTATCCAACCGTCTCATCCTCTGTTGTCCCCTTCTACTCCCACCTTCAATCTTTCCCAGCATCAGGGTCTTTTCAAATGAATCAGCTTTTCGTATCAGGTGGCCAAAATATTGGAGTTTCACCTTCAACATCACTCCTTCCAATGAATATTCAGGACAGATTTCCATTAGGATGGATTGGTTGGATCTTCTTGCAGTCTAAGGGACTCTCAAGAGTCTTCTCTAATACCACAGTTCAAAAGCATCAATTCTTCAGCACTCAGCTTTCTTTATAGTCCAACTCTTACATCCATACATGACCACTGGAAAAAGTATAGCCTTAGCTAGACTGACCTTTTTTGTCAAAGTAATGTCTCTGCTTTTTAATATGCTGTATAGGTTGGTCATAACCTTTCTTCCAAGGAGCAAGTGTCTTTTAATTTCAAGGCTTGCAGTCACCATCTGCAATGACTTTGGAGCCCAAAAACTTAAAGTCTGCCACTGCTTCCAGTATTTCCCCATCTATTTGCTATGAAATGATGGGACCAGATATGATGATCTTCATTTTCTAAATGTTGAGCTTTAACCAACTTTTTTACTCTCCTCTTTCACTTTCATCAAGAGGCTCTTTAGTTCCTCTTCACTTTCTGCCATAAAGGTAGTGTCATCTGCATATCTGAGGTGATTGATATTTCTCCCAGCAATCTTGATTCCAGCTTGTGCTTCCTCCAGCTCAGCGTTTCTCATGATGTACTCTGCATAGAAGTTAAATAAGCAGGGTGACAATATACATCCTTGACGTACTCCTTTTCTTATTTGGAACCAGCCAGTTGTTCCCTGTTCAGTTCTAACTGTTGTTTCCTGACAGGCATACAGATTTCTCAAGAGGCAGCACAGGTGGTCTGGTATTCACATCTCTTTCAGAATTTTCCACAGTTTCTTGTGATCCACACAGTCAAAGGCTTTGCCACAGTCAATAGAGCAGAAATAGATGTTTTTCTGGAACTCTCTTGCTTTTTCAATGATCCAGAGGATGTTGGCAGTTTGATCTCTGGTTCCTCTGCCTTTTCAAAAGCCAGCTTGAACATCTGGAAGTTCACGGTTCATGTACCATAGAAGCCTGGCTTGGAGAATTTTGAGAATTACTTTACTAGCGTGTGAGATGAGTGCAACTGTGTGGTAGTTTGAGCATTATTTGGCATTGCCTTTCTTTGGGATAGGAATGAAAACTGACCGTTTCCAGTCCTGTGGCCACATCAAATTTGCTGGCATATTGAGTGCAGCACTTTTACAGCATCATCTTTCAGGATTTGAAATAGCTCAACTGGAATTCCATCACCTCCACTAGCTTTGTTCTCAGTGATGCTTTCTAAGACCCACTTGACTTCATATTGCACGATGTCTGGTTCTAGGTGAGTGATCACATCATCATGATTATATGGGTCATGAAGATCTGTTTTATACAGTTCTTCTGTGTATTCTTACCACCTCTTCTTAATATCTTCTGCTTCTGTTAGGTCCATACCATTTCTGTGCTTTATTGAGCCCATCTTTGCATGAAATGTTCCCTTTGTACCTATAATTTTCTTGAAGAGATCTCTAGTCTTTCCCATTCTATTATTTTTCTCTCTTTTTTTGCACTGATGACTGAGGGAGGCTTTCTTATCTCTCCTTGTTATTCTTTGGAACCTTGCATCAAATGGGTATATCTTTCCTTTTCTCCTTTGCTTTTTGCCTGTCTTCTTTTCACAGCTATTTTTAAGGCCTCCTCAGACAGCCATTTTGCTTTTTTCATTTCTTTTTCTTTCGGATGGTCTTGATCCCTGTCTCCTCTACAACATCACGAACCTCTGTCCATAGTTCATCAGGCACTTTGTGTATTAGATCTAGTCCCTTAAACCTATTTCTCACTTCCACTGTATAATCATAAGGGATTTGATTTAGGTCATACATGAGTGGTCTAGTGGTTTTCCCTTCTTTCTTCAATTTGAGTCTGAATTTGGTAATAAGGAGTTCATGATCTGAGCCACAGTCAGCTCCTGGTCTTGTTTTTGTTGACTGTATAGAGCTTCTCCATCTTTGGCTGCAAAGAATATAATCAATCTGATTTCGGTGTTGACAACCTGGCGATGTCCATGTGTAGAGTCTTCTCTTGTGTTGTTGGAAGAGGGTGTTTGCTGTGACCAGTGCATTCTCTTGGCAAAACTATATTAACCTTTGCCCTGCTTCATTCTGTACACCAAGGCCTAATTTGCCTGTTACTCCAGGTGTTTCTTGACTTCCTATTTTTCATTCCAGTCCCCTATAATGAAAAGGACATCTTTTTTGGGTGTTAGTTCTAAAAGATTTTGCAGGTCCTCATAGAACCATTCAACTTCAGCTTCTTCAGCATTACTGGTCAGGGCATAGACTTGGATTATTGTGATATTGAATGGTTTGCCTTGGAAATGAACAGAGATCATTTTGTTGTTTTTGAGATTACATCCAAATACTGCATCTCAGACTCTTTTGTTGACTGTGATGGCTACTCCATTTCTTCTAAGGAATTCTTGCCCATAGTAATAGATATAATGGTCATCTGAGTTAAATCCACCCATTCCAGTCCATTTTATTCCGCCGATTCCTAAAATGTCAATGATCACTCTTGCTGTCTCCTGGTTGACCACTTCCAATTTGCCTGGATTCATGGATCTAACATTCCAGGTTCATACGTAATATTGCTGTTTGTAGCATTGGACCTTGCTTCCATTACCAGTCATATCCACAACTGAGTGTTGTTTTTGCTTTTGCTCCATCACTTCATTCTTTCTAGAGTTATTTCTCCACTAATCTCCAGTTGCATATTGGGCACCTACTGACCTGGGGAGTTCATCTTTCCGTCTCCTATGTTTTTGCCTTTTCATACTGTTCATGTGGTTCTCAAGGCAAGAAAACTGAAGTGGCTTGCCCTTCCGTTCTCCAAGTGGACCACGTTCTGTCAGAAATCTCCACTGTGACTCATCTGTTGTGGGTGGCCCTATAGGGCTTGATTCATAGTTTCATTTAGTTAGAAAAGGCTGTGGGCCATGTGATCAGATTGGTTAGTTTTCTTTGATTGTGGTTTTCAGTCTGTCTGCCCTCTGATGGAGAAGAATAAGAGGCTTATGGAGGCTTCTTGATGGGAGAGACTGACTAATGGGGAAACTAGATCTTGTTCTGATGGGCAGGGCCATGCTCAGTAAATCTTTAATCCAATTTTCTGTTGATGGGTGGAACTGTGTTCCCTCCCTGCTGTTTACCTCGGGCCAAACTATCAGGGAGGTAATGAAAATAATGGTGACCTCCTTCAAATGATCCCCTGCATGTACTGCTCTACTCAGTGCCCCCAACCCTGCAGCAGGCCACCACTGACCCACACCTCAGGTGACCCATTTATTATGTTATTTATTGTTTGCAATGCAATTATACCTATTCATATATGTGAATATAATGACAAGATGTCATTTTATCTATTATTTTTCTTTAACCCGTATTTCATTTCAATTCAGTCACTCAGACATGTCTGACTCTTTGTGACCCCATGTACCACAGCATGCCAGGCCTCCCTGTCCATCACCAACTCCCATAGCCCACCCAAATCCATGCATATTGAGTTGGTGATGCCATCCAACCATCTCATCCTCTGTTGTCCCCTTCTCCTCCTGCCCTCAATCTTTCCCAGTATCAGGGTCTTTTCAAATGAGTCAGCTCTTCCCATCAGGTGGCCAAAGTATTGGGGTTTCAGCTTCAACATTAGTCCTTCCAATGAACACCCAGGACTGGTCTCCTTTAGGATGGACTGGTTGGATCTCCTTGCAATCCAAGGGACTCTCAAGAGTTTTCTCCAACACCACAGTTCAAAAGCATCAATTGTTCAGCACTCAGCTTTCTTTATAGTCCAACTCTCACATCCATACATGACCACTGGAAAAGTCATAGCCTTGACTAGATGGACTTTTGTTGACAAGGTAATGTCTCTGCTTTTTAATATGTTGTCTAGGTTGGTCATGATCCTTCCAAGGAATAAGTGTCTTTTAATTTCATGGCTGCAATCAGCATTTGCAGTGATTTTGGAGCCCAGAAAAATAAGGTCAGCCACCGTTTCCAATGCTTCCCCATCTAATTCCCATGAAGTGATGGGACCAGATGCCATGATCTTAGTTTTCTGAATGTTGAGCTTTAAGCCAACTGTTTCACTTTCCTCTTTCACTTTCATCACTAGATTAGTTCTCCTCATTTTCTGCCATAAGGGTGGTGTCATCTGCATATCTGAGGTTATTGATATTTCTCCCAGCAACCTTGATTCCAGCTTGTGCTTCCTCCAGCCCAGCATTTCTCATGATGTACTCCACATATAAGTTAAATAAGCAAGGTGACAATATGCACCCTCAATGTACTCCTTTTCCTATTTGGAACCAGTCTGTTGTTCCATGTCCAGTTCTAACTGTTGCTTCCTGACCTGCATACAGGTTTCTCAAGATGCAGGTCAGGTGGTCTGGTATGCCCATCTCTTTCAGAATTTTCCACAGTTTATTGTGATCCACACAATCAAAGGCTTTGGCATAGTCAATAAAGCAGAAATAGATGTTTTTCTGGAACTCTCTTGCTTTTTCGATGATCCAGCAGATGTTGGCAATTTGATCTCTTATTCCTCTGCCTTTTCTAATACTGTACAAAAAAGATCTTCACAACCCAGATAATCATGATGGTGTGATCCCTCACCTAGAGCCAGACCTCCTGGAATGTGATGTCAAGTGGGACTTAGGAAGAATCACTATGAACAAAGCTAGTGGAGGTGATGAAACTCCAGTTGAGCTGTTTCAAATCATGGAAGATGATGCTGTGAAAGTGCTACACTCAATATGCCAGCAAATTTGGAAAACTCAGCAGTGGCCACAGGACTGGAAAAGGTCAGATTTCATTCCTATCCCAAAGAAAGGCAGTGCCAAAGAATGCTCAAATTACTACACAGTTGCACTCATTTCACACGCTAGTAAAGTAATGCTTAAAACTCTCCAAGCCAGGCTTTAGCAATGTGTGAACTGCAAACTTTCAGTTGTTCAAGCTGGTTTTAGAAAAGGCAGAGGAACAAGAGATCAAATTGCTTATAAATTTAAGTGGTTAAGTTTACAGTATATATATTTTCTATTTTATTGTCTTACAACTAAATATTGTTTATGATATGAGTAACAGTTTTTCTATTTTAATTTTTATATAAAAGCTTTTATAGCTTTGATATTTTGCTTTTATACTTAGGAAACTTTTTCCTTTTTAAGATAATGATAAAGCAATTTGATTTTTTCTTATAGTTATTAGATTATCTCCCATTTAGATATATGAATAACATATTTGTGGCATTTTAAATAAAATAGTGTGATTAAAAGATAAATTTTAATAATATATTTTCTAATTATCTCAGAACCATTATTAAATTAGATTGACTTTTCCTCACTGATTTGAAATGCCATTGCTATCATAGATTAAATAATTGTGTATGCTTGAACTTGTTTCTTGATCTCATTTTGTTCCCTTCTGGTCCTAACTGAATATCTCATTATGTTAATTATTATAGAATTGTGAGCCTTGATATCTCATAATACACACTCATTTATTTTTTGACTTTTTTTCAAAATTCTCTTGATCTGTATTGAGCATCTTATCTTAAAAAAAAAAGCAACAAAACTGTTGGTAGTGTTTTAATTAGGATAGTATTATATTTGTTTATTTTTGAGATTTACGCTTTTTGGCATACACACATTCTCATCATCTCATTAAATTATTAGAGAGAAACCATTTTTATTCCTAATAACATATTCTCACTTAAAGCTTACTTTGTGGGATTATAGGTATACTATCTTTTTCTCTCTAGCTCCTCTCATGTGGCTCAGAGTATATCATCTACCTTCCAGTGCAGGCGATGGAAGAGACAAGGGTTTGATCTCCAGGTTGGGAACATTCTTTGGAGTAGAGAACGGCAACACACTCCAGTATTCTTGTGGGGAAAATTTCAACGGGCAGATGATTTTGGTGGGCTAGGCAACCCACTCCAGTACTCTTGCCTGGAAAATCCCATGGACAGAGGAGCCTGGTAGGCTGCAATCCATGGGGTCACAAAGAGTTGGACACGACTGAGCGACTTCACTTTCTCAGTAAATGGGGTCATAAAGAGTCAGACATGACCGAGCAACTGAGAATACCTATACTTTTTTTATGACTTCTGGTATCTACAGATTTTGTTTGCTATCCATATAAAAATGGTCTCCTTTCTAATTGGCATTTTTTCCTCTATTTACATTCATTATTGATACATTTAATTTAGTGTCATCCATTGATATTTTGTATAGATGTGCTTCCAAAATGGTTTTATGCTTGTTTTTTGGCCAAGAAATCAGATATATTATTGGTCCTAATATAGTAAGAGGAATAACTTTCTCTTAAGGCATTTTCCTTAGCTTAGGTATTATCAAATCTGAACTCTGATGTTTAGGAGATAAAATGAATTCTCAAGGAAATTGTCCCCCATGCCCCAATCTCCTGGAAATTACAGAGACACAAGAATACTTAGGTTTCTAAAGATAGGCAGTATCTTTCTACTGAAACTGTGATCTTTTCAGGGTGTAGCTTTGTGTCAGAAGTCTTAATCTCAACTCCCATACCATTGTATACAAAGGCTGTACTCTGTCTCCCTGTGGGAACTACGTCTTTTCAATCCCCGAATTGCTGAGACAAGCACCCTCTCACACCCCAAGCAGCTATTAATTATAATTGTCTTTTGACACATGAAGATTTCTCTTTCTTTTTCGTGAATTCAGCTATGATTTATGTCATGCTAGCAAGAGGGATTTAGAGTATCATGAACTGTCATTTCTTGAATTCAAAGCTTTTTTCTTGTTTTTGCCTTTTAAAACTTTTTAAAGTCAAAACATATATAATACATGACTTAAATTATCTCCTGAGTGTATCAACTATCTAAATCTTTTTTTTTTTTCCATCTGAAATCTAGATATCTCATTGCTTCTATTCAATTATAAACTTTCTGGTTTTGTGGTACAATGTTATGTATAAGATGATAAAAACCTAGATTTGCTAGTAAAGAAACATTTGATGTGACTTTATTTCTTTGAGTTTTAATTAGAGCAATCTTTTAGTCACCACAAAACAGTTTAGAAACAGACAATGCTGCATCATAGATATTTTATGCTATTGATGGATAAGCCATGCTTTATGGACTAGACATTTGCTCAAATACTTTTAAAAAATCTAGTGATACTCACTATTAAAATGTCCCCAAAGATTTGCTTTCTTCAACAATATTTCTAGTCAGTTAGCAGGAATTTTTCACTCTTTACATTATCAAATTTAGAAGCAAAATGATGGAAACTTTAATCCACTTCTTAATCTATCAAAACTTCTCCAGGAGGGGGAGAAAAAAAGCCTTTTACAGCAATCTATAATAATTTTCACTCAATCCTACAATAGGAATAGAGGAATAGAACACAAATTAGACACAAAAATCCCTTTTAACTTTTGAGCACAATTTTAAAGTGAAAGTTTTCATCTGAATTTGAAATTTGCCAAGGTCTGTGGCTGAGTTTCAGATACCCACTTCCCTTCTTGGCAGCAGATAAGTTGGAAATCAGAAGTCTGCACATTCGAGATATTTCTAGGCTCAGAGTGTCAAAAAGACAAGATGGCATATGGTGAAGTAAAAGGGATTTCTCACATTCAGGAACACATTTCAACTTCCAAAACATAAAAATAAATAAGTGCTTTTTCAAATTCATAAAAGAAATAATGAGAATTTTGCCCAAATATTATAGACATATCAAAGTTAAGCAGCAAGATGTTTGAGTCTGTCACTTCCTGCAAGCTTTCCACTAAATGGATAAGTTCAAATTTCAGGATTGTTATATTAACTTTGGCAGAAAAATGCTTCCTTCTTTGGCAAAGATGATAGTGTTCCCCCTCAAAGAAAAATTACAGTCTAATTAAAGTATACAATTTGATGTTTTTATACCAACGTTTTCCTGAGGAGTTTCTTCAATACTCCACTTGCTAATTTTATGTTCAGTGGATCAGAGTGTGAGGGGATTGACTTGGTGGAGACAATCAAAATTATTTATTCTGTTTATTTGCCTTGTTTGTTCAGTTTTTTATCCTGACAGATTGTTATAAAGCCAGAAGTTGAGTCTTACTACTCTAGTTCTTTTATTTATTGATTTTGTGATCATATTGATAAATGTTATCACTTCAAGTGTTGCAGAATAAATACCAGTTACAAATTAAGTCAATCAACATTGTTACCTCTTTCTGATCAACTATTTATTAGTAGAAGTAAAAAATATTTACTAAAGAGCAGAAAATTGAGCATGCTTATCAATTTCCACTATTTATTATTATGTATTATCAATTATTTCAATAGTGTACTTAAACAGTACTTTCATCTTAATTGCAGAATAACTTAGTTGAAAACAGCGCTGGGCTGATCTGGGGAGATTAGGCAGAGAAATTCCGCAACTTTAACAAGAAAGTTTTATGAAGTTGCCCACATGAGTTGTTCATTATTTAGATTTATACATGGGATATCTTTGTGTGACAGCTTCTTTAGAATACGAGTGCAAGTCTAAACATATTTGGAAAATCACATGAAGTAATCAAAGAAAGTAGCATATTGTAAAATCTCATTTTACAAAGCAGTTTTCCAAACTGTCAGATTATAGAAAGCATTTGTACATGGGTAGAATAGGATTTTTTTCCACATTTATTTTAAGGTAATAAGAAATAAACTGTAAACTTTAAAAATGTCTCACTTTTCTAAGCTATAAAATATGGCATTTGAGTCCCAGGGTGGCACCTACTGTTAAGACACTAATATTCTAGATTCTGAAATGTACATGGGTTTTATTAAAGACAAAAACCTATTCTTCACCATCTTCGAATTTGTGTATGAGGGGGGAAAAAAAGAGTAAAATAAATGTGCAGGTCTGGATAATGAAGCTTTATTAACTTAATCTATAGGGGCTTCACCTTTTTACCCAGAAGAATTGTTTATCATTGATATCATGAGCTAAACTTTATACCTGAATTCTGAAAGTATAGTATTAATGTAACTTGGTTGCTGACACAAGTTATAAAATTTTAGAATTAATATGGTATGTATATTAGATAATTTTTTTGTAGGAAAAATTATTTTCCTCTGTTTCAGACAGATAAAATATGTCTAAATATATGTGAGATCATAAGCTAGAAACAGAGAAAATCAAATCTTCATTAGTACATGTATCATTCAGTTCAGTTCAGTTGCTCAGTTGTGTCTGACTCTTTGTGACCCCATGAATCGCAGCACGCCAGGCCTCCCTTTCCATCACCAGCTCCCAGAGTTCACCCAAAATTATGTGCATTGAGTCGGTGATGCCATCCAGCCATCTCATCCTCTGTCATCCCCGTCTCCTCCTGCCCCCAATCCCTCCCAGCATCAGGGTCTTCTCCAATGAGTCAACTCTTCGCATGAGGTGGCCAAAGTACTGGAGTTTTAGCCTCAGCATCAGTCCTTCCAATGATCACCCAGGACTGGTCTCCTTTAGGATGGACCGACATGTATCATTAAGAATTACCAAATATCTAGCACTATTCTCCAAGCTTGCTGTGCCCCTTTTATATTGATTTTTATGCCTAACTTTAAAGTTTTCACAGGTAACAGACCAGAAAAATAAGATGTTTCACTTCTATATTCAGGTTACATGTTACTAACAGACTCTTGCTCATAAAGGCCTACTCTTTCCTTGTTAATAGCTAGCAAAATAGACTGAAGTGTTTGAAAAGTCATCCACTTCTGAATACTTAACCAATCTCAGTTTTAAAATGACTCACCATTGTTTAAAGTGTACTCAACGCAGTGTCAGGTGTTGAGGGTGGGGGTTTTATCGCTTATATTTTCACCCGCTTCACTACCCTGATGACATTTCCTGGCGTATCGTTGTTGTTGCTTAGTCTCTCAGTCATGTCCCACTCTTTTGCGACCCCATGGACTGCAGCCCTCCAGGCTTTCTGTCCATGGGATTTCCCAGGCAAAAATCCTAGAGTGGGTTGCCATTTCCTCCTCCAGGGGATCGAACTTGTGTCTCCTGCATGGCAGGCGGATTCTTTGCCACTGAGCCACCAGGGAAGCCCTGACATATTATTGGTATACTTCAAATATTAGTTGAATTGTTGTTGTGCAGTTGCTAAGTCATGTCGGATTCTTTGTAACCCCATGAACTGCAGCATGCCAGGCCTCCCTGTCCTTCGCCGTCTCCCTAAGTCTGCTCAAAGTCATGTCCGTTGAGTCAGTGATGCCATCCAACCATCTCATCCTCTCTTGCTCCCTTTTCCTCTTGCCTTCAATCTTTCCCAGCATCATGGTCTTTTCCAATGAGTCGGTTCTCCACATATTAATTGAATTAATAAAGTTTTTATGCATATTAGCAAATAACTATCTCAAAGTTTGATTCAGTTAATTCTGTCAATGTCTGCAGGAAGCTTTCAATTTTGCATTAACCAACATTTGGTAACATACCTCTCTACCCCAAAACATGCATGCAATTCCTATCTATCTACAAGTCTATCATTATTTCTACAAGGCTAATAGGACTAAAGTTAAGGAATGATGTCAGATTAGGGCACTTTCACTGCAAGTCCAATACTTTGTGTAAGTGGGGACTTAGGTAGCCAAAGAATTGCTGAAATCTGAAAGAGAAGAAAAACAGAAATGGTACAAAGACAAACACAGAAAAGAAAGGTAGAGGACAAGAGTAAACAATAATACAAAATAGATTTGAGGAAGCTATTGTAGCCACAACTGAAACAGACATTGGATTTTCACATTTGTCCCAAACCATTGATGACATTTTACACATTTTCTGACAATGTGCTCTGTGAACTAGTACAACAAAAGGAAACTGCGTTTTCATAATATGTGTCTGGGAGTAGAGAATGCAGAAGCATACAAATAATACACCATAATTAAGTCTGGGTGGTGAGATAATGGATTATGGTTCTAAATGAATTATTTCATTCAATTCTCACAAGAACTTTTTGAATTGGCTTCTATTATTAGGATGTAAGTATCTTGCCCTAGGTCCCAAAGCTAGTCTGAACTTCTGAGTTATTTTAAATTTACGAAGCATTCATTCCTTTTATTTTCGGATTAAAATATTCTCTCACTTCTCCTCCCTCCTCTACGTCTCTCTTTGTCTATATTGATTTATCCATTCATTCATCCATATATACATCTTAAGTGAGTAATTAATGTGTCACTTCAGTCAAGTCCAGCTACCTGCAAGCCTAGGGACCCACTAGTCTTGTCTATCTATGGGATTCTCCAGGCAAGAATAATGGTTTGCCATGCCCTCCTCCAGGGGATCTTCCTGCCCCAGGGATGTGCAAAAAGTGTGCAAAAATCAAGTTATAGTTACTTTAAATCTAAGCACTAGAGGTTCATTTAAATAAAATGTTATTTGTTTAAAGTGGATTCTGTGATTGATATCCACTATTCATTTGCCCTTAAATGATCCAGTTCAGTTCAGTTCACTTCAGTGGCTCAGTCGTGTCTGACTCTTTGCAACCCCATGAATCGCAGCACGCCAGGCCTCCCTGTCCATCACCAACTCCTGGAGCTCACTCAGACTCACGTTCATCGAGTCAGTGATGCCATCCAGCCATCTCATCCTTGGTCGTCCCCTTCTCCTCCTGCCCTCAATCCCTCCCAGCATCAAAGTCTTTTCCAATGAGTCAACTCTTTGCATGAGGTGGCCAGAGTACTGGAGTTTCAGCTTTAGCATCATTCTTTCCAAAGAAATCCCAGGGCTGATCTCCTTGGATGATTAGCCTAAGGCAATCATGGTAGTCTAAATCCATCATCTTTACTAGCCATTGATTCCCAGTTGGATAGAATTTAAACTATTTAGCCCAAAGAGAGACCAACGGGAAAAACATTCTCCAAGATTTTGGTTAAAAATGAACAAGTATTTCTCACTCCTACTCCATAAAAACAAAGAAAAATCCTTCCCTCATATTGCTAAAAACTAACATTGGATGAAGTCAGCACTTATCTGGCAAAGGAAATATACAGGAGACTGAGATATAAATATAGATGGAATGATAGAGATGAGACAGAGAAAGAAGTAACTTAATAGAGATGAGAGAGACAGAGAGAGAAGTAGATTAGAACTTAATTTAAAAGTCACTCAGTAAAGATTTAAACATAATAAATGATGATTAGGGTAATGCATTGGGTTAGGATACAGAATGTGTAGTGAGAGGGCATAGGTCCCTGTGGGAGGAATATTTAACTGAGAAGAAATCCATTACAAACTTTAGACTTAAATTAGAGTTTTAAACTAAAAGTGTTTGAATGACTATTTGGTTAAACTGGTGTATTATTAACGACAAGCCCCTCACTACTCAGTGCTTTGAGAGTCAGTAAAGCAATGTTAGTAGCAGTTGCTTCAATAAAATAAAATGAATAAATATCCCATATTATACATAACTGAGTTGTGACTATGCACATCTTACATTTCAAATATAAACCATTATTCACGTTTCTAATGATATGTATCTCATTTATTTATCAGTTGATTTCCATACATACAAAACTATTATTGGTTGCAGAATAAATTTATATTAAAGGATCACCAACAGTAAAATTTCAGGGCAATGATTATTTAGTAATACATTTACAATGTTTAAACTACTGCTAATTTTAATGGTCGAATACTTTTTAATCAAAGGAAGAAGTAGTATAAGTCATTTACCTCATACCACAATCTGAAAAAAAAAAAAGATCTAGATGGGCTTTTGATTAATTTAATCATGGTTTCATTCTTCAACAGAATATCAAGCAAAAAAACGAAGTTTAGCTTGCCATAAAAAGATCAATGGATCCTGCTTATTGCCCGATCTCACATATTTCTTTCATAAACTCTTTGGTTTTTTACATAGCAAAATTTCAGAATTCTTTTCCTTTGGGTTAATTTTTCTTTTTTCTCTTATTTTCTTATCACATCCTCTTATAAATTTTTTCCTTCTTCCTAGGCTGATTAGATGCCGTTCATCTATGCCTCTGAAGCATCCAGTGCTCTCTGTTATAACGGATGGCATCGTGCTGCACAGTACTACTGTCGTTTCCCAACTTCCCCACTAACAGGGAAGCTGTTTGATGACAGAATCCTGTTAAACTCTTCGTCCCTAACACTCTTACAGGGCCGAGCATGGAGCATATGGGACAAACTCAATAAATATTTGTTGAGTGACTGTAAATAAAGTTAGAGAGACACCAGTAAATACCCTGGGTATCAATCAAATAAGAGAACTAAAGCCATAATTTTAATTTTATCTCCACATATTTTTCTATCCTTAAAAAAGCTTCAAATATATCACCTAAATCAACTTCTTAAATAGAGTAAACACCATACTTGAACAGTTATAGAGTGCCAAATAAATTCCTAAAGTTCATATTAAAATGATACTTCAAAATTTTGTCAATGCATGAAAATGTTAAAGCAGATCTGATTCTCTCATTCTATATATTTTTTAATGTAAAAAAGACATCACTGTCTAATTAAAGAACTATTGTATATTACATATATTGAGAAATCAATAAATATTTACTTAGACAAACAAAAAAATACTTTGTAGCTACTGGACAGAAGGAAGAGTTAAAGAGTCAAACTATGGACAGTAACCTAAAAGTTGAAATGCATACATTATTTCTTAGACATTGCCACTCAACTCAAATTACCTCTGAGCCTGTACTCAAAATTAATATTCTTGGGAAAGGAAATTTGATTAGTACTTCTGCAGTTAGGATAAATGTGGTATACTCTGATAGGCAAATCAAAATCAATTGGCTTGTTGTGTATGTTTGGTGGAGAGGAGGAATAATTTCCCTGAAGTTCATAGATCAGAGCAAAAACAAAGTAAAATCCAAAACCAGAGTATACCTACTATAGTCATTTGAACTCTCAAAGTTTATATATTTTGTCTTATTTTTAAAAATCTCGCAGTAAAAGAAGAAAGCAATTGGTATAAATAGAGTTAACTGTTGGATTGACATTTTAAAGGTAGATTATAGATTGAAGACTTTCACTTATTTTTTAACTAAAATTAGCTAATCTCCAGGAAAGTTAAGTTTCTCTTATAAGTCTATTGGAAGAATCAAAAACTGGAAGCATTATCATCTATTTCAAAAACAATCTGCTATTATAGAAGATAGGTTACAAAGATGTTTGGAAGGTTGCAAACAAAAAATAATTATTGAGATAACAAAATATTAATCACTACAGGAAGGGAACAATGCTAATTTAGTTGGAGAAATAAAGGGGACGTTAGAATCCAGATTCTTGGAGGAGGATGGCCTCCTATACACAAATTGGAGGCAGGTTCTACCCAGCTGTAGAGATGACTGAAGCTGGTTCTGGGAGTATCTGATAAAGCAGGGGATTGGAAGGAATGGCTGCAGGGGCAAAGGGACATTACTGTGCTAGGAGGGCCCATAACAAAGACACAAGGGAAGATCTGTTGTGTTTTCCTACTATATGTCCCATCTTATATGTTTCTCTTGATAAAAGAAAATTTAAGTCCCAGCTTACTTAAAAGAAAAACCAACAAAAAAGAGGGGAAGAGTGAAAGACAAGTGTTTCATAGCCAGTACATGTGACATAACATGTTATGAAACTGATTTTTTTCTTAATAAGTAAAGGGTATACTGTATTGGCATTTTAATTTGACATTGTCAATTACACATTAATTTGTATAATATGGTTACTGTACATAGAATGCCAGTAATGTCTACATACATTAATTTTTATTTTGGCTAAAAAGTTATCTAGAGTATTCTCAATTTTTGATTTGGTAACAGTTTCATAATAAATTCATGTTTTATTAAATTCTAGTAAATAAAGCATTATAGACTTTGTTGTCTTTTTAAAAATCTTCCGTTAAGTCAGGGGATAATATCTGTAGGCCTGCCATGCCAGATATGGCCCATTAGTCAAAGGAAAAAAATAGACAAAAGACCATGGAATGGATCAGCCCAAATTCATCGTGACCACAAAGAAACAACAAACAGCAAATATACTATTAGTGATGTGCCTAGAGCTTGATCATTGAGAGTGAAGGATGGCATCTTAATGAATATGTATAAAGGTTGTTCTCAAATTCACATATTTCAAATTAATGGCAATCAGTCAATTACACACATAATATTGACTTGTTTCACATATTGACTTTGAGAAAGCTAGAATCATACAAATGAAAATGAAGTATATTTATGAAAGATTTGGAGTAGAATGCTAATGTAAATCATAGCAAATAATTTTTCTTTCTGATAAATGGACCCACGCAGCTTTAATCAAAAAACCAACTCTAAAATAGGCACAAATAATGACTAAGCAGATATGGAGGTATACAAACAGCAAGAGCAAAAATCCTGACCTCAATAAAATGGGAAGGCATTGGACACAAAATCTTGTCTTTTGACCCCAGTATATAATAGATTTTCTAAAATAAGGTGACACATTTTCTGAAATCAGTTGTAAAAAATGACTCCCCCAAATATAAGAAACAATGGTAATATTACTAGAAAAACTACAGATATACAAAGTTTTGCAACCTAAATGCAAAACTACCAAATAGCCAAATTTTTTAAAAAAAGAGCAAAGTCCCTAAACAACTATTTATTTTTCTAAAGAAGACATACCGATACCCAACAGGTATATGCACAGGTGGTCCACAGCACCAACCATCAGAGAGATGCAAATCAAAACCACAGAGAGGTATCTATACGTATTTGTTAGGAAGTCTATTCTGCAAAAGAAAAGAGATAAACACGATAGTAAAAATGTCGAGAAAAGTGAAACTTTGGGCACTATTGGTAGAAACATAAGTATAAACATTATGGAAAACTCATAGGGAACTCTGGAGAAGGAAATGGCAACCCACTCCAGTATTCTTGCCTGGAGAATCCCAGGGACAGAGGAGTGTGGTGGGCTGCCGTCTATAGGGTCACACAGAGTTGGACACGACTGGAGCGACTTAGAAGCAGCAGCAGCAGCAGCAGCATAGGGAACTCATGTGAGTTCTGATGAAACTCAGATGAAAACTCATCTGATATGAAACTCAGATGAAATTCATCTGATAAAAACATTATGGAAAACAGTATGGAAACTCCTAGGGAAGCTAAAAATAAAACATCCATATGATCTAGAACTCCCACTTCTGGGTAAATCCAAGGGAAATAAAATCACTATCTCAAAGAGACATCTGTATTCCTATAATTATTGCAGCGCTATTCTGAATAACAAAGCTATGAAAACAAACTAAGTATCCATTGACAGATGAACTGGGAAAGAAAATGTAATGTATACACACACAGAGTCTCTCTCACACACACATAAACACACATTCATACAGACAATGGAAAACTATTCAGCTTAAAAAAAAAAAAATGTTGCCATTCCAGACAACATGAATGAAACAATTTCAAAATATCTTTTATTTGGTTAAAACTATAGTGTTTTAAATATAGTCATGTGGTGATTGTAAAATCTTTTTAAAATCTTTAAAGTCTTTGATAAAAGGTAAAACTAACATTCTAGAGATCACCATAGTTACCTCACAGTTACCTTTGAGGTATTATCAATTAATGATGTCTTTGTTCAGTTCAGTTCAGTTCGGTCACTCAGTCGTGTCCAACTCTTTGCGACCCCATGAATCACAGCACGCCAGGCCTCCCTGTCCATCACCATCTCCCGGAGTTCACTCAGACTCACACCCATCAAGTCTGTGATGCCATCCAGCCATCTCATCCTCTGTCGTCCCCTTCTCCTCCTGCCCCCAATCCCTCCCAACATCAGAGTCTTTTCCAATGAGTCAGCTCTTCGCATGAGGTGGCCAAAGTACTGGAGCTTCAGCTTTAGCATCATTCCTTCCAAAGAAATCCCAGGGCTGATCTCCTTCAGAATGGACTGGTTGGATCTCCTTGCAGTCCAAGGGACTCTCAAGAGTCTTCTCCAACACCACAGTTCAAAAGCACCAATTCTTTGGCGCTCAGCCTTCTTCACAGTCCAACTCTCACATCCATACATGACCACAGGAAAAACCATAGCCTTGACTAGATGGACCTTAGTCGGCAAAGTAATGTCTCCGCTTTTGAATATACTACTATAAAGCAAAATTTAGCAGTTAGGGTTTAGCAGGGATATATTTTATGAATTCTGATTTTTTAACTCAATTCTGCAAAATAGATATTTAAATTTGTCCACCACGCAAGGAAAATCTTTGGGGTGTTTTGATTATGAGAAGCAAAGTAAGTGGTTAACATTTAAAAGATGACACATACAACTGAATAATCGAGTTATATTTCCTCAAGTGGTATATAATTTTTCATCGTGGGAATTTTTTACAGTTGTTTTAATGTGTTGTCTTTCAGAGGGAGAGAGGGAGGTTTCTTTGGTCTTGGATTGTTTGCTTTTAATGGGCCATAGTGATATCTTTTAAATAATATTATTTAGTATTTTAACTAAATTTTTAAATATAAATTTAATTGGAGTTTAACTACTTTACAATATTGTATCGGTTTTGCCATACATCAACATGAATCTGCCACAGGTATACACATGTTCGTGTATAACTAAATTCATATTATCTTTTTGGTTGTGTTTCTACATAAAATTGGCTTAAAACTCAACATTAAAAAACTAAGATTATGGCATTCAGTCCCATCACTTCACGGCAAATAGAAGAAAAAATGGTGATTGCAACCACGAAAATTTAAAAAAAAGATGTTTTCCCCTTGTAACTAAATCAGTGACAAAGCTAGACACTGTACTAAAAAGCAGAGACATTACTTTGCCAACAAATGTCCAGGTAGTCAAAGTTATGGCTTTGGCAATAGTTATGTATGGATGTGAGAGCTGGACCATAAAGAAGGCTGAGTGCCCAAGAACTGATGCGTTCAAATTGTGGTGCTGGAGAAGACTCCTGAGAGTCCCTTGGACTGCAAGGAGATCAAACTAGTCAATTCTAAAAGAAATTAACCCTGAATATTCACTGGAAGGATTTGATGCTGAAGCTGAAGTTCCAAAACTTTGATCATCTGATGCAAAGAACTGATTCATTAGAAGAGACCCTGATTCTGAGAAAGATTGAGGGCAGGAGGAGAAGGGGGCAGCAGAGTGAGAGATGACAGCGTCACTGACCCAATGGACATGAATTTGAGTAAACCCCAGGAGATAATGAAGGATAGAGGAGCCTGGCATGCTGCAGTCCATGGGGTCGCAAAAAGTCGGACATGACAGCAACTCAAAATAGCAACTACTACATTTTGTGACAGTTATGAATTCGGAAATGATTTCAGCTCATGATATAGTACAATGATTTCTAATCCTCACCTCACCGTCCCCTGCAAGTATTGACTCTAAGTAGACAGCAGCCCACATAATGGTTCTGGAGACAGAAAGCTGGAAATCGTCTAATCATATTTCCATTTATTGGCAGTATTTTAAGGAGCTGTATTTTATTCAGAAGCTCATTTACAGTATGCTAACTTGAATCCTGTCCATGACTCTGCCTTTTGTCCCTAGGTACCTAATGACATTCCAACCACTAGATTTGCCTTTGACACCCTTCACTCATGGTTCCCAACTGATGACCTGTTCTACCTTGATGTCTCCTCTGTTTCCTTACTTGAAAATCTCATTTTTTCTTAAACTTTTGTTGAGTACTTATACTTTTATTATTTTATTTGACATTTATATTTGGTATTTCGAATGGTAGGAATTGGTGACACGCATTCCTATCAGCTTGGTCCACTGTATGAAAAAAGATAGTGTATATTGAAGGCATATATGAAATACTAGTAGCTGTTGTTAATAAAATGGAAACTTTCAAAGATAAAAAGAATGTCCTATTTATTTCAAAGGCCCAGAACAAGCAGCACTTTGACTGCTAATAATTTAGGGTACTAATGGATAGTTTGTTGTTCTGGAGACCAGAAAAATGAAATTAACTAGCCTATACTAATTTGCTATTTAGAAAAAAGTTCTATAGTTCCTTTTAAAACCAATGTACAATGTTCAATGTACACATATTTTGCATGCCAGAATTTATCAGGGGTTGTCCAGGAGTTTTGGGTACGTAAAAATACAGATATGTGGATCTCATGAAGTTTAAATCATATCAAGGAAAGAGACTCAAGCATACTAGCTATACTACCAGCTATAAGATGACAGAAACTGAAGTACAAAGCTGAAATTATCAATCAGATTGGGTAGTGGTCAAAAATTCTTTGGGAATATGCAAGATTTGCCAGTTGAAATTTCTAAGACTTTTTGTGACGCTAGGATTTTTGTGTCTCTTTAACCTTCCCTTTCAGAGCTTCCCAGGTGGCACTAGTGGTAAAGAATCTGCCTGCCAATGCAGGAGATACAGGAGATGTGGGTTTGATCCTGAGGTTGGGAAGATCCCCTGGAAAAGGAAATGGCAACCTATTCTACTCTTCTTGCCTGGAAACTCTCAGGTACAGAGGTGCCTTGTGGGCTACAGTCCATGGGGTCACAAAGAGTGTAACACAACTGAGTACATACACATAGCCTTCCCTTTCATAGTAATCACAAAAAATAAGGAAAATATAAACATATGGTATAATTCCTCAGAAATTAATGGGTATGGAAAGTTGACTGGTAGGAATACAAACACTTAATCAGAATAGCTAATGTTTTGCTGAGTGTTTACTATATGACAGGCAGTTCTCTAGAAATCATATTTTTGAACAACTAATGCATTTTAAATAGTCTATTTTCTGTATTATACAATGGAATAAATGTAATTGCATCTGTCCTTTTTATCAATATAGATATATCTTTCCATCTATTTTCTTATAAATATGATTATCAAAGTATTTAACTAAAGAAATTTTCATTGAATTTTAATAGCTAAAAGGACCCTTGAAATACAGTGGAGATACATGTTAACTTTCTCTTAACTTATGGGGATGCTAAAGGCAATTAAGAATTTAAAACATGAAATAGAAAGACTGTCTATTTTATATTGATGGATATAAAGATATGGAAATTTTGAATCCAAATAAAATCTCAACCTCATTTGAACTCAACCTTTGAAACAAAAAGTAGGCTATATGTATATTAAGTTTCACAGATTTTGGCTAACAACCATGAAATAGTCTTGTGCTACCCTAACACAATGAACACAACTGGCATGTAGTTAGAGCTCTGATACAATAAATTAAACATTCTGTTTGGGTTCAAGAAAAGTACATGCTTGTTAAACTTACTGCCATGAAAGATTTTTATTTTGTTTATTTTGTTTTATTTTGATTTTTAACTGAACTTAAATATTTTCATTAGGTGAACTGGTTCCAGAGAAGGAAGAGGAAAAATTAATTGTGCCTGGTTGTTGCCCCCCACTTTTTTTTTTTCTGTAGCCCTTTAATGATGAGTTAATTGACTAAGTTATATATAAGAATATAAAACATACTCCTGATAAAGGAGAATATTGTAATTGTACTTGGAAAATGAATCACTGTGAGGATTAAATATTTCTCTTCATTTGTTAAGAAAAGCAACCACAATGCTCATCTAGAAAGAAATTCATCTGGGATTCAGGAAAAACAATATGAGAGCTAAAATGAAACTTACATTCATTGACCAATGATCTTTTCATCCATCTATAATATCGTGAGTTCAACTATATAAACTGCAAAATATGGCCTTTAAAGACTGATTCTTATTACTTCCATAGTGCACTGATGGGAAAATACTAGCATTTAGGGAGAACAGAGGCAATAGATTCTCCCTGACCTTGATGGTTTTGTTTGCTTAGTCCCCTATTAGCTAGAAATGCATGTTTAAGACAGTCAGTCAACTAGAGAAAAGGATCCAGTGAAACATGAAAATCTTGAAATAAAAAGGGTATTATGCAGTCTTATCTTTACTGAAAATCCTACTATAAACAACTGAATTTCACTTACAAATTATTAGTTTTATTCTTCTTCCTTAGAAGGTATGTATCCTTTAATATTTCCAGAATAAACAGCAAACTTAATACGCTTTATATATAGTTGTCAGTAGATGCAAAGAAATGACTGAATGATATATATGAGAAATACTTAAGTTCAAATAATAGCCTTTGACACAATTTGGGTCATATGAACATGTGATGGTCCTTTCTCTTTTTCCACTATCAATATCTACCCATCCTTTCAAGCCATCCCTCCTTAATTTATCATGACCAGAATGAGAAAATCATGGTTTTTCTCAAGTCAAGGAAATGTGAGAAATCATGAAGCCCAGCGTTCTAATTTGATGGCAGCATAGAGAGCGTACTGGTGGCTCACTGGTAAAGAATCCACCTGCCAATTCAGGAGATACCAGTTTGATCCCTGTGTAGGGAAAATCCCCTGGAGAAGAAAATGGCAACCCACTCCAGTATTCTTGTCTGGGAAATCCCATGGAGAGAGGAGTCTGGTGAACTACAGCTATGGGGTTAGACATGACTTAGTAACTAAATAACAACAAGAATGGACTAATATCTATCTTCCTACCTCATGGGGCAGTTTTTATTTTTTTCCCAATCAAAGGATATAAAGCCACTTTCATTAGCTCACTTTTATGTTTTTTTCTCCTCAAAATTCTACAGCAATGTCTTGCTGCGGAGGATAAGAGTTCTGGAAGGGTGGAGTCATTTAGAAAAAGGCAATGGCACCCCACTCCAGTACTCTTGCCTGGAAAATCCCATGGACGGAGGAGCCTGGAAGGCTGCAATCCATGGGGTCACTGAGGGTCGGGCACGACTGAGCGACTTAACTTTCACTTTTTACTTTCATGCATTGGAGAAGGAAATGGCAACCCACTCCAGTGTTCTTGCCTGGAGAATCCCAGGGACGGGGGAGCCTGGTAGGCTCCCATCTATGGGGTCGCACAGAGTCGGACACGACTGAAGTGACTTAGCATAGCATAGCATAGCAAATGTACAAAAAGGTGCAGCCTATCTTTCTTTTGTCTCATAATGACATGAGCTACTGTTTCTGGCGGGATTTGTTATGCTGTGACCCTTATCAATTGGAAAGAAGCTGGAACTGCTTATAACCTTGATTTTGATAACTTTAGGACCCTTGCGTATGGGCCATAGATGGATTTCAAACACAATTCCTTATTTAGTTCCTATAAGACAATGATACAATGCTATTGACTTTTATTTCCTGAAAGATGGAGGCTGTTTGCTAGTAAACAGTACATGTAAGATTAGTTATAAAAAATCAAAATTAGTACACCTTTAAGAGTTTCAGAAGTTTCTAATTCTGTGGAGATTCTACTTGCCAAGTAGCATCATGCAGCTATACTTTGAAAACCCGTTTTCAAGGGAAAAAAAAAAAAACTTTTAAAGTGCATAATTAGTATAGTTTTGAATAAGTTATGATTTTTAGTTGCTACTCATTTCACTATGAATCTCTTTGTATTGGCAGCCTGAGCTCATTATTAATTTTGAAAAACATTTTGTCAAATAGGGAAACACAGTTATGATAGTAAAAATACAGTGAATAAAGTTAAAATAAAATGATACAATTTTACATATGGATTGTGCACAGAAAATCACTGTAAAATTCTAAATGAGAAATGAACATAACATGCAACTGCATACTGGAAGGCTACATCATTACCAAAAGGGTGTTCCAACATAAGAGATATTATGACATAATTAGTAATATTAGATGGCCAAATTTCCCCAGTACTCTTTATGAAACTGAGATGTGTTGTGTCAGATGGAAGTTCAGCAGTAAGGGCTTGTGAAAATTTCAGTCCAGCAAGGGTTCCCGTATGATAGTAAGCCCTATAAACTGGGTCAAGCAAATCTACACCTGGAAGCAAACTCACTCTTCAGGTAAAAGAAGAAAATTGAACTGGTCAGAATACCCTGTCTGGAGCATATGCTGACAGGTGAAACTTATTATCTCTACTCGGTAACGAAAACAAACATATTGCTTTCAAGGAGCATATATATACTAGCAGGATAAGCAGAAAATAAATATCAAAAATAAGTAAAATGTGTTCCTTGCTGGAAGTCATTTAGATAAAAATTGAAAAAAAAAAAAAAAAAAGAAGCTGAGAGAAAGAGAAGGGGGTGCCAAGGATAGGGATGGCTAGAGAATGTAGTATTATATTGGGAGGTCATGCTAGGCTTCATGGAAAAGATGACAAAGAGCTTAAATGACATGAGGGAGGGAACAGTCTAGAGGTATTTGGGAGATAAGTGTTCTAGATAAAGGAAACAGAGCATGATGGAAACATTCTTCTAACATTCATTCTAAAAGAAATTTACAAATTCTGTGTTACTGCTGTCGGGTGAGTCAGATTGAGAGATATAAGCAACATGGTCAGAGAAAAGAGTCAATTAAATTGGACTTTAAAGACTTATTCTGAGTAAAATGTTGCACTATCACAGGGTGTTAAGCAGAGGAGTGACATCTAGTTTACATTTCAAATGGCTCATTCTGGCCACTGCGCTGAGTATAGATTGTGGTAAGCATTGGCTTAAAGAGAAAAATCCACCATGATATAGTTACAATGAGTGAGTGAAGTCGCTCAGTCATGTCTGACTCTTTGCGACCCCGTGGACTGTAGCCCACCAGGCTCCTCTGTCCATGGATTCTCCAGGCAAGAATACTGGAGTGGGTTGCCATTTCAATATTCCAGCTGAAATACAATGGTGACTGAAACTAGAATGGGATTAATAGATGTGGTGGAAAATGGTTGGATTGAATGTATATTTTGAAGACAGAGCTGGCAGGACTGCTTCACAGACTAAATATATGGTATAAGATTAAAAAAAATTAAAATGTTAATTAAAAAAATTATTATTGTCATTTGTTATTAACTGAGATGTAAAAATTAGTAAGTGCCACAGCATTCCAGGGAAAATCAGGAGTTCTGTTTGAGGGATTTTAAGTTTCTGAAGGCCTATTAGACATCCAAGTCGAGCTGTTAAATAGCCTGTGGAGTGTATAAATAGATCAGAGTTTGGATAGAGCTCTGGTCTGTAGATATACAATTTGAGGTTTTCAGTGTGTTGATGGTATTTTAAAGATGGGGGACCTAGCGAGATCCCTAAGAGAACAAGACTGAGCCCTGAAGTACTCTAGCATTGAGAGACCTATACTAGGCGAGTTAGGGACCTGCTTCTTGATTTAGGCAATATGGCATCATAGAAAAAAAAAGCAGAAGTTGATTTCTAAAATTTGGCACATGGTTTGATAAACTAGCAGCAGTTCATTACTATTAACGATCTACCTAACTACTGTCTTCTAGCCCCCTTTAATGATATCATTGATTGCAGTTTCCATTCCTCTTTGTGTGTCTTCAGCAGTGAATAAGGAAGAGTAGTAGACACAGTTTTATAGAGAAATATAACACTTTTATTCTTCAGTGTTAGTACAAGTTTGATGGAATCCAAGGAATGTGCTGGAAAGGGCAAGGACAGAGATTTTAGAAGAGTGGTAAGACATAAAATGTTTAAGAGAAACTGGTTTAGGTCTATCAGCAAGAGTAAACATCCATTAATTTGCCTATTATAATAATTTTAGGCATGAATCAAATAATAGCAAAGTAAGATAATACATATTCACTTGTTGGTTTTGATAGAAAATAATTGCATTTATCATACCTTTTTTGTTGACATGAAAAGTAAACACAATTTCCCCTAATTTAGCACAAACACTCTTCATGAGGGTTTCATGGAGACCTTGAAACATTTAAATACTGTTTAATAAAAATCTAATTCATCTTGCCTAATGCCATTCAATAAAACTGTCATTTGGTAAGGCCATTATTAATTACTCAACTGGCAGAAATAATTATTTTTAGATTTTCTCTTTCTGGCAGCTCAGCAAAAAGAAAGCAAAAATTGCCTCTGCAGAAGAAGCAACTGGAGGTTTCTTTGTAGTCAGCATTTAAAGGTGACTTCTGATCTGTTGGTAAGACACACTCCTCTGGAAAAAGAGCATATGGCACTTTCCCCTCACCCTTTGCTTATTTTACAATTCATTCATAGAAAAATTAGAGGCTTCACTACAGCCTAATTTCATCCTGGATGTGTGTTCTTATTTACTTATTTATTTTGTTAAAGAACTATATCAAAAATGACACTAGTGCAATGGGATTTTTACTTTTCCCTTACAGAGCAAAGATGTTGCTGATTATACAGTCTGAAAATGAAAACTCTGAGATAACAAATTTAAAGGATCCAGGACTTTAGAAGGGAAGTACACAAGTTGTAAATTGAAACGCCTTAGAATATGCTTCAGGATATGCACGTCTTAAACTTTTGCGTGGGACTGAGTTTCAATTTATAGTTAATTTTCTCTTCTTTTTACCATCAATACTTGACTCAGATAGCATATACTTGCAAATGAAAGCTATAAAGTCACTGGAGCACTGTTGCGTGTCCCCAATTCAGAGGAACTGTCTCCTGATCAACCCACCTTGGTACTTTTCACTTACAGAGCTCTAGATATAAAGACTTAAGCAAAAATGCTGGCACCCACATTTTCTGTAGTATGTGAGCAGTCTACACAATTAATTTTTGAAATGTTGTGTTTCTTTCAATGACATTTAAAAATAATTCCCTTAATTCATGTCATAGACCACATTATATCAAATAATGCCAAGTGAGTTTAATATCCACAGCTGCTGTGACATCAAACTTGTAAAATAATGAACAAATAATGCATATGTTCACATCAAAGAGAGGTAATAGTTTAACTAGGAAAAAAGAAAAAAGAAAGAAGTGGGAGAATTGAGCCATTTCCTGGACCTAGACAGTATCAGATTACCAAAAACAACCTCTGATGAAGCAGTGAGCATAATATTCCTATTTTGAACAGCAATATCATTTTAGAATAAAATATTATCTAAAGTATTAATTTTGCAGGGTTTGTAGATTAAAAAACATAGATTTTTAAGACAGAAATTATTAATGTAATAGTTTTATACAATTAAGGAAACATAACAAATATAATTTGATAAAATATGGCAGAGTGAAACTGCCTTACTGAAGTCCTGAAATTAACATCTGGTGAAATGGATACACAAACAGAGAACTAGGAAACATGCAAAATCCACCAACAGAAACCAAGCAAGGAAAGGGCTTCAAATCCATGCCGCAAACTCCAGAAACATAAACATTGCAGAAAATTACTATTCTGGAAGGCCTTGTTATTGTTTAGTTGCAAAGTCATGTCTAATCCTTACAGCTGGCCACACTTACCAGGCAAGATTTACAGGTTCACCAGCCAAGGATACTGGAGTGGGTTACTGTTTCCTTCTCCAGGGAATCTCCATGACTGAGGGATTGAACTCATGTCTCCTCCATTACCGGCAGATTCTTTACCACTGAGCCACCTGGGAAGCCCTCTGCAGTACCAAACTTTGTCATCCAAATCCAAAATAGTAGAGGAGAACAGGAAGAATCAAAATAAATGAAAAAGAATTGCATAAATTATCATAGATGAATCATGGTTTAGGGAGAGTGAATATGTAGATAGATTGCAGGGGGATTGAAAAAGGAGGTACAGAGAGAAAGCAGTGAAACAAAAGGGGGAAAGGGAAGAGGGGAAGAGAAGAGGGAAGGAAGAGGGGAGAGGGAGAGAGATAAGGAGAGAATATAAATACAGAAGTCCTTTAACATATGATAGAATCTGAAAATCCTAGTAGAGGTGGAAAAAACCACCATGACTTCAAAATTTCAGTGGATCTGTAGTACAAATCAGAGACGATATAGAACCTGAAGATTGCTCTTCCCCTTGGAAATGGGACACGGTCATTACACTAACCCTTGGAAATAGGACACTGCCATCTACTAACCAAGTGTAATCTTAATAGAGGTAGTTTTTGTTTTTGTTTTTTTAAATCCACCTACCCAGAACCAGTAAATATTTCAATTTTTCTAAGAAAAATTGTTCCCAGCCCTAGTTATATCCATAAATGTATGAAAATTATGAAAATATATTATGAAGGAAATGAAGCAGAGAAAGAAGGGAGGAAGAAGGGAAGGAGAGAGGAAGGAAGGAAATCCAGTAAAAGACAGAGAATCATGTTTGATTATAAACTTCCTGAGAGTACCTTCTACCTTAGAGTAATTTAACAAAGACCTTGTTCAGTAGAATAAGGATTCAAAGGCACATAAAGAAAACATAGAATGAGATTTTTGAGCTATGGAAACAGAGAAACAAATTGAAACCATCAGTTAGAAAAATAAAAGAATTGGAAAAAAAAAAAAAACACTGTAAGAAAAGTTGAGGATGAAACACAAATAACTGGCCCCAAAGAAAACCATGAGATCATTATATTGAATGCAGAGGGAAATAAAAAAGGCAAAGACAGTAAAGCAGGTGGGAAGATAGAAGAGACAGGAAGAATATTTCACATTGTAAGTATAAGTGCTGTTGCTACTCTTGAGTATTCAACAAACAGAACAGTAAAAATATATTCACAGAGACAGTTGTAAAAATCTTTCTATGAGATGAAAAACTAATTTTGATATTATAAAATCATACATGTTCTATGAAAAACTGATACAAAGTAGTATACATGTTCTATTATTATTATTATTATTTAATTTTTATTTTTACTTTATTTTACTTTACAATACTGTATTGGTTTTGCCATACATTGACATGAATCCGCCATGGGTGTACATGAGTTCCCAATCCTGAACCCCCTCCCACCTCCCACCCCATATCATCTCTCTGGATCATCCCCGTGCACCAGCCCCAAGCATCCTGTATCCTGTACTGCAGAAATTTTCATGCACACAGCAAAATAATAAGAGAATAAAAGAAGGGAAAAAATCAAGTTTGCCTTAGACTTTCAAAAGTAAGATTTAATATCAGAAAGCTAAGCAATATCTATAAAATCCCAAGGAGAAAATATCCAAAAATATGGTCAATTTGTAATCCAAGTTCATAGGTAATTTATATTTATAAAGGCAGTAGACAATTATTATGTGGCACAAATGAGCATAGGGGAATCCCGTATAGTTCTCTTGAAAAACTACTTGCTGCCCCTACATGCAGCAAACCAGATGATGAGCCAAAGTTTAGAAATCAGGAATGAAGACATGGAAAAACAGACTGAGATATAGCAATGATCCCTCACTCAGTTCACACAACTGAAGGGTTTATTCCTACAGAAATCAATGCAAGTCTTATAAACATGATAAATCAAAAATAAAGACAGAGCATCTTAAAGCAGACGGTGATGGAAGGAAAGAGCAAACAACAGGCAAGTGCTGATTTCTGATCCTTTGTAGTGGGGAGTCATTTTGGTAACATAAAATTGAAACTTAGAGTGAAAAACAAACAGCTCCAGCTCTAAATTGTCTATCACAATCACTTCTTTTTAAACTTGAAAGGAATATTTTAGGCAGTGCGGTCCTTTTTTGTTTTTTAAAGAATGGAACATTTACCTGAAACTTCAGTTTCTTTCCAATTCCTTTTTATCCTAGCAATTCAGGAAATATTAAATGTAACATGTTTAATGAAATACACAGATATGACCTCATTGTAAGAAAGCAAAATTTGTTGATTTATAAATTATTTGCTATGTCAGTATGCATGTTTAAAAAAATGGATGATGCTCTGTTTCATTTACTTTCTTGATGATGTGACAGATTTAAAAATTGTTTATATAGATTGTATTGATTAAAAATAAGTACTGTGATTTTATATAAGTACTATAAAATCATTACTCAAAATGAAAAGAGATCTAAATAACATTTATGTCTGTGTAACATGCCTCTGGGGCTTCACTTGTCGCTCAGTGGTAATTAATCTGCCCACCAATGAAGGAGATGGAAGGGAAGATTCTCTGGAGAAGGAAATGGGTACCTACTCCAGTATTCTTGTCTGGGAAATTCCATGGACAGAGGAGCCACGCTGGATACAATCCATGAGGTCGCAAAGAGTTGGACAGGATTTAGCAATTAAACAACAGCAACATGCCTCCAGGTGGTAAAACTTGTAGACATTGGTCTGGATAAAAGAGATAGAGGACTTTTTTTTTTTTTCCCACAGAAATTTTGGGTTCATTTATCATGGGAATGTGCTCTTTTACCTTAGTCTTACCTGGAGAAAATGCCTAGTGTTTTTTTCCAGGTAGGGCAAAAGCAGTCATTTCTGTGATTGGGAGCCATAACCAGGACCCTTTTGACCCCGTCAAGATTTCCAGCGTCTTTACATCTTACTGCCTGAAAGTCTTCTTATATATATTATATAATTATATATAAATTATACATATTTAATATCTTATATAAATTATATATATTTAATATCTACAGGGTAGATCAGTAGCAAGGGTCACTCTGATTTATCACTTGGCTTTCTCTAACTAGTACCAGTACTGAAGGGAGTCACTAATAATCTGTGAAATCAAGAGGACAGGGAAGGAAAGCAATATTCATCTTTAAAATATACATATATGGTAAAATAATGATTTTGAGACTGAAAACCTGCAAAGCAGGGAAAATATTCAAATCTCTCTCCTCCTAATGGGGAAATTCACTGCCTGACAGTGAGCTGTTGCATCTTGTCAGCTACAGCTGTGACCTTTAGACTTGATGCTGACATCAATACACCACAACAAGCTCTCTGTTAGAAAGCAAACACAGATCCATCTGCACTTCAAGAATCTTCAGTGAATATTGCATGAAGTCATTTACGCCATGATCCTTATCTTTTGAATGTCTAGAAATTGTACTTCTAAAAACTTCATAGTAACTACTCTCTAAATATATTTACTTAAACTTTGCTTTTTGTTTTGGTTAGAAGAGTGATTTTTGAAGAGGGCTTTTAAGAGGATTACCTTCCTAGAGCTCTGTAACAACCTAGAGGGCTAGGACAGGGTGGGTAGTGGGATGGAGGTTAAAGAGGGAGGGAACATATGTATACCTATGGCTGATACATGGTGATGTTTGGCAGAAACCAACACAATGCTGTAAAGAAATTATCCTTCAATTATAAATAAATAAATTTTTAAAAAGAGGACTGCCTTCCTGGAATCTTATTGGATGTTTTCTAAATGCCTGAATTATTGTGTCTCTTTAAAGTAACATTCTCCAAAATAAGTGAACAAAAAGGGTAGCAGAATTCCTGCCTGTGTGTCATTGGCATCTTTGAAATTCTATTCCCATCTTTCATTCCTTAAGCAAAACTATCATTTGGGGAAGCAAGTTAGTGTGTGTGCTGGCTGGGCTGGGGGTATGAGGAAAAGAAACTATCAACTAGAATAATAATTCAATTGTAGAACATCTAAGACCCCCTGGCTTAACTCTTCCTCCCTTCCCTCCCTCCTTCCCTCATTCCTCTATCCTTCCCTTCTCTTTAGTATTTGTTTTTTCTAATTTGTTTTATAAACATTATTGATCACTGTGCCCAGACATGCTAAGAGCTGGGAATAAAAAGAGAATCAGCTTTGTCCATGCTCTTGTTTATCTCTTCCAATCCTGGCTAAGTTTTGATGAAAGTAAAAAAACTATAAGGCTTGGAGTCCGTGATTCTGTTTTTGAGGTAAAGGAACATCTTTTACAAAGGACTGAACGATATAGATGAAATATATATATTTCTGATATTAGCCTTAAGCATCTTTGACTAATATTAGCTATTTTCATCCTTTGAGCACCTACAATATGTTTCGAACATATGCACTTATTCTCTCCTCTAAACTTTCAATCCCGCTCTTCTCCTCTGAAATGTACTTTTATATCTTTCTGGATAGAAAGATTCTTCATTTTCTTCAACATGCATCCCAATCAAGAAAACATCTTTCAACTCAGTAGGTCACATTAAATATTTCTTCAATAGACAGAACATTTATAGATGGTTGACACAATTTAGACGCTAACCTATACTGCATTTTTTGTATGTTTTAATTCCCCTGGCTATACTGCAATCACTAGGAGAGAAGACCTTCATGTTGTTATAATACTGAAGTGAATGTAATTCATAGTAGATTTTTAAGAATCACTTATTCATTGAAATATTTGCTAAATATTTAATATTCTAAACACATATATAAAGAGGTGTTGGAAGTAGAGTTTTCACATTTAGAAAGAAAAACCGGACATTCCGTTAAATTTGAATTTCAAACAAAGAATGTATTTTTTTTTCACATATAAGCATGTCCCAAATATTTCATGAAGCACACTTACACTACAGGAAATTATTTGCTGTTTATCTGAAATTCAAATTTAGCCATGCAACTTGCATTTTATCTGGAAAACTTTGTTGGAAGGAAACATTTTTCAAACTTGTGTTAGATGTTTCTGTCAGTAGATTAGAAGCATAGTATATAGATACAGTCATAATATTCAAAAGACAAACGTACAGTTGCATTTATTTTTTGGACGGAGGGGCTTTTTTCTTTTGTAACGTGTGTGCATGCCCTCGTGTGTATATGTATATGTGTGCACAAACCTGCAAAATGAGCATTAGGGGCACATGTGCCTGTGAGCAGAGGAAGAGGAAGGGCACTATTTTCAGGTTGGGTGGCACATAGATGGCAATAAGAAGCAATGACTCATTCACAGAGGCACATGAATGCAACCCAGATATAATCAGATGCTAAAACATGATTCCTTGAAAATGTTAAAATCCATTATTGTAGAAAAGACACATAAGCCTTCCATAAGCTACATTGCATTTTTTTTAAAAAAAATTCTCTTTCATATTTACTTCAGTGTATTTTCTTTCCTTTAATTATTATTTGACTATTCTGCCAAATCATGGCTAAAAATGCGGGCAATTTTTTTTTTTTTAATTGCATTTGGACTTTGTCAAAAGTGTTGGGTTCAGGGAAATATTTTCTGCCAAGTTCTTCTATGTTCATGCCAAGTAATTTTCAATTGGTTTATAAACCCATGTGTATTTTAAATGAAATGAATACATACATTTTAGATTCCTTTACCCTTAACTCACCCAGATGGTTCAGAAGACATCCAATAAACCTTTGATTCCTGTTATAAGAAATAGATTGCTTAAAGGGTTTGGAAGTCAAGAAGCAAGTCACCTCTTTTGCAAAGAGTAAGTGGACCCAAATGTTCTAACTTTATGTGTATGATGATAGTGAGAGCCGCACTCTCTAGAGGCTGGAATGAAGTGTTGGACTGAAATTCACTGAGGTAGATTTAGTGCTTAGCTAAATGCTCAAACCTAATAATGCTACACATTTAATATCTACATGTCTTGCATCATACTAACTTCATTAACCTAAGTGATGTGTACATCCTACTATGAGCCTCAAGTGCTTATCATCAACATATAAAGATATTGAAAATGGTATTACATTCTTGTTTAACACTGGTTTATTTTAGCGTGTGAATCACTTTTATAATGTATTAGAAGTCAGTGATGCAGATGTAACAGGAAAGCAGAAGGAACTACTTAACCCTACTGTGCACACCTGAGCCATTTTTGCAGACAATTCCATATCTAGAGTAAGATGAAAGATGTGCAATAATAAAACATTTTATTTTTATTAATCATATTCTAGATGTGAAGCATTTTAGGAAAACTCAATTGTACACAGCATATAACAATTTTCTGTACTTGAATGTACAACAAATTTTAACTCCTGTTAATTACTCAGTGGAAACTCATTCTCAAAGTAATCTACCCTTTTCTCCCAGAGCTGGGTCAAAAATCTGGGGGTGAGGGAACATACAGTGCCAAGGGCTTTGCGGCAAATGCTATTTTTTCTTTTGCATCTAGCATCTGGGAAGAAGGCCGATATCTGCTGTTTGGTCTTCCATCCACAGTTCTCTACTGAGATATTGCTTATTCAGGTCTCCCCATTCATTCTGTTCTTGTGAGTTCTAGGTTATGTCTACCACCCTGAAGGACATGGAAATCCTGATCCTTCCATGACACTCTAGGGCAGAGAAAATTTTCATTCCTGCCCTGAATTCTGAGTTCTTTCTCAATCAATCAGGACATTAGTGTGCTAATATTTCTCTTAATTTTCTTCCTGTTTCTCCCTAGATTGAGACATGTGTGTGTGTGTGTGTGTGTGTGTGTGTGTATGTGTTTTCTTTTTGTGATGATCTCTGTCAGGAAAATAAAATCTAGCTCTCTCTTGATATTTTATGAGATGCTTTGCCTAAACCAGCATACCTCTGCATCTCCAAAGACTTAAGATTTTTGTAAATCAAAGCCAGGAAAGGCACAAAGCACCAACTCAACTCAATATTTGAATTAGTCTGAGGGTTGCGCAGTAGAGAGAAACAAAGTATTATTCTGAGAAGCAAAATATCTCAACAGTGTTAACCTTCACTTTCAGAAGGAATTCATCCCCACTATTTAGTAATATTTAAAAACTATATAGAGAATGTTTTATCAGTAAAATGTTACAACAACTATGGACTTAAAAATCTATAAACCCAAGATCACAGAAAAAAGTTTTGAATGAATCTTATTCTAAAACATAAAAAATAAATAAATAAAAATATTACCATAAAATAGAGTCACTTTCAAATTAGCTGAAGACGTAATGCCTCCTAGGAAGGGGAGGCTGCTCTGGGAATGGGTGTGGTGGGAAGGGTTCAGTTTGTCATGCTCAAACTTATACTCCCTAGAATGACTTCCGGTTATTCAAGAAGGAAAATAGATTATCCTAATACCTATTACTAGGTGACGCTTGTGGTAAAAACACCCTCCACAGGGGATGAGCTAGCTAGCATCAGCTAATCAATAGACATGAATGTGAGTAAACTCTGGGAGATAGTGAAGGACAGGGAAGCCTGGTGTGCTTTGATTTATTGGATTGCAAAGAGTTGGATAGGACTAGCAACTGGACAACAAGTGATGAAGACTCCTCCTGCCAATGCAGGAGAAAAAAAGAGATGTGTGTTCAATCCCTGGGTCAGGAAGATCCCTTGGAGAAGGAAATTAAGAAAGTATCTGTTCAAAATATATTATGTGAATTTAATGGGATTCATAATTTGGGGCTCTTTCATTTAGTAGAGATTTAGGACGGTTCATTTTTACAATCCAAATTGCATCCATAAGTACAAACTGAAATATCTTCAGGATCTAGGTAAGTAACTTAAACGTGAAGAGGACCTAATTTTAATACTAAAAGAGTTCATGGGAACTGGAAATGTACTTCTTGTTCTGTGAAAAGACTAATCATTCAGGGCAAATAAAACAAATCTGCAGACAACATTAGTGACTCTGAGGTCACTGCCAAAGCAACCCTGCATCTTAGAAAAGACTTGAAAGGATTTGCAAGTAAATTATGAAATAATTGGATTTCTTTGTAAAGTATAATATCTAGATATGACATTTTAAGAAGAAAATTCCAAACCTCTTAATTTTATTTTTATTAAAATAAAATTTGTGCTCTATCACCCAATTTTGAGAATCTGTAGCTATTTCCTTACAGCTCTTCATCCATCGTTTCAAGTCAATAGCACTAGATAGTTACAAAGAGGCAAATTATAACCTTTTTAAAATGTGATTCTCATTGTATGAAACTGGTGATGATATTAAGTTTGGAAAACCAACTAGAACAAAGTGAGGAAATGGTTTAAAATTACTTTACTAGATGGTAAGATACTGAGACACTGACCGTAGCTGCCTTCCCTTGGTTTTCTGACAAATTTGGAAGTATAGGTTTCACAGTCACCTTCCTCCCACAGGTTTGTCATTGCTATTCCTATTGTGTATCATTAGAAATGAGTTTTAAAATTACCAATCTTATTTCTATGAACTGTTACATTTTCCACTTTGTACTTTAATATGTTTTTTCATCTGAGCTACTCAATTATATCTGTCTTTATTTGCACTTTACATATGAGGAAACTGACGTTCTAAAAAGTTAACTGATTTCCTTAATTTAGGCATCTGATCAAGAGTAAAAAGAAAACACAAATCTGAGTTTTTTCTACTTTGGACTCAGTGTTTTCAAACATGCCCTGTAACACTAATGGGAATTTACTTGTATTATGCTGTCTTTCTTCCAAAGATTTTTGAACTATTTTATTTTATTGGTGTTTCCCAGATGTCTACAAAGGAGATATGCTTTGTCTCATCCTACATGTATCGGAAAGAGAAGTTTGGGAGATTCAAGTTACTAGAAATCAAGCAGTGAATTAGGCCAGACTCAACAGAAATGGTTTCCTGGCTCCTGTCTGGAAGTTTCCTTATCTGTCCTAGCCTGAGCTTGCAAGAAAGCAGGAGCTCTTCATTTAGCTTGATATAATTATTCTGAGTTCTTTCACCCATAGACTAAATGGCTCTGTAGTTTACATGCTCTTTTACTTACAGTTGATGGTTTTAATTATAGCTTTCATCACTTCCTTTGACTTTTAACCACCTGTCATTCCTTTGTAAGATTCTTTCCTTCCCATTGGCCATTGATGGCAATGTTGCAGACACTTTAACTCAGGCCTGTGCTTTTGTTCCGTTTATGCTAATGACAAACCCTATACTTCTAACGTGATAGTTAGGGTGGAATTCAGTGGAGTTAATCATATTCCCTGCATAATGTAATTCTGAACTCCCTGAGATGAAAATAGCATTAGAATTTTCTATAATTTTATGTTTGCTCTCTCATTACTTTTGAGGTTTAAACAGATTTAGTTTGGATGACCTGAAGTTCAAGGTTTTCCTAAGTGAACTGAATGAATTATCTCTGCTTTCCACTTAGCAATGATGTTTATAAACTGACAATGAAATGGGGTGACAGTCTCCTAAGGGTAGGAAGCCAGGCAAGATGCTTGTCAGCACCATTACACATTCCTTGATTTGTTTTGTATTTTTTCCTTGGTTCTTTGTTCATGAAAGTCAAATCACAAAATAATCCTATAGGATCTTGGGGTCAACCAGGACTGTATTAGCTGTTCTCACATTTCAAGATTTTGATAGAAAACATAAAAAGAAGGAAATACAATTATTTTTAAAGCAAAAACAGTCTTCTTCTTATGTACTATCTATGTGTTCATGTAGAATTGGAAATGTTGATTTTTGCAAACAGTGATGGAATTTTTTTCTAGGTTTCTCCGTGGGTCCATGGTGTTACAGAACAAAGACATCAGAATCAGCCATAGATTTGTCTAGTGGACCTTGACTAGGACCTTGTCTCCTACCTTGACAAACTACCTAATTTCTCTTAGGTTCATTGGAGAGACTAGGACATTAATAACTCTCTTACAAGTACTATGAAGATCAAATGTGATAATGTACATTGCAGTTCCTCAATAAAATTAGTGATTAGTCCTAATAAGATTTGCATTTACACATTGGCAGTGGTTAAACTAATTTCACCAAAATTTATGAAGCGCCAGAATATTCAAGAAGGGAAGTGTTCTTGGGGGCTTTCCTGATGCCTCAGATGATAAAGAATTTGTCTGCAATGCAAGAGACCTGGATTCAATCCCTGGATCAAGAAGATCTCCTGGAGAAGGGAATGGCTATCCATTCCAGTTTTCTTGCCAAAATTTGCAAAGACCCAGAATATTCACAAAGGAAAGTACTCATAAAGTGTCTAAATTATCTCACATTTTTCTCACTCCTGGCCACATCAGCCTGACAATAGAGCAAAGCTGTAGTAATAAAAGACCCCACTATCGAACTCTCTGAAACCTGAACTATTTACATCTTTCCATTCTGGTTCCCTTCGGTCAGCAGAGTTTTGCACGGCCTCCCCAAAGGTCACAATTTACATTTTCTTCTATCACAGCCATGTCTTATCTGCCACTTCTGGGTGACATTTCATCACCACCACTATAGCCTCTGTCAGTCCTGAGGTTGATTTCCAGACTCTCAAACAATCAGGCCATCCAAGTGAATTTCTCTTATGTTTCTAATATTGTAGGGATTTTATGTAGATAGACACTGAACTCAAATAGTAGGATATATTTTCTCCATATCCCACACCAACCCCCCAAATTATGTTTTAGTCCAGAAAATACAACTGAATATTTTTCTTATTTTCTTAAACTCACATAAAGTGACAAAGTTCTTTCATTTTGCCTACTTTTATTACAGTTCTTTTTCTCTGTAGGATCCCAGAGATAAATCTAAAAAACAGCCTCATGTGCATCATTACTACAATAAACATTCCTCTTTGTGCTAGCCCTCATCTACTGTTCATGCTTGTAAACCCTAACTCTACTTGTCCTCTGGCTAACTTCTTTATTTGTTACTAACGTCTTCAAAAGTGGTCAGTCCTCAGTCACTATCAAAACACAGTCAATAATCTCATAAATAGAAAAATGCCAAGTGACCTCCTTCACAATCTGTGTCCCTCTCTCCCAACACATTTTTAGATTTGGATAAATTATCTGGGATGTGAAATATGGTGTTCTCTACATTATTAAGGCCATTAAGATATGTGAGGATGCCAAGTCTTTTGTCGTATGAATGTGGTCAAAGCTTATCAGAAGTACCACAGGTCAATGCAGACTTACATTATTGACTAAAGTAATAAGCATCCACTATGGCAGAACTAGTTCCAGTCATGTTTTTGCAATTCTATTCTTAATGTTAGTTTTATGTTTTACTCATCTGGTCTTGAATTACAAATGAATCACATTTCCCAGACTACTAAATTCTTATTCAAAATATTTATCATCTGTCATCATAAGAGATGGCAGATTAAGCTAGTTTTAAATGTGCCCTTCTTTTACGTAGGCTGAAAGTATTTTCTAACTTCTGAGTCTCAACTGAGGAGGTTATTATATTTGGCTGTTCATGCTACTCACTTTAACTATAGCTGTGGAATTTTAGCAGTTGACTCAGATCTACCTGCAGTGTAAGGGATTTTACAGGGACCCATCACTTATTAAAGAAGATGAAAGGGTTTCTGAGGTGGCAAAAGTATTTTCTTCCTAAGTAGAATTGAATCACTGGTCTAGTCAGGAGAATCTCTTTGCGTTAAAGTAGCTTTGTTACTTTCTAATCACCCATGAATTACTGAAAACATCTACGAAAGACTTAAAATGTGGGGTTCTTTGCTATCATCTGGTGTGCTAATGTTAAAATTAAAGATAGACAGATAAGAGATCTTATTTTCTTTTTAAATAAATGTGCCTTTTCCATTAGATTATTGTCTCTATGGTTGTCTCACTGAGCTGTAAATTATTCCCATTATTTTATCATGTGCTTTGTTTCTGTCGTCCTGGTAACAAAGTATAATTGCCTTTTTAATATTTATGTATTTTATTCAAATGATTCTTTTTAACTAAAGGAAAAATGAACTCTAACAGTTGAAGGGCATGCCAATTCTAATCTCTGTAAAGCTTCCTTTTCTTTCTTTTGTTTTTTGACCTTTTTCTTATATTAGTTCTATAATATGAAATTCATTACAGACACTAACATAATTTTTGAAATATCTCTGCAAAATTGTACATTCAACAGTAAAACTACATGCATTTATATACTAGATACAAACATGATAAATCAGATGTTCCAAATTATATTAATATCATTGCTAGTAAGTTAGTCATTCTCATTAAGGCATACAAATTATTTGAAGAAAGTTCATTCTGACCCCATATTATTATCTAATACTCTGCTGCAATACTCAAATAATGATCACATTGTTTATAATGGATAGCTCATTTCCGACTGGCTGCTTTAAAGAGGTTTGTCAGTCATTTAAGCTGGGTTAAAAAAATATATATCAGCTTGCACATATTTAAAACTAATTACATTAAGACATCACTTTTTCTTTAATAACTTTTAATTTCAATATTTAAATATAATTTGGGGGATTACATGTAAATATGTAGTCTAGTTAAGTGGTGATATGGCACATTTTCATCTCATTCTACTGCTGTCATAATTTGAAAAAAGAAAAAAAATTTCAGGAAATATAATGCTTAATTTGGAGATAAACAGATTGTGGAAACAGATTTTAGTTTTCAAGAAGAAGGAAACTATTACATGAGCTAGAGAAATAAAAAACTTTCTAAAATTTTATAAAACAGTATAATCCTTATCTTTAACTGCAAAGCTCAGTGCATATCAATTTATAAATGTTTTGGAGTCAAAGTATATTTTTAATACTACAAATTAATGTGACATACAGAGAAAAGACAAAATTAAAAGTATATCCTGTTAAAGAGAAAACTAAATGATAATAGCATTAGATTGTTACAAGTTTGAAAATGGCCAATTCTTATGGTTTACATATCAATTTTAGGGAGAATATTGCAAGAGTTACTACTATCTTTAATTGTTGTCTACTGCATTGTATAGAAAGCTTGTAAATGTTATTCAACACATCACCAAATTTATGCAATGAAATTAAGTTTGGCAGTTCTTATCAAGGTGGTTTTATGAGATTAAATTACAATTTCTTCAAATTATATCTTCTCACTGTTAATCTTTAAGTTATTTGTAAGTGAATGGGATCTTTGATAGCTTTGAACTAATGTGAATTACAAAATCTGGTTCAGTTCACATGTAACACAGTGCTACTTTAACGATAGGGCTGATTTTTTTTCCCGTAGATTATTTCTTAGTTTTAAGTTCACAAAAAAACTGAGAAGATACAGAGATTTCTTATATAGCCCATGCCCACGTATTTGCATAGCCCCCCTCATTGTCAACATCACCCACCTGAGTAGTCCATTTGCTACAATTGATGAACCTACACTGACACATTAATATCACCCACAGTCTATGGTTTACATTAGGGCTCACTCTTGCCATTATACATTCTTTGGGCTTGGACAAAGTATAATGACATGTAACCACCATTATCCCAGGGACGGGGGAGCCTGGTGAGCTGCCGTCTATGGGGTCTCACAGAGTCGGACACGACTGAAGTGACTTAGCAGCAGCAGCAGCAGCGACCACCATTATAGAATCATACAGAGTGTTCTCACTGCTTAAAATTCCCTAGGCTTTTCCTACTCATCCATTTCCCCTAGTCTCTGGCAACCACTGATCTTTCTACCATCTCCACAGTTTTGTCTTTTCCAGAATGTCATATAGTTGGAATGGTATAGCATGTAGCCTTTTCAGATTGACGTCGCTCATTTAGTTATATGGATGTAAGTTTCATCCATGTCTTTTCATGAATTGATTAATTTATTTCTTTTCACTGTTGGAGAATATTCTATTGACTGGATATAACACAGTTAATTATTAATTTACTACTGAATGGCCACTTGGATACTTTCATGTTTTGTCAGTCATGAATAAAGCTGCTACAAGCTATTCATGACAGCTTAAATATGGATTCAACCCAAGTTTCCATTAGTAAATGAATGAATCAACATATGTGTTATGCACATACAATGGAATATTATTTAGCCTTAAAAGGAATGAAATTCTGACACATGCTAAAAAATGGGTGAACTTTAAGGACATCTTGCCAAATAAAATAATCTAGTCAGAAAAGACATACTTTGTATGAATCCATTCACATAAAGTATCTAAAAAAATGTGAAGTGTGAAAATCGCTCAGTCATGTCTGACTCTTTGCTACCCCATGGACTGTACACAGTCCATGGAAGTCTCCAGGCCAGAATACTGGAGTGGGTAGCCATTCCCTTCTCCAGGAGATTTTCCCAACCCAGGGATTGAACCCAGGTCTCCATATTGCAGCTGGATTCTTTACCAGCTGAGCCACCAGGGAAGCATCTAGAGTAATCAAACTCAGACCTATATGTGTAGAAGCAGAGGGTGATTTCCATGAAAAAGAAGGAGTATGAATGGGGAGTTATTAAGTGGGTACAAATTTTCAGTTTGGAAGAAAAAATTCTAGTGATTGATGGTAGTGCTCATTACAATGGTGAATATATTCATGCCAATGAACTCTAGAAATGTGAAAATAATTACTATGGTAAGTATTATGTCATGTATGTTTGACCATAGTAAAATATTTTAAACCTGTTAAATAATAAACCTGCTACAGATATCTATGTACATGTTTTTATACTGATATACATTTTTAGTTCCTCTGTGTAAACACCAAGGAGTGAAATTGCTGGATCTATTCTAAGAGTATATTCAGTTTTATAAGACATCATCATTTCCATTCACACCATAACATGTAAGAATTCACGTTTGCCTATACCCTTGTCAGCATTTCATGTTGTCAATATTATGGATTTTGGGTGTACAATTGCACTCATCTCACATGCTAGTAAAGTAATGCTCAAAATTCTCCAAGCCAGGCTTCAACAACACATGAACTGTGAAATTCCAGGTGTTCAAGCTGGTTATAGAAAAGGCAGAGGAACCAGAGAACAAACTGCCAACATCCGCTGGATCATTGAAAAAGCAAGAGAGTTCCAGAAAAACATCTATTTCTGCTTTATTGACTATGCCAAAGCCTTTGACTGTGTGGATCACAAGAAATTGTGGAAAATTCTGAAAGAGATGGGAATACCAGACCACTTGACCTACCTCTTGAGAAACCTCTTTACAGGTCAGGAAGCAACAGTTAGAACTGGACATGGAACAAAAGACTGGTTCCAAATAAGAAAAGGGGTACATCAAGGCTGTATATTGTCACCCTGCTTATTTAACTTATATGCAGAGCACATTATGAGAAATGCTGGGCTGGATGAAGCACAAGCTGGAATCAAGATTGCCAGGAGAAATATTAGTAACCTCAGATATGCAGATGACACCACCCTTATGGCAGAAAGTGAAGAAGAACTAAAGAGCTTCTTGATGAAAGTGAAAGAGGAGAGTGAAAAAGTTGGCTTAAAGCTCAACATTCAGAAAATTAAGATCACGGCATCAAGTCCCATCACTTCATGGAAAATAGATGGGGAAACAGTGGAAACAGGGGCTGACTTTATTTTTCTGGGCTCCAAAATCACTGCAGATGGTGACTCAGCCATGAAATTAAAAGACACTTGCTCCTTGGAAGGAAAGTTATGATCAACCTAGACAGCACATTAAAGAGCAGAGACATTGCTTTGCCAACAAAGGTCTGTCTAGTCAAGGCTATGGTTTATCCAGTGGTCATGTATGGATGTGAGAGTTGGACTGTGAAGAAAGCTGAGTGCCGAAGAATTGATGCTTTTGAACTGTGGCATTGGAGAAGACTCTTGAGAGTCCCTTGGATTGCAAGGAGATCCAACCAGTCCATTCTAAAGGAGATTAGTCCTGGGTGTTCATTGGAAGGACTGATGCTGAAGCTGAAACTCCAATACTCTGGCCACCTGATGTGGAGAGCTGACTCACTGGAGAAGACCCTGATGCTGGGAAAGACTGAGGGCAGGAGGAGAAGGGGACGACAGAGGATGAGATGGTTGGATGGCATCACTGAAACAATGGACATGAGTTTGGGTGGATCCTGGGAGTCAGTGATGGACAGAGAAGCCTGGCGTGCTACGGTTCATGAGGTCGCAACGAGTCAGACACGACTGAGTGACTGAACTGAACTGAACGGAATAAGTGTATAGTGGTATTTTGCTGCTTTAATATGCATTTTCTTAATGACATATAATTTGTGACAATTTTTATATAGACTTATTTGCAATGTCTTCTATATCTTCTTTGGTGAAGATTATATTAAAGTCTTTGGTCTTTTACTTGTTTATTTTTAAAAATGGGTCATTTGTGATCCTGTTGAGTTTTCACAGTTCTTTGTATATTTTGGATAACTCCTCTTTATCAAAGATACCTTTGGCAGTATTTTCTCCTAGTCTGTGGCTTATCATTTTCATTCTCTTGATATTGTCTTATACAGAACAAAAAGTTTTATTTTTAATGAATTATTGCTTATCAATTCTTTTTGTATTTGTGTGTGTATTGTGTTTTGGGCCTTCCATGTAAAAGGTAATCACCAAATCCAAGATCATCTATATTTGCTCCTGTGTTATCTTTAAGAAGTTACATAATTTTATATTTTGTGTTTTATTTACCCATCTTGAATTACTTTTTTGTGAAGGGTGTAAGGTTTATGCCTAGATTTATTTACTTATATTTTGCATGTGGAAGCCCAATTATTCCTGCACCAGTTGCTGATTCTCTTCTCCACTGCATTGCTTGTGCTCTTTTGTAGACTGTAACTTCTTAGAATAATTTTCTGACATATTCAGGTGGCAGAGATAATGCAATGAGTCTATCAAATTTGCGCACTTATGGAAGACCATATAATCAATTTTTAATCAAATAATGTGAGCACAAGTCTGTTTGTGATTCTGTGCTGTCTTCTGTTTGTCATCTCTCACAATCTTGCATTTCTTCTCTATCTCAATTCATGTATCTATCTAGCAGAAAAATGACTAAACAGATATCTGGGTCCCTGGTTAACATTTAGAGGAGGACTGCCTAGGACCACTTTCTGATCTGCCCTCAGATATGGTAAAAAAATAATAATAATAAAAAATAATTCAACTTCTATTGTGTTAAACCACAGAAATTATCAAACATGGCAGCTAGTATTACTAACCCTGAAAAGTATAGTGCAATGTCATAAAACAAAAATTTCTCTAAATCTCCAGGAAAAAAAGCATAATTGTTTTAGAAATCACTTTATTGGATTAAAAATGGTTTAAAAATTATGGTATTTAACAATAACAATTTGTTTTTCTCATACAAAATTCAATAATAATGATGTTTTAATGGCATTAAGAATATGCATATATAATCTAAGTGTCACTAAGGAGATCTAGCACTGATTAGAGTTTCCAGCAATTTTCTTGCTTTTGATACATAATCTTCAACATTATCATTATGACAGCTTCTTCAGACTCTAACTACCTTTAAAAATATTGTTTTGGTAATCAAAGCAAGAATAAAATAGCATAGGTTTTTTGCCCAGTTAGAATATATTCCACTTCAATCACCTAAGCTTTTTTGTAATGTTCACGTAGATGGACAAATCACTGTGGAAACACATACATGTAGGAGTGATTAAACACAGAGAACATAGTTTTCATGTTAAGTACATCTTCATAAGGAACTGGAATGCAAAAGTAGGAAGTCAAGAGACACCTGGATTAACAGGCAGATTTGGAGAACAAAATGAAGCAGGGCAAAGGCTAGCAGTTTCACAAAGAGAACACAGTGGTCCTACCGAATGCTCTCTTCCAACCACAGAAGAGACAAGTCTACACATGGACATCATCAGATGATCAATACCAAAATCAGATCGATTCTATTATTTGCAACCAACTATGGAGAAGCTCTACACAGTCAGGGAAAAAAAAAAAAAAAAAACAAGACCGGGAGATGACTGTGGCTCAAATCATGAACTCCTTGATGTGAAATTCAGACTTAAATTGAAGAAAGCAGGGAAAACCACTAGACAATTCAGGTATGACCTAAATCAAATCTCTTATGATTATACAGTGGGAATGACAAATAGATTCAAGGGATTAGATCTGGTAGACAGAGTGTCTAAAGAGCTATTGACGGAGGTTGGTTACATTGCACTGGAGGTGGTGATTAAAAAAATCCCCAAGAAAAAAAAATGCAAACAGGCAAAATGGTTGTCTGAGGAGGCCTTACAAATAGTTCAGAAAAGAAGAAAAGTGAAAGGTGAAGGAGAAAAGGAAAATATATCCAAAATATATCATCTGGCTGCAGGATATAAAAGTTCAGGGTGTGGTTTTCTTTTAGCTCCCTAAATATTTCACTTTACTCTCTTCTTACTTATATTCTGTTGCTATGTCTAACTTAATTTTTCTTTGTTCCTCTACAGGTATAGTGTTTTTCCCCTGTCTGGTTTCTCTCAAGATTTTCTCTTTGTCTTTCTGAAGTTTGAATATGACACATCTAGTTGTCACTTATGTTACTTTCTTAAGCCTTTAGCCTATTTAGTTTTATCTGAGCCCCCAGTATAGATTCCTGTCATTAATGTGAAGATTTATGAGACATTCTAACTTCAAACATTCTTTCTACTTCCTTCTTTCCTCTCTTATTGGTGCTACAATTATGTGTATGATGCGCCATTTGAAATTGCCTCACAGTCCTTAGGTGTTCTTCTGTTTCCTTCATAACTTTTTTTCTCTTTGCATTTCAGTTTAGGAAGTTTTTATTGGCATATCTACAAGTTCAGTAATTCTTTCCTCAAGCATAGCCAGTCTACTGATGAGTCCATCAAAGGAATTCTTTATTTTCATTACAGTGTTTTTGGTTTAGCATTTCCTTTTAATTCTTTCTTAGAGCTTACATCTCTTTGCTTACATTAACCATCTGTTCTTGCATGTTGTCTATTTTTTTGCATGAAATCCCTTAACATGTTTGTCATAGTTATTTTAATTTCCCTATCTGTTAATTCCAATATAAGTATCATATATGAGTCTGGATTTGATGTTTTCTTTCTCTTCAGACTGTTTCCTTTTGCCTTTTGGCATGCGTTGTAAATTTCATTGAAAGACAGACAGATTACATTGGGTACTAAGTTTTATGTTAATCTTCTTAGGAATTGGGCTATGTTTATTTTCTGTAATTGTAGGTTACAAAGGCTTCACATTCTTCTAGTGATCTTGGTTTGTCTTCTTCTTAAATAGAGTATAAGCCTAGTCACTCTTTCTGTTGTATCAATTTTTATTACACTAGAATTCTATTAGTAAGATTTGGGGGACTGTTGTTGGCAAAGTAATGTCTCTGCTTTTTAATATACTGTCTAGATTGGTCATAACTTTCCTTCCAAGGAGTAAGCGTCTTTTAATTTCATGGCTGCAGTCACCATCTGCAGTGATTTTGGAGCCCCCAAAATAAAGTCTGACACTGTTTCCACTGTTTCCTCATCTATTTCCCATGAAGTGATGGGACCAGATGCCATGATGTTCGTTTTCTGAATGTTGAGCTTTAAGCCAACTTTTTCACTCTCCTCTTTCACTTTCATCAAGAGGCTTTTTAGTTCCTCTTCACTTTCTGCCATAAGGGTGGTGTCATCTGCATATCTGAGGTGATTGATACTTCTCCTGGCAATCTTGATTCCAGCTTGTGCTTCTTCCAGCCCAGCATTTCTCATGATGTGCTCTGCATAGAAGTTAAATAAGCAGGGTGGCAATATACAGCCTTGATGTACCCCTTTTCCTATTTGTAACCAGTCTGTTGTTCCATGTCCAGTTCTAACTTTTGCTTCCTGACCTGTATACAGGTTTCTCAAGAGGCAAGTCAGGTGGTCTGGTATTCCCATCTCTTGATGAATTTTCCACAGTTTATTGTGACCCACACAGTCAAAGGCTTTGGCATAGTCAATAAAGCAGAAATAGATGTTTTTCTGGAACTCGCTTGCTTTTTCAATGATCCAGCGGATGTTGGCAATTTGATCTCAGTATCCAGTAATTCACCAAAATTATTATTTAAGTTTTCCTCTAAGTTTATGGCTCTTGCCACTTCAATCTAGGAGGGAAGATCTTACCTGTGACTCTATGTATTCACCTGTCAAGATTTTCAGGTGATAGTTTTTCCAAAGACCTCAGCTGCATCCAGAAGTTGATTTTCAGTTTATTCAGCCTTTTGCTGTTATTGCTGTAATAACAGGTACGATAGCTTCCAGATTCTTTATATGTTGAGACTAACTGAAGTTTGTGAGATATATTAAGTAATTTACCAGCTTTTCAAGGGCGAGACATTTTCCTTCCAAGTGAACACACTTGCCTTCCCTTTTTTTAACTCCTTTATTTCTTGCTTCTTTTCCTCCAACCCTTCCCCACCACCCTAAACTTCACAGTTTGCAAAGTTGTAAGACTGAGGATATACAGTTTTTGTAGAAGCACTATATGAGACAGTTTTGATTTCTTTGGCCCAACACTTATTTTTAAATTACATGACAACGTTGTAAAAAGACAAGATTTTACATAAAGGAAGTATTTACTTCTTCCCTTAAATATTCAAAGAACTAGCAATGTTGAGTTCACATTTTTCATGGAAACTATGTTAGGCTCAGTTGCAGGTACCTCCTTTAAATGACCATGTATGTGCTACTGTGTTTGTGCTTAGCCACTCAGTCATGTCTGACTCTATGTGACCCTATGGGCTGTAGCCTGCCAGGCTCCTCTGTGCATGGGGATTCACCAGGCAAGAATACTGGAATGGGTTGTCATGCCCTCCTCCAGGGGATCTTCCCAACCCAGGGATCAAACCCTGGTCTCCCACATTGCGGGCAGGATTCTTTACAGTCTGAGCCATCTGGTATTGTATTTACTATGTCCAAAAAAAAAAAAAAAAAGTGCATCCTTAATTTATGTAAAGTTTCTCTCAGACAAACATTTTGCTGTGCCACTGAAATGTAATTCTGACCTTGACTACATGGAAGTAGGTGGCATTTCACAGTTAATGGTCCAGTTTCCAAAGAGACTGCCCTTATTTCAGACACCAGCCACAAACTCTGGATTCCTAGTTCACCTATGCTCTTACCAACAGGTTACAAATTTAGGATTTCTCACTAGTTTTCCAGGTTCAAAAATTTGTTAGAATGACTCACAGAACTCTGAAAAGTACTATAGTTGTGATGATTATTTAATTGTAAAGACTGCAAACAATAGCCATTCAGAGGATAAAACCCCAAAAGAAAGCTCTGGGAGGGTCCCAAAGGAGATGCTTCCATGTCTTCAGAACATGTCACTTTCACATCTACCAGGAAGCTCACCTGACCTATGGTGACCAGAGGTTTTATTGGGATTTTATTATGCATCATATTTTATTGAATCTTTGGCCATGTGGTTGAATTCAATCTCCAGCACCCCTCCTTCCCCAGAGGATGAAGCCCCAATCACATTGATCTAATTGCATCAGTCTTTCAGGGTTAGCGTATCCTCACTACAAGTCATCTCATTAATAAGAAGATTTAGGAGTCAATCATAAGTCACTTCATTAGCAAAATCTCAGGTCTAGCCGTAGAGTCCCACATAACAAAGACACTCCTATCACTCAGGAAGTTTCAGGGGTATAGAAGTTGTCTCCCAGGAATCAGGGACAAAGACCAGCCACTTTCTTCATTATACTACAGCTATCCTTATTCTGAAGCAAAGTTCTAGAAACATGTAAAACTGTAAACAAAAAATTCAGTAACTGAGAAAAGATAGAGTTTAATCTGTCGATCAAGAGGACTAGAGACTACTGTATGAATACTGATAATTAGCAGGAGCTAACCATTTCAGTTGGAGTTGCAAATTTTAGAAATTTCATTAAATTTTATACTCAAGCTAATAACTTCACTCATATTACTAAAAATTATAGTAGCTAACATTTACAGATATTTTTTAGAGTCCACAGCTTTTCATTATCCGAGTCTTTGAAAGAAGAACCTTTCATATTCTTGTTGGGGTCTACTACTTTGCAGGGTATGAGTACTCCTGTTTCTGGTCTCCCAAATCAATTTACCTGAGGTTTCTGTTTATCAATTTTTTCGACAGTTATATTTCAAAACATATCCATAATAATACGTTCTAGGCCCCTGTTCATTGTCATTTGGACACATTTTACAAAATCTTTTGCTCTATTTTGTGTTACTCACCTTAAACTTCAGGCTGTAGATAAAAACCTTAATTTATAGATGGAAGCTCAGTTTCAAGAAACCTTAAACTAATACCTATACAATTTATCATTCCTTTTCTTCAATTGTAAAATAAGTCATAAATAATGTAGTCTGCAAAAATTGGAAAATATTTTATTTATTACTCATTAATGTATACTCCTTATCACACAAATATGATCCTCTCCATTGCCCAGCTCTTATCAATTTATTATTATTAAAGGAATAGCAATTATTAAGTAGGTAGTACAAAAGAAGTACACACAGAATAGTACAGAAATACAAAGGATAAATTGTTTCACTGCCTCAAGAATCAAGTAATATTTCAGTTTTTAAATATAAACATTAAAATGAATCTGAAACAATAACTTAAGGAAATTTTTTTTAAAAATGAAGAGACATAAGAAAAGAAGTTTTGTTTGGCTAGAACATGGTTAAACATGAGACTAGATACAGTCAGACCCTTGACCATAAACTATCTTTCATTTCATGCTCACATAGTGGAAGTTTCAAGGGTATAGAAGTTGCCTCCCAGGAACCAGGGACAAAGACCAGACACTTTATTATACCACAGCTATGGACTTTCTGAAGTTCATAGAAAACTTTGAAGGATTTTATGTGGGCCTATGTCATGATTAGATATATTTTAAAAGTTATTCTTGTGATAGGGTCAGGGAGAATTTTATCACTTGTAAAGTGATGTTATTAAATATTTTATGAAGGATAAATGATACATAGAAGTGTGCACAGAAGAACTAACATATGAGACAGCAATCCCACTCTTGGGCATATGAGCGTGCAATCCCACTATTGGGAACGTATACAGAAAATACCATAACTCGAAAAGATATAAACAATCCAGCATTCACTGTAACAGTATTTACAATAGCCAAGGCATGGAATCCTGTATGCAGGTAAGGAAGCAACAGTTAGAACTGGACATGGAACAACAGACTGGTTCCAAATAGGAAAAGGGGTACATCAAGGCTGTATATTGTCACCCTGCTTATTTAACTTCTATGAAGAGTACATCATGAGAAACGCTGGACTGGGAAGAAGCACAAGCTGGAATCAAGATTGCCAGGAGAAGTATCAATCACCTCAGATATGCAGATGACACCACCCTTATGGCAGAAAGTGAAGAGGAACTAAAAAGCCTCTTGATGAAAGTGAAAGAGGAGAGTGAAAAAGTTGGCTTAAAGCTCAACATTCAGAAAACGAAAATCATGGCATCTGGTCCCATCACTTCATGAGAAATAGATGGGGAAACAATGGAAACAGTGTCAGACTTTATTTTGGGGGGCTCCAAAATCACTGCAGATGGTGACTGCGGCCATGAAGTTAAAAGACACTTACTCCTTGGAAGGAAAGTTATGACCAACCTAGATAGCATATTAAAAAGCAGAGACATTACTTTGCCAACAAAGGTCTGTCTAGTCAAGGCTATGGTTTTTCCAGTAGTCATGTATGGATGTGAGAGTTGGACTGTGAAGAAAGCTGAGCCTCAAAGAATTGATGCTTTTGTACTGTGGTGTTGGAGAAGACTCTTGAGAGTCCCTTGGACTGTAAGGAGATCCAACCAGTCCATTCTGAAGGAGATCAGTCCTGGGTGTTCTTTGGAAGGAATGATGCTAAAGCTGAAACTCCAGTACTTTGGCCACCTCATGTGAAGAGTTGACTCATTGGAAAAGACTGTGATGCTGGGAGGGATTGGGGGCAGGAGGAGAAGGGGATGACAGGATGAGATGGCTGGATGGCATCACCAGCTCCATGGATGTGAGTTTGAGTGAACTCTGGGAGTTGGTGATGGACAGGGAGGCTTGGCATGCTGTGATTCATGGGATCACAAAGAGTCGGACACAACTGAGTGACTGAACTGAACTTAACTGACTGAAGGCATAGAAGCAAGCTAAACATCTATCAACAGATGAAGGGATAAGGAAGATGTGGTATGTATATACACAATGAAATGATACTCAGCTATAAAAAAAGAATCAAATAATGCCACTTGCAGCAACATGGGTGGGCCTAGACATTATCATCCTAAATGAAGTAAATCAAGAGAGATAGACAAATATCATATAATATCTCTTAAATATGAAGTCTAAAAAAAAGTGATACAAGTGAACCTATATACAAAGCTGAAACAGATCCATAAATATAAAAAACAAACTCCTGGTTACCAATGGGAAAATGAGTGAGGGAATAGTTCAAGATTAGAGTATACACAATATTGTATATAAAATAAATAAGGACATACTGTATAGCCCAAGGAATTGTATTCAATATTTTGTAACAATAATGGAAAAGAATCTGATACAATTGATATATATGTATGTATAATTTATCACTTTATAACTGAAACATCACTTCAGTACAAAAGAAGGACACACTTTATAATTGTGCAGCTTTTTAATTTTCACCAAGAAGTCATACATATAACCAGAATACAGATCAATACAGAGAACACTGAACATTGTCAGTCCCACAGAAAGCCACTTGTAACTTCTCCCAGCTACTTATACTCCTCCTTAAAGAAAAACAGTATCAGAGTTCTGACACTTTGTTTGTTCACAATGCTGTACAATATTGCACTCTTTAAAAAGTTTATAATGTAGTTTACTTAATAAACCTATGGCTTTTATAAATAATGATACTATAAACAGTCCTGTACATGTCTCATGGTGTTCATTGGCATATATTTCTGTGGAGTATACAGACTAGGTTGTAGAAATCTGGACAAGAGCATGTATGTTTGTTTAGGTTTAGTGTATACTACCAAACAAATTTCTAAAACACATTGAATTTGAGACTCTGTTAGTATTTAGGTGAGAGGTTAAATAGCAAGTATAAATACAGCTTAGACTCCTAAGAAAACAATATAGGAGTATACACATATTAGTTATCAGCATCAAGGTGGTACATAAAGCCATAAAGAGGGACTGTGATTACTAGGCAGATAAAATAAAGGCTAAGAAGAGAAAGCAACAAGGAGAAAACCTAGGAAAAGCTTAATTTACTAAGTGGATGAAGAGAGAGAAACACAAACTCTTGAAATGGAAAGTCACAGTTAAAAGAAAATGATCAAAACCCTGATAATAGGCTAATTCAGAAATAACAGTTGAAATACACATTTATGAAAGAAAATTAAAAAAAAGAAAAAAGGATTGAAATGTTTTCATTTGAATTTAATCCCTACGAGGTCATTGGTAAACTCACAGACTTTGCCAGTGGAGGAAGGGATCATAGAACAGATGATTACATCAAACTAGAGAGGATTCCAGGTGAAGAAGCAGAATATTACATTTAGATTGCATTTCTTTAGTGGAAGAGTGGGTACATGAAAGAGAGACCTCTAAGGGAGACTGTGAAAATTGCTTGGAAAAATGCATTTGCTGTTTTTTAGACAAGTTTAGCGGTGTATGATTTCTGTTAGTTTATTTTTTCTATTTGTGGAATAACAGTCTACCTTATTTTTATACTATCTGCTGACCACTGACCTTATAGAATGAATTGTATTGTAGCAAAATTAGTTTATTATAGAAAGGCAAACTACACAAAAGGGAAAAGGAGGGGTGTGCTTAATTAACAACATCCACAAGTTTCTATAAGATTATCCCAAGTCATGCCAGGACTGCTACTAATGTGGCACACTGGTCCTGCCATAGCAGCACTGTTCAATAGAGCTTGAAATTAGCGAGACACAGGGACTCTTTGACAGCCAGTGTGATCATGGCCGCCAATTCTGTGCAAATAGTGGCAGCTATTTTGCTCACAGGAGAAATAAGGTTAGGGGAAATATTAAAGAAATGTGAATACCAGTGCTTTGTAGTAATTGGCTCTTGGCGATTCATGCTGGCCTGTTTCTGAAAACTACAAATTGAAAGCTTTAATGCCACTTTCCAGAAAACATCTCATCTCTTAAGTAATGAAAAGACCAAATGTCTATTAAAAATAACCAACAGGCTTTTAGTTTCAGTTGCTGTGTGGCTGTATGTAAGGTGTTTAGTACAAGTTTTTCTCCTAAAATAAGACTAAAGTCATTGCTTTCTATACATTTTTAGTTTAATGGTTAATTTATATGTATGCAAATATATGTGTATATGTGTATGTGATTTTTAAGAGTTTCATGTTGTATCTATGAGTATTTTTCTTCATGTGTATATGTGCCTTAAAATACAGCCTTTACCTTCCATGCTTTATTTATTTATTTATCTATTCTGTGATAACAGCTCTTAAATTATTGGGTAAACTTGTTTTCTTGAATTTATTTTTGTACTGTAAGAGTATATATTTGTGTGCAAACAAATTATACACAAGTCCTATGACTGAACAAAGTGTATATATACAGGATTAGCTCTGTGAATCAAAACAGAGATCTTTTGCTTATAGCCAAAGAATTAGCCTCTGTGCAATTAAGGAGAAACTGAATATTAAGAATATAGGTGATAAATTGAAAATTAAAGTAGTAAGTACAATCATAACTAATCTCATTATCATATTAAAATAGTTATAACAAAGGCTCTGAATTTAATGTGCAATTGATATATTTTAGTGCTACTGACCTATTATTCATAATGATATAATCCATTGAGAAAACAATACTGTTTGGCAAAGTATTTTTAAAAGTTGTGAATACTCTAAACCCTTTGACTTCATCTATTCCTGAGAATTTATCATATAAAGTAACTCAAAGGTCTTAATGTATCCTTACACTGGCACAGTCAATGTAGCATTATCTATTGTATCAAAATGCTTAATAACACTTAAAAGAATCCTAAAACATAGTGGTTTAGTCTCCTCCAGCTTCCATAATAAAATATCACAGACTGTGAGGCTTAAACAACAGAAAAGTAATTTCCCACAGCTTTGGAGGTTGAGATATCCAAGGTCAAGGTGTCAGCTAATTTGGGTCCTGATGAGAACTGTCTTCAGTGTTTGTGATTGGCAGTGTTCTCATTGGCTGTGTTTGGTTGTGTTTCTCTCTCTATGCCCTGAATAGTAATACTGAAGAAGCTGAAGTTGAACGGTTCTGTGAAGACCTACAAGACCTTCTAGAACTAACACCCAAAAAGATGTCCCATTCATTATAGGGGACTGGAATGCAAAAGAAGGAAGTCACAGGCAAAACTGGAGTAACAGGCAAATTTAGCCTTGGAGTACAGAATGAAGAAGGCAAAGGCTAATAAAGTTTTGACATAAGAACACACTGATCAGAGCAAACACCCTCTTGCAACAACACAAGAGAAGACTCTGCACATGGACATCACCGGATGACCAACACTGAAGTCAGATAGATCACATTCTTTGCAGCCAATGTTGGAAAAGCTCTATACAGTCAACAAAAACAAGACCCCGGAAGCTGACTACGCTCAGTTCATGAACTCCTTATTGGTAAATTCAGACTTAAATTGAAGAAAGTAGGGAAAACCACTCTACCATTCAAGTATGATCTAAATCAAATCCCTTACAATTATACAGTGGAAGTAAGAAATAGATTTAAGGGAATAGATCTGAGAGACAGAGTGCCTGATGAACTATGGATGGAGGTCCGTGACATTATACAGGAGACAAGGATCAACACCATTCACAAGAAAAGGAAATGCTAAAAAGCAAAATGGATGTCTGAGGAGGCCTTACAAATAGCTGTGAAAAGAAGAGAAGTGAAGAGCAAAGGAGAAAAGGAAAAATATACCCATTTGAATGCAGAGTTCCAAAGAACAGCAAGGAGAGATAAGAAAGCCTTCCTCAGCAATCAGTGCAAAGATGTAGAGGAAAACAACAGAATGGGAAAGACTAGAGATCTTTTCAAGAAAATTAGAGACACCAAGAGAACATTTCATGCAAAGATGGGCTTAATAAAGGACAGAAATATTATGGACCTAACAGAAGCAGAAGATATTAAGAGGTGGCAAGAATACACAGAAGAACAGTACAAAAAAATCTTCACGACCCAGATAATCACAATGGTGTATCACTCATCTAGAGTCAGACATCCTGGAATGTGAATTCAAGTGGGCCTTAGGAAGCATCACTATGAACAGAGATAGTGGAAGTGATGGAATTCCAGTTGAGCTATTTCAAATCCTAAAAGATGATGCTGTGAAAGTGCTGCACTCAATATGCCAGCAAATTTGGAAATCTCAGCTGTGGCCACAGAACTGGCAAAGCTCAGTTTTCATTCCAATCCCGAAGAAAGTCCATGTCAAAAATGCTCAAACTGCTGCAAAATTGCACTCATCTCACATGCTAGCAGAGTAATGCTCAAAATTCTTCAAGCCAGGCTTCAGTAATACATGAACTGTGAATTCCAGATGTTCAAGCTAGGTTTAGAAAAGGCAGAGGAGCCAGAGAACAAATTGCCACATCTGCTGGATCATCGAAAAAGCAAGCGAGTTCCAGGAAAACATCTATTTCTGCTTTATTGACTATGCCAAAGCCTTTGGTTGTGTGGATCACAATACACTGTGGAAAATTCTGAAAGACTGGAATACCAGACCACCTGACCTGCCTCTTGAGAAACCTGTGTGCAGGTCAGAAAGCAACAGTTAGAACTGGACATGGAACAACAGACTGGTTCCAGATAGAAAAATAAGTCAAAACTTATTTAACTTATAAGGCAAATAAGCATTGTCACCCTGCTTATTGAACTTATATGCAAAGCACATCATGAGAAATGCTGGACTGGATGAAGCACAAGCTGGAATCAAGATTGCCAGGAAAAATATCAATAACTTCAGATATGCAGATGACACCACCCTTATGCCAGAAAGTGAAGAACTAAAGAGCCTCTGGATGAGAGTGAAAGAGGAGAGTGAAAAACTTTGGTTAAAGCTCAACATTCAGAAAACTAAGACCATGGCATCCAGTGCCATGACTTCATGCAAATAGATGAAGATACAATGGAAACAGTGAGAGACATAATTTTGGGGGGGGCTCCAAAATCACTGCAGATGGTGACTGTAGCCATGAAACTAAAAGACGCTTACTGCTTGGAAGGAAAGTTATCACCAACTTACACAGCGTGTTAAAAAGCAGACATATTACTTTACCAAAAAAGGTCCACCTAGTCAAAGCTATGGTTTTTCCAGTAGTCATATATGGCTGTGAGAGCTGGACTATAAAGAAAGCTAAGCCCTGAAGAATTGATGCTTTTGAACTGTGGTGTTAGAGAAGACTCTTGAGAGTCCCTTGGAGTGCAAGGAGATCCAACTAGTCCATCCTAAAGGAGATCAGGCCTGAGTGATCTTGGAAGAACTGATGTTAAAGCTGAAACTCCAGTATTTTGGCCACCTCATGCAAAAAGCTGACTCATTTTAAAAGCCCCTGAATCTGGGAAAGATTGAAGGCAGGAGGAATAGGTGATGACAGAGGATGAGATGTTTGGTTGGCATCATTGACTCAATGGACATGAGTTTAAGTAGTCTCGGTGATTTGGTGATAGACAGAGAGGCCTGGTGTGCTATGGTCCATAGGCTCATGAAGATTTGCACTTTGCTAAGAGACTGTACTGAAGTGAACTGTGTTCTCATTGTGTCCCCTTGTGGCAGAGAGAGAGAGTATTCACAACATTCACTACTAGGAAAACAAACAACCCAATCAAAAAGTGGGCAAAAGACCTAGACAGACATTCCTCCAAAGTAGATATACAAATGGGCTAATAAACATATGACAAGATGCTCAAGTCTGCTCACTATTAGAGAAATACAAATCAAAATTACAACGAGGTATCATCTCACATCTGTCAGAATGGCCATCATCAAAAAGTCTTCAAACAATAAATGCTAGAGAGGGTGTGGAGAAAAGGGAGCACTTTTACACTGTTGCTGGAAATGCAGACTGGTACAGCCACTATGGAGAACAGTGTGGAGATTCCTTAAAAAACTTGGCCTAGAGCTGCCATACCACCCAGAAATCTGTCTGCTGGGCATACATACAGAGGAAAGCAGAATTGAAAGAGACACATGCACCCCAATATTCATTGTAACATTATTTACAATAGCTAGGACATGAAAGCAACCTAGATGTCTATTGATAGATGAATGGAAAAGGAGGCTGTGGTACATATACACCACGGGATATTAATCAGCTATAAAAAGGAAGGCATTTGAATCTGTTCTAATGATATAGCTGAACCAGGAACCTATCATACAGAATTAAGTGAGTCAAAAAGGAAAAGACAAATACTGTATATTAATGCATACATATGTAATTTAGAAAGATGGTACCGGTGAGCCTACAGGCAGGGCTGCAAAGGAGACATAAAGAACAAACTTTTGGATTCAGTGGGACGAGTCAAGGGTGGGATGATGTGAGAGAATAGCACTGAAGCATGTACATTACATATGGAAAATAGATGAGCAGTGTAAGTTCCATGCAAGAGGCAGTGCACCCAAAGCCAGTGCTCTAGGACAACCCAGAGGGATAGGGAGCGGAGGGAGGAGGGAGGGGTTTCAAGATGGGGAAGACACATGTATACCTGTGGCCAATCAATGTTGATGTCTGGCAAAAACCATCACATTATTGAAATGTTATTATCCTCCAATTAAAACTAACTAATTAATTGGAGAAAGAATAAAAAAGATTGTACCTTTAAAAAAAAGAGAGAGAGAGAAACAAACTCTCTGGTGCCACTTCTCATGAAAACATTAGGCTGATAAAGTCAGAATCATCACTTACAACCTCATTTAACATTAAGCACTTCAAACATTCTTTCCATAGAATTTTCATGACTTCATTAAAGTAATATTTAGAAAGATTGCATAGAAGTGTGGGAAAATATTTAGAAGATATGTTAAAAGAAAAGACAAAGATTATGTATAGTATGATGTGAAAGGAGGTCAGCCCTGGGATTTCTTTGGAAGGAATGATGCTAAAGCTGAGAGTCCAGTACTTTGGCCACCTCATGCAAAGAGTTGAATCATTGGAAAAGACTGTGATGCTGGCAGGGATTGGGGGCAGGAGGAGAAGGGGATGACAGAGGATGAGATGGCTGGATGGCATCACCGACTCCATGGATGTGAGTTTGAGTGAACTCCGGGAGTTGGTGATGGACAGGGAGGCCTGGCATGCTGTGATTCATGGGGTTGCAAAGAGTCGGACATGACTGAGTGACTGAACTGAACTGAACTGAAAGAGTCTTGAAAAATAGTAAAAATAAATATGAACCATTGAAGTGCTTTATTTAGAATTAAGTAAAAGCATATTCAATCTGATATGACAGAATTATCATTTCAAGTAAATCAGAAATAGATTTATTTTTCCATGAGGAAATATATATGAATCCCTACCTCACACCATACACAATCAATTTCATAAAGTTAAAAGATTTGGTGTCAAAGACAACATAAAAACTGTTAAAACAATATATTGAAAATTTTCTTCATAGCTTCAAGGAAGGAAAGGATTCTTTTTTTTAAAACCAAAAACATTTGGCTTAACTTTAAGTACATGATTTTAAGTAACCTTTTCTGACAATAGTTAGCAAGTAGAACTAAATTTCCCCCAAGAATCCTGATAATCTGTGATGTATCTGTATTATAAGCATGTAGAAGGAACATTCCATTTTCAATATGGGACATATTTGCACTAGTCAAGTCAATTAAATATGTAAAAAGAAAATGGGGGGAATTAGAACACAGCAGGCTCTTATGTTTTTAAAGTTAGTTGATTAATTAGTAGGCTGAGGAAAGAATTTCTTAAGCAAAACATATAAAGTAGAAAGTATAAAAGAAAAATACATTTTAGTACATTGAGCATGAGACTATAACTACTGTTCATAATTCTTTTCTCAATGGATTGAAAAGTTACACTTGGAACCTGACAAGTCATATTTGGAACATAATTGGAAAAAGATATTTGCTATTGCCATACCATTGACAATGGATTTTCATTTAGAAAGTATAAAGTATTCCTCTAAGGCAATTTAATGGAAATAGGAGTTCAGTTCAGTTCAGTTGCTCAGTCGTGTCTGACTCTCTGCAACCCCATGGGCTGCAGCATTGGCAGGACTCTCTGTCCATCGCCAGCTCCTGGAGTTTACTCAAACTCATGTCCATTGAGTCAGTGATACCATCCAACTATCTCATCCTCTATCATCCACTTCTTCTGCCTTCAATCTTTCCCAGCATCCGGGTCTTTTCAAATGAGTCAGTTCTTTGCATCAGGTGGTCAAAACAGTGGAGTTTCAGCTTCAGCATCAGTCCTTCCAATGGATATTCAGAACTGATTTCCTTTAGGATGGACTGGAAATAAGAGCGGCCAGTAGGAATAAGTGTGTATTTACCCTCATTAGTTATTAAGAAATACAAATAAAAAACACAATCATTTATATTTTTACCCTGCCAGATTAGCAAGAAAAAAGTCTGATAGTATTATCTATTAATTAGTTATGAAGCAACCAAATTTCATGATCAATTATCTATTACTTTAAAAATGGCGTAGCACATTTGAAATGCTTGGATCCTAACCTTAGTATTCCATTATTTTATAAGTCTTATGGAAATTCTCTTGCATGTGTGTTCCTGAAGACTTTGACAAGCTTGTGAACAGCAGCACTCTAAGAGTAGAATAATATAAAAATGCCTATAGGGTCTTCCTCAGTTTAGTTTAGTCGCTCAGTCGTGTCCGACTTTTTGGACCCCATGAATCGCAGCACGCCAGGCCTCCCTGTCCATCACCAAATCCCGGAGTTCACTCAGACTCCCGTCCATTGAGTCAGTGATGCCATCCAGCCATCTCATCCTCATCCCCATGTTAGAATTCTACCTATCATCTAAACACCACTTCTTGGGTTGTTATCAACTTATCAGAATGTTCTTTCTGTTGGGAAAAAAAAAATGTATTTCAATGTTCTATACTTGTTTTTACAATTGTCTTTCTATAGGACATGTGTGGCATCTTGTAAGTAATAAATTGAAAGGGGGAAAAGAAAACTAGAATGTATTGCCTATCATCCCACTTGAGAAAGTTAAGATTCAATTTGACTTGATAATGATTTACTTAAAAAACTCCCCATATTATTAATTCTGCAATAATTTATGTCTAAATAAAGCCCCACATTTCAAACAATTAATGACAAATTTTCAGTGTAATATTTTAGGTGACTACCGGATTTTCTTGGGGCTGACTGAATTTAAACTGTTCTCCCAATGTTTTGATAAGTTTAGCATTTGCCCAAATTGTTCATTTCTTGACAAAGTAATATAACTAAGAGTTGCATTTGAATATTTGCTTTGAAGTTCCAAATGGTCTCAGCCAGCAGGTATGAGTCACATGCAGTTAAGTTTGAAAGATAACTAGCAACATACCCTGGCTCTCTTTTCCCAAATCCTTCCAGTCACAAAGTAACTAACTGTCCCTTTACAAGTAACTTTTAAGAATGCCATACATGGTACTTGGAGATAAAAAGACGTACACTAGAACCCAGGTTACAAGAGACAGTCAGTGCCTTCTGGTCTCGGGCTGTATTCATTGTATTGGCCAGTGGTTCTCAGGCCAAGTAATGAACTGGCTGCAGAGACCCTGCCACAGACAGAACTGGAAGACCGGGCTGATCAAAGCATGTGAAAATGTGTCAAAAATGGCTATTTTATTTGTTATTGCTAATCAATACAGATTTTACAGTCTATATGTATGATTATATATTCTTTTCATTTTAAATAATAATATTTTGAAAATAATTTTTGAATTGAAGTATTTCATAGGTATATTTAAATAATATGTGCATTTTCCAATTAGTACATATTTTAAAAATTACACATTTTAATTATTTCAGCACCTTTTTACTCTCTACAATGGACAATACTTAAATGGTGACTCCACTTATATTTCATTTTCACTATCCCATTTGTCTACTTTAAATAATTATAAGACATTTTCACAGGAATTATATGCCAGGTGTATTTAACCTTCACATTGATCCCGTGAAGTAGACTATATTCCTATTTAACAGATTAGCAAAATGATGCCTCAGTTCAGTCGCTCAGTCGTGTTGGACTCTTTGCGATCCCATGAATCACAGCACGCCAGGCCTCCCTGTCCATCACCAACTCCCGGAGTTCACTCAGATTCATATCCATTGAGTCAGTGATGCCATTCAGCCATCTCATCCTCTGTCATCCCCTTCTCCTCCTGCCCCAAATCAGTCCCAGCATCAGAGTCTTTTCTAATGAGTCAACTCTTCGAATGAGGTGGCCTAAGTACTGGAGTTTCACCTTTAGCATCATTCCTTCCAAAGAAATCCCAGGGCTAATCTCCTTCAGAATGGACTGGTTGGATCTCCTCACAGTCCAAGGGACTCTCAAGAGTCTTCTCCAACACCACAGTTCAAAAACATCAATTATTTGGTGCTCAGCCTTCTTCACAGTCCAACTCTCACATCTATATATGACTACTGGAAAAACCATAGCCTTGACTAGACAGACCTTTGTTGGCAAAGTAATGTCTCTGCTTTTGAATATGCTATCTAGGTTAGTCATAACTTTTATTTTTTTAATTTGTATTATTACTTTATTTTGCTTTACAATACTGTGGAGTAAGCGTCTTTTCATTTCATGGCTGCAGTCACCATCTGCAATGATTTTGGAGCCCCAAAAAATAAAGTCTGACACTGTTTCCATTGTTTCCCCATCTATTTCCCATGAAGCGATGTGACTGGATGCCATGACTTTCATTTTCTGAATGTTGAGCTTTAAGCTAACTTTTTCACTCTCCTCTTTCACTTTCATCAAGGGGCTTTTTAATTCCTCTTCACTTTCTGCCATAAGGGTGGTGTCATCTGCATATCTGAGGTGATTGATATTTCTCCCAGCAATCTTGATTCCAGCTTGTGTTTCTTGCAGTCCAGCGTTTCTCATGATGTACTCTGCATATAAGTTAAATAAGCAGGGTGACAATATGCAGCCTTGACACACTCCTTTTCCTATTTGGAACCCGTCTGTTGTTCCATGTCCAGTTCTAACTGTTGCTTCCTGGCCTGCTTACAGATTTCTCAAGAGGCAGGTCAGGTGGTCTGGTATTCCCATCTCTCTCAGAATTTTCCACAGTTTCTTGTGATCTACACAGTCAAAGGCTTTGGCATAGTCAATAAAGCAGAAATAGATGTTTTTCTGGAACTCTCTTGCTTTTTCCATAATCCAGAAGATGTTGGCAATTTGACGTCTGGTTCCTCTGCCTTTTCTAAAACCAGCTTGAACATCAGGGAGTTCACGGTTCATGCATTGCTGAAGCCTGGCTCGGAGAATTTTGAGCATTAGTTTACTAGCATGTGAGATGAGTGCAATTGTGCAGTAGCTTGAGCATTCTTTGGCATTGCCTTTCTTTGGGATTGGAATGAAAACTGACCTTTTCCAGTCCTGTGGCCACTGCTGAGTTTTCCAAATTTGTTGGCATGTTGAGCGCAGCACTTTCATAGCATCATCTTTCAGGATTTGAAATAGCTCCACTGGAATTTCATTACCTCCACTAGCTTTGTTCGTAGTGATGCTTTCTAAGGCCCACTTGAATTCACATTCCAGAATGCCTGGCTCTAGATGAGTGATAACTCCATCGTGATTATCCAGGTCATGAAGATCTTTTTTTGTACAGTTCTTCTGTGTATTCTTGCCACCTCTTCTTAATATCTTCTGCTTCTGTTAGGTTCCAGACCATTTCTGTCCTTTATCGAGCCCATCTTTGCATGAAATGTTCCCTTGGTATCTCTAATTTTCTTGAAGAGATCTCTAGTCTTTCCCATTCTGTTGTTTTCCTCTATTTCTTTGCATTGATTGCTAGAGGTTTAATAATAATTCTGCAAAGCAGTAAGTTAGAATCTGATTTTGAGAAGTTCACATCTCGTGGTTTCAAACTATTCTCTCACTCATGAATTTCTCTGTGCAGTCATGAGTTCTCTAAGTGCCAGGAAATCTCAGAACATGTAAAATAAAAGCATATTGCAAAAAACATGAATTGAATTTAGGCATGAGTTTTGCAATACAAAATGCACAGGTTTCTTCAACATTGTTAAGATCATGGGAGCCAGGGTAGAATATATATCTATATGTGAATTCCTGAACCAGAACCAGAATGTATTCCTGGTTCTCTTATGTTTTAGAGAAATGTCTATATAGGGGGAAGAGTGGAGTGAGTGTGTATAATAAATGTATGGTTGTAATAAATACAAAACCAACAAAATGTATCTGGTTAGAGAATACTTGAAATTAACCATGCAAATAATGAAACACATTATAGCTCTGTTCTTTGAAAATGTAAAAAGTGGGTGTTTTTCTCTTACGGGAGAAGACAAAAGGAAAACTATACCATCATCTTACAAATACAGGTAAGATCCCATATCAGACTGTGACTCCCATCACAGGTTTTTGTGAGGCAATAGTACTGTTTAAAATAATCTAGAATTGATTTTAAATTATCTCTGTCTACTTATCAAAAGGAACAAACGTGTTATTTTAGAGTACAACATGGTTGATAAAGCATAACATGAAGGAAGCAAAATGAAGTGACTAATTCTCAGTATTTTTCCTTTAAAAGCATGAATTTAATATTATATTCCTCTTCTGGAGCTTAGATGTGATGAAAGCATAGTGGCAAAGGACAAAAATACCCTAAATAATGAGGGAATAACCTAAGCAGCTCTAGAGACCAAGCGGCTTCCAAATTGTCACTGAAATGCTTAAGGTGCCACTTCCTACTTCAGGCCATTTAGATTTTGAAATCGGTCCTTCTTCTTATACTCCCCAACAGCTCCACTGGCTCAAGAAACATCACTCCATCTCCTACCAATCCAAAGCAAGGTAAGTGATGTCTTTTTCCTGAGGTCAGGGCCCCATTGGGAACCAGTGGGACACTGCTTGATCTATCAGGTTGTTCTGGTTATCATTAGGCTAACATAGACTATGGACCAAGTCACATCAAAGCCAGCAACATTTTTTTCCTTAAGAGTACTATATATTCCCACCCAAGTAATGGGTTTCTGGAATGAAAATTAGTTTCAAGAAATAACTACAAAATACTTGACTTCTCTTCACAGGCAAAATATATTCTCTAACATAAGTTGTATCAACCCTTTCTTAGGTTAGTTTCCCAAGGCAAGAGAAATAAAAACAAAAATAAATAAATGGGACCTAATCAAACTCACAAGCTTTTGCACAGCAAAGAAAACCATAAACAAAATGAAAACACAACATATAGAATGGGAGAAAATATTTGCAAACAATGAGACTGACAAGGTCTTAAATTGTATCAGGCTTAAAAATTATATATTTCCAAAATATATAAGCAGTTCAACAACAGCGACAACAACACCCCCCCCCAACTAAATAACTCAATTGAAAAACTAGCAGAAGACCAAAATAGACATTTTTCCAAAGAAGAACTACAGATGGCCAATAGCCACATGAGAAGATGCTCAACATTGTTAATGGTTAGAGAAATACAAACCAAAAGTAAATGAGGTACCACCTCACCCCCGTCAGAATGGCCATCATTAAAAAGTCTACAGATAACAAATGCTGGAGAGGGTATGGAGAAAAGCGAATCCTCCTACACTGTTTGTGGGAGTGTAAGTTGGTGCAGCCACTGTGGAAAACAGTATGGAAGGTCCTCAGAAATCTAAAAATACAATGGTCATATGATCCAGCAAGCCACTCCTGAGCACATATTCAGATAAAACTATTAATTATAAAAGATACATGCACAGCTATGTTCACAGCAGCACGATTCACAATAGCTAAGACATCAGAACATCCTAAATGTCCATCCACAGAGGAGTGGATTAAAGATGTGGTATATATACAATATAATATTACTCAGCCATAAAAAGAACAAAATAATGCCAGCAACATGGATGGACCTAGAGATTACCATAGCAAATGAAGTAAGTCAGAGAAAGACAAATACCACATGGCATCACTTACACGTGGGGTATAAAGCATAATACAAATGAACCAAACTATGAAGCAGAAACAGAATCACAGACATAGAGAACAGACTGGTGGTTACCACAAAGGAAGGGTTCCGGCGGGGGGGTGACTGGGGATGAGAGGTTGGGGTCAGCGGCTGTAAGCTTTTATGCATAGAATGGGTAAACAGCAAGGTCCTACTATACAGTGCAGATAATTATATTCAATATCCTATGATAAATCATAATAGACAAGAATATAAAAACAATGTCTATATATATATATGTGTGTGTGTGTGTGTGTATAACTGAACCACTTTACTATATAGCAGAAATTAACACAGCATTGTAAGTCAATTATACATCAATAAAAATATCAATAAAATTTTTGACCTTAACTTGAAAACCATCACTAACTTTTATTGAAAAAATCACAAGCTTAAAAAATTCACAAGAATGTCTTTCTATTTTATTATTTTATTTATTTGGTTTCCATTCCCATGGAAACAGAATAGAAAATGAATAGAGGCCAGAAGCAGATTGGAATTTTTTCTTTTTTTTACTTTTTTAGCTATCTGCTAGAGGTGATAGACATTGCCAGTATGTTATAGGTTTAAAAATAATAATAATAAAAGCAAAGAATAGAAGAAAAAAAAAGACTTCCACAATTCAATGGGCTACAGCTTTTCACTGTCAAAAACCTAAGGAAGAGTCTTCAATAAATGATAATGTACAAAAATATACTCCTTTTTAGTAAATGTCATTGAATATTTTGAATATGTTTCCACAGTAAAACATAATATATGAAACAGATTTTTTAAGTTAATTTCTGTAACTGTCAATAACCAGAAAAACCATTTAATTTTGGTTGAAGTCAAATATGTAGAAATTCAAGAAAATATAGAAGACAACAAAGAAGATAAAATAGATAATCTCAGAGTTCTTTTTGAGTCTCCATGATACCTAACCCCAGCACAAACACGCAATCTTCATCTTCTTCCCTCATTGGGAACTTACCTTCTAAGACTGAAGCCACTGTTCCAATGTAAGATATTTTTGATAGTGCTAGAAATCTTATAGCCACCTAACAAAAGAAAGCAGAGCATGTCACTCTCACCTGCATAGTATAATAAGCTTCTGGAAATATCTAATAAAACTGCTTATTCCTGTATTTATCAACCATCCATTATACCACTGAAAAGGCACTGAGCCTACTGGTGAGAGGAAATATTTGGTTAACCAGTGGAAGTATAAAAGGAGCTTAAAGGGCTAGGCACATTTTTAAAATGTTTATTTAAGAAACCATGTCACCCAATTAGGTAAGATATAAATATATCACAAGTCTGTCTCTGCTGCTGCTGCTACTGCTAAGTCGCTGCAGTCGTGTCCGACTCTGTGCGACCCTGTAGACGGCAGCCCACCAGGCTCCCCCGTCCCTGAGATTCTCCAGGCAGAAACACAGGAGTGGGGTGCCATTTCCTTCTCCAAAGCATGAAAGTGAAAAGTGATAGTGAAGCCGCTCAGTCGCGTCCGGCTCTTAGCGACCCCATGAACTGCAGCCTACCAGGCTCCTCCATCCATGGGATTTTCCAGGCAAGAGTCTGCCTCTAGGAGCCCTCAATGAGGAGACTAGGAAAAAAACCTTACATGACAATGTATTTTAACTAAAAACTTTGCAAGTTGTATGTATCACAGTATTTGGAATGAGTGGAGAATAATTTGGAAATAATTGCTTACAATCATTTTAAATTTCCTTCTGTCATTCAGTGATTATCAGTGCCTTACCTTGGTCAGCTATATCTAAAACCTACACGTAATTATACATTTCTGTTAAATCAAATAAAGCATTGTCTTTTCCTCATGAGTATGAATTTTTATCCATCACATTATTTAGAGGTTACTGCCTGGAAAATCCCGTGGATGGAGGAGCCTCCTAGGCTGCGGTCCATGGGGTCGCGAAGAGTCGGACACGACTGAGCTACTTCACTTTCACTTTTCACTCTCATGCATTGGAGAGGGAAATGGCAACCCACTCCAGTGTTCTTGCCTGGAGAATCCCAGGGACATGGGAGCCTGGTGGGCTGCCGTCTATGGGGTCACACAGAGTCGGACACGACTGAAGCCACTTAGCAGCAGCAGGAGCGACAGCTAGACATATCTAATCACTAGTGGAGTAATTATTATTAAGTCAAAAAATGATGGCATTTTACTAATTTTTTTATTTTCCCATAATTTTCTTTTCTCTTTTGACCCAAGGTATTACATGTCTGTTTATTTATGCAATTATTGAACATTTTATTCTGCAGCTGCTATGTCTTTTCCATATTTAATTTCATTTCTGTGTTTGTCTTGAGGTGTGAAGTTCTAAAGACAGAGATTGTGCCAAAAGAATTCTTTCTCATAGCCCTTAGTGGGGGGTCATGTGAATTTATATGCTGAAGCTATAGTATTTATTATTATACATCACTCTAAGAAGATATCAAATTTTCTCGTCTCTGTTAGTCTTATGTCTTCATCTTTCTCTTCCTGAATTAGAAAATCTCATTTATTTTTAACCAGCTTTTAAAAATTTTAGAGCTACATAGTGGGAATAGAGAGTTACAATAACTAGATTTCAGGAAACTAAGATTAATTGTATATATTGATGTAACAAGGAGACTATTAATCCTAGTATAGTTTTAATTGTTAATTAATTCAATGCAAAAATTTATTTATACTTTAGTATGTATATATACTGGAGAAGGGAATGGCAACCCACTCCAGTATTCTTGCCTGGAGAATTCCAGGGATAGAGGAGCCTTGTGGATACAGTCTAAGGGCTTGGAAACAGTAGGACACGATGGAGTGACTCACACACACACACACACACACACACACACACACACGTATATATAATGGACTGCAATCACCTATACAATTAAGGGGTTGAGTGTGCAAGCTAGCACTTGATTACTTCTTCACTATTGAATCCTAAAATGAGACTAAACTACAGATTGAGTTTCAACTCATAGACCTTGCCTATATATTTCAAACCAAAAATCAAGAGTTCATCAGAATTTAGCCTTAAGCATGACCTCACCTGTTACCTACAAAGTTATGCTTTCATGGTTTCTATATACATACTAGGAAAATGCAATCAAGAATGACTTCTGAAATGGTCCAGTGGTTTTACACAATCTGCTAACTACATTAGTGTTAGTCGCTCAGTCGTGCCCTACTCTGCAACCCCATGGACTGCAGTCCACCAGGCTCCTCTGTCCATGAGATTTTCCTGGCTAGGGTACTGGAGTGGGTTGCCATTTCCTTCTCCAGCTAACTACATATTTATCTATAATTTATTTATTGTAAACATATGGTTTAGAAACTCTACAAATAAGTTCTTTAGTCTATAATGTTTATATTGTGTATGTATGCGTGTCATATTCACTTGTATGTATTTTACTATCAAAATATTCTATCAAACATAATATTTTTTCTTATTTAAAACTGCTGATACAAATTGCATTAGCCATTTTAGTCCTTTCAGGTTACATTCCAGGAATTTTGCTAGAGATACATAAATGATATTCTGGCCTGCTATTATAATCCACATGAATCAGTTTAACCTTATTTTTTTAAACTTCAGAAAACATCCTTATGAGGATGTTTACTTCTTTATAAAGCAGAAGCTTCTGTAGGTACTGAACTCATATATTTTGATATGACAAACTGAAAAAAAATGTTATGAAATTAATGAACCATAGAAATGTATTGAAGGAGACAACTCAGCCTGAAAATCGCTAGCATTTTTCCAGGTACTCTATTCTCAGATATTCATCCCTTAAAACACAAAATCTTTGTCTTATCATGATGAATCCCTATAAGGCATGTATACCTTATGCTGTTGCTGCTACAGTGTCTGACTCTTTGTGACCCAGTGGACAGCAGTCTGCCAGGGTCCTCTGTCCATGGGATTTCCCAGGCAAGAATACTAGAGTGGGTTGCCGTCTCCTTCTCCAGGGTATCTTCCTGACCTAGGGATTGAACCCATGTCTCCTTCTTGGCAGGAAAATTCTTTAACACTGAGCCACCTGGGAAGCACCAGGTACACCTCATATTTTGCCTTAAAAAATGGTGCATATTCTCAGTCAAAGGAGATAGTGGAGAAAGTGAGAAAGAGAAAATGAGGAGATAACTTCTCTAGGTCTTACGACCCTTAGATATTTCATGCAAATCTAACTCCTTGTTTTCTCTCTGGTTCTTATTATCATAGTGGCTTTGAGGTAAGAGGTAGATGGGGCCCAGGCTGAGCAGCTAGAGTTTGTCCCCTGTGGACAGCCACTCCAAAATACAGAAGCAAGAGAGGAGCTGAGTCCTGCCCAGATTAAGAGATAAAAGAACACACATTGCTCATTCTCTAAGTTAAGGAGAACTTTTTGACTACACATGTGCAGAAAGGCTTCTTGAAGGTAAAAAAGGGAGTGATGTCAAACTACTCATAGACCTTTTTGCTAGAATCCATCTTAGCTAAGACATGTCCATGCACACAGAGGATAATCTTGACATAAACCAAATAGGAATTTGGAACCAAGCAAAGCAAGATGATTGGCCAGAGGAAACTCAGAAGAAATGCCCCAATATAAGTGATTAAAACTTCCAGGAGGGAGCCACTGTCTCTGAGCTCACCTTTGTGTGCCCATTTACATACATTTTCCTCCTAATAAACAGTTTAGCTGTTTTAGGACTTCCGTTTCTTTGCTGAAATTCATCTTCTGCAAAGTCATACAGGCTCGATCCTTATCACTGACCACTGGTCTAGCTTTAAGTTAGGATTCAGTGTTCTCACTACCACCACCTGACTTCAACCTCTGGCCAGGAACCAAAATCCTGCTTCAAGCCACTACAGGCCAAGGGCACCTGTGATCAATTTTACTCTTATTCAGTCAAATTAAATTGGGGAAGAAGAATCTACTAAAATCATTTATATGTTCAGTCTTGGAAACAGGATTGTGATTCATGTACAAATTCTAACTGAAAATTATAGTACTGTGCACCAGGAAAACCTAGATTAACATAGTATAAAACTACGTATATGGATCATTATATCACTCATTCCACAAATATTTCTTGATAAACTATGTGCCCCAAACTCTTCCAGTTAGTGAACTTGACAGACTAGGTTGCTACCTTCATTGTGTTTACATTCTAGAGGAAGAGACAAACAATAAACTAATACAGAGCATAAAATTTCAAGCTAGAGTAGCTAGCGGCACTAAAGCAATTACCTATATATTGATGGCAAGTTCTAGAGAAATAGACTGAGGTCCTAATGTAAATAACCTATAATGCTCATTGAAATTAAGTAGACATTAAAATGTGCTTTTGAGAATATTACTCAGCTATAAAATGGATAAGATATTGCCATTTGCAGCAACATGGATGGACCTAGAGGATATCACTAAGTGAAGAGAAAGATGAATATGATATCACTCATATGTGGAATCTAAAAAAAAAGAACAAATTTATGGTTAACAAAGGGTAAAAGGAATGGGATAAATTAGGAGTTCCAAATTAATAGAAACACACTACTATAAAAGAGATAAGCAACAAGGATTTACTGTACAGCACAGGGAACAACATTCAATGTAGGTAATAACCTATAATGGAAAACAGTCTGAAAATATATACATATATAACTGAATCACTTTGCTGTATACTTGAAACTAACACAATATTGTAAATAAACTGTACTTCAATTTAACATAATTGACTGGGGGAATTTTGCAGAAACTAATGCCTGTGGCTGGCACTTTATTATGCTAGTGAATATTGAAATGTCTCCAGTCAATAATGTCCAGGTAACAAAAGAAACATTAATAAAATTCTGGTAAGTTGTTAAATAAAACACAAAAAGGGGGGTGGTTTTAAAAATAGCAGTGTGGAAATGTTTACTGTATAAATACTTCATGAAAAAATAGCTTTCAAAATTATATGCCATGAAGGCAAGTATCCAAACATATAAACAGGTTAGTGGTTTTAGAAGAAAAAAATAAGTTGTGTTGGGATGATATTAAAATCTAATTTTTCATTTCTCTATTGTATAACTATTCCACATCGCTAACATCACCTAATAAAATAACATTATTTAAATGATTTTTAAAAATGGAATTGAAAGAGAAAACGAAACAAGGAAAAATATTTAGGAAGGCTAAGAAGGTACCCCTTCAACAGAGGTACTGAACACCAGAGAGTGTGCTGCTGCTGCATGCTGCTGCTAAGTTGCTTCATTTGTGTCCGACTCTGTGTGACCCCATAGATGGCAGCCCACTAGGCTCCTCTGTCCCTGGGATTCTCCAGGCAAGAACACTGGCATGGGTTGCCATTTCCTTCTCCAATGCATGAGACTGTGCTAGATACCAGTAATACAAAAAGTAAGTGCAAGACTACTGTCAAATAACTTACCTTCTAGCTAGAGGGGCAAACAAGCAAGCCAAAGCTGCTTTACCTTGTGAAAAGGGCTAGGTTTACAGGGAACCCAGTTTGTTCTGGAAGCACAGAGGAATGGTCAAAAAGCTATGCAATGGATTAAGCAGTATGTCACAAAGGTTAATGTGCATCAGAGTCACCTGGGTATCTTGTTAAAGGCTCATCCTGATTCAGCACAAATGGGTATGTGCGCTGAATGCATTTCTAGCAAACTCATGGGTGATACCATTCTGACATCTATGAGTAGCATTAAGGTAAAGAAAAGCAGTTCTAGGGAATAAAGTACTTCTGATGAGATTTGAAGAACTAATCAAATAAACCAAATTAGAAAAAAGAGTCAGTTATGTCTTTCACCATCCCCATTTCTGATTTTAGAGATTTTTTTAAATTTATAAACTAGTAAAATTTAGGCATAATGAAGTTAACTCTCTTCATAGGAGAAACATCTAGATGTCAACAAATATGTGATCAGTGAGGTAAGGATAGAGATACCTAGAAACAGACCAGTAATGGCAGGCAATTCTAATTTGATAGATGAGATTCTGATTGATTTCATTTTTACATTCTTGAAGAAGCACAGTGTGAAAAGAAAAATAAAAATATACTCTGGTAAAGTACTTCTCAGGCTTCCCAAGTGGCTCAGGGATAAGAATCCACCTGCCGAGCAGGAGACGGGGGTTCAAATCCCTTGGTCGGGAAGATCCCCTGAAGAAGGAAATGGAAACCCACTCCAGTATTTTTGCCTGAAGAATTCCATGGACAGAGGCACTTGGCAGGCTATAGTCTGCAGCGTTGCAGAGTCGGATGTAACTTAGCGACCAGATAGCAGCAAAGTACTTCTCAGTTTCATCAATTACTATAATCTGGGGGCAGTTTTAAATAATAACAATACCCCAATCTCACCTTGGAACATTTCAGTTTGACTCTATGGTTGGGCCCAGTCATGAATATTTTTAAATACTATTCAGATGATTCAAATTAACAGGGCTGAGCAACACTGATTAGAAGTGAAAATAATAAGGAATCAGAGGTTGGTGGTAGTAAATAAAAACACTAATCTGGATAAGGAAGGCTTCAAAACATGAAGTTGTGTACATCACATTCTCAGTTCTGTAAAAGAAAAACTACACTTCAGTTCAGTCACTCAGTCATGTCCAACTCTTTGTGACTCCATGGACTGCAGCACACCAGGCCTCCCTGTACATCACCAACTCCTGGAGTTTGCTCAAACTCATGTCCATTGAATTGGTGATGTCATCCAATCATCTCATCCTCTGTTGTCCCCTTCTTCTCCTGCCTTCAATCTTTCCCAGCATCAGGGTCTTTTCAAATGAGTCAGCTTTTCACATCAGGTGGCCAAAGTATTGGAGTTTCAGCTTCAGCATCAGTCCTTCCAATGAATATTCAGGACTCATTTCCTTTAGAATGGACTGGTTGGATCTCCTTGCAATCCAAAGGACTCTTAAGAGTCTCCTCCAACATCACAGTTCAAAAGCATCCATTCTTTGGCGCTCAGCTTTCTTTATAGTCCAACTTTATAGTCCAACTCTCACATCCATACATGACTTCTGGAAAAACCACAGCTTTGACTAGATGGACATTTGTTGGCAAAATAATGTCTCTGCTTTTTAATATGCTATCTAGGTTGGTCATAACTTTTCTTCACCTGGGTGGATTAAATACACAAGGAAGACTTTATCAAAAATATTGCAGTAGAGAAAGGGATTAAATTCAATGATGCTGAAACAAAACATGAGCGTAGTTGTAAGCACTGGGATGAACTATTGAAACATTAGGGAGGAGGTTCGAAATGTGATTAGGTCACCTGTGTTTGCTAAATGGCACATGTTAGTTAGGTTTCTATCCTTCCACAAAGGCTAGAGGTAAGGGTCCCATGTTTACTGATTATTATATTTCATAGAAATGGCTTCCAGTTTCTTGAAAAGAATATTTCTAGGTTGCGGAAGGTTTACCTCTCAACTGAGCTGAGGATTTTGCTACAGTTTCAAGTTTTATAAAATAAATGTTACAAGAAAAGGAAAGTCAGGGACTTATTGCCAGGAAGAAGACTATCAAAATCTCAGCCAAGCTGATGTGCTGCAGCCATTCCCCTTCCAGGGTCAGTACACTTTGGGTTGAAATTTGTCTTCTTGTTGACCAATGCTTAGTGGGTCCATTCTAGAATTCCATGTGTGTGTGTTAGTCACTCAGTCATATCTGACTCTTTGTGACCCCAGGGACTGTAGCCCACCAGGCTTCTCCATCCATGGAATTCACCAGGCAAGAATACTGGAATGGATTGCCATTCTCTTCTCCAGAGGAACTTCCCAACCCAGGGACTGAACCCTGGTCTTCTGCACTGCAGGCAGATTCTAGAATCCCATAGGGCAGTGTTATTTTCTCAGCGTGAACTCCTGAAAATAATAGTCCAACCTGATTGTCTACAATCATGAAGTTCATAGGTTTATCACTGTCCAGCATTCTACTTATCAATGTTTTCAGCCTTTCCTTTTGAGAAAGTCTTATTACTAAACTTTCTAAGATACAAGAACAATAAAATACTACTAAAGCACAGCTTACTAATCAAAATGTTGTAAAATAGCAGTAAGTTAGATAATCAACATAGCAACACATCAATACATCATTCATCATGGTAAAAGAATGGACTTTCAGTAGTCAACATTGGCTAGTTTTTTTATACATGCATTATACTACGTAATTCAATTAACAATGAAAAAAGCTATTTTGAGATTAGTCAAAGTCATTAATATATATTTATTTAATACATGAGGCAAATGAGACATGCATGTGTTAAAATTACCCAAGTTGAAGTACTAAGTAAAAATTGCTCATCTTAAATACTAATATTCTATACTGTTTGCTTATTTTGTTTCAAGCGGTCATTCTATGCTTCCATCTGCTTCCCCTTCAGGCATCCTTAGAAGCATTTTTCTGTTGTACAGAATGAGAGAAGCATGAAACTCCAGTCTGATTTCCAAACTGCTGTTTTGTTCTTCCCCATTATTCACATCATGTTCCTAAGGCATAGTCCATCCTTATTTATTTATTGTTTTTGCCTCATAATATTACCGTTGAGTCTTGTCTACATTTTGTCTAACTACCCCTCTCTTTTAGTCCATCTCTTCTATTATTTGTAGAATTAATTTATCATTTTCATTTATTTTGAGGCCTGGATTTCTACACATAATGTACTTCTCAGATAGGTGGTAGGCCACTTCTCTCCTGGTTAAACTGGAACTAAAACAAGGCTACTAATTGCAAACATAGGTCACTCCCTGAATATCAACTTTGAATTCCCACAAGAGTCGCCTCTTTCATACACAGCATGGAATTTTTCTGTCTTCGCATTGTTACGTACATATCATCAATAAAGTTAACCTTTCAGAAGGACTTGAGCAACTAACCGGCTGTTTTTTTCTCAGATTCTTATTTTCATACTTCCCATTATAAAATGGGTTTTTGACTGGACTAGGAGAGATTTTGATTGCAAGAGGTGAATAGGTTTTTTCAGTGCCTTTTCTGCCTTGCTCCCTGAAATTCTGGCCCATGGACTCTTGGGAAGAGAAGTGGTTTAGCTATTGGAACTGAAGACATTTAAACAAACATGCTGTAATGTTTTGACCTTCTGGTCCTTGGTTTGAAGTGGGTATTACGTACAAAGGACTGTATTTACCATTTCTCTAAGAGTAAGTTCTTCTTCCTGTTGACATTAAGATAGGATGCAGTGGCTATACTTCAAGAGAATTATGTTCCCAATTGCAAAGCCTTAGGGAAACAAAAAATTGAGAGATTCTTTTGTAGTTGTCAGTGAGATGGATGGATAGGAAAACTACTCAAATCAAAATCTAGAAGAATTTAGGATATTGTAAAAAATATAGAGATAAACAATTATATATTGGATATTCATTAAAGCAAATAAATCAAGTCATCTAGAAATCTATATGGCATTCTTTATTTACAAGTTAAAATATACTACTATTTTTATCAAGTTATATGACTGAACTGTCCTAAGCAAACATGGCATTTGAGTTCCTAGAAGTGAGGATGAGCTGATTCTTACCCAGATAAAGCTCTAAGCAGACTGCTGGTTTGGGCTATTGTCACTGGGGCTAATGTTGGTAGGAAAGTATATGTAAAGTTAAAAGGGAAATAAAACTGTTAATGAGAATTATATCCTTAGTAGAAATTAAAATGAAAAGCTTCCCTTTATTGTTAAAACCAGTAATTAGGGCACTAGAAAACAAAAAGAAGTAAAAGTTGTCTTCACTGAATACCCAGTGCAGCTACTCTGTAAGTAACTGTTATTAAATCATTGTTTAGGTTTCCACTGAGAAGAAAGTAGGATTACCATCAGTGGATGACACACAGTGATTTTTGTTTGGTTTCTTCATAAAACATGGGAGCTTTGTTTGTTCAACTCTACTGCATATTTACAATGGTAAGTATATATACCCTTTTCCAAACATTAGACATAATATAGGCTGGCCTTTAAAATCAGATATATCCAGGGTTTAAGTGCTGGCTTTCCTTAATTATTACTAGGCATCATGTGTATTACATGTGCTAAAAGCATTAGAGTATTTTGGATGATAAGCCATTCCTGTGACACGCGGCAGATAAACCCTGAAATTATGAGAAAGGGGAGTATTTTCCAAGAGTAGAAAGGCTCTAGTTTGAGAGTGATGGTAGGGATGGTACCTATGAAATCAATGGAAACTACTTGATCCAAATCAGATTGGACACTGAATCCTGGTCTCAAAGTAATTCATCACACCTGAGTTTAAATATGAACAAGTCAATTTCATTCATGGATAGTCCATGGGCTCTACATAGATACATAGCATTCAAAAGATTTACACCCATAGGTGTCACTGTGTTCACATAACATCAATGTGACAAGGTTATTGAGAAAATATTTAGCAGAATAAATGAAATAATGTGTTATTTCATTTTCCTTACAGCTAATACTTCTGGATGGAAGAACAAGGAAGATAAATTTAATTTCAACCTGGAAATAACTGGAAGAAGCAGAAAACTCTAAGACCCTGGACCAAGGGGGATTAAAATCAGAGACAGCTGAGAGGATCATAGTAGCCATGTGAATTGCTTTAGGGAAGAGCAGAAGCCTGGGATTGCCGGAGGGCCCGACAGCTGGTGATTGGGAGAACACAGCAGGAGAGCCACATAGATGTTCAAAGAGCCCCTTCCCAAAGTCCTTGGCTTCAGTCACAAATTGGGATGCAGCTAAAGGCTCAGCGGAGTGAATCTACATGATTCTATGCTTGTGTCTGTGAGTGAGAGAGTGTGTCAGCAACATAAGCAGGAAAGTAAGCTGGTTATTGGGTTGTTTCATTTTGCTTTCTTGTTACACTTTTAAAAATAAACATAAGCTTTCCACAGATAGAACTGAAGTGCTTGAAAACTATTCATCAACAAACAAGTAGAAGACTTAAAAAATTAAGCTTCACGACGTCATGAGCTTTACTCTGTTAGGACATAGATTAGAGAGACTAAGTTGGTTAAGGACCTTAGTCTGAGGCACTTTAGACTGGATTCTACTGAAGTTGTCTATGTATACCTAGCTTACATCAGGAGGAAAATAATTTCCAGGGCATGAAGCTGGGGATAGGGTAGGAGATAGGGAAAGAGAATAGAATGTAACTATATCTATCATTATATGAATTTGTTTTTTGGTTAATATAGATATGAAGTGTAGAAGGAGAAAACAACACCAACTTCACTTTTAGCAAGTATTTCAGGGTAGCTCAAAATAAAATGCAGAGAAAAATACAATTATACTTAACACACTGTTAAAAATTGGAAAGGTAAAATATGATTTTAAAAAAAAGGTAACATTATCAAGTCATGTGGATTAAAGTCAATGCAATTTCCCTTTTCTCCTTGGTTTCCCTTATGCCTTCAGCACCAAAGAAATGCATAATAATGAGTGTGTTAGTAGTTTATTATACAGAAAGTGATATACAGTGTTTTAAGAGAACAAAGCTTTTGTGACAAGAATCACAGTGCTATGAGAAGACACTAGTAGAATATACCTGTATTTCTTCATCTATAACATGATGATGATATAGACTTTATACAGTTAGGATGAGAATTAACGCCATGTTGCACAATGTACCATAGCCAGGATATGGAAGTCCATCAGCATAAATGTCCATCAGCAGAGGAATGGAAAAAGATGTGGTACATATAAATGATGGAATACTACTGTCATAAAAAGGAAACAGATAGTGCCATTGCAGCAATGGATGGACCTAGAAATTGTCATATTGAGTGATGTAGGTTAGACAGAGAAAGGTATGTATCCAGTGATATCACTTATATATGGAAATGCACGATTGCACTCATTTCACACGCTAGTAAAGTAATGCATAAAATTCTCCAAGCCAGGCTTCAGCAATACGTGAACCGTGAACTTCCAGTTGTTCAAGCTGGTTTTAGAAAAGGCAGAGGAACCAGAGATCAAATTGCCAATATCTGCGGGATCATGAAAAAAGGAAAAGAGTTCCAGAAAAACATCTATTTCTGCTTTATTGACTATGCCAAAGCCTTTGACTGTGTGGATCACAGTAAACTGTGGAAAATTCTAAAAAAGATGGGAATACCAGACCACCTGACCTGACTCTTGAGAAACCTGCATGCAGGAGAGGAAGCAACAGTTAGAACTAACTGGACATGGAACAACAGACTGGTTCCAAATAGGAAAAGGAGGGGGTCAAGGCTGTATATTGTCACCCTGCTTGTTTAATTTATATGCAGAGTGCATCATGAGAAATGCTGAGCTGGAGGAAGCACAAGCTGGAATCAAGATTGCCAGGAGAAATACCAATAACCTCAGATATGCAGATGACACCACCCTTATTGCAGAAAGTGAGGAAGAACTAAAGAGCCTCTTGATGAAAGTGAAAGAGGAGAGTGAAAGAGTTGGCTTAAAGCTCAACATTCAGAAAACTAAGATCTTGGCATCTTGTCCCATCGCTTCATGGGAAATAGATGGGGAAACAGTGGAAACAGTGGCTGACTTTATTTTTCTGGGCTCCAAAATCACTGTAGATGGTGATTGCAGCCACGAAATTAAAAGATGCTTACTCCTTGGAAGGAAAGTTATGACCAACCTAGACAGCATATTAAAAAGCAGAGACATTACTTTCCAACAAAGGTCCATCTAGGCAAGGCTATGGTTTTTCCAGTGGTTAAGTATGGATATGAGAGTTGGACTATAAAGAAAGCTGAGCACTGAAGAATTGATGCTTTTGAACTGTTGGAGAAGACTTTTGAGAGTCTCTTGGACTGCAAGGAGATACAACCAGTCCATCCTAAAAGAGATCAGTCCTGAGTGTTCATTGGAAGAACTGATATCGAAGCTGAAACTCCAATACTTTGGCCACCTGATGCAAAGAGCTGACTCATTTGAAAAGACCCTGATGCTGGGAAAGATTGGGGGCAGGAGGAGAAGGGGATGACAGAGGATGAGATGGTTGGATGGCATCACTGACTTGATGGACATGGGTTTCGGGTGGACTCCAGGAGTTGGTGATGGACAGGGAGGCCTGGTGTGCTGCGATTCATGAGGTCACCAAGAGTCAGACTCGACTGAGTGACTGAACAGAACTGAACAAAATGAACTCAGTTACAAAAAAGAAAGAGTTACAGATGAAGAAAACAAGCTTATGGTTACCAGGCGATAAGAGGAGGGATACATTGAGAGACTGGGATTGACAAATACACATTACTATATATAAAATTAATCTGTTGTACAGCACAGAGGACTCTACTCAGTATTCCGTAATGGCCTATATGGGAAAAGAACCTTTAAAAAAAGAGTGGGTATACATATATGTATAACTGATTCACTTTACTGTACACCTGAAACTAACACAACATTATAATCAACTATACTCCAATAAATTAAGAAACAGAGTTAGCATGAGAATTCAATGAGAATATATATGTATATGTATTTATACACATGTAATTTTGAACAATTTCTGCCTGACCCATATTAAGAACATATAAGAAGCAAATATTCTGCTGCACTATAAATCCATGAGTCTATAAGTCTTTGCACAAAATAGCAAAGAATCAACCATCATTAGTAAAAAGCAAACTACAATCTTATTTATAATCTCCTGTTTTGACTACAATGCTAGACACTCTAGATATACTGGGGAATTACTATGAAAAGTGAAAGTGTTAGTCACTAAGTCATGTTGGACTCTTGCAATCCATGGACTAAAGCCCACCAGGCGCCTCTGTCCATGGAATTCTCCAAGCAAGAATATTGGAATTTGTAGCCATTCCCATCTCCAGAGAATCTTTCTGATCCAGGGATAGAACCCAGGTCTCCTGCACTGCAGGTAGATTCTTTAAAATCTGAGTCACCATAGTGGAGAATTACTATAGGCATCTGTAAACTATATATATCAAAACAATTTTAATTCTTTAATTTTGTCAGTATTTATGTTATTTTTTGTTATCACTTATAATTTCAAATGATTCTGGGTAATATCTATAGTATTTTATAATAAATAAAACTGATAGAATTAAACTCTCTAGTAGAATATGTCAAAATGAAATAAATTATTTTAGCTTAACAGTGAACATTTAACCAACTATTAAAAGTTATCCTTCTTTTATAGATGCATAAATAACTTGAGCATTACAGGACTGTTTATTAGTCAGTTTTATTTTTATTTTAGTGCTAAAAATGGAAAAGTTAACAATTTTGAGAAATTAACATGTTAATGGAAGTTTCACTTACTAGACAGTATAGGATAACAGGTATGAAATTAGCCCTCCTACAAAAGAAAAAAATTTTAAAAAGCCAGACAAATAAACAAGACAATTGTTTTCAGGCATTTAATAATAGGAAACTTGAGACTGAAATTTCCAGAAAAGGAAAACTCACAAGCTGAGGCAGACAATCTTTGTACCTTAGCACAATTTTCCAATTGTTTTTGCAGACAATATGACCCCAAGAGAAACACCATGATCCCTCTGACCTAAAAGCAGAGCCTAGAGCTTTGAGTATCTGAAGCAGCTGAAATAAAAGATTTGTGAGATCAGGGTACCAGTCAGAGGGAGTTGAGGTTTAGATTGTGAAGAATTTATCTTTGAGTTAACTGAAAAGTAGGCTACACATGTAGTGAGAGAGATTCATCCCTAACCACCATAGAAATGCAAATCAAAACTCAGGTATGTCAAAATAGCTATCACCAAAAAGTTAACAAGTAACAAATGTTGGCAAGAATGTGGACAAAAGGGACAGTTGGTGAAATGTAACTTGGTGCTGCCACTATGAAAATAGTATGGAGGTTCCAAAACCTAAAAAAAGAACTACTTTGTGATTCAGCAATTTTCCTCCTGGGTATATATCCCAAGAAAACGAAAATACTAATTCAAAAAGATATATGCACCACAATGTTCAGATAAGCATTATCTACAATAGCCAAAATATGGAGATAATCTAAGTGTTCATCAATAAATGAATGGATAAAGAAGGTGTAGTATATATACAATGGAATATTACTTGGCCATAAAACGAGAATGAAATTCTGCTATTTGCAACAATCTGGATAGACCTTCAAGGTATTATGCTTAGTGAAATGTCAAATAGAAAAAGACAAATATTCTATGCTGTAACATATATGTGGAATCTAAAAAAAAAGTAAAATAAACAAACTTATATACCAAAAAAGTAAAATAAACAAACTTATATACCAAAACAAACTTATATACCAAAACAGAAACAGACTCACAGATACACAGAACAAATTAGTGGTTACCAGTGGGGAGAGGATATGAGAGAGGGGCAAGATATGGGTAGGAGGTTAACAGATACAAACTACTATTTATAAAATAAACAACCAAAAGGATATATTGTACAGCAAAGGGGAATATTGCCATTTTTTGTAATAATTTTAAATGGGGTATAAGCTATACAACTATTGTGAATCATTATGTTATACAGCTGAAACTAATGTACTATAAATCAATATACTTAATAGAAAATAAAATAAAAAATAAATGTAAGATCTAACATAGAGAAAAATGAAAAACTTTACAAACTTAAGGTTTGCCCAGATTTATAGATAACAGACAAAACACAAGGACCATAAAAGAAAAATTGATAAGCTAAATTTCATGACTATTTAAATCTTCTAAAATTTTTTTAAAATAAGTCTCTTAAAATTGAAAGGTAAAACACAGGCTTGGAAAAATATTCCCAATATGCTTGGTTAACAAGGCTGCACATTAAAAATATTTTTAGAAATTTTATAGTTCCATAGAAATGGGAAAGACTAGAGGTCTCTTCAAGAAAATTAGAGATACCAAGGGAATATTTCATGCAAAGATGGGCTCAATAAAGGAAAGAAATGGTATGGACCTAACAGAAGCAGAAGATGTTAAGAAGAGGTGGAAAGAATACACAGAACTGTACAAAAAAGATATTCATGACCCAGATAACCATGATAGTGTGATTATTCACCAAGAGCCAGACTCCTGGAATGCAAAGTCAAGTGGGCCTTAGGAAGCATCATTACAAACAAAGCTAGTGGAGGTGATGGAATTCCAGTTGAGCGATTTCAAATCCTGAAAGATGATGCTATGAAAGTGCTGTACTCAATATGCCAGCAAATTTGGAAAACTCAGCAGTGGCCACAGACTGGAAAAGTTCAGCTTCCATTCCAATCCCAAAGAAAGGCAATGTCAAAGAGTGCTCAAACTACTGCACGATTGCACGCATCTCACACACTAGGAAAGTAGTGCTTAAAATTCCTCAAGCCAAGCTCCAACAGTATGTGAACCATGAAATTTCAGATGTTCAAGCTGGATTTAGAAAAGGCAGAGGAACCAGAGATCAAATTGCTAACATCTGCTGGATCATTGAAAAAGCAAGATAATTCCAGAAAAATATCTACTTCTGCATTATTGACTATGCCAGACCCTTCAACTGTGTGGATCACAACAAAGTGTGGAAAATTCTGAAAGAGATGGGAATACCAGACCACCTGACCTGCTTCCTGAGAAATCTGTATGCAGGTCAAGAAGCAACAGTTAGAACTGAACATAGAACAACAGACTGGTCCCAAATCAGAAAGGAATAGGTCAAGGCTGTATATTGTCACCCTGCTTATTTAAGTTACATGCAGAGTACATCATGAGAAACGCTGGACTGGATGAAGCACAAGCTGGAATCAAGATTGCCGGGAGAAATATCAATCATCTCAGATATGCAGATGACAGGACTCTTATGGCAGAAAGTGAAGAACTTAAGAGTCTCTTAATGAAAGTGAAAGAGGAGAGTGAAAATGTTGGCTCAACATTCAGATAATGAAGATCATGTCATCCGGTCCCATCATTTCATGGCTAATAGATGGGCAAACAATGGAAACAGTGAGAGACTTTATTTTATTTTATATTTTGGGGGGGCTCCAAAATCACTACAGATGTTGACTGCAGTCAGGAAATTAAAAGACACTTGCTCCTTGGAAGAAAAGCTATGACTAACCTAGACAGCATATTAAAAAGCAGAGACATCACTTTGGCAACAAAAATATGTCTAATCAGAGTTATGGTTTTTCCAGTAGTCATGTATGGATGTGAGACTTGGACTATAAAGAAAGTTGAGCAGTGAAGAATTGATGCTTTTGAACTGTAGTGTTGGAGAAGACTCTTGAGAGTCCCTTGGACTGCAAGAAGATCCAACCAGACCATCCGAAAGGAAATCAGTCCTGAATATTCTTTGAAAGGACTGATGTTGAAGCTGAAGCTCCAATACTTTGGCTACCTGATGCCAACAACCAATCAGTGGAAAAGACCCTGATGCTGGGAAAGATTGCAGGCAGGAGAGGAAGGGGACAACAGAAGATGGGATGGTTGAATGGCATCACCGACTGATTGACATGAGTTTGAGAAGGTCTGGGAGCTGGTGATGGACGTGGAAGCCTGGCGTGCTGCAGTCCATGAGGTTGCAAAGAGTCAGACATGACAGATCATCTGAACTGAATTGAACCGATAGTTCTATAATTCAAAGGAAAGCTATCCAAATATGAAAAACAGATATAATACTTGAATAATACTTTCCCAAAGTAAGATATATTATGATAATCACATGAAAAGTTTAGCATTAGTGATATACATATTTAAAACAAAGAGTAACATGAAATAGCATTTCATACACAATCGAATGGCCAGAGTTAAATAGATTGACAATGCCAATTATTTCTGAGATCAAGGGAATCTGAAATTCTCATATATGGCTCATGGAGGTACAAAAATATTAGACCACTTTGGAAAACAGTTTGACCGTTTTTTATAAAATTTATCATCCACCTATCCTCAGCAATTTTGTGTAAGAGAATAAAAAATATATATGTCTACAAAGATATTCATGTTTTAGCAGTTTTATTCATAATAATCAAAAGAGGAAAGCAATGGAAATGTTCACCATAAAATGATAATATATTGTGGTATATTCCATAGAATGAAATACTACTCATCAATAAAAAATAATAAAATAATGTTACAAGCAACACCATTTAGAGAAAATGAAAAAGAGCTGAACAAAAGATTAGCTTTCAGAGTACAGTGCAGACAGTATGATTATATTAACATGAAATTTATAAGTGTCAAAAAATCTAAAATAAAAAAAAAATCTAAATGACAAATCAGATCAGTATTATCTAACTGGGTCAGGGTATGGGGAGTGTTAAATGCAAGAGGTGAATAATAAAACTTTTAGGCTGAGAGAAGACTTGTATCTTTGATAAAGAAGTGGCCTTATGGTTGCATAAATTTGTCAAAAACTCATTAAATTTTGTGCATGATTACATTTTCTTACATGTAAATTAAACTTGCTTGTAAATCAAGAAACATACTATTGTTTACATTTGTGTCATATACATCCTACATCACCTTCCTCTTCATCCCACCACACACACTTTTGTTTTTCTTCTAACATCCATGCTATATATGCTTTGCGTGTGTGCACAGTTGTGTTAGACTTTTTGCAACCTCATGCATTGTAGCCCAACAGGTTACTCTGTCCATGGAATTTTCCAGGTGAGAATACTGGAGCAGCTTGCCATTTCCTTCTCCAGGAGATCTTCCCAACTCAGGGATCAAACCCATGGCTCTTGTATCTACTGCACTGGCAGGCAAAATCTTTACCACTGCAACACTTGGGATCCCATCCATATGTTTTAAACTTACAATTTTATTCTCATTCCAGAAAGCCAACATTCATTTAACTTTATTCTTCTTCTTCTTATTATTAAGGACCTGCTTGGAATTTGGCTATCTTCCAACTGTTCTACTCTTGGCAATGTGTCAAGCAGGGAAAGATCTGTTCCCTGCATTTATGTCTTCTGTACAATAAACAAACAATAGACATGATATAAATGTCAGGCAATGATGAATTGTGAGCAAAAAAGAAACTCAGGTTACAGAGATAAAGTGATGGCTATGCAATTTTTGACTGTATTCAGGAAAGCACTCTCTGAGAAGGCGATATCAGCTCAGACCTGATCATGAGAGGCACAGCAAGGTGATATTGGGGCAAGAGCATTTCAGGCAAAGGTAAAGGCTCATAATAAAGTTCTCACACAGCCAAGACTTTCAGAGGATATGATATTACAAATATGTTAAATAACACTCATATCAGCTTTCAGGGTAGGTTGATGATGCTGAAACAATTTCAATTCATTTCATTATTAAAATCTTAAGTGTGAGAATGCATCAATACTAGCATCAATCTTCTAATTCATATAGTTCCCAACCTTGAAGATCTCATTGATTTTTCATGTCATTACATTTAGACTAAGTCAATGTCATATTCATGAGACTTTTAGAACATTCTAGCAAAGATATAAAATGCCCTTGAAATTTTGCCTTTTAGAAGAATGTCTTTATAGAAAATGTATAATTTTTCCTCTCTGCTCTGTATAAGAGCCTGGATATCTTGTTCTTCAGAGAGTTTTACAGTATTGTTTTTCCTGGTTGCATCTTCAGTTTAGTTCAGTCATTCATCATGTCCAACCCTTTGCGATCCCATAAACTGCAGCATTCCAGGCTTCCGTGTCCATCACCAACTCCCAGAGCTTGCTCAAAGAGAATCAGTGCCCATTGTGATGCCATCCAATCATCTCATCCTCTGTCATCCCCTTCTCCTCCTGCCTTCAATCCTTCCCAGCATCAGGGTCTTTCCAAGGAGTGGAGTCAGTTCTTCATATCATGTAGCCAAAGTATTGGAGTTTCAGCTTCAACATCATTCCTTCCAATGGATATTCAGGACTGATTTCCTTTAGGATTGACAGGTTTGAACTCCTTGCCATCCAAGGGACTCTCTAGAGTCTTCTCCAAAACCACAGTTCAAAAGCATCAATTCTTCGGTGCTCAGCTTTCTTTGTGGTCCAATTCTCACATCCATAAATGACTAAGATGTATGTAACCATACATGACTTAACATGACTAAGATGAGTAAGGTTGTATCTTAAGTCTATTAAAAACACTGAGTAAGATCCTCATATTTGTCAGTTTTATACTAGGGACTTTACTTATAACAAGCCTTCATGCTCTTGTGTGCATATATAGACACACACATACATATACATATACCTGTACACATATATATATAAATATCCACACATTGACATATTTTGTGTAAAATAAATGTAATATTCATCTACATTTAAATATGTATACACAAATATCAATTTTACATGTGTACATATATTTTCCATTTGCATACATACTACATAAACATTTGCTATATATCAAATATGTGTCTATACCTGTACATCAAATTTGGTATTTGTCAAATTTATGTGTGTATATACATATACACATGTATATATTACAAACATACATTTATTATATACACATAACATATATATTTTTTAAACAAGAAAATGGACACTAAGGAAGGTTAAATAATTTGCCTAAGACCAAGAAAGATTTTGTTCCCAAGTTCTACCTTCAAACTTTAGATTCGTTGTAAGCCAAGAACATAGATTTCCTTTGCATTCACTGAGGACTTACAATAAAAGTAGGCAAAACATAGTGTTTGAATAGTGAAATCACCACTTACTTCAGATATACCCTTTACATGATAAGTTATAAAGTATTAATACAATGCCAAGGGTCTGGAGGAGATTTTGAAGAGGTTATGTTTTATATAATGTTATTTTTTCATATGCATGCAACAATATATGTAGCCTTCTGCATGGAAGAATATAATTATAGGAATGGGAATATCAAATGGAACTTTAGGCATCATTTTAGAAAAACTCAAGCTAGAAAGTCGCTGTAAATTGTGCTTGGCAAAACTCAAACTCTGTAAAACTCAATCTGATAAATCTTGCAAACATAGGCTGACATGAAAATGATTTGCTCTATCTGTGCTTCTGATAATTATATCAGAAATATATAAATAATTGAACTCCTAAAAGTAAGTCAGAGTATTACACATTTCAGTGAACCATTATATAGAGCTAAAATATTTTGGAGTAAGAAATACAATGTTTTGAAAACTCAACAAAGCTAGGATTCCCTGGTGTCTCAGTCGGTAAAGAGTCTGCCTGCAATGCGGGAGACTTGGGTTCAATCCCTGTGTCAGGAAGATCCCCTGGAGAAGGAAATGGCAACCCACTCCAGAATCCTTGCCTGGAGAATTCCATGGACAGAGGAGCCTGGTGGGTTACAGTCCATGGAGTCAAAAAGAGTCAGACAAGACTGAGTGACTAACACTTTCATTTTCAATAAAGGAAATGTCTCAACTTTACTTAATTAAAGCTAGTATATTACTCAATGGTTTCTCACCTTGCCCAGCAGTAAAGAATCCGCCTGCCAATGCAGGAGGTGCATGAGGACACAAGTTCAATCGCTGAGTTGGGAAGATCCCCTGGAGAAGGAAATGGGAACTCATTCCATTATTCTTGCCTGGAAAATTCCATGGACAGAGGAGCCTGGCAGGCTACAGACCATAGGGTTGCAAAGAAAAAACATGATTAAGCGACTGAGAACACACACATTATTCAGAGATATTAAATTTCCAATGGTGAGAATGAAGGGGATTTTGGAAGACTGTGTTTGTGCGACATAAAGATAAAATTCAACTAGAAATATATTAGTAAAATAAAGAGTATTGATATATATTGGGCAATAATTATAGGCTGGGACATGTTTTAAGTTCTTTACATCGATTAAGTGACATGATACTCCTGATTAATGATTTCCATAGTTGTGGAATCCAAATTCAGAGAGGTCAGGTGACTTACTCAAATTCATACTAGTGGTAGAACTGACTCCAGAGCTTGGTTTTTCAACCAATGTGCTACAGATCATGACTCAAAAATTTATACATAGTATGAAATGAAGTTTGTCCTTTCTGAGAAATGCTGTACATAATAGCAAACTCCCAAATTATTAATAATAAAGATAATAGAAGCATTATAATAATTTTGCTGAATATTGTACAAAATTGATACATTTGGTAATATTTTTAGAGTAATAATTTGTATATACTTAATAAAAGTTGGATTCTTTCCAGGGACATTCACCAGAGGGGGAAAAAAAGGAGGGATATGAGAGATCACATAGCCACCAAGCTACAGAGAAAAATGGGGTGGAAAGAAATCACTGAGGGTCACACAGAGTAACTGTGTGTTCCAAATTTCCAAAGATCTCATATGACTTAAGCTGTTATATCTGACCCAAGAATATCTGTGAACTTGCCTGCTGTCTACACAGGTTTGTACTCACATACCATAAAGTTTCACTTACTTAAAAACAAGCAATGCATTGTGTTCAGTCCTGACTGCACCAATAGCTGGCTGAATCTCTGGGATATTATTTAATCTATAAGAATTTGAATTTCACTATTTATATCAATACCTGCTTTATTAGTATTATTGAGTTGTTTGACTAACAGATAACATGTTGTCACTAAAATACTTCAAAATTTTGTGTTGCTAACAAGATGATGAAGAAAGATTTTTAAAAAATGCTGATGTGTTTCTTCAATTTTGAATGCAGGCAGACAGGAACAAAAGGCTTGTAGAATTAGCCTTGTGACAGATGCCTATTTGTTTTTTACAAAATCTAAAAACAAACCAAAACATGTGTGCAATCAGAGAGTCTAAAAGAAAGAAAATGATGGCTTACACACAAGCATACCTTGGAAAGAATAGGGTCATTTTAGGTGCATATAGTATGACTGAGAACATCTTTTGACAAATAAAGCAATAAGCACAGTCACTTTCAAAGCTTTTGTAGAAATTTTCAAAAACCTCTATGCCACAAGTTAAAGACATTAATTAAAAAGGGAATGTTATTTACACTGCTAAAAGTGCTTAGTTTATAATTTTCTTTTTTTCTTAGTTATAATTTAAAGTATTAATTCATGTGTTCTATTAGTACTTATTTCCTTTATCTCAAAGTATCTCTACTTTACTGCATCTTTTTTTCCTGAAATAATGTTTCAGATATTTGAAAAGATTATAAGAAAAAATGCTGAAAAATTATGGGAAAATTATACTTGGCAATTATATGAATTTCAAAATTATTTCCTTTTTATTTATGAGTAATCAGGATACCCCTATATCTTTTGACAATGTCTCTTCTTATGTCACCTACTGACTTACCTTGTCACAACTTTCATACTTATTTTAATACTTGTATAACTTATTCTTCTCCTTTGTATTCTTCTCAGTTACCATTTAAGGTGCTATATTAGAAATGTTATGTTAATCCAGATAATCAAAGATCTTCATATTTTTAATACAACTAATTTTGGATTTACCAGAAAAGTTATCAGAATTATTTATAGACTTCTAATTTATTTACAAACTTCTACTTATTTACAGACTTCTAATTTCATAGGTGTATTAACATTTCGCATCACAGGAACACAGTGATATTTACTAAGTCAAGTAAATTTTTGGAACAGATTACTGCTTTGGGGAAAAAGTATGGATTTATTGCATTTATTATATTTATTATATACGTAAGTTAGGTGCACTGTGAAATTATTGTAGCATAATGTTCAACCATCATCACAGGTAGTATATCTGCTAGGGTGGCTTATATTTAGCCACCCTAAATAATCTATGATTGTGAAAGCTGGACGTGCTTAACACACTGTTCTGTGTCCCACTTGGACAAAAGACTTTGAAAGTGATGAAAAGGAAAATAATAATGGAGACATGACTACTCTTTCCTTATGAGTGGGGGTAAAACATTTGTTTCAAATCCCTAGTTGTCTCTTTCACATATGGCTATTTCTTTTCTTTTTACTTTTTTTTTTCAATTTACTTCTACAAGGTTTGATTGAAATAGCATAATTCTACGTGACGTTTTCCCTTGATATATCTTGAATAACTTTACTTAAATGTGAAATATTTAAAAATGTCCATTGATTTGCAAATTTTTGTTTCCGTATTTGCCTACTGTAATAGGTAGTTGTGTGTTTTCTATTATGAACTATGAAACTCCATGTTTGAGCCTGGCTCTCTTCTTCCTTCTTTAATCACATTTTGTTGTGTGAGTATCTTGTTGTTTCTGTCAGTGACATACACTGCTTAAAAGTAGAGGTCATTGTCACATTAACTCAAATAGGAAAAACTTTTTTTTTTCCCTAATATGCAGCTGGTTAAAACGATTATAGAACAATTTTCAAGTTTGTACACTCCTGTATTCAACAAGAATGCAACATATTTCCAGTTATACTAAGCAGGAAATGCTATACACACTTCCCAGTGCAATATTTTCTTTCCATGGAAACACATTAGCTCCTCAGGCCCAGGGAGAATGCTTGATAGGAGGAAACAGAAAATAATAATAATAAAGGAAAGTATGGCTATATAAATTTAGGTAACAATTTCCAGGCATCATTCACACTAACCTATAAAGAGTATATATCAGACCATAGTCACTCAAATAATAAATTGGGAAGGCTATAAGTTCTTTTATTACACAGAACAAAGCATTTGTAGCCAAAAAGCATTTTGCAAAAGCTGTTTTGAAGAGAGCCTTAGGAGAACCTATCTACATTAAAAAATAAGCAGGATTTTGATTTTTCAGCATATGCGCAGTTTTGTACAATAACAGTGAGATAAAGAACTAACTGGAACAGTGACAATAGCATCAGGAATAGTGTATGTTTGAAGCAGCAAATGTTTGTAATTTAAATATTGAATTCTGAATGAATTAAAACCAATTCTTAAGACTGATTTGTAAATGAGTCTGGAGCGAGGAAATATTTGGTGTGATGTGGTCAATATAGGTGCAACACAGGGACTGTATTTGTAGAATTAGAATAAAGAAGAGGGCACTCCTACATGTGTGAAGCAGCATTCTAGTCACACCTGACTTTCTTATGCCACCAGTGATAATATATAACAATGACATCGTACTCTTCTCATGGTCAGTATGGACAAGGATACTCTTTACCTGTAAGTTTCCTCAACAGAGAGCTCCTCCAAGAAACTACTGGTCGATCAGCATTGCCTGTGAGTTGAAACCAATTAGTCATCTCTGACCTACCTATTCAGTAATGAGAATGGATTTGAAGTTAACAACAAAACACATCTGTAGTTATTCCTGTATTTTTGTGATGAGTTGAAGGCTCCTGTGAATGTGCTTCCCTCACCTTCCTGTGATATAAGGTGCTGAGAGTTCTTATGTGCTTGATGAGGGTAGAGAAGGTGGCCTATGGGACTAATGAGGGGCTTCTCAGGGTAATGACCTCGACAGAGAGGGAAAGTGATTGGAGAACTGATACAAAAGGAGAATTATATTGATTTTGAGATCCAACAGTGCTGATCTCAGCAGGACACAGACAGCAAGATAGAAACTGGCCAGTGTTCCCTAGGAGTAATTTCTTGAACTTTAAGAAAATAGTTTTTAGTTATTTAATTTTCTATTAGTTCAAACATATGCTATATGCATCTTGTTATCTAGATATATTTTTGAAAACAAATTTTAATATCCCAAATGGCATATTTAGTTGCTAAGATATAACTTCAGTATATGAACAGAAGAAAAGTTCATGTACAAAAATAGAGAAGCACTTGCATGTTAAAATGTGACAGAATACAAATATTAGCAAATAAAATGCAGATTTTGGGTTAACAATGTATTATTATCATTTTCAACTAGTATAATAACATAATGGTTTTTTGTCTTCCTGGTAAAATTTTGCAAGTTTGAAGAAAGTAATTTCTTAAAGACTCTATAAATAAAGGGGCTAAAGTTAATTATATGAAATGTCAGAAATGAAGCATATATATGTGCATGTATGGGTATCATATAAATATATATACATATATGAATAGTTTTAACATCTGGTCTAGAAAATCACTTTATACTCCAGATATCAAGAATAAAATAGTTATGGACTGTAGCATGTGAGAAACTAGCTCACCGCTATCTGAATACATATAGAACAAGGAAATTAATTTTGAAATTTAAAATATTCTTAAAAATGAATCTAATAAACATTAGGCAAAATATCCTGAAATATCTTTTTTTGATGGACTTTAGGATATGATTTAGGCTTTAGCATACCTAAATACATGGGGAAAATCTACAGATAATGTAAATTCTTGCTTGATTTTTAAAATTTTAAAATACATTTCCTTACAGATATTTGTTGGATTCCCTGTTCCACATTCATCTCTTCAAAATTACATGAGTGCACAAATTTATTGACAATGGCTAATGATTATGGTAAACATTCTCACACTCATGCTTGCTTTCCTAAATATGGGTTTCTGTAAATTTTGTCCCAAACATGTCCTGTCTAGATGTTAAATCATTGCTTAGCTGCTTTTGATACAGAAGGCAATGTTTGAAATTAATTTGTGAATATACTATCTTTTTCTCACAACTTATGGCAATATATAAAAGTTGATATTAATTTTTGATGTATGCTTGTGTTAACGTCACTACTAACCATTTGATGTAACAAGCATACATCACTAGTTTTTGTTACATCAAATGGTTACTAGTGATATTTGGTAAAATTTCAAATAATTGATTTAGCCTCTTAGTTGAACAATTTGTGCCTTCAACTACTGTTATTTTTTTCAAGAGCAACAAAGCAATAATATACAGTTATTTGTAAACAAACCCAAACAATGTAACTCTTTTGTGAAATGCAAAAGGTAATAAAACAAGTCTTTATTTTATGAAAGTAGGGGACAAGGCATTAAAATGTTATGTAATTTGTTTGTAGCTCACAAAGAGGTGTTGGTAGAGTCAAGAAGTCAGAATATCTGCTTCTTTAAGCATAAAACCATGCTTTTCAACAACCAAACTCCACATGGAATAAATAGGAGTAACAGAATTTCCAGTTTAAATACTGTGATTTGGGATAAAAAATGCCCCACAGTAAAGCGTAATTAAATCTTCAAATTCTTTAATGTAGTTTAGTTTCAGAATGTAAGATGAATTTAAGTTTTAAGATAAAAAATGGACATCTGAATTCACTTCATTATCACTTTGATGTGCAAAAATTATGGAGGAACTTTCTTCCAGGAAGACTTCAAGACACTCTTGTTTTTGAAATAATAATTCTCACTCCTACTCTCCCTTCAGATGAGGCTGTTTTGACAGTCTGAGTGGGTGGAGTGGGAAAATAATGTTTCATGTAGCCATGTAATACTTCAGGTAAAGATAGGCCTTATGAAAAATATCCTGTTTGAGAGAAAAGCAGATAGACACAAAGGAACTGCCATTTTTCAGAAATCAGATTTTGCAAATCACCTTTGTTCTCCTACCTACCCTCCTTTCCTGAAGCAATGTCTGAGTTTTTCTTTGCCAACAGCTAAACTAAAGTGAGAGAAAGTGGAGTGATCAGCTTCTCAGGAGGTCTTGAACTTGAGCCAGTTTGCCTGCATGACTATGCATGAGAGATGGCAGAGATATGACAGCTCTGCTGTCAGAAAGGCAGGGTTTGGTGTCATGATCTCAGTCTGGCCACATTCCTTTCCCTTTGGAGTGGGTTAGGATAACTAAATACGATGTGAGAGGCAGGGGTGGGATAAATTTTAAATGCACACACCCAGATTTTTTTTGAATGTTGTGACTAGTTTAGTTCCTTTAAAAACAATAAAGTCTGTGCTAACTCATATAAAATCACTTTGAAGACCTTTGGGTAGAGTCTCACTAATATATAAGAGAAAGATTAAGAAGGATAAAATTTGTATTTATAAAGGTGAATTTTTATCTTTATGAAAAAGTGGTACTTTCATAACATAATAATTTAGTTCCCTGCTTCACTTTCACACTCATAAATGATGGGCCTTTTCCTTTATAAAAGATGAAAGAAATCTAAAACATTTATTTTCTTAAAGAAGATATATGCTCTTACAATCCCTGTTTTACAGATGAGGAAAATAAGGGTCAGAGGGGTTAAGTGTCTTCCCAGGGTCACACAGCTAATAAATATTGGAGTCAGATTTCAAACCCAGGCTGTTTCCCTCCAGAGTCTACACAATTAAGCAATTCACTGTACAAGTCCAATACTTGAGAGTTCTGGGAGAGACATGAAACAAAAAGGAAACTGACTCACAGACAGACAAATAGAGGTCTTTACTTGGTTAAAGTTCACGGGTTTAAGAGGAAAAGAGTGAACTTGAAAAGTTATAGTCAAAGAAAAACCATTAGAGTTTATAGTTTTCAAGCCAGGGAAGCCCCAGGTCATGGCTAGTTCAAGGGTAACCATGAACAGGGTTGCTGTAGAGAATCGTGTTGGAAATTAAGTCTGAGGTTGCCTGATGAATCTCTCATGTGAATATCAAATTTCCATTGAAACAAATACTGGATTTGAATTTGATCCAAAATGAGGGGGAGTAGGATGGAGTTAACTATATGGTTTGGCCCAAAACAGAGGCGATAGTCTACAAAAGTGAACTTATAAAAATTTGGAAGTGACTAAGGGAGATTTATTTTACAGCAAGTGAATTGCAGCCATCAGAAATAGCCTTAAATTTAAATAGAAAGACATGATAGGAAAATTAATTTAAAACATGCTATTAATCTATAAATGAACCAGGACAGTGACATAAACCTGAACAGATACTTCTTTGGGGAGAAGACTTATAAAAATTGATTACAAATTAAAAGACAAGACAGAAATTTCCCCTCCTATCAAACTCATCCCCTATCACAGGTCCTTAGTGATGCAGCATTACAGAGATGATGGAATAATACTAACTAGATACGAACTATGCTAACTATAAGCTCACAGGCCCATCCTTAAATTAATACTATTTTCCACAGCTCTCCACCTCTATAATCAAGATACACTTATGCAGCTGATTGAAATAAACAGTCACACTCTGAAATGTGTCCCCAAATTATCATAAATGGCAAATGTAACAACAAAGTAGTAAAGAAATCACTTTGTTCAAGAACTCTGTGGTGTTTATAGATAAATCTCTGAAATGCAACAGCTATCCTGAGTTCCGATGAGGTTCTCTTTTTAATATTATATTTTGAGAATGAGAAAATGCACATGAATTTTTTTAATCTGCTCCAGGGAACTCTCATAGCTTTTACTGTCTGTGTTTTTAATGGTACTCCCTGACTGCTCACACTGCTGGAAAGCCTGGCATTGGGGACAGAAAAGCAATGTACCGTGGTCAAGAGTAACTATCATAGCAGTTTCACTTTGAGCAGGCTCTTTGCCCAAAGCCCTAATTCAAGTGTTGCTAAAGAGCTCTCCAGAGGTTGTAAAGAAAGGCAATTGCAAATGTGGAGCCCACAAAATCACTTTTATTTGCTTTGAAGTATACTTATGGAAGGTTTTTCATTCTGCTGTTCTTTCTTGTTAGGTCCCTAGTCTGCAAAGTGGGCAAGGCAGCACCCCGCTGTATTTGACAACAAGGCCAATTGCAAGAATGATAGATCATTTTATTACTTTTCTGAGATATATTCACCAAGTACAAGAAATCACACTATACTCCAAAAAATATCTTGTTTTCACATCTAACAGATGAATTGTAATTTATAAAAATAATTGATTCATGATAAATGTATAATATTGCATTGGTGTTCTAGATGGAAGTGCTTGCACAGTGAAAGTAATGTCAATTTTGTTCATAAATTTATTTGCATCTACTTTAATGTTTACTTTTTCAGAAGTACTTGCATTTAAGCTTTTTTCTTTTAATTGACTTTATTTTTTAATGAATTTTTATTGGAGTAGAGTTGATTTACAATATTGTGTTAGTTTCTACTATACAGCAAAGTGAATCAGTTACATTCTTTTCCCATATAGGTCATTATAGAGTATTGAATAGAGTTCCCTGTGCTGTACAGTAGGTTCTTATTAATTGTCTATTTTATGCATAGTAGTAGGTATATGGCTTCCCTGGTGGCTCAGACTGTAAAGCGTCTGCCTGTAGTGCGGGAGACCTGGGTTCAATCCCTGGGTTGGGAAGATGCCCTGGAGAAGGAAATGGCAACCCACTCCAGTACTCTTGCCTGGAAAATTCTGTGGACCGAGGAGCCTGGTAGGCTACAGTCCATGGGGTTGCAAAGAGTCAGACACAACTAAGTGAATTCACTTCACTTCAGCAGTATGTATATATCAATCCCAAACTGGGAGATTGAGATAAGCCTTTTTTGGCTTTAAATCATATCATTTATTTGCAAAAATAATATAATTAAAGGGATTCAAAGGGGTTTGAAACAAATATTCCTATATTCCCATCATTATTCTCCATAATACATTTTACTTCTTAATGACACTGGCATGCCTACTATTCAGCATTAAGTGTGGTAATACTCTATATGGGCTTTACATTTAACCAGGTTTTTCCTCCCAGTTTCTTATCACTCCACATTATAGATATCCACTGATGCCAGTATCAATGATTAAGTAAATAATTCCTTTTCTGTTGCTTTAATATATTGCTTTGTTGTAATATTAAATCTCCTTATATATTTAGTTTTGTTAGTGGACTTTCATTTTTGTTTTGCTTACTGGTTTGACTTTTTATTTTTAACACTGGTGAGATCATGATAGCACTTAAGATCTTTTTGTTCTTTACATTTACTACAAAATGTATCTGACACAAAAATAGAATACAGTAAAGCCCATGAGTGCTTTGCCATCTTTGTTTTACAGTTTCCATATTGTTCTTTGCAGATTTTCCTCTCATCCTATTGTCTAGTTGATTAATCATATTTTCTCTATTGCATTTTAACTCATTTTCAAGTTATTGACTCTATATTATTCTAAAGGGAACACAGTGTTTATAAATTCATTTATACACTTGAATTGAAATTTGAAGTTCATCAAAATCACCATCTCCTCCTGAACAGCTATAGCCATTGGAAATCTTCAACTCTGATCTGACTGTTCCATCTTTCTTAGGATTTTACTATGCTACTTAAAGTCCATCATTTTTTAATTCCATACCCTAAGTTTATCTTTCACTAAAATTGTTATAAATCAAAGTGCTCATTAGAGTTTATCCATATGTTTTCTAAGCTCATCAAAATGTTTTCCTCCTGGGCTTCATTTCCTTCCTGTTGAAATAATACACTTTAGACATTCTGAGGGTAATGATACAGAAATGGTAAGGCCTCTAGACCTGTGCCTGAAAGCATATTTGTTTTACCATTAATCCTGAATGCTAATACAAGTAAGGATGGAATTTTCTGTTCACCATGATTTTCCCTTGGGCTGGACGTATTCTTGATGCAAGTCATTGTTCTTTCTTCTCCTCTCTGCCACTATTCCTCCTTTCGCATGGGTGCTCAGTTTATTCCTGTCTTGCTCAGTTCTCTCCTTAGGAGGGAAGTATTTGGGGGCACCACTTCTACCTTCTTTCATCAGACCATGTTGTATTATCATAAATATTGCCTTCCTCTTTCTTTGGAAAGTCAAAGTAATGCGAACAAACACTTTATTTCATTTGTTACTGTATTGCCAATGCCTGGAACAGTGCCTGGCATATGACAGGTCCTCAAAGTATGACTGTGGAGAGAATGGTTAAAAAGTATGTATTTATAGCTGATTTTGTACTAAAAGAGTAATTATCAATTCTGGTTGCTCATGAAGATAGTTGGACAAAACATAATTGTGATCCATATCTGACTCTTAGGTTTTGGATTCATTTGACAGAGAGAGCATTGATGGTGACAGAGCATCAGTATTTTTAAAGCGCTACCCAGCAAATTCTAATATGAAGTTACCGTAGAGGAAGGACCACTGAGGATGCTTCTTAATTTTCTCTTTCAATTTGCTTCTCTCAACATGGCGCTGTGCTTAGTCACTCAGTTGTATCCAACTCTTTGGGACCACATGGACTGTAGCCTGCCAGCCTCCTCTGTCCATGAGATTCTCCAGGCAAGAACACTGGAGTGGGTTGCCATGCCCTCCTCCAGGTGATCTTCCCAACCCAGTGATTGAATCTCGGTCTCCCACAGTGCAGGCAGATTCTTTACCATTTGAGCCACCAGGGAAGCTTGAGAATACTGGAGTGGGTAACCTATCCCTTCTCCAGGGGAACTTCCCAACCCAGGAATTGAACCAGAATCTCCTGCATTGCAGGCTTATTCCTTACCAGCTGAGCTACCGTGAAAGCCTCTTAACATGGTACAATACAATTAATTAGATTCCAATTAATCAAATTTAAAACCCATTCATTACTGTTCTTCCAGTTCATACCAGATCATACTGACTATAGCTTCAGAATAAAATAATCATCATCTCCAACATCTGAGCACTTTGTGTGTTTGCCCTCACCTTTCCTTCACACTAACGAAATTCTTTAGGATTCTAATTCTAATTCTTCCACATACAAATAGACACACTTCGAACTTTTATATGTTATCATTTTTTCAATCTTCACATCCTTTACACTGCTTTGCTTTTCGTGGTGCTTTTTAAAATTAATACTATATTATATTATAATAGTGTGTATAGCATGGTAAACATATATACATATGCACATGTTTAGTAGTAAATATAAAAAAGGACAATTCTTTCTTATTTTTTAGATGAAATATAGTTGAGTTACAAAGTTGTGTTAGTTTCTGATATATAGCAAATTGATTCAGTTATACACATGCTCATATGTATATATATACACACACATATATATGTATATATAATCTTTTTTATATTATTTTCCATTACGGTTTTTTAAAGGATATGGAATATAATTTCCTGTGCCAAACCATGTTGCCTTACTGTTTATCTATTTTACATATAGTAGGTTGTATTTTCTAATCCTCAAATCCTATTTTATTCCTCCCCCACTCCTTTTCCACTTTGATAACCATGTTTGTTTTTCATGTCTGTAGATCTATTTGCTTCATAAATAAATTTATTTGTGCCATATTTTACATTCCACATATAAATGATACAGGTATGGTATTGGAAAACAATTCTGATGGTTTATTTAAGTCACTTAGTAGTTCTTCTTTGCTCATAGAACTTTATGGTGTTTTTAAGAAGTGAAGCATTCAGCTTTAGTGGATAAATTCCTGTTAATTTAAGACAATCATTATCGATTCCTTCTTTGCCAATAATTATCTTATGAATGGTCCTATCAATGTCTTTGGGCCAATGAGTAATTAGGGGAAGGTTGCTATCATGCATATGAAAACTATATATTTTTGTGAAAAAAGATAAATATGCATTAGGAAACTGACCATTTGGACTCCTTTCTGCTTTCTCTTTGTTCTGTGAGAATATGATCCCTAGTTCTACAGTAGCCGTCTTGTGACCATGAGATGATAATACCCCCAAAATGGCAAACAGTAGATTAGAAAGGACCAGCAAAGATGGAAAACAGCAACAGCAATAGTAACAACAGTCACAGCAAAAGAACAATGGGACCACAGCTTCTGGAATTCCTAGAAAGTAAAAAATAAATGGCCAGTGTCTAGTCTACTGTTTTTTAGAATTTCTGTCATTCACATTTTTTTATTTTTTTAATTTTAATTTTTACTTTATTTTACTGTACAGTACTGTATTGGTTTTGCCATACATTGACATGAATCCACCACGGGTGTACATGCGATCCCAAACATGAACACCCCTCCCACCTCCCTCCCCACAACATCCCTCTGGGTCATCCCCGTGCACCAGCCCCAAGTATGCTGTATCCTGCATCGGACATAGACTGGTGATTCGATTCTTACATGATAGTCATTCACATTTTAAAACAATCACACTGGACACGAGATTCACTTCAGTTTCAAAAACTCTTATTTAATATATTTTTAACATACTGTCAATTACACTTATAATCAATTTATATTTAACTTTATGTTATAAGATGCCCCATCACTGATAACATTTTTTCCCTCTTCCCTCATGTTGAAAATAGAGCATTTTTTTTCTAGACATGTTGTTGAATGCCTTTTAATCCTTGCATTATGTATATGCACATAACTTCCCTCTGTTTAACAGTATAATATTCTTCGGCCCCAGTCTTCTTGCTCAAGAATGTATAGATTAATTGCAGTGCTTTATGGTTTTCAGCATTGCAGATTTAACATCTCATGTTAGATTGCCTTTCTTTTCCTTGCCTTGTCTTTAAGTCAGGGTGTGTGTGAGATTCCCTTTATCACTTCTGAAGTTTCAAAGGCACATAGGGAGGCTTTTGTCTTTTTGCTAATCCTGAGTGAAAACTTTCAACTATCATCAGATTAGCAAATATTTCCCCTCTACAAGTTTGTCTCCAGTTTTCTTTTTCTTCTTTTAAGTTGTAAAATATTTTTATGAGCCATCTCCTCAATTTCTCCTCAAAAGACTTTTAATTCTCTCTCATCCCTGAAATTTTGCTCACTGTCATCAGTTTTTGATCTTCTAGACCATTGTTTCAAGAGTGTGCATCTTCTCATTAAGCTTTTTGATAACCCCCTGACTGTCATTTTTAAGTTAATATTATAGTGCTCTACTTGAAAACTTTATCACTGCTGTTTTTGGTAAAGTTTTACATTCTCCCTAAAACACTCATGTTTCTCAACTGATGCTGAATCTGCTAGTGCAGGAACCACACTTGGGACCACTGCTTTAGACAAAGGAATCCTTGATTCCTTTTGAAAATGCATTTAAATCTTTCAGAAAGTAATGACACATTTAATACATTCTGTTGTTCACATTTTATTTGGTACTCTTGTTTTTTCTTTTGTTTTTACCTTTTCTAAGGAAAAAGAAGTGACATTATTTTTCTACTCTGCTTCCTTCTAAAGATTTTAAACAGGAAATGCACACTGGTGGGTTCTTCCATTAGTTATAGGGTGAATGACCAGTACTGAAGAGCTGAAGCAGTGTGATTCCCTGCCAAAGATGCACCATAAAGCAATGTCACCCTTACTTCATGATGGTCTGTGATGAGTGATCTGTAGAACAGATAAAAGCAAACTAGCTGTTGTGTGACATTTGCTTTTATTACTGTAAATGATATCATGTGTTTGCATTTACTTTAAAGTTGATCAAATGTAACAGGAGACAGTGTTGACAGATGCTGAAAAGTGTTAACCTTTCCTTTCATCTTTTTTGCTTATGTGTATCGTGTACCTTGGGCTTCTCAGATAGTTTTATTAGCTGATGTATGAAATGTTGTACAAAATACTCACACAAAGAATTTCACTCTTAGAAATAATTATCTGTAATTCTATAAATGATACAGTCAAATTGTATGGTTCATGTATGGTAAACCAGATCCTTTAACTAAATAAAACTGGCTTATATAAAGATGCATTATTAAAAAATTAGTTTTGAATGTAAGTCCAGGCATGCAGGTAACTGATTTATCCTAGGTGTGATTTTCAGTAAATTTAGCTCAATTGATTTATATGAATTAAAATGTAGTTATTTCTTAAAATTTGACATTAAAATTTCAAAGGTTATATTATTTTTCTTATGTATTTACTAATCTAAATGGACATAATACAGAACAATTATTTATAGACTTCTCTTAAAGCAGATGGAAGAATTCTGATTTATCCTATGAAGTTAGTGTAGGATCCCTTGGGAAATTATAAAGACACTCTGTCTATAATACTGTACATATATATCATATTATAAACTTTATTTTGTACTGAATAAAATTGGAGAACATTTTGCAGCTATAAATCGATGGATTTTAATTTTCATCATTGTTGCCTTGAAATTCCACTTCTTAAATCAGAAATACATAAGATAGAAAAAGTTGACTACTTGACCTTTTTAGCAAGACAAAATCAAAAAAAGCTTTTAATCGTCCTGAGAATATTTTATATTTTCATTGGTTTTTCTCTCCTTTAATGTCAGGTGAAGCTTCTCAATCTGCCTTGGGATCATTGTTGAAGAAGAGAAGCTACTCTCTAACAGAAGTTGAGGAGAATCACATGAAGAAACGAAGAGATAGAAAATGAGGCAGGTCGTACAGGAGGTACACATACATATGGCAACAATAAAATCAGAAATGAAAAAATGAAAGACACGATAGCCACCACAGAAATACAAAGAATCATAAAAGGTTACTATGAGTAATTATATACTAATAAAATGGACAATCTAGAATGGATGGGCTAATTCCTAGAAATGTATAACCTCCCAAGACTGAACCATGAAGAAATAGAAAATATGAACAGATCACTTACCAGCCATGAAATTGAACCCATAATAAAAGCAGTTCTAACAAACAAAAGTCCAGGACCAGATGGTTTCTCAGTTGAATGCTACCAAATATTTGAAGAAAATTTAACAGTTGTCTTTCTCTGTAAGACCAGCATTACCCCATACTAAACAAAAGCAATACTAGAAGAAAAAGCAAATCTAGACAAATATCACTGATGAAACTAGAAGCAAAAATCCCCAGCAAAATATTAGTAAACAGAATTCAAGAACACAGTATTACATCATACACGTTTCAGTTGGATTTTCAAAGGTGCAAATTTTTGCAAAGATGGCACAATATCTCCAATTCAATCAACAGAATATATTACATTAACAAATTAAGAATAAAAACTATATGATTGTCTCAACAGATGAAGAAAAAGCTTTTGAAACAATTCAGGTCCCATTTATGATAAAAACTCAACAAAGTGGATACCTCAATATAATCAAGGCCACATATGGAAGGCCACAGCTAATGTTATACTCAAGGGTGAAAAGCTGAAAGTACTTCCTCTAAGACAATGGACAAGACAAGCATGCTCACTATTGGCCACATTTATTCAACATAGTATTAGAAGTCTAGCCATAGTAATCATATAAGAAAAAGAAGTAAAAGGAACCAAATTGTAAAGGAAAAAGTAAAAATCTCACTGTTTGCAGATGATACGATGTGATATTTCAAAATGATATTAGCAAAATTAGCAAAAATTGTAAAAAATTCTGCCCAAATCCTACTAGAACTTTTCAATGAATTTGATAAAGTTGCAGGTTACAAAGCTAACATACAGAAATCTGTTGTATTTCTGCATTCCAACAAAGAAACTGTCATAAAAATTATTAAAACAGTAAGAAAATAATCCCACTCAGAATTGCATCAAAAACAATAAAATACTTAGGAATAAAATAAGTCAAACCAAGAAGATAAAAGACTGGTACTAGGAAAATTATGACAGTAATAAAAGTAATGAAGATGACACAGAAATGGAAAGATATACAGTGTTCATGGATTGGAAGAATTTAAATGGTTAAAATGACCATACTACCCAAAGCAATCTACAGATTCAAACCAATTCCTATCAAAATACCAATGGTGTATTTCATAGAACTAGAACAAATAATTCAAAAATTTGTATGGAAATATAAAAGACCCCAACTAGCCAAATCAATCTTGAGAAAGAAGAACAGATCTGGTGGTATCACACTCCCTGATGCCAAACTATACTACAAATCTAGTACTGGAACACACGAGAATGACACATAAATTAATGGAACAGAATAGAGAGCGCAGAACTGAACCTACGTTTATATGGGCAATTAATCTATGACAAAGAAGGAAAGAACACACAATGGAGGAAAGATAAGCTCTTTAGCAACGGATGTTGGGAAAACTAAATAGCAACATGCAAAAGATCAAACTGAGCCACTTTTTCACACTGAACACAAAAATAAATTCAAAATGGGTTAAAGAATTAAGTGTAAGACATGAAACCATAAAACTTTTGAAAGCAAACTTAGGCAATATGGCCTTTAACATTGGTGTTAGCAATACTTTTTTAGGATATGTCTCCTAAAGCAAGAGAAACAAAAGGGAAAATAAAAAGCAGAAATATACCAAACTGAAAACCTTTTGCACAGTTAAGGAAACTATCAACAGAATGAAAAGACCACCTATTAAATGGGAGGAAGTATTTGCAAGCAATATATGAAAAAAGATATCAAAATTATATTCATAACATATGCAATTCAATATCAAAAACACAAACATCCTAAATTTTAAAATGGGGTGGCTTCTGTGGTAATGATGTAAATTAAAAATTTAGTGGCTCACAACATGATAGAGAAACAATGTACTTACCAAATTAAAAATATTCATGGCACATGCTTGTAAATTACTTGGCTGTGGCATACATGAGACTCATAAATGCATGAAAACTGATTCAATATTATAAGAATTAAGATAAAATTCACAATTATTAAAAGCTACACATTTCTTCTCCAAATAGAAGAAGAAAATCTTTTAATTTGGCAGCATGTACTTTTTTTATCCCTTTGCCTTTCACAAGTTAAATTGTAAAGTTCTGATAGCTAGACAAGCAAGTTATTTTGACAACATTATTCTGCAACAGGATTTCTCTGTATGAAGAAAAAATTACCTAAAATAAACAAGATAGCTGAAGGAAGAAAGAAGGGTAAGAAAGTTCTATACAAGATCTTTTCTGGAGTTCTGGATTTTGAAATTCTCATTCGGGACACAGGTGTAATATCTTGGACCAGACAGTGAAAAACTGGGTTTTGTGTGAGCACAGCCAAAAAGAGAGCTAAGAGCCAGTCTTGGGGAAGTCAAAGCCAGCTTAGTTTATGTCTTGAACCTAAGATGGATCAATGCTGGTCTCCTAAACTTGAATTTAATAACTGGAAGTGCAGTCATACATTTATACTCACATTGTAGTCATATACCAAAAAAAGAAGTCTCTCTTTCCCAGGCTTTATTTTCCTAATGTAAGGGCAAAACTTCTTAGATAATCATAGCTAGAAAACCACTTCCTTTTTATCTTAGACTTTGGGACACTGAATCATATAATTTCTGAAGCACGCAGCTTACAAAAATGAATGGCGAGCAGGAGAGTGTGACAGATTTTATAAATCAACTTTAGGGGAGAAATCATTTCACAGCCTACAGAATTTGAGTAGTAACTTTGTTTTGTGGGTGTCATAAACATAGTTCTAATACCTTTCTATTTTCTTATTATAAGCGTTGATGAATAGGTTTTTGGTTGTCTTTGTCAATAGATTAGATGAGTAATAAGCTGAATGTAGCTGTCAGCCAAGTTCTTATTGTGTGTAATATTATTGACTTTTCAACTTTCTAACCACAGAGAATTTGACTCATAAGACATACAGGAGGGTAAAAGACTCTGAAGATATTAGGATGTCTATGTATAACCATATTTAGTATATATGAAAACAAAGAGTGCAAAAAGTTAAAAATAATTTGAAATTTTTTAAAAATTTTTGAGGCATACATTCTGTTTTTTCACCTAGTCTTTTATTTATGTGAAAGTACTTTATGTGTAGAATTTCAGATGTGAAAGGAAACCTCAGATCAAATTGTCATATCTCTATCAGTATACAGGGAAAGAAAACTCCCAGGAAAATTATTTTTTTCATATAAGATTACATATCTCTTGGTCTTCCCTGATGGTTCAGTGGTAAAGAATCTGCCTGCAAGACAGGAGACATATGTTTGATCCCTGGGTTTGGGAAGATCTCCTGGAGGAGGAAATGGCAACGGGCCCCAGTGTTCTTGCTGGGAAAATCCTAGGGACAGAGGAGCCTGGAGGGGCTACAGTCCATAAGGTAACAAAGAGGTGGACGTGACTGAGTGATTGAATGTGCATGCGCACACAAGCGCACCGCCCCCCACCCCCCACCCCCCACACAGACACATTTCTTAGTAATGACAATTCTAGAATCTGGTTCTTCTGGATCCCTAGCCGCTATTCTTTTTCATATCATTTAAGGTTTATTTCTATACTTACTTTTAGTGACAGGGTTGAGGGAAAGCAGATCTATTGCTTATAATGGCACTCCATGAAAAGAAGTAAAAAAAAAAAATTATTATACACTAGGAGAAGAGGGCAACAGAGGATGAGATGGCTAGATGGCATCACCTACTCAACGGACATGAATGTGAGCAAACTCTGGGAGATGGTGAAGGACAGGGAAGCCTGGCATACTGCAGCCCATGGGCTCACAAAGAGCCAGACATGACTGAGCGACTGAACAATAGGAACAGTGCTTAACCAGACCACGTCTTTTCTTTTTCTGCTGTTTAACATCTAGATAACCAAAGCTAGAAAATAGCTTCCTTCTCATGTTAGAGTTTTGGAAGAATGGTGAACAACTGCATCATGTAATTTTAAAATCACATTTCACATAAAAACAATTGGATAAGAAGGCAAAGGTTTAACAAATTTTATAAATCATGTTTTGGGAAAAAACAATTTAAAGATGTAATTATGTAATAGAAAATAATATTAATTCAATTATAAGATAAAGAGCAATAGTAATTTTCCTTGAACTGATCCCTGTATTACTGTACCCACATGACTTCATACACCATAATCTTATACTAATGACATACCAAAAGGCATCTATTAATACTTAATTTTTTATATTTTACTCTAAATTCCTCATAATATGATGTTTATTCAACACTTTTCTTCTAATACTTTGCTCCCTTTTCTAGTACATTTGATCTTTTTTTCTTTATCAAGATATTCTCATTACTAGTTCCCTCTTAGCCTTCTAGAAAGCATTCTGGTTTTTCATGGCTCTAAGTGACTAAGATGTGCCTTAACACTGAACTCTAAGTGGTACACAGATGGTTCAGGGTTGGCAAAATTTTCACGCAGTAACAAAGATCCCTAGGATTTCGGGGATTTAACACAACAAAACTTTTTCACCCATGATTAATTTCCAAAGCCTGTTGGAGGAAAGACTTCATGTATAATCACTCAGGAGGGAAGCTGACCAAGGCAAGACTGAGGCTGAGAGGCCTCATCTCAACACAAGCTTTCACAATCACTGAGACAGGAGAAAGGAATGTGATGATTAAGTGAAGGTGTTTCAAGTTTCCTCGTAGAAGTGACACAGGCATTGTGAATCTCATTTTAGTGCCAAGATGAAAACAATAGCTGTCTCTAACTTCAAAAAGGGATCTGCTGGGAAATGCAAACTTACTCTTTGCCTAGAGAGAAAACCAGAACATTTATGATGGCAGATTGTGTTCTACATACTCAGGCCCTAAATTCTATTATCACATTTTGTGGTAGGCAGGATTCTGAGGAGACTTCACAGTTGTCATCCTCTGAAATATAGTCAGTACTATCTCCTGTAAACATATTACAGGACTATCTGCAAGTATGATATTACTCTCATGATCAGGCTGCCTTACAGGGCAAAGCTGAAGGGATTTTGCAGATGTAATTAAAGGCCCAAACAAGTTGATTTTGAGTCAACCCGAAAGAATATTATGTCAGCTAGGTCTGTCTTAATCAAGTGATAACTGTTAAAAAATAGTGTGTGGACATTCCTGCAGAAAGAAACTCTGTTTTTCCAGCTTTGAAGAAGTAGTCTGGCATGTTGTGAGAAGGTCTGAGCGGATTTTAGAGAGGGCCACATGGCAAGGAGCCAAGAAAGGTCCCTAGCTAACAGCTAGCTTAAACTGCAGCCTAGGAAGACACTGAGCTGAGAATCAGACTAGATATGCCTAGGCTCTGAGACCACAGAACCTGTGAATAAGGAAATGCATGCTGTCTTAAGCTTTTTTATTTGTGATAATTTGTGGTTATACAGTAATAAAAATAACAAAAATTTTCATGCTCATTAAGAATCATCTATTTTATACATTTTTAAAATTTAATAGATTATATATTTGAGTGTAGTTTTAGCATTGATTGCCAATTTCTTCATTTCCCAAACGATAATGTGTGTCTATTATGAGCCAGCACTAGTGGTATTGGTAATAGCCCAGCAAATACATCAAGGTTTTAAAGTTTCTAAATAGAGACAGGAAATAAATGCACAATTAAAAAAAAAGACTTGCTTTTTATAAATCAGTCTTTCATGAAGCAGATAGCGATTCATTCATTCATTCCACTAATAGTTCTGTGTCTACAATGTTCCAGAACATGGAAAGAGGCTAGGTTTTATAAAACAAGTGACACATGACATAGTTTTTAAAAAAGACTTGTGTCTGCCCTGTATTAAATAAAAAGATGAAAAGAACATGTCTTGACATGTATACAAACCGTGCAAGCCCTTTATGAGATGAAGGGCAAAGTAAATTCTCTTTATCCTGAGGATGGAAAATGCCAAAATCTAAGCAGCAAAAGGAGTACTGGTGTTGGAGGAGGGGGTTCCTTTAAATCTCAATTCATCAGTGACTTTGATGTTATTCTACCTGGATCTGAGGACAGCAGAGGTTAGTTGAAGAAAATTTTAAAAAATCTCTCTGCAGGATTTGGTCATTATTCATTCTTCAGAGGATTTTAAATGTAAGATCTCACTTAGGATGGCCCAGGTCCACAGACCCCAAGGTGGTTTAAAATTCCCCAGTAAATTTCATTCCTGGGCCTCTAAGACTCAGAGCAATGCAGATAAAGACTGGCTGAACAGAAAATATCAGAGGACAGTATAAATCTTACCTTAATTTTCTTGGAATTGTTTCTGGCTTTATCATAAGTTTTTAAGAATGTTGTATGGAAGTCAGTGACAGGAATAAGAACAAGAACTAACCACCCCTTTCTGTTTTCTAGCTTTGGTCAATCAAGAGAAAGCATGCTGTCAACAGCCTTCACCGCAGACATCTAGTCAAGCAGGCTCAGCCAGAGATTGATTCACAATTGAACTATGTTTTCACATGATTAACCGACTCATTCACACCTGAGCCACATTTTAAGGGTGGAATGGGGAAGCTTTCACTTTTGCAGCCCATACTCTATCACTCTTGTGAACAGAGGCCTCCTGATGACACTGCTCCCAATCTTGTGCTGTTTACTAACAGAAATTAACTTTTGAGGGGAAAAAGAGGTTAACTGCTAATTTTGTTATTTAGCATTTAATTTTCTGACATGAATTTCATCTTTAAATATCAACTCCAAATTCAGTTTTTGATTTGTAACACCTGAAAAGTAAATCTATACTGTCAAATTGAACAAAATCAGTTTCAAATCTGCAACTGAGGAAGTGATCTGAAATAAACTGAATCTAGGATCCCTCTTTCTCACTAATAGTTTTGGCATTTTTGTAGGGAGTGTGCAATATGTGGCATTCCATAGTAGGAAGGGAAAACAGATAATTATCCCTTCTAATCTGTTAAAATATCAACCTCATAGAAAAATCATCCTAAGAATGCATATAAAATTTTAAATTTGGTTAATTTTTCTCATCATTATTCAACGTTTTAAAAGCTGGAAATAAAGTTTTTCATTTAGACTCTTTACAGTGCTTTTGAGCTAAATTAACTAAATCAAAGATATTATACTTATATTAAAATTGCACCCATATTTTAAGAGTCAGCTGAAGAATTTGTTGCACCTCATAATCATTTCCTTTAGTTTTATTGTAGTTAAAAATGCAATAGATGCTGTATAATTTCTGGTAATAAATAGTATGAATTGAACGTCATTTGTGGGTAGATATTGTTTTTTAATTTTTAAAAGAAATCCTAATCCCTAGATCATAGTTTGAAAAGTGCAGTCATTAAGTATGCCAACATAGGCTTTAGTTTCATTACAAAAGGAAGAATAGATAATCCCCCCGAAAGGAGTGCCATTTAATCCCCAGTGACTGTACAAATCATGGTCTCTTTGTCTCTGTCTCTGTCTCTGTCTCTCTCTCTCTCTCACACACACACACACACACACACACAAATGCCTACTTGGCTATTAGACCTTGTATCCTGCCAGCTTTTGTGCTAGCACTTCTGCAAAAGTAACCAATTCTATCATTTTGACCAAAAAGATATATTTTCTTCTTGAGAAGTGAATCTCAGTATTAGAAGAACTTTTGACTTTCCCCCATATCTCTAAAATAAATGAAAAGATCACAGCTAACAGTGACAGAACAAGTAGAATAGGGAGGCAGTGTGATGTTCAGTGACTTTCCAAATGCATTCTTCAGTATGTGGCTAGTGTTCTTCATTATGATAAAAGTTACATCATTGAGAGAGTGACTAGACTTTGAATGCAATTTAGTGATAGGGAAATGGCACTAAGATGCTTTAGTGGGTATCATTTAACATACTTTACATTGAACTGTCATCATGTTGGGGAATATTTTGGCCAGTAATTAATATGAATCAATGCAAAACAGTTCATTTTAGTCGCTCAGTAGTGTCCGACTCTTTGTGACCCCATGAATCGCAGCACGCCAGGCCCTCTTGTCCATCACCAACCTCCGGAGTTTACCCAAACTCATGTGCATTAAGTCAGTGATACCATATAACCATCTCATCCTCTGTCATGCCCTTCTCCTCCTGTCTTTGAACTTTCCCAACATCAGGGTCTTTTCAAATGAGTCAACTCTTCTCATCAGGTGGCCAAAGTATTGGAGTTTCAGCTTTAACATCAGTCCTTCCAATGAACACCCAGGGCCAATTTCCCTTAGGATGGACTGGTTGGATCTCCTTGCAGTCCAAGGGACTCTTAAGAATCTTCTCCAACACCACAGTTCAAAAGCATTAATTCTTCTGCACTCAGCCCTCTTTATAGTCCAACTCTTACATCCATACATGAACACTGAAAAAACCATAGCCTTGACTAGACGGACCTTTGTTGACAAAGTAATGTCTCTGCTTTTTAATATGCTGTCTAGGTTGGTCAAAACTTTCCTTCCAAGGAGTAAGCGTCTTTTAATTTCATGGCTGCAATCACAATCTGCAGTGATTTTGGAGCCTCTCAAAATAATGCAAAACTAGCCAGGTTGTAATGGAGTGTACTTGAGTTCTTGTTTATATGACTTTTGCTTCTAATTTGTTGCAGGTTCCTTATAAAAATTTTTTCTTACTCTAATAATATCAATGAATGTTAGAGATCTTATCCCTCTGTTTATATAGAGGAAAGTGAATCTTAGAAAGATTAGGTATATTCCTATTCATTCATTTATTCATGCATACATAAATTTATTCATCAATTTTTTGATGCTCTGATGCAAACACCCAACTATGTTCAGGTCACTGTCCCAGGTGCTAAAAAATCTTAACAGAATTCTAAATCTAGAAAATAGCAGTCCCAGGATTGTGAACAGAGAAAGCTTGTGATTTCAAAACAATATATTATAAAAAAGAGGTTAAGTTGAAGTTTCAGTTTAGAATTAGTGTTGAAACTCAAGTAGTTTTGGAGACCTAAGAAGAATTTCCCACCAGGCTCCTCTGTTCATGGGATTCTCCAGGAAAGAATACTAGAGTGAGTTGCCATTCCCTTCTTCAAGGGAACTTCCCAATCCAGGGATTGAGCCTGGATCTTCTGCATTGCAGGCGGATTCTTTACCATCAGAGCTACCAAGGAAGTGCAAGCAGAATCTGAGTAGCCAACATAAAATTTTGATGAACTAACTTGAAGCTGTTATATACTGATGAGCATAGTACAGTGATTCCTTCCCTGCTCTTGAATTTTTTTTTATATTGTTAGAGTTTGTGGAGTTTGGGGACAGAGTTAAGCTCAAGGTAAAGTTGCTTCAACAAAAGCCAAATTTAGAGGATTTCTTGCCTCTTTTGACACAGTGTTATTCCTAAACCATCCATGTCATTACTGGGATATAGCAATCAACCTCGGAGAAGGGAAGGGCACCCCATTCCAGTACTCTTGCCTGGAAAATCCCATGGATGGAGGAGCCTGGTGGGCTATAGTCTGTGGGGTCGCTAAGAATCAAACACGACTGAGTGACTTGACTTTCACTTTTCACTTTCATGCATTAGAGAAGGAAATGGCAACCCACTCCAGTGTTCTTGCCTGGAGAATCCCAGAGACAGGGGACCCTGGTGGGCTGCTGTCTATGGGGTTGCAGAGAGTCAGACACAATTTAAGTGACTTAGCAGCAGCAGCAGCAGCAGCAGCAGCAAGCAGCAGCAATCAACCTGACAAATTCACTGAAAGGCAGGAATTCTTTGGACAGAGTAGAGTTTCCTTTGAATCCACTTCTCTAATACTATGTAAATTGAGTGCTCCAATGTGGAATTACTATCCTACTGGGAAATTCACTAAGGATTTTAAATTAAAATCAAATAAATCTTGCATTAAAAAAGGCAATTTCTGTGAATATGATAGCTAAATTAACTCTTATTTCCCAGGTTGAGGAGTTCTAACAACTGCAATGCTGTAATAATGCCTTTGACAGATAAACAATACTATGAAATGAAGCAAATCATATTTTTAAGTATCATAATAACTAATGCTTTAATATAGCACAGATTTTAAAGCATCATAAAAGATATGATGTGATAATATATTTTACTAAATAGTTTAGCAGTGGGAGTAAAACTCAATTAAGGCCAGACTCATTAACACTTAATTTCATTTGGGCCTTTATTGCTTGTAATTGTACAGTTTCTTAACTTTATACCTCACTCTCACTCTTAATTCTAGCAAGCCTTACATCTACCATGGAAGACAATACTTCTCATGTATTGAGAAGCATCCATGGATGAATTTTTCACATATGAAAAGACGTGCAATTTCTTTTATTGCTGACATCCCCCTGATTTAAGAGAGCATGAGCTGGTAGGGAATCAGATCCTTGTAACTGTGAAGATGCTTCCAAGTGATCTGAGACAATAGAAGGAAAATGCAATTTTGACACATAGTAGTTTCATGTATATGGCATAAATAGCACCTGCAATTTTGGAATAGGCAGGCAATACTGGATTTAAGCCAAATTTAGGATTTTTAGACATGTGTAAGTAGTCTGACATTCCTTTGGAACTAGTAATTTCAAAGTTGGAAATTGTACTAGAAAATTAAATATTATGACAGTTATGTTGGTTTTCTCAGGAGAATACATGTTTTAGTCTATTATTTCAGTACTTTTATGAAGAAATATTAGTACTTCAGTATTCCTCATATAAGGAAAGAAAAATCATTTCAGAATTTTATTAAAATTATTATTACTGTTATATATTTAAGCATAAAGAATGGGCTTCCCAGGTGGCACTAGTGGTAAAGAACTCACCCGCTTGGAGAATCCCAGGGACAGAAGAGCCTGGCAGGCTATGGTCCATTGGGTTGCAAAGAGTCAGACATGAGTGAAGCGACTTAGCACACATGCACGTGAGAAAAGTACAGAGAAAGTACAAGCTTAACATTACAAAACCCCATGTAACAACTGCCAAAAATCTAATATACAGTAAAATTTTACCATGAAAATCTCAAAATTATTTATAAATAGTTGTTACAGATAAAATTGAGATGATGCTCAGTTTGTACTGTTTTCAATCTCATTCTTCCCCCTTCTTCACAAAAGCAACAATTATCTTGAGATTGGTTGCATCTGTGCTGCAATATTTTAGTCGTGTTACCTATACCCATAAGTAATATATTGGATTTTTGTACATGTATGTTGTGACTATCAAGGACTCTCCGGATAAAAGAAGGCCTTTTTTGAAGTTTTTTATGATACTGTGTCATGATATGCTTATCAATAAATTCTAGAGCTTGTTTCTTCACGATGGTGTTAAGATCTACCAGTTTTGATATGCAAAGATCAAAATAGCAGATACATCACTATATACATATTCTTCTACTTGCTTGCCTTTGCAAATAAAATTTTTTGGTGAAAACCATTTCATGTAAATGTAAATCAAACTCATTATTGTTAATTAGTTTTTGCTTTATTATTATTTTTTCTATTTCCTCTCATCTTCTCCTTTGAAATAGATGTTTTATTCTCACTTTTGTTTGATTTCTTAGAATAAAAAGACATTGCAACTCTGTTATTTTAATGGTTACAATTAGCTTTTTAAAAAATAAACACAAATTTATTGAATAAGTGTCCTTTATAAGCATATAACATAACAGACTGCTCCTAATTTCCTCTTATTTTTCAAGCTATTACTGTCAATTTCATTATTCTTGTTTAAAATCCCTTAAAATTAGTGGTAGATAATTTTTGGCAGTAAATACTAATTAAGATATTCCAAAACATTTAACTGTGCATTTGCTTATTATTGTTTATTCCGTATATATCTTTTTTTGAGTGTGGAGTTTTATTTATTTTTTCCTTTTATTTATTTATTTTTTAATTTTATTTTTCTACTTTACAATACTTTATTGGTTTTGCCATACGTTGACATGAATCCATCACAGGTGTTTGAGTTCCCAGCCCTGAACCCCCCTCCCACCACCCTCCCCATATCATCTCTCTGGGTCATCCCAGTGAAGGGTAATTGTTTTACAGAATTTTGTTGGTTACTGTCAAATATCAACAATGATCATGAATAGGTACATCCATGTCCCCTCCCTCCCAAACCTCCCTTCCATCTCCCTCCCCATCCCATCCTTCTAGATCATCACAGAGCCCCTGTTTGAGTTTCCTGAGCCATAGAGCAAACTCCCATTGCCTGTATATTTGACATATGGTATTATAAGTTTCCATGTTACTCTCCATACATCTCACCGTCTCCCTCCTTCCCTCCCCCCATGTCTATAAGTCTGTTCTCTATGTCTCTTTCTCCACTGCTGCTCTTCAAATACATTCTTCAGTACCATATTTCTAGATTCCATATACATGTGTTAGTATATAATATTTATATTTCTCTTTCTGACTTTCTTCACTCTGTATAATAGGCTCTAAGTTCATCCACTTCATCAAAATTGACTCAAATGTGTTCCTTTTTATGGCTGAGTAATATTCCATCGTATATATGTACTGTAGTTTCTTTATCCACTCATCTGTTAATGGACATCTAGGTTGCTTCCACATTCTAACTATTGTAAGTTGTGCTACAATTGTATCTTTCTTTTTATTGAGCTTGTTTTCCTTGTTGAAGTATTCCTTTGTCCTTTTTTAAGTGAAGTGTATGAAATGTAAACTTTTTGTTTTTATGCTGGAAAATAATTCATTCAACCTTCAGAATGGTATTTATTCAATTTAGTATTAGCATCATTAACCTTGTATGGATTCCTAGACTGACAACTAACTTCTCTAAATAATTTGAGGATATTATTACTTTGTATTGTTGTTGTCCGTTGTATTGTTGTCCGTCACCCAGTCATGTCTGACTCCATGAACTGCAGCATGCCAGGCCTCCCTGTCCCTCACCACTTCTCGAAGTTTGCCGAAGTTCAGGTCCATTGCACTGATGATGCCATCAAGCTATCTCATCCTCTGACACCTCTTCTCCTTCTGCCCGGAATCTTTCCCAGCATCAGGGACTTTTCTAATGAGTCAGCTATTCTCAGCAGGTGACCAAAATACTGGAGCTTCAGCATCAATCCTTCCAATGAACATTCAGGGTTGATTTGCCTTAAGATTAACTGGTTTGATCTCCTTGTTCAAGGGACTCTCAGGAATCTTCTCCAGCACCACAGTTCAAAGGCATCAGTTCTTTGGCCTTCTGCCTTCTTTATGGTCCAGTTCTCACATCCACTTGGAAGACCACAGCCTTGACTCTATGGACCATTGTTGGTAGAGTAATGTCTCTGCTTTTCAACACACTGTCTATGTTTGTCATAGCTTTCCTGCCAAGAAGACATCACCTTCTGTTTTCATGGCTGTAGTCACTGTCTGCAGTGATTTTAGAGCCCAAGAAGAGGAAATCAGTCACTACTCCCACATTTTCCTCTTTTCTATTTGCCAGGAAGTAAAGGGGCTGGATGCCATGATCTTAGTTTTTTTGTAATATTTAGTTTTAAGCTGGCTCTTTCACTCTCCTCCTCCACCCTCATCGAGAGGCTCTCTAATTTGTCTTTGCTTTCTGCCATTAGAATGGTATCATCCACATATCTGAGGTTGTTGATATTTCTTCCGTCTATCTTGATTCCAGCTTGTAACTCATCCAGTCTGGCATTCCTCATGATGCTCTCAGCATATAGGTTAAATAAACAGGGTGACAATGGACAGCCCTGTTGTACTCCTTTCTCAGTACTGAACCAATCAATTTTTCCATACAGAGTTCTAACTCTTGCTTCTTGACCCACAAACAGGTTTCTCAGGAGACAGGTAAGATGTCCTGATATTCCCATCTCTTGAAGAGCTTTCCACCGTTTGTTATGATCTACACAGTAAAAGGCTTTAGTGTAGTCAATGAGAGAGAGATTTTTTTTTTTCTTGAATTTCCTTGTTTTCTCTGTGATCTAGTGAATGTTGGCAATATGATCTCTGATTCATCTGTCCTTTCCAAAACCCAGCTTGGATGTCTGGAAGTTCTTGGTTTGTGTAATGCTGAAGCCTAGTATGTAAGATTTTAAGCATGGCCTTACTAGAAAGGGAGATGAGTGAACTGTCTGATGGTTTGAACATTCATTAATACTACCCTTCTTGGGGGATTGGGTGAGGATTGATCTTTTCCAATCCTGAAGCCAGTTCTGGGTCTTTCAGTTTTGCTGACATATTGACTGCAAGGCTTTAATAGCATCATCCTTTTGAGTTTTGAATAGCTCTACTGGAATTCCATCTCATCCACTAGCTTTATTGACAGCAGTGCTTCCTGAGGCCCACTTGACGTCACACTCCAGAATATCTGACCCTTGATGACTGATCACACTATTGTAGTTATCTGGTTCATTCAGATTTTTTTTTGTATAGTTCTTCTGTGTAGTCTTTCCATTACTTTGTATACTAATTTCAAATGTTTTGCTGAGACCTCTGCAAATAAAGTTGATTACCAATTCTTTGAAAATAATCTTTTTTTTTTTAAATCTTATTTTTCTTTTTGGTACTTCTCCAAGAATTTTTCCTCATCTCTTACATTCTACATTTGGAAGCCCTGGATTTTCACTATAACACAAACAGATACAGGCTTATTATTTATATATGTTGTTTGGTTGTTTCATTTCTGAGGACTCATATTTCTTTTTATTTATAAATTCTGGATTTTAAAATTCATGATGGCTTTCAAAATATCCTGTCATCTTTTAACTCTGTTCTCTATCTGGAACTCTTATTAGTTATGCATTGAAACTTCTTAATTTTTCTTCAGTGTCTCTTAACAGCTTATTTATATTTTCCAACATCTTATTTATCTGTGCCATATTTTTCATATTTAACTCTATAATTTCTCAATATATAACTCTTTCTTCAGTTGTTCCTGTTCCACCCACAGAAACACCTTTAAAAAAATACCAGTGCCTTTAATATTCATCTTATAAATTTTGTTTGTTCATCATATAGTTTTCAAAATGAACTTTTTTTTGTATGAATTATAATATTTTCATCTTTACTTTAAACATTTTCAAAGTCCTAAAATTACCCTGGGTGGTTCTATTCTCTGTTGTTCTTAAAGTATGTGTTTTTTTCTTTAGATTTCTTTGACTATTCTCTTTCTCTTTTTCTCATAGTTGTTCTGTTCTGGACACTTTTGCTTCTTTTTATCCAACCCAAGTCACTTGTTTGCTCTGGGAACTCTTTCTTGCTCTAAACCACAGAGGTGCTCTGACAGGGCTTCTCCATGTTCACCATGAGCTTTCTGAATGTCATCCATCTTGTACCAGTTTTCAGATCAGGTTGGGTTGCCTTTTTGTATATCTAACAGATTTTAGACTTCTATTTAATGTAATAGTTTGGAGTCTCAGCTTTCTCTGGATGTTTGTCTTCTTTCTTGCCATAAAAAAGAGTAGCAAAAGCATTTTGAAAATGGTTCTACAACCAGGCAAGTGTGAAAATTCATGTAACTTTCCAGGTTTTGTTAACTTATATGATCTATTCTGTTTATAACCTGATGAAATTTCCAGCCTTGAATTCCTTCTGTATCATTTGTAGGTATTGTTTTCTCTTCCTTTTAAACCCTAATGTATATCTGAATTATTTTGGCAATGCAAGAGAGACTGCTTTTATTAACTTGGTAGACTATAGTGACTGAAATCTCTCTGAAACTTAAACTCCTTACTGGAAATGTATGTGCTCAATGGTCTATCTTTAAGAACTCAGTTTTAATTTTAATTCAAAATACTTCCTCAAAAGTTTATCCTGATCTTTTAACGTAAAATTTATGCATTTTGTGTAGACATCATTAACAAAATAGTCATGAGGCAATGAAAAATAACGTGAAGAAATGTGTACTGTGGTATGAAGTTATGATGGTATTAGAAAACATCAATAACACCTGGTGTTTGTTTATTCAATATCATTTTTCAAGGATATTCACAGACAAACATTTTAAAAACTTGATATCAAAACAACATTGTGAGACATATAGGCAAGAATAAAGTCAGGGATTTGACATTTAAATATGTGTGCATCTTCATAATGTTAGCACTTTCAGGGCTGGTATTCGAGTCCTTTCCAACATATGATTCAAGATTTAATATTTTAATAAAAATTTTAATGCTGCTTAAGTAAAACATCTGATTTTAAAAACTGAAATTCACAATTTTAATCTTATCTACAGATATAATACTGATCACTCTCAGGAGATAAACTGCACATTTATTCATTAAAAATAAAATTTTTATATCATAGCCACACCTAATTTAGGTTCAGGCTCACTTTACAGATTGTACTGCAGATAATCATGTCTCTTATTGTCATCCTAATTAACTGCTTGCTTATCTGGCAGCTCCTTCTGTTAGTTTGCACCCTTTGCATTGTCAACTTTCAGGTGTAATTGTTCACACTTTTTTTTTTTGGCTTAAAGCTCACCGGATAAGAGGAAAGATTAGCCTTCTGTTTTGCATCAGTTGGAAAATAAAGTTGATTCTCAGGGAATATAGGTGAATATAGAGTTATTTATTGAAACTAGGAAGTTTCCAGTTTCACGTTCTGACATTTAAAATGTTTGAAAGGGGTCAGAGATTAAGTATAAATATGAGTAAACAACATATTCAAGTTTTTCATATTTTTAAATAAATAAATTGGTCTTATCACCATTTTGTCACACATCACAGTAATTAACTGGAATATAATCATCCACTCTCACAAGCTAGAATAAAAAATAAAAATTTTAAACTGCAATCTGAATAGCAATAATTATCAGAATAGTAACAATGATATCAATCAGTTTGGTTTTGATAAGTTAATTGTTCATCATATTATTTCATTATTACTTTCGCTTTTAAAATCTACTTGATCTACTTGGTATATCTACTTATAATGCAGATTTGAACACACCATCTCAAAATTATCACAGAGAATTTGGAGAGGTTTGGCTCTGGAATATTTCTCATTTGAGATTCATTGTTCTACTGAATTCAGAGTCAAAATATTAGATTCAATTACTTTTTATTACATTGCCCTCTGAAATTCAATATTTAAAATATTCTGGCCCTTCTGTGCCAAGTAGGTTTTTGTTTTTGTTTTTAAATTGAGCAATTTGAAATAAACTAAAAATGTAAAAAAAATTGCATTACTCTATTGTCTTTAGTATAAAGACAAGTATCATTCATACAAGTATCATTGTGACAGCAAGTGCGCATTTTTAGGATATAGCATGCATTGTATCTGTCTGTATATTGCCTCATATAATTTTCAACAACTCTGTAAAGAAGAAATCATTACCTCAATTTATATTTGATGACAGTAAGCCTTAGAAATGGAATAAATGTTTGATTCTTTCCAACTGACTGGAAAGAACAGTTGTCTAAATCCATCTTGAGTGTTAGAGTCATCCAGGGTAAGTTTGCTGCCCTCAGATAACATATCAGTTACAAGATGAAAGAAGATTTATTCATATAAAAATTACCTCAAAAATCTAATAAACAATGAAACTGAACAAATAACTTGAATGTTATTTCATCTAATCGATCATTAAACGTGGGCATGGACTTATATTTTGAAATATTAATTTACTGAAGCTTTCTATCATTCCTAAATTGTTTTATTTAAAATAATGAAAAGTATTTTGGTCATTTTGTAAATTCTGGATTCCCAAGAAAATTAGAAGGTCAATGGGATGAAAATACTAAATAGAAATGTAATATATATTGTAATTCTAAACTCTCATAATTGTACATAAAGTTTTGTTAATTATAGAAGTCCCCCCCATGCTTAGTGAAGTTGATTAGAATCACTTGTAAACATGAGAATGCTCATACAATCTAATGAAAGTAGGGCATTTTAATTATCCACACCTGTGAACATTTGAAGACCAACATTCTAGGGATTCTTTTTTCATGTGTAGAAAATAAACATCAAACTTGTGTTGAGTTTGACATTTCAAATGTCTTCCAAGCTTTTTTCTTTATGAAACCTAAAAATAAGTATTTCCCAATAATTCTGTGAAAAACATTTTCCTATTTGATTTCTTTTTCTCTGTCACTTACTCATCCCTTCCACTTGCCACTTTGCCGTTAATGTTATCTTTTGACAACTATATTTTGATTTTTTAAGCCACTAGTAATATACCATTTGCTAGAGAAGAATCTGTAATCTTTTGACACGGTATATGCAATCATTCAGAAATTGTGTTCAAACTTAATTGTAAATCTCTTTGGTAGCCATTTACATTCACTGTGCTACAAATCCAATTCTAGATCCCACCACCATCACTGGCCCCCAGAGAGCTTGATAAACATTCAGAAAACCAGCACTGCTCAGAATCTCCCACACTTCAGCATCTCCCCAGGTGATTTCCTTGAAAAGTTCTAGTTTGCAAAAGGTCTCAAAATGTTATGGAGGGTGTTCTTTCCACTTGAAAGGAAGGGCTCTCTTAGGGATCACTTTAAGGAAAAGAAACTCATTTGAACTAGCTAAGAACTTATTGAAAAGATACAGAATTTTCATAAGATCCAATGCCAAAATTACAGCTGCATCTGACCGACTTGAACTACCTGTCTGCTTTTGAGCCCCATAAGCTCAGGCTGATTGGTTTCCCAGTTACTACTCTTGGCATTTTTTCCTTCTTCTTCTGCAATCTAGATTCTCTACTTTTGTTTAAAAAAAAATAGCCTCTCAATTTATAGATATATGCTTCTCCTCATTCTCTATTCCTCAAATATAACTTCTCTGACTCTTGTCCTAAATCCTAAGTATTAGGAAAAATAATCAATTAGATCCATTTGAGGGCCAATATCCATCCCTGTCTAATCAATTATGGCAGGGTGCTAGGAGGGGTCATGGTCACTTCAAATTAACATGAGAGGAAAATACAGAATGCTATAAAAAACTGAAGGTAATAATTAATTCACTCAGAAGGTAGTGTGACCTGGACACAGTCCCCTCCACCAGTGCTCAGCCCCAAACTATTGCAGCATTTTTAAAACATCATCATTTTACCCCAAACATCGCCAGGCCCACAGGTGGAGCATCTCTATCCAGGGAAGCCAGCTTCAGTCTCCAGGTTCAGGGCTATTATATTGGGCTGCCACATTATATAGTAATAGAAATGCAGTTCAGTTCAGTTGCTCAGTCGAATGGACTCTTTGTGACCCCATGGACTGCAGAACACCAGGCTTTCCTGTCCATTATCAACTTCCGGAGCTTACTCAAACTCATGTCCATAGAGTTGGTGATGCCATCCAACCATCTCATGCTCTGTCATCCCCTTCTCCTCCTGCCCTCAACCTTTCCCTGCATCAGGGTCTTTTCAAATGAGTCAGTCTTTCGCATCAGGTGGCCAAAGTATTGCAGTTTCAGCTTCAGCATCTGTCCTTCCAATGAATATTCAGGACTGATTTCCTTTAGGATGGAATCGTAGGATCTCTTTGCAGTCCAAGGGACTCTCAAGAGGCTTCTCCAACACCACAGTTCAAAAGCATCTATTCTTTGGTGCTCAGCTTTCTTTACAGTCCAACTCTCACATCCATACATGACTACTGGAAAAGCCATAGCTTTGGCTGTTATTTGGCCTTGGAATGCGGAATGAAGCAGGGCAAAGACTAATAGAGTTTTGCCAAGAAAATGCACTGGTCATAGCAAACACCTTCTTCCAACAACACAAGAGAAGACTCTACACATGGACATCACCAGATGGTCAACACCGAAATCAGATTGATTATATTCTTTGCAGCCAAAAGATGGAGAAGCTCTATACAGTCAGCAAAAACAAGACCAGGAGCTGACTGTGGCTCAGATCATGAACTTCTTATTGCCAAATTCAGACTTAAATTGAAGAAAGTAGGGAAAACCACTAGACCATTCAGATATGACCTAAATCAAATCCCTTAGGATTATACAGTGGAAGTGAGAAATAGATTTAAGGGCCTAGATCTGATAGATAGAGTGCCTGATGAACTATGGACTGAGGTTCATGACATTGTACAGGAGACAGGGATCAAGACCATCCCCATGGAAAAGAAATTCAAAAAAGCAAAAGGGCTGTCTGGGGAGGCCTTACAAATAGCTGTGAAAAGAAGAGAGGTGAAAAGCAAAGGAGAGAAGGAAAGATATAAGCATCTGAATGCAGAGTTCCAAAGAATAGCAAGAAGAGATAAGAAAGCCTTCTTCAGCGATCAGTGCAAAGAAATAGAGGAAAACAACAGAATGGGAAAGACTAGAGATCTCTTCAAGAAAATTAGAGATACCAAGGGAACATTTCATGCAAAGATGGGCTCGATAAAGGACAGAAATGGTATGGACCTAACAGAAGCAGAAGATATTGAGAAGACGTGGCAAGAATACACAGAAGAACTGTACAAAACAGATCATCACAACCCGGATAATCACGATGGTGTGATCACTCATCTAGAGCCAGACATCCTGGGATGTGAAGTCAAGTGGGACTTAGGAAGCATCACTATGAACAAAGCTAGTGGAGGTGATGGAATTCCAGTGGAGCTATTTCAAATCCTAAAAGATGATACTGTGAAAGTGCTGCACTCAATATGCCAGCAAATTTAGAAAACTCAGCAGTGGCCACAGGACTGGAAAAGGTCAGTTTTCATTCCAATCCCCAAAAAAGGCAATGCCAAAGAATGCTCCAACTACTGCACAATTGCACTCATCTCACACGCTGGTAAAGTAATGCTCAAAATTCTCCAAGCCAGGCTTCAGCAATATGTGAACCGTGAACTTCCTGATATTCAAGCTGGTTTTAGAACAGGCAGAGGAACCAGAGATCAAATGGCCAACATCTGCTGGATCATGGAAAAAGCAAGAGAGTTCCAGAAAAACATCTATTTCTGCTTTATTGACTATGCCAAAGCCTTTGATTGTGTGGATCACAAGAAACTCTGGAAAACTCTCAAAGAGATGTGAATACCAGACCACCTGACCTGCCTCTTGAGAAATCTGTATGCAGGTCAGGAAGCAACAGTTAGAACTGGACATGGAACAACAGACTGGTTCCAAATAGGAAAAGGAGTACGTCAAAGCTGTATATTGTCACCCTGCTTATTTAACTTCTATGCAGAATACATCATGAGAAACGCTGGACTGGAAGAAACACAGGCTGGAATCAAGATTGCCAGGAGAGATATCAATCACCTCAGATATGCAGATGACAGCACCCTTATTGCAGAAAGTGAAGAGGAGCTAAAAGCCTCTTGATGAAAGTGAAAGAGGAAAGTGAAAAAGTTGGCTTAAAGCTCAACATTCAGAAAATGAAGATCACGGCATCTGGTCCCATCAGTTCATGGGAAATAGATGGGGAAAGAGTGGAAACAGTGGAAACAGTGTCATACTTTATTTTTGGGGGCTCCAAAATCACTGCAGATGGTGACTGCAGCCATGAAATTAAAAGACGCTTACTCCTTGGAAGAAAAGTTATGACCAACCTAGATAGCAGACACATTCAAAAGCAGACACATTACTTTGCCAACAAAGGTCCGTCTAGTCAAGGCTATGGTTTTTCCTGTGGTCATGTATGGATGTGAGAGTTGGACTGTGAAGAAGGCTGAGTGCCGAAGAATCGATGCTTTTGAACTGTGGTGTTAGAGAAGACTCTTGAGAGTCCCTTGGACTGCAAGGAAATCCAACCAGTCCATTCTGAAGGAGATCAGCCCTGGGATTTCTTTGGAACGAATGATGCTAAAGCTGAAGCTCCATTACTTCGGCCACCTCAAGCGAAGAGTTGACTCATTAGAAAAGAATGTGATGCTGGGAGGGATTGGGGGCCGGAGGAGAAGGGGATGACAGAGGATGAGATGGCTGGATGGCATCACGGACTCGATGGACGTGAGTCTGAGTGAACTCTGGGAGTTGGTGATGGACAGGGAGACCTGGCGTGCTGTGATTCATGGGGTCGCAAAGAGTCGGACACGACTGAGTGACTGAACTGAACTGAACTGAAAGTAATGTCTCTGCTTTTTAATATGCTGTCTAGGTAGGTCATAGCTTTTCTTCCAAGGAGCAAGTGTCTTTTTTAATTTCATGGCTGCAGTCACGATCTGCAGTGATTCTGGAGCCAAAAAAGTAGTCTGTTTCCAATGTTTTCCCTTCTATACGCTAGTGATGGGAACAGATGCTATGATATTAGTTTTCTGAATGTTGAGGTTTAAGCCAACTTTTTCACTCTCCTCTTTCACTTTCATCAGAAGGCTCTTTAGTTCTTCTCTTTCTGTCATAAAGGTGGTTTCACCTGTATATCTGAGGCTACTGATATTTCTCCCGGCAATCTTGATTCCAGCTAGTGCTTCATCCAGCCCAGCATTTCACATGATGTATTCTGCATATAAGTTAATAAACAGGGTGACCGTATACAGCCTTGACGTGCTCCTTTCCCAATTTGGAACCAGTCTGTATTTCCATGTCTGTTGTTACTGTTGCTTCTTGACCTGCATAGAGATTTTTCAGGAGGTAGGTCAGGTGGTCTGGTATTCTTATTTCTTGAGAATTTTCCATATTTTGTTGTGATCCACACAGTCAAAGGCTTTGGCATAGTCAAAAAAGTAGAAATAGATGTTTTTCTGGAACTCTCATGCTTTTTCGATGATCCAATAGATGTTGGCAATTTGTCTCTGATTCCTCTGCCTTTTCTAAATCCAGGTTGAACATCTGGAATTCAATGGTTCACATACTGTTGAAGCCTGGCTTGGAGAATAGTTTACTAGCGTGTGAAATGAGTGCAACTGTGTGGTAGTTTGAGCATTCTTTGGCATTGCCTTTCTTTGGGATTGGAATGAAAGCTGACCTTTTCCAGTCTTGTGGCCACTGCTGAGTTTTTCAAATAAGACTCCAACAATAAGGCCGTGTATATCATCAGTTTGAATGTCTACACAAAATAAGTACTGACAATCTGGTGAAGCTCACCCCATTGCTCTGAATATACCCACCAACATTATTAATCAACAACAAAGAACATTCTCTAGGTCACAGTCCTGGGGGTTGAGCAAAAATCAAACCAGTTTGTAGATTTCTCTGGAGCCATTCAAAGATGGACAAATCAGATTTGCTGTGTTAACTTTTTCCTCACAATGACATTATCAATAAGACCTTCTCATATACATGTATTACTCTCTAAAAATATTTTTTCCCTCCATAAAACTTACTATCATCTGATATTACTTGTGTTTCTTAATGGTCTTCTCCCAGCTAAAGGTCTAAGGGGGCAGAGATTTGTTTCTCTTTCTCCCTTTCCCTCTCTTATTTTTTGGGTCCCTAGGACTCGAAATGGAGAAGGCAGTGGCACCCCACTCCAGTACTCTTGCCTGGAAAATCCCATCGATGGAGGAGACTGGTAGGCTGCAGTCCATGGGGTTGCTAAGAGTCAGACATGACTGAGCGACTTCACTTTCACTTTTCACTTTCATGCATTGGAGAAGGAAATGGCAACTCACTCCAGTATTCTTGCCTAGAGAATCCCAAGGATGGGGGAGCCTGGTGGGCTGCTGACTATGGGGTCGCAGAGTCGGACACGACTGAAGCGACCACGCAGCAGCAGGACTCTAAAAGTACATAAAAGTGAAAGTGTTAGTCACTCAGTGTGTCTGACACTTTGTGACCCCGTGGACTGTAGCCTGCCAGGATCCTTTGACTTTTGGACTTCCTAGCTCATGCGAAGAGTTGACTCATTGGAAAAGTTCCTGATCCTGGGAGGGATTTGGGGGCAGGAGGAGACGGGAACAACAGAGGATGAGATGACTGGATGGCATCACCGACTCGATGGACATAAGTTTTTGTGAACTCCGGGAGTTGGTGATGGACAGGGAGGCCTGGTGCGCTGTGATTCACGGGGTCGCAAAGAGTCGGACATGACTGAGCCAGTGAACTGAACTGAACTGAAGGCAAGAATATCGGAGTAGATAGCCATTCACTTCTCCAGGGGATCTTCTTGACCCAGGAATCGAACTAAGATCTTCTGTATTGCAGGCAGATTGTTTACCATCTGAGCTACCAGGAAAACCCAGAAGTACACAGATGCTCAATAAACATTTGTTGAATGAGTTAATGAATGCAGCATTTTTGTACCCTTCAAACTGTTTTGTCTTTTCTCTATTAGATATAATTGATAAAAGTGTAATACTGATATATTGAAAGCATACAGTGCCATTTGAATCACATGTACATTGTGAAAAGATTCCCCTCATCAAGTTAATTGGCACATTCATGACCGCATATATCTTTTTTTAAAAAAATTATACAATACAGTGGCATCAACTAAAGTCACTATGTTATACATTAGAACCTCACACTTTTTCATCTTAAAACTGAAAATCTGTACCCTTTTTACTAATCTTTTCCTATTTCCCCCAGCTCCTGGCCCCTGGTAACCACTTTCCTTTTTGATTTTGCTCTTTCTGGCTTCGCTGGTGGCTCAGAGGTTAAAGTGTCTGCCTGTGATGCAGGAGACCTGGGTTAGATTCCTGGGTTGGGAAGATCCCCGGAGAAGGGAATGGCAACCCACTCCAGCACTCTTGCCTGGAAAATCCCATGGGCGAAGGAACCTGGTAGGCTAGAGTCCATGGGGTTGCAAAGAGTCAGACTCGACTAAGCCACTTCGCTTCCCTTCATGAATTCAACACAGTTTTTTGTTTGTTTTCAGGATTTCACATATAAGCGATACTTTGCAGTATTTGTCTTTCTGTCTTGCTTATTTCACTTAGTGTAATACTCTCCTTTTCATCCATGTTGCCATAATTGACAGGCATAAGTCTGAATAATGTTTGTGTGTGTGTGTGTGTGTGTGTGTATCACATTTTCTTTTTCATCTGTTGATAGGTTGTTTTCATACTTTGACTACTGTGAATAATGCTGTTATAATATGAATATGGGTGTACAGGTATCTCTTCAAGATAATGGTTTCCTTTTCTTTGGTTATATACCCAGGAGTGGTATTGCTCAATAATATGGTGATTCTATTATTACTATGTTGAAGAACCTTCTTACGGTTTTTCCATAGTGGCTGTGCCAGTTTGCATTCACACCGACAGTGCATGAATGTTCCCCTTTCTTCATCTCCTCACCAATATTTGTTATCTCTTATCTTTTTAATGAGGATCCTTTAAAAGGTATGAGGTTTGTGGTTTCAGTTTGCATATCCCTGTTTGCTGGTTAGTAATGCTGATCACCTTTTTATGTGCTTGTTGATCATTTGTAAGTCTTCTTTGGAAAAATGTCTATTAAGATCCTTTGGCCATTTTTAAATTGGGTTGCTTCTTTGCTATTGAGTTCTAGCATTTATGTTTCTGAAGTTTTCTCTCATAAAATACATAATTTTAAAATACTTTCATTCAGTAACCTTTTTTTTTTTAACTCTGTTGGCTTTTTCTCTTGCTGTGCTAAAGTTTTCAGTTAAATGTAATCCTACTTTTTAATTTTCATTTTTCTTGTTTATGCTTATGGGGTCATATCCAAGGAATTATTTTCAAGGCAATATAAAGAAGCTTTTCCCTTGTTTTCTTCTAGTCATTTTACAGTTTCAGGTCTGTGTTTAAGTCTTCAATCCATTTGAGTTGATTTTTGTATATGGTAGAAAATGGGGTATACTTTCACTTTTTTGTATGTAGATATCCAGCTGTACCAACATCACTTATTAAAGAGAATGTCCTTTCCCCATTGCGTCACTCTGGTCAAATTTAATTTCACTGTATATATGTGGGATTTAATTCTGGTGTCTCTATTCTGGTATATATGTCTGTCCTTATGCCAGTATCATACTATTTTAATCACTTTAGCTTTGAAATATGTTTTGAAATTAGAACATGTGATGCTTCCAGTTTTGGTCTTCTTCTCAAAAAAGTATTGGGTGTTCTAGGTCTTTTGTGGTTCCATATGAATTTAAGGATATTTAAAATATTTCTATGAAGCATTTATTTTGGATTTTGACAGAGATAGCATTCAATCTGTAGATCATTTTAGGTAGTATAGACACTTTAGCAAAATTAATTCTTCAAATCCAAGAACAAAGAATGCCTTGTGATTAGCTTTCAATACCATCAGAAACTTCCACTAAAAGTCATAACCAATCCTTAAAAGTATATTAAATTTCATACTGTTGAAGTATTTAGAATATATTTATATCCACACACTCAGAAGAATAAAAAAATGTCATATTTCTTTATTCTTTTAATGAGCTAAAATAAAAATCTAACCCTAAATCTGAGTCCATTCCTTAAAGTCCAAATATTTGTCAATATTAGTTTTCTTCTCCCAATCTAAAGCAAGATCACTGAAATTTCACTAGACTTGGGCAATGCCACATAAGCTTTCAGGCTAGAAACATGTCTTTCAGGCTAGAACATGTTTGTGTTCAAATCATGTAAGAAGAGGTGACAAGAATACACAGAAAACTTTTGATAGTTTGCTGCTAATTTCCATATGTTTCTTCTTTCTTATTCCAAAGATGATCTTCAGGGTCTAGTCCACAAAATTTTTGAGGGAATAAAACTATCTCTCTTTTGTTTGCTTTGTAAATGAATAAAATCCTCCTCTCAAAATATAATTAAAGAAAGCATCCTAACTGTTAAAGTCAAGATGAGATCAAATTTTTAGAAATTAAATCAGTAGGCTGCAAAAGGTGATCGTTTCAAGTTCAGAAGATATACCAGAACGTATTTTCGCATTTGTTTGCATATCAGTCTTTAATTTCTATTTTTGTGTATATTGTATAATATTCATGCAACTCATAATACTAAGTGCTACAGTCCATGGGGTCTTAAGGAGTCGGATATGACTGAGGGACTGGACTGAACTGAACTGAACCAGTTACTTGTGTGATCTTGAGCAAACAATATAGCATTTCTTTGCCTTAGTTCCTCTGGTTCTGAAATGGGATCAATGCTAATCTAATACTATATGCTTGTGAGCATTAGGTGTTTTCATGTGTACAATGTATAGTAAATGTCAGTGTCTGTGAGGCTTTTTTGTCAGTTCACAGATTACCGACAAGAAAACAATTTCTCAGCTTGTATGGCTATTCATAATTCGGCAACTTGCTACCACTGCACTGATTCTCATGCATGGGTATCACTGTAAAACCCAGGACCTGATTATTTTGTTTTCTTTAATGAATCATCAGTTCTTGCAAGCTCTCTGTGTTGCTGCCACTAAATGATACACAGATCTTAGCTATTTTGAATTCTTCAACTTCTGTCTCCTTCCTCAATTTGGGAAAAGGCTTCCTTTTCCTCACCTTGCTCCCCAAAGCATTTCTCTTTCTCCCACCCAGACACATGTCTTCACTTCTGCTGAGTCTCCAAGTTTTGAAAGGCTTCTGACACGCTGCAGTTCCTCCTACAAAACATCCTGAGGCACGGCATTTCAAAGGACCTGCTTAGACTATCACTGCTTTGAACAGGAATGAAGGGGAGATACAGAGAAAAACCCAAATTGATATCTCAAAAATGATTCTGCCATGTTGAAATGCTCACTTTATGCTTTCCCTATTTTTAGTGTAATTTTAGCAATCAGTAGCTGAGTTGCAGCCATATTTTAATATATACTTAATTCACCACATACTATTATGAGATAATTTCCTACATTCAATTATTTTAGTTTTAAAAATAAACTAAGCATAGCAAACGAGGATCTTTAAGGTCATTAATGAACTAATGGGTAAGATTATACCATAGAGACATAAGAACATAGAATACACAGAGTAAGAGTTACAGAGTCACACAGATGTAGGATTGAGTGCCAGTGCTGCCACTTACTAGCCACTTACTAACTTCTGACCTTTGGAAAATGAGTTTCCTTACTTCTAAAATGGGATAAGGCAAATCGATATAGTCTGCAGATTAGTAACCACAAGGGTTTATGGGTAGGAGGAGAAATTGACCCCAAAGCAGAGCAAGAGAACTTTCGGGGGTGAAGAAAATATTATATAATCGATTGGGGTGATTTAACAAAACTCTTAAACCAGATGCCTAAAAAGAGTAAATGTTACTAGATGCAAGTTTAACTTTAAAGAGATGGAATAATGATATATTTTTTAGGGAATTATCTGACTCTGAGTGGTCACTTAATATTAATTTGTGCTATTATTACTTAGATTCTCATAAGAAATTATATTCATCTTAGAGAGATATTTTTTAAGTATTGTTAAAACACGCCAAGTATATCAGTATAGGAAATCAGGAGGGAATAGATGGCACCTGACTCCAGTACTGTTGCCTGAAAATCCCATGGACAGTGGAGCCTGGAAGGCTGTAGTCCATGGGGTCACTGAGGGTCGGACACAACTGAGCGACTTCACTTTCACTTTTCACTTTCATGCATTGGAGAAAGAAATGGCAACCCACTCCAGTGTTCTTGCCTGGAGAATCCCAGGGATGGGGGAGCCTAGCGGGCTGCCGTCTATGGGGTCGCACAGAGTCGGACATGACTGAAGCGACTTAGCAGCAGCAGCAGCAACGTTCTCTCTTAAACTTATGCATATGGAGAACTGAATAGAATAACATGGTATTGAGAGTAGATCAAAGCTGGAAGTGAAAAACGAGAAACAGAACCGTTAGATCATTCAGTGCTTTCTCTCTTCAGCTATGTGAATGATTTGTAGTTTCTCTATCACTGGATGTCTCGTAAATGGGTCACTCTGCCACCATACAATGGTTTCTTTTGATTGTCTGAGATAAGTTGCCTTCTAGCTTAGGGCAAGAAATCCAGAGCTCCCTTTTAAAATGATTGTAAAAGAAAAAAGGATGAGATACTACTATTGTACGAAGTTACTTATTCAGAACTTAACTGAAGTGTATAAGTGTTATGGAATATATCTTCAATACTTGTATTATTCTAGGGATTTTGATAACTTTCTGTAAAATTAGTGTGTTTATTTGGGGTTTTATTCAGCTTAACAGAAACTTTAAAGAATTTACCACCCCTTTCAGTAAGAATTCACATCACTTTTTAGATAGCTCGAGACCTTTTGCTGGCTAATAACCAATTATATAGTTGGTTTATGAGTAGGGAAACAAGCAAGCCAGCCACTTTTGGGCTCATCCAAACAGTTCCTGAACTGGGCATTGGCTATCTATTTATTTATAATTATTTGGAAACTCTAGTTCTCTTGGGGATAGTTGTAAAGGAGCAAATAAATACTTAAACTGAGGTGTGCTTAATTATCACTCTCTGAATTTCAGCTCTGTTAAATCATACATTATACATCTACAACCTTAGATATATGTCTATATAATCTTGGACAAGCTTCTTAACAATTCTGAACTTCAATTTCCTCTCTGCAATATAGGAGGAGTTACTGTACCTTGTTTTAGTGTTGTGAGGATTAAATCTTATATATCAAGTACAGTGTTCAACAAGATGCCTAAGAGTTAAGAACTCAGTCAGTATTAGAGAATTGTTTTTTCTTTTTATTTAAATAATTTGACAAGGTTGGGAAAAGCAGATATAGCTTCCAAATTTTGAAGAAAAGTAAACTTGATACATGAATGCTGCTGCTAAGTCGCTTTAGTCGTGTCCGACTCTGTGCGACCCCACAGATGGCAGCCCACCAGGCTCCCCTGTCCCTGGGATTCTCCAGGCACGAGCACTGGAGTGGGTTGCCATTGCGTTCTCCAGTGCATGAAAGTGAACAGTGAAAGTGAAGTCGCTCAGTCGTGTCTGACTCTAGCGATCCCATGGACTGCAGCCCACCAGGCTGCTCCATTCATGGGATTTTCCAGGCAAGAGTACTGGAGTGGGGTGCCATTGCCTTCTCCGTGATACATGAATACTACTTTCCAAATAACATTCGTTTTCTCCTTCTCTTCCTAAATACTTCTTTTCCTTTTCATCTCACTGCGGTGAGAAGTTTGTGTCATTAAAATGAATGGGTTTATGGGGAGAAAATATACTCAGAGCAGCAATATACCATTTATGGAACTCTTATTCACACTAGCCCTCTTTAAGCAATTTTTGTGTACTTAATAAATTAATCCTCATAACTTTAAGAATCTAAGTACTGCAATTTTGTCCCTTTCAAAGATGAGGAGACTGAGGCTTTACATAAGTGGGTATTTCGTTCAAATTACACAAGCATAATATGACTCAAAGTGTCTCTGTTTTTAGAAATGGCTTCCGGAAATAGAAATTCAAAATTAGGTGTATATGTATAGCTATCCAAAGCTTCTTGGGGATATTATTAAAAATAACATCCCAAGCTTCCTTTCTCTGCTGTTTTTCTTTTTCTATTTGTGAAATTCTTATTATATTCCATAGACAGATAGTTCCCATATATTACCTCATTTGATAGGCATGAATAAATTATATCAGAACTACACCATTCACAGATAACTGAAACATGCCCAGGCTTATCAAGAGACAGTATCAGGAGGAACTTCCCTGGTGATTCAGTGGTTAGTACTCTGCACTCCCAATGCTGGAGGCCCAGGTTCAATCCCTGATCAGGGAACTGAATCCCACATGCTGCACCTAAGATCCTATGTGCTATGATGAAGACCCACGGCAGCCAAATAAATAAATTCTTTAATAAAGAAAAAAACAATTATTTTTATAAAAAGATAGACAGTATCAGAATTCCTACAGCATCTCCCTGCTTGCTGATGTTACCTGGTACATAAGTGAAGAATGAGATTGAAATGCTGTTCACTGTTCTTACATGACATGACATTGGGGTACGATGGAGAAAACATTGCCAAATTCATTAATTCATGGAAAACAAAAGAGCATAGTAAGATGGGGGTTAAACTGGTGGTGGTGGTTTAGTCGATAACTTGTGTCCAACTCTTGAGATCCCATGGACGATAGACTGAAATTAAAAGATGCTTGCTCCTTGGAAGAAAAACTATGCCAACAGTGTATTACAAAGCAGACATTACTTTGCCGACAAAGGTCTGTATAGTTGAAGCTATGGTTTTTCCAGTAGTCATGCCAGTGTGAGAGCTGGACAATAAAAAATGCTGAACACCGAAGAACTGATGCTTTCAAACTGTGGTGCTGGAGAAGACTCCTGAGAGTTCCTTGGACAGCAAGGAGATCAAACCAGTCAATCCTAAAGGAAATTAACCCTGAATATTCATTGGAAGCACTGGTGCTGAAGCTGAATCTCCAATACTTTGGCCACCTGATGCAAATTGCCAACTCATTGGAAAAGACCCTGATGCTGGGAAAGACTGGGGGCAGGAGAAGCGGGTAACGCAGGTTGAGACGGTTGGATGGTATCACGGACTCAATGGACATGAATTTGAACAAACCCTGGGAGATGATGAAGGACAGAAAAGCCTGGCATGATGTAGTCCATGGGGTTGCAAACAGTCAGACACGACTGAGCAACTGAACAACACAATGGCTCCCCTGTCCACGGGATTTCCCAGACAAGAATACTGTAACGGGTTGCCATTCCCTTTTCCATGGGATCTTAATCCAGGGATTGAACCCACATCAAGTGAATTCTTTACCCATGAGCCACCACAGAAGCCCGGTTAAATTGGTACCTACTGTAATTATTATTATAATTCTTATGCTAATTTCTAGGCCTGAAAACAATTACTTTTCCATCAAAATGCACCACTAGAGAAGCAGATTTAAGTGCCTGGTTTCATGTCTCTGCACAGTGTCACCTGTTTCTATCTCTGACTTTACCTTCCTTTTCTATTAGATTGGATTCAAATATTGCTACAGGGAGATAGATTCTCAGTGGCTTATTATCTTCCCTTTCTCCAATGCCCTTAAGGGTGCTGTGGAACAAGCCCTGCCACCTCCTCGTTACCTCCACAGGCCTTCAGTGACTAGGAACTACAGCACATTCACATGCAGCCTGCAGCACACACATCCACACACAAACACACACTTGTGCATGCATTTGCTATTCTTTTTTTTTTTTTAACTGGGCAAGATAACACAAAGAAACTTTACTTCTAAAAATGACTGCAGATTTCACTTTTATCATATAAAATGAAAGAAGAGATGTTTGATAAAACGTCTTCCTGTTTCCTTGGATTTTCTGTCATTTTCACCTTGACCTAAATTCTATAATCCTTTACCACTTGACTCATCCCTGTTGATATACTGTCTAGTAGATAATTCCCTCAAAAGTGTCAAAAATATCTAGTGCCTAGTGTTTTATTTCCTTGTTCTTGTCAAGAAAAACAAAGGTCGCTCTTACTTACCACCAGATCTTATAACTCACATTTTATAGTCTGAAGCTTTATCAAATTTAGATTTCATTTTAGAGTTTTTACTACTGAGCTTAATAATTGCATTTAACATACTTAAAAGGTATTCCTTGTTTGTAAATGCCACATAATATCAATAGGCTTTCTGTTATAAAATGTTAAAAAAGAAATAATTAAATCCTCATATTTCTTACCGGATTCACTTTCCTAAGCTTGTCATTATAGTCTTCTAAATTTCTTATTTTAATCCTTTAAAAACAATTTAATTGTATTTGACCATCAAATATGCTTGCACCACTTCAAATTGATTTGCAAAATTTAGATAAAATCTATTAATTGTATATTAGAAACATATACACTATTCATACAAACTCATTAATTAATATTGTCTCAAGTTTCACCTTTTAATTTTCTTTTTGGGTAGTTATGTTACTTGTGGTCATTGCAGTTTTCTGGCTAAATGTATTTCATATGACACAAGAATCTGTGATATAACTTTTTCCTGCCCCTCGGCCCAGTTATCCATAGGTCAAGTTTTCACTTAGAAAAAATTTTACTCTTCTTTAGCAATTCTTATTCTGCTCTATCCTTGAGATGGATGTGGAAACTATTTCACACATGTTTATTCTTCATGGAATCTCCCAGACCTTATGTGAACACCATAAAAACTTTAAATGGTTGGCAATTATAATTTTTATTACTAAAAATATCAGTAAAATTGTTGTGACTCTCGAATCCTAGAGCAGTTTATCGTTTATTGTATGTGTGTGTGTGTGAATGTGTGTGTCTTTAGTTGCTAAATCAGGTCCAACTTTTTACAACATCATAGACTGCAATATGCCAGGCCTCCCTGTCCTTCACTATCTCCCAGAGTTTGCTCAAATTCATATTCATTGAGTCCTTTACTAGAGAGTTACTAGTTAGTATAATGTTTCTGATAAAAATATTTTTAAAATTATCCATATTTTAATATGAGCAGACTATAAAATGGCAGTGCCTTTTCCTTATGTCTCTAAATTTGAGGCACTTAAATCAAAACAAGTAAATGACAGGGTTTTTGAAATAGCTTATTGTTATTGCAATCTAACCCCAGAACTTATTTGGTTAGAAATTTTTGTTTCTATTTTGGAGAGTGTTTCATAGCAAATGCTCAATAAATCTCAGCTGTAATTTTTATCTTGGCAGAAGGAATAATTATGCTGCAATGAAAAATGCCATGATGGTGGGCAACATAGGGAACTTCCAAGCATTTTTTTGTGCTAACCAGATTATAGTTAGTTAGTCTTTATCTACCAACAGAAAGGCAATGATTCATAATAAAGATTCAATCTTCACCTCACATAAGTGGAATGGTTGAATAGGTAATCTGCATAATCACTTTCCTCTCTTTTCATCAGAGGTAGAAGCTGATCTGAGTACTGTGTTAGACTCATTGGTCAAGTTTTCCCCAAATCATATCACCTTACTACATATATGTTTTAGAACTTTTGAAAAAGTGTCTAGCAAGATACTAAGTTGGTATAAATCAGTAGAGACAAGAAGTGTATCAGCAAGAAGGTTACACAGGTGTTTTCTATTTTGAACATATGTGTAGGGGTTTTACACTGTCAGTGTTTTCACTGATGATTAGGTTAGAGAGACTGCAATTTATACCAGGAATTGTACATGTTATTGGAAAGATGTAAGAAAGATGCTTCATACACTTTGTGAAACTTGGCCAGACACATTTTATCTCAGGATGCTAGAAATGATTATGATTTTCTGAATTTGCCTTTTGTGTAAAATGCAAAATGAAGTTCATTTCCCTACTATCTACAAGATACTGATAGATACAATTTGCCTTTCTAAACTGGGTATAAATTAACAAGGGTTCTTTTTTTAAGATGTATTACTCATTTAATATAGGCTCTTAAGTTGTATGACTTAGTGATTTTCTGTGGTGGGCAAAGCAAAGGGTCAGCAAACATCTATGCCTCTACTTACAAGCAAAAGTATAAAAGCAAAATGCAAATAATTAGTCTTAAATTGATGTATTTCTTAGCCTGAATGTAAACAAAAGTAATATACTTCCATCAACATTTTATCAAGATATATATAATGTGAAGCAGAATTTAAAATTTAACAAACATATTTTAATAATTCTCTATGAATTTCTTATTAAAACAAAAAAAATTTACTGAACATAGAACTCCAAAATTCTCCATTCCTATCAGTTACACAAATTTTGAAGGCAGTAATAATGTCAAGAAAATAGTCTGATATTCACTTTTGCCAAGAGCTATAAATTAATGCTACAGAAGGATAGACTTCTTTTTTTTCCCCTTAGGTAAGAAAAGTAGGCCAGTGAGAAGATGTGAAAAACATGAACCAGGAAAACAAAACTTGAATATCTGACATATTTGGGACAAGGTATTCTTGATGGATCACTGTCTTGGCTTGCTTGCTGACCCACATAGTACCTAATATCAATCAGAGATAAAGTCATCTACTACAACCCCACTTAAAAGCACTTCTCTCCAGTACTCTGGCAATGGTTAGGAAAGCTTTGATTTATTCACTCAGCATTATAGTCTATTCTATCATTCTTTCCCTGTTCAAATCATGTATTTGGTCTTTCCACAAATAGAAATTTAAATTGCAAATAGGGACTTGAAAGTACTGGCCTGGATATGGGTATATATTCTACATAGATCCAATCTACTGGCAAAAATTACAGTTTTCACAGGAATTCAGCATAAATATACCATAAACATAGATCTACATTAAGACATTCTGATACAAGACAGATCTCTAGTCACCTGATGCCAGCTAAACCTGTGAGATAATGAAACTGCTGACCCAACAGAGCATTTCAACATATTTGACCATTTAGTTTTAGCCAAATAATTGGAAAATTGTTTCTATTCATGTGGGAAATTTGATATCATTTGAATATATTCTATATTATAGTCAATTCTGAACATTGTCAAGGCTGTGTGGTAGAAAAAGGTTCAGATAAAAATTTTAAAATATCAATAAATTACTAGATGTTTCATCTGCATAAATCTAAGAATGCTTATATTTATAAGTATTTGGTCAATAGTTCTATTTTTAAATTTTCATGTAGATATTTAATGTTAATTACTGAAACTTTAATCAAACATTTTATGCTAGGCTCTTTAAAAATAGAAAATGGATTAAATAATAGTTATTTAGAATTATTTTCATTAAATATTTTTTATTTTAAATTACTTTGTATATTATTTGAAATGTTATAAATGAAGAGTAATTATTTTACCATTAAATACATATCTTTCTGTAGACAAGTTTTGTGTATTCATATTACTAGTAAAGATAATCCTGAAGGATGAATCTTTGGTTCCATGTATCATAGTTTTCCTTTAACTTCAATGTGAAAGACCAACACTGCATCTGTAATACAGGACCTGACAAGAAAAGATAAACTTGTACGATGATTTTATTTGTGATTCTATTTTCTAAATTGTGTTAGATGCAACATAAAACCACTTGTACAAAACATCAAAAGAACTTTAACAATTAAACTTTTAATGAAATAAAGCATTCCCAGAATGAAAACGGGTTGCATTTCCAACAAACTGTCTGTGTTTATTTTATCTACAAGAAACATTTGCATCTCTAGATTAAGTAGTTTTGCTAATCAGTTTACATCTCCAAGAAGGCTGCTGTTCCTTAAATATTTATATAGCTTTAATGTACATCATGCTGGTTTTATTAATTTTAACCCCAAAGCCTATTCTACCAATTACCACTTAATGACTACATTGCTTTTCCTTCTGATCGCCTTTGTTCTTTGGTAAGGTATCAAAGAGGGGGGCAGGGACATCAGACTGAAATAAAACAGCTAAATAAAATGTTACTCTGATTCACCATGAAGGACTTTGCTTCTCTGACTCACCTGTCTGTTTCAGACAAATTTCTTGTTTGAGGTTTGTTTTATTTTTCTTAATCCAGAGTCATATGCTTTCTTTTTATCCTAAGAAAACATTTTAAAAAAGCTTTCTGTTTGATGGAGTTGATTTTAGACTTTATGTAGCTTGATAAAAGCATATCAAAGTCCTTGAATCATCCTATATCTTCTGACTGATCAGCAAAAGAAAACGTTTAAGCCCTTTAGGAGCTTAGTAAGATCATTCAGCCAAAAAAATGTAAGATATTATCCTGGTGAAACTTACTTAATATTTTACTTTATAAAATATGTTTGTCAAAGAGATTTTTGTAAAATTTTTAGTAAAAACATTTCTTTGTGACCATTTTGGCAAAAGTTTAACAAATAAACATATTAATTATATTTAGAGATACTATTCCATATATAGTTAGACGTTCTAAAATGAAATATACTTCTAATCATAACTGGGTGTTATTTTTTTGGACTTCCCTGGTGGCTCAGACGGTAAAGCGGTAAAGCGTCTGTCTACACTGTGGGAGACCTGGGTTCGATCCCTGGGTTGGGAAGGTCTGCTGGAGAAGGAAATGGCAATCCACTCCAGTACTGTTGCCTAGAAAATTCCATGGACAGAGGAGCTTGGTAGGCTACAGTCCATGGGGTCGCAAAGAGTCGGACACAACTGAGCGACTTCACTTTCACTTTTAGTGATGTTTCATATACTTATATAAATATGTCAATTTTATCTTTCTTTCTCTTTATATTTTAATCTATGATGTATGATATGTGGCATATATATGACAATTTATATAAAATTTATATGTAAGTACTACTTTAAAATATTTCTTATATTTCTTATTTAACTGTGGCAGTCGAGGAACAGTCTGACATGGAAAAAATTGCAAACAGATCAATTTGTACTTTACTTTTTTAAATCTTGATTTATTATTCAACTTAACTGTGCTGTTAGGATTTACTGGTTGACATAGTTATCAGAGTTGTGAGACAATTTGTTTGCTTTCAAACTGATTTATACTCATTGTTCTTTCTATTATTTTAGTTCCTTATAATTGTAGCTATCTTTGTTTTGGGTGGTGGTTCTATTTCGCAGGCAACCAACTCAAAACTGGATGAAAAAAACAAATTTATAAATTATATATAAGAAATCTACCTTAGGTTTAGTATTTAGTCCTAAAACTTCTAGAATATATATTTAAGTATTTACATTGTCTTTCAGAAATGGTGGGGGAAGCATTTCCACACTAATATGTACTATGTTTCTAACATAAACTTTTTAAATAGCTTTTAAATATAAACCTTACATAAATATTCGTATCAGTGCCTGACATATAGTAGACGCTAAAATATATGATGCACATATAAATAAATCAATAACTAAATTCTCTAGTATAAGTTTTCAGTTTATCTTGATCAACTAACCACTGGGACAAATTTCAGTTTTAATACTGATAGATATGTTGCTAATATTTTCTCTTTCTAGTTATCTTGCTAGGATTTCTGTATTGTATTTTTCTTGTACTTAAGTTGTACACCAACCTCAGCTTGTTCAGCTTTCTAGTGTCACAGGGCATTCAGGACCCTTTGTAGCCTTTCCCAAATGAACTTTCTAACCCTTTCTTCCACCATTCCCTGGCCTAGGGCATGAACTCTCCTCATTCTTCCAAGAATAATCAACCAGTGCTTCCTCAAACATATCTAATTTACTTTAAACTTTATGTCTTTGTTGCCACTGAAGCCATTATGCTCTGGCTTTTTAAACAACTCATATGCATTCTTTAAGCCCCAAAACTAATCCTTCCACTCCCAGGAAGCTTTCTCAACCACTGTTTTCTCTTACTTTTCTCTGAATTCCTGCACTATGCTATGAGGCAATCATTCCTTTGTTTGGAGTTGTGATACATGTTTCTCTTTTTCTCTCTCGAGACACAAACCCTGTATTATTGCAGAAAAACTACTTCAGTATTTGTATATAAATGTTTAGTACATTTTAGTGAGTCGAGCCAACTGGCTCTCTGAGTAATTAACTCATAATCCCTCACATCTCTACTTACTGAAGCAGAGTGAGGGACTATCATGTAAAAATTGCATAGACACTACAGAGATTTGATCTTGTCATACGAAGCAGAGCAATCTTTCCCCACTGCGTCAATCATTTCCAGCCCCAGTTCCATGCCAAAGAAGATTCCTGAATTATCTTTTTGTGTCTTCAGAATTATAGGTGGCTGAACTCTACCTGGTCCCAATTAACCTAATGAGTGAATATACATCATTATACCAGCACCAAGCCACAGCCTGCTAGGTTAATGTAAGATTTTTTAAAAACACATACAAAATAAAATGAAATGCAATTTGCTTTCTCTTTTCAGTTTTACTTTTTTTTTTTTTTTTTTAAGGCAGATATCGCCAATGCAAGTGCTATTCTAGTCTGCATTTTGGAACCAAAAAAATCAAGATTACATTATAAAAACTGTAAAGCACTTCTTATTTTGAAAACTGACAGTCTTAATTTCTTTACAAGGATTTCAAGAGATCAATCATCTATTTTTATATTCTAGAATTCTGCTGTACACAGAGGACCTCATTGCTTGAACTTTCCTTCCCTTTATACATAGAAATTTTTATAAAATATTCATAAGAAATTGTTGACTATAGAACTATGGCAATTCTCTTGAGTGATCCTGGGAGTTTTTCAGTCAATGAGCTGCATGTGGCTCTGGCAGCATGAGCCACGCTTCATAAATCAGACTAAAACCATTTTATGCTGCTTTTAAAATTACTGCTATCAACGAAACCCATGAGCCTGAATTACTTAATCTATGCAGATGTTGTTAACTGCATTAATTATTTAATTCTGACAATAAAACAGCAGTTCTATTTACCTTATACAGACGATTCACGCTGCTAATTTCTGAAAGGACATTTAACCACATGACCACTAGGTGGGAGTAGACAACTTTTTAAGCTTCATAAAGCAAGGGATGAAAATGGCAGCTGCTAAACTTAGATGTAAGGTAATTCTAGGTTACAGTACTGCATTTCTAACCAAAGCTCATGAAATACCTTTTGTTAACTAGTGCAGGTTACATTAAAATTGAATTACTTTCCTGGAGAACCGAATTGATTCAAAGGAAGTTCCTTCTTTATTGCCAGCGGAGTCATCTTTATGATTTCATAAGAAATAAATTATATAGAAACTTTTCCTATATTTCTATTGATATAAAAACCAATTTTACATACCAGTTAGATAGCCACTAGCTTGATGAATTAAGTGGTCCCATTTGAAATAGGATTGTATTTTTTAATAATCATATTAACTAGAAATTAACAAAAAGGAATTGCATGGATTATTATCCTCTTTAGACTGCTGGTTAATTGATTACTTCTTGCACATGTGTTGAATATTAAGATTCCCCAATCAGACATGTGCATAAAGGAAAATGATCTTTTTTTTTTTTTTTTTCACCAGGACATAGTGAGCCGTGGCAGGTCAATGAAATTATAATTGGTTCTAATTAGCACTCTTCAAGCTGTTAATTTTTTTTTTTAACCTGCATCTAAATCACACAAAAAGAAAGGTAAAAACTGTCTTAGGAAATCACAAAAGTGCCCCAAATACTTGGAGCTTTCAATTTGAGTGACATCTCCAAAGCTTAGATTCTTTTTTTCTTTTTTGGTATGTCTTTTTGGTGATTTCTGGGGAAAAAAAAAAGTTCATTAAATTGCAATATTTTTTCCAAGAAAAAGCACATAAGGATGTCATTGTAACAGTCATGCTCTTTTTGTTATTGTTATTATTTATAGCTACACAGAGAGTGAGGTCATTAACTGGAAGCAAATGTCACATTTTTAATATAAGCTTTCAGCTTTTTTACTTTGCTTTGTTTCAAGGAATGTTGGAAATCTGATTCTAGTTCTAGTTGCCACACAAGGTAAATACAAACGAAACTGATTATGGTCTATGTGCAATGCAACTTGACATAAAAAATTCAGATTTCTACTCCTCTTACACATGTCAAATATATAAAAAAAAAAGATGCATGGTCAGAATGTCTAATAAATTGAAATCTCTGTGAGTTTTTTCTATGTACTAAGGTTCACCTCTATTTTTAAATGTGAATGCTTCAATGTCAAAACTTTGCAAAATTTCTGAATAGATATGTGAATTGGAGCTGTTCTCTCAGGGTTATTTTCTCTCTAATGCCAATATACTTTTTAGAAATCACTTTTGAATCATCATTTATTTTTATATAATGTGTTTTATTTCCCATTGCTTCATACAGATTTCATCACAAAATTAGTTTCTAATAATGTCTTTGATTAAGAAATTATTCATAAATTTAATCTTGCTCAATGTTTCTACCATTTGATTCTTTAACCACAAATTTCCTATTTTAATTTTATATCACAATTATCATTTTAATAAATTTACACTAAATCTGCAAAATAATTGTATTTGCAACAAATGTTAAATTTTATCATATTTACTATTTTTTCTAAGATTAAGTATCCACATTTAAACTATAGGAAATGCTTATATAATATATAAAACCTGCTTTTATGGCAATTGTGGAAACAAGTAATATTTGTAGTAACTATTAAATGTGTCTGTTATCCCCTTAACTAACAGTAATGTGTTTGTCAAATGATGAGCAAGACAATGTAGTCTTTGTAGTATAAGATACAATATGAGGCTTTAGAAAAATGTTCTAATCAGATTTCTCTAATATTTCACCTAATAAAGTTGAATTACGTGACATTTTTAATAGCAAAATTAACACTATGTTTCTTCAACATGTTTTTAAAGTAAACATTTTTAATCATACATATAATATAAAAATACATATTAAATCAGCTTAGACTATCAAATATGATTTCATTTTGGCTTTAAAACCTGATAAATTTATTTCAGAGAAACAAATGTAACATCATAAGACAAGCTAAAAAGAACATATCAGTTCCAAAACAGATCTGATATAATTTTCTTGTTTAAATGATCTTGAGAAAATGTTAACCTACAACTAATAAACCTGAATAGAATAACTAGAAAGTGAAAGAATCCTATTAAATGATAATTTTTTCCTCTTAGTCTTTTCTTGCTTTACAAAAATTAAAGCAATTGTATTTTCTTGTGAAGTCCTATTTGTGTAAATTTCCAATTTTGACATTTAAATTAACAATTTAAGCTATTTGAGTATTAGGAAGAATTGGATTTGTTTACAATTTCCTAATCATTTTGTTGAAAGAAATTTTGTCAAAAGTCTACATAATTGGTCAGGAAAAATGATATTTTAGATTACTATTTATTATCTTGTGTAAGATCTTTCTTGGTATTAAAATCTTTGATAGTAGCATGCTTTTGGCACATATGTAACATTCTATATTTTCCAGTTGATTTTTATTATTGCTCCTTAGTTGCATATATTAATGAGACAAATAAATATATTTTAACATGGCTGAAATCAACAGAATATATATTTTAATCTCTATATAGACTTATTGCATTTATATAAAAATTGAGATGTCTTAATAGAAACCCTCTATTCATGTGTTCTAATTCATAGCTCTGTAGTCAATCATAAATACAGCAGAAAACACCAAATTGACCCTGCTGGGGACAATGGAGCCAGGTTACACAGAATTTGGCTCCAGTTTTTGTTATTTTCAAAAATGTCCGGTTAGAAAAATATACTAATCCTGGAGACAGCAAGCCATCTTCAGTTTAAAGATGTAGAGTCCAAGTGCAGCCAAGTAATACATGTATGTACAAAAGGAAAAAAGAAACTAGATATGAGAGCTAACTGAATTTTTGCTTTACATTATTCACAAAATTTATTTACACTTTGTTTTCTTGAAATAAAAAATTTGTTATTGCCTGGGAACAGATCAAACACTTAAGCCACAGGCAGGAGATTCGGCTCCACCCTTTACCTGCTGTGAAACCATCTGCAATCTCCTTAATCTTCTGAATACCTCAGTTTCTCCATTTATCAAGTGACAAGAGAACACCACCTGCCCTCTATGCCACTTTTTTTTTTTTTAATTACAGAAATGTTAGAATTAATGAAATCTGTTTTGCAAAAACACACTGAGCTCTGAGAAAGTGGAGAAGGTAATGTCCTGAGGAAGTATAACATGACGATAGCAAAGAAAATGCCTTTTAACAAAGATACTACAGATACTTGTGATAGGTTGTCAGAACTAACAGTATGTGTTCAAAGAAAGCAGTATTTTAGAGTATTCAGCTTTTCTGCACACAAACCTGGAGCTCTGGGTTTGCCAGTTAATGCTGTCTGAGGATTATACAAATTCAATAACTAAATAGCTTAATTGCTATAAATATTTTTGGCTAAAGCTTAAAATGAATCTATTTATTTTCATTTAAATTGTTAGCAAAATTGTAGGTCATGAAGAGGTAGAATAAACATTGTCTTTTGCATTTGCTGGTGGTGGTGGTGGGAGCAGATGTTATATTCTATTTGCCACTTGTGTTTAAGGATAGTTAAAATGTATAAATTTAGGAACTTGAATGTAGCTAAAAGGTGACCGACAAGGATTCCTACTGGGCATTTTGAAAATTAGTAAATTTATACAAAATTAGATTTTTCAAAATGGAGTATGTGAACAAAAATGTAGTGCAGCTATAGCTATTGAAATTGACAACTTCAATTAATGTGAAACATCAAATATATATAGCCTGAAAGAATATCACATTGGGAAAAGATGCACATGTTGGTCTTACTAGCCATTTCATTTTACCTAGCTTAGATATAATCTCAAACTCTCTTCTCTTAAACACACAATGAATAGTAAAAGAGATTGTCTCTCATCTCAAAAATGGAATATGCATATAATGTTAAATAGTTTAAATTTTTAAATAAATGCATATTATGTAGTGCATTATATTCTATAGTCACATTAAAAATATAGCACAGAAAAATCTTATTCAGATTATGCAGTTAAGTGTGAATCAAAGTATGGAACATATTATAAAAATCAAAGAGGACCAAGGTGGAATAAAGTTGTGGCTTTGGCATTGGCATAAAATGTAGAGCATACCTCTCTAAATAAGCTTATTTGATTTGGGAATTTTCCAAGCTTGCTTAACATAAACTACATTTTAATTCCAGAATAATCAGCCAGAGGGAATGGTTTTATAGTTAACACATACGGTTTGAAATCCTTGGACTTCCTGCGACTACAGGTTCAAATCCCAGTAGTGCTCCATTCTACAGTGGTGGCTAAGTACCACGCACGTGTATATACATCTGTGAGGGGATTTTTACAGATGAAACGTCCTAAACGAGAGCATTGCTTGCACTGAGTGAAGATCCCAATGCAGTTTTCCTAAGAACCGAGTGTGTGGCTCATGAATGACTGCAGCTTCTGGGAATCTTGCCAAAAACCTAGGGCAACGGAGAGTGTGGCTTTGCTCTAAAGGAGATTAAACTCCCTATTTAAAAGCTCCCTATACTCCACCATTGTGAGGGTTACACTCATTATTTTTTCCATGTTAGATGGTGAGTTAATACACATGCCTAAAATGCAATATCTTAATTTTCCTCTGCCTCCCTGTCTGACCGAGTTGGTAGACTTGCCACACACAGTATTCAAGGTTACTGATTTTCAACAGCACTCACAAAATGCTATTATAGGGGAAATATCGTATGCACTGGATGGATAACCACAAAAAAGGTGAAAAGTGACCGACAGCAGTTAGCTCAGTAAGAATATAAAAATAAATATGTTTTAAAAGCTAAGGCAGTGAGGTTAAATTCCCTGTGAATCACACACTTCTATATTGTCTAACTATAATCTGTGGTCCCTAAATATCACTATTTGTTGTATGATTAGGTAAAAAATATGAAGGAATTAACACTTAGTGCCTTTTTAAAGTTTATTTCCTAAAGTTTATTGCTTTGGTCAATATAGTTTTATTTATATTTTATGAGGAATTAGATAAACAAAATACCTCTCATAAACTTATCTCCTATTTAGTATTGGTCCATATAGTCCATATTTATTTAGGAGATATTTGTTTTAAAGGAACATCTAAAATTTCTGAAGTTAATCAGTCATAAAGAATGTAAGATGGGGCATGAGGAAGAAAAAAACATGTTTTTACTACTATTGCTTTCCATTAAGAAAACATTTTCATTCTTTAAATTTTTCACTATTATAATTTAATCGCAATGTAATATTATATATGTTTAACATGGAATAAATACGATACAGGTTTCCAATATCTTTTCTACTTTTTTAAAATTCACTAAATCATTTCTCCTTAAAATAATCCAATAACATCTCAATTTTTAGAATCCATGTGATCGACTGACAAAACATATTTAAATGCTCTCTGAAAAACATAAGATACCTTGAAACTACATTATTATTTTCTAATCTTAGGAAGTGTTAAAATTAGCAGTTTTTGAAAAGACTAATTAAAGGAACACACAAAATATTAAATATACAAGTATTACAAATATATCATTATTAAAGATTTTAAAATTTAAAAAATAAAAAACTAAAATAAAAAAAAACAAATATATCATTAAAGTGTAAAACTAATTATGGTAAATATAATTAGATTAAGTTAAGCACTGGAGGTCTTACTAAGAATTATTGATACAATTGGTTTTCCAGCATGCTCAAGGTTTTTCTTTTTAAATTCTTGGGCATAGAATTTAAGGTGTTTTATTTTATCATTAACAACAAACAAATAATAAAAACTTTAGTTTGCTGTAGGTTAATAACTCAGAGTGTGATAGCTAGGTTGTCAATTTCTGTTTTGCCCTTTCATTCATATGTAAAAGGTTGAGGATATAATTATTCACAGATGGCATGATTATCTACATAGAAAGAAACAAAAACATACAAATAAGCCATGATTTCCAACAAAAGAGTTTACTGTTTTCTGTATTAAAAATCTTAATATAAAACTAACTTGAATTTCCATACATCAGCAGCAACAATCAAAAACTCCTGTTAGACAATGTGATTTTTAAAGGATGCCATTGTAGTATATCAGAAATAAAGTAGTTAAAGAATATTAACATGCTACCTATGAAGAAAGTTAGAATGTTTCACCAGAAGATATTAGAAAAGACTAACAAATTAAGATATATATCAGTAATAAGTTCACAGATGAGAAGATACTGAAGTGGGTACCCTATCCCTTCTCCAACAGATCTTCCCGACCCAGGAATCAAACGGGGGTTTCCTGTGTTGGAGGTGGATTCTTTACCAATGGAGCTATCAGGGAAGCTGATATGTAAATGTCAATACTCTTCAAAATGATTTGTAAATTTGATACATTTTACATCAAAATCCCTACAGTTTATCTTCTTGTGCAGATGACTCTAAAGTTTGTATGCTTGAGAAAATGACAAAAATTTCCTAGACATACCTGTGAATAACAAGGAAATAGAATTCTTCATGAGATATCAGAACTTATTATAGACCTATAATAAATGAGAGAGTGGTACTGGTGTATGAACTAAGAAACCATCAAGAAGTAGAACAGAAAAGCCAGAAACAATCCACAAATACATGGATTTTTGATTTACCGCAAAGCTGGCTTTGGTTGTTCATGAATTGATAAACTTTTAAATAAATGATGCCAGTATGTTAGGCTATATTCACTTTTATGGATATAAGTAAAGCTGAAGCTTTATTTTATACTATACACAAAAAATCATTTGCAAGTGGATTAAAAAAATTGATGTAAAAGGAAAACAAACTTTTAGAAGACAATATATTTAAATACTTGAACAATTAAACTTTTAGAAAACAATATAATTGAATATTTTGAGGGCTCAGTAGAAACTAACTTATTAAGAATCAAATAGCAAAAGTAAAATAGAGATTAATTTTAAAATGATAATATTTAAAATTTCTATTATTCAAAACATCAAATAGAAAATAAAATGACAAGATAGAAACAGAATATTTGCTATATATATACCTAGGCCCTCCAAATTATGATGAATAAAGAGAATGACTGTTTAAAAGATAGTCAAAAGTCCTGAATAATCATATGAAAAATTGACACATGGAAATACGGATATTCTAAAACTATCTAAAAATCAGAGAAATGCAATTTAAAACTAATGAAATATAATTTTTCACACAGGACTTTTGTAGAACATTTTTAAAAGTTTTGAAAATAGGAAGTAAAAATAAAGCTATGGAAAAACTTGAATGTTATACTGGTGGTGAGTTTTAGCCAGTAACACTAATTTAGAAAAACATATTGTCATGATCTCATAAAGCTGAGGATAAGTATATCAATGACATAGGAAATACTTTCTTTGATATTCACCCTGGAGAAAGATGTGTACCTGGAGACACAGCAGAATGTACATAGCAGCACTATTTGTCCAAAAATAGGAGATAAATCAACTGTCCATCAGCAGTAGCACCCATAAATAAATGATAATATATAAAGGAATTCTATATATCAGTAAAAATGAATAAATGATAGCTCAAAATAAATGAATCTCAGGAATAAAACATAAGGCATTAAAAATAAATTACAAAGGAATATATAGATTTGATTCAATTTATATAAATTTACAAAATAAGAAAAAATAAGTTATTAAGGGTGAAATATCACTTTAGTAGAATAATAAATAAAAGCAAGAAAATGATAAACATGAAGTTCAGGAAATAATTTACCTTCTTTAAAAATTGGGATGAGAAAAAGTCATGTAAGGTATTTCAAAGTAATGAAAATATGTATTTTATTTCTTATATAGCTTGACTAATAATGGGTATTAGGCTATATGATTAAATATATTTCATATAGTATATATAGAAATATATGAATGAATGCCAATAATCTTTTGAATCTTTCATTACTTAACAAATGTCCTTCATGTTTCATGATAAAAAGGAAAATTATATTAAATAGTCATAAAATTATTTTTCACTAAAGACATTTTAATTAGGCTGTCACAACGCTAATAAAACTAGATCATTTGCACTTGCACAGCATTTTAACTAAATTCTGTACTTGGGAAACATTCTGAGTACATTCTAGTCTTTTTTTCCTGACTTTTGAACTGAAACTGGGACAATGGATTTTCTTGATACATAAGAGGAAGTGATTGTGATATATTCATGGTATTCAAAGTTCAGACTTTCTTAAATACAGTATTCACTAACTCATACATTATTCTTTCACCAGGACTAACAAACAAATTTGCTTCAGCACTAAGCTTAAAAAAATGTATTTCCTGAATAAATGTCTTAAATTAATGGTATGGACCTGGGAAACTCTTTGGACATTGTTTAACTTAGCTCTGACACTTTCATTTCTAGATTTAAGGCCTCACTGACCTTATGAAAGGCCAAATTTTGGCCACCAAATAAGAATTTTATAGTAAGGTTTTTTTTTTTCATATTTATCCTATATTTTATATTATTGTCCAGCACTTATTTTCCATTTATTTCCTGAAATTAGTATACCTTATTTTTGTTCCCTACTGCATATATGCATTCCTTAGCTGTTGTACATTCTTATCTGAAGGAATCAGTGTATAAATAATTCTCTTAAAATTTTTCAGTGTTTAAATCTTACGACTCTAGCATTATTACTTAAAATTCAGAATTTGGACTTTTGAGGATGTTCTCCTGCACAAATGATATTGAAAAAATCATGCCAGTTTCAATACTGAATAATCCAGAATATAGGCAAAATTTTTAAGCCATTTATAAAAATTACATGATATAAAAAACTCTGTAGAAACATATTATATACATTTGCTTTTCTTTAAGAGACAAATATCAAGAAGTCATATTTTAAATACAAGGAATACTAACATAATCTATACGGCATGTCCACTATGGAAAAAAGAGAAAATAAATAAAAATACTTAGCACCCCTTTTGTTTCTTCTTTTAATTGCTAAGTCACGTCTGACTTTTGTGACCCATTGACTGTAACCCTCAAGGCTCCTCTGGCCATTGAATTTACCAGGCAAGAATAATAGAGTGGGTTGCCATTTCCTTCTCCATGGTATCTTCCTGACCTAGGGATCAAACTCATGTCTCCTGCATTAGCAGGCAGATTCTTTACCACTGAGCCACAAAGGTTAGCCTTAAAACAGTTTAGGTAAGAACAAAAACTATATCCATTGTTATCTGAAAAAAGACTTGAGAGCTGTCTTTAAAACTGGGTTAAATTTTTGACTGGAACCTTAAATCACCTTTCTGAAAACAAAGCAAATTTCTCCTAAATATTTTTGAAACTGACTCAGTGGCTTAAGCCACACAAGTGCATCAACAATTTTCACAGGAAAGCACAACCAAGTTTCACAATGTTTGGCGACTGGTAGAGGGTGAATTTCAGCATGGGTCTTCCCTTTCTTCAGGGGTCATCAGGAAAGTGTACCCACTCTTCCTGCCTCAGTTACAAAAGGAGTTATCTACAAAGGACTTCGATATCCATTATTTTGGTAAAGAAAGTGAGCAACTAACTTTACATATAGTTAAGTACTATGCTTCCCGTACCATATCATCACCTTTTCACCAATAACATGACAGATCAAAGCTATGCAATAGCTCAGACATACCAGGAGTGGACCTTAATTTACAGTCTCCAAAACATTTTTATAATGTTTTGGCATTTTTTCTTTTTTGGCACTTTTTGCAGTATTTTCAATAATACAGTCTTTCCCCCCCTCTATTTCTCTTTTCTCCTTATTTTTCATTAGTTTCATTTTTATCCTTAACATCATTTTATTGGCGATAATCACTATTATACATTGTGTTAACAATTATCACATTCCACACTAAATCAAAAGCTATTTCAAGCATATTTACCTTTAATAATGAGTGATATTAACAAAGGATTGGTATGTTCTAGTTACCTTTTCCAGGTTTAGAGTTTTTCTTAATTGATTTCAGTCACACAATTTTCATTCCAATTATTTGCAAAATAAATGAATCTTAATTAAACCGTATAGAAATATAACAGATTCAAGACTGACGTCCATCAAATGGCTGGGAAAATTTTAGAAGTATGCACAGTGCCCCTAATCTGAAAGTTTCTAGACCAAATGAACTCCAGCTTCATCTACTTATCTCTGGAGTCATTAGATCAATCAATGATAGTTGATTAAAAAATGTGTGTATATGTGTGTGTATGTATACACACACATGTATTCTTTGGATGCCGTTCTTTTTTTCAGTAGTACATTATTTACTTATTAAAAATGTATATATCCTAGATACTTTTAACTTTCAAGAATGTATGAATGTAGAAAAATTCTGACTTCATTTAGCTTGCATTTTATCAGCGGGAAAATTAATTATTTTCATGTGCTAAACACTTGGCATTTTACATTCAAAAATATGTTCAAATCTTAAATCTAATCTGTGAATTTGTATTATATCCTCATTTATTTAGCCAATAAGTATTTCTTGCAATTATATATCATACACAGTTGCTGCCCTTATTTTATTTAGAGTGTAGTGGGAGAGGTACATATTAGAAATCATAAAAACAAATATTGAATGTTTGTGGGATTTATCTTAGGAAGGTTTTTTTGAAAATTGAAATGAAAACTGATTAAATAATAGAAGTTAAATAGAGGCTATGCTGAGCTTTCCAGACAGAGGGCACAGAGTGTGTTAAAGCTCCATTCTGCAAATATTATTTCCAGAACAAAGTATACCATTTCATAGTCGGTATGTATTTTGTCATTTTTTTCAAAATGAAGGAGTATGGGATAGTCAATTCTTGCTTAGTTAACAAATGATGCAGAGTATGGATGGGTTGGAAGCATATTTATTGTTACAAGAAAATATTTGGTTTGGGCACATGTGAACAACCCAAGCATTTGTTTCAGTCAAAAACATTTGTTTCAGAAGAAAATTTGGCTTTCACAGTTGTATGCAAGATTCCAAATTGGTTTCCAATTGTAGTGAAGTAAGCATTTGGTTGGTGGCAGTTAGGATAGCCAAATGCTTCTGCACATGTTTATAGAGACCTGGGGACTCTTCTGAGGTCCAAGGCCTTTTATTTTGTTTTTACTGGTTTTCTGATTAATGATTTGTCACATAATTGTGCAATTAGATTCATCCAAACTTTCATTTAAAGGAAAAAAAAATTACAAAAGCTCATCAGAAGTTAAGAAGGCCTCCCCCGTCTTAGAACTTTTATTCTTTCCTTAGATTATAAAACTTTTAAGAAACAGAAGGCATGGCACAGACAATAATTATGCTATATTATTTTTGTATTTATTTATGTATTTATTTACCCATGAAAGTGTTTTTTTTTTTTTAATATACTCTAAAATTTTAAATTTAAATTGGCTCAGTAAAGCATCTGCCTGCAGTGTGGGAGACCTGGGTTCGATCCCTGGGTTGGAAAGATCCCCTGGAGAAGGAAATGACAACCCACTCCAGTTTTTTTGCCTGGAAAATTCCATGGACTGAGGGGCCTGGTAGGCTACAGTCCATGGAGTTGCAAAGAGTTGGACATGACTGAGTGACTTCACTAAAATTTTAAAGATTTTTGAAGATTTTTTGAAGATTACCTTAGAGATAAGAATCAATCATGACAAAACTGGAGTTATTTGTTGAGATTAATTGCAAAATACCCTGTGTTTCTCCTACTGTTTACTGATAAGATATTCAAGTTTTCAGTTTACTTAAGAGAAACCTAGAGTAAAATTTTGAGACACTGTGGAAAGCTACAGCTTTGTCTTCCCAATCTAGTCTCAATTGTTCTGTAGCATATAAATGCTCAGTCGCTTCATTCCCAATTCTCCAGGCTGCCTCTGGCAAGGTCTGGCCATGAAATTAGGTGATTACTAAAATGATGTGAAAAGAAGAAATTAAACTTCCACCTGACCAACTTTTTAGAAAATTTCTTGTCCTGGAGTTTCTGCTTCTTTTTCCCCTTACCCACAAGTTGAAACATGGATGTAACACCAATCCAGTATCACTGTGAAGCCAAAACCATTGCCATACATGGGTGGGTCACAGTAGAGTGGATGGTTTCATGAAAGGGAAGTTCTTTCTTTTAGCAAAGTTATTATATTCTGGAGTCTTTTTATTATAATAGCTTAACACTTACATGAGCTATTATAATGAATATCCATTCAACCAGATTATCAAAGTGATAATTTTACAATGATGAAGGTGTTTCTTATACTGATATTGAAAATTATTAGTTAAGTTTCCAAAAATAACATAGTATTAAAGGATGAACATGTTGTTTTGTCAGTCCCTACTATTTAGGCAACTAAATCTCAGGGCTACATATATATCAACATGGACTTTTACTCAGGACCCCAACTGAATGTATGTTTTTAATTTTTTAACTTTAACTAAATGAAAATAAAATTGCCAAAGACGATGAGTATATAGAAACCATATTGGCCAGGATATTAAAATACTATATAAGAAATTTAATCAAAGAAACTTATTAAGACAAAATAGAGATATCAAATTTTGTCTTAAACAGAACCTGGAAATTAATAGATCATATATTCATATACCTTCCATAAGCAAGAAGCATAGAATGAAAATAAAGATACACCTAAAATATAATCTTTTATGTAGGAAATACCATATTATGTGGAATATCAACAAATAAGCAAGCCAGTTCAACTCAGTCATAAAGAAGCAATATGCTTTGAAAGCTAACTAAAGATTTAAAAATTTTAAATACTTGAAAAAAAATTTTTGAAACAAGTTCTCTATCACAGGCTATATCAAAAAGTAGTCATGGAACATTTTAATTTTTTCACATATATAAGGAAAAGAGACAACATTAATTTTATAAATCAATAAAAAATTTACAAAATTTAGATTATACACTGTCCATACGAATGAATATGCCTACAATGATGGGTGATAGATGCTAGAACTTAGTGTTTTATTTTATAAAATGTGAATACCTTTAGTTAACTCCATGATGATATCAACAATAATAATACCAGTCCAATTGTTTTTCACTTTAATATTTGCTTTTACATTATCATATTATTTGATCTGGTGAGTAGACACTGTTCCTGTCAGGTGAGTGTATGTTCCTCGGCTCTGTCTCATCACAACAAAGATTTGGAGAGACAGATATTAAAGCTCTCGGTGTGTCACAGCTCTTGGATTTTGGACAGACCATGTTATAGCTCTTAGACAGGTCAGTGTTACAGCTCTATTGTATTAGGAAAATCCACCCTTGAGGTGTGAGGGCATGCCAACCCAAAGATGCAAAGAGAAGAGAGTGGGGGAGTATGTCAGTGCACGGGAGAGAGAGAGACCCCGAGCCCTTTGGCTCCTCTTTTTACATGTCTTTTCCTCTCCCTGGGCCTGCCCTATGTAAATTGGGCTAGCCAGGAGTGTTGTTTGTTCTACCTGAGGTCCTCACTCTGATCCTCAGACCTTCTTTTGTTCTATTTTCATAGGCTTTTCCTTTCCACATCTTTTAGCCACCACCATTTTGGACTCCTATTTCCTATTCTAACTACCTAACAGCCCTATTCATAATTGCTCATGTTTGCAGCAATACTTTTTAAACATTCAAAACAGTCTTGTCAAGTTTTAAGCCAACTTTCTCTACTCTCCTCTTTCACTATCATCAAGAGGCTCTTTAGTTTTCCTTCACTTTCTGCCATAAAGGTGGTGCCATCTGTGTATCTGAGGTTATTGATATTTCTCTTTGGCAATCTTGATTCCTGCTTGTGCTTCATTCAGCCCAGCATTTCACATGATATATTCTGCACAGAAGTTGAATAAGCAGGGTTACAATCTATAGCCTTTATTCACTCCTTTCCCGAATTGAGACCAGTCTATTGTTCCACGTCTGGTTCTAACTGTTGCTTCTTGACCTGCATACAGAATTCTCAGGAGAAAAGTCGGGTGGTCTGATATTTCCATCTCTTTAAGAATTTTCCACAGTTTGTTGTAATCCACACAGTCAAAGACTTTGGCATAATCAATAAAGCAAAAGTAGAAGTTTTTAGGGAACGCTCTTGTTTTTTTGATGATCCAGCAGATGTTGGCAATTTGATCTCTGGCTCCTCTGCCTTTCCTAAATCCAGCTTGAACATCTGAAGTTCATGGTTCACATACTGTTGAAGCCTGGCTTGGAGAATTTTGAGCATTACTTCACTAGCATGTAAGATGAGTTCAATTGTGTAGTAGTTTGAACATTCTTTGGCATTGCATTTCTTTGGGACTGGAATGAAAATGGACATTTTCCAGTCCTGTGGCCATTGCTGAGTTTTCCAGATTTGCTGGCATATTGAGTGCAGCACTTTCACAGCATCATCTTCTAAGATTTGAAATAGTTCAACTGGAGTTCCATCACCTCCAGTAGCTGGTGGAGGAACAGTATTGGGAGACACTTTCTTCCCCACAAATTCATCAAAAGGTCATTTGTATGCTGAGCAACTTCCATAAAACAACTTCTGAACACCGGTGGAGAACACTCGGCACCCAGAAAGACAGCCATTCTCTTTGAAAGGAGGTAGGGAAAAATATAAAAGACAAAAAAAGAGACAAAAGAGTTAGGGATGGAGACCTGTCCTGGGGAGGGAATTGTGAAGCAGGAGAAGTTTCATACAGTAGGAAACCCTCTCACAGGTGGGTCTGTGAGGAGTTTTGGAATCTCAGAAGGTAACACTGTATACAATATTTTACTATAAAAATAGATGATAAATTTCACTATAAAAATAAAAAAATGAGCTTGGATTGTCATCTACTTTCATTATGCACTAGTGCAAGAAATATTCAATTTGCCTCTTTCATTCTTTAAATATTTCTGTGTACATTTTCCCCTTAGGACAGCTCTCTTCAGTCACCTACTCAAAGCTAAATTCTTGGAGAAGCAAGGTGAAAACCAATGGAAACTAACTTGAAGGGTTTTACAAATACTGAATATATGTAGAAGTTTAAATGATTCCTATTTGACAATAATGAATAAAAAATCACTGGTAGTCACAAAACCCTTTGGTGGAAGGCAACCTGAAAAGTACACAAATCTTTAAGTATCTTTCTTTTTTTATTATTATTGGTTTATAATTGCTTTACAAGGCTGCATTAGTTTTTGCTTTATAATGAAGTGAACCAGCTACATGTATACATATATTATGTCCCTTTTGGACTTCCTTCCCATTCACCCTCAAGTATCTTTATAAGATACAAACAGTTCAGAGAACATTTGTGTTCCTTTTCTTAAATCTTGAAAACATCAGTACTGAAATGTTCAAGATAGTTATGACCTACACTTTGATTAGTTGACCAAGATACTTAAACGATAAGATATTTCTCAAGTTTAGGTGGATTAGAGAGTAAATGCTGTGGACTCCTGAGGTCTTCACCAGAAGTATCAAGGACATTTACTTGTCTATATTTCTGGTTGGAAAATAAGCATTATACTTCAAGGGCTGCATGGTTATTTGTACAAGTTGGAATGACTATTTGTGGAATCACATTCCAAGTATCCAAATTCTGATATATTTGTGCTGGAAAAAAATAGAGTAAAACAATAAAAAGGAAGTAAGAAAAATGTCCTTTTTGGTATATTGCTGGGAATTGTTAAATGTCTAGAAATCATGCCTTAAAATTGCCTAGCAAATGGGTAAATACTTATCATATTAGCACAAAGAAAAGAAAGATAATAAAATAAAATTCCAGATCCTAATTCAATGCAAGAATTTTTGAAAATGAGTAAATGTCAACTTGGCATCTTCCATTACCCTTTAAATTGTCAATTCTTATTGCATAATGAATATTTTAGCGTTAGATTTGGCTAAATTAAAAATTATTTTATATTTAAATTTATGTAACCATAATCTTAAACTTCCATGTGGACTGAAAACAAAATACTGATGAAGTAAATCATAAATTCATGGGATGAACAACTAAAGTATAATTGTGACTTGTAGCTTTTTCAATGGAGAAGGCAATGGCACCCCACTCCAGTACTCTTGCCTGGAAAATCCCATGGATGGAGGAGCCTGGTGGGCTGCAGTCCATGGGGTCGCTAAGAGTCAGACATGACTGAGAGACTTCACTTTTACTTTTCACTTTCATGCACTGGAGAAGGAAATGGCAAATGGCAACCCACTCCAATATTCTTGCCTAGAGAATCCCAGGGATGGGGGAGCCTGGTGGGCTGCCATCTATGGGGTCGCACAGAATCAAACATGACTGAAGTGACTTAGCAGCAGCAGCAGCAGCTTTTTCAAAATGTGATTATCTAGTTAGCAGAGGTAATCCAAAAGATTATATTCTTCAGTATCTGCCTGCCCCTTCTTGCATTGCAATAGAAGTTTTCATTGGTTGATAATGTCCCAGAATAAAAATGACATTTTCCAGCCTTTTTCTCAGGTAGAAGTGACCATGAAACTAAAGAAATTTCTGGCGATCTTTTTTTAAGGAAAGAAGTTGTGAGAGCCCTTTGCTTCTTTTTCACCCTGCCCTACATCCTGCTGATTAGAATGAGTATGAAACTACTGAAACTCCATCTTGAACCTTAAAGATGGAAGGCATACTCTAAGAACTGGCATGTGTACATGTTCAGTAGTGTTGGCCTCTTTGTGATCCTATGGACTGTAGCTCACCAGGATCTCTGTCTATGGAAGTTTTCGGCAAGAATACTGGAGCAGCTGCCATTTCCTCCACCAGGGACTCTTCCCCACTCAGGAAATGAACCCCCGTCTCATGACTCCTTCGTAGCAGGCAGATTCTTTACCACTGTGCCACCTAGGAAAAGTGAAAGTGAAAGTAGCACAGTTGTGTCCGACTCTTTGCAACTAAACAGTCCATGGAATTCTCCAGGCCAGAATACTGGAGTGGATAACCTTTCCCTTCTCCAGATCTTCCCAACGCAGGGACTGGACTCCAGACTCCTGCATTGCAGGAGAATTCTTTACCAGCTGAGTCACAAGGGAAGCCCCACCCACCCTAAGAACTGTTTAGCCGGAAATCAGGGGGAGTCTAGATCCCACGTGACAGCTGAACAGTCAAGGACTCAATATATATGACTTATACAAAATAATGAAATGATTTTCTATTTTGTTTTTATTGCTACTTTTGAGAACACTTTTGCTCACAATTAAATTTAGTCCTTTTTAGTTCTTATTGCTGTGGGACAATGTGGGAGTAGGGTGTTGTAGTTTAAAATCTACATAACAAAGACAAATTTAAGCCTAATGGAAAGTTAGATTGTTCATAATATATTAATTTAAAATATTTAAAAATCTTATTCACAGTATCTTTCTTATTCACAGAAAATATACTGTGAATTTAATATTTATCATATTTTAATAAAAACAATGGCAGCCAAAAAAAAGAAAACATGGTTCTTTAAAAACATTTTCTTTTCCTCTAATGAGCATGTTATATATAGCTGACATATTTCATTAATACACGTATAAATATTCCTTAATTATGAGTATAAATATTATTATATACAGCTGACCATAGCCTCAAAATCTTAATCTCTCTTAACATTATAAAAGATATTGTGACATGCACACTTAAAAATAAAAAGGTATATTCTCTTACAAAGGAGTAAAGACAATCTTTTTAACAAGTGGTACTGGGAAAACTGGTCAACCACTTGCAAAAGAATGAAACTAGAACACTTTCTAACACTATACATAAAAATAAACTCAAAATGGATTAAAGATCTAAATGTAAGACCAGAAACTATAAAACTCCTAGAGGAGAACATAGGCAAAACACTCTCTGACATACATCACAGCAAGATCCTCTATGACCCTCCTCCCAGAATACTGAAAATAAAAGCAAAAATAGACAAATAGGATCTAATTAAAATTAAAAGCTTCTGTGCAACAAAGGAAACTATAAGTAAGGTGAAAAGACAGCCTTCAGAATGGGAGAAAATAATAGCAAATGAAGCAACTGACAAACAACTAATCTCAAAAATATATAAGCAACTTATGCAGCTCAATTCCAGAAAAATTAACGACCCAATCAAAAAATGGGCCAAAGAACTAAATAGGCATTTCTCCAAAGAAGACATACAGATGGCTAACAAACACATGAAAAGATGCTCAACATCACTCATTATCAGAGAAATGCAAATCAAGACCACAATGAGGTACCATTTCACACCAGTCAGAATTGCTGTGATCCAAAATCTACAAGCCATAAATGCTGGAGAAGGTGTGGAGAAAAGGGAACCCTCCTACACTGTTGGTGGAAAAGCAAACTAGTACAGCCACTATGGAGAACAGTGTGGAGATTCCTTAAAAAACTGGAAATAGAACCCCTTATGACCCAGCAATCCCACTGCTGGACATATACACTGAGGAAATCAGAATTGAAAGATACACGTGTATCCCAATGTTCATTGCAGCACTATTTATAATGGCCAGGACATGGAAGCAACCTAGATGTCCATCAGCAGATGAATGGATAAGAAAGCTGTGGTACATATACATAATGGAATATTACTCAGCCATTAAAAAGAATACATTTGAATTAGTTCTAATGAGGTGGATGAAACTGGAGCCGATTATAGAGTGAAGTAAGCCAGGAAGAAAAACACCAGTACAGCATACTAACACATATACATGGAATTTAGAAAGACGGTAATGATAACCCTGTATGCGAGACAGCAAAAGAGACACAGATGTATAGAACAGACTTTTGGACTCTGTGGGAGAGGGAGAGGGTGGGATGATTTGGGAGAATGACATTGAAACATGTATAATATCATGTAAGAAATGAATTTCCAGTCTAGGTTCAATAGAGGATACAGGATGCTTGGGGCTGGTGCACTGGGATGACCCAGAGAGATGGTATGGGGAGGGAGGTAGGAGGGGGCTTCAGGATTGGGAACTCATGTACACCCATGGTGGATTCATGTTGATGTATGGCAAAACCAATACAGAACTGTAAAGTAAAATAAAGCAAAAAAAAAAAAAAATCCCATGATAGAAAATAAAAATAAATAAATAAATAAAAAGGTATATTCTCAACATTATTTAATCGGTCCATAGTTACATTTTTTTCTACTTGGGTGATTCTCTTGTATCATGTTATTTTGAGTTGGATAAATAGTGTTTATACTCCATTTCCACTCAAAGATGATAAGCAGGCCCTTGGTGATATTATCTGTTTGATAAAGGAGTTTAATCTTAGATTGATAGAATATAAATTCTAAGTGTATAATTCTGCCTTTGTAGGTTGTATTTGCTTCAGTGGAATATATTCATTCTATCATTTATGTAGTTTTTATAATTCTATATACTAGACATTAAAGAGAAAGACTTGTCCTCATCTGATCCATGTGTTTGCAACTATTAATATGTTTTTCTTATGGCTTTTTCTCACCTTATCAATATTTTATATAAACAATATTCAGTGTTCTTGTAACTAGTATCAAAAATAGCTTTACTAGTCTAGTAATAGAATTAAATTATGTTTTATTCCTACTCAATCCTACAATCCATTAGGTAATGGCCTATCCCTAAATTTTTTATAAATTATTATCATTTTTTTCCAGATTATTTATAATAAGACATCATAGCTTACATAACTAAATAGATGAATAAGATTTGTTTTGATAGTATATGCCCACATAATATCCATAATACTCTGTAAGCACACTAAATAGTTTTTCAAAGCAGAGTCTAAAATTAATTAATTATAAGATTGAATGGTAACTTAACTACATTACCTTTTCTCTAAAGCACAATATAGTAGAAAAATATCTACATAGCTTTGTGATTGCAATTGATTTAATTTCCCAAATATATTGATTATAGGACAGTTATATATAAAAACATTTTCCTCATATCTTTTAATTATGTTTCTCACTGCAGGCAAACTTAACATGTATTTAAATCAAAAAAAAAAATGCAGCGAGTTCTGTAAGTTCTTCGCACTCCCCTTTACCTATTGCTGATTTCCAAAAATAACTACTTCCAACTGGTTTAGCTATTTTTCTCAAATTTCCTTCATTCCTCTATATAACAAATGTATGCTTCTATGTGTTGATTGTTCAACAGGAGGCATTATCTAATTCACCTTTCACAATGATTGTTCACAGCAAGCTCCCACAGTATTTACATTTACACAGTCCTACACTTTTGTACTATTATTTAGTGGGTTTTGGTTTGTTTGTTTTATTTCAGTAAATCAATGCTCAGATCAGTATTTTAGAGTCTTCAACAATGCTGTAAAGTTTGTGATTATTTTTGCTTTCTTGTATAATATTTTGCTTTCTTTGCTGTAAATAATTGCCTTGTAACCTCCCCCCACCTAGTTGTCTATGTGCCTATCACTAATTCAATATCAAACTCTTTTTGTAAATCTCCCCTGTGTATGTTCACAAATGTCAAATATTTGACCAATTTTACTTTCTTGATGAAATCTCTGCTAGAACTGATCCAGTCTGTATCCTTTTTACATGGTGTACTATTGTTATCCTGTAATCTTGCACCACTTTACTGAGGAGGTACAGCATTAACGTATGACAGCAAAAGGCAAGAAGACAAAACAGAGGCACACTGGTTTATGTCTCCTTCCCTCCTTCTTCCGAGGCTGGTTCCTGGGAACAGACCCAAGGAAGAAGCTAGGAAGCCATCCACACCCCGGGTCTCAGGGAAACACCATTTTCAGCAGAGGATTACTTGGTGTCCTACCAAGAGCATACCGGCTCTCTGGGAAGATGCTGTGTGTTTCAGATTCAGTATTTTAGAAATTACTTTGCTGAAGTCTACTTTCAACCATGTCTGGTATCACAAGCTAGAGATTTACTTCTTTTCCTCCACTTTTCTTCTGAGATAAGACAAGTCACCTATTTCTCAGAGTGAAGGAGGACCCCTAAGGTTAAGGTTCTGCCTCTTAAATACATATTTATCCTGTACTATTTCTGGACCTATCTTAAATCTTATTTTCAGAGATTCTAGGTATCAACTATTCCAAAGCCTTTAAGGGGGTTACATGATACATCTCTCTGAGTCTTTCATTTTCACTGTTGTCTCATAACGACAATGTAGTATTGCCTCATACATTTTCTCTCTGCTCCAACCATGGTGAATTTCTCCCAGTTCTTTAAAGAGTGTTTGAAAATGTTTTTATTTCTGCTTTCACATACGCATCTCTCTCTGCTTAGAACTCTTTATCCACATGTGTGCTGTGTCCTTAGTTGCTCAGTTGTGTCCGACTCCTTGCAACCGCATCAACTGTCGCCCACCAGGCTCCTCTATACATGGGGATTCTCCAGGCAAGAACACTGGAGTGGGTTGCCATGCCCTTCTCCAAGGGATTTTCCCAACCCAGGGATCAAACACAGGTCTCCTGCATTGCAAGTGAATCCTTTACCATCTGAGAAACGAGGGATGCTCCTTTATTCACATCAGTTCAGTTCAGTCGCTCAGTTGTGTCCGACTCTTTGCAACCCCATGAATCGCAGTATGCCAGGCCTCCCTGTCCATCATCGACTTCCAGAGTTCACTCAAACTCATGTCAATCCAGTTGGTGATGCCATCCAACCATCACATCCTCCGTCATCCCTTTCTCCTCCTGCTTTCAATTTTTCCCAGAATCAGGGTTTTTTCCAATGAGTCAGTTCTTCCTATCAGATGGCCAAAATATTGAAGTTTTAGCTTCAGCATCAGTCCTTCCAATGAATATTCAGGACTGATTTCCTTTAGGATGGACTGGTTGATTTCCTTACAATCCAAAGGACTCTGAAGAGTCTTCTCCAACACCACAGTTCAAAAATATCAGTTCTTCAGTGCTCAGCTTTCTTTATAGTCCAACTCTTACATCCATATATGACTACAGGAAAAATCATAGTTTTGACTAGATGGACCTTTGTGGGCAAAGCAATATCTCTTCTTTTTAATATGTTGTCTAGGTGGGTCATAGCTTTTCTTCCAAGGAGCAAGTGTCTTGTTTTCATGGCTGCAATCATCATCTGCAGTGATTTTGGAGCCCAAGAAAATAACGTGTCTCACTGTTTCCATTGTTTCCCAATCTATTTGTCATGAAGTGATGGGACTGGATGCCATGATCTTAGTTTTCTGAATGTTGAGTTTTATGTCAACTTTTTCACTCTCCTCTTTCACTTTCATCAAGAGGCTCTTTAGTTCTTCACTTTCTGCCATAAAGGTGGTGTCATTTGCATATCTGAGGTTATTGATATTTCTCCCAGCGATCTTGATTCCAGCTTGTGCTTCATCCAGTTCAGCATTTCTCATGATGTACTCTGCATATAAGTTAAATAAGCAGGGTGACAATATATAGTCTTGACATATTCCTTTCCCAATTTGGAACCAGTCCGTTTTCCATGTCCAATTCTAGCTGTTGCTTCCTGACCTGCGTAAAGATTTCTCAGGAGATAGGTAATGTAGTCTGGTGTTCCCATCTCTTGAAGAATTTTCCAGTTTGTTGTGATCCACACAGTCAATGGCTTTGGCATAGTCACTAAAGCACTTTGGTAGCACTTGGTGTGCTTGTTATTCTGTGCTTGTGTGCATGCATGCTAAGTTGCTTCAGTTGAGTCTGAGTCTTTACAACCCTACGGACTGCTGCCCTCCATCCTACTCTGTCCATGGGATTCTCCAGGCAAGAATACTGGAGTGGGTTGACATGCCTTCCTCTAGGGGATCTTTCTGACCCAGGAATGGAACTCGCATCTTTTGTGTCTCCTGTATTGGCAAGCAGGTTCTTTACCACTAGTGCCACCTGGAAAACCCCATTCTGTACTTAATGATCTATAATGATTTGTTTATTGTTTTGTTTCCCCATAGAGCATGTTACTACAAACCTAAGTACTATGTGTTTTAGACACAACCTTTCTAAATCTTAGTTTAGTGTTTATATAGTTCAATGTTTATACTAGTTTCCTGTGTCTGCTGTCACAAGATGCCACAGACTGGATTGCTTGAAATGAGATAAATCTATTCTCTCAGTTTTGGAGGCTAGAAGTCCAAAATCTAGAAGGGCCATCTCCCTCTGTGGCCCTTGGGAGAACAGGTCCATTGCCTCTTCTGGGCACATAAATGCATCAGTCTAGTTTCTGCATCTGCAATCATATTGCCTACTCATTTTCTGTCCCTCTAATCTCCCTCTACCTAACTTACATAGGAATACTAGAAATTGGATTTAAGACACACCATGATAAACCATTTGACTTCCTCATCTTCAGATCCATAACTTAATTCCATCTTCAAAGACCTTTTTTATAATTAAGGTACCATTCACAGGTTCCAAGAATCAGGACTTGGACATACTTTTGGGAGACCATCATTCCACTCACTGTAGTGCCTAATCTTAAATGTGTGGTGGTAGCACATTTTTGAGAGATAGTCCAAGTCTTTTTAAAGTGTCAAAATTTTAGTTGTATTATATTTTTATTTTGAAAAATGTTAAGGATGAAGACAAGAGTCATCCTTAGTTGTTTGCCACCTGGGTGTTTTGACAGAATCAATCAAAATATGATAGTAAGTTTCCTTTACAGCAAGACACAGTGTAAGAAAGTGCCCAAGACAACATCCACAGGATCAGAGAGACCATTTATGTGGCTACTGCAGTAATTATCAAAGCTGACCAGAGGTAATGTTAGCTTCTATCAGAGGATAGCAGTGGAAGTGCCAATAATTTGTTGAGTTCTAGAAAAGAATTCAAAAAGTATGCCAACACAATTTCTTAGTGGATAAGAAGTGGGTGTAAAAGAAGAGAGTATTGTAAAAGCAGAAAAGCAATGTCTTCCTCCTTAAATACTTAAATCTGTGCAAGAACAATTTTTCTTTTCTCCACCACTTTATTTCCAATATTTCAAAAGCAGTTAATAATCAGAATAAATGAGTGTATCAATGGATAATTTGATCAATTTAGCAAAATTAACAGATGTGGAAGTATGAAGTATATCAAATGAGAGTCAACCTACATATTCTATAGCTGTGCTACAAAGAAAAATATTGGTCATAATTATAACAGTAGTAAAGCATCAAGGGCTTTAATACAATATATTGTCAGAAAATGTAACTTATAGGGTAACGTGATGATAGGGACATATAATGTGAATACACACAATAGGCATATCAGTGAACAACAATTATAAAAAATAAAATTTTTGAGAATGAAAGTTCTTCAGAATCACTGTGATTCAACATACCTTACTTACTTAATTAAAACTCATAATAGAGTGGTATTCTGACCAGGATTGATTGAGCAACTAATTCAACATTTTCATTTTAAATTAGGAAATGTATAAATCTTTGAAGCAACATTATATGGTAAATTTTGTATTCTATTCCATATGTAGATTGGTAAGCTACAAAATTAATTTCAGTTATTACCACACTTGATGAGAAAAAAAAATGCTAGTCTCTTACTATAGGTAGGGTGAAGTTTAGTATTTTGTGTCAACTTGGCTAGGCTATAGCCCCGAGGCTGATTAGCTATCTAATCAGATATTAATCTAGTATTTCTATAAAGGTATTTTGTACATGCAGCTAACATCTACAATAAATTGACTTTAAGTAAGGTCCATCTAGTCAAAGCAATGGTTTTTCAGTAGTCATGCATGGATGTGAGAGTTGAAACATAAAGCTAAGTATTGAACTGTGGTGTTGGAAAAGACTCATGAGAGTCCCTTGGACTGCCATATCAAACCAGTCAATCCTAAAGGAAACCAATCCTGAATATTCATCGGAAGGACTGATACTGAAGCTGAAACTCCAATACTTTGGCCACCTGGTGCAAAGAGTTGATTTCTTAGAAAAGACCCTGATGTTGGGAAAGACTGAAGTCATGAGGAGAAGGGGATGACAGAGGATGAGATGGTTGGATGGCATCAACGACTCAATGGGCATGAGTTTGACAAAGCTTTGACCAAGCTTTGAGGGAAGTCTGGTGTGCTACAGTCCATGGGGTCGCAAAGAGTCAGACAGGACTGAGCGACTGAACTTAACTGAAAAGGAAATACCCTCAATAATGTGAGTGGGCCTCACCAAATCAGTTGATAAGACCTAAAGCACAATTGGAGGTTCCCTGAAGAAGAAGAAATTATGCCTAAAGATAACAGCAGTAACTCTAACCTGAGTGTTTGATCTGTCATTCTGTTTTATGGATCCACCAGTCCCTATAATCTTGTGAAACAATTCCTCAATATAAATTTTTATCTAGCTATGTGTGTAGGTCATATATGTCCGTATAGTTATACCTGTATGTCTATTTACATATCTCCTATTCTATTTCTGTATATTTTTTAAACATTGGATTTTATCCATGGTGATTATGAAAAAAAAATAATAAAAAACGTTAGGGATATTTGCCAGGAGACTACAGCAAGAGAGAAATCATAGGATAGTTAAATTTGAACTTCTGACAAAAGAGAAAAGTCAAAGAAAATCATTAGCATACACTTGGTGAAATGGTGCCAAGTTCAAGCTCTAAAATCAGACAGCCTCTGTCCAAATTCAGGTCCTGCCAATTATAGGGGCTCTTGGACAAGCTACTGACTTCTTATATTTCCAGCTTCCCATGTGCATAATGACATTATTAATGATTTCTACCTCATTGAGTGTTATGAAGATTTAATGAGATCCTGAATATAAAATGTTAGCACAATGTCTTAACTATAGTGAACACATAATAAAGTTAATGATAATTATTGTTTCTCAGTTTTAAAATAGGGAATTATGCCAATTGTAAGTACAAAGAGAAATAAAAGGAGAACAATCGGGTTGAGGATATCTTATTGACCTTAAAGAGAAAAATAAATGCCAGAAATTTACATAAAATTCCTATTTCTAATCAATAAAAACATTCTAATAAAAGGGGGGGGGGAACTCTTTTGAAGTAAATATAAGCATTCCACAAATGAGAACAACTTCAAAATCCAAATAGTCTGCCAAATCAAGTGCAAAATAGAAACCGAAGAAGCAAAAATGAATTTAAGAAATGCTCTATAAAGAATTCTGAAGGCAAGATAAAAGAGAAAATGTCAAATAGAGTATCACAGGAACCTTTGCTTTCAGTTTACTTTGTGTCACAAGTACGTGTGTGGTTTTTTTTTTTTTTTTGGTGGCATGTAACAACCTTGCCACTAAAATAACAGTAAAGCTATGGTTCGCTCTCTGACACATTCATTCACTATTATGACACAATTTGCTATTCTTTTCTGGCAGTTACTGGGAACATATCATGAGTATAAGTAGAATACAAGCAGTCAAGAGCCCAACGGTATGTGGGTGTGGTGGTTTGGTTTGGATGGAACAAAAATATATTGCCTGAGAGTCAGTTTCCCATGACTGGTACAGCTCCCTATTAACAGAATCCTTGGGAAAGGAGAGATAAAGCATCTCTCTTACCCTGCTCCCCCTTTTCTACAAACATCGCATGAAGCTACTGTTGTCACAACCACTGGAGTGGAAATACAGTAAAGTAATATTTAGATTGGGTATGTTAATGACTTTCTAAGATTATAGCTGTCTTCAAGGAATTCAGTTCAGTTCAGTTGCTCAGTCCTCTTTGCAACCCCATGGACTGCAGCATGCTAGGCTTCTGTGTCCAACACCAACTCCTGGAGTTCACTCAAACTCATGTCCATAAATTTGGTGATGCCATCCAACCATCTCATCTTCTGTTGTCCCCTTCTCCTCATGCCTTCAATCTTTCTCAGCATCAGGATCTTTTTTTCAGTGAGTCAGTTCTTTGCATTAGGTGGCCAAAGTATTAGAGTTTCAGCTTCAGCATCAGTCCTTCCAATGAATATTTAGGACTGATTTCCTTTAGGATTGACTGGTTTCATCTCCTTGTTGTCCAAGGAATTATGGATTCAGTATTTTATATTTTCATTTAAGGTTTATAAAAAGTTTTCTATGAATAACATGAACGAAAATTAAACGCTTTTACTTTTCTTTTAAACTCCTTCAAGTTTTCTGCTCTACACATAAACTTCCCAGTGAAATTATCTAAGAATCAAGTCTATATTTTTATATTTATTTTTATAATTAAATATAACAAATTGTTTTATCATCATGGAGCCTTTTTCTATACTGACTTCTGCTAACAAGAACAGTCATAGAATGAATATATAAATTAACTTCAAATCAAGCTGTAGTTGGAATTTTTTGTTTCTAAAGACTGCTCATGTCAACCCCCAAAATATTTCAGTTCTGGCAGGTTTTAGTAAAGAAAAAATAATGTTAACTACAATTAGCAATTTGACATACATAAAAGGAATATTATGCTAAGGCTGTCTGAGTCCATTAAGGAAAAAAAAATATTTTGTTGGCACATTTACAAAGTGTTAAGAGGATCTGCCATGATGTAGAGAAAGCCTTGTTTAACGACTCAAAACACTAGAGATAATTTCAACCTGCTCTGGCTTCAAGACCCTTACCAAGTTGCTGCCTATTCCCACGCCGTACATTCTCTCTCCTCACCACACTTGGTTCCAAGCACCATAACAGATGCTACCATGACCTCCCACTGCATATATATATATTTCCCCATGTTCCTAGCAGCTTTTTTTTGTGTGTGTGTGAATTATTTGAAAGCAAAGTAATAGCTAATAAGAGAATTCTGGTCACTTTAATGACAATCTGAGTATAGCATAGTGGCTATCACTTGCATGTCAGCACAATCTCAAATCTTTATTCTAGAGAGGCAGAAGACCTTACAGAAAGCAACCATACAAAATAAAATAATATTCCACTAAACTAATGTGACTAGTTCATCAAGTAATCCTGGATATGAACAGCACTGTTTAAATCTCCTTCAAATTTGCAGTACAAGCAGCAGAGAGTTGTTTTCCCATCACACCAAACACACATGTTCTCCAAGGCCAAAAACATCCCAGTTAAATTTTTTTTTTTCCTTTCCTGAAGTCTAAAGTGTTTTCTAAGTTCTAAAGTCATCTTCTAAAGAGAAGATGGTAGAATTAATGGCTTTTGGTATAAACTAATTCATGAATATTTGCCTTTTTAAAAAAACAATGTGGGGATCTGCCCTTTCATCTTAAAGACAGTCTATATTCTTTAGAATTTCCTTGATTAATTCTCTGTTAATGGTGTTGTACTATTCATCTATTGCTGTGACTCTGCTGGATAACAAACAAGCCCAAAATTTCAGTGACTTTTGAGAATTAGCACTTGGTTTTTTCTTACAAAAGTGTGCGAGTTAGCATGGATAGTTCTATTTAACACAGCAGGTCTATTTCAGCACAGCCTCATGTGTTTCTCCTTCTGGGAGAAGCAAGTAGGAGGCAAGCTTCTATCATAGTGAATGGCAGGAACACAAGTAGACAAGAAAAATCTTGCAAATACACTGAGCCTTCTTCTAATATCCCTCTGTCTAATATGGTAGGAATGTATATTTTACCTACAATGTATAATGGAAAAAATGAAGAGTGCTGAAATAATAGTGGAAAAAAATAATGCAATTTATTTGCATTTGTCTTCAAGTTGCATTCAGCTATTTTGATCTATTTAAAATCCTAAAAGATGATGCTGTTAAAGTACTGAACTCAGTATAACAGCAAATATGGAAAACTTAGCCGTGGCCACAGGACTGAAAAAGGTCTTCTTTCATTCCAATCCCAAAGAAGGGCAGTGCCAAAGAATGTTCAAGCTACTATATAATTGTGCTCATTTCACAATTAAGGTTATGTTCAAAATCATTCAAGTTAGGCTTCAGTAGTACATGAACTGAGAACTTCCAGATGTAGAAGTTGGGTTTCAAAAAGGCAGACAAATGAGAGAGCAAATTGCCAATATTTGTTGAATCATGGAGAAAGGAAAGGAGCCCCCAAAGCATCTACGTCTGCTTCATTGACTATGCTAAAGCTTTTCACCATATGCATCACAACAAACTTGTGGAAAATTCTTAAAGTGATGGGAGTGCCAGATCACCTTACCTGTCTCCTGAGAAACCTGTATGTGGGTCAAGAAGAAACAGTTAGAACCGGGCATAGAACAACTGACTGGTTCCAAATTGGGAAAGGAGTATGGCAAGGCTGTATATTGTCACCCTGGTTACTTAACTTGTATGCAGAGTACAAGTACAACATGCGAAATGCCAGACTATATGAATCACAAGCTGGAATCAAGTTTGCCTTGGGACAACTTCAACAACTTCAGAAATGCAGATGATATCACTCTAATGAAAGAAAGTGAAAAGTAACTACAGAGCCTCCTGATAAGGGTTAAAGAGGAGAGTGAAAAAGCTGCCTTGCAACTCAACATTTAAAAAACTAAGATCATGGCATCTGGTCCCATTACTTCACAGCAAACAGAAAGGGAAAAAGTGGAAACAGTGGCTTATTTTCTTGGGCTCCAAAATCACTGCTAACAGTGACTGCAGCCATGAAATTAAAAGGTGCTTGCTCCTTGGAAGGAAAGCTATGAGAAACCTAGACGGTGTATTAAAAAGCAGAGACATCACTTTGCCAGCAAAGTCCCATATATTCAAAGCTATGATTTTTCCAGTAGTCACGTAGGGATGTGGGAACTGGACCATACAGAAGTCTAAGAGCAGAAGAATTGATGTTTTTGAATTGCGGTACTAGAGAATACTCTTGAGAGTGCATTGGATTTTTAAGGAGATCAAACCAGCCAATCCTAAAGTAAATCAGCCCTGAATATTTATAGGAAGGATTGTTGCTGAAGTGGAAGCTCCAATACTATGACTACCTGATGCAAACAGCCAACTCATTGGAAAAGAGCCTCTTACTGTGAAAGACTGAAGGCAAAAGAAAAAGGGGAGGGCAGAAGATGAGATTGTTAGATAATCTTAAAGACTCATTGGACATGAATTTGAGCAAATTCCAGGAGAGAACAGAGGAGTCTGGTGTGCTACAGTCCATGGGGTTGCAAAGAGTGGGATACAACTTGGCTACTGAACAACAACAATTATAATATCTACAAATGGCTAAATCTTTCAACAAATAATTTACCCTAGGTTTTACATATAACATAATTGCTATATAAAAATATTTTCATTTTAGAGGAAATAATGAAACTCAAGTATGACAACAGTAACTTTTAATCAAAGTAGTGTTCTGCCTTGATGAAGAACTAAATTTTACATCAAGAGGTCTAAACACTTTCTTAAGCTCTCAGGCAACAATATACAGTATACATTTTTATCTATGTTTATATAAACATACACTCAATAAACATTACAGACTAAAGTAGAAAGACTCCTAAATTATCATTTTGCTAAAAGCAAAAATATTACATATTCAGAGATGTGGGATAGTATGGTATTGTTTCGTGATGTCATGATTGCTTATCACTTTGAAGAAAGTGGCTCACTAGCTGTGGAATCATATGTGTGCCAAAAATAATTTATTCTGAAATGTCTAAACATAAGATAAACTAAGATAAACTGTTAATAGATTTATTACAACTAATATATTTTTTAATATAAGTCAGAAAAATTAAAGGTAGAGAAATAAAAGCTAAATCCAAACATTTAAGGAGTGCAATATGGCCAAGAAATTTGACCTGAGAAGAGCATGAAATTGCACTGGACTAAATATAGAAATAGTGGTTGGGAATTCCGTGGTATCTCGGTGGTAAAGAAGCAGCTTGCCAATGCAGGAGACACAGGTGGAATCCCTGATACAGGAAGATCCCACGTGCCATGGAGCAACTAAGCCTGTGCACCATAACTGTTGAGCCTGTGACCTAGAACCCCAGAGCAGCAACTATTGAGCGCACATGCTGCAGTTATGGAAAGCTGTGCACACTGCAGCCTGTGATCTGCAGCAAGAGAAGCCACCATGATGAGAAGCCTACGCACGGCAGCTAGAGAGGAGCTGCTGGTCTCTACAGCTAGAGGAAAGCCCAGGCAGCCAAGAAGACCCAGCACAGCCAAAAACAAATAAATACAATTATTAAAAAAATAAAACATTCTGATGAAAAATGGAAAAAAAAAATAGTGGCTCATGAATGGTGAAAAGGAAATATGTGAGATGTTACATGTAAGTTATTATTAGTATTATTATCTAAATCTTCACAAAGTCTCATATCATAAACACCACTTTTTTGGTTTCTTATACTCTGTTTTAATGTTTGTGTGTCTTTGTTTTTCTTTTTTTTAGAGAGTGGGTTACCCCATACCAGTAAGCAATTCTCAGATACCAGGAGGGCGTTAAAAAATTCAACTGAATTCTGATGCCTCTCTACATGGAGATAGCATGGGACACCACAGGTTAAGAGTGCCATCCTACATGTGTATTCCTATGGCTGACTTATGTTGGTGTGTGGCAGAAACCAACACAACACTGTAAAGCAAATATCCTCTGTTTAAAAATAAATAGATTACAAAAACAGTAATGCAAAACAATTAAAAAAAAATAACAGAGTGCAGTCCTAGAAGATCATCTCCCTCCCACTTTCAAAAACCAGTGGGATGTCAAGTCAACCTGCATTCTGGATTGCCTTGCATTCTGACACTAATTTAGCAGTTTCCACAATCCCCTCCTTGGCTTCAATAAATTTTCTAGAGTAGTTCACAGAACTCAGAAAACTACCAATTTATTATAAGTTAGAACAGGCAGAATGCTAGATATAATCAGAGAGAGGGGGCATGGACCAGATGGCAGAAAACCATACATCTTGTAAACAATAGGGGTCCCTGGGAAGACAAAGGTTTTCATAAAACTGCTCAACTTCAGCTTCTTCAGCATTACTGGTTCAGGCATAGACTTGGATAACTGTGATATTGAATGGTTTGCCCTGAAGATGAACAGAGATCATTCTGTCGTTTTTGAGATTGCATCCAAGTACTGCATTTTCAACTCTTTGGTTGACCATAATGGCTACTCCATTTCTTCTGAGGGATTCCTGCCTGCAGTAGTAGATATAATGGTCATCTGAGTTAAGTTCACCCATTCCAGTCCATTTTAGTTTGCTGATTCCTAGAATGTCAATGTTCACCCTTGCCATCTCTTGCTTGACAACTTCCAATTTGCCTTGATTCATGGACCTGACATTCCAGGTTCCTATGCACTATTGCTCTTTATAGCATTTGATCTTACTTCTATCACCAGTCACATCCACAACTGGGTATTGTTTTTGCTTTGGCTCCATCCCTTCATTCTGGAGTTATTTTTCCACTGATCTCCAGTAGCATATTGGGCAACTAATGACCTGGGGAGTTCCTCTTTGGTATCCTATCATTTTGCCTTTTCATACTGTTCATGGGGTTCTCAAGGCAGGAATACTGAAGTGGCTTGCCATTCCCTTCTCCAGTGGACCACGCTCTGTCAGACCTCTCCACCATGACCCGCCCATCTTGGGCTGCCCCACAGGCATGGCTTGTTTTCACTGAGTTAGACAAGGCTGTGGTCCTAGTGTGATTAGATTGACTAGTTTTCTGTGAGTATGGTTTCAGTGTGTCTGCCCTCTGATGCTCTCTTGTGGACAGAGGAGCCTGGTGGGCTACGGTCCATGGGGCAAAGAGTCGGACATGACTGAGTGACTTAGCATAGCACAACACAGTCACTCAGTACATGTATGTTATTATTGTTCTGTATTTTTATCATTATTATTTATTTTATTTTGTATTACATTAAAAAATAGCATAGAAATATATAGAGTAAAAAGTTTCCCCCAACTACTATTAACTGATTGATTTGCAGTTATATTATTTATTGCTGGGTAACAAATGATTCCCAAACCTTGCAGCTTAAAACAGTCATACATTTCTGCGGGTAAGGAATTTAGAAACAAAGAAGATGTCCTTTTCATTATAGGGGACTGGAATGCGAAAGTAGGAAGTCAGGAAACACCTGGAGTAACAGGCAAATTTGGCCTTGGAATGCGGAATGAAGCAGGGCAAAGATTAATAGAGTTTTGCCAAGAAAATGCACTGGTCATAGCAAACACCTTCTTCCAACAACACAAGAGAAGACTCTACACATGGACATCACCAGATGGTCAACACCAAAATCAGATTGATTATATTCTTTGCAGCCAAAGATGGAGAAGCTCTATACGGTCAACAAAAACAAGACCAGGAGCTGACTGTGGCTCAGATCATGAACTTCTTATTGCCAAATTAAGACTTAAATTGCAGAAAGTAGGGAAAACCGCTAGACCATTCAGGTATGACCTAAATCAAATCCCTTAGGATTATACAGTGGAAGTGAGAAATAGATTTAAGGGCCTAGATCTGATAGATAGAGTGCCCGATGAACTATGGACTGAGGTTCATGACATTGTACAGGAGACAGGGATCAAGACCATCCCCATGAAAAAGAAATGCAAAAAAGCAAAAGGGCTGTCTGGGGAGGCCTTACAAATAGCTGTGAAAAGAAGAGAGGTGAAAAGCAAAGGAGAGAAGGAAAGATATATAAGCATCTGAATGCAGAGTTCCAAAGAATAGCAAGAAGAGATAAGAAAGCCTTCTTCAGCAATCAATGCAAAGAAATAGAGGAAAACACAGAATGGGAAAGACTAGAGATCTCTTCAAGAAAATTAGAAATACCAAGGGAACATTTCATGAAAAGATGAGCTCGATAAAGGACAGAAATGTTCTGGACCTAACAGATGCAGAAGGTATTAAGAAGAGGTGGCAAGAATACACAGAAGAACTCTACAAAATAGATCGTCAAAACTCAGATAATCATGATGATGTGATCACTAATCTAGAGCCAGACATTTTGGAAAGTGAAGTCAAGAGGGCCTTAGAAAGCATCACTACAAACAAAGCTAGTAGAGGTGATGGAATTCCAGTTGAGCCATTTCAAATCCTGAAAGATGATGCTGTGAAAGTGCTGTACTCAATATGCCAGCAAATTTGGAAAACTCAGCAGTGGCCACAGGACTGGAAAAGGTCAGTTTTCATTCCAATCCCAAAGAAAGGCAATGCCAAAGATTGCTCAAGCTACTGCACAATTGCACTCATCTCACATGCTAGTAAAGTAATGCTCAAAATTCTCCAAGCCAGGCTTCAGCAATACTTGAACCGTGAACTCCCTGATGTTCAAGCTGGTTTTCGAAAAGGCAGAGGAACCAGAGATCAAATTGCCAACATCCGCTGGATCATGGAAAAAGCAAGAGAGTTCCAGAAAAACATCTATTTCTGCTTTATTGACTATGCCAAAGCCTTTGACTGTGTGGATCACAATAAACTGTGGAAAATTCTGAACGAGATGGCAATACCAGACTACCTAACCTGCCTCATGAGAAATCTGTATGCAGGTCAGGAAGCAACAGTTAGAATTGGACATGGAACAACAGACTGGTTCCAAATAGGAAAAGGAGTGCGTCAAGGCTGTATATTGTCACCCTGCCTATTTAACTTCTATGCAGAGTACACCATGAGAAACGCTGGACTGGAAGAAACACAAGCTGGAATCAAGATTGCCGGGAGAAATATCAATCACCTCAGATATGCAGATGACACCACCCTTATGGCAGAAAGTGAAGAGGAACTAAAAGCCCCTTGATGAAAGTGAAAGAGGAGAGTGAAAAAGTTGGCTTAAATCTCAACATTCAAAAAATGAAGATCATGGCATCCGGTCCCATCACTTTGTGGGAAATAGATGGGGAAACAGTGGAAACAGTGTCAGACTTTATTTTGTTGCGCTCCAAAATCACTGCAGATGGTGACTGCAGCCATGAAATTAAAAGACGCTTACTCCTTTGAAGAAAAGTTATGACCAACCTAGATAGCATATTCAAAAGCAGAGACATTACTTTGCCGACTCAGGTCCGTCTATTCATGGCTATGGTTGTTCCTGTTGTCATCTATGGATGTGAGAGTTGGACTGTGAAGAAGGCTGAGCCCCAAAGAATTGATGGTTTTGAACTGTGGTGTTGGAGAAGACTCTTGAGAGTCCCTTGGACTGCAAGGAGATCCAACCAGTCCATTCTAAACCAGATCAGCCCTGAGATTTCTTTGGAAGGAATGATGCTAAAGCTGAAACTCCAGTACTTTGGCCACCTCATGCAAAGAGTTGACTCATTGGAAAAGACTCTGATCCTGGGAGGGATTGTGGGCAGGAGGAGAAGGGGACGACCGAGGATGAGATGGCTGGATGGCATTACGGATTCGATGGACGTGAGTTGAGTGAACTCCGGGAGATGGTGATGAACAGGGAGACCTGGCGTGCTGCGATTCATGGGGTCACAAAGAGTCAGACATGCCTGAGCGACTGAAGTGAACTGAACTGGGAAGACAAAGAAAAATAGGAACCTATAGGCTGACAGGGTGGAGAAGGAAATGGCAACCCACTCCTGTACTCTTGCCTGGAGAATTCTAGGGACAGGGGAACTTGGTGGGCTGCCGTGTATGGGGTCACACAGAATCGGACACGACTGAAATGACTTAGCAGCTGCAGCAGCAGCAGCAGCAGCAGCAGCAGCAGCAGCAGCAGCAAGCTGACAGGGAGTCAATCATTTTGTGATAGGGGTCCTAGAGGCAGACAAAGAAAGGCAGGAATATCTCGAATGTAACCTTTTGTTCATTATCCCCTCATTACAATTAAATTAGCTTTGTCAGATAAGAAGTACCCGTCATATACCAATAGCATCACACTTCTGATCAAGAATAAGTAGGGACAAAAATCCCTCTTCCCCTTGGCAAGAAGGATCTGGGATGAAAATCAAAAAATATCAACCCAAACTCCTTCCTTCTCATCGTTTCTACACTCCCTAATAATCAGCCTGCCAAAGAATCTCTGGGCAGCTGTTTGCCTAAGTCTGCCCACTCTCCCCTTAAAAGTGTACGATCACTTAATAAACCCTCACTTTGCTTTCTTGACCTTCATGTCTCCTCTCTGAATTCTTTCTGCAGTGAAACAAGAACCTGATCTCTGATAACAAAAGGATTCAACTCAGGAACAACCAGATGAAGACATGCATATAGCAAGGTATACAGGAAAGGAAACAGAGCCTTCTAGCCCTTTCTAGCTGCACAGTTCTCCCGAAATATCCATGTATTTACTAACCTGAAAGCCCTCTGAACTCTTTTAAGGGTTTTATGGAGGCTCCATTATGTAGGCTCCATTATGTAGGCACTATTGATTAAATCATTGGTTGCTTGTGTTTGAGCTAAATCCCCAGCCTCTCTCCCCTCTCCAGAGGGCAGGGGGTGAGGTTGAAAGTTTCAGTTCTCTAATCACAAGATTTGTTCTCCTGGCAAACCAGTTCCCATCCTTAGGAGAGATCGAAAGTCATTCATTAAGATAAAAAATGCTTTGGTTACTTTCATCATTTAGGAACTTATAAGGGTTTAAAACCCTCTCACCAAAAATGAGGATAAAGACCCAATATGCATTTCTTATTATAAATTACAACACACATTCTATATCTATTTATACTTGTACTTTATCATTAACGCCTTATTACTGAAGAGATACATGCTTATCTTAGAAATTTTTATCCTAATTTTTTGGAAATGCATTATGGATCTGAGATAGATTAAAACAAACTGCAGAAACAAAATAAAAAAGTAATTTTGAGACTAACTTAAACTTCTGCACAATTGCACTCATCTCACATGTTAGCAAGATCATGCTTAAAATGCTCAAAGCTAGGCTTTGACAGTACATAAACTGAGAACTTCCAGAGGTACAAGTTGGATTTAGAAAAGGCAGAGGAACAGGGATCAAACTGCTAACATCCGCTGGATCATAGAGAAGTAAGAGAATTCCAGGAAAAAAAAAAAAAACCAACATCTACTTCTGCTTCATTGATTATGCTAATACCTGTGACTGTATGGATCACAACAAACTGGAAAATTCTTAAAGAGATGGGAATACCAGATCACCTGACCTGCATCCTGAGAAATCTATGTGCAGGTCAAGAAGCGACAGTTAGAATGAGACATGGAACAATAGACTGATTCCAAATTGGGAAAGGAGTAGGTCAAGACTTTATATTATCACTCTGCTTATTTAACTTATATGCAGAGAACATCATGGGAAATGCTGGGCTGGATGAAGCACAAGCTGGAATCAGGATTGCTGGGAGAAATATTAACAATCTCAGAATGCAGATGACAACACCCTTATGGCAGAAAGCAAAGAGGAAGTAAAGAACCTCTTAATGAAGGTAAAAGAGGAGAATCAAAAAGTTGGCTTAAAGTTCAACATTCAGAAAATGAAGATCATGGCATCTGTCCCATCACTTCATGGCAAACAGAGGGGAAATAATGGAAACAGTGACAGACTTTATTTCCTTGGGCTCCAAAACCACTGCAGATGGTGACTGTGGCCATGAAATTAAAAGACACTTGCTCCTTTGAAGAAAAGCTATGACCAACCTAGACAGCATATTAAAAAGCAGAGACACTACTTTGCTAACAAAGGTCCATATAGTCAAGGCTTTGTTTATTCCAGCAGTCATGTATGGATGTGAGAGTTGGACCATAAAAAAGGCTGAGCACGGAAGAACTGATGCTTTAAATTGTGGTGCTGGAGAGGATTCTTGAGAGTCCCTTGGACTGCATGGAGATCAAACAAGTCAATTCTAAAGGAAATCAACCCTGAATATTCATTGGAAAGACTGATGCTGAAGCTGAAGCCGCAATACTTTGGCCACCTGATGAGAAGAGCTGACTCATTGGAAAAGATACTGATGCTGGGAAAGACTGAAGGAGAAGGGGTCAAGAGAGGATGAGATAATTGGATGGCATCATCAACTGGATGGACGTGAGTTTCAGCAAGCTCTGGGAAATGGTGAAGGACAGGGAAGCCTGGCGTGCTGCAGCCCATGGGGTTACAAAGAGTTGGACACAACTGAGCAGCTGAACAACAACAACAAATTACTCCTTACAACAGGGTACTACAAGAAAGAAAATTTATTGATATTCAAAATGAATAGATTTTAAGTGTGAAATAAAGTTTATATTTTTATCAAAAGATAAAAATTTGAACATAAAAACAGATCTTCTCTGCCTTTGGCCTCCATTCTCCCCACTATGTGCCTTGTGTACCTGCATTATGTATTGAGCAAACTTTCCCCATCTCAAAAAACTTATATAACAGTCCTTGGTCCTTGCCTTCTAATGGTCAGAGCAGTTCACAGAGCTTTCTGAGATGCTCTTCCCGCATTATAATCCTCAAATTTGGCCCAAGTAAATTTTTAAATTTATTTCTTAGGTTGATAATTTTTCATCAATCTAAGGAAAAGAGGACTTAGAGGTATGTGAGGGCAGCATAAAGAGGGCAGACATGTAAAGAAAGGCTAGCGAGTGAGAGCAGTAAGTCTTAGTGGCTGTTAGGATAGAAGAATCAAAGGGAGGAAGTAATGCTGCTGGTGAAATGTGGTCCTGCAAGAAGTACACTGCAACAAGAAATAGAAGGAAGAAAAGAAGCATTCTTACTTGACTTATTTCCCAGTCGTCAAACATCTGCTGGATTTTCCAGTTTGTCCAGATGTTCAAGCTGGTTTTAGAGAATACCAGAGATCAAATTGAAAACATCCACTGGATCATCGAAAAAGCAAGAGAGTTGCAGAAAAACATCTATTTCTGCTTTATTGACTATGCCAAAGCCTTTGATTGTGTGGATCACAATAAACTGTGGAAAATTCTGAAAGAGATGGAAATACCTGACCACCTGACCTGCCTCTTGAGAAATCTGTATGCAGGTCAGGAAGCAACAGTTAGAACTGGACATGGAACAACAGACTGGTTCCAAACAGGAAAAGGAGTACGTCAAGGCTGTATATTGTTACCCTGCTTATTTAACTTATATGCAGAGTACATCATGAGAAACGCTGGGCTGGAAGAAGCACAAGCTGGAATCAAGACTGCCGGGAGAAATATCAATCGCCTCAGATATGCAGATGACACCACCCTTATGACAGAAAATGAAGAGGAACTAAAAAGCCTCTTGATGAAAGTGAAAGTGGAGAGTGAAAAAGTTGGTTTAAAGCTCAACATTCAGAAAATGAAGATCATGGCTTCTGGTCCCATCACTTCATGGGAAATAGATAGGGAAACAGTGGAAACAGTGTCAGACTTTATTTTTGGGGGCTCCAAAATCACTGCAGATGGTGATTGTAGCCATGAAATTAAAAGACGCTTACTCCTTGGAAGGAAAGTTATGACCAACTTAGATAGCATATTGAAAAGCAGAGACATTACTTTGCCAACAAAGCTCCATCTAATCAAGGCTATGGTTTTTCCAGTGGTCATGTATGGATGTGAGGGTTGGACTGTGAAGAAAGCTGAGCGCCAAATTGATGCTTTTGAACTGTGGTGTTGGAGAAGACTCTTGAGTCCCTTGGACTGCAAGGAGATCCAACTAGTGCATTCTGAAGGAGATCAGTCCTGGGTGTTCTTTGGAAGGACTGATGCTGAAGTTGAAATTCCAATACTTTGGCCACCTGATGTGAAGAGTTGACTCATTGGAAAAGACTTTGATGCTGGGAGGGATTGGGGGCAGGTGGAAAAGGGGATGACAGAGGATGAGATGGCTGGATGGCATCACCGACTTGATGCACATGAGTTTGGGTGAACCCCTGGAGTTGGTAATGGACAGGGAGGCCTGGTGTGCTGCAATTCATGGGGTCGCAAAGAGTCAGACACAACTGAATGACTGAACTAAACTAAACTGATACCTAACTAGGTAGAGTTCCCTGTGCTATACAGGAGGTTCATGTTAGCTATCCATTTTATACATAGTATCAACAGTGGATATATGTCAATCCAGTCATCCAATTCATATCATCCATTCTACTCAAAGCTCTGCAGTGACCTAAATAGGAAAGAACTCCAAAAATGAGTGGAGGTATGGAGACACATAGATTATCCACTTTGCTGTACAGTAGAAACTAACTCAGCATTGTAAAGCAACTATACTCCAATAAAAATTAAAAACAATAACAAAATACATAAAATGAATATATTAAAAAGAAAAAAAAAATAGCTGGAAGCCAGCTAGCAAGAAGGCCCTAGTGTTGCAGTGGACAGAGATCAAACTCAGAGAGCATAAACCAGGGTGGAGAAGGATGAAGAATGGATTTAGAGAGGGGGAAATACAGTATATGCCTTCCTGTGTAAGAGTGATTACTGGAATAGAGAGATAGTAAAGAATCAGGTCAGTGGTGAAAATACAGGGGCACACAGCCCTGCAAAGCAAATTGACAGTGACCAGCCTGCAAGAGCAAAGTGTAAAGCAATGAAAGTGGAAGTATTGATTCTCTATCAAGAAAACATATGTGACATCCTGGGACAGTATCAGAGGAAGAGAGGAAAGCAAGTTGTGGAAACTTAACTGTGAGGACTCATTTACAGAGAATAAACCTGCCATCTAGGAGGTAAAACCTGGGGAACATAATCTTAAAAAATATAAATTGTGCATGCTAAGTCACTTCATTCATATCCAACTCTCTGCAACTGTATGGACTTTAGCCCACCAGGCTTGTTTGCCCATGGGATTCTCCAGGCAAGAATACTGGAGTGGGTTGCCATGCCCTCTTCCAGGGGATCTTCCCTGCAAAATATAAAGAAAGCCTACCTTAATTTATGAGAGATCCTATAGCTGAAAATACTATCTACTAAAAAAAAAAAAAAAGTGCAACCTGAAATTAAAGAATTCCATTTAATTTAGTGTAGTTTCTGAAAACTTAAGCTTGGAAGAGAGCTTTTGGGACGATTTTGAGGGACAGTTCCAAAAAGTAAGGGAGACACTAGGATAGATATGAGTTTTTGCACCATAAAACAGGCAGCTGCAACATTAAAAGATTCAGTTCAGTCAGTTCAGTCATTTCAGTCGCTCAGCCGTGTCTGACTCTTTGTGACCCAAGGGACTTCAGTATACCACACATCCTTGTCCATCACCAATTCTCAGAGCTTACTCAAACTCATGTCTATTACATCAGTCAAACCATTCAACCATTTCATCCTCTGTCATCTGCTTTTCCTCCCACCTTCAATCTTTCCCAGCATCAGGGTGTTTTTCCAGTGAGTCCGTTCTTTGCATCAGGTGGCCAAAGTATTGGAGTTTCAGCTTCAGCATCAGTTCTTCCAATGAATATTCAGGACTGATTTCCTTTAGGATGGACTAGTTAGATTTCCTCACAGTCCAAGGGATTCTCAAGAGTCACCTACAACACCAGTTCAACAGCATCAATTCTTTGGTGCTCAGCTTTCTTTATAGTCCAAATATCAAATCCATACATGACTACTGGAAAAAACCATAGCTTTGACTAGATGAACCTTTGTTCACAAAGTAATGCCTCTGCTTTTTAATATGCTGTCAAGGTTGGTTATAGCTTTTCTTCTAAGGAGCAAGTGTCTTGTTTTCATGGCTCCAGTTACCATCTGCAGTGACTTTGGAGCCGAAAAAATAAAGTCTGTCACTGTTTCCACTGTTTTCCCATCTATTTGCCACAAAGTGATGGGAACGGATGCCATGATCTTCGTTTTCTCAATGTTGAGTTTTAAGCCAACTTTTCCACTGTCCTCTTTCACTTTCATCAAGAGTCTCTTTAGCTCTTCTTCACTTTCTTCCATAAGGGTGGTGTCATCTGTGTATCTGAGGTTATTGATATTTCTCCCTGAAATCTTGATTCCAGGTTGTGCTTCATCCACCCTGACATTTCACATGATGTACTCTGCATATAAGTTAAATTAGCAGGGTGACCATATACAGCCTTGATGTACTCCTTTCCCGATTTGGAATCAGTCTGCTGTTCCATGTGAAAAGATTACTGTAGATTAAAAAATAATTAAAAGCCATCTCAAGTTAAAGGATTCAGCACTTTTCCATCTTCTGGAAGATGCAAGAGTGTTGTTGTTGTTTAGTCATAAAGTTATGTCTGACCTTTTCCAACTCTATGGGGTTTCCCAGGCAAGAATACTGGAGTAGGGTGCCATTTCCTTCTCCAAGGGATCTTCCTGACCCAGGGATCCAACCCACGTCTCCTGCATTGGCAGGCAGATTCTTAACCTCTGAGCCACTAGCGAAGCCCTCCTTTAATATGCACATTAACGACCTCGGACCAGTATCTTGCTCTTCTTCATCCTTATCCCCTCAGGGTACTCAGTTGGGGGCAGTTGCTGTGACTGATGTTTTGATGGTCTCAACATCCTTTTTTTACTTATATGGCAGTAATCCACAATACTGATATTCTTAAAGGTTCACAGAATATTTTTCTAAAAGCAAATAGTTTCTTAATGCCTTCTATCTTATCTAATATCTCTTTCATCATTACAGGTTAAATGTTTCTATCATAAGAATTTTATTAAAACATTTATGAAGAATTGATTTTACATGAAGAAGTGAAGTGAAGTCACTCAGTCGTGTCCGACTCTTTGCGACCCCATGGACTGTAGCCTACCAGGCTCCTCCCTCCATGGGATTCTCCAGGCAAGAGTACTGGAGTGGGTTGCCATTTCCTTAAATATCAAATATAGATATTAGTTTAAACATACTATATTATGGATTTTGTATAACAAGTTAATTTACACATTACAGATTTTATTTTCACATTTATAGCAGAGTATATCATCTTGTGGAGAAAGCAATGGCACCCCACTCCAGTACTCTTGCCTGGAAAATCCCATGGATGGAGAAGCCTGGCTGGCTGCCGTCTATGTGGTCGCACAAAGTTGGACATGACTGAAGCGACTTACCAGCAGCAGCATATAGTCTTGAGTCATTTTTTCATCTTGTTCAGGAATTTGAGATTGGAGCTTCCTTTTTTCATCTCTTGGATCTTTGGAACATTGGAAACAAAATAACATATATAAGCTTAAAAATATTCTGAATTACACCTTACTCTGGAGTTGTATTTATTAACACATACCCCTTTTTAGTTGTGAATATCTATTGGTTAAATTGAAGAAGGTAAAAACTATCCTGCTAGTTTCATCTTCTCTTGGATAATTTGAAATAGCATTCTGAGTTGAGAACAAGCAGTGAAGTTTTTTTTTTTGGTTTTTTTTTTTTTTTTTTTTTTTAGTTAAAATAATCGTAGCTTGAAATCCCTTAAGCCTTTATATTATCTCATTGAGGTTCTTAAAACTATGTCCTGAAGGCCAAGTCCTGCCCACTGTCTGTTTTTGTAAAGTGTCATTGGAACACAACATGTTAATTCATTTATATATTATTTATGGGGTTGCAGTACACCCTGCAGACCTGCTGGGCCTGTACTTGCCCAGCTTCACCTCTGAAGAAAGAGCTCAAAGTCAGCAACAGAGATACCAAAAGTTTAATGGATATGGGGAGCCTGAAGCAAGGTCCATGTAAGGTGGACGGCAGAGGTCTTTGCTCCCAGAAGGAAGAGGAGATTCCCCTGTATAGGGGGAACTGAAGTCAGGTTGGCTCATTGGTTACCAGGGAAAATAGCAGAGAGGTATGAGAGTTATGACCCTCAAAGGCCTATTGATAAGAACTGTCACTTACTTGGGGCCGCAGCAAGTCTGTGGGAAGGTCAGTCTTGTGAGTAGGGTGTCTGTGAAGTAGGTGCTGGTTGAGCAGGGGATGTGCAGGGAGCAAGAGAACAGCCATCTTCCAGGGGACTGACAATACACGTGGCTTAGCGAAAAATAGCCAAATTACATTGTTATAACAGGGAATTTATGGCCCACAGTTTAAAATATTTACTGACACAGAAAAAAGTTTGCCCACCTCTGGCATGTAGTGATATCCCCCACTGATATTAAGAAAGCAATACATTTTTGCCTAGCATATTTCTGATGTAGCAATAATAACATGTAATTCTAAGGAAGTAGCTGCTTGTTTGCAATTCTTTCACTGACAGATGGAATTAGTACACAAAAACCTTTGGGAAAATAAAATCCTACTTATAAAACTATGTTAGGCCAGCACATAATAGGCACACCATGAATTTCTATTGCACTGAATGCAATTAACTACACATTGAAGAGTTGCTCTATAAATATATTTTTAGTATGAATGACAATTAAATTAATTAATTAATGTAGCTATAAAATCTGCCTTCATCCAATAAAGCCCTTTCATATTAGGTCCAGATTTTTGGAAAATAAAATACATGTAGCATTCTACTTCATAAAAGCTTCTCTAATTGTATGATTAATATTAATTGGTATAAATATCTCTATAAAAATATATAACAATAATTCCTGAGGTATCACAAAGACCATCTTAGAAGTGAGATTGTTTGAGGCAAAGATTGAGAACCACACCTTTTTGTAGCTTCCCTTTTCTAGCAGTATTTTAGAAATTATTCAACTCTTTAGACCAAATATAGAAATACATAAATAAAATTTGAAAACAAAAATAAACAGGGATTATCTACTAGAAAATATACAGAACCTTGAAAGCATGCAAGCAGACAGTATGGGATTGATGAAGGAAACAGCAAGATAAAATATGTGAAGAAACGGCTACTTGAGAGGGTGATGTAACTCTAGTGTGATCCATGGAGATGGAAGTCTTTAAGGCAGGAGTGTGCCAAGAGGTCAATATCAAGGTTTCTAGGGATGGAGATTCTACATACAAAGGAAAGGCATGACAAAAAATATACAGAGATAACATATAATAAAAGTATTTAATAGAGAAAACTAAGCAAAAATAATGGAATACAGGGGTAATATATTTAATACAATTAGGGAGCTGCACTAAGGTACACACAAGGAATAAAACTGAGCAGGACACTGCAGGACCCTCCTGGGTGCAAAAGCCTTTCCATGTCCCTCATTTCTTCTTTGTAGGGAAAGGGTTTCGGCATCGTAGACATTCTCTGATTTTCAAAGGGCAGACTCATACAATTGGTGACTGGAACAAGAGAGCTAGAGGACACCTAGTTCTTCTTGAAGGAATATACAGAAGAATCTGATACACATCTTTAAATTCTTCTACAGGAACTCAAGCCCCACCCAGGTGGAGGATGGTGAGTGCAAGCTGAGCACAAGCATGGGGACCCGAAGCTGGTTAGAACCAGGTTTAGTGATTCAGATTCGTGGAGCACCACACTGTTACCTCACCATCAACCAATCAGAAGAGAACCACACATCCTGCAGCCCTTATCCCAAGTTTTTCTTTAAAAATTCTTCCCTGAACCCATCAGGGGATCAGGCTTTCGAGCATGATCCACTCACTATCCTTGTTTGGCCTTGCAATAAACATTTTTTTTGCTTCCAAATCCAAGGTTTTGATTTGTTCAGCCTCACTGTGCATGAGACACAGAACTTGAGTTTTACAACAACAATTCCAAAAGATATTATGAAAAATTTTTGGTCATTCAAAAGAAACAAAACATAACAGATAATCATAGACAGCTAAAGATGATAATTGTGATATAAGATACTAACTGAAGATTAGGAGCTGTTGCTGCTATCCAGATACTAAGTTGAGTCCAACTCTTTGTGACCCCATGGACTGTAGCCTACCTCTGTCTATGGGATTTTCCAGGCAATAATACTGGAGTGGGTTTCCATTTCTTTCTTGAGGGGATCTTCCCAACTCGAGGAGCAAATCCAAATCTCCCTGTCTCATGCATTGGCAGGTGGGTTCTATACTACTGAGCCACAGGGAAGCCCAGAAATTAGGAAAGGAAGTATTAAAGCTTGATTAAAGTAGAATATATATCTCGTGATCCTTCCAAAGTAGAATATAGATCTCGTGATCCTTCCATCTTTTAAGTTCAGTTTGTCGCTCAGTCGTGTCTGACTCTTTGTGACCCCATGAATCGTAGCACGCCAGGCCTCCCTGTGCATCACCAACTCCTGGAGTCCACCCAAACTCATGTCCATCAAGTCGGTGATGCCAGCCAACCATCTCATCCTCTGTCACCCCCTTCTCTTCCTGCCCTAAATCTTTCCCAGCATAAGGGTCTTTTCAAATGAGTCAGCTCTTCTCATCAAGTGGCCAAAGTATTGGAGTTTCAGCTTCAACATCAGTCCCTCCAATGAACACCTAGGACTGATCTCCTTCAGAATGGACTGGTTGGATCTCCTTGCAGTCGAAGGGACTCTCAACAGTGTGGAGATTCCTTAAAAAATTGCAAATAGAACTACCGTATGACCCAGCAATCCCACTGCTGGGCATACACACCGAGGAAACCAGAACTGAAAGAGACACATGTTCCCCAATGTTCATCGCATTACTGTTTATAATAGCCAGGACATGGAAACAACCTAGATGTCCATCAGCAGATGAATGGATAAGCAAGCTGTGGTACATATACACAATGGAGTATTACTCAGCCGTTAAAAAGAATTCATTTGAATCAGTTCTGATGAGATGGATGAAACTGGAGCCGATTGTACAGAGTGAAGTAAGCCAGAAAGAAAAACACCAATACAGTATACTAACACATATATATGGAATTTAGAAAGATGGCAATGACGACCCTGTATGCAAGACAGGAAAAAAGACACAGATGTGTATAACGGACTTTTGGACTCAGAGGGAGAGGGAGAGGGAGAGGGTGGGGTGATTTGGGAGAATCGCATTCTAACATGTATACTATCATGTAAGAATTGAATCGCCAGTCTATGTCTGATGCAGGATACAGCATGCTTGGGGCTGGTGCATGGGGATGACCCAGAGAGATGTTATGGGGAGGGAGGTGGGAAGGGGGTTCATGTTTGGGAACGCATGTAAGAATTAAAGATTTTAAAATTTAAAAAAAAAAAAAAGAGTCTTCTCCAACACCAGTTCAAAAGCATCAATTCTTCAGCGTTCAGCTTTCTTTATAGTCCAACTCTCACATGCATACATGACCTCTGGAAAAACCATAGCCTTGACTAGATGGACCTTTGTTGGCAAAGTAATGTCTCTGTTTTTTAATATGCTGTCTAGGTTGGTCCACATTTTAAAAGAAATTCTAAAAAGAGTGACTAGAATAGATGAAAAAAATCTTCAAAGAATTCATACTAAGTTTACAAAGATAGGGGTTAAAAAAATAATATAAATTTGAAGTGTCCAACGAGGACTGACCCACTAAGACAATTGAATAGCAATAAAAGTAAAATAACAACAACTGTAACTATCCAAAAGTATTATTAAGGCAAATGTATTAATAGAGAGGGAAAAATTAAAATTCTCTGCTAATCAATCAATAAAACTCAGATTTATCTCAGATTTCTCATTGGCAAAACAAACTACTTCTATCAGTACAAATTACAACATCTACTACTGTTAATAATAATAACAATGAAATGGACAATATTTTTAAATCTCTAGGGAAATCAACATTACAGCTACGATTCTATAGCCAGTGCCAATTTATTATAAAAGGGCACTATAGCGTCCTTACTGGTGGTCTAGTAGCTAAGACTCTGGGCTCCCAACACAGGGGTCTGGGTTTGAACCCTGGTCAGAGTTATAGACCCCATGCGCTTCAACTAAAACATCCTCTACATTATAACTGAAACCCAGAATATCCAAATAAATAAATAAATACATTTTTTTCCTTAAAAAAGGTGATATAAATATACTTTAAAACAAACTATAGACAATCTACCTTCTCAGATCTTCTATGAAAAATTATTATATAATTTATCCCACTAAAAGGACCATGTAATTCTGGAGAAAATGGGAAACTAAGAAAGCTGTCTGTACAGCAAAAGTAGATGTTCCCACACATTAAGTCTAAATATTAATAAAAGTTACATATACCTTTATTAAAGAAAATACATAATGGTGTGGAATAAACTCCCAAATAATGACAACTTTGAATTGGTTAGGGAAGAAATATCAGGAGAAAACTGAAAATATGAATAGTTATAAAGCATTTTTAATGTTCACTCACTCTTCTGTTCAAATGTTAACTCTCTGCAATGTTAACTCTGTGCAATGACAAACATTGCAGAGAGTTATCCCTTATTGTCCTAATATGCTATCCCTTATTGTCCTAAGATAGCATATTTTGTCATCCTATATCCCATTGCTCTGCTTTTAAAATCTATTTCTGAAATAAATATCACTGCCAGGAATTCAATATTTACTCATCAAGTAGTCTATTATTTGTCTCAATTGAAAAGTATATCAGCTCCATGAGATCTGAGATTTCATTTTATTCACTATTACACAATGAGCACTGAGAGTGATAGTAAATATAATGAAGGTACTCAATAGACACGTCTTTTATCAGCGAATAAATGATCGAGTAATTTTACATTCATACAATAAATAAAAAGAATGTTATAGTTCTAAAATAATCATTATGGACTAATTTAAAAGTGATATTAAGTGAGATTATCAAGGAACACTGGTTTAAATTGAATGATCTCACTTATTCACTTTATTAACTTAAACAAGCCATTAGAATGAAAACAGACCAGAAAATGAAGCTTTAGATTGGGAGACTGAGAAAGATAATATCAAAATTATAAGTATACTAAACTGAAAGAAAAAACTTGACTATATTGGGTTTACTCAAAAGTTCAGGTATAGATTAGCATTTAAAAACATATTATATATAACAACACCTGCACTATTAATTGAGGAAAGGAAGAAGGCATAAGACAATTATCTCAGTAGGCCAGAAAACATGTATTCAATAAATTAAGTTCAATAGGTTTTAAAAAGAAATAGAAAGTTTAGAAAGTTTAGTTAAACAATATTATAATAAATTATAAAGAGGACAAGCTTTCTTACACAGAGAAAAGTGGGCACAAAAATAAATAGTAAAGATAATGTATGATATCTAAATATTAGAAATACTTTTATCAGAAATAGACCAAATTCGGGCTCTCACACTCACACTAACATTGTAAGAGAGGTTGAAGCCAATGTAATGATAAAGTAATAAATCAATGGAATGTTTGTTGAGAGGAAGAAATATAAGTCATTATTTCTAGACTATATGGTTGTATACCTAACATCCAGGTTTAAATCAAACAAGAATCATAAAAAATTAAGTGTCTTCATAAAACAGGATAACATTTACTGATTATATTAAAGATGTCAAGTAGTATTAGAGATTCTTTTCAAATTGTAATTTTTAAGCTTGATAACTTTTCAAAATAAATGCTATTATTTTCTTCACTTTTAAATGAGGAAAACTGAGACACAAAAAATTAAAATTAATTTCTTCATTGTTATAGAGCTAATAAGTGACAAAACAAGGCTTCACTGTGGCTCTGAAGCCCATTGATTGAACCTCTAAGTTTTACTGCCTCTCCTAGTTCAAATATGGACAGTTAGGAATATAAGTTCAATACCAATTACAACTGTAAACTACAAAATGTGTGTGTGTTTAGGTGTGTGTTTGGTTGCTCAGTTATGTCCAACTCCTTGCGACCCCATGGACTGCAGCCCATCAGGCTCCTCTATCCACAGGATTTTTCAGGCAAGAATACTGGAGTGGGTTGCCATTTCCTATTGCAGGGGATCTTCCTAACCCAGGAATTGAACACACATTGCTTGTTTCTCTAGCATTGGCAAGCAGATTCCTTACCAATGAGTCACCTCGGAAGCCTCAAAACACAAAGTACTTAGGAATAAATCTCAGAAGAATCCATAACATAACAGAATAAAATACTGAAACTTTGTATAAGCACAATAATAAAAATATGAATAAATTATATATGATACAACCTGATGTAAAGACAGGGAGAATCAACAGTATAAAGATGCCAGACACTCTAAACTAATTCATAAATCTAATCTAATCTAAAATTCTAATACAATTATTTTAAAATTTGTTGAACAAATTTTCAACTTCATCAAGCAAAGTTAACATGAAAGAATAGTGAAGAAAAAATTGAAAAAACAGAACAAGAAACAGACTTTACCATATAAAGTACCAAATTACAAGTAGTAATAAACAGTAATATAATCAATAATAAATTATTAGATTAATAGAGCAGCTTTTATAAATTATTCATGTGTATTTGGAAAATATTACATATAAAAATGACTCCCAATTTGTAAGAAATCAACATCATCTACATAATTAATCTCAAAATAAAAGGACTTCAACTTAAAGATGATAATGACTATAAAATTACAAATATATCTAATATTAGATGTACTTTTCTAGATTCAGAAGAGAATATAGGAGAATATCTTTTAAACCTTGAGAAAGAAAGCCAAATTTTAAAAAGACAAGAAAAAAATAAAAGAAGGAAAATGCTAGTAAACATTTTACTATAACCAAAGCATCATTACTAAAGTCAACATATGAGTAGTTTAGAGGAAGAAAATATTTGGTGCATACACATTAGAGGATTAATAGTTAAGATTAATAATTTTAACAAATCAACAACAGCAATTGAGAATGGGAAGACAGAAAAGACAAAAACACAAAAAGTTGATCAATATCATTTTTATCAGAAAAATCCATATTAAATATACAAAGTGCATTTTCCATTCATCATATTGCTAAAATTAAGAAGTTTAATAAGGTGCTACAAATTTTTGCTGTCTCAAACAAAGAAAAGTCTGAGATTTTACCTACTTTCAAAGCTAAAATTTTAGCTTGCCATAATTTCATAGATGTTGGCAGAATACACAAACTCTTGGTTCAGAAACTGCTTGTATTATTCATAGCTCCGGATGCAGAATAAGATTCATGTTCACACTAGTTCTTCTTACACCTGAAGACCCATAGGGAAAAGGCAAACACTGTTTTTAATAGATCAAACCAGGTGGAAGATGGAGATCCAGCAGCCAGTGAGTTTAAGGAAACTGCAGTGGTTTGGGAGAACAATACCCTGACATTTTCCTTCTGGAGAAAGGCTTCCCAGGCAGTTATGAAAAACAAAAGATAACAAATGACTCCCTAACATTTTTCCCTACACACAGGGAATTGTCTTCTAAATTCTTTTAGCTTATTAATATGAGTCAACAGCAATGTTCTCAAGAGCCAAACAGGAAACTTATTAAGCCCCTAAGGTGGTACACAAAATCTCACCATATTTCAGACTCTAGTCTCTTATTAAATATGTTCTTAAGCTAGTGGAACAGTAGCAGGAAACTCGCAATTAAAGAGCCCTGAGGATAATGTACTGTCCTGGAGAAGGAAAACACAAGTGATAGAGTACTAAGGAAGAAGTAGAACATCTTAGGCTGAAGAGGCTATACAAAAAGCCAGAATTAGACTCCTCCCCTGGGATGATATGTAAACTCCATTCCAATCCAAGATCTGCAGACTCAAGGAAGAGTTTGGCTGCCATGAGAAGGAGGCACAAAAATGCTAAAGAAAGCTTTTCCCTGAGGCCCAGGATCTGCAACAATGCCAGGAAAACTGGAAACTATCCTGTCCCTAACACTAGACACATGTTTAGTAAAATATAGTAATCTACAGCTGGAAGGGGGGACAAGAATGTGGAAGAAGAGCACTGTGATTCAGGTCGACAGGCATTACAGTAGCAGAGGGTGAGATGCTAAGGATGAGTTAGCATTCTGCCTCTGACGGAATTTGAAGTTTGTGGTGTTTGTGTGCTAAATCACTTCAGTCGTGTCTGACTCTTTGCGACCCCATGGACTTTAGCCTCCCAGGCTCCTCTGTACGTGCGATTCTCCGGGCAAGAATACTGGAGTGGGTTGCCATGTCCGTCAAGGGATCTTCCCAACCCAGGGATCAAACCCACCTCTCTTGTGTCTCCTGCATTAGCAGCTGAGTTCTTTACCACTAGCACCAACTGGGAAGCTCAAAGTTTGTGGTGTCTTGAGGTTATTATATAATAACAAAACTCAAACCTGCTCAAATGTGGACTGAATTTAATCTCCACACCAAGAGCCTGAGAAAGAAAAATGCATAACTCTGTTTACTATAGTTTCCAATGTTCTCCAACTCTTTGTGATCCCAAGGACTATACAGACCACGGAATTCTACAGGCCAGAATACTAGACTGGGTAGGCATTTCCACTCTCCAGGGGATTTTCCCAACCCAGAGATCAAACCCAGGTCTCCTGCATTGCAAGTGGATTCTTTACCAGCTGAGTCACAAGGAAAGCCCAAGAATACTGGAGTGGATAGCCTATCCCTTCTCCAGCTCTTCCCTACCCAGAAATCCAACCAGGGTCTCCTGCATCACAGGCAGATTCTTTACCAACTGAGCTATGAGGGAAGGGAAGCCCATGAAATACTCATCGTTCTCTCTCTCTCTCTCTCTCTCTCCATCACTAAAAGATGACATTAAGAAGAAACAACAAATTGTCAGGAAAAGACATGGTTCACAGAACCAGGCATAGAGATAATCAAGTTAGAACTATCATATAAGGACTTTTTAAAAACTATGACTAATGTTTCAAGTGAGCTACTTCAAAAAAGTACAACATGAAAATACATATGAAGAACTTTGCTAGAAAAATGAAAAAAAGAAAAAGAGTCACATGACAATGGTACCAGTAATATAGCAAATTCAAGTTAAACCATGTAAATAGTGTAAGTGCCCCAAATATAAGTTATAGATTGTTAGACTGGATAATAGAGCAAGAAATTTATGGGCCAAATATGAAATCATAAGGATAAGATACAGTAATTTGAAATAAATAAAAATAAAATACAGTAAATTAAAGATTATGGGATCAGATAGAGCAATGCTGATAGGCAAATATACAGGATTCAGTATTTATATTAGAAAAGAAGCAAAATCTCAAACCAATATCCTACATTTCCTTTTTAAACAAAGCGGCAGAAATAGAGAAATTACAATCAATTAGAATTATTAAAATAATAAACACAGGATTAAAAATGAATGAAATGAAAACAGAAAAAAGTGCAAAAATCAAGGATATTAAATAAGTGTTCTTGGAACGATCAATAAATCCATAAAACTCTGGTAAAACTGACAAAAATAAAAGAGAGAAAATACAGATGAATGATATTAAGAATAAAAATGATTACTGACTTCTATGCATGAAAGCCATGAAAATAATAAATGAATACTTTAAACAACTCTATGTAAGCCAATTTACCAACATATATGCAGTTCATAACTTATTTCAAATACAAACAACCAACATTCATCAACATGAAATTTATAGAGTGAATATCTTTAACTTTATTAAAGAAAAACTGAATTTTTAGTTCACCTCCTGAAAATCTTCCTATATGTTTATGCTTAATAATTTTACAAAAATTTAAGGAAGAAATAATACCAACCCTATATAATCTCTTCTAAAAAAAGACATGAAAGAGATATTTCTCACTTATCATTTGAGGCCAATATTACCTACTAAAAAAGAAAAAGATAGTGCAACTAAAGAAAATCAAAGGGGAAATATATTTTTTGAATACGTACATAGAATTTTTCAAGAATCTTAGCAAATGATATAGCAATATACAAAGGAAAGATGCATTATAAACAAATATGGGATATCACAGTAATGCCAGGCTGTCTCAATATTCTAAACTAAATCAATAAAATCCACCACATTAGCCAAAAAAAGGGGGGAAATATGTGATTGATGTAATTGAGGCAAAAAAAAAAAAAGAATCTGACAAAATAATACATCTATTATTAATGACAAAAAACTTAGGCTAACATCACACTTCAGTTCAGTTCAGTTCAGTTCAGTTCAATCGCTTAGTCATGTCCGACTCTTTGCAACCCCATGAATTGCAGCACACCAGGGCTCCCTGTCCATCACCAACTCCCAGAGTTCACTCAAACTCACGTCCATCAAGTCAGTGATACCATTTAGCCATCTCATCCTCTGTCCTCCCCTTCTTCTCTTGCCCCCAATCCCTCCCAGCATCACAGTCTTTTTCAATGAGTCAACTCTTTGCATGAGGTGGCCAAAGTACTGGAGTTTCAGCCTCAGCATTATTCTTTCCAAAGAACACCCGGGCCTGATCTTTAGAATGGACTGGTTGGATCTCCTTGCAGTCCAAGGGACTCTCAAGAATCTTCTCCAACACCACAGTTCAAAAGCAACAATTCTTCGGTGCTCAGCTTTCTTCACAGTCCAACCCTCGCATCCATACATGACCACTGGAAAAACCATAGCCTTGACTAGACGGACCTTTGTTGGCAAAGTAAAGCCTCTGCTTTTCGATACGCTATCTAGATTGGTCATAACTTTCCTTCCAAGGAGTAAGCGTCTTTTAATTTCAAGGCTGCAATCACCATCTGCAGTGATGTTGGAGCCCCAAAAGATAAAGTCTGACACTGTTTCACTGTTTCCCCATCTATTTCCCATGAAGTGATGGGACCGGATGCCACGATCTTTGTTTTCTGAATGTTGAGCTTTAAGCCAACTTTTTCACTCTCCTCTTTCACTTTCATCAAGAGGCTTTTTAGTTCCTCTTCATTTTCTGCCATCTGGGTGGTGTCATCTGCATATCTGAGGTGATTGATATTTCTCCCGGCAACCTTGATTCCAGCTTGTGCTTCTTCCAGCCCAGCGTTTCTCATGATGTACTCTGCATAGAAATTAAATAAGCAGGGTGACAATAAACAGCCTTGACGTACTCCTTTTCCTATTTGGAACCAGTCTGTTGTTCCATGTCCAGTTCTAACTATTGCTTCCTGACCTGCATACAGGTTTCTCAAGAGGCAGGTTAGGTGGTCTGGTATTCCCATCTCTTTCAGAATTGTCCACAGTTTCTTGTGGTCCACACAGTCAAAGGCTTTGGCATAGTCAATAGAGCAGAAATGGTAAGAAATGGAAATCTTCCCAGTTTAGGAATGAGGCAAGGTTATCTATTCAGCCAGTGCATTAAAGCAACACATTTTAAAAAGGTAGAGCTTGAAAAGAAGAAATAGATAACTGTCCCTATGGATACAGGACATGATTATTTACATAGAAGATCCCAAATATTCTGAAAAAAAAAAATCCTAAAACTAAAAATAAGCTTGCAATGTCACCATATAAAAAGCAATAATATTTCTAAGACCCATGTACTACAGTGTTTATTGCAGGATTACTTACAATGGCTGCAATGGACATAGGACTGGAGAAGTTCAGTTTTCATCCCAATCCCAAAAAAAGGCAATGTCAAAGAATGCTCAAACTACCAACAGTTGCACTCATCTTAAATGCTAGCAAGGTAATGTTCAAAATTCTCTAAGTCAGGCTTCAATAGTTTGTGAGATCAAATTGCCAACATCTGCTGGATCAGAGAAAACATGAGAGTTCCAGAAAAATACCTTATTCTGCTTTATTGACTACACCAAAACCTTTGACTGTGTTCAGTTCAGTCACTCAGTCATGTCCGACTTTTTGCAACCCCATGAATCGCAGCACGCCAGGCCTCCCTGTCCATCACCAACTCCCACAGTTTACCCAAACTCATATCCATTGAGTTGGTGATGACATCCAACCATCTCATCCTCTGTCGTCCCCTTCTCCTCCTGCTCTCAATCTTTCCCAGCATCAAGATCTTTTCAAATGAGTCAGCTCTTTTCATCATTTGGCCAAAGTATTGGAGTTTTAGCTTCAATATCAGTCCTTCTTATGAACACCCAGGACTGATCTCCTTTAGGAGTGACTGGCTGGATCTCCTTGCAGTCTAAGGGACTCTCAAGAGTCTTCTCCAATACCACATTTCAAAAGCATCAATTCTTCTGTGCTCAGCTTTCTTTATAGTCCAGCTGTCACATCCATACATAACAACTGGAGAAACCATAGCCTTGACTACATGCACTTTGCTGACAAAGTAATGTCTCTGCTTTTTAATATGCTGTTTAGGTTGGTCATAACGTTCCTTCCAAGGAGTAAGAGTCTTTTAATTTCATGGTTTCAATCACCAACTGCAGTGATTTTGGAGCCCCCTGAAAAAAATTCAGCCACTGTTTCCACTGTTTCCCCATCTATTTGCCATGAAGTGATGGGACTGGATGTCATGATTTTAGTTTTCTGAATGTTGAGCTTTAAGCCAACTTTTTCACTCTCCTCTTTTACTTTCATCAAGTGGTTCTTTAGTTCTTCTTCACTTTTCTGCCATAAAGTGGTATCATCTGCATATCTGAGGTTATTGATATTTCTCCCAGCAATCTTGAGTTTGGCTTGTGCTTCATCCAGTCCAGTATTTCTCATGATCTACTATGCATACAAATTAAATAAGCAGGGTGACAATATACAGCTTTGACGTCCTCCTTTTCCTACTTGGAACCAGTCTGTTGTTCCATGTCCAGTTCTAACTGTTGCTTCTGGACCTGTATACAGCTTTGTCAAGAGGCAGGTCAGGTTGTCTGGTATTCCCATCTCTATCAGAATATTCCACAGTTTATTGTGATCCACACAGTCAAAAGCTTTGGCATAGTCAATAAAGCAGAAATAGAACTCTCTTACTTCTTTGATGATCCAGCAGATGTTGGAAATTTAATCTCTGGTTCCTCTGTCTTTTGTAAAACCAGCTTGAACATCTGGAAGTGCGCACTTCATGTGTTGCTGAAGCCAGCTTGGAGAATTTTGAGAATTACTTTACTAGCGTGTGAGATGAGTGCAATTGTACGGTAGTTTGAACATTCTTTGGCATTGCCTTTCTTTGGGATTGGAATGAATACTGACCTTTTCCAGTCCTGTGACCACTACTGAGTTTTCCAAACTTGTTGGCATATTGAGTGCAGCACTCTCACAGCATCGTCTTTTAGGATTTGAAATAGCTCAACTGAAATTCCATCACCTCCACTAGCTTTGTTCATAGTGATGCTTCTTAAGGCCCACTTGACTTCACATTCCACGATGTCTGGCTCTAGGGTGAGTGATCACACCATCTTGATTATCTGGGTCATGAAGATCTTTTTTATACAGTTCTTCTGTATATTATTGCCACCTCTTCTTCATATATTCTGCTTCTGTTAGGTCCATACCATTTCTGTCCTTTATTGAGCCTATGTTTGCATGAAATGTTTCCTTGGTATTTCTAATTTTCTTAAAGAGATCTCTAGTCTTTGACTGTGTGGACCACAACGAACTGTGGAAAATTCTTCAAGAGATGGGAATACCAGACCACCTGACCTGCCTCCTGGGAAATCTGTATGAAGGTCAAGAATCAACAGTTAGATCTGGACATGGAACAACAGACTGATTTCAAATCTGGAAAGGAGTACCTCAAGGCTGTAGATTGTCACTCTGCTTATTTAACATATATGCAGAGTATATCAAGCGAAATGCCAGGCTGGATGGATGCAGCTCAAGCTGGAATCAAGATTGTTGGGAGACTCAGAAATACAGATGATACCACCCAGATGGCAGAAAGTGAAGAAGAACTAAAGACCCTCTTGATGAAAGTGAAAGAGGAGAGTGAAAAAGTTGGCTTAAAACTCAACATTCAGAAAACTAAGACCATGGCATCCAGTCCCATCATGTCATGGCAAATAGATGGGGAAACAGAGGAAACAGTGGCTGACTTTATTTTGAGGGGCTCCAAAATCACTGCAGATGGTAATTGCATCCATGAAATTAAAAGACGCTTGCTTCTTGGAAGAAAAGCTGTGACCAACCTAAACAGCATATTAAAAGTAGAGATATTATTTTGCCAACAAAAAATCTATCTAATCAAAGCTGTTTTTTTTTCCAGTAGTCTTGTAATGGATATGAGATTTGGACTATAAAGAAAGCTGAGCACTGAAGAATTGATGCTTTTGAACTGTGGTGTTGGAGAAGACTCTTGAGAGTCACTTGGACTGCAAGGAGATCCAACCAGTCCATCCTAAAGGAGATGAGTCCTAAATAATCATTGGAAGGATGGATGCTGAACCTGAAATTCCAATACTTTGGTCTGCTTATGCGAATAACTGACTCATTGGGAAAGAACCCGATACTGGGAAAGATTGAAGGTGGGAGGAGAAAGGGACAACAGAGGACGGAATGGTTGGATAGCATCACTGAGTTGATGGACATGAGTTTGAGTAAGCTCTGGGATTTCGTGATGGCCAGGGAAGCCTGGTGTGCTGCAGTCCATGAGTTGCAAAGTTTTGGACATGACTGTGTGACTAAACTGAACTGAGCTGAATGTACAATGGCTAGGACATGGAAACAACCTGGATGTCCATCAACGGATGAATGGATAAAGAAACTTTGGCACATATTATATATAAAATTGAATATTACTCAGTCATAAAATGGAACACATTTGAGTCAATTCTAATGAGGTGGATGAACCTAGTGCCTATTATTCATAGTGCAGTAAGTCAGAAAGAGAAAAACAAATATTGTTATTTAATACCTATATATGGAATCTAGAAAGATAATATTAATGAACTTATTTGCTGGGCAGCAATGGAGATGCAGACATAGAGAATAGACTTATGGACATAACAGGGGAAGGAGAGGTTGGGATGAAATCAGAAAGTAGCATGGAAACATATATATTACCATATATAAAATAGATAGCCAGTGGGAATTTGCTGTATGATGTAGAAGTTTAAACTTGGTGCTCTGTGACAACCTAGAGGGGTGGGGGGTGGGAGGTGGGAGGGAGGTTTCAGAGGAAGTGGTCATATGTATACCTATGGCTAATTCATGTTGATGTATGGCAGAAACTAACACAATATCATAGGAAGGACAAATGAGTTAGCCTAATTTTAAAAAATTGAAAAAGAACAATGCCCGACTTAACTAAATTTAAGTGATAGGTAGTTCACTGTACCTGACTTTATGGCTTAGTATTTAGTTATAATAATCAAGACACTATAGTTATAAGAAAATTTACATACTTGTTGATTAGAATAAATGGTCTAGAGTAAGATTCACAGAAATACGGTCAATTGTTGTGACAAAGGAGCAAAAGCAAGTCAATGGAAATAGGGTAGATTTTTCTTAACAAATGGTATACAAACAACTAAATATTCATATGCAAAACAAACATGAATCTCTATACTTCATGCTGCATACAGATTAAATTACTCTGCATAAATTATACCTTCAAAACACCTGACAAAAGTGTATAAGAACCGAACAATACTCTTCATTTTTGCAATTATATTCTGTACAGATGAATAAGAGTAAACACATGGAGTAGTCTAGAAATATACTTAATAAATATATGATTTTAAGCATATTGTGATTGGCAGTGGGGGTCAAAGTTTTCTATAAATATTTAACAATATTATTCAGTGCCTGTTGTGTGCTAGCACTGTTCTATAGCTTTGCACATATTAACTCATTTAATTTTTGAAGAAACTATAAAAGGTAGATACTATGATTAACTTCATACTGAAAACAAATTAAGGAACAAAGAAAAAAAATAACTGACAAGCAGACATTTATTGCACATGGTAGATCAGTCATTCAAACCCAGGCAGTTTTAATCTAGGTTACATGCCCCTAACTGTGAAGCCAGGTTGCATTTCTGCTACAGTTGCATTTCTGCTGTAGTTCACTTGCACTCATTTGTACAAAAGTGAAATTGTAAATACTCTATTGCAGGAGATTTCTGGAGATTATGAGTGAAATGACATAAAACATACAAGACATACAAGACATACAAGAGACAGACACGATCTGGCCAAAGGAAAAATAATAACTACACAAGCAAGCAAGCTCGTGGTTTATTTTTATATAGCCCCCCTGGGCAGAATTCCAGACTGTATGACCAAACTTGTTCAGTACAGCGCATGTGCATAAATGTTATCGTACAGCAAAAGGGAGTGAAATTCCGGCTTACTGCAGAGTCTGTCCAGAGCCCTTATCACAAGAAGGGAATGTTCCCTTATTAGCAAGGGACCGTTAATCTCAAGGCTGTGTCTGTCTCCTTGGCAGAACATACTGTTTGCAAGCAGCACATCTCCACTTTCCCTATTGTGGCTGCATTAACCCTTCACTTTATGAAGTCAAAAAATAACCTGATAAATGGGTGGAAAAAGATAAGTCACAATGTCTCAAAATCTCTGCATGGGCTTTTAAAATAAGTTATCAAAGATATATCATTAAAAAACTTGGGCAGGAACCATACACAAGCTCTTACCAGGTCTACTGCTGAGTAGTTTGGGAGCAAAAAAATAAAATGTACTGCATCAGAACTATTGATATTTCATTTCTTTTCAAAAGCCTCAGTTTCTTTTGGGAGCTTCTTACAAACAGACAAAACACAGCAATTATGATCTCTCCTAGAACGTAAGAAAGTTTTACTTAGAAGAGTATACATTCATATATAGGCAGCTGAACAAGTTGCAGCTCTCTGCATATTACCACCACAGCTTGAATATCCATGAATTAGTAGATATGTGTGGAACACCTAGTTAAGCTCTTAGGACCCAACTCTTGACTGCAATAAATAGGCAAATATTTCCAGTCTAGACATCGATTTCTGACATTAAAGTGAGGAGGGGAAAATTTTAATGACTTAATCTTTATGATTGGAGAAGGAAGTGGCAACCCACTCCAGTATTCTTGCCTGGAAAATCCCATAGACAGAGGAACCTCAGGGTACAATCCATGGGGATGCAAAGAGTCAAACACAACTGAGTGACTTCACTTTCACTTATGATACTGGTCAACGTCCTCTAGCTAAATACCTATAGGAATGTATCTATTCAAAGTTGGCTTATTGTGTGACACAATGATAGAGACCTCATGCTGAAGGAAATGGAAATACCATAAGGAACTTCTGGAATTTTGGTTTGTGTTAGGCAACCTCCCCAATAGCTCAGCAGTAAAGAATCCACCTGCAATGTAGAAGTCAGAGATGTTGGTTTGGTCCCTGGCTCAGGAAGATCCCCTGCAAGAGGAAATGGCAACCCATTCTAATCTTGCCTGAAAAATCCCATGAACAGAGGAGCCTTGCAGACTACAGTCCATGGTGTCGCAAAGAATGGGACACTACTCAGGACCCACACATTTAGGTAGCTCATGAGTGGAGTCAAGGAAAAGAGGCTTTGTTTTGGTTTCTATCTGGTCAGGAAGAAGCAGCAGTGTGTATATATCAATGTGTGTACACACACACACACACACACACACATCTGTCTTTCACAGAATGATAGGATGCTAGGATAGGTAGATGGTTGGTGTATTTGTGGTTTAGACAATGTTCTGCTTCTGTTTTGTGGAAATGATTGCAGAGTGGTCTTATTTTATCTCTTTCAATCACAGTCACAGAGTGGCCTGGTCTTGATGTTGCATTCTGTAAAATGGTTTATGTTCATTAGCTGTGAGCACTAGGACTAAGTCAGCAAAATGAAGCCAGGAGAGCTGATAGTTCCAGAACCACTCCCAGCTGTCAGGAGCTGCGTTTTCCTCTACCAATACCAGACAAACAAGAAGAAGGATAAACTCATTATTAGAACTCCATACATTTTACTCTAACGCTTACTAAAACTAGTAATAAACAACACATTTAATCCAATAAACAATAGGTGTATCAATAATGATTTCTAATTCCCCACTCATTAAGGAATGGCTAAAGTCAATAACAAGAAGTAACAAACTAATGTTTTGTGTTCAGATTCTGTTTTTCTTCTCTTCTTTTAATCTCTTTTGATAATTCTTTTCTGCCTACGCACATATATGGTTTCTTACCCTGGAATCATTTTGTTATTAACATCTGCAGGAATTTCTCAAGATCTGTTGTTTCAATTTCTCAAAGTTCAATATTAGTAAGAAACTTTGGTTTTCTACAGAGATTTACAGCCTCTTATAGTACCTTTTAAATATCTGCACAAATATTTTCATTTTTTCCAGGCATACCCCTGCATATTATCTCCACTATAACTGTGTTCTAAGTAATGTGGGTGAAGTAAAATTGCTTCCTCTTGCTTTTTTCTTTTATTTGCCTGCCCCCACCCCCTGCCACTGCAATGGCAGTGGAAATCATCAAATTCTGTTCTCAGCACAAATAATTATCCCCTGATTTTGCCTTAATATGAAATTATGCCTCATGTGGGAAGAAACCTAAACACTTTTATTTCCTGTCTCCTGGATTAATCTTCTCTTTGTAATTCTGTAACTTAAATTTTTCCACGTATCCACTGAATATGAATATCCCTATCAGAGATCTCACTTTTAGTAGCATTTTTGCTAATTTATTATTTTAGTCATTATTTTCCAAAGGTTAGCATATAATCTATACTTTAAAAATTCCTGATTTGGGTTCCTCTTCCATTCTTTTCACATAGGGATTTCATAGTAAACTTTGCAACCAGTAAATACTGAAATATATAGTTACATTGTTGATGTGGATGTGTGTGTCTGTGTATGAATGTACATATACTATATGTATGTATATAAACACACACACATATATATGTAAACATAGAGTTTACTCTGCATAATTATTTTGTAGATTAGTTGTTTGGTCTTGTTTCTTAATTATTCTTTAAGAAATTTGTTGGGCTCCAATTATCCTATATTATCATCATAGCTTATATATTACAGCTGAAAAATCAAATCATATCTAGAACCTGAATTATCACTAGAGGAAGGAGCTATACTTGATTTCTTTGAAAATGGGGGTTGATTGGCACACATCAAAATGCAAACAAATCCCACAGAGAATAGGCTGCCACTAGGAAAGCTGGAAATTTTGGCAATAGCTATATGGGAGGTGTATGTGTGTGTGACTGTGTGAAAGAGAAGGGATCTGACTGAACAAAGATCCTACAGCACATTTTCTGGATTCAGATCCTCCTGTTTATTACTTTGTAGTGTCTTTTCTCAAGATCTGTGTTCAAAGTACCTCAAGTCACCTGCCATGTCTCTAAAATATTATCTCATATTTCAGTGCTTGTGTTCCAATAGCATTCTACTAAATCTTTGGTATTCTTCTGACTGCTGAAACTATCTCTTCTTGCTTTTTTATTACTGTAGTATTTCCAGTATATGAAATTATAACATCATAGGAATAAGAAACATATACAAATCATAAAATAGACATCAAAGGAGACCAGTCAGGCCACTGACATGTTGCAGAAAATAAACATAAGTGTTTCAAGGTCAATAGATCCCCTGGTGCCCACTGGTAACAGAATTGGTACTAGAGTGTCCAATTGAGTATGAGGGTTTATATTCATGCTTCTTATCCCAATTGGATTGCTGCTAATCAAATATTACTCTAAATTTTTACAGCTATCATATATTAACATTTTAATCAGAATAGTATATTTTTCAGAGCTCTCTTTTTTCCCTTTTGGGAGGTGATAAAATGCTATTTTAAAGAAATGAGAAATAATAGCTACTGCAACAAGTTGGACATTTATAGTAATCTCTTTGGAGTAAATACTAACTTGTTTGCATTTTGTACTAGTATAATAATTAAAAATATTTAACAAGACAATTTTCTCATATTTCCTTTTGTAGATATGAGGTTCAAAATCACAAGCTACAGAAATAATTAATTTACTAATTTTTGGACTTAAATCATGGACAATTAGTCCCACAGCATCTATAAAATTCATATAATTATATTTATTAATGATCAGCCTAGTTATAAACTGCTACTTACATATTTTTATACTTGTGTTTATAATAGCTATACTAAGTAAACAAGTCCACATATAAACATTCACTAATTCTAGAAAAGTAATTTAAAATGGATAAATAGAATGAATAGTTCCTCATAAGTAGAACCTGCTACATTTCTAGTAGCTTTTCAGTGTTTTCATTTTATGAATCAATTTAATTACTTCATTACAGTATTTTATTTTGTCTAGTTTACTTAATTTCAATCATAAAGAAATGTTCACCATTCTATTATGTACAATAAATAATTTAGCTATTGAATTAGATCAGTGTACCCTCATTTTCCATGTGGGTGCTTGTGGTATCTAGGTATTCAGTCTGTGAGAAAAATTGTCCATCTGTTGTCCCAATCCATCTGCTATTTAACCTAGGCATTATGATTGTTTAAAAAATTTTCTACAAATACATAATAATTTATTATTTTGGCTTGACACTTTAAAATTCCCAACAAGTCTATTCCCAAGATTAATTCTTACCTATTTTAATTTAAAGTGCTTTTCTAATGATAATATGATATTCAAGTCAGTTTACAATTCAGTGAATGTTATCTCAAGAAGTGTAATCACATTTATAATACTGTTACTTCACTTCACTGCATGACATGGTACAGAATTATTTAGTCCTTAGATATGTGCACACTTTTCTGAATAACTTTTATAATACCAATGATTTCTTTTATACGAATCTCTTTTTTCTTGATTTTTCTCTATCGTCATGGGCTTATGCTTCTATGTAGAATTACTAACCCTCAGATTAAGCCATTTAAAGATGAATCTGTCATTTCTAAGGGTGAAAAAATGCGACATTTGAATTTTTTAAAAGGAGCAGGTCAAATGTAGGCCAAGGAAGAGGCCCATAAAAATCTATTCTGCAGCTTTACTTTAAGACATTCATCTGATAATAAAATGAATAATTTCTCATTAAATCCAAGCCATTTAACATATTATTATTATGTTTGAAACTGACTGTACTTTTGCTATTTTTTTTCAACTTGTAAGTTTTTGCCTCTCTTATTTAATGTTATTTTTATCAATTAAAAACTTCCTGAATTTATTTACACAGTTTATATGAAATAACCATTATTTTTCCAAGGTATTTTGTCTCTGAGCATCACATTTATTAGTCTTCCAGTCACAATCCTACTCTCTTCTTCTTACCTCATTTCTCCTAGCTCAACTTTCCCTATCCCATACAATGAAATATTCAAATTATATCACCTATAAATTTAATAAAGTACCTGTTCTCACCACAACATGGTTTTAGAACAGTTTTCAGAAGTCTCAGCAAGTAATGTATTTTAGTATTGGGATAACTCTCTTATCAAGTAGTTATATTAGGTAATGCTAAAACATACAATCTATCTAAAATTACCCTCATTGGAAATGTCATCCATGTATAGAGATGGATTTATCATGAATCAAATAAAGCTTAAGCTTTGGAGTCTCATTCACAAAATGCATTTCCAAGGCCTTGAGAACAGCCCCAAATGTATATATTACTAATAAATGTCTCTTTTTTAAAAAAACCCAAATTTTATAGACTTCAAGTACTACAAACTCAAAATCTCTCCTTGACAAGAAAGTATAGTGGATGATTGGACCTCCATGCGGTTTCTAATATGTAGCTCCATACCTCAACTTTCTAAAATCATCCAATTTGATAATATTCCTTTATATTCTTGAAATACAAAACTTGATATCTCAGACCTTAGACCTGGAGATCTGCTTTGGGCTCAACTGTATGTAAAGAGATTTTTATTTTGTGTTTGCCAATTAGAATACCTGATCTGAATCCTATCATGATTCTTAAAACTATATGGGTAGAAGGCAATGGCACCCCACTCCAATACTCTTGCTTGGAAAATCCCATGTACGGGGGAGCCTGGTAGGCTGCAGTCCATGGGGTCGCGAACAGTTGGACACGACTGAGCGACTTCACTTTCACTTTTCACTTTCATGCATTGGAGAAGGAAATGGCAACCCACTCCAGTGTTCTTGCCTGGAGAATCCCCGGGATGGGGAAGCCTGGTGGGCTGCCATCTATGGGGTCACACAGAGTCGGACACGACTGAAGTGACTTAGCAGCAGCAGCAGCAGCAGCAGAGTAATGATAAACTAAATAACAGTAATATTAAATAATGAAAAATGATCTATCAACACAAATATATATGAATGAAAAATTTAGCATCAGACAAGATAAATGAAGCAAAATAAAATAACTCAAAAAATTTTAATTAAAGGAAAAGTACAATAAAAAACAGCTTTATAAATTGTAAGGTTAAATTGAAGAAATGGACAAATGAAAACTTAAATAATACATGTAAATAAAAATTTACAAATAATTTTAGATTTTCCCTAGTTTAAAAGTGAAGATTTGTAAGTTTGTATTTCCCAAACAACTTTGTAGTAATAATTGAGATCAGGATCTACTATAATCATTCATCTGAGAAAATCAAGTTTTCATTAACTTTTTCAAGTAAAAATATGTAAAAATAAATGACTAGCAATAAAGGAGCTAAAAAACAGCATCGAGAAAAGACCAATGCTCATTCTAACAGAAACGCCATAAAAATCAGGTCTGATTTTAGATTGTGAGCCTAAACTGCTAGGTCTCATTAAGATTTTCCTGAATAGAGGATACAGCTTGCGACTTTCAGGTTTTCTGTCTCGGGGGAGCCTGAGAGACAGGTGACAGAAAATCAGATCAAACAATCAAAATGTCAGAGGTGCCTGATTGTGCTGCTTTCAAGCTGTGCACATAGTAGGCACTCAACAAGCTTTTGAATGATGAATTGTCCCTTTTAAGTTAAACGTTTAAAGAGCAAGGCTAGAATTAAGAATAAGCTTTAGCATAAAGACTTCTATTATAAGAATCTTCTAAAGATATTAAGGTTGTGCTTTGTTTTGTTTCAAATTCAGTGCTTGTCTACATCTCAGCTTGTGTATTCCAAATATAGTCCCTTATTTTATAATTCTGAGGGACATAACCTTTTTGCCCCTGCAAACGTTGATATGCTATACAGAAATTTAATTCTTTAAATATATGCCAACACTAGCATACATTTTTGCTGTTATTTTAAACCACCTTGAAGATTTGTTTATGAAATTTAGTTTCCTTTTCCAAGAATCCCCATGCATTTCTACTGTGTGTGTGTGTTTAGGAGAAAGAGTATGAAAAGTACAGTTTGAGAGAGCGAGAGTTTCCTCCATGACTGCTTTTAGACATTGATAGTATCATATAGTTCTATTTTGATGCCTTTCATCCTAGTATAAGATGGTTTCAGGAACATTTAAAAATAAGCAGTAGGCACTTTTCTAACATCTTACAAGGTTAGTACTATTACTACATCCATAAAGAGACAAAGAAAATGAGGCACAGAGAGCTTAATGATGTACATGTTTAAAATTCAATAAAAAGGTTTATTATTATCATTAATTTATTCGTTTTACCATGAGTCTGGGTAACACAATGATGTTTGGCAGAAATCAACACAATGTGGAAAAGCAATTATCCTTCAATTAAAAAATAATTAAATTTAATTAAAAAAAATACTGGGGTGGGTAGACATTCCCTTCTCCAGGAGAACTTCCAGACCCAGGGATTGAACATGCGTCTCCTGCATTGTAGGTGATTCTTTACCATCTGATCCACCAGAGCAGTCCAAATATTATTGACAGGAAGACTTAAATGTCTAGATTGAAAGGACTTACTGATTGACTGGGAAAAGGAAGCTTAAAATGTTCCCATGAATATATGACATTATGAAATTTTAGAACTCTAGAGACTAAAAAAACACTCCCACTGAACTAAAAGGTCACAAACAAAAACTCAAGAAATTACAATAGCAATGGATTTTTAACAATATCAGAATTAGAAGGTAGAGAACTGTTGAGAAATACATTGAAAACTCAAAGGATCTTTTTAACCTAAAATTTTATGTTCAGATAAATTAAGATTCAGATAGGCAGTAGACCAAAGACTCTTTTAGAGAAACAATATCTTGAAAGTGTATCTTCTATATAATCTTTCTCATGAAGATGAAGGATAACTTGGTCAGAAAATGGGAGAAAGGAAAGGGAAGAAACTGCTATCCAACAAAGAAAAAAAGATGAAAAGAACCCTCAGAGTAATGACATAGGGAGCCTTTAGGATTACAACCAAGCCTGGAGAAAAGCAAACCCTGTCAGGGACAGAATGTTGGAGTGTGGCTGGAAGACAAATGAAAATTTACATTTTCAAGCGAGCTGGAGGACAAGATTATAATCACATATGAAGAAAACTAAACAAGCAAATGATAAAGAGGAAATAAAATCCTAGCACACTACCTGCCTCCAATTGAATAATATTTTTAGGCATTATTAATAATTGAAAAATGCTGCCTATTAATCTATATTAATAACCTGACAAAATTGAAGAAATCAATACTGGTGTATGAGAGGAGGTTGAAAGTGGATTTTCCCATTTCATCTTAGGAAATTTATAGATCTTGAAGTAAAATTATATGTAAATCCAACAATATGGTTTATTGTTACTCAGTATCTAAGTTGTGTCCAATTCTTTGCAAACTCATGGGTTACAGCACACCGGGATTCCCTGTCCGTCACCATCTCCTGGACTTTGCTCAAACTCATGTCCATTGAGTTAGTGATGCCATCCAACCATCTCATCCTCTGTTGCCCCTTCTCCTCCTGCCCTCAATCTTTCCCAGCATCAGGGTTTTTCCAATGAGTCATCTTTTCACATCAGGTGGCCAAAGGATTGGAATTTCAGCTTTAGCATCAGTCCTTCCATGAATATTCAAGGTTGATTTCCTTTATTTTTTATTTTTTGGTTTCATTTAGTTTTATTTATTTTTTTTATTTTTCCTTTTTTTTTAAGTTTTTTTTTTATTTTTTTAAATTTTAAAATCCTTAATTCTTACATGCGTTCCCAAACATGAACCCCCCCTCCCACCTCCCTCCCCATAACATCTCTGTGGGTCATCCCCATTGACTTGTTTGATCCCCTTGCGGTCCAAGGGACACTCAAGAGTCTTCTCCAGCACTATAGTTCAAAAGCATCAATTTTTTGGCACTCAGCCTTCTTTATTTCATATCTCCCTCCCTGGTGGCTCAGATGGTAAAGAATCCACCTAAAATGCATGAGACCCACATTCAATTCCTGGATTGGGAAAATCCCCTGGAGAAAAAAGTGGCAACTCACTTCAGTATTCTTGCCTGAAGAATTCCATGGACAGAGGACACTGGTGGGCTATAGTCCATGGAGTCATGAAGTGCTGAACATGACTTTCAGTCACTCACGTATGTATTTAACTACTGAAAAACAATAGCTTTGACTGTATGGACTTTCATCAATAAAGCAATATCTCTGCTTTTTAATATGCTATCTAGGTGTGTCATAGATTTTCTTCCAAGAACCTTTAAATTTCATGAAGCAGTCACCATCTGCAGTGATTTGGGAGCCCAAGAAAATTAATTCTGCCTCTGTTTTCACTTTTTTTTCATATATTTGTCATGAAGTGATGGAGCTGTGGGCCATGGTTACCAGTATATGGACAGAGTGGATAGGTTGGAAAATCAAGAAGTAGTACAAAAATATTTTAAGTAAAATAGCATAAACTCATTGCTTCAGTAAACAAGAAACCAAAACTGTGGAAAGAGTGATGCATAAGAAAGATGGTTTTCATTATGATATAAATCTCATAAAACAATTTGCTTTTTCTAACAAGTATTAGGTATAGGAGTGAGATAAAACTAATTTTCAAGAGCAAATGACAAAATAAGAGTAAATAAGATAAATATAAAAAGTAGTGGAGTGAGTGAAACTACTTCTGTGACTATGACTATTATTTTCCTGGTCCTAATGTTGTTCCCTCTGATTGCTTTTTTTTCTTTTTTATGGACTCCCATATTTTTCTTTCATATTTTTTTCTATCTTTTTTTGTCCCTTTAATTATCCTTGTCTTAGTTTTTCTAATCTTCTAATATAAGTATTTATAAAAATAAAAAGTGTCAAAACTTGGAATATGTTTCATTACCTGTATCTCCCCCAAAATATTTTAATATTTTGTATGTACTTCTTTTATTTACATTGGTTCAATGATCCTCAAGGAATTCAAAGTATAATATGAGAAACATTTATTAAAATTACCAAGGGAATGTTTTCAAATTATAACCACCTTTATGTTTCCATTTGGACAAAAATCCCTAGAGTTGGTTACATGCTGGTTAGCATCTATAGATAATCCTAACAGTGTTTTTAGAGTTTGTCTCAACATGGACTTTTTAAGGTCTCATCCTTTGATTAAATTAAACTATATGCTCAAATTGTGAAATGCTCTTAGCAGCATGATTGAGAATTCTTTGGACAGCAAGGCTAAAATTTTCCTCAGTCAGTAACCCAATAATGGGAACTATAACTTCTTCTCTATTATTGAAACACATAATTTACATCTCAACTGGGGCTTTGAATAATTTAGTTCACAGAAAGTCATTTCAGTAGCTAGCTTTATGTGCAAAGACAGCTGATTTATTCCATGCACTTTTAACATAACAGTACACTTCAAAAAAAATACTTGATAATTTAAAAAATACAGGCTCAAATTCAAATGGCATATTAATAGAACAAAGTATTATACTAAATCACAAATACTTATTTTCAATAAAAGATATAATCTGGAAGAAACAATAAGTTCAAACTGTTCTTTTACTGTTCTCCAATATGTCATATATTTTCAAAACTCCATTTTCTGCACATAAGGATTATTGTGTGAAACATTCTTATCATCATTTATCATCTGCCAAATTCACATACATATATTAGGACCCTCCTCTGCATGAAGGCCTTCTTGTTTCCCTAGATGGATTTAGTTTCTCCTCATCCTTTGCAATCATAGATCATTTTAAGCTTCTTGTCCAAAGTATAACAAATATTTATAGGCTTAAAAGTTATATCAGTATAACAATGCTCTGGAGGCTACACACCTCTTTGTGCTTTTTGTGTCTCTGGAATTTGGAAAATTAATATTTTTTGCTTTTTATGGAAAAATTTTTAGTAAATGGAATTGCTCAGAATAGTATTGTGAGTCCTTATATACACATGATTCATAATCACTGATACATATAAACATGCAAAATTTCAGTGTGTATCTCAAAAAGCTGTGTCGCTTTTACTTAACACTGCCTAAAATGTCATTATCACACTTATAAAAGGTTTGCTGCTGCTGCTAAGTCGCATCAGTCGTGTCCGACTCTGTGTGACCCCATAGATGGCAGCCCACCAGGCTCCCCTGTCCCTGGGATTCTCCAGGCAAGAACACTGGAGTGGGTTGCCATTTCCTTCTCCAATGTATGAAAGTGAAAAGTGAAAGTGAAGTCGCCCAGTCGTGTCCAACTCTTAGTGTCGGACTTAGCCCCCAGGGCCCCATCCATGGGATGTCCCAGGCAAGAGTACTGGAGTGGGGTGTCATTGCTTACAATAATTCCCAAATATCCTTAAAAATAAAATATCATGCTCAAATGTCTCATTCTAAATGTACAGATAAGAGTGGTTTGCTTGAGCTAGCTCATACCACCTTGTAAGAATCTGCTACATTTTCAATAATTTTGTGAGCTTAATGTTTAATACAAGCATTATTAAAAATTAAATTATATAATCATACAATTAAAGAAACTAAATTTAAATCATATTTAAAATGAAGGTAATGAAACTAATACTTAAAATAAACTCCCACTATATAAAATACTATGATTATTAGAATAAACAAATGTAATTAAATGTAATATGTCAATAATAGTTGTTTATATGCTAAAATAGTCTGACATAATAATGATGACTCAATAATTGAGGAGTATTTCTTAAATGCTTGTGGAATACAGAATTAGTTATGGAGAGTGGATTCTGCTGGGCATAGAATTCATGTAGTTCATCTGGACATGGTAGATGTCCATAGATGGGATAAGATGAGACTCCATGAATCAATGAGATGGATGAAACTGGAATTATTTTCAGCTAACCAATCCATCAGAATCACTCAATAATAACATTATATCAAAAAATATACAGCACCTCCATAGCAAAGCTAATGGTTCAGATCTTTAAAAGGAAATAGCAGCTTTAGGTGCTAGTATTTATATTGTACCTCGAGGATTCAGTTTTTCCTTCAGAAAGCATTGATTTTCTAGAAATGCTTTGATTGAAGGAAAGAAGCCTTTAACCTTTGTAAGTAAAAGGCCTTATGATGCTGCCCTAATGTTCTAAGTCCTCAGTTTATCTTTATTTCTAGCAGTATGACTCTAAATCAAGATTAAAAAGCAACTCAACATGAGGTAAAATAAAAAGGTCATTTAATCACCCTGTTAGTTTCAAATGATTATTGATTCTTAGAGGTGATGTCTAATTCTGCCAGAAAATCCATTTCTGTAATGATTACTGCCTCAGTTTTATCTATGATACTGGAGGTTATTAAAAGTAGGAATCTCAAGGGAAGTGTACAACTTTAGGTCAATAATATTATGTTTAATATATTTTTTTTAATCAGAACAGAATTTCCAGCTTTACCCTGTATCAGAATAAGAATAGTCACATAGGAATATGTGCTTCACCACAAGTCTAATTATTATATACATTCCTTTGGGAAACAGAAGCACATTAAAATATCATAGGTAAATATCAAACCATGTAGGGCATGTTGAACTACTCATCATTTTTTATTACCACATACACAACACTCAAGTATCGTGCCTAGAAAACTGACATTACTCTATTATCTTTTTTTCATCCAAACTATTTTATAGTCATGCCTAGAATGCTATTAGAATCACAGATTTGAAAATATAGTATACAGAAATTCGTGAATGCAATTCAAAATGTAAACATAGACAATATAGGCACCTTGAACATAGATAACTAAAGCTTGGATGACCCTTATGTAAGGTTCATTAAAGGTAATGTGCCAATAAATCATAAAGTTGCTTCTTTGACCATGTCTCTATACTTGTAGGTGTTACTGAAAAGAAGAGTAAGAGAGGAGGAAATCTATGGAGCATAGTCTGAAAATCTCAAGTACAGATTTACTAAACTTCTACTGAACTGCAGCCCCAAATACACCTCAGTTCAGTTCAGTCACTCAGTCGTGTCTGACAATTTGCAACCCCATGAATCGCAGCACTCCAGGCCTCCCTGTTCATCACCAACTCCTGGGGTTCACTCAGACTCACGTCCATCGAGTCCGTGATGCCATCCAGCCATCTCATCCTCGGTCGTCCCCTTCTCCTCCTGCCCCCAATCCCTCCCAGCTTCATAGCCTTTTCCAATGAGTCAATGTTTCACGTGAGGTGGCCAAGGTATTGGAGTTTCAGCTTTGGCATCATTACTTTCAAAGAAATCTCAGGGCTGATCTCGTTTAGAATGGACTGGTTGGATCTCCTTGCAGTCCAAGGGACTCTCAAGAGTCTTCTCCAACATCACAGTTCAAAAGCATCAATTCTTCGGCGCTCAGCTTTCTTCACAGTCCAACTCTCACATCCATACATGACCACTGGAAAAACCATACATAGCCTTGACTAAACGGATCTTTGTTGGCAAAATAATGTCTCTGATTTTCAATAGGCTATCTAGGTGGGCCATGACTTTTCTGCCAGGAGTAAGCGTGTTTTAATTTCATGGCAGCAGTCACCATCTGCAGTGATTTGGGAGCCCCAAAAGATAAAGTCTGACACTGTTTCCACTGTTTCCCCATCTATTTCCCATGAAGCAATGGGACCGGATGCCATGATCTTCATTTTCTGAATGTTGGCTTTAAGCCAACTTTTTCACTCTCCTCTTTAACTTTCATCAAGAGGCTTTTAGTTCCTCTTCACTTTCTGCCATAAGGGTGGTGTCATCTGCATATCTGAGGTTACTGATATTTCTCCCAGCAATCTTGATTCCAGCTTGTGCTTCTTCCAGCCCAGCGTTTCTCATGATGTACTCTGCATAGAAGTTAAATAAAAGGATGACATTATACAGCCTTGGCATACTCCTTTTCCTATTTGGAACCAGTCTGTTGTTCCATGTCCAGTTCTAACTGTTGCTTCCTGACCTGCATACAGGTTTCTCAAGAGGCAGGTCAGGTGGTCTGGGATTCCCATCTCTTGAAGAATTGTACACAGTTTCTTGTGATCCACACAGTCAAAGGCTTTGGCATAGTCAATAAAGCAGAAATAGATGTTTTTCTGGAACTCTCTTGCTTTTTCGATGATCCAGTGGATGTTGGCAATTTGATGTCTGGCTCCTCTGCCTTTTCTAAAACCAGCTTGAACATCAGGAAGTTCACGGTTCAAGTATTGCTGATGTCTGGCTTGGAGAATTTTGAGCATTACTTTACTAGTATGCAAGATGAGTGCAATTGTGCGGTAGTTTAAGCATTCTTTGGCATTGCCTTTCTTTGGGATTGGAATGAAAACTGACCTTTTCCAGTCCTGTGGCCACTGCTGAGTTTTCCAAATTTGCTGGCATACTGAGTGCAGCACTTCCCCAGCATCATCTTTCAGGATTGGAAAGAGCTCAACGGGAATTCTATCACCTCTACTAGCTTTGTTCATAGTGATGCTTTCTAAGGCCCACTTGACTTCACATTCCAGGATGTCTGGCTCTAGGTGAGTGATCACACCATCATGATTATCTGGGTCATGAAGATCTATTTTGTAGAGTTCTTCTGTGTATTCTTGCCACGTCTTCTTAATAACTTCTGCTTCTGTTAGGTCCATACCATTTCTGTCCTTTATCGAGCCCATCTTTGCATGAAATGTTCCCTTGGTATCTCTAATTTTCTTGAAGAGATCTCTAGTCTTTCTCATTCTGTTGTTTTCCTCTATTTCTTTGCATTGATCGTGGAGGAAGGCTTTCTTATCTCTTCTTGCTATTCTTTGGAACTCTGCATTCAGATGTTTATATCTTTCCTTTTCTCCTTTGCTGTTCACTTCTCTTCTTTTCACAGCTATTTGTAAGGCCTCCCCAGACAGCCATTTTGCTTTTTTGCATTTCTTTTCCATGGGGATGGTCTTGATCCCTGTCTCCTGTACAATGTCATGAACCTCAGTCCATAGTTCATCAGGCACTCTATCTATCAGATCTAGGCCCTTGAATCTATTTCTCACTTCCACTCTATAATCCTAAGGGATTTGATCTAGGTCATACCTGAATGGTCTAGCGGTTTTCCCTACTTTCTTCAATTTAAGTCTGAATTTGGCATAAGGAGTTCATGATCTGAGCCACAGTCAGTTCCTGGTCTTGTTTTTGTTGACCATATAGAGCTTCTCCATCTTTGGCTACAAAGAATATAATCAATCTGATTTCAGTGTTGACCATCTGGTGATGTCCGTGTGTAGAGTCTTCTCTTGTGTTGTTGGAAGAGGGTGTTTGCTATGACCAGTGCATTTTCTTGTCAAAACTCTATTAGTCTTTGCCCTGCTTCATTCTGTATTCCCAGGCCAAATTTGCCTGTTACTCCAGGTGTTTCTTGACTTCCTACTTTTGCATTCCAGTCCCCTATAATGAAAAGGACATCTTTTTTGGGTGTTAGTTCTAAAAAGTTTTGTAGGTCTTCATAGCACCATTCAACTTCAGCTTCTTCAGTGCTACTGGTTGGGGCATAGACTTGGATTGCTGTGATATTAATGGTTTGCCTTGGAGACGAACAGAGATCATTCTGTCATTTTTGAGATTGCATCCAAGTACTGCATTTTGGACTCTTTGGTTGACCATGATAGCTACTCCATTTCTTCTGAGGGATTCCTGCCCACAGTAGTAGATATAATGGTCATCTGAGTTAAATTCACCCATTTCAGTCCATTTTAATTTGTTTATTCCTAGAATGCCAATGTTCACTCTTGCCCTCTCTTGTTTGACCACTTCCAATTTGCCTTGATTCATGGACCTGACATTCCAGGTTCCTATGCAATATTCCTCTTTACAGCATTGGACCTTGCTTCTATTAACAGTCCCATCCACAACTGGGCATTGTTTTTGCTTTGACTCCATCCCTTCATTCTTTCTGGAGTTATTTCTCCACTGATTTCCAGTAGCATATTGGGCACCTACTGACCTGGGGAGTTCCTCTTTCAGTATCCTATCATTTTGCTTTTTCATACTGTTCATGGGGTTCTCAAGGCAAGAATACTGAAGTGGTTTGCCATTCCTTTTTCCAGTGGACCACATTCTGTCAGACCTCTCCACCATGACCCACCTGTCTTGGGTGGCCCTATTTGCATGGCTTAGTTTCATTGAGTTATACAAGGCTGTGGTCCTAGTGTGATTAGACTGACTAGTTTTCTGTGAGTTTGGTTTCAGTGTGTCTGCCCTCTGATACCCTCTTGCACCACTTACTTGGGTTTCTCTTAACTTGCACCTCTTACTTGGGTTTCTCTTACCTTGGGCGTGGGGTATATCTTCACGGCTGCTTCAGCTAAGCACAGACGCTGCTCCTTACCTTGGACGAGGGGTATCTCCTCACTGCCGCCCCTCCTGACCTTGAACATGGAATAGGTCCTCTAGGCCCTCTTGTGCCCATGCAGCCACTGCTCCTTGGACCTAGGGTTGCTCCTCCCGGCTGCTGCCCCTGGCGCCAGACGGGTGGCTCCTGTTGGGGCTGCACTAAGTGCACAGGCAGCAGCTGCCCGTGCTATGTGCACTGGTCACAATCACCAGCGCTAAGTAGACCTAGTGAGCAACATAAATTTCATGTAATGGAAATGAAGGAAAGAGAGATATATGAGAATAAAATTTGCACATTTGATAGCAAGCATATATTGATAATAAGGTAAATAGAGTGACCCAAAATGATTACCATATTTATGAAACAAGCAACTGAATCTTACTTCAATAAGATGAAACATAATACAAGGGATAATTGGTAGAAAAAATTATGAGCATAGTTTTGAAGAAAATAAATATGAATTTGAAGTTTTATTTATATCATTGAAAATATGATTCTAATATTCATAAAATAAATATAGCTTGGGATTAAAAATCTGTTATTATGCTTACTTGTTACCATAGTAATTAACAGGCTGATGAGGAGGTAAATAATAAAATAACAGGTAAAAGGGTAGCATAGAAGTTATTTTGCCTCTTTTTGAATCATCTTTAAAATACCAGATATTACATTTTGTTTCAATCAGAGCTTAATCACATTAAGCATACTAAATAAGGAGTCCTTCAATTATGATTATAGAAAAACAGATACAAACTATAAAATAAAATAAAAAAACAAATTCTAACATAATCTCATCAAATGTAGATTTTTTAACCCTAATTTGCAGACTACAAAATATTCAGACAAAACTGTTTGCAAATGACGCTGCAGAATGTTGCTGTTAAGTATTTGTTCACTGAATTTGCATAGCCCTATTTCATGGAGGTTACACTCTAGTCAGAAGAGACAGATAATAACAAAAGTAAATAAGTAAGATATTAGCTAGTGTTACAATTTTAAATAGAGTGAACAGGTACAGCTTCACTGAGAATAAAATTTTTGAGATGGAAATATTTTGTCTGTATTATAATGACATAAACTTTAATTTTTATTAAATTGCTGTCCAGATAGATTATATTTATATAAATCATTAATCAGTGAAATCATGATGAATGACAGGCTATCTATATTTGAACTTCAAATTCTGTTTTTAGTCCTCTCCTGCAATTATAGAAAAAATACATTCTAAAATATTATATGTACATTTAGATATATAGGTATACAAATATATTTATATTCATAATGTGAGATTTATTTAAATTTTCACTGCTGGTTTTTCTGAACACAGAATGAAATGATCAGTAAAACTGGTTAGATCCTAGCAATACTAACAAAATAAAAATAAGAGAAGATATAAATTACCAGTATTATAGATGAAATAGGAGATATCTCTATAGATCTGGCTGATCTAAAACGGAAACAAGATGATACTAAAAGTAACTATACATATATTAATTTGCAAACTTAGATCAAATGAACCAGTTCCTCAAAAACCTAAACTATTACAACTCACACAATATGAAATAGAGAATTGAATAGCCTTATAGCTATCAAGGAAACTGAATTCATAATTTAAATCTCCCCCAAAGAAATTGCCAATCCCAGGTGATTTCATTGACAAATTGCACCATATTTTAAGAGCTTGCTGCTGTGACTTCACTTTCACTTTTCAGTTTCATGCATTGGAGAAGGAAATGGCAACCCACTCCAGGGTTCTTGCCTGGAGAATCCCAGGGATGGTGGAGCCTGGTGGCCTGCCGTCTATGGGGTTGCACGGAGTCGGGCAAGACTGAATCAATTTAGCGGCAGCAGCAGCAGGTGGCTCAGTGGTGAAGAATCTGACTGCCAATGAAAGAGAGGAGAGTTTGATCCATAACTCTGGAATATTCCCTACAGGAGGAAAAGGCAACCCCTTACTGTATTTTTGCCTGGGAAATCATATGGACAGAGGAGTCCAGGAGGCTACAACCCATGGGGTCACAAAGAGGCAGACATGAAAGAACACCTAAGAATGCCTGCACCATATTTTAAAATAAGAACATCAATTCTATATAATATCTTACATAAAATATACAAAAATTAACACAAATTAGATCATAAGCTTGAAGATAAAGTGTAAAATAATCAACTTTTAAAGGAGACATAGTAGAAAATCTTTGGGATAGAGAACTAGATAAAGTATATTAGATTTCACTGAAAAAAATACAGTCCACAAAATGAGAAATGATAAACTGGACTTTATAAAATTAAAAATATTTGTTCTGTGAAGGATCTTATTGAAGGGAGGAAAAGATAACTACATTCTTGAAGATAATATTTTTAAGCCATAATCTAGAAAAACAGTTGTATCTAGAATACTTAAAGGACTTTCAAAATGCAACTGTAAAAACAAAACAAAGAAAAATATCACAATTTGAAAATAGAAAGACCTCAACAAATCTTTCACTAAAGAGGATATATAGATGACAATAAGCACATGAAAAGAATAGCTAAAAAAAAAGTGATAACATCAAATTCTGGTAATGGTAATACCACTTTGGAAAACAGTGCAGAAATTTCTAAAAATTGAACATGTAATCACCATGAAATCCAGCAACTGACCTGTGCATTTATCTGATAAAAATGAAAAGCTGGGTTGATACAATATCTTGTAGCTAAATGCCTAGAGAAGTTTTATTTAAAATAGCCTAAACTTGAAAAGCCTCAAATGTTCTTCATGAGGTAAATGGTTAAACTAATGTTGGTACCTTTATACCATGCAATAGTACTCGGCAATAAAAAAAAGATTAAAGTATTGATACACATAAGAACCTAGAAGAATCTACGAAGAATTATTAATACTTTGAATGAAAACAAAACAATCAGAAAATGTTACATACTATATTACTCTATTTATAAAACTGTCTTCAAGTGATAAAATAATAGAAATGAAGAATGATTAGAGGTTCTAGGAGTTTGGATGGGATTGGGGTGTGAGGAAAGTGAGTAAAATTATAAAAGGATAACATGAGGGATCATTTTTTCATGTGTACATTTCTACAGATTATTTCCTAAAAGTGATTTATCTGGTATAGAAGTCCATTTGAAAATTAATATAATTGTACAATAAGTTTATAAAATTGTAAGAGTATATTTTCTACATTCTCTACATTACTGGTATACAAACTGAGATAAAAATATTTTATATATATGGGAATATTTCTAAGCTGTGTTCAGGCAAGGATGGCATAAGGAAATCAATTTAGAATCCTCAAATTGCATATTGCATCTCCAGAATTGATGCACTGTCTTAGGAGCTCATGAGGACAGTACATTCAAATCCCTGGGTGAATGTAGGACAGATTGTAAACTTCAAGAAATCTGAAATCAATCCCCAAGTCATACACCAATGGAAAAGTGTGACCTAGCACATCCTCTGAAAGATCAATGGTTGATCATTAATATATGCTGACATAGGAATGAATACTAGGACATTAAGCTTAAAAATAAAAATAAGGAAAATAAATTGATCATGGACATCAAGAGGCTGTACACCATGGGAGATATAGATCTCACAGAATCAGAGCAGTGAATTCACTGAGCCAAACATACAAATGGACAAAAAGAGCAATAACAATAAACCCTGAGGAATAAGAAATAAGAATCCAGAGTTGCTATAACATTATGTAAAGTATTTAGTTTTCACCAAAATATTATGTGACATGCCAAAGGAAGCAAAGTGTTACTCATATTCAGGAAAAAGAGACAATAGAATATGCCTTTAAGAAGTTCAAAGACCCAATCAAAAAATGGGCCATAGAACTAAATGGACATTTCTCCAAAGAAGACATACGGATGGCTAACAAACACATGAAAAGATGCTCAACATCACTCATTATCAGAGAAAGGCAAATCAAAATCACAATGAGGTACCATTTCACACCAGTCAGAATGGCTGTGATCCAAAAGTCTACAAGAAATAATGCTGGAGAGGGTGTGGAGAAAAGGGAACCCTCTTACACTGTTGGTGGGAATGCAGACTAGTACAGCCACTATGGAGAACAGTGTGGAGATTCCTTAAAAAACTGGAAATAGAACTGCCTTATGACCCAGCAATCCCACTGCTGGGCATATACACTGAAGAAACCAGAATTGAGACACGTGTACCCCAATGTTCATCGCAGCACTGTTTATAATAGCCAAGACATGGAATCAACCTAGATGTCCTTCAGCAGATGAATGGCTAAGAAAGCTGTGGCACATATACACAATGGAGTATTAGTCAGCCATTAAAAAGAATACATTTGAATCAGTTCTAATGAGGTGGATGAAACTGGAGCCTATTATACAGAGTGAAGTAAGCCAGAAAGAAAAACACCAATACAGTATACTAACACATATATATGGAATTTAGAAAGATGGTAATGATAACCCTGTATGCGAGACAGCAAAAGAGACAGAGATGTATAGAATGGACTTTTGGACTCTATGGGAGAGGGAGAGGGTGGAATGATTTGGGAGAATGACATTGAAACATGCATACTATCATGTAAGAAATGAATCGCCAGTCTATGTTTGATACAGGATACAGGATGCTTGGGGCTGGTGCACGGGGAAGGTCCAGAGAGATGATACGGGGTGGGAGGTGGGAGGGGGGCTCAGGATTGGGAACTCATGTACACCCGTGGCAGATTCATGTCAATGTATGGCAAAACCAATACAGTATTGTAAAGCAAAATAAAGTAAAAATAAAAATTAAAAAAAAAAAAAGTTCCCCAGTGTTCAACTTCGCAGACATAGATTTCAAAGTAATTATTATATGTGATCATAGAACCATAGGAAACCATTTTCAAACACTTAAAGGAAAGTCTCACCAAATAGACAATTTCAAATAAAGATGGAGAAACTATTTAAAAACGAATGGAAATTCTGGATTTAAAAAGTAAAATAAATGAAAATTTTGTCCCACAACTCAACAGGAGATGTGAGCTGACAGGAAAGAATTCAATGATACTGAAGCTCAATCAATAAAATTTATACAACCTGGGAAGAGAGAATGGAAAAACTGAACAGAGCCTAAGAGAAACATGGAACACCATTAATGTATCAATGCATACTTAATGTTAATAACAGAAGGAGAGGAGAGAGAGGATGGGGAAGAAAAAATATGTCAATAAGTGATTGAAAACCTCCCAAATTCTTTCTCTTCATAATAGTAATCTATATCCAAGAAGCTCAAAAAACTCCTAGCAGGATAAAAGGGTCCGACATACAGACATATCATAATTAAATTATTGAAAGTCAATGAAAAAGCAATTACATTGGGAGAAATAAAAAGAATCTAAAAAAAGGAGTCACAATAAGTTAAAATTTATTTCTCATAATTCCTCATCAGGAAAAAAGTGGAGGCCAGAAGGGAGTGGATGACTTCAAAGTGCTTCAAAGGGATGGGGAAAAAAAAAAATGTTATCCAAGTATTCCCTATGTGGGGAAATTCTCCTTCAAAACTGAAGAGTAAATAAGGACATTCCTAGATGAACTAAACCTGAGATATTTTGTGAGCAGATTTCTCTTACAAGAAATACAAATTTTTCAGGGTGAAAGGAAGTGATCCCAAGCAGTAATTCTAATCTACATGAATATAAAAGAACACAGGAAGAGGGAATTATGTGCATGATTGAAAAAGGCAGTATAATAGCATATTTCTTCTCACTTCTCTTATGGAAATGTAAAATCACATACTTTATAAAATAGTTTGGCAGTTTCTCAAAATGTTAAAAATAGAGTTACCATATGATCCAGCAATCCCAATCCTTGATAATTACCCAAGAGAAATGAAAACAAATGTATACATAAAAATCTATACGTATCCAAAAAAAAAAAATCTATACATAATTATTTAAGCTAGCATTATTCATAATAGTCAAAGAGTGGAAAGAACTCAAATGTTTATCGAAAAATGAATGGACAATGCTCTATAAATTATTAAACAGAATATTATTAACAAATAAAATATTAATAAGTACTACATGAATGATCCTCTAAAACATTGTAAGTGAAAAATGCCAGACACAAAAGATTATATATTATTTCATTTATATAAAATATCTAGATTAGGTAGCTATATGGAAACAGAGTAGATTAATGTATGCCTAGGGCAATGGGAAGGGATAAGAAGTGATTTCTCATTGACAGTAGATTCACTTTTTGGATGCTGAAATTGTTTTAAAATTAGACAGTGTTATTGGTTCCATAACTCTGTGTGTATGTGTGTATAAATATATTAAGAAGTATTGAATTGTCAAAATTCATTGAATTAAAAAATTGAAAACTGAATTTTTTTGATATGAATATTATACCTAAATAAAGTTGTTTTTTAAAAGTTAAAATTTAAAAATCCAGTTGAAAAAGTAAAGAGGAAATAATTCAAGGACTAAATGTTTATGCAGGAAAAGTTATGAATAGTGTACTGATTTTTAGATTTAGCAATCTAATCTCTATCTTCATAGTAAAATTTCAGAATGATATGTGACCGTGCTAAATCTTTTTTGCTTGATTGTTCATTTATCACACCTGCTTCTAGAAGTATATATACTCTTTGACTCTGGAGGCCTACATTATTAAACACTGGGGAAATTTTCATTACTCATTTAATAATATCATCCACTCTATAGTCTGTGATCATTCTCAGTTGAAAGTTGCATACCCTGTGTCATTGCTCCAAATGTCTGGTGTATTTACTCAGTGCTTTTGTGTTACTGAGGTTTATTTGCACTTATGTATAGATTTCAAGATATTTATCTTGTTTCAGTTTTCTTTCTTAAGGGCTCTGATCTTATTTACCAAAATTTTTACTTTTAAAAATGAAATATCTTCTTATATTTTTTCTGTGTATACCAATCAAAACTTTCTAAACGCAATTCCATTCTGAGCTTAATTTTTCTATTTTTTTCTGGGACCACTTTAATTTTGTTTTGCTGTTTGGGTTCATTTTTTTCTTTTCTTTTTAAAAATATTTTCCATACACATTTCATTAACTATGACTATGCATTCATATTTAACAGGGAGACTCTAAAAAATCTGACTGGCTTATATCTGCTAATGTTTAACTTCCAGTCCTAGGATTAGCAGATGCAAACTAATATTGATGGATAAATAACAAAGTCCTATTATAATAGCATAGGGAACAGTGTTTATATCTTGAGACAAACCATAATGGAAAAAAACATGAAAAGATATACCTCAAACACAATAAGTTGAACAAAAATAATAAAAAACGGCCGAGAAATACTACACAAATGAAGGAACAATCTAGAAACACAGAAGTTCAGATAAATGAAGAGGAAATAGGCAAACTACTTGAAAAAAAATGGGTAGGAACAATCAAAATCGTGAAAATAACTATACTACCAAATGCAATCTACAGATTCAATGTGATCCCTCTCAACTAGAACAAAAATTTCACAGTACATATGGAAACAAAAAAGACCCCAAATAGCCAAAGCAGTCTTGAGAAATAAGAATAGAGCTGGAGGAATTAACCTTCCTGACTTCAGATTATACTACAAAGCTACAGTCATCAAGACAGTATGGTATTGGCACAAAAACAAAAATACAGACCAATGGAACATGGATAGAAAGCCCAGAAATAAACCCATGCACCTATAGGTACCTTGTTTTTGCCAGAGGAGGCAAGAATATACAATGGGGCAAAGACAGCTTCTTCAGTAAACAGTTCTGGGGAAAATGGACAGCTACATTCTGGGAAAAAGAATGAAATTAGAACACTTCCTAACACCAAACACAAAGATAAACTCGAAATGGATTAAAGACCTAAATGTAAGACCAGAAACTATAAATCTCTTAGAGGAAAATATAGGCAGAACACTCAATGACATAAAGCAAGATCCTCTATGACCCACCTCCTAGAGTAATGGAAATAAAAACAAAAGTAAACAAGTGGTACCTGATTACATTTAAAAGCTTTTGCACAGCAAAGGAAACTATAAACAAGGTGAAAAGAAAATCTTCAGAATGGAGGAAAATAATAGCAAATGACACAACTGACAAAGGATTAATTTCTAAAATATGTAAGCAACACATACAACTCAATGCCAGGAAAACAACCCAATCAAAAAGTGGGGGAAAGACCTAAACAGACATTTCTCCAAAGAAGACATACAGATGGCTAACACACACATGAACAACATCGCTCATTATTAGAGGAACGCAAATCAAAACTACAATGAGATATCTCCTCACTTCAGTCAGAATGGCCATCATCAAAACGTCTACAAACAAATGCTGTAGAAAAGGGAACGCTCTTGCACTGTTGCTGCGAGTGTAAATTGATACAGCCACTATGGTAGATGGTATGGAGATTCCTTTAAAAAATATGAATAAAACTGCCATACGACCCAGCAATCCCACTCCTAGGCATATAGCCTGAAGAAACCAAAATTGGAAAAGACATATGTATCCCATTGCTTATTGCAGCACTATTTACAATAGCTAGTACACAGAAGCAACCTAGATGTTCATCAATAGATGAATGGATAAGGAAGTTATGGAATATTACTCAGCCATAAAAGGAATGCATTTGAATCAGTTCTGATGAGGTGGATGAACCTAGAACCTATTTTATAGAGTGAAGTGAGTCAGAAAGAGAAAGATAAATACCATATTCTAACGCATATATAAAGAATCTAGAAAAATGGTACTGAAGAATTTATTTACAGGGCAGCAGTGGAGAAACAGACATAGAGAATGGAGTTATGGACACGGGAAGAGGGGAGCAGAGGGTGAGATATATGGAAAGAGTAACATGGAAACTTATATTACCATATGTAAAATAGATAGTCAATGGAATTTGCTGTATGGCTCAAGAAATTGAAACAGGGGCTCTGTATCAATCTAGAGGAGTGGGATGGGGCAGGAGATGGGAGGGAGGTTCAAAAGGGCGGGGACATTTGTATACCTATGGCTAATTCATGTTGAGGCTTGACAAAAAACAACAAAATTTTGTAAAGCAACTGTCCTTTAGTAAAATATAATAATTAAAAAAAAATCTAACTGGGGATGCTGAATCCAGTTTCCTCTCTCTAATGGTAGACTTTAAGTTGACTCCTTAGTTAATTGACTTTTAAATATTTTTTTGGAGTCATTTAATCTAGCTAATGTTGGTAGGGAGAACTTTCTGGCTAGAATTTTCCTGTTTTGAAGGTGGTGAGCCTTTATTTTTTTAAATTCATATCCCAAACATTTATCTATTTGCTTTCTGTCACTAATTCTAGAATTTAAAAAAAAATCATACAGTATGTACTTTCATTTTTTAAATCTTCTTTCTCTTATTATAATTATTTCACAATCCATTCATGTTATAGCATATGTAAATAACACTTTTTATTGCTGTATCAACACAAGTTGACCCCAATTTGCTTACCCTTTTACCTGTTGATGGGCAGTTGGCTTCTGTCTAGTCTTGCTATTACAAATAAAGCTGCTATGAATATTAGTACAAGTCTTTGAATGAGGATATGCTATATTCTTTCTCTGGTAAATACCGAGGAGTGGAATGGCTGGGTCATATGTTAGGTGAATGTTTTCCATAGTGGTTGTATAATTTTACATTTTCACTATCAGTATATAAAACTTCCAGTTCCTCTACATGCCTTCCAACACTTTGTGTAGTCAGCATTTTAGATTGGGTCACTCCAGCAGACATGTATTATATCTCATTGTGGTGTAACTTGCATTTTCCTAATGGCTAATGTTGTTTAGGATCTCTTCATATAAATATTTATCCTCTGTATGTCTCAAATGGTGAAGTGTCTGCTCAAATAATCTGTTTTTTTTTAAATTGTGCTATTTTTTAATGTATTCTGGATTTGAATCATTTATCAAATATATATTAAAAAATACTGTTCTCCCAGTACATAGCCTGTCTTTGCATTCTCTAAAGAGTGTTTTTTTTGATGAGCAATAGTGTTTCATTTTGACAAATTCTTATTTACCAACTTGTTCTTTTGTAAATTTTTTAGTGTTTTATCTAAAGAATCTGATATTCTATACATTTTTAACATTTTTTTGTCTGTATTTATGCCAAAAATTGTGAGGGGCCTAGGATTTTACCCTGCTTTGAACTAACGAGTTAGTCAGCCACAGTCTTATACACGCTGGCAGAAGACAAGATAACCCTGGGTAAGAAATTTTATATATATATATATATATATATATATATATATATTTTTTTTTTTTCATGGCACAGCACATAGGAAGAGCTTCAACTCCTTTTACCGTCCTAGCCCTGGATGGGCAAGGTGGAGGTGAGCTCAGGAAGATGGTAGACACAAATGAAATATTAGATTTGTGTATCTGAGAAGCCTCAAGTGTGGTAATTATAATTTTGTAAAGGAGTCTCTGCTTATTTTTCCCTCCATTTTCTAGAGCTTGGAAACTCTCTCAAGGAAAAAAACATAGTAATCATTGGGTCAGATTTACGATCCTGCATTTCAAGGATCAGTGTCTTTCATTATCTCTAGTTTGAGGCCTTAGAAATTGTGCTTTAATATATTTGGTTGATTTTTTAGTTTACTTTCTGGTATTCCATCTTGACCAAAAGTGTAGAGGAATCTTAAAGATTGTCATTATTCAAACTGAGACCAGACACCTTGTGTGTACGTGTGTTGCTGTGTGTGAATTGTGGTAACAGACCTCTCAATTTGCTTAGGAATAAAGGATTCCCTGAGATGTGTCAATTTTAGTACAAAACCAAGATAGTCACAGACCAACAGGAAAACTTGGTCATTTCAGTTTGTGTGTGATTCAGCTACGTTTGGTGAGTCCCATTAAGACGAATATTGCACATATACTGTTGTATTAATATATAAACAGAACTTTTGTATACTGGAGTTCCTAAGAATCTTGATATGATTTGTTGTGCATTTAGCTTATTTAATTCAGTCAGATATAACAAATATGGAATAAGTGAGAATGGTAAACTTAATTCTTTCATGTCTTCTCCTCACAGCCCTGACATTTAAATGAGTTCTTGTAAATTGCAATAAAATCTTCTTTGGACTTTCTGATTCATATAGACTCTTTTTAAATGACAGTGAAACAAGATTTGCTGTGTCATAAATTTAGGCAAATTATTTTTAACCATGCTGATCAAAAAACCTAAGCCTTTAGCCTAAATTTAATCATTTACTTAAGAATTTTATTTCATGTTGAAAAGTATAATTTTATGATGAAAGAACATAAAATGCCTTTTATATTTTTTAAGTTTTGTTCTAGAGAAGTAAGTCTTATGTGACTAAGAGATGTGTTAGATCAAATTTAAAATGATCATTGCAGAATGTTTCATAATTTATAGAGAATTCTGAAACACCATTTCCTAATTTTAAGGTAGATTTTGCAGTCATAATTAATCAGAACACTATTTGTTTGTTCATGACAGATCCTATTGCACTTTACATTTCCAGTATATTTTACAAAAATTACTATTGACCCTTCAGAGGGAGAGAAAGGAATATTAACTAATAAACTGGATGCATATGGTCCATTAATGCTAACCAATACCATGGTATGTGATTAAGTAGGATAATTATCCAGTACCAGATTCAAAGCTGGCAGATCATTTCACATTGTCAGAGGAATCATTGTCAGTCTCATCTCTTGTTAATCCCTGCTTAGCTCAGTTTTAAGCTGTTGATCCATTTCAGTGATGAGACATTTCATACTTTATTAAAAACCCCACTAACACACCTAGACATTTAATCTCACCTGTTTTGGTAGAAATTCAGTCCTTAAATATTAATTAGTACTGTAAACACTGAAATTCTACCAAAAAAAAAAAAAAAAAAACCTCACAAAAACTGCTTGCCATTATGTATTGTCATGTTCTTTTTCATTTATAACACAATCAATTCTGGCTGCTCTGTTTAAAAGTAAGGTATAAATTTGTCTCATTTTCAAAGTTTCCTCAGTATTAATATGATGATAAAAACTATTATCTATACAACTCACCAGATCCATAAAATATTACTGAATATTTTTAAAAGGAAGGGTATATATTTTGACCATTAAACATTCCTACAATATTTCCATTCCATTCAGTAAATCTTATAATAAAGAAAGAAGTCTGAAATACTTGAGGAGGAAAGAGAGGGCACGTCAAGAAAAGACATAGAAAGGAATATGATAGACTATACCACTCAATGTAGTAAAGATCAATCAAGTTAACCAAACCAATAATTTATGCAATATTGTTTATCTACATTATAGTTAATGACTTGCTAAGAGAAAGAGGCAGTGAGAGCTAGTATGATGTGCACATACCTAACTCAGCACAGTTTATCTGTTTATCTAGGGAACCAGCAACTGCACCTGTATCCACTTGTTTGACACACAGGTGTTACAGTCTGTATTTACAAGACTGTCTGCAAGCCTGAAGACCCTTTGTTGTGAAGGCTGTAATCCATTGTGATTATACGCACATAAAATCAAAAGAAAACCATTCCCTAATCCTCTTCACTTCCATCTGTTTGGTTGCTAGTTCTCAGGTGTAATTTAGACAGGCAGATGTGCAATCTGGGAATCCATCCAAATTCACTTTATTTACTTCCTTTTTAAGGAAAGAGGAACATTCAATATTGTCTTCAGAAAACAATTCTGTTTCTACTAGTGTTCTCTCCAATCTGTGGTTATATTTTATTCTCTGATCATAACATGGAAAAAGTGTAGGTCCTGGGACTTTGACACTGGTCTTCTGTTTCTCTTGCCTCTTCAGTTACATCAGACAATGCTTGTTTCTAGGCAGAAGGCTCCAGCACTTCCTCCAGGGAGACTTCTTCAATAATGACCATTGGTTTCTGGTTGATGGCAAAGGGTTGGGGAAACCTACATAAAATTCCCTATGTCTCTTATACTAACCAAACTGTGAAGACAGCCAAATTCATTGTATAATTGACATAATAGTAAGGTTAGGGATCTTTTAGTAACCAAACACAGCTGGACATATGGAATATCTAGGGAGGAATAGTCAATCATTAAAAGTCTCATTAAGGGGGGAAGATAGAGCAATGGGAGACTAACTCTTCAGCCACTTGTGACCTATAGCACTTGTCAAAATAGGCTAGGTTATGTTGTGGTAACTAAATTAACCCTGAGATCCTGGCTACTTAAAAAAAAAAGTTTCAGGCTAGCCTAATGTTTGTGAATGGTCATATGAGCTCATTTAACAGCAAGTTGGAGCAAAAGTGTAATTTTCATGGAAGGAGAGGTAAACCACATATGTACAGATGTCTATAGACTTCACTACATTGACCACATTGATGACTATTTATCTTTAAGTTGATTGATTCTTTAAGTTCTCTATTGTTTCCTATCAGGCATGGGTTCTATGAAGCAAAAACAACAAAAAATTCCATATTGCCTTTATTTCTCAGTATGTACCTCTCTTGAAATTAGACATATTTTTTCCTAATTACTAGAAAATTCAGTGAACATCATACCTATTTTACCTCCACCAAAGGAGGGGAAAACATTTAGGTGTATAGAATAGTGGACAAACATTATCTCAGTTATGAGATATTTAATTTTATTTTCAAAAGTCATTTCCATCACTGACTTAGTGATGCTTTGCTTACTGAAAATGATGGCAGGACCGTGTTTGGAGAGGTCAATTGAATGCAAGAAAATGTGGTGGCAGATGGTGACATAGTGTGTGGGAGATAGGGCGGTGTGAGTGGGAATACAGAAATAGAAATAAAAAGATTAACTATAGGTGACAGCTGCTGGTGAGGGAGCTGACAGATTTTTTCTTCTGGTGTCCAAGACTTTCACCGCATTTGTTTTAGAATCATAAAATGTGAAACCAGTTTTGGCACTTTTGTTGTTTTGGCATTACCTAGAGGTCTTGCATTACCTACAGTCATCAGTATAATAAGTCAAGAATGGATCTTCTGAAGTAACCAACAGTACCTGAGAACTACTAACATCCAAGTGCTCTTCTCTCTTTGCTCTCATCCTACTAAATAATTGTTAAACAAAAATGACACCATCAACAGGAAGAGAGGAAAAATCAAGAGTTTTATGATGCATTTCATTCTGTTAAATCTAATATTACAAATAACCTCAGATATGCAGATGACACCACCCTTATGGCAGAAAGTGAAGAGGAACTAAAAAGCCTCTTGATGAAAGTAAAAGTGGAGAGTGAAAAATTTGGCTTAAAGCTCAACATTCAGAAAACGAAGATCATGGCATCCGGTCCCATCACTCCATGGGAAATAGATGGAGAAACAGTGGAAACAGTGTCAGACTTTATTTTTTTGGACTCCAAAATCACTGCAGATGGTGACTGCAGCCATGAAATTAAAAGATGCTTACTCCTTGGAAGAAAAGTTATGACCAACCTAGATAGTATATTCAAAAGCAGAGACATTACTTTGCTGACTAAGGTCCATCTAGTCAAGGCTATGGTTTTTCCTGTGATCATGTATGGATGTGAGAGTTGGACTGTGAAGAAGGCTGAGCTCCGAAGAATTGATGCTTTTGAACTGTGTTGTTGGAGAAGACTCTTGAGAGTCCCTTGGACTGCAAGGAGATCCAACCAGTCCATTCTGAAGGAGATCAGCCCTGGGATTTCTTTGGAAGGAATGATGCTCAAGCTGAAACTCCAGTACTTTGGCCACCTCATGCGAAGAGTTGACTCATTGGAAAAGACTCTGATGCTGGGAGGTATAGGGGGTAGGAGGAGAAGGGGACGACAAAGGATGAGATGGCTGGATGGCATCACAGACTCGATGAACGCGAGTCTGAGTGAACTCCTGGAGCTGGTGATGGACAGGGAGGCCTGGTGTGCTGCGATTCATGGGGTCGCAAAGAGTCGGACACGGCTGAGCGACTGAACTGAACTGAACTGAACTGAACTGATAGATACCATGAAGGAACTTGCAATGAGTCAAAACTGACGTCATTTAATAGCAACAATATGATTCATTGACATACTACTCATAAGTCATACTCGAACATTGCCTTGCCCATAGTGTTGTGTGCTGAGTCACTCAGTCATGTCTGACTCTTTGTGACCCCATGGATTGCAGCCAGCCAGGCTCTTCTGTCCATGGGTTTCTCCAGGCAAGAATATTCGAGTGGGTTGCCGTGCCAGCCTCCAGGGGATTTTCCCAACCCAGGGATCAAACCCAGGTCTCCTGAATTGCAGGCAGATTCTTTACCGTCTGAGCCACTCCAGTATTTCTTAAATATACATTTAAAAAAATTATCAGTATTATTATTTTCTTAGATCATAAGCAACTATTTTCCTAGCAGGTCAAATTAAAAGGAATTTTTCATAAACTTACTGTTTATGGTGATGTTATGGGCTTCCCTAGTGGCTCAGATGATAAAGTATCAGCCTGCAATGCAGGAGACCCAGGTTCAATCTCTGTGTAGGGAAGATCCCTGAAGTGAATGGCTACCCACTCCAGTATTCTTGCCTGGAGAATTTCACAGACAGAGGAGCCTGATGGGCTGTTCTGTACTGCTGCTGCTGCTGTTGCTAAGTCACTTCAGTCGTGTCTGACTCTGTGCGACCCCATAGACGGAGCCCACCAGGCTTCCCCGTCCCTGGAATTCTCCAGGAACACTGGAATGGGTTGCCATTTCCTTCTCCAATGCACGAAAATGAAAAGTGAAAGTGAAGTTGCTCAGTCATGTCCAACTCTTCACGACCACATGTACTGCAGCCTACCAGGCTCCTCCGTCCATGGGATTTTCCAGGCAAAAGTAATGGAGTGGGGTGCCATTGCCTTCTCCATACGAACGCTCAAACTGCTGCACAATTGTACTCATATCACATGCTGGCAAAGTAATGCTCAAAATTCTCCAAGCCAGGCTTGAACAGTACATGAACCATGAACTTCCAGATGTTCAAGCTGCATTTAAAAAAGGCAGAGGAACCAGAGATCAAACTGCCAACATCTATTGGCTCATTGAAAAAGCAAGAGCATTCCAGAAAAACATCTACTCCTGCTTTATTTTGACTATGCCAAAGTTGTTTTGTGGATCACAATAAACTGTGGAAAATTCTTAAAGAGAAGGGAATACCAGATTACCTGACCTGCCTCCTGAGAAATCTGTATGCAGGTCAAGAAGCAATAATATACCTATGGCTGATTCCAGTTGAGGTTTGATAGAAAACAGCAAAATTCTGTAAAGCAATTATCCTCCAATAAAAAACTAAATTAATTTTTTAAAAAAAGAAAAAAATAAGCAACAGTTAGAACTGGACATGGAAGAACAGACTGATTCCAAATCGGGAAAGGAGTACATCAAGGCTATATACTGTTACCCTGTTTATTTAACTTATATGCAGAGTACATCATGAGAAACGTTGGGTTGGATGAAGCACTAGCTGGAATCAAGATTGCCAGGAAAAATGTCAGTAACCTCAGATATGCAGATGACACCACCCTTATGGCAGACAGGGAAGAACCAAAGGGCCTCTTGATGAAAGTGAAAGAGGAGATTAAAAATCTGGCTTAAAACTCAACATTCAGAAACTGAGATAATGGCATCTGGTCCCAACACTTCACAGCAAATAGATGGGGAAACAAAGGAAACAGTGATAGACTTTGTCTTTTGGGACTCCAAAATCACTGCAAAAGTTGACTGCAGCCATGAAATTAAGAGACGCTTACCTCTTGGAAAAAAGTTATGACCAACCTAGGCAATTTATTAAAAAGTGGAGACACTACTTTGCCAACAAAGCTCTGTTTAGTCAAAAAGCTGTGGTTTTTCCAGTGGTCATGTATGGATGTGAGAGTTGGACTGTAAAGAAAGCTGAGTGTTAAAGAATTGATGCTTTTGAACCGTGCTGTTGGAGAAGACTCTTGAGAGTCCCTTGGACTGCCAGGAGATCCAACCAGTCCATTCTGAAGGAAATAAGTCCTGGATATTGGAAGGACTGATGCTGAAGTTGAAACTCCAGTACTTTGGCCACCTGGTGCGAAGAGCTGACTCATTTGAAAAAACACCTGATGCTGGGAAAGATTGAGGGCAGGAGGAGAAGGGGATGACAGAGGATGAGACGGTTGGATGGCATCACCGACTCAACGGAGATGAGTTTGAGTAAACTCCTGGAGCTGGTGATGGACAGGGAGGCCTGGCGTGCTGCAGTCCATGGGGTCATAGAGTCGGACACACAACTGAGTGACTGAACTGAACTGATCGTATATTTTATACTTGCAGCTTCTACTGTAATGAAATAATCACTGAAAGTGTCTGTATGCCATCTATATCTCACTACATTGTAGGTTCTGTTATTTATTTCTACTCTGTCTTTATCATCTAGCATATTGTTTCATTTATCAAGTCTCAGACTCCACATGTAAATAATAGTGTATAACAGCATACACTTTATTGGGAAATAGCATGAAGCTATAGTCAGGAGCATTGATTTTGGAATCAAATAGTCTGTATATTAGCTATACAATTATTAATAATAATTATGTGAATCTAAAAAATTCCATAGAACATCCAGTAAAATGCTAATTTTAGATATTGTATTTTTCCGTTCCACAATTGCCAGCAAGACTCTGTCCATGGAATTCTCCAAGCCATAATACTGGAGTGGGTAGCCATTCTCTTCTCCAGGGGATCTTCCCTACCCAGGGATCAAACCCATGTCTCCTGCATTGCAGGCAGATTCTTTACCATCTGAGCCACCAGAGAAGACCAATAATGACATAACTGAGTATTAAGTGAAAACATATAGCATTTTCAAGTAGTGAAATATTATATTCCAGGACAACTTGGACAATATGGACACATTACATTGATAATTATACTAGTCTAGATAGCTAATTTCTTCTGGGAATCAAAGTCATTTAGATACGTTTCAATTACTGTGCTATATTGCATCCTTAAAGCATTTTTATTAATCAAAAATTCCATGTACATCAATCATCATAGTAGATATTTAAACTAAATCCTTTGATGCAGTTGAGTAACAGCTATTGTATTTATTCCCTTATAGTAACAGAACTGAAAACTAGATTTTAAGTAAAAGTTTATCAAAACCACATAGAAAATATTTAGGCCAGGTAGTTGGAGTTCCTGAATAAGCATTGTAAGCTTCTCATTCTCTCTGTCACTTTCTCTGTTTCTTTTCTTTAATAGCAATTTCAGATGCTAGGAAGCAATATTCTTTTATTTTTTCTGCACTCAAGAGATGATGTTGATGATTTTGTATGTTATATATACAAAACATTTTCTATTTACAATGTAACTTAGTTCTCCTAATGCCTTTTTGAAGAAGACTTTCCACCTGTGTGTTTCTTCATTGTACTAATGGGGATTATCATCCCCATCCCTTTGCATTCTCTTCTGTCACTGGGAATAATGACACATGCTAGAAACTGCATTTGATGACACACTTAACTATGAAATAATTACTAGCTTTATAGTCATCCTGGCTCCAGTTACTGAATTTACCTTGAGAAAAATATAGAGCAGTTTTAGACAGAAATCATTTGACAAGAAATTAGCTATGCTTATTTTTACACACCTGTCTTAGAATTAAGAAGTTAAAAAAAAAAAAAAGGAAAGAAAGGAAATGGCATCTCTTCCATAGCAATTTTCTGGGGTGCTCTCTTATTTTGAATTCATCTGGGGTATTTTATTCTTTGATTGTTTTTCATCTGGGGTATTTTATTCTTTCATTGCTTTGAAGATGTTCCATCTCTTTCTCTATATAAACAGTAGCCTTGTTAAATAATACTTAGAAACATTTTAATTATAACAATGGGGCAAATGTTTGAATGCATGTGTATATGTATAAATATAATATATATGATATATCATTTTACATCACACATAAACATGCACATATATAGATACACTACATTCATATTTCTCATTTTATAATAGTCATAAAATCTTTATTCAAGATTCTAGTTTGGTAATCTTTAAGAATGTGATTGTGGGGTGGTGTTATCTTGGAACCACAGAAAGAGTATCAGAATTTAAGGGTGTCTAGATACAGAGTCTCACCTGTGTGTATAAGTTCCTATATACACATGTGAAAGTTACAGGTAGACCTAGCGTGAAAAGCAAATTCCATCATACAGTAGCTATAAATTCATTGTATGTAAAATTAGGATATTAATAATTACCACACAGGATCAAAGATAATACATCTAATTTCCTATTTCAACAGCTGTGATATATATACAGGTAGTCAATATATTCATTTTCTTTACTCTCAACTCAGTTCAGTTTCCACCTTTGCTTAAAAGCTTTCCTTAACAGTCTTTCTCTTCAATGCTGAATTTTTCCTTAATACTCATGCTTTTGCAATACTTTCTTAGCAGCTGCTATCTAGTATTTCCAGTTACACATGGATATGCATCTTGTATTCCTCAAAGTGAGACTGTAAAACATTTAAGATACTGTTGAAGACAGTAGTGGTTCATTACACCTTTCAATATACCAACTAATCATCCATGAGTCTAATATACAGGAAGTAACTAGTTTTTAACAGTAGTGATCAAACAAAAAGAACCATAAAATTGTAGAGATTTAAAATTTAGAGTAATCATAGAACTCATCTAGACCAGAGGTTTTCAAACAGTTTCTGTAAAGGGTCAGATAGTAACTATTTAAAGCTTCTGAGGCCAGACTCTTTAAGTCTGCCACTAAAGCATGAAAGCAGCCATAGACATACATAAATAAATGGATTCAGCTGTATTCTAATTAAACGTTATTTATAAAAATAGGCAATCATGGCATGGTGATCCTTAATTTATAGATTCATTGATCCACAGTGACACATTTCAGAAAGATATTTTTCCAAAGATGAAAGCAGTCAAAATGGCAGAATCAGAGCTAGAATATCTTTAGCCATAATTGAGCTCTCATTCTAGAAATCCAACAGCCAAAGGAGCTAGCAGAGTAAATATGCAATAACATTTCAGAATATAAATAACATAAAATTAAACTTACCATAAAGAGGTTTTAAATTTTTATTTGGAAATACCTTGTTGTAACTGTGTAGGACTAGAAACAGCCATATAGTCTCATTTGTCATATCAATTGCTTAGAAATATAGTAAGTTAATCACTCATATTTTCCACTCATTTTACTATAGTCATTTGAAAAATAACTAATCTTTTGTGTAGCTTATTTAATGTCACCAACTTCTTAACAGTAAAACATCAATTTGAGATTTAAAGGTTAAAAAGTAGCTCAGAACCGAAGGTGAAACAAGAGTAGGCTTTCTATGTCCTTGTAAAATGGGAAAAAAACACAGGTGTCCAATTTCAGCAAGCTTTTGAATAAGTGGAATCCATAAAAATAAGATTGTTTGCATTTACAGGAAATAACTATGAAAATAGTCTATTCATATTGAAATAGACTCCTGATTAAGATGTCTGTGACAGATTTATAACTCATTCTATAATGATTTAAGTAGCCTCATGCTGCAAAAGGATTGGCTTTCCAAATCTGCAGAGTTGTTGTATTAAGTGAAATATTTGAAAACTTTTAGAATATCCTTTAAGGTCAATTTCCTGATACAGGTTTATTTTGCCTGTATCTTATGTGAAGATATTTGAATAGTCTCTTATGAAAAATACCTGACTATAAGGAGGCATATAATAGATTTCTTAGAAATTTAAAGTCCTGTCATATTTCAAGATAAGTCTATTATTATTAGCTTATTACCATGATTTTACATAACGTCTCCTAATGAACAAACCAAAAATAAGTACAAAATATCTTAAAGAAAATATAAATGATGATAAATCCCATGTTTTAATAACTTAAATTGTGCATATTTTCTTAAAAACTGGTATCCACATCCATTCATTGTTTGGCCACACATAAACAGAAGTCTACTTTCAGAGTAGTGTATTAGGAGTGAAGATAATGTTCTCTAATTGTTGAAAGCTCTTTCCCTTGCTGGGTATGATTTTTGGTGTCATATTTATCTTTTTATTATTTCTCCAACTGCAGGCTAGGACTAATACAACTAGCTGTTTTTAAAGAGAAGCTTTAGTGTGATAGTAATATATCATGTCAATAAATGGCTTAGCATGGGACTTGGCACATTATACACGTATAACAAACATTAAATGTCATAGTTATGAGTTCTGGGAATCATCCTGCAAGAAGAACATAGAGAAACTAGAGCCCATAACATGATAGAAAGAGGAACTGTGTTCCATTTCCACATTAAAATTAGTTCATTTATTTATACAGTAAATGTGTACCACTCCTTTGGTTAGGTATTTGTAATGCATTAATGAATAAAACAAACAAAAATTTCTACCCACATATGGCAAACATAATAAGGAAGTAAATGTATAGGTTTTCTAAGGTGACAAATATACATAAATGAATTTGTACTTATTAATGTAAATATATACATGTGTGCCATATATATGAAAATGTAAAAAATGGAGGAGTAAATTGATCATGGGAATGACACCATATATGTGGTAGGAAAAGAAATAAAAAATTCAGCTAGAACTGACTGAGAGAGTAACATTTGTGCAACAATTTGCAGAATGTGAGAGAGTTACCAATTCAGATATTTTGGGAAAAGGCAGAGTACATCATGAGAAATGCAGGACTGGATGAAACACAAGCTGGAATCAAGATTTCCGGGAGAAATACAAATAACCTCAGATATGCAGATGAGTCCATACATATGGCAGAAAGTAAAGAAGAACTAAACAGCCTCTTGATGAAAGTGAAAGAGGAGAGTGAAAAAGTTGGCTTAAAATTCAACATTCAGAAAACTAAGATCATGGCATCGGGTCCCAACACTTCATGGCAAATAGAAAGGGAAACAATGGAAACAGTGACAGACTATTTTGGAGGGGCTCCAAAATCACTGCAGATGGTGACTGCAGCCATGAAATTAAAAGATGCTTGCTCCTTGGAAGAAAAACTATGACCAAACTAGACCGTATGTTAAAAAGCAGAGACATTACTTTGCCAACAAAAGTCTATCTAGTCAAATTTTGGTTTTCCCAGTAGTCATGTACAGATGTGAGAGTTTGACTATAAAAATAGCTGAGTGCCGAAGAATTGATGCTTTTGAACGGTGGTGTTGGAGAAGACTCTTGAGAATCCCTTGAACTGCAAAGAGATCAACCAGTCCATCCTAAAGGAAATCAGTCCTGACTGTTCACTGGAAGGACTGATGCTGAAGCTGAAACTCCAGTAGTTTGGCCACCTGATGCAAAGAGCTGACTCATTTGAAAAGACCCTGATTCTGAGAAAGGTTGAAGGCAGGAGGAAAAGGGGACTGCAGAGGATGAGATGGTTGGATGGCATCACCGTCTCAATGGACATGAGTTTGAGTAAGCTCTGGGAGTTGGTGATGGACAGGGAAGCCTGGCATGCCACAGTCCATGGCGTCGCAAAGAGTCAGACACAACTGAGGGACTGAACTGAGACTAGACAGAACACAGGGACTCTACAATGGGAGCATGATTTACATGTTAGAGCATCAGCAGGGAAGTCAACATAGTTGTAACTGAGCGATTGGAAGAGGAATGAGGTCAAAAGATAATGAGAATCAGCATCTCACAGGCCTAAATGTCCTTACATGACTTGGTATTTAGTTAGTGAGATGTGGAGCAGGGTAAGAGTGGAACAATATGATAAGATCAGGTTGTGGTTTAAAAGATCATCCCTATTGCTGTGTTGATAACTGATTGTAAGCGAACAAGGGAAGAATCAGGCAGATCAACTCAGAAGCAATCACAGCAAAATAGGCCAGAGATGATGATGCCTCAGACTAGGTGAAAAGTAGCCAAATTCCACATTAATTTTGACTTTCTGATGGAATAAAGTAGGCAAATGGAGAAAGGAAGGAATCTTATTTAACTTCAAGTTTTTTTTTGACATGAACAACAGGGAGAATGGATTTATCTAAAACAAGATACAGAACGCTGACAGTGGAGAAAGTTTTTAAGAGGGTCAGTAAGAATTATCTTTAACTCATGCTGACTTGAGATACATAATAGGCTTGCAATAGAGTTTTCAAGCAGCCAATAGGAGTCCGCAGGTTTTTTTTTAAATAAAAAATAAATATGATTGAAAATAAAATATGTATGAAAGTAAAATAAAGTAAAACTAAAAATTTAAAAAATAATAATAAAATTTTAAAAAAAGAAAGAAAATAAATATGTAGGGATCATTGACCCATAGATAGTATTTTAGTATATAGGAGTCTGTAGGTTTTTTTTAAAGGTCTTGGTTGAAAATAAATATGTAGGGATCATTGACCCATAGATAGTATTTAAAACCATGGAAATCACCAGAGAAGACCAAAGGCTGAGCATCAGGACTTACTACCAATAGACTGAGAGATCAGGGAAACAATTTTCCTCAGATCATATGGGAAGAAGCATCCCATATGATCTGAGGAAAATCAAGATGTGCTAGTGTCCCAGAAGCCAAGTAAAGAAAGTACATCAAGGTCAAATGCCAACAAATGCCAAGCAAATAAAGACAGTATATTGACCACTGAAGCAAGCTACAAGCCAGCCATTCATGATCTGAAAAGGACCTGCTGAGGTGATTATAATTAAGAGTAAATATGAGGGACAAATATGAGACAACAGGGAGAGAAATTAAAGGCTGCAAATGCAGACAATGCATTTAAAGAGGTTTTTGAAAATAAAAGAAGAGAAATTTGTAGCTGGTGGAGGAAATGGGATCAAGAGCACACTTTTTGTTAAAGATTTTTTTGATGCGGATGATTTTAAAGTCTTTATTGAATTTGTGACAATATCACATCTGTCGTGGGTTTTTTGTTTTTTGTTTTTAGCTGTGAGGCACATGGGATCAAACCTGTACCCCTTGCATTAAGAGCACACTTTTCAACAGGCAAGAGAGCATCATATTTTCATGATGATGCAATGAGACAGTGTATTGTGTTGAAAGGCATACCCCATTCACGCCCATCCTGAACCTGTGAATGTGACATTATTAGTCAAATAGTGTCTTGCAAATGTAATCAAGTTAAGATGAATCCTAATTCAACACCTACCATCCTTAAAAAGAAGAGGAAAATTTCTAAACAGACATAAAAGGGAGAGAAGACCATATGAAGATGGAGACAAAAGTGGAGTGATGTATCTGCCGGCCAAGAATGCCAAAGACTGCTGGAAACCACCTGAAGCTGGAAAAGAGAAGGAAAGATTCCTCCCCTGGTGCCTGCAGAGAGAGCATCGTCATGCTGTTACCTTGATTTCAGGAAACTTCTAGCCTCCAGAATTGTGGTGGAATAAACTTCTGTTCTTTTAAGAGAACTGGTTTGTGATATACAATAGTTTTAAGAAACTGATTCAGACAGCAAATACGCTGATAAATGGAAAATCAGCTATGGAGAGAGAAGAAAAGAGCACATCTGGAGCATAAGGAAAGAAGACAGCATATTTTGGTGAGTAGCGTGCATTGGCATTCACTCCATCATGTCCGACCCTTTGTGACCCCCATACACTGCACCCCACTAGGCTCCTCTGTCCATAGGATTTTCTCAACAAAAATACTGGAGCGGGTGTCACTACCTTCTCCAGGGAATCTTCCAGACCCAACTGAACCTGAACCTCTGTGTCTCCTGCATTGGCAGGTGGATTCTTTACCCTCCGGGAATCCCTCTGGTGAGTAGATGCAGTGGCATTTTAAATTATTATGAGGATTACAAGCCTACACTGCAGACCTTAAAATATATTGTAAAGTCACTGATCTAGATTAGCCTCCGTGTTTTAAGATGAAAAATTGAATAGTGGCATCTGCTCGGTATTTATCACCCAGCTATAACCATGTCTTTTCCCATTTTTATTTTGAATGCTTTTTATCTTAATATATACAAATAAAAATCATATTTATACTTCTAAATTCAGACAAAGCATGAACTTTCAAACTGCCCCTCAGGTGTATGCTATGTTATGCTAAGTCACTTCAGTCGTGTCCGACTCTTTGTGACCCCAGAGACGGCAGCCCACCAGGCTTCCCCATCCCTGGGATTCTACAGGCAAGAACACTGGAGTGGGTTGCCATTTCCTCCTCCAATGCATGAAAGTGAAAAGTGAAAGTGAAGTCACTCAGTCATGTCCGACTCTTAGCGAACCCATGGACTGCAGCCTACCAGGCTCCTCTATCCATGGGACTCTCCAGGCAAGAGCACTGGAGGCCCCTCAGGTATAAATATATATAAATAATATTTTCTCTTCTGATGTTTTTTTTTGTTTGTTTGTTTAGAGAACATTTTTCATCATTTTCCTTGTTACATGCAATTCAACTAATTTTCATGTTATTTGAGATTAGGAACAATATCTTAAATATCCTAAATTTCCAAAAATGCTCAACAAAATACTTTGCATATAGGTTAAAATAGACTTTTCGTCAGGGCAAACTCAGAAGTCATCTAGACAAAAATCCCTTTTATCAATTCCTCAGGAACTTTATCCCTGTGCTCTTAGGGCTTCTCTGATAGCTCCATTGATAAAGAATCCACCTGCAATGCAGAAGATCCTGGTTTGATTCCTGGGTCGGGAAGATCCATTGGAGAAAGGATAGGCTACCCACTCCAGTATTCTTGGGATTCCCCTGTGGTTAAGCTGGTAAAGAATCCACCTGCAATATGGGAGATCTAGATTCTATCCCTGGGTTGGGAAGATCACATGGAGAAGGGAGAGGCTACCCACTACAGTGTTCTGGCCTGGAGAATTCCATGGACTGTATAGTCCATGAGGTCACAAAGAGTCAAACATAATTGAGTGACTATGCTCTTAAATGAATTGACTGATGTATTTTGACTTGGTCTAATGTGTAGGGATATTTTTACTATGTAGTATTGCCTTCAGCATTTTTCAAATTATTCTTTGATAGGGTGAAAATATACAGTGTTTACCAAAAGTGTTTTTGAAATCATATTTGAGTAAAATAAAATAGTTCACAATTGACCTGAAAATGAAACATTCCAACTTTGACTGTTTTTCTTGGTCTTCTCTTCCATTTGGCTTCCTAAATTTTCATCATTTATCTCTGCTCATTATCCCCTGCATCTCTTGAGTAGTAGGAAAGAAAACAAGTGTGGAGAAAATTTAAATCTGTCTTTTGCTTTTTCCCTGAAACTTTTGGCCAGAAATTAATCAAAGATGTGAATCTAAACTCCAAAATCAACTACTTTATAGATAAAATGGCCATATTGGATCTTGTGAAGATTAAATTTGACACAATTGACAGGAAATGTTATAAATTCAAATCAAACTGGTCACTAAAGTAATCAAAAATAATTTTTGAAAAATTTCAACAGAGAATTGTCAGATAGATAACAATCAAAAATTATATATTTTTCATGCTTTTGAAAGCAATAAAATATTGTTTTAAAATTCATCTTGCATTTTAATACAAATATTTTATGATTTATGTCTTTAAATTACAAATAACTTCTACAAACATTCAGTTAACCCAAGTGTAATGAGTTAATCCAATGTGTAAATAAGTTTCCACAACAAATAAATTTAAAACAAATTTGTCTAAATTGAAGTCAATTTTTGGTACTTTCTATTGTATTTCAAATAGGAAATATGAATTTATCATATTAAATATAAACTGTTGATCATTAGATGATCTGATTTTTATGGTACTGTCTTTCCAATCTAATTAATGTGATACTATAAGGTTGCTTTTAAAATGCTTTTAGAGATATTTTCTCATTTGGTATTCACAATACTGACATTGTAAAGTGATTAGGACTTATTTTTTTATCATCGTCCTCATCTTAGAGATGAGAAATTTTTGGCTCATTTAGTAAGCTGTAAAGGCAAGGCACAAACCTGAGTTGTATAACCCCAAATATTATGCTCTTTCTGCTACCCATATCTTACTTGTCATTGTTCAAGTGAACATTCTTAAACTTGGGTTCTAATTCTGGTTCTGTCAAAAATTAAGAGAATGACGAAGAAAATGTTAATAAAATGTTTTAGCTTAGAACACAGTTCAATGATGTATAGAGAGATCAATATCTTTTCCTATGCTAAAGTTGAATGTTCTATGTATTTTCACATTTAAAATCATGTGTGAGTGTTTATATATATCAAACTCTGAGATATTTTTGCAACTCAAGGTTGAATAAAACTAACATACTTCTTTATGGATTTTCAAATTTTTAGCATATTAATCAGTATTCTGAATTTCATGTACCAGTTAAATTTTGCAATATTTATATAATTGTGTATAAATATGGTTCTTTTAAGTCAAGAAATCCTATTGGCATTTAGTAAAAAAAGCATTTCCTGATATACTTTGGAAAAAATGTATTGAATATATTTTTATTTTTTAATACCTAATAATAAATTTATGGGCTTCCCAGGTGGCACTAATGGTAAAGAATCCCACCCCCCAATCCCCCCACTACATGCATCGACGCAGGAAAATTTAAGAGATACAGGTTCAGTCCCCTTCCCTTGAATCAGGAAGATCCTCTGAATGAGGGCCTGGCAATCCATTCCAGTATTCTTGCCTGGAGAATCCCCATGGACAGAAGAACCTGGCGGGTTATGGTCCATAGGGTCACAAAGAGTTGAACATGACTGAAACAACTAAGCATGCACACAATGAATTTATAAATCTTTTTCTGGAATTGTCATTACTTATATTGCTTCCTTCAGCAAGGGGAAGAAGATATCAAACTGCTAAAGGTTATTGCTGATATTTTTTAGATTATGCTAATTTTTACTCAGTATATATTTTGCCCTCTTTCTTTCTCCATCTCTCCATATGTGTGTGTGTGTGTGTATATATATATATATATATATAATATTATTATTAGATTAGATTGTTAGATTATTTTATTTATTTTAGATTATTTTATACATATATATAGTCTCTTTAAATTGACTTTTCTATTTTCACAGATTTCAGTTTTATTTTAAAAACTTTCACTCTACCTTTTCCAGGCTATGGTTCTTATGTCAGTTCAATTCTCAAAGATTTGGCAGTGCTATTCACATATGTCTTATATATATATATATATACATACTATGTCAGTGACCAGTCTGGGACTTGGACAGTGACCTACTCAATAGTATGTTCTTTAAGTCCATCACATGCTATTCAGGGTCAGAGTCACAGATGTTTACTTTGGAGGTGAGCTTAGGCATTCCTATACAACTCTATGGGCCCAAACACTTCTCTCTAAATTCTGTTTGACATTTCCTTTCATTCTACTTGCCTTCATTTCCTGGCTTCTACTCAGATTTCTGAGATACTGAGATATGTTTATCATCCTAAGAGTTTTAGATGTCAGCAGCTGCTTCTGTCAACATAGCTGCAACCATTGTGGTGGTATTGTCTGGGAGTGAAAGGAAATCAATAAAAAGCAATAATAATATTTCTATCACTTTATCTAACACATAGCATCTCTCTTTTATCTTCTTTGGTCCAGAAGGAGAGGCCCAAGGTCTCTATGAGATCTCTCTTAGTCATTAGTTTGTCCACACAATGTATTTAAACCTGCCCCTGAGTTCAAGCAGGCAACAGTAGGGGAGTGGTAAAACCTGTACCAGTTTGGTGGAACTTTGAATTCTGGTCTCCTTTCAGTCTATCTATTTATATTCTTGAGGGCCCCTTGGACTGCAAAGAGGTCAAACCAGTCAATCCTAAAGGAAATCAGTCCTGAGTATTTTTTGGAAGGACTGATGCTGAAGCTGAAACTCCAACACTTTGGCCACCTGATGTGAAGAACTGACTTATTGGAAAAGACCCTGATGCTAGGAAAGATTGAGGGCAAGAAGAGAAGGGGGAAACAGAAGATGATATAGTTGGATGGCATCACTGACTCAATGAGATAACTGAGCAAACTCAGGGAGATATTGAAGGACAGAGAAGCCTGGGGTGCTGCAGTTCATGCGGTCGCAAAAGAGTTGGACATGACTTAGGGACTGAACAACAACTTTCCTGAAATTAGAAATATTAATCCTCCATTACTATTCATTTAGTACCAATAAAGTTTCCTTCCATATGATTTTGCTTAGAAAATGATGTTGAATTTGCAACTGTTAAAAATACAGTTCTTTAAAAGGTCAGCTAAAAACTTCATACAATTGACAAATCAATATGTGTTATCAGTGACTAATCTGCAAATTGTAGTAAATCTAGCTTGGGACATATCTAATAACTAATAACAACTTAACCTTTTGACTTTCCAGTCAATAAAGACAAAATTTGTGGCTCCTTTACAAACACAAATGGAATTTCCTAATACTTTAAAGAAACTCTGTCCAGAAGAAAAGGAAAATGCAGTAAAGGGGAATTTAAACATGATTAATCAGACCTTCAAATAACTCAATTGTTTTTCCCTCTTTTTTATACTTGGGATATGTGGTGAATAGTAAATTAATAATTGAGTCTTAAGATTTATTTGAAAATCAGTGCTTTTCAGGCCCAATCTTTACATCCATAGGGACAGAGACCAATATTCTATATTCCCTCTATAATTTCATCTCTATCCATATGCAGTGAGAATTGATGCTTAAGATGATGAGCCTGAGACATTGCAGATCCTGAATTACAGATTCAGTTGTTCAGTCTTGTGAACTTGCTAAGGTGGGCAAAAGATGCATTTGAGAAAGACTGTAAAAAAATAAGAATTGATCTGAAATGACTGGGGTGTTAGTTTTTTTTTTTTTTAATGGACTTTTATTGGCCATTATTAGCCAAAAGATTTTAAGTATTACTGATCAATATTTGTCTTATAGTCTTTTGGTTTAAAATCTGATCTGAATATTTAGGAATACATTTAAAATAAAATAGTTAAAGTTCATATTTATGACAGTAAGAAATTTCTCTGCAGAAGCTTTCTATATCTATTAAGAAGTTCAATAGCTATCTTCTGTGTTTTTAATTAGATTGAACAGTGTAGCAACTATGGATTTCTCAAAATAATAATGTCTAGGGAAATAAATGTTATTATTTTTTATTATTACCATTTACTAAATAAATATTACTATTTTATTTTTCATTTTTCTTATGTCAATAGTTGACATTCTGATTTGTAAGTATACAGATGATTGTAAATTATAATTATTAATTGATTAGAATTAGTATTAAAAAAAAGAATTAGTATTTCATTGATATTACCTAATACTTTCCTGGTGTCTCAGATGGTAAAATGTCTGCCTACAATGCGGGAGACCTGGGTTCAATCCCTGGGTCAGGGAGATCCCCTGGAGAAGGAAATGGCAACCCACTCCAGTATCCTTGCCTGGAAAATTCCTTGGACAGAGGAGCCTGGTTGGCTACTGTCCATGGGATCTCAAAGAGTCAGACACGACTGAGCGACTTCACTAACTCAATACATATTTAGTTATGAAATCATATTCCTGTCCTATCTTTGTGGATATATACAAAGAATTAACTCTGAAATTTGTCTATTTACAAGATGATATATTTTATTCCTGAAAGGGAGGAAACATACATTATGCAATATGTAAATTATAACATAGCTTTTAAATATCAAATTCATAATTAGATATCCTGCTCAGCCAGACTTCATTAGTCCTTAATCTTTTAACATACTGTGTACTTCTTGAACATAATTTCTGACACAAACTATTTCTCAGGGTAAGCCATACAGACATTTGTTGAAATAAAAACAAAATGATACAAAGCACATTGTTTTAACCTCTGATTCTACTTTTTATTTTGTCAAACTTTTGTTTATTTTGCAGAGCATACCTGAGGCAGACAGTTATAAAATGCTCAACTGTATCTTTAAGTTAAAAATGGTGGAACCACATGGGAGGTTTCCACTAAACTGAGAATCAAAATATGCCATGTTTCAAAGAGAAAAATTAACAGTAAGATTTTCCTCAAGAAAGAGATTGGTTTGTCTAATAGAAAATGCCTATATCAGAATCATTTTAAACTTGATCTAATTCTTCATTATATATTAAGCATTCAAATAATTTCTTCCCTACTGATATTATTTATTTCCAATAAGAGTAAGTTGGAAATAATTTTTAAAGATATGTAGAAGAAATAAAGTAGAACTGTGATAGAAAATTGCAGTCTCTCTATTTGAAAGAGCATTTCCTCAGGTAAAATTTCTGGGAAAAAAATCTCATATACAACCAATGTGTTGGAGAAGGCAATGGCACCCCACTCCAGTACTCTGGCCTGGAAAATCCCATGGATAGAGGAGCCTGGTAGCCTGCAGTCCATGGGGTTGCTAAGAGTCAGACACGACTGAGCGACTTCACTTTCACTTTTCACTTTCATGCATTGGAGAAGGAAATGGCAACCCACTCCAGTGTTCTTGCCTGGAGAATCCCAGGGGCAGGGGAGCCTGGTGGGCTGCCGTCTCTGGGGTCACACAGAGTCGGACACAACTGAAGTGACTTAGCAGCAGCAGCAGCAGCAGTGATATAAAGAAAAGTATTTACCAATAAGATGTAATTCCCTAGGGGAGGGCTATGTAGCAGCTCTAAAAACAGACAGAGGTTATCTAATGACTTGATATTATGTGAGGCTCTAGGTAATTATAGGAAATTCTAAAGATCACACCAGAGAGAAGTATGGAACTGAATCTAATTGCTCGTCATCTGATTTGGAGTATTTGTTTCTTTGCACTGTATCTGCTTTCTCTGAATTAGCAGTTTTATTTTTCTAAAATTTATTTTTCTATAATCAAAATTTCTAAATATTCTACTTATTTAATGCCCCTGCTGAGAGTCTAGATTTGGTTCTAGTTTTTGTTTATATGTTTGTTTTATTTTAGTTTTTCTGCCACATCTTTTAATTTATTAATGTAATCACTCAGTGCCTATTTAGATAGTTGGTGCTTTTTATTAGACACCATTACAGGCATGGGGGAATGTAAGTGAACAAACTAGTAAAAGATGATGCCCATATGTTAGAAGAAATAAATAGTATGGAAAAAGGAAATAAGATAAAGTAAGGCAATAGGAAATTGCTAGGTTATTTAAAAAGGAGAGAGATCTCATGCTAACTGTAGTCAGAATAGACCTTATTGGAAAGGGATATTTGAGCCCAAATTTAAAGAATTTAAAGGAGTTAAGCCTAAAGATATCTTAAGGAAGATATCTTTTTACACTGCCAGTAAAAATATTTTCTGGTCAGCATGTGCCTAACATGTTCCAGGAACAGTAAAATAGTCAATTAGATAGGGAGAAAATAATATTAGAAGCCATCAGAGACTTAGTGGGATACCAGAATATGAAGCACTTTGTAGGCTACTGTTGGTGCTGCTGCTGCTACGTCGCCTCAGTCGTGTCTGACTCTGTGCGACCCCATAGAGGGCAGCCCACCAGGCTCCCACATCCCTGGGATTCTCCAGGCAAGAACACTGGAGTGGGTTGCCATTGCTTTCTCCAATGCATGAAAGTGAAAAGCGAAAATGAAGGCACTCAGTCATTTCCGACTTGTGCAACCCCATGGACTGCAGCCCACCAGGTTCCTCAGTCCATGGGATTTTCCAGGCAAAAGTACTGGAGTGGGGAGCCATTGACTTCTTCATGTAGGCTACTAAAGAGTTTCAGTTATAGTTTGACCATGGTAGGGAACCCCTGGCTTTTTTTTTTTGAGTAGAGGAATAACATGATTTAACTTGAGTTAAGAAAGCAAGATGCAGGAACAAAGATTAAGAAATACAGTGGAATAGGAATTTCGATAAATAAGAATAACTGAGGCAGGCAGTTCTGATTCTATGTCTCTGCCTTTGTTAACAATCTTCATGGGTGAGGCAATAGCAGCTTAATGCTGAAGAAAGGGCAAGAGTTTGGAGAGAGACACCATATGGGGCACAGATTTTCAGGATAGAAATTTGAGGGTGGAACTCTAACACTGAGTAAAATCTTCTGGCAATTCACACCCCGCCCCTCTTCCCTGCAACCTATGCACAGCTTAGAAAACAGTAAAGTCTGTGGTATACTTCATTTATTAACAATTGCAAAACCCAAACTCAGCTCAAATATTAATTTGATTAATTTAGACCCTCCACACATAAATCAATTTATTGGACGAGTTGGCTCATTACTAAATTTAAATACTATTTTCTTCAGACACTTCTGTTCTATGGAAGATTTCAGGCATTTAATTAAAAATTATAGAACACATAAAACTCAAAAGAAAATTATCTTATTAAGAAAGACAAAACAATCATTAGAGTCAGACTCAGAGAAAACACAAATGCTATAAATTTCAGAATATTTAAAATAACTAACATAAATGTGAAAAAAAATCTAGAGGAAACATTATACAACATTCACACACAAATGGAAATTTTAGGAAAGAAATAGAGAACATAAGAATCAAATGGAAATGCTACCAAAAATTGATAAATAGAAGAAAGGAATGGACAAATTTACAATGCTATTTGAAGGCTTAAGTATTTCTTTCTTAGTAATCACTAAAAAGTTCAAGGAAAATTAACCCTACATCACATTGTCAATCATTTAATCTAACTGAAAATTAAAGAACTTATTACCCTAGAGTAATAAAATGCAAGTTTTATCTCCCCAAAGGTACATAGATTATTCACAAAGAAAGACTCATATTTGGGGCCACAAAGGAAACCTCAATGCATTTAAAAGAAGAAAAAAACAAAGTATATAAGTTTCTTAATAACAAATAAGAATAACAAAAATATATCAAAAATGCAATAATATTTAAAAATTTAATAACACTTTAAAATAACTGATGGGGATAGATAAAGATTAGAGGTAATTATAAATATTTTAAATTGAATGACAATCAAAACATACCGAATATTGAAAGAGAGCTAAAGCAGTTAACAGAGAAATATATAGCATTAACAGCTTATATTAGAAAAGAAGTAAGGTCTCAAGTCAGTGATCTAGTATTCAAGAAACTACAAAAAGAAGATGAAACTGAACGGAAATTAAACAGAAATATGGAAGTAACTCAGATAAAATCAGAAATCAAAGAAACTGTAAAATTAAACAGAGCATTAAGAACACTAAAAGCTCACTAATTATAAAGGTAAAAATAAAAACACAAAAATTTGGCCAGACTGATTGTGAAATAATAGAGAATATCAAATTATAAATACCTAAAGGAGATATCCTTAAAGATCCTGCTGATATTAAAAACTTGTTAAAAGAATACTGTGAATTTAATAATAAATTCCACCACTTAGAAATTCCTTGAAAAACTAAACTATCAAAATTTAATCACAAAATTGCTAATCTAAGTTACTCTATCCATTGAATAAACTGAATTTACAGTTAAACCCTTCTAATACATAAACTTTAGTCATTGATGCTTTCAAGAAGATCCTATACTTCTCAACTAATTTACTAGGAATTTATTATAGTGAAGCAGAAAGAATGAATAAGAGAAGGAAAGAAAGGTAATAGAATCATGTAAAATGGTGATTCAATATTCATCATGAACATAAACACAAAATTCTCAACAATATATTAGAAATGAAATTCACCTATAAACATAAAAATAATCATGTCCTGGTAATGCAAGTTCTGTTCAACTTTGAAAACTGAAACAATCTAATTTACCTTCAGTTCATTTCAGTTGCTCAGTCATGTTTGACTCTTTGCGACCCCATGAATCGCAGCACGCCAGGCCTCCCTGTCTATCACCATCTCCCGGAGTTCACTCAAACTCACATCCATTGAGTCAGTGATGCCATCCAGCCATCTCATCCTCTGTCGTTAATTCACCTTATCTATAGAATACATATATATATATATACTCACTCACTCATTTGAAATAGGAGAATGTTTCTTCACTTGTTAAAGAGACTGTATCCAAAAAACTTCACAAAACCCTACAGCTAACATAACACTTAATGGAGAAATTCTGAATGCTTTCTCATTGACTTCTAAGAGGCAGATATGTTAGCATTTGCCCCTGTTATAAAAATATTACTGGAAGGAACACGCCTACACTGTTGGTGGGGCTATAAATTGGTACAACCACTTCCCAGGTGGCACAGAGGTAAAGAACCTGCCTGCCAATGGAGGAGACACAAGAGACATATGTTCAGTCCCTAGGTCTGGAAGATGCCTTGGAGAAGAAATCAGTAACCTACCCCAGTACTCTTGCCTGAAAAAGTCCATGGACAGAGGAGTCTGGCAGGCTATAGTCCATGGGGTCTCAAAGAGTTGGACACCACTGAGCATGCACTCACACACTCTATGGAGAGCAGTATGGAGCTTCCTCAAAAAACCAAAAGTAGAATTACCATATGATTCTGGAATCACACTACTGGGCATATATCCAGAGAAAACCATAATTTGAAATAATATCGGTACCCCAATATTCATTACAGCACTATTTACAATAGTAAACACATAAAACAACCTAAATGTCCAGTAACTGATAAATGGATAAAGAAGACATGGTATAGATAGTTAGATATAAAGGTATAGATAGCTAGATATCAGTTCAGTTCAGTTCAGTCACTCAGTCATATCTGACTCTGCAACCCCATGAACCACAGCACGCCAGGGCTCCCTGTCCATCACCAACTCCCAGAGTCCACCCAAACCCATGTCCATCAAGTCAGTGATGCCATCAACCATCTCATCCTCTGTCGTCCCCTTCTCCTCCTGCCCTCAATCTTTCCCAGCATCAGGGTGAGTCAAATGAGTCAAATGAGTCAGCTCTTGACATCAGGTAGCCAAAGTATTGGAGTTTCAGCTTCAACATCAGTCCTTCCAATGAACTCCCAGGACTGATCTCCTTTAGGATGGACTCATTGGAACAATAAAGAGGAAACAAAAAATCCAAACTGAAAAACAGACAAAAATATTTAAACCTACATTAATTTTTACCAAAGATCATGAATGGCATCTAAACTAAACACATGAAATGATGCTCAACATTACTTTATTAATTTGTTGATAATATAAAATTACATGCTTATTAAAATGGGTAAATTAAAGCAATAACTAGAAGGGCAAAACCATAGCAATAGCAATATCAAATGCTTGAAAGAATGTAGAAGGATGGAAAGAAGGGAAGGAGGGAGGAAGGAAGGAAGGAGAAAAGGAAAAGGGAGAAAATTAAGTCCATGTGTGAGCCTGTAAATTGGAGGAAATACTAGCTGTACAGAAGTTTAATAAAGAAAAAGTAAGAATGAAAGTGGATATTTTCATCTTGATCTACAGGGAATTAAGTGCATAAATCTCTACATTTACCTCTGTAGCCTGACCCTGGGAAGTAGAAATAATTGAGAAAGTGCCCACAGAATCCCATTATTAGAGAGTGAAATTACATATAAAAACCTAATCTTGAAATCCTCATGCAGGTGAAGTCTCCTTGAAGACAAGCTCAGAGACTACAGGGAGCTGACAAATGAATTGTGTGTGAGGTCATAAGTCTCCCAGAGACTCTTGTGTATGCTCATTTTATTGGAACAGCAACAAGAGTGTCCATTTCCTGGCAACAAGAAGTGCCTGAAGAATTTATCTATCATCTAGGAAGTGTGTGAAAAATACCCTGTAATATCTTTTAAAAATATGTTCATTTGCTAGGAATGAAAATTGAGGACAGCTGCTTATAATTGGTTTGAGATTCATTCTCTAACATGAGAAAGGAAAGCTTCAGATGTTTCACTAGGTTACAGAAAAAATAAAAATGAAGCATCCTTGATCATGTGGCAGAAAAAACACTGTGCAAAACAATTTTTTTTCAGGGCATTGGCTTTTTGGAATATGATTAATTCATAAAGGTAACAGTACTTTTTTAAAGTAAAATGGAGAAGGTGCCAAGACATTTTGTTGCAACCTTAATGCATCTTATATTTTAGAAAAGTTAATATTGTTGTAAAGCTATAAATGCTTTACATATGTCTACTTGATGAATTATCTATAATGATTCAGCTTCTATTACTATTCCTATTTTTCAGAAGAGGCAGAAGAAGCAGAGGAGAGTAAATCCAATACACTTGAGCTATAAAAAATGCTCTTACAATTGCCCTGCAGAGCCCTGTTAAACTCTGGGGGGAAACTGTCTTTGGCATGACCTTGTCTCTATCTCTGCTTCCTCAAATATGCCCTTCTGGTAGTATTAGGGGTGACCTAATAAGCTTGGGCTTATTTGTTTCAGCAAAAGTCCATGCTCAGACTTTTTCTGACATTCATTTTTCTCCTTTATCAAAATACATTTATTAGTGTTAATTCCTTTAGGACCTTGCTAAGTAATTCCTGCTCATAGGCTAATGGAACAATGTACTATCTTCCCAGCTAATAGAGTTGCATTTCAAAAGAACCATTTGGAGACATTAACTTATATTAAGGGGCTTCCCTGGTGGCTCAGAGGTTAAAGCATCTGCCTGGAATGCAGGAGACCCGGGTTCGATCTCTGGGTCGGGAAGATCCCCTGGAGAAAGAAATGGCAACCCACTCCAGTAATCTTGCCTGGAGAATCCCATGGAGGGAGGAGCCTGGTAGGATACAGTACACGGGGTCAGAAAGAGTCAGACACGACTGAGTGACTTCACTTTCACTTATATAGTTGGACTGTGAAGAAGTCTGAGCGCTGAAGAATTGATGCTTTTGAACTGTGGTGTTGGAGAAGACTCTTGAGAGTCCCTTGGACTCCAAGGAGATCCCACCAGTCCATTCTCAAGGAGATCAGCCCTAGGATTTCCTTGGAAGGAATGATGCTAAAGCTGAAACTCCAGTACTTTGGGCACCTCATGGGAAGAGTTGACTCATTGGAAAAGACTCTGATGCTGGGAGGGATTGAGGGCAGGAGGAGAAGGGGATGACAGAGGATGAGATGGCTGGATGGCATCACTGACTCGATGGACATGAGTCTGAGTGAACTCTGGGAGTTGGTGATGGACAGGGAGGCCTGGCGTGCTATGATTCATCAGGTGGCAAAGAGTCAGACACGACTGAGCGACTGAACTGAACTGAACTGAACTGAACTTGTAAAAAAAAAATTTATATTGATGAAGAGACTTTTAGGCATCCCTCAAGCCTCTTTCCTAATTTCTGAAGTCACTTAGAAAGTCACTCTATACTCTAATGTACTTAGCCATAGCACACAGTTATCACGGTGAAAGTTGGACTTTTCAACCTCTGGGACCCCTAGAGTTGCTCTAAATTGGCTTGTTAAACTTGAAAAAGTCCATCAGTTCAGTTCAGATGCTCAGTCGTGTCCAACTCTTTGCGACCCCATGAATCACAGCTCACCAGGCCCCCCTGTTCATCACCAACTCCCCGAGTTCACTCAGACTCACGTCCATCGAGTCAGTGATGCCATCCAGCCATCTCATCCTCAGTCGTCCCCTTCTCCTCCTGCCCCCAGTCCCTCCCAGCATCAGAGTCTTTTCCAATGAGTCAACTCTTCGCATGAGGTGCCCAAAGTACTGGAGTTTCAGCTTTAACATCATTCCTTCCAAAGAAATCCCAGGGCTGATCTCCTTCAGAATGGACTGGTTGGATCTCCTTGCAGTCCAAGGGACTCTCAAGAGTCTTCTCCAACACCACAGTTCAAAAGCATCAATTCTTCGGTGCTCAGCCTTCTTCACAGTCCAACTCTCACATCCATACATGACTACTGGAAAAACCATAGCCTTGACTAGATGGACCTTAGTCGGCAAAGTAATGTCTCTGCTTTTGAATATGCTATCTAGGTTGGTCATAACTTTCCTCCCAAGGAGTAAGTGTCTTTTAATTTCATGGCTGCAGTCACCATCTGCAGTGATTTTGGAGCCCCCCAAAATAAAGTCTGACACTGTTTCCACTGTTTCCCCATCTATTTCCCATGAAGTGATGGGACCGGATGCCACGATCTTCATTTTCTGAATGTTGAGCTTTAAGCCAACTTTTCACTCTCCTGTTTCACTTTCATCAAGAGGCTTTTTAGCTCCTCTTCACTTTCTGCCATAAGGGTGATGTCATCTGCATATCTGAGGTGATTGATATTTCTCCCGGCAATCTTGATTCCAGCTTGTGTTTCTTCCAGTCCAGCATTTCTCATGATGTACTCTGCATAGAAGTTAAATAAGCAGGGTGACAATATACAGCCTTGACATACTCCTTTTCCTATTTGGAACCAGTCTGTTGTTCCATGTCCGGTTCTAACTGTTGCTTCCTGACCTGCATACAGATTTCTCAAGAGGCTGGTTAGATGGTCTAGTATTCCCATCTCTTTCAGAATTTTCCACAGTTTCTTGTGATCCACACAGTCAAAGGCTTGGCATAGTCAATAAAGCAGAAATAGATTTTTCTGGAACTCTCTTGCTTTTTCAATGATCCAGCGGATGTTGGCAATTTATCCATTCAGTTCAGTTCAGTCACTCACTCGTGTCCGACTCTTTGCGACCCCATGAATCACAGCACACCAGGCCTCCCTGTCCAACACCATAGTGACTATTACTATCAATTTCAGAAGAATTGTTCTCTTTCAGAGCATCATTGATCAACATGTTTGTTTGCATTTAGCAGTAGAAACTGGTAAAATCTGAAACTGACTGGAACTTTCTTCTCTGAGCAAGTGCTAAAATGATACTACCAAGATGTGCATTTACGATGCAATCAACTGTGTAATCAGGTGGCATAGCCATGAGAAACTGTACAAAATTACAGGATATTTTTCTGGCTACAGGTTTTTCAGAAATTTTTGGATATTTTTGGGCAGACCAGGTTAAGAGCTACATACACAGTGCGTGTGTGCTCAATCATGTTCAACTCTTTGTAACTTCATGGACTGTAGCCCACCAGGCTCCTCTCTCCAGGCAAGAATACTGGATGGGTTGCCATTTCCTTCTCCAGAGGATCTTACCAACTCAGGCATCTAACCCACATCTCTTGTGTCTCCTGCGTTGGCAGGTGAATTCTCTACCACTGAGCCATCTGGGAAGCCGAATGAAAATTCATTAGGTACTCTCCAAGCAGAATGTTTACATGTCATATTTCAAAGTTTCAATTTTTATTAAAAAACTCTCAGAGATTCCCCAACAGTATATTTGAAAGTAGATATACCGCAATACAGTTGGCCCTCCATATAGGTAAGTTCAGCATCTGTGGATTCAGTGGGAATACTATACTTTTCTATTTTACATAAGCGACTTGAGCATGCTTGGATTCTGGTATATGCAGGTCCTAGAAACAATTCTCCTCTGGATACCAATGGGAGATTTATGTTGGCCTTGGAAAATTTGAGTTTATACAATATATTCAAATTTACAAGATATCCACTAATAAAAAGATTAAATTCTAATCTGTTATTCTGCATTGAAAGTAATATTTTCACATACAAAATATTCTTATAAAATAACATTGTATCAGGGAAATTGTGAAGTCGGTAAGATTTGTTTTCTGATTTTTATATCTTATAAAAACCCGTTTTTGAGTTTATTTCCTGAACACCAACCTGAGTTTGAATATATGCCACATACATGAGGTTTTCCCTGTTGCTTTCTTTTTTAATCTCATGTTTCTGTTTTCTTCCACATGGGTATATGTCTCTTTCTCACATATGTATATGTATACATGTGTATACACACACACACACGCACAATTAAATTATCTCCAAAGGTTCACTACCACCCTCCCTCATTCCCCACACTTCCACCAATTATTAGCTCTTCCTGATGGCACACTGGACATATAAGAGATGAACTTCTATTTCCTCTTCTCAGGACAGCCACTCTTAATAAATAATATATATACAAAGAGAGAAAGCTAGAGGTATTTCTTAGGAGGTAAGCAAGTTCAAGTCTCTAATGAGTGCTGGTATGATGATCAGGTACTAGCATGTTTCTTATCTCCCCTAAATTTGTTTTGGCATCTGCAACAATGAATCAAAAGGTCACAAGATTGATTTGAGATTGAAATGACTAGAGTATATTTGCTTTTATACACACAAAGTGGGAGGACAGGGCCTGAAACATACTGCACAGTCAATATCTGCTGGTTTGACTCTCAGTGAAGCAGGATATAGAGAGTTACTGACTGGTATTGGGCCTGGGGGATGGAGAAGCAAAACAGTAAGAAGGAAAGTGGGAGAACTGAGTCTCCATGGGAAAGGACCTAATATCTGAACATCAGTGCTTGATATTAGAAGGCAGAGAGCACAACTGAGCACAAGAGGTTTGAGAAGCTGGTCAGGGTAGAGTTGGAGCATATGGAGGTCTATATATTGAGCTATAGTGTTTTGTGGGAAGGTGGGTAAGGGATGGAGAAGAGAAGATGCTAGATTAACAGTCATGGGTAAATGAGATGAAGAGGCAGTGACTTGAAAATTGGTGAGGTGGTATGTATTAGTGGTGTAAGAAACAGATATATAAAGAAGAAATAGTTTTATAATCTAGGGAAGTTGCAGGAAAAGAGGTCAGCACTGGCCATAAAACAATCTCAGTGTCCAACTGTGGTGGCTGCTACACTTTCTCTTTTGTTACTTTATGAGATCTCTTTCAAAAAGTAGTTTGATTTTTCTCTGTCAGAAAAAGTCAAACTCTTTAATGAAAGATTAATGTATCATGGTACATAAAATTCTTGAGGTTGATACTGTGCTCAGTGCTCTGTCTATTTAAACAGGAGCCATTTGACTATTGAGATAAAAATTGATTTTTTATATGGCTAAGAAATTAGTTGCCTAAAAGACTGTTCTATACATCTGTGTCTCTTTTGCTGTCTCGCATACAGGGTTATCGTTACCATCTTTCTAAATTCCATATATATGCATTAGTATACTGTATTGATGTTTTTCTTTCTGGCTTAATTCACTCTGTTGCACTGGGATGACCTGGAGGAATAGTACGGGGAGGGAGGTGGGAGGAGGGTTCAGGATGGGGGACAAGTGTACGCCCGTGGCAGATTCATGCTGATGTGTAGCAGAACCAATACAATATGGTAAAGTAATTAGCCTCCAATTAAAACAAATAAATTTAAATTAAAGAAAAAAAGAAAAAAAGAAATTAGTTACCTAGTTGCAGATTTGGGGTTCTTATGGGAGCACAGAAGAGGCTATACAAATTTTAAGTGATCTTTATCTGAAGATTCATATATATACTCATTCTAAGTATCTTTTGGGTTAGCAACTACACTGGGATTTCTTTTTGAATGCAGAATATTTTATTAAGAGATGTATCTGTATTAAAATTTAAGTTGAAACAAAGATACCCTGTGTATGTCATAGAAGCCTCGTTTTCTGTCCGTAAGCAATTTAGAGTTATCATGTGTTGTTTAATGGCTGAGGACTTTCCAAAATAGGCTTAGAAGAATCTGTGATAGATAATCGCTGACTTTTAAAAGCTCAGAAAAAGGTGTTATGGTTTATTTGGAGATATCATATAGTTTACTAAAGGCTCCTGGGCTTGTTGACATCCCTGACACTTTGTGAATGAGGCCTTTTTTATTCTCCCTTCATTTGTTTAGATCTTTACCTAATTGATTTTCTGTGCTAATACACTAAAGGTCTGAAGAAGGCAGTGCCTCAGGTGTGACAGATGAAATAAGGTGCTTTTAGTCATTGCTTTTATCTTCCATGTCTAATGTGTTGGTTACAGCTGTGCAGTTTAACAGCAAAATCAATACATCATTTACCGCAAATACCTGAAAGAATTTGGAATCTCTTCAGTATTTTAACTGTTAGATTTCTTCTGGAATTTTATTTATTTATGTATTACTTATTGACTCATTTATATGTTTGCTGATACTGAATGCTACAAGGTGAGGGATCTTTTTTTTTTTTTTCCCCCCCTTTCTCTTGCCTTCTCAAAACTTGTCTTTTATACTAGCTAGTCAAGTTACTTATCTTTGGGCTTTGGAACATCTGCCAATCTAAATGAATCCCGTAAAGTGTAAAATAAATGTTTAAAAAATCTTTTCCATTTTGTCTAAATCATCATTGGGCTTAAACATTTAGCATATGTTCTACTGAAAATGGAACCACTTTGTATTGTACACGGAAGGCAGTCTGTATGGGGGCATTTGGGTAATTACTCATGTAAATGGATGCTTTTATTGCCAGTTTTCTATTTTACATTGGCAATGACATGGTGTCAGTCTGAAACAGAAGTAAGAAAAATGCACCTAATTCAAACATTTTCCTTTTTCAATATTCATCTCATATATATAAATATATAAATAAAATCTCCTTTATTATTCTCCAACTGTTTCATGCCTATTAGTTTTACCTTGAGTGTAAGATTCCAAAGTGTAGGAAATGTGATTTGTATTTCTTGCTCGCCCATTCAGATAGCGCATACCCCGGATATGGAATGAGGACAGATTACACAGATTTGAAAAGCCATGCAGAATTTATCAAGTTGCTTTTCTCATAGTAGGTTCTTAGAAAACATTTGCTGAGTTTTATATTCTTAATTTTCTCTAGTATGTTGTTTATAATAAACCTAGCATTAAATCTATCATCTTAAATGTTAACATCTAGAAGATTAGTGTTTTAGAAGGCTCATTGCCCTTTTTTAAAAATAAACGTGAGGACAAATGGCAAAAAAAAAAAAAACAACAACCCTGTATTTATGAATATTTATTTTAAACCTAACTTATAGGAAATGTCATAATATAGGATGTATGCTAGCTCTTCCTTGGTCTACATCAGCCTGTACACAAAGACCATGTTCATTCATAGCAATGACCCAGAACTAAAATAAGCCCTTGATTAAAATTAACTGAGTTTATATTACTTTTTATAAATGCTTTTTAACGTATTCAATTATAATTTTAAAACTGTAATAATTTACAAATATGCAATTGCTCTCAGTTGACCAGAAAATTCAACTTCACAGGATTCCTAATTTTCAACCTTTCCTACTCTATTATTTAAAAATATCTTTTACAAGTTTCATAATTCATATTTATAACTATTAAAATGATTAAAACTATTCACTCTTAGAATTTATTATTCCTCTTGGATTTCTGTAAGATATGATAAGATTTGAATAGATGGCAAATATAAATTCATGTAGTTTTATATAAAGATATTTATATATATTAGTACATTTATGTTAGTGATTACTTGTGTTTTCATGTGAAATGTCATTACTAGTAACTCAAATGATTTTTCTAAGGTGGAGCAGATTTCTTTTTCTGAACACTCTGAACTAGCTGTCAAGACAGGTTCATCTTTATTGCAATTATACAAACCTGTGCTTTTATTACTCTGACCTAAGCAAAGTAATGGAATGAAGCTGAAGCACACAAAGGCTTTGTCCATACAATAAAACAGACTCCCCATTAAAAACGTAGAATTGTTTTTTCTAAGTTTTATGTTTGATTACTTATTAGTGAATAGTTGATTTGGTTCAGTCAATTAAGTGGCTTAAAGAAGTAATCGTATGCCTGTTATCTCCACGACTATATGTGTGTGATAATGGTGTTTGACCAGAGAATGAAACCACATTCCACAAGAATCTGGTTGAAGATGATTGTTGAAGTAAAACAGTACCTAAGAATATTTAGTATGACCTAATCATAAAGTAGAAAGCAGACTCAAAGTCCTATGTATTTTAGCCAAATATATCCATCTAGAGGCCGTATAAGCCTGTTAGTGAGATGTCATTTTGTTGTTGTTTAGTTCCTAAGTCTTGTCTGACTCTGCAATCCCATGGACTGTAGTCCATCAGGCTCCCTTATATTAGAAGGCTTTAGACAAGACACCACCACTTATTTCTGGGCAGGAATAGATCTTTCCTTAAAGAGAAAGATTTCTTTACATTGCTTAAATGTAATTATGTTGGTGTGAATCAAACAGCCTCAGGCTGTGTCTGCATTTGCATTCCAATGGCATAATATTTTCATTGCTGTGTTCAAGCTGCTTTAGTCTGCTGCATTGTTTAAACTGGAGAGGTGGCCAATTTTATGGTAAATTGATGCTTTGGCAATCTTGCCCAAGATTGACTCATCAATCTGAAAAATAAGACCAGGAAAAGTATTGACTTGATGTGGTTGTTAGTCAAGAAAGTGCCAATAATCTCATGAGAATTAAAAGTAAAAATTTATAAAACCTTAATTCTTTAGGGATAAAAAGGCTTAACAAGACATCCATTTTCTGTCTCCCTCTACTGGGAAAGACTTACCGAAATAAGATATATATGTCTTGTGTATCATCTTTTAGAATTATGACTCGTATTTATATAGCAACTACTATGTAATTTGTAAACTTCAAGCACATTAGAAGATATAAAGATGAATCAGACTTTGGTCATTGTACACCAGGAATGTATAATTTATTGGTACAGATAGCCTTGGACACAGATATGGAGAATATAAGCAATGCAAAGAGCAGATAAGGGACCGAATGGAACCCTAGACTGAAAAATAGTCTGCTCAATGCTGGAGTTCCTAAGAAGCAACTATACTCAATTTCTTTCAATTAACACATTTCTTTCAATTAACACATTTAGTTGGAGAAGACAATGGCACCCCACTCCAGTATTCTTGCCTGGAAAATCCCATGGACTGAGGAGCCTGGTAGGCTGTAGTCCATGGGATTGCTAAGAGTCGGACACGACTGAGCGACTTCCCTTTCACTTTTCACTTTCATGCATTGGAGAAGGCAATGGCACCCCACTCCAGTACTCTCGCCTGGAGAATCCCAGGGACGAGGGAGCCTGGTGGGCTTCCGCCTCTGGGGTCGCACAGAGTCGGACACGACTGAAGCGACGCAGCAGCAGCAGCAGCAGCAGCAGCAGCAGCAGCAGCAGCAGCAGCAGCAGCACATTTAGTGTGTTGGCCCCAAAACGGTCATACCGCTGTTCCTTATTGTCCTGGACGTGCCCATGTTTATGATAGTTCTATCCGTAAGCTTCTTTCTGATCAAATTATATTCATCACCTACTGATATGTTCATAGCAGTCCATAACACACATGAAATCACAAATAATTTAGAAATCATGTCCTCCTGGTTTTTATGATTCCCTTTGATCATCAGCAGTAAATGAAGGAAAAGTGAATTCCCAGTCATATTTTAATGTGGAGTATCTGTTTCTGAAAGCTATCTTTACTAACATCTAGCAAAGGACAGGAAGAAGGCAATGGCAACCCACTCCAGTACTCTTGCCTAGAAAATCCCATGAACGGAGGAGGCTGCAGTTTTTGTAGGCTGTAGTCCATGGGGTTGCTAAGAGTCGGGCATGACTGAGCGACTTCACTTTTTCACTTTTCACTTTCATGCATTGGAGAAGGAAATGGCAACCCATTCCAGTGTTCTTGCCTGGAGAATCCCAGGGATGGGGGAGCCTCCTGGGCTGCCATCTCTGGGGTCACACAGAGTCGGACATGACTGAAGTGACTTAGCAGCAGCAGCAGCAGCAGCAAAGTATAGAACTACAGAGATATTTTTGGTGTTTCTATTGTGCTTAGCTATGTACTATCAGATGATATAATCAGTGCAGAGAATTCACTGAGTACAAGGTACACTGGCATGTTCTAAAACATTTAGAATATGTTTTAATGTTTGGGTTGGACATAAGACCTAGAGTTTAGTGTCAAATCAAATTGATTTTTTCCAAGTAATTATTTTCAGCTGAGATACAATTGACATAAAATATTACATTAGTTTCAGGTATATAACATAATAATTTAATATTGTATATGTTGTGAAATGATCACCACAATAAGTGGGTTAACACCAATCACCATCAGGTAGAAGATGCAGCAGGAAAATCAGGTGTTCTTAATAGGGCAGTTTAAGGATATACACATACACACACGCATATTTATATAGGAATTCCAGATACCTTTTATATCTTTCCAGGCAACAGCAGGTCTGGCTGAGGTATAATAAGAACATAGATTCTTCCCCTACACCTATAACGCTAATAAAAACAACAGAACTCACTGATCCCAGAATGGCATAAAATATGCATAAAACATTTGAAGGTAGGACAGGTGATTGCTTTGTTACTTTGCTCATTTATTATTAATAAAAATGTATTGATTGCCTACTAGGTGCCAGCTATTAGACAAGGAAATTATAAGAATAAAAATGAGCCTTAGTTTCAATAAACTTTCTTTGAAAGAAGTAGTAAAAAATAGGCAAAAGACAGATACAGAGAAGCCAATCAGACGAGTGTTTTCTCTTGTGGAGGGCCTTTGTCGTCTCAGTCCAAATCCAAACACAGAAGGGTATATGCTATCATGCTTCAAGACTCTCCTATGCCTGACTTCACTAACTAGGACCCTATTTCTTTGAAACGATTGCACTTTAGGTTATTTCAGCAAATTTACTAGAGACGAGTGGAAAAGACAGGTTGTAGCAAAACTTCTCTAATTCTATGGCAATAAATTAGACTTAAACACATAGATACTGATTTCATATTACCATCTATCCCTCACTCTAGAGACAAACATAAAAAGCCTCCTTTTGCACTCTGAAAGTGTTTTGTTCTTTAGCCACTGCTACATCCGACTCTTGTGACACCAGGACTGTAGCCCACCAGGCTCCTCTGTCTATGGGATTTCCCAGGTAAAAATCCTGGGGTGGGCTGCCATTTCCTTCTCCAGGGGAATCTTTCTAACCCAGGGGCTCAACCCACATTTCCTGCATTGGCAGGCAGATTCTTCACTGCTGAGCCACCGGGGAACCCCATATAATACATATAGATTATACATTTGTGTTGTCAATTATGGTGTTTTTAAAATTTTGTTTCAATTATGAAAATACTGTTTTACAATTATTACATGGAGTGAATTCAAGAGATACTAATGACTCCTTCAAAGGTTATGAATTTTATAGGGATTTTAATGAATCTGTTTAGCAATTAAAATACTTGTAATAGCAGTAATAATAAAATGGGCTTCCCTTTTGGCTTTGTGGTAAAGAACCAGCCTGCCAAAGCAGGAGACACAGGTTCAGTCTCTGAGTTGGGAAGATACCCTGGAAAAGAAAATGGCAATCCACTCCAGTATTCTTGCCTGGGAAATACCATGGACAGAGGAATCCGGCAGGCTACAGTCCATGGAATTGCAAAAGAGTCAGACACAACTCAGTGACTAAAAAAGAACTTTTAAAATAGACCTTGAAAACATGAACTGAACTGAACTGAAGGATATATTTACCCAATAGATGATACGTAAAGAGCCAGCTGATAGAATTGCTATAATCTTTAGGTATAATTTAGGAAAGGACATGAATCCAGCTCTCTAGTCTTCAGGCTTTCTAAATAGTTATAAATTGGATGGTTTTTAGACTATCATACAGTGAGCTCCATCATTCAAACATGACTCTACCTTGCCAAAGTACAGACGGGAGAAACATCTTTTTTTTCATTTTAACTTTTCTCTGGCTATAGCCCCTTAGGTGGGCTTTGTGGATTCCCAAAGTGTCCTGTTGAGATGTCATGTCAAGTAACGTTATATAAATAGTGAAGAAGAAAAAAAAAGATTTTCTTTAATTTTTCCAAAAAGGATTGGGAGCAGAATAAGCAAAGCAAAAGTCTTGTAACACAAGAGCTTAGCAAAAGTAATGAATTTGTTCCAGAGAAATCCATTCTCCAGTTTGTTTGTATCTTTTTCCATGATATTCTCAATTGCATGTTTCAGATACCATTCAGCATATTCTCTCTGGGCCCAGGGAGTAAAGAAACAGCGTGAATGTGTGGCAGGGACTAGGAAAAACTGGGCATTTGTCTTTCCAGTTATTTCCTTGTCATTCCTTTCCCCTATAGGATTACTCAATTTCTATGAACATTGCACTGTTTTCAGGAATTTTGTTGTACCATTATTTGGAAGGTCTCAATGAAATGGAAAGAATCTTAATAGGAGGGCCATTTGCTTTAGTAGAATATTGTTGCAGCAAATGTTTACTGGTGAGCTAAAATTTGCACTGTTGCAGACCACTCAAGTAAAGGGTCCCAGTAATACAAGTACAAATGGATACAGACATCTGAATGTTATCAAGACACACAGTCATGCTAGAAACGGCTCTTTTGTCTAGTGTTTCTATATATTTCTGCTTACATTGGATGTAACTCTAAATTGCCTTTTTCATAATGGTGAAGTCAGTTGATCTATAAAACTCAGGCAATAGTATTTCAGTAAGAACCACTGTGGGAAGCAATGGGGTCTACTTTAATTTACAAAGGCAGCATTAATGCAGTCCTTTGTAATGTGAAAAGTTAAAGAAAATGAAAACCAACACTATTTGGTTCTTTTTTATATGCAAGCTGTCAAATCAGATAAAACGCTTGAATACCTGTTATTATAAAAGGAGAAGACTGACAAGGGAGGGAGTGAGGTTGAAACTCTTTAAGGAATTAAGAAAAAACTGAATAGGGTTCATGTGGAAATCATTTTCAACGTGAGTTGTGGTCCTTTTCCTTACATTTTCTGTGTTCCATCCTGTTTTGTTCTTTATCCATTTTACCTGCAGAAGTTAAAGTCCCTCCCTCATTGTTAGAATTGATGAAAATGTATAGTTTTTCAAATGTTAGGTACACACATCAAATAGCAAGTCTTAAAGAGTGATGAATGGTGAATTTTGCAGTTAGGTGTTTGGCAGGCAAGGGGAACACTTTGTATTCTAGTAATGCTCCCAGTGACTTTTCTTCTGATTTAATCTGAATGTTTTTGACCTCTGCAATTTCAATTTAAACAAGATATGGTCATTCCATAACATTTGCCAGTTGCTGATGCCAAAAAAAATTGTACTAGCTAATGTTAAAACAAAGTGTAGAATTTCTAAGATAGAGTGTGTCAGGTATTATTTAAATTAACAGTTTGAGAATGATTAATGGTAGAAATGACATGGCCATATTTAACTTAAGAAATTCCAAGTTGCCCTGTAGCTGCTTAGAGACCATAGTTTTTTTCTCCATCTTTCCTTGAAGTAGATGGAAATTCTGTTTTACTAATTTAAAGCATGCTCAGGAGAAAATCCTCATGAGTTAATATTGCCCATCAAGGGTCATATTAGGCTCTTTGGACATTGTATGCAATCTAACATAAAAATAAAAGTTCCAGGGTACTAAAATTGTCTAGAGTCTTTAAGATTAATACTACTTTTCCACAAACCTCTGCATAAAGCATGGTATATTTTATATATCTGGGATATGTGGTTTATTGTGTTGATGTCATCAACTTTAAAAAAATTTTGTTTTCAACTGAATTGTGATTTGGCAAATTTTATCAAGAGGTAATGCTGTGTTTGCTTTTCAAAACATTTTAGGCATTATGTCACATAACAACTGGAAATAATTGTGATGCTGTTGTTGTTCAGTAGCCTGATTCTTTGAGACCCTGGCATGCTGCAGCATGCCAGGACTCCCTGTCCCTCACTATCTCCTGAAGTTTACCGAAGTTCATGTTTATTGCATCAGTGATGCCATCCAGCCATCTCATCCTCTGACTTCCTCTTCTACTTCTGCCTTCAATCTTTCCCAGCATCAGGGACTTTTCCAATGAGTCAGCTGTCACATCAGATGACCAATGGAGTTTCAGCATCCGTCCTTCCAATGAGTATTCAGGGTTGATTTCCTTTAAGATGGACTGGTTTGATCTCCATGCTGTCCAGGTACTGTCAGGAGTCTTCTCAACACTATAGTTCGAAAGCATCAATTCTCTGGTGCTCTGCCTTCTTTACAGTCCAGCTCTCACAACTGTTCATGACCACCGGGAAGATCGTAGCCTTGACTGTACAGACTTTTGTTGGCAGAGTGATGTCTCTGTTTTTCAACACACTGTCTAGGTTTGTCATAGCTTTTCATGACAAGAAGCAATTGTCTTCTTTTTTTTTAAATTTTATTTATTTATTTTATTTATTTATTTATTTTAATTGTCTTCTGATTTAATGGCTACAGTTACCATCTTCAGTGATTTTAGAGCCCAAGAAGAGTAAATCTGTCACTACATCCACCTTTTTCCCTTCCACTTGCCATGAAGTAATGGGGCCGGATGCCATGATCTTAGTTTTTTAATATTTAGTTTTAAGCCAGCTCTTTTACTCTCCAGAATACTAAAATTGTCTAGAGTCTTTAAGGGTAACACCACTTCCCCACAAACCTCTGCATAAAGCATAGTATAGTTTATACATCAGGGATATATGGCTTATTATATTGACATTATCAACTTTTTTCCCAGCTAAACTGTTATTTGGTAAATTTTATCAAGATGCAATGTTGTGTGTGTTTATCAGAAAATCATTTTAGGCATTATGTCACATAACAACCGGAAATAGTTTGATACATCAATTCAAAGGAAGTATCATTTTAGCAATGGATGAAGTGATTCCTATGTTTATATTCTCTAGAGCATTTTCTGATTCATTATGATGTAGTGCTATAGAAGCATAACTCAGGTCATTATCTCTAGTGCTTTTCAGGATAGAGAAGCACATTATATTAAATTAGTAGTGGACAGATGAAAGATTTTTCTACATTGCACAGCCATGAATCTGTGATATTATTGGTAAGTTCCAATTCACTTATGGTTTATTGCATATTGTTTGCAAATGGTCACATTCTGACTCCTAAAGGAACACGTGAAACATTGTGATCCTTTTTCATGAGAATGTTGAGGCTCTGTGTTAAGCAGAATACCTTCATAGAAAATGAAATTTATGTTTGTGTGTGTGTGTAGCCAAATCATCCATCTTCTGTTCTCCTGTCAATGGAATAGCTTATTTTATTTTAAACTAATCACTATGACCTAGGATTCTTGTCCAATCCAGAACATATATGACCTCCACATCTTCATCTTACAAAAAGAATACTTACAGCTGTAATATACAGTGATTATCATCATCATCACCATTAAAAAGCTTATCTTCCTAATAAAAAGACTTAGAAACATGGACAAAAACTGTGAAATGAGTATTTGTAGATACTGAAAAAGAGGAATCATAAAACTGTGATCCTTGAAAAAAGAGAAACAAATGAGGTATATATTTGCTTCAAATTTTCTCCTGGGGAAATTTCCAGATCACAGCACATGAAGAGGGACCTTGCAATATAATAAGAGAACCCATAAATCTGTAAAGATTTACTAAAAATCTTTGATAATAGCAATCAATAACAATCAGCCACAAATAGGGTAGAGAGTGACAATACTGATCACAGATAAGTTTTTGGAGAAATAATAACAATTTGAACATAGAGACCTGGCAGTGATTTGAATTTTCACCAGCCAGGATAGAAAAATATCTTTGAACACATGAAGCTTTCAGTAGAAACTGCAGAAGTTTGTGTCTCAGCATTAGGACTAAAATTGTACAAAGGTACAAGTGCTATACACAATATTATGTGAACCAAAACAAAAACAAACAAAAACCCTTGAAATTATAAAAATAAATTGCAAGTAACTTTTTAACTATGAGTAGATCAAAGCCCAACATTCTTTAAACTAATACAAAAATTCAGTATTCAATATTATAAAATTATTATATATGGAAAAAAAGGGAAACAGAACAGGAAGAAATTTAACAAGCTTAGATCTGAGAATAACAAAGAGAAAATTATGTTAAAGAAGTTCCTGTAAATAAGCTTAATATTATCAATGATTTACTGGAAAAGATAAGAATGATAAGAGAGATGAAAATAAGAAATATAAAAATATAAAATATGGAAAAGTTAGTAGATAGGATTAATTTAAACTAGAGACTGCAGAATAAGATATCAGTGAAACTGAAGTTTGACTAATACAAAATATATAGAAATACAGCTAAAGGAAAAAATAACCAAAAAATAAATATCTTTGTTTAAGGTAATATACTAAACAGTTTAGCACATAAGAATTGGGATGTTAGAATAAAGATATTGAAAAAAAAGTGTGAAGAAATAAATAACAAATCTCCCAAATTTGAAGTAAACTGTAAATTTAAATATCTCAAAATCCAACATAACCCAATAAAGATTAACAGAAAATAAACAATTCCAATACACATAATTAAGTTATTGAAACAGTGGTAAAAATAAAAGTATCTCAAGAAAAAAAGGACAATACCTATAGAAACATTGCTGCTGCTGCTAAGTCGCTTCAGTCGTGTCCGACTCTGTGCGACCCCATAGAGGGCAGGCTCCCCCGTCCCTGGGATTCTCCAGGCAAGAACACTGGAGTGGGTTGCCATTTCCTTCTCCAATGCATGAAAGTGAAAAGTGAAAGTGAAGTTGCTCAGTCGTGTTTGACTCTTAGCAACCCCATGGACTGCAGCCTCCTAGGCTCCTCCGTCCATGGGATTTTCCAGGCAAGACATTAGGAAATCACAAACATCGTATCAAATATTATGTCAGCCAGAAGACAGAGAAATACCATCCTTGGAGTACTACTTAAACCAAAAACTCTCAGTTTGGATTTCTATATTCAGAGGAAATAACTTTTGGAAATTAAAGAAAAATAAAGATTTTGTAGGGAAAAAGCAAAGTTTATGTATCACATGTTGTTTTAAATTGAATTAAATTCTAAGGGGAATCATTAAGACAAAAGAAAATGACATAACTTAAAAATTGCATTGATACAAAGGAAGATAAAACACCAGAAATAACAAATATGCAGGAGATGTTAAAATTTCTATTACTTTCTGGTTTCTTAAAAGGTTATTTGACTATTGCAGATTTTACAATATATGTAGAAGCAAAGGTATACAGTAATAAAACAAAAGATGGAAAGAAATGGAAGCACACTGTCATAAAAATTTACATATAATGTAAAAGGATCCAATATCATTTTATGGTAGATTGTGGTAAGTTTAAAGTGCACATCAATACCCCAGAATTAACAACAGGGGTGGGGGAAAACAAGTATAACTAGTAAGCCAGTACTGAATGAAGATTAATTTAAATACTAAATATTATTAGTCAAAAAGCAAGTAGTAAAGACAAAAAACTATAAGAATAAATGAAAAGTTCAAGGAAAAATCATATAGCAAATTACTATACTTAAAGTCCATGTCACTGATAACAACAATAAATATAAATGATCTAAACATTACAATAAATAGGCAATTTCCCCTCCAGAGGATCATCCCAACCCAGAGATCAAACTCACATCTATTATACTACAGGCAGATTCTTAACCACTGAGCCACCAGGGAAGCCAATAATAAATAGGCAGAGATAATAAGATTGGAAAAAAAAATGCAAGGGATAAATACATGTTCTCTCTATATATATTCAATTTAAATATAAATACATAGAAAAGATAAAGCAATGGAAATATATAGTAGTGACTGTATTAATGTGAGAGCAATTAGATTTAAGAACAATACATAGCACTGGGTATAAATAAGGAAAATTCATTATGATAAAGAGAAAAACTAAGCAATAGTAACAATATAGAAATACAAAATAAGTATTCATCTAATAGAAGAGTTTCAAAGCTCATAAAAATGAGAGAGAAAATTAAGAAAAACTTCATAATTATAGATGGAGATTTCCATATCACACTATCAATTAATAGGAAGTTAGCAGATATTCAGAAGATACAATGTTATCAACCACACTGACCTAGTTAATACCTAGAGCAACCCAACAAATAACTATAAAATATGTATTCTTTTCATAGGCATATTCAGCAATATTGACCATTTGCTGGTCTATAAAAGAATTCTTTATAAATATTAAAATGTATCAAATATGTAATATCATATGACAATGAAATAGAATTAAAGATTAATAAGAAAATATCCAAATTTCCAAGTATTTGGAATTTAAACAACATAAGCCTGAACAATAAAAATCATAAAGTACATTGAAAAATACTCAAAATGATCAAAAATGAAAAAAATAGAAACATTTTTAGCTGTAATACCAGTCTGCAGAGTAAAATTAGAACATTTAAAAATGCTTACATTAGAAAAGAGAAAATATCTCAAATCAATGATCTAACTGTTCAACTACAGACAATAGAAATAGTATAGCAAATTAAACTTAAGAAGTAAGCAGACAACAATTACAAAAGTAGAAATCTCAACAGAAAGCTTACAAACACTAAATAAGAATAATTAAACCAAAATCAGTTTCTTAGAAAATATCAATAAATCTCTACTAGATTGACAAAAAGAATTAACAAAATAAAAACTTAAAACAAAACAGGAAATAAGATACAAATAAATGGATTGATTAAAAAAGAGAAAATACTAATTCCCAATGTCAGAAATGAAAGAGGGATCATCACTACAGAATGAAAGATCATCACTATCAACACTCAGACATAAATAAATATTGCAAACAACTTTACAGCAATGGAACTGATGTATTTGAAGTGTTAGTGAAATACACAAATTCCTTGTAAATATGCATTTTAAAAACTGACCTAGAAACCCAGAAAGTCTCTGTATCAATTGCAATGTATCAAATAATTAATTAAAAACTTTTCCAACCTGGTAAAAAGTAACAAGCTCATTCTAGAATTTATATGAAAATGAAAAAAAAAAAAGATGTAAAAAAAATAAAGTTGGTGAAAAACAAGAATGTTTATAGAGCTTGCAGTGATCAGGATTAGGATAGGGTAATATTGACACAAGAAAGAATATGTAGATCAATGGAGTAGAAAAAAGAATCCATAATCATACCCATGCATGTATAGTTAATTAGTTTTTTACAAGGAACTGAATTAATTAAGTATGAAAGGATAGTCTTTTGAACAAATGGTGCAGAAGCAACTAAATTATACCCAAATGGGGAAAACTGAATTTTACTAATATCTCACTTCATAGCAACAGTTAATCTGAGATGTACTTAAAAGCTAAAATATTATAACTGCTACAAAAACACAGGAGAATGTATTTGCAAACTTTGATCACGAAAGGATTTGTAAGATAGAACACAAAACAGACAAACCATTAAAAAAAAAAAGATAAACTGTGCTTCATCAAAAATAATGTCATCTGCTTCAAAATTAGACCATTAAAAATGAAAAGACAGACAAAGACTAGTGGAATACATTTACAATGCATATATTTGGCAATGGACTTATATTTTGAGTGTGTACATACATTCAATAATATGATATCCAATAAAAAATGTTCAAAACACTTGAACAGAAACTTCATGAAAGGAGATATGTGTGGTCAATAAGCACAAGATGAATTTAAAAATATGCTAAGTTATAAAGGAAATACAAATTAAAGCTATAGTGAGATATAACATTGAAGTTTGGTTCAGTTCAGTCGCTCAGTATGACTAAAAGTAATAAAAATTTGCAGTATCAATAAATAGCTTGAAAATAGAGCAAAATGAAACTCTCATATACTTCTCTTGGGAAGATAAAATGTACTCAAAAACAATTTAGCAGTTTCTTCAATATTTAGATATACACTGATTATATACTGCCTAGCTGTTCCATTCTTAGATGTTTGCCAAGAAAATTAAACTGTATATCCAAGCAGAAATTTAATCAGAAGTGACACAGCAGCTTTATTTTGATAACCCCCATATTGGAATCCACTCAAATGCTCACCAACAGCTGAAATGATGTATACAATGAAATGCAATACAGATGGAGAAGTTCTATACTGTCATCAAAACATGACTGGGAGCTGACTGTAGCTGAGATTATAAGCTCCTTATTACAAAATTCAGACTTAAATTTAAGAAAGTCAGGAAAATCACTAGATCATTCAGGTATGACCTAAATCAAAACCCTTATGATTATACAGTGGAAGTAACAAATAGATTCAAAGGATTAGATCTGATAGAGTGCCTGAAGAACTACAGACAGACCTTCATAACACTGAACAAGAGGTGGTGACGAAAACCGTCTCTAAGAAAAAGAAATCCAACAAGGCAAAATGGTTGTCTGAGGAGAACTTACAAATAGATAAGAAAAGAAGTGAAAGGAGAAAGGGAAATATATGACAATCTGAATGCAGAATTCCAAAGAAGGGCAAAGAGAGTTAAAGCCTTCTAAAGTGAATAATACCCAGAAATAAAGGAAACAATAGAACGGGAAAGTCGAGACTCTTCAAGATAATTAGAAATACCAAGGGAAAATCTGATGTAAAGATGGGTACAATAAAACACAGAAAAAGTATGGACCTAACAGATGCAGAAAATATTAAGAAGAAATGGCAAGAATACATAGAACTGTACCAAAAATGTCTCAATGACCAAGATAACCATGATGATGTGGTTAATCACCAGGAAACAGACAACCTGCCTTCTGAGAAACCTGTTTGCAGGTTAAGAAGCAACAGTTAGAACCAAACATAGAATAACGGACTTGTTCCAAATTGGGGAAGGAGTACATCAAGGCTGTATATTGTCACCCTGCTCATTCAAATTATATGCAGAGTACATCATGCAAAGTGCTGGGTGGGATAAATCAAAAGCTCGAATCAAGATTGCTAGTAGAAATATCAATAACCTCAGATATGCAGATGATACCACCCTTGTGACAGAAAATGAAGAACTAAAGAGCCTCTTGATGAAGGTGAAAGCAGAGAGTGAAAAAGTTGGCTTAAAACTCAACACTCAAAAAACTAAGATCATGGCATTTGGTCCCATCACTTCATGGCAAATAGATGGAGAAACAATGGAAACAATGACAGACTTTATTTCCTTGGCCTCCAAAATCACTGCAGATGGTGACTGCAGCCATGAAATTAAAAGATGCTTGCTCCTTGGAAGAAAAGCTATGAAAAATCTAGACAGCATATTAAAGAGCAGAGACATCACTTTGCTGACAAAAGTCTTTATAGTCAAAGCTATGATTTCTCCAGTAGTCATGTACAGATGTGAGAGTTGGACCATAAAGAAGGCTGAGCACTGAAGAACTGATGCCTTCAAACTGTGGTGCTGGAAAGATACCTAACTTCCTTGGATAGCAAGGAGATCAAACCTGTCAATCCTAAAGGATACCAGCTTGAATATTCATTGGAAGGACTAATGCCAAAGCGGAAGCTCCAATCCTTTGGCTGGCTGATTCAAAGAACCAACTCATTGGAGAACACCCTGATGCTGGGAAAGATTGACAGCAGGAGAAGAAGCAGGCAACAGAGGAGGAGAAGTTTGGATGGAATCGACCATTGGACAGGAATTTGAACAAACTCTGGAAAATAGTGAAAGACAGGGAGGTCTGGCTTACTGCAGTCCAGGGGATTGCAAGAGTCAGACGTGACTGAGTGACTGAACAACAACTCAATGATGCATTTGAAACATACTTCTGATAGAAAGATTTCCAGGAATATCAATAACCTGAGATATGCGGATGACACCACCCTTATGGCAGAAAGCAAAGAAGGACTAAAGAACCTCTTGATGAAAGTGAAAGGGAGTGAAAAAGTTGGTTTAAAACTCAACGTTCAAAAAAACTAAGATCATGGCATCCAGTCCCATCACTTCATGGCAAATAGATAGGGAAACAGTGGAAACAGTGAGAGATTATTTTGGGGGCTCCAAAATCACTGCATAGGGTGACTGTAACCATGAAATTAAAAGACGTTTGCTCCTTGGAAGAAAAGTTATTACCAACCTAGACAGCATTTTGAAAAGCAGAGACATTACTTTGCCGGCAAAGGTCCATCTAGTGAAAGCTATGTTTTTTCCAATCGTCATATATGGATGTGAGAGTTGGACTACAAAGAAAGCTGAGCACAGAATTGATGCTTTGGAACTGTGGTGTTGGAGAAGACTCTTAAGAGTCCCTTAGACTGCTAGGAGATCCAACCAGTCCATCCTAAAGGAGATCAGTCCTGAATAATCATTGGAAGGACTGATGCTGAAGCTGAAACTCCAATACTTTGGCCACTTGATACAAAGAATTGGCTCATTGGAAAGGACCCTGATGCTGGGAAAGATTGAGGCCAGGAGGAGAAGGGGATGACAGAGGATGGGATGGTTGGATGGCATCACCGACTCAATGAACATGAGTTTGTATAAGCTCTGGGAGTTCGTGGTGGACAGGGAGGCCTGGCATACTGCAGTCGTGTGGACACAAAGAGCCAGACTGAGTTGACTGAACTGAACTGAAAGAAGATAATAAAGGCAAAACAAAATAAAACAAAACAAAAACTTAGTTGTTGCCTAGGTCAAAATCTTGGGAGAAGATTTTCTTGTAAATAGCACAAAATAAACTTTTGAGGGGGGAGGTACATGTTTTACTTGTTTTAGATCTTGATTATGGTGATGGTTCCCTGGTGAAGGAAATGACAACCCACTCCAGAGTCCTTGCCTGGAGAATCCCATGGACTGAGGAGCCTTGCAGGCTACAGTTCATGGGGTTGCAAAGATTCAGACACGATTGAGTGACTAGGCAAATTGTGATGGTTACATGAATATATACCTTCTTAAAAATTTATTTGGGTATACACTTAAAATGTGTTTGTTATTATGTAAATTATTGATGTAAAATATAGGGGGAAGGAAACTGAATGCAAATGTAGAAAACTAACCTTTTTCTAAAGTGTCAGTGACTCAGGAAAGATAGACCTTAGCGTTCAGACAGAGTTCAATAATATATGAATACAACTATAATGCCTATACAGATAGAAGCATCTCCTCCGTAGTTTTTTATTACTTTGAAAATTCTCATAATTGAATTTTATAGTACAGTACAGACAGACACTACTCCTCAAGATTAAGTCAAAGTTACAGTGCTGATGTCTCTAGTAGCGTGAGGTTGAAATGAATGCATTGTACTAGGAAGATGGGTCATTAACATTCCAGACCAGAGGTTCTCCAGGATGGGTAAGCTTTAAGACAAAGAATGTCATAGAAACATTGCTCCTAGAGAGCAGTGAAGTCTGTATAGATGGGAGGAGGCACATATAAAGCTGATTGTAGGAAGCATACTTGCCCTTGGTTAACGGTTCAGAAGATGATGTGGATAAGGGAGGCTGAAAGAGTCTTAATGACAGTGAATGCATGGGTCCTTTTTTTCTGTTATATTATGTGATGTTTATCCTGATTTGGATTAATATATTACATATAAGAAGCACTCAGTAATGTTTGTTGAATGAATAAGTGAATTCATATGGGTGAATGGCTATTAGAAGGGAATATACTGCAATGAAAATGAAATTAACTTAATATTCAAACTATATATTTGTTGGGAACTTATTATACTTAATACTTTAATAACTATTACTTCATAATTTTGGCTAGAATTACTCCTGTAACAGTTGAATTCTAGAATCATCAATGAATACATGGAGTATTTTTCAAAGAAGAAGAAGAATATGTAAAGTTAATTATAGCAGGCCAGTTATGAGAAAGTCATTTTAACTGTATAAAATTTCCCAGTTTCCACCTATTCACATTGTATTTAAGTGCTTTAGGGGAAAAACCACTCTGACCTGAGTTTAGAGCTTAACTTAAAATAAAAACTGTTCTTTATTAATTACAATGATAAAAAAAGGGGGAAAAGTTAGAGAAGCATGTACATGTGATTTAATAATATAGTCACTCAACTATATTATGAATAAAAGGAGGTTACTAAAGTATCTTGATAAAAAGAAAGGGAGGGCATTTTATAGGAATATTGCTTTTCAACACAGTAAGCCATGCTCTGTTCCAGGCCCCTGGCTTAGCTGGGATTCTGTGTTCAATTGTACTTTCTTGAAAATTTTGTTTCTTTTGGATGCTCTGGATCTGTCAGGATAGACAACATTGTATGAGCAGGACATCCTGCATTCTAACTGGGGCCCCTCAGAGTGCTCTGAGAACTTCTACCACACACCACTCACTCCGCTCATGGTCATCCAGATGCCCCTACAAGCACTTGGGCTCACAGATGGGGTTGTTCTGAGATCTTATGTTTCGAATGGTTTCTAGGAGTATAGCTTAGAGAGAAGACTACTGTTGTCCTGTGCAGGACTTCTTTCCAAGGATGACACAAAATTGGGCCTTAGGAATGTTGCTGACACACTGATTGGGTAATTTAAATTATTTATGTAAACAAGCACCTTGTTTAAGAATATTGTTTTTTCTCTTTTCTTCTAGCCAGACGGAAGAATGATAAAATGCAAAGTAAGAAAAGGATAAAGTGATAATATCTGAAAAAAGATCTAACAGCAGTAAAATAGAAAGTGAATGTGAAAGTGTTAGTTGCTCAGTCCTGTCTGACACTTTGTGACGTGGACTGTAGCCTGTCAGGCTCCTCTGTCCATAGAGTTCTCCAGGCAAAAATATTAGAGTGGGTAGCCATTCCTTCTCCAGGAGATCTTCCCAACCCAGGGATAGAACCCTGGTCTCCCCACATTCCAGGCAGATTCTTTACCTTCTGAGCCACAAGAGAAGTCCAGTGAAATAGGAACAGGTCCTATTATAAACATGCTATGCTACATATGTAATTCCACTAAGGTATAGTTATTTGATGAGGCAACATGTCATTCCTAAATTATTCCAGTGTTTTTAAATACAATATTTCATATATATACATATATATATATATAGGTAATCTAAATGGAGGCTATAATTTGAATTTTTATATTAATGTGCTAAATTTTTGTAAACAGAATAAAGCAAATTCAAAGGTATGTAGACATTTTTGAAACACAACCAGGCATGTAAGAAGGAGGGCTTTTGGTGTGCTACTAGTGTAACATCAGAGTAGTCAAAATTGATAAAATATTCTTTAAAATAAGCCAATTAGGACTTTTCAATTTTGAATACTTCAATATAAAATAGCATTTGCAAAATAACATATAGGACAGAGTCAACAAGCATTTGCCTTATTTGAAAAGAGGATCCAATCCTTGAAATATTTCCTTAAAATCTTCTATAGAAGAGGTACTAAGCAGTATTTAGAATTTAGACTATGTGCTAGACACACACACACACATATATATACACACATATATACATGTTCTATCTATCTGTATTTTGGAGTTGCTTTAGATCCATATCTATCCATTATTTTAGAGCTGTTTTTACATGTTGGAAGTATAGTAGCATAATATTCATCCCTGGGCATTCTGAGTAAAACAGTTTTAGATAAAGTGTTGCCTTGGCTGTCATCCAGGCCTAGATCGAGTTCTAATTCATGTTTTCTTATTTATTAACATTATCAATGATGGGTGTACAGTTGAATAGTTTGCAGAGTTCACCTTTCTGAATTGAATATAATTGTTTTAACTCAAAATTTAAAAATGTAAGATATAGTAAGTTTGGGGACCTTGGCTTTAGTATTATTTTGCTACTGATAAAATGTGTCATTTATCTAGAGAATATGAATATCTAGTTCTATTTGCCCATAGGAACAGTTACCATGGGGACATATTTAATTGGGTAGGTAGATCCTATATCCCATTAAGAAAGTTGATCTATTTATCATATTATATATTGAATTTAAAACACATTTTAAAAAGTTGTTTTTCTTAGTATATCTCTCTTTTCTAGGAGATAACAATTTCTGAGACATTCCAGAAAAAATACAATTTAATGTTAAGCCTTGTGGGATGAGGTATATGTGTAAAATGTGTTGGGGAAACTTAAATTTCAAGGTCATTTAAATAAAAAGAAAATTCACAAATTATATAGTGTGGTCTTTCCATGGGATAACTCCTATTTTTAGATATTAAATTATAATAAACATATCAAACCTTATTCAAGTGATTTTTGTAAGGATAGAATAATACAACATGCTCTCAAGCTTTGAAGAGTTAAGTTTTTATTAGCAAATTCTGCTGAAACTGTTTTCAAGATGAAGGATACTGAGACTGCAGTTGATGATTTAAATTGGCAATTCCATGTTGACATTTGCCTACTAGCTAAATTCCACACCAAAATAACTCCCTGTCATATCTGCAATAAATAATAGAATTCTTAAGGAAAAGATTGATTAAATTAGGCCCCTTTTCCTCTAACCACAAACATCGCTTCTATGTACTTTGTACATTTTTAATTTTTATTACAATTTTATGCTTTTTATATGGAGCTTCTGCATAGGAAAAGTTAGCTCCTGGGATCTCTCCTGGTTATCTCATTTGCCTCTCTCACTGAAATCACGCATGAAACATGCTCCAAAACACCCCCACTGAGACATATGAATTACCTGTCTACTTGTGGCTTGGAAAACTCGGAGGCAATTGTGCAGTGAAGCTAGACTCATGTTTTTGCCAAAAGCAAAAATTGGACAAATAGAGGAAATCTAGTAGTTTTGTTATATAAAAATTCCTATATGAGTATGAATTTCATTAAACTAAATGAAACAATGTTTCTGTTTCTATAATGCTAACACTCGTGCATTTAACACAGATAAATATTTCATTAATGCTTTTTCTTTTTCAAGTTTCTACGTCTGACAGGAAAGCATTTCTTCAGAAGAAGGTGAGCGTTCTTGCTCCAATCAGTCAGACAATGAAGATAAAATCACTGCTGCAAACCCAACTGATCACCTACAAAGCATGTTTATTATACAGACATATTCGATAAACACACAGATGGTTTTTAAACTCTCCTTACTGCTTCTGAAATATCATTCCTTTTGATAGTTTGCTACTAATTTCCATATGTTCTCTTCTTTCTTATTCCAAAGATGATCTTCAGGGTCTAGTCAACAAAACCTTTAGAGGGAATAAAACTCTCTCTCCTTTGCTTGTTTTGTAAAGGAATAAAATCCTCTTCTCAAAATATAAGTAAAGATAGCGTACTAATTGTTAAAGTCAAAATGAGATGAAATTTTTAGAAACTGAATCAATAGACTGCAAAAGATGATCCTTTCAAGTTCAGATGTAACAGAACATATTTTCACATTTGTTGCATTTCAGTTTTAATTTCTAATTTTGTGTACACTGTTTAATATTCACTCAACTCATAATACTAGTGTGCAATTCATACCGTTATCTTAGAAGGACATATAGATGCAATAACATATCAAAGTGATTAAGGGTGTGCCTCTGGAAGCTGAATACTTCAGTCCTAATTCTCCCTTCATTCAGTTTCAGTTCAGTCACTCAGTCGTGTCTGACTGTTTGTGAAAATAGAGCACTCTGGTAAAATTACTTCTCTCTACCTTATCTTTAAAGTAATGATAAAAATAGTACCTGCCTCCTGGGTTATGTGGTAAATAAACAAGTTAATATTTATAATGTGCAGTTGACCTTTGAACAATATGGGTTTGAACTCTACTCATCTACTTGTATGTGGAATTTTTTTCAATGAACACACAGTGTAGTACTATGCTAGTGGTGCATGCTGGTTGAATATAGGGATACAAAATCACAGAAACAGACGACCAACTGTAAATTTATACTTGGATTTTCCACTGCATAGGGAGTTAGCAACCCTAAAAGTGCTTGTTGTTCAAGGGTCAGTTCTACATAGAATACTGTATGGCCAAAAATAATAATAATAACACTGTATAGCAATGCTAACCTCTTCTTTGAAACTATTTTAATAATTTAAAAATAAACACAGATATATTGAGAATGTATACATCTAGAAACTTATTAAGGTTTCAAACTATTAAACTATTATCTTAATTTGATCAAACTATTAAAATCTTTTAAATATATGCATATTTAATTTAGGGATACATGAACACCATGATAGTAAGTTTTAAAAGTAATCATCCTTTTTATGATGAGTGGAGACAAAAGTTAAAATGTAAGGTATGAAAAGATCCCCTGATGAAAATATTCTCCTTGTTGAAGCTGTCATAACAAAAAGCATTTCAACTCCTGAGAAGGACAGACTGAGAACTGTTTCTGATTCTGCCAGTATTTCTTTGTATGAACTTAGACAAAATTGGTTCTGTGTTCTGAAAACCACCTTTCTCATCTAATGAATTTCAATAGTAATATTATTTCACAGGGTTGCTGTAAAGATTAAGGGATGCACTACATGTAGGGTACTGAGTGTACTTATTGTCACACAATCAATGTTATAAAAAGTCAGGTTACTTCCCTTTTGCTCCTGCTGCACTGCCTTCAATTCCCATATTGCTCAGACAATAGGAATATTTTTGGCATAAATCATGTTGGGATATTTTATTTTGACCTATCTATTAAAGTCAATTCATCTAAAGCAGCTTGATGCCATAGAATGAGTATGTTGATGAGGTTACAGAACAGAATCAAGAAAGAAATGTAGATGCTTCTTGTAGGCATGCTTAGATATTTCACCAAAGTCCTATCCTCATGGGGGACCTCCGCAGGCTAAGCTATGGCTCACTCAGTCCTATACACAATTCATGTGGTATTGTCTGTGAGACTGCTAGGCTGACATGCTCCCTCAGCTCAACTGAGACACCAGTGATTTAATGAAAGAGGCCACTGAGGACGATTTCCAGCTTCTAAGTGTGAACAAGGAAGAAGGAAACTATCTTCTCATTCCTAGGCACTGAAAATTTGGTCATTTGAAGCATTAAATGTAGGCTATTCCTGTATATTTGATTGCTTTAGACATCTCCAGATCAGGGTCAGGTACTAGTCATTTTATTAAAGTAAAACTCCTTGCTTTGTGGAAACAATCAAGCTCTCCCTAGAGAAAATATATCCCGAACATAGGCACCGAGAATGTTTTTCTCAGAGCTTTCACTTTTTTCGGTGTGTGAAGATAAAGACAGAAAACACAAGGTAGTTTCTCTTGAGCATCATCTTATACCAAGATCTGAGCCTTATTAGAACATTGAGTGTTAGAATATAATTAATTTCGTCCTATGTGAGAGCATGCTTATTCGCTTCAGTCATATCTGACTCTGCAACCCTATGGCCATAAACTGCCAGGCTCCTCTGTCCATGGGATTCTCCAGGGAAGGATACTGAAGTAGGTTGCCATGCCCTCCTCCAGGGGATCTTCCTGAGCCAGGGATCCAACCCACATCTCCCGCGGCTCCTGCATTGCAGACAGATTCTTTACTTCTGAGCTACCAGGGAAGCCCCTGTTTCTTCTTAGCCATGTGCTATCAACATTAATCTCAGGGCTATTCAGTAATCTGGATGAATAGCTATCTTTTATATATTTCATAAAGGTGTATATATATATATGTATAAATAGATTTCATATAGATATCTATGAATGGTATAGAGATAAAATTCATATACATCCATATATGTACATGCACACACATAGAGTTTCACATATACGTATGAACTTTAACATGAAATTTATGTCAAGAGCAATATAAGGGGCAGCAGACACACAAAAAGATTAGGAAATACCAAGGGATACTGAAAACAACTTCCTTCTTAAAATATTTTTTCAGAGGCTGGATAAACATTATTGAGTAGGAAAATATGGAGCTCACTTCCCCCTACAAAGACATCGAAAATATATCTTCCTGTGAAACAATTCACATGTAAAACTAACTGGAAACTGGCAGAAAAATTCCCGTATAACCAAAGCTGCAAAAAAGATTTCCATGTGACTGATTGGACAGAAAAAAAGGCATAAAGTTGGGACCTCGAACCCTTGGAGGGATCTAAAAGGAAGAGAGGTTTGAAAGAGCAGACCCTTGCCCTGGGGAGTGAGTGGGTCCATCCACAGAGTGGGTTTCCCAGTCCCATGGTCCTACTCAGAGGAGAAAAAATACCTTGGCTGTGGGGAAAACTGCTGGGACAGAAAGAAAGGCTGGAGAACCCTAGACTCTACCAGCAAAGAATGTGTGTGTGCTGGCTTGCCAACAAACAGGGTGGAGAGGGCTTTGCACTGGCAGCTGTCGTCTCACTACACTTCCAAGCCTCTAGGGTACAAACCCCAGCTGGATCACTCCATACCACAGCTTGATGCAAGATCTGAACTATTGGGCCCTAGGAAGAGTCAGTCTAACCATGCAGAGACAGCCTGGGGTGTAGTCTGGGTGTAGTCTGGGTGTAGCAGTGCCAAGAATCAGCTTGCCTTGATTATGGATCATTCTCCATTTCATTCCCACTCCTAGCCAAGTGAACACTCTGTTATCACTTGCTCCACACCATAGCTTGGCATGAAGTCCTGGCCAGCTAGGCCATGGGAGAAGATTCAGTCTAACTTCTCAGGGATATCCTAGGGAGTCAGGGTGCTGTCCAGGTGGGGCAGTGATGGCCACTGTCAACATGTACTCCAGAGGCACCACAGAAAACATGGTGATCTGCACACCCTGGTCTATTTTCCAGCTTAGCAGGTGTCCAGCCCAGCCCACTTCATGCTGCAGTTTAGTGCAGGGTCTGGGGCAGACAGTTTCTGAGAGAAGATTCTATCTGAGGACACAGAGATGGACTGGGATGAAATCTGGGTGGGGCATCAGAGGCCACTGTCAGCACTTACATGGGAGGCACTGAAGACTTGGTGCTGGAAATGGGGCAGACAGGTCCTGGAAGAAGACTATCTGCACAGAGGTAGCCCACATCTCAACTGGCAATATGGTCACCTCTGTTCAAGAACCCAAAATACCTCAACCATAAGTCTCAGCCTGGTGAGTACCACAACCATGCCTGTTCTGCAAAATAACCTTGAACTAGGACGGTACAGTGGGAGAAGAGAAATGACCTTGAGCTGCAAGTCGCACACTGCTGCTCTGTGAGTGCAGCGACCTCATTTGCTTTGAGATGGGGATTCTGCTCCAAAAACTATGGAGCAGACCCCACCCCTGACAAGGCAGAGAGAGCCAGAGAGCAGAGATGAAGTCCTGTCCCACACAAACTACAGCCCCTAGCAAGGTGATATTGGTCAGCACACACTGAGGAAAGAGATGGTTGGAATTCATACCAAAACCACCCCTTGAATTAAAGACACTGAATGAACAAAATCTACATAGGGAAACTCCTACATAAAAACAAACTTTCCAGACATAATAGGTAACTATCTCTCCAAAATTCATTGAGACAGAGAAAGTTAAGTAAAATAAAAGGGCAGAGAAACAATTTCCAATTAAAAGAGCAAGTAAGTAATGAAATAGACCTCACTAGATTAACAGATTCTGAGTTCAGATCGGTTCAGTTTAGCTCATTCACTCAGTTGTGTCCAACTCTTTGTGATTCCATGGACCTCAGGACACCAAGCCTCCCTGTCCATCACCAACTCCCGGAGTTCACTCAAACTCATGTCCATTGAGTTGGTGATGCCATCCAACCATCTCATCCTCTGTCATCCCCTTCTCTTCTACCCTTCAATCTTTCCCAGCATCAGGGTCTTTTCAAATGTGTCAGCTCTTCACATCAGGTGGCCATAGTATTAGAGTTTCACCTTCAGTCTCAATCCTTCCAATGAATATTCAGGACTGATTTCTTTTAGGATGGACTGGTTGGATCTCCTTGCAATCCAAGGGACTCTCGAGAGTCTTTTCCAATGCCACAGTTGAAAAGCATCAATTCTTTGGCACTCAGTTTTCCTTATAGTCCAACTCTGGCATCCATATGTGACTACTGGAAAAACCATAGCTTTGACTAGATGGACCTTTATTGGTAATGTCCCTGCTTTTTAATATGTTGTCTAGGTTGGACATAATTTTCCTTCCAAGGAGTAAGTGTCTTTTAATTTCATGGCTACATTCACCATCTGCAGTGATTTTGGAGCCCCCAAAAATAAAGTCAGCCACTGTTTCTACTGTTTCCCCATCTATTTGCCATAAAGTGATGGGACCAGATGCCATGATCTTAGTTTTCTGAATGTTGACCTTTAAGCCAAATTTTCATTCTTCTCTCTCAGTTTCATCAAGAGGATCTTTAGTTCTTCTTCACTTTCTGTCATAAGGATGGTGTCATCTGCATATCTGAGGCTATTGATATTTCTCCCAGCAATCTTGATTCAAGCTTGTGCTTCATCCAGCCCAGTGTTTCTCATGATGTACTCTGCTGCTCCTGCAGCTAAGCTGCTCCAGTCATGTCTGACTCTGTGAGACCCCACAGATGGCAGCCCACCAGGCTCTCTGTTCCCTGGGATTCTCCAGGTGAGAACACTGGAGTGGGTTTTCATTTCCTTCTCCAATGTATGAAAGCGAAAAGTGAAAGTGAGTTCACTCAGTCGTGTCCAACTCTTACCAACCTCGTGGACTGCAGCCTACCAGGCTCTTCTATCCATGGGATTTTTTAGGCAAGAGTACTGGAGTGGGGTGCCATTGCCTTCTCCAGATGTATTCTGCATGTAAGTTAAATAAGCAGGATGACAATATACAGCCTTGATATACTCTTTTCCCTATTTGGAACCAGTCTGTTCCATGTCCAGTTCTAACTGTTGCTTCCTGACCTGCATACAGATTTCTCAGGAGGCAGGTCAGGTGCTCTGGTATTCTCATCTTTTGAAAACTTTTCCAGTTTGTTGTGGTCCACACAGTCAAAGGCTTTGGCATAGTCAATAAAGCAGAAATAGATGTTTTTCTAGTAACTCTCTTGCTTTTTTGATGATCCAGCGGCTGTTGGCAATTTGATCTCTGGTTCCTTTGACTTTTCTAAAACCAGCTTGAACATCTGGATGTTCACAGTTCACGTATTGCTAAAGCCTGGCTTGGAGAATTTTGAGCATTACTTTACTGGCATGTGAGATGAGCGCAACTGTGTGGTAGTCTGAGCTTTCTTTGACGTTGTCTTTCTTTGGAATTGGAATGAAAACTTACCTTTTCCAGTCCTGTGTCCACTGCTGAGTTTTCCAAACTTGCTGGCATATTGAGTGCAGCACTTTCACAGCATCATCTTTTAGGATGTGAAATAGCTCAACTGGGATTCCATCATCTCCACTAGCTTTGTTTGTAGTAATGCTTTCTAAGGTCCACCTGACTTCAGAGTCCAGGATGTCTGGCTCTAGGTTAGTGATCACACCATCATGATTATCTGCATCATGAAGATCTCTTTTGTACAGTTCTTCTGTGCATTCTTGCCACCCTTCTTAATATCTTCTGCTTCTCTTAGGTCCATACCATTTCTATCCTTTATTGAGCCCATCTTTGCATGAAATGTTCCCTTTGTATCTCTAATTTTCTTGAAGTAATCTCTAGTTTTTCCCATTCTATTATTTTCCTCTATTTCTTTGCATTGATCACTCACTGAGGAAGACTTTCTTAACTCTCCTTGCTATTCTTGGAACTCTGCTTTCAAATGGGTATATCTTTCCTTTTCACTTCTCTTCTTTTCTCAGCTATTTGTAATGCTTCGTCAGACACCATTTTGCTGTTTTGCGTTTCTTTTTCTTGGGGATGGTCTTGATCCCTGTCTCTCGTACAGGGAGAATGTCATGAACGTCTGTCCATAGTTCATCAGGTACTTTGTCCATCAGATCTAGTCGGTTAAATGTATTTGTCACTTGCACTGTAATTGTAGGGGATTTTATGTAGGTCATACCTGAATGGCCTACTTTCTTCAATTTCAGTCTGAATTTGGCAATAAGGAGTTCATGATCTGAGCCACAGTCAACTCCTGGTCTTGCTTTTGCTGACTGTATAGAGCTTCTTCATCTTTGGCTGCAAAGAATATAATCAATCTGATTTCGGTGTTGACCATCTGGTGATGTCTATGTGCAGAGTCTTCTCTTGTGTTGTTGGAAGAGGGTGTTTGCTATGACCAGTGTGTTCTCTTGGCAAAACTCTATTAGCCTTTCCCTGCTTCATTCTGTACTCCTAGGCCAAATTTGCCTGTTACTCTACGTGTTTCTTGATTTCCTACTTTTGCTTTCCAGCCCCCTATAATGAAAAGGACATCTTTTGGGGGTGTTAGTTCTAGAAGGTCTTATAGTTCTTAGTAGAACCATTCAGCTTCTTCAGTGTTACTGGTTAGGGCATAGACTTGGATTACCGTGATATTGAATGGTTTGCCTTGGAAACAAACAGAGATCATTCTGTCATTTTTGAGACTGCATCCAATTGCACTGCATTTTGGACTCTTGTTGACTATGATGGCTATTCCATTTCTTCTAAGGGATTCCTGCCCACAGTAGTAGATATAATGGTTACCTGAGTTAAATTCACCCATTCCAGTCCATTTTAGTTCACTGATTCCCAAAATGTCAACATTCACTCTTGCCATCTCCTGTTTGACCACTTCCAATTTGCCTTGTTAATGGACCTAACATTCCAGGTTCCTATGCAATATTGCTCTTTATAGCATCGGACCTTGCTTTCATCACCAGTCACATCCACAGCTGGATGTTGTCTTTGCTTTGGCTCCATCTCTTCATTCTTTCTAGAGTTATTTCTCCACTGATCTCCAGTAGCATGTTGGGCACCTACCAACTTGAGGAGTTCATCTTTCAGTGTCCTATCTTTTTGCCTTTTCATACTGTTCATGGGGTTCTCAAGGCAAGAATACTGAAGTGGTTTGCCATCCCCTTCTCCAATGGACCACATTTTCTCAGAACTCTCTGCCATGACCTGTCTGTCTTGGGTGGCCTGCATGGCATGGCTCAAAATTTTATTTCATTCAAATAGGTGGTAATAAAAATGCTAAATACATTAAGAAAGATTATAAATAGAAAGGCAGATCACTGAAACAAGAGACTGGAAGCCATTAATAGGAACCAATCAAAAACAGATAATTTAATGTCTGAATTAAAAAGTTACCAAGAAGCAATGAATAGCTGACTGGATGACATAGAAGAATGAATAAGTAATCTGGAAGATAGAAGAATGGAAATCACCTAACCAGAACAGCAGACAGAAAGACAAATGAAAAATAAATAAAGGCAACAGGCAAGATCTATGAAATAATATAAAACATGAAAATTTACACATTACAGGGGTCTCAGAAGGAGAAGAGAGAGAGAAAATGCAAATACAACCTTACAAAATCTATGGGACACAGCAAAGCTACAGTAGCGGTACTGGCACAAAACAGCATGGTATTGGCACAAAAGCACACATACACATCAATGGAACAGAATACAGAGACAATAAATATATGCACACAACTACAGACAATCTATAACAGAAGAGGCAATAATATACAATGGAGAAAAGCTACTGTGTTTAACATATTTCTGGGAAATTTGGACAGCTATATGTACAAACAATGAAATAAGAATACTCTCTTATACCATGAACAAAAATAAATTCAAAATGGTTTAAAGATCTAAATGTAAGTCATGATACCATAAAGTACTAGAAGTGAACATAGGCAGAACAACCTTTGACATCACAAATTATTGCAATGCTTTCTTAGATCAGTTTCCCAAGGCAAAAAGAAATAAAATCAAAAGTAAAAAAATGGGACCTCATCAAACTTAAAAACTTTCGCACAATTAAAGGAAACAATTAACAATATGAAAAGACAGACAGAATTGGAGCAAATATTTGCAAATAATGAGATTGACAAGGGGTTAATACTCAAAAAACACAAATAGCTCATATAACCCAATATCAAGCAAACAAATAACAACCCAATCCAAAAATGGACAGACGATCTAAAGGGACATTTTTCAAAATAAGACATAAAGATGGCTAATAAGCACATGAAAAGAAGCTCCACATCACTAATTATCAGAGAAATGGAAATCAAAACCACAATGAGATATTACCTCAGACCTGTCTGAATGGCAATTATTGAAAATCTAAAAGTAAATACCAGAGGGGGTGTGGGAAAAAAGGGAAACCTCTAACACTATTGGTGAGAATGTAAATTGGTATAGCCACTATGGAGAACCATATGGAGGGTCTTCAAAAAACTAAAAATAGAATTAAAGAAAGTGAAAGTGAAGTCGCTCAGTCATGTCTGACTCTTTGTAACCCGTGTAATGTAGCCTATCAGCTCCTCCATCCATGGGATTTTCCAGGTAGGAATATTGGAGGGAGTTGCCATTTCCTTCTCCAGGATATCTTCCCTGACCAAGGGATTGAACCTGGGTCTCCTGCATTGTAGGCAGACACTTTACCATCTGAGCCACCAGGGAAGTCCAAATGATCCTGCAACTCCACTCCTAGATATAAATATACATATTTATATATGAAGACGCTTAGAAACTACTGCACATAAAATAGATAGGCAATAAGGATTTACTATATAGCAAAGGTAATTATGCCCAATGTTTTCTAATAACCTTTAAAGTAATATAATGTGTTTTAAAAACCTAAAAAATCACTATACTGTACATCTGAAACACAATATTTTAAATCAACTATACTTTAATTAAAAATATATATTTTTCTATACTCAGCCTTCAATCTGACAGAGAATACAAAAGCATAAAATTATTCATTCTTATGAGATATTTATTTTGGCAAAGTGACTACTGTAGCAGTTCAACAACTGATGGGTTCTAATTTGGGCATGTTGAGTTGGAGACACCTATGAACATTAAGTGGCAATGTGCAGTCAACAGCTGGATCTGTGAGTTTCAGTTCATTGGAACATTTGCAATAGTCACCAGCACACAGGTCAAGAGTGAAGTGTTAAGTCGGAGTGGGATCACTAAATGAGAGCGTGTGAAGTGAGCAAAGGCATACCAACATTTAAAGGGTTTCGTGAATAAAAATGAATCTAAAGAGAATTATGAGCTATCACAGAAACAAAGAGGAGAGTTTTTCAGTAAGCAGGGAGTAAATACCTGGGTCAAGATCGCCAGAGAAAATGTGAGCGTACAGAGTAGGTTGAAACAAGTATTCAGTGCTAAGGGATAATCCTTAACTTGGTGAGACAGAGTTTCAAAAAAGTACCATTGATAGAAGCTGTAAATTAATGAGCTAGAGTAAGAGAAATAGAAATGTAGATAGAGATCAAAGTGGACAAAGGCTGTTTAATATGTTTGAGGATTTGGGAGTTTTATTAAGAATTATCTCACTATCAAACACAGCTTTATAGAAACATGCTTAAATAATAAAATATTACCACTATCTTTAATTCTAACTCTCAATATTTCCTTCATATTCAAACTTAATCCTCAGTTTCTTATCAAGGCATTAGATAGTTTAGATGAGAAAAGTCATCCAGCAGTTTTTGGTAATGTGATTAGGAATATTGAGTAAAATAAAGTATTGCTATTGTAAAGAAATGTTTCCCTGGTGGCTCAGATGGTAAAGAAAGTCTGCAGTACAGGAGACTTGTGTTTAATCCCTGGGTTGGGAAGATTCCTTGGAGAAGGAAATGGGAACCCACTCCAGTATTCTTGCCTGGAAAATCCCATGGGCAAAGGAGCCTGCCGGGCTACAGTCCATGAGCTAGCAAAATCACTCACTCATTGTAAAGAAAAAGGCTAGTAGTCACATGCTGCTGTTGCTGCTGCTGCTAAGTCGCTTCAGTCATGTCCGAATCTGTGCAACCTCATAGACGGCAGCCCACCAGGCTCACCTGTCCCTGGGATTCTCCAGGCAAGAATACTGGAGTGGGTTAGTACCACTTGATAAATAGGTAAGGACATAACTGATGCTCAAGATAAGTGCTGAGCTGATTCTAGGAGGACTGTGTTTTCAAAACCAAGCTATCCTGTTTAATGAGGGCTGAGATTATGTGTAGATGTAGTGAGGAGTATCATGCTTTTGAGATGAAGCAAGAATTGTGCTCTATTTAAAAACTCTTTTCAAATCAACCTGTGAGTGAGGTATAGTTTACAATTTAAAGATCCAATGTCCTTTAGGAAGGACTTATTTAAACAGATGTTTAAATACATGTGTCTTTAACTGTGTGAGCATGCACACTCAGTCATGTCTGACTCTTTGCAACCCCATGGACTGTAGCCTGCAAGGCTCCTCTGTCCATGGGATTTCCCAGGCAAGAATACTGGAGTGGGTTGCCATTTCCTTCTCCAGGGCATCTTCCCAATCCAGGGATTGAACACTTGTCTCTTGAATCTCTTGCATTGGCAGGCAGGTTCTTTACCAGCTGAGCCGCAGAGGAAGCCCAAAGGGTCGTATATCGACTCTCATTATTGGTCATTTAAAGTTCAGGTTAAATTGGTTCTTTCTCATTGTCAGGAAACTGAGAATATGGAAGGGAGCCAGCAGGCTTTAGACACGTTCATGCCTGGGATAGTGGACAGAAAGGGACACTGAGAATTCAGGGGTGAGAGAAATAAATGTGGTAGTCTACCTGTGTTAAGGAGAGAAGTACTTTCTTGTATTCATACCAAAATTTTAAGCCAGGGTTAAATCACTACAACCTAAAACGATCTGTAATTGAATGCACGTTAGTAGCAAAGAGGCGTGCTCCTTAACATTATCTTTCTGGATTAGATAATTGCTGAGCAAAGTTTTAAGAGAAACACATTGCATAGTGAATAAAGAAACAATATAACAAGTGGCAGACTTGTAACACCATTTTAAGCATCTGTTGATTTCAAAAACATGCGCACACTCATTCAATTGTTAGAAACCCCTTAGAGTGTTGCAATCCATCATCTGTGGTCACAGAGTGGATAAATCTGCAAGAGATGGAGACTGCTGTTCTCATAGATTGAGCTTCACATAGAGTCAGGATTTTCCCCTCATTTTTCCTTCCTTACACATTTTTATATTATTTCTGTCATTGCTTCATTTTCTTTCATGATACTCTCAATATATGCTGACTCATCACATGCCACTAGACAGGTAATCTGCAAGTTTTTATATCTCTAAAATGGTTAAGGTTTCACAGACTCAAGGAGAAAGGGCCATTACTCCTTTGCTTGCATGACTATATACTTGTCATCACATTCAGATCTCCAGATCGTCAAACAGATGGTGAATGGTCCTTCCAGGGACCCTAGGATTTGGCTGGTTTTCTGAACACTGCTTTGGTCAGTCAATAACTTATTTACGATTTCATTCATTAAGACTTAAGCTTTTTAAAAACCACTCTATTGTGTATACTATGTCCATTCCTTAAGTTAAAATTATCTTGGCCTCAGTCAATAACAGAGACCTATACATTACATCCTGTTCAAAACATCAATAAATTTGGCTAAAAATAGGCCCTGTTCTATAACATTTAGTTTTAACATTTAGATCCCACAGCATTGAGGAAACTCTCTTTTTGGAAATTAGGGAAGTTTCAAGGAGTGCTTTCATCCCAAATTCATAGTGCTTTTATCCCAAATTTCCCAATGCTTCAATTCAGTCATTTGTCAGATATTTATTAGTAGTTATGCATATGCTTAAATTATTCTACTAAAGAGAAAATAAACTCCCTAAAAGCAATCATAATTCTCACTTTCTTATACTTACTACATTGTCTATTTCAGTCATTTTCAAATTTTGAATTTAATTAATAACAGATGGCAGGATTTTCAGAATTCATTCTTTTCTAGAATGACTTTAACATAATATCACAAAAGTTATTTCCCTTTATTATGAATAATTCACACAGGTTTTATTATTTGGAATATGGCTAAAAAGAGAACCTATTTCAGAACCAATATATACTTAAAGTAAAGCCTGCGTTTATAATCACAGGCCCTCTAAATATCTAGTATGTAAAAAGGGAACTAGTTCAATACTTCAGTGTTTTACATGAGACTTTACTATGTGTAATGATGGGAAAATTCCAATTTCAAATGCACTTTTCATGGAAAATCAGTGTGGATTTAACAGAGAGCAAAGTCTCTATGAAGGAATTCATGATGCAACTTTAGAAATTCACCAGCAGTAAATCACCGGAACTGGATGAGTGCTTCACGATGAGGTGTGGAGGAAATATAGTGTGAAATAGCAGAGATATTGACAAGGATATACCTTAAAAGCAATAAGCACTTGATGATTGGAAAGTTTCCCATACTCTAAAAAGAGCCTAGAAATCTCAGTGAAATCTGAGCTTCAAATAAGAAATGCAGTAAATGATATAGCAAATAGATGGTTCCTTTCAAATAATATAATTGTAACACACATCATGAGTAATTAAGTTTTAAAAATGAAATTTCTAGCCTTTTCCCAATTAAAGAACTCATATTACATTTCCCCACAAGAACGTCATGATTTAAAGCTGTTTAATCTCCTAATTGAATATATTCAATTACTGTTAAGTTTGTTTGGTTTGGATTATTCCAAGACATTGCCAATCAGATATTTTAATCAGCACTAGAAAACCACTGTTTACACAGCAAAAAGCAAAATATAGATAATTAAAAACATTAAAATGCCAGATACTACAGCATTTAAATATATTTGTTTCATATTTCTTGAAATCTTGTAGTAACTTCTGTATACTCATTTCTATCAACATTTCAGTCCCTTAAGTAACTGAAGTTCTCTTATTGAAAACAATTTACTAAGACACATTTTTTTAAAGATTTTGTCATCTTTTGAACTATTTAATAATCTTTCCAATGAAGAAAACAATGGAATTATAGTATCCTTTTTTCAAACTGTTTTTGAAAACTGATTAAAAAAAAATCTTTCTTTTCTTTTTCTAATGAAAATTTGAAGTGGATTCCTGCTTGACTGTGCAGTTGAAGATGCAAGCAGACACAGAACTGCCTCCATTGGCCTAATCAGTACTCCTTTTATGAGACCCAGGTTGCTGAGCCACTTAGAACTTAACACCTATTCTGATTAACTTGTTGTAGAGGTACCACTCTACAGGAGACCTGGGTTTGATCCCTGGGTCGGGAAGATCCCCTGGAGAAGGAAATGGCTATCCACTCCAGTATTCTTGCCTGGAGAATTCAATCGTCAAAAGAGACTTGCAGGCTACAGTCCATGGGGTCACAGAGTGAGACACGACTGAGCATAGGCATGTATGCATCAGAGGTACCACTATCACAAGGAATGTTATTATACTACAAGCTTTCCATATTATCATATGATATCAATATGTGTATCAGGGCAACAGTAAGACAAAAAAAGAAGTTACCATCCTCATTTTACTCTCAAAGAAACTGAGATTCAATGAAGTTATCTGAATTTATTTTTTAAACCATATGATATGATCAGTAAAAAGGTTAAAAACAGAAGAAGAAAAAAAAGACCTTCTGATTCCTCATTAATTTCCTGTCTAACGCACAGAGTTGACTCTGTGTGCTCTTCTGCTTCATTGGTGCAAATTTTCATGCCAGCTGACTGGGTTAAAGATGTGGTCTAAGGCTATGAAACAATTGCGGTTTTTCCCTTTGAAGCTGTAATTGATGTGCTTGGTGGCTGCACTTCTTTCCTGACCTCATTACTACCATTTTCAACAAGGTACATTGATGAAATCTAATGAAATTAAGAATTTTTTTTCCTGTTGAGATAGATAGAAGGGAAAAAAGATAAAAAATGTGAGTAGATGTTTAAAAAAATCCTAGGATAAATTTAGTATATCAGAGCTGGAGCAGTATCAGATTCCCATATTGTGTCTGAATTTACCAGCTCCTTAAAGTGTGAAAAAGGCTTAAACACTTCATAGATACCTCAATGCCCATGATCCACCCACTTTAGGGTGTGATTTGAAAAGCAAATGGTGTGTTGATGGCATTAAAAAAGGTATAAAAGACATTTTAATGACAGTGTAATCAAAGATTATACACCAGCTGTCACAACCAAGGCAACCATAGTAATTGGGGGTGACCAGAAGGCTTTCCAAAATAAGCTTCTTTTAAAGATTCATTTAAAACTGTCACCAAGGGACTGTTGACATTTTAATTTTTTTCTTTAGATTGGGAGTCATTTTATTTCATCTTTTCTTCACAGAACAGTACAGCTCAATGTATGATCAATCTGCTTTATAGTGACTGATCAGATACAGAAGCAAAGAAAAGGAAAATATGTGTGTATAATGAACATTTTTTTATTAAATGTGGGCTATTTTGAAGGCAAACCTTGAAATAATTACTATCTAAGTTTGTCTTAAATGGCAAATAGAGATAGTTTGTACATGCATAATATCTATACCATTAAATTGGCTAGTAACATTTCTTGATATTCTGGACCAATAATTTTATGAAAAAAAGCAATTACTCACGTTAACATCATTGCCATGTTTACTTGATAATGATGTTTTCTTATTTCAAGAGTTCTGTATAATTAATGATATAACTATACCTCGTATACCAATGGATTATCATTATGCTTTCAGCATTTATGTTTTGATTCTTTCCTATTAACCTCACTGAAATTACACTACAATAATGTTTGTTACATTAGTAAAGTACTTAGTATTTTACAAAATGTTTCTTACATATTTTACATTTGTTTCTTACAACAGTCCAATAAAGGATAGGTAGGCAATGGCAACCCACTCCAGTACTCTTGCCTGGAAAATCCCATGGACAGGGGAGCCTAGTGGGCTGCCATCTATGGGGTCGCACAGAGTCGGACACGACTGAAGCGACTTAGCAGCAGCAGCAGCAGATATTAACAGCCAGATTTTATATGTGGAAAGTGAGAATGAGAAAAGTTGATTACTCTTTTGGATTACCATTTTGAAACTTAACTTTGGACATCTTTGCCAATGCTGGAGACTGTCAGTTTGTTTGCTTTAAGCCAATATAATAGGTAAACAGTGGTATCTCATTGTGATCTTGCATTTCTCTAATAACTAAGGAAGTTGAGCTTCTTTTTAGCTGCATAATTGCATCAGTGCATTTTTTTGGTGAAATGCTTGTTCAACTCTTTTGCTCAGTTTTTTTTTTTTTTTTGGTTGCTTTACTCTTATTGAGTTCTTTATATAACCTACATACAAGTTCTAAGATATATAATTTATAAATATTTTCTCCCAGCCTGAAGCTTATCTTTTGATTTTTATAGTATCTTTCAAACAGAAGTTTTTAATTTAATGAAAACCAAAGTGTCATTTTATGCATAATGTTTTTAGTATTGTATCTGATAAGTCTTCCTCTAACCCAGGATTACAAAGATTTTCTCCCATGCTTTTACTCTTTTTAAATTTCATGTGTTATCCTGAGTCTGTGATTCATTTTGAGTTAATTTATGTATAATTATGTGAGATGTGGTTTGAGGGGTTCTTTTTTTTCAGTTTACAGTATCCAATTATTTCAGCATCATTTTTTGAAAAATATTTTCCTTTTCTTTTGAATCACCTGGCACTTCTGTCAAAAATTAAACCAGCACATTTACCAGATTTATGCCTAAATCAATTTGCCTGCCTGACTTCCTCTCTGGTAATCTAATATTTGAATCTGAACCCAACACTGTCTCATGATAAAGCCATTAAGAAATTAATAAAGGTCATAGTTACAGATTGACTTAATCTGAAAGACTGAGGCTGATTTTTAGAGAAAATGAGGAATGAGATAAATAAGAGAAGCAGAACAGAATGAGAGACAGAGAGTGCTAGTCTGGGAGGCACAGGATTCTGTGCTGCTCAGCTACAGTTTGATTTGAAGATCCATAACTTACATGGAATAGAATACGACCAAAACATTGAGCCACTTACATTGTACTCTTTGATCTTACAGAAATGTTACATGTTGCTGGACTACTTTATCATATATTTCAGAAATTAATGAAATCCCATGGAATTGGGAGGTAACAGTTTGAATATGCTTTCTGAACAGGAAGCTCTCATTTATTTTCAAGTTAGCGTTAGGAAATAATAACTGCTGATATTTCACCTTAAGACTATGAAGCTTTCTTAGCCATGGAGAGCTCAGTAGCATAGAAGGTAACAACCACTTCTGCTCTGGAACCATACCATTCACAGAAGAGAGTTCTGAAGAGCAAATATTGAAGAACCCAGTATAATTGCTAAGTATAGAAATTCCTTAACATCATTTATAGGTGAGCATTCATAATTATAGATACTCTAAGTATTCAATGATCATTTAACTGCATTCTAAATCACAACTCCCCCTTAGGGAAAGTTTAATTCAAACACACTTGTTTAAAAGTTTAATTGAGCAACGATAAGTGCCAATATTTTGAATCATTCCCAGGTTATATTATACCTCCCATGCAGACCTTAATTCAGAAGGACTGCAACCAGATTTTAGATTTTTTTGTATCTTACATTGAGTGGGACCCAGAGTAGATAATTACTCAAGGAAGATAAGCCCCCCAAAATTCCTCTGTTTATTATGTATGTCCTTAATAATAACATTATTTTCATTATTAGATGCCATTTATACTATAACTTTGTAAAATTCCGTGAATCACATTTTAGGTCCCCAATGGCTAAAATCAGGGATTTTTTTTTAAAGGAAAGAAAAGTATATTACAATTATTTAGTTTCTTGGTAGCCACTGGGAGTGATATAACTGTGGCTAAGTCAGACACCATCTTTCATCTCATGCAACACAATAGGAAGAATATAGCACACTGGATAAAAATGCTTCTTGTCAGTAAAAAAGTAAACCTATATCTAATAAAAACTGAGGATATAAGTAGCAGTTTACAGGAAATGCAGTAGGGAGAGGAGCATGCCAAATGACAACATAAGGATGAAATGGGTCATAACCAGAATATGGAAAATTATATGGTCCAAAAATCTATTTACTTTTCTACAAAAAAAAGGATGAAAAAATAAAGGAATGTAAATCTGTAAAAGGTTTAAACTGATATATCAGACATACCAACCAATTCAATGTGTCAGTCATATGGATACTGATTTGAAGAGAACCATAAAAATAGATGTTTGAGGCAACTGAGAAAATAGCAAACATTTTATTAATTAATACTAGGAGATTGTTTTTAATTTTGTAAGGCACAATTATGGTATCACAGTTGAATTTCCCCAAATCCTCAATATTAGAAATGCACATTGAAGTATTTACAGGTAAATGATAGTAATTTTAAGTTTTCTTCACAGTACTCTAGAAACAAAAATGAAAAATAATAGGAAGACAGAAGATGAACCATGCATATACAATTGATGTTGCTCATTATAGTATTCTACCTGTGTGCATTTTTAATTAAGTGAAAAGTTGGCTTAAAGCTCAACATTCAGAAAACTAAGAATATGGCATCCGGTTGTACCACTTCATGGCAAATAGATGGAAAAACAGTGGAAACAGTGACAGACTTTATTTTCTTGGTTTCCAAAATCACTGCAGATGGTGACTGAAGCCATGATATAAAAAGATGCTTACTCCCTGGAAGAAAAGTTATGACCAACCTAGACAGCATGTTAAAAAGCAGAGACATTACATTGCCAACAAAAGTCCGTCTAGCCAAGGCTATGGTTTTTCCAGTAATCATGTATAGATGTGAGGGTTGGACTATATAGAAAGCTGAGTGCTGAAGAATTGATGCTTTTGAACTGTGGTGTTGAAGAAGAGTCTTGAGAGTCCCTTGGACTTCAAGGAAATCCAACCAGTCCATCCTAAAGGAGATCAGTCCTGGGTGTTCATTGGAAGGACTGATGCTGAAGCTGAAACTCCAGTACTTTGGCCACCTCATGCAAAGAACTGACTCACTGGGAAAGACCCTGATGCTGGGAAAGATTGAAGGCAAGAGGAGAAGAGGACGATGGAGGATGAGATGGTTGGATGGCATTGCTGACTCAATGGACATGAGTTTGAGTAAACTCGGGGAGTTGGTGATAGACAGGGAGGCCTGGCGTGCTGTAGTTAATAGGGTCACAAAGAGTCGGACACAACTGAGGACTGAACTGCTAATAAAAAGTAAAAAAAAAAAGAAGAAGAAGTAATTCTTCAGAAGAGCATAGAATGACACAGGAAAAGGTTCGGACTAAGCATATAACAAAATAGACAGCAAGCAGCACATATGGTATAAATACACTGATGTAAAAGTTAACTTCATAAAATATTTCCTTTAACAATTAAATATGTGAATGTGAAACAATATCTATCAAAATCTTAAATGTTAATGCTTATCTGATAGATTTTCTTTGTATTTTTGTATATTTTGGAACATTTAACAGTTAATTTGTATAAATTCTATGATTAAGACAGAAGTTTTAAGTTATTTGAAATTATTGGTCAATCATTCATTTTTACTTCTCTTAGTCTTTGGGTAAGCACGTGGTTCTTTGACTCATGGTCTTCAAAATGGTCTCACTGCTATTTTCAGACGACAAGGATAACATTCACAGCTTTAAGTGTTCATAACCAATATAATTTTTTCCAATTTCTATTATAACATTCTTATTCCTGACAGTGTGGTATGTGTTCATTTCTGGCCCCATTAATTAAACTGAGAACAATAAAACACTTGGATGTTTATAAATCTTGGAATTTTGAATATGACATTTTGTATTTATGTTGCTGCTGTTTTATGCTAGCACTGGGGATATATCACTCTCATAAACTTGAAGATCCCTAAACTGGGTGTACAAGAATGATGGACAAGAACACATCTTTGCTACATTTTTTAGTTCTTCTATATCAGAATGCTAAATAAAATTTTTTCAACTGTCTCAGTTTTGACTGAGGGCCATTGAGCTTAAAATAAAGGGTGTAAAAAGATCAGACCATTCTAAAAGTTGCTGGCTCCTTTGTGAGAATTTACTCAGAGGGTACTGGAAAATTATACTTCATCCTTTAGCTTACCTAAAGTCACATGATGGGGTGACTGGTAAAGGAAAGTCAGGAAAGAGGATTACTTTTCAGGAAGCTGCCTGAACGTTGTTCATTCCTGTCCGTCCTTTCTCCTTACCATGTACAGAGTGGAGGTGCTTTTGAAAAGGAGAGATCAGTTTCCTCCTCTGGATGAATATTGGCTGAGATAAAGAAATCTTTGAGCCTCAGTGCTATTAAACTAAAGAGCAGAATATGACAAGAATGGGACCTGTGTCTGCAGCAGTTTGTGGGGGCTGGATTGGTGCTTGACCTTCAACAAGAAACTCCTCCTGAAAAAACATGGCTGAGTTCCCTAAAGTTCGACAGCCCAAGAGCAATGCAGGAGCTTCTGGTTTAAATAGTCCTGACAGTAAGCAATGGTAGATGTTTCCTGCAAATGGGATTGGACACGGAAGAAAACTGTTATTGATTCATCTTTAGCTAGTGTAGGGGGTTGAATAGTCCCCTCTCTTCTAAATGTAAAATATGACCTTATTTGGAAATAAAGTCCTTACTGAGGTAATTATTTAAAAGGAGGTCATACTGAAATAGTAGTTGTTCTTTAGTTGCTAAATAGTGTCCCACTCTTTGTGACCCCATGGACTATAGCCCATCAGGCTCCTCTGTCCATGGGATTTCCCAGGCAAGAATACTGGAATGGTTCATCACATCCTTCTCCAGGGATCTTCCTGACCCAGGGATGGAACCCACGTCTCCTGCTTGGCAGGTGGATTCTTTACCACTGAACCACTAGGGGAGCCCTGTACCAAAAACGGTGGGCTGTAAATCCAAGGCCTAGTGTTCTTCTAAGAATAGGAGAGGACATGCCGAGACTCATACAATGAAGAAGTTCACTTGAAGGTGAAAGTTTAGAGTTCTGTTTCCACACTGAAGAAAACCCAGAGATACCAGAACCTGGAAGAGGCATGGAACACCAAGGATATCCAGAGACCATCAAAAGCTAAAAGAGGCTTGGGACGGTTTCTTCCTCAGCAATTCCAGAAGGAATCAACCTACTGAAATCCTGATTTCATACTCTGGCCTCCTGAACCATTGAAGTATGACTTTTGTTATTTTAAGATATCCAGATTACAGTAATTTGTTATAGCAGCCCTGGGAAACTAGTACAGCTAGAGTAAATAAAATATATCATCCAGACCAGAACTATTTTGAGTTCAGGCTTTACAAGCCTGGCCCCTGATTATCTCTCTGACCTCATCTTCCAACTGCTCTCCTTTTATTAACTTCATTACTCAGCTATACTGCTTTCCTTACCGCTTCATGAATGTACAAAAAACTCCCCACTCTCGGTCCTTTGCACTCAGTGTTTCCCAGTTAGATAGGCTTATTGTCCAGATAATTGGATGGCTCCCTCCATCACTTCCTGAAGGCTTTTGACAAGTATATCTTACCAAGGAGCCTATTCTGAATATCTGCTCTTAAGCAACAAAACCACTAAATGCCCTTCCATACAGTTCATAGTTTGTTCTGGTGGCTACATAAAATCATTGTACCCAAGGACTACAGAATACATCTTCTCTACTAGTATACATTCAGTTCAGTTCAGTCACCTCAGTCTTGTCCAACTCTTTGCGATCCCATGAATCGCAGCATGCCAGGTCTCCCTGTCCATCACCAACTCCTGGAGATCACTTAAACTCACGTCCATTGAGTCAGTGATGCCATCTAGCCATCTCATCCTCTGTTGTCCCTATCTCCTCCTGCCCTCAATCCCTCCCAGCATCATGGAACATTATAAAATCTGACCATGCATTAGATAAATAAGTCTCAGCAATTTAAAGGAAAAGATAAAATTCGCCTTCTTAGACACAAAAAATTAGAAATCATTCACAAGAAAATCTAACTTACAGTGTGATAATAAAGTTGTGAATTTAAAGCACACTTTTTAAAAGCACTCTGGAGAAGTAGAATTGCAGGCCTGGTGCATAAAGTTTTGGAGTTCTGTGGTGACTCGAAGGAGAAGGGTAATCTGGGGCAAGACCGGATCAGACTCTAACTGACTAGAGAAGCTGCCATCAGCCATTTATCCAACTAAATATTGACTGTGTAGTCACTTTTCTATTCCAGACCTGGTTTCCATCCCCTCCTTCAGTTTTCTTCTTTCCCTTCTGAGCTGGCCAGATACTCCCAAAATGTTATTTGTTCCTCTGTATTGCAGGCAAAACAGACACCAGAATTTGCAACCAAGTGGTCTTTTGGGAAAGGAATCACAGAGAGATTAGCACATAGTCTTAAGACATCTGAATGCACAACTAAAGGGTTCACTTTTACCACTGTAACTCAAAGAAAATCTCCTGGAAGCAGTGAGAATGCAGAGTGTAATCATGGTATATTTTGTGATGTCCAAGTGTAAAAACCAATCTACTTATCACCGCGACAATTCTCAAACTTGGGATAATTCTCAAGCTCCCTATAATGCTCTCTTAATTTTTTTTTTTCAAGTCTCTGTAAAGAGTTGAAAAAACCCCTAACTTTCTAAAGCTTTTTCCTTATAAAGAAATTATGGGTGACCATCAGGAGTGTTTACCATACATCTTAATACTGGTTAGAACTCTAAGACACCTAATAATTTTGAAGATACTTCAGTAACTATCTAGAGCTATCTTAGGAATCTCATTGTTTTTCTGATAGCTGTAATAAACTTCAAGGTCTTGTTACAGTTACTATTGTTAAAATCTACATGAAATGGACAAGAGTTCAGTACACTTCAGTAGCTCAGTTATGTGCAACTCTTTGTGATCCCATGGCCTGCAGCATGCCAGGCCTCCCAGTCCATCACCAACTCCTGGAGTATACTCAAACTCATGTCCATTGAGTCAGTGATGCCATCCAACCATCTCATCGTCTGTCATGCCCTTTTCCTCCTGCCTTCAGTCTTTCCCAGCGTCGGGGTCTTTTTAAATGGGTCAGTTCTTCGCATCAGGTGGCCAACATATTGGAGTTTCAGCCTCAGCCTCGGTCCTTTCAATGAATATTCAGGACTGATTTCCTTTAGGATGTACTCGTTGGGTCTCCTTGCAATGCAAGGGACTCCAAGGAGTCTTCTCCAACACCACAGTTCAAAAGCATCAATTCTTCAGCACTCAGCTTTCTTTATAGTCCAACTCTCACATCCAAACATGACTACTGGAAAAACAATAGCTTTGATTAGATGGACATTTGTTGGCAAAGTAATGTCTCTGCTTTTTATTTTATTTTTTTTGTTTGTTTATTGCATTTTATTGAAATACAATTGATTCACAATGTTGTGTTAATGTCTCCTGTACAGAAAGTGATTCAGTTATGCATATACATATATAGTCTTTTTCATATTCTTTTCCGTTATGGTTTATCACAGGGTATTGACTATAGTCCCCCGTGCTATACAGTAGGACCTTATTTATCCATCCTATATGTAATAGTTTGGATCTGCTCACCCCAAACTCCCACTCCAGGCCTCTCCTACCTGCCTCTCTTGGCAACCACAATTATGTTCTCTATGTCTGCAGAATAACACAACTTTAAAAAACACATGTGACCCAGCTCTTTGAGAAAGTATCTCAAATGAGTGGTAGCTATATTAATGAGGATGTGAGCGCCATGAGAAACGGGGTATATATGTGTCCCCTGCTCTGTCCCCAGCGCCTCCCGCATGCTGGGAACCAGGTAACCTCTCGAGAGATAAGGACTGAATGAGGTAATGACACGAAGACCTCAGATAGCAAGGCGCTGGGAAGGCTACAAGCCAGCTGAGTCCGGCTTCTGTCCAGAGCTGTGCTGTTCAGGAGAAGCCATGAGCCACACTTCAGATGTTCATGTGACTCCCTTATGGGAAGATGCAGATGCAGAACGTTACCGGGCAGAAAGCTCCGTCGGGCAGCATTAGTCTAAAGGAAAAGCATTTACTTGGCTCCACTGAACCAATGCACAGTTTCATCCCAGCTTCCCCACCTTCTGCAGCTCCTTTGTTGCTGTGCAAGGTCTTAACTTTCTTGCTTTTTCGATGATTCAGTGGATGTTGGCAATTTGATCTCTGGTTCCTCTGCCTTTTCTAAATCCAGCTTGAGCATTGGAACTTCATGGTTCATAGACTATTGAAGCCTAGCTTGGAGAATTGGGGGCATTACTTTACTAGCTTGTTAGATGAGTGTAATTGTGTGGTAATTTGGGCATTCTTTGGCAAAGACTCATTAATTAGCAGTTATATATCTTTCCCAAAGAACTAATTAATTATTCCTACCAAAATTTTAAGAATACATTTTAGCTTTTTGTAAATTTTTCTAGAAAATGGAAAAGCCCAATCTAATTCCTTTTATGAGGTAAATAAGCTCATTTAAATTATTATCTATACTACACAAGAAAAATATTAATAAGGGAAATTAGAAACCCATCTTACAGAGTCACACTTTGCAAAAGCCCTCAATATGTTCAAAAATACATCCAATATTACATTATTATATATGATAAAATTTACATATGTTAAGAATTTCTGTAGCTAGTTACATAAGCAAGTAAAATAGGTCAAGGCAACCATAGCATGACTACTTTGCAACTGCTCACCGCATGTGGTGGAAGAATTGGTTTGTTTTGGCTTGCTACAGTGTTTTCTCTTTTATTAAAACTTGCTGAGCTCCTGCCATACATTCTTAAACCTTGACACAAACCCACTGTGCTCTTAGGATTGTGAGCCCCCTCATACCACCGTGTGGGGCTTGGGAGCAAGGGGAACCAGCACAGACATGTTGATGCTCATACTGCCTGTTCTGCCTTGAGAAAGATCTTTGCCACTAACTCAAATGTATCTTGTCTTCTGCCATCATCTCTGAATCAGCAACAGGCAAACAGGGCAAAATTTTGAGATTCTTCAAAATTTTGACAATTATATAAATTCAAATTGTATAATAAGCATATATAAATGTATATGGGCACATATACACACAATCACTTCAATATTTAGTAAAAACATTTATAATATTCAAGAGCTGTGTATGATTTAATATTTTAGCAAGAAACTTTCTCAATATAATAAATCTTATCTACAACATCCATATAATGTGCACCATTTCTAATTATGCACCATTTAAAGCATTCTGATTAAAGTCAGAAGCAAGCAAACATGCCTGCTATCAGTATTTCTAGTTAACATTACAGAAAATAAGAAAGTAATAATAATGGAATGTGTAAAGACTGAGAAGAAGCAAATGGTCTTATTTAAGGTGATAAGATTGTTGAAATATATATCTAAGACAATTACCAGGGGAAAAATAGGTGCACATTTATTTACATATTAACCGTGAGGTCAATATATAGAAATCACATCTAATTGAGTATCCAAGCAAAAATAGAAAAAGTATTTAAAAATGAAAGATAAGTCTTCAAAATTAGCAACAATAGCGGTTACATCATAAATAACTCAGTACTTATAGATCATTACAGGGAAATCGAGAAGTATTTAAAGTCACAAAACTTTTAAATGAATGAAAACTTACATCATCATCCTAGATAAAAAGGAGTGATGATAAAAATGATCAATTCTTCTGTAATAATATTCAAATTAACTGAATATTACCAAAATTCATATTTTTCAATGGATTTTTTCATATGATTTAGGAAAATATAAAAAAAATACTCAAGCAACCTTGAAGAAGTGTGAAAATTTGGAGGCTTTCTTAAAAACTATTATAGAAACACTGATTATAGAAATATAATGATTTCAGCACAGGGTTTGAAAGCCTTTTCATCAATAGACAAAAGAACAGAACATGAATGAACCCCTATATAAGATGATGATGTTATGGAGGGAATACTTTCAATCAAATGGTCAAGAATGGATCACCCAATAATTTTTTTCTAGCATACTTGGATACACACACAAAAAGCAAATAAATCCTAACTCATGCTACATATAAAAATAGATTCTAAATTTTATAAATTATTTCAGTTCTAGGATTTTTAGGCCAAAATATGACAAATAAATATGTAAATTATTTAGAAAAAAAAAAAAACAGGACTGTATGATATAAGGATTTCTTGGAGCCCACAAAATCATTAAAAAATGGAAGTAGGAACTTCCAGTATTCAGTGTTTCATGTAAGGTGCTTAGAAATCGCCTCTTAATCCTAACAACTAGTAGAAAGCTGAAAAAACTTAAAAATCCAAAAACTGTTTTTGGATTTCTAAGAAAAGGGAAGACACAGAGCAAGTTGCTGCCCCAAGACTGGAATGTCAGGCAAATACAGGGAAGTCCTGGCTTGCCTGATCAGAGACCTGCCAGCAGAAACCACGGCAGGAACCAGTGTCAAGGGAGGGAATCCAGAACCATTAATTGAAGAATCACTGGAGACCCAGAGTGGACAACTCTGAGAGTTAAAAATTCTTGGGGGATCTACTCATATGCGCCCCCAACAATATTGTAAGATTTACTCCCAGAATCTCCATAAACTTTCCACAGTAGAAACTGGAGAAAAATCCTCTCTGGCTTCTGGCAGTGGGAACGGAAATGAAATTATTTTGAAATAAACCAGAGCACTCTGTTCTTCTTAATAAGGTCTGCCCTCAGGAGAAACTAGTTAACCAGAGCCTGATTGAAGGGAAATTAGCCAACTCCAGCCCACTCTAACCATTCTGTCTCACTTAAAGGGAGAGAAAAAAACAGAAACACTTATAAAGTTTATAGTCCAGAGGCACTGAAACACTAAGATCTAATCATATGACTGTAGAATGCTTACCCTCTCCACACCTCACCAGTATATTTCTTTTCCTTAATTGATCTAACAGATAACAGCTTGTTCGAAATAAAGCAATAATGTATACAATGATACATATACTCACACCTCAGTTAAGTTCAGTCACTCAGTCGTGTCCGACTCTTTGCGACCCCATGAATTGCAGCACACCAGGCCTCCCTGTCCATCACCAACTCCCAGAGTTCACTCAGACTCACATCCAACGAGTCGGTGATGCCATCCAGCCATCTCATCCTCTGTTGTCCCCTTCTCCTCCTGTCCCCAATTCCCTCCCAGCATCAGAGTCTCTTCCAATGAGTCAACTCTTCACATGAGGTGGCCAAAGTACTGGAGTTTCAGCTTTAGCATCATTCCTTCCAAAGAAATCCCAGGGCTGATCTCCTTCAGAATGGACTGGTTGGATCTTCTTGCAGTCCAAGGAACTCTCAAGAGTCTTCTCCAACACCACAGTTCAAAAGCATCAATTCTTCAGTGCTCATACACCTGGGTATGGTTAAATAAAACTGAGGTGAGTGATGGCACATGCTGCAAGGCACAGGGGGAAGCAATTAGCATTATTTTTTAATTATAAAGTACTCATACTACCTGTCAAATATTATGGTGTTATTGGAAAGTGGACTGAAATTAATTGTAAATGTATATTGCAAACTCTAGGGTGAACACTAAGGGAAGTTAAAAAAAAGTATAACTGATATGATTAAGGAAGAGAAATGAAATATAATGAAATATAAATAAATGAAATATAAAACATAAATGAAATATAAAATGTTCAAGTGGGACTTTCCTGGTGGTCCAGTGCCTAAAACTTCAAGCTCCCATTGCAGAGGGCCTGGGTTCAATCTCTGGTCTGAGAGCTACAGCACACATGCCCTAAGGAAGATCAAAGCTCCTACATGCTACAACTAAGACCAGACACAGTCAAATACATGAACATTTTTAAATGCTCAGGTAACATCACCAGAGGCAGAAAATGAGTGATTGACAAAAATAGAAGTAAAGAACAAAGCCAATGACAGCCACAAGTACATTAGATATTACTATATCAATAATAATTTTGAACATTTATGGTCTAAATGTCTCAATTGTAGAGTGCATCAAAATATATGACCCAATTGTATGTTGTCTACAAGAAATCCATCTTAAATATAAAAACACAGAGATAAAAATTGAAGGTACAGAGAAAACTACACCATTTTAACACTAATCAAAAGAAAGCTAGAAAGAAATGAATCGCCAGTCTAGGCTCGATGCAGGATACAGGGTGCTTGGGGCTGGTGCACTGGGATGACACAGAGGGATGGTATGGGGAGGGAGATGGGAGGGGGGTTCAGGATTGGGAACTCGTGTACACCCGTGGTGGATTCATGTTGATGTATGGCAAAACCAATACAATATTTTTAAGTAAAATAATAATAATAATAATAAAAGAAAAAAATACTATTGCACAGTAAAAAAAAAAAACAAAAAGAAAGAATGAAAGCTAGAGTAGATATACTAATTTTAGAAAGATCAGACTTAAAAGTAGGAAAGTCATCAGGGATAATAAATTGTATTACATAATGATAAAGAAGTTAGTTCTCCAAGAAGACATACAGTTCTTAATGTGTATATTAACAACAGAGCATCAAACCATGTGAGGCAAAAACAGAATTGCAGAGAGAAACAGACAAACATACTGTCATAGTTGGAGACTTCAACACCCTTCTATCAGAAATAGAGCAATCCAGCAGGCAGAAAATCAATAAAGACATAGTTGAACTCTATACCACCATTAATCAATGGATATAAATTACATCTAGAGACTATTCTCCAACAGTCTCAAAAAACATGTTATTCTCAAGTCCATACGTGGTACTCACCAAAGCAGACCACATTCTAAAACCTAAAACTCACCTTAATACATATCAAAGAATAGAGATTATTTGTCTGCTCTCATACACAATGGAATTAAGTTACATAAAAAACAGAAAGATAACTGCAAAATCTCAGAGAACATTGAGATTAGAAAAAACACTTCTAAATAACACATCAAAGAAGAAATTGCAAGAAAAATTATTTGAACTAAATGAAATTGAAAACAAATATAACATCAAAATTTGTGAGATATAGCAAAAGCAGTAGCTAAAGGGAAATTTATGGCATTGAATGTATATATAGTAATTGAATGTATATACTGTATATATAGATATATATTGAATGTGTATATATATATATTCACATACATACATACATACATACATATATACATATGTGTGTGTGCATTTATATATGTGTGTGTGTGTGTGTGTGTGTGTGTATATATATATGCCTAGATTCATTCTAGGCCCTGTCAGCTAGGAAATATATATGAATGTATACTCATCTGTGTACATTATATACCTATATGTATGTGCATGTATATCATGCAACATACATACATACACACATATATGTATACATTTATACACATATATGCACACATATATATTTCTGTACATAACCATCAACCTCTGCTAAAGTAATTTCTACACAAGTGTTACTTTTGACTAGGAAACATAAACTTGGACAGATTTCCTAAAACCACAACTCGAGTTATAAGGCCGACCAGTACACAGATAGATCACTTCAGCCTCTCCAAACTGATCAATATCAAAAATACTTTCACCCAATATATTTGATAACACTGGGCACCTTCTAAGCAATTTATACAAAAGTCAAATGACTTTGACTTTTTCACTGAAACAACCTGAAGACATACAGTGAATGAAGCAATAATTCTTCCCTGATCAATGTAATTACAAAGATGGGAACTACTGGCATTCCTTTACTCATAAATATAGCAAACAACTTAAGGAAAAAAAAAACAACAACACCATTTCTGGCTTATGTTGGAGAAAGAAAGATACTCTAACTTATAATTCTAGCTTATCAATTTTTGTTTTTAGCTAACATAATAATTACACAAATAAAATTTGTATAAAGAAAAATAATAAGCATTGTACTTCACTTTAATAAATATTTTGGTGGATGAAGTGATGAAGTCTATCTATAACTGACTCATTGTTTAATTTCGAATCAGTTTCTAAAATGTGTTGAACATCTACCTATGAAAAACAAGGATAATACTCCTGACTTCACCGGCTTAGAAGATGAATGTGTACAAAGTTTTTTTAATGTCTAAATTCAGGCACTAATTATATATAAAATGTCACTGTTTAAAGATATCCAGAGAATATTTAGAAAGTTCAAAAACAGATTTAAATTTATTAAAAAAAATATGTCGCCAATTATTGCTTAGTTCCATTTCTCTACCAAGTGTATTTTTGAAAGATTGGAGGCTGTAGCTAGTTATTAATTTGATTACCAGTCACCACAGTCTTTGACACCTTCAATTTATAATCTTACATGCTGAAATACTAGACATTACCTGGAAGAACATACCATAAAGAACTAAGGAAAATACAGCATCTTTGAATTGGTGAGTCCATGCTTAAGCAGATCTCATGTTTTCTTAACAACAGAACAAGCAAAATCAAACTATACAGCATATACATTATTCCATATCAATTTGTATACTCAGTTATTCAGGGGGCTAAAAAATAAAATTTACTTGGTAGTAGCAATGCCCTTGTATTCTAAACCAAGTCAATGGTAGATATGTAATAACTTAACAAATGTATACATGTGTGAAAAGGAATCTTAAATACTGGTAGAAAATTGTACAGATGTGATTATGAAGCATATCTATTTGCTCTCTCTTTAACTGGTTACTGTGTGATAGCTATGAAAGATAAGATTATTAAAACAGTAATTAGAAGCTGTTCGGTATACGCATATCATCTGTTTAAGTCAGGAAGAGTATCACATGCTGTGTAGAGCAGGGCATAGGTATAATTTGTTTAGCCTTTCCCTCAAACAGCCTGCCGGCACCTACCACATGCAGGTTTTAGTTTAGATGTGCTAATTGTCTGATCCGTTACATTGAAATTCATGGTCTTATTTGAAGAGATGATGGTAAATCATTATTTAAAGGCTATCAAAGTGATGGTAATTGTGTAAAATAATCATTAGAGCCCATGTTTTGACAAGCATACCCTTTTCATCATTATTAACATCTATTTACTTCCTTGGGTTTATTTTTCTTCCTTAGCAGATATGTTAATTTTATTCAAGGTGGAAACTAAATCCTCAGTCCGAGGTTCTTCCAAAATTCAAATTCAGTACTATTGAAGTGTCTTTGTAGCTTCACTGTGATAAATTTGCAGAATGTGAGCAGAATATTAAAGTAGGCCTTTTAAAGTCTGTGGCTCTTAATTTTAAATTGGGATCAGTTGGCCTAGTTTTTAAAAATTGATAGTATGATTTTATTCTACACAGGCAATGGTTTAAGAGGCAAAATAATTTCTAATATAACATATTAGAAGCAGTATCAATAAGATATATAAGAAAAGTAACCAAGTTATCTAAACCAGGAACACACAAGAAATTATGTGTGTAGATTGCAAAAAAGAAATAACTATTGTAGTTTTTGTTATCAGGGTACTGTATTTATTAAGAACTTAATTTTTATTTTTAAAAATTAACAAAAAACTCCAGGAAAGTCCTACAAAGTCTGTGCTTGCTCAGCTTCAATATCAAAGAAATAGCCTCAAGTTAGTAACATAAATATCAGTGGTTTACTGGATAGGGGACTATTAATAAGTCTGAAGCAAGATCCTAGAGTAACACTGAACCTTGTAGGGCTACTTACAGCAAAACTTGTTGACAGTTTTCACTCCCAGGGGTAATGGGAGATTTCCAATTATAGGGAGATTTGACACCAGGTAGGCTTATTGGTCTACCTGGTATAGACCAATTGGCCTACCTGGGTAGGCTTATATTGTCACCCTGCTTATTTAACTTCTATGCAGAGTACATCATGAGAAACGCTGGGCTGGAAGAAGCACAAGCTGGAATCAAGATAGCCGGGAGAAATATCAATCACCTCAGATATGCAGTTGACAGCACCCTTATGGCAGAAAGTGAAGAGGAACTAAAAGGCCTCTTGATGAAAGTGAAAGAGGAGAGTGAAAAAGTTGGCTTAAAGCTCAACATTCAGAAAACGAAGATCATGGCATCTGGTCCCATCACTTCATGGGAAATAGATGGGGAAACGGTGGAAACAGGGTCAGACTTTATTTTGGGGGGCTCCAAAATAATTGCAGATGGTGATTGCAGCCATGAAATTAAAAGACGCTTACTCCTTTGGAAGGAAAGTTATGACCAACCTAGATAGCATATTGAAAAGCAGAGACATTACTTTGCCAACAAAGGTCCGTCTAGTCAAGGCTATGGTTTTTCCAGTGGTCATGTATGGATGGGAGAGTTGGACTGTGAATAAAGCTGAGCGCCAAAGAATTGATGCTTTTGAACTGTGGTGTTGGAGAAGACTCTTGAGAGTCCCTTAGACTGCAAGGAGATCTAACCAGTCCATTCTAAAGGAGATCAGTCCTGGGTGTTCATTGGAAGGAATGATGCTGAAGCTGAAACTCCAGTACTTTGGCCACTTCATGCGAAGAATTGACTCACTGGAAAAGACCCTGATTCTGGGAGGTATTAGGGGCAGGAGGAGAAGGGGATGACAGAGAATGAGATGGCTGGATGGCATCATCGACTCAATAGACATGAGTTTGAGTGAACTCCAGGAGTTGTTGATGGACAGAAAGGCCTGGAGTACTGTGATCCATGGGGTCGCAAAGAGTCGGACAGGACTGAGCCACTGAACTGAACTGAACTGAGGCTTATATGTTACGATGGAAACCAGCAGAGGGGCAGGCCTCTCACCATCCACTTTGATAAGCTATCATTACCTGAGGCCTGGGTCAAGTAGATAGGAATGTCAGTCAAGTGAGTAGGCTGCAGGTGAAGCAGGCTTTGATCTGGAAGGGGATGTCATCATAGAGAGAGAGAACAGTCCTATTGAGTGGCTATTGTGTTGTTCAGTAGCTAAGTCATGCCTAACTCTTTGCAATCCCATGGACTGCAGCACACCAGTCTCCTCTATCCTCCACTGTCACCCAGAGTTTGCTTGAATTCATGTCCATTGAATCAGTGATGCTAACTATCTTATCCTCTGCCTCCCTCTTCTCCTGTGGTCTGACCATACACCTATTGGGTCAGACAGGTTTGCAAATAAACCAGTGGTAAAGCCTACACATTAACCAACACTGTATGTACTTAAAAATGGTATAGAAATGGGAAAACACATTATTAACAGAATTCTTAAGCAAACACATGGGAGAGAAAAAATAAGAATCTAAAGCCTAGTGTGATCAATTTCACAGTCCTATCTAATCATTAGAGTAGAAGTGTGGAGGTTCGAGGAAAAGGAAAACGATGAAGGGACTTGGAGGGACCTTTCTAAGGAGCCTCATGATAAACATGTCCTGGTGACCTAAAGTGAACAAAGTTAAGATGCATCATTTCATCCTCCAAAACACTGGACCAAGTCATGCAGTTTGTATTTCCATAAATGTTCCCATTCACATGCTAGAACTGATGTAAATAGTATATACAGAGAAATCCACTTACTGTATGTCCTAAGGAGAGTTCAGACCAAATTTCTTTCAGGCTAAGGAGTTGATTTTAATTCTTTGATACTATTTACCTCTGAAGAAATTATGCTATTGGTAAAAATTCAAGCAATCTGTAATCAGAGGCAAAGGTATTTCATCACTTTTTTATAAGCATAGAGGTAATATCTATTAAAGAATCAGTTTTCTTCTTAGCGGAGTACGGACAGTCAGAGTAATTTTCTCATCAACTATGGTGAAGCCCAAATGAAAACAGTGTGTAAAAGTGTTTGTCAAACTTTGTTGTCAATATTGATGTCTTCTTTCATATATTTAATAACACAAACTTGAAACCTTGGGGTTAGGCTGTATCAAAAGTAATCTCCATTTTAAAGAGGCTAAGAAAAAGTTACCAGGGTTTCCAGAGATGAATTTCACTTCAGTATAATGGTGGGAAAGTGTGTTAGTCACTCAGGCATGTCCAACTCTTTGTGACTCCAGGGACTGTAGCCTGCCAGGCTCCTCTATCCATGGAATTCTCCAGGCAAGAACACTGATGTGGGTAGCCATTGCCTTCTTCAGGGGATCTTCCTGACTCAGGGATTGAACCTAGATCTCCTGCATTGCAGGCAGATTCTTTAACATCTGAGCCACCAGGTCTATCTTAAAAAATAGCTTGGCTTCTCTGTCTATGGGATTTCCCAGGCGAGAATCCTGGAGTGGCTTGCCATTTCTGGTGGGGGACAGCATTAAATCAGTATGTGCCATTATTAAAGAGGAAAAGGTTAGGGCTGTTTTTATTCTAATTCTCAAAATATTCCTAAAGATAAGTACTTTTTCACCAAAAATATAAAGCTCCCAAATGTGCAACAAAAGTGAGGGCTGTCAATCTAGTAGCAATTCTGACATTTGGTTTTAGTTTCTACAATTGCTACATTATATACCACACCCCTCACCCCCCTGCCAAAGCAGGAGTCCATAGTCAGCTAGTGGCATATTTCCCATGCATAGTCTATCTTTGTTAATAATTCCCCGTCTCTAGCTAAATCAAGGTCCTTGTATGTTGCTCGTATGTTAAGGAATACTTTTTATAAATACCAATCATGTATTGAAAAAATTTAAACTATAATATCTTATTTTGATCAAATTTGTTCAGACCTTATGTTTCTCATTACCAGAAAAATCAGTTATTTTTCCTCCCAATGAAGTTTGGAATTTGTCTTTTACTCCTAACCAAAAATCAATAATAATAATAAAAAAGATGTCTCGATAATCTGCCAGAAGAGTCTTCTGCTAGCAAGTAATAACTTAATTTCTGTATAGCTCAGGGTGGTTGCAAAGGGAGTGTGAGAAGTTCATTATTATCCAGAAGTAAAAAAGGGAGCAAGCGAAGAAGAAAGCAACATCTTTCCTACTGGGATTTCTCTTGGACTACATGATTTGCATGAAGGGCACCACATCAAACACAGTGGGTGCCCTTTCTCAAATATTAATGTGAAGCTTGTTTTAAGTTCTCTCTTGACTTTGTGCCACCTCATATCAAAGGAACTTAAAAGTAGGACTTGGGGGTGGGGGAAAACTTTTCCAACTGTTTTAACACTTAGTGGAATTCTTTCTGCATTTGATCAGTGTGCATCAAATTCATAATAATTTGACATACATGCACATTTTTCTAGATGCCTATTTTCATGGTGATCAGGCTTTTTATGTTTTGTTTCCATGTGGATTGTTTAAATATTCCAAATGGAAAGGATTTAAGAGATTGATAAGTAAATGGCACACAAAAGCAATAAATGCAGACACTGATAGTTACTTGAATTTATTGTGGAGGGAGGATTGCTAGGCACTCATATTAAATGAAAATTCTCAGCTATCTGAGTAGATGCTTTTAATCTCCTTCCTTCTGGCATGATTAAAACAAATCAGATTTGGGAACTAGTATGGAGATGAGTCTGCCTGGGTGCAGATGTGCACAAAATAGGGTATGGGTCATGGAATGAGACTGTTAAATTGATCCACTGTGAGTAAATCTAGATTTGTCTCTGTCTATGTGGGTCAAATAGCAATTTGATCTCGCTATTTCTCGTTAAATAATTTAGTGCTGCAGCAGGACAGTTCACATTCAGACATGTTTTTGGTTAATAATTTTAAGAATTAAAATTTGAAATATTAATTGCTTGATTTCAATGTAAGAATATTTCTTAAAATACAAGATTGATATGAGATTCAAATTTGGAAAATACCACTTAAACTTTTAAATTGAAGTAAGAGATTCGTTAGTTAAAGAAGACCATTGTTTTAAAAACATAACTTTACTGATTATTATCAATCAATATATCGCCTGTATGTTCTTAATTGCTCTCCGGCTTGTTGTCTGTCCTATTTTTTTCTGCTTTTTTCACCTTCCTTCAAAGTTAGATAAGCTGAAAAAAATAATCAGTACTATAAATAGACATTTCTTTAATATGCATCATATTGGTAGAACAAATAAAATACAAATGATAAACAAAGCTGGTATCAGTTTTCACTCATAATAATCAATAAACATAGCATACACATTCTGGGATTCTGAAGGTAACCTCTAGGAAAAAAGATTTTCACTTCATTCATTACTCTAGAGGACTTTGCAGAGAATATTTTATGTTGTGAACTGAATGCTTGTTTTCCCCTCCCCAATTCATATGTTGAAAGCCTATCCCTACCCTCATGTGATGGTATTAGGAGGGAGGGTCTTTGGGAGGTAACTAGGATCAGATGAGATCATGGGGGTGAATGAGATCAGAGCTCTTGTAAGTCACAAAAGAGCTTGCTTTCTCCCTCTGCTCTTTGCCTTGTGAGGATATGATGAGCAGTATTATTATACAGGCTGCAAGAGGGGCTTCATCAGAACTCAACTGTGCTGTACCTTAATGTTGGACTTCCAGCCTCCACAACTGTAAGAAATAAATTTCTGTTGTTTGTGAGACATCCAACCTTTAGTATTTCCGTTATGTGCTGTGTGCTCAGATGGTCAGTCATATCTAACTCTTTGAGACCCCATGGACTATAAACCGCCATACTCTTCTGTCCATGAGATTTCCCAGGTGAGAATATTAGTGTGGGGTGCCATTTCCTCCTCCAGGGGATCTTCTTGACCCAGAGATCGAACCTGAATCATTTATATTTCCTGCACTAGCGGGCAGATTCTTTACCACTAGCACTACCTGGGAAATTAATACTTCTGTAACAGCAGCCCAAATAGATTAAGATGTGTTATTTGAAGTGGATGCTTTAAAAATGAAACTATGTGCTATGGACTGAATTATGTTCCTCCAAAATCTAATGCTGAAGACCTAAACCCATAGATGAGGTTTTGTATACTAGGCTTTGGAGAGATAACTAGATTTAGATGGGGATTTCATGATTGGGCTGGCTACACTCCACGGGGTCGCAAAGAGTCGGACACGACTGAGCAACTTCACTTTCTTTATCTGGTGGCTCAGAGGTTAAAGCATCTGCCTGCAATGTGGGAGACCTGGGTTCTGTCCCTAGGTCAGGAAGATCCCCTGGAGAAGGAAGTGGAAACCCACTCCAGTATTCTTGCCTGGAGAATCCCATGGACGGAGGAGCCTGGTGGGCTACAGTCCACGGGGTCACAAAGAGTTGGACACGACTGAGGACTGAGCGACTTCGCTTTCTTTCTTTCTTTTCATGATTGGATCAGTGCCTCTGTAAGAAGAAACACCAAAGAGCTTTTTCTCTCTCTTCAACCTGTAAGCACACACAGAGAAGGTGGCCTTCTAGAAGCCAGAAAGATACTTCTCACCAGAAATCCAACTATGCTGGCACTCTGATCTCAGACTTCCAGCCTCTAGGACTATGAGGAAAACATTTTTGTTGTTTTAACCACCTAGCTCATGGTATTTAGTTATGGCAGCCCAAGCTGATTAATATACTGTTTGACTACATATGTACCCACAAGTGATAAAACTATATTGTTTAGTAAACTGTGTTAGGTGTTTTTGACATTTAATATTTGAGATGAGTTACATAAATAAATTATGAATTTAAAAATATTAGGCCCTCGTGACTCATAATAATGTAGTGATTCAATGAAGTGCCATATTGCTTTCTTCACAATTTACTTCCCTGTGTTTATACAAGCTCAAATACATAATTCATCATACCTGCGGTGCTAGAAACAAATCTGTAAACTCTGAAAATAATGTGTGTGTTTCTGTTTCCATATTTAATATATTAATTTTTGTTAAACTATGTCATTGTAGTAGGTAGTAAATATAATGTGATAGATAATACAGTATAGTGCAATGGGTTTTTTATCAAGCAAAGGAAGACATGTAACAATATGCTAAATTATTAAGCATAATTTAAAACCCATGAACATACTCATTCTGCTAAACTTAAAGATTTTTACATTGCCTATCTGTTGCAACTAGCTAACTGCTTCTGTGCTATCTAATTCCTCAGCCTTTCCCAATAGCCACCAAGAAAAACACCATGTTAGATTTTGTCTTCATTATTAAAAAAAAAAAAAAGATATTACCACAGAAGATTTCATCTGAAACAATACACTGTCCTTTTTCGCTTGTTTCTGAGCTTTATAAAAATATTGCAATACTCGCTCTAAACATCCACAGAAAACATCCCCATTCTAACCCCTGAAACATGTGACTACTTTATGTTACATGGAAAAAGAGAGTTTTCAGACATGAATAGTTGAATGATTTTGAGATGGGGAGGTTATCCTGGGTTGGCCAGCTAATCCAATGCAATCAGAAGGGTCATCAAAACGAAAAAGCCACGTAAAAGAGGGAGACAGAGAAGATGTGATGGGGGCACCAGAGGTTGGGGTGATACAAAAACTGACATGGAAAATGGAAGAGGAGTATGAGCCAAGGGATGTAGCAGCCTCAAAGCTAGAAAGGGGAAGACAAAGTCTTCCTTCTTATAACCTCCATAAGAAATTTAGGCCCATTGAATGATTTTAGCCCAGTGAGAAGCATTTATACATTTTATATACTTATGATCTCCAGAATTATAATATAATTAATTTGTGCTGTTTCAAGCCATTAGTGTTATGGTAATTTACTACAAAAGCAATAAGAAATTAAAATAGAACTTGATGATACCTATGTTTTTCAAACAATGTTATGCATCCAAGGTATATCCATGGCTTTAGAGTTGAACAGTTTCAATATATGAATATGCTACAATCTATTCTTTCATTTTCCTGTCAATGTATATTTGTAATCTTTCCAAAAGCAAAGTTTTGGGGTTTTGTTTGTTTGTTTGTTTGTGCCATTGAGTAGAACACTGTTAAGAATACTAAGAATGCCTTGAGAACTTGTTTGGAAATTCTTGCAGGGGAAGGCAGCTACTTGTATCATCTTTGGTCAAAGATGACCAAAGAACAGTCTTTTCCTTTATCAAGGAATGTCATCCTCTTTGAGTAAGCAGGCAGCTACAGGAAGGATACACATAGAGCTGGGAGGAAGGAAGGGAACACCTTCCTAGCCAGTCAAATCAGCCAAATAACCCTGATAATCAATGGCATGACAGATGTCACAGTCAGATCTGCCTCATATCTGAGAATGGCTTTATCTGATGCCTGGTGTTAGTTTTTTTAAGTTTAACTAGATTATACAGCTGGCATTAGAATTTCCAGATTTTTAGTTTCATAGTAAACAGAAAATTGGTATTTTAACTAGCTGTATCAGTTTTTCTCTCAGCAGCTCTCATTGATCCATAAATTCCCCGTTACATGCTATGAACTTTGTAGTGTTCTAGAAGGTGAAAAGAAAGTGAATTGGAGAAAGAGTCAAGAGGTATTGGAAAAGTTTTTTCAAAAGTTAGGAGGTTTAAGATATGATGAGCACAACAAACTACTAACCATAAAAAAGAAAAAAATAATAATCCAGATATTCTGTAGTGAAATAACAAAATGTTAAAATCATCAAGAGATCCTGAAAGGCAGATTTTCAGATACATGAAAATAACTAAACTGTAAACACATAGCAACTTTTAATAGCAAAAATGAAAGCCAAAAGTCAGTGGAATTATAAGTTCTAAGTTTTTAGAGAAGATAATCATCAACCTAGAATTAAATACCCAACTAAATGACCATTCATAGTTCAAAAGCTATATATAAATATTTGAGAAAACAAAAATTTGAGAGGGTGTAAAATCAATATGTATTTACTAAAGGAAATTCTAAAGATGTACTAAAATAAAATCACTTCAAAAATGTGAATATACAAGAAGGAATGATAAGCAATTATATTGATGAATAAGAACAAAAATCTAAAGTAACAGTGATTTATAAGCCAATAATAATGAAGTTTGTAATTAAAAAATAAACCTATTGGATTGGTTTGACAGGTGAGATAGCAAAATATTTACCTGGAGTTAAATCTAAGGCATAGTTTTGGGAGCCAAAAAGATATAATCAATAGCTTTGACTTTGTTTAACTAAGCCTGAATTAAAAACTTTAAATCACTAAATAATAGAGAAAATATTTTCCAAACCTATAGAGTGAAAGTGGTCTGAAATTTCAAAGAAAAACCACCAGACTCTTTTACAAAGTGGCTTCAGCAACATATGAAAGTTATAATTTTTCCACATCCTAGTCAATACTCATTATCATTGTCTTTTTTATTATATTTATCCTAATGGGTATGAACTAGTGTTTCATTGTGGTTTTGATTTGCATTTCCCTCATGACTAAAGATGCTGAGCATTTTTTTAAGTACTATTGTATTTGTTTATTTTCTCTGAGAAATGTCTATTCTCACAGTTACCTACTTATAAATTGGACTGTCTTTTAATATTGAAATAATAATCTATTAATATACTTATTGTAAGTGCTATTTATATATTTAAGATCCAGACCTTTATCAGATCCATGAATTTCAATTTTTTTTTCTTATCTGGAGGGAGAAATGACAATATATGTCAACACAGAAATTTTTACATGAATGTTCATAGTGATATTATTGAGATCACTCCAAAATTGAAAACAACTAAATGTGCATCAACTATGAATGGATAAATAAATTTGTTCTAACCATACAATGAAATACATTTCAATAATAAAAAGGGATAAGTACATATAACATGAATAAAACTTTAAAACATTATATAAAGGCAGACAAATTACATATTATACAGACAGCATATTTAAGAGCAGAGACATTACTTTGCTGACTAAGGTCCATCTAGTCAAGGCTATGGTTTTTCCAGTGGTCATGTGTGGATGTGAGAGTTGGACTGTGAAGAAAGCTGAGTACCGAAGAATTGATGCTTTTGAACTGTGGCGTTGGAGAAGACTCCTGAGAGTCCCTTGGACTGCAAGGAGATCCAACCAGTCCATTCTGAAGGAGATCAGCCCTGGGATTTCTTTTGGAAGGAATGATGCTAAAGCTGAAACTCCAGTACTTTGGCCACCTTGTGGGAAGAGTTGACTCATTGGAAAAGACTCTGACGCTGGGAGGGATTGGGGGCAGGAGGAGGAGGGGATGACAGAGGATGAGATGGCTGGATGGCATCACCGACTCGATGGACGTGATATTCTAAAATATTCTAAAATTGATCATGGCAGTAGTTGCATAGTTATTTGAATACACCAAATACCTTTGAATTATACACTTTAAATGGGTGAATTGTATCATATGTAAATTATATCTCAATAGAGCTGCTAGCAAAAACAAAAAATTAGTAAAGTAGATGAATATGAAGATAAAATATCAAGATAAGAAGAGATACAATGTATTATAAAAGATATCTTCATTGAAATAAATCATACTTTATAACAGGTATAAATTACATATTATAAAAATATAGTATTGAAATATTGGTTAAATATTTACTATAGAGAAGCTTCCCTAACGGTTCAGTTGGTAAAGAATCTGCCTGCAATGCAAAGACCTGGGTTAAATACCTGGATTGGGAAGAGTCCCTGGAGAATGGAATGATAACCCACTCCAGTATTCTTGCCTGGAGAATTCTGTGGAGAGAGGAGCCTGGCTGGCTACAGTCCATTAGGTCCCAAAGAGTTGGACATGACTGAGTGACTAACGCTTGCACTTTTTTTCATTTACTATAAAGCTATAATCCAATTAATAAGATTGCATCTAAGCTGAAAGCATTGAAATCAAGTAAAGAAAAGGATACATCAGGTAAAAAAAGAGGAATAAAAATAAATGTATTTATATCTTAAAATCAGATCAGTTCAATTCAGTCACTCATTTGTGTCCGACTATTTGTGACCCCATGGACTGCAGAATGCCAGGCTTCCCTGTCCATCGCCAACTCCCGGAGCTTGCTCAAACTCATATGTCTATTGAGTCAGTGATGTCATCCAACCATCTCATCCTCTCTTGCCCCCCTTCTCCTCTACCTTCTTTATCAATATCAGATAAAATATATCAAATAAAGGTGGTAACTAATAATAAAACAGTTCATAAGGAAAATGTAACAATCTAACTTGTTTGCTACAAAAAGCAAATAGATTCAAATATAAATATTATATATTATATTTATTTATACAAACAGAAACCCTTATACATGGTGATACTATGCATATAAATACAGTCTTCCAATTGTGTTAAGAATTGGAGGATCCCATGGATAGAGGAGACTGGTGGAGTATAATCCATGGGGTCACAAACAGTCAGATACCACTGAGCATCTAATCATGAAAATAAGATAGAATCTATCCACAAAAATAGAAAATTAAAGAAAGGTAAGTATCATTCAAGATTAGCCATGAAGGATAAGGGAATCAGGAAAAACACAAATAAAAATATTAGAAATCAAAAAAATAGAATATTTTTATATCAGTAATGACTGATATAAATAATGTAAAAAATAATATTTTTATTAAATGGACAATATCCTAAAATAATATTGTTACTGATTCCAAGTTTGTATTGTTCCCTGTGACATACAATAAATGCAGAGAGGTGGTATCAGGGCGAGGAATAGCAATTTTATTGAGAAGGCAGCAGACCTAGAAGGTGGCAGTTTTTTAGTCACTAAGTCATGTCTGACTCTTTATGACCCCATGGTATGTAGTGTGCCAGGTTCCTCTGTCAATGAGATTTCCCAGGCAAGAATTCTGGAACCGGTTGCCATTTCCTTCTCCAGGGGATCTTCCCAACTCAGGCATAGAAACTTTGTCTCCTGCTTGGCAGACAGATTCTACACCACTGAGGCATTAGGGAAGCCAGAAGCCGACAGACCACTGCCCCAAAGAACCATCTTGCCCAAGTTAGAATTCAGGCTTCTTTTACTCTAAAATGGGAAACGGTGTGGATGGCCATTGCAAATTTCATATTGATAGCTAGCCCCAGAGGGGTGGGATGGTGAGAGCAGGGGGAGTGGGAGTGTCAACATAGGTCTGGTCAAGATGTTCTAATAAACTTCCAACAAGACAAATGTTATTTTCTGTCCTACAACTTGTTATCTCTATATGAATTAAAAATGCTATGCCTTTAAAGGTCCAATCTAGGAGCAGAGCCTTTAGAATGTATATTTCAGGCTATAGGCAACATTCCTTTACAAAGCTGTAGATCTAGCATTGATAAGCACAGACAACAAAGCACAAGGTTTAGAGCTAAAGCGATAGATATGGAGTCATGTTTGTTCTCTGTTATAATTTAAGAAAATAAAGATAGTTAATAGATGAATAGATTCAAAAAACAATACATCTATTTAATAATAGAAATCCAAAGCTATTTCATATTTCCACAAAAATGTTTGAAATCAAATAACTTGCAACCAATTTTACAAAGTTTATAAATCATGATACTAAAATCAGACAAGGACAGAAAAATTATATTGCAAGTAAATCAAAATTGTAAGTACAAATGTTTGAAATAAAAATTTAGCAAATTAAGATAGGAATATATTAAAAACATAATATTGACACACTATGAAAAATTTAGCTTTATCTTCGGATAGCAGAGAGAGAGAGAGAGAAGTCGCTCAAAGTCGATCAGTCGAGTCCGACTCTTTGCGACCCCATGGACTGTAGCCTACCAGGCTCCTCTGTCAGTGAGATTCTCCAGGCAAGAATACTGGAGTGGGTTGCCATTTCCTTCTCCGGCGGATCTTCCCGACCCAGGGATCAAACCCGGGTCTCCTGCATTGGAGTCAGACGCTTTAACCTCTGAGCCACCAGGGAAGCCCCAGCAGAAATAATTCAAAACTAGAACATTATCTAATATAATTCAGCATAATGACAGACATATCTTTATAGAAGAAAAATGAAAGGATAATTGCAATATATTGGAAAAAACAATAAAATATAATGCATTTCATGATTTTAAAGTCTCTTGTAAATAAAAATACAAGAGAATATTGAAACATTTTCTTTTACATCAGAAATAAAAATAGCACGCCCACTAATATGTCTTCAACTCATTATTTTCTAAAGTCCCCAGCTATTGAAATCAAAACATAAAATAAATGAATAGAATTATAAATACTGGAAATAAATGTTATAATATAGAAACAATATGGTTTTCTAAGAAATACTGTAAATCAATTTTAAAATTATGAGAAATATTAAAATTTATCAATATGATGATAAAATATCAGTATATTAATATAATTACATTTACAAATACCAACAAAGATATGAACAATGCAGTTTCATAAAGATTAATATCATTTTTTGCAATATAAAATATGAGTTTCTACTGTTAAGTATAACAATCTGTATGTAAGTCTTTTTTAATATTATGAATGAAAAGTATTAAAGAGATATAATTAATAGAGAAGAAAATAATGAATTATTTATGGAGATTTAGTAAGAAGAAAAATAATAACATAGGAGAAAGGGGAAATTTCTAGCACTACATCCATGAATAATAAAGATAAAGAAGGGTAGAAAACATAAGTCCAGAGATTAACCTTATGTGAGACCAGAGATAATCCATCCATAGTAACCAAGTAAAAGTCGGTTTAGGACAGCATGCAGGTAGATGGTAGATGGAGTCTTGGGTACATTGTTTTACTTGTTTAAGTAAAAGAAGAAGCAAAATCCAAGATAAAGCTATGAGAGAAGTTTGAGAAAAAGTATGAAATAATTATACAAAGCAATGGGAGGATGAATCGGATATAAAAATATAGTGTAACTAACAGACAGTAACTATAAAATAAATGAGACTAACACCTAGCAGCAGGTCTTTCCCTTTTTTCCTTGAACACATTCTGATTCATGGTTTTAGGCAGAGAGTCATCAAGAGGTTGGATTGAGCCAGGATGGGATATTGCCAAGGGTGTATGGAGAGAGGAAAGAAGCAGCAGCTAGTTGACAACTTAAACAATGATGGACCGTGACAAGAGATGTATAATACAGGTGGAGGTTGACAGACAGGCAGCATTAGGATGGTGTGGTGACGTGAGTTTTAGGGAGAAGAGAGCATTACTAATTCAGAAGTGTGGCAATGAGGAACAAAGGAAGGTACTACCCAGCCTGGAATGGAAGGTACCATTCCAGGCTAGTGGAATGGGAAGTGAGAAAGTAAAAATATCCACTGCTTAAGAGGATTGGAGGTGGTCAGTGTGTTCAGCCTGATGGTAAAGGGAATGATCAGAGCAAATAAAAAAATATTTAGCGAACTTAGAAAAATGACTATTTCCAAAAGTACAGGGTGACTCATATGGTAAAGAATCTTCCATCCCTGCATCAGGAAGATACCCTGAAAAAGGGACTGGCTACCCACTCCAGTATTCTTGCCTAGAGGATTCCATGGACAGAGGAGCCTGGTGAGCTACAGTCCAGGGGGTTGCAAAGAGTCTGACATGACTGAGCAACTAACAACAAAAGTACAGGAGGAGTATTTCAGAAGTTGTAAAAGGGTACCAGATTGATTAGAACTGAGGATATAAAGGCTTAAAGGAATGAATTCCAGGAGATGGCTGTGCTAAAAGTCCTGGGTGCCTTGTGTGTTGAGTATAAAAATAAATAAGAGCTAGTTGGCTTCCATTGCCTTAAAACTTAGGTGAACACTTTTGGGAAAAAAAAAAAAAAATCTGTAATCCAAGAATCATTGTTACTTCTTTCGCCAATCAGCCTTGAATTTTAAAAGTTGGTTTTAAGTACATATTTTATTCAGAATTTTAGACATTCTTTATTGGGAGAGTTTCTTAAAACAATCTCAAGAATCCTAATTATGTATTCATTTAAAAATGATTCAACACTTCTGGATGCTTTATTTCTACCAGACAACTTATTATTTGCTCCATCTGATTTTCATGAACCAAACCACCATCTGAGGGCTAAGGTATTACCCAGCCAGTATTGGATTGTTTCCGATTGAGTTTGCCCACTCACCCATCCTATAACAAAAAGGTAGATTCTGTTACCAGTATTCTGAAAATATACAGTAACAATAGCATCTCTTAGTTGTAAATGTTGGGGTTTTTGTTGTTGTTGTTTTGTTTGATAAGCCAGGAATGAAAGAAAGATTATGTAATCTGAGAGAATAACCTAAGAGACAGGGAAGCTTAATATCACTTTTTGAAAAATGATTTGGTCAGAAAGCATTCTGATAAAATTTTAGTGTTTCTTGTGGCATGTGCACTGCAGACATGAGAAGAAAAGCTTTGGTCTTAGTGTGTGTTTGCACGGGGGTGTGTATCAGTGTGCAAGATATATGTATTCATTTAGAATTTTCTCCAGAAAGGATATTCCTCATTTATCAGGATAAAAACAACAGCTTACCCTTAGGAGTTTGATCCAAGAGTTAAGTGTCATTTTATATTAAAGAAAAAAAAGTCAGTATTATTTTGAACCTCATGCACAGAGGTAAGTAATCCTTGTCAGCTTACTTCATCCTCTACCAAAAAACAAAACAAAGCAACAACAAAATAAAACCCACTTATAACTGTAGAAGCCTGCACCTATGGCTGTCTTATTTACCATATCTAAGATGTCTCTACAAGTCTCTCTTCTAGAATTTCTAAGAAAATTGGGTTTTAATATAGCTTATTTAGCCAGAAATTGGTTACATGAAGGTGCTTAACTTTTCTTTCCTAGATACACAACAAATAAAGTTTAATTTCCTATCATCTAGATTTATATATTCTCAGGGAAAACAATTAATGAGAAAAGATGCCCATTAAACTGTGAGTAGTCATTACCTCTGGACAAATAGATGATCAAAGAAGAGTGGAACCCTCAGATTGATTTTATACTCTGAAAAATGTAGACTTAAGCATGCATTTTAATATTACAAACTGAAAACCTCAAGTTTTAAAAATTCACACTAGTCCATGGGGTCGCTGGGAGTCAGACATGACTGAGCGACTTTCCTTTCACTTTTCACTTTCATGCATTGGAGAAGGAAATGGCAACCCACTCCAGTGTTCTTGCCTGGAGAATCCCAGGGACAGGGGAGCCTGGTGGGCTGCCATCTATGGGGTCGCATAGAGTCGGACATGACTGAAGTGACTTAGCAGCAGCAGCAGCAGTTATGTTAGAAGCAGATTATGATACTTGAAGACAAAAACATACAAATAAATGTGGAGAAAATCACACTTGAACTCAGCTGAATCGTTTAGTGAAATAAATGTATGAAAATGAAAGGCTAGTCAACCATCTTGCTGCCCCCAGGGAAACCAGAAAATTGGTGTTAATTCCCTTCTGGGCCTTTAATCAGAAGTGATTGCAGCAGATACCAAAGAAGCCATGGTGTTGATCTAAAATGATTACCAAAAAAGTTCACTTTTTGATCTCCATTCAGATTAGAGTACAAAGCAGGGATCGATACTCATCGAAAGTTAATACAGTGATTAAATGCTCTTTCTTTGTATTTCCTACTGTATTAGTCTTCCTGTTATGTTATTTAGAACTAGGTTGAAACAATATAAATGGAGCAATGACACTTCTGTAATGACCTATAATAAGCCATCTATCTTCAATCTACATGTTTTCCACAATTTAACTAAACCTTAACATAAAATCACTTTCTTTATGAACTTTATGTGCTCTTACACATAAACCATTACCCTATGGGCTAATGGGCCTCAGCCATTTGGGAAAGAAATTTGATTTGCAATAGCAGAAGTTTCGCATATAAAGCAATGAATGCTTTTAGTTTAGAAAAAAAGCAATGACAGGTGGTGGGCAATCTGAAATGATTCAATTCAGCCAGTTTTTTAAAAATCTATTTTTCATGTGGAACATCAAAATGCTTTTGCTTTGACTCATCGTGGCTGCTACAACAGTTTGTTTTAAAATTTCTGAAGTAAATGTCATTATAATGATAGAGGCCATGTCTTAAACTTGAATGTCATCTAATATTTGTAATGTTTTGATTTTAGTCATATCTGGGAAATTATAAACACTAATTGAAAAAATTCACATACTCCCTGTGTTCAAATATCTTTATTAAGTTATCTTTCATTATTATGAAACTATATATTTGTAAAAGCTTGAGTATTATTATGTTGACTCAATTTCTGTATAATTGAATATTTTCCAAGTTACAGTAATCTAGTAAAATCACATAGAAGAGAACAGCAAGCAAAACATACCTAACTATCCACATTTAGAAATATTCTTTCTGTAATGCTTTTGTTGGTCTAATGCTTTTGTTGGTCTAATCAGTGACATCTTAAAAAAATAAGTAAATTTTAGAAGTACATTTTAGAATACATTTTATGAATACATTTGCCTCAATGGTTGATAGAATAACAAACTTTAAGTTGCTTTGATTGTTCAACCTTTGTTTCTTAGTACTTTAGAAAAGTACTCTGTGATTAGTAAGAAAGGAAAAATTAATTGGGACAGTGAGGCAAAAAAAAAAAAAAAAAAAGTGCCAGTAAAATAAAAAGCAGTAAATAATGTAACTTGGATATATGTTTGTTAACCATTTGTCAAAGAAGATAATAACATAAAAATAAACATGTACTGATTTTCTTTCCCAATTTACACATTTCCCAAAATCTCTTTAAAATTGATTTAGGAAAATAGTAACTCTGATTAAGTGTAAATGTGTAAAAATAAATGAAATCAATTATTTCTTTTCCTAGAATATTTTTTCCAGAATTACATGGTATTAATTGTACATATTCCTTCACATTTTATAAAATCCTTGTAAGTAATTATATAAAATTCTGAATTTCTATCCATTAAGTAATTCACCTAAGCAAATCATGAAGAATGACACCAGTTTCATCAGAAAACCAGCAGAATCTTATCTACTCACTTAGCTCCTCTCAGATTTATGATTTTCTTTCTTTGGCAGCTATTGATTGATTTGTCCTACTAATATCTTCCTGGTCCTTGTGAAGGATTTTTTTGGATTTTCTTGAATGACATTCATTTAAACTACCTAGTAGTATATCCTCCTTAACTCATATTTTAAATATATATATATATATATATACGTATATAAAATTTTGATTTATTTACAGATACTATTCCAATCCAGATATTGGGTTTTCCAATCATATTCTTCTTTCCATGATTTGGAAGACATATATAGAATAGCATGAGGTAGCTGCAATTTTTTTGTTTTTCCTAACTCTGTTGGTGAGTATTATCATGGATGCTGCTCATTTTTTGTAGAAGCTATAGCAGAATTTTTAATAGGATTATGAAAGAATACATGGGCATCCATTTTGATGGAGTGAATTGTTAGTTTAGTCTATATGTTAGCTTCCAGATTTCATGACTCAGTGTGGCCAGACTAGAAGCTCATGATGAGACAGATCTGTGGAGTCTTTATATACATACATACATACATACATACATACTAGGTCCTTAGTATTGATCCTGCTCCATAATCCACCTAAAGATTCAATAAATATCAGTCACCTAAGTTAAATCCCTCTCTGTCATCTGCAACTTTATCACAACAATATACCTTTCTGCCCAGTTAGGACTCATAAAATGGACAGGAAGGACTAAATAACTCCCTCTACTGTTGAGTATGTTGGAAACGTATGCATACCTTGCTGAGTGTGGAAATCATTACCATTTCAGTATTTCCCTGAATTACTGTACATGATGACCTTGTTGTTGTTAGTCACTAAGTTGGGTTCAACTCTTTGTGACCCCATGAACTGTAACCAGCCAGGCTCTTCTGTCCACGGGGATCCTTCAGGCAAGATTATTGGAGTGGGTGGCCATATCCTCTTCCAGGGGATCTTCCTAAGCCAGGGATCAAACCCACATTTCCTGCATTGAAAGCAGATTCTTTTTATCAGGGACGCCCTGCATAAAGATTTGCAGAACCTCAATGTCTTGGTTCTCTCATCCTTGACTATTTTCTTCATTCTGAAAAGGGCTTCTCTGAAGCTTCTTTATTGGACAATATGTGTGTGTGTGTGTGTGTGTGTGTGTGTGTGTGTGTGTGTGTGTGTGTATGGAACCAGAGAGCAACAACTGGGCAACTTGTGTTAGTTTTAGAACTTTGAAACTGATCTAGGGCACATGGAATCATGCTTTTTAATTAAACACATACATGCTGTGCTGTGCTTAGTTGCTCAGTTGTGTCTGACTCTTTGTGACCCCATGGACTGTGCCCTGCTAGGCTCCTTTGTCCATGGGGATTCTGCAGGCAAGAATACTGGGAGAATGGCATTGAAACATATATAAGATCATATATAAGAAACGAATCGCCAGTCTAGGTTCAATGCAGCATACAGGATGCTTAGGGCTGGTGCACTGGGATGACCCAGAGAGGTGATATGGGGAGGGAGGTGGGAGGGGGGTTCAGGATGGGAACTCATGCACACCCATGGTGGATTCATGTTGATGTGTGGCAAAACCAATACAGCATTGTAAAGTAAAATAAATAAACAAAAAGAAAAAAAAAGAATACTGGAGTGGGTAGGCATGCCCTCCTCCAGGGGATCTTCCCAACCTAGGGATTGAAATCAGGTCTTCTGCATTGCAGGCAGATTCTTCACCATCTGAGCCACCAGGGAAGCCCATGAATACTGGTGCGAATAGCCTATCCCTTCTCCAGGGGAAATTCCTGACCCAGGAGTCAATCTAGGGTCTCCTTCAATGAAGGTGGATTCTTTACTAGCTGAACTACCCAGGAAGCCCCAAACACACACATACATGACTGAAAACACAGAATGCATAGGCTATTCAAACAGGCAATTGCAATTTTAGAGTTTGTTAAATGTTCTTCAAGTTTGTGAGCTACTCTTGTTAGTCCTCATTTTGATAAGGACAAATCTTAATAAATGTGTTGATATGTTCAATAAATATCAGTTGAGCACTAAATACTTGCCAGGGCACTATTCCATGTCCTGTCGGGGAGTCACTGAGTTATTCTAATGATGAAAATAGTGTGATTAACTCTGTGCTTTAAAAAGACCTCTGGATCCAGTGTGGAGAACTGATTGAAACTAACAAACACTGGAGATGAGAAGATCGGTTAAGAAGGTTATTGAAGCAACACAGTATAGCAATGATTGGGACCTGAAGTAAGACAGTGGTCAGGGCAAAAATAGATGGATTCCCTCAGTAATAAAGAGGCAGGAGCAGTAGGACTTTAAGGGTGATTAGATGCATGGTTGAAGTAAAGAGGTTGAAGGAGGAAAGAAAACCAAGTATTACATCTAAGTTAATTCCTGAGCTACTGATTGTATGAGGGGTATCATACACTGTGCTAAGAAACAGGGATAGAAATAAATTTTGAGTCATTTTTAGAGTTAGATAATTGTGCCACTGATTTTTTTTTAATATATGTCATAAAAACTTCAAATATATTTGAAAGCAGATAGAGCAGTACCACAGTACCATGTATTCTCATAAATAGAATAGTACAATTTATTGACATAGACTTATCATGCAATTTCAGCAAGATTTGTCACATGTATTTATCTATTTGTTTTTCATCTTGAACCTCTTTTAAAGCAAGTGGCAAGCATATCTTTTTTAGGCCATACTTTAGTAAACAGTATGCATTTTTAAAACTAAGGCCATTTATTTTTATATAACCACAATATCATTTTCGTACTTAGTAAAATTGATAATAATTCTTTAATTCATCTACTGTGCAGAGAACTGTGATACATATATGGTTAAGTGAAGTTGCTGAGTCATGTCCGACTCTTTGCGACCCCATGGACTGTAGCCTACAAGGCTCCTCTGTCCATGGAATTTTCCAAGCAAGAGTGCCGGAGTGGTTGCCATATCCTTCTCCAGGGGATCTCCCCCACCCAGGGATCGAACTCAGGTCTCCCGCATGGCAGGCAGACGCTTTACCATCTGAGCCACCAAGTAGATTAACATAAAAATGCACAAATCTGAATTGTACATTTAGTGATTTATCTTAAACTCATCTCTATAACCACCACCTAGATTAAGAAATAACACACTGTTATCACATTAGATCTCCATTCTTGCCTCTGTGAATTAGGCCTTGCTCTCTTTTACTTATATATGACCATAACTTTGATTTCTAAAACTATTGACTGTTATTTATATAAATGGAATAACATGTTAGGCATTATTTTATAACTGACTTCTTTCATCCAGTCTAATGTTTATGATATTATTCCATATTGTTTGTGTGTATTGCAGTTTATTCATTTTTATTACTGCATGCTATCCAATCATGTAATACACAATTATTTATTTATCCAACATACTGATGATAGTCATTTGATTTGTTTCTAACAGAGATAATAATACTTCTATGAATATTATTGTTGATGTCTTTTCTTATACATACAAATGCATTTCTCTTCTTTATGTACTTAGGAGTACATACACAGTCATAGAAATATATTTAAGCTTAGTTTGAAACTTAAAAGTTTTCCAAAAGTCATAACAGTTTTTCACTCCTATCTGTAATTTGTGAAGAGTCCCAGTTGCTTCACTTCCTTTGAATATTTGGACTTGTTTGCATTTGTTTCTACCCATTATGATTTTGCTTAGTGCTGTTTAATTGTGTCTTAATTTTAATTTTCTCAGAGATAATTAAGAATTCACCTCTCTGCCCAGATGCATTGGTTGGATTGCTTAAATAAAGTTCCTATCTAATTCTCTTGATAATTTATAATTAGGTTTGTCAATTTCTTATTGATGAAAGTTCACTTTTATGTTTATAATCTCTTTCTCAGTACATATGTTGCTAATTTTTTTTCCCTTTTCACTCTCTTAAAGATTATAAAAAACATAATGGTATATTATCATTTAGAAAGTTTTGTTTAGTTTTCTTTTCATAGTTATATCCATGAAATAGATGGCATTAATATTAGGGTAAAGTTTGAAGGAGATATCAAGATTCTTATTTTTTATATGATCAGACAATAAACCCAACAACATTTATTCAATGACTATCCTTTTACCAATATATTTTTTTACTCATTTTTACATAATATTAATATCTATGAAAGTCTGAGCATGTCTATTTCATCTATAAATTGTGTTTCAGTTCCTAGAATGATGAGTGATATATATATAAATGCTATGAGCTAATTATTTTTTTCTATTAAAACCAACCTTAATCTTAATGATAAAAGACACAAAACATTTATACTGCACTTCTCTTCCCCAGTGTCACAAACACCCTACCTATATTTACCACAATTTTCTGCTAAAACTCTTACCTACAAATTTGGAGCTCAGGTAAGATATACATATTTGTACCTGAAGTATATCTGTTACTGAAGAGTCCGTAGGGTAAAAAACGGAGAATAAAATATTCTGACCAAGAGGAACATGGTCTCTATATATTGTTTGTTTGTTTTCTTTTTGGTATAGATGGACTCATAAGATACTACAGAAGAATCTTAAGAGATAATAAAGACAAAGGATATAGTTCAACAGTTAAAGAAATACAGTTAAGCAATGGAAATAATGAGACTTCCAGATGCATTTTCTTTGGATACACTTCATCTTTTCTCTTGTTACTTACATATTTCCTCTCTTATTTAAATTGCCTTAACCTTTTTGATACTAGTTATCATCTTCATTTGTTAAAACTATTATACATAAAGATGAAAAAAATAAATGCACAAAATGCAGAGTTGAGGTAGCAAATAAGAACTTGACTGATGTTGCTTATTGGATATTATCGGACTTTACTACTATAAATCCTATTTTGTTTTTAACTTATGAAAGTACCAAGATTTACATCTTTTGTCTTATAAATATTGATTGCACATTTGTTTGATACCATAATGGTTTTCTGACATTTTAAATTTATAGATATAACATCCACATTTTGGGCAATCAAATATATCATCCATACTGATTTTTGGAAGTGTATGGAATTGTATGTTTGAATGTAAAGGGATGATCTTGTAGGCAAATGTGAATATGAACATTATTTCCTTTTTCTTGGCTTTGTGTATAGAGATCTTCAAATCATACTCCAGTTGCTTTAGGTGCTTGTTGACATAACTTCTAAAGCAGACAGGTCTGAGTTATAATCATGTTAAGGGCAATCTAACAAAGGTTTCAGGAAAGTGGAGATTGGACATTTATTGAATAGCTGTATGTGCCAGATATCAGATGTTTTCACACACAGTCTCTCCTACCATCAATCATTACACCCTATTTGTTCTTCCTACTAAATATATCTTGATCTACCCTTTTTTCTTCATAACACTACCTGGCTTTGAATTATTTCAGGTACAAATCATCACTCTTTCTTGGGATACTCCTATTATTTTCTAACTACTCTTCTTGTCAAGAAGCTTTATTTCAAGACTCCACTATTAGTAATTCTCTTTCCAAATTACAGATTTAACCATGTTTTCATGTGTCTCTCAAAATCATAAGTCATTTGCCTATGGAACAAATGACATAGATTATTCCTGACCTACTCACAGTCCTCATTTTCCATAATGTTTACTAATTCTACTTTTCCTTTTCTCTTTTCCAACCCAAATGCATCTAGTGGTCTAATTAATTACAACTTCTGGTTTATAAGTTCCATTTATTCTGTCTCCTAGTTCATCTTTCTCTGACATTTCTGCCACTTGCCCTTCACAACTTTCTCAACCATTCAAGTTGTGAGTTACACTCTTCTCAATATTCTCATAGCACATAGTCAATATTAATCACTGCACTACAAAGATCTTTGAACCTCTATCTAAGTAAATTTAGCCTTTAAAAGAAAAATACAAATTTCATATATATCCAAATTTCTCTGAAAGATGAATCAGATTATTTCATAAAAAGATTTTTCCATGAGATCCATGGAAATATTAAGCTATTCATTCTATTTTTTAATCTCTATAATCATATACAAGATTCTAAATTACTTTAGACTTAACTTTCCTCAAAGGATTCCCAGTGCTAGTGGTAAAGAATCCACCTGCCAATTCAGGAGCCATGAGAGACATGGTTTTGATCCCTGAGCCAGGAAGATCCTCTGAAGTAGGAAATGGCAACCAACTCCAGTATTCTTGCTTAGAAAATTCCATGGACAGAGGACCCTGTCAGGCTACAGTCAGTCCATGGGGTTGCAAAGGAGTCAGACATGACTGAGCACACACACATTACCTGTAAACACAAGTGCTCTTTGCCCATCTTATTCTTCTATAACTTTCCTCATTGTAAAATTATTAAATTGGAATAATATCTTGAAATATTAATCTGTTTCCTTCCTTCTATGCAATCCTCCACCAGTTCAGTCAAATAAATTCATTTAGTCAGGTAAGACTAAGATTGATCAGTTTTTCTTAAATTAATAATATATCTTATCTATCTGACAGAATTTTGAAATCATGGCACAGAATCTTTAAAGCAAATATTTTATTTTGTAACAGTGAGGTTTATGAAGTAGAGAATGTGTTTATAACCTAAAGCTAAGTCATGAAAAATTTAGGTTTACAATTTGAAGAAAAGGTGAAGGAGGTACAGATGTGTGGATCTCCAAAAACTGCCACCATCCACTCTGTTGCTGCTGCTGCTAAGTTGCTTCAGTCGTGTCCGACTCTGTGCGACCCCATAGACGGCAACCCGCCAGGCTCCCCCATCCCTGGGATTCTCCAGGCAAGAATGCTGGAATAGGTTGCCATTTCCTTCTCCACTCTGTTACCTAGGGCCAAATTTCAATGGAAAGATAATAGAAGGTTCTGGAAGCTTGATAATCAGAAATTAAGGAACAAGTGCTCAGTTTCAAAATTACTTATTTTGAACAAAAGCAAGATCCTTAAGATTTCCTTCCAGAGTCTTACAAAATTCTCACCCAATAAGAAATGGCAGTGTGTGTTCTCTTTATTTCCATGATATTTTTAGGATCAAATCAGGATGGTGAACCTGCTTTATGAACTGCAACATATAAGGGAATTTTTCACATGATCTTGAAATCTTGAAGATCAAGAGATGATGACTTAATTTCAAATCATTTTTATACCCATAACTCATTTCATTAATTTATCAAAATATTACATAAAATATTTATTTATATTCAGTATTTAATAAGGCATGAGCAAAACAAGAGGGAAATATGAGGAGTTTTACCCTTGTATCATCTCAAATACTTAGGCAAGTGGATTGGGCAATGAAAGAGTTACACACTGATAAAACACTTCTTTATATATAGTCTTGTGGTTTCAGCAGATCATAGATCCTCACTAGTTGTTATATATTCTATATTTCTGACGGTGATTTCTTTTTTGTTGTTGGTACTTTGTAAAATCATCTTAGAAATGTCCATACATCTTCCTTTCTCACTGTTTACTTTTCTGTGCCTTTCCAAGGCAATTCTCTCTCAATCTAGATTCTTAAGTAGATATCTAAAAAGCAAAGATGACAAAATATTTCCTTGGCTCAAGCTAAATTTAAACATAAATGACATAGAAATTTGACTATTATCAAATAAATAGATCCATTGAGATAACCAAACAATGTCAGAACAAAGAAAATCAAATTTCCTAGACTGAAAAAAGAAAATGGATAGTTGCCATATGCTCACTTCTCTTTCCACTGTGTATGTCAAACTAATTGCCAGTGACAGTGCAATGTGTAATCGTCTCAGTAGCCCTGCATATGACTTAAAGATGCTTGTACACTCAGAAATTTTAGTTCCAGAAATAAAAATAGAAATGTATTTTTATGTGGATGTATATTCCATTTTAATAAGTGACAAAGTTTGTTTTGGTTTTGAAATGATGGTTGTCAAATAGAAAGCTGTCATTTAAGAAACTGAGAAATCTTTCTTGCAACCCTATGCATAATTCCTAGCTAGATCCAGAGTCAAGGAACAGAAAAAGAAGAGATGGAGGAGGGTAGTGCCCTTTTTCCCACTATGTCACTTCTAATTCATGGCTTTTCTTTTTAGGTCCTCAGTCATTTTCTCCCAGGTTAGGCACCAAAGAAGAGTGTGTCAGACTGTGGGAAAAGGAGATGTAGTAAGTTTCAAAAATAAAATAGTACCTATTTAATATCATTTTGTGGCAAAAGTAAAGATAATGAATTCAAAAACTTCATGATAAAATTGTTAAATTACTATTTTTTAAATAATTTGGATAAGATAACTTATTTACTAAGCACATGATTAAATACTTAAATTCTGGTCATCTGAGGCAAAAGTAAAGTTAACTTTTCAATTGTGCAATTGTTGGTGCGTTTATTTTTGACTTTCAGTCTTGGGTATCCCTGTGTTTTCAGTATTTATACTTAAAAAAAAAAAACTTGCACTGGAATACTTTAATAATCTCAAATACACATGAATGATTACTTTCTCCAGGATGTGTCCATTCAAGATAATTTAAGAATGATTCCATCTTTATAGTCTTATTTCCAACAGACCTTCACATCTTTCCTGTGATTCATATCAATAAGTAAATTCTACTGACAGACTCCAAGTTTCCCCTCTTCTGTGTCTTTGATCTTGCTTTCCCCTGAGGAATCTTTGCCTGGCCTCACAACGGAAGGTATGAGGGAGCCTTATTCAACTGTCCTCTTTCCTACTATCATTTTCATATTGTGGGCCTTCGTCAGCTCTTGCTTGGACTTATTTATTGATTCTGACTCCAGCTTGGTATTATGCAGGATGATCACATCTGCTATTGCCTATGTGTTTTATCAGAAGAGCAAAATATACCTGTTGCTCCTTTGATTAAAATCCTCTACCAACTACAGAAAAATTACAGACTTCTTATAAAACGAAGTCTCCATCAGTTCAGTTCGGTTCAGTTCAGTTCCTCAGTCATGTCTGACTCTTTGGGAACCCATGGATTGAAGTCTCTGCAATTTGGGCCAAATCATGCATATAGTTTCATGTCTCAGATGTCCTGACAGTAAGTCTCTTACTGTATTAATCCTGAGTCACTTGTATATTTACTTTCATATCTTGCTGTAGCTTATCTCTCCTCACTGCCTAGTGCCCACCTCCTCTGTATCTGCAACTGGAAAATGTACTACTAAACTTTCAAAACAGAAATTTGCCATAGGCAAAATTCTATGACGGTCATCAATATTTCTGCCCTGAGTCCACATACCTTGTAAAATCCATGGAACTTGTGAGTATGATGGATTTCATTCCCAGATCAAGTTTTGTGATAAAGCACAGCTGACTTTAAGAAAACAAGACTATCTTCAGTGGTAGAATCTAATTAGATAAAGCCTTAACATGAGAAGGACTCAACCTGAGGGAGATTCTCCTGAGCTGACATTGAACTTGGTGGGGGGAAAATGGCATGGAATATGAGAGATCTCTAAAAGCTCAGAGTGGTACCTGAGTAACAGCTGGCAATGGAATGGGAAATCAGTTTCACAACTGCAAAGAACTGAATTTTGCCAAACCACATGAGCTTAGAAAGAAACTCACATTCCATATGCAAACACAACCTGGCTCATATCTGTATGTTTGTATTGTAAGACCCTGAAGAGAGAATCAGTTCAATTGTGACGACTTTTGTTCTGGAGACACTGTGAAATAATAAATGAATGGTAAAACCACTAAATTTGTGGTGCTTTTTTATGCAACAATATTAAATAGATACACATTTCAATATAATTTCTGAAAGGATCTTATCTCCATCCACAGACTGAGCTAAATGCCCATTCTTTGCCTTCCTTCCAATTGCCTTTTCAGTATCATAGTTAGATAGAACTCTTTTTTCTTCACACACTCAAAGAATAACTGTAACTCCAGCTTAGAGTTTTTGCATAGGGCATATAAGATTTGTAATTAGGTTACACCTAGTGCAATGAAGAAACAAACTATGACAGATATTCTATATGCATATAGATATAGATGCCTACAGAAAAGAAATTATTTTCCAGATTTTTTAATGTAAATATTTACTACTGATATAATAGCACCCAAATCCTGGTTTCCAATACTGCCCTCCAATAAAAGGAATAATGACCCCTTAGAGAAATGGATAATTCAAGGACAGGCAATATATAAGAGGATCTTGAAGCATCTTGCATGACTCAAATTAAGAAACTAAAAAATAAGAAACAAAAAATGAAATAGATAAAATAAACAATAATAAATATAAATCAAAAGCACATAAAAACCGACTGAAAGAATTTGCACTGGCCTAAACTGGAACATTCAAAAAAGCAAGAGAGTTCCAGAAAAAAACATCTATTTCTGCTTTATTGACTATGCCAAAGCCTTTGACTGTGTGGATCACAATAGACTGTGGAAAATTCTGAAAGAGATGGGAATACCAGACCACCTGATCTGCCTCTTGAGAAACCTATATGCAGGTCAAGAAGCAACAGTTACAACTGGACATGGAACAACAGACTGGTTCCAAACAGGAAAAGGAGTACGTCAAGGCTGTATATTGTCACCCTGCTTATTTAACTTCAATGCAGAGTACATCATGAGAAACACTGGGCTGGAAGAAGCACAAGCTGGAGTCAAGTTTACTGAGAAATATCAATAACTCCAGATATGTAGATGATACCACCCTTATGGCAGAAAGTGAAAAGGAACTAAAAAGCCTCTTGATGAAAGTGAAAGAGGAGAGTGAAAAAGTTGGCTTAAAGCTCAACATTCAGAAAATGAAGATCATGGCATCTGGTCCCATCACTTCATGGGAAATAGATGGGAAACAGCGGAAACAGTGTCAGACTTTATTTTGGGGGGCTCCAAAATAACTGCAGATGGTGATTGCTGCCATGAAATTAAAAGACGTTTACTCCTTGGAAGGAAACTTATGACCAATCTAGATAGCATATTGAAAAGCAGAGACATTACTTTGTCAACAGAGCTCCATCTATTCAAGGCTGTGGTTTTTCTAATGGTCATGTATGGAAGTGAGAGTTGGACTGTGAAGAAAGCTGAGTGCTGAAGAATTGATGCTTTTGAACTGTGGTGTTGGAGAAGACACTTGAGAGTCCCTTGGACTGCAAGGACATCCAACTAGTCCATCCTAAAGGAGACCAGTCCTTGGGTGTTCATTGGAAGGATTGATGCTGAGGCTGAAACTCCAGTACTTGGGCCACCTCATGCGAAGATTTGACTCATTTGAAAAGACTTGATGCTGGGAGGGATTGGGGGCAGGAGGAAAAGGTGACAACAGAGGATGAGATGGCTGAATGGCATCATCAACTCGATGGACATGAGTTTGGGTGAACTCCAGGAGTTGGTGATGGACGGGGAGGCCTGGTGTGCTGCGATTCATGAAGTCGCAAAGACTCAAATATGACTGAGCGACTGAACTGAACTGAACTGAAATCTGACTCAAAAAAATATCATAATTATACAAATCACATCATAAACTTTCTAATTTACCAACATGCCCCAAATAAAGTCAAAGAATCTATGCTGAAGAAATTTCTGCCTCACCTTTTGATACACTAAGTTCTGCTCAAGAATCTAAAATTCTGGAGTCTGTGTTAGATAGCATAATGGTGAAAACATAACTCCAAACTTAGAAATACAAAAGCAAGGAAATATTTTAAATCTGGTTAATTCTATGAACTTCTAGTGCCACTTAGTTAATAAGGTGTTGAGCAAAAGCAGTTGGAATTCCTATGACTATACTGTGAATTAAATTTTCCTAAAACTAACCACAAAATATTTTTTTACGTTGGTGAATATTTTGTTCAATAGCTCAGAGTTCTATTCCCATTGAACACTGTCTAGCTTTGAACATGGAATACTGGTTTTGCACTTTGCTTTCCTGACTTTTGCTATGCCATTTGTAAATTGGTAGCCTCAATCTGGATGACCTCTTTTATTACCAATTTTTAATTTCTGTAAAATTTTAAACTTCTGCCTTCAGAAATTGACTTTCTTGCTGCCCAATGATAATCATAAAGTACATTTAATAAGTGAGAATAAGAAATATATGAAATCACCAAATACTTGTGTTAGATAACAGAATGGGTAGTGTCACTATTAACAGACACTACAGGAAGATCAATATTTGATGGAGTAAACAAGGGTAACACTGCAATCAGGTCTAAAAGGATGCTAAATCACTAAATATAGAAACTAGAAACATAGATCTTGAAATTATCTTCAAGCAGAATCCAAGTTCCTCCATTAAGAGTTACAAATCCATGCTTATCTTCTAAAGATACTAATAAGTAAATGAAAACATAAAATAAAAAAAGAAAAAGAAAGGAGTAACAAGCAATTTCTTTTCATGTATTTTTCACAATCCATATTTATTTTGTAATCCTATAATTTTCTTAAGGTATTAATATACTGACCTGTTTTATTTTTTCCAGTGAAAGTTTTTCTTGGATGAGGGCTTGAAAACTGGGTGTCTTTAAAATTTACTATGGTTCCCATTACTTCAAAAAATGAACACTTCATTGCTATCTCATTAATGAAACTGAGTTTGGAAACAAGTAAATATAGGTCATTAAATGTGCATGTGTGCTAATGTGTGCACACGTGTACTCAGTTGCTCAGTCATATCTGACTCTTTGAAACTCCATGGACTATAGTCTGCCAGACTCCTCTGTCCATGCAATTCTTCCAGGCAAGTATAGTAGAATGGGTTGCCGTTTCCTACTTCAGGGGTACTTCCTGACCCTGCATCTCTTGTGTTTCCTGCACTTGCAGGCAGATTCTTTACCAATGCACCAGCTGGAAATCCCATAGGCCATTAAATATAAACTATTAATAGGCCAATATCGCTGTACATTCTACATAATGGAGAATTTAACAAGTGACTCTATGTGGAGGCTATTGACTTCTAGGGGAGGAAAAATGTTGTTCAGAAGTTCTTAGTATGATTAAATATAAACATTAGTGCTGTGTTACCAGAAGGAATAATGATCAGAATAAATCATCTTATCATGAAGGTAAATTAAATAATATAGCAAATATGATAATGAACTCAGTGAAAGAGCTTTCTATGTTTTAGTTTTATGTTCAGGATTTTTATTCCTGAAAAAATTAGGAGTTTGGGATTAACATTTATGCACTACTATTTATAAAACAGACCATCAGCAAGGACCTACTGTATAGCACAGAGAACTCTACTCAATATTCTGTAATATCTATATGGGAAAAAAACCTGAAAAAGAATGGATATTTGTGTATGTAAAACTGAGTCACTTTGCTGTACACCTGAAACTAAAACATTGTAAATCAGCTATACGCCAATATAAAATAAAAATTTTAAATGATATATAGAAAATTTCTATTTTACAAATTGTAATTATCAGAAATGTCCAATATTGCCTACTTCTTGGCTGGATGATTTTCCTCATGACTAATATACTTACCTCCTAGACTCACACCAATCTTAAACATCTTCTTTCTACTGAGCTATCTTCCAGCATCTTTTAATGAAATCTCTTGGTTTCATCTCCATTTTACATTCACTGACTCTTATATTCTTAATATTTCCCTAATGGTCTGAATTTCTTATTTCACTGGTCACGCATTTAACACTCTTAGCAAGGAAACGATCTTTTGCTTGTATCGAGACTTTCTTTAAATGTCTCTCTGTCAACAAGCTTTACCAAATTTCATACTGATCTGTTTTCATCTCATCATCTTTTCTCAAATCTCTTTTCATTCTTGAAATTTTTTATACAACTTGCTTTAATATAGCTTCTGTCTTTCTAACCAGTACTTCACTAGAATAGTGATAGAGATGGTAACATAATGACTAAGGAGAGAAGGATAAACTGCTCTGAGGCCATATGACATTGTTTTGAGTCTTAAATAAATACACAAGAAGGATAATCTCATTATAAGTAGGTTACAGGAAACATAAACTTTTGTGTTTCATTGACACTAATTAACAATTAATGGAAAACTATAGTGCCAAATAGTGAATAGTGAGTAACCATGCCCAACACATTCCCAAAGGTCATAAAAATCATTATCATTATACACTCACTATTTATTAGCATACTTTGAGAAATACCCTCTAGGATCCCTTAACAACAGGCATCATGCACTTTATTATATGAATCTATTTGATAACAACACTGAACAGTAGTAGAACAACTAGGAGGTTGAGACTTAAGACAGGAATGCATTTAATAAGGATTTCAGAATATGTCAGATTCAAAATTGGTATACATGAGAACATGGAAGGAGTTGAATCTACACAGCAGGATAATAAGATTGGGTGGCTCAAAGGGATGAATCTTGTGGAATTCCAGATGGAAGTTATTAATATAATGGTGGTACCCAGAAGTATCAATATCTCATATTTCAAATTATGTCACAATTTTCCAAAGGGAGATAATGGAATAAATTCTTCTATACTGATACCTATGGAGTACCCACATTGCTTTTTAACACAGAATATCTCCACTAGATTATAAGAACTACCCTTAATTTTATTAAATTTTTAATTGTAAATCAAATTTTAAGATGTGCTGAACATATAAAAATTATTTATAATATTTATTTATATGTTGCCAATGACCTCCAGTTTTTTACAGTGGCTACAAAAGATGAGAAGGATAAAAACAAGTAAAAATGAATAAAAAACAGGAAAAAAATGAACAAGAGAGCATGTAAATGTGAGACAGTGGTCCTATACTACCCAATGAGAAAATTATTATAAAAGTAAAGTAAAGTTAAAAGTTAAAAGAACATTAAAAAATCTGAGAACACAGATGTACAGAACAGTCTTTTGGACTCTGTGGGAGAGGGAGAGGGTGGGATGATTTGAGAGAATGGCATTGAAACATGTATAATATCATATAAGAAATGAATCGCCAGTCTAGGTTCAATGCAGGATACAGGGTGCTCGGGGCTGGTGCACTGGGATGACCCAGAGGGATGGTACGGGGAGGGAGGTGGGAGCAGGGTTCAGGATGGGGAACACGTGTGCACCCATGGCAGATTTATGTTGATGTATGGCAAAACCAATACAATATTGTAAAGTAAAAAAAAATAAAATAAAAAATAAAAAGACTCTGACTACCACCTTAAAAAAAAAATCTGAGAAGTATCCAAGAGTAGACAAACACAGGAGGAGAGTTTTATCCCAAACAACTGAATATGGTAAGAATAAGAATTGAATTTTCCTTTATCCAGGACACTAACAAACCCCCAGAGCTATGGCTTCTGAAATTACAAGCTGGAAATTTCAGCGCTCACTGTAATAAGTGTTGGATAGAAGTTGAGGGATAGAAAAGCAAGTGGTAACATAAAAGGAAAATGTAGTAGTGTAACATGTACATTAAGGATGAGAACCAGTATGTTACAAGAGAAGAACATTTTAAGTCAAGAAACCTGATTACAAAAGTGTAAAAATTCTCAACAAAATATTAGCAGACTAAATTTAAAAACACCATAAAAGGATCATGTATTATAAATGAATGGGAGTTCTTACTGAGATGCAAGGATGGTCCAACATATGTAAACCAACAAATGTGATAAACTGCATTAACAGTATGAAAAATAAAATCACATCATCATCAAAATAGATGCATAAAAAGCATTTGATAAAATTCAACATTCTTTCATGATACAAACTCTAATATACCTCAATGTAATAAAGACTGGCCTACAGCTAGATTTATATTTAGACATTAGAAGTGGAAAATATTTTCTCTAATTTCAGGACAAGGATGCCCACTGGAAGAGTGTTATTCAACATAGCACTGGAAGTCCTAACTCTAGTTAGGACTAATTAGGCAATAAAAAGAAATATAAGGCATCCAAGTAGAAAAACAAAGGCAAAACTGTCTTTACTTGCAGGTGGCATGAAACTATATATAGAAAACAGTAGAAACTCCACTAAAAAAAACTATTGGAATTAATAAACAAATTTAATATGGTGCTCAAAGCCACAGAGAAATCAGAAACTTTGAATATCTCTAACAGCAAAGATATCAAAGAGAAGGTAAACCCTACTTATGTTTATTTATGGGCAAGAAGAGGAGTCATGGTAAATAAACATATACCATTTTAATGTTCTTATATTTTACCTGAAGTAATTAAACATTTACACTAAGTAAATTACTATAGGTAAAATAGTGACAATATTTAGAAATCATCAGATAAATGAAAATGAAATGTTAAAGATGATTAATGCAAAAGAAAAATAAATGGAGAAAATATTAGAGATAATAAAATAGCAAATTTTCAGAGTAAACACAAAAATATCTACAATTGAACTAAATGCAAACTGATGGTCCCAAGAAATAGGCAGGACTGTCATATTAAATAAAAAAGGAAAACCACCTATCTGCTTCAACAGACACATTTTAAATACACAGCACAGAGAGAATAATAGCAAGAAACAGGAAAAAAGATGCTAGATAGAAAATAGCAACAAGTTAGCTTGGGTTGTTCCAAAAATGTCAGGAAAAATAAAATTAAGAATTACTGTAAGAGTAACTTTATAATGGTAATGAATCATTATAACATGGCAATATAATAATTCTAAACTAATAAATTCTGTAACTAATAAACAGAGCATCAATATACATGAAGCAAAAAACTGAAACAAACAATTCTGTGATTTCTTATGATTTTTTCCTATTTGTCCCAACAATCCCACATCTAGGTATATATAAAATTAAAGCTCTGGGAGTTGGTAATGGACAGGGAAGCCTGACATGCTGCAGTCAATAGGGTCGCAAAGAGTTGGATACAACTGAGTGACTGGACTGAACTGCACTGAAAAGAAAATATATGTCCACATAAGGAGCTGCATGATGACATTTATATGACCTTTATAATATTCTCAAACTGGAGTAAACCCAATTGTTCATGAGCTTAAGAACAGAACAAATTGTTTTTTCATAAGCTCATGAACAAATTGTTTTTTCCTCTATGATGAAATACTACTCAGTAATATAAAATAAGTGACTACTAATAAATACAAGTTAGACACAAAAGATTATATATAGTACAATTTATAATGTAAAACTATCTTATAGGAAGTAGATTAATGATGTAAAGAGCTGAAACTCAGGAGAGGAAATTACAGAGGGACACAAGAAGAATTTTGGAGAAATGTTCTATCATAATCATGATTATTGTACCAGAATTTACACAAGTGTGTACATCTGTACCTTAAATGTGGTAAATTTTACTGTTTATAAATCGCATATCAACTTGTAAACTGGAAAGAATTGCAACCAAGGTAAAATTATATTAAGAAAGTGATAGGAAGACAACAGTAGGATTAGTATGCTATTATATAGTTGTTACTCCATCAATCATCTGGCTTAAAATTCTAATCTGTAGCAAAAGATGCCATGATCTAGTACAAATTTATAAGATCTATATGATAAAAATTAATATAAAGTTACAAACCATGTAAAGAAGAAGTTTTCATAATTAATCAATGGAGAAAAAAATTTTGATGATATGGTAGAGGTTTGTAACAATATACAAGCAGCAGTGACCAAATTCATCCCAAAGAAAAATAAATGGAAGAAAGCAAAGTGGTTGTCTGAGGACACTTTACAGATAGCTGAAGAAAGAAGAGAAAGGAAAAGCAAGGGAGAAAGGAAAAGACCCATCCAACTGAATGCAGGTCAAAAAGCAACAGTTAGAACAAGACATGGAAAAATGGACTGTTTCCAAATTGGGGAAGCAGTACATAAAGGCTGATGAAGCAGGGCAAAGACTAACAGAGTTTTGCCAAGAGAATGCACTGGTCATAGCAATCACCCTCTCCCAACAACACAGGAGAAGACTCTACACATGGACACCACCAGATGGTCAACACCAAAATCAGATTGATTATATTCTTTGACGCCAAAGATGGAGAAGCTCTATACAGTCAACAAAAACAAGACCAGGAGCCGACTGTGGCTCAGATCATGAACTCCTTATTGCCAAATTCAGACTGAAATTGAAAGTAGGGAAAACTGCTAGACCATTCAGGTATGACCTAAATCAAATCCCTTAGGATTATACAGTGGAAGTGAGAAATAGATTTAAGGGCCTAGATCTGATAGATAGAGTGCCTGATGAACTATGGACGGAGGTTCGTGACATTGTGCAGTAGACAGGGATCAAGACCATCCCCATGGAAAAGAAATGCAAAAAAGCAAAATGGCTGTCTGGGGAGGCCTTACAAATAGCTGTGAAAAGAAGAGAGGTGAAAAGCCAAGGAGAAAAGGAAAGATATAAGCATCTGAATGCAGAGTTCCAAAGAATAGCAAGAAGAGATAAGAAAGCCTTCTTCAGCGATAATTGCAAAGAAATAGAGGAAAACAACAGTTGGGAAAGACTAGAGATCTCTTAAAGAAAATTAGAGATACCAAGGGAACATTTCATGCAAAGATGGGCTCAATAAAGGACAGAAATGGTATGGACCTAACAGAAGCAGAAGATATTAAGAAGAGGTGGCAAGAATACACAGAAGATCTTCACGACCCAGACAATCATGATGATGTGATCACTAATCTAGAGCCAAACATCTTGGAATGTGAAGTCAAGTGGGCCTTAGAAAGCATCACTATGAACAAAGCTAGTGGAGGTGAGGGAATTCCAGTTGAGCTGTTTCAAATCCTGAAAGATGATGCTGTGAAAGTGATCCACTCAATGTGCCAGCAAATTCGGAAAACTCAGCAGTGGCCACAGGACTGGAAAAGGTCAGTTTTCATTCCAATTCCAAAGAAAGGCAATGCCAAAGAATGCTCCAACTACCGCACAATTGCATTCATCTCACATGCTAGTAGAGTAATGCTCAAAATTCTCCAAGCCAGGCTTCAGCAATACGTGAACAGTGAATTCCATGACGTTAAAGCTGGTTTTAGAAAAGACAGAGGAATCAGAGATCAAATTGCCAACATCCGCTGGATCATGGAAAAAGTAAGAGACTTCCAGAAACACATCTATTTCTGCATTATTGACTATGGCAAAGCCTTTGACTGTGTGGATCACAATAAACTGTGGAACATTCTGAGAGAGATGGGAATAACAGACCACCTGATCTGCCTCTTGAGAAATTTGTATGCAGGTCAGGAAGCAACAGTTAGAACTGGACATGGAACAGCAGACTGGTTCCAAATAGGAAAAGGAGTACGTCAAGGCTGTATATTGTCACCCAGCTTATTTAACTCGTATGCAGAGTACATCATGAGAAACGCTTGAGTGGAAGAAACACAAGCTGGATCAAGATTGCTGGGAGAAATATCAATCACCTCAGATATGCAGATGACACCACCCTTATCGCAGAAAGTGAAGAGGAGCTAAAAAGCCTCTTGATGAAAGTGAAAGAGGAGAGCGAAAAGGTTGCCCTAAAGCTCAACATTCAGAAAACGAAGATCATGGCATCCAGTCCCATCACTTCATGGGAAATAGATAGGAAACAGTGGAAACAGTGTCAGACTTTATATTTTTGGGCTCCAGAATCACTGCAGATGGTGACTGCAGCCATGAAATTAAAGGATGCTTACTCCTTGGGAGAAAAGTTATGACCAACCTAGATAGTATATTCAAGAGCAGAGACATTAATTTACCGACTAAGGTCCGCCTAGTCAAGGCTATGGTTTTTCCTGTGGTCATGTATGGATGTGTGAGTTGGACTGTGAAGAAGGCTGAGCACTGAAGAATTGATGCTTTTGAACTGTGGTGTTGGAGAAGACTCTTGAGAGTCCCTTGCACTGCAAGGAGATCCAACCAGTCCATTCGGAAGGAGATCAACCCTGGGATTTCTTTGGAAGGAATGATGCTAAAGCTGAAACTCCAGTACTGTGGCCACCTCATGCGAAGAGTTGACTCATTGGAAAAGACTCTGATGCTGGGAGGGATTGGGGGCAAGAGGAGAAGATGACAACTGAGGATGAGATGGCTGGATGGCATCGCTGACTCGATGGACGTGAGCCTGAGTGAACTCCGGGAGGTGGTTATGGACAAGGAGGCCTGGCGTGCTGTGTCATGGGGTCGCAAAGAGTTGGACACGACTGAGGGACTGAACTTAACTGAACTGTATATCGTCACCTTGCTTATTTAACTTATACCCAGAGTACATCATGCAAATTGTAGAATGGATGAAGGACAAGCTGAAATCAAGATTGCTGGAAGAAATATTAATAACCTCAGATATGCAGATGACACCACCCTTATGTCAGAAAGTGAAGAAGAATTAAAGAGCCACTTTATCAAAGTGAAAGAGGAGAGTGAAAATGCTGGCTTAAAACTCAACAGTCAAAACACTAAGATCATGAAAAGAAAAAAAAAAAAAACCAGAAAAACTAAGATCATGGCATTTCATCCCATCACCTCACGGCAACTATATGGGAAACGATGGAAACAGTGACAGACTTTATTTTCTTGGCCTCCAAAATCACTGCAGATGGTGATTGCAGACATGGAATTAAAAGATGCTTGCTCCTTGGAAGAAAAACTATGACCAACCTAGACAGTATATATAAAAGAGACATTACTTTGCCCGACAAAGGTCCATCTAGTCAAGACTATGGTTTTTCCAGTGGTCATGTATGGATGTGAGAGTTGGACTGTGAAGAAATTAAGTGCCTAAGAATTGATGCTTTTGAACTGTGGTGTTGGAGAAGACTCTTGAGAGTCTCTTGGACTGCAAGGAGATCAAAACAAGTCTATCCTAAAGGAAATCAGTCCTGAATATTCATTGGAAGGACTGATGCTGAAGCTGAAACTCCAATACTTTGGCCACCTGATGGGAAGAACTGACTCCTTGGAAAAGACCCTGATGCTGGAAAGATTGAAGGCAAGAGGAGAAGGGATGACAGTAGATGAGATGGTTGTATGGCATCACTGACTGGAAGGGCATGAGTTTGAGCAGGCTTCAGGAGTTGTTGATGGACAGGGAAGCCTGGTAAGTTGCAGTCCATGGAGTTGCAAAGATCAGACACAACTGAGTGACTTAAATGAACTGAACTGAACTTAATGAAAAGTTTCAGAGAACAGCAGGAAGAGATAAGAAGATCTTCTTCAATGACCAGTGCAAAGAAGTAGAGGAAAACAAAACAATGGAAAAAACTAGAGAACTCTTCAAGAAAACAGGAGCTATCAAGGGAATAATTCATGCAAGGATAAGTACAATAAAGGACAGAAACACTAAGAACATAAAAGAAGCAAAAGAGATTAAGAAGTGGCAAGAATACACAGAAGAACTATACAAAAAAAAAGTCTTAATGACCTGGAGAACCACAATAGTGTGGTCATTCAACTAGAGACAGACTTTCTGGGAGTAAAATCAAGTGGGCCTTAGGAAGCATTACTAAAACAAAGCTAGTGGAGGTGACGGGATTCCAACCAAGCTATCCAAAGAATGTTCAAACTATTTTACACAATTGTACTCATCTAACATGCTAGCAAAGTAATGCTCAAAATTCTCCAAGCCAGGCTTCAACAGTACATGAACCAAGAACTTGCAGATGTTCAAGCTGAATTTAGAAAAGGCAGAGGAACCAGAGATCAAATTGCCAACATCCATTGGATCATTGATAAAGCAAGAGAGTTCCAGAAAAACATCTACTTCTGCTGTATTGATTACACCAAAGCCTTTGACTGTGTGGATCAAAACAAACTGTCAAAAATTTCTAAAGAGATGGGACTATCAGACCACCTTACCTGCCTCTTGAGAAATCTGTATGCAGGTCAAGAAACAACAGTTAAAATCGGACATGGAACAACCAATTGGTTCCAAATTGGGAAAGCAGTATATCAAAGCTGTATATTGCCACTCTGCTTATTTAACTTATGTGAAATGTTGGGCTGGATTCAGCACAGCTGGAATCAAGATTGCTGGGAGAAATATCAATTACCTCAGATATGCAGATGACACCATCCTTATGACAGAAAGTGAAGAAGAAATAAAGAGCCTCTTGATGAAAGTAAAAGAGGAGAGTAAAAATGCTGGCTTAAAACTCAATATTCAGAAAATAAAGATCATGGCACCTTGTCTCATCACTTCATGGAAAATAGATGGCTACATTTACATGTAAGCAGTGACAGACTTTATTTTGGGGGCTCCAAAATCTTTGTGGATGGTGACCACAGCCATGAAATTGAAAGACACTTGCCCTTGGAAGGAAAGCTATTACAAACTTAGACACTGTATTAAAAAGCAGAGATATTGCTTTTCCAACAAAGGTCTGTATAGTCAAAATGATTGTTTTTCCAGTAGTCATGTATGGATGTGAGAATTGGACCATAAAGAAGGCTGAGTGCCAAATAATTGATGCTTTTGAATTGCAGTGTTGGAGAAGACTGTTGAGAGTCCCTTGTGTAACAGGGAGATCAAACCAGTCTTCTTAAAATAACTCAATGCTGCATATTCTTTGGAAGGAATGATGCTGAAGCTGAACCTCCAATACTTTGGATACCTGATAGGAAGTGTGGACTTATTGGAAATGTCTGATGCTGGGCAAATTGAAGGCAAAAGGAGAAGAGGGTGGCAGAGGATGAGGGAGTTAGATAGCACCACTGACTCAATGGTTAAGTATTTGAGCAAACTCTGGGAGATAGTGAAGGATAGGAAAGATTGGAATTCTATAGTCCATGGGGACACAAAGACTTGAACACAACTTAGTGACTGAACAAGAACAATAAAATATTTTTCCAAAACTTTGCTGTTCTTTCCCAAGGGAAAAATATATACCTCTGTCCTATCACTTCAGAGTCAAGCTTGACTCTGAACCTCAAAATGTTCCTCTCAAATAAGGCACAGTCTCCTTGATGATACAGGAAGTATTTATATTGACCCCAGTGACTTGCTCTGCCAGATGAAAAATAAGAAGTAATGTAAGTGTTGCTTCTGAATATAAGTTCTCACTTCAACTACTGGTTCATCTCAACATTCTCTTCTCCCTCTCAATGTACAGGAAGGATCCAGTTAGGTTCTTCTTGATCAGGCAGTGTCTCAGTGTTATAGCAATATTAAGCCAAAGCATATCAATGATGAAAATGTAGTGTGAGTATTTCTTCTTAAAGGAAGCTAAGATGTTGGGTTATTTGTTTATAAAGTATAACTAAGTGTATCCAAAATTATGTTAGTCATAAGAACCAGATGCTTTTATTTATATTTCCTCTGTTGCTAAATTTGTAGGTCTGAGAAATAATTTTATATTCCATAATGAAATCTGAATAGAAATGCATGAGATAAAAGGTTTTAAGAGGGGCATTTTAAAATGTCTTTTTGACAAATAGTAAGTATTTGTTTAACAAGATGTTATGTACTGAATGTTGTGGATCCCCCCCTCCCCACCATTCATATAATGAAATCCTAACACCCATTGTGCCGGGTATCTAGTAAGTAGTTAGGTCCTGAGAATAAAGCTCTCATGAATAGGATTTGTACCTTTATAAGGACAGACACAGTATTTGCTTCCTTTCTCTGTACTTCTTACTACATGAGGATAACATGAGAAGATGGCCAATTGCAAACCAGAAAAAGGGCTCTCATCAGGCACAGCACCTGCTGGCACCTTGACCTTAAACTTTCTGGCCTTAAGCACTGTGGAAAATAAATGTTTGATGTTTAGGCCACCCTGTCTGTGGTAATTTTTATAGTAGCCTGAACTAAGACAAAGATTTTAACAAACTTAAAAAAAAAAAAAAAAGGAAACAAAACAGATACTCCCTGAATCAAAGACCATGAATTCTAAGTACAATTTTTACTAAGCCAGCTTAAAGGAAAACCATAAGTGCAAAGCATATGCAGTAACCTATTTTACGATCTTGGTGTCAGGAAAATGATAAACAGAAAACACTGTAGATTTTAAACATGTTAGCTTTAAAGGGTTTCCTGTCTATTTTAGTTTATGGGTAAAGTACACTTCTCTGATATGGACTAATCTAGGCAAGAGGGGTCAGTAGCAGCTCTTGGATGACAACTTGAGAATCTACACCATCCCCCACTTCATCCAGCACACTTTCTACAGACTCATATGACTTCTTTGGTCAGTAAAGATTTAAAAACTTCTTTAATATCATGCAATGGACAGGTTAAAGATACTAACATCATAGACAATACTTAGATTTTAAATGTTGAAAAGTGAATACATAAAAAATATTTAATACTTATCTTATGTAGTATATGGAATAGTGTCCTCTCCCCCACCCAAAGATGTCCACTTCTTAATTCCCAGAACCAATAAACAGATTGACTTACATGACAAAAAGGACTTTGCTGATGTGATTAAGGCAAGGATTTTGAGATCCCGAGAGCATCTTGAATTGTGTGGGTGGGCCCATTGTAATCACAAGAATCCTTATAAATGTCAGAAGAAAGGAGAGCCAGAATCAGAGAGTATGTGATGATGGAAGATGAAGGGACAATGACACAACTGCAGGTTTTAAAGATGAAGGAAGGAATGGAGGTGAGTTCTAGACAACGAGAATGACAAAAACAAAACAGAAAAAGGCTCCTTCCTAGGTCTTCCAGGAGAAACAGTCATGTGAACATTTTTATTTAGACTATATATTTCATATTTCTAACTAGATGAAATGTAAAATAATAAATTTGTGTTAAGATACTGCCGGGGTCCAGCCCTGGTGGATCCAGAGTGATTCGAAGGTGGGGACGGAGTTGGTGTCCTTGGAAATAGCTTATTTAATTACAGATAGAGAGGGATTAGAAAATTAGCAGAGAAAAAGAGGCTGAATAACTTGGTTCATGTGGAATACCAATCACCACCTACGTAGGCCGCAGGTGCCTTCCCGTTCTCCTGAAGGAGAGGAGGCACTGAAGCTCCCCCAGTCTGATCTTAGAAGCCCAGGCAAAATTAATAGTCTTGGTGGGTACCCATGATGCACCTAATGGGAATTCAGCCAGAAAACAGTAGGAGAGAAAAAGAGGCTGAACAACTTGGTTTATGTGGGATACCAATAAAATTCCAAGGCAAGGAATTTGCACCATCTACATTAGGCCACCAGTGCCACTTGAATATTGGAAGGTGCCCCTCCTTGGGCTCCTTCTTGCGTGGGCTTGAAAACCGGGACAAGTAAGTAGACATGGCGAGCACCCACGCTCCAGATGGGAATTCAGCCAGAAAAACAGGGAGCAAGAAAGAAGCGACATGGGGGAATCAGTCTTTCTGGAAACTGATCCCCTTTCTTTATTTTTGGGTTTGCTTTTATACCTTTTGTTACACATGGGGATGAATACAGAGTCACGCAGGGGTCAGCAGTCCTGACCTTTACCAAAATCAGGTGCTTTACATAAAAAAAGACCTTATGGGTTTTACATCATCTTCTGGCCATGAGACCTGCTGAAATTTTATGATCCTTTCTTTCTGATAACCAAAAAACTTATTTTTTCCAAGGGTGTTTTTTCTTAAACCAGGCACTACCCTCCAGATAAAGTTGCATTCCTATAGGGTGAGGGTGCAGTGAGTTACAATCAAGAAAGGAATTTATTTAACCCAAGGTTAACATGATTAATCTTAAAGGTTAATACTTATTTCTCCTATATGCTTAAAGGTTAATACTTATTTCTCCTATATGCTAGTTATATTCATTATAAGGGCAGGGAATATGGAGATTTAGCAGCAAACATCAGCCGAACAAATGAAAATCCTTTCACCAATGTTCCCCTTAAGATCTATTTAGTCTTAAGATAGTGATAAAGTTACACTTTTACATAGCAAGGACACAGTGATTTATAACAAAGTACAGTGATCTATTACAAAAGAGAAAATTCATTAACTCAAAAAGTCTAGTATTGCTAACCTTAAAAACTACTATATTTCCTTTTCTATATTCCAAATACATTGATTAATATATTCCCAGGTGCCTAAGGATGTGGAGGCCTGGCGGCAATCACTGACTCAACAATGAGAAAAGCCCTATGCTAATTAAGACTCTCAAAATACTCCAAAACTCTCTGTGCTGTTTATGGTTGAGAGGTAGTAAACAATCATGTGCCTAGTGGCAGGAGTATGGATAATCCTGTCAGACAAACTAGCTTGCCAGCAGAGAGGTTTGACGTGAGACACCCTTGTCCCACCCAGGGCAGGGAATTAGCAGCAATTATTGGCACAACAAATGAAAAACCCTTCACCAATATAATTCCTAACCAACCCACTATACTGACAATTTCCCCAAAGAATTTGCCTTTAGTAAGTCTAAAACATCTCCTGCCTCTCAGGTTGGGAGGCTGTAAACAATCACATGTGGCCAGATGAACCTATACAGGTGGGCTAGATAACCTTCAGAGGAGTCCTTAAGCTGAAACACTCTTGTCATGCCCAGGAACTTTCATTAACTTGGAGCTGCACGTTAACTTCTTCTCCGAGAGAAATGGTGATGGGGGAGAGCCCCCATAAAGTCAGAGGGGTAGGTGAGAGCATGAAACAGTAAAGTAGATAGACTCTGGTTTTGGGGATAGATGCTCAGGAACAGGGGGTTTCCTGAGGCTTGATCACGCCTTTTCTTATGCCAAGCCTCCTTCTTCATGACCTTTACCATGGGCGGAGTTCCTCACACTGGCCCTCGGCAAGATACTATTTGTGGTAATTGGTTACAACAAAAATAGGATATTAATACAACGTGTTCAGTTCAGTTCAGTCGCTCAGTCATGTCCAACTCTTTGCGACCCCATGACACAGCAGGCCAGGCCTCCCTGTCCATCACCATCTCCCAGAGTTCACTCAGACTCGTATCCATTGAGTCAGTGATGCCATCCAGTCACCTCATCCTCAGTCGTCCCCTTCTCCTCCTGCCCCCAATCCCTCCCAGCATCAGAGTCTTTTCCAATGAGTCAACTCTTCGCATGAGGTGGCCAAAGTACTGGAGTTTCAGCTTTAGCATCATTCCTTCCAAAGAAATCCCAGGGTTGATCTCCTTCAGAATGGACTGGTTGGATCTCCTTGCAGTCCAAGGCACTCTCAAGAGTCTTCTCCAGCACCACAGTTCAAACGCATCAATTCTTCGGAGCTCAGCCTTCCTCACAGTCCAACTCTCACATCCATACATGACCACAGGAAAAACCATAGCCTTGACTAGGTGGACCTTAGTTGGCAAAGTAATGTCTCTGCTCTTGACTATACTATCTAGGTTGGTCATAACTTTTCTTCCAAAGAGTAAGTGTCTTCTAATTTCATGGCTGCAGTCACCATCTGCAGTGATTCTGGAGCCCCAAAATATAGTCTGACACTGTTTCTAATGTTTCCTCATCTATTTCCCATGAAGTGATGGGACCAGATGCCATGATCTTCGTTTTCTGAATGTTGAGCTTTAAGCCAAATTTTTCACTCTCTTCTTTCACTTTCATCAAGAGGCTTTTTAGCTCCTCTTCACTTTCTGCCATAAGGGTGGTGTCATCTGCATCTCTGAGGTTATTGATATTTCTCCTGGCCATCTTGATTCCAGCTTGTGTTTCTTCCAGTCCAGCGTTTCTCATGATGTACTCTACATACAAGTTAAATAAGCAGGGTGACAATATACAGCCTTGACATACTCCTTTTCCTATTTGGAACCATTCTGTTGCTCCATGTCCAGTTCTAACTGTTGCTTCCTGACCTGCATACAGATTTCTCAAGAGGCAGGTCAGGTGGTCTGGTATTCCCATCTCTTTCAGAATTTTCCACAGTTTAATGTGATCCACACAGTCAAAGGCTTTGCCATAGTCAATAATGCAGAAATAGATGTGTTTCTGGAAGTCTCTTGCTTTTTCCATCATCCAGCGGATGTTGGCAATTTGATCTCTAGTTCCTCTGCCTTTTCGAAAACCAGCTTGAATATCAGGGAGTTCACGGTTCATGTATTGCTGAAGCCTGGCTTGGAGAATTTTGAGCATTACTTTAGTAGCATGTGAGATGAGTGCAATTGTGCGGTAGTTGGAGCATTCTTTGGCATTGCCTTTCTTTGGAATTGGAATGAAAACTGACCTTTTCCAGTCCTGTGGCCACTGCTGAGTTTTCCAAACTTGCTGGCATATTGAGTGCAGCACTTTCACAGCATCATCTTTCAGGATTTGAAACAGCTCAACTGGATTTCCATCACCTCCACTAGCTTTGTTCGTAGTGATGCTTTCTAAGGCCCACTTGACTTCACATTCCAGGATGTTTGGCTCTAGATTAGTGATTACATCATCATGATTATCTGGGTCATGAAGATCTTTTTTGTACAGTTCTTCCGTGTATTCTTGCCACCTCTTCTCAATATCTTCTGCTTCTGTTCGGTCCATACCATTTCTGTCCTTTATCGAGCCCATCTTTGCATGAAATGTTCCCTTGGTATCTCTCCTTTTCTTGAAGAGATCTCTAGTATTTCCCATTCTGTTGTTTTCCTCTATTTCTTTGCATTGATCGCTGAAGAAGGCTTTCTTATCTCTTCTTGTTATTCTTTGGAACTCTGCATTCAGATGCTTATATCTTTCGTTTTCTCCTTGGCTTTTCGCCTCTCTACTTTTCACAGCTATTTGTAAGGCCTTCCCAGACAGCCATTTTGCTTTTTTGCATTTCTTTTCCATGGGGATGGTCTTGATCCCTGTCTACTGCACAATGTCACGAACCTCCGTCCATAGTTCATCAGGCACTCTATCTATCAGATCTAGTCCCTTAAATCTATTTCTCACTTCCACTGTATAATCATAAGGGATTTGATTTAGGTCATACCTGAATGGTCTAGCGGTTTTCCTACTTTCTTCAATGTCAGTCTGAATTTGGCAATAAGGAATTCATGATCTGAGCCACAGTCAGCTCCTAGTCTTGTTTTTGTTGACTGTATAGAGCTTCTCCATCTTTGGCTACAAAGAATATAATCAATCTGATTTCGGTGTTGACCATCTGGTGATGTCCACGTGTAGAGTCTTCTCTTGTGTTGTTGGAAGAGGGTGTTTGCTATGACCAGTGCATTTTCTTGGCAAAACTCTATTAGTCTTTGCCCTGCTTCATTCCACATTCCAAGGCCAAATTTGCCTGTTACTCCAGGTGTTTCTTGACTTCCTACTTTTGCATTCCAGTCTCCTATAATGAAAAGGACATCTTTTTTGGGTGTTAGTTCTAAAAGATCTTGTAGGTCTTCATAAAACCGTTCAACTTCAGTTTCTTCTGCATTACTGGTTGGGGCATAGACTTGGATAACTGTAATATTGAATGGTTTGCCTTGGAGACGAACAGAGATCATTCTGTCGTTTTTGAAATTGCATCCAAGTACTGCATTTAGGACTCTTTTGTTGACCATGATAGCTACTCCATTTCTTCTGAGGGATTCCTGCCTGCAGTAGTAGATGTAACAGTTATCTGAGTTAAATTCACCCATTCCAGTCCATTTTAGTTCGCTGATTTCTAGAATGTCAATGTTTACCCTTGCCATCTCTTGTTTGACCACTTCCAATTTGCCTTGGTTCATGGACCTGACATTCCAGGTTCCCAACACTGATATAAACAAAAACTATTGGATAATTTTGTGAATTTCATAGACTTTAAGAAATAGGCACTGATAATATTGTCAATGTGATTTAATATAATATTGAAAGGAAGAAACTGAGTTTCATAATTTAAGTGAGTTTGTTATCACCTAGAAAAAAATAAAATTTTAGTTTAGAATAACATGATACACAGAACATGATCTGGAAGAAATATGACATTATCATGAAACACATTAAGGCTCCCCTGGTGGCTCAGTAATAAAGAATCCACGTGCAAAGCAGGAAACATGGGTTCTATCACTGGGTCAGCAAGATACTCTGGAGAAAGAAATGGAAATGAACTCCAGTATTCTTGCCTGAGAAATCCATGGACAGGAACCTGGCAGATTACAGTCCATGGGGTCACAAAAAGTCAGACATAACTTAGTGACTAAATAACAGCAGAAAAGTGCTTGCTATGGAAATTTAGGTGCTTGTAAATAAGCCAAGATTAAAACAGTCTATATAGGATCTTAGATAGTAATAAAACAAAATGATGTATGATTACATATGAAATTGTCCTACAGCTTTTATTGAAATATCACTTCACAGATTGGCATGTTAATGCAGTTTGGCCTAATAAACACAGAAAATATAAAGAACATGCCTTTGTTGAAGTTATGGATCCCAGTTTTAACTTCATAGTTGAGCAGCCTTGAGAACAATTCTGAATCCCACTGCATCTCAATATTCTCAAAAATAAATTGTAAAAAATTATGCTCTCCTTATATGGAAGAGGTATGAAAAATATGTAAAACACCTGACATGGTGTTTGACACATAACAGAGCTTAATGAATGTCAGGTTCCTTTTTTCTCTGTGCCCCTCATCCTGCACTAAAAATGCCAACATACTTAGTTTTTATAGTGCTACTATGTTATATTTGGCACATATCCTGCAAAATACCTCTGAAAATTCCTGTGGAAATTGTTTATTGTAAGGTCTAATCCCAGTTTCTATAAATACAAATAATTTCAACTCACAGTTCTTTAAGGATAGCAGAGTTCCATTAAAATAAATTCTTATTCAAGGGTATATACTTCCTATAATCTATTTTTTAGCTGGAAGTTACATAGTGATATAACAACTAACTTGAGGAGGGAAATATTAATGAGGAAAATAATTTTGGGTCTATGTCCTTCTTAGATGCAATAATTAAATAATGTAAGACAGGAAAAATCTCCTGGAAATGCTATGAATGATTGAAGTGTAATTTTTCTAATTAAGAAATTATAATTGTTCATTAGGAGAAAATTCCACAAAAGCTATTCCCTCTCAGCATTTCAAATGTTGATATTATGGTAATTATTTTATATTAAAACTAGTATGATAAGGATGAAAATTTAATTGTTGATGTTTGACTCTTGACAGCTTTCAAGACTCATGCTTTCCTCTTCACCTTTACTCCACATCTGAGCAAGCCTTCAAGAAATCAGCAGTACATCTTGGCAAAAATAAAAATCTGTCACCCACTTTCACACCTCTTGTTTCACTCCAGACCCAACCTGAGCCCTTCTCTTTGGAAATTCTTTTTGTTGTTTTCTATATAAGAAATAACTTTTTTATTCATACCAATTGATGCCTATGTGTTGTTTGTCCTGACTATCCCTAGTGTGGGGGCTGTTCAGAGCACCTCGATAAAATAAGACAAGCAATATGGCATCTGGGAAAATGATCTGTAACTTCTTCATCTTCTTTCAATTTAGTTTAGTAGGTCAATTGTGTCCAACTCTTTGTGACTCCATGGACTGTAGCACTCCAGGCTTCCCTATCCATCACCAACTCCTGGAGCTTGCTTAAATTCATCTCCATCAAGTTGGTGATGCCATTCAGATGCCATTAAGCCATCTTATCTATTTAGGCATTTATTTTTTTCTCTTGCCCCCTCCCCAAATGGTAAGAGTAGCTTCCATATTAACCATCACTTTGGCCAATTTAGCATATTCAAAAGCAGAGACATTACTTTGCTGACTAAGTTCCGTCTAGTCAAGGCTACGGTTTTTCCTGTGGTCACGTATGGATGTGAGAGTTGGACTGTGAAGAAGGCTGAGTGCTGAAGAATTGATGCTTTTGAACTGTGGTGTTGGAGAAGACTCTTGAGTCCCTTGGACTGCAAGGAGATCCAACCAGTCCATTCTGAAGGAGATCAACCCTGGGATTTCTTTGGAAGGAATGATGCTAAAGCTGAAACTCCAGTACTTTGCCACCTCATGCTAAGCGTTGACTCATTGGAAAAGATGGATGCTGGGAGGGATTGGGGGCAGGAGGAGAAGGGGATGACCGAGGATGAGATGGCTGGATGGCATCACTGACTCGATGGACCTGAGTCTGAGTGAACTCCGGGAGTTGGTGATGAACAGGGATGCCTGGCATGCTGTGATTCATGGGGTGGCAAAGAGTTGGACACTACTGAGCGACTGAACTGAACTGAACTGGCCAATTTAAAAATAAATTTGAGAACACACACACACACACACACACACACACACACATGCATATCTGTATTCATGCCAATGAGGAACTATACATGTAATTACTAAAAAAAAAAAAAAAAAAAAAAAAAAAAAAAAACCACAAAAATTGTGATTCCTTTACACGTGTTTGTGACTTCACAGACTATTCATTCATTTGTCTGCTCAGGGAAGAGACAAGTTCCAATGTATACAATATATAAAAAGCTAAACCCTGTTTTCAGTTGTTTCTATCTTGAAAGGCAAATCCATGAACATGTTTGTGAATTAAACTAAAACTGTCCCTGAGGTTTAGGCAGAGACATATAGGAGCCAGATTGTACCTGTCAAAAGTCACTATTGAAAAAGCACTGGTGTGGGAGAATGTATTAATGTCCTTAATTGTTAATGTTTGCTTTGTGACCTTCCCATCAGCAAATCTGTGTGCCTCTCCTTACTGATCTATTCATCCATCTCTCTAATGGCTCTGCCGCTATAGCTGCTGTTAGTACCAGTTATTCATCATGGCAAGTAGAACATGTTCTACTCCTGACATGGCCTTCATTTCAGCTGAATGTGGGTTGGAAAAGTTACACATCCAGGCAAATTTCTCATTTTTTATTTTTTATGGTGTATAATTCTGCAAATTTGAAATTCAGAAACATAAGTGTCTTCCTCCTTTGGAATTTGAGGGAAAATATATTCTCTGAGCTAGAATATAAAGTGAGATGGAAGACAAACTTACTTTCAGTGACAGATTATTATATGTTGAAATATATTACTTTATACCTTAAATCAGTATTTGCCATACTTTGGTAGTATCAGAAATTAAATCAAAGATAGATAATATATTAAAAGGAGAGTTTTATTCTTAGGGAAATATAATCAAAGACAGTCCTCTTACACCATTCATGTGGCTCTTTCCATTTATTGTACACATTTTAACTTTCTTAGAATGAATTATCTTTGCAGTATTCACATTTTATTGTTGTGTGAATTTTCATTTTATTTCTCATGCATATAGATTTATTATATAAACTCTTTTATTCCATTTCTTAATGATTTTTCTATGATTGCTGTTTTGAACAAGCCCATGCTGCTTTCTCTGAGATGCCTCAAAACATGTATATTTACCTCAATAAAACACACATGCAACAATTGATTTTTTTTAATCTATTTTAAAATATGTTAAAAATACTGGGCAAAAATATATTAAAAAATAAAATTTTGAAAAATAACTACAATGTTGTTGAAATTGTAAGAAAGATAATTTCTATGGTTTAATGTAAAACTGAGAGTTTACAGATTCTTTATCTTTCCAGATTTAAATTTTATGTGTATATTTTAATGTCCTGACTAGTACCCATAGTTTGTAAGAATGATTAAGAAGTAGATGCTTCTGTTACACTCATAAAACTTAATTATTTTTTGGTATGGCAAGGGAATATTTCATGCAAAGATGGGCTCAATAAAGGACAGAAATGGTATGGGCCTAACAGAAGCAGAAGATATTGAGAAGAGATGAAAAGAATACACAGAAGAACTGTACAAAAAGGATCTTCACAACCTGGATAATCACGATGGTGTGATCACTCATCTAGAACCAGACATCTTGGAATGTGAAGTCAAGTGGCCCTTAGAAAGCATTACTACAAACAGAGCTAGTGGAAGTGATGGAATTCCAATCGAGCTGTTTCAAATCCTGAAAGATGATGCTGTGAAAGTGCTGCACTCAATATGCCAGCAAGTTTGGAAAACTCAGCAGTGGCCACAGGACTGGAAAAGGTCAGTTTTCATTCCAATTCCAAAGAAAGGCAATGCCAAAGAATGCTCAAAATACCACACAATTGCATTCATCTCACATGCTAGTAAAGTAATGCTCAACATTCTCCAAGCTAGGCTTCAGCAATACGTGAACCATGAACTTCCTAATGTCCAAGCTGGTTTTCGAAAAGACAGAGGAACCAGAGATCAATTTGCCAACATCTGCTGGATCATGGAAAAAGTACGAGAGTTCCAGAAAAACATCTATTTCTGCTTTATTGACTATGCCAAAGCCTTTGACTGTGTGGGTCACAATAAACTGTGGAACATTCTGAAAGAGATGGGAATACCAGACCACCTGACCTGCCTCTTGAGAAATCTGTATGCAGGTCAGGAAGCAACAGTTAGAACTGGAGATGGAACAATGGACTGGTTCCAAATACGAAAAGGAGTATGTCAAGGCTGTATATTGTCACCCTGCTTATTTAACTTATATGTAGAGTACATCAGGAGAAATGCTGGACTGGAAGAAACACAGGCTGGAATCAAGATTGCCTGGAGAAATATCAATCACCTCAGATATGCAGATGACACCACCCTTACGGCAGAAAGTGGAGAGGAACTAAAAAGCCTCTTGATGAAAGTAAAAGAAGAGAGTGAAAAATTTGGCTTAAAGCTCAACATTCAGAAAACGAAGATCATGGCATCCGGTCCCATCACTTCATGGGAAATGGATGGAGAAACAGTGGAAACAGTGTCAGACGTTATATTTTTGGGCTCCAGAATCACTGCAGATGGTGACTGCAGCCATGAAATTAAAAGACACTTACTCCTTGGAAGAAAAGTTATGACCAACCTAGACAGCATATTCAAAAGCAGAGACATTACTTTGCCGACTAAGGTCCGTCTAGTCAAGGCTATGACTTTTCCAGTAGTCATGTATGGATGTGAAGAAGGACTGTGAAGAAGGCTGAGCGCCGAATAATTGGTGCTTTTGAACTGTGGTGTTGGAGAAGACTCTTGAGAGTCCCTTGGACTGCAAGGAGATCCAACCAGTCCATTCTGAAGGAGATCAGACCTGGGATTTCTTTGGAAGGAATGATGCTCAAGCTGAAACTCCAGTACTTTGGCCACCTCATGCGAAGAGTTGACTCATCGGAAAAGACTCTGATGCTGGGAGGGATTGGGGGCAGGAGGAGAAGGGGACGATAGAGGATGAGGTGCTGGATGGTGTCACTGACTCGATGGACCTGAGTCTGAGTGAACTCCGGGAGTTGGTGATGGACAGGGAGGCCTGGCGTGCTGTGATTCATGGGGTCGCAAAGAATCAGACACGACTGAGCGACTGAGCGACTGAACTGAACTGAACTGATGGTGTATGCCCTACCATAGCTAAGTGTGATTGGATTTGAGGCATGCTGAGAACACTGTTTCACTGAATAATGAGAATTTAGGTAGGTTCTCTATCTGGTGGGGTGAGAGACATAGTTTAAAATAGTGCATTGCAGTCTTTCAGGGCATCTAGTATGTTAGTGAATCATGGGAGCAGAATGTTCTGGGCATTAAGTAACTTATTTGAGAATTCAGTGGATGGCACTTCATTCATTTTGTGTCATTAAGTTGTTTAGAACAAGACCTTTAATTCCACTAGATTGCTATAACGATGTTTTATAACATTGGTTTTAGCTTCTTAGAAGTTGGATGGCAAAGTAAACAGGACTTCAGAAAACTTATAATTCATCTTTGGGAACAGTACATATGTGAAAAAAGAAAGGGTGTTCTCTCGTAGCAGAATGTCAAGAGTAAAGGAAGACTGGAGTCTGGGAGAACACAAGTTTAGAGTTTGTCTTATACCTATTGGAAATCTGACCAAATCTAGACCATGATTAAGAAGGTGATGACTCTGACTGCTCTAGTCCTGAGTGAGTGAGCCCATGGACTGATGACATCATTTCACCAGCAGAAGTAACTGCCTATATTTCAAAACTCTGTTTCAGTTTAAGTGATTAAAGCCAAAAGTAATTAGAGAAGAAAGAGCACATCCAAAGAAGTATGGAGGATGGTGGGCAGATCAAAATGTAGTTCATTAAATGTCCCAGGCCAGAACACTGGAGTGGGTAGCTGTTCCCTTCTCTAGTTACTAAATGTTAGCATTTTTATTTACCATATTACTATTTTAAAGGTTTAGTGCTTTTAAAATAGAAACATCTTATAATTTACTACAAAATGAATTTTATTTGATGGTCTGATCATTATAAATACAAAAGATTTCAATTGCAATGCTGTTCACTGAGATGATGAACAATTTTAATAAATAAAATTGTCAAAAATATGATCCCATTGTTTATGGTTTATAAGTAAGTATTTACTTTCATACCTAAGCCCAAAGTTAGATGTCTATTACATAAAAAAGTTTTGCTGGTCTAAAACAATCTCTGAAATATGTTGCTCCATAAATGATACCTATGTCAAGATTGTGAATGTATTCCCAATTATTAAGAATCCATTTCCTAAAAAAATAATCCATTTCCTAAAATATCTAAATATTTAAAGTTAATAGGGAATCAAATTTAAAAGTATGAGATTGTGTATTCATGTTGAAATTCAGTCTAAGATTATTTATTTAATACTTGCGCAAATAAGTTGAATGAATGATATAAATGATGAAATTACACTGGTGAAGACTCTCAAAACATAATGTATATAAAAATTTTTTTAAATATGACTCGATTGACAGGAATTATAATTGCAAGTTTGGAAATTTATATTATAAAAGACCCGCATACATTGACTGTAAAATTTCTTATAGAAACAAAATTCAATGGAACGTGCAGGATAATGGTTAAAGCTTAGACTTTGGACTGACAATGAACGCTGGTTATATGACTTACTAATTGGGTGACCTTGGCCAGTTATTTAGCTTCATGGTTCAGTTTGTCCAATCCAAAATAGGAATAATGATAACTATAAAAATAATAACGAAATCTCTCATAGTCTTTTTGAGGATTACATGAATCAATTATAAAATACTTAGAACTGTGAGTGATTAATATATAATAAACAGCATGGTATTTTGCTATTGTTATTACTGAGCTATTTAACCATAAAGATAACAACAAAAACTAGTAAGTAACTTTGAGAAAACCTATTTTTCTCTAGTTTTTGTTTTTCAATATTCCACATAGAAACCAAAGTTAGTAAGAAATTAAATGACTTTCTCAAAGACCCCCTAGTTGTAACAAGAAGCAGAGACTCTATTTATGGTCTGAGAAAGGTCTATCTAGTCAGTGTTATGGTTTTTTCAGTAGTCATGTATAGATATGAGAGTTGGACTATAAAGAAAGCTAAGCACTGAAGAATTGATGCTTTTGAACAGTGGTGTTGGAGAAGACTCTTGAGAGTCCCTTCGACTGCAAGGAGATCAAACCAGTCAATCCTAAAGGAAATTATTCCTGAATATTCATTGGAAGGACTGATGCTGAAGCTGGAACTCCAATACTTTGGCCACCTGATGGGAAGAACTGACTTCTTGGAAAAGATCCTGATGCTGGGAAAGATTGAAGGCAGGAGGAGAGGGGGACGGCAGAGAATGAGGCATCACCAACTCAATGGATGTGAGTCTGAGTAAGTTCCAGGAGTTAGTGATTGACAGGGAAGCCTAACTTGCTGCAGTCCATGTGATCAAAAGAGTTGGACACGACTGAGTGACTGAACTGTATTGAATGGTCCCTACTCGAAAAATCAGTAGTATCCCAGATAACAAACAGCTGGTTGCCAGAGGGGAGAAAGGTTGAGAAATGAGTGAGATGGGTGAGGAAAATTAAGATGAACAAACTTTCAACTACAAAACAAATGCGTCACGGTAATGAAATGTACAATCTGGGCAGTATAATCATTATATTCTTTTTTATGGTGTTAGATGGTAACTAGACTTTTCCTGGTGATTGCTTTACTATATATAGAAATATCAAATTACTACAAACTAGAAACTAACACAGAATACTAGAAACTAACACAGTTTTGTAAGTCAACTGTACCTTAAAAAACAACAAATTAAAAAACTCATAGAAAAAGAGATTAGTTCTGTGGTGACTAGATGTAGGGAGTCAAGGGAGGGGGAATTTCAATCAGTTGATCAAAAGGTACAAACTTCTAACTATAAGATAAATAAGGACTAGGGATATAGTATACAACATGATTAACATAACTAACACTGCCCTATATAATGTATAGGCTACCCAGGTGGCACAGTGGTAAAGAATCCACCCACCAATCAGAAGATGGAAGAGATGTGGGTTCAGTCTCTGGGTTGGGAAGATCCTCTGGAGGAGGAAATGACAATTTCCATGACAGAGGAGCCTGGTGGGCTACAATGGGGTCAAAAAGAGTCGGACATGACTGAGCACACACACACAATATGTAATGTATGAAAGTTCTTATGAGAGTTAATCCTAAGGGTTCTCATACAAGGAAAATTTTTATCTATTTCTTTAATTTTGTATCTATATGAGATGACGGATATTCACCAAACTTATTATAATAATCATTTCATGATTTATGTAAGTCAAATAATTATGCCATACACCTTAAACTTGGAGTGATGTATGTCAATTATATCCCAATAAAATTGGAAGAAGAAATTAGCTCTCAGAAAATTCAATGCATATCATAAATTTGTTCATGTACTATGTATTTCCTCACTAAGTAGTAAGCTTCTTGATCACAAATATTATATCTCATTATCTTTATAACTCTAGCACCTAACACAGTTTAAGCTAACATAATAGGTATCCAATAGAAGTTTGAAAATTGAACTTAGGTGACACTTGGAACATCAAGGATGAATAAAAATTAAGCTGGCAAATAAGTTAGTAAAAGATTCCAGGAAGAAGAAAGAAAGTTTGAAAAACGTAAATGTGTGAGAAAATACGTTATTAGCTAATCCTATAATATGACTCGGAAATGGATTTCATTCTAGAAATTTGCCTAATTTATTATCTTATCTGCATATAAGACAACATAGTTACACTAAAAACAAATGTGTAAAGTTTGTAAGTCTGGGATAATGAGATTCAGAGACCATGACTTCCCCCTTAATGATCTTCAGTATGCTGATTTCTCCTGTCACCCATGTGGCAAAATGAGCCTGATCAAGAGACTAGAACAGAAAGAAAACATAAAGGATGAAACCAAAATCCCAGAGAATACAAGTAAAATCTTGAGCTTAAATATTTTCCCCAAGATCTAAATTTTTAATTGTGACCTGAATAGCATCATTCCACAGATCCACAAGCATTTTTGTTCATCCTCAAATCTTTTCCTCTACCTGCATTAATGCCTTCAATTAATGACATGCTTATTTATTACATTTACAAATAATTATTAATCAGCTAGATTGCATCTTTTACTTTATTAAAAGTTTGGTATATTCCAGTGAACAAAATACACATAGTTTCTACATTTGAGGAAATGTTCCATCTGTGTAGCCGATAATCCCGCTTGCATGCACACTCAGTCACTTCAGAGGTGTCTGACTCTTTGCAATCCCATGGACTGTAACCTGCCAGGCCTCTTTTCCTTGCATTTTCCATAGCCTCTCAATTATTTGGTCACCAGACCTTTTAGTCTAATTCCTTATTACTGGGCTGACCAAAAAGCTAATTTTAGTTTTCCTGTGACCTCTCATGGAAAAACTTGAAGGAACATTTTGGCCAACCAAATACAATGTCTCTCAAGTCTATCTCTTCCCTATTTCTATAATTAATTAAATTTGGATTCTTAGACTATTTGCACTAGAATTTTAATAGCTTCTTAAGAATTATTTCCCTGCCTTGTACTTAATACGTATCTTCCACAATATTTTTTCATTTTTTTCTACCTACTATTACTTTTTTACAACTAATTATTTTAATTGGAGGATAATTGCTTTACAATTGTGATGGTTTTTGTCATATATCAACATGAATCGGCCACAAGTATACATGTGTACCCCCATTGTGAACCCTCTTGCCACCTCCCTCCCCACCCCGTCCCTCACAGCTTTGGGTGCTCTGTCTCATGTATTGAACTTGGACTGGTGATCTATTTCATATATGGTAATATACATGCTTCAGTGCTATTCTCTCAAATCATACCACCCTCAGCTTCTCCCACTGAGTCCAAAAATCTGTTCTTTACATCTATGTCTCCTTTGTTGCCCTGCACGTAGGACTGTCAGTACAATCTTTCTAAATTCCTTATATATGCATAAATATACAGTATTTGACTTTCTCTTTCAAACTTACTTCACTCAGTATAATAGGCTCCAGGTTCATCCACCTCTGGGTTTCCCCCCATCGTGAACCCTCTTGCCACCTCCCTCCCCACCCCGTCCCTCTCCAAACAGTGAGAGTTTTACTTCTTCTTTTCCTTTTTTTTTTTTTTAATTTAATTTTCTTTGATTGCCTGTGGCTTTGTCATACATGGCTTTTATTATATTAAGCTCTGTTCTTTTATGCCTACTTTCTGAGAGTTTTTATCATAAATCAGTGTTGAATTTTTTCAAAGGTTTTCTTTGCAGCTATTTAAATAATCATATGATTTTTATCTTTCAATTTGTTAATATGGTGTATCACATTGATAGATTTGTGAACATTGAAGAATCCTGGCTTCCCTGGAATAAAGTCCACTTGATCATGATGTATAATCTTTTAAATATGTTATTGGATTCTATTTACTAGAATTTTCTTGAGGATTTTTTTCATCTATGTTCACCAGTGATATTGGCCTGTAGTTTTCTTATTCTGTGGCATCTTTGTCTGGTTTTCATACAGGGTGATGGTGGCCTCATAGAATGAGTTTGGGAGTTTCTCTTTCTCTGCAATTTTCTGGAAGATCTTGAGTAAAATAGGTGTTAACTCTTCTCTAAATTCTCTAAATTTCTCTAAATAAATTCACCTGTGAAATCATCTGGAGCTGGGCTTTTGTTTGGGGGTAAATTTTTGATACACTTTTGATTTCCATGCTTGTGATTGGTCTGTTCAAATTTCCTATTTCTTCCTGGTACAGTTTTAGACTATACTTTTCTAAGAATGTGTCCATTTCTTCCAAGCTGTTCATTTTAATGGCATATAGTTGCTCATAGTAGTCTCTTGTGATTGCTTGTATTTCTGTGCTGTCTGTTGCAGTTTCTCCATTTTCATTTCTAATATTATTGATTTGAATCTTTACCTTTTTATTTGTTGTTGTTGAATCTGACTGTTTGTCTATTTTGTTTATCTTCTCAGAGAACCAGATGAAGAGGTTTATAAAAATGCACCCATAACAATAAATTAAATGGTAATAGGATCATACTAATCAATAATTACATTAAACATAAATGGGTTAAATGTTCCCATCAAAAGACAAAGACTGGTTGAATGGATATAAAAACATGATCCCTATATATGCTGTCTACAAGAGACCTACCTCAAGCCTAGGGACACATACATACTGAAAACAGGGGGCTGGAAAAAGATATTTCATGCAAATGGAGACCAAAAGAAAGTAAGAATAGTAATACTCATATCAGATAAAATAGACTTTAAAGACTGTTATAAGAGACAAAGAAGGGCACTATATAATGATCAAGGATCAATCCAAGAAGAAGATATAACAATGATAAGTATATATACACCCAACATAGAAGCAACTCAATATATAAGACAAATGCTAACAACTATTAAAGGGGAAATTGATAGTAACACAGTAATAGTGGGGGACTTGAATACCCCAATCACATCAATGGACAGATAGATCATCCAGACAGAAACCAAGGAACACAAGCTTTAAATAATACATTGGGCCAGTTAGACCTAATTGATATCTATAGGATCTATTGATATCTACACCTAGAAGCAATGGATTATACCTTTTCCTCAAGTGCACAAAGAACATTCTCCAGAATGGATCAGATCCTGGGCCAAAAATCTAGCCTTGGTAATTATTATTTTTTTTTAATTGAAGTCATTTTAAGCATATTTTCTGATCACAATGTTGTAAGATTAGATATCAACCACAGGGCGGGGGGGGGGAACTATTAAAGACACAAACATACAGAGGCTAAACCACACATTTCTGAATAACCAATAGATCACTGAAGAAATCAAAAGGAAATCAAAATATGCATAGAAACAAATGATAATGAAAACACAACAAATGATAATGAAAACCTATGGGATTCAGTAAAAGCAGGGCTTAGATGGAAGTTCATAACAATACAAGCCTATCTCAAGAAACTAGAGAAACATCAAATAAATAACCTAACTTTACTTGTAAAGCATCTTTTTTTAAAAAAAAGAACACCCCAAAAGTTAGTAGAAGGAAAGAAATAATAAAATCAGAGAATAAATAATTGAAAAAGAAATTAAAGAAACTATAGCAAAGCTCAATAAAACTAAAAGCTAGTTCTTTGAGAAGATAAACAAAATATTTTTTCTTATAAATAGATTTAATCATTACTATCCCACTTAAAAATCTTTCAGTCTTTCCACATTGACTCTGGAGGAAGTTGGCTACAAACAAACAAACAAACAAACAAACAAACAAAACCCACAACCCTCTCTTTTCCCTTTATTTAACCCAACACAACACCTATTTTTCAAATTTTATAGCTAACTTTATATGAATCACTGGAAAATGATCCCAAGTTGAGCTTCTGAGACTGATGTTGATTATCTAAGCTAATCATGGTGATCTCTTTTTCCAGGGCCACTAACTGTCTTAAGGATAAGCATGGTCCAGTTTTGGACAATGAGAAACAATAAATGTCCTCTGAGGGAATTCTTGGAATTTCTCTTTTCTCCTATAAAACATATATGGAAATGTCAGGCAAGTGTATGTTTCTTGGTTCTTGTCTCGTCACAACAATGATTTGGGGCGAAGGACATTAAAGCCCTCTGCGCATCACAGCTCTCGGGTCTTGAACAAATCATGTCATAGCTCTTAGACAAATCAGTGTTACAGCTCTATTTTATTTAGAAGATAGCAGGAGAATCCATTCTCTAAGAAGAGAAGCGACTGGAGGAGCGTTCCAGTGCGTGGTGGGGGTGGGGCTGGGGGGAGAGAGAAAGAGCGTAGGCATGTGGGAGAAAGAGAAAGCGCTTTGGCTCCTCCTTTTATATATTTTTTCCTCCCCCTGGGCCTGCCCTATGCAAATTGGCTCAGCCAGCAGTGCTGTTCTACCTGAAGTCCTGACTCCGGTCCTCGGACATTTCTTTGGCCTTTCTTTGTTTTATTTTTGCAGACTTTTCCCTTCTTTGTCTTTTAGCCACTGCCATTTTGGACTCCTTTTCCCTATTCTAACTACCTAACAGAAAGGAATGACACCACTTGATGCAGCCTCCAGAAGACCTGCACCCATTATGCTGCTAATGTGAGAATTCAGTCAACATGAACTGTAATATTTAACTCACCTTTCTAAGTTACTATCCTTGGGGCCACCTTGACTCTGGACATTAAACAAATCTTTCTTTTTAAAGTCCACTGAGTGAAGATTTCTCTTACACACATCTTTATGCATGCCAGATAAAAACTTTCTATGATCTGCCCTTGTTTTTCAACCTTAGCTCTTGTACCGCCAACATTTGGAATTACAGTTTTAGTTACACTGGGTTGAAAGATCAAGTGTTAGTTGCTCAGTCATGTCCAGCTTTTTGTTAGCCATGGACTTCAGCCTGCCAGGCTCCTCCATCCATGGGATTTTTCCAGGCAAGAATACTGAAGTGGGTTGCCATGCCCTTCACCAGGAGATCTTCCTGACCCAGGGATTGAACCCTAGTCTTTTGTATTGCAGGCAGACTCTATCATCTGAGCCACCAGCGAAGTCAAGGGGTGCATACAAATCATTTGGAAACTTGTTAGAAGGCAGACTCTGATTTAGTAGGTTTCAGATAGGGTTTGGGATTCTGCCTTCTAGGTTATACAATGCTGCTGCTGTTAAGTCACTTCAGTCGTGTCTGACTCTGTGCGACCCCATAGACGGAAGCCTACTAGGTGATTCTCCAGGCAAGAACACTGGAGTGGGTTGCCATTTCCTTCTCCAATGCATGAAAGTGAAAAGCAAAAGTGAAGTCGCTCAGTAGTGTCCCACTCTGTGCGACCCCATGGACCGCAACCCACCAGGCTCCTCCATCCATGGGATTCCCCAGGCAATAGTACTGGAGTGGGGTGCCATTGCCTTCTCCGAGGTTAGCAATGCTATTGGCCCATAAATCACACTTTGGTTAAGAAGGAACTAGATTACCTATGAGGAGGCTTTTTAAACAATCAAGGCAGAGAAATGACAAATCCAGAACTGAAGCTATGTGTATATGAGATTGTTTTTTTCTGTCTTGTAAACTTTTTCTTTATAAAATGCCAGTTCCTTTTGAAGATAGTTAAATTCTCTAGTAAAATAAAAAGAATGGACCACACATTTTTAATGCAGAGAATCAAAGGATATCCAGCTATACACATACACACACACACACACACACACACACACACACACAAATGAATATACTCAAAATGGTTTGACTTCATCCTTATTGTCATGTTTACTTGTTTGCTCTGTGTATTTCCTCTAGATTAATGCCAACAATAATCTAAACCAGGGATTTGAATGTGCTATTTTTCCTAAATTGGTTCATTAATTTTAAAAATCTATGCCATTTAGGAAGAACTCTTTAAGAAGGAGCTCCAGATAAAGTTTAAGGCAATATTAATTACAAAGAACTAGCTTCCTGCAGTCAAGAAAAGCAAATTATCTGGGGTAATTGAAAATAAATACCTACTGTTATTAGCATAAAACTTTGTTTTCTAAATTACTATTAAAAATTGTCTGGCTTTTATCATTTTTCTCTATTTATTGGTTTCCAGGCGGCTCTTTTTCTTTGGAGCTGAAAAAGTTTGAAATACTGATAATTAGCTTCTAAAGGATTCTGACATTTGAAACATTTAAACCATAGGAAAGATTTTTCCATCTTCTCTTATGCACTTTTCTCTTATGTGAGAAAATGTAATTACTGATATCAAGAAGATCACACATGACAACTATTACTCAAATCAAGACATTCGTAAGTACTGCAGTGTAAATATTTAAAAATTTATACCTAGAATAACTATGAAATCACAAATTACTTAAACTTTAGTTAGAATGTTAGTGCTTTTTAATGAAGAATACAGTTTCTCAAATACCCCAATGAATATATTTACAATGACCACTTTGTGAGAATAAGATTTATGATTTTCTTACATTTAGTTGGCTATAGTTTATTTTTCATAAAGATTCAATTTAAAGTTAATCACACGAATATAATCTTAGTTATAAAGGAAAACTTTTATAGGCTTTTTTCCCCATTCCATTCGAACTGAGTCAGAGAATCACATACTTAAAAAAACAATCACAGGAAAAGTTTTTTCATACTTAAATTCCTCCTTACTTCTGCCACATTACAATAAATTAGCCTGGGACAAGTCTCTTTGTAAAATTCTCTTTTTACTGGGGGACATCCAGAAGTCCATTACTTATAATCATCGGTAAAAATTAATATTATATATTTGTTTTTCAAATATGGCAAGATTGTTTAAAATTATTAGGTGCAATGGATTAAAAGATATATTACTCTTGCTAGAATAATTTTTAATCTCTTCAATGATTTTAAAGAATCAGATTAGCAAAGAGAATAATATCAATAATAATAATCAAAGGAACAGTTACTGTGCACCAAACTATTCTATCATATTCTTCACAACCAGTTTAATATTGTTGTTTCTTCCACACTAGTCTGCTGCAGAGTTAAATAAATTTACCTGGGTAAATGATTTTCTTAAAATTCTTTTTTTTTTTCCAGAAACATTCTGAAGTCCAATATTCATAGTCATGAATTTGAATAGTATGTTACCTTGGAACATGAAGATCTATTACTTTTGTGTTGTCAGTTATGATGTTTAATTATTGTTTAATTATGAAAACATTATCTCACAATTATACTATGAAATTGATTCAAGATATATTAGTTGCTCCTTCAAAGATTATTAACTTTATAGGAATTTAAATGAATCTACTTAGCAATTAAAATAATTATAGTAGCAGTAATAATAAAATGATGATAATAATAGGCACATTCACTCTGTGCTAAACTAACAAGTTTGCTCTCATTATCAAACCATGCTTCGATGCTTTTCTCCATAGTCCTACTACACAGATATTCCCCTCCTCTGCAAGACAAGGTGTCTCATGAAATCTCAATTTTATTTCACCATGGTAGAATCTTTACTTGGTCTCTCAGGTTCAGGTTTCTTGTTTCTCCTTCTCCCTGGTATAGACGGAAAATTGGGCTCCACTGTGATTTTTAGAGCATTTTTGTAAGAATGCTTATTTATTTCCTTGTATTTTAAATGTGCCCAGAGGCTCCATGCTCTATATCTGTAAATTTAAATGTAGTCTAGTTGTTTAGAAATAAATGAGAAAATAAATAAAATATGTGGGATGGATGCAAGCAGATACACAGCAGAGCACAACACATTTTGATTGTTGGCTAGAAAACATGGGAAATTTTGTCATCTTCAATTTACCTTGCTTCATTCTGACCAAAACTTTCTTGACACAAATAATGATGTGCAGAATGGAGATGTGGTTTGTGAAACAGTTGAGATTTTGTATATGTGTATGTATGTTTTCCCCTGAAGCAGGATATAAGCACAAATGCCACTCAGTTGGAACACTGCCTACAGGTTGAACACAAAAGGTCCTGGCCTCATTGAAACAGTTATTTATGGTGAGGCAATGTCTGCAAATAGCATCCATTAGGAATAAATGCCTAGCGCATGAGACGGAGAAAAGGCACCTTCACACAAAAATGTAATATCCAGATTAGGTGCCTATTCCTGAAATTATTGAGTTTAGCAAAGGAAAGTTGTATTTGCTCTCAGCCCTGAGAACTACAAAATGTATTTTCCTATCTCCAAAAATCATCCCTGAGTAGAAGAGATACACTTTTAGAAGTAGAAAGAATGCTAATACATATTGGATTTATTTCAAATATTTCTCGACAGGGCATTTTCCTTCTCAAATCCTTTTATATTCTAAGGCATGTCTTGGCAGTATATGCATATTTGTACATGTGCAAATAATACTGATATACAAATGTTAGAACTTGCTTAACTAAAATAGATGGGGTAATTAATTTTACTAACTCTGCCAAGATGTCAATATAGATATCAAATTTCAAACTGAAGCATCTATTCTTCTTATACAATGCCATCAGCTCTTAGAATGTGGTAGTGGTTTAAGCTTTAAGTAAGAAGTTGAGGAGGAGAGGGTTTTAGGTTAACTATGTTCCAGGAACAGTTTGGGAGCTGTTACATGCATTTCTAATTAAATATTTTAATATGCACACATTAAAAATTAAAATTGTACTTTAATCTTTTAATTTTAAAGCTCATATAAGGCAAATGTCATGCTCAAAAGCATTTCACTCATGAAAATTTGTGTTTTGATATTAGTTCTGTGGAGGAAAAGTAGCTTTAAGGATAGATACACAGATGAGAAAAACATATAGTTCAATTGTTAGAGTTTTGTGGCACACCTGTTTTTCCAAGGCCTGGCATTAGGTGAGGGAGAATTTACAAATACAATTTTTAAATCAATAAATCCACTGAAGTATTAGAACTCAAACTGCTTGTCCTTTACCCAGACCAGAAGGATAACATGTCCATAGTACTATGACAATCAGAGGAGGTTTGTATGTTTATGCTTACTTCTTTCCTGGATTGTTCTCTTTTTATCTATCAACTTATTTACTAGAACTAACTTCTATCATGTAGAATAAATTCAGCCTTTTGAACCACAGCAATGATGGTGACTGCAGCTATGAAATTAAAAGACACTTACTCCTTGGAAGGAAACTTATGACCAACCTAGATAGCATATTCAAAAGCAAACATATTACTTTGCCAACAAAAGTCCATCTAGTCAAGCTTATGGTTTTTCCAGTGGTCATGTATGGATGTGAGAGTTGGACTGTGAAGAAAGCTGAGAGCCAAGGAATTGATGCTTTTGAACTGAGGTGCTGGAGAAGACTCTTGAGAGTCCCTTGGACTGAAAGGAGATCCAACCAGTCCATCCTAAAGGAGGTCAGTCCTGGGTGTTCATTGGAAGGCCTGATGCTAAAGCTGAAACTCCAATACTTTGGCCACCTCCTGTGAAATTTGACTCATTGGAAAGGACCCTGATGCTGGGAGGGACTGGGGGTAGGAGGAGAAGGGGACAACAGAGGATGAGATGGCTGGATGGCATCACCGACTTGATGGACATGAGTTTGAGTGAACTACGGGAGTTGGTGATGGACAGGCATGCTACAATTCATGGTGTTACAAAGAGTCGGATACAACTGAGCAACTGAACTGAATTGAATGGAAAATTGTGTTTTTTTCTTGGATGATTGTAACAATAGTCATTCCAACATATAATGCTCACTTACCTAATTACCCCAAATTCTATAAAGAAAACAAGGGTAGAAACTTTAGAGGCAATATTCACCACAATTTTCTTATACAATATGGAAGAGCAGATGATCAATAAATATTTGCTAAATTAATATGCATATGCAATTGTATATACTATTTTTCACTATAACTTTTTTGCTTCCTCTGTGCATAGGCTAATTGATCAAATATGTTTGTAATATTCTTGAAGAGGAAGAATATGTTCTACATTTCTCTGTATCTTTTATGTACTTGCTCCATGATTTTCACGTAACTGGTTCTTGACATATATATTTTTTCTTTCTTTCTTTTTTCTATCAAGGAGCTCTGTAGAGTGAATTTAAGTAGATATATTGCTAAATTGGGCTTCCCTCGTGGCTTAGATGGTGAGGACTCTCCCAGCAATGTGGGAAACCTGGGTTCAATCTCTGGGTCTGGAAGACCCACTGGAAAAGGGAATGGCAACCCACTCCAGTATTCTTGCCTGGAGAATTCCATGGACAGAGGAGCCTGGAAAGCTACAGTCTTTGGGGTTCCAAAGGGTCATGTGCAACTGAGCAGCTAACACACACACACATACACACACTGCTAAATTAGAAAAATAATAAATAAACAAAAAAGCACAAACATTTGTTTACATATGCCCACATTGTCCATTAGCAGTGTTTCCTGTGGGATTTCACTTTGCATATCATCCATAATAATATATTTTAAACATAATTAGCTGACTGAGTTTCTGAAATTCAGTTACCAAGGTAGATAAGAAAAAACTAATTTCTCTGTTAATGCATTTACTTTTAGTATTTATCAATGACTTTTTTTTTCTTCTATAATTGTGTAAGGAGATATGCTTTAGATTCTGGAAAAAACTAATGAAACTGTCCTCACACTAATAGGCACAATATTCGGCTCTTGATATCCAATGACTCAAAGCATGATTCTCTATGCTTCTCTTCTTATCTTGTATACTGACAACTGTTGGTTCTTCCAGTTTTGCGCATAACACATAGCTAGTACTGTGAAATGGAGATCAAGACACTGGTTCAAGTCCCTTCATTTGGTGATCTAAGTTCCCTAGAGGAAGTTGTTATATGTCTCTGTAACCAGCTCAACAGTACACAAGAAAGCCTTTTACATCACCACAATTTAGTGAGGCAGTAGCTTGAGTCTCTTCTACTTTTTGTTTCCTATTTCTCAATAATTGAGAATGAAGCACCAGCAAAGAGTGATAGATACATTTCCAAATGCAGAATAAAATTGATTGATGGAGTTATAAGTAACTATTCATATACTATATAGTATGTAATCAACTATAACCTGCTGGAGGAGTATTAATAACTTGATATCAGAATAGGGTTCCATTTTATTCAAACATAATATCTAGGCTTATTATTACTACTTTTACTTTTATTCATTTTTGTTTTTTCCCATCCTACTGATATACTTCTTAAGAGTTTGAGTATTTTGAGATTTCTCATTTTACAGTGAACAATTTCAGGTAATTTGCTCAGCACTTTAACAGTTTTTCTACTCTGTTTGAGTTTTGATCAGAAAACTGTCTCTAAGAGAGACACTTGTAATATACCTATATTAAATACTATTGCCAACTTTGACTTAAATGTGTAGTTTTTATATATGCCAAGTGAAAGGCAAATACCAAATGAAAGTTTCTCTTTCAGGAAAAAAATACAATATTTTGAGAAGTGCAAGAAAAAGGAATCATTTTTTTTTTTAAGCCATTTTCCTGCTGGGAATAGTAGTTTCACCAGTAATAAAATCCAAGTTTTAAGAATCAGCCAGCAACTCCCCATCACCCAGTGTCTCGGCTAAAATCTGTAGCTGCCAGAAATAAACAGAAGGAACTCCTCTTCAGGACATTGACATTTAATTCTATTTGAGGCTTGTTAAAGGTCACTCAATTTCTTTGCTTGCATTTTGCTTTCATTATTTTGCAAGCTACTTTGGTGAATTAATTCATTTAATACTGGGAAGATGAAAATTGATTTGTATCAGATCATCTCACTTTATAGATAAGTTGCTAATTTCAGAAACATCTCATTCCTATATGTAATGAGGAAAAGGGGGCTGAAAAATATTCATAAGAACGAGAAGATCAAGGAAATTGGATATTATACTAAAGGCATTAATTTCCTGAGTTTATTTTTTTAAAATGACCATATTTTTATTTTGTTATAATAGTAAATGGGAGAAGGAAATGATAGCTATAAAAAAACTGTCATCAAAAACCAAGGGAAACAAATAAAAGTATAAACATTACTAGAAACATCATACTGAGACCCAAATAAAAATATCCGGAGAGATCTAAAGTATGTGTTCAAGCTGAGAGCAGCTATAACAAACACAGGGAAGACAAAATTATCTCTACAAAACCTTATAGTTACAAATGCAAACAAAAGAGAAATGTAAAATTGATAAGAGAATAGAATGAGCATGATTAGATCAATTCTATTAAAAGCTATGAAAGACAATAAATGATTCAATAGAAGTAATCTGCATCCAGGTTTGTTCAGTAATCCACTGGAGGACTTTGTCAAAATCTTTTGACAAGCTAATTAAAAGCAGACAGTTATGCAGCATTTGATGTTTACCTTTGTAAAATGAATCAACTCATCTTCAAGCTTCTATATTCATATTTCCATTGCCCTGTCATAGTGACCTTTATGGTACAATACTGTGAATAAACTGCATATTCATCAAGACAGCCTCAAAGTCACAGTGAAAATAAAATGTCCCCCAGAAAAATATCTTAACCAGGAATAAACTCAATGAAATAAATATTCACTGAACATCGGATATGTCCTGGACGTTGCACAGAATGAAAGTGTCACACAAAAAAGCCAAAGTCCATGCCCTTGAGGACGTCGTGATATATCAAATATTTTTTAAAAAGATGTAGTCTAAAATTTTCATAGTTAGCTTGCTCTTTAAGAGTTTTTTTCAAAGTGAAATGGGACATATTTTCCCCAGATAATTATGTTCCTTTTACAATACTGAATTCCTCATAGTAATATGTTAACATGCCACAAATCCCAAGAAGGTTACTAAAATAAGGAAAAGATAGGAAAAAGGTTGATTTTGTTTTGCTGCTGATTTTAATACATAGTTTGGAATGATTTTGCAATGGTTCCACAGGATAAGCTGCTGCCTTGAGGCCAATATAGTTTATATTTTCCCTAGTGTCCAATAAATAAGTAGAAACTGGAGTGAACTATTCTTTACACTAACAACGTCCTTCAGGGTCATTTTTGCTTTAACAAACTTCTTCTATCTAAAAATTCAAAGGAGGCCAACTTTTCTTCTGGTAATCCATCTCAGACTCAGGCTCACAACTAGGCCAGGAAACTTGGCCAGGCCAGCTGTTTTTCCACACTTCTCATTTTGAAAAATCATATTGCAGGGTTTTGTGGCTTTGAAAAAATTTATTGAATGGACATGTTTAGAACAAAATGGGGCATCAGAATCTGACTAATGTGCTCAGAAGAATTTCTTTAAGCAGATATGTCTGTGTGTGCTGTCTCTCAGTCATGTCAATCTGGGAAGTCCCTTAAACAGATTTAGGAGCATCAAAAATGACTTACTTTTTAAATTTTTTGAATATTTTAAATCAATGCAAAAGCTTAAGGTAAAGTGATATTTCGGCGTTTTCAGCACTGATTTTCACTATAGATTTTTAAATGAAGCCAAAGTAACATTCCTAAAACATTTTATTAGTATCATTTTCTTTGTTTTTATTATAAGACACTAGAAATGAGCACTCACTATGGACCCATCCCAATACTAAGGACTTCACAAATATTACCCCATTGGAGCTCCTTAATAGCCATATTAAGGCAGATACAGCTACCATTGAGGCAGATACAGCTACCATTCCATTTAGCAGACTAGAGCATTAAGTCAGTGGTGAAGCAACATTTTCAGTATGACTTAATCACACAGTGGAGCAGAGATTCTAAATCTGGATGCAGATTCTTAGCTTTTAAACAGACACATTGAAGCTTCTAAGTGTAAGTTGTAATATTGAGATAACTTTTGTTTTAATTTCTATTTATTTCAATCAAAATAATATATATACAAAGATATACAAGCATTAATAATCGATAGCAGTCTTCTGATCTAATTCCTACTGCTTCAAAATATTATTTTTAATTTTCTTTCTTTGCAATTTGTTTACATAATTCTAAAAATAAAACAAAGCATGTTCATACTATTCTTTCTTGATTTTAAAGTGCATTATACTTTTTACCAGCTACAAAGAGATTAGAATCATCATAGACACACATTCATGCATCTACTCCTGCCTTCTTACCAAAGGTATTTCTTTATCTTAAATCTTTTTCTTAAATATTCAGAATGGCATCATGCTATCTAAACTTGGGCCTGGCTAAATAATCACAGAAGTTACATTTTCATTCCTGCACAGCTTTTCATTTTCCATGAAGTTATTAATTGCCTCATTTCATTCACTTAGATTTCTAGGTACCTACCGTTAATTCATTCCCAAGTATCCTGACTAAGCATAAATTTTCTTTCAGCACAGTTAAATGCATAGTTAATCTGTCAAGTGCTTTCATTTCCTGTATCAGCTGACCATACTTTCTTGGAGTCCTTTGACTCCCTGTATTGATCTGAGCAGAATGGTCCCGGTACTGGAGAGTCCCAGGAAATTCTTTCATTATGATTCTGAAAAGTTGTCTCCTACTTGTCTAGGTTTGGCCATTGTTCCTTAAAAAGATTTTCAATTAATTCTCCAGTTTTCAAATCCACCCTCAAAAGCAACCCACATTCACAAGCATCTGGTATCACCAAATCCCCAGCCTTTCTAGAAATAATGTAAACAAATGATGATAGCGTTTATTCTAGCTCCTCTCTCACATACGTGTGTGAGAGAGTGTTAGTCACTCAGTTGTGTCTGACTCTTTTGACCCCATCGCCTATAGTTTGCCAGTTGCCTCTATCTCTGGATTTCTCCAGGCAAGAACACTGGAGTGGGTTGCCATTCCCTTCTTTGGGGGATCTTCCCAAACCAGGGATGAAACCTGGGTCTCCTGTTACTGCAGGCAGATTTTTTTTTTTTTTAACTGACTAAACCACCACCTACTCCCATTCTCATAAGCATAAGTCTGCAGCTTTCTTACTTCTTCTTCTAAATATTTATTTATTTATTTCAGGGAGGTTGAAATCAGATGACCCTGGTGGATCGCTGAGTTAAGGAGACAGAGATGGGCCTGAGGAGACCAAAGAGAAGCGGCATATATATACTGCTATGTATAAAACAGATAACTTATGAGAACCTAATATATAGCACAGGAACCTCTGCTCAATGCTTTGTGTATATGTATAGCTGATTCACTTTGCTATACAGCAGGAACTAATACAACATTTCAAAGCAAATATACTCCAACATAATTTTTTAAGAGAAGGATCAGAATTCACAGAGAAGAATGGAGAAAGCTATACAAAAATGTGATTAGTATGAAAATCAGTCATGTTTTGCTATATAATGAACAATCAAACAAAAATTGAAAATAAAATGATAATATTGATATACATATAATTGTATCATAGTATCAAAACATGAATTACAGGTATATTTGACAAAAGACTGAAAAACTATCAGATTAAAAAAGTCCTAAATAAATGGAGAGCTTTACATAAACAGAAGATGTGATGTGATGCCTCCCAAATTGATTTATATGTTAAATGTATAACCTAAATTAAACTCCAAGAAGCTTTTATGTTTTGTGTTTGTTTTGGAGGAAATTAGCAAGCTGATTCTAAAATTCATACAGAGAAACAAAGAATCTAGAGTAGCCAAACATCTTTCAAATAAGAACACAGAGATGAAAGGCTAATAACAACTGATTTCAAGTCTTATTATGAAGATAAGGCAACAAAAACTTCATGGAATTGACAAAAGTATAAACATGTAAGTTGGTGGAACAGAATAGAGAGTTAGGAATATACCCTTACACATATAAACAACAGATTTTTGAAACATCTGCAAAGATAATAACAGAACAGAGGATACTTTTGCCATGACACTGATAAATTTAAATATATATATGAAAGATTAATTTTATGCCTACCTTACAGGATATACATAATTTACTTAAAATTCTTTTATCTACAGCATTAATAACAGATCTAAAAGTAATGTGTAAAATTATGAAAGATAACATACAAGGCTTAGGTTAAACAAACAGGACTTAGATATGACATCAACAAGTAATAAACTGATCAGATGAACTCTGTCAAAATTAAAAGCATTATATATATATATATATATATATATATATATACACACACATAGAATCAAATAAAAATGAAGTATTTACATATATAGAGAGAGATGCTGTTAAAGTACTGTACACACTATGTCAGCAAATTTGGAAAACTCATCAGTGGCCACAGGACTGGAAATGTCAGTTTTCATTCCAACCCCAATGAAAGGGCAATGCCAAAGAATCCTCAAACTACCAAATGATTTCCCTCATTTCACATGCTAGTAAGGTTATGCTCAAAATCCTTCAATTTAGGTTTCAGCAGTAGATACAAGCTGGATTTAGAAAAGGCAGTGGAATTAGAAATCAAATTGCCAAAATCTATTGGATCATAAAAAAAGCAAGGGAATTAAAAAAAAAATCTACTTCTGCTTCATTGACTATGCTAAAGCCTTTGACTGTAAGCATCATAGCAACTGCGGAAAATTCTTAAAGAGATGGGAATACCAGACCACCTTATCCACCTCCTGAGAAACCTGCCTGAAGATCAAGAAGCAATAGTTAGAACTGGACATGGAACAATAGGACTGGTTCCAAATTGGGAAAGGAGTATTTCAAGGCTCTATATTGTCATCCTGCTTATTTCGCTTTTAAGCAGAGTGAAAGTGAAAGTTGCTCAGTCATGTCCAACTCTTTGTGACCCCATGGACTATTCAGTCCATGGAAATCTCCAGGCCAGAATACTGGAGTGGGTAGCCTTTCCCTTCTCCAGGTGATCTTCCCAACCCAGGAATTGAACCAGAGTCTCCTGTATTGCAGGTGGATTCTTTACCAACTGAGCTATAAGGGAAGTCTTACATCATGTAAAATGACAAGCTGGATGACTCACAAGCTGGAATCAAAATTGCCAGAAAAAAAAACACCAACAGCCTCAGATAATGCTGGTGATAATCACTCTAATGGCAGAGAGTGAATACGAACTGAAATGCCTCCTGAGTAGGGTAAAAGAGGAGAGTAGAAAAGCTAGCTTAAAACTCAATATTCAGAAAACTAAAATTATGACATCTGATACCATCAGTTCATGGCAAATAGAAGGGGAAAAATTGGTAGCAATGACAGATTTTATTTTCTTGGGTCCCAAAATCATTGTGGATGGTGACTGCACCCATGAAATTAAAAAACACTTGCTCCTTGGAAGGAAAGGTATGACAAACCTAGACAGCATAATAAAAAGCTTTGAGACATCACTTTGCTGACAAAGGTCTAAGTCAAAGCTATGCATAGTCAAAGCTATGGTTTTTCCAGTAGTCATGTATGGATGTGAGAGTTCTACCATAAAGAAGACTGAGCACTAAAGAACTGATACTTTTGAATTGTGGTGCTGGAGAAGACTCCTGGACAGCAAGGAGATCAAACCAGTCAGTCCTAAAGGGAATCAACCCTAAATATTATTTGGAGGGACTAATGCTGAAGCTGAAGTTCCAATACTTTAGCCACCTGATGCAAGGAGTCAACTCAATGGAAAAGACACTGATGCTGGGAAAGACTGAAGGCAGAAGAAGCGGGGCAGCAGAGGATGAGAGAATTAGATAGTGTCATCAACTCAATGGACATGAATCTGAGCAAACTCTGAGAGATGGTGACAAATAGGGGAGCCTCCTATGTTGCAGTCCATGTAGTCTCAAAGAGTTGGACATGACTTACCAACTGAACAACAAAATATATAGTGGATCTTATAATTCAGTAATGATATAAGAAGTAATCTGATTTTTAAAGACTTGGGAAATTTTTGACTCATAGCTTCACCAAGAAAGACATATGGAAGACAAATAAACACAGAAAATGCTACTTGACATCATTTGTTATTGTTTAATAGCTAAGTTGTTTTCCAACTCTCTTGTGACCCCGATGGACTTTAGCCACCAGTCTCCTCTGTCCATGGGATTTCTCAGGTAAGAATACTGGAGTGGGTTGCCATTTCCTTCTCCAGGGGATCTTCCTGACCCAGGGATCGAACCCATGTTTCCTGCATTGGCAGGTGGATTCTTTACTGCTAAGCCAACAGGGAAGCCCAGTTTATATAATTTGTCAAGCTAGTTATGAAATTTAGGCATAATTAGTGAAGAAAATGCAAACTAAAATCATAATTAGATACCACTATATACAAAGGCAATGCCAAAGAATGCTCAAACTACCACACAGTTGCACTCATCTCCCATGCTAGTAAAATAATGCTCAAAATTCTCCAAGCTAGGCTTCAGCAATACGTGAACTGTGAACTCCCTGATGTTCAGGTCAGTTTTAGAAAAGGCAGAGGAACCAGAGATCAAATTGCCAACATCTGCTGGATCATGGAAAAAGCAAGAGAGTTCCAGAAAAACATCTATTTCTGCTTTATTGACTATGCCAAAGCCTTTGACTGTGTGGATCACAATAAACTGTGGAAAATTCTGAGAGATGGGAATATCAGACCACCTAACCTGCCTCTTGAGAAATCTGTATGCAGGTCAGGAAGGAACCGTTAGAACCGGACATGGAACAACAGACTGGTTCCAAATAGGAAAAGGTGCACGTCAAGGCTGTATATTGTCACCCTGCTTATTTAACTTCCATGCAGAGTACATCATGAGAAACGCTGGACTGGAAGAAACACAAGCTGGAATCAAGATTGCCGGGAGAAATATCAATCACCTCAGATATGCAGATGACATCACCCTTATCGCAGAAAGTGAAGAGGAACTAAAAGCCTCTTGATGAAAGTGAAAGAGGAGAGTGAAAAAGTTGGCTTAAAGCTCAACATTCAGAAAACGAAGATCATGGCATCTGGTCCCATCACTTCATGGGAAATAGATGGGGAAACAGTGGGAACAGTGTCAGACTTTATTTTGGGGGGCTCCAAAATCACCACAGATGGTGACTGCAGCCATGAAATTAAAAGACGCTTACTCCTTGGAAGAAAAGTTATGACCAACCTAGCTAGCATATTCAAAAGCAGAGACATTACTTTGCCAACTAAGGTCCATCTAGTCAAGGCTCTGATTTTTCCAGTAGTCATGTATGGATGTGAGTGTTGGACTGTGAAGAAGGCTGAGCACCAAAGAATTGATGCTTTTGAACTGTGGTGTTGGAGAAGACTCTTGAGAGTGCCTTGGACTGCAAGGAGATCCAACCAGTCCATTCTGAAGGAGATCAACCCTGGGATTTCTTTGGATGGAATGATGCTGAAGCTGAAACTCCAGTACTTTGGCCACCTCATGCGAAGAGTTGACTCATTGGAAAAGACTCTGATGCTGGGAGCAATTGGGGGCAGGAGGAGAAGGGGACGATAGAGGATGAGATGGCTGGATGGCATCACGGACTCGATGGACAGGAGTCTGAGTGAACTCCGGGAGATGGTGATGGACAGGGAGGCCTGGCATGCTACGATTCATGGGGTCGCAAAGAGTTGGACATGACTGAGGGACTGAAATGAACTGAACTGAACTGAACTGAACTGATATACCTATTAAAATGGATAAAATATAAAAGTCTGATTATTCTTTGTCTTGTCAAGGATGGGAAACTACTTGAGCTCTCATACTACTGAAGAGAGTGAATTTGGTCCCACCACTTTAGAAAACAATTTTGGATTTTTCTTAAATCGTCATACATTCATCAACCAGATAAACCAGTCATTCTATTCCTAGGAACATATTCAAGAAAAATGAAAGCACATGTCGATATGAAAACTCACTCATCAATGTTCATAGCTGTTTAATTTAGAAAAATCCAAATTCAAAAGCAACTGAGATATCGACCAAATAGTCAATGGATAAATACATTGGAATACTACTTAATGATTAAAAGATTTAACTACTGATACAGCAACAACATGGGTGAATTTCTTATGCTGAGTGAAAAAACAATGTAAATTTTAATTTATATAGATTTCTAGAAAATGGAAAACTAACCTAGGGACAGAAGCAGATCAGTAGTTGCCGAAAAATTGGCAGTAGTTATGGTAAGAAACAGATGGAAATGAGTAGGATTACAAAGCCACACAGGGACTCTTCTGGATGGTGGGTAAATTTATTATCTAGATGGTGATGATGAATTTTGTGCAAATGTTGAAAAAGTTTTAAATTTTACAAATAATATAACTAGGTCAATGAAAAGTAAGAAAAATATATTTTCTCTATTTTTTTATTTTTTCCTTATAGGGTTATGCCTTTCAAAATTCTGTTTTTTAAAGTTTTACTTGAGGGAGTGGGGAAAGCTAAGCTGAGAAAAACATATATATTCAGTCATAATTAACCAGAGGCATCATTTATATTTAGTTTATAGTTTATTTCATTTTAAACTGAGACTCCATTATATAACAATCCCAAATAAAATTGTATTCCCAAATAAAATTTTTATAAACGACAAAACAGTTAATTTCCTCTATATCAGCAAGGACTAGAATACTATAGCCTATCTCTAGGTGAGAAATTCCATACAGGACAATAGGAAAAATGATGAAAATTTTCTTGCTGATACCCTACAAATTACTTTCTCCACACCTTTAAAACTTGTGAATATGGTAGGATTTGGGATTATGAAAGACCATAGGAGTTGCTTACCTCTTACTCCTCAGTTTCCTTGTACAGTCATAATGGTATTTATTCTAAGTGCTATTATGCATGTTAAATGATAAAATGCATGTAAAGTTTTAAGAATATCCAAAGCACATAATAATTTTTGTTAGTAATACATTGTTAGTAGTAGTATCTCATTTGAAAAGTTGAAAAACTCAGCGATTCCCAATTATATTAAGATACTATTTAAAGAATATTAACTACAATCCTGATAACATAATGATAACACTACATAAAACATAAAAAATAATCATCAGGACAACACTGTAAAACTTTATGAGCATTAGAAGCATTATTCAGATTTATAGTTTCCATATATGAGTACTGAGAAATACTTGTATAGCTTTGTATTTGGCAATAAATGTCCTATTTTGATTTCAGCACATTTTACTTTTCAAGTTTTTATTAGGTGGATTTAATTGAATCAAAATATATGAAAGTAACTTATTCTGCTCAGCATGATTAGAGTAGATTTCTGTCTTGCCTAGGTTTATTGGACTGCTATAACAAATTGACCCAAATCTGCATCATAGATTATTTTTCCCTTACAGGTCAACAATGCATTTCCCTCTCTTGATAGTTATTTATTGACCATGGAAACAAGGACTTTGCCACTTTGAACAATGTGTGCCCAAGGTCACCTTGCTACTTGTCTCCATTCCAGCATTTTGAAGTGAAAAAAGGACTGTAAACAAGTCTACATAAGAAGTTTTTATGGGGCAGGTCTGGGAGTCAAATACATCATTCTGCTCATAGTCTTCTGAATGCAGCTAAGTCACAGGGTCACACAAAACAGAAGATCTAGAAAAGTATCTTAACCGTGCACTCAGGCAAAGTAGTTTTGTGTGACATTTATAGCAATATCTACCTCAGTATTTTAGACTCCGAAATCTGTGATTAAAGGAACTATCCACTCAAGGTAGCTCCTAATAGAATAATTCCAACATATTTATTTCAAAAATTTTAACTTATGAACCTCCTTTCACTTTCATTCATCATCATTTTGCTCCCCACAACAACCCTCCGAGGAATAACACAGATGTTATTATTCTTTACTTAAAATGGAGAGAATTGAAACAAGGGTTAAGAGTACCTGGGTCAAATGAAGCAGAACTACTTAACACAGAAATTAAGTGGATGTAGTTAAAAGGGATAAAGTGAAGCTATTCTTGTTTCTCAAACCTCCAGAGAGGGCTCAGGCGAGAGGTAGATTTAATAAGTTTTTACTCTTAGGGACATTGCTTTATGTATATCCTCACTTCAAGTTACACTTAAACTGTTTCTTTTTAAAAAAAATTTTTTTTTTCCATAAGAAACAATGTGGTTGTATAAGACTGATGTGTTACACACATAAAATTGGGCTTCTTGGGTGGCACTATGTGGTAAAGAACCTGCCTCCCGAAGGAGACATAAGAGACTCAGGTTTGATTTCTAGGTCAGGAAGATCTCTTGGAGGAGGAAATAGCAACTCACTCCAATATTATTGCCTGGATAATCCCATGGACAGAGGAGCCTGGCAGGCTACAGTCCATAGGGTTGCACAGTCCGATGCAACTGAAGTGACTTAGGACAGATGCACACACAAAATTACTGTACTTTATAGAAATTCATACTGTGTTTAGTTACTCAGTCATGGCCAATTCTTTGCACCCCAGGGACTGCAGCCTGCCAGGCTCCTCTGTTTATAAGGATTCTCCAACCCAAAACATTGGAGTGGGTTGCCATGCCCTCCTCCAGGGGAATCTTCCCAATGCAAGCATCAAACCCTGGTCTCCCACATTGCTGGCAGATTCTTTACTGATTGAGCCACCAAGGTAGCTCATGATTACTGGAGTGGGTAGCCTATCCCTTCCCCAGGGGCTCTTCCTGAACCAGGAATTGAACTGGGGTCTCCTGTATTGCAGGCAGATTCTTTACCAGCTCAGCTACCAGGGAAGAAATCATACATATGTATAATCTGACATAAATTCTTTTATTGCCTTATCTTTTCCAAATGTTGATTCATTCTAAGTGGTTGAAAATAGGAAAGGAATTATAATTTAATGAGCTGGTGTGTATGTGTGAAGTGTTCTGCATATATATTATCTCATTTAAAGAAAATTTCAGGACAATAGTATAATCTAAATTTTATATATGTAAACCTTGAATCTAGAGAAATTAATGTTTCTGGTGAGTCAGGAATAAAATTCTGGAAGATGGCATTGTTTCTGAAATAATGGTGATAGAAAGCAATGGGATTTTCCTGGAGAGTGTGAAGGCAATTTTCCATAATAATTATCACATAAAAGGCCGAAGAATGTTTACATAGATCTACACTAGGTACAGTTGTCAATGTTGACTTTAGCAAAACTAAATATTAATGGTTAAAACATTAAAGGAGTCTTGTTGTATTGATAGCTTCAGAAGTTAAATAACAAAAACTGATTTGAGTATAACACCATTGCTAAAAACAAGCTGTGAGAGAGTGAAGAAGTTAATTCTTGAGTAAATTAAATTCTGAAGCAACTACATTCTGAAGCTCCTTTTAAGTGCAGCTGGGTCACTCTAGAGCCAAGTAACTCATATCCCAAGTACACATGCTGAGACCCTGGCAGAGGAATGAATGATGATGCTTCAGAGAATAGGTGGACAGCTTGTGGATGCAGAATCACAGAGAGTAGATCTACAAGTACTCTCTAATTGCTTATCCTTTATCTGCATATGTTTTGAACAAACCATCTGTAAGAAAAAGACAACTAATCTGTGTCATTATCATTCCAGTCACCTTGTGATTCCAGATGAGAATCTGTGGCCAGAATTTTATGTTAGTCCTTGTCATGCACTGGCTGTGTGCTGCTACTCAAGCCACCCTCTTCGAGTTTTAGTTTTCTCATCTTGTCAGATTGAGAGAATAATAACTACCTTGCAAGTCACAACAATTGGAGATTTATAAAAATAACAAAAATTATTTCTAGCACATAGTAAATTCTCACTAAATACATATAGTTGCTATTTTATCATTAGGATGATAAGGATGATGACAGTGATAATGATAACTGATTTCCAAAGCTCACCTCATTTAACATATAGAGTATCTTAACTGTTTGTGTGTGTGTGTGCTTTAAGCATAATAAGTCTAAAATTAACTGAATGTACTGAAACTTTTACTTTGGGGAAAACATTTTCAAACATACCATCTCATTTGATCCCCAAGTTTATTATCTCCCATTTAGGAATGAAAGGGCTTCCCGAGAACCCTCCTGCCAGTGCAGGAAACATAGTAGGCACTAAAGAATCTCCTTACAGTGCAGAAGACCCACATTTGATCCCTGGGTCAGGAAGACCCCCTAGAGAAGGAAATGGCAACCCACTGCAGTATTCTTGCCTAGAGAATTCCATGGATAGAGGAGCCTGACAGGCTACAGTCCATGGAGTTAAAAAGAGTTGGATATGACTGAGCAACTAACACAGAGTCTAATACTGATGTCTCATAGCCAGTGGGTTTCTCTGGTGGTTCAGATGGTTAAGAATCTGCCTGCAGTGTGAGAGACCTGGGTTAAATCTTTAGGTTGGGAAGATCCTGTGGGGAGGGAAATGGCAACCCACTCCAGTATTCTTGCCTGGAGAATTCCATGGACAGAGGAACCTGGCGAGCTCCTGGCAGGCTACAGTCCTATAGTTGGAGAGTTGGACACTACTGAGTGATTAACAAGGAGTCTAATACTGAAATCTCATAGCTAATGGGTTTCCCTTCTGGCTCAGATGGTAAAAAATCTTCCTGCAGTATGGGAGACCTGAGTTTGATCCCTGGGTCAGGAAGATCTTGTGGAGAAGGGAGGCAACCCACTCCAGTATTCTTGCCTCCATGAAAAGAGGAACTGGTGGGCTCTATAGTTGATGGGGTCACAAAGAGCCAAACACAATTAACATTTTCACTTTCTTATAGCCAACACTGTGATTCTGTTCCTATGTTATTTTCCTTTTCTCTCAGTATTTCCTCAAGAAACATTTTTAGTACTTAGTACAAATATATCATTGAGAATAAAACTGAACCACCAAACTTATTTATATAATTTTATTAAACAATATAAATCACTATTTTTTGTTTATCTAAAGCCAAGTATTATATACCTGTTGCACAAGAAAATCATTATAAATGACGTTTTCAAACAGATTCAGTGCTGAAGTAAATTTATTTTCACCTAGGATAGATTGAATAAACAACCTGATGAGGCCTTTGGATCTTGGGGCCAGAAAGAGATGGGAGCCACTTTGGATGATGTGATTGCCCTCAGAGCAGAGTATAATCCAAGGGAAAAATGGAAAAGTGAACATTTAAAAATAGAACAGGGTAAATGTTTATTTAGATCTTCTGCCCATTTCTAAGATTTATTTATTTTTAATTGAAGAATAATTGCTTTACAGTATTATGTTGGTTTCTGCCAACATCAATATGAATCAGCCATAGGTATATGTGTGTCCTCTCCTTCTTGAACTTCCCTCCCACCTCCCTCCCCATCCCACAACTTCAGGATGTAACAAAGCCCCAGTTTCAGTTCCCTGAGTCATACAGCAAATTCCCATTGGCTATCCATTTTACTTATGGTAATGTATGATTCCATGTTTTGATTGGGTTATTTGTTTTATTTTGGTATTGAGCTACATGAGCTGTGTATTTTTGAGATGAATTCCTTGTTGATTGCATTGTTTACAAGTATCTTTTCCCATTCTGTGTGTTGTCTTTTTGTTTTATTTATGGTTTCCTCCAGCACATGAAAAGATGCTCAATGATAATTATTAGAGAAATGTAAATCAAAACTACAGTGAGGTATCACCTCATACCTGTCAGAATGGCCATTGAGAAATCTACAAACAATATATTCTGGAGAGGATGTGGAGAAAAGGGACTCTTCCTACACTGTTGATGAGAATGTAAATTGGTATAGCCACTATGGAGAACAGTATGGAGGTTCCTTAAAAACCAAATAAGAGCTACCATATGATTTAGCAATCCCACTCCTGGGCATATAACTGCAGAAAAACATAGTTCAAAAATATACATACACCCCCATGTTCAGAGCAATACTATATACAATAGCCAAGACATGGAAGCAACCTAAATATGCATCAACAGATGAATGGAAAAAGAAGATGAAGTATTATTCAGTCATAAAATAATAAAATATGCCATTTGCAGAAATATAATATGTTAAATTATCATACTAAGTGAAGTTAGTCAGACAGAAGAAAACAAATATCATATGACATCACTTATATAGATGGAATCTAAAAAAAAAAGATACAAAGAACTTATTTACCACTACTATGCATATACCCTAAGGAAATTAAAATTGAAAAAGACACATGTATCCCAATGTTCACTGTAGCTCTATTTACAATAGCTAGGACAGGGATGCAACCTAGATGTCAACTGACAGATGAATGGATAAAGAACCTGTGAAATATATATATGTATGTGTGTGTGTGTGTATATATATATATATATATATATATATATATATATATATCAGATCAGTTGCTCAGTCATGTCTGACTCTTTGCGACCCCATGAATCGCAGCACACCAGGCCTCCCTGTCCATTACCATCTCCCGGATTTCACTCAAACTCACATCCATCGAGTCAGTGACGCCATCCAGCCATCTCATCCTCTGTCATCCCCTTCTCCTCCTGCCCCTAATACCTCCCAGCATCAGGGTCTTTTCCAATGAGTCAACTCTTCGCATGAGGTGGCAAATTGAAGCCCTCCAAAATAAAGTATGATACTGTTTCCACTGTTTCCCCATCTATTTCCCATGAAGTGATGGAACCAGATGCCATGATTTTAGTTTCCTGAATGTTGAGCTTTAAGCCAACTTTTTCACTCTCCTCTTTCACTTTCATCAAGAGGCTTTTTAGTTCCTCTCCACTTTCTGCCATAAGGGTGGTGTCATCTGCATATCTGAGGTTATTGATATTTCTCCCCGCAATCTTGATACCAGCTTGTGCTTCTTCTAGCCCATCATTTCTCATGTATATAAAATGGAATATTACTCAGCCTTTAAAAGGAACACATTTGAGTCAGTCCTAATGAGGTGGATGAACCTAGAGTCTATGATGCAGAGTGAAGTAAGTTAGAAAGAGAAGAACAAATATTGTATACTGGTGTATATATATATAGAATCTAGAAAGATGGTAGTGATGAACCTATTTGTTGAGCAGCAGTAGAGACTTAGACATTGAGAAAAGCCTTATGGACATGGCTGGGGCTTGGGGAAGAAGAAGAGGGTGGGATATATGGAGAGAGTAACATGGAAATATACATTATCATATGTTTAAAGAAAAAGATCCTATTCACAAAACAGAAACAGATTCACAGATATAGAAAACAAACTTATGGTTACCAAAGGGGGAGGAATAAATTTTGAGGTTGGGATTAACGTATACACATACACACACTATATGTAAAAGAATCAACAAGTACCTATTGCATAGCACAGTGAAAACTATTTTCAGTATCCTATAATAATCTATATGGGAAAAGAATCTGAAAAAGAACAGATACGTGTGTATAACCAAATCACTTTGCTGTCACCTGAAACTAACACCACATTGTAAATCAAATATATCCCAATATAAAAAATCATATACAGATATAATAAATGCTCTAATATAGGTTCAAAGCAGTACTTTAAAAAGCTTCATGTCCATTGTGCTGACATGGATCAGTAGTAGGAACACACTAGTAAGAAAGGAAATTTTAATTTGTTAAGAATTAAACAAATTAGGAATAAAGGAATTAAGAATTGTTTGTTGTTTAGTTAATTGGGCAATTGATTTTCTAAAAATACAACAACTAGACAGGATTTTCATATTACCCATTCTAGAGATCAGCAAACATCCTTTAAACATAGAATAATGGATGGAGTTATATGAGACTCTCCAAAAGACAGTTGCACAGGGCAACCTGGCCCAAATACTTAACATGTAGTTATAGAATCAGGTAAATGATCAGTGATAAAGGCAGTCCAGAGTCATCATATTTTCCACCACCTGTGGGGGTCTCTTCTGGGGTGAGGCACAAACAGAGAGGCCGTGTTCTGGAGCATTAAATCCTAGACCTTTTCAACACTTTGGAGACAAGTAGGAGAAATAATGCTAATATTTGGAAGCTGACTGCTAAGGGTTAATCTGGATACTATGGCTAAAGTCAGTGACATGAAGTTTGGGAAAGGATTCATTCAGAAAAAAGTGAGGTAGAAATTACCATGGGGTAACAAGAATGTGCTTTAAACTCAAGCTCTGTTATTTGTGGAGTAGGCATGGAATTCAGAAACTGTTATTTTGCTTTTGGCATTGAATGGAAAGGGCAAAAATTGAGTGTGTCACGTTTCTGTGAATCTGATTGCTTGAAGTTGTAAAAGTCTAAGACAGAGAATGGGAATACCACCAAAAAGGCAAAGTACATATGATTAGATAAATAGATAAGTGGATCTAATTTAGAAAGAACTATAATTTTTTCAGATTGGCCTGAAGCCATACTTCTTTTTCCTGCTGGGAATTGCATTATTCTGTTTCTTAGCTTTAGTTGAAACAGAAGAATCATTCCTAGAATTTGAATTCATTTTTATAATTACATTTTGCATAAACTATTTAATTTGCTTCAAACAATAATCCTATGAGGTATTATTACTATAAACTTCCTAGTGAATGAAGAATTTGAGGTTTAAATAGGTGAAGTGACAGTCAGTAAATGATGGCATCAGAAATAGGTTTTACATCCCAGGTGCTTCTAATGTCACTTCCCTTTTTTTTCCTCTTTCACTTTCTTTAAGTTTTTTTTTTTTTTTGGCTTTATGCCTATTACAAAATAACATATGTTAATGCAAAGTAGAATGAAAAAGTCCATTTTAGCCAAAAAGAAGAAAATTGAAACTCTGCCTAATTTCATCTCTTTCATAGATATTTATAACTAAGATTTTGATGTACTTCCAACATTTTACCTGTGACTATGAACATGTGTGTGGGCATATGCGTAGGTTTAGAAGTACAACATTGTCATCATAAATGCATAAGAATTTGGAAACTTACTTATTTTTAACAATGAATTTAAAACATTTGCCATATAACCATATATTTTAGTTTCAAATATTTTTATTAAAAATGATATCTTCTCGATAAAATCTCAAATAATGCAGAAAGGTGTGTATAATAAAGACCAAAAATCCCTTGAATCTTCTATCAGAAGTAAACGGTTAACATTTAAACAGATAACTTCTGATTTTCAATGTGAATGTGTATATATAATGAATAAAGAATGAAAAGGGAAAACACACACACAGACACACACACCCATGAACTTTGGTAATGAATGGAGTTACATGAAGTAAAGTCTTGGTTTTAAAGACATTTTCCATGGAGTCAAACATTGTAAAATAGGAATGATTATAAAGGATTTTGCTAAAATAATCCAATATGTTCTTGTATGTAAAACCCTTAAAAGACTACCTTTGCATTGTCATAAAAATGGGTATCCAATCAACATTAACTAATAATAAAAAGGAGTGAATTTGAGTCCATTTTAATGAGGTAGATGAACCTAGAGACTGTTCTAGAGAGTGAAGTAAGCCTGAAAGAGAAAAATAAATATCAAATACTAGTGCATCAGTCCTGAGTGTTCATTGGAAGGACTGATGCTGAAGCTGAAACTCCAATACTTTGGCCACCTCATGCAAAGAGTTGACTCATTGGAAAAGACTCTGATGCTGGGAGGGATTGGGAGCAGGAAGAGAAGGGGACAACAGAGGATGACATGGCTGGATGGCATCACCGACTTGATGGACATGAGTTTGAGTAAACTCTGGGAGTTGGTGATGGACAGGGAGGCCTGGCGTGCTGTGATTCATGGGCTCACAAAGAGTTGGACACGACTGAGCGACTGAACTGAACTGAATGCGTACACATGAGAAAGATGGCACTGATGAAATTATATGCATGATAGGAATGGAGACGCAGACATAGAGAACAGACTTGTGGACCCGGAGAGGGGAGTTGGGGGAAGGAGAAGTCGGGATTTATGGAGAGAGTAACATGGAAACTTACATTACCATATGTAAAAGAGATAGACAATGGGAATTTGCTGTATGACTCAGTAAACTTAAACTGGGGCTCTGTAACAGCCAAGAGGGGTTGGAAAGGGAAAGAGGGAAGTGGGAAGGAGATTCAGATGGAGGAGACATATGTGTACTTATGGCTGATTCATGTTGATGTTTGGCAGAAACCAACACAATATTGTAAAGCAATTATCCTTCACTTAAAAAGATAAATTTAAAATTAAAAACAGAAAAAATTAATTGCTATTATTACTGTCACTATCATTGTTTTAATGTCTATCATGATTATAACTGTCATTTTTAAACAACACGCAGTTCAGTTCAGTTCAGTCGCTCAGTCGTGGCCGACTCTTTGCCACGCCATGAATCGCAGCATGCCAGGCTTCCCTGTCCATTACCAACAACCGGAGTTCACTCAGACTCACGTGCATAGAATCAGTGATGCCATCCAGCCATCTCATCCTCTGTCATCCCCTTCTCTTCCTGCCCCCAATCCTTCCCAGCATCACTCTTTTCCAATGAGCCAACTCTTCGCATGAGGTGGCCAAAGTACTGGAGTTTCAGCTTTAGCATCATTCCTTCCAAAGAAATCCTAGGGCTGATCTCCTGCAGAATGGACTGGTTGGATCTCCTTGCAGTCCAAGGGACTCTCAAGAGTCTTCTCCAACACCACAGTTCAAAAGCATCAATTCTTCGATGCTCAGCCTTCTTCACAGTCCAACCCTCACATCTATACATGACCACTGGAAAAACCATAGCCTTGACTAGACGGACCTTTGTTGGCAAAGTAATGTCTCCGCTTTTCAATATGCTATCTAAGTTGGTCATAACTTTTCTTCCAAAGAGGAAGCGTCTTTTAATTTCATGGCTGCAATCACCATCTGCAGTGATTTTGAAGCCCTCCAAAATAAAGTATGATACTGTTTCCACTCTTTCCCATCTATTTCCCATGAAGTGATGGGACCAGATACTATGATCTTTGTTTTTTGAATGTTGAGCTTTAAGCCAACTTTTTCACTCTTCACTTTCACTTTCATCAAGAGGCTTTTTAGTTCCTCTTCCCTTTCTGCCATAAGGGTGGTGTCATCTGCATATCTGAGGTTATTGATATTTCTCCTGGAAATCTTGATTCCAGTTTGTGTTTCTTCCAGTCCAGCGTTTCTCATGATGTACTCTGCATATAAGTTAAGCAGGGTGACAATATACAGCCTTGACATACTCCTCTTCCTATTTGGAACCAGTCTGTTGTTCCGCGTCCAGTTCTAACTCTTGCTTCCTGGCCTGTACATAGGTTTCTCAAGATGCAGGTCAGATGGTCTGATATTCCTATCTCTTTCAGAATTTTCCACAGTTTATTTTGATCCACACAGTCAAAGGCTTTGGGATAGTCAATAAAGCAGAAATAGATATTTCTCTGGAACTCTCTTGCTTTTTCCACGATCCAGTGGATGTTGGCAATTTGATCTCTGGTTCCACTGTCTTTGCTAAAACCAACTTGAACATTTGGAAGTTCACGGTTCATGTATTGCTGAAGCCTGGCTTGGAGAATTTTGAGAATTACTTTACTAGCGTGTGAGATGAGTGCAATTGTGCAGTAGTTTGAGCATTCTTTGGCATTGCCTTTCTTTGGGATTGAAATGAAAACTGACCTTTTCCAGTCCTGTGGCCATTGCTGAGTTTTCCAAATTTGCTGGCACATTGATTGAAGCACTTTGACAGCATCATCTTTCAGGATTTGAAATAGCTCTACTGGAATTCCATCACCTCCACTAACTTTGTTCATAGTGACGCTTCCTAAGGCCCACTTGACTTCACATTCCAGGTTGTCTGGCTCTAGGTGAGTGATCACACCATCATGATTATCTTGCTCTTGAAGATCTTTTTTATACCGTTCTTCTGTGTATTCTAAACATCACTAGTTGCTATCATTTAAATGTTTAGTTTTTTGTCTTTAATATTTCCATGTATACCTGATACAGTTCCACAGAAGACTGCGCTTATGTCCCTTGGAAAAAATAAACACCAACAATTAAGTCTTTTATAAGTAACAGTTATCTGCAAGAGCTAGAATGATTCACTGTAGTAAAAATACAACAGGCTGGGGTAATCAATCAGGACTACTTCTGTTGTTTAAGATCCTCATGAGAGCAGCTCACGTCAGTAGTGACTAGTTTGAAGTTGTCTAGATTGAATTTCTATGAGGTTGTAGGAACCTCTGAATGTGGCTTTTCAAAATCTAAATCTCCAACCAGGTAATGCTGAAACTCTGTGATAATTGCCTTTTACAGTAACCTTTTATAATACTTTAGCAACCCATGTTGCCTGGCACTAAAATTGAGGTTCTTAATATAATTTCCTACTATGCCACTGGAAAGCTTACTTACTTTCCTACAGTGTACAAAAAGAAATAACCAGGCATCACACATGCACAGTTAGATAACAGTCATGAAATGATGATCAGGCTGCAGATATATAACTATGAGAACTATTTCTATTCTACAAGATGGGAGGAAGTAACTAGGTTTTGGGTTGGACCTATCACAACACTAGTTTGTGTCCTCTCTGCTTGTTTAATACTCTCCCAATTTATTTCTTTGAATAAATTCCAAAAGGGGAATTGCTGAAAGTCATTCGCACCTATCCAAAATCCAAAACAAACAAATAAACAACAAAATTAATGTCATTGTCCTTAAAGTTTCTCAAAGAATAATAAATCCATATGGTTTAGAGAAGAGACCTTGTAGTTTATGCTAAGAAGAGAAACACAGAGGATACAATGAAGTTTGGAGAAACTGAAAGCAGTAGGCATTCAGAGATATGTTTTTATTTCCTTCTCCTTGGTTAGCCCTTGATGACAGTCTTATAGTATTCTGAACTCACCTTAAGATGCCTCTGAAAGATATTTCCCTGGGGCAGCTAGAGGCAGAGTTCCAAGTTCCAGACATCACCCCAGATAAGTATGGCCACTATACAGCAGATCACTTCCCAGGTAACGCTGGTGGTAAAGAACTTACCTGCCAGTGCAGGAGACATAATGGATACAAGTTTGATCCCTGGGTCAGGAAGATTCCCTGGAGAAGGAAATGGCAACCCCACTCCAGTATTCTCATCTGGAGAATCCAATCCTATGGACCTAGGACCATGTTGGGCTACAGATAATGGAGCCAGACATGACTGAAATGACTTAACACACACACAGACCTAGAGCAAATGATGTGGCTTGGAGGACTTATGAATGATGGTGTGGGAAATGAAGGTAAGTGGCTTTGTTTACATTTACTATCTATCTATGTTCTCTGTGGCAAAATTTTCATTAGTTAAAAACTTAAAGAAAGAGATATTTTTGGTTAATTGATTTAATGTTGTATTTAATAATGTACTCTATTGTCACCTTGCTTATTTAACTTATATGCAGAGTATATCATGAGAAACACTGGACTGGAAGAAGTACAAGCTGGAATCAAGATTGCTGGGAGAAATGTCAATAACCTCAGATATGCAGATGACATCACCGTTATGGCAGAAAGTGAAGAGGAACTAAAAAACCTCTTGATGAAAGTGAAAGAGGAGAGTGAAGAAGTTGGCTTAAAGCTCAACATTCAGAAAATGAAAATCATGGCATCTGGTCCCATCATTTCATGGCAAATAGATGGGGAAACGGTGGAAACTGTGGCTGAATTTATATTTTGGGGCTCCAAAATCACTGCATATGGTGATTGCAGCCATGAAATAAAAACATGCTTACTCATTGGAAGGAAAGTTATAACCAACCTACACAGCATATTAAAAAACAGAGATATTACTTTGTCTACAAAGGTCCATCTAGTCAAGGCTATGGTTTTCCAGTAGTCATGTATGGCTGTGAGAGTTGGACTATAAAGAAAGTTGAGCACAGAATTAATGCTTTTAAACTGTGGTGTTGGAGAAGACTCTGGAGAGTCCCTTGGACAGCAAGGAGATCCAACCAGTCCATCCTGAAGGAGATCAGTCCTGGATGTTCTTTGGAAGGACTAATGTTGAAGCTGAGACTCCAATACTTTGGCCACCTGATGTGAAGAGCTGACTCATTTGAAAAGACCCTGATGCTGGGAAAGATTGAAGGCAGGATGAGAAGGGGATGACAGAGGGTGAGATGGTTGGATGATATCACTGATTCAATGGACATGATTTTGGGTAAACTCTGGGAGTTGGTGATGGACAGGGAGGCCCGGTGTGCTGCGATTCATGGGGTCGCAACGAATCGGACACGACTGAGTGACTGAACTGAACTGAACTGAACTGAATGAAATCTGTAGTTAAATTTTCTCCACCTACCCATTTTTTTGTTTTTGTTGTTGTTGGTTTGTCTGTTAAAGAGTATTAGGGGGAATCTTTTGAATGCTAAAAGTCAAAAGGCTGGGTAAAAGTTTATACATCAGTTATGTGTTGAGATCACTCTTAAACTATTGTATGGAAAAATTAGACAAACTTGTATTCCTCTGAAAAGTTCACAGGAGAAGTCATTGCATTTCTGCTTGGATAGGGCATGGTACTCGGCTCCTCCTACTCCTCACCTCCTGCTCTCCAGTGAACCACAGTTTCACCTCAGGGAGGTTTCTCTAATCCAGAACCATCCCAATGACACTCACTGTCAATGTCTTGGTCCAGGCTTTGTCTACCCCTCCCCTAAACTTTCTCAAAAATCTCCAGACCTGCCACCGTAGCACCACTCTTGACTCTAATCCACCTTCTCTCTTTCCTGCTAGAATGATCTAACAAAAAACACAAGACTTTATGGCAAGAAAATAATTCTCATAAATCCTTTCTGAAATGTTGTCTGAGGAGCAAAATGTCCAGTTTTACTCTCTCTGAAGAAAATCCTAAAGAAATTTAACCTGCAGTAACTGACATTTCTACTCCCTAGAAGACAACCGAAGGGCATGCATTTATCATAAAGTAACAATCAAGACTGTACTTTAAATCTTGCTATATTGTTTAGTGCAGCTTGTAATTACAAAAATTGCACCCTATTGTATTTTATTGATTATTTTTGGCTTAGACCCATATATTCATGCATTTTAAAATTTGCATATCAAAGCAAATTATTCTGTGATAATAAATGTAATACAATTTCCTAAATTTGTCACTTCAAGTATGTTTTGTCATTTGGGGTAATGCTGTTAGTTTACATGATTTAGTGAGATGATTCACATGATTTAGTGAGAACTGTAGGCTTTCAATGTAAAAACATGATACAGGGAATTGACCCCTCGAATTTTTCTCTAGGGGACTGGTTGTTACAATAAGAATCCAGAGGCTTCCCACTTGAAAGAAAGCACCCTACCCTTTATCCCTTCTGCTTTCTACTTTTAGAGATACAAAATAAACTGAAGGGAGGTTCAGAAAAACTGTGTCTTTTCACTGAATTAAGCCTGCTGTAGTAAACCTTATTTCTGAGAGTTCAAAGGAGTCTGTCTGTAGTTCCCCCAAATTGCTGCCCTTCTAACCAGAAGCTGTATTTATATTCTGGAATCAAATAAATAGCTCTTGTGCCAATTATTCAAGTTATTTTGCTACACAGTCATCATCTCTCCCTCAAAAAATGTGCAGTATATGTAGACAGTGAGATTAAGGAAAGTTACACTATTGTGTTGTTTTTTTCCCAAATATCAAAACTTTTTATGATATTTTAAAAATACAGTATAATTTAGAATCTTATACTATTAGAGGTCTCCATTCGTGAGTTCCATTTTATACACACACGCATAGGCCTACAGGTCCCAAACTCTATCTAGTATCTGAATTCAGCCCTGCTGCAGCCTCAGCCAGCCTGGACATACACAGAGTGAAGGAAAATGACTGGCCCCGGAGCTCAGGTTATTCAGTATGAGCAGTGCATTTGCTCTGTCAGCTTTTGTGTAGTGATTTTACTGTTTTGCCTGCATTAGTAGAATTGTTTTGTGTTGCTCTTTTACCACAACTTAACCAACTCTTTTATGATGAGATAATCATATTTCTCTACTTCTTTGACTTTAAATTCCTTAGAAAAAATGTTCACTTGAGGGCTTCTGTCTTCCAAACCAAATAATTATACATTTCTGTTTCTCCAAGTAATTCCAAGAACTATGTAGTTATGGCAGATACAATATTATGTTATAATGATAACTCTAAGTTGAAACAGGGTAGTTTAAGAGATAAATAGAGCTGTAACCTGAAATGTGCTATTATTTCCCTTAGGTGGGAGGTGCTAAAAAGACATGAATAAGGTATATGTGCTCACTGTTAACTCCAGGCTGTACTAAGATCTGTCTACACAGTATCACCTATCACGTTTTAGTTTATCCTCAGATATTTTTGATCACTAATATATATTTCTTATAGTAATACAGCTGATATTGTATATGGATAAGAGGATACTATTGCTTTATACAGTCGTAAATTCACACCAATGATAAACATAGACTGTCAGAATTTTCCTGCTGGTTTCTTAGGTGCCCTTCTTTTGATAGACACAAACATGTTTGTTTCTTGTGAGGATTCTCATTGTTACTCTACTGATAGAATAGCCAGATGGTGAAGAGATCCTATGAAACCAATTCTGTGAATCTCATCACCATCCTTGTACTTATTTTCATATTAAAAGGACTTACTTGCAAAATACCTCTGAGAGCATCAAAATTTCAAGCTCAAATCTGGCAAACTGTAACCTTCTCTTTAACATGAAACTTATGTTCCATCCCTTATAAATGAATCTCACATGAAAGATATGTATAATATATGGCAAACTAAATGCAAGCAATGGATAACAACCAAATGAAATGATATAATACTCTCAATCTGGGGCTTCCCAGGGGGTTGGTGGTGCTAGTGGTAAAGAATCTACCTGCCAATGCAGGAGATGCTAGAGACACCGGTTCAATTCCTGGATCTGGAAGATCCCTTGGGGGAGGAAATGGCAGCCCACTCCAGTATTCTTACCTGGAGAATCCCATGGACAGAGGAGCCTGAGGTCTGCAGTCCATAGGGTCACAGAGTCAGACATGACTGAGTGACTGAGTGCACACACAATATTCTCAAGCTAGGTTAGAGTATTAGAAGTATAGGTTAGAGTATACAAAATTAGAAGCATAAAGACCTATGAAGGGCAACAAACAATAAATGGAATAGCTGAGGCAGGGATTCTGGGCAAGAATCCTGCACAACCTTGGCTAAGTTACTCTTTGTGTCTTAGTGGCCTGATGATAACAAACATGCATAATTCCTTGTGCTGTGTTAAGGATTAATTAAATCAGTTAATGTGTGTTACAAAGAACAATAGCAGGCCTTTGGAAACATACTATTAAAATCAACTACCATTACTTGCTGATGCTGGGAGGGATTGGGGGCAGGAGGAGAAGGGGACGACAGAGGATGAGATGGCTGGATGGCATCACTGACTCGATGGACGTGAGTCTGAGTGAACTCTGGGAGTTGGTGATGGACAGGGAGGCCTGGCGTGCCGCAATTCATGGGGTCACAAAGAGTCGGACACGACTGAGTGACTGAACTGAACTGAACCATTACTTGACAGTTCTCAGGCTTCCCAGCTGGCTCTAGTGCTAACGAACCTACCTGCCAATGCAGGAGACATAAGAGATAGGGTCTGGAAGATCCCTTGGAAGAGGGCATAGCAACCCAACCCAGTATTCTTGCCTAGAGTATCCCCATGGATGAGGAGCTTAGCAGGCTATAGTCCATGGGGTTACAAAGAGTTGGACATGATTGAAGCAACTGAGCATGAGTGTACTGGATAGTTTTGGGGGCTTTAAGCTTACAATTTAATCTTTCCTTTCTTAAAGGTAATATAGTAACTTATCTTCCACTATGGGAATACCAGACCACCTGACCTGCCTCTTGAGAAACCTATATGTGGGTCAGGAAGCAACAGTTAGAACTGGACATGGAACAGAGTGGTTCCAAATAGGAAAAGGAGTATTTCAAGGCTGTATATTGTCAACCCTGTCTATTTAACTTATATGCAGAGTATACCATGAGAAACACTGGGCTGGAAGAAGCACAAGCTGGAATCAAGATTGCTGGGAGAAATATCAATAACCTCAGATATGCAGATGACACCACCTTTATGGCAGAAAGGGAAGAAGAACTAAAGAACCTCTTGATGAAAGTGAAAGTGTAGAGTGAAAATGTTGACTTAAATCTCAACATTCAGAAAACAAAGATCATGGTATTTGGTCCCATCACTTTATGGGAAATAGATGGGGAAACTGTGGAAACAGTGTCAGAATTATTTTTTTTTTGGCTTCCAAAATCACTGCAGATGGTGACTGCAGCCATGAAATCAAAAGACACTTACTCCTTGGAAGGAAAGTTATGACCAACCTAGATAGCATATTGAAAAGCAGAGATATTACTGTGTCAACAAAGGTCCACCTAGTCAAGACTATGGTTTTTCCTGTGGTCATGTATGGATGGGAGAGTTGGACTGTGAAGAAAGCTGAGCATCGAAGAATTGATGCTTTTGAACTGTGGTATTGGAGAAGACTCTTGAGAGTCCCTTGGACTGCAAGGAGATCCAACCAGTCCATTCTAAAGGAGATCAGTCCTGGGTGTTCGTTGGAAGGACTGATGCTGAGGCTGAAACTCCAGTACTTTGGCTACCTCATGCGAAAAGGTGACTCACTGGAAAATACTCTTATGCTGGGAAGGATTGGGGGCAGGAGGAGAAGGGGGCGACAGAGGATGAGATGGCTGGATGGCATCACCGACTTGATGGACATGAGTTTGAGTGAACTCCAGGGGTTGGTGATGGACAGGGATGCCTGGCGTGCTGCGATTCATGGGGTTGCAAAGAATCAGATATGACTGACGGACTTAACTGAACTCAACTGATCTTCCACTGTCTCTCCACCATCCCCTTCAAAAAAAAAAAAATGTTAGTTTTGTCAAATGCTTTTTCTTCATCTATTGAGATAATCTCATGATTTTTTTCTTTCATGCCATTAGTGTCATGTTTCACATTTATTGATTTAAATCATGATTGTGTCCTAGGGATAAATCATACTTGATGATGGTTTATAATCCTTTTGTGTGTGCTAAGTTACTTCAGTTGTGTCTGACTCTTTGTGACCCTATGGACCATTGCCTGCCAGGCTCCTCTGTTCATGGGATTCTCCAGGCTAGAATAATGGAGTAGGTTGCCATGATCTCCTCCAGGGGAGGATTAGGATAGTAATGCTGGGGCTCTCAGGAGTGCCTGCAGGTCCAGTGGCAGGCAGTGGTGGTAGTTGGAGTCTGTATGCACAGCCTGGGTTGGGGCAGGTTGCAAATACATATGTTTTGGTGGAGGGCAGGACCAGCAGCAAAAGCCAAGGCCAGCTGCAGCTGCTCTGGCAACTGCAGGGGTTCTGGAGTCAGCATGCACTTCTATGGTTTTGGGAACTTGCCAGAGACATGAGCATAACAGTGAAGACTGCTGAGGGAAGTCAGGCCAGTGAGATGCAGATACACAGTCAGAGGGTCTAGTAGCAAGCAAGGCCAGCAGAGCAGGCCATCTAGAAGAGACAGGCCCAAAGTTGGGTTCATAAGCAGCTGTGAGGGCCCTAGCTATCAGCATTTTACTGCACTCTTGCCACTGCAGGGTCTTCCTATGGGTGAGTTCATGAGAGTGGAGGCTAGTAAAAGGATTTAGACTAGAGGTGTGTAGATGCAGAGTTGGTGGACGTACCTGTAGGTGAGACTAGTTGTACAGACCAATGAGAGGAAATAGGGCCTGATCTGAGTGTACATTTCATAGTCACTATAACTCACCAGAAGCATGCACATAGCAGAACTGGTGTGCATGTACACACGGTTTACCCCCAAGGCTCCCACAGCCATAAGGGTCAGTCACCTAGATCTAGGCTACTGTCTTGCACTCATGCAGACACAAAGGCACAGACTGGAGGTGTGTGCAGATCCTTGTTCTGGCAGGGTAGGAGGGAGAGAGAGCAGGGAAGGACTTAGGCAGATAGCACCTGCAAACTGTATCTGTGGGGCAAAAAAAATGGTCAGCTCTGTAGGGGTCTATGGTAGTTGTGCTGACCATTGGGGTCTTCAGTAGTAAAAGCTTCTGGGGTCCTCTGTGGAATAGGTCACTGGGAACCCTGGTCATTCCCACTGTGTGGCTAATACCCATAGCCTGTGTTCTTTTTTGTTCCTGGCCATCTCAGCTCTTCAGTCTCTGGATGGGGTGAAACTAAAGCAAGATTCTTCATGTAGTGCCCCCAAATAGCTGGGGAAGCTGGTCACTCATTTCCTTCTCCCCTTCCCAGTTGTGGGGAACTCTTTCTAGGTGAGGTTTTCCCTCTTAGATGTGAGCTGTGCCTGCCTGTGGGGTGGGATAATGCAGGCAAAAGAAAGCTGTTCTCCTTTCCCTTTTGCGTGGTTCTTCTCAGGTTTTTTCATTCTACTGTGTTTCCTGAAGTTTCATACCCCATGGACTCCCGAGCAACCTAAGAGCTGCTTTTGTTTATGGATAGCCGTCTAGTTGTTGATCGTTGAGGGGAAAGTGGACTGATGAGAGGTTTCATACTCTGCCATTTTGGAAATGTCACTCATCCAGATTTAATTTTTAAATATTAGTATTACTGGAAAGAGCATATCTATGATTACTGAATGTTATTATGAGCTATAATTTCTCATACCATTCTGGAGCACAGGTATACTTTCTACCTATAAAACATGTTGAATGAATTGTGACATTCTCATGGAATTTATACAAAACTCGAAGGTAAACTAAAAAAAATACTAAAATTTTAGAAAATTGGAATGAAAGTAGATCAAAGTTTTTGAATGCTATAAATAGTAATTATGTGATAAAATAGACCAAAGTACCTTGTAATAATTAAAAAGTTATAGGGAGAAGTATAGTTTAAGTTTAATCATAAAGAATAAAAAATACATTTCTGATTATAAGTAACTAAAAATCCAACTCAAATCCACAAACAATATAGGAACTAAAACATTTAAAGACTGGCGTGGCTTCAGGTGAGGCTTGATTTTGAACATTGTCATCAAAGTCCAATGTATGGTCAAGTGTATAGCATCATTGTTTCACCTTATAAAGGAATTTATATAAGGGAAAAATTGGTTAATGTTGGACAATTGTCCATGCACCTCACATATTGCACATCTTGAGAGAAAGACACTGCCTTACTTCCAAAGTATCTTGTCAAGGATGGTTATACAGTGAACAACCTTGAAAGACACAAATGAATGTCTCTCTCCTGGGCAAAGAGAAGGTTGTCCTCAGCACTTTTCTCTCTATCACATTCCAGTTTCAATCCACCAGAAAATGTTAGCTCCGTGTTAAAAATATATCCAGAGTCCAATGCTTTCTCTGTGTTTCTAGGTTGACACTAGGCTTCAACATATTTTGCCTGGGTTGCCACCGTTTTCCTGCTTCTACCTTACCCATTCACCCCTCTACCGTTTATTTGCAACACAGAATGAAATTGGTACTTTAAAATATATATAATTTATATCTTTCACTCAAAATTCTCCCATGGCTCACTGTTTCAATGAGTAAAGTCTGAAGTCTTTAGAGGGGCCCACCAAGTCCAATGTGAGCCATACCCTCCCATCCTCGTTACTTCTCTGATCTGACTCTTTATCATCCTCCTCTCCATTCATTCTGTTCCACCCACTCCGCTTCCCATGTTAATCATAAAGTACCTAGACAAGCATGCCTGCCATACTTGATCTTTTCAGCCTCTGCATTTTCTGCTTCTTCTCCCGAAAGTGTTCCTCCTCTAGCTATGCCATGGCTAACTTCCTTACCTTTATGAAAGTATTTGTTCATTTTTCAACTCCTGACCATCTGTAAATTTACAACCTTCCTTCACTCCCACCCTAGCCCTTATCATTTCACGTTTCTTTTTTATTTCCACATTACTCATCACCTTCTAACTTGCTCTAAAATTTGCTATATAGGCATTCTTTATTGGGACTTCCCTAGTGGCTCAGGCAGTAAAGAGTCTGCTTGCAATACAGGGAATCCATGTTCAATCCCTGAGTGAGGAAGATCCCCTGTAGAAGGAAACAGCCACCCACTCCAGTATTGCTGTCTGGAGAAACCCATGGACAGAGGAACCTGGTGGGTTACAGTCCAAGGGGTCACAAAGAGTCAGACATGACTGAGTGACTAAAAACACACATTTTTTTGGTATAATTAGAAGTCAACAGAATATATTTTTATGTATGTTTTCAATGATGTTTCCAAGCGCATAGCACGGTGCATGCATGCATGCTAAGTCCCTTCAGTAGTGTCATACTGTTTGTGATCCAATGGATTGGGACCCACCAGGCTCCTCTGTCCATGAAATTCTCTATGCAAGAATGCTGGGATGAGTTGTCATGTCCTCCTTCAGGGGATCTTCCCAGCCCAGGAATCAAACTCACGTCTCCTGCATCGGCACGTAGATTCTTCACTGCTAGTGCCACCCGGGAAGCCCACATAGAGCAGTACTACCCACATAATCCATGCTCAATAAATAATAGCTCAATAAAAGGTGAAGGATGAAAGGATGAAACGTCTCTCCTCAAAGTTTCTGTGGAAGAAGATAAAACATGCTTATATTCATACATAATTCATAGTCATAATGTTGTTGTTCCTATGTTTTTCTTGATGGAGGCAATTTTAACAATATCCCAGAGTTTTCCACTAGGATAAAACCCCTTGTGGTATGATGTGAGTTTTGAATATACTGTTAGTCATGACTTAGACTTATTTAGGTTCTCAGATAGAAGTTAATCTTAGTCCTAAAAATTGTTGGGACTGATTAACAATGTTTTCTTACTGAAGACAGAAAATATGGGGCCCCTCTGGAATTTACAGTAAATGTGCATTCACTGTTTGCTGCTCATTTTCTTGCTTCTCTTAGAAAAATATTTTGCAAGTTTCAGGTTACAGCTTTCTATTTTTCTCTCAAGAAACCTTGTCTCAATTTTAATGATGTGATTATATCATAGTGCTCTATATGCTTCTACTACAAAATTCTGGCACAAATTTGGGCAATTACAAAAAGTGCAATTATTTAGATTGGAAGGAAACACAAAGGTGATTTAACTAAGGCAGTAAAAATCAGGGAAAATATAGAAACATGATGAGCTCTTCATTGTCCTATTCTGTTCTGCTAATGGATGAATTCAGTTCAGTTCAGTTCAGCCTGCTCAGTCGTGTCCAACTCTTTGCGACCCCATGAATCACAGCATGCCAGGCCTCCCTGTCCATTACCAACTCGTGGAGTTACCTCAGACTCAGGTCCATCGAGTCAGTGATGCCATCCAGCCATCTCATCCTCTATTGTCCCCTTCTCCTCCTGCCCCCAACCCCTCCCAGCATCAGAGTCTTTTCCAATGAGTCAACTCTTCGCATGAGGTGGCCAAAGTACTGAAGTTTCAGCTTTAGCATCATTCCTTCCAAAGAAATCTTAGGGCTCATCTCCTTCCAAATGGACTGGTTGGATCTCCTTGCAGTCCAAGGGACTCTCAAGAGTCTTCTCCAGCACCACAGTTCAAAAGCATCAATTTTTCGGTGCTCTGCCATCTTCACAGTCCAACTCTCCCATCCATACATGACCACAGGAAAAACCATAGCCTTGACTAGACGGACCTTAGTCGGCAAAGTAATGTCTCTGCTTTTCAATATACTATCTAGGTTGGTCATAACGTTTCTTCCAAGGAGTAAGCATTTTTTAATTTCATGGCTGCAATCACCATGAATTACATAGCAGCAAAGAAATAAAACTTAAAGTTATTATATGACAAAATAAGTTATATTAATAAATTTTATGACAAATATATGATAAGCAAATCATACTACTCATGCCTTAATCAAAAAGCCTTACATCTAGGAGACCAAAAAAAAAAAAAAAAGCACATTCTTAAAAAGAAAACAACTATTAACTTCATAAAACAAAATGAGGTGAGAAAATAATTATAAAGTACACATTTTTGTTTTTGCTTTAGTTTGGTAACAATGTACAATCTTATCAGACATATGTGAGATTTCTTGGCTCAGAGTTAATCCTCAATAAATATCAGTCTCTTTCATTAACTTGGTTCTATGCAATCTTGCCAATACTTGGTATTAAAATTTTTTAAAAATCCAATGTGAAAGTTAAAAATGTTATTTTATTGTTTTAATATGCATATTTTGTTATTAAACCTTTTTTCCATAGGTTTATTGGCCATTAGTATTTCTTTTATTCCTTGTATGTGTTTCTCTTTTATTTTTCTAATAGAGTGTTAATCTTTTGCTTATTGATTTCTTGAAAGTTTTATAGATTAGAATATAAAGTCTTTGATTTACATATATGGCAAACATTTGACATTTGCTTATGATATCTTTTTTTTTCACTTCAGGATAATTAAATTTTTTATAGTCAAGACATCAATCTTTCCTTTGATGAAATACTTTGTAAGAACTTCCTCAGCTTGAGTTCAGACATATATTTTCCTATGCTTTTTAAAAGTTACTTTCATTTGTCATATTTACTGTATCTGAAATTTATTTTAGAATATGGCACAAGATGAAAATAACTTTTATCTAAATAGATAACCAATCTGCATGAATTTAATGATATAATATTTATCTTATAAAACTAAAACTGAGCAACAATTTTCATCATTTGGACTTATTGCAAATAACATAATTCTTAATTCTCAAATGTATAAAATAAAGATATATAAAATAAAAAATATTTTAGTATTCAATTATGAAATGCTTTTGTTTAAGTTCTGAGTGAAGAAATTAAAAATGAAAATGTGTGCATTAAGTGTATTCCATGGATGTATTAGTTTTAAACTATTGCTATTCTAGAAATTGATAATATAAATGATACTTTATAAAAATAACCTTCTAGAAAATAATAAAATTAAATGAGGGAAAGAATAGATAGATCAATGGGACATTATATAGAACCTCAAAATATACTCATACAATATATAGTCAGTTGATCTTTGACAAAGGGGCAAAGATTTTCCAATGGAGAAAGGATAGTTTTGTTTCATTTTTTAACAAATAGTGCTAGAACAACTGAACACTCTTGTGCAAAAGAAGCAAACAATATATATACACATATGCATATACATATAATTAAGTGATAAAAAGCCAATCTGAAAAGCCTATATACTCTATGATCCTAATTATATGGCATTCTGGACAGTAGTTGCCAGGAGTTGGTTGGGATGAAATGATGGATGACTAGGCAGAGTACAGTGCTGTGAAAATGCTCTGTATGATACTATGATGGATATATGTCTTTATACATTTGTCCAAACCTATAGAAAGTGCAGTACCAACAGTAAACCCTAATGTAAACTATGGTCTTGGGTGATTATGATTTTGTCAATATAGGTTCATCAATTGCAACAAATACACCACTCTAGTGGGGGAATGTTGATAATGGGAGAAGCTATGCAGTGTTGAGGCAGTGTGTAATGGAAACTCTCTGTATGTTTCTCTCAATTTTGATGTTAAACAAAAGCTGCTCTAAAAAAAATCTATAGAGGAAAAAACAAATTTAGACACAGATCTCATATCGTTCAAAAAATTAACTCAAAATGGACCATAGATAAAAATGTTAAAGCCAAAAACTATAAAACTCCTAGAAAACAGCATCAGAGAAACTCTGATGATGCTGGGTTTTGCAAGGATTTTTAAAGACAATGCCAAAGAGACTGTCCATTAAAGAAACAAATGGTGAATTGAACTTCATTCAGGCAAACAAAACAAAACAAAACAAAATGAACTTCTATTCGGCACTGCTGTTGCTGCTTCTGCTAAGTCGCTTCAGTTGTGTCCGACTCTGTGCGACCCCATATTTGGCAGCCCACCAGGCTCCCCCGTCCCTGGGATTCTCCAGGCAAGAACACTGGAGTGCGTTGCCATTTCCTTCTCCAATGCATGAAAGTGAAAAGTGAAAGGGAAGTTGCTCAGTAGTGTCTGGCTCTTAGTGACCTCATGGACTGCAGCCTACCAGGCTCCTCTATCCATGGGATTTTCCAGGCAAGAATACAGGAGTGGGTTGCCATTGCCTTCTCTGTCTATTCTCATTGTCAAAAGAATGAGAAGAAAAGCTAAATACTGGAACAAATGATTTCAAAAGAAATATCTGATAAAGAACTGCTATTTAAAATATACAAATAACTCTTAAAACTCAATAAAGTGAACAATCCAATTAAAGACCTAAAGAGATATTTTTTCCAAAGAAGATATACAGATAACCACGAGGTACAGGAAAGATGCTCAAAATTAGCAGTAATTATTCACTATGCATTGTCTAATACATGTTGTTGTTTAGTTGCTAAGTCTTATCCATCTCTTTCGTAACCTCATGGACTGCAGTCTGCCAAATTCCACTGGCCGTGGGATTTTCAAGGCAAGAATACTGGAGTGGATTGCCATTTCCTTCTTTAGCAGATTTCCCCAAACCAGGAATCGAAGCCACGCCTCATGCATTGGCAGATAGATTTTTTTTATCACTAAGCCACCTGGGAAGCCCTGCCTAATAGATTGCTTTGAATAACATGTTTATGCAATTTAAGTCACAGATACTCTTTTTCATTATATAAATTTCAGGTGTACAGTTATAGTTTTACATTTGTTTGAAATACAAATTCACTACCAACAGGTCTAGTTTCTGTCCATCATCGTAGAGTTGATCTCCTTCTAAATATAATTTAATTTAACTGTGGTAATAATAGAATGGATTGCAAATATTAAATGGGAAAGAATGAAAGTAATGAAAGTTTTATATATGTAACAAATAATGAAAAATAAACATGTGAACAATGAAAGGATTTCAGTACAGAGAAACATAAATTTATTTATATATAACATCAGAATCTACATTAAATTATACTGTTTGAGACTTTAAGCCTAGTCTATCATTCTGATCATACTGAGTAGCAAAAAAAAATAATAATAATAAACAAAATAAAAGGCAGCACAATGAGGGAATAGAAAAAAATCTTTTGTTTTTCAGAAAAGTTAACAATAGATCCATAGATTTTCTTGATTTTGGCCCACTGAGGAAAACAACTTTTAAATGTTTTCCAATTTCCAGAAAGTATTTGCAACATTTGTATATTTGGTTTCAAATTGTATGTGTTCCTACTGAACTAGTTACATCTAATCAGTCTACAGTAGTTGTGCATCTTTCTTTCCATGCTACGCTGCTGCTGCTGCTAAGTCACATCAGTTGCTAAGTCATGTCAGTCATGTCCGACTCTGTACAACTCCACAGATGGCAGCCCACCAGTCTCCTCTGTCCCTGGGATTCTCCACGCAAGAATACTGGAGTGGGTTGCCATTTCCTTCTCTATTCCATGCTATAGCAGCTGTAATTCAAGAAAATATCTACTTCCAGCAGAATTTTTAAAGTTGATTGGGACATAAGGAACATATATTTCAATCTTAGCAGTTTACACATGAAAGAACTGAGTATCTGAGAGTTTGAATTATTTTCCCATGGTCATGTATCTAGTTAGAAGCTGACTTGATTACTGTAAAAAAAAATTGCTGAAATTGAAACAGTTTTTTGTGTACAGCCTGAAGGAAATGTAACATTTATACCAGTGAGGAAAAAATTAGAATATTCTTATTCTGTCACATGCTTTAAAATTTCATCTCCTTTACTTTTTGACAAATCTTTTAAATATTTTATAATTTGGTTTACAAATTGACATTGGGTAAAGAGAAACATTTAAGATGTTCTTTTAATTCCTTATGGAAAGGACCATCATTATTTCACAGTGGTGCTAAAAGATACAGATTCCATAAAACAAATGGACACCAGAAGCCTTTCTACTATTTCTACTGAAATTATAGGATCAGGTTTAAGCATTTTTATTTGAATCAATTGTTACCTCTCTCAGGGGGTTCATTTTAAAATACTTTCTTGTGTTTCTTTTTTTCCCCTCAGACTTGAATATAAACTAAATATACCACATAAAGTCCTTATGGCATAAACACATGTGTGACATTTTGAACTAGAAACATTTTATTATATTGAACTGGCTTTCTCCACAAAAGTTTACTTTTATTCTCTTATATTTGGTGAAAAGTTACCTAAGTTCATAAATTGATAATGAATTCCCCAAAGTTATAAATATGATGGCAAATATCCCAATTAAAGTGAAAAATTAGATTTGCATGTATGATTGCAGACCTAGCTTAAGAAAATGACTGACTCTGAAATGATCCCCAAAGCTAGCCTATCAGAATAAGATTCAGAAATATTGCTTTCTTCTATTCACAAAGATAAGTTGCTTTGATTGTTATAAAAATGGGCTCTGACATGACTGAAAAACAGTTATAAACGTTGCAACTCAGCCCTCAAATGCTGTTTATCTCAAATAATTTTTAAAGCAATTAAATTACAGTGTATGTAAAGCGCTTAACCACAGTGCTTAACGGCCTGATAACCAACCAAAAGTATTCCACTTTTATTTCCTCTCTTTAGGTACTCACAATCCTCTGTTAACCTCTATTCTTTGATATACTGCTCCTTTTATTTGATAACTCTTCTTAGAAATTTCTAGTCCTGCTGGTGGAGTGAATCACATCTTTAACTACTTTTTACATGTCACGTTCACCTCTTTTATAGTATTGCCTTTCCTTGAATATTACTTTTAGTTTTATATGTGTCTCTTTCAAGAGGACTTGCTCCTGGAGTGCTGTATGTTATGTTGAATTTAGTCTTGTATACAGGAGGAATGTATTGTTCAGTAAACATTCATGAGTTAAAATAATTAACTCTACTGAGATGAATTAACTCTACTGAGAAGAATTAACCCTACTGAGATGAGTGTTATGCCATGTCTACATAATGCTGTATATCTGATTAGTTAGAATCAGGTTTAATTTATTTCCGCAATATATAGCTAGAAAATATGCCCTTGTAGTGACAAAACATTTCATCTTTGACAAAAAAGTTTAATAATTTGTATATGTTTACATTTAATTTCGCCTTCAAGTTTTCAAAGCATATTGCTCAATTTGTCTACTTTGCATAAAATTTTATTTATATCTACATTCAGTTTTTTCAAAGCATTAATTTAATTTCAGTACCATAGTCAATATGTTGCTAATAAATGAAAATTCCGTTGTCAACCAATTCTGGGTGTAACTTTCACTGTAAGTCATATATAAATCTTCTGAGAGGTACGTATAATTCCTAAGACTCTAAACGGGGAAATTTATCCTTGGAGTCACATATAACAATGACTAAGCTTTATATTTTAATACTTATAAGAAAAAATCTATATGTTTTATATTAGAAAGTAAATTCTTCAAATTTCACTAGTATCTTAACTTTTTGCTTGAATCTTAATACATCTGAAGTAACAGGGAGAAAGTAAAGATATGTTTTATTTGACTTTAATCTTAGGTCATTGACAGCCAAAAATGTAATGGGAACATTCAAAACTGAAAGGGAGAGAATAGAAGCTTTAATGTCCTAAATGTCAAAATAGTTGGCTTACTATATAGGAAAATATGAGGAAGCATTAGATCAGATCTCAGTATCTATTTACTTTAATGTATAATTTAGCATTTGTTTGCTTAGATGAAAGATAACTTCCTTCAATTATATCAGATTCTGTACTTCTTTACATGTTACATGCTATGTTACTACTTGAGTGTATGAAAGTTTAATCGTGCCTGAAGAATTTCACAAGAAAGCAAATAATGATCATTTGTAATAAGTGTATTATAGAGTGGAAACATCTCCTCAGTGGGTTAAATTTAGGTGTTTTAAAATAAAAATACTCCAGTAGAACAGGTTATCCTGTTTATTAATTTCTCTTGTCTCTTTATCTTTTGAAAACAGAACTTATTTCTCTGCAATCAAGAATATATTTATTTTCACGGGATCAATTAAATATGAACCAATGATCAACAAGAGTCCAAAATGCAGTACTTGGATGCAGTCTCAAAAATGACAGAATGATCTCTGTTCATTTCCAAGACAAACCATTCAATATCATGATAATCCAAGTCTATGCCCCAACCAGTAACGCTGAAGAAGCTGAAGTTGAATCATTCTATGAAGACCTACAAGATCTTTTAGAACTAACACCCAAAAAGATGTCCTTTTCATTATAGGGGACTGGAATGCAAAATTAGGAAGTCAAGAAACACGTGGAGTAACAGGCAAATTTGGTCTTGGAATACAGAATGAAGCAGGACAAAGACTAATAGAGTTTTGCCAAGAAAATGCACTGGTCTTAGCAAACACCATCTTCAAACAACACAATAGAAGACTCTACACATGGACATCACCAAATGGTCAACACCGAAATCAGATTGATTATATTCTTTGCAGCCAAAGATGGAGAAGCTATATACAGTCAACAAAAACAAGTCCAGGAGCTGACTGTGGCTCAGATCATGAACTTCTTATTGCCAAATTCAGACTTAAATTGAAGAAAGTAGGAAAACCACTAAACCATTCAGGTATGACCTAAATCAAATCCCTTATGATTATACAGTGGAAGTGAGAAATAGATTTAAGGGACTAGATCTGATAGACACATTGCTTAATGAACTATGGACGGAGGTTCATGACATTGTACAAGGAGACAGGGATCTAGACCATCCCCATGGAAAAGAAAGGCAAAAAAAGCAAAAGGGCTGTCTGAGGAGGCCTTACAAATAGCTGTGAAAAGAAGAGAAGTGAAAAGCAAAGGAGAGAAGGAAAGATATAAGCATCTGAATGCAGAGTTCCAAAGAATAGCAAGAAGAGATAAGAAAGCCTTCCTCAGTGATCAAGGCAAAGAAATAGAGGAAAACAACAGAATGGGAAAGACTAGAGATTTCTTCAAGAAAATTAGAGACACCAAGGGAAAGTTTCATGCAAAGATTGGCTCGATAAAGGACAGAAATGGTCTGGACCAAACAGAAGCAGAAGATATTAAGAAGAGGTGGCAAGAATACACAGAACTGTACAAAAAAGATCTTCATGACCCAGATAATCATGATGGTGTGATCACTCACCTAGAACCAGACATCCTGGAATGTGAAATCGAGTGGGCCTTAGAAAGCATCACTATGAACAAAGCTAGTGGAGGTGATGGAATTCCAGTTGAGCTATTTCAAATCCTGAAAGATGATGCTGTGAAAGTGCTGCACTCAATATGCCAGCAAATTTGGAAAACTCAGCAGTGGCCACAGGACTGGAAAAGGTCAGTTTTCATTCCAATCCCAAAGAAAGGCAATGCCAAAGAATGACCAAGCTATCACAGTTGCATTCACCTCACACACTAGTAAAGTAATGCTCAAAATTCTCCAAGCCAGGCTTCAGTAATATGTGAACTGTGAACTCCCTGATGCTCAAGCTGGTTTTAGAAAAGGCAGAGGAACCAGAGATCAAATTGCCAACATCCGCTGGATGATGGAAAAAGCAAAAGAGTTCCAGAAAAACGTCTATTTCTGCTTTATTGACTATGGCAAAGCCTTTGACTGTGTGGATCACAATAAACTGTGGAAAATTCTGAAAGAGGTGGGAATACCAGACCACCTGACCTGCCTCTTGAGAAACCTATATGTGGGTCAGGAAGCAACAGTTAGAACTGGACATTGAACAACAGACTGGTTCCAAATAGGAAAAGGAGTATGTCAAGGCTGTATATTGTCATCCTGCTTATTTAACTCGTATGCAGAGTACATCATGAGAAATGCTGGGCTTGAAGAAGCACAAGCTGGAATCAAGATTGCTGGGAGAAATATCAATAATCTTAGATATGCAGATTATACCATCCTTGTGGCAGAAAGTGAAGAGGAACTAAAAAGCCTTTTGATGAAAGTGAAAGAGGAGAGTGAAAAAGTTGGCTTAAAGCTCAACATTCAGAAAATGAAAATCATGGCATCTGGTCCCATCACTTCATGGGAAATAGATGGGGAAACAGTGGAAACAGTGTCAGACTTTATTTTTGGGGGCTCCAAAATCACTGCAGATGGTGACTGCAGCCATGAAATTAAAAGATGCCTACTCTTTGGAAGAAAAGTTATGACCAACCTAGATAGCATATTGAAAAGTAGAGATATTACTTTGCCAACAAAGATCTGTCTAGTCAAGGCTATGGTTTTTCCAGTGGTCATGTATGGATGTGAGATTTGGACTGTGAAGAAAGCTGAGCGCCAAAGAACTGATGCTTTTGAACTGTGGTGTTGGAAAAGACTCTTGAGAGTCCCTTGGAGTGCAAGGAGATCCAACCAGTCCATTCTGAAGGAGTTCAGCCCTAGGATTTCTTTGGAAGGAATGATGCTCAAACTGAAACTCCAGTACTTTGCCACCTCATGCGAAGAGTTGACTCATTGGAAAAGACTCTTATGCTGGGAAGGATTGTGGGCAGGAGGAGAAGGGGATGACAGAGGATGAGATGGCTGGATGGCATCACTGACTCAATGGACGTGAGTCGAGTGAACTCCAGGAGTTTGGTGATGGACAGGGAGGCATGGCATGCTGTGATTCATGGGGTCACAAAGAGTCTTACATTACTGAGTGACTGAACTGAACTGAACTGAATATAGGTGTTACTAAGCATCATTAAGTAATAAATTCCATTGTTAATTCTGTAAAAGGTTTAATTTTGGATGTCTTGACAGCAATAATATAGGACGAACACAGTGTTCCTGCATAATTTATTATTTATCCATTCAAAATTATATCACTTAACAGATTGTTCTTCAAAAGGCATATATGAATCCTAGTGTCTGTCATATAATTAACATTTTTTTGCTGAACTTCTTGACCTTCCAAAGCTATGTTACTCCGCTATATCTCAGAAAAGCCAAAAGTACAGCACTGACCAGAATTATCTACAAAAAGGGGGATAATTTATAGTAACGAATAGATGTGGTAGGTTATATTAACAACCAGGTACTGTACTAAAATGTAAGAATTTCTTAGCAAGAACTTTCAAAACACTATAAAGTTAGGGATAGAGAAAATTAACTGACTTTGCATACTTCTCATTTCTTTTAACTTTTTAATTCTCTTTTTGTTCTCTGCACCATAAATGCCTCATTCTAATATTTCCCTCACTTCTGACTGATTTTATTTAAATTGTTATTATAGCTGAGGATTTTTAAGATATTGAACATGAAGATATGCATGAGTATATATGTATAGATGGTAAAGTCATGGCTCAGACAGTAAAGAATCTGCCTGCAATGCAGGAGACCTGGGTTTGATCCCTGGGTTGGGAAGATTAGTATATGTATATACAACACTTCTAATATTAAAACCTTGCTGTTGCTTAGTCAGTGAGTCATGTCTGACTGTACAATCCCCTCTACGGTACACTACTAGGCTCCTCTGTAAGAATACTGGAGTGGGGTGCCATTCCTTCTCCAGGGTATCTTCCCTACCCAGGGATTGAGCTTGCATCTCCTGAATTGGCAGGAGGATTCTTTACAACTGAGCCACCAGGGAAGCCTATTAAATCTTTATGTACATACATAAAAAATGTCTAATTTTGTCATTTTTCACATGGTTGTTTATATACAAAGAATGACTTATGAGTTAGAAAGCTAGTAAATTATATATACACCTTTAAAATGTGAAAAACACAACTAACATTTTAAATGCATTTCTCAATGAGTACTTAAAATTAAAGATGTTGGAGATTGCGAGTGAAACGACACAAAGACAAGACACACACAAGAGACAGACACCATTCTGGCCAGAGGAAAAAGAACTATGCAAGCAAGCAAGCTTGTGGTTTACTTTTATATAGCCCCCCTGGGCAGAATTCCAGACTGTATGACTAAGCCTTCTCAGTATAGTGCATGTGCATAAATGTTATCGTACAGCAAAAGGGAGTGAAATTCAGGCTTACTGCAGAGTTTGTCCAGAGCCATTTCTTCCTCCTTATCACAGGAAGGGAATGTTCCCTCATTTGCAAGGGACCATTAAACTCAAGGCTGTGTCCAGACTCCTTGGCAGAATGCCTCGTTTGCCAGTACGTTCAGCCCAAGCAGAGAGACCCGTTTGCAGGCACATCTCCACTTTCTCTATTGTGGCTGCATTAACCCCTCAAAAGAAAATCACCTTTTTACAATGTCACACTTGTTTGATCAAATGTACACAACATTTAGAAGCAGAAACTACTAAGCTTATTGATTAAAGTCTTTAAGTGTTGTAAGAAACCACAATTTAATTTCAGAGCAAGTGTTTATACAGTTACTATATATTGACAATCATTAGGTATGGGAAGTTATTTTCTAGTAATTCTGCATAGGCACCAATACAAATTATATATATATTGTTTATATATATTTATATATATCACAAGTAAATTTTTGTACTTAATTTCTAATATATAAAACAAAATCTATACATTGTTTAGTTTTTATATTTGTATAGTATAGCTATGAAGCACTATATTAATTATTGAATCACATTATCTTCAATTTTCTGAGTGAACTCCGGGAGATGGTGATGGACAGGAAGGCCTGGCATGCTGCAATTCATGGGGTCGCAAAGAGTCAGACACGACTGAGCAACTGAACTGAACTGCTCTTCAATTTTTAGATTACCAGCAAGTATTAATTTATTTTTCTGTATTTTCCAAATGTTACCTAGTTTTGTATCCATGACTTGTATAATCAGAATAGAATTTTTTCTCTAAGGAGAAAAAAGCTTTGTTTTTGTTTTTGTTTTTGTTTTTGTTTTTTCCTCTGTAAAGACTGCCGTTTCACTCAATGTCTTGCTAAGAAGCCCTGAATGGCAGTACGGGAGCTGCATGTCCCTGCCTTCAGTTGATCACTCCAGCACATGTTCCACTGTCACTCTTGGCTTGAGTACAGGTTGCATATTTGAGGTGACTTTATGTTGGTGTGCACAAAAGCCCAGCTTCTAATTAGTTTAGAAGAAAATTACATATAAATAATATTCTGAACAAAAGGAAGAGAACTACAAACATGCAGACTATCTAGATTATCAAGGGTGTATTGCTTTCTTTGAACTCAAAGTATTATTACCTTTGGAAAAGGAAATGGCAACACACTCCACTATTCTTACCTGAGACTTTCATGTGCACAGGAATCTCACTGGCCGTGGGGTAGCAAAATGTTGAACCCAACTGAGTGACTAACACACATATTACCTTATAAGAATGACATCATTGACTACATTTGTTAATATGAAGCTCAATTTTTCAATCTGCAAACAAAATAATAAAAAGCCCAACTTTGCATTGTTATGAAGTGTTGCTAACACTACATATGAAATTTGTGGAATTACTCTTCTAAGTAATCTGCAACAGGAAAATCTGGATTGCATTTGGCCACTAGTCATGCAAATACGAATCTTGTTAGAAACAACCCAAAACAAATTTCTTCATAATTCTCTTCACCAAAATAGAAAAAATTGCCAAGTTTGTGAATCACCTAATTTGACTAAAAATTATTTAAATGTTCCTTAGCTATTTTGAGAAATTTATACCACACAAATAGTCATTTTTTTCCCAATTCCTCTTATTTGTATTCTTATCTCTCATGTAAAGCATTTACTCAGTCTTTGTACAATAAATTCTGTTTTAAGTAAAATATCTATGTGTTACCAGCTGCCTACAACCACCCCTGCAAAAATGTGGTTTCTGCAAACTAAAAGAACAAACTGACACAACAGAAATCCATAGCTGTAGGTGGATGGAAGGTCTTTCAACTGTAGTGCACACCTCTCATGGTAATTCAACAAAGGTTATACAGGTTGGAATAATATGTGCAAGATAAAACTAAATAAAACTAGAAATCTAACTATATGATATTGAAATCTTTCTCTACTTTTTCCTTTAATTATATGGCTAAATGCAGAAAAAGTCTTGATAATGTGCTATAAAATCATTTTTATACAAGTTCATCAAATAGATATCAAATGTCACAGCTTTAGTAACAGAATTATGATTATTTATTAAAAATAATATGCCATTCTTTAAAGGGGTTAAGATATTGCCTATTGTTTTTGGAATTTTCCTACCAATGAGATAAGATTTAGTGTTAACTTCTAAGTATGAGCTTTTACAATTTTTACCTTAGCCTATCTTAGCCATGTAGGAATCTCTGTTTTAGAGCACTGCTTAAGACATGCCAAATTGCTATCAGGATGGTTTCATTTTGATTATGATGACCAAAATTATATCAATTAATTGCAATCTTGTTCTAATTATAAGAATTTTTATTTTAAAGAGGATTTCAGTGCCTAAAAGGAAATTAACCTTTTTTTCATTTATGTATAAATGACAAAGCCTTCCTAAGCTATATTATATAAAAATTTCAAATATTTATTTCTTTCATATGTTTTCAAGAAATAAGTAATCAACATTTATTATTCTAATGTTATGTGTAAGTGATTCAAATGTGTAAATTAAACAATGTCTTATTTATTCACATTTATAAGATAGAACTATTTCTTATTTTTGATAAAAAATTTATAGTACAAAAGCAATTTAAACTATAAGAACCAAAGTCTAATGTCTGTATATACATTTTCAAGAAATGAAGGAATGTTCTTTTCTGTGGCATTCTGCAGAACCATAAACATCCCAGTCAGATCCCATTTGCATCAAATTCCATTTTATTGAATTATAATTTGTAATAAATAAAATTGATACATTTTAACTGAACAACGTGATGATTTCAACAAATGCATATCCCCATACTATCACCACAATCAAGATAGAGAATATTTTTATCACAACAAAATATCATCTCATGTAACTTTGATGTCAATTTTTTCCTCACTTCTCCTAAACTCTGCCCTAGTCAACAGTGAACCACATAACTATTTTTTGGCAACATATTAATATGTTGAACTTCATCTAGAGTTTCATATAGATATGTATTTGATTTTGTTGTTTGGCTTGTATTTTTATGCTTTTGGCCATGGGATTTAAAAATTTTATTTTCTATATATTTTTATTTCTATATTTTTGTGTATTATGAAGGCCCTTTTAGTAGGAATCTTTTTAGAATTATCAACCATTTGTTTCCCCAAAAATGTGAATAGTAGTCCGTTGTAAGGCCATAAAATAATTTATTCACCTTTTTTAGAACTTTTTCCCCACTTTTAATTATTGTGAGTTAAATTATTGTGAATATGACCTGTATACAGTTCTTCGTGTGGAATCACATTTTCATTTCCTTGGGATAACTACCTAGAACTAAAATTGTTATTAAACACAAACATTATATAACCTAATTTTTTTAAGTATTAAATGGTTTTCAAAAGTGTATTTAAAATTTTCTACTACTAGCAAGATATGAGTGTTCCAGTTGCTCCTCATTCTCTCCAACACTTCGTGGTGCTCATCTTTTTACTTGTAGGCATTTTAGAGGGTCTTTAGTGGATCTTTTGTGATTCTGAATTGCAGTTTATTGACAACTAGACCTTTAAGTATGTTTGTTTTCATTTATATATAGGATGTGTGCATTGATATGTGTCATTCATTGTGCTTATTTCTATGTACTGCCGATTTTAATACATTTTATTACCTAACTGTAAAAGTATTTTTAAAAAATATCTTCTAGATTACAAATATTTGCTTTTATACATTCTGGACTGTAGTCCTTTGTACTCTGTATATTTGCTTTAACTTTTTCAAGTTCAATTTATTGTTTATTCTATAGCTATTATTATTTTGTGGCTTATCAGAGAAATATTTGCCTATATCAAGCTCACAAAGATCTTTCTTCTGCATTTATCTTTATATTTCATATTTTAAACTGTTACCTTTGCTATTAAAATTACCATAGTAATGTTTCTCTATGCTGAGAAGTAAAGGGTGAATTCTTTACTTTCAGCTTTCACGTGTAGATTTGGTTGGACTAGTACTATTTGTTGAAAAAAAAAGTATCTTTTCATTTGAATTTAATCTTGAATTCCACTGAAAATTAACTATCCTCTAAAGGTCTATTTATACAATCTCTTTTCTATTTCATTGGTACATATGTCTATCTTAACATGTATTTCACATAATCTTGATTTCAGTGCTTTAAAGTAACACTTAAAAAATAAATCTTAATGGTTTCTTAATTTTCCAAAAAAAAAATTGGTTACTATAAATTCTTTGGATATTCAAGTATGTTATAAAATTATCTTTATTTCTGAGGAAAACTTCTGAGAATGTGATTAGAATTATATTGAATCTACAAGTTACTTTGGAGAGAATCAATTGGTAAACAAACTGATTCTTCAACCTCATGAATATTTTATTTTTAGGATATATATATTGCTGCCGCTGCTAAGTCGCTTCAGTCATGCCCGTCTCTGTGCGACCCCATAGATGGCAGCCCACCAGGCTCTGCCGTCCCTGGGACTCTCCAGGCAAGAACATTGGAGTGGGTTGCCATTTCCTTCTCCAATGCATGAAAGTGAAAAGTGGAAGTGAAGTCGCTCAGTCGATTCCAACTCTTCACGACCCCATGGACTGCAGCCTACCAGGCTCCTCCGTCCATGGGATTTTCCAGGCAAGAGTACTGGAGTGGGGTGCCTTAATCTTCTCCGAATACATATATTGCCCATATTTAAATTTGTTCTCACAATTCATATTTGTTGATGCTTTTGTAAATTGTACTCTTTTAAAATTAATTTTCAATTATTTATTGCTAACAATTGATGTGTCTTTGCTATACAGGATCATTCCCACATAAACACAGCCATTAAGACCAAAAGACCTTTGAGATCACAGTGGATTAATATTTCTCCTAAATTCATACATAAGATAAATAAGAAAAATGAAAAGCAGAGCTATTTCCAATTAAAAGAATGAGATAAATCTCCTGAAAGAAAAATAAAGCAGATCTCTCCAGTCTATCAGATCCTGAGATCAAAAAAGACAAAATAAAAATGCTGAAGGAATTAAGAAAGAACATAGAATTGTGGATCATTGTAACAAGGACCTAAAAGTAATAAACAGAAGTCAAAATTAGATAGCTCAATTGCCAAGATGAAAATGACCTAAAGGCAACAAATAGCAAATTAGATAATATGGAGGAATGAGTAAGTGACCTGGAAGATGGAGAGAGAGTACCAAAAATCACCAATCAGAAGAACAGAAAAAATAAAAATAAAAAAATGACAGGAATAAATACTGTAAAAATATTATAAACAATTACATGCCAATAAATTTGACAACCTAAAATAAATGATCAAGCTCCTAGAACCATATAGCTTGTCAAAACTAAGTCAAGAAGAAACAGATAATTTGAATATACTGATCACTAGAAGTGAAATAGAATTTGCAATTAAAAAAAGAAAAAATTCCCTGCATACAAATCTAGGACTAAATGGGTTCACTGAGAAATTTTGTCAAACATATAAAGAAGAATTTATACCATTCTTCTCAAACTGTTCCAAAATATTGAAGAGGAGGGAATATTCCAAAGTCATTCTAGGAAGTCCCATCATCCTGATATACCAAAAACAACAAAGACTCTACCCAACAATGAAAATTACATGCTACTATCTTTGATTAAGTCCTCAAAAATATTAACAAGGTAAATCCAATCACATACTAGAAAAGATCATATACCATGATCAAGCTGGATTCATTCCAGGATCACAAAGATGTTTCAACACATACAAAGTCAGTGTGAAAGACCCCTATATATGCTGTCTAAAAGAAACTCATCTCAGACATAGGGACATACCCTGAAAATGAGTGGCTGCAAAAAGATAGTCCATGCAAACAGAAATTAAAACAAAGCAGGAGTAGCAATACTCATATCAGATAAAGTAGACTTCAAAATGAAGACCATTACAAAAGACAAGGAATGTTACAAGGAAGGACACTACATAATGATCAAGGGATCAATCCAAGAAGAAGACATAACAACTGTAAATATCTATACACCCAACATAGGAGGGCCTCAATACATAATGTAAATGCAACTATTGAAGGGGAAATCGACAATAACACAGTAATACTGGGGGACTTTAATATTCCACTTATACCAACGGAAAAATCATCCAGACATAAAATTAATAAGGCAATACAAGCTTTAAATGATATATTGGACCAGTTGGACCTAAATTATATTTACAGAGCATGTCATCCATAAACAGTAGAGTTCACTGTTTTCTCAGGTGTACATGGACCATTTCGCAGGACAGATCATATTTGGGTCACAAATCAAACCTTGGTAAATTAAATAAAAATGAAAAGAAAAATGAGATCATTTCAAACATCATTCCTGACCACAAAGCTATAAGATTAGAGACCAACTATAGGGGAAAAAAAAAATTATGAAGGACACAAATACATGAAAGTTAAACTCTATGTTTCTGAATAACCAACAGATCACTAAAGAAATCAGAAAGGAAATAAAAATATATCTAAAAGCAAATGACAATGAAAACATGACAACTCACAACCTGTGGCATGCAGTAAAAGCAGTGCTAAGAGGGAAGTTTATAACAATACAAGGCTAACTCAAAAAACAACAAAAAACATTGAACAAACAACCTAACTTTACACCTAAAGCAACTAGAAAAGGAAGAACAAGAGCAGCCCAAATAAGGAAAGAAATCACAAAGATCAGAACAGAAATAAGTGACAAAGAAATGAAGGAGACAATAGCAAAGATCAATAATACTGAAAGCTAGTTCTTTAAGAAGACAAACAAAATTGAGAGACCATTAGCCATTAGACAGACTCATCAATAGAAAAAAAAAAGGAATATGCAAATCAATAAAATTAGAAAAGAAAAAGAAGTTGCAACAGAAAATGCAAAAACACAAATGCTCATAAGAGACTGCTATGGGCAACAATATGCCAACAAAGTGGACAATCTCAAAGAAATGAACAAATTTTTAGAAAAGTATAACCCTCCAAAACTGAACCAGGAAGAAATAGAAAATATGAACAGGCAGATCACAAGTACAGAAATCAAAACTGTAATTAAAAAAAAAATCATCCAATAAACAAAAGCCAAAGGCCAGGTGGTTTCACAGATGAATTCTACCAAAAGTTCAGAGAAGAGCTAACGCCTATCCTCCTCAAAGTCCTCCATAAAATTGTAGAGGAAGCAAAACTCCCAAACTCATTCTACAAGGCCACCATCACCTTGATACCAAAACCAGACAAAGACATCACACACACACACACACACACACACACACACACACACACACACAAAGAAGAAGAAGAAGAAGAAAGAAAGAAAATTACAGGCCAATATCATTGATGAACATAGATGTAAAGATCCTGAACAAAATTCCAGTAAATAGAACCCAACTACACATTCTCCCTGGAGAAGGAAATGGCAATCAACTCTAGTACTATTGCCTGGAAAATCCCATGGACAGAGGAACCTGGTAGGCTACAATCCATGGGGTCACAAAAAGTCAGACATGACTGAACGACTTCACTTTCACTTCACTTTCACATATTAAAAAGACATATGATATGATCAAGTAGGCTTTTTATCAAGGATGCAAGGATTCTTCAATATACACAAATCAATGTGATACACCATAGTAACAAACTGATAGATACAAACCATAGTGATCATCTCAATAGATGCAGAGAAAACTTGAAAAAATTCAACACCCACTTATAATAAAGCTCTCCAGAAAGTAGGCATAGAAGAAACATACCTCAACATAATAAAGGCTATGTATGACAAATCCACAGCGAACATTATTCTCAATGGTGAAAACCCGAAAGTATTTCTTTTAAGATCAGGAACAAGACAAGGTGCCCACTATTATTTAACATACTTTTGGAAATCCTAGCCACAGGAATTAGAGAAGAAAAAGAAATAAAATAAATTCTGATTGGAAAAGAAGAAGTAAAACTCTCACTGCAGATGACATGATACTATACATATAAGACCCTAAGGATACCACCAGAAAATCACTAGAGCTAATCAATGAATATAATGAAGTCACAGGATGTAAAATTAATGCACAGAATCCTAAGCATTCCTATACATTACCAATGAAAAATCAGAATGAGAAATTAAGAAAACAATCCTATTCACCATTGCAACAAAAAGAATAAAATATCTAAGGAGACAAAAGACCTATATGAAGAAAACTATAAAACACTGATGAAAGAAATCAAAGATGACACAAATGGAAAGACATATCATGTTCCTGGATTAGAAGAATCAATATTGTAAAAATGACTCTACTATACAAAGTAATCAATAAATTCAGTACAATCCCTATCAATCTACCAATAATATTTTTCACAGAACTAGAAAAAATAATTTCACAATTTGTGTGGAAACACAAAAGACCCCCAATAGGCAAGCTATCTTGAGAAAAAAAAAAAATAATGGAGCTGAAAGAATCAGATGCCCTGATTTCAGACTATACTACAAAGCTATAGTTATCAAGACAGTATGGTACTGGCACCAAAACAAAAATATAGACAAATGGAAAAAGATAGAACGCTGAGAGATAAACCCATACACCTGTGGGCACCTTATCTTTGACAAAGAAGACTAGAACATACAATGGAAAAGACGGTCCCTTCAATAACCAGTGCTGGGAAACCTGGAAATCTACTTGTAAAAATGACATTTAAAAAATTCCTAACATTATTCACAAAAAAACTCAAAATGGATTAAAGATGTACATTAGACCAGTAACTATAAAGCTTTTATTTGAAAACATACCCATACTCTTTGACCTAAATCACAGCAAGATCCTTTATGACCCATCTCCTGGAATAATGGAGATAAAAAGGAAAATAAACAAATGGGACCTAGTTAAACTTATAAGCTTTTGCACAGTGAAGGAGTCCATAAAAAGATGAAAAGACAACTCTCAGAATGGGAGAAAATAAAAGCAAATGAAACAACTAACAACTAAAGGATAATCTCCAAAATATACAAGAAGCTCATGTAGCTCAATACCAGAAAAATAACCCAATCAAAAAGTGGGCTGAAGACCTAAACAGACATTTCTCCAAAGGAGACATACAGATGGTAAATAAGCACAAGATGTTCAAAATTGCCCATTATTACAGAAATGCAAATCAAAACTAAAATAAGGTATCACCTCACTCTGGTCAGAATGGCCATTGTAGGAGATTTTTGGAGATTATGAGTGAAACGACACAGAACATACGAGACATACGAGATGCACACAGAAGACATACACTCTGGCCAGAGGGACAAGAACTGTGCACACCAGTGAGCTTGCGGTTTATTTATACATATCCCCTCTGTGCAGAATTCCAGACTGTATGACCAAACTTGTTCAGTACAGCGCATGTGCACAAATGTTATCATACAGCAAAAGGGAGCGAAATTCCGGCTTAGTGCAGAATCTGTCCCGAGCCCTTATCATAAGAAGGGAATGTTCCCTTATTAGCAAGGGACCGTTAGTCTCAAGGCTGTGTCCGTCTCCTTGGCAGAACATCCTGTTTGCAAGCAGCACATCTCCACTTTCCCTATTGTGGCCACATTAACCCTTCAGCCATCATCAAAAATTCTACAAACAATAAATACTGGAGAGGGTGTGGAGAAAAGGGATCCCACTTGCACTCTTGGTGGAAATGTAAATTGATATAGTCACTATGGAGAACAGGATGGAGATGCCTTAGAAAACTAGGAATAAAAACACCATATGACCCAACAACCCCACTACTGGGCATATATCCTGAGGAAATCATTATTGGAAAAGACACACGTACATCAATGTTCATCACAGCACTATTTATAATAGCTAGGAAATGTAAACTAGATAACATTAACAGATGAATGGATAAAGAAGCTGTGGTACATATACACAATGAAATACTACTCAGCTATAAAAAGGAACACATTTGAGCCAGTTCTAATAAGGTGGATGAACCTAGAGCCTATTATACAGTGTGAAGTTAGTCATAAAGAGAAAAACAAATACTATATATTAACACATACATATGCAATCTAGAAAGATGGTACTGATGAATATATTTGCAGGGAAGCAAAGGAGAGACAGACATAAAGAACAGACTTGTGGGGACAGTAGGATAATGAGAGGGTGTGATGAATTGAGAGAGTAGTATTGAAACATACACATTACCATATGTAAAATAGCCAGTGGGTATTTGCTTTATGATGCATGGAGTTCAAATCCAATCTTCTGTGACAACCTAGAGGGGTGAGCTTGGGTGGGAGTTGGGAAGGAGGTTCAAAAAGGAGGGGACATATGTATATCTATGACTGATTCATATTGATGCATGGCAGAAACCAAGACAATATTGTAAAATATCCTATAATTAAAACTAATTTTTTAAATAAAAAATCAATATAATTCACCACATCAACAAAATAAAAGGTAAAATCTACATGACCATCACAATAGATGCAGAAAAGAGGATTTGACAAAATTTGAGATTAATTCATGGTAAAAATTCTTGCCAAAGTGTATATAAAGTGAACATATTTCACCATAATAAAAGCCATTTATGAAAAACCCACAACCAATAACACTATATTGTAAAAAGCTGAAAGCCTTCCCAATAAAATCTGGAACAAGAAAAGAATGTCCACTCCTGCCCCTTTAATTAACATATCATTGGAAATCTTAGGCACAGCAAACAGACAAAATAAATAAATAAAAGTTATACAAATAAGAAGAGAAGAGATAAAAATGTCATTATATGCATATGACAAGATATTCTATATAGAAAATCCTAAAGACTACACACAAAAAAGTACTAGAATTGATCAATTCAGCAAGGTATCAGGATAAATATTAATATACAGAAATATGTTGCATTTCTTTACATAAAACATCAGAAAGAGAAAGTTAAAAAAAAGTCTTAAAATTGCATCAAAAAATACTTTGGAATAAACTTAACCAAGGAAGTGAAAGACATACTCTGAAAACTATAAAAATATTCAAAAAAGGAAATTGAAGGTGATCCACAAAATGGAATAATATTCCATGCTCTTGGATTGGAAGGATTAATACAGTTAAAATAGCCATACTACTCACAGCAATCTACAGATTTACTGTGGTCCATATTAAATTACCCATGACATATTTTATACAATTAGAACAAATAACCCTAGAATTAATGTGGAAGCACAAAAGATCCAGAATTGCCAGTGCAATCCTGAGGCAAAAGAACAAAGCTGGAGACATATCCATTCTAAACCTCAGACATTACTACAAAACCACAATGATCAAAACAGCATGGTATTGGCACAGAAACAGACATGATCAATTGAACAGAGTACAGCTCAGAAATATACACACATAATTTTGTCAATTAATTTTAAATGAAGGATACAAGACTATACAATAGAGAAAAGACAGTTTCTTCATCAGTTGGTATGGGGAAAGCAGCATGTAAATCAATTAAGTCAGAACAGTCCCCTACACCATAAACAAAAGTAGATTCAAAATGGTTTAAAGACTTCAATGTAAGACAAGATACCATGGAAATCCTAGAAGAGAACATAGGCAATACATTCTCCGACACAAACCTTGCCAAGTTTCTTAGGTCAGTCTCCTAACGCAAAGAAATAAAAGCAAAAATAAACAATCAAACTTATAAGGTTTTGCACAGCAAAGGAAACCACAAACAAAATTTTAAAATTAACCTAAGAACTGGGAGAAAATATATGCAAATGATTCAAAAATAAGGGCTTAATTTCTAAAATATATAAGCAGCTCATAAAACTTTAACAAAAAACAAGCAACTCAATAAATATATGGGCAGAATATCTTAACAGACATTTCTCTATTTCTAATATCTCTATCTCCATTCCTAAGGAAGCCATATGATGATCAAGAAGCACATGAAAAGATGCTTCACACTGCTAATTATTCGGTTCAGTTCAGTTTAGTTCAGTCATTCAGTCATGTCCAGCTCTTTGCGATGCCAAGGACTACAGCATGCCACACTTCCCTGTCCATCACCAACTCCTGGAGCTTACTCAAACTCATGTCCTTTGAGTCGGTGATGCCATTCAACCATCTCATTCTCTGTTGTCCCCTTCTCCTCCCGCCTTCAATCTTTCCCAGCATCAGGATCTTTTCCAGTGAGTCAGCTCTTTGCGTGAGGTGGCCAAAGTATTGGAGTTTCAGCTTCAGCATCAGTCCTTCCAATGAACAGTCAGGACTGATTTCATTTAGGATGGACTAGTTGGATTTCCTTGCTGTCCAAGGGACTCTCAAGCATCTTCTCCACACCACAGTTGAAAAGCATCAATTCTTCAGCACTCAGCTTTCTTTATAGTCCAACTCTCACATCCATACATGACTACTGGAAAAACCATAGTTTTGACTAGATGGACCTTTGTTGGCAAAGCAATGGCTCTGCTTCTTAATATGCTGTCTAGGTTGGTCATAACTTTTCTTCCAAGGATAAAGTGCCTTTTAATTTCATGGCTGCAGTCACCATCTGCAGTGATCTTGGACTCTCAAAAAATGAAGTCTGTCACTGTTTCCATTGTTTCCCCATCTACCTGCCATGAAGTTATTAGAGAAATGCAAATCAAAACTACAATGCTGAGTCACCTCAAACCTGTCAGGATAGACATCATCAAAAAGTCTACTAGTAAACGCTGAAAAGAAAAAGAAACCCTCCTACACTGTTGTTGAGAATATATAACTGGTTCAGCCATTATGGAGAACACTATGGAGATTCCTTAAAAGAACAACAGAATTAGAGTTACCATATGACCTGGCATGTCAGAAAAGGAAAAATAAAGCTCTACTTTTAAAAGATACATGCATCCCAATATTCATGGCAGCATTATTTACAACAGCCAAAACATGGAAGCAACTTAAATGTCCATCAACAGATAAGTGGCTAAAGAATATGTGAAATATTATATACAATGAAATATTATTCAGCCATGAAAAGAATGATATGTCAATTGCAGCAACATGGATAGACCTAGAGATTATCACAGTGAATGAAATAAGTCAGAAAAAGACAAATATCACATGATATCATCTATATGTAGAATATAAAAAAATAGTATGAATGTACTTATTTACAAAACAGAAAGAGACTCGCAGACATAGAAAGTAGACTTGTGGCTACCAAAGGGAAGGGAGAAGAAGGGATAAATTAGGCATCTGGTATTAATAGATGCACATCAGTATATATAAAATAGATAAACAAGGGATTACTGTATAGCATAGGCATCACTATGCTAAACACTTGAAATTAATACAATATTGTAAATCAACTGTACTTCAAAAATGAGGTATATTTTAATCTTTTTTTAAATTTTTCTTAACATTTTCCTTTTTCTATTCATTGTGTTCAAATTTTCTTTAATTATTCCAACATGTTTAAAATCAGTGCTTTGAAATCTTTCTTATTTTCAAGTTTATTTATATTCATTTGCCATCCTCCATGTTATGGGTCATATGTATTTTCTTTCTGTCTTCCTCTCTCACATGACTCATACATCTGCTTAGATGCCAGAAATTGTAATTGCTACACAGTGGAGTGTCCTTCATACTTTGCCTACCTACTCACTATGTTGGGTTTGGAATGAACTCAAGTTTACCTCCATCTTCTTCCCACCACAAACAACACTGAAATGAGCTCTTGAATATATTTCCCTCATGAATCACTGTGAAAATTTATCAGGAAAATATCCCCAGGAATGTTATTTCTGGGTTCTAAGTAATTTTATCTTCAATTCATCTCAGTAGTATTAAATTGGTCTCTGGAAAGACTTCCTCAATAACCATCTCCTAGCAATGCCAGAGATTTATTCTCCCCCCAAAATTATATTTTTATCATCTGACTCTGTAATTTTTGTCATTCTTATAGATGTGTAATGATTTCTTATCCATGTAATTTGCATTTCTGTGATTGCTGATGATTTTGACATCTGTTTCTTTATGAGCATCATCACTTATTGGGTGACATCTGTAAATATCCTTTCTATATTATTTGTTCATTTCTCCCTTTGATTTATAGGTGTATATAGGATCATTCTGCAGGTGTTAGGCCATATTTAGAAAAGAAATATAAGCACCCACAAACTGGCTAAAATTTATTAGTATACTCATGATTTTTGCAAACTTGGTTATGTATTCAATTTGGGCAAAACTACTTGAGGATAGGAACAATAAAAATACATAAGATAGCAATGATAAATACTAAGGTTAATTTTAAAGAAGAAAAAAACAGGTATAAATATGAGCAGAACACCTTTACTTGTTTAGGATTAGTCTTATGCCCACTTCATTATATGTGCTGTGCTGTGTTTAGTTGCTCAGTCATATCTGACTCTGCCAAAACATGACATTTAGCTTTAAATTAGACTGAATTCTATGATAATTTGAGATAAAAATGATTATTCAAAGAAAATATGGGATAAAAATCAAGGAATTTTTTAGTCTGAAAAAACAACAACACAGAGTTAACTCATAGGAAATTGATTTTTAAAAGTAGTTGATATGAGATCTGCACTTTTGGTAACGATTTTTAAAGTCTAAGCTCCTTGATAGCAAGCTCTGTCTTATTTAACACTCTTCAGATGTTGCAGTTTTTATTTTTGTCCATCCCTTATTCTTTAAAAAAACTTACACTTAAAACAGTTGTCTTTAACATTTTTTAAAAAGTACTGTTTACAAGAACTAACTTTTTCTAAGATTTAGGAAAACAAGAAAGGAATAAGAAAACATCATAATTCTAAGTAATCTTTATTATTTTTAATTTTGATAATTTGACTCATACTTGATAGATTGGGAAGTCATAAGCTATTTCAGTATATTTAGAGTTAAATATAATCTATTAATCCATCAAACTTCCTTGAAACCACTTAAAATCACAGTAGAACAATTACTCTCTCCATCATCTTCTAAGCTCAGTATCTAAACCTTGGAAAACACTTCCTAACTATTTTTGTTTTTTAAAAATAGACAGTCATACCTGGGAGTTCCCTGGAGATTCAGTAGTTAAGACTCTCAGCTATTACTTCAGGGGGTCTGTGGTTGGAGAACTAAGGTCCCTCATGCTGCGTGGTATCACAAAAATAAATAAAAATAAATAAACAGCCATAGCTTCTTGTCTAATAGGGGGAGTCTTTCAAGAGATTTCATTGTATTACTGTTGCCTTCCTTTACAAAAATATATAATTTTCAAACTGCTAGATTATTCCAAATTAAAAAATTTCCAAATACATTTACTTTCTCAAATATATTCTACGTCCAAGAGTTTGCACTATTACTTCATTTGCTTAGAAAAAAATAACCTTGCAATGTTTTATGCAGAGTTTTTTTTTTTATAGATGAAGATATTGAGTCTTTACCAAATATATTTTCTTGAAATTTGTTTTCCCTGTACATACTGGGAAAAAAAAGAAAAAAACTTAAACTCTGAATTTAAATTTCACTATAAATTTCATTGTTGTAGTACATTCTACATCTTTCTTCTTTATCTTTATCTTTTGTGACCTCCTACAACACAACTCTGACTTAACTCTGACTTAAACTCCTGCAACGATCTTCTCAGTAGTTTATTCTTCATTATGCTTTGGCTCATGAAAATTTTATTACTCCCCCTTTTTTCTCTTCCAGCATCAATTTCTTTCCTTCTCTTCAGATGTGGACTGAGTTTCCAAGAACAAGAGCTATTTGTAAACTTTTGCTTTATGTAAATTGGTAATAAATAACTTATGGATATCTTATTAATTAATCCAGTACATAACCTATATACATTTGCCTCCTTTTCTGGGATTACAGTAACATTTCAGCAATTCGTTTCATAAAGAGTAGTTTTTATTTGTTTACTAAGTACTAGTAACTTTATTGTGGCATAAAGGTGTGTTTTTATACATTAACTCAATTTTAATATAAAACACTTTACATACAACTGTAAAGAAACTGCTGCACAGATAGTTCCAACATAAAAATTTGTTTTTAAAATGTTCATTGAGTTGTCTGACACATAAATTGGAAAATACTCTTTCTGTAGAAAATGGTAAAAATGATATTTTCCCCAGGCTAGCCCAATAAGCCCATTTAAACCATACAGTAGTTGAATTATATATTTATATATATGGTTTGAATTTTGGGATCCAGGAGAAACATTAGCCTCATTTATTGAGACAGCCATGTTGTCTTAAGTCGTGTAAAGTGAAGTTCCCATTTATTTTCTCCCTTACTCTCTGAGTATTTCTTCCTAAAAAACAGTTTCACTGTCCTACTTGATAAACCAACCCATTCTTATCCCAACTTAAAACGTTTTGGTTGTGATTTAAGTATGCCCCCAGCAAAACCAGAATTTAATAAAACATGATACAGAGGGAGGAGTTGTTGGTCACCAACTACTTAACTCCCTCTGCTTTTATAGGAAATCATGAGGAGGTCAAGTGATAAAAGTGACAAGTAGATCAAAGAATAAAAGCCAAGAGAATGTGAGAACAGAGAGACATCCAGTCAGGATTCAAAGACAGAATTGCAATCTAAATAGAAAAAGAATGCTGCCTCAAGAATCAAGGAGTTAAGTTGGTTTTTGAGAAACCCTTATTGAAAATGTGACTGAGTAAGAAGCAGTTGGCTATAAAGACAGTCAGATAAACCAGCTTCTAGAAATATTTCAATTGTTCAAAATAATTAAATGAAAGTAAGACAGGCCATGTGTTTGAGTTCCTCCTATCATAATTTTATTTCCTGAGGTTCCCAGTACCAGTACAGAATTTCTTGGAATTAAGGCAAGAAGACAATGCTACTCTGAAGCTCCTATACAAAGTTTCCCAGAGAAACAATACTTGAAGTCTTGGAGTGATACCTGGCGAGGGCCTATATTAGGTTCTTCAGTTTCCTCAAAGCAACAACTTAAAAATAACCATAATTTGTTCTTGAAAAGAATTCCCTAGGTAGCGTCAACATTTCAATGGAGTAGCAGTCTAATAGAGATCCCATACTATGGCTATAGCAGCTAGGCTTTGAGAAACTAAATTGAATCGTTGTACCTTAAATCCCCAGCTTGCCCGTTAGAATTTAAACTTCAGAAACAGTAATGAATCATTAAGTTTTCACCATTTAAAACAAACAAACAAAAAGCTTTATCATGCACCTTCACTTGTTCTTCTCTTTGCTTTCAATACATATGTTTCCTTCTCACATATAGAAAACCTCTTCAGTGGTTTTTTGGCTCTTCACCAGTGCAACTCTCTGCCCCCTATTCCCGTAGTTCCTTCTTGGTAAATAATGTTAATCTTCCAATGAAAAGGTGGAGTATATTATCGCCAAGTATAATTTATCCAGCCTCCTTGCTTATGAAGAGAGTTATAGGGCCATGTTATACACTTGAAATTCCTTAAAGATATTCGCTTTCTAGTAAAATATTTACACATATACATTATTTTTAAAATCTGTGAAGAATTCACTGAAGCATGAAATCACCTTCTATTGAGAAGCTAAAAATGTATCAAAATGCACATAACAATGGCTAATCCAAATGCTATCTCCTATCAAATGGATCCATCCATCCTCCAAATCTAGAGCATATGCTGGCATAAACTATGTTAATCACAGTTAAGTATGAAACCTTACTTCAAAATATTGCTCACTATTAATTCTCAGAAGATATACATAGAACCATAGGAGTATTGGTAGACAAGTGGCTGAGGAATACCAATTAGAGAACAAAGCTTTGAGGGCTCAAAGTTCTTCTCTAGAAATTGTTGCATTCCCCATGGTATTTAGGAATGGTACTAATAAGAACTCTACTTTGCCAGTCTCCTCTGTCCATGGAATTCTCCAGGCAAGAATACTTGAGTGGGTTGCCATTTCCTTCTCCGGGGAAGAATAGTTTTTTTATTAATCTACTGGTAATCTAGTATTTTGGCTTCTTCCAAGGCAAACATGTTACTTAGGATATGAACTGATACAAACTTATTTAGTTCATATTATATGATTAGTCCTAGATGAATTAATCTGCCTGTAACTTATACTTTGCATTTTTCAGCATCTATCAAGTATTTTACATTTATAACTTGAAGCTTTTTCATTTGTGTTGAAAAGTTCATGCTTTGATAATCATGTGATACTAAGCAGAAAAGATGTAGATTCTAAACTTTCTTACTTCACCTTGTGGCCAGAATGGAAGAAATAGTACTGAAATTATCTTCTCATAATAGATAACTGAGAAAAATATATAAAACCACTTCTTATATATTGAAAATAAGCAGTGCTAAAGAGACAGAGTTATTTAGTGGGTTTGTTAAGATTATTGGAGAAAAGGAAGCTATGCATCCTCCAAAAGGACTTCATACATCTAAGTAGGAGTAATCTTGAGTCTGAGTAAATACCTAGGAGTATAAAGCATAGGATAAGTATCCATAAGACCTATCAAAGAACAAATTCAATGGAAAAATAACTAGGGTAATTTAAGATGAAATGTTCTTTAAACAGAGAAGATATTCAACTAGCTATATCAAAGAGAATTAACTGAGCATCTATGATAGGCAGTAGAGATATTAGCAGGGTCTCACATTGTAGTAAGGCTTAACTAGTCAAGGTAAAGTTTAGACTAGCCTACCCTAAGAAAATTTTAAAGTATTAAACTAATCCCCAAGTAGTTTACCTGCCTCCCAAAGCAAAACTTACTCCACTTTAAAGGATGCCACTCTTAGGAGCATTAGATTAAAAACTGATTTCCACAAATGGATCAACTTATTGACTGAAGACATTTCAATATTCACTTCCATAGCAAACTGTGGGCCACAGGCATTAATTTCTGCAAAAATTCCCTGGTCAATAAAATGTTATCATAGTGCTCAGTGAACCAAACATAATATAAGTTTAATAACATAATACATTATAAGAACCATGTCAAAACAAACAAAAATAAAAAAGATAATACAGAAAGATTGTAGCAGAGTGGAGATGAATAGAGAGGAGATTGGAGTAGGTGAATGAAAAGAAATAAATGAAATAAGAGAAAAGAGTAACCTTAATAAAAGCATATTATTAACTCAACCCTCTCCAAATGAGGTTAAAAATATGCATCTAGATAATATCTATTATCTAAGGCCTATAAAATGTAAGCAAATCATGTAGTTAACAGTATTTAACTTGGTTAATGTAAAACAGTGTGTATCATTTCCATTGCATATTGATTTGGTTTTAATTTGCCTGAATAATCTATATAGTCACTTCAGTTTGTCCTGGTTTCATTGTGGCTTACTAGCTAACACAGACTTTCAGTTCAGTTCAGTCGCTCAGTCGTGTCCGACTCTTTGCAACCCGATGAACTGCAGCACGCCAGGCCTCCCTGTCCACCACCAACTCCCAGAGTTCACTCAAACTCATGTCCATCGAGTCAGTGATGCCATCCAGCCATCTCATCCTGTCGTCCCCTTCTCCTCCTGCCCCCAATCCCTCCCGGCATCAAAGTCTTTTCCAGTGAGTCAACTCTTCGCATGAGGTGGTCAAAGTCCTGGAGTTTCAGCTTTAGCATTAGTCCTTCCAAAGAACACCCAGGACTGATCTCCTTTAGAATGGACTGGTTGGATCTCCTTGCAGCCAAGGGACTCTCAAGAGTCTTCTCCAACACTATGGTTCAAAAGCATCAATTCTTCGGTGCTCAGCTTTCTTCACAGTCCAAATCTCACATCCATACATGACCACTGGAAAAACCACAGTCTTGACTAGATGGACCTTTGTTGGCAAAGTAATGTCTCTGCTTTTGAATATGCTATCTAGGTTGGTCATCACATTCCTTCCAAGGAGTAAGCATCTTATTTATTTCATGGCTGCAATCACCATCTGCAGTGATTTTGAAGCTCCAAAAAATAAAGTCTCTTACTGTTTCCACTGTTTCCCAATCTATTTCCCATGAAACGATGGGACCAGATGCCATGATCTTCATTTTCTGAATGTTGAGCTTTAAACCAACTTTTTTGCTCTCCACTTTCACTTTCATCAAGAGGCTTTTTAGTTTCTCTTCAGTTTCTGCCACAAGGATGGTGTCATCTGCATATCTGAGGTGATTGATATTTCTCCCGGCAATCTTGATTCCAGCTTGTGCTTCTTCCAGCCCAGCATTTCTCATGATGTACTCTGCATAGAAGTTAAATAAGCAGGGTGACAATATACAGCTTTGATGTACTCTTTTTCCTATTTGGAACCAGTCTATTGTTCCATGTCCAGTTCTAACTGTTGCTTCCTGACCTGCATATAGGTTTCTCAAGAGACAGGTCAGGTGGTCTGGTATTCCTATCACTTTCAGAATTTTCCACAGTTTATTGTGATCCACATAGTCAAAGGCTTTGGCATAGTCAATAAATATTCTTGGAATCAATGAACTATAATGGAGTGGAATGGGTGAATTTAGCTCAGATGACCATTATATCTACTACTGTGGGTAGGAATCCCTTAGAAGAAATGGAATAGCCATCATGGTCAACAAAAGAGACAGAAATGCAGTACTTGGATGCAATCTCAAAAATGACAGAATGATCTCTGTTCGTTTCCAAGGCAAACCACTCAATATCACAGGAATCCAAGTCTACTCCCCAACCAGTAACGCTGAAGAAGCTGAAGTTAAATGGATCTATGAAGACCTACAAGAACTTAGAACTAACATCCAAAAAAGATGTCCTTTTCATTACAGGGGACTGGAATGCAAAAGTAGGAAGTCAAGAAACACCTGTAGTAACAGGCAAACTTGGCCTTGGAGTACGGAATGAAGCAGGGAAAAGGCTAATTGAGTTTTGCCAAGAGAATGCACTGGTCATAGCAAACACCCTCTTCCAACAACACAAGAAAAGACTCTACACATGGACATCACCAGATGGTCAACACTGAAATCAGATTGATTATATTCTTTGCAGCCAAAAATGGGGAAGCTCTATACAGTCAGCAAAAACAAGACCGGCATCTGACTGTGGCTCAGATCATGAAATCCTTATTGCTAAATTCAGGCTTAAATTGAAGAAAGTAGGTAAAAACCACATTCAGGTATGACTTAAATAAAATCGTTATTATTATACAGTAGAAGTGAGACACAGTCTTTAGGTGACTTTTTCTGATCAGTTAAGTGGTCAGAAATAAAATTCCACAATTTAGAGAATGAAGAAAGCAGAGAAGGAAAATAAAAGGGAAAAATGGAAAAACAGGAAGGAGAAATGAATTAGTCCACTGAAAGCAGCAGCAGGAGAAAAGTGAAAAACAAGCTGGACATTGTAAATCCATCCCTTTTCCCCTGTCTCATCTTTTGTTAAGTAAGGAATGTTTTACTAATATCCTCCCTGAATGTAAATCCTTACTTTGTTTCCTCAAAAATAAATTGTATAGAGAAGTTTTAATTCAGCTAGATGGTGAAGAGCAGGAAACAGGTAGCCAAGAAAGGGCTTTAGTGACCTTCTCTTTCCCTGACACAGGGTCTTATCTGCTATTAACTCACGTATCTCTATAAGTAACAACACAATTGCTGATGGTTCAAGACACAAAGGACCTACATACACCATCTTTTAAAGATTGGCAATAAGTGTTTGTGACTATAAATGAATTTCATGGAGAAGGAAATGGCAACCCACTTCAGTGTTCTTGCCTGGAACATCCTTGGTGGGCTACAATCCATGGGATTGCAAATAGTCGGACACGACAGACTGACTAATGCACACACACATACACACACAGGTAAATTTGGATGTACTAAATAAGATAACACACAGACAGAGAAGATCAGTAAAATAAAAATATGTGGGTGAAGAAAAACGCATTCTTTTAATTCTTTTGGTGCCAAACTAAAAAAATGCTATTGACCTTGAAGAGATCAGTTAGAAGATGCAGTTTTACAAAGATCTGTATTTCTCATACTTGCTTTCTCTTAATTTATTTTACATTTTAATATGTCTATCTTTATCGAGAAACAAAAATGCAGTAATGCATTGTACATAAAAGCAAACTCTGTGGAAGAGACAGTAATTGATGGGCTTAGGGGAAGATGGTGAAGGCAAGATTTGACAGTAACAAAACAAAAGAAAAAGTCCCACAGTCTTTTCCTTCTTTGATCATAGAGACAGGATTGTTTGGTGTATGTATATATATATATATATATATAGTTGGGAGTATTGTACATCCAGCCTTGTTCTTTTTCCTCAGGAATGCTTTGGCATTTCTGGATGTTTTGTAGTTCCATATAAATTTTAGGATTATTTATTCTAGCTCTGTGAAAAATGTCCTGGATATTGTGTTAGGGATTACACTAAATCTGTAGATTGCTTTGGGTAGTACGGCCATTTTAATATCAATATATAAACATATGCTACACTTCTTTGTTTGAAAGATTGGAAAAAATTTAATTCAGTATCCATCTTCATTAGCATATAAGCCGTTGGGTTTAGACTTTTGCTAAAAATTATTTTATTGTTTTATTGAAGGATAATTGCTTTAGAGAATTTTGTTGTTTTCTGTCAAACCTCAACATGAGTCAGCCATTGATATATATTTGCTCCCTTTTGAACTTCCCTCCTATCCCCTTACCCATCCAACCCCTCTAGGCTGATACGGAGCCCATGTTTGAGTTTCCTTAACCATAGAGTAAATTCCCATTGGCTATCTATTTTACATATGTTAATTTAAGTTTCCATTTACTTTTTCCATACATCTCACCCTCTCTTCCTCTCTCCCCATATTCATAAGTCTATTCCATATTTCTGTTTCTCCATTCAGTTCAGTTAAGTTCAATCTCTCAACCGTGTCTGACTCTTTGCAACCCCGTGGACCACAGCACACAAGGCCTCCCTATCCATCACCAGCTCCCAGAGTTTATCCAAACTCATGTCCATTGGGTTGGTGATGCCATCCAACCATCTCATCCTTTGTCATCCCCTTCTCCCACCTTCAATCTTTCCCCAAATCAGGGTCTTTTCAAATGAGTCAGCTCTTTGTATCAGGTGGCCAAACTATTGGAGTTTCAGCTTCAGCATCAGTCCTTCCAGTGAACAGTCAGGACTGATTTCCTTTAGGATGGACTGGTTGATCTCTTTGCAGTTCAAGGGACTCTCAAGAGTCTTCTCCAACACCACAGTTCAAAAGCATCAGTTCTTCAGCTATCAACTTTCTTTAGTGTACAACTCTCACATCCATACATGACCGCTAGAAAAACTGTAGCTTTGATTAGATGGACCTTTGTTGGCAAAGCAGTGTCTCTGCTTTTTAATAAGCTGTCTAGGATGATCATAACTTTCCTTCCAAAAAGTAACTGTCTTTTAATTTCATGGCTGCGTCACCATCTGCAGTGATTTTGGAGCCCCCAAAATAAAGTCTGCCACTGTTTCCACTGTTTTCCCATCTATTTGTCATGAAGCAATGGGATCTGATGCCATGATCTTAGTTTTCTGAATGTTGAGCTTTAAGCCAACTTTTTCACTCTCCTCTTTCACTTTCATCAAGAGGCTTTTTAGTTCTTCACTTTCTACTGTAAGAGTTTCTCCATTGCTGCCTTGTTAATAAATTCTTCAGTACCATTTTCCTAGATTCCACATATATGAATTAGAATACAATATTTATCTTTCTGTTTCTGACCTACTTCACTCTGTATAACAAGTTCTGGGTTCATCCACCTCACTGGAACTGACTTAAGGTGTTCCATTTTATGGCTGAGTAACATTCCATTGTGTATATGTACCACAACTTCTTTATCCATTCATCTGTTGACCAACATGTAGGTTGCTTCCATCTTCTAGCTATTATAAATAGTGCTTCAATTAACAATGGGATACATGTGTCTTTTTCAATTTTGGTTTCCTTGGGGTTTATGCCTAGGAGTGGGATTACTGGGTAATATGGTGGTTTTATTCCTAGCTTTTAAAGGAAACTCCATACTTGCTATATTAATTTAGATTCCCATCAACAGTGACCCGTGGTGGATTCATGTCAATGTATGGCAAAACCAATATAGTATTGTGAAGTAAAATAAAGTAAAAATAAAAATTAAAAAATAAACAAACAAAATTAAAAAAAAAAAAAAACACTGCAAAGAGCATTCCCTTTTCACCATACCCTCTCCAGCATTTATTGTTTGTAGAATTTTTGCTGATGGCAATTCTGACTGATGTGAAGTGGTCTCTCACTGTATTTTGATGTGCATTTCTCTAATAATGAGCGATGTTATGCATCTTCATGTTTGTTAGCTATCTGTATGTCTTCTTTGGAGAAATATCCTGTTTAGGTCTTTTTCCCACTTCTTGATTGGGTTGTTTTTCTCATATTGAGTTGTATGAGCTGCTTGTATATTTTGGAAATTAATCATCACTTGTTTCATTTTCTGTTATTTTCCTCACATTCTGAGGGCTGTCTTTTCACCTTGCTTATAGTTTCCTTTGCTATCCAAAAGCTTTTAAGTTTAATCAGGCCCCACTTGTTTGCTTTTGTTTTTAATTATGTTATTCTAGGAGGTGGGTCATAGAGGATTTTGCTTTGACTTATATCGTTGAATGTTCTGCCTAGGTTTTCCTCTAAGAGTTTTAGAGTTTCTGGTCTGACATTTAGATCTTTAACCCATTTGGAGTTTATCTTGCATATGGTGTTAAGAAGTGTTCTAATTTCATTCTTTTACATGTAGTTGTCCAGTTTCCCAGCACCATTTATTGAAGAGTTTGTCTTTGCCCCATTGTATATTCTTGCCTCCTTTGTCAAACAAAAGTTACCCATAGGTGCATAGGTTTACTTCTGGGCTTTCTATCTTGTTCCATTGCTCTATATTTCTGTTTCTGTGCCAGTACCATACTGTCTTGATGACTGTAGCTTTGTAGTATAATCAGAAATCAGGAAGTTGTTTCCTCCAGCCTCATTCTTCTTTCTCAAAACTGCTCTGGCTATTCAGGATTTTTCATGTTTGCATATGAATTGTGAAATTTTTTGTTCTAATTCTGTGAAAAAATGCCATTGGTAACTTGATAGGGATCACATTGAATCTGTAGATTACATTTGGTAGGAATAGTCATCTTCACAATATTGATTCTTCCTACCTAGGAACATTGAATATCTATCTGTTTATGTCACCTTTGATTTCTTTCATTGGTGTCTTATAGTTTTCTGTATACAGTTCTTTTGTCTCCTTCAGTTCAGTTCAGTTGCTCAGTCATATCCGACTCTTTGTGACCCCATGAATTGCAGCACACCAGGCCTCCCTGTCCATCACCATCTCCCGGAGTTCACTCAGACTCACGTCTATTGAGTTGGTGATGCAATCCAGCCATCTCATCCACTGTCGTCCCCTTCTCCTCCTGCCCCCAATCCCTCCCAGCATCAGAGTCTTTTCCAATGAGTCAGCTCTTAGCATGAGGTGGTCAAAGTACTGGAGTTTTGCCGGGAGCCAGCGTGGAAAACCCCACCCATGGCAAAGGTCATGAGGAAGAGGCCTGATGAGCAAAGGCAAGATCAGGACTTGAGGGACCCCCTGGACCTGCTCAAGCATCTACCCCCCCACCCCCACCCCAAACCAGAATTTGTCTTACTATTTTATGTCTTTCATCAACTCTTCTGACATTAACAGGGGGCTGTCCCAGACCACATTTCTCTGGAAAGAGTTAACTTAGGGCTTTAGTTACTAAGTCTCCTGGACAAGATAAGAGTGTTTCAATTCAAACCCTGTGTTAGCATTCTAGCTTACTTGGCAGGTTTATCCAGACTCTTGCAACATTGTTGAGTCAATGCTTACTGCCAAGTTCTCACATCACTTATCCATTGTGTTCCTGGGAGTGCATATAGTCAGGATGTAGAAAAAACAAGCAGCAAGTTTAACATTAGCAACATTAGACTTTGAGTTAATAAGTTCTTTCTTTGCTGTAACCCGCTGAATCTTTGCTCCATAAAAATGTAACTCTGTACTTTTAGGGTGACGCAGGCTAGGAATTTAAGAAGAAACACTTTAAGGGAAAATTATTGTTCTGACTGACCAACCTTTATCAAAAAGAGGTCATAAAATATCAACAGGACTCAGGGCCAGAAGATAATGTACAAAAAATAAGACTCTTGAAGGAAGGAACCTGGTATCGATAAAATACTGATGGAATGTTGAGTTGACTCTGCATTTTTCACCTTGCTGTATGTACAACTCAGGATATAAAAGCCCTCTCTGAAAATAAAGTGAGGGGCCTTGCTCACTGAAGCTTGGCCACTCCGTGTCATTCTTTCCTTATCTCTTTCTCTATCTTTCTTCATTTGCTGACGTCATCCATCCTGAGGATATCCTGGATTCTGCTGAGGCTGGACCTTGGTAGAGTTTCAGCTTCAGCATCATTCCTTCCAAAGAACACCCAAGACTGATCTCCTTTAGAATGGACTGGTTGGATCTCCTTTCAGTCCAAGGGACTCTCAAGAGTCTAAACCAACACCACAGTTCAAAAACATCGATTCTTCGGCTCTCCCCTTTCTTCATAGTCCAACTCTCACATCCATACATGACCACTGGAAAAACCATAGCCTTAACTAGACTAGATGACTAACAATATTTGCACTTGTGACATTTTTACTCCTAGCATACCAAAGCACTTTAAAAATAAACGTGTATTATTAACATATGTTTTTTACAGATGGGGGAGCACCCACTAGATTAGGTTAAGGCCGTGCAAGTAAATGCCAAAGATTGCCCAGGAAATCAGATTCATGTACCTTGAATGGAGCCCAAGGCCTCAAATGGTGTCTCAACTTTGCTTTGTGAAAATCTCACACCTAGTAGAATTTGAACTTTAAATAAGAACCACTTAATGAATTTTGTACATCATTATATTTGTAATAATATTTGCCATAAAAACCACTGTGCTAGTTCTGTTTCACTAAAAAAAAAAAAATTTAGAGAGATTTTTTCAGTGATAAAAGCCTTCAATCAAACCATTCAGGCACTGAGTGATGTGTCTTTTCAGGAGTGTTATCAGTGAAACCCACTGGAGCAATAGGGGGAGAGTTGGGGTATATAAAGGAAATGATGGTCAACCTTCAGATGGCTTTCAGAGGATGAAGGGCAGGAAGAGACTAATGGAAAGACCAAGATGTTTGTTTGTTCAACAGATATGTTTCTAGTCAGCAATTGTAGCTCATAAGCCCTTTTGTTTGTCAATGTAGGGAGATGAGGTATTTGTAGTATTATACTGCAAGTTCTTAACCAATTCCCATAGACAAAGTTGTCCACTAGTTAATAAAGCATGCTGTACTTTCAATTTGCCTAGGAACACTGCATATACATGAATTTTGTGCTACATAGCAATAGCCTTACTTTTTGTTATTTAAAGGCTGCAAAAGTCTTTATGAGCATATATGCTTTCTGATTTGGACATGTCAGTGCTAATATAGATAGTTATCTGCATTCTCCCACAAGACTTCAGCAAGTCACTATGACAATGATAAATGAAAATAAAGGAAATGAAGTCAGATTTGATATTATTAAAATCATAAATCTATCTACTCATCATTATGATATTTTAAAGCATTATTTTGATTCAGAACAGTATATGCAATGACATAAAAATTAGAACTATTTGATATTTAGCTAAAATATATTTGTTTCCTATTAAGATTATGCAAAGAACATTCTTTTACATATTTTTTCAAAAAGTAATATATTAATTTTTAAGAGTAAAAGAGAAACTGAATCACAAGTACAATGATATGTTTCAAGAAAAATTCCTCTGGCTATAAATAAGTATTCAAAATAAGTTAGAGCTAAGCAATTATAAAAGAAAGAGCATAAATTTACACCACAGATGCATATATTACCGAAGCACACTATCTTTTATATGTGAACAGCCATATGCATAAATGCTGTCCTGTGAGGATCACAAGAAAAACCTCTGTCCACAGAACTCTCCAGGCAAGCATACTAGAGTGAGTTGCCATTTCCTACTGCATAGGTTCTTCCTGACACAGGGATCAAACCCAGGACCCTCACATTGTAGGCAGATTCTTTACTGTAAAGCCACCAGGGAAGCCAACTTTTCAATAGGATGTGACAGATTACAAAGCTCTAATCATTCACATGATATTTTTATACTTTGAGATAAGATTTATTACTTTCTTTAAAAATTTTATTTTGCTTTATTCCATCACTGAATGTTTCTTAATTTATGTAAATAAATCTGCTTAAAAATAAAATATATACACTCAAAAGTGTAACATTTCTCCTCACTTCTTCACAACCTCCAGTATACATCCTAGAGTTAAACCAATTAGCATAGAAATATATGTTTTATAAAGACTATAAACATACTATGTATCATCTTACTACCATTATGTGCATAAATGGAAAATATTATTCATATCCTTCAAAACCTTGATTTAATGCATATAAAGTTCAATTAGATAGACCTCATTCTATTTTCAAGGTATGCTTAATGTTGAAACAATCCTCCACTGAAATATTTCAACTTTTCAGGTTTATTATTTCAATTTCAAATTGGCAAATAGATACTGCCAAATTGCCATCTAAAAGTTTCAACTAACTTCTGATTACTCTAACAGATTATGAGAAGACTGGGACAAATGAATTTTTCTCTATTAAATAAGTAATACATTAAAAATAATATGGCTAGAAACTCACAATATTGTCTATACAAAACTTTCACTAAGATAACCATAGAATCATTGGTGTACTTTCCAAACTAGACTCAGACAATTGAATGCCTGATTTGTGGATCAACACTATTAATGCTAATTAGAGACAGATGGGGCCAGATTTTTTTAAAGCACATTTAAGCTTTAACTCTTTGAGTAAAATACCCATTTAAAAATATAATATAGTAAATACATTTAAAATGTTACAAGAATTAAGCAGTCCCCTACACCGTCTATTTTCTGTGTTAGAGACTCAGAGCATACAACAATTAAAAAACTGGACAACTCTCAGCCTCCTCTTAGGATTTTGTTCTGGTGGCCTCCATGAACCTTCAGTACATCTTGGATGTCATCTTTTAACATCATTTCAGAGTGAGAAATCACAGGATATATTTACACATAAAGAGAGGAATAAAGAGGAAGTTCTAAAAATAAACTGGGGAAACCATTGATTCTATTGTTGGAGAAATAGTCTATCAATTACACCACTAGAGACTAGAGTTGAAAACAAAAGCATGCTATTAATTATGCATTCTGAAAAACTTTGGTTTGCATATTATTTAAAATTATTAGAGAACAGAGTAGTGGAGTACAAGGAAGTTTCTAGAGAACACCTATAATATCTAAAATATGATATGAAAAATGTATTAACTAGATATTAGCTTCACATGTAAGAAAATGATTTATTTTTATTTGTCAAAAATAATACTTCCAAGAGTGCATAAGTTCATAACTATAAAATATAAGCCAAAGCCTCCTTATTAAGTAAAAACAAACAAACCAACCCTGAAAATTTTTACACTAAAACTATAACAGGAGGAAAAGGAAATACCAAAAGTAGCTAGATCTGAAATAAAGACAATTTAGGATCTTCACTTTCCAAATTTCAGAAAAAAATCTTTGCCACTATGACAATCATGAAAACGATATGCTTTTCATAAATTAAGAACACAATAAAATATCATTAGTAAAAAAAAATTAAAAAGTAAAACTGGGAAAGATGAAATGGCAGTAGAATGAAACAGGAATAAGGTTAAAAGAAAAGAAAAATTAAGAGTGCATATAATAAATCACAATAGTACAATCAAATAGTTAAATCCTGAAGTGAGAAGTCAAATTGATAAAAAATTAAATCAATGAGGTAGAAACAGATTTGAAAACATCCAAAAATGAAATAAATTCAAGAGTTGAAAAAGTCAGTGAGGAAAGTTACATGTGGAGCACAGGAAATGGATATATAATAAATTATTTATTGGTATTCCTGAAGAATAAACCAAGGCAAATAAAATAAATGTAACAAAGTAGAAAGATAAAATAGGAAAATGCCAAGTGATATTTTAAAAAATGCACACTCCCATGTATACTGTGATGGTATTATAAAGACAAATCTTATTAAATATATATGTAAAGAAACAAAATTCAGAAATGACCAAAACCTCTTCTACAAATTTAAATAGAAATTTTTACAATGACAACACACAATGAACGAATGTGTATCAGAGATATTCTTATACCAAGCTAAGTTATTTTCATCTACAAATGTCACAGAAAGAACATCAGATAAATACAATTTCAAAAACATTTGACACATTTACTCCTCTAAAAATGATTTTAAAGAAGTTTCCTCTCAAATCATCCTTCTCTTTCCTTCTCCCACAGAGTCCAAAAGACTGTTCTATACATCTGTGTCTCTTTTGCTGTCTCATATATAGGGTCATTGTTACCATCTTTCTAAATTCCATATATATGTGTTAATATACTATATTGGTGTATTTCTTTCTGACTTATGTCATTCTGTATAATAAACTCCAGTTTCATCCACCTCATTAGAACTGATTCAAATGCATTATTTTTATTAACTGAGTAATATTCCATTATGTATGTGTACCACAGCTTTCTTATCCATTCGTCTGCCAGCGGATATCTAGGTTGCTTCCATGTCCTGGCTGTTATACACAGTGCTGTGATGAACATTGGGGTACACATGTCTCTTTCAATTCTGGTTTTCTCGGTGTGTATGCCCAGCAGTAGGATTGCTGGGTTGTATGGGAGTTCTATTTTCAGTTTTTTAAGGAATCTCTACCCTGTTCTCCATAGTGGCTGTACTAGTTGTATTCTCACCAACAATGTAAGAGGGTTCCCTTTTCTCTGCACCCTATCCAGCATTTATTGTTTGTAGACTTTCTAATAGCAGCCACTCTAACTGGCATGAGACCACAACAATAATGTAAAGTAATTAGCATATCAATTAAAATAAGTAAAGAAAAAAAATAGAATTAAAGTAAAGGAGAAAAAAAAAGTAATCATTAATAAATAAATAAATAGGGTAGTTTCCAAGTAGCAAAGAAAACTTGAACATTAATAACAAAAAAGAAAACCATATAATGAGAACTGTCGGAAAGATTACAAATTAAAAGTGTAAAATATGGTCTTATCAGCTAGTGCAATTGGGGATATTGGACGATAACATGTAAATCAATAAAGTTACCTCACACCACACAAGAAAATAACGTCAAGATGGCTTAAAGATTTAAATACATATTAACCATAAAACAACTGGAAAATTCTGAAAGAGATCAGAATACCAGACCACCTGACTTGTCTCTTCAGAAATCTATATGCAGGTCAGGAAGCAACAGTTAGAACTGGACAAGAATTAAAGATTTTAAAATTAAAAAACTAAAAAACTAAAAAAAAAAAAAAAAAAAGAACTGGACATGGAGCAACAGACTGGTTCCAAATAGGAAAAGAAGTACGTCAAGGCTGTATATTTTCTCACCCTGCTTATTTTGCTTATTTAACTTATATGCAGAGTACATCATGAGAAACGCTGGGCTGGAGGAAGCACAAGCTGGAATCAAGATTGCCGGGAGAAATATCAATAACCTCAGATATGCAGATGACACCACCCTTATGGCAGAAAGTGAGGAAGAACTAAAGAGCCTCTTGATGAAAGTGAAAGAGGAGAGTGAAAAAAGTTGGCTTAAAGCTCAACATTCAGAAAATGAAGATCATGGCATCCGGTCCCATCACTTCATGGGAAATAGATGGGAAACAGTGGAAACAGTGTCAGACTTTTTTTTTTTTTTTTTGGCTCCAAAATCACTGCAGATGGTGATTGCAGCCATGAAATAAAAAGACGTTTACTCCTTGGAAGGAAAGTTATGACCAACCTAGTCAGGCAGTTCAGTCACTCAGTCCTGTCTGACTGTTTTCAACCCCATGAATCACAGCACTCTAGACCTTCCTGTCCATCATCAACTCCTGGATTTTACTCAAACTCATGTCCATTGAGTCGGTGATGCCATCCATCCAGCCATCTCATGCTCTGTTGTCCCCTTCTCCTCCTGCCCCCAATCTCTCCTGGCATCAGGGTCTTTTCTAATGAGTCAACTCTTCACATCAGGTGGCCAAAGTACTGGAGTTTCTCCTTTAGCATCAGTCCTTGCAATGAACACCCAGGACTGATTTCCTTTAGGATGGACTGGTTGGATCTCCTTGCAGTCCAAGGGACTCTCAAGAGTCTTCTCCAACACCATAGGTCAAAAGCATCAGTTCTTTGGCGCTCAGCTTGCTTCACAGTCCAACTCTCACATTCATACATAACCACTGGAAAAACCATAGCCTTGACTGGACAGACCATTGTTGGCAAAGTAATATCTCTGCTTTTGAATGTGCTATCTAGGTTGGTCATCACTTTCCTTCCAAAGAGTAAGCGTCTTTTAATTTCATGGCTGCAATCACTATCTGCAGTGATTTTGGAGCCCCCCAAAATAAAGTCTGACACTGTTTCCACTGTTTCCCCATCTATTTCCCATGAAGGGATGGGACCAGATGCCATGATCTTTGTTTCCTGAATGTTGAACTTTAAGCCAACTGTTTCACTCTCCTCTTTCACTTTCATCAAGAGGCTTTTTAGTTCCTCTTCACTTTCTGCTATAAGGGTGGTGTCATCTGTATATCTGAAGTTATTGATATTTCTCCAGGTAATCTTGATTCCAGCTTGTGCTTCCTCCAGCCCAGCGTCTCTCATGATGTACTCTGCATAAAAGTTAAATAAACAGGGTGACAATACACAGCCTTGACGTACTCCTTTTCCTATTTGGAACCAGTTTTCTGTTCCATTCCAGTTCTAACTGTTGCTTCCAGACCTCCATATAGGTTTCTGAAGAGGCAGGTCAGGTGGTCTGGTATTCCTGTCTCTTTCAGAATTATCCACATTTTATTGTGATCCACACAGTCAAAGGCTTTGGCATAGTCAATAAAGCAGAAATAGATATTTTTCTGGGGCTCACTTGCATTTTCGATGATCCAGTGGATGTTGGCCACTTGATCTCTGGTTCCTCTGCCTTTTCTAAAACCAGCTTGAACATCTGGAAGTTCATGGTTCATGTATTGCTGAAGCCTATCTTGGAGAATTTTGAGCGTTGCTTTACTAGCATGTTAGATGTGCGGAATTGTGTGGTAGTTTGAACATTCTTGGCATTGCCTTTCTTTGGGATTGGAATGAAAACTGACCTTTTCCAGTCCTGTGGCCACTGCTGAGTTTTCCAAATTTGCTGGCATATTGACTGCAGCACTTTGACAGCATCATCTTTCAAGATTTGAAATAGCTCCACTGGAATTCCATCACCTCCACTAGCTTTGTTCATAGTGATGCATTCTAAGGCCTACTTGACTTCACATTGCAGGATGTCTGGCTCTAGGTGTCTGATCACACCATGTGATTATCTGGGTCGTGAAGCTCTTTTTTGTACAGTTCTCCTGTGTATTCTTGTCACCTCTTCTTAATATCTTCTGCTTCTGTTAGGTCCAGACCATTTCTGTCTTTTATTGAGCACATCTTTGCATGAAATATTCCCTTGGTATATCTAATTTTCTTGAAGATATCTCTAGTCTTTCCCATTCTGTTGTTTTCCTGTATTTCTTTGCATTGATCGCTGAGAAAGGCTTTCGTATCTCTTCTTGCTGTTCTTTGGAACTCTGCATTCAGACGCTTGCATCTTTCCTTTTCTCCTTTGCTTTTGGCTTTTCTTCTTTTCAGGCCTCCCCAGATAGCCATTTTGCTTTTCTGCATCTCTTTTTTCTTGGGGATGATCTTGATCCCTGTCTCCTGTACAGTGTCACGAGTCTCTGTCCGTAGTTCATCAGATCTATCAGATCTAGTCATAGTCTATCAGATCTAGTCCCTTAAATCTATTTGTCACTGCCACTGTATAAACATAAGGAATTTTATTTAAGTCATACCTGAATGATCTAGTGGTTTTCCCTACTTTCTTCAATTTAAGTCTGAATTTGGCAATAAGGAGTTCATGATCTGAGGCACAGTCAGCTCCCAGTCTGATTTTGCTGACTGTATAGACCTTCTCCATCTTTGGCTTTAAAGATTATTATCAATCTGATTTTTGTGTTGACCATCTTGTGATGTCCATATGCAGAGTCTTCTCTTGTGTTGTTGGAAGAGGGTGTTTGCTATGACCAGTGCATTCTCTTGGCAAAACTCTATTAGTCTTTGCCCTGCTTCATTCCGTACACCAAAGCCAAATTTGCCTGTTACTCCAGGTGTTTCTTGCCAGGAAAATCCCATGGATGAAGGAGCTTGGTAGGCTACAGTCTATGGGGTTGCAAAGAGTCGGACACGACTGAGCAAATTTGTTTCTTAACTTCCTACTTTTGCATTCCAGTTCCCTGTAATGAAAAGGATATGTTTTTTGGGTGTTAGTTCTAAAAGGTCTTGTAGGTCTTCATAGACCCATTCAACTTCTGTTTCTTCAGCGTTACTGGTTGGGGCACAGACTCGGATAACTGTGATATTGAATGGTTTGCCTTGGAAATGAACAGATATCATTCTGTTGTTTTTGAGACTGCATCCAAATACTGCATTTTGGACTCTTTTGTTGACCATGATGGCTACTCCAATTCTTCTAAGGGATTCCTGCTCACAGTAGTAGATATAATGGTCATCTGAGTTAAATTCACCCATTCCAGTCCATTTTAGTTCGCTGATTCCTAGAATGTCGACGTTCACTCTTGCCATCTCCTGTTTGACCACTTCCAATTTGCCTTGATTCATGGACCTAACATTCCAGGTTCCTATGCAATATTGCTCTTTACAGCATTAGACCTTGCTTCTATTACCAGCCCCATCCATAACCGGGTATTGTTTTTGCTTTAGCCTCATCCTTTCATTCTTTCTGGAGTTATTTCTCCACTGATGTCCTGTAGCATACTGGGCACCTACTGACCTGGGGAGTTCCTCTTTCCATATCCTATCATTTTGCTTTTTCATACTGTTCATGTGGCTCAGATGGTAAAGCATCTGCCACAATGCGGGAGACCTGGGTTTGATCCCTGGGTTGGGAAGATCTCCTGGACAAGGAAATGGCAACCCACTCCAGTGTTCTTGCCTGGAAAACCCCATGGATGGAGGAACCTGGTAGGCTATAGTCCATGGGGTCGCAAAGAGTCAGACACGACTGAGCGACATTTACTTTACTATGGGGTTCTCAAGGCAAGAATACTGAATTGTTTTGCCATTGCCAACAAAGGTCCATCTTGTCAAGGCTATGGTTTTTCCAGTGGTCATGTATGGATGTGAGAGTTGGACTGTGAAGAAAGCTGAGCACCAAAGAATTGATGCTTTTGAACTATGGTGTTGGAGAAGATGCCTGAGAGTCCCTTAGACCACAAGGAGATCTAACCAGTCCATCCTAAAGGAGATCAGTCCTGGTTGTTCATTGGAGGCCTGATTCTGAAGTTGAAACTCCAATACTTTGGCCACCTGATGCAAAGTGTTGACTCATTGGAAAAGACCCTGATTCTGGGAAGGATTGGGGGCAGGATGAGTAGGGGACAACAGAGGTTGAGATGGCTTGATGGTATCATGAGTTTGGGTAAACCATTAGTTGGTGATGGACAGGGAGGCCTGGTGTGCTGCAATTCATGGGGTCACAAAGAGTCAGACACAACTGAGTGACTGAACTGAACTGAACTGAACTGAACCATAAAACTCTTAACAGAGAACTTAAGCAAAATATTCTCTGACATAAATCTTTGTAATGTTTTCTTAGGTCAGTCTCCCAAAGCCATACAATAAAAGCAAAAATAGACAAATGAGATCTAATCAAACTTATAAGGTTTTGTTCAACAAGGAAACCATAAACAACAACAACAAATAAAAACCTAAGAGAAATTTTTTCCAAATGATAGGACCAATAATTATATACATACAAATTATATACATGCATCCAAAACATACAAACTGCTCATACAACTCAGTAACAACAACAAAACCATAAAATTCAATCAAAAAATAGGCAGAACACCTAAATAGACATTTCTCTAAAGAAGCCATACAGATGACCAACAAGCACATTGAAGGATGTGCCACATGACTAATTATTAGCAAAATGGTAATCAAAATAATATCAATAATTGCTGAAAAGTGAAGTAGATTGGGGGAGAACTAGGAAAGAGCTTATTTAAGCTCTTTTTAAAATAGAAGGCCTCAGTCTTACAGATACTATTAAATCTTTAACAACAACAAAAGCACACTAAATATATAATAATAAAATCAACAGTAAAAGCAAGAAATCTACAAGGGTATAAAATATAAAAATTAATAAGATGATAAATTAGAAAGAAACTAAAAGCAAATTAAATGCATTAAAGTTTCCTGCTTAAATACGTATTCCCTGTTTTCCAACATACAATATAGTCTATGCCGTAGAGTTAAAGTATACTGCAAGAAAAATACAGAATATTAAAAACAAAAGATTGATCAAAATTATGTCTAACTAATGTAAATATTATTTAAATATTTAAGATTGAATATTAAAAATGTTAAAAACAAAATATTAAAAACAAAAGACTGATCAAAGTTATGTCTAACTGATGTAAATAAAAAGAATACCCAACACCATATTAATGCTACATAAAATAGAACTTAAGATAGTGAGTATTAAATTATACTTTAATGAAATGGAGAGATTCATGATCAAAATATAATTGTAATGAAAATGTTTACAGTCATAAAAATACTTTTAGGCAATGCAAATATAGGTAGATAGAATTAGAGAAGCAGTTTTTCCTTTCTTTGTCCTTCCCCATCTTTAGCAGATCAGTTGCACAAAGCATATACAAAAATAATGTTTTTTTAATGTTATAAATAATATGGTTAGTTTATTGAAGTGATGATACATTTTGTATTATTTTTATAAATTCTTTATAATTGAAATTTTTACATCAATAAAATATTTACAAAATGTTTATTCAAAGACAATCTCCATTTTATGAGTCATAATCTCTGTACATATTTTGACTATATACACACTCACGCAGACTAAAAAAGCCACTTTCTTATCCAGGCATTTAATTTGTTTAAAAAAATACAGTGCTACAGAGTTAACTATATTTATTGATTTGTCTAAATTTTGTCTACCATCCTCAATTCTCTGTTGTAATATATAGTAAAATTATGCTATCTAATTTTTTAATATAAATTTATTTATTTTAATTGGAGGTTAATTACTTTACAATATTATATTGGTTTTGCCATACATGTTGATGTATGCCTAGCTAACTTTTTAAAAATTACCTTCCAACATTCCCTGTTTCAATACTTTCAAAATAATTATAATGATGTTTGATGTTTTTTTTTTGTTTGATGTTTTTTAAACAATTATACTTATTTTTATTAACAGTAAACATTTTTATTATTAATTTCTCTTACTCCTTTCTTTTTTGTTTGTTAATGTTTTCTCTATCTTGGTTGATTATTCAATTCAATTAAAATAACTTACTGTCAATTAAATATATACCAAAACTGCATTTCACAAACTCTAACATTCATTTATGAAAAAATCATAAAAGATGAATATGAATGTATTTTATTATATAAAAAGTTAAAGTTATATTTATATAAAAATATAAATGGATGGTGTCTGAAACTGAATCATAGGAAAAAAAAACAAAACAAGTTTTTCCTTACCCTTCTGCATAAACTCTTTGGCATTCACACCCATGACAGACACACACACACATATACTTCAACACACCATGTAATTAAGCAAAGATAATCAATGTTCTTCATAGCATTATGTACCATAGCCTTTAATATTCAAAGATACCCTTAGAAACTGTTTTTGTTTTTTCTTCCAATAATACATATTTAAGTGAAATAATTAATGTTCTTATCTCTAAGTAGTTTGATCACGCATGCTTATATTTTTCCTCTGGTCTATGTGTATTTTCTAATTGTTCTACAATAATGCACTGATGAAAAATTATATTTTTTAAAAAAGGATTTAACAAAAATAAATCATGAGAGATATTTGAAATTTTATGGTGGCAAAACTTTCTGTTGACATCAAACTAAAAAAAAAAAAAAAAAAAGAACTTTTTCTCATTAGGTAAATTCCAAATGCACCCAGAAGAGAAAATATTAAAATGAACCCTCATGTAGCACTGCAGAAATTATCATTTTCTAATCTTGTTTTCTTTATTTTGTCCAGCAACACCATTATCTAATTTTTCTTTCAAATTCAAGGGAAGTAATATATCTATAAAAAATTTTGCATATATTTCTAGAGATAAGTTTTACTAGCATAAGTTCAGCATTAATTTTAAGCAAACAAACTTACCAAAAAATTTTAGTGACCCCAAAATATCTGTAACTTGAAATTTGTCACTTTTTATAAAAATAATTTTGGCTGATTTGTCAAATAAGCCAGGTTCATATCAATGTACTAGTAGTATTCAATAACATGATAGTAAACTATAACAATCACAGAATTATATATATATATATATATATATATGTATTAACCACAATCACAGAAAACTAACCAACTGATCACATAGATCACAGCCTTGTCTAACTCAATGAAACTATGAGTCATGTCACATAGAGCCATCCGAGATGGATGGGTCATAGTGGAGATTTCTGACAAATCGTGTTCCACCAGAGAAGGAAATGGCAAGTCACTTCACTTCAGTATTCTTGCCTTGAGAACCCCATGAACAGTATGAAAAGGCAAAAGATAGGACACTGAAAGATGAAGTCCCCAGGTTGGTAAGAGCCGAATATGCTATTGGAGAAGAGTGGAGAAAAGCTCTAGAAGGAATGAAGAGGCTGAGCCAAAGTGAAAACAGCACTCAGTTGTAGATGTGTCTTAGAAGTAAAGTCTGATGCTGTAAAGAACACTATTGCAAAAGAACCAGGACTGTTAGGTCCCTGAATCAAGGTAAATTGGAAGTGGCCAAACTGGAGTTTGGCCAAAAAAAACCTGAGTGGCCAAACACTCAGGCCAAAGAGGCAAGAGTGAACATCAAAATTTTAGGAATAAGTGAACTAAAATGGACAGGGATGAGTGAATTTAATTCAGATGACGATTATATTGATAACTGTGGGCAAGAATCCCTTAGAAAATGAAGTAGCCCTCATAATCAACAAAAGGGTACAAAATGTAGTACTTCAGTGCAATCTCAAAAACAACAGAATAATCTCTGTTTCCAATGCAAATCATTCATTATCACAGTAATGCAGGTCTTTACTCTAATCACTAATGCCGAAGAAGCTGAAGTTGAGAGGTTCTATGAAGACCTACAAGACCTTCTAAAAGTAACACCAAAAAAAAAAGAAAAAAATGATGTCCTTTTCATCATGGGGGACTGGAATGCAAAAGTAGGAAGAGATATCTGGAGTAGCAGGCAAGTTTGGCCTTGGAGTAGAAATGAAACAGGGCAAAGGTTAGTAGAGTTGTGCAAAGAAAACTCACTGGTTACAGCTAACACCCTCATCCAACAACAAGAGATGATGCTACACATGGACATTACTAGATGGTCTATACCGAGATCAGATTGATTATATTCTTTGCAGCCAAAGATGGAGAAGCTCTATACAGCTAGCAAAAACAAGACTGGGAGCTGACTGTGGTTCAGATCATGAGCTCTCTATTTCCAAATTCAGACTTGAATTGAAGAAAGTAAGGAAAAGCACTAGGTCATTCAGGTATGATCTAAATCAAATCCCTTATGATTATACAGTGGAAGTGACAAATAGATTCAAGAGATTAGATCTGATACACAGAGTGTCTGATGAACTATGGAAGAGGTTCATGGCGTTGTACAGGAGGCAGGGATCAAGACCATCGCCAAGCAAAAGAACTGCAAAAAGGCAAAATGGTTGTCTGCAGATGCCTTACAAATAGCTGTGAAAAGAAGAGAAGCCAAAAGGCAAAGGAGAAAAGGAAAGATATACCCATTTGAATGTAGAGTTCCAAAGAACAGCAAGGAGAGATAAGAAAGCCTTTCTCAGTGATCAATACAAAGAAATAAAGGAAAACAACAGAATTGGAAAGACTAGAGATCTCTTCAAGAAAATTAGAAATACCAAGAAACTGTTTCATTCAAAGATGGGCACAATAAATGACAGAAACGGTATGGACCTAATAGAAGCAGAAGATATTAAGAAGAAGTGGCAAAAATACACAGAAGAAATATATTAAAAAGACCTTCATGACCCTGATAATCATGATGGTGTGATCACTCATCTAGAGCCAGACATCCTGGAATGCAACAAAGTGGAAGCATCACTTAGGAAGCATCACTACAAACAAAGCTGGTGGAGGTGATGGAATTCCAGTTGAGCTTTTTCAAATCCTAAAAGATGATGCTGTGAAAGTGTTGCACACAATATTCCAGTAAATTTGGAAAACTAAGCAGTGGCCACAGGACTAAAAAAAGGTTTGTTTTGATTCCAATCCCAAAGAAAAGCAATGCCAAAGAATACTCAAACTGGTGCACAATTGCACTCATCTCACACGCTAGCAAAGAAAAGCACAAAATTGTCAAAACCAGGCTTCTACAGTATGTAAAACATGAACATTCAGACGTTTAAACTGAATTTAGAAATGGCAGAGGAACCAGAGATCAAATTGTCAACATCTGTTGGATCATCAAAAAAGCAAGAGAGTTCCAGAAAGACATCTACTTCTTTATTGACTACGCCAAAGCCTTCAACTTTGTGGATGACAACAAACTGTGAAAAATTCTTCAAGAGATGGGAATACCAGACCACCTGACCTGCTGCCTGAGAAGTCTGTATGTAGGTCAAGAAACAACATTTAGAACTGGATATGAAAAAACAGACTGGTTCCAAACTGGGAAAGGAATATGTCAAGGCTGTATATTGTCACCCTGCTTATTCCACTTATATGCAGAGTATATCATGAAAAATGCTGGACTGGATGAAGCACAAGCTGGAATCAACACTGCTGGGAGAAATACCAATAATCTCAGATATGCAGATGACACCAGACTTATAGTAGAAAGCAAAGAAGAACTAAAGAGCCTCTTGATGAAAGTGAAAGAGGAGAGTGAAAAAGTTGGCTTAAAACTCAACATTCAGAAAATAAAGATTATGACATCTTGTCTCATCCCTTCATGGTAAATTGATGGGAAAACAACAGAAACAGTGACAGACTTTATTTTTTTAAACTCCAAAATCACTACAAAGCAATCTTTAGAAAGAAGAATGGAACTGGAGGAATCAACCTGCCTGACTTCAGGCTCTACTACAAAGCCACAGTCATCAAGACAGTATGGACTGGCACAAAGACAGAAATATAGATCAATGGAACAAAATAGAAAGCCCAGAGATAAATCCGCACACCTATGGACACCTTATCTTTGACAAAGGAGACAAGAATATACAATGGATTAAAGACAATCTCTTTAACAAGTGGTGCTGGGAAAACTGGTCAACCACTTGTAAAAGAATGAAACTAGATCACTTTCTAACACCATACACAAAAATAAACTCAAAATGGATTAAAGATCTAAACATAAGACCAGAAACTATGAAACTCCTAGAGGAGAACATAGGCAAAACACTCTCCGACATACATCACAGCAGGATCCTCTATGACCCACCTCCCAGAATACTGAAAATAAAAACAAAAATAAACAAATGGGACCTAATTAAAATTAAAAGCTTCTGCACAACAAAGGAAATTATAAGCAAGGTGAAAAGACAGCCTTCAGAATGGGAGAAAATAATAGCAAATGAAGCAACTGACAAACAACTAATCTCAAAAATATATAAGCAACTTATGCAGCTCAATTCCAGAAAAATAAATGACCCAATCAAAAAATGGGCGAAAGAACTAAATAGACATTTCTCCAAAGAAGACATACGGATGGCTAACAAAAACATGAAAAGATGCTCAACATCACTCATTATCAGAGAAATGCAAATCAAGACCACAATGAGGTACCATTTCACTCCAGTCAGAATGGCTGCAATCCAAAAGTCTGCAAGCAATAAATGCTGGAGAGGGCGTGGAGAAAAGGGAATCCTCCTACACTGTTGGTGGGAATGCAAACTAGTACAGCCACTTTGGAGAACAGTGTGGAGATTCCTTAAAAACTGCAAATAGAACTGCCTTATGACCCATCAATCCCACTTCTGGGCATACACACCGAGGAAACCAGAATTGAAAGAGACACTTGTACCCCAATGTTCATCGCAGCACTGTTTATAATAGCCAGGACATGGAAGCAACCTAAATGTCCCTCATCAGGTGAATGGCTAAGAAAGCTGTGGTACATATACACAATGGAATATTACTCAGCCATTAAAAAGAATACATTTGAATCAGTTCTAATGAGGTGGATGAAACTGGAGCCGATTATAGAGAGTGAAGTAAGCCAGAAATAAAAATGCCAATATAGTATACTAATGCATATATATGGAATTTAGAAAGATGGTAACAATAACCCTGTATGCGAGATAGCAAAAGAGACACAGATGTATAGAACAGTCTTTTGGCCTCTGTGGGAGAGGGAGAGGGTGGGATGATTTGGTAGAATGGTATTGAAACATGTATAATATCATATACGAAATGAATGGGCAGTCCAGGTTCAATTCTGTATACAGGATGCTTGGGGCTGGTGCACTGAGACGGCCCAGAGGGATGGTACAGAGAGGGAAGAGGGAGGGGGGTGCAGGATGGGGAACACGTGTATACCTGTGGCGGTTTCATGTTGATGTATGGAAAAACCAGTATAATATTGTAAAGTAATTAACCTCCAATTAAAATAAATAAATTTATATTTGAGAAAAAATTCACTACAGATGGTGACTGTAGCCATGAAATTAAAAGATGTTTGCTCCTGGGAAGAAAAGTTATGACAAACCTAGACAGCATATTAAAAGCAGACACATTGCTTTACCAAATAATGTCCATCTAGTAAAAGGTATGGATTTTCCAGAATTTATGTATGGATGTGAGAGTTGGACCATAAAGAAAGCTGAGTGCCAAAGAATTGATGCTTTTGAACTGTGGTGTTGGAGAAGTCTCTTGAGAGTCCCCTGGATAGCAAGGAGATCCAGCCAGTCCATCCTAAAGGAAATCAATCCTGAATATTCGTTGTAAGGACTGATGCTGAAGCTGAAACTCCAGTACTTTGGTCACCTGATGTGAATAACTGACTCATATTAAAAGACCCTGATTTGGGGAAAGATTGAAGGTGGGAGGAGAGGGAGATGAGAAAGGTTGATATGGTGGTATGGCATCACCAACTCAATGGACATGAGTTTGAGTAAACTCTGGGAGTTGGTTTTGGACAGGGAGGCCTGGTGTGCTGCAGTCCATGGAGTCGCAAAGAGTTGAATGTGACTGAGCCACTGAACTGAACTGAGGAACCAGATATCAAATTGCCAACATCTGTTGGATCACAGAAAAAGAAAGAGAACTCCAGAAAAATATCTACTTCTGTTTCATTGACTATTCTAAAGCCATTGATTTTTTGGATCACTAAAAACTGTGGAAAATTCTTCAAGAGAGGAGAATTCCAGACCACCTTACCTGCCTCCTGAGCAACCTGTATGCAGGTCAAGAAGCAATAGTTAGAACTGGACAAGGAACAATGGATTGGTTGAAAATTGGGAAAGGAGTACATCAAGGCTGTATATTGTCACCCTGCTTATTTAACTTATACGCAGTATACATCATGAGGAGTGAAATGCCAGTCTGGATAAAGCAGAAGCTGGGATCAGGACTGCAGGGAGAAATAATATCTACAACCTCAGATATGCAGATGACACCACCCTTATTTGAGAAAGTGAAGAACTAAAGAATATTATGATGAAAATGAAGGAGGAGCGTGAAAAACCTCGCTTAAAACTCACATTCAAAAAACTAAGATCATAGCATCCAATCCCATCACTTCATGGCAAATGTATGAGGAAACAATGGGTACAGTGAGACTATTTTATTGGGCTTCAAAATCACTATGGCTGGTGACTGCAGCCATTAAATTAAAAGATGCTTGCTCCTTGGAGAAGAGCTGTGACCAAACTAGACAGCATATTAAAAAGCAGAGACATTACTTTGTCAGTAAAGGTCTGTCTAGTCAAAGCTATGCTTTTTCTAGTAGTCATGTATTATGTGAGAGTTGGACTCTGAATAAAGTTGATCGCCAAAGAATTGATAGTTTGGAACTGCAATGTTGGAGAAAAGTCTTGAAAGTCCCTGCGACTGCTAGGAGATACAACCAGTCCATCCTAAATGAAATCAGTCTTGAATATTCTTTGGAAGAACTGATATTGAAGCTGAAGCTCCAACACTTTGGCCACCTGATGTGAAGGACTGATTCACTGGAAAAGACCCTGATCCTGGGAGAGACTGAAAATGGGAGAAGGGGATGATAGAGAATGAGATGACTGGATGGCATCACCAACTTGATGGACATGAGTTTGAGCAAGCTCCAGGAGTTCGTCATAGACAGGGAAGCTTGCCATGCTGTATTCCATGGGATCACAAAGAGTCAGACACAACTGAGTGACTGAACTGAACACTTGAAACCAACATACTGTTGTATGTCAACTATACTCAAAAAATTTTTTTATTTAATTCTTTGGTAGAAATTTAGTTATTTTTAGATAATTAATTGAACAGTTATTTTAATCATAGAAAATTTGTCATGCAAAATCTTCCCAGAATTGTTTCACTGTGTTTGTTATGTAACATAAGTAGACCTCTTCTTCCTAATTATATATTTCAGTTTTTATATAAATTTCTCTAGAAATTCTTAACCATTCACTTGTTCTAGGGTTTGTTATCCTCATTGAGAAAATTTGAAGTGAAGTACCATAGCCACTTGAGTTGTAAAGCTGCCATAGCTTTTAACTTGGGAAATGGAATCTCTGTTCCAATACTTTAAATCCTCATGTTCAGAGAAATTTCAATATAACTGGTGTGAATTTGTGGGAAAACATTTGAAATGAATAAGTAGATGAGACATTTTTCTCCTCTAAACCACTGAACATTTATTTCTTAGTGAGAAAAGTAAATTATCACTCCTCTGTGAAGTATATTAGAGGCAAGGGCATTCAGCAGTGAGTAGGAAATGCAGTTCTCTGGCAGAAGGATATAAGAACCACTTTTAACTTATTGGGGGAAGAGAAAGTAGCTAATATGATTTTCTTGCTGTGAATTTTACTCTCTATTATGAATTAACAGGGGCATTTTATGAAGCAGGCAGTTTTACTAGTGCTACATTGAATCAGGAAATATTTGAATTCTGTTAAGTAATTCATTTAAATATTGATCGATTGGTTGATTGATTTATTTGATTAATGGAATGTTATCTATCTGCCAAGCATTAGAGCTACAATTCTGAATCTATATTTCAGTGAAGAAAATATCTTCTTTGCTTTCTGGGGATTTTTTTCTCATAAAATGATCTGTATCTATTCAGACCTGGAGGAGAAGTGAAAATTTTCAACTTGAATATAAGCAAAAAGGAAATTTTAATCTACTTCCTAGACGTAGTGTATACAATGGGAGTCATGAAAATACTGGGAGATTTTGAATTAGAATCAAATTCTCTAGAAGCCTCCCATTATCATTCTAGAGTAAAAATACAGTTATAAATTATGAACAGTTATAAATTATGTTAATTGGTTCTCTACAAAGGATAACCATTTGTGTGCTTAATATTAGATGTATGTATTCCATCATATGCATTAATTAACCTTAAAATAATATGAGGCAAAATTCTTTATAATTATTATAATCCAGAAATATTTATATTTTAGTATGTAAGTAATACATATAGCAAGGAACTGTTCTTTAGCATCTAAAAATATTTACACATTTAAAACTTATTACAACTCTATAAAATAGGTGCTAATATTTTCCTACTCTCCGCTGAGGCAAATTTGAAGAAATAACATTAAACTTATACCACTATGACTGGGATTTGAATCAGCAAAGTTATACTCTAAGTTTCACATCTGTTTGGTTGTGAGAGATAATAGCATAATAAATCCTCATATACTTATCACCAAGTTTCAACTAGAAATATATGTCTGATTTTGTTTTAACTATATCCTTTTCAATATATTCATATTTTAGCATTAGGTGTAACTAAGTGAGTAAGGTCAGCAAAAACCTCTGACTTTTATGTTGCATTTGAATCTATTGCCAAAGAAAATCCTTTTTAGGGGAAGATGATGACTTTGCTTACTTGGAAGAACTTTCTTCTCGAACTGATAGTAGAATGAACAAAAGAGAGGCCTCAAAAGAACTGCTTTCTCTTGACTGTGAGGAGCTAAGGTAGGCTACATCACAAATAATCAGTTCTGCTACAGAGATTCAGGTATACCCAACCTTGAAATTTAGGAGAACAGACTGCGATGCTGAACTGAGAGGGCGCTAGATTTAAAACCCCTCGAGAATCATGATATAATGCTAGAGGTGAACAAACAATTTGGTTTCCCAGAAAGCTAAGTGGAAAACATACATGAAGATAAAAAGTTAAACTCATTGAATATTGCCTTAAAAAGAACAAAGGATGGTCACAGATATCTGAAAAATAGATTAAATGATGGTAAAATTATTGAATTAGTGGGAAAGGCATCACTCTTAGCAGTTCTTTTCTAAAGGTGTGTGATCCCTCCCTCAACTGAGGGCAATTAAGAGCTAGATGAAACCTGAGTGAAAGGTTCTTTAACAAAAGAAGATCTGAGTAAGTGTCTCTAGATTCCTCTTTGGTATCTACTCCAGATATCATCTCCAGAGGTGCACATGAATAATAAGTCTGAAATTCAATTATGGCTATTACAGATAACTCAGGTACCATGAAAATATGCTTCCTTCCAAAGAAAAGATTCCACCCATGTTTCTGTACATTAAAGAGGGAAAATCTATGATAAAATTGCTTGCTACTCACACTGCAGCTATGCTCTGGGAGTATGACAAAGGAAGGAAGCAACGAAGGACTGGTTTGTTGCTCCTCTGGAGAGAAGTTGTCAGAAAATGTAAGTCCACCATGGATCTAGGAAAGCTGGCAGGTTCTTCTTACATGCTACTTCAGACAAGCTCACATTCACTGAAGATAAGCGCATGTTGACACTAAATGCCGCTTGTCTCCACTACAGCTTGCAGAATCACACTCTTCTCTTAAATCAGCCAATTATGACAGTGGTGTGGCTGGGATATTTGCAGGTGTCCAGAACTTGATCATAAAACTTTTGGCTCTTGGGAAGCATTTCGCAGGCCTGCAAGCCTTGTAGCTGCCCAGCCTCACAACTGAAGAAAGGCTCCTAAGATGGCTCCAGAGACATCATTAATATAATAGAAGGGGAATCTTATTCATGTACAGCACAGTCCTAGATCAACACTGCACCATGTTCTGCAGATGGCAGACAAGACACGGCGGCCACCTTTGCTACTCAGCGGAAAAGGAGGCTACACTTTATAAGAGAAATTGACATCAGGTTAACTCATCAACTACTAGGGATACCAGCAGATGGGCACACCCCTCACAGCCACTCAGATTAAGGATCATTAAGAGGGCAAATGTTTTCCTTAAATAAACTAGTATGTGGAGCCAATCTGACTTAAGGGGCTGGAGCAGGCAGGTTTGTGTGAGTAGCTATAGATGAAGCAGGGGCTAGTGGAGCAGGAGACACACAAAAACAAGAGAAAAGCCATCAGGAGTCTCCTTACCATACACTGGCATACCCAGATTTTTCCTACTCTTACTCTTGGTGCTCATTTAAACATCACAACAGTGGGTAATTCTGTTATTTAATTGTCTAGGACAAGATTTATCAAACTTGGCACTAGTGATATTTTGAACGACATAGTTCTTTGAGGGATGGCCTGTGCATTTTAGGATATTTATCAGCATTCCTGGCTCCTACCCATCTGATGCCAGTAGTAACTCCCCAGTTGTGACAACCAGAAATGTCTCCAGACATTGCCAAGTGTTGTCTGAGGAATAAAATTGCTTCACATGGGAAACCACTGGTCAAGTTTCGGACCATTAGACCAGGCTTATCCACATTTTGAAAGTGGTTATGGATCACTATAACCATAAAATTTAGGCATTTGACTACTTAAAATTTTGTACATGATTATATTCACAGCATATACTTTGTTTTCTCTACTAAACCTTAATTTTTCAAAGAATTTCATTAAATTTTAACAATACCAAATGCCCCCAAATATCCTTTCATGTGTTAATACTTGATATGTATTTCTAACATAACTTGCTTTTCATGTGCAACCTTAATTGAGTAACCCAATCAGCACAATTGATAATAATTCTTTGATCTTATTCAATAGAAAGCTGATATTTAATGTCACCATTTCAAAAATGTATTTCATTATTGATTCTATACAATAAGATCAAAAAGATATATATATATGTATATATATATATATACATATATATATATTACATTTGATTGATTTTTTTTAAATTCTAGGGCATGATCCATCCTTGTTCATTGTTTGTCCAGGCTATTTATTATTTGAGTAAATGGGTTAATTTGTCCTGTAGAATTTCACATTGGTAAGGTGTGCCATGTGGAGGGGCTTCTCAGGAGGTGCCACTGGTAAAGAACCCTCCTGCCAATGCAGGAAGCATAAGAGATGGGGATTCAATTTCTGGGTGGGGAAGATACCCTGGAGGAGGGCATGGGCAATCCACTTCAGTATTCTTGCCTGAAGAATCCCATGGAAAGAGGAAACCAGCAGCTGGGCAAGAAGCAGCTGGAAAGAGGAGCCTGGCAGGCTACAACCCATAGGATCATAAAGAGTCAGCCATGATTGAGGTGACTTCAATTTAGCACGCACAAACATGTGCCATATGAAGTGGGTTTTTTTTTTTTTTTTTCAGGAAATTAAATCTAAGCTTAGGAAATTTTGGTTTTTATAATAGTCTATAATTATACTACTCATTGCTCTGTAAGGAGTCATAACCTTTATTGTAGTGGGCACTAAACATGTCTGCACTTTGATTTTGAGGGTGATACTATTTCTGTCTGCCAAAGAAATGCTCTGTGTGAATGTCATTGGAAAAAGCCATCAGCGCCTCACTCACAAAGCATGCAGAAATGTGAGAGATTCGTGGAGTATTGACCCCCCAAAATTTTCATCCCTCGTTTCTACATTGTCTTGAGTTCTGAAGAACTTTCAAGTACATATGATGCCAATCTGATTAATCTGATCTAGAGAGGTTGGTAAAAAAAAATCAATTCAACTGTTTCATACAATATTTTATTAAGACTCTACTCAATAAAATTCCAAGGAGCCTAATGAAATTAACCTGAGCTGTTGACTAAAATATGCTGTCCAAGGTAGCAGACACTGCTGAACAAGTCAGGTTTTAACTCAGAAATCCTGGTGTCTTACTCTGTAAGTTTTAGCACTGACCTTTCCACTTGACTCGAGGAATTAGTCCAGTCACAGCAGATGCATTAGTGATTGTATGGACTCTGCCTTGGTCTGTAAGGAACAAGATTCAAGCAATCATCCATAACTACTATGACCAGTGAGTCCAGGCTAAATGCCTTCCAGGACCATTGCAATGTAATTGATCACTTCAGTTAAAGTCAGGGATAAATTTTATACCATGATTTCTAATTTGTTGACACATTGTACAGATAAATGCCTCCAAGGAGCATATAAATAATGAATCAGTTAGACCTCTGGGAAGCAGCTCCAAGCAACCAAGAGTTGCCTCATTTTGAAAAGATATCCACAGTTAAATGTAAGCTACATGACCTACTGTTACTGTTTCATAAAATAACTGAAGGTTTCATATATCTACTCCTAACCTATGTCTCTCTGATTAAGGGTGAATTATTGCACTGTTCCCATACAAAAAGCACAAAGTCAGAGGCAGATGTAATGTCCCTAAAAAGAAACTATTTACAAAAATGTGGAGTCCTGCAAGATTGAGAATGCCTGCAATGTAATCTTCCTAAAAACTAGTAAATTTTGTTTCCAAGTTCAATTTGAATAATTGATTTAATTCTTCTTTAAAAAGGAATTGCAAAAAAAAAAAAAAGAAAGGAATTGCAACAAAATGGTATCTGTCTGCCCCACAGAATAAGTGAGTGAAAGCTCTGGAATGCAGGTGAGCAAAACATCCAAAGATCTCTAGAAGTGTTTTGTGTTGGAGATGGAGTTGCTGGGGGACTCTCCTCTGTTCCAATATACGAAAGAGTGAAAAGTAAGAAAATTTCAGTAAATTCTTGGTTGATGTTGTCTGTCTGTGACTGGTAGTAAGTTTTTACTATGGATATTAATAAAACCTTTTATTTTAAATTTTTCGCACTGCACTTTAACATTGAAAGTATTTGCAGCAGTTCAAGAGAGCCACATGGGAAGTGTCCCTTGTGAAGAAGGTTCTAGGAGTGACTCTAAAAATCAAACTTAGCATACCTCCCTCCCACTCCAGTGTCTGGAGCGTTGCCTTCTCAGATGATGAGATTATTACTGTTCTCCATCACAACACAAATGTGTCTTACTGTAGTAGTTATGTATGTTCAGTTGCTCAGTTGTATCTGACCCTTGTGACTCCATGGACTGTAACCCACCAGGGTCCTTTCTCCATGTGGATTCTCCAGGCAAGAATACTGGAGTGGGTTGTCATGCCCTGCATACACCAGGGGATCTTCCCAATCCAGTGATCAAACACAGGTCTTCTGCACTGCAGGCGGATTCTTTACCATCTTAGCCACCAAGGAAGCCCTATTTTCTAATTACACTCAATACACAGATCAAACTGAAATATAAGGAGAAAAAAATGAAAAATGCATAAAAGAACATCCAATATTTGGGGCAATATCAAACTAATGTTTGCATGATTGACATCTTGGAAAAAGGAGAGAGAAAAAGGACAGAATAAATATTCAAGAAATAATGGGCAAGACATTCCTAATGTTAATGAACTGATACCAAGTACAGAACTAAGAACCTCAGAGAAAACCAATAAGATAAATAGGGGAAAATAATGAAACAACAATAAAATGTATATACAAAAGGATATCCTTCAAACTACTGAAAACTAAACACAAATAGAGAAATATAACTAGAGAAAAAAATAGAGATTGCCTGATTAGAAATGAGGAAAATAAAGAAGTCATTTGTTGAAAACATGTGAGAAGACAAGAAAATGATATATTTAAAATGCAAAAAGTAAAATTTCAATGCATAATTTTATACCCAGTTTTCAGAAAAATGATAGAGAATGACATCTTCAAAAATTGTGGAGTAAGGGCTAGTGAATTTGTTGTCTCTAAGAGTAATGAATAAATTAACAAAACATATCAGATTCCTTTTTTCAGAGTTCTGTATATCCAAAGGTCTGTGGCCACCTAAGGAATATTATTTTAAAGAACTGAATGATCTCAGCAAGAAAAAAATTTGTGTGGGAATTTTATTTTGCCCTGTGCCATCCTTGTTCCCCTGCAGCTACTTGATAGTCACTATTTTACCTATCTTAGGGGTCTATTGAAGACTCTCACTTGCAGAGGTTGTATATATTTGACCTGAATTCACTCAGTGAACTCTTTCAGAATCCATTCAGTGTCGCCCTTTCCCAGAGTGTTTGTGAGAATTTGCAGAAACTGCTCAGCATCTCAGCTGCCTAACATTGTGAGGCTGAGATAACATTGTCATGCTGCTGCTGCTGCTAAGTGTGATCTCATAGATGGCAGCCCACTAGGCTCCTCTGTCCCTGGGATTCTTAAATATGTCCAAAAAACTTAAGAAAGCTAGTAAATGAAAAAAAAAAAAGAAAGAAACCTAGTAAATGATTCTTCACAGAGAACTTTGAAGAGCTTTGATATGCCCCTGAGAATTTAGAAGACTGCACTCATGCACAGAATGACAGGCATACTCAGAGTTTTTGCATGCTCAAGTGTGGCTAATCTTAAGGTCTGAACAAACAAAAAGTGAAGAATAATAGATTGTTGTAAACTATTTCCTTGAAAATATACACCAGAACACCTCAGCAAAGCCTGGAGGAGTTCTCAAAAGAAGGCATTTAAAGAAGTCTCTGTTCAATCATTAGCTGACCACTAAGTTATCTCAGCAGAGATTTCAGTAAGTACATACACACGACAGTTAAGACAGAATTTACAGAATTAGTTTAGAAAAGTTATTAAGCAATCAAAGAACAACTATACTAACTAGTAACAACAACAAACTATGGGCAGGGAAAAGAATCTAATTAACAGAATTAGTTTAGAAAAGTTATTAAGCAAACAAAGAACAACTATACTAACTAGTAACAACAACAAACTATGGGCAGGTAAAAGAATCTAATTAACACAGTTGCCACATTATTCGATTTGAAACATACATTATCAACAAAAATATTTAAAGACGTACAAAAAGTAGGAAATATGGCCGATACATGAGAACATAAGCAAATGAATGAAACAGCCCATGAGGAAACACAGACCCTGGATTAAGAGACAAAGATTTTAAATCAGCTTTTTAAAATATCTTCAGAAACTAAAGCAAACAAACAAATGATGTCCAGATAATTATACAATGTATGGAAAACAGAAATAACTATCAAACAGAGACTATCAATAAAGATATAGGAGATGAATAGTATGATAACTGAAATGAAAATTGACTAAAAGGGCTCAAGCCAAAGAGAGAAAGGATCATCACACTTGGAGGTGGAACAATTGATATTTTCTGGAGTAATAGTAAGAAAAATTAATGAAAAAAAAGAGTGCATCTTCAGGATAGATCATATGGCAGGTTCTAAAATCAGCCTGAAAAAAATTAAAAGTACTCATCATCAAAATTTGTTCTTCGACTTCAATGGAAGGCAATTCCATAACAACACCAAAAAGAAATTTGAGGGATTCAGAAGGAACAAACAACAGGAGGAAATATGTGCAAATTAAACAGCATTCCTAAGGTAATATGAAGATTAGAACAAGAAATCATAAGAAAAATTTTAAAACTTGCTTGAGACGAATGAATATAAAAACATAGCACACTCACACTTTTGTACCATAGCTAAAATGATGTTTAAAAGAAAATTTATAAACAATGCTATATTAAGAATGAATATTTCAAATTACTAAACTACAGTAGAAGAGTAAACTAAGCTCAAAGCAAGCAGAAAGAAAAGAACAAAATTAGAGCAGATAAATAAAATAAGCAATAGAAAAATAGGGAAAATTATTGAAACCAGTCTATTGTTTTATAAGATCCACAAAATTAAAGAAAAAAAATTTTTTTCTAGATTTTACAAGAAAATCAAAATACTGAAGTAAGGAATATAAAAAGGGATATTAATTCTGATCTTACAGAAATTTAAAAAATAATTGTAAGAAAATTTTATGAATAATTGTACATCAATAAATTAGATACCCTAGATGAAATGGACAAATGCCTAGAAAGATGCAGGCTACAGAAAGGATTCAAGGAGAAATATAAATCTGAATGGATTTGTAACAAGTAAGGTAATTGAATTATTGGTCAAAAAACTTCAAAATACAATTCCCAATCATAATAATTCATTTAATTCTAAGAAACATTTAAAGATTCAACACCAATACACAGATTCTTTCAAAAAGTAAAAGAGGGAGAAATATTTCCAAGCTCATTCCAGGATTAGGCTGATTTTAAAACCAGGTTTAGTATCACAAGAAGTGAAAAATGCAAAATAATATTCCTTTTGAATATAGACATAAAGCTTCCCTAAAAATACTACCAGACTTTGTTCAGCAATATGACCTGTGTAGATTTAGCTCAAAATGATAAAGTTGGTTTAATATATCAAAATTAATTAATGTAATAACCTATAGTGATAAAAAATAAAACTTTATTATTATTTCAATGGCACACTGGAAAAAAATTACAAAATAAGCACATTTTTTAATGATGAAAACACTCAACAAACTAAAAATAGATGAGAACTTGCTGAAGCAGATAAAAGACATATACTTGAAAAAACCAAAGCTAACTTCAAACTGAATGGGAAAAGAAGAAAGATTTCATCCAAGAGCATAACCAACAAAAGGAAGTCCACAATATCATTTTATTGAACATTAAAATGAAGGATACAGTCATTGTATGCTTTATTGCATATGGGCAATAAAAAACTTTAAAAGTATCTAGATTTAAAAAAAAGAAATTAAAATATCTCTATATACATATTACATGATATTTTATTTAGAAAAACAAGGAATAAACAAAATTGTATCTGATCTAATCAATAAGTTTATCAAATTGGTAGGACATAAGCTGTTTATTTAAAAAAATCATGTTTTAACAATTTAGCAATGAACAATTCCAAAATTAACAGTTTCATTTCCAATAGCATCAAAAAGAATATATACTTAGGAATAAATGTAATAGAAATGCAAGACTTGTACACTGTAAACTATAAAACATTATTTGAAGCTAAAGAAGATGTAAATAAACAAAACATCTCACCTGGAAGACCAATATTATTGTTATGACTCTCCAAATTGTTTATATTAAATTCATGAAATTACTAAAAAAAATTTAAAAATATCTTGATTGGATCTCATCTAATTTATAGTCTAATAATAACATAGTTAAGGGAAGTTAGTAATATGCACATCTCCCCAATAAATCAAATAGTGGGCACACTAATATTTGTGAATTTATAAACTGTATTGGCCAAAACACTTTCCTTATATTTATGTTCCAAGAAAAAAGTTTTGTATAATCAAATTACAAAGGAAAAAATCTACAAGCCAAAATGAATATCATATTCCTGTAATAGACGGAAGTATGAAAGTATGAATTGTTCTCTAGAAATATGTAAGCAATTTGTTCTGGAATAACTGGACTATTCTCCATTATTTCCCTTCTAATTCATCAAGATACAACTATTCAACAAATATGCCGATATCATTAGGGGTTACTTTAAACACATTTTTATAAAATTAATTTTTTTAATTGTTAATAAATTTGGGCTTGATAAGGGGTCTGGTTATTAATTAAAATCTCTATATCAGTTTTGAATATGTTGAACAACTTAGACATGATCCTGTCAAGATGAATACTGAAAGTAAGTTTTTGTTTTATATCCAAAGTTTATAAGAATTACATAAGATTAGAGCCCTTTTCCCTAATTGCATAGAAGAAAAAGTTAACTGTTCTTACTTAGGCAGCATAAATAGGACTCTGTGAAGCTGGCAAACCTTTAAAACATGAGAAAAGGACAACTACTGTACTCAAAATATATTTTGATTAAGCTGTTTCAAAACAGAAGGAATAACACCAGAAGAAGCTTCAGAATGTGTATTTAAGTGGGGCTTAGGAGAGAAATCTGGCTGCAATGGGATGGTAGGTTACTACTATTGAAGGTAACCTTTGAATAGCAAACACAGTGTATTTCAATACCGTATTCATGTGGGAAGACCTAGAAGAGCTGATGAAGACGGAAAAAGCTATCAATGCACCAAATATCTTTTCACTGCTAGTTAATAGTGTTCTGTATAAATAGCCCTGTGGAAATAGAACTTCTCTTTAGAGACTCATGAATGGTCTCTGCCCACAGTAGTAGATATAATGGTCATCTGAGTTAAATTCACCCATTCCAGTCCATTTTAGTTCGCTGATTCCTAGAATGCCGACGTTCACCCTTGCCATCTCTTGTTTGACCACTTCCAATTTGCCTTGATTCATGGACCTGACAGTCCAGGTTCCTATGCAATATTGCTCTTTACAGCATCGGATCTTGCTTCTATCACCAGTCACATCCACAAACTGGATATTGTTTCTGCTGTTGCTCCATCCCTTCATTCTTTCTGGAGTTATTTCTCCACTGATGTCCAGTAGCATACTGGGCACCTAATGACCTGGGGAGTTCCTCTTTCCATATCCTATCATTTTACCTTTTCATACTGTTCATGGGGTTCTCAAGGCAAGAATACTGAAGTGGCTTGCCATTCCCTTCTCCAGTGGACCATGCTCTGTCAGACCTCTCCACCATGACCCACCCGTCTTGGGTTGCCCCGCAGGCATGGCTTGGTTTCATTGAGTTAGACAAGGCTGTGGTCCTAGTGTGATTAGATTGACTAGTTTTCTGTGAGTATGGTTTCAGTATGTCTGCCCTCTGATGCCCTCTTGCAACACCTACCATCTTACTTGGGTTTCTCTTACCTTGGGCATGGGGTATCTCTTCACGGCTGCTCCAGCAAAGCACAGCTGCTGCTCCTTACCTTGGACGAGGGGTATCTCCTTACCGCCGCCATTCCTGACCTTCAACGTGGGATAGCTCCTCTAGGTCCTCCTGTGCCTGCTCAGCCACCGCTCCTCCTGTTGCTCCTCCCAGCCGCCGGCCCTGGCCTCGGGCGCAAGGTGGCTTCTCCTGGCCACCCCTGACCTCGGAAGTGGGGTGTCTCCTCCTGGCCGCCACTGGCCGCCGCCCCTGACCTCGTAAGCGGGGTGGCTCCTCCTGGCCGTTCCTGCGCCGTCGCAGCCTGGCACTCTGGGCCGCTGTCCCTGACTTCAGACATAGGGTAGCTCTCAGCTGCGCTTAGTTTAGTGTGCCGGCCCGCCGCCACCACTGCAGCCGCCACCACCGCCGCCGCCTGCGCTTGGTGCACCGGCCCGCCGCCGCCGCCTGCTGAGCGACTGAACAGAGCTGAACTGAACTGAATGTTCTCTAGGAGCTGGTTTGCAATGCAGAGAATAGACTGTTATCATTAAGAACTCATCTGCTGTGCTGGGATGTACCAAGTTAACTAGTCTCAGTTTCATTCAGATATTAAAGTTTTATTTGTATCTCTTGGAATTTCTATCCTGACTCTAGTATTAATGAAGGAAATAATCACAATGGTAAATATATATATGTATATATATATCACTATACTGGAGAAAATAAATATGCATTCTCTTAGAACTGAGTTTGGAGAAGGCAATGGCAACCCACTCCAGTACTCTTGCCTGGAAAATCCCATGGGCAGAGGAGCCTGGTAGGCTGCAGTCCATGGGGTTGTGAAGAGTTGGACACGACTGAGCGACTTCACTTTTACTTTTCACTTTCATGCATTGGAGAAAGAAATGGCAACCCACTCCAGTATTCTTGCCTGGAGAATCCCAGGGACGGGGGAGCCTGGTGGACTGCTGTCTATGGGGTCGCACAGTCAGAAACGACTGAAGTGACTCAGCAGCAGCAGCAGCAGCAGCAGCAGAAGTGAGTTACTCCTCATAGGAACTGTTTTTCCTATATCATAACAGTTATCATGGAAAATATCTTTTTTTTTGGAAGCTATCAATATTTGAGAAAAAATTGGATGGCAGTTTTTAGATGAACTCTACCTGTTTAGCTTAGCTTGCCTATATGGAACTCAACAAAATAAACACATGCACTATTGTGAATAAACTGTAGAGTAAATTTTCTTTAAATATTATTTTTAATTATAACAGACCTTGTGAACTTAATACTGGAGGCAGCTGAAAAGTGGTATAATTGTTAGGTATAGCAATGTGAGTCTCAAGTATAAGTGACTGGCTACAGGTTTAATGATCTAAAAAGGCCACATATATAAACCAAATGTTTAATTTCAAACACTGAGCATCAAAGCATTTTCTTTTTCTTCTGACAGTTAAACTACTTTTAACATAGTCTGGAAATTGGTTTACAGACTTTTCTTATAGCCAAAGATGTGAGAACAGAGATTCTGGCCATGTGGCTGCCTCGAGCTATAGGCCTTGGCCTGCCATAGATGATTAAAAAGGTTCTGTGGCAAAAGAGTCAAGACTTTTTTGGGCTATGATTTTAAATGAGTGTAGTTTGGAACAATTTAAATGGGGAGAGAGCTACATTCTTGAAAACCTTGACTCTTTTTTATTTTTCTTCTTTCCAGCTGGCTGGTGCCTCCACCTTGTCCAAATCAGGTGCTTGTCTAGTTGGAAGCCAATTGTTTTTTTTTAGAATTAAATGGAAATAACACTTGTTATTTCATATTTTCAAATGTCAAATCTCTGCAGAAAGGCAAGGGCAATTGAAGCAAAAAAAAAAAAAAAACAAAGAAATGCATAACTTGGCTTGAAGTTGCTAGGAGGAGTTAAAGGAATAGATATATTGTAAATCATATGACAGAAGTGCCACATCCTACCCAAGTCACATGTGGTTTTCTTTAAAATAAAGGACCATCCTGTTATGTAGAGAATATTTCCCTGCAGCTATTCACATCCATTTAGTGTTCAACTACTTGCAGAAATGAGGGTCTTTGAAAGCTTAAGTATATTCATACATTCATAAAATGACATATTCATTAGCAGTTATTGAACCAAAGGAAACTGCATTAAAAAAAAAAGAAACACATGAATAGCAACTGAAGTGTTTGTTTTGTTTTGTTTTTAAATCTAATCTTTATTGATTGTGTATTATATGCTGAGCACCAAAGAATTTATGCTTTTGAACTGTGGTGTTGCAGAAGACTCTTGAGAGTCCCTTGGACAGCAAGGAGATCCAACCAGTCCATCCTAAAGGAAATCAGTCCTGAATATTCTTTGGAAGGACTGATGCTGAAGCTGAAACTCCAATATCTTGGTCACCTGATGTGAAAAACTGACTCATTGGAAAAGACCCTGATGCTGGGAAAGATTGAAGGCGGGAGAAGAAGGGGACAACAGAGGATGAGATAGTTGGATGGCATCACCGACTCAATGGGTATGCATTTGAGCAAGCTCCGGGAGTTGGTGATAGATAAGGAAGCCTGGTATGCTGTAGTCCATGGGGTTGCAAAGAGTTGGACATGACTGAGCGACTGTACTGAACTGAACTGATGATTTGCAAACCCTTTACAGAGCACAAGGTCCTGGAATCAAATCACCTGGGTTCTCAATTCAATTTCTGTTTGATCACAAGCAAGTTATTTAAACTCCATTTGTCTTTTTTCTCAATCTGTAAAATTGAGATAGTGATACTAATTTATGGAGTTGATAAGGGTTAAATAAAACAATTTATCTAAAATTTTTCTGAGAGAATTGGGCATACCATACCAAGGACCAATCTTGCTACATAGTAGGCACTTAACAAAATTACTCAGTAAAGATTACCTATTACTAGTATCATTGCAACTGAACTTTGTGACAATCTTGTGAGTAGATGATCTTATTGACAATTTGAATATGACATATTAAGAATCTTTAATGTCAAGTTATAATATTTTCTCAAGTTTACTCAGAGACCAAAGTGGTAGACCAAATGAGCTGGTACACGAGACAGGTCTCTCCTAGCATCAAGTCTGCAACTTCATTTAACATAAATAGATTAAGAATCGGTGTGTGTTGGGTCCTGTGGTTGGATCCAGTCAGTCAAAGATAAAAAAGGCATGATCCATCACCTAAAGAGATTATATTCTTCATAGATAGTCATATGTGAAAATCAGCCATTTAAATAAAATACATTAAGGGCATTAGAGAAAGAACAGAGTAAGCAGCTGCCTCACTGTAGCAGTGTAGACGACTGTGAGAACTGGTAAAATACTCAAGCCTTCTCAAGCACTCTTACATAAACAGATTTTGTTTCTTCAACTAGGTAAACTTTAAAAAAAATTGATATCACTAATGCAAAATCCAGTAAAGCATATAATAGGTATTTTTATTAGAAATATTTGATATCCAAACCTATGACTTTGGATATATGTCAACATGTCACCTGTGCTAACTCCAGTCTTCTAAATATGTGATTAAACATTAAACAGATATCACAACTTTCAACAATATCTCAGTTCAGTTCAGTTCAGTTCAGCCACTCAGTCATGTCCAACTCTTCGCAACCTCATGAACTGCAGCACGCCAGGCCTCCCCGTCCATCACCAACTCCCGGAGTTCACTCAAACTCACATCCATCGAGTCGGTGATGCCCTCCAGCCATCTCATCCTCTGTCATCCCCTTCTCCTCCTGCCCCCAATCCCTCCCAGCATCAGAGTCTTTTCCAATGAATCAACTCTTTGCATGAGGTGGTCAAAGTACTTGGAGTTTCAGCTTCAGCATCAAACCTTCCAAAGAACACCTAGGACTGATCTCCTTTAAAATGGACTGGTTGGATCTCCTTGCAGTCCAAGGGACTCTCAAGAGTCTTCTTCAACACCACAGTTCAAAAGCATCAATTCTTCAGCACTTAGCTTTCTTTATAGTCCAACTCTCACATCCATACATGACCACAGGAAAAACCATAGCCTTGACTAGATGGACCTTTGTTCAAAGTAATGTCTCTGCTTTTGAATATGCTATCTAGGTTGGTCAAAGCTTTCCTTCCAAGGAGTAAGCGTCTTTTAATTTCATGGCTGCAGTCACCATCTGCAGTGATTTTGGAGCCCAAAAAATAAAGTCTGACACTGTTTCCACTGTTTCCCCATCTATTTCACATGAACTGATGGGACCAGATGCCATGATGTTAGTTTTCTGAATGTTGAGCTTTAAGCAACTGTTTTTTTTCACTCTCCTCTTTCACTTTCATCAAGAGGCTCTTTAGTTCCTCTTCATTTTCTGCCATAAGGGTGGTGTCATCTGCATATCTGAGGTTATTATTTCTCCCAGCAATCTTGATTCCAACTTGTGCTTGTTCCAGCCCAGTGTTTCTCATTATGTACTCTGCATGTAAGTTAAATAAGCAGGATGACAATATACAGCCTTGATGTACTCCTTTTCCTTTTGGAACCAGTCTGTTGTTCCATGTTCATTTCTAACTGCTGTTTCCTGACCTGCATATAGGTTTCTCAAGAGACAGGTCAGGTGGTCTGTTATTCCCATCTCTTTCAGAATTTTCCAGTTTATTCAGATCCACCTGAATCTGAGCTACTGTGAAATCAGCTATTTGAGGCTATTTAGAATTCTGGCACTTGGCATATTTCTTCCTATATCCACTTTATATACATTACACTATCATCTCCCAATAGAGTAACAAATAATTAAAAATGACAACAAACACTTGTCCATTCATTTTTCAAAAACAGTACAGTGGATGGTTTAAAATAGCCCCAAATACTCTTAGGACACTCTGTTGATTTTTTTTTATGAAAAATATTTTGTTTTCAAGAAGATCTATACTACAGAATACCAAATTAAAATGGAATGTGACTACTGCAAAGAGTTAGACTTGGGTTTCAAAGAAGCAGTAAGCTGATTATTGCTGCTCACAAAAGTACTATCCATAATTCATGATTTCCTTTTGTTTAATTTTTTAAATCCTTTACTTATTTATTATCTAACAAAGTTTGTATCAATAGCCCACGGGATGATTTTCAGTGAGATTTATTAGGCAAGAGTGAACTAAATGCAAAACAGAAGTAACTCTCTTTAAGCCCCAGGAAAAAAAAAAAAAAAAAAACCTTTGCTTCAACTTGATGAAACAAAGTTTATGTGTAAAATCTCAACATTAAAATGGTCTTGGCAGTTTTATAAATTAGAGAAGAGTATAACAAATTTAGAAGTGCTCAAAGGACAATGGAGACCAATCTAGTAAATATGTAATTAATATTCTTTTGATAATTTTAGACCTTCTTTGAGATTTAGATTTTTTGTGTTTCAAATTGAAGGCATCATTTAAACAATGTTGTAAATTCTGATTTACTAGCCCAAGGACAATATGCATAATAAGGTAGAAAAGTGCTTAGTATCAAATCCTACTTTGCTTACTCTGAAAATATTCTGGTTCAATTTCATCTTATTACAATGAATAATATGAATCTGTAGAAAAATGACCAAATCTTTACCAAACACTAGTGTATCATATTCATTACTTAGATTAAAAATTATCTTACATTTTCTCTTATTTATCTATCAAAATTTGTTTATACATGTTTTTCTGAACTGATTATTACTCACAAATTATGCTTATAATATGTGCATATATATATATATATATATAAATCAGCATGCATTGCTTAAACAGGAGATACTCTTAATACAACCACAATACCTGTACCTTACCTAAAAAAGAGTAGTTATTTTCTAATACCTTAACATACAGTCCATATTCAAAATTCCCCAAGTAGCTATTTTATTTTCAACCATGATCCAAAATGTTCCACAGATTGCATTTGTGGTTATGTCTTTTATTCTTTTAAAAATCTATTTTAAACCCACAAATTTTATTCTCTAATAATATACTTTTTAAAGACAATATGTTTTTTTTTTAAGAATTTAACCTTTACTTCAAACTCCATATTACCTCTAAACCAGAAATTAAATCCACAGACTTAATAAGATTCAGATAAACTATTTTATTGTTAACAATATGGTTCCAGTAATGCCATGCACTATAAATTGTACCCCATTGGTTAGCACACAGTATCAGGTAGTCCTAAAATAAATGATGCTAATTTTCATCTTTTTTTTCAGAATGTAACAGATCATATTTCTCTTTTGTAAATATGTTTTCTTTTTTAATTAGCAAGAAATCTATGAGATACTTTTGACACTAAAAATATCTTATCCGCAATAATCCTTCACTCACATTTTTTGCATGCACTGATGATCATTTACTAAATCACCAATCTAGTAAGTAACAATTTTCTAATTATATTATTCTTTTTATACTTTTAGCTTATCTCCAGTAGCATATTGGGCACTTACTGACCTGGGGAGTTCACCTTTCAGTGTCTTATCTTTTTGTCTTTTCATACTGTTCATGGGTTTCTCAAGGCAAGAACACTGAAGTGGTTTGCCATTCCCTTCTTCAGTGGACTACGTTTTGTTGGAACTCTCCACCATGACCCCTCTGTCTTGGTCAGCCCTACATGGCATGGCTCATGGTTTCATTGAGTTAGACTAGGCTGTGGTCCATGTGATTATATTGGTTAGTTTTCTGTGATTGTGGTTTTCAGACTGTCTGCCCTCTGAGGGAGAAGGATAAGAGGCCTGTGGAAGATTCCTGATGCGATTGACTGAGGCGGAAACTGGGTCTGATGGGCCGGGCCATGCTCAGTAAATCTTTAATCCAATTTTCTGTTGATGGGTGGAGATGTGTTCCCTCTCTGCTATTTACCTGGGGCACTAACACCCCTAAAGATGTCTTTTTCATTATAGGGGACTGGAATGCAAAAGTAGGAAGTCAAGAAACACCTGGAGCAACAGGTAAATTTGGCCTTGGAATGCAGAATGAAGCAGGGCAAAGACTAACATGAGTTTTGCCAAGAAAATGCACTGGTCATAGCAAACACCCTCTTTCAACAACACAAGAGAAGGCTCTACACATGGACATCACCAGATGGTCAACACCAAAATCAGATTGATTATATTCTTTGCAGCCAAAGATGGTGAAACTCTATACAGTCAACAAAAACAAGGCCAGGAGCTGACTGTGGCTCAGATCATGAACTCCTTATTACCAAATTCAGACTCAAATTGAAGAAAACAGGGAAAACCACTAGACCATTCAAGTATGACCTAAATCAAACCCCTTATGATATTACAGTGGAAGTGAGAAATACATTTAAGGGCCTAGATCTGATAGATAGAGTGCCTGATGAACTATGGAATGAGGTTCGTGACATTGTACAGGAGACAGGGATCAAGACCATCCCCATGGAAAAGAAATGCAGAAAAGCAAAATGTCTATCTAGGGAGGCCTTACAAATAGCTGTGAAAAGAAGAAAAGCCAAAAGCAAAGAAGATTAGAGATACCAAGGGAACATTTCATGCAAAGATGGGCTTGATAAAGGACAGAAATGATATGGACCTAACAGAAGCAGAAGATATTAAGAAGAGGTCGCAAGAATACACGGAAGAACTGTACAAAAAAGATCTTCACGACCCAGATAATCATGATGATGTGATCACTAATCTAGAGCCAGACATCTTAGAAAGTGAAGTCAAGTAGGCCTTAGAAAGCATCACTACGAACAAAGCTAGTGGAGGTGATGGCATTCCAGTTGAGCTGTTTCAAATCCTGAAAGATGATGCTGTGAAAGTGCTGCGTTCAATATGCCAGCAAATTTGGAAAACTCAGCAGTGGGCACGGGACTGGAAAAGGTCAGTTTTCATTCCAATTCCAAAGAAAGGCAATGCCAAAGAATGCTCAAACTACTGCACAATTGCACTCATCACACATGCTAGTAAAGAAATGCTCAAAATTCTCCAAGCCAGGCTTCAGCAATATGTGAACCGTGAACTCCCTGATGTTCAAGCTGGTTTTAGAAAAGGCAGAGGAACCAGAGATCAAATTGCCAACATCCGCTGGATCATGGAAAAAGCAAGAGAGTTCCAGAAAAACATCTATTTCTGCTTTATTGGCTATGCCAAAGCCTTCGACTGTGTGGATCACAATAAACTGTGGAAAATTCTGAAAGAGATGCGAATGCCAGACCACCTAACCTACCTCTTGACAAATCTGTATGCAGGTCAGGAAGCAACAGTTAGAATTGGACATGGAACAACAGACTGGTTCCAAATAGAAAAAGGAGTACGTCAAGGCTATATATTGTCACCCTGCCTATTTAACTTCTATGCAGAGTACATCATGAGAAATGCTGGGCTGGAAGAAACACAAGCTGGAATTAAGATTGCCGGGAGAAATATCAATCACCTCAGATATGCAGATGACAGCACCCTTATTGGCAGAAAGTGAAGAGGAACTAAAAAGCCTCTTGATGAAAGTGAAAGAGGAGAGTGAAAAAGTTGGCTTAAAGCTCAACATTCAGAAAACGAAGATCATGGCATCTGGTCCCATCACTTCATGGGAAATAGATGGGGAAACAGTGGAAACAGTGTCAGACTTTATTTTTTTTTTTGGCTCCAAAATCACCACAGATGGTGACTGCAGCCATGAAATTAAAAGACCTTACTCCTTGGAAGAAAAGTTATGACCATCCTAGATAGTATATTCAAAAGCAGAGCCATGACTTTACCAGCTAAGGTCTGTCTAGTCAAGGCTATGGTTTTTCCTGTGATCATGTATGGATGTGAGTGTTGGACTGTGAAGAAGGCTGAGCACCAAAGAATTGATGCTTTTGAACTGTGGTGTTGGAGAAGACTCTTGAGAATGCCTTGGACTGCAAGGAGATCCAGCCAGTCCATTCTGAAGGAGATCAACCCTGGTATTTCTTTGGAAGAAATGGTGCTAAAGCTGAAACTCCAGTACTTTGGCCACCTCCTGCGAAGGGTTGACTCATTGGAAAAGACTTTGATGCTGGGAGGGATTGGAGGCAGGAGAAGAAGGGGACAACCAAGGATGAGATGGCTGGATGGCATCACGGACTCAATGGACGTGAGTCTGAGTGAACTCATGGAGATGGTGATGGACAGGGAGGCCTGGCATGCTGTGATTCATGGGGTCACAAAGGGTCAGACACGACTGAGCAACTGAACTAAACTGAACTGAACTTAAACTATGGTGGGGGGCTTTCCTGGTGACTCAGAGGTTAAAGTCTCTGGCTATAATGCGGGAGACCTGGGTTCGATCCTGGGGTCAGGAAGATCCTCTGGAGAAGGAAATGGCAACCCACCCCAGTATTCTTCCCTGGAGAATCCCATGGATGGAGGAGCCTGGTGGGCTACAGTCCATGTGTCGCAAAGAGTCAGACATGACTGAGCAACTTTCGGTTGGTCGATAAACTATAGTGGAGGTAATGAAGATAATGGTGACTCCCTCAAAAGATCCCATTCATGTACTGCTACTCTCAGTGTCCCCAGCCCTGTATCAGGCCGCCATCCACCCATGCTTCTGCGGGAGCCTCCCAGACACCCACAGGCAAGTCTGGGACAGTCTCTTGTTGAGTCACTGCTCCTTTCTCCTGGGTCCTGGTGCACAAGCTTCTGTTGCGCCATCCAAGAGTCTATTTCCCAGTCCGGTGTAAATTCCGGCAGCTCTATGGTGGTGTTATGTTCACTGAATGTTCATTGGAGCATGAACGTTCATCAAATGTTCATTGGAAGGACTGATGTTGAGCTGAAACTCCAATATTTTGGCCACCTGATGCAAAGAGCTGACTCATTTAAAAAGACTCTGATGCTAGGAAAGATTGAAGGTGAAAGAAGAAAGGGACTACAGAGGATGAGACGGCTGGATGGCATCACCGACTCTATGGACATGAGTTTGAGTAAACTCTGGGAATTGGACAGGGTGATGGACAGGCAAGCCTGGGAAGCTGCAGTCCATGGGGTCGCAAAGAGTCAGATACAACTGACCGACTGAACTGAACTGATGGTGGGGTTAATGACGACCTCCTCCAAGAGAGCTTATGCTAGCCATAGGCAAGTCTGCTGCACCCAGAGCTCCTATCCCTGCAGCAGACCACTGCCGACCCATACCTTCACAGGAGACACTCAAACACTCTTCAATATCTGTGGGGTCCTTGGATCCTGGTGCACATAGGTTTGTTTGAGCCCTCTGGATGTCTCTGGCAGGAATGGGGTCTGTTTCTAAATGCGAGTTCGCCCCTCCTACCATCTTGCTGGGGCTTCTCCTTTGCCCTTGGATGTGGGGTATCTCCTCACAGCTGCTATAGCACCTAACATCTTACTGGGATTTCTCTGACCTTGGACGTGAGGTATTTCTTCATGGCTGTTCCAGCAAAGCACAGCTGCTGCGCCCGACCTCGGATCTGGGGTATCTCCTCTTGGCCGCTTGCCACTCCAGCACCATATATTGTCACCATGTTTATTTAACTTATATGCAGAGTACATCATGAGAAATGCTGGCCTGGAGGAAGCACAAGCTGGAATCAAGACTGCCAGGGGAAATATCAATAACCTCAGATATGCACATGACACCACCCTTATGGCAGAAAGTGAAGAACTAAAGAGTCTCTTGATGAAAGTGAAAGAGGAGAGTGAAAAAGTTGGCTTAAAGCTCAACATTCAGAAAACAGAGATCATGTCATCCAGTCCCATCACTTCATGGTGCACACATGGAGAAACAGTGGAAACAGTGGCAGACTTTATTTTGGGGGGCTCCAAAATCACAGATGGCAGTTGGTGACTCTAGCGATGAAATTAAAAAACACTTACTCCTTGGAAGAAAAGTTATGACCAATCTAGACAGCATATTATAAAGCAGAGACATTGATTTACCAACAAAAGTCCCTCTAGTTAAGGCTATGATTTTTCTAGTAGTCATGTATAGCTGTGAGAGTTGGACTGTAAAGAAAGCTGAGCGCTGAAGAATTGATGCTTTTGAACTGTGGTGTTGGAGAAGACTCTTGAGAGTCCCTTGGACTGCAGGGAGATCCAACCAATCCATACTAAAAGAGACCAGTCCTGAATGTTCATTGGAAGGACTGACATTGAAGCTGAAACTCCAATACTTTGGCCACCTGATGTGAAGAGTTGACTCATTGGAAAAGACCCTGATGCTGGGAAAGATTGAAGGTGGGAGGAGAAAGGGATGACAGAGGATGAGATGGTTGGATGGGATCACTGACTCAATAGACATGAGTTAGGGTAAACTCTGGGAGTTGGTGATGGACAGGTAGGCCTGGTGTGTTGCAGTCCATAGGGTCCCAAAGAGTTGAGACGACTGAGCTACTGAACTGAACTGAACTGTACCTCTCTTGCGCCATATAAATATATTCTTGGCTTTCTTTTCTTATACAAATATGTTCATATTTTCTGTGATCAATTCCAAAATGGGTATCAATTGAGGTTTTAGTTTGGGGTCATTATATAAGTTTCCTGTCTTTTTAAAAAGCAATGATAGATCACCTAATCACTTTGAAGCACCTTTATATTTGAGTCCAGAAAATAGAACACCTTTTGCATTTAAACTTTCAATATTATAAAAAGCGTTTCTATGAAATCTTAAAAAAAAAAAACCTCAGAAATTCTTCACAGACTTGAGTTTGCATTATTATTTAGTGTGGTACATTAAACACATGATTATATATGTGAGCTTTACACCATCATTTTAATAGCACATTGTTTTAATTAGTTTAACTAAATCCTGTTCACTGAAAAATGTTATGAGAGATTATCTGGTGGCAGTTCATTTTTTTCTGATTATATTTTTAATAATATTTTATTGATTACATGAAATACAGTTTTATCTCTGTGATAACAAACCTCACAGAAATAAATCTTTCATAAATACAATGAAAAGATTACTTTTGCTAGCTTTTTAAAATCAATATTCTGAGTTTGTTTTAAGGTTTTTAAAAAATTTGCCAGTAGTGAAAAAATATTATCATCCATACTGGATGGTCAAAAAATATTAAAATTAGCAGGAGTGGCATGCCTGTCAAGATTTCAAGTAATTGAATTTATCTCCTTTTAGAGTTTACTTTATGCCTTGTACATTATTTTAATTCAGGACTTAGAAATGTGTTCAAGCCTCTGAATGGAATATGCCCTAAAAAACAGAGCTAGTTTTCCCTTTGTCAAATTTAGTCATCTCAGTAATGACTCAACTTGAAAGTATTTCTCATATGAATTCTGCTTCTCAAAGAGTTAGTTTTGGATTCATAAAATGATTGTTTTTGACAATGCAAAATCTTAAAATAATCATGATAATTATATAAATTTTACTGTCTTCTCTGAATTATAATAATATTAATTAGTTGAATTCTTTCTTATGATTATGGTATTGGATATTATTTATTGATGTTTGGTGTTTTCTCTCTCTCTCATTAGGATACCCCTTCTGTATTATATTTTCTGTACTCTCAGATCTGGACAATTCTATCTTTAATGGTTATCACACTGACATTTTAAACTGAGTAGCCAAATTGTGTAGTGGGACATAATTTTGACTCTGGGGGCACATGGCATGATCCTATGAATAACTTCTAATATTTTCATATTTAGGTATCATTTTATGTCAGACAAGAAAAATTATATCTCTGAAAATATGGTCTCTCAGCTTTCTCTATGTTCAGGCTCAACAATCAATATGGACCATGGTTAAATCATATTCAGGTTCTAAAAATATTAAATCAATCTACTCCAAGTTATTTTATTAATTCTGTCATGATAGTGTGACCACTCACACTCACCTAGAGCCAGACATCCTGGAATGTGAAGTCAAGTGGTCCTTAGGAATTATCACTACAAACAAAGCAAGTGGAGGTGATGGAATTCCAATTGAGCTATTTCAAATCCTGAAGGATGATGCTGTGAAAGTGCTTCACTCAACATGCCAGCAAATTTGGAAAACTCAGCAGTGGCCACAGGACTGGAAAAGATCAGTTTCCATTCCAATCCCAAAGAAAGGCAATGACAAAGAATACTCAAACTACTGCAGAATTGCACTCATCTCACACACTAGTAAAGTAATGCTCAAAATTCTCCAAGGCGGGCTTCAGCAATATGTGAACCGTGAACTTCCAGATGTTTAAGCTGGTTTTAGAAAAGGCAGAGGAAACAGATCAAATTGCCAACATCCGCTGGATGATGGAAAAAGCAAGAGAATTCCAGAAAAACATCTATTTCTGCTTTATTGACTATGCCAACATCTTTGACTGTGTGGATTACAATAAACTGTGGAAAATTCTGAAAGATATGGGAATACTGGACCACTTGACCTGGCTCTTGAGAAACTTGTATTCAGGTCAGGAAGCAACAGTTAGAAGTGGACATGGAACAAAAGACTGGTTTCAAATAGGAAAAGGAGTACATCAAGGCTGGATATTGTCACCCTGCTTATTTAACTTCTATGCAGAGTACATCATGAGGAATGCTGGGCTGGACGAAGCACAAGCTGGAATCAAGATTGCCAGGAGGAATATCAATCACCTCAGATATGCAGATGACACCACCCTTATGGCAGACAGTGAAGAAGAACTAAAGAGCCTCTTGATGAAAGTGAAAGAGGAGAGTAAAAAAGTTGGCCTAAAACTCAACATTCAGAAAACTAAGATCATGGCATCTGGTCCCATCACTTCATGGGAAATAGTTGGGGAAACGTTGGAAACAGTATCAGACTTTATTTTGGGGCTCCCAAATCACAGCAAATGGTGATTGCAGCCATGAAATTAAAAGAGCTTGCTCCTTGGAATAAAAGTTATGACCAACATAGACAGCATGTTAAGAAGCAGAGGCATTACTTTGTCAACAAAGGTTTGTCTAGTCAAGGCTATGGTTTTTCCAGTGGTCATGTATGGATGTGAGAGTTGAACTATAAAGAAAGCTGAGTGCTGAAGAATTGATGTTTTTGAACTGTGGTATTTAGAAGACTCTTGAGAGTCCTGTGGACTGCAAGAGGATCCAACCAATCCATCCCAAAGGGGATCAGTCCTGGGTGTTCATTGGAGGGACTGATGTTGAAGCTGAAACTCCAATACTTTGGCCACCTGATGCAAAAAGTTGACTCATTTGAAAAGATCCTGATTCAGGGAAGATTGAGGGCAGGAGGAGAGGGGGATGACAGACAATGAGATGATTGGATGGCTCAATGGACACAGGTTTGGGTGGTTTCCGGGAGTTGGTGATGAATAAGGAGGCCTGGTGAACTGCAATTCACGGGGTCGCAAAGAGTCAGACATGACTGAGAGACTGAACTGAACTGATTTCATTTGTTGGTTGGTTGCTTTCAATTTCTAGTAGACAATTATATCATATAGAACATCTTATGTTTATTATCTGCTCCTCTATCATTAAAAAAACAATCATTCTGTGACCTATAAGTACAAAATGTTATTTGAGTTCTTTTTGTAGGCAAAACTCTTTATGTGCAGTCTCGAAATTAAAAAACATGATAATAATTATCCTTTAATTTTCTATAAATATTCTTTCACTTGACTTTTATCCCCACAATTAGAAAGATGTTTCAATTTTTAAAATCTTTTTAATAGAAGATTCATGTAGCCTCATCCACTAACAGTTCTTAATTCTTATCAGTCACCAACATTTAACCCAGATGTTTATTCTCTTTTTTCAAGAACCAACCACCTTATCCCTGCATGCCAGCTATCCCAGCTCCTCAGTCAGTTTTGTTGCTTTCTCTTCATCTTCCCAATCACTGTGGTTAGCACAACTGAGGTCTCTATATCTGACATTTTTTCTTCTCTATATGCTCATCTTCTTCAAGGATGTCATCAAGTCCTTTACTTTTAAATAATGCTTCTTCACTGATGTCTTGAGAATTTAATTGTGAACCTAATGGTTTGTTGAAACATCCAATTTATATAGCCAACTGCCTAACTCTCTTATACATGTAAAAAGCATTTCAAAATAATATGTCCAAGATCAAACATTTCTTCACCCTCATCATACCTGCTCCTACTGATTTTTTTTCCATATTAGTAAATCACATTAGTATTCTACCACTTACTCTGGACAAAAACCCAAGAACACATCATTACTTACCATCATTCATTTGTTGCTGTTCAGTTCCTAAGTTATGTCTGACTCTTTGTGACTTCATGGACTGTAGCACGTGAGACTACCTGTCCTCCACTATTTCCCAGAGTTTGCTCAAATTCCTGTCCATTGATATGTCCCTTTCATGGTACACTTCATATGGAGATGAAGGGGCTTGCATAACTCAGTGAAGTCATGCCATGCAGGACCACCCAAGAAAGACAGGTCATAGTGAAGAATTCTGACAAAACATGGTCCACTGCAGGAGGAAATGGCAACCTACTCCAGTATTCTTGCCTAGATAATCCCATACACTATGAAAAGGCAAAAAGATATGACACCAGAAGATGAGCTCCTCAGGTTGGAAGGTGTTTGATGTACTACTGGAGAAGAGTGGAAGGCAATTACTAACAGTGCCAGAAAAAATGAAGTCGCTGGGTCAAAGAGGAAATGACAGTTGAAGATATATCTTGTGGTGAAATTAAAGTCCAATGCTGTAAAGAACAATATTGCATAGCAACCTGGAATGTTTAGTCCATGAATCAGGGTAAATTGGATGTGGTCAAGCAGGAGGTAGCAAGATTGAACATCCACATCTTAGAAATCAATAAACTAAAACGTATGGGGATAGGTAAATTTAATTCTGATTATTTAAATCTTCTACTGTGTACAAGAATCCCTTAGAATGAATGGAATAGCCATCAGAGTCATCAAAAGTCAGAAACGCAATACTTGGGTACAATCTCAAAAACGACAGAATGATCTTCATTCATTTTCAAGGTAAACCATTCAATATCACCAGTAACCCAAGTCTATGCCCCAACCACTAGTGCAGAAGAAGCTGAAGTTGAACAATTCTATAAAGATCTAGAGACCTACTAGAACTAATACAAGAAAAAAAAAAAAAAAAAAGATGTCCTTTTCATCATAGGAGACCAGAATGCAAAAGTAGGAAGTTGAGAGATATCTGGAGTAACAGGCAAGTTTGGCCTTGGAGTACAAAATGAAGCAGGGTGAAGGCTAGCAGATTTTTGTCAAGAGAACACACTGGTTATAGTAAACACCCTTTTCCAACAACAGAAGAGATGATTCTACATATGGATATGACCTAATGGTCAATACAGAAATCAAATGCACAGTCAGCAGAAACAAGACCTGGAACTGACTGTGGCTCAGATCATGAGCTCTTTACTCCAAAATTCAAGCTTAAATTGAAGACAGTAGAAAAAACCACTATGTCATTCTGGTATGACCTAGATCAAATCCCTTACGATTTTAAGGTAGAGGTGGTGAATAGATTTAAGGGATTAGATAGAGTGCCTAAGGAACTATGGACCGAGATTCATAACATTGTACAGGAGGCAGTGACCAAAACCATCATTCTTCCATCAGTCAGTTCAGTTCAGTTCATTTCAGTCACTCAGTCGTGTCCGACTCTGCGACGCCATGAATTGCAGCACGCCAGGTCTCCCTGTCCATCACCAACTCCCGGAGTTTACTCAGACTCATGTCCATCGAGTCAGTGATGCTATCCAGCCTCATCCTCTGTCGTCCCTTTTTCCTCCTGCCCCCAATCCCTCCCAGCATCAGATTCTTTTCCAATGAGTCAACTCTTCGCATTCTTTCATAAACCACACTTAATCCATCTGGAAAAGCTATCATGGCTTCATTCTTTACACACTTGAAATAAACCACTATTTACAGTTCCATAGGTTCAGTTCAATCCAGTCACTCAGTTGTGTTCGACTCTTTGCATCCCCATGGACTGCAGCACTCCAGGCTTCTCTGTCAATCATCAACTCCCAAAGCTTGCTCAAACTTATGTGTATTGAATCAGTGATGGCATCTGGCCATCTCATCCTCTGTTGTCCCCTTCTCTTCCCACCTTCAATCTTTCCCAGCATCAGGGTCTTTTCCAAAGAATCCGTTCTTTTCATCAGATGGCAAATATTAGAGTTTCAGTTCAGCATCAGTCCTTCAATGAATATCCAGGACTGATTTCCCTGATGGACTGGTTGGATCTCCTTGCAGTCCAAGAAACTTTCAAGAGTCTTCTCCAACACCACAGTTCAAAAGCATCAGTTCTTCAGTGCTCAGATTTATTTATAGTCCAACTCTCACATCCATACATGACTACTGGAAAAACCATAGCTTTGACTAGATGGATCTTTGTTGGCATAGTAATGTCTCTGCTTTTTAATATGCTATCTAGGATGGTCATAATTTTTCTTCCAAGGAGCAAGCATCTTTTAATTTCATGGCTTCAGTCACCATCTGCAGTGATTTTGGAGCCCCCAAAAATAAAGCCTGTCACTGTTTCCATTATTTCCCCATCTATTTGCCATTGATATCATCCAAATACTAACTGTTGTTATATATTTCTTGAATAATTGCAAGAGCCTTACACTGGTATTTCTGCTTCCATCTTTAACTTATACATCTTCAGTTGACATTGAAAGCAATAATATACAAATATGTCAGATTAAGTCACTCCTCCATTGCATATGCTATAATTGCCTTCCATCTTATTCAAAAGTGAATGTGAAGGTGTTCGGTCCTCATTTGTGTCTGACTCATTGAGACCCCATGGACTGTAGCCCACCAGGCTCCTCCATCCTTGGAATTCTCCAGGCAAGAATACTGGAATGGGTTGCCATACCCATCTCCAGGGGATCTTCCTGACCCATAGATCTAACCCAGGTCTCCTGCATTACAGGCAGATTCTTTATCATCTGAGCCACCAGGGTAAAAGCCTGAAATTCACCACCTTTAATATGGCCTAAAATGAGCTACATAATCTGGCCTATATTTCCCTTCTGCAATACCCTATTCTTCTACTTCAACCACATTGGACTTCTTGACCACATATGCTTGAAATGATTTTCTTCCAGATGATTATCTGGCCCATACTCTTGTTTAATTCATTTCTTTCAAGAATCATGTGAGGCTTCCCCAAACACTGTGTGTAAGAGAGGAAATTCTTCCAAGGTGTGACTTATCATTCCCTGCCTTCTTTCTGTTTTTTCCCCTACAGACCTATTAAATTAGCTAAAAATGGTACTGAAAGTTATTTCAGTTTGGAAGATTTTCTGTTTTCTAACCAAAGTTTTCTTTTGAGGAGCAGTAGAGCTACAGAGTGAGAAGAGTTTATTTTATTACAAAAGTGAACAGTCCAGGAAACTTCTCATAATGTCATGTGAATAGAAGCAGACTTCCCAGGGGTGATGGCCAATTTAACTTCCTTCTTTACTCTGAGACAATTGACATAGGGCACATTCTGAGAGAAGGCATTGAGCAAATATTGTATTGCTCTCTTGGGTAGCCCAAACATATGATCCTGCTAAAATCATAGTTTATGCTATGAAATAACTTTTCAGAATACCAGTGTTCTTTATAAAGTTCAAAATATGAGTTACATTATTGACATTCTTTGTGGTTCAATGTCTAAGAATAGTAATATAGCATGTTACATCTTACATATATGAAATGGAAGTTAATGCCTATATTTCAAAATTCAAGGCCTACAGAGAATAAGAACATGGAGAAAGAGAGAAAGAAGGGTCATATTAAGCTCATTTAACAGTATTCCATTCAAGCATGTTCCACTCCCCCTCAGGGCATGGTTATAAAGATAGTCCCTGCTGAGTTTAGGACTACACATCACTTGTAATATCTAGCAGGAGTGACAGTTAATGGTTTTACATACCCCTTGCTGTGCTCAGAATCATATGTCTTCTCAATCAAATGATACAGATAATTAGTAATTCTAATAAAGACTCAAGCTTGACATATTTTATAGAATGATTTTAATTTGTTTGCTGCATGTTTAAGATTCACAAAGTTTTAAGGCAAACTTTATCAATATGTAGTCCAATGGAGAGCAGGCATGCTTTGCTGCTGTATACAGATCTTAACAAGTATATCCAAGTTTAACTCTCATCTTTGAAATCAGATTCTAAACCATTAACAGAGTTTATTGTACTGTTTTAGTTCTTCTCACCTATGAAAGGAAGAGTATTATTAATAAAGGTTAGCAATCAATAGAGCAAAACTACCAAAAAAAGGATGAGTTTCATAGCTGTTCTCTTATATCTCCCCAAATTTATTGTTTTGTATTGTAAAGTTAGATAAATGACAATTGTGTAACACTGAGTTTAATTATATTTTATTACTGTATGTCTTTGGACAAACTATGAATACATTATCTAAGATAATCCTTAAGTCACTTAGAATAAATGATACAATTTTAAGAAGAGATAGCATGCAATTTAAAATTTATTAGATTAGCATCCTGATGCTTCAAGAAATATAAGAAATTTTTTCAGTGTTTGGTGGAAGAATTTGTGATCAATTAAAGTGCATAAAAATAAGGCATTGCCTTGGATAATTCTTACCAATAAAAGTTTTAAGCATCTAAGAATTTCTACAGTAAGTGACTTAACTTTTGTTTATATCAGAATTTCCAAAAATTATTTTGTAATAGCATATATTCAAAGAACATCTATTTATGTTCTATATAACACCTTTTTAGCAGGACATAGGTAAAACTGATTACCTTTGTAGACAAAGGTAAAACTGATTGCTTCTTTAATTACTTCTAAATATAATGCTATGGTAATAATCATTGAAAACATTTACTTCCTTTTATTGTGAGAGGAGGGAACAGAAAGATGATCATTCTGGATATTTTATCATTTTTAGTAGAATAAAAATGATGGTTTCATTATGTTTCTTGTATACTACATTTTCAATTCTTATTTCTATTGAGTTTTTCCTTTTAGCTATGATTTTTGCAATACAACATGATACAAATTAGAAGAAAATAATAAAACAATTAACTATCCAAACCACTAAATTTATATGAATAATTTAAGGTCACTTTTAGTGACTGTGATAATTTAAGGTCACTTTTAGTGACTGTGAAATAGTTGTATATTTGAGCTAATTTTTAATGATTTGGGATTTATAGAAACAAACAGGATGAATAGTTGAAGCAAGCTATGAATAAATATATGATCTGTTTCAACTGACTCTATTTTCATGTTATTCTGATAATTCTGGTTATTCAACATCTCTTATTATTTCACCTTTTCTAATTAATTATAGCATCATATTTTTAGTTTTCAAATTGTGTTTTGTTTGATGGTTCTTTCTTTCTTTTTTTTTTTCCATTGTTTCATTGTTGATATGATGTGAAAGCAATGTCCAAACAAATCTAGAGGAAGAAAAATGGATCATAAAGAAATAAAAGCATATATAATTTCTTTCAAGGAAATAGATACAGGATATTTCTAAGTGCATACTAAATATATTTGAGATGCTAAACTTCAGAGTTCTGTTCTAAGATCATTAGCTCTTTTAGTTATAAAGCAAAGAATGTTGCTCAACTCTCAGTTCTACAAAGATTAAGTCATTTGTTAAATAACTAAAGTTATTGACCAACAGTACTTAAAAGGGATTCATGACAAAAACCAGAATGAAGCATTCTGTGCTTTGGCAAAACTAGCCCCTTAGTTACATAAAAATATCTCTGCACAAAAAAAAATATGAACGCAGATTCTTGCATCTTCATTTTCCAAACATAGAGAAGCTCTAACATCACTTAGATACCTGTTCCTCATAACTAGCAAGTAACCCTCTACCAAGATAAATTCTGATTGCACATATTCCTTAGCCAAAATCATATATATTTACTGGACTTTCCTCCTACCTCTTCAGATCAGTGACCTCAGAGCTACTGAGAGACTGTTTCCCAGGCTATAATCCTCAATAAGGTCCTTAAATAAAACTAAAACTCACAGCTCTCATACTCTGATTTTTTAAATTCAGTTTACATGACTATATGGTCATTATACATGATTTAAAAAAATTAGATTTATAGCTTTCAATTATAAAGGGTAGTAAAAATGTGAACAGTAATCAACTGCAAAAGTGGTTGAAAGTAGAGGATGACCATAGATCTAGGACTTTGCATTTTGGGTGAGGTCTCTTAGGAGTTTGGTGGATTAGGGAAGATCAATGTACCACAAGGAAGAACCCATGGCATGATATGCTGCAAATTGAATATAATCATGAAAAGCTCTAGTATAATAAACATCTCTATAACTTTAAAAATAATGGAACCATTTTTCAGTTGCATATCATGCACCTAGACCTCTAGAGTACTACAAGATATTTCTATCATTGAAAATCTAGGAGAGAAACCTGTATCTGTAATTTGATGCCATCAGTTGAGTTCAGTTCAGTCGCTCAGTTGTGTCTGACTCTTTGCAACCCCGTGAAGTGCAGCATGCCAGGCCTCCTTATCCATCACCAACGCCTGGAATCCACCCAAACCCATGTCCATTGAGTCGGTGATGCCATCCAACCATCTTATTTTCTGTCGTCCCCTTCTCCTCCTGCCCTCAATATTTCCCAGAATCAGGGCCTTTTCCAACGAGTCAGGTCTTCACATCAGGTGGCCAAAGTATTGGAGTTTCAGCTTCAATATCAGTCCTTCCAATGAACACCCAGGACTGATCTACTTTAGGATGGACTGGTTGGATCTCCTTGCAGACCAAGGGACTCTCAAGAGTCTCCTCCAACACCAGTTCAAAAGCATCAATTCTTTGGTGCTCAGCTTTCTTTATAGTCAAACTCTCACATCCATACATGATCACTGGAAAACCATAGCCTTGACCAGACAGACCTTTGTTGACAAAATAATATCTATGCATTTTAATATGCTGTCTAGGATGGTCATAACCTTCCTTCCAAGGAGTAAGCATCTTTTAATTTCATGGCCACAATCACCATCTACAGTGATTTTGGAGCCCAGAAAATTAAAATCAGCCAATGTTTCCACTGTTTCCCCATCTATTTGCCATGAAGTGATGGGACCGAACACCATGATCTTAGTTTTCTGAATGTTGAGGTTTAAGCCAACTTTTTCACTCTCCTTTTTCACTTTCAGCAATAGGCTCTTTAGTTCTTCTCACTTTCTGCCGTAAGGGTGGTGTCATCTGCATATGGCATATTCATGCATGCTGGGCTAGACAGATAGATTATTGAACTGATATTGATACTTAAAAAATTTAAAACTGCTCTACACAGTTATAGAATGTCGTAAACTTATCATGCCACTTCAGTATTTTGCCTTGATAATGCCATGAACAGTATGAAAAGGCAAAATGATAGGATATGGAAAGAGGAACTCCCCAGGTCATTAGGTGCCCAATATGCTACTGGACATCAGTGGAGAAATAACTCCCGAAAGAATGAAGGGATGGAGCTAAAGCAAAAACAATACCCAGTTGTGGATGTGACTGGTGATAGAAGCAAGGTCCAGTGCTATAAAGAGCAATATTGCATAGGAACCTGGACTGTCAGGTCCATGAATCAAGGCAAATTGGAAGTGGTCAAACAAGAGATGGCAAGGGTGAACGTCAACATTCTAGGAATCAGTGAACTAAAATGGACTAGAATGGGTGAATTTAACTCAGATGACCATTATATCTACTACTGCGGGCAGGAATCCCTCAGAAGAAATGGAGTAGCCATCATGGTCAACAAAAGAGTCCAAAATGCAGTACCTGGATGCAATCTCAAAAATGACAGAATGATCTCTGCTCGTTTCCAAGGCAAACCACTTAATATCACAGTTATCCAAGTCTGTGCCCCAACCAGTAATGCTGAAGAAACTGAAGTTGAATGGTTCTATGAAGACCTACAAGATCTTTTAGAACTAACATCCAAAAAAGATGCCCTTTTCATTATAGGGGACTGGAATGCAAAACTAGGAAGCCAAGAAACACCTGGAGTAACAGGCAAATTTGGCCTTGGAATGCAGAATGAAGAAGGGCAAAGACTAATAGAGATTTGCCAAGAAAATGCACTGGTCATAGCAAACACCCTCTTTCAACAACACAAGAGAAGACTCTACCCATGGATGTCATCAGATGGTCAACACTGACATCAGATTGATTATATTCTTTGCAGCCAAAGATGGAGAAGCTCTATACAGTCAACAAAAACGAGACCACGAGCTGACTGTGGCCCAGATCATGAACTCCTTATTACCAGATTCAGACTCAAATTGAAGAAAACGGGGAAAACCACTAGACCATTCAGGTATGACCTAAATCAAACCCCTTATGATATTACAGTGGAAGTGAGAAATAAATTTAAGGGCCTAGATCTGATAGATAGAGTGCCTGATGAAATATGGACTGAGGTTCATGACATTGTACAGGAGACAGGGATCAAGACCATCTCCATGGAAAAGAAATGCAAAAAAGCAAAATGGCTGTCTGGGGAGGCCTTACAAATAGCTGTGAAAAGAGGAGAGGTGAAAAGCAAAGGAGAAAAGGAAAGATATAAGCATCTGAATGCAGAGTTCCAAAGAATAGCAAGAAGAGATAAGAACGCCTTCTTCAGCGATCAATGCAAAGAAATAAAGAACAACAGAATGGGAAAGACAAGATCTCTTTAAGAAAATTAGAGATACCAAGGGAACATTTCATGCAAAGATGGACTCAATAAAGTACAGAAATGGTCTGGACCAAACAGAAGCAGAAGATATTAAGAAGAGGTGGCAAGAATGCACGGAAGAACTGTACAAAAAGATCTTCACAACCCAGATAATCATGATGATGTGATCATTAACCTAGAGCCAGACATCCTAGAATGTGAAGTCAAGTGGGCCTTAGAAAGCATCACTACGAACAAAGCTAGTGGAGGTGAGGGAATTCCAGTTGAGCTGTTTCAAATCCTGAAACATGATGCTGTGAAAGTGCTGCACTCAATATGCCAGCAAATGTGGAAAACTCAGCAGTGGCCACAGGACTGGAAAAGGTCAGTTTTCATTCCAATTCCAAAGAAAGGCAATGCCAAAGAATGCTTCAACTACCACACAATTGCACTCATCTCACATGCTAGTAAAGTAATGCTCAAAATTCTCCATGCCAGGCTTCAGCAATATGTGAACCGTGAACTCCCTGATGTTCAAGCTGGTTTTAGAAAAGGCAGAGGAACCAGAGATCAAATTGCCAACATCCGCTGGATCATGGAAAAAGCAAGAGAGTTCCAGAAAAACATCTATTTCTGCTTTATTGACTATGCCAACGCCTTTGACTGTGTGGATCACAATAAACTGGAAAATTCTGAAAGAGATGGGAATACCAGACCATCTAACCTGCCTCATGAGAAATCTGTATGCAGGTCAGGAAGCAACAGTTAGAACTGGACATGGAACAACAGACTGGTTCCAAATAGGAAAAGGAGTATGTCAAGGCTGTATATTGTCACCCTGCTTATTTAACTTCTATGCAGAGTACATCATGAGAAACTCTGGACTGGAAGAAACATAAGCTGGAATCAAGATTGCCGGGAGAAATAACAATCACCTCAGATATGCAGATGACACCACCCTTACAGCAGAAAGTGAAGAGGAGCTAAAAAGCCCCTTGATGAAAGTGAAAGAGGAGAGCGAAAAGTTGGCTTAAAGCTCAACATTCGGAAAATGAAGATCATGGCATCTGGTCCCATCACTTCATGGGAAATAGATGGGGAAACAGTGGAAACAGTGTCAGACTTTATTTTCTTGTGCTCCAAAATCACTGCAGATGTTGACTGCAGCCATGAAATCAAAATATGCTTACTCCTTGGAAGAGAAATTATGACCAACCTAGATAGTATATTCAAAAGCAGAGACATTACTTTGCTGACTAAGGTCCGTCTAGTCAAGGCTATGGTTTTTCCTGTGGTCATGTATGGATGTGAGATTTGGACTGTGAAGAAGGCTGAGTGCCGAAGAATTGATGCTTTTGAACTGTGGTGTTGGAGAAGACTCTTGAGAGTGCCTTGGACTGCAAGGAGATCCAACCAGTCCATTCTGAAGGAGATCAACCCTGGGATTTCTTTGGAAGGAATGATGCTAAAGCTGAAACTCAGTACTTTGGCCACCTCATGTGAAGTGTTGGCTCATTGGAGAAGACTCTGATGCTGGGAGTGATTGAGGGCAAGAGGAGAAGGGGACGACCGAGGATGAGATAACTGCATGGCATCACGAACTCGACGGACGTGAGGCTGAGTGAACTCACGGAGGTGGTGATGGACAGGGAGGCCTGGCGTGCTGTGATTAGTGGGGTGGCAAAGAGTCGGACTCGACTGAGCGACTGAACTGAACTGAACTGAATCTTAACCTGTGTCAAGAAATTAAAATTCATGCATACTTCATTTTTTTGATATTTTAATTCTAGACATCTTTTTTAAAAGTATTTTGTTATGAACTTTTCTGAATTGCAAGGTCAAAAGGACAGAAAATCTCTTTTTCTCTAAGGAGAAGTGTGCTTAGGTGTTCAGTCATTTGTGACTCTTTATGACACCATAGACTATAGCCCACCAAGCTCCTCTGTCCATGGGATTTTCCCGAGCAAGAATACTGGGGTGGGTTGCCATTTCCTTCTCCAGGGGCTTATAGTTGGGGGATGGCTAAAAGTGGACAGGATGTGCTGTGATGTGGCTACTACACAGCTCAGGATGCCCAGCCATATGGAGAGTTATCTGAGACAGGCCCCTGAAATCAGAATAATGCACCATGGACAGCAAAATGGATGGCCTTTCAGTTCAGTTCAGTTCAGTCGCTCAGTCATGTCCAACCTCCACGACACCATGAATCACAGCACGCCATGCCTCCCTGTCCATCACCAACTCCCGGAGTTTACCCAAACTCATGTCCATCGAGTCGGTGATGCCATCAACCATCTCATCCTCTGTCATCCCCTTCTGTTCCTGCCCTCAATCTTTCCCAGAATCAGGGTCTTTACAAATGAGTCAGCTCTTCACATCAGGTGGCCAAAGTATTGGAGTTTCAGCTACAACATCAGTCCTTCTAATAAACACCCAGGACTGATCTCCTTTGGGAATGACTGGTTGGATCTCCTTGCAGTCCAAGGGACTCTCAAAAGTCTCCTCTAACACCACAGTTCAAAAGCATCAATTCTTCAGTGCTCAGCTTTCTTTATAGTCCAACTCTCACATCCATACATGACCACTGGAAAAACCATAGCCTTGACCAGTTGGACATTTGTTGTCATAGTAATATCTCTGCTTTTTAATATGCCTTCTAGGTTGGTCATCACTTTCCTTCCAAGGAGTAAGCATCTTTTAATTTCATGGCTGCAATCACCATCTGCAGTGATTTTGGAGTCCCCAAAATAACGGATGGTCTTTTGTACCCCTAAATCATTTTATAAGTCATTAAAAGTCATTTTATAAATCATACTATAATCATTTTATAAAATAATTTTTATAATATTTTTATAATATATGACATCCCTGCCCAGGAGGAAGTGAGGCCCCTGGCAGACATGCATCTGAGAATGGGCCAGGACTGAAGCATCCAGCCCAAAGAGAAGTGGATAGTACAAATACAACTATTTCAGACTATTGATCTTCCAATACTTCAGTTCTGAAGTTTAAGTTCTGTATAAATACAGAGTTGTCAGAATTCACCAGATATATTGGTGAAAATAGCCCCATGGCAGCACGAACTTTAAACACATGCTCTTGAGTTTTAACGAAATGAGTGACCATTTAAACACTTTTCTAAATTTCCTGGCTAAATAAAATTGGTTTTGAGTTAAAATGAGAGAAAGGAATGAGAACTAAAGGAAAATTTATGCAACACCTTTAACAGAAAAAAAAAGACAAAAGGGTGGTTTTGGTAAGAAAGTGAAATGCAAATTAGCTTGAGAGGCAAACAGGAAGTAACACGAATGGCTGAGAAACAGCATATTGTACTGGGAAGGAAAAAAACAAACAGAGAAATGTATATGGTGGTGGCAATCACAAAATGACAAAGCGATTACACACCAAGATATACTGAAAAGGAGAAAATGACATGAAAAAATTGTTATAAAAGTGAAGAAAGAATTTTATTCTTTAATTTAAATATTTTGATTACTTTAAAACTCTAAATTGATGTTTATTCCTTCAGAACTTTCTTCTTTCATGCATTTCCCTAAATTAGTCAGTCTATCTCATATCTTTATCATAAAAATTTTATTTTGCAATTGTCTGCTATCAAAGTAAACCTTTGATTAAAAATCTCCAAAATACATAAGATAAAAATAAAAATTTATTTTTATGATACCATCCAGAGAAAATTGATTTTAGCATTCAAACTATATCTACTAATTTTTCTAATTATTTTTAATCTGCATAGATATGTATTTTTGTATAAAAATATGTTAAATCTATACATTTGAGCTGGAAGAAGCACACGCTGGAATCAAGATTGCCAGGAGAAATATCAATAACCTCAGATATGCAGATGACACCACCCTTATGGCAGAAAGTGAAGAGGAACTAAAAAGCCTCTTGATGAAAGTGAAAGAGGAGACTGAAAAAGTTGGCTTAAAGTTCAACATTCAGAAAATGAAGATCATGGCATCTGGTCCCATCACCTCATGGGAAATAGATGAGGAAACAGTGGAAACAGTGTCAGACTTTATTTTTGGGGGCTCCAAAATCACTGCAGATGGTGATTGCAGCCATGAAATTAAAAGATGCTTACTCCTTGGAAGGAAAGTGATGACCAACCTAGATAGCATATTCAAAAGCAGAGACATTACTTTGCCAACAAGTGTCCATCCAGTCGAGGCTATGGTTTTTCCAGTAGTCATGTATGGATGTGAGAGTTGGACTGTGAAGAAGGCTAAGCACTGAAGAATTGATGCTTTTGAACTGTGGTGTTTGAGGAGACACTTGAGAGTGCCTTGGACTGCAAGGAGATCCAACCAGTCATTCCCAAAGGAGATCAGTCCTGGGTGTTCATTGGAAGGACTGATGTTGAAGCTGAAACTCCAATACTTTGGCTACCTCATGCAAAGAGTTGACTCATTGGAGAAGTCTCTGATGTTGGGAGGGATTGGGGGCAGGAGGAGAAGGGGATGACAGAGGATGAGATGGCTGGAGGGCATCACCGACTTGATGGACATGAATTTGAGTGAACTCCGGGAGTTGGTGATGGACAGGGAGGCCTGGCGTGCTGCAACTCATGGGGTCACAAAGTGTCGGACACGACTGAGTGACTGAAGTGAACTGAATACATTTAAAATAGAGGTAATATGTGCTTAATATATTTTCAGGTAAAATTTTCTTCATCTATTTTTACTTAAATTGAATTAATCTGGGGCAATTTTCCCTTTTATGGATTTATACATATTTAATCCATTTTGAGTTGTGATTGGTAGTTAGAATAGGAAAAACGAGTCCAGAATGGCGGTGGCTAAAAGACAAGGAATGGAAAAGCTTGTAAAAATAGAACAAAGGAAGGTCCAAGGACCAGTGTGAGGACCTCAGGTAAAACAAACAGCACTCTTGGCTAGTTTACCTATGACAGGCCTGAGGGGAGGGGAAAAAAAAAAAAAAATATATATATATATATATATATATATATATATATATATTTATAAAGAGGAGCCAAAGGGCCAGGGGTCTCTCTCTTTTCTCTGAGTCTTTTAGGTCTTCATGCTCTCATGCCTTGAGGATGTATTTTCCTTTATTTTCTAAATAAAACTGAGCTGTAACACAGAGCTGGAACACTGATCCATCCGAGGGTTGTAACACTGATATGTCGCTTGAAATTTTTGTTGTGACAAGACAGAGCCAAGGAAATTACACACTCTCCTGACAGTTGTATTAAAAATTTCTGCCAATATTAACAATATTGAAATTAATATATGAATGTATCATATAGTTATTAAATTCTTCCTTTTGAATTGATTCTCAGAAATAGAATTTCTGGGTCAATAGTTATATATTTTTCCATAACTTTATACATATTTACTAATTCCCTTCCAGAAATTTTATACCAGATTCCTTTCTTTCAGCCTGTTAGATAATCTATTTCCTAACTTCCTGGACAATGGAAGTTTTCATATTTATATTTACAATTTCTTATCTTTCATAATATTTTGCAAAGTTTTGTGAAAGAATTTTGTATATGATGGACACGAACCGTCTACCATATGTATTATGAATATTTTTTCTTCATTTAAAAAATTTGTCCTTTATTTTATTTGAATTCTTTTTCCTGTTAAGAAGTTCTTTAATTTTTGCATTATTAAATTATCAAGCAACTCTTTTTTACCACTAATGCCACTTGGAAAGCTCCAAGTAATTCTTTTTTGATATTTACTTTGGTATTATGGTTAGGATGTCTTTCCTGCATTCCTAATTTAGACACACAATCAAAAACCATAAAGACTGACATAAAACAAAATAATCATTTATATAAAAGAACACACCAGGAAAAAAAAATGTTGTAAGAGAAGTAGAAATCTTTATGTATGACAAATTATTAACTCTAATATAGCTCTAAAATGTTTGAGAAAGGTAATACAAATTTGTTCTAAACATTCTAATGTTATTGCTGGATAAATTTTACAAAAAAAATGGTATATGTATATACGTGTGTGTGTGTGTTAGTTGCTCAGTTGTGTCTGACTCTTTGAGCCTCCATAGGCTATTTCCCGCCAAGCGTCTCTGTCCATGGCACTCTCCAGGCAAGAATACTGGAGTGGGTTGCCATGCCCTACATCAGATACACACACATATGCACACATATGCATATTTATATATACTTTATAGATTGTGCTGTTAACTAATATGTCATTATCCATCCATCAGATTACTCAAAATATAAAATATTGGTAACAGTGTTGGCAATTATTAGCAGGTTGGTAGCACCTGCTAATAAATGTGTGCCTTATTTCATTAAAGTTTAAATTGAACACTTTTGCACAGTAAAGGAAACCATAAACAAGGCAAAAAGACAACCTTTAGAATGGGAAAAAGAATTCACAAATGAAGTAACAGTCAAAGGATTAATCTCCAAAATGTACAAACAGCTCATGGACCTCAGTATCAATAAAACAAAGAGCAAAATTTAAAAAAAAAAAGGGAAGAAGACCTAAATTTCTCCAAGAAAACACATAGATGGGCAGTAAACACATAAAAAGATGCTCAACATCACTAATTATTAGAGATGTGCAAATCAAAACCTCAATGAAGTGTCATTTCACACCTGTCAGAATGGCGATCATTAGAAATATTTACAAACAATAAATGTTGGAGACTGTGTGGAGAAAAGAATGTTTTTGCACTGTTGGTGGGAATGTAAACTGATATAGTCACTATGAAGAGCAGGATCGAATTTCTTAAAAAAACATAAACTATTAAAAATAGAGCTACCATAAGACCCTATAATCCTCACTCCTGGGCATATTCTCAGAGAAAAACATGATCTGAAAGGATAGATGCACTCCAGTGTTCATTGCATCACTATTTATAATATCCAGGACAGGGCCGCAACCTAAATGTCCATCAACAGAGGAGTGGATAAAGAAGATGTGGTACATATATACAGAGCAGTATTACTCAGCCATAAAAAAGGATGAAATTGGGCCATTTGTAGAGCTGTGCATAGACCTAAAGACAGTCATACAGAGTTAAGTAAATCAGAGAAGAGCAAATATCGTATATTAATGCATGTATGTGGAATCTAGAAAAATGGTGTAGATGATCTGATTTGTGAAACAGAAGTAGCGAGCAAATATGTGAACACCAAGAGGGAAGAGATGGGATGAGGAGAATTGGGATATTGAGATTGACACATATACACTACTGATACTATGTATAAAATAGATAACTAACGAAAACTTACTGTATGGCACCGGGAACTCTACTCAATGCTCTGTGTTGACCAAATGGGAAGAAAATCAAATAATGAGGTGATATATATTATCTAAGGCTGATTCTGGGGCTTCCCAGGTGGCTCAGTGGTAAAGAATCTGCTTGTCAATGGAGGAGATGTAGATTTGATCCTGGGGTTGGGAAGATCCCTGGGAAAATGAAATGGTAATCTATGCCAGTATTCTTGCCTGGGAAATCCCATGTACAGAGGGACTGGATGGGCTATAGTCCATGGGGTCACAAAGAGTTAACACAACTGAGCAACTAAACAATAATAAAAACAATAGATGAATGCACAGTCAGCATTCCTTATTCCTGGGATCTGCTTCTATGAAGTCAACCAACAACAGGTCAAAAATATAGATTAAAAAATTCAAGTGCTAAAAAGCAAAACTGGAATTCACCATGTTCCAATAACTTTTTAGAAGACATTGATATGGCAATTACAACCATTTACATAGTATTTGCATTGTGTTAGGTATTATAAGTAATCTAGACATGATTTAAAGAATGCAGGAGAATATGCACAGGTTATATGTAAATACGTCAGCATTTTGTATAGAGGATCTGAGTATCCAAGGATTTTGGTATCTGAAGGGGTGTGGTACTAATCCCCCTCAGATACAGAGGGACATTTACATTTGTTTTAGCACTACTGTGATAATTAAAACTAGACAGAAAAAGAAGGAGAGAGTTTGACATATTTATTAATTTTGGTTGCAAATGACAGAACCTAACTCAAGCAAAATTATGGAAAAAGAAATGCATTCTACATGCAATGGAAATATTCAGAGATAGCTTTAGCTTTAGTCAGGAGTTCCAGCAATATATTAAAATCATACCATCACTTTCTTTCTTTGTAATACTTCATTATTTGTGTTGGATTTTAAGGTGATTCTCACTAGTTAGTGGCAATTGCTGCCACTTACTTGAGGCTCAGTTTTTGCATCCAGCAGAAATATAAATGTTTCTACTTTTTGTTATACTTTTGTACAGTGTTACACTATGCAAATCATATCATTTTTTCATCTCTAAATAAGGCATTGTGCCCAGGAAGATATTTAGCCAGGCTCAAGTCAGGTGACCACATTTGCAGTCAGGGATGGAGTTGGCATATCCAATCCACTTGGACTGAGATGATGGCTCAAAATATAGTTATGTTAAAAGGTTAGGAAGAATGGATGATGGAAGCCCAATGATATACCAAAATGAACTAAATTGTTAGGTAAAAACAATACAATTCACAGGATTATATAAATTATATATCTTTCCATAAAAAGTTAAAAAGAAGATTTTCTTAAAATATTCATGTATGAAAACAAATAGGGCTGGTGCATGGGGATGACCCAGAGCAATGTTATGGGGAGGGAGGTGGGAGGGAGGGTTCATGTTTGCGAACGCATGTAAGAATTAAAGATATTAAATTTTAAAAAAAATAAATAAATAAAGCATTGATAGGGCAAAAAAAATGCTGAAACAAAAATAAACTAGGAGAAGCATTAAAAAAAAAAAAAGCATTTAACAATACACCAACTGTCAGGATTCCTTACCTATGGAGAAGGGCTGGGATCTGAATGAGATCCGTTTTATTACTTAATATATTTCTGAATGTATAATATATTATGTCCTTGCTCAGTTGCTTCAGTTGGGTTTGACTCTTTGTGACTCAATGGACCTTAGCCTGACAGGCCCCTAAATCCATGGGATTTTCCAGGTAAGAATACTGCAGTAGGTTTCCATGCCTTCCTCCAGGGGATCTTTCTGACTCAGGAGTCTCCTGCATTGCTGGAGGATTCTTTACTGCTGAGCCATTGGAGAATGCCTCAATCTTTTATACAATTAACAGGTTATATTTATTAAAATTTTACTACATTTTATACAATGTTACAGAGAAGGCAATGGCAACCCACTCCAGTATTCTTGCCTGGAAAATCCCATGGATGGAGGAGCCTGGTGGGCTGCAGTCCATGGGGTCACTAAGAGTCAGACACTTTTGAGATCCTTTAATAGACTGGAACCTGGTGGTCTGGAGTCAATGATAAGAAAGTGAAGGAGAGAGAAAGAGGGTGATATTCCTTAGTTTATGCAGAAGACCAATAAAGTCCCTAAAACGGGGCTTGGTCTGTTTGCAAAGGCCTCAGGCACCCTCTCAATGGGGTGAAGACACAGAGCACTTTCTCGAGAGGATCTTAGAAGCCTGATCAGGAAAGTGAACCCAGAGGGCCTCTGTGCTCTGGAGAAATAGCCTGAAAAAAAAGAGAGAAAGAGAGAGAGGGAGAGAGAGAGAAGACACAGGGAACAAAGCTCTGATGGAGCAAATGTGTTTTAATCAACAGGTGTGGGCATATATACTGTCTTACAAGGTAGTTATTCTCAGCAAAGATAAAGATTAAAATTCCATACTTACAAAACATAGGCGATCCATATTAAAAACAGAGAGAGTTGTAAAAAATCACTTTTACGGTATGGTTCATAAGAAGGAAGAGCGTACTACTTATCACCATATTGAAAAACTAATGAGGGAAATGCCTGGATTCCTCAGCCCTGGGAGAGGCTTGCCTCTCCTCTTAATTCCTGAATATTCAGGAATTAATAAGGAACAGAGGATTCCTGACAGATCCAAAACAGCACACAGGAAGCCTCCTGTTAAATGCTTCCTGACAAGACATGACTGAGCGACTTCACTTTCACTTCTCACTTTTTATGCATTGGAGAAGGAAATGGCAACCCACTCCAGTGTTCTCACCTGGAGAATACCGGGAACAGCAGAGCCTGGTGGGCTGCCGTCTATGGGGTCGCACAGAGTCAGACACGACTGAGCAATTTTGTGGCAGCAGCAGCATACAATGTTAACTTATGTTGCATGTATAATTTCATTTAATTGTGGTAAACATTTCAAGAAGTAATGCTATTTTTATAATGATTTTCACATGAGAAAAGTTTGGTAACAGAGACTGTAACTGGTCAAAATGCCACTCCAGAACATTTTTTAAATTATAAAGCTATATGGATAGATAGATGGGCATAGGTATGGTGTATATATACACGAATATATAACTAATACTAATATACTACATAATCATATATTAATAGATCTATTTATGTAAAGTCAATGAATTATTTTTGAATTGTATTATTGTATATCACATTATATTACCCTTTTGGCTCAAACGGTAAAGAATTTGCCTGCAGAGACATGCAGGAGATGTGAATTTGATCCCTCGTTTGGGTAGATCCCCTGGAGAAGAGAATGGCTACCCACTCCAGAAATATTGCCTGAAGAATTCCATGGACAGAGGAGCCTGGTGGGCTACAGTCCATGAGGTGACAAAGAGTCGAACAGGACTGAACGACTAACGCACATGTCACACTATATTATGATATATATATATGTATACACATACAAAAATTATAAACTATTTTTGTGTTCATAATTTCATTTGGTATTAAAAATATTGTCTTTCCTATATTCATTCTGTAACGACCTAAGTCATTTCTAAAGTACTTCTAAAATTTGCAGTGTTTTATTTAAATTTTAATTCATATAGAAATGAGGTATAAGACAATAAATACAGCCTTGTTACTTTCCAAATTGTTAGTATCTTATCCTAAGAAAGTTTATTTTCCACTAAATATAATGGCTACTTTATTATTACAATAAATATCTTTAAAATGATAATGGTTATGCCTCACTGGTCCATCTAACTTGATCCCAGAACTATTTTAATTTTTGAAAAGCTCTTGCTGGTCTCAAAATTATATAAATTGACAGTACTGTTAGAAAAAATGTAGAGCCCAAACCTTTCCAAACTCATCAGTATTCTATTCTGATAAAATCATATTTATGTTTCATTTTAAGAAAATTGATTTCTTTGTAATATTGACACTATGACTATGACAATGGACTTTCCCTTTTTAAAATAACTCCTTTTATGACCCTTAATTAGCTTCATAATTTTCTTCACATGGTATTTCTCATTATGGTATTAATATCCCAGGACATTTTAGATTATTTGAAGTTATTATAAATCCAGCAATGTTTTTCACTACCGTTCCACTGAAATGTAAGATAGCTAGTGATGTTCTTATTTTCCTTGTAATATTAATTTACTGTTTGTATGTCACATTGTAAAAACATTAAAGAAATATATGTCACTTATCATAAGTTCATCAACTTAAGCTGTTTTTTAGTATATTCACATGTTATACAAATATCGCCACTATCTAATTACATGTGCCTCATTTCTTTCACTTAACAAATATTTCCAAGATTCCTCTATGTTTTAGGATTTTTGCTTCATTATTTTTATTGCTGAATAATGTTTCATTGTATAATATATGGACTTTTGTTTATCCATTCATCAGGTGATGGCCATTTGGGTTGTTTTCACCTTTGGGCTATTAAGAAATGAGAGGCGGCTACCATTAGGTGTTGTTTTAACAATGTCTTATTTTCTGTATCCTGATGCTTTGACAACTTGGGTCTTGTTGACCCTCCAGAGATTTCACGTCCCAGGATTTCAGTCACTACCTAGTTGGCAACCCACTCCAGTACTCTTGCCTGGAGAATCCCATGGAGGGAGGAGCCTGGTAGGCTACAGTCCATGGGGTCGCAAAGAGTCGGACATGACTGAGCGACTTCACTTAGGGATAGTAAACACCTTGCATAAAATCATGCTTTTCAAATTTAAGGCAATTAATCAAGAGCTACCCTTCAACCACTTTCTTTTTCAGGCTGTTACACTCCAAGCCACTTAAGAACCTGCTCCAGGAAGAAGCTTTATGTCCCAGAGCCCACTGAAATTGTTCAAGCTAGCCTGCTTACCCTGCCTGGCCCCTTCTTTCCATGAAAGCTATAGTTAAGGCTCCTGTCCAAAGTTGCTCTCTTTCTCCTCGGCTGCCTGTTTGACTTGGTGCTTCTCCATGTGAACCCACGTGTCAAGGTGTGCTCCCTCTACTTGGAAATTGTAAGTAACAAACTGTCTATTTTTAAGGCAATCATCTCCTCTTCTGCTGGCCTTAATATAACTCAAAATATCTATTAACATGCCATAGTTTAACTCAGATATTTTCTTTCCCCAGGTCAGTTAGGCTCTTGTAAAACCTTAGTATATTATGCTCTGGTAAAATAGTTTTCATTGATGGCAAATCCTGTTAAGGAAAAAGCTTCCATAACAAACTAAAAGTAAAACTACCATGTGTGTGTTTAGTTGCTAAGTCACGTCTGCCACTTTTCCAACTCCATGGACTGAAGTTTGCCAAGCTCCTTAGTCCATGGGATTTCCCAGGCAAGAGTACTAGAGTGGGTTGTCATTTCCTTCTGCAGGGGATCTTCTACAACCACGAATCAAACCCGCATCTCTTGTATTGCCTGTATTGACAGTCAGATTCTTTACCACTGAATCCGCCTGTATTGACAATCAAATTCTCTACCTCTGAGAAGCCATGACCCAGCAATGCCACTACTGGCCATATGCCCAGAGAAAATTATAATTCAAAAAGATATATGCATCTCAATATTCACAAGAGCCAGGACATGAAAGCAACCTAAATAGCCATTAATACAGGAATGGATAAAGAAGATATGGTACACATAAACAATGGAATATTACTCAGCCATAAAAATGAAATTTTGTCATTTGCAGAGACATGGATGGACCTAGAGACTGTCTTACAGAGTGAAGTAAGTCACAAAGAGAAGAACAAATATTTTATTATATATTAATGCATATATGTGGACTCTTAAAAAAATGGTAAAGATCTTATTTGCAAAACAGAAAGAGAGACATAGATGTAAAGAACAAAAACTATGAATACCAAGGAAGAAATAGAGGTGGGATGAATTGTGACATTGGGATTGACATATATACACTACTATACGTGAAATAGACAACTAATGAGAACCTACTGTGTAGCACAGGGACCTCTACTCGGTACTTTGTGGTGACCTAAATGGGAAAGATATCTGAAAAGAGAGGATATATATACAGACTCACACATATGGCTGATTCACTTTGCAGTACAGCAGAAACTGACACAGCAGTTTAAAGTAAACCATAGTTTAAAAAAAAAAATTGCTCTGAGAGTTTTTTTTTTTTTTAATAGATACTTTTCCCCTTGCTGGAATATGATTTTTCTTCAGTCTTTAGTATAAGAAGAACCTGGTAGGGCTCCTAATAGAAAAACTCATGAAAATTTGGGGGCCACAATATGACCTGTCCTTCTGGCATTTTTAACTCTCAAATTTGCCCACACTGAGCCTCCAGCAATTCACCAGTTGCAAGATAAGTTGTCCCCAACATAGGTTTCTGCTCTGGTACTTATGCCAAATAAGCTATTAGTTTTATGTGTCCGATTATTTCTCAAATTTGGAGGGCAGAGGTTTGCCTTGTGATCGCAGTCCTCTAATTATTTTTAATTTTCAGTTTGTTCAATATGTTACATGTACTGCAGCGAAGAGTGATGACTTCCAAGCTTCTTTCATGCTTGGAAGGAAACTGGAAGTGCAATGTTTAAATTTATATTCTTTTTCAAAAATATTATTTAACTCAATTTTCTTTCCAAATTTTGTGTCAGGTTGTATTGTCATGTCTTGTTATTAAGAATGAATTAATAGACTCCTATATAGTCCTTTGCTATGTGACAGTTAATTTTTTTTTCTTGGTAAATGCTGTTTTTTATTTTATTTTATTTTTTTTAGTTTTTTATTTTTTAAATTTAGTATCTTTAATTCTTACATGCGTTCCCAAACATGAACCCCCCTCCCACCTCCCTCCCCATAACATCTCTCTGGGTCATCCCCATGCACCAGCCCCTAATAGTACTAAATTGCATGGTTTGTATGAAAAATATGATACACTAAAATGACCATAAATTTGCAGTAAACCTATATAGGTATATAATTATAAAAACAAAACCGAATTTAAAAATTATCATCAATGATATTATATTTGTTTTACCAATACCTTGAGGGAAAATATCATTATTATAACATAAATTTTAACACTATTTCATTTCTTATGTTCATAGATTTTTTGTAAAAACTGTATGATATGTTTATGCAGATTGCACCCCCAATAATTAGCTATTCTCCTGCATGAACATATCATTTGAGTATACAAAATTTTATTTGGTGCTCAGATTATAGTGAAGTAAATTACTAGTATTTGACATCAGTTTATGGCAATAAAATTTTATCATGTGCAAGAGAAACTTCCCAGTGTCCCTAGCAGGGATAGTATTAGATATGAAAAGCTGAGAGTCTGGACTGAGAAGATAGATGTACTATTCACCCTGTACAATTATAGTTATTTTCATTGAGCAAGTTATTTAGCCTCTCTGTTCCTCAGTTTCTTCATCTATAAAAGTGCTACATAATAGTGCTTCCTTCTTATGACTGTCATGAGAATTAGTGATGTCAGTATGTACTGTGCTTTGAGTATTGCCTGACACATAGTAAGCAATCTTAAATATACTATAAAACTTATTTTAATATATTCCTTTACATAGAAAATTCATTGTACTAAATCTTTATATATTGTAGCTATGTATCAAATATATAACCTAAGGAGTCTCTGAGCACTTGCTTTAAGTGTTCTTTTTTTTTTTTTAATTTCCACAATCATATGCTATTCACAAATCTAGTATTTATTATTGAGCCCAAATCCAAAGGGTATCATTAAGTATATACATAAAAATCATTAGGCCACATAACTGTGAAATGTATTTGTAGAACTGTCTTAAGACAAGCTATATATTAATACTAAAAAAAAAAAAAAAATGTCATCTGAGTCCTTACTTTTCTTTCTCTTTTTCCTAGTCCAGTCTTTCCTTTCTCTATGCATCCTGGTCTCATTCTTTTTTTCTGCAGGTGGGCTCTTCCAAAATGACGTAAGATATGACACTTCCTAGTCACATATTCGGAGAAGGCAATGGCACCCCACTCCAGTAATCTTGCCTATTGAAAATCCCATGGACGGAGGAGCATGGTAGGCTGCAGTCCATGGGGTCGCCAAGAGTCGGATACGACTGAGTGACTTCATTTTCACTTTTCACTTTCATGAGTTGGAGAAGGAAATGGCACCCCACTCCAGTGTTCTTGCCTGGAGAATCCCAGGGATGGGGGAGCCTGGTGGGCTGCCGTCTATGGGGTCGCACAGAATCGTACACGACTGAAGCGACTTAGCAACAGTAGCCGTCATATGTTACATTGTCTACTTAAAAATGAACCAAGAGAATAGAGAATATCTGTTTTTCAATCCAAGGAGGGAAATCAAGATGTTTCTTTCTTCCCATCTTCATAGAAAACACCAAGAGATGGTATCTTATTGGTCAAGTTGGCTCATTTGCCTCTCTATGTGTTGGGAGGGTATGATGCACTCTCAGTCCTCTCACAGCAAAATGGACATGCAGAGACAGTTCCTAAATGAGACAGTGCTGTGTAGGCCATAGCACATATAACTTCTAAAAGGAATGTGGATAATTGTAAAATTATTTTCAGTAACTGATATCCTCAGTGCTGCTGCTGCTAAGTCACTTCAGTCATGTCCGACTCTGTGCGACCCCAGAGACGGCAGCCCACCAGGCTCCCCGTCCCTGGGATTCTCCAGGCAAGAACACTGGAGTGGGTTGCCATTTCCTTCTCCAATGCATGACAGTGAAAAGTGAAAATGAAGTCGCTCAGTCGTGTCCAACTCTTCACAACCCCATGGACTGCAGCCTACCAGGCTCCTCCATCCGTGGGATTTTCCAGGCAAGGGTACTGGAGTGGGGTGCCATTGCCTTCTAATTTGATTTCTTACCTGAGAAGATTAATAGATTTCAAAAAATACTACCATAAATAATAAACAGATAAACTGCATGGAAAACAAAAGACATGCATATTCCCTTATATATTGGGTTGGCCAAAGAGGTTTTTTTTTTTTTTTTTCTGTAAAATGTTACAGAACATTTTGGCCAACCCAATAGATCCTCAACAAATACATTTTAATGTTTGAAAATTTAATAATAGTTACCATGGAAGAACTTTTTAGATTATTTAAGCTAATTTCTTTCTTGACCTTAGTTTTAAAAAGAAAAAAAATCAAGTTAGAGTTTCAGTGATTTGCTTCTGTTCAAATAATTTTGATAAACTTGTGGGCAAAGAGGTGAACTTTAAAATTTTTCTAAATAATGTTTGGATAACTAAATTCTAGAGCTAGACAGGTCATAAATATAACTGAGTTTCTCTTCTTCCTAAAATGGTTCTATGAATAATGATATTGGTATTTGTGTTTCCCTCATGGTCAAAGGGTTATAAAAATGGGCCATAGTTAATCAGAATGATTTAATCTTTTGACCATGCTCAATTATGAATATGAATACACACATATGAATATGTTCAATGTTAGAAGTTACTGACATTCTTACGACTTAGTGTGGTGTCTACCCATTAACATGATAGCGATAATAAGATATTCTAAAACACCCAGTGAACTTTCATTTAGTCTGATTGAAATTGAGATTATAGTTAAGATCTGCTGACTTGTTTTCAGTACATGACTAATTTCAGTGATTCCTCCTAAAATATTAAAGCACAATCTTAGTGTAATTCTTATGTAACAAAGAATTTGGCTGGTCTTTGTATCCAGTTCCTGGGATGAAGGTGAAGGTGAAGTCGCTCAGTCGTGTCCAACTCTTTGCGACCCTGTGGACTGTAGCCCACCAGGCTCCTCTGTCCATGGGATTCTCCAGGCAAGAATGCTGGAGGGGGTTGCCATTTCCTTCTCCAGGGAATCTTCCCGACTCAGGGATCTAACCCAGGTCTCCCGCATTGCAGGCAGACACTTTAACCTCTGAGCCACCAGGAAAGGCTCCAAATTCTGGATATTTCCTCATTTGTGGAGAGGGTTTTATCCATGGTGAGACTCTCAGATCACACTTGGGTCTATGCTAATGAGGTGACTCACATGGATCCAAAGATTGTTTTAGGAAGAGACTGGGCATACCAGAGAGGCCAGCCATGTGGGATTAGATATAATTTTGAGTCACATTGTATCAGTTCAACCTCCAAGGAAGAAATGAGGGCTGAAATCCAGTTTAAAGACATGACCAATGATTCAATCAATCATGCCCACATAATAAAATCCAACAAAAACTAAGAACATCCAAGGCTGAGGTATGCTTCCTGGTGGGTATTATATATTGATATGCCAGAGGATGACTCATCCTGACTCCATGGGGAAATGACAAGAAGGCTCTGGATATGGAACCCTCTCAGACCCAGCACCATGTGTCTCTTATATTGGTGTGTTCTGGATTTTGTGCTTTATAATAAAACTATAATCATAGTATAGTCTTTTACTGACTACTGTGAGTCATTTTAGTTAATTATCAAATCTGAGGAGGTAGCTGGAACCCCAAACTTGGCAAATTGGTCAGGAGTGTGTGTGTGGCCTGGGAGTTTCCAACTTTGCACTTGTCTGATTTGAGGCAAGTGGTGTAGAAGACTATGCCCTTAACCTCTGAAATTTGTCAGCAATCAGAATTTCTGATAGCAATCATAATTTCATTGCAGTAATATAAAATTTATTTTAATTAAAATATGAAGTGCTTAATAATAACAAACTTAAGGATTTTGTAGCTGTAAGCACAGAATACTGAATAATTTATAATAAGATGATTTATTCTTTAGAATAGTGTAGCTTTGTCAAAGGGCATTATGAACAATACATTGTATCAAACAGTGGCATTTTGAATGAATGAATTAAATATTAAGATGTCATATTTGAAATAGGTCTAAAGATTATTTCAAGCATCATATAATTTTCACATGCAGTGCAGTGCAGTGCTTAGCAACTTCAGTTGTATCCTGAACTGCCAGACTTCTCTGTCTGTTGAATTCTCCAGGGAAGAATACAGGTTGGGTTGCCATGCCCTTTTCCAGGGCATCTTCCTAGCCCACGGATCGAACCAGCATCTTCTGCATCTCCTGCATTGCAGGTGGATTCTTTACTGCTAAGCCACTGGGAAAATCAAATTTCCTCATAAAATAAGGCAAAATAAGAACATGTAATGGAAATCTTTCATAGAAATGAAACAAAAGAGATGTGGCAACAAAGCTATTTCTGAAGAGTATTAGTAAAATACTCAAAAATCTACTGGGGTCATGGTGTTCGACATCTTGTTATATACAGGTAAATAAGGGCTTCTCTGATGGCTCGGAGGTTAAAGCATCTCCCTGCAATGCAGAAGACCTGGGTTTGATCCCTGGGTGGGGAAGATCCCCTGGTGAAGGAAATGGCAACCCACTCCAGCATTCTTGCCTGGAGAATCCCATGGACAGAGGAGCCTGGTGGGCTACAGTCCATGGGGTCGCAAAGAGTTGGACACAACTGAGCGACTTAACTAATTAACTTAACTAATAGATTTTGCAGTGTCTGTGTATGTGTGTGTTGCATTAACCACATGAAATATTAAATATATAATAGAAATGGAAATTATAGTAATCAAAGCAGGAAGAATTACTCAAGTCCATATTGTTAAATCTCAAATCTATTACCAGGGTCTGAGTTACCTCAGTGTCCACTATCTTTTCTTTTTCTTTTTTTTAAATTATTTTGTGTTGGGGTTTAATCAGTTAACAATGTTCTGACAGTTTTAGGTGAACAAGGAAGGGGCTCAGCAAGACATATACATGTATCCATTCTCCCCCAAACTCCCCTCCCATCCAGCTGCCACATGACATTGAGCAGAGTTCCCTGTGTTATATTTTAGGTCCTTGCTGCTTATCCATTTTATATATAGCAGCCATTATCTTTGCTTCATACCAGCAGTGGTGGCCAAGAACCATCACTTAGGGTCACTGGTAAGTGAGATTTAGGAAAGTCTAGCCTATCAGTCCAAAATTACCTATTGCCCTGGTGTTAAAAGGGTAAAACTCAAAAGCAGACTAGTGTTGGTGATGGTATTCTGGTATCCATCTTGTAATTCCTCCTTTGGCCTTATTATTGGCAATATAAGATATAGTTCCAAGAATATAAGTAAAACTGAAACCTTTCCCAGCCTAGTGTAGTCTAATTCATTATATTTTCAAGGGCATGTGGATTTTCTGCTGGTCACTTTGAAAAACACCAGCATGCCTCTGAATTGGGAAGTACAATTTTGTTGTCTTTTGCTCATACGTGTATAATGGTCCACAAGAATAGATAAATATTTCTATTTTAAGAAGAAAAGATTGGTAATGGATGAAAGCATATCTGACAACTTTTTCAATGTATTTTTTTTCAATGAAACTTTTTTGGGCATTACGTTTGAATAGCTGTGTAAAAGGTCAGAAGTACAAAAATACCTTCAAGGAACTGTTTAATCAGAGCTAGAGACTGTAGTATAAAGAATAAAGGCAACTAGCAAGAGCTATAATTGAGATAGGCTGACATAGAGGAGAGAAGCCATGCTTTAGTTTCAAACAAATATTTGTGTAAGTTTTTACTAAATGTGAGAAAATAAGCTACTAAAGATTAAATTAACTACTATGCCTTTATTTTTGAATGTATATAAAAAGACATAGATTGCCAGGCTTTTTATATTTGAAAAACTATATTAATTATGCAGCTAAGGTTTTAAAATAAATTTTAACTATTATTTTTGCTCCGAATTTCTCTAGAAATACATATCAGAGCATGTTCAGAAAGTACTCATGGGAAATTATAGAGAGATTGTAATGCTTAGTTTGAGTATTTGTGATCAGCAAGTTTCTCCTTGGATAATGTGTGGATGGTATTTAAAATAAAGCAAAGGTAGTGATGATATTTAAGCCATAGGTAAAGATGAAACAGTATGGTTTGAGCAATGAAATTGTTCATTGTGTTCAAGAATAATATAGTTAAAGCATAATATACATGAAAGACTGTTTGGATATGAGTTTCAGGACAAGAATAACATCTTTTCTAGGGTCCTCATAGATACTAGACTTTAATAACTGCAGTCTTCACACGATTTTGTAAGAATATATTCAGTGATCATTCTTTTATTCCTTGAAGAAGACTGTGTCCCTTTATCTTAGCAAAGCCCTAAGTGCTCAGCTGTGTCTGACTCGTTGCTGCCGCATAAACTGAAGCCCACTAGGCACCTTGGTCCATAGAATCTTCCAGGCAAGAATACTGGAGCAGGTTGCCATTTCCTACTCCTGGAGATATTTCCAAGCTAGGGCTTGAACCTGTGGCTCTTGTGTCTCATGCATTGGCAGTCAGATTCTTTACCATTAGCGCCACGTGGGAATAGTCATTTTAATAAATGTGTGTTCCAAAATGTGGTCTGACAATACATAGCCTTTGAACCATATGTAATTCACTGAGTGTTTTTATAAAAAAAAAAAGTTTTATTGGAACAAATATAATTTATTTCCATCACCTATAAATTTTCTTTCTTATAAAAGCAGAGTTGAGTGTTTGAACAGACACTTTATTACTCACAAAGCTGAAAATATTTACTACCTTGCCATTTTTTTCCCAATTTTTTGGAACACAAAGTGAATGGAAAAGAATTCCAATAACAAAACTAATTTTTCCCTTTGATAATGAAACAAATGTTTCTTTCTTTGATAATGACAGGGCTTCTTTTCCCATGAAAATCTAGAGAGTAAATGCGACCTTTCACTCCACTTAGGGTTCCAGTTCAGTTCAGTCCAGTCACTCAGTCGTGTCCGATTCTTTGCAACTCCATTAATTGCTGCACGCCAGGCCTCCCTGTCCGTCACCAACTCCTGGAGTTTACTCAGACTCACATCCATCGAGTCGGTGATGCCACCCAGCCATCTTATCCTGTCGTCCCCTTCTCCTCCTGTCCCCAATACCTCCCAGCATCAGAGTCTTTTCCAGTGAGTCAACTCTTCACATGAGGTGGTCAAAGTCCTCAAGTTTCAGCTTTAGCATCAGTCCTTCCAAAGAACACCCAGGGCTGATCTCCTTTAGAATGGACTGGCTGGATCTCTTTGCAGTCCAAGGGACTCTCAAGAGTCTTCTCCAACACCACAGTTCAAAAGCATCAATTCTTTGGTGCTCAGCTTTCTGCACAGTCCAACTCTCACATCCATACATGACCACTGGAAAAACTACGGCTTTGACTAGATGGACCTTTGTTGACAAAGTAATGTCTCTGCTATTTAACATGCTATTTAGCTTGGTCATAACTTTCCTTCCAAGGAGTATGTGTCTTTTAATTTCATGGCTGCAGTCACCATCTGCCATGATTTTGGAGCCCCTAAAAATAAAGTCTGACACTGTTTCCCCATCTATTTCCCATGAAGTGATGGGACCAGACGCCATGATCTTCGTCTTCTGAATGTTGAGCTTTAAGCCAACTTTTTCACTCTCCTCTTTCACTTTCATCAAGAGGCTTTTTAGTTCCTCTTCACTTTCTGTCATAAGGGTGGTGTCATCTGCATATCTGAGGTGATTGATATTTCTCCCGGCAATCTTGATTCCAGCTTGTGCTTCTTCCAGCCCAGCATTTCTCATGATGTACTCTGCATATAAGTTAAACAAGCAGGGTGAAAATGTACAGCCTTGATGTACTCCTTTTCCTATTTGGAACCAGTCTGTTTTATTTGGCCTCAAATTCAATATCGTTCACATTTAGTCACATTTCCTTCACAAGAGAACTTTGTAATTGGCTATTTCTCCCCCTCTACCACACTCTGCAGCTTTTCTTGCTGTTTTTCCCTCTCTCTGTAACTATCCAAATTCCCACAGTTTTTTATATTTTCTTTTAATTGGAGGCTAATTACTTTGTAATATTGTGGTGGTTTTTGCCATACATTCTTCTCAATAAAGATCATTAGATTACTTCAACTCAGAAGCTTCTCTTCCACTGAAATCCTGTGTTCTTCTTTTATGACCTATTAATTTTAACCACACTTTACAAGTTGATGCCTCTTGTATTTCACTATGAATTGTTTTTTGCATTCTATGCTTATTTCTTCTTTCTTCAAGCACATTGCAATGTCCTTTATCACAGAGTACTATATTGAATAGTTGATATGTATCTCTCCCATCTTTATGAGTGTTAATCTTTCATTTTTCATATGTGATATTTCCCCTTGTATTTTAAATTACTACGTTGCTGTGGGGTCTTTTGGTGGAGTCTTTGCATCTCTGAACAGTGTTTTATTCTTCAGCAAAAATAAGTAAAGAAGAAACAGATAACTTTTGCCCAGAGTGAAGGGCGCATAATACAACCATCATCATATTTATTTATCTCAGAATTTGAGGAAATGGAAATTGATTTATCTTTTAGGTATTTGCTGGCATAAACTCCCATATTCTAGGATTTGGTGAGGACTAAAAGTGAGAATACAATAGAAAATGTCCAATAGAAACTCTGGCATGTATTGTGTTCAACAAATGCTGGCTCCTCCACTTTCTGATTTTCCTTCAGAACAAAATTCTCATTCTTATTTTGAAAATGTTCAATTTTGAGATATGACACTCCATGCTATGCATGACACAGATACAAAAAATATTATTTAATAGAAGTATTATTTCTTTTTGCTCCCACAAGCTTTTTGCCTTTTATCTATACTTGTGATTGATATATGCATTTTAATTTAAAAATATAATGAAGACCCAAAAGAGAAAATATGGGGAGAAAAGTTTTTGGCCAAATAAAAATAGAAGTACTGAACAAATTTGGAAAACATCAGAGTTGACAAAAAAGGCAAGGCTTACAGAAGGAAAGAAATCATGTCCTTGGGGTATCATCAATGTAAAAAATATATGTGTTAATTCTCCAAACTAATAATAAGTAAATTATGAAAAATGTATACTGTAAAAGTTAAGTCATTCATCAAGACCTCTTATCTATTCATTCTAGTACTTTTTCTTGAATTTCTCTTATTTACTTCTTCTATCAACCATATTTGACTAGCGAATATAGTATATTTGTAATTTGTTTATCTATTCCCAGACTTCTTCTATATTCTTATAGTTACACAGACATAAAATTACATCAAATTGTATAGTTAGTAGAAAATTTACTATTTTCTGTTCCAGATCTACTGAATTTACTATTTTCTGTGCCAGATCTATTGAAACTTTATATATATATATATATATATATATATATATAAAATTTCACTATTTGTGAAATTAATAGTGATTAATTATTTGTGAGGCTGTTTGTGAAATTAGCCTCAGTGTGAGTGCATGTTAATCATTCAGTTGTGTATGACTCTTTGTAACCTCATGGACTATAGCTCACCAGCCTTTTCTGTGCATGGAATTCTCTAGGCAAGAATACTGGAGTAGGTTGCCATTCCCTTCTCCAGGGTGTCTTCCTGACCCAGGGATCAAAGTCAGGTCTCCTGCATTTCAGGCAGATTCTTTACATACATTCTATTTGTGAAATTAGCCTCAAAAGAAATCATAAAAACATATTATTTACTTTTTAAATTAGATCAAATTATAATATGTTTAGTTTATACTATCTTAGTTACTATCTCTTAATGTCCTTGTTTTTTAAAAATTCTTTTTTACTTTGCTATTAAATCTAAACAACTTTTCGCCTGAATTCAAAACACTCCATTTTATTTTACTATATATTAGAGTGGAAATGATCCACTTGTTTTACTTGTGTCAGACTGTTTAGACACAACTCTTGGAGAGAATGGAATGAAATGATCTTTAGTTAATTATAATCAAGTCTGACTAACCCATGCATCATTTATCTATTTCTTAGTGTGGCTACAAAAATGAAGTTGTGATGAACTCAGAAAAACGAACTAGTGAGCTAACAACACTATTAATATTATCTAAGGAAGAATTTCAAATTAATTAGCATGTCTACAGTAGACTGTTTAATTTTCTTCCTCATATCTTGTGCACTTGAAAGGGTCAGATGACCTTAAAATGTAATAACAATTGTTTATGTTTATTTTTTTCTGCCAAGTATTAAGTGCTAAATATGTCACAATTCTTAATTCTAGCTCTTCCTATAACATTCACACATTTAGTATATGTTAGCATGCTTTATTGGAGAAGGCAATGGCAACCCACTCCAGTACTCTTGCCTGGAAAATCCCATGGACGGAGGAGCCTGGTAGGCTGCAGTACATGGAGCTGCTAAGAGTCAGGCATGACTGAGTGACTTCACTTTCACTTTTCACTTTCATGCATTGGAGAAGTAAATGGCAACCCACTCCAGTATTCTTGCCTGGAGAATCCCAGGGACAGAGGAGCCTGGTGGGCTGCTGTTTATGGGGTCGCACAGAGTCGGACACGACTGAAGTGACTTAGTAGGAGCAGCAGCAGCAGCATGCTTTATTAGAATTAAAAAATTAAATAAATTGAGCCTATGAAGCAAGCCAGTTGGAGAATATAGAATTCCAATGATTAATACAGATAGTAAATTACATATTAAAGTTTACTTCTCTTATAAATACCAATTTAAGCTAATGAATATTATAGCTAAGGATTTACAGTTCATAATAATTTAAAAGACATCTGAAATAATATAAATTACAATATTATATTTTTCTTATTTTAGTATGATTTTCCTATCTCTTATAAACATTTTTGATCCTAGAGAAAACATATTTTTATATAATTTACTTCAATTTAAAGAAAAAAATTGCCATATTTTGTTTAGCTCTATTGTTTTGCCATACTACTGGAAAGTAAGTTTCAAGTTTCATGCCAATTTATTTCTAAATATTTCAGCAGAAATCTTATATTTTTAGAAATTGCACAAACATGCAATGAAAATAATGCTATCTTCATTTCACTTGGATGTTGAGATAAATTTTGTTTAATTGACTTCTTATTTATCATAGAAAATTGTCAGAATAACATTTTGAATTGAGAACTAAAATCTTCTCAAATATATTCCTGCTACTTGAATTCTCTGATCAAAAATCAGCAAACTATAGCCTGTAGTCCTGTTGCCTTTTTCATAAATACATTTTTATTAGAACACAGCTACATCTATTTGTTTAAGAATTGTCTACGGCTTTTTGCATGCTAAAATGATGTCAATATGAGCTGCTACACAGGCTAAAATATTTAGTATCTGGCTTCATAACACATGGCTTCTCTGGTGGCTTAGTGGCAAAGAACCTGCCAGCAATGGGAAAATCCCTTGGAAAATAGAACAGCTACCCCCTCCAGTATTCTTGCCTGGAGCATTCCACGGATAGAGGAATCTGGTGGGCTACAGTCCATGGGGTCACACAGAGTTGGATATGACTGGATGATAAATAGTTACACTTTATTTCACTTTTATAAGACATGTTTGCCAAGCCATACTCCGGATCCCAAATTTCTTTCAACCAAGTTTCTTGTACAGAAGTTTCTTGTACAGCTGAAGGGATTCTGCTGCAATACGTTTTATTCAAATTCGTTAGCCTTTCGGGGCACCTGGTTATCTTGTCGGTACAACTAAACATCATATGATGCCCTTTCAGATAAAAAAAAAAAATCTACCAATAAAGTTCCCCACATTGAGTCATTAGACACAAGGTACAAAAAATTGCCCTCCATTTTGTGAGAGCTGTCACAACATGCCAGGCTTTCCTTTCCATCAGATGATTTACTCAGAGATCAAACATCTAATGCTGTGGGATATATCTCTTACTCTCAAAAGAGTATAGGTTTTCTATTAATTTCTTATTTCCTGTTTAATCATGGGCTTATGAAATTAAGACGATTAAAATTTATAATTCAAATTATGGTGCATAAATTAAAATTCACTTAATCTGAAGGAAAAAAATGGAAACGATGTTCTAGTATCCCTAACAGACAAAAAACCAATTTCTATAAAAGTTTTATTTAATGAGATTGATAATGTAAAGGACTTTCTTCATCAACGTCTGTATCCCAGTTGTCTACTACACAGCTTAGTACCAATATGTGTTATTCTGAGTTTTCTTAGTTGCAACCTACAAAAACTGATAATTAGTTAAATAGAAAGTAAATGTATTGCTCACATAAATACTGGGATAACTGAAGAACAAGGCTATAGAAACAGACAGTAATAAAGAAGGCTATGTATCCAGAGTCATTGTCACAATCCCACCATGACCATGGGGTCAGTTTGTTTAGAGTACTATTACATCAATCAATAAACATCAGATGCAACAATTTCTTATAAAAAGATAACTACTTATATAATCTTACCATAAAAAAAACAAAGGGCATTACTTCTGCTATCATTGTCATTTCTGTTTGTATATAATAAATATCAATGTTACACTTCTGTCAACACAAACATGACTTCATCAGTCTTGCTTTTTGGCATCTTTAGCTTCCAAGTCAAAATCCAAAGTAGGTATATCTGACTTCCCAAGTTTAGGTCACTCCTGTGTTTTTGATGCATGGGAGTCTTGAGCTGTGAACATCACATCTTTTTTACTTTAATAATATGGGGTGATTTATGCCATCCACAAGATTTATCAATTGCTTGAAGAGGTTTTTGATGTTAAACAAACAAAGAAAAAGTCTACTAAAAGTAAGTAAAGTGTTTAAAGATGGTGGTAGGGAAATAAAGGTATTTTTAGAAGAGAAAGTGAAGAGAAAGCTAAGAATTTAGAAGTGAAAAGCACTTTGGAGACATTTGATGGAATGTTTTAGATGTTCTCCGTATTTACTTTGAGTATATATTGCCTGCTGCTGCTGCTGCTGCTAAGTCGCTTCAGTCGTGTCCTACTCTTTGTGACCCCATAGATGGCAGCCCACCAGGCTCCCCTGTCCCTGGGATTCTCCAGGCAAGAACACTGGAGTGGGTTGCCATTTCCTTCTCCAATGCACGAAAGTGAAAAGTGTATTTTCTTCTCCAATGCATGAAAGTGAAAAGTGAAAGTGAAGTCACTCAGTCATGTCCAGCTCTTCGCGACCCCATGGACTGCAGCCTACCAGGATCCTCCATCCTTGGGATTTTCCAGGCAAGAGTACTGGAGTGGGGTGCCATTGCCTTCTCCGATATATTGCCTAGATATTCAATAATACTGTGTACTGAGAAATAAGACAAAAATAACTCTTTGGAATCAAATTTAAGAAGGTCTAGAATGTCAAGAAGATAAATTATTAAACTTCTGTTCAATCATGATTTTTCTAATCTTCTTTGAAAGTATAAAAGTCAGAGACCCAGGAGAGACTGGAAATGGCTGAGTATTATAAACAAAGGAACCAACAAATACTACCAGGCAAGTGTCAAATAGTTGCTGATAATACCAATGTGATTCATAGAAAGCTATGTATTAATGTGGTTTTTATATATTAAGTACTATAAGTTACTGAACATTAGCCCAATTTTGTGAGAGTTTTTATGTTATTATCTATTCATACCTATCTTTGAAGATTAAGAAAAAGTGCACATAGTATATAGAACTATGTAACTTTTATTATTGTAAAAGTTAATAATAATAAAAGTTACAATACTCTCCCACCCTCTCTTTTCCTTTAGTATGTGGTAAATAATATTCTAGTTACAATCCTAAAACTTAGAGATTTATTTGAAAAAATGTCAACATGCTACAGAGAAATAAATCTGTAATAAATATGTAAAAATATCATAGCAGCAACATGAATGACTGAATAAAATAAAATATTTATTACAATATAGACTTTTGATGGTATTGCTTAAAAGGCAGTAGCTGTTATTATTGTTATTGATTATATTCATATGCAATTCAGACCACATTAACTGCCTCCTGAGAAATCTGTATGCAAGAGAAGAAGCAAAACTTAGAACTGGACATGGAACTACAGAGGGGTTCCAAATTGAAAGGAGTCATTCAAGGCTGTTTATTGTCACCCGGCTTATTTAACTTATATGCAGAGTACATCATGAGAAATGCCAGGATGGATCAAGCACAAGCTGGAATCAAGATTGCTGGAAGGAATCAGATACTCAGATGATACCACCCTTATGGCAGAAAGTGAAGAAGAACTAAAGAGCCCCTTGATGAAAGTGAAAGAGGAGAGTGAAAAAGTTTACTTAAAACTCAACATTCAGAAACAAACAAACAAAAAAAAAAGATCATGGCATCTAGTCCCATCACTTCATGGCAAATAGATGGGGAAACAACGGAAACAGTGAGAGACATTATTTTCTTGGGCTCCAAAATCACTGCAGATGGTGACTGCAGCCATGAAATTAAAAGATGCTTGCTCCTTGGAGGAAAAGCTCTGACAAACCTAGACAGCATATTAAAAATCAGTGACATTACTTTGCCAACAAGGTCTGTCTAGTCAAAGCTATGGTTTTTCCAGTAATCATATATGGATGTGAGAGTTGGACCATAAAGAAAGCTGAGCGCCAAAGAACTGATGCTTTTGAACTGTTGTGCTGGAGAAGACTCTTGAGAGTCCCTCGGACAGCAAGGAGATTAAACCAGTCAATCTTAAAGGAAATCAATCCTAAATATTAATTGCAAGAACTGATACTGAAGCTGAAGCTCTAATACTTTGGCACCTGATTGGAAGAATTGACTCATTCTAAAGACCCTGATGCTGGGAAAGATTGAAGGCAGGAGGAGAAGGGCATGACAGAGGATGAGATGATTGGGTGGCATCATCGACTCTATGGACATGAGTTTGAGCAAGTTCCGGGAGTTGGTGATGGACAGGGAAACCTGGTGTCCTGCAGTCCATGAGGTCATAAAGAGTTGGACATGACTGAGTGATTGAACTGACATTCATATGTGGCACACAATATATCTTTGCTTTTTCTTTAAATGAGCAATGGAAAAAAATCATGACTTTTTCTAATAAGTATAGATTTTAAATTAATGACATTATCAAGATTAGAAATTTTCTGGAAATTTGGAAGTTACTGGATACATTCTATCCCACACTAACTTTAACAGACTGAACTGTCAAAGAGTCTATAACTCAGTTTTTCCTAAGATAAATGGATTGTTTTATTTCAGTAGGAAGTTAGAATAATTGGTGGAAAGTATAGTCAAATATTTTAACTTTGCAGCATTGCTCTAGAAATATCAAAAATATGGTCAGTAATCATACTTGCATAATAAAGTTCCAATAATGTATAGTAAGAACTGCAGTAAATTCTCTGGATTACACTCCAATTCAGTTCAGTTCAGTTCAGTCGCTCAGTCGTGTCTGACTCTTTGCGACCCCATGAATTGCAGCACGCCAGGCCTCCCTGTCCATCAACATCTCCCAGAGTTCACTCAGACTCACGTCCACCGAGTCTGTGATGCCATCCAGCCATCTCATCCTCAGTCGTCCCCTTCTTCTCCTGCCTTCAATCCCTCCCAGCATCAAAGTCTTTTCCAGTGAGTCAACTCTTCGCATGAGGTGGCCAAAGTACTGGAGTTTCAGCTTTAGCATCATTCCTTCCAAAGAAATCCCAGGGCTGAACTTCTTCAGAATGGACTGGTTGGATCTCCGTGCAGCTCAAGGGACTCTCAAGAGTCTTCTCTAACACCACAGTTCAAAAGCATCAATTCTTCAGCACTCAGCTTTCTTCACAGTCCAACTCTCACATCCATCCATGACTACTGGAAAAACCATAACCTTGACTAGATGGACCTTAAATGGCAAAGTAATGTCTCTGCTTTTGAATATACTATCTAGGTTGGTCATAATTTTTCTTCCAAGAAGTAAGCATCTTTTAATTTCATGGCTGCAGTCACCATCTGCCATGATTTTGGAGCCCCCCAAAATAAAGTCTGACACTGTTTCCACTGTTTCCCCATCTATTTCCCATGAAGTGATGGGACCAGATGCTATGATCTTCGTCTTCTGAATGTTGAGCTTTAAGCCAACTTTTTCACTCTCCTCTTTCACTTTCATCAAGAAGCTTTTTAGGTCCTCTTCACTTTCTACCATAAGGGAGGTGTCATCTTCATATCTGAGGTTATGGATATTTCTCCTGGCAATCTTGATTCCAGCTTGTGTTTCTTCCAGTCCAGTGTTTCTCATGATGTACTCTGCATAGAAGTTAAATAAGCAGGGTGACAATATACAGCCTTGACATACTCTTTTTCCTATTTGGAACCAGTCTGTTGTTCCATGTCCAGTACTAACTGTTGCTTCCTGACCTGTATACAGATTTCTCAAGAGGCAGGTCAGGTGGTCTGGTATTCCCATCTCTTTCAGAATCTTCCACAGTTTGTTGTGATCCACACAGTCAAAGGCTTTGGCATAGTCAATAAAGCAGAAATAGATGTTTTTCTGGAACTCTCTTGCTTTTTCCATCATCCAGCAGATGTTGACAATTTGATCTCTGGTTCCTCTGCCTTTTCTAAACCAGCTTGAACATCAGGGAGTTCATGGTTCACGTATTGCTGAAGCCTGGCTTGGAGAATTTTGAGCATTACTTTACTAGCATGTGAGATGAGTGTAATTGTGCGGTAGTTTGAGCATTCTTTGGCATTGCCTTTCTTTGGAATTGGAATGAAAACTGACCTTTTCCAGTCCTGGGGCCACTGTTGAGTTTTCCACATTTGCTGGCATATTGAGTGCAGCACTTTCACAGCATCATCTTTCAGGATTTGAAACAGCTCAACTGGAATTCCATCACCTCCACTAGCTTTGTTCATAGTGATGCTTTCTAAGGCCCACTTGACTTCACATTCCAATATGTCTGGCTCTAGATCAGTGATCACATCATGATTATCTGGGTCGTGACTCCAAGCCACACCCATTTTATCCCTACTCTGATACTAGGTGTCAATTGCGTTTATTAACTGTTTGCTCCACAGAACTTTACTTCAACCCCACCTGCCTGGCCTGTAGGTGTATGTGTCTTTGATCCATGCACTACTGGATGAGGGAATACAAGAACTATGTTCCTCAAAAGCTTAAATGATGCACTGGCTCTGGTTGAGATTTATTCTTATCATATGGAAAGCATTTTCAGGAGAAGATATGAGAGCTGGCCAAAAAATGAGGTTTAAGCTTTTAGAAGTAAGTAAAGAAATATAAAATCCCTGATGATCTGGTGAAGAATGAAGCTGAATGCTTCTAAGGTACTCCAAGCTGTGCATGAAAAGCTTCAAGTGATCAGGAGGACAGTATTGTTAAGGTGTTGTGAATGAGAGCCCTCTAGAATCTTCCTTATCAATTTCCTTTAAACAGTTCCTTCTTTCTTGCCTCAGTATGAAGTGTCCATTCTGATATTTTTAGAAATTTTTCTTCCCTTGAATGGTTACCCCAACAGGCCCTTTTGGAAAAAAAAAATTGTACATTTAAAAGTTTTATGTAATTACAACCTGAGGTCCACTAGCACTGAGAGGAGCTTTATAGTTAGAACTCCTTGCGGTTTGAACAGAAAAATCCTGCGGTTCACTGCTTGTCTGATACTTCAATTATTGGCTGTAATCACATAGTAAAGCAGATATTGATTTCTTAGGTATTCAAATTATACCCCGAAGTGCAAGCAGCAGTAAAAGGTTTTTTCTTTCTCATTTTGAATGATATACAATTTTATGTAATGGGCTTGTTCTCATGTATGGGTATATTTTTAAAGCTATATTATAAAACCCTCTCGTGTGGATAATTTTTAGACATATTTAGACTTTTTTCTTGTAAGGGGTGTTCTTTTCATTGGCATATAAAAAGAAAGGTACATTATGATTAGAATATTGGGACATTCATGAAAGTAAACAATTACTTTTTTTTTCCTTACAATAAAAGCGGTCTCTGTAAATTTATTTTCATTTTTTTGTGATTTATAAAAGAGGTGTGATTATAGAATCTCCAGGAACATATAAAATGTAAAAATAGTATTAGCAAATGAAAAAAACCTTTTTATTGAAATATTTTCTTTTTCAATATACCATGGACATCTCAGGGAAAGATACTTAGTGCTGTGCCTTTTTGAAATGATTGATTATATTAGTTTCCATTCAAAATCAATGATCAAATATTTCTATAAACAATTCATTCCTTGAAACAAAAAAAAACATTGTGACTATCCATTCACAAATTCAGCCCTGATTCTTTCTGCCAAAGCAACTATATTCCTTTTCCATCTGTTTCCAAAGCTGAGGAAGAGAAATGATGCTCATAAGATACAGGAAGGAAACATTTTCCAGTTGTTCTTAGAGTCAGATAGTTGGTTTTAGTTAGAATACACAAGCTACACCAAGGGAGAATGAAACTGGTTCATCTAACAAGTCAGAACTTTATGGAATGGGCTATTCTTCTCTTCTAGGCAGAGTTTTGGTGAAATCTTTGGCACTTTTAGATTATTGCCTTACACAGAAATGAATCTCCTACCTTTTTGTTCTCCCGCAAGTAAATTAAACACTGTGAGAAATCTGTAATTAGTTATTTAAAATTTGTCTCATTTATCTAACAGCCATAGTTTTAAAGGAAAAGAACATGTTCTTGGTTGGATTTTTAACAGTTAAATTTTGTGTTTTTTTTTTTTTTTAAGCTTTCCTCAGTCCATCAGAGAATTTATTTATTTATGAGGTAAACTTGGTATGTAACATAAGTTTTGGGTATAGAATATTATAACTCAATTTCTGTATGCTACAAAGTGATAACTACCATAAGTCTATTATCACACATCACCATACAGTTGACTTCCTTTATCCATTTAACCCACCCCTCCACTGCTTTCCACTCTGGTAACCACCAGTTTGTTCTCTGTATCAATGAGTTTGTTTTTGTTTTGTTCTGTTAGGATTTAACATATAAATGAAATCATACAGTATGTTTCTTTATCCATCTTATGTCACAGACATAAATCCTCAAGTTTCATTAATGTTGTCACAAATGACAACCATATCTTCTTTATCCAGTCATCCATTGAAAGGTATCAAGGTTGTTTCCATATCTTAGTTATTATAAGTAATCCTGCATTGAACAAAGGGTTGCATATATCTTTTCTAATTAGTGTTTTCATATTCTTTGGGAAAAAAAAAACAGAAAAGGAAGCTAAATCATATAGCAATTGTATTCTTAATTTTATGAAGTATCTCCATACTAGTTTCCATAGTGGTTATGAAAATTTACACTTCCAACAACAATGTCCAAGGGTTCCCTTTTCTCCACATCCTTGCTAACACTTGACTATTTGTTGTCTTTTAGATAAAGCTATTCTAAAAGTTGTGTGGTGATATTTTGTGTGGTGATTATAAGGGAAATAATTTGTATTTCCCCTATAATTACTGATGTTGAACAACTTTTCATGTCCCAGTATATCTTCTTTGGAAAAATGTCTGTTTAGATACTGTGCTTGTTTTTAATCAGGTTGTGTTTTTTGTTGTTGAGCTGTATGAATTTTTATACCCTGATAGCTCAGTTGGTACAGAATCCGCCTGCAATGCAGGAGACCCCAGTTTAATTTCTGGGTTGGGAAGATCCCCTGAAGAAGGGATAGGCTACCCATTGCAGTATTCTTGGGCTTCCCTTGTGGCTCAGCTGGTAAAGAATCCGCCTGCAATGTGGGAGACCTGGCTCAATCCCGGGGTTGGGAAGATCCCCTGGAGAAGACAAAGGCTACCCACTCTAGTATACTGGCCTGGAGAATCCATGAAATATAGGAGTTACTAAGAGTCAGACACGACCGAGTGACTTTCACTTTCATATACAGATATACATATATATATATATGTGTGTGTGTGTGTGTGCACGTGTGTTTGTATAGGATGTTAACCCATTATAGGGTATATGGTTTGCAAATACTCTCTCTCAATTTGGTAGGTTTTTTTTTCGATTTTGCTAATGATTCCTTTGCTGTGTGGAAGCTTTCTGGCTTAATATAACCCTATTTGTTTATTTTTGCTTTTCTTTGCTTTTTCTGAAGAGACATATCCAGGAAAATATTGATAAGACTAAAGTCAGGGTGTATTGCTTAAGCTTTTCTTCTTTTTTTCCTAGGAGTATTATGATTTCAGGGCTTATAGGCAAGACTTTAATCCATTTTGAGTTAACTTTGTGTCTGGTATAGTACAGTGGCCTAGTTTCATTCATTTGCGTGGATCAGTCCAATTTTCCAAACACCATTTATTAAATAGCTTGTTCTTTCTTCATTGTATGTTTCTGGCTCCTTTGTCACAAATTAACTATCTATACATATGTGAGTTTATGAACTCTCTCTATTCTGTTCCATTGATCTGTATACCTGTTTTTATTGCAATAAAACACATTTTTGTTTTTGTTTTTTTTTACTACTATAGCTTTGTACTTCAGTTTGAAATCAGAGATTGTGATAACTTGTTTTATTCTTATTTTAAAATATTGCTTTGGCTATTTTGGTTCCATGCCACTTTTAGGATTATGTAGTCATAAATGTGTTGTGTTTGTGGGAGGAGGTAAGTTCAGAAGTTCCCTATATTGCCATCTTGAACTGCCTCCAAGAGTCATTTATTTAAAAAGTAGTCACAATCTTCATCTTCACATATTTTCCTATATATTTCACTGATAAGCAATCATGGACATTAAGATGATATTTTCATATTTTATTCTATTAAATATTTTAGACATAATCAATATAATTAAGGTTATTTCAAATAATGGTTTATATTACTTATAAAGATACTGAATACCAAATTAAATGTCATCTTCTTTTTATAAGTAATTGTTTGACATTTATCTTTCCAAAAGAGATTATTGACTCTTTATTAACATGTTGCCTGACAGCAATAATTTTTTTACTATCTATCATCTTAAAATTTTCTAGTTATGTAAAGCTCTTAATGATAAGCATTTCCTGAGAATACAATTTTCAGCAGTAGCTATTGAGAAATAATTCTATGGTTGGCTTGTACCATATTATTTTTTTGCTCAGTTTCAAAGGTCATTGAAAACATCAAGAAAATTATCTTTTGCACATTTGTTTACCACGTGCAATGCTGAGCATATGGTTTTCACACACATACACATTGCACACAAACTCAAGCATACAATGAAGTGAGGTGTGGTGTCTTACCGACCCAAGCCTAATTATAACTCAATCTATCTGTCTCTTTGACTATAAACTTATAAATTTTATTTAATAGATGCAATTAATGATAACCACACAAAGCATCTGGCAGCAGAAAGAACTGCTTTAGAATCCAGTTCTGACATACCTACTGTGTAGTCTTAAAGAGGGACTTAACTTTTTGAATACTGAAGTTTCATTTTCAATAAGATTATGATATCATTAGGCACGCTACCTAGTAGTTCTCAACATTTTTTAAAATCACAGGAGAACTCCCACTGATATTAGTATCTCTTTTAGCTTGCAACCTAAAGGCTTCAAAATTATTTTCAAAACAGTACCTGGTGACCAGACTATTAAAAAGTAAACAATAAATATTATTGGAATGACCAAATGAATTTTTTTAAAAATTGGCATGGATTGAACTGTGTCTCCCATGCGCACAGAAAAAGGCATATTCAAGCCTTAACACCTGGTGCTTGTGACTGTGACAGAGTTTAGAAATAAGCTTTTGCAGATGCAATCAAGGTAACGTGAGATCTCATCAGGTTACAGTGAGCCCTAAACCAATATGACTGGTATCCTTGTGAAGAAGAGAAGACACAAAGGCATAGGAGAACACTATACACATGTAGAATACTACATAATGAGATGCGAAGGGAGCACATGATGCGAAGACAGAGGCAGAGGTTGGATTGATGAGTTTGCAAACAAAGGAAGAACAAGGATTGCCAGCTACAACCCGAAGCAAGGAAGAGACAAGCAAAGATCTTCCCTTAGAGCTTTTGAAGAGAACATGATGTGTTGACACCGTAATTTGGGGTATCTAGTTTCCAGAAGTCTAAGAGAATACTTTCTATTCTTTCAATCACCCAGTTTAAGGCATCCCAAGGAAATGAATATGATTGGCCATATTTAATTACAATAAGATACTTTAAACCCATAATATAGATACGTATTTTTTACATTGTGCCAGATAGCATTCTTGTTGTTGTTTAGTCACTAAGTCATGTTAGACTCTTTGCAACCCCATGAACCATAGGCTGCCAGCCTCCTCTGTCCATGGGATTTCCCAGCAAGAATACTGGAGTGGGTTGACATTTCTTCTCTAGGGGATCTTCCCAACTCAAGGACTGAACATGAATCTCCTGCTTGGCAGGCAGATTCTTTGCCACTGAGCCACCAGGAAAGCTCAGGTATTCTTTGCTGCTGCTGCTACTGCTAAGTTGCTTCAGTCGTGTCCAACTCTGTGCGACCCCATAGATGGCAGCCCATGAGGCTCCCCCATCCCTGGGATTCTCCAGGCAAGAACACTGGAGTGGGTTGCCATTTCCTTCTCCAATGCATTAAAGTGAAAAGTGAAAGTGAAGTCGCTCAGTCGTGTCTGACTCTTAGCAACCCCATGGACTGCAGCCCACCAGGCTCCTCCATCCATGGGATTTTCCAGGCAAGAGTGCTGGAGTGGGGTGCCATTGTCTTCTCCACAGGTATCCTTTAGATATACACAAACGATTTCCAGGTGGTGCATTTGTAAAGAATCCGCCTGCCGATGCAAGAGATGCCCTGACAGAAGGAAATGACAACTCACTCCAGTATTCTTGCTCGGAAAATTCCATGGACAGAGGAGCCTGGTGTGCTATAGTCCATGGGGTCTCAAAGAGTCAGACATGGCTGAGCACACATACAAAATTTTAGTTGGTAATTTATATTACCGACTGAGACACAAGAGGTTAAGCAGTTTATCTACGTCCTTAGAGCCAAACTGTCAAAGTACAAGGTTAGGATCAGCTTATGAAAGTAAAGACAATAAGTTGCTATTACTGTTTCAGTAAAGGAAACACGCATACACGAAACTGAAATAGTCGGACCCCTGTCTCAATTGTTCAGAAGTTAAAGTGAACCTTAAGCATTCTTTAACTGTGTTTTCTTTCCCACATTAATTTAGTTTTCACAGTTCTTTATTTTTCTGCATTTCTTCTTCAATAGACAGAAAAATCCCATGATAACCATGTAGATGATATAGTACCCAGGTTATGTACTACCGTCCAAGCTGAAGCAGCTGTGCATGCTTGATATTGTCATTCACTTTATATTGTTTCAATTGGTGAACACATTAGTATCAAAAATGATCCTGAAGTGCTTGTTCTTTTATTTTCCTTTCTCTCCCCAGGATAGTTAACATCATAACCAGCCTAAGGCAGTATCTGACCTAAATATTAAATAAATCTACATTCCATATTATTTTCCTTAGAACTACTTTACAGGTGTTTGGTGGGTTTTTTTGTTATCTGTTTGGTATTGTTGTTTACTAGGGTATATTTTTGCCTGGAGGATCCCATGGACGGAGAAGCCTAGGTTACAGTCCACAGGGTCACAAAGGGTCGGACATGACTGAGTGACTTCACTTTAGGGCATTTTTGCATAAAGAAGATAACAGTACTGACAAGCTTCTCTTTCCCACATTTCATATGTACAATTAATTTAAGAATTGGAATTGTCTCATCTACTATAAATGGATGCATATTTTATCAATATCCTTGGCAGTAAGATACTGCTGCTGCTAAGTCACTTCAGTCGTATCTGATTCTGTGCGACCCCCATAGATGGCAGCCCACCAGGCTCCTCTATCCCTGGGATTCTCCAGGCAAGAACACTTGAATGAGTTCCCATTTCCTTCTCCAATGCATGAAAGGGAAAAGTGAAAGTGAAGTCGCTCAGTCGTGTCTCACCCTCAGCGACCCCATGGACTGCAGCCTTCCAGGCTCCTCTGTCCATGGGATTTTCCAGGCAAGAGTACTGGAGTGAGGTGCCATTGCCTTCTCCGAGTAAAATACTGGGAGCACCCAAATTCCTCTGGGAAAGTGTTAGTGCTAATACAATTATCCGTTGCATATGTGTATTGTGACTATTATTACTTGTTCAGCACTTAATACAGTCAGGCACACACCTGAAACTCAGTACTCTTCTATCAAGTGAAATAATAGATTTGATATAACAAAAGATGCTATAAAATTTAAAAAATGTAAAATGTTCAGTGTTTCCCTGGTGGCTCAGCTGGTAAAGAATCCGTTTGCCATGTGAGAGACCTGGGTTTGGTCCCTGGGTTGGGAAGATCCCCTGGAGAAGGAAATGGCTACCCACTCCAGTCTTCTGGCCTGGAGAATTCCATGGACGGTATAATCCATGGGGTCACCAAGAGTTGGGCAAGACTGAGCAACTTCCACTCTCACAAAATGTTTGGTTCTAAGGAAAATAATAGGGAATGCAGATTTACTTAATATTGACAGTGACAATGGCAAATTGGAGGAATTCATCCCATGAAGAGGGTTACCCTCACCCATCTATCTTTATAATACTTTCTAACTATTGTGGGATATTGTTTTCTGTTGTGTTGATGGTAAGAGAATCAAACTAAAAGAGAGCAAAAGTGGGGCAATACATAAAATAACAAAATATATATATATATAAAATAGGGCAAAATCTGTTGAAAATGAATTTTTGCTTTATCTATTAAAGTCCCAAATTGTTCATATAAAACAGAGTGCTAAGAATCTATCAAGAAAAAATAATCTACATAAGATTCAGCCTCTATTTTCTTCATGTTAACTCAGAAATTCGATGAGTTATAACTAGTGGAGAGGGGATATCCTGAAACATAAGCACCTCTTTCTTACTAGTACTTCTTTGGTAGAGAATTGTTTTTTTGTGGAACTTAAATAATGTTTAGTTAGTTAAATTAAAAGCTCATTTTTAATATGTTATGGCAACACAATTATTTATGACATTTCAGAAATGTTATTTTATTGCTGATAAGACTGGCAGAACAGAAGATGTGTCTTCAGATCTTACTGGATTTGGCAATGAAGAATGGGCATTTCACTTCTGATACTTAATTAGGATAACTGCTACCTTCAGCAGCATGAAAGCAGTTAAGATATGTAGTACCAACAGCAGTTAAGATCTCTGGGATTGTTTAGAAATCAAAGATAAGCATTAGACTTTTCAGTTAATCAAACTCAAATGATGTATACTGCAAATAAATCACAAGGTAAGCGAGTACACTGCTGGTCTTAAACTAATACATGTAGAAGTAAACTTTAGGAGAATTTGGCAGTATAGCTCTAAATGGCAACTTCCTTGGTTGATACATTGAAATTATTCTTGAATGACTATATGCTGGTCCATAAAACAGTGAAGCCCAAAATGAGTTAAATGCAAGAAATAAAATATCTTGCGTTTTACTTGTGTTCTGCTGCATGTTTTGATTTTGAAACTAGGATAAATCATATTGTAACTTGTTCTTAAATGAATTCTTAAAAGGTCAACCATCAATTGTTAGTGTTAAACAATTATTAAATTGCTGTCAAACATTTGGAAATATTTATAAAATATGAAATAAAATTTTACATACATAGACCTCTGACTTAAAACAGAAATATAAAAATATGTGAATATAACAGAATCAAATTTTATTGTCTTTAATAAATTTCTGAGGGGAATTCACCTCACTGAGTTTTATAATAGAAGATAGTCCATTATAGCTAATCCCTCCAATTCCAGTTCAGTCGCTCAGTTGTGTCCGACTCTTTGCACCCCATGAATCGCAGCACACCAGGCCTCCCTGTCCATCACCAACTTCCAGAGTTCACTCAAATGTCCATCGAGTTGACGATGCCCATCCAGTCATCTTATCCTCGGGTGTCCCTTACTCCTACTGCCCCCAGTCCCTCCCAGCATCAGAGTCTTTTCCATTGAGTCCACACTTTTCATCAGGTGGCCAAAGTATTGGAGTTTCAGCTTTAGCATTAGTCCTTCCAATTAACACCTAGGACTGATCTCCTTTACAATGGACTGGTTGGGTCTCCTTGAAGTCCAAGGGACTCTCAAGAGTCTTCTCCAATACCATAGTTCAAAAGCATCAATTTTTCACTGCTCAGCTTTCTTCACAGTCCATTCTCACATCCATATATGACCATTGGAAAAACCATAGCCTTGACTAGATGGACCTTAGTTGGCAAAGTAATGTCTCTGCTTTTGAATATGCTATCTAGGTTGGTCATAACTTTCCTTCCAAGGAGTAAGCGTCTTTTAATTTCATGGCTGCAGTCACCATCTGTAGTGATTTTGGAGCCCCAAAAAATAAAGTTTGACACTGTTTCCACCGTTTCCCATCTATTTCCCATGAAGTGATAGGACCAGATGCCATGATCTTAGTGTTTTGAATTTTGAGCTTTAAGCCAACTTTTTCAGTCTCCTCTTTCACTTTCATCAAGAGGCTTTTTAGTTCCTCTTCACTGTCTGCCATAAGGGTGGTGTCATCTGCATATCTGAGGTTGTTGATATTTCTCTTGGCAATCTTTATTCCAGCTTGTGCTTCTTCCAGCCCAGTGTATCTCATGATGTACTCTGCATATACGTTAAATAAGCAGGGTGATAATATACAGCCTTGACGTACTCCTTTTCCTATTTGGAACCAGTCTGTTGTTCTATATCCAGTTCTAACTGTTGCTTCCTGATCTGTATGCAGGCTTCTCACGAGGCAAGTCAGGCGGTCTGGTACTCCCATCTCTTTCAGAATTTTCCACAATTTATTGTTATCCACACAGTCACAGGCTAATCCCTAGACAAGTGCAGTTATCTTAATTCTTTAAGAAAAAATATAAAGGACAAATGCACGAAGAGAAAAGTCACTCAAATTCTCTCTCTCATTCTCTGTCTCTCAATCTGATCCTCATCTCTTTTCCTCTTCAAGTGTATCTCTTCTTTATAAACCTGAACTTCCAACTTCTTATAATACAAAATAAATAATATATTTTAAATGATTTCAAATAAGCTAAATGTCCTACTGTTTGGAAGTGGTTAAACAGGAGATGGCAAGAGTGAACATCAACATTTTAGGAATCAGTGAACCAAAATGGACTGAAACAAGTGAATTTAACTCAGATGACCATTATGTCTACTACTGTGGGTAAAAATCCCTTGAAAGAAATGGAGTAGCCATCATAGTCAACAAAAGAGTTCGAAATGCAGTACTTGGATACAACCACAAAAATTACAGAATGATCTCTGTTTATTTCCAAAACAACCATTTAATATCACAATAATCCAAGTCTATGCCCTAACCAGAAATGCTGAAGTTGAGTGGTTCCATGAAGACCTAGAAGACCTTCTAGAACTAACACACAAAAAAGATGTTGTTTTCATTATATGGGACTGGAATGCAAAAGTAGGAAGTCAAGAAATACCTGGAGTAACAGGCAAATTTAGCCTTGGAGTACAGAATGAAGCAGGGCAAAGGCTATTAGAGTTTTTCCAGGAGAACACACTGATCATAGCATGAACCCTCTTCCAGTAGCACAAGAGAAGACTCTACACATGGATATCACAAGATGATCAATACTGAAATCAGATTGATTATTTTCTTTGCAGCCAAAGATGGAGAAACTCTATACAGTCAGTAAAAACAAGTCTGGGAGCTGACTGTGGTCAGATCATTAACTCCTTATTGCCAAATTCAGGCTTAAATTGAAGAAAGTAGGGAAAACCACTAGACCATTCATGTATGACCTAAATGAAATCCCTTATGATTATACAGTGGAAGTGATAAATAGATTCAAGGGATTAGATATGATAGGGTGCCTGAAGAAATATGGACAGAGGTTCATGACATTGTACAGGAGGCAGTGATCAAGACCATCCCTAAGAAAAAGAAATGCAAAAAGACAAAATGGTTGTCTGAGGAGCCCTCACAAATAGCTGTGAAAAGAAGAGAAGCAAAAGGCAAAGGAGAAAAGGAAATATATACCCATTTGAATAAAGAGTTCTAAAGAATAGCAAGGAGAGATAAGAAAGCCTTTCGTCAGTGATCGATGCAAGGAAATAGAGGAAAACAATAGAATTGAAAAGACTAGAGATCTCTTCAAGAAAGTTAGAGATACCAAGTGAATATTTCATGCAAAGATGGGTAAAATAAAGGAAAGAAATAATATGGACCTAACAATAGTAGAAGATATTAAGAAGAGGTGGCAAGAGTACACAGAATAACTATACAAAAAAATTATCTTCATGATCAGATAATCATGATGATGTGATCACTCACCTAGAACCAGATATCCTGGAATGCAAAGGCAAGTGGTCTTTAGGAAGCATCACTACAAACAAAGCTAGTGGAGGTGATGGAATTCCGGTTGAGCTATTTCAAATCCTGAAAGATGCTGCTGTGAAAGTGCTGCACTCAATATGCCAGCAAATTTGGAAAACTCAGCAGTAGCCACAAGACTGGAAAAGGTCGATTTTTATTCCAATCCCAAAGAAATGCAATGCCAAAGAATGTTCAAACTACTGCACAATTACACTCATCTCACACACTAGCAAAGTAATGCTCAAAATTCTCCAAATCAGGCTTCAACAGTATGTGAACCATGAACTTCCAGATGATTAAACTGGATTTTAAAAAGGCAGAGGAACGATAGACCAAATTTCCAACATCCACTGGATCATCGAAAAAGCAAGAGAGTTCCAAAAAAATAAATATTTCTGCTTTATTGACTATGCCTAAGCTTTTGACTGTGTAGATCACAACAAACTGTGGAAAGTTCTTAAAGTGATGGGAATACCAGACCACCTGACCTGCCTCCTGAGAAATCTGTATGCAGGTCAAGAAGCAACAGCTAGAACAGGACATGGAACAACAAATTGGTTCCAAATCAGGAAAGGAGTACATCAAGGCTGTATATTTTCACCCTGCTTATTTAACTTATATGCAGAGTACATCATGAGAAATGCTGGACTGGATGAAGCACAAGCTGGAATCAAGATTGCTGGGAGAAACATCAATAACCTCAGATAAGCAGATGACACCATAGTTATGGTAGAAAGCAAAGAAGAACTAAAGAGTCTCTTGATGAAAGTGAAAGAGGACAGTGATAAAGTTGACTTAAAATTCAACATTCAGAAAACTAAGATCATGGCATCTGGTCCCATCACTCACGGCAAATAGATGGGGAAACAGTGAAAGACTTTATTTTCTTGGGCTTCAAAATCACTGTAGTTGGTGGCTGTAGCCATGAAATTAAAAGACACTTGCTCCTTGGAAGGAAAGTTATGACCATCCTAGACAGCATATTAAAAAGCAGAGACATTGCTTTGCCAACAAAGGTCTGTCTAGTCAAGGCTATGGTTTTTCCAGTAGTCATGTATAGATGTGCTGCTGCTGCTGCTAAGTCACTTCAGTCATGTTGGACTTTGTGCTGCCCTATAGACAGCAGCCCACCAGGCTCATCGGTCACTGGGATTCTCCAGGCAAGAATACTGGAGTGGGTTGCCATTTTCTTCTCCAATTCATGTATGCATGCTGTGTAGCTTCGGCCATGTCTGGCTCTGTGTGACCCCATGGACAGCAGTCTACCAGGCTCTCTGTCCACAGTATTCTCCAGGCAAGAACACTGGAGTGAATTGCCATTTCCCTCTAGATGGATGTGAGAGTTGGACTATAAAGAAAGCTGAGCGCCAAAGAATTGATTCTTTTGAACTGTGGTGTTGGAGAAGACTCTTGAGAGTCCCTTGGACTGCAAGGAGATCCAACCAGTCAATCGTAAAGGAAATCAGTCCTGAATGTTCATTGGGAGGACTGATGCTGAAGCTGTAACTCCAGTACTTTGGTCACCTGACATAAAGAACTAACTCATTTGAAAAGACCCTGATGCTAGGAAAGATTAAAGGTGAGAGGAGAAGGGAGTGACAGAGGATGACATGGTTGGATGGCATCACTGACTCAATGGACATGAGTTTGAGTAAGCTCTGGGAGGTGGTGATGGAGAGGGAAGCTTGGTGTTCTGCAGTGCATGGGATTGCAATGAGTTGGACATGGCTGAGAGACTGAACTGACTCACTGACTAAATGTCCTACATTAGGTGACCATCTAAGTAAACAAGGAAAAATGTTCTCAATGAAAAATTATGTCCCTATTATAATTAATCACATTGAAAATTTTTGATATATAAATAATATTTCTATTATTATGATTTGAGAAAGTTGGCTTTTTATATATGTGATTTATTATTATTTTTAGTGTCCTAATTAATCTCTGACTATTGTGTGATTATGATTATCTTAATTTTTTAAAATATATATATATATAATAGGCTCTCCAGTAAGATCTACAACAGAATCTTAATAATGAATTTATGTGAACTATGGAGCTTAAAATGACTCTTTCCTATTCTTCTTTCTTTTCTCCTTTCTTTAAAGAAATATTATATACATATTTGTTTCAAGTGAATAATGTTTCAAGTAATAAATAATGTTAACATATTAATACAATTAATATATTAACATGTTAATAATATTAATATGCCTCAGGTGAATAAAGTATAATATAAATCAATATATTCTCTTTTATCCATATATATTATATAAAACTATTATAATATTTATACATATTATATACATTATTATTTACTATATACTACTTCTTAACAATATAAAAGTAGAGTTTTATATTAGTTTACATATCAATATACTTTGGAAGACTCACATAAATTTTAAGTAAGCAATATTAAGTTCTATTCTATAATATAGAAATACATTTTTAGTTATAATTAAAGAAGAATTCAAATTATGCCAGTGAATAACTCTAATAAACTTTTTATGTTTGAGTAGTTTTAGATTTATAGAAGCTTGCAAGGATAGTACCAAGAGTTCATATATAGCCAGCACAAAGTTTCCCATTATTAAAATCTTACACTTTTCACAATTAATGAATCAATATTGATACATTATTATTAACTGAAATACATACTTGATACAGATTCCCTTATTTTTTATCTAATATCCTTTTTCTGTTCCAAATTTCATTTAGAATACATTTCACTTAGTTTCCACATCACTGAATACTACTTTCAGTTGAAGCATTTTCTTAGACTTCCCTTGTTTTTCATGACTTTGATGGTTTTGAGAAACACTGGTTAGGTATTTTGTAAAATGTCTATCAGTTGGGATTTGTTTGATATGCTCCTTATGATTAGACGATTAGACTGGAAATTAATCTCATGTTTCATAATATGTATTGACAATACAGAGAAACATTCATTGAAATGTTAATTTATTTATTATCAGGAATACATCAAGTACATGGACTATCAGGTAATCCTCCTGAAGCATTATGAACTATTTTATATAAAATGACTAAATATGAAGCAGGGATTTTACTGTGCTTTGGAAAAATATATTCCTGAATTTTTAAAATATTTTGTTGTTCATGGTTAACTGCTTTTTCAGCAAAAAAAAAAAAAAAAAAAAAAAAAAAACGGTACCCAAGGTAAAATCAATATAATATGTTGGTCACTGGACTATTACAAATATTGTAGGACAGGCCAGCGTTGGGGAAATAAGAAACCTGGAGTCCAAAATGTAAAGTCATGGCATCCCTAGCATAATCCAGGTAAAATACTGACATCAGTGATCTAAAACAAAACAGATAATCCTTTCAAAAGAGAAGTCTCTGTGCCACCTTTAGAAATTCAGTTAAGCAGATCATCAGCTGGACATCTAGTTGAGTTGTCTGTTCCCAGAATGTGGAGACCAGTTTGCTACTTGTTTTTAGAACCCTGACTATGTAAAGGGAGCTAATCACTCTGAAAAAATGACATAGAATGATTTTCTGCCTCTGGAAATGTTGACAAGACATGACTTGAGAAAATGTATGCTATCATATCAAAATTAAAATAAAAACCATTATTCTTAAGTATAAGACAAAATTAGCAAAAACTGACCTAATTAACCATATATATTCCAGCCCTATTATCTTTATAGACAATATAGCTAATTATTTTAAAATTTCATAATTATATCATAGAAGCTTTTAAAAAATCATTTATATATTTTATTCCAAGTTTTGCATTTGTTTCAAATTTCAAAAATATTTAATTCCCTCTGGTGTTCATTTAGTGATTTACATAGGAGACATGCTGTGCAGTCAAAGCTAGTATTACAATTTTCATTTCTCTCCAATTAATTTTAAAACCTGAGACAGCAGCAAATTCATCAATCATGATGCTAGAATGATTTTTCAGGCTTACATATGCACATAAGAATAGCATTATGGAACTTTGAATCATTTTCCTTCAGTATAATTCTGAAGCAAATCATTAGTTTGCCATATTTTAAAATAGACTAGGACAAATGTATCAAAAGATAGAAAGGTTTGTTTTCTTTTTATAAGCTATAAAATTCTTATTTCTTGTTGTACAGCCCTACCAGTTAAACTATTAAAGCCAAATTACTAAATATGTTTATCATAAATATAAATCAGAGTGAGTATGAATGCTATTGGCACTACCTGTAGTAGGAAAATAGCAATATGACTTTGGGGAAGACTTCTGGCATGCAGTGCCTTCTCTATGAAATGAGAGTCATCAAGCCATCATCACTAGCTGATTAGACAGGAAGTGAACAACTGATCCAAACTGCATGTATCAATTTATTTCAATCAAAAAGTAAATATTCAAGCAATGACATCTCTGATAAAAATTTTAACTGAAAGCTATGTAAGACTATGTTTGAGGTACAAAGAAAATCTATCAGTATAGAGTTAGGAAAAAAGTAAACCCAAATAGAGAATCTGAGGGCAAATATTAACAAAAGCATGCTGTAAGTAAAGTGATTTACTCTAATATCCCAGGCGAATATGTGTTCCTTGAGTTTTAGATTCTCTTTTTGCCTGGCTTCCATGAGATGATTTTCTCAACTTTCAACTCACTTCTCTTTTTACTTAAAACACATGAGTGGTTTCTTGCTAGAAAATTGACACCAAATACATATTAAACCTTTTAATTAAATAATAAGGTATTGAACAGTTAACTAAAAGATATTTTCATATAGTTTTGCTCAACTTTTTAAGGTGATTTAGAATTATTGGTATTATTCTTGACTAGCATTCCAAAAAGTACAGAAATTGTCCATTGGTCATGGAATTACATTAAGATTAGAGCATCAAGGTACAGGTCTGTAGTCACCTATCTCTAAAATCTCTAGAATTGTCCCAGTCTCTATATGACACAGATACAAAATTTTCCATGAATTCTGTAAGCCATATGCCCTTAAAATAATACCTCCATTTATCTTATTTAAGCTATTTTGCATATTTTTTTCTTTCAACTAGAGGTGACTTAAGGCAAAAGACTAAGAAGTATTGATTATTTTTTTCTGTCATAACTTATTGTATGGTATTAAGAAAATTTTTAATTTATTATTAATCTCAGTTTTTATATTCATAACATGAAGATATAGTTTTGTATGAGGATTAAGTGAAGCACTGAAAACAAAGCACATAGCAAAGATCTGGTACTTAAAGATGCTGTGATATCATAGCTAGTATAAAAATAATATAATATGACTGACTATGAGGTCATTTATACAGAGAGGTGCCAACTGAGAAACAAAAGAGAAAAGAACAATTCTATAAATGGAATTAATATAACTTCATGAATGAGGATCATATACCTGTAAAAATTTAACTGATAAATGAAACTTTACTAGACAGAGAATGTAAGGAAGGGATTTCAAACTGAAGGAACTATATGTGTAGATGACTAGAACTGTAATACAAGTGATATATTATTTTAGCAGTTAAGAATTTGACACACTATGATGCAGTGATGTGCCTAGAGAAGGTTGGATCCCACATAGCAGGACTCCTTTCTGAGGCTGATTCTTCCATCTAACAAGTTTCCAGGTAAGATTTTATTATCAGGGAAGCTGGAGAAACCAGACAATAGTAACAATTACAAAAAGACCCGTCACTGTCCTATACTTGTTATGCAGGTAGTTTCTATCTCAAAAAAAAAAAAAAAAACAAAAAAACACTTCACTTTCCTTAAAAGTCATATAAAATTTGAGATACATGGGATTTTCTAAACTTCAGATTTTTAAGGTAAGTAATAGCAGGAAGCATTAATAATTACTTTTATTCTCCACTTTGACAACAAAGTTATATTTATTCCCTCTATAGCCAAGTGAAGGGAAGGAAGAATTTGCAAGTTGGTGGGTGAAGAGACTGATCAATCTTGCTTAAGTCACAATGTACTTTTTCACTATTAATTATACATAATATGTAAATATGACTCAAGACCAGTGATATATGTAATATTATCTCCATTGAACATTTTAACACACAGGATAATTACCTGAGAAGTAGTCAAGGATTGTGAAGATTTGAAAAGAACATTGTGCTTTTCTCTTATAAAAAGAAACAGAAAAATTAAACTTGAATTTTTTTTTCCTAAATAAAGCACCACTGCCTCCCTTTGCTTATAGTAATAATATTGTCAGTCCATTATTTAGAATTAGGAATGTATTTTCCATGTAAATAATTTTACATAGATTAATGTTTCTAAACCTTTCTAGGCTACTCCATAAAAGGTTACAGATCTCATATCACCAGTAAAATATTGAATATTAAAATAGAAGAACAACCTATTTTTAAATAAGAAACAAACCTGAAAATCTGACTATAAACTAGATTTTTACTTTTATGTTGGATGTTCATATTTAAGGAAAAGCAATTATAACTAAAAGAGGAAGAGAAGCATGATGAAGAGTTTAAAGGAGACTTTTAGACACTTTCAATGGCTTTTCTAGTTAATGGTTCTGGCACTTTATTGTGGTTAATCTCATTTTGAGTTTTAAATATACCTTTTTTTTTTTTTTGGTAGCACTTTTCATATACTTTACAACAATGAGAGGTAAGGAGGACCACTAGTCTCCACAGTAATTTTCCTGAAAAGGAAACTAAGAATTATTTTTTCTAATATAAATTTATTTATTTTAGTTGGAGGCTAATTACTTTACAATATTGTATTGGTTTTGCCATACATTGACATGAATCCACCATGGGTGTACACGTGTTCCGGATCCTGAATCCCCTTCCCATCTCCTTCCCCATACTATCCCTCTGGGTTATCCCAGTGCACCAGCCCCGAGTATCCTGTATCATGCATCGAACCTGGACTGGTGATTCGTTTGACATATGGTAATATACATGTTTCAGTGACATTCTCCCAAATCATCCGATGGAGTGTTACTCAGCCATTAAAAAGAATACATTTGAATCAGTTCTAATGAGGTGGATGAAACTGGAGCCTATTATACAGAGTGAAGTAAGCCAGAAAGAAAAACACCAATACAGAATTAATTTTTAAAGTGAGTAACAAAATTACTTTTCTTCTACCATTTTATTTATGATTTTTAAAAAAGTCCCCCAGTTTGTGTTTTTCCTTCTTTCCTTCCTTCTTTCCTTCTTCTCTCTCTCTCTTTCTTACTTTTCTTTTGTTGTTTTTGCTTTCTATTATAATTAAAAATAAAGGTGGATTTTTTTAACTTACCAAAGAGGATAATGATATTAACCAGCTGCATAAATTTTGAAAAGGTTGCATTCTACTTCTCACAACCATTTTCTTTATATTTTAAATGAGAAAATAGCATTTATCACTTAGACATATCATGAAGATTAAGTGAGATAATGTCTTAGCATTTCCATTGTCACAGAGATTCTTCTCAATAAATTTAGGATTTATTAATAGGCCTTTCTTTTTTCTACTCTGATATATTTTTTGCTAACTCCTTGTGATACTTCTGCGTGACAAACTAAAATTAACCATATTTCACTAAGTTTCTTAAAAAAGCAGAATTGTGCTTGCCCTAGAAAAACCAGTTGATACCTTAAAAATTTGGCTTTAGCATTTAAAAAAAATGATTTTCAAACACTACTGGCTAGGGGACGCTAGAGTGAAAAACCTTCTCTTTTAAAACCTTTATATTTATTTTTAAATACCCATATCTTTACAATTTTTAAAGGCTTCCCTGGCGGCTCAGAGGTTAAAGCGTCTGCCCGCAATGTGGGAGACCTGGGTTTGATCCCTGGGTTGGGAAGATCCCCTGGAGAAGGAAATGGCAACCCACTCCAGTATTCTTGCCTGGAGAATCCCATGGACGGAGGAGCCTGGTGGGCTACAGTCCATGGGGTTGCAAAGAGTCGGAAACGAATGAGTGACTTCACTTTACAATTTTTAAAATAATCAATGTGGAATATGAGCATTTTAACAACTGAAATGCTCTCTGTGCTTGTCCTCATTGGTGGACAATGTATCCAGTTATGTAAGAATTGTCATTGTTTTCACAGGGATGCTCACCCTGGAATTACAGGATGGCTGAGAAAGGAGCCTGGTGGGCTATATCCATGGGGTCGCAAAGAGTTGTGCATGACTAAGTGACTAACACTTTCATTTTTCAGACACATGATCCTGGGGACAGGGCAGATAAGATAGACAGTAATTTATGAGTCATGAATACTCACAGTTCAGGGGAGGACACTACTTGACACAGGGCCCCACAAGGTCTGCAATCAGGGACAGAATGAAAAACCAGGCACTGTGGAAGACAAATGCAGTAAAGGGTAAGTAAGGAGCCCAGTGGTTTCCTAGAGGATGTGATGGGCTTGTTTGGATCACTTTGTGGGCTAGCCTGAAACTGAAATTTGCTACTTAATGATAAGCAGTAATTTCACCTGGTCCATTTGACAAGGAGGTTTGTTTGGTTAAGGGGACGTTATGTGCAGAAACAGAGAGAAAACATTAAACTTTTGGTTAGGGCATTTGGGACTTTCTTGATTTCACCAATCAAGGCTGCACATAGCTCTGAAACAATGTCAGACATTACACTTAATGTGAGGAAAAGAAAGTCCAGGGATTAAAATGACAAATTTCCACCAATCTATGACTCTAAAACAGGGTTGCATAACTCAAAAATATTAGTACAGTTATCCTTAATATAGATAAAAATGGAAAGGAGGCATTTGTTGATATCAAACTGAAATCTATTGCCCTAATGGGTATTTCCCAGATTTAAGTCACCTCAATTAATTTTGATTGCAATTACTTTTAGTTTTTAAAATGTCATAAATTATTCTTTGAACAAAATTATTTTAAACTCAAAATAAGTGGCAAAGTTATACTATTTTAAGTCACTCATGCACATTATAGAAGTGCTTTACTAGTTTGAAAAGAATATATCAAAATTATCATTTTGTTCACTGTTCTTTCTATTGCTAGAGAATTAACAAGAATTTTTAGTATGTTTCTATCAATCAAATTAGCATGTTAAATAGATTATTTAAATACAAAGGATCATTTTTTGTTGTTTTAAAAAGATGATTTAGATGCACCTCTAGTGATTTGGGGTTAGTTTCAACCTCTTTGTACTTTCTCTTTCCAAAAACATATGCTAATAACTTCCCAGAAATATTATAAAGATAAACTGAAAAGCACTTTGCATAAATGAAATGGTATATAAATGCAAATTAATAGCACTAATGTATGTTATAATTATATATAGAATCTTCCAAAGTGAAGCAATGTCTTAAGTTAGGATACATTCCCTGGGGGAAGATAAGGATGAAAGAGTTCTTAAAAGGACACATAAAATGGTTAAAGTAGAATGAAACTTATGCATACACAAAAGGAAAGTATGGAAGCTAAGATTATTTAGCCTGGAAATGTGAAGAGATGGAGTGAATATAATTGAGTTATTTAAGATTTTTAAGGGTATAGTAAAAATTGATAAGATCCTCTTTTATACACTATTTCATAATACAAGGAGAGACCACTCGAAATAATGGAAGGTTAATTTAAAAGGAACAAAAAGAAATACTCAATTTTCATGCAGTATAAAGTCAAACCATGTAATTCAATACCTTAGGAGATTATAGATTAAAATACAGGAGCTATATTTTTAAAACAGGAAAAAGGAAGGACAGTTTTAGCCAAAGCAATTTTCCGTATTAGATGGAGGAAAATCAAAATGTATGTCCAATGTAATTAAAGCATGACCATGAGTTTTAGTAATATGGCTACTTCATTTCTCAGTTTATGCATAGAATTAGAATTGGGACAAGAAGTTTGTTAAATTTTTATTACTCTTGAATCATTTGTAATTTTATTTAAGAGGAAAAAATTACTGAACCTGTAGATATGTCTACGCCTCATCATCACCACACTCTTTATTCATCCTACATTCTTCTTGTCTCCTACTAATGACCTGGATTCTTTTCACTAATTTACAATTTCATCTCTGTACATGATTTATGCAGCCAATAAATTATTGATAGCACAGCTATAAAATCAAATATTTTATATTAAATTTTGAATTTTAAAACTTATTTGACACTGAAGAGCTGTGGGAATGAATTTAGTAAGCAGAAATTTTACCTTTATACTTTACAATATTTTGTGGTATTTTAATTATAAAAAATAATAAAATATCAATTTCAATATAAATATTTTGGAAAGGAGAATGCTTTTCAAGCATCTATGTACTTTAATAGAAAGCAAATTTCTGAGAAATAAACTATTACTATTTAAATGAGCTGAATGTTAAAAATTATTCCTTAATGCACATATTAAGGATGCATAGTAAGTTTGAATGAAATTTTAATTTAATGTGAATTTTTAATATTAATAAGTGTGACATTATTAACAGTTGATGTCATTTTATTCATTAATATTTCAGTGTTACAAAGAGTCAGACATGACTTAGCAACTAAACCGCAGCAACACTGCTTCTAAATTGTTTTGAAAATGCAGGTTATATTTTGAGGGGGGAAAACACTACAGTTTTACTAGAACAAATATTTGCTTTGTTAAAAAAAAATCAAGAGTCAAGTTCACTCTTTTGTTTTTCCTGCTAGAGAGACTGACATTTTTATTTGTTTTTTTTTAGATTCTTTCCTGGACAATACCCCAATGTTAGAGAATTATAGGTTCCAGGAACAGTCCAATAGACCTGTTTTAGTTGAAAGTTAATTTTAACAGATTAAGACTTAGTGACTAAAGATTTTGCTTAAATGAGACTTGAACAAATCGTCTATTGGGCAGATATTTAGCATTTCCAAACTCAGAGAATTCAAATCACAATGTCTGATAGCTGTGACTTTAAGTCATATCTGCCAATAGCTAAAGCCAAGATATGAGGAATATTAAGAAAAACTGGTTGAACATATTGTGCCTAAATTGTGAGAAATGCGAGAAGTTAAGACCAACTGATAGAAGTGGTGCATGCGTGCTCAGTTGCTCAGTCTTGTCTGACTCTTTAAGACCCCATGACTGTAGCCTACCAGATTCCTCTGTCCATGGAATTTTCCAGGAAGAATACTAGGGTATGTTACCATTTCCCCCTCCAGAGGACCTTCCCAACCCAGGGATCAAATCCGTGTCTCCTGCACTGGCAGGTGTATTATTTACCACTGTACCACCTGGGAAGCCTGATAGAAGTGGTATGCATTATGAGAGGCAGGATATAAGGTACTTGTTTTACTTTTTTGTTGTGTTTGCATGCAATTAGTGCATGTTTTAATCATTATTACATATTTGAGATAAATTTATTTTCAAGTTAGGAAAAAAACAGTCTCATGAGAAAAATTTGTAAAAGTGTGGCTATATAATCCATTTTCAAAATTAAACAATTTTCTAATGTAGTTTAAGGAAGCCCTAGCTGTGAATATGTGCTTCAATTGAGAGCTAAATTTTAATACAATGAGGTTATGAAAGAGATTTCTATTTCCCAAAGCATTCCCTTACATATTGAAATTTAATTGCTCCCCCCATAAAATTGTTAATGTCATTGTATTATGATTTAATATCAACTTATGGTTGCCTTTGCCTTGTAGTGATGTGAAAGCTATTCAAATTCATTAACAATACTATTAGGATTTATACTTAGAAAAGAAATTATTTTAATTTAAGTAATTTTCATTCTGGCCATTTTTTTTTCTTTTAAGAAAATTATGATCAAGTCTAGAGAAAATTAAAAATGATTTAATTGATGCTGCCTTAAAATCAGGACATGGTGAATATATATCTCTTTGGTAAAATGAATCAATTTTGTTTTTGAATAATCAGGATTTTTAATTGGATATTCATATTATATTTTTAAGATAACATGAAGAATTTACTAGGTAAATTGTTTCAATGTAGCAAATTTTGAGACAGCATTTACAGATCAGAAAACTAAGACTTGGAGAGAATAATAATAACAACTGTTCACTTTTTCAAAAAAAGTCCCATTATTTTCATCTTACATATTTTTATTTGAATTAGGAAGTAAGGCTGATACAAATATGGAGCTTGTAGAAACAGATTATTGGTGGGGATACTAATGGCAACCTGGGACTACAGACATAAGTTAAAATGACAAATCATTATTGACTGCTATATAAAATGAGAGAGTCATTAGCAATTATAAATCTAATTAAGCAGCCATTGATTGTCTATATATCCTGGGACTGAAGAGATTTCTGATATTACATGTTAAAAGTTTCTTAATTTTTAAGGTTTTCTTGGTAATTTAAGAGATGCAATATAAAGTAAAAAAAGTGAGAAATGGTGTAAAAAAAATTGCACTGGATGTTGTTAGATAAGAAAGTAAGTCTTTACTCAAGACTGTTGAAGTAATGGAGAGAGACTGAACCCTATCCCCTAAAACTCAAGGCAGGAAGAGTGACCTAGTGGGAAAGTTCTAGAGGACATTAGGGCAGAGTTTGGAGGGTATAAGGTCATCTGTTTGCCACCCGAAGTTTATCAAAGTTAGGCTCCTTTCTGCTTAAGGGAGACTGGGAATTGGGAATCTTTCTTTCTTTTTTACTATATTCCAAAGGTATGACTCCCTTAAGAAAGGTACCCTTGGGTTTTGAAACTGACTAGAGGCTGGGAGAAAATGTACATCTCAAAGGGTGAAGAAAATTTTTACAATTGCAAGTTTTCTAAAGTAAATGCTCTGAGAAAGGGAAGTCTGAGGTAGATGGGGGGAAAAAGCTGTCTAAAACGTGGTCAGTCTGAAGGCTCTCTTTATCATAACAAATTTCTTTATTAGTTTGCTATATTTCAGTAACTATAAGAGAATATATGAATATAGGGTTATAAAAATAGCTTTGTAGTTGTGGTTCCACAAAAGCACATGAAGTAGGGTGGGTTTAAAATGTTTGAACCCATTCTCTAGATCTCTTAAGTCACATGTTATCTTGAACAGTGGATTTTAGTAAATCCAAGATTCACATTCAGATAGACTATGAATTGTGTCTAACAGAGAGGAAAAATATAATCCACTATTATATATTTAACATATGTAAAATATTATTGATATTCTTTTATTTACATTCCTGCTATTAAGGTTATTGCTGGTATGTTTATTCATGGTAAATTTTTAAGTGAGTTCTTTAGTTCACTCATGCTTTTATTATCAAAAGTTTTCTACTGACTATACAGCGTAAGCTAAACATCTAATTGGGAAGAGACTACTGTATTTCTAGTCTATGTTGATTTCTCTATTTCTTAATCTCTTGTGTTAATGATGTGTCATTTTATTTATGAAACATTACAGTTTGCCAAAATGGTTCATTAACATTTTGTTTTGTTTTCACAAATTAACCAAATTATCTTCGTTTTATAACTATTGGGAATCACAAAATGTTATCAAAAGACCATCTGCATTAGAATTACCAGCAGTCTTTGCTAAAAACTCATTTCCTTGATCACCTCTCCATACTCACTGCATCAGAATCTCTTTCAGAATCTCAGATACAACTCAGAAATTTGTAGAACTCCTTGGACTGATGTTTGAGGAAAGAAAGAAAGCTAGATAGATAGATAAAAAGAAAAGAAAACATGTGAAATATAGATGTGAAAATGAGAAAGATAAAATAGATGAGATGAGAAATTTGCACAGTAGTGATAGTACTACAATAGTAAATGTACATAATGAATATATATGTGTGTATTAATATATATACATATGTATTAAAGAAAGTATCATATTATAGTATTATAAATAGTTTTGTTATTTAAAACTTATTAGAATTTGAATTAATTTTAAGATTCAGTTCAAGTATGTCTTGCATATCTATTATGACCCAAGTACTAGGCTATATTCCCGTAATGCAAAGAGTAATATAATAGAGAAATAAATTTGATTATTTTTATCAAAAAATAAACATGATTCATAAAATAGTAAACTAATAGTGTTTAACTTCTATGGATTGTTTTAACAAAACATGTATGCCTAAGCTACATTTGGTATTCATGTAATTCAATAAGAAGAAAGGATGTTAGGCTTTGATTGAAGTTCCATAAATTCATTTCAATTTTTTTAGCTGGTGTTTCCCAGACTACCAATGGTGACATGTGAGATAGTTTTACATCAAAAATGATGAAAATTTTTATTTTTGTTTTATATACTTAAATATATACTTTATACTTTTGTTTTTTATACTGATGTTGAAGCAGAAACTCCAATACTTTGGCCACTTGGTGCAAAGGGCTGACTCATTGGAAAAGATCCTGATGCTGGGAAAGATTGAGGGCAGGAGGAGAAGGGGATGACAGAGTTTGGATGGCATCACCGACTCAATGGACATGGGTTTGGGTGGACTCCGGGAGTTGGTGATGGACAGGGAGTCCTGGCGTGCTGTGGTTCATGGAATGGCAAAGAGTCGGACATGACTGAGATACTGAACTGAACTGAAATGTAAACATTAGAAACATATAACATAAAACATAAAAGAAAATAAAAGCTATGATCTTAGGAGTATTTTTTGCTTAGAAGGAAGCTTTTGTGGAAAGTGTTTTAGTATTCAAGCATGTGTGACTGCCTGCATTACAGACCTGATACTTAGGTGTATCTATGTCAACTTCAAAAATGCAACAACTTAATCTTTTCCCACAAGTATTCAGCTATTAATACCTGGGTAGCAGAAACAAGAGGGGACCTCCATTACATTTGTGTGTCTGAATATCTATAACACAGCTGTGTTCTTTAGTATTATATATAAAAATAAGATTTCTTGTAATACACGGATATAAGGAAAAATATGATGGGCAAAAATTTGGTAAGCAATATATTTGGCATCTAATAGAAGTCTACCTTAAGTAATGGGGTCAAAAACAGAATGTATAAAATGCTGTAGTCATTTTAAATCTTATGTGTTATTGGACAAGAGACTCAAAAAGGCAAGAATTAACATATCCCTATAGCACTAAAAGAGAACAAAAAGTTTACAAAAGTTCAACAGACAGAAATATGTGAATTACTGTGGAGGTGTCATTAAAAAGTAAGTAATCATTTATTTTTTACTTCTCTATTACAAAACCCTAAGAGAACAAAAGTAGAATTTGAAAAATGACATTTAAATAATTTTAAAACATTAATAAAGTAATATGCCAATCAAAATGAAACAGTGACACAGAGACTCTTCCAGGTAAAGTGACTTAGAGAATTGTAGATGAGTATGAAAGGAGGATTGAGAGCAACTTTGAGAATTAATGCAGGATTGCTGCATTCCCTGGGATATTTACATGAATTCAGGAAGAAATAGAGAGAGAAGTAAAATTCACTTAAAAGTTCAGAGATAGGTTTAATATTTAGTTGACTAAATTAAACTAATGTATTCAGCAAAATAATATGGTTAAGCAAGTCTGTGGAGCTTATAAAAAATCTATGGTGAAAACAGTGTTATGCAAAGTAATTTATCTTCACTTATGAATATATATTTACTTTTGTGAAACAATATCTTGAAACAAATATTTTAAACTAATTTTGTAAGACTTGTTTTACTTGTATCAATATTTAAAACTAAATGTTTTTTTTCATATGCATATGGGGAAACAGTGGAAACACTGTCAGACTTTATTTTGGGGGGCTCCAAAATCACTGCAGAAGGTGACTGCAGCCATGAAATTAAAGGGCGCTTACCCCTTGGAAGGAAAGTTGTGACCAACCTAGATAGCATATTCAAAATCAGAGACATTACTTTGTCAACAAAAGTCTGTCTAGTCAAGGCTATGTTTTTTCCAGTGGTTATGTATGGATATGAGAGTTGGACTGTGAAGAAAGCTGAGCACCAAAAATTGATGCTTTTGAACTGTGGTGTTGGAGAAGACTCTTGAGAGTCCCTTGGACTGCAAGGAGATCCAACCAGTCCATTCTAAAGGAGATCAGTCCTGGGTGTTCTTTTTTTTTTTTTTTTTTTTTTTAGTTTTTATTTTTTAAATTTTAAAATCTTTAATTCTTACATGCATTCCCAAACATGAACCCCGCTCCCACCTCCCTCCCCATAACATCTTTCTGGGTCATCCCCATGCACCAGCCCCAAGCATGCTGCATCCTGCGTCAGACATAGACTGGCGATTCAATTCACATAATAGTATACATGTTAGAATGTCATTCTCCCAAATCATCCCACCCTCTCCCTCTCCCTCTGAGTCCAAAAGTCCGTTATACACATCTGTGTCTCTTTCCCTGTCTTGCATACAGGGTCGTCATTGACATCTTCCTACATTCCATATATATGTGTTAGTATACTGTATTGGTGTTTTTCTTTCTGGCTTACTTCACTCTGTATAATAGGCTCCAGTTTCATCCATCTCATCAGAACTTTTTCAAATGAATTCTTTTTAACAGCTGAGTAATACTCCATTGTGTATATGTACCACAGCTTTCTTATCCATTCATCTGCTGATGGACATCTAGGTTGTTTCCATGTCCTGGCTATTATAAACAGTGCTGCGATGAACATTGGGGTACATGTGTCTCTTTCCATTCTGGTTTCCTCAGTGTGTATGCCCAGAAGTGGGATTGCTGGGTCATAAGGTAGTTCTATTTGCAATTTTTTAAGGAATCTCCACACTGTTCTCCATAGTGGCTGTACTAGTTTGCATTCCCACCAACAGTGTAGAAGGGTTCCCTTTTCTCCACACCCTCTCCAGCATTTATTGCTTGCAGATTTTTGGATCGCAGCCATTCTGACTGGTGTGAAGTGGTACCTCATTGTGGTTTTGATTTGCATTTCTCTAATAATGAGTGATGTTGAGCATCTTTTCATGTGTTTGTTAGCCATCCGTATGTCTTCTTTGGAGAAATGTCTATTTAGTTCTTTGGCCCATTTTTTGATAGGGTCGTTTATTTTTCTGGAGTTGAGCTGCAGAAGTTGCTTGTATATTTTTGAGATTAGTTGCTTGTCAGTTGCTTCATTTGCTATTATTTTCTCCCATTCAGAAGGCTGTCTTTTCACCTTGCTTATATTGGGTGTTCTTTAGAAGGAATGATGCTAAAGCTGAAACTCCAGTACTTTGGCCACCTCATGCGAAGAGTTGACTCATTGGAAAAGACTGTGATGCTGGGAGGGATTGGGGGCAGGAGGAGAAGGGGACAACAGAAGGATGAGATGGCTGGATGGCATCACTGACTCGATGGATGTGGGTTTGGGTGAACTCCAGGAGTTGGTGATGGACAGGGAGGCCTGGCATGCTACGATTCATGCGGTCGCAAAGAGTCAGACACGACTGAGAGACTGAACTGAACTGAGGACATAATTCTATAAAAGCAACAACCAAAAAATTAATGATTTTACTTTACATCAATAATTTTTGAGTGCTGAAGCATAAGATGTGAATTCCCTCTTACTAGTTTGCATAACTATAAACATGTAAGTGAATTATAAAATAAACTGGCAGTTTGGCATACCAATCTGAGCTACCAGGACTTCCCTGGTGGCTCAGATGATAAAGCGTCTGCCTACGATATGGGAGACCCGGGTTCGATCCCTGAGTCAGGAAGATCCTCTGGAGAAGAAAAGGGCAACCCACTCCAGTACTTTTGCCTGGAAACTCCCATGGATGGAAGAGCATGGTATGGGGTAGAGCAGTCCATGGGGTAGCAAAGAGTCAGACACGACTGAAGGACTTCACTCGCACTTTAAACAAGTGAAAGTCACTCAGTTGTGACCAACTCTTTGTGACTGTAGCACACCAGGCATCCCTGTCCATCACCAACTCCCAGGGTTTACCCAAACTCAGGTCCATTGAGTTGGTGATGCCATGCAACCATCTCATCCTCTGTCATCCCCTTCTTCTGCCTTCAATCTTTCCTGGCATCAGGGTCTTCACCAATGAGTCTGTTCTTCACATTAGGTGGCCAAAGTATTGGAGTTTAAACTTCAGCATCAGTCCTTCCAAAGAATATTGCGGACTGATTTCCTTTAGGATTGACCAGTTAGATCTCCTTTCAGTCCAAGGGACTCTCAAGAGTCTTCTCCAACATCATAGTTCAAAAGCATCAATTTTTTGGTGCTTAACATTCTTTATAGTCCAACTCTCTCATCCATACATGACTCCTGGAAAAACCATAGCCTTGACTAGATGGACTTTGTTGGCAAAGTAATGTCTCTGCTTTTTAGTATGCTGTCTAGGTGGCTCACAACTTTTCTTCCAAGGAGTAAGTGTCTTTTAATTTCATGGCTGCAGTCACCATCTGCAGTATTTTGGAGCCCCAAAAATGTCTGACACTGTTTCCACTGTTTCCCCATCTATTTACCATGAAGTGATAGGACGGATGCCATGATCTTAGTTTTCTGAATGTTGAGCTTTAAGCCAGATTTTTCACTCTCCTCTTTCACTTTCATCAAGAGGCTCTTTAGTTCTTCTTCACTTTCTGCAATAAGGGTGATGTCATCTGCATATCTGAGGTTATGGATATTTCTCCTGGCAGTCTTGATTCCATCTTGTGCTTCCTCCAGCCCAGCATTTCTCATGATGTACTCTGCATACAAGTTAAATAAGCAGGGTGACAATATAAAGCCTTGACATACTCCTTTCCCTTTTGGAACCAGTCTGTTGTTCCATGTCCAGTTCTAACTGTTGCTTCCTGACCTGCATACAGATTTCTCAAGAGACAGGTTGAGTGGTCTGGTATTACCATCTCTTGAAGAATTTTCCACAGTTTGTGGTGACCTACACAGTCAAAGGCTTTGGCATAGTCAATAAAGCAGAAATAGATGTTTTTCTGGAACTCTCTTGGCTTTTCCATAATCCAGTGGATGCTGGCAATTTGATCTCTGGTTCCTCTGCCTTTTTGAAACCACCTTGAACATCTGGAAGTTCACGGTTCATGTACTGCGAAGTCTATAGAGTACTATTGACTACTACATTACTCTACTATACACGTACTATAGAGTCCATGGAATTCTCCAGTCCAGAGTAATGGAATGGGTAGCCTTTCCCTTCTCCAAGGGATCTTCCCAACCCAGGGATCAAATCCAGGTCTCCCACATTGCAGACAGATTCTTTACCAGCTGAGCTACAACACACATTTTAAATAATACTCATAATTTTTTGTTTAATTTTATGCTTACATACAACTGTTTACTTTCACACTGTGTATATATGCAGTTAACTGCTCTAAAATTATTAATGATTTTTAAATCTTTAAGAGTAAATAGGTTTTATTATATTTAATTTTCAATTGATAGAATTAATGTGATGAATTTTTTTTTAAAAATCACCAGTTAGTGGGTAATCGTCATTAGCTTTTGACATGCAGTCTTCTAACCCATAATTTGCATGTACTTCAAATATCCATATTAGAGAACTGTTTGTAGAATATAATCCAGTTATAATATATACAAAGAGGACAATATCTGTAATTAAATTATGATCTAAGATGCTTATACACATAGTATTTAATTTAATAATATAGTTTACAGCCATTTTATTATTTTTCAACTTAATGTGTTCTTTCAATATTATTAGATAGAAAATAATGAGTAATGCATTTAAATGTAAAAAGAAAATGTTAAAATTTTTATTGTTGACATCATTAAAACAGAAATAAAAAATTAAATGTACGTATAAATCTGTGTTTACATGCATGTATTACAGATGTACGTATGTATATGTGCATGCAAACTCAAATCATGAGTGTGTATATATATTTGGATAACCAGGATTGATCTAGTAAAATGTTTAATCATTTATTTTAACCTATGGTCTTTAGACTTGTCTTTGAATCACTACATGTGAATATCAAATGCAAGTTTGCCTATATAACAGTTGGTATTCTGTTTATACTGATTATAAACAGATTGCAGTTCTTGAAAGATTATATGATAACTGAAATTAAAAAAAAAAAAATCCTCTCAAAGCCTCAAAAGTCATGTGAGTATATAACAGATACTTTGAGAAAATAAGTTTGCCTTGTTTGCAGATATTGTCAATGATATGAAGGCTAAATATTACATTTTATAAAAAAAATATCAATTTCATGCACCTGATCACATAGTTTGTGGCTGAGATAGTCTTTGAATGAGGAAATTAAAACTCTATGCCTGATTGTGTTACTTGCACTACAAAATGGTTTATGACAGAAAGCAGAGTTAAAATGAAACTTAGGTGAAAAAAATGTTCTGACATAGATGCCTAGCTCTCAGCTTTCATTCTTTGTGGGATTACAAAACTTTGGCCACTTTGGAAAACAATTTGGCAATTTCTTATAAGGTTAAACCGATGTCTATTGTATGATTTTAAAAAGTTTTTGCTCATGCAAAAACTTCTATACATATATTTATAGTAGCTTTCTTTATAATTGCTTTTGTTTTAGTTTAACTGGTGATTGGATAAAAAAAGTGGTATATCTATATAATAGAATTCTATTTAACTGTTAAAAGGAATAAACTGTTAATACATATAATTGGATAGATGAATCTACATGGCATTTTAATGAAAGTGGCCTCATTCAAAAAGCTAAATATTGAATGATTCCATTTATATAAATACAGTAGCTGCTTGTAATTGGGAGTGTGAGAGGGATTGATTATAAAATAGCAACACAAGCAAATTTCCTAGCGGTAGTAGAATTGTTGCTTATCTTGACTGTGGTGGAAGAGACGCACACCTCTGTGTGTGTCTTTGACCTTTATCAAAGGTCACTAAGATTTCTGGGGCTTCCCTGGTGGCTCAGATGGTAAAGAATCTGGCTGCAATGCAAGAAACCTGGGTTTGATCTCTGGGTTGGGAAGATAGCTGGAGGAGGAAATGGCTACCCATGCCAGTATTCTTGCCTGGAGAATCCATGGATAGAGGAGCCTGGAAGGCTATCAGTACATGGAATCACAAAGACTCAGGGCATGACTAAGTAACTTTCACTTTTCAATGCCTATCATCAATTTTTTTTTAAGATTAAAATAATTTTTATGCCTGGAAGCTAGCAGGAACTTTAAAAATACTTATTTTTTAATTATTCTAATGATGTTATTTATTTATTTGTTTGTTTATCATTTTTACTTTACAATATTGTATTGGTTTTGCAATACATCAACATAAATCTGCCACAGGTGTACATGTGCTCCCAATCCTGAACCCCCTCCCACCTCCCTCCACATATCATCCCTCTGGGTCATCCCAATGCAGCAGCCCCAAGCATCCTGTATACTGCATCGAACCTAGACTGGTGATTCATTTCTTATATGATATTATTCATGTTTGGGAATGCAAACTAGTAGAGCCACTATGGAGAACAGTGTGGAGATTCCTTAAAAACTGCAAATAGAACTGCCTTATGACCCAGCAATCCCACTGCTGGGCATACACACCAAGGAAACCAGAATTGAAAGAGACACGTATACCCCAATGTTCATCGCAGCACTGTTTATAATAGCCAGGACATGGAAGTAACCTAGATGTCCATCAGCAGATGAATGGATAAGAAAGGAGTGGTACATATACAGAATGGAGTATTACTCAGCCATTAAAAAGAATACATTTGAATCAGTTCTAATGAGGTGGATGAAACTGGAGCCTATTATACAGAGTGAAGTAAGCCAGAAAGAAAAATACCAATACAGCATACTAACAACGATAACCCTGTATGCAAGACAGCAAAAGAGACACAGATGTATAGAACAGACTTTTGGACTATGTGGGAGAGGGAGAGGGTGGGATGATTTGGTAGAATGGCATTGAAACATGTGTATTCTAATGATTTTAACTACTTATGTTATTAGCAATAATAACTGTGGAACTATTATTTTAAATTAGATTCCAAAATGAACAGACTAGTGTGAGCCACAGTGAAACTTCATTTTCTATAAATAATGAGAAATTATCTCAAAAGAAAATTTGCAGTTATTAGTACTTTAAACTACAAGCTATAAGAATTTTCTTAATATAGGGGAGAAATAAAAGCTGTTATTTTTTTTATATAATACATATCTTATATCTAGTACTTGTGGTATTTAAATACTCATGTAAACTTGGATTGTTGTTCAGTCATTAAGTCATGTCCAACTCTTTGCGACCCCGTGGACTGCAGCAAGACAGGCTTTCTTGTCCTTCACCATATCCCAGAGTTTGCTCAAACTCATGTCCATTGAGTTGATGATGCCATCCAACCATCTCATCCTCTGTGGTCCCCTTCTCCTTCTGCCGTTAATCTTTTCCATCATCATAGTCTTTTCCAATAAGTTGGCTCTTCCCATCAAGTAGCTAAATTATTAGAGCTACAATCTCAGCAACAGTCCTTCCAATGAATATTCAAGGTTGATTTCCATTAGCATCGACTTGTTTGATCCTCTTGCTGTCCAAGGGACTCCCCAAGAATCTTGTCCACACCACAGTTCAAAAGCATCAATTCCTTGGTGCTCAGCCTTTTTTGTCCATCTCTCACATCTGTACATGACTACTGGAAAAACCATAGTTTTGACTTCATGGACTTTTGTCAGCAAAGTGATGTCTCTTATTTTTAATACTCTGTCTACTTTTGTCATACCTTTTCTTTCAATGAGCAAGCATCTTTTAATTTCATAGCTGCAGTCACCATCTGCAGTGATTGTGGAGCCCAAGAAAATAGAGTCTGTCACTGTTTCCATTTCCCCCCCAATCTATTTGCCATGAAATGATGGAATCAAATGTCATGATCTTAGTTTTTTGAATGTTGAGTTTTAAGCCAGCTTTTTCACTCTCTCACTTTCATCAGGAGGCTCTTTACTTTCTATTCACTTTCTGCCATTAGGGTAGTTTCATCTGCATATCTGATATTGTTGATATTTTTCCTGGCATTCCTGATTTCAGCTTATGATTCATCCATCCCAGCATTTCACATGATGTACTCTACAGATAAATTAAATAAGCAGGGTAACCAGAAACAGTCTTGACATACTGCTTTCCCAGTTTTGAACCAGTCAGTTGTTTCATGTCCAGTTCTAACTGTTGCTTCTTGACCTGATACAGGTTTCTCAGGGGGCTGGTAAGGTGGTCCAGTATTCTCATCTCTTAAAGAATTTTTCACAGTTTGTTGTAATCCACACAGTCAAAGGCTTTAGTGTAGTCAGTGAAGCAGAAGTAGATTTTTTTTTTCTTTAATTCCCTTGCTTTTTCTGTGATCCAATGGATGTTGACCATTTGGCCTCTGGTTCCTCTGCCTTTTCTAAATCCAGCTTGAATATCTGGAAGTTCTTGGTTCACAGGCTGCTGAAGTCTAGCTTGAAGGATTTTGAGCATTACCTTACTAGCCTGAGAAATGACCACAATTGTCTGGTAGTTTGAACATCCTTTGGTATTGCCCTTCTTGGCAATTGGAATGAAAGCACATCTTTTCCAGTCCTGTGGCTGCTGCTGAGTTTCCAAATTTGTGGTATATTGAGTACAGCATTTTAACAGCATAGGTTTTATTATTATTATTATTTAGAATAGCTCAACTCTAATTATATCACCTACACTAGCTTTGATTGTAGTAATGCTTCTTAAGATACTAAGGCCCACTTGACTTCACACTCCAGATGTCTGGCTCTAGGTGAGTGATCATATCATTGTGGTTATCTGGGTCATTAAGACCTTTTTTTATACAGTTCTTCTGTGTATACATGCCCCCTGTTCTTAATCTCTTCTTCTTGTGTTAGGTCCTTACTGTTTCTGTCCTTTATTGTGGCCATCTTTGTATGAAATATTCCCTTTGTATCTCTAATTTTCTTGAAGAGATCTCTAGTCTAGTTACCATTCTATTGTTTTCATCTATTTCTTAAGTTTTCTTGCTATTCTTTTGAACTCTGCATTCAGACTCAGACAGACTGTGTTTTCAGTACAACGGTTTATGTTGACCAACCTGACATGTTACATTCTTTTATAGTAAAAGAACCAGTGTCTTACTAAGACTATTATTTGTTACTATTTTGTATCTGTGGTCATTCAGTCACTTTTTTCTAAAATACCTTTCTGCTAAATTTTATCAAAATAACAGAAAAAAATTGCATTTCTTAAAGAATCTAAAATGATAGAAAATGTGTTCAGTTCAGTCACTCAGTCAGGTCCAACTCTTTGTGACCCCACAAATCCCAGCACGCCAGGCCTCCCTGTCCATCACCAACTCCTGGAGTTCACTCAGACTCATGTCCATCGAGTCAGTGATGCCATCCAGCCATCTCATCCTCTGTCGTCCACTTCTCCTCCTGCCTCCAATGCCTCCCAGCATCAGAGTCTTTTCCAATGAGTCAATTCTTCACATGAGGTGGCCAATGTACTGGAGTTTCAGCTTTAGCATCATTCTTTCCAAAGAAATCCTAGGGCTGATCTCCTTCACAATGGACTGGTTAGATCTCCTTGCAGTCCAAGGGACTCTCAAGAGTCTTCTCCAACACCACAGTTCAAAAGCATCAATTCTTTGGCGTTCAACCTTCTTCACAGTCCAACTCTCACATCCATACATGACCACAGGAAAAACCATAGCCTTGACTAGACGGGCTTTAATTGGCAAAGTAATGTCTCTGCTTTTGAATACGCTATCTAGGTGTATCCACCAATTATTTATCATTTTTCTATAATAATTAACTCCCCAAAAAGTATATCATTGTTAATGAGATGGTAATATCTGTCCTTGTTTAAAAATTCACCTTCTGTTTCACGCCAGTCAGAATAGCTACAATCCAAAAATCTACAAGCAATAAATGCTGGAGAGGCTGTGGAGAAAAAGGAACCCTCTTACACTGTTGGTGGGAATGCAAACTAGTACAGCCACTATGGAGAACAGTGTGGAGATTCCTTAAAAAACTGCAAATAGAACTGCCTTATGACCCAGCAATCCCACTGCTGGGCATACACACCAAGGAAACCAGAATTGAAAAAGACACGTGTATCCCAATGTTCATCGCAGCACTGTTTATAATAGCCAGAACATGGGAGCAACCTAGATGTCCATCAGCAGATGAATGGATAAGAAAGCACAATGGAGTATTACTCAGCCATTAAAAAGAATTCATTTGAATCAGTTCTAATGAGGTGGATGAAACTGGAGCCAATTATAGAGAGTGAAGTAAGCCAGAAAGAAAAACACCAATACAGTATACTAATGCATATATATGGAATTTAGAAAGATGGCAATGATGACCCTGTATGCAAGACAGCAAAAGAGACACAGATGTATAGAACAGTCTTTTGGACTCTGTGGGAGGGGGAGATGGAGAGGGTGGGATGATTTGGGAGAATGGCATTGAAACGTATAATATATAAGAAACGAATTGCCAGTCTAAGTTCGATGCAGGATACAGGATGCTTGGGGCTGGTGCACTGGGATGACCCAGAGGGATTGTATGGGGAGGGAGGTGCAAGGGGGTTCAGGATTGGGAACACCTGTACGTACACCCATGGTGGATTCATGTTGATATATGGCAAAACCAATACAATATTTTAAAGTAATTAGCCTTCAATTAAAATAAATAAATTTAAATTAAAAAAATAAAAATAAAAATTTTTAAGGGAAAAATTCTAATTTTTTCCTTTAAAAATGTTAACACAAACTGTTTCTTTAGTCCTGCTGTCCTTCTGATACTCTATCATTTAGAATATATGCTTTTTTTTTTTTTTTTAGTTTTTTATTTTTTAAATTTTAAAATCTTTAATTCTTACATGCATTCCCAAACATGAACCCCTCCCACCTCCCACCCCATTAACATCTTTCTGGGTCATCCCATGCAACCATGTCCCCAAGCATGCTGCATCCTGCGTCAGACATAGACTGGCGATTCAATTCACATGATAGTATACATGTTAGAATGTCATTCTCCCAAATCATCCCACCTCTCCCTCTCCCTCTGTGTCCAAAAGTCCGTTATACACATGCTTTTTAAAATACAAAATAATAGTGAAAATTCAAGATACAGATTTAGTTTCTCTTTAGCTAAAGGATTCTGGAGGTTGAAAACCGAGGCTGTTAATGGAAGCTCCAGTGATATCAGGATCCAGCATCTTCCTGTTATTTGCTGTTAGTTTGTTTTTCAACCCCTTATCTGCCTTCCTAAGTGAGTGGTTTCCATTTTCAGCATCAGATTACACGTTTTAAGGGAAAACAAGGATTGTATATAAAAGGAAAAATAATAAGCAGTATATGTAAAAGGCAAAAATAATCTCTCAACTTTGATAATCCCTCTTATATAGCTAGTTCACTCAGTTTTCCTTCCATTCATTTACTCATCTTCCCTGGAAAGGAAGATGTAAAATATTATTTATTAACTGCTAAAATCATGTCATATTAGTTGTATTCACCCCTCTCAAAGTGGAACAAGTACAAGGTCATATCTTGTTACTCAATAAAGCACAATGTCTTTTAAACCTGGTGCTGGGTAGACCGTGATATCAGATACAAATGTGCCACCTTATATTTGCAATCCAGAAACTAAAGTTCCATTTATCTCCTCATAACACACTCATTCCACAATAGGAGATGAGAATAACCTCAAAAAACTCTGAGTTATTAAAGTGAAAAATGAAAGTGCCTAGCATTCACTAATTCTGAGCAATAATCAATCTTCCTTCTACAGAAATGGATAGAATCGATCCTTACTTGATTTCCATTAAGAAAGCATTCACAGAATATCATACTTACAGATGATTGAATCTGTTTCAAAATTCATGCTTAATTAATATATATTTGAAGAATAAATAAAGTATCTAAGTAGAAAAATATACTGGGGATTTTTGGTTTTGGGGGGACAGGAGGTAAAATTATACCATCTTTGGATTGTATACTGGCTAAGAATCAGGTTTTTAAAAATAAATAGCAGTCTGCTCTAATTAAATATTTATTATTAAGTGATAATTTATAGCACTTTTAGAATATGGATAAATTAGATTTAAACTTTCAGCTATAGAACATTTCTCTGATGATGTAGATAAAATCTTTCATGAAAGAAGTTAGGAGACAAAAGACTGAAATCAATTGTGTTATGTTTAAGGTATATAATGTTCTTTATTATTGTTACTAAAAATAATCTTTTATTTTGAGAGTTATAATTTGTCCTATATATATTTACATGAAAAGCATTAAACCATCCTTTATTTGGTGCAGAAAAATACTCAGAAATTCACTGATTATTAATGATTAGTACATTATGAATTTCAACTATCATATTTCCCTTTTGTTTAACCATAGTACTTCTCTTTTACATAATCACTGCCAAGTATGAAACCTAGTTTGCTGCATGTGCTCTAATAAATATTGTATTTTGGTAGTATTCTTGTAATATTCTTAATATTTTTGAGTTTCCTTTTTGTAGTTTTATCTTTGGGTCTCTCACTTCCCCTCTCCCAATCTTGTTTTAGCAAGAAGAAGCTCCATAAAACTGTCCACAAAACCATCAAGTGTTTGAAGATTTGAAAATATTTGCTAAACTGAACTGACAACAGTTACAGTTTTTCATTGATGAACACTCAGTAAGAGTGTAGACTCTTTAAAAGAATCCCCTCATTCTTTGAACTTTGTTTTTCATTTGAAGATTAGGTCACCTTCTATTGTTATTATTATAGGCTATTATTCATTGATATTCTGTTTTCCAGGCCCCACATGTCAGTTTCCTTAGACACTGTTTCTTATAGTTACAAGAATTAACATTGCTGTGCTGGTCTACTCTATATATGCTTCAGTTTGTCAATGTTTATCGTCAATTTTGTCACATAAACAAAGTGGCATACTTTAGGTGACAGAGATTTTTATAGTTAGGTATCACCTCTTAATCAATGGAAGAGAAGTATTATGTTCTATAATTGGAACACTGCAATACTTCACTTATCTGAGAGTCATCTATTTGGAAACCTCAAATATTCTCAGAAGACACAAAGACCAGAATGTCTCTGTAGGCTTGTTGGGGCAGCCGGGAATCCTGGCAGTCAGTCAGAGCAGATGGTGAAGACCAAGCCTTGGCAGAGTTAGATCCCAAGACAGTTGGATTTAAGAATGTAGAGATGGACTGAACACAAGTCAGATAGAAGCTGACCAGCTGAATGTATCAAAATGAACACAGACGAGGGCCACTAAGGGTAGTTCTGTGTAAGCTGCTATTACTGTTTTGTTCAATTTCACAATAATTACCTGATTCAAGGCAAGAAAAGTATATTTTCTCTCTTTTTTTTTTGATCAAGTCTTAAAGGACCCTGATATATTAGAGCGAAGTTGAATTCTACTCCTGAGAGACAATCAGTTTGGTTGTACAAGCATTTATTCCCAATTTTCCACTCAATTGACATGTGCACCTAGAAGTTAAGACTTGAGACTGTAATGAATACCAATATGTCCTCTGGTAGCATATGATAAAATAGTAAGTGCAATTCCTATGTTTAATACTCATATTTTAACCAAAATGACCCTTAAACACAAACCTGTATCTTCTAACTCTTAACTGAAGAAATAGGAAATGGTAGTCTTTTTCAAACTGGAAGGAAAACTAGCTGGTCTGGATTTGTCGTAGGATGATATGTAAGAGTGCAATCTTATGGATTCCTAAAGTTGTTTCAAGAATAATTTTCTTTAGATGATATTTTCCTTTCATACAGTATTAAGAATCTAGAATTTCTACTCTAAATTATTTTACTACAAGGTATTCAAGGAAAGTGAGCATAAATACAAATAGATAAATATCCAAGTCTAAAATTATGGCTTTATTATTCATCTCTAAACAAGCACGGTGGGGAAAAATAATAGAGAAGATACATATTAGTCTTGTCAACAAGACTGACTAGAACTCTTAGTGGCCCTAGAGATTTAGCCTGGATTTTGATGGTATTCTTATTGACAAAGAATTAAATGACCACAGGTTGGTCAAAATAAAGTTACATAGTACAGTCAATGTGGGTCAAGTTCTAAAATATGTTTAAAATTTTTAACATTCAGTTCAGTCCAGTCCAATTGCTCAGTCATATCCAACTCTTTGTGACCCCCATGGACTGCAGCACTCATGCACAGACCAAAAAGGGTAGTTACTTTAAGAATTTTTACATTCTATTTTAGGATGTTAGACAACAAGTACAACAAAACCAAGGGCAAATAAATGAGCAAGAACAATTTCATGTGAGCAAAATACTTGAAAAATAGGAATGAGTCAGGGAAGGCATCATCCAAGGAGCTAGATTTATGAGAGATAAGTGGCAACCCAACAGCATTATTATTTAGCCTCTCAGTAAATAGCAGATTATAAATTGTAAATGATGGACAAGTCAATTGGCTAATTGGAATAAGAGAAATGTTTGGGGCTCTATCTCCTGTAATCTCCACTTTGGTGATTGGTTGTTTTTATAATATACAAAACAAACTTTCAAAAGGGAAAGATAAAAATGCTTTTTGTTATCTCAGGTTTTCCTTCTCTTTTTTCTTACAGAAGCATTGATGACTTCCCGCTGTAAACAGAATCATGTGCAATTAGAATTTTTAGCTTCACTTTCTAAATCACTTTATTATTTAGTACTGGATGAAAATGGCATTATACAAACTGTATAAATAAAAACTAAATTAAATATTGTAATATAACCTACACGATAACAAAAAGTAACTATAAAATTTGTGCTCTCTTTCCAGAAAAAAATAAGGTTACTCATAATTTTATATGATTCCCAGTACCAAGGTAATTCTTTCAAAATACTGTAGTTTTGGTTGGATATAGTAGGCAATGGCACCCCACTCCAGTACTCTTGCCTGGAAAATCCCATGGATGAAGGAGCCTGGTGGGCTGCAGTCCATGGGGTCGCTAAGAGTCGGACTCGACTGAGCGACTTCACTTTCACTTTTCACTTTCATGCATTGGAGAAGGAAATGGCAACCCACTCCAGTGTTCTTGCCTGGAGAATCCCAGGGATGGGGGAGCCTGGTGGGCTGCCGTCTATGGGGTGGCACAGAGTCGGACATGACTGAAGTGACTTAACAGTAGCAGCATTGTCTTCAGATCAACTTAATTAGAGCTAGAAAACAAAGAGGCATTATTTTGGTATGATAATATATGAAGAAAAGTTACTGACATAAATCAACAAATGTATTGAGAAACACAAACTTGAAATTTTATTTGTTATTATTAATGAAGAATATTTACAAAAATTGGCAATACGTATACTATAATATAATAGCTTGTAAAATGCTATTGGATTTCCCTTCATCATAAAATTAAAATGATAACATTCTTTAAAAGCATACTCAGCAAATGATGAAGAATAATTGGTCAAAAACTCAATAATAATTTCTTTTTGTTCTAAATAAGAAACTATTTGATCATGTGGCCAATTTGTTCAATTTTGTATGAAATAGCTAACAATGTAGATAATAATCCTAATTTGCAGGAAGAGTAACTGATGATGTAATTACATTCCGATGCAGCATCTCTTTACACACACATCTCTTTACATACATAACTATTTTTTTAAAAAATTAAAATAATTATTCAAAATATCATATTTAGACCTTTTAATTTTGTCTGAAATATATTAATACCAAGAATTCAAGAAAAAGTATTTTACATCCCCACACTTTTATAGATATTATAAAAGACTTTAATGGATATTTTTATAGATATTATGAAAGATACTATAAAAGACAACTTTTTTGCTTTTAGAAGAAACTTCGTATTAAAATAAATATATGTGGAAGATATTAGAAAATATGAAGTATATATACACCTTATAGCTTTGTCTCATGACTGGGTTTCCTCTTTTTTTCAAGAAGGATTCTAACTTTTTTACCTGAAGCTTCATAATCTGTCATCATGGAAATAGTAACATATGCCAGCATCCCACAGCTTGTGTTCAATTTGCAAACAGTATGTGAAATTTTGTCAAATTCATGTGTTTCCAGCATGCTATTTTGTCATCGTCTTACAGGTTAAAATGCCACCACATCTACTGCTGCAGTTTTCCCAGCAGAAAACAGGTGTGTATTGATTACATCGTCAGCAGGGAAACAACAGTTTTGTCTCTTTTTACCATGCTATTATAATGTAAAATAGCAGCTAAGATATGGCAGCAAGCTGATAAGTAGTGAACTGAAGGTAAAGTTCTCAGGTGCTTGGGAATTTCCCAATGTGAATAGGCAGAAAGATTTGATTTTCCTCATTTAATGATAGCATTTTGCTTACTGTGTTTTTGAAGAGTCCACTTTTTTTTTACAAATATATATATTATACTGGAAAGCAATATAATATGTTATCAGTTGTCGGGGAAGGGGCATGGAATTACAGCCTATCTCCCCTCCCATAATTTTATTTATAAATATTATTTCTTCACTAAACATATTTCATTTGTAATCTATAAAGTGGATTAATAGAAATATAGCTTTTAAACAGAAACACTTAGGATGTATTCTAAGGGTAACAGGAATATGTATAGGTTGAATAGCCTAAATATTTTTGAAGTATCTTTCTTTTGTTACAATATGTAGTTCATTTTAAATTGTTTTCAACATCAACATGTAATTAATTTTGATTTATCAACTAATACATCCTTTACTAATGTGAAAGTTTTATTTTAGCTTATGATTTATTGATTATGACTGCCATTATATATATATAATGACTGTCTATTATGATCAGTTGCCAAGAAAATTAATTTTCTGGCAAAAGGTTAATTAGAAAATAACAAATTAGAAATTTACTACATTTAAAAATTATATCAGATATTAGGACAACGTAATAAATATTTTGTATATAGCAAAATAAATTTTAAAAACATGAACATTAACAAATCAACAAAATTGGAGAGGAATATTTATACAAATATAAACATGAAATAAAATAAATATGGGTTTTCTAGCCCATAAATTTGTGCATTGAATTTCTGTTGTGATTTGTAGTATTATATTTTAGCAAGATCAAATACAATTTTAGATACCTATACACAGTATTGTTGTGTCTTAGTGACATGGTCAAAATTTATTTAAACAGCTGTATATCTTAAAAAAAAAAAAAAACACCTTAGAAATGGATTCTTATTTGCTCAACTTGTATTTCTTGAGAACCAACTAAGCAGTAGAATCTGGGTTTACTCTGTGAATATAAACAATAAAGAAAACCAAACACTTTTTCTCTCTATAAATCATTGATAATCTAAACACAGACTCAGAAGTGAAAATCCCCAAACTGAGTATTAAATGGTTTAAAGGAGGTAAATATAAAATGGCATAGAAGCACATATTAAAGCCTCTCATGGAAATTAGTGAAGACATTTGTCTTGTTCAAATACATAACCTCGTCCTGACCTACTTTTTCCCGAATTTTTCAAACTAGCTTGCATTTTACATATTAATATTTTCACTCTTTATATTTAAAAAGTCGTTAAGCCTTGAGTCTACTATGAAGTTTAATCATGTATAATGTCTTACAAATGTTAGTGGCAGACTTAACAGCAGCATCAAAAATACTAGGGGTAGCAATCAAGAAAGCTACAGTATGTGTCATACATTGGAGCACTGTGTCCCAGGTACATCTTGACTATATGAAAACATCATCTCTCTCTCTCTTTTTTTTTAATGTATTTGTTTTTAATTGAAGGATAATTCCTTTACAATATTGTGTTGGTTTCTGCCATACAACAACATGAATCAACCATAGGTATACATATGTTCTCCCTCTTGAACCTCCCTCCCACCTCCTACTGCATCCCATCCTTCTAGGTGGTCATAGAGCCCCAGTTTGAGTACCCTGAGTCACACAGCAAATTTGTACTGGCTATTTATTTTACATATGGTAGTGTATATGTTTCCATGCTACTCTCTTCATTTAAGCATCACCTCTTTTGATTGTTATACAAACTTATGTAACGTGGAAGTGGAAACAATATATGAACCATTCAAGACCATATCTGAACTTATGCTAGAGAGATGACTCCTGGTGGTCTCTTAGATATTTCAGCATGGGAGCTGACTACCAGAGGAACCAACCATGTGATTAGAGAACACTCAGACTTTGACCCCACCCCACTCGAGAACTTCAAGGAGAAGACAGGGGCTGAAATTGAGTTCAGTCACAAATGGCAAATGATTTACTCATTTAATCATGCTCACATCATAGCAGGATCATAAAAAATGCTAAATGAAGGACTCCAGAGAGCTTAGGAATTGGGGAACAAAGTGAGTACACCCCATTGCTTATATTGTGCCCTGTGAATTGCTTAACTTGGCTGTTTCTGAGTTGTATCCTTTATAATAAACTAACAATAGTAAGCAAAGTCTCTTCCTAAGTTCTGAGAGCCATTCTAGAAAATTATAGAACTTGAGGAAGGGATCATGGGAACCATTGATTTACAACCAGCTTGCTGGTCAAATGAATGGGAAGCCTGGATATGCAATTGGCATCTAAAGTGAAGATAGCTGTTTAAGACTGAGCCTTTCACCTGTGGGAGCTTCACTAACTCCAGATAGTGTCAGAATTGAAGGTAATTGTAGGACATCCAGTTGGTGTCTAGATAATTGATTCATGTAAAGAAAATCCCGCACATTTGATGTCAGGAGTGCTGTCAGAAGTATGAAAGTTGCTTTTATATACATTACCCAACTTGTTCCTTACAGAAATTTTTGTTTAGAGTGTTTTATTTGAAAACAAAACAAAACAAAACAGTATATTGCCATGCAAGCATAGTTTCAATTAAGCTCCAGAACATTTGCTTCACCTCCAAATCTTCCTCATATACCCTTCCAAGAAATCCCCACTCTCATCTCTAGGCCCCTGAAAATCACTGATCTGTTTTCTGCCATAATTATAATTCTACAGAAAGCTATATAAACAGCATTCAATATGTAGCTGTCTTATTTATCAATATTTCACATAATATAATGCAACTATATTTCATCCATGTTGTTAAATTCATCATAGCTTTTGTTCCAGGGGCAAGCATCTTTTAATTTCATGGCTGCAGTCACCATCCACAGTGATTTTGGAGCCCCCCAAAATAAATTCTGATACTTGTTCCACTTTTTCCCCATTTCTCATGTAGTGATGGGACCAGATGCCATGACCTTAGTTTAGTGTTGAGCCTTAAGCCAGATTTTTCACTTTCCTCTTTCACCTTCAAGAGGCTCTTTTCTTCTTCACTTTCTGTCATTAAAGAAGTATCATCATTGTTGATATTTCTCCCAGCATTCTTGATTCCAGCTTGTGATTCATCCATCCTGGCATTTTGCATGATATACTCTGCATAGAAGTTAAATAGGCAAGGTGACAAAATACTTTCTCAATTGTGAACCAGTCCATTATTCATTCTAATTGTTGCATGTTGATCCACATACACATTTCTTAATTTCCATTTCTTTTAAGAATTTTCTACATTTTGTTGTGATCCACACAGACAAAGGCTTTAAAATGTAGTCAATGAAACAGAAGAAGATTTTTTCTTTTCTGTATTCCCTTGCTTTCTCTATGATTTAACAAATGTTTGGCAATTTGATATCTCCTTCCTCTGCCTTTTCTAAACCCAAACTGTACATCTGGGAATTCTCCCTTCACATACTGCTGAAGCTTAGCTTAAAGCAACCTTACTACCATGAGAAATGAGCACAATTGTATGGTAGTTTGGACATTTTTTTGGCATTACTCTTTGAGATTGGAATGAAAATTGACCTTTTCCAGTCCTGTGACCACTGCTGAATTTTCCAAATCTAACTGACTTATTTTAAAATTTGCCTGTACTAATGTCATTGTGTTATAAATAACTATGTTTTTGACAAATGCTTCATATATCTAAAGAAAACCTTGGTTTGTCCTAAAATAGCTATTCAACTCTCACAAACATCCTGAAATCCGTTCAGTCTCCAGGTTTGCTTTTTCCAAAAAAAAAAAAAAAAATGGAACACAGCCCTTTCTGACTTTCTGATAAGCATTAAAAAATCTCACATGCTTTTGCTTGGCTTAATTATTGCTGATCAATGAATGTTCTATTATATAGATGTAACTAAGTTCATTTAATCATTCATCTATGACCAACCTAGACAACATACTAAAAAGCAGAGACATCCATCCAGTCAAGGCCATGGTTTTTCCAGTCATCATGAATGGATATGAGAGTTGGACTATAAAGAAAGTGAGCGCCCCAAAATTGATGCTTTTGAACTGTGGTGTTGGAGAAGACTCTTGAGAGTCCCTTGGACTGCAAGGAGATCCAACCAGTCCATCCTAAAGGAAATCAGTCCTGAATATTCATTGGAAGGACTGATGCTGAAGCTGAAACTTCAATACTTTGGCCACCTCATGCGAAGAGTTGACTCACTGGAAAAGACCCTGATGCTGGGAGGGACTGAGGAAAGGAGGAGAAGGGATGATAGAGGATGAGATGGCTGGATGGCATCACCAACTCAATGGACATGAGTTTGAGTAAACTCCGGGAGGTGGCAATGGACAGGGAGGCCTGGCATGCTGCAGTCCACAGGGTTGCAAAGAGTTGGATGCGACTGAGCAACTGAACTAACTAACTAGTTAACTAATGGAAAGGTATCTTGATTGCCTCCAGTTTGGGGCATTTGTGAATTTTTAAAACTTTTATATATTTATTTGTGGGTTCCATGCTTACAGAATTGTTCAAAATGACTGGGCAAATAGCTTCCTGAGATTTTGATTGGGATTTCATTGACTCAACAGATCAAGTTAGGAATAACTAACAGCTTAAATATGTTGAATCTTCCAATCCACGTTCATGAAATATTTCTCTGTTTATTTATATCATCTTCTATTGTCTTCATCAGCTTTTGTAGTCATCTGCATATAGACCCAATATGTATTACTTTTAGATTTGCACCTAAATGTTTGGAGGGAGTAAGGAATATAATTATAACTGGTAGAGTTTTGAATTTCAAATTCCAATTATTCATTACTGGGATATAGGAATGCATTTAACTTTTACATATTGACCTTGTATCCTTGCCACTTTGCTATATTTGTCTGTTAGTTCTAGTACTTATGTAGATTCCTGGCATTTTCTATATAATAATGTTTATGTCCTTCAATGACTTTGTCTGTTTCACTTATGATATAATTTTGTGTATCTAAAGATTTATAAATTTTATTAATTTCTAGAAGAAACCCCTTTTGATTTCATGGATTTTTCCTCTTATTGTTGATCTGATTTAAATTTCCTTGATTTCCACTCTAATTTGTAATTATTTATCTTCTTTCACTTGCCGGGAGAAATGTCAATAGCCTCAGATATGCAGATGACACCGCCCTTATGGCAGAAAGTAAAGAGCCTGTTAATGAAAGTGAAAGAGGAGAGTGAAAAAGTTGGTTTAAGGCTAAACATTCAGGAAACTAAGATCATGGCATCTGGTCCCATCACTTCATGGCAAATAGCTGGGGAAATAGTGACAGACTTAATTTTTTTGACTCCAAAATCACTGCAGATGGTGATTGCAGCCATGCAATTAAAAGATGCTTACTCCTTCAAAGAAAATTTATGACCAACCTAGATAGCATATTAAAAAGCAGAGACATTACTTTGCCAACAAAGATCTGTCTTGTCAAGGCTATGATTTTCAGTAGTCATGTATGGATGTCAGAATTGGACTATAAAGAAAGCTGAATGCCCAAGAATTTATGCTTTTAAACTGTGGTGTTGGAAAAGACTCTTGGGAGTCCCTTGGACTGCAAGGAGATCCAACCAGTCCATCCTAAAGGAGATCAGTCCTGAATATTCATTGGAAAGACTGATGCTGATGCTGAAACACCAATACTTCAGCCACCTGATGCGAAGAACTGACTCATTGGAAAAGACCCTGATGCTGGGAAAGACTAAAGGCAGGAGGAGAAGGGGACAACAGAGGATGAGATGGCTGGATGGCATCACTGACTCAATGGACATGAGTTTGAGTACACTCTGGGATATGGTAATGGACAGGGAGGCCTGTCATGCTGCAGTCTATGGGGTTGCAAAGAGTCGGACACGACTGAGTGATTGAACAGAACTGAATTGAACTCTTACGTCTCCTACATATGTAGGCAATTTCTTTATCACGAGCACCACATAGGAAGCCCATATTCATCTATGGGCAAGGTGTATTCTTCTTGAGTCAAGATTTTTCTTACCTTGGTTTTCTGCAGTTTGAACATAATATGGCTATATGTATTTTGGGGATGTGTTTGATGTTGATTGTAGTTGCAATTTATTCTTTGTAGTATGTTCCAGAACTTTCAAATTCCTCTGGTATTTTTATTTGTGTTATCCTTCTTGACTTTGATCTACTATGAGTATTTCTAGAGAAAGAGAATGTACCTATAGGTTATTTTCAGCTGTAACCTACTGTTATACTTCACTATTGGCATGCTTGTGAAATGGAGAGGAGGGAGAATATTCTATAATCTTAAGACGACATCTTAGCTTTTAATGCATCTGTGTCTCCAGGTTATGTTCTTTACTAGTGTATGTCTAGTCGTGTACCTTTTTCCTCCACGCTTTCATCTCTTTCCTGTTTGAGGATTCCCCCAACCTATTTCACTGAAACCCTGATTCCTATTAATTATGTTTACTCTTTTCCTTTAGGTAAGACAAAAATTCCAGAAGGGTTGGAATGAAGTGGGAGGAATGATCTTAACTCAGCTGAGATAAGTTTCAGGCAAAAATAGTAAGGCAGTAGTAGGTTCTCTCAGAGAAGGTGATGGCACTCCACTCCAGAACTTTTGCTTGGAGAATCCCATGGACGGAGGAGCCTGGTAGGCTGCAGTCCATGGGGTCACTAAGAGTTGGATATGGCTGAGCGACTTCACTTTCACTTTTCACTTTCATGCATTGAGAAGGAAATGGCAACCCACTCCAATGTTCTTGCCTGGAGAATCCATGGACGGGGGAGCCTGGTGGGCTGCTGTCTGTGAGGTCGCACAGAGTCGGACACGACTAAAGTGACTTAGCAGCAGCAGCAGCAGCAGCAGTAGTAGATTCTGTGTGTGTGTGTGTGTGTGTGTGTGTGTGTGTGTGTGTGGAGAAGAACCATGAGGTCTTTCTTACTCTGCTCTTCAACTTAGGAACACGGTGGGGTTTCTGGAGTTAAACCCCCAAAGTACGTGGCCTCTCTGAGAATTTAAACCTCAGGAGGTTCTCATTTTTACACTGTTCCACAGACAGTGTCCAGCTATTCATTGAAATTACCTTTTAAGTGTTATGAGTTTATGGCTCCAGAGGTTTCTTCTACTGGGAAACAAATTTTAAACTGTGACTCTGAGGCTGCAGTTATCTCTACAGATTTCAGGTTGGTGATTTTTTCTGAAATACTAGCTGTCTGAAACATCTAAGAAAATTCATTCATTTTCTTATCATAAGTATGGGAGTGCTAACTTCAAAGGTCTTTATATGTTGGAACTGAAACTAGAAATCCTACTCCACTGCCTTCTCCTCCGCCACCAAGTTTGTCTTATTTTGAGTTGTAAGGGGTTTTCTCATTACACACAAACTTTTTTTTTATTAGATATGGTATTTGAAAAATTTTATTAGACATTATTATCATTACTCTCCTCTTAGCCCCTTTTCAGAGCTTTAGAAAAATTTTAATAGACCTCAAGTGTTTATAATTTATTCCGTGTCATATCCAGGACTACCTTGTTAAAGTTCTTAATATAAATATTTTCTTCTATGAGGCCTTATTATTTTACTCTTCACTCAAATCACTGATCCATATCAAGTTGTTTTTTTTTTTTTTCATGTGGTGTAAAGTATGGAGCAAGGTTTACTTTTGCATATTGTTTCCTTTTCTGGTGTACTTTGTTTCTTTCTGTACGTCCAAGTTTCTGTCCACTATCATTTCTGTTCTTCCTGAAGATTTTATTTAACAAATTTTTTAATACTGTTTTATTGGGGAAGAATTTTTTTCAGCCTTTACATATCTGAAGAAGTCTTTACATTGCATATTTTTCATAGATGTTTTCATTTGATATGGAATTCTGAGTAGTGGTTTGCTCATTTTCTTTCACCAGACATTCTACTGTTAATCTTACATTTTTCTTTCCGCCCTGTGTATGTAGCCTGTTTTCTCTTCTAGTTTTTGAGATTTTTCTTTTATCAGTTTTTAATGGTTGGATATTATAATGTGTTTTGATGTCATTTTCTTCACAATTCTAATACTTGAAAATCATTGAAAATCTTGGATCTGGGTACCTTCATAAATGGAAAACTTTCAGTCATTATTTTTCAGATATTTTTCTGGCTTCCTCACTTTGCGAATTTCAGTTACACATATATTAGCACACTACAAGTTGTCTCAGCTCACTGTTTCACTTTTCATTAATTTTTATTCTGTGTTTTACTTTAGTAACTTCTATGTTTTATTTTGAAGAATTTCTATAACTAAGTATTCAGGTTTTCTAATTTTTCTTCCTGCAATGTCTAACCAGTCTATATTTCATCTCAGATATTGCAGTCATTTCTAGAAGTTATATATATATATATATAACAACAACAACAACAATTTCACATTTCTGTTGTTTGTTGTTGTTGTTGAGTCATTAAGTTGTGTTCAACTCTGTGACCCCATGAACTGCAGCATGCCGGGCTTCTCTGTCAGTCACTATCTCCCTGTATCAGGGTCTTTTCCAGTGAATCAGTTCTTTGGATCAGGTGACCAAAGTATTGGAGCTTCAGCTTCATTATCAATCCTTCCAATGAATAGTCAGGGTAGATTTCCTTTAGGCTTGACTGGTTTGATCTCCTTGCTGTCCAAGGGACTCTCAAGAGTCTTCTCCAACACCATAGTTCAAAAGCACCAATTCTTCAGCACTCAGCCTTCTTTATGTTACAACTCTCACATCCATACATGACTATTGGAAAAATCACTGCTTGGACTATACAGACTTTTGCTGGCAAATTGATGTCTCTGCTTTTTAATATGCAGTCTAAGTTTGTTATAGCTATTCTTCCAAGGAGTCTTTTAATTTAGTGGTTGCAGTCACCATCTCCTTGAAATACAGAATATAGTTTTAATGTTTTGTTTTTTTTTTCCCTAACATCTGTATCAGTCATGGGTAGATTTGATTTTTTTTCTCTCCTATTCATAGGTCTTATTTAATCTTTTCTTTCTGTGCGTGGCAATTTTTGATTGGTCAGCATATATTGTGAATTTTATGCTTTTGGATGCTAAATATTCTCTAATGCAGTTAATTTATTTTGAAGTATGTATTCCTTTCACGTCTTGTTTTTAAGGTTCATCAGAATTGATGCAATGTTTAAGATGAAATATATCCTACTACTGACAGAAAAGCTTTCTATATGCTCTGCTCATTACCCATGAATTAGGAGATTTTTTTTCGGTAGTGAGAACAGGCACTATTTCCAGCCCTTTGCAAATATGGTGCTCTTTTGTCTTTAAATTTTCAGATGATTGTTTCCCTAGCCTTGGGAAACAAATGCATACATTGTTCAGTATTCTTCCAAATACTCGAGTTTCCTCTGCAGACCTCCAGAGTTCTTTCTTGCAAAGCTGTGTCCTACTTTATTTATTTGTACATTCATTTTGTTTGCCTCCTAGACATCTTTGAAACTATGGATTGTTGTCTGTTATTACTTTTGGAGGTTCTCAGCCATTTCTTCAAATATTTCTGCTGACTCATTCTAGTCTCCTTCTGGTATTCCAAATACATATATTAGACTGCTAGATATTGCCCTCTGTCAGCTGCATGATAGTGACTGATGCTGATTTTCACTCCTTTTTCCACCTTTACTTCAGTGTGAATAACACCTAAGGACCTATCTGTAAGTTCAGTTTCATTGCACAGCTTCATTCTTACTTCCAGTAGCCTATCAAAGGAATGTCTTGTGTACATCTTAAATGCTTATTGTTTTTACCATTTAGTTGTTTAGCATGTTAACTATATTTATTTTAATGGTCCTGTATGATATCTTCAACATCTGTGTCACACATAGTATATATATTAAATGAGTATTATGATATATTCAGTATTTCTTGTATAATTGACATGAAAAACTAAACTCAAATGTATACAACTCTCTGTTTTAAAATGCCATGTCAAACAGGATTTCTGCAGCATTGAAAGTTCTTAGTTTAGTGGCTCAGTTCAGTTCAGTTCAGTTGCTCAGTCGTGTCCGACTCTTTGCAACCCCGTGAATCACAGCATGCCAGGCCTCCCTGTCCATCACCAACTCCCAGAGTTCACTCAAACTCATGTCCATCCAGTTGGTGATGCTATCCAGCCATCTCATCCTCTATCATCCCCTTCTCCTCCAGCCCCTAACCCCTCCCAGCATCAGGGTCTTTTCCAATGAGTCAACTCTTCACATCAGGTGGCCAAAGTATTGGAGTTTCAGCTTCAGCATCAGTCCTTCCAATGAACACCCAGGACTGATCTCCTTTAGGATGGACTGGTTGGATCTCCTTGCAGTCCAAGGGACTCTCAAGAGTCTTCTCCAACACCACAGTTCAAAAACATTAATTCTTCAGCACTCAGCTTTCTTCACAGTAACTCTCACATCTGTACTTGACCACTGGAAAAACCATAGCACTGACTAGATGGACCTTTGTTGGCAAAGTAATAGCTCTGCTTTTCAATATACTATCTAGGTTGGTCATAACTTTCCTTCTAAGGAGTAAGCGTCTTTTAATTTCATGGCTGCAATCACCATCTGCAGTTTGGAATACTAGCCACTTATATCAAGAAAGCATGTGAAATATGGCTAGTGTGACTGAGGAAGTGAATTTTATACTATACTGAATTTTATTTAAATTTGAGTTGCCACATCAAGCTAGGGGCTACCATATCAGCACAACTGTAGACTTTATCAAATCTAAGCACAGACTTTCTATTTTCAATTTAAAGAATCTAATATACCACAAATTGCTCCAGTATACACTGAGATACATATAAAGAAAATAATATGAAGTTCTTAGTCACCTATTATGTGAAGAGTTAATTCATAAGAATTTATCAAACACTAACTACAATCTTCCATGTCTATATCTAAAAGCACTAACAACTACCAAAAATTAAATTTATTTCTTAAGAAATATGGATTATATAAAAGTTCAAATCAGATACTTTAGTTTATTATTTCTGTATTAAGAGATCCCAGGACTCCCTAGGGTTTTAAGGGACTTTTTCTGTTATATGAATTTAGCAAAATGTGATACTTGAAATAAAGGGAAAAACTTTTTGTTATCACAGCACAAAATTTTGACAAATCTATAAATAACTTTAGAGTCCAGAATAAAGAGATCAAAATTAGGAATTAGAAATGGTCATCTTGGCTGATTGATTGTGCATCAATGCTTTCAGTGTCATTTACCTTCCATGTAAATTGGAGGCACATATATATTTGTGCAGTTGTTGATAGTGCAGAGAAGCCACACATATTTCAAGGATTAAAATCTTTTTGTAGCTTTGCTCAGAACAGATCCCAAGGTTCTGACATTACAACTGAATATAAACATTAACAATGTTAAATGTTTGCATTTATATGTATATTTTTGTGCATAGTACAAAATATTAAATATGCATGTACATCTACATGGTATTACTTTTAAAATACATGACCAAAGCTCATTTAAGTAGCTTCATTTTTAATCATTTATATGATTTAGGATGTGTGAGACTGAGATATATTATAATTCAGATTTCCCTGAACTGAATCTATTTATCAGTTGGCAGGTTTGCCCCATTCACCCCCTACTGTTCTCTTGCATTATTTCAACTAGATGAGGTGGTGTGCACACTACTGGTAATTTAGGGAGCTGAGAATAGATGCATACCATTTTAACATTACAGCAGGGAGCCCTTGTCTTGCCTTTTCAGTTATTCAATGTAACACCAATTAACACTGAAGTGATAGAGTTTCAGTTTCTAGGTAAAAACTAGGAATCTTTCTTTCATGCCTGTATACTAGGACCTGTGTAGTTATGATATTTAATCAGCTGAAAGCCCAGGGCATGCACTTGTAGTTGTGTTATTATTTATAATTGAGTTCACCACTGCTGCTGTGGTAAACCTTACTGGCATAATTTGTACAAGGTTTAATGCTTTCTGGTACTGCTCCTAGCTCTCCACCCACCAGGCTATTTTCCTATAGTTTTGCAGAGTATTTTAAAAAACTTGTTTGTGCCTGAAGTCAGTTGAGGAAAGGGGTGAGGGAGGTTGAAGAGTAAAAACAATAGTGAAAGTGAAACATTAATTAATTTTCAAAAATAAGCAAGATCCTTCTCCAATTTTGGCTAATTTTCAAACTTGCTAACATGATGTAACAATTCAGATGAGTATAAATAGTAAGGCTCAGAAGAGAATCAATAATAATAAGCCAAATATCCATTTTGAAGTTTAAAAATAACTTTAGCATCTGGTGTAATTGTACACATGCATACCATACACACACACAATATGCAAATGAGGAAAGAAGTAAGAGTCACAAATCACACTCTAGAAGCCTAATATTCTGAGCTTTAGTGTGCTGAATCTTGGCTGTATCCACAACAGGACCTCTGTACTGCTGCTAGCATGAAAATTGGCATCATAGTTATTATTAAAATGTACATTTTATACAAAGACAGCTGTATTATGATAGAATAGAATCTAAAATAGACCTGTACATGTTTCTCTCACTAAATGTACATTAAGTCCTTAAGCTATCATCTTTATGGGAACACCATGAAAATAATGTTCACTAGACAAAACTATAGGCTACTATTCAGGTAAGTTCATAATAATAAAAACTTTATCTTTCAATATATTTCCTCTGATTTTGTTTCAAATCTTCATTTTATTACCCAAATGATGCTCTGGTTATTTATTGATGTCTTCAACAATGTAAAATTTGTGAAGTATCTACTAATGTTAAACTGTAGCCAATATTTTGGGGATGAAGCATTGAACAAACGCAAAACAAATGCAAATGTATCCAAGCATATCCTACAGCTGCAAACTTATTTCATAGAGTTTATATTCTACTGTAAATATCCTTGTGAGGCATGCAATCATTCTCCCTTCCAATGATAGGCAAACACAATGAAGACTCACTAAACTAGAACCTGACTGATTGGTATTACACATAAATGTCCTTGATCTTGAAAAGCTATGGCCAAAAGACAACCTAATCCTTTCCTTTTTGCTAGCCAAGTTGAGGTGGTGGTGCATGGGTTTAGTTGCTCCAAGACGTGAAACCTTCCCGGATTAGGGATCAATCCCATTTCTTCTGCCTTAGCAGGCAGATTCCTTACCACTGAGCCACCAGGGAAGACTTGTCTACACTTTTGTAAGCCATGTGTCTCTGCGTGCAGGCATGCTAAGTCATTTCAGTCATGCCTGACTCTGTGCAATCCTATGGACTGGAGCCTGCCAGGCTCTTCTGTCAATGGGGATTCTCCAGGAAAGAATACTGGAGTGAGTAGTCATGACCTCCTCCAGGGGATCTTCCTGACCCAGCGGTCAAACCTGTGTCTCCTGTGCCTCCTGCATTGCAGGTGAATTATTCACCATTGAGCCATGAGGGAAGCCCCTTTGCTAGCTAACTGCTTCCTAAATTTTGAGATTCTGATAACTATTTCAAGAGACTGGTTTTTGCTACTTCAATAGTCTTTCAATGAAGGAAAGGCTGCTTTAAGAGCAGCTGCTGCTTACACACTGGATCTGTAATTTGAAAAATAAAGTAATATAATTGAGTTGTTCATCTATCTTTTAAGTATCACACAAATAACAATGTCAATAGACATTTCTAGCATAGTTGTGAAGATCAAATGAATTTGCCTTTGGAATGCCCACCTTCACAGTTGCCAGCATCTTGTACACACACTTAAATATTAGTGTGTTGCTTTTATTACTTCTACCAGCCACAGAACACATTATGTTGTGGTCTACACTTGCTGATAATATTGAGATCTAAAAATTAATGAATTATATTATGTGGTGCTCCACATTGGTTTATCATATCGTATGATCTAGAAAGTAATAGCATAGGAAAGGAAAAAAGAGTATAGTAGAAAAATCACTAGATGAGAATTTAAAAGATCAGTTTAAAATTCAGATATGCTACAGCTAGCAGATTTTCAATTTCCATAATTCTCAAGAGTTGAGAATAGATGAGCTAATAATTAAGACTATTTTATTATTTTAGAGAGAATTAATTGCAAAATAGTTTACCCTTTTTAAAGTACTAATATAATATTAAATCTAATCTAAGATGTTTATAATTGTATGCAGTGTTTTATTTACACCTTCATCATGAATGATGAATTAACAGGAGACTTTGTTTTTAATAACTTGAAATTTTAGGATAGGCATAAAAGATAAACTTTATTAAACTAATGAACTCAGTAGGCCTTGTGACTAAGTGATGATATATGTTATTTATCATTACATGTGAGACTGACCAATAATAACTATCATTGTGTTTAAATATGAAAACCAGTTATAGAACATCAATTCCAAAATGGAGAACAGAAAGAAACAGCTTCTGTACATGTTTCTTTGAGTAAAGAGAGTCATGTGACTAGATCTAACTTCAGTAAGATAGAGAATTGTAGTCTTACCTTACAGTTAGTAAGCAGGGAGCTGGAAATGCTTGATCAACACTGGGGCTATTTTATATATAGTAGTGTGTATATGTCCAGAGAAGGCAATGGCACCCCACTCCAGTACTCTTGCCTGGAAAATCCCATGGATGGAGGAGCCTGGTGGGCTGCAGTCCATGGGGTGCTAAGAGTTGGACACGACTAAGCGACTTCATTTTCCCTTTTCCCTTTCCACTTTCATGCACTGGAGAAGGAAATGGCAACCCACTGCAATGTTCTTGCCTGGAGAATCCCGGGGACGGGGGAGCCTGGTGGACTGCCGTCTATGGGGTCATACAGAGTTGGACATGACTTAAGTGACTTAGCAGCAGCAGTGTGTATACGTCAGTCCCAATCTCCCATTTCCCCCTGATAACCATATGACTATTTCTACATCTATAACTCTGTTTCTGTTTTGTAAATAATGAATTTGTACCATTATTTTAGATTCCACATACAAGCTATATACAAACAGCTCATGCAGCTCAAAAAACAAACAACCCAATCAAAAACTGGGCTGACTCCAAAGACATACAGATGGCTAAAAATCACATGAAAAGTTGTTCAACATCACTAATTATTAGAATAATGCAAATTAAATCTGCAATGAGGTATCACCGCAAAGGAATCTTAGAAATACAATGTCCAGGGATCAGCATCCTGGACTGAGAGCATTATAGAAAAGGGTGGAGAATAGAATTGGGGTAGAATAAATTGAGAAAAAGCATACTTAACAGACTGGTTTGTTTTGAAATTTTACTGTGCTATTTATATTAACTCAGCCTCCTAAAATAGCACACAAAAAAGGAAATTTGGATAAAGGAGATCTGTTTTTATTTCCCAGACAGGTTGTTCCCAGTGATGTATTTTTTTTTTAATGAGCAATTTCAGAACTGCTAAACTTATATTAGAATATAATCTTTTTTTATAGAAGAAAAGCATTTAATATGAAGTTTCACAGTTTGAGATATTGAAACAGTTGCTTTCCATTCATCTTTTTTTGTTTAATATGTATTTCTAAGGAAAACGTTCTCCATTAATGGCTTGTAGCAATTAAACCTGTGTGGGAGCATCAGTTTTGAAAAACTTGCAAAATGTTATTACCTTATAATCTAACTATATTAAAACTATGCATTGTTCATAGAGAACCGATTTCAGTTTCTTTTCTGCTCTTAAAACAGGACCCCTCACTGAGGATTAAATTAAAATAAGTCTTTTCATAGATGGCTCCCACTGGAATGTAAATTACAATTCTAAGATTGCTGGTTTTCATGGCCTGCCTTTGCTAATTTTCTATTGAAGCTTCTAATTTTAGTATACATGATTAGTGTGCCTTGGATCTAATGAGAATGGGATGGCCAGAACAGATGAAGATTAACAGGTAAATCACACAGGTCAAATTGGTTTATATCCAGAGGCTGACTGGATGTATTCATCAGTACAGAAACATGTGGAGTTTGTCTTCTACCATATGGAAACTATGCTAGTGAAAGTTTGAGGGGGTTTTGTTTCTTTTCATTTTATACATAGACATTCAGCTTCAAAAATAAACAAATACACAAAACAAGAAGTATTCAAGCTGAGAACAGATTTATCTCTCTTTTCATTTGATTGCTTTTTATTTTATTTTCACTTTTTGACAATATTTCAATAGTCTTAAGTGTGCACTATGCCTATGACCCTTGAAATATGAGTAATGAAACAGCAACCTCAGCATAACCTGGAGGCTGGTCACTAAAACAAAGTCATGGGCCCACTTCTAAACACTGGATAAGAATACCTGGGCTTGGGGTCCAGGAACTGGAATTTTGACAAGCCTTTCAGATGATTCTCATGTAGGCCAAAATTGAAAAGCCCTATTCTAGAGGACTTATTTGATATTAAAATCAAAAGAGCTTCCTTAACATGTTTTTAAAATGTGTAATTTCTCTAGATATTATGGAGGTCTACATTAATCTTCATTTTAAGTTTTCTGAAGTTCAATGTATTAATGAAGAAATATTTGAAAATGGTTGGTTAGTTATGTTCACTATAATATTATTATGTTTTCTGTCACTAAAAAATGTTTGAGAAGAATTGTATGTGACTACAGATTCTGAGCCCAGATTGCCTCTTTTCTGGAAGCTGTAAGCTGATCACATCATGATATAGTTTAAAAACAACCGGAAATAAATATTTTAAAGTAATTATTCTCCAAACTCTTCTAATCAGCTTGATATGAAGTTATCAAAAAATCAAAAGTTTAGGTAAACTCTAGTAGGAATTATCAGTTTCTATTAAAAATGTTTTATTAGTGAGGAATATCAATTTATGACCAATTCCCACATAGAGAAATAGAAAAATAATCTGTTGCTATGGATAGGGTTAAACTGTAAGAATTCTATACATGAAATTATGATGTGATGATTATCAAAGTCATAAGTAGTCCTATTTTTGAGTGGATATAAAGAATGAATTTTAATGTGTACTATTTTTTGCCTTCAAAAACAAAATGATACAGTACTTTCCCTTAAAGAGCACTTCAGAAGTTTAAATTATAGGGACAATAGAGTATAGATATTACTAGGCAAGTCTATAAGTATATAGACTTAATTTTTTTAATCCTTATCCTGTCAAACTATAGAATTGGAGAAAACACTAAATGATTCAGTCTTTAGTTTCTTCACTTGTTAAATTTGAAAACAACAGTGCCTAATTTACAGAGCTATTATAAATATTAGTTTATGTATTACAAGAAAAAACATTTAAAAGAGTACATCTGGCACTGCATAATAAATATTAATCACCATTAGTTCAAATTTCAACAAATTCATGTATCTCTACATTTAGTTATTTCTTTCCCAACCATTTCATTCCTTCAATCAATATTTGTGTTGTTTCTTTTAGTTCCTATCTCTCTGAAAAATCTCACATACTTACAGCCAATCCAATGGCATTTCACAAATGCCCATACAAAAGAAAATGCTTAGAAAAAAAAAAAAAGAAAACAAGTAGTGAAAAATATTTGCAAAGCACTTATATATTAAACAAACCATCCTAGATTCCTGGACTTTCTCCTCATCCTGATTATCCTTTCAAAAAAGAATCCTTCTGATCTTATGTTCTAAATATTTTCCACCCTTCCTCACGTCCTCTACCACCGCCATGAATTGACTGCCTCCTCACTTAGTTTAGATTTTCTTGATGTTTAATCTCCTACTCACTATACTGTTGCAGTGATATTTCTAAAGCAAAAATCTCAGTACCCAGGAGAAAGCAAATTAGCCATGGACTATGCATTCTAGTTTAGATTGCCGGGAGAAATATCAATAACTTCAGGTACCCAGATGACACAACCCTTATGGCAGAAAGCGAAGAAGAACTAAAGAGTCTCTGGATGAAAGTGAAAAAGGAGAGTGAAAAAGCTATCTTAAAATTTAACATTCAAAAAACTAAGATCATGACATCTGGTCCCATCACTTTGTGGCAAATAGATGGTGAAACAGGGGACACAGTGACAGACTTTATTTTCTTGGGCTCCAAATTCACTGCTGATGGTGACTGCAGTCATGAAATTAAAAGACACTTGCCTCTTGGAAGAAAGCCTATGACATACCTAGATAGCATATTAAAAAGCAGAGACATTACTTTGCTAACAAAGGTTCCTCTAGTCAAACCTATGCTTTTTTCAGTAGTCATGTATGGATATGAGGGTTGGATCATAAAGAAAGCTGAGGACCGAAAAATTTATGCTTTTGATCTGTGGTGTTGGAGAAGACTCTTGAGAATCCCTTGGACAGGAAGGAGCTCAAACCAGTCATTCCTAGAGGAAATCAGACCTGAATATTTATTGGAAGGACAGTCACTGAAGACCTGATACAAAGAACTGACTAATTTGAAAAGACCCTGATGCTGGGAAAGATTGAAGGCAGGAAGAGAAGAGGATGACAGAGGATGAGATGATTGGATGGCATCAGCAAATAGATGGAACATGAGTTTGAGCAAGCTTCAGGAGTTGGTGATGGACAGGGAAGCCTGGCATGCTGCAGTTCATGGATCGCAGAGTGGGAAATGACTGAGTGACTGAACTGAACTGATGCATTCTTGGCATTATTAATAGAGGGGGATATAAATGTGAAAGATATTAAGAGAGACATAACAATATAATTTATTTTTGAATGAAAAAGGGATTTAAGGTGGCCTATTAACTAGATACGCCATGCTTGCTTGATTGCTAAGTCACTTTAGTCATGTTTGACTCTTTGCAACCCTATGAACTGTAGCCCTCCAGGTTACACTGTCCATGGAATTTCCCAGGCAAGAATACTGGAATATGTTGCCATGCCCTTCTCCAGGGGATCTTCCCAACCCAGGGATCTAACCCACATCTCTTATGTCCCTAGCAATGACAGGCAGATTCTTTTCAGCTGAGCCACCTGTGAAAAACAGATATGCCATTATTACTATTAATGACTATAAAATTCAAGATCACACTCCTCAGTTTTTATTTACTGAATGAAAGAATGAGTAGATATCACATATCACATTTTTTTATACATAAATGTTTAAATTAGCCATTATCAATGAAAAACAGGGATAAAATTGAAGAGAGAGAACTCCTAGCTTTGCATTTCTTAGCTAGACATTAATATCAAAGTGTCACATAATCTGGGCCTATACTCACCTCACATGCTAGTAACGTAATGCTCAAAATTCTCCAAGCCAGGCTTCAACAATACGTGAAGTGTGAACTTCCTGATGGTCAAGTTGGTTTTAGAAAAGGCAGAGGAACCAGAGATCAAATTGCCAACATCTGCTGGATAATGGAAAAAGCAAGAGAGGTCCAGAAAAACATCTATTCTGCTTTATTGACTATGCCAAAGCCTTTAACTGTGTGGATCACAATAAACTGTGGAAAATTCTGAAAGAGATGGGAATACCAGACCACCTGACCTGCCTCTTGAGAAATCTGTATGCAGGCCAGGAAGCAACAGTCAGAAGTGGACATGGAACAACAGACTGGTTCCAAATAGGAAAAGGAGTACGTTAAAGCTCTATCTTGTCACCCTGCTTTTTTAACTTATATGCAGAGCGCATCATGAGAAACGCTGGACTGGAAGACCACAAACTGGAATCAAGATTGCCGGGAGAAATATCTATAACCTCAGATATGCAGATGATACCACCCTTATGACAGAAAGTGAAGAAGAACTAAAAAGCCTCGATGAAAGTGAAAGAAGAGAGTGAAAAAGTTGGCTTAAAGCTCAACATTCAGAAAACGAAGATCATGGAATCCAGTACTACCACTTCATGGGAAATAGATGGAGAAACAGTGGAAACTGTGTCAGACTTTACTTTTTTGGGCTCCAAAATCACTGCAGGTGGTGACTGCAGCCATGAATTTAAAAGACGCTTACTCCTTGGAAGGAAACTTATGACCAACCTAGATAGCATATTCAAAAGCAGAGACATTACTTTGCCAAAGAAGGTCCATCTAGTCAAGGCTATGGTTTTTCCAGTGGTCACGTATGGATGTGAGAGTTGGATTTTGAAGAAGGCTGAGTGCTGAAGAATTGATGCTTTTGAACTGTGGTGTTGGAGAAGACTCTTGAGAGTCCCTTGGACTGCAAGGAGATCCAACCCATCTATTCTGAAGGAGATCAGCCCTGGGATTTCTTTGGAAGAAATGATGCCAAAGCTGAAACTCCAGTACTTTGGCCACCTCATGCGAAGAGTTGACTCATTGGAAAAGTGTCTGATGGTGGGAGGGATTGGGGGCAGGAGAAGGGGATGACAGAGGTCGAGATGGCTGGATGGTATCACTGACTGGATGGATGTGAGTCTGAGTGAACTCCGGGAGCTGGTGATGGACAGGGAGGCCTGGCGTGCTGCAATTCATGGGGTCTCAAAGAGTCGGACACGACTGAGCAACTGAACTGAACTGAACTGATATTCATTGGAAATTGGAATTTATCAACATGATCTAGGAAAATTAAAGCACTAAAAATGGCTATATTTTAAATTTTCATTTGTTGCTGTTCAGTTGCTAAGTCATATCTGATTCTTTGCCACTCCATGGACTTCATCAAGCCAGGCTTCCCTGTCTTTCATTATCTCCTGGAGTTTATTTAAATTCATGTTCTTTGAGTTGGTGATGCTACCCAACCATCTCATCCTCTATCACCATCTTCTCTTCATGCTTTCAATCTTTCCCAGCATAGCAGGCTCTTTCCCAGTGAGTAGGCTCTTCACATCAGGTGGCCAAGGTAGTGGAATTCAGCTTCAGCATGGTCCTTCTAGTGAATACTGAGGATTGACTTCCCTTAGAAATGACTGTTTTCATCTCCATGCTGTCCAAGGGATTCTCAAGTGTTTTCTCCTGCACCACAATTTGAAAGCATCAGTTCTTCGGCACTCAGCCTTCCTTATGGTCCAACTCTCACATCCATACATGACTATAGGAAAAACCATAGCCTTGACTAGATGCACCTTTGTTGGCAAAGTAACGTCTCTGCTTTTCAATATGCTGTCTAGGTTGGTCATAACTTTCTTTCCAAGGAGCAAGTGTCTTAATTTCATGGCTGCAATCACCATCTGCAGTGATTTTAGAGCCTTCCAAAATAAAGTCAGCCACGGTTTCCACTGTTTCCCCATCTATTTGCCATGAAGTGATGGGACTGGATGCCATGATCTTAGTTTTCTGAATGTTGAACTTTAAGCCAACCTTTTCACTCTCCTCTTTCACTTTCATCAAGAAGCTCTTTAGTTCCTCTTCACTTCCTGCCATAAGGGTGGTGTCATCTGCATATCTGAGGTTATTGATATTTCTCCCAGCAATCTTGATTCCAGCTTGTGCTTCCTCCAGTCCAGCATTTCTCATGATGTACTCTGCATATAAGTTAAATAAGCAGGATGACAATATACAGCCTTGGCATACTCCTTTTCCTATTTGGAACCAGTCTGTTGTTCCATGTCCACTTCTAACTGTTGCTTCCTGACCTGCATATAGGTTTCTCAAGAGGCAGGTTAGGTGGTCTGCTATTCCCATCTCTTTCAGAATTTTCCGCAGTTTATTTTGGTCTACAAAGTCAAAGGTTTTGGCATAGTCAATAAAGCAGAAATAGATGTTTTTCTGGACCTCTCTTGCTTTTTCCATGATCCAGCAGATGTTGGCAATTTGATCTCTGGTTCCTCTGCCTTTTCTAAAACCAGCTTGAACATCAGGAAGTTCACAGTTCACGTATTTTTGAAGCCTGGCTTAGAGAATTTTAAGCATGACTTTACTAGAGTGTGAGATGAGTGCAATTGTGTGATCGTTTGAGCATTCTTTGGCATTGCCTTTCCTTGGGATTGGAATGAAAACTGACCTTTTCCAGTCCTGTGGCCACTGCTGAGTTTTCCTCATTTGCTGGCATATTGAGTGCAGCACTTTCACAGTATCAACTTTCTGTGGCCTTCTACCTCTGTTTCAATGGAATAAACACTCATGCTTCATCCTAACCCCAGTCTCACTAGACTGCAGTGACTAGTAATCTCTGGGATGGTCATTACTTTGGAGAAATGGAAAGGGCCTTAGACGCTATTAGGGCTCTTGGGATACTAATATTGTCACTATTGAGACACTTAGGGCTCACTATTATAATACTCAGAAGTATTAGACGCTTCTACTATATTTTTATTTGCTTAAAGTTTAAGCCCCAAATTAATGACCCAACCATGACAAGGTGTTTTAATTTTACATTAACTGAGCCCAGATTAGCATTACCACCACTGTGACATATACAGCTTCTTGATATGATTGTATTTTTGATTGTTGTAACTTTAAAATTTAATTATTTGGTCTAAATCCACAATGTCATAAATAACAAGCATAAAATAACTTAATTGTTTGTCAAAAATAATTAATAGAACTATTTGTGGGTGAGCTAAAAGCAAAATGAATTTATTTTATAAAAAGAGGGCAAAATGTCCTCTTTAATTTTACTTTAGTAATGAGTTTGAATGAATTAAACATTTGTAATTACTATTATGTTGTTGTACTTAAACTAGCCATGCATAAGAATTAGTTGGGAAGGTTTAAGAAATATTAATTCTGAGTGACTTCCCTGGTTGCTCAGATGATAAACAATCTGCCTGCAATGCAGGAGACCCAGGTTCAATCCCTGATTCAGGAAGATCTCCTGGAGAAGAAAATGCCAACCCAATCTAGTATTCTTGCCTGGAGAACATCATGGAGAGGGAAGACTGGTAGGCAGGCTACACCTTCGTGGAGTCTCAGAGAGTCAGATATGACTGAGGGACTAACACTTCCACTTGATCTACCTCTAGATTATTTCTGAGAATCTGATAAAAATGGTGATTATGATGGCTTAAACTTCTTCTCAGCTTGATGAAAGTTTAGATAGGTTTTCTTACTGACTATGGGCACTTCCAAGAGGATTTATTTTAGAAAACTTATAATTATAAATTTGTTCTCTTTACGTGTGATGTGAATCTTCTAAAACTCAGAAATGTCATTCTCAAACACCAGGGAGACATTCCCTTGAATGCAATCATCAAGAAAGTTGGGCCCCTATATCCCAGTCCGTTTTGGATGGTGGAAACCTAAGTCAGATAAAGCATCGATTAGAAAGCACAGATGGACTAATCAGAATGACCAACCTCTCATTAATGTCTTCTAGTAATTTTTCTACTAGCTCACCCTTTTGTATTTATCCCTCCTTTTGTTTTAGAGGAGTTGAGTTTAATCCCTATTGCATCTCTTGAGTCCAAATATGGCTTATTTAACAAGTCTTGTGCAACTTTTTCTGACAATAGTTAACTAAGTTAACTGTTTTCACATACTTTCCTCCCTCAGTCCCTTAATTTTGTTAAAATGATGATGAAAGGGTATCAAAAAGGAGAGATTCACAATGGCACTGAGAACAGGAGTTATAGACATAAGTGACTAGAATCTTAGAAGAATTTCTAGAAGATAACAGTGGGATAGTTTGAGGAATACACCAAAATATAGGAAATCATAGGTAACAGATATTTTGGAGAAGATGGTAGTGAGAATGGGATTGCTTTGCCATTCTTTCTAAGAAAGACTCTTTGGATTGAGGATTCAAGATAGGAATCTGCATGTATTAGAAGCAAGATGGAGAAATAGGACATAATCAGTGTAATTAGCTAATATGCTACATGGTAATGACTATGTTAGTTCTCTTATTCACCTGCTCAACATCCTTGCAGATATAGGATTTATGACGGCAAACCCAATACCACTTCTTTGCTAAATTCAGAGATCTTTTCTTTTAAACTACCAAATAATCTGCCTGAAAATATGATTTTGGATGTACATTACAGAAATTTCAAATAATTTCAAATATTTATATGACATAAATGTTTATTTTACATGACAAGAAGTCTGGAAGAAGGATTATTTATGGTTTGACTTTGAACTCTCCTTCACCTTCTTCAGCCAATGGGATAGTCCTTAAATGTGTACTATCATTGTTTTAAAATGGAATCACAGTCAGATGTATTAACATTGAAACAAGAATACATCTGCTTTTGTTGGCAATCTTTTCTGGAAAAGAAAAAGACTATTTCTATCATTTTTTTTTCCTCAAAATTTCCAGTTGGGTAAAGTCAGAATATAAAAATATGAGTGCATGTGTGCGTGTGTGTGTATGACAAAAGTGAATGGATGCATAACTTCTGTGATGCAAGCTAAACATTACAGTAAGTGATATTTATCAGATTTAGTTATCATCCATCCTAGGAAGGAATTTTTATAAATTTTTTTAGAGAAAAAAATTTATAAAAATTTATCATTCCAATTCATTTCTATGATTGTAATATTATATTTTAAATGTCTACTTCCACATACATTACAAATTTTACTTGAAACTACTGTTTCAAAGAATAACCTAATTAGTTATAAAGAATATATATATATATACTAAAAAAGGATGATCTTTATTCATTTATTTTTAGTTACCTCAAAATGTAAACATTATATAATAAAGTCCTATTTCTCTTAAATTAATGCTAGATAAGACATGAAACATATTTTTAAAAAATGCCCTAGATGATATTTATTTTTGATCTATTTTAAGCATTTTTCATTCAATTTTTAACATTTAAAGACTGCTTACTTTTCATCAGACATTGTATTTGCCACAGTGTAACTGATTACACAGATATGCAACTTACAAGGAGACACTGTAAATATATATTATTTATTATAAAAAATATTCATATAGCAAACAAATATGCTACTTATTTTTATTTATTATAGCAATGTAAATATAATATTACTAAATATATAAATTATATGTACTTCTTTATAATAACTTTATGTTAGTAGCTCAATCGTGTCTGACTCTTTGCAATCCCATGGACTGCCAGACTCCTCCATTCATGGAATTTTCCAGGCAAGACTACTAGAGTGAGTTGCCATTCTCATCTCTAGAGGATCTTCCCAACATAGGGATCAAATCTGCATCTTCTGTATCTCCCCCACTGCAGGCACATTCTTTACCCCTGAGCCATTGGGGAAGCTGATGTTTAATATACACATGCACATTACCAGATGGTCAATGTCAAAATCAAACTGATAATATTCTTTGTAGCTGAGGATGGAGAAGCTCTATACAGTCAGAAAAAAAACAAGAGGGAGCAAGCCACAACATGTGGCTCAGATCGTGAGCTCCTTATTGCAAAATTCAGACTTAAATTGAAAAAAGTAGGGAAAACCATTCAAGTATGACCTAAATCAAATCCCTTATGATTATACACTTGAAGTGACAAATATATTCAAGGGATTGGATCTGATAGACAGAGTACTTGAAAACTATGGATGGAGGTAAATAATCTTGTACAGGAGGCAGTGACCAAAACCATTCCCAAGAAAAAGAAATGCAAGAAGGCAAAGTGGCTGTCTGAGGAAGCCTTACAAATAGCTGAGAAAAGAAGCAAAAGGCAAAGGAAAAAGGGACAGATATAACCAAATGAATGCAGAGTTCCAAAAGATAGCAAGGAGAAATAAGAAAATCTTTAAAGGATTAATGCAAAGAAACAGAGGAAAACAATAGAATGGGTGAAGACTAACGATCTCTTCCAGAAAATTACAGATACCAACGGAACATTTCACACAAAGATGGGCATAAGAAAGGACAGAAATGGCAGGGACCTAACAGAGGCAGGGGCTTCCCTGGTGACTCAGCTGGTGATGGATCCACCTGCAATGCAGAAGACCTGGGTTCAATCCCTGGGTTTGGAAGATGCCCTGGAGAAGGGAATGGCTGTCCACTCCATATTCTGGACTGGAGAATTCCATGGACTGTATAGTCTATGGGATCACAAAGAGTTGGACAAGACTAAGCTACAGATGACACTACTGTTATGGCAGAAACTGAAGAAGACCTAAAGAGCCTCTTGATGAAAGTGAAAGAGGAGAGTGAAAAAGTTGGCTTAAAACTCAACATTCAGAAATCTAAGATCATGGCATCCGGTCCCATCACTTCATGGCAACTAGATGGAGAAACAGTGGAAACAATGGCTGACTTTATTTTTCTGGGCTCCAAAATCATTCCAGATGGTGACTGCAGCCATGAAATTAAAACACACTTGCTCCTTGGAAGGAAAGTTATGAAAAACCTAAATGGCATATTCAAAAGCAGAGACATTACTTTGGTAAAAAAAAGGTCCATCTAGTCAAGGCTATGGCTTTTCCAGTGGTCATGTATGGATGTGAGAGTTGGACTGTGAAGAAAGCTGATAGAAGAAGAATTGATGCTTTTGAACTGTGGTGTTGGAGAAGACTCTTGAGAGTCCCTTGGACTGTAAGAAGATCCAACCAGTCTATCCTAAAGGAGATCAGTCTTGGGTTTTCATTGGAAGGTCTGATGTTGAAGCTGAAACTCCAATACTTTGGCCACTTGATGCAAAGAGCTGATTCATTTGAAAAGACCCTAATGCTGGGAATGATTGAGAGCAGGAGGAGAAGGGTATGAGAATATGAGATGGTTGGATGACATCACAGACTCAATGGACATGGGTTTGGGTGGACTCTGGGAGTTGGTGATGGACAGGGAGGCCTGGTGTGCTGCGGTTCGTGGGGTCACAAATAGTCTGACACGACTAAGCAACTGAACTGAACTGAACTGAGCTGCTTTCACTTTCACAGAAGCAATTAAGAAGAGGTGGCAAGAATACATAGAAGAACTATACAAAAAAAGTCTTAATCACATAGATAACCATGATAGCGTGGTTATCCCTCACCTATAGCAAGACATCCTGAAGTGTGAAGTCACGTGGGTCTTAGAAAGCATTCCTACAAGCAAAGTTTGTGAGGTGATGGAATTCCAGCTACACTATTTCGTATCTTAAAAGATGAGGCTGGTGAAGTGCTACCCTCTACATGCCAGCAAATTTCGAAAATTCAGCAGTGTCCACAGAACTAGAAAAGGTCCATTTTCATTCCAACCCCAAAGAAGATGCCAACAAATGTTCAAACTACAATACAGTTGTTCTCATTACACATGCTCAGTTCAGTTCAGCTGCTCAGTCGTGTCCGACTCTTTGTGACCCCATGAATTGCAGCACACCAGGCCTCCCTGTCCATCACCAACCCCCAGAGTTCAGTCAAACTCACGTCCATCAAATTGGTGATGCCATCCAGCCATCTCATCCTCTGTCGTCCCCTTCTCCTCCTGGCCCTAATCCCACCCACCATCAGAGTCTTTTCCAAAGAGTCAACTCTTCTCATGAGGTGGCCATAGTATTGGAGTTTCAGCTTTAGCATCAGTTCTTCCAAAGAACTTCCAGGACTGATGTCCTTTAGAATGGACTGGTTGCATCTCCTTGCAGTCCAAGGGCCTCTCAAGAGTCTTCTCCAACACCACAGTTTAAAAGCATCAATTCTTCAGTTCTCAGCTTTCTTCATAGTCCAACTCTCACATCCATACATGACTACTGGAAAAACCATAGCCTTGACTAGATGGACTAGCAAGGTAATATTTAAAATCCTTCAAACTAGGCTTCAAAAATAGGTGAACCAAGAACTTCCTGATGCACAATTTGGATTTAGAAAAGGCAGAGAAACCAGAGATTAAATTGCCAACATCTGTTGGATCTTACACAAGACAATTGCAAAAATATCTACTTCTGCTTCATTGAGTACACTAAAGCCTTTGACTATGTGGATCACAACAAACTGTGAAAAATTATTAAATAGATGGGAATACCAGACCACCTTATCTGCCTCTTGAGAAGCCTGTATGCAGGACAAGAAGCAAAAGTTAGAACTGGACATGGAACAATAGACTAGTTCAAAATTGGGAAAGCAGTACATCAAGGCTGTATACTGTCACCCTGCTTATTTAACTTATCTGCATCATGTGAAATGCCAGGTTAGGTGAAGCACAAACTGGAATCAAGAATGCCAGTAGCAATATCAACAACCTCAGATATGCAGATGATACTACCCTAATGGCAGAAATAGAAGAGAAACTAAAGAGCCTCTTGATGAGCGTGAAAGAGAATAGTGAAATAACTCACTTAAAACTCATCATTCAAAAAATTAAGATCAAGCATCCAGTCCCACCACTTCATGGCACATAGATGGGGAAAAAAGGGAAACAGTGACAGATTTTATTTTCTTCAGGTTCAAAACCACTGTGGCCAGTGACTGCAGCCATGAGATTAGAAAATACTTGCTCCTTGGAAGAAAAGTTACAACAAACGTAGACAGCATATTAAAAAGCAGAGATATCCCTTTGTTGACAAATGTCTGTATAGTCATTTCTATGGTTTTTCCAGTAGTCATGTATGGTTGTGAGTGTTGGACCATAAAGAAGGCTGAGTGATGAAGAATTAATGCTTTCAAATTGTGGTGAGGGAGAAAACATTTGAGAATCCCTTGGATAGCAGGGACATGAAAACAGTCAATCCTAAAAGATATCAATTCTATTCATTGGAAGGACTGATGTTGAAGCTGAAACTCCAATCTGTTCGCCACCTGATGCAAAGAGCTTACTCACTGGAATAGACCCTGATGCTGGGGAAATAGAGGGCAGGAGGAGAAGGGGGCAGCAGAGGATTAGAGAGTTAAATAGCATTACCGACTTAATGGACTTGAATTTGAATAAACTGAAGATAGTGAAGGTCAGGGAAGCCTGGTATGCTGTAGTTTATTGAGTCACAAAGAATCAGACATGAGTTAGTGACTGAACAACAATTTTATAATATATTATCAGTTCAGTGCAGTCCCTCAGCCATGTCTGACTCTTTGCGACCCCATGAATTGCAGCTCGCCGGGCCTCCCTGTCCATCACCAACTTCCGGAGTTCACTCAAACTCATGTCCATCAAACAAGTGATGCCATTCAGCCATCTCATCCTCTGTCATCCCCTTTTCCTCCTTCTCCCAATCCCTCCCACCATCAGACACATTTCCAATGAGTCAACTCTTCGCATGAGGTGGCCAAAGTACTGGAGTTTCAGCTTTAGCATTATTCCTTTCAAAGAACACCCAGGACCGATCTCCTTTAGAATGGACTGGTTGGATCTCCTTGTAGTCCAAGGGACTCTCAAGAGTCTTCTCCAACACCACAGTCGAAAAGCATCAATTCTTCAGCACTCAGCTTTCTTCACAGTCCAACTCTCACATCCATAATGACCAAAGGAAAAAGCACAGCCTTGACTAGACGGACATTTATTGGCAAAGCAATGTCTTTGCTTTTCAATATGCTATCTAGGTTGGTCATAAGTTTCCTTCCAAGGAGTAAGCGTCTTTTAAATTCATGGCTGCAGTCACCACCTGCAGTGATTTTGGAGCCCAAAAAGATAGAGACTGACACTGTTTCCACTGTTTCCCCATCTATTTCCCATGAAGTGATGGGACCAGATGCCATGATCTTCGTTTTCTGAATGTTGAGCTTTAAGCCAACCTTCTCACTCTCCTCTTTCACTTTCATCAAGAGGCTTTTAGTTCCTCTTCACTTTCTGCCATAAGGGTGGTGTCATCTGCATATCTGAAGTTATTGATATTTCTCCCAGAAATCATGACTCCAGTTTGTGCTTCTTCCAGCCCAGCATTTCTCATGATGTACTCTGCATATAAGTTAAACAAGCGGGATGACAGTATACAGCCTTGACGTACTCCTTTTCCTATTTTGAACCAGTCTGTTGTTCCATGTCCACTTCTAACTGTTGCTTCCTGACCTGCATATAGGTTTCTCAAGAGGCAGGTCAGGTGGTCTGCTATTCCCATCTCTTTCAGAATTTTCCACAGTTTATTGTGATCCACACAGTCAAAGGCTTTGGCAAAGTCAATAAAGCAGAAATAGATGTTTTTCTGGAACTCTCTTGCTTTTCCATGATCCAGCGGATGTTGGCAATTTGATCTCTGGTTCCTCTGCCTTTTCTATAATCAGCTTGAACAACTGGAAATTCAAGGTTCATGTATTGCTGAAGTCTGACTTGGAGAATTTTGAACATTACTTTACTAGTGTGTGAGATGAGTGCAACTGTGCGGTAGCTTGAGTATTCTTTGGCATTGCCTTTCTTTGGGATTGGAATGAAAATGGACCTTTTCTAGTCCTGTGGCCACTGCTGAGTTTTCCACATTTGCTGGCATATTGAGTGCAGCACTTTCACAGCATCTTCTTTCAGAATTGGAAATAGCTCCACTGGAATTCCATCACCTCCACTAGCTTTGTTTGTAGTGATGCTTTCTAAGGCCCACTTGACTTCACATTCCAAGATGTCTGGCTCTAGGTGAGTGATCACATCATCACGATTATCTGGGTGGTGAAGATCGTTTGTACAGTTCTTCTGTGTATTCTTGCCACCTCTTCTTAATATCTTCAGCTTCTGTTAGGTCCATACCGTTTCTGTCCTTTATCGAGCCCATCTTTGCATGAAATGTTCCTTTGGTATCTCTAATTTTTTTGATGAGATCTCTAGTCTTTCCCATTGTGTTGTTTTCCTCTATTTCTTTGCACTGATCTCTGAGGAAGGCTTTCTTATCTCTTCTTGCTATTCTTTGGAACTCTGCATTCAGATGCTTATATCTTTCCTTTTCTCCTTTGCTTTTTGCTTCTCTTCTTTTCACCGCTATTTGTAAGGCCTCCCCAGATAGCCATTTTGTTTTTTGTGTTTCTTTTCTATGGGGATGGTCTTGATCCCTGTCTCCTGTACAATGTCAGGATCCTCAGTCCATAGTTGATCAGGCTCTCTATCTATCAGATCTAGTCCCTTGAATCACTTTCTCATTTCCATTTATAATCATAAGGGATTTGATTTAGGTCATACCTGTATGGTCTAGTGGTTTTCCCTACTTTTTTCAATTTAAGTCTGATTTTGGCCATAAGGAGTTCATGATCCGAGCCACAGTCAGCTCCCAGTCTTGTTTTTGCTGACTGTATAGAGCTTCTCCATCTTTGGCTGCAAATAATATAATCAATCTGATTTCAGTGTTGACCATCTGGTGATATCCATGTAGAGCATACAATCTCTATATACCTTATATATTATACTACACTATTCATAATTACATTATATACATAATATAATTAATAAAGCTCACATGGCTCCCTGATAGTTCAGTTGGTAAGAAATCTGCTTGCAATGGGGGAGACCTGGGTTTGATCCCTGGGTTGGGAAGATGCCCTAAAGAAGGGAAAGGCTACCCACTCCAGTGTTCCAGCCTGAAGAATTTCATGAACTGTATAGTCCATGGGGTCACAAAGAGTTGGACATGACTGAGCAAATTTCACTTCACTTAAAGCTAACATGAAAGTGTAGTCCATGGGAATGTGTGATGTCTCTGTAGGTGAGTTGGCATTTGAAATGAGTCTTAAAAGATTAATCTTGTTGACTGGAACATTTAGGGGTTGTACATTCTAGTAACTTTAACTGCAAGAGGAGGACACAAATGAAAAGCTGAAGTATATTTGTTAAGAGCTGAGCTGAAAGTTAGAAAGCTAATTTTATGAAAAGTCATGGAAGATCTTTGAATGCCATGTGATAGAATTTATCCTTAATTACATGGAAACTTGGAAGGATTTTTATGTCAATCTTACAAAGATCTTGTAGTCTTAATCATTCACATTTGTTGAAGGGTCTTAGAAAATGACTGAACCAATAATATTTGGAAGTTGGAAATGCAATGTCATGACAAAATGTTACTAGAGATAAAAAGAAAATTTTTATAATAAAAAAGTGAAATTTAACAGGGAAATATAACAATACTAACATTGTCCATCATAGCAATGTACCTTCAAAGGTATAAAGCAAAAATGAGAGATAGAAAATTCAAAATCTAACTGGAAAATTTTAATACTCTTATAGAAACTTATGAAACAGCAAAGCTTAGTAAGAATATCAACAATTTGAACAATCCGTATTAAAAACATAGAGTCAAACATATTAGCAAACTGATTATGGTATATAAAGAGGATAAAGCAATATAATCAAAGTTATGTTTTCCAGAATTATTATTTTCATTTAACATTTTAAAATCAATCAATGAACTTTCTACATTAACAGAATAAAGGAAAGAATTTACATGATTACATCAAGATTATTTAAATGTTCGTTGTGATAAATTTAGCAGACTAGGAAGAAAGAGCATTCATTTATCAAACGAAAAGCTTGTGGGTAGATAAATAGATGACATTACACAACTACAATCACATTTAATAGTAAAATGTTAAAATATTTTTTTTTCTAGATTGGAATTGTTTTAAGAATGTTCATTATCATCATTTTTATGTATTAGAAGGTATAGCTAGTGAAAAACTACAATAAAATGATACAATGAGTGGTTGAAAATGAAGAAATAAAACTATCAGTATTTTATTTTAATTGTGAAAAATTAAACATACAAACCTATCGAATATATTAAACAAGTATGTCAGCAAGGATTGATGAACACAGGGTCAATATACAAAAATAAACTATATTTCTATAAACAGGCAGTAAGCAATTAGAAACTAAACAGAAAAGAAATTTTTAATAGCATAAAGTTTGAAAATATAAAATCAAGAGAAAAAGGGGAGGGATAAATGGGAGACTGGGATCGGCCTGTATATACACAGCTAAATACAAAATAGTTAACTAATAATGACCTACAATATAGCAGAGGAAACCCTACTCAACACTCTGCAATGAGAAAAGATCTAAAAGAGAGTAGATATAAGTATACTGTACACCTGAAAATAATACAACATTTTAAGTGAGATGTACTCAAATATTTTTAAAAATATTAAAAAGTGAAGAGAAAACAACTAATAAACAATGTACAAAAAAGCTTCAAATAAAATTTAAAACATTGCTTGCCAAAAACATTAATAAAGAAAGAAAATGCAGCAATATATTATGTAATGAAATAGTTATCTTAATGCTTTAATGATATTAGTACTCCCAAAATATTTAATTAAATTCTATTAAAAAATCTCAAATGTTTTGCGGTGGCAGTTGAAGTAAAAATTCCAAAATTTATTAGCAGTACAAAGAGTCAATTATACCTCATATATACTGAACAAATTAAAGCAATGTGGAAAAAAATTCATCATCTAACATCAAGATTCATGCTAAAAGTCTACTAACTGGGAGGAAAGGGAAGAAAAAGATCAGCTATAGAATTCAGAAATAGCATTTAGCACTGGTTTGTGACCAAGGCACCTTAAGACAGAGGGAAAGGGTTGTCTTTTTATTAATTGGTGTTAGATCAATTGAATACACATATGGACAAATAGTCATAATAATGATAAATAAACTTAATTCTTATAACAGATTCTATACAGAAAATAATTCTAGGTAACTTTCAGAAGTATCAAAACAGTAAAATTTCTGGAAGAAAACATAAGAGAATACCTTAATAACATGGACATAAACAATCATTGCCTAAAAACAATCATTAATGGATTAAAGATTGCTCAACTGGACTACATTAAAATTATTTTAAGTTGTCTAATAATAAATGACATAAGATAAAGAGTGGAAGCTATTCACAGAAAGTAAGACAAAACATTCAGATTGGAATTATATAAAGAACTAGAATTCCATAAGAAATGCCAGAAACTCCCCACCCCACCACCTGCGAATGAGAAATTTGAACAGGTATTGCCTAAAAATGAAATCCAATAACTTATGGAAAGCTACTTAATCAACAATATGCTTAAAGTTTAATAAGATGGACAGTTCCAATGAGTGAGGACGGGGATTATAAAACAGAAAGAAATCAAATGTCCTTGTAAAGGGGTTTAAGTAAAACTTGTGTAATTGTTTGTGAATGCAGCAATGAAAAAGCAACAAAGAAGCAATGAAGAGTATGATACAATATCATGATAATGTTGTCATGATATGTGTTTGTATATGTATGAGAGATTGAGAGAGACAAGATAATCTGAATAATAGGGCATACATAATTTGATTTTTTAAAATGAGAAAAATTAAGATGATATGAAGGAAAATGTTATATCTTTCTGTTACAATAATAAAACAAAATATTATAGAGATATTATAGGAATAAAACATCATAGATGTGCTTTGTTTTCAAATTTCTGCTCATGTTTTAAATATTATAAAATGAAAATATTTTGCATGATTGAATTAAACTACTGTGATACTAAGAAACAATGGAGGATATAATTTCCTAATTCTTGTTGTTTCAGATAAGAATGTCAGTACTAGACTTTTATCCTACTCCACTGGAACCCTCTGCTGAATCACACACACACACACACACTCCATATTCTTTCAGGGAAATAGTCTACCATAGTCTTCTTCTAAAGAAGACACTGTGAAGGGGTCCCTCAGGCTCTCGCCTCCTTCTTCCTGCTCTGGTATTTCCCATCTTCCAATCTGAGTCCCATGTCACCACAGCCGTGCAGTGAGTGCAAGGGAGCACGCATGCCCTGTGATGGGCACAAGGCCGGTAGGCTTGTAATTCTGCCAATGTCTGTGCAAAGAAAGGACCCTTATCTATGGATGGAGCACTAACAAGTCACTGTAGCTATCAGAAATCTAAGCAAATTGTTTAACCAGTCAGTAATAGAACTCATGGGCTTCCCCGGTGGCTCAGTGGTAAAGAATTCACCTGCCATGCAGGAGTCACGGAGATGAAGGTTTGAGCCCTTAGTCAGGAAGATCCCCTTGAAGAGGAAATGAAAATCCACTCCAGGAACTTTGCCTGGAAAATCCCATAATCAGAGGAGCCTGGTAGACTTCAGTCCATGAGGTCACAAAAGAGTCAGACACTACTAAACAAATAAACAACAACAGCAATAGGACTCATTCCCATCTCTGTCTCTCTGTCTTCCCTTTTCATCTTTCCATTGGATCTCAGTTTTAATCAGGAATACAATCTCACTTGTTGAATTGCTTGCAATGCCATGAAGAAGATATATAATATATGCCATCATGCCTGTATTCTGAGCCTAATTTTTCCAAGACACTAATCTTTTTGTGACTATTACAAATTCTATTTGTATTGAATATTGTATCACATAATACAAATATTTTCTATTCCACTGCTTCAGTCAGCCAGTTAATTTTGATGAAAATTTAAAATTATAATGGCGTAATCATATTTCAGGGGCTTCCCAGGTGGTTCAGTGGTAAAAAAAATCCGCCTGCTAATACGGGAGATGTCGGTTCAACACTTGGGTTGGAAAGATCTCCTGGAGGAGGAAATGACAACCCACTCAGTATTATTGCCTGGGAAATCCCATGGACATGTGGTCGAAAAGAGTCAGACACATCTCTGCCTCACTGAGAATTTGAATTTTCTCTGAACTGTACCAGGCCCAAGGACACCACCTACCGCCTACAAGCTCATGGTCTCAAGGTGTCTCCTTGTATTATGCAATGATTTTGGATCCAAATCAGTCCTTACTTAAAAAGCATCATTACTTCTTGCCAGCTCCAATTGTAATTTTTGATAAGCAACTCATGTAAATAAATGTAACCTTGCAGTTTTTTGCCTTTGTAAGTCTCCCTCATTTTGTAGTCCAGTGGAACACAAACTAAGTGTATCTTGAATCTGTGTCTCCCAGGATTTAGCCCTAACAAATTCCAAACAGACACCTCTTTATTTCAATTAGGTATTTGTTTCTAAAATTTTGGTTAACAACCTAAAGATGACAAAGTAAACTATTTCTTGGTTCAAGACTGGTTTGAGAAGTAGCAGAGTAACAGTTAACCACTACTGGGTTGAAAGTAAAAGTTACACATGATAAGAAGAGGGTACATTAGGATCCAGGGAATGGAAAGTTGCAAAGAATGTTTCTAAAATGTAATCCTTCCTCTTGATAATGTCCAATGTAATGCCTCTGCATTACTCTGTGCCTTATTTAATTTAAATTAACCAGAATTTGGAGAAACTGTTTCAAAAAATAGGTTATACAGTTAAACTCTCTGGGTTCAGATCCCAGATCTGCTGGTTATTAGATCTGCTTATAGTATCTAATGTGTTCTTAATCTTTTTATGGCTGAGTTTTATAATCTATGGAGGAAGATAATGACTGAATCTACCTCATAGAATTGTATGGAAAATGTGAGAAAATATACATAAAGCATTTTGTATAATATCTTTACAATGACCCTGTAAACATGAGATATGCTACAATTACTATTTATATTATATCATTACAGTGCTCACATGTCCTTGTTATTTTAAAACAAAATTAACATAATATTCAATTTGAGCTGGCTGTTAAGCTCAGTTTTTTATTAAAAGTCTCCCTGGATTGCAGCTTCTTAGGAATTCTCTTCTGTGCAAAATAACTCCCCAGAGCCACCGAAAAAAGAATCACTTGGATTTATTATTTTGATCTTACATGAATTCACACTATCTTCTTCTTGTTTAATAGACTAAAAATGTGTGGTACAGACAAGTTTAATGCATCAGCAGTCCAATACTATTAAAGTTTCCAGTAGTTTTTTCCACAGCTTTGCCACTAACAGGCCCCTAAGCCCCACTTGATAGTTAAGTTATTAGATGACTGTCAAGAGCCACAATAAATGCATTCAAATCTCTGCAGAACCTCTTTCTTTCTGTCATTATTTCCAGTGTCTATAAATCAATAAAAATACACCAAATGACTTTAGAGCACTGTAACTTGATGCTTTGCGGGGAGGGCTCAGAGAATGTTTAGTATTCTTTATTATAAACTCAGGAATCACTAAGGCTTTCAATGGCTTTAGGATATTGTCTAATTTCAAATGCTGCATACTGAATCAGTGATGCTATAGAACATATCTTTCCTAAATACCATTGTCAATTCCTGGCTGTGTTAAAAAGTTTCTCTCTTTTTCTTTCCTCCTTCCTGCCTTCCTTCTCCCCTTTCCCTTTTTCTCTTGCTCTTTTATTTTCTCTCTCTCTCCCTCCTTTCCTCTACTATCACCCACCACACTCTCTCAGTTTTGTCTTAGAGCTGGTTGGAAGGTCTTAACCTGAAATTAGTGTCATCTATACATTTTATTGAGTGGATTGCCATTACCGTCTCTAGTAGTTTTTTTTATAAATGCAATACAATTATTTTCAAGAGGTACATTTAAAGGCACTCAATTTGGAAAAATCAGGTAAGTACTTGAAAATAAACATGATGTCAGGTTTTGGTATTAGGGTGATCGTGGCCTCATAGAATGGGTTTGGAAGTTTACCTTGCTCTGCAATTTTCTGGAAGAGCTTTAGTGGGATAGGTGTTAGCTCTTCTGTAAATTTTTGGTAGAATTCAGCTGTGAAGCCATCTGGACCTGGGCTTTTGTTTGCTGAAGATTTTTTATTACAGTTTCAATTTCCATGCTTGTGATGGGTCTGTTAAGATTTTCTATTAAAAAATAAATAAAATAAACATGATGAATTAGTGGTTATAGCTGGCCAGGACATCCTAAGGTTTTATTTTTAAGTTTTTTTTTTTTCTTTTTCCTAAATTTTTAAAAATGTTTCTTCAGAGAACAACCCATTCAGTAACAAAATGAAATAGTAAAGCTATGAAATAAAATATAACCTAAAAATTACCCAGTACTTAAATATTTTTATATTTAAATATTTTTACAGCTAGCAGCAATGGTGAGCCTGGGGAGCCCTCTACTACCCATGGCTCCTGGGCAGTAGATTGGCCCCAGGGTGGCCAGAGGCAGCAGAGGGGCCATGGAGTCCTTCACTACTGGGCATCCTCCAACATCAATGAGCTCCAGCCAACAACTCCAGCAGGGCCTTTGCCCAGGCCCCTGGATGGCACATTGACCAACACCCAGCAGCCAGTGAAGGGTTACACACTCAAGAGGACCATCAGCAGGAAAACTAGGGTGCCAAGCATGTCCTCTGGCTACATGAAGCTGCTGAAAGACATGTCCCTGCTAGTAAGGGCCTGAAATAATGTGGTCAATGGGAGAAGGGAATGGCAAACCACTTCAGCATTCTTGCCTTGAGATCCCATGAAAGTATGAGCAGTATGAAAAGACAAAAACATCCGACACTGAAAGATGAGCCTCCCATGTCTGTAGGTGTCCAATATGCTACTGGGAAGAGCACAGAAATAGTTGAATAAAGAATGAAGTGGTTGAGCCAAAACAGAAAAGAAACCCAGTTGTGGATATGTCTTGTGGTGAAAGTTTACGCCAATGCTGTAAAGAATAACATTGCATAGGAACCCAAGAGTGTTAGGTCCATTAATCAAGGTAAATTGGATGTAGTCAAACAGGAGATGGCAAGGGTGAATATATACATATTAGGAATCAGTGAACTAAAATGAACTTGAATGGGCAGATTTAACACAGATGATCATTATATCCACTACTGTGGGCAAGAATCCCTTAGAAGAAATGAAGTAGCCCTCATAGGGAACAGAAGAATTCAAAATGCAGTACTTGGGTGCAATCTCAAAATGACAGAATGATTTGGTTCATTTCCAAGGCAAACCATTCAATATCACAGTAATCCAAGTCATACCACAACCACTAATGCTAAAAAAGCTAAAGTTGAATGGTTTTATGAAGACTTACAAGACCTTCTAGAACTAACACCAAAAAGGAATGTCCTTTTCATCATGTGGGACTGGAATGCAAAAGTAGGAAGTCAAGAGACACCTGGAGTAACAGGCAAGTTTGGCCTTGGAGTACAACATGAAGCAGGACAAACGCTAACAGGGTTTGGCCAAGAGAACACACTGTTCATAGCAAAAACCCTCTTCTAACAACACAAGAGATGACTCTACACATGGACACGACCAGATGATCAATACCGAAATCAGATTGATTATATTCTTTGCAGTCAATGATGGAGAAGCTCTATACAGCCAATGAAAATAAGATCAGGAACTGACCGTGGCTCAGACCATCAGCTCCCTATTGCAAAATTCAGGCTCAAACTGAAGAAAGCAGGGAAAATCACTAAATCATTCAGGTATGATCTAAATCAAATCCCTTATGATTTTACAGTGGAGACAATGAATAATTCGATTCAAGGGATTAGATCTGGTAGATAGAATGCCTGCAGAACTATGGGTGAAAGTGTGTAATACTGTACAGGAGGAGGTGACCAGAAACATCCCCAAGAAAAAGAAATGCTAAAAGGCAAAGTGACTGTCTGAGGAGGCCTTACAAATAGCTGGGAAAAAAAGAGAAGTGAAACGCAAAGGAAAAAGGGAAAGACATATGCAATTGAATGCAGATTTTCTGAGAAAAGCAAGAAGAAATAAGAAAGACTTTTTTACGTGAAAGGGGCAAAGAAATAGAGAAAAGCAATAGAATGGGAAAGAGTACCGATCTCTTCAAGAAATTAGAGATTCCAAGGGAACATTTCATAGAAAGATGGGTACAGTAAAGGACAGTATTGGCAAAGACCTAATACAAGCAGAAGAGATTCAAAATAGGTGCCAAGAATACACAAAAGAATTGTACAAAAAAGTTTTTAATGACTTGGATAACCATGATAATCTGGTCACTCACCTACAGCCAGACATCCTAAAGTGTGAAATCAAGTGGGTCTTAGGAAGCACTACTATGAACAAAGCTAGTAGATGTGATGGGATTCCAGCTAAACTATTTCAAATCCTAAAAGATGATGCAGTTAAAGTTCTGCACTCAATATGCCAGCAAATTGGGAAACTCAGCAATGGACACAGGACTGGTAAAGATCAGTTTTCTTTCCAATCTCAAAGAAAGACAATGCCATAGAATGTTCAAACTATAATATAACTGTGCTAATTTCACATGTTAGCAAAACTATGTTCAAACTCCTTCAAACTATACCTCAGCAGTGCATGAACCAAGAACTTCCAGATCTACAAGCTGGATTTAGAAAAGGCAGAGGAACCAGAGATTAAATTACTAATATCTGCTAGATCATAGAAAAAGTAAGGGAATTACACACACACACACACACACACACACACACACACACAAACCCATCTACTTCTGCTTCATTGCCTTTGACTGTGTGGATCACAATAAACTGTGGAAAGTTCTTAAGAGATAGGCTCAGCTGACCACCTTACCTCCCTCTTGAGAAACCCGCATGCAGGAGAAGAAGCAACATTTAGTAATGGACATGAAACTATGAACTGTTTCAAAATTGGGGAAAGAGTATGTCAGTGCTGTATATTGTCAGTCTGCTTATTTAACTTACATGCAGAGTACATCATGAGAAATACCTGGCTGGATGAATCATAAGCTGGTATCAAGATTGCTGGGGGAAATATCAGATATGCATATGATACCATTTAAATGACAGACAGTGAAGAGTAACTAAAGAGTCTCTTGATGTGGGTAAAAGAGGAACCTGAAGAATCTGGTTTAAAATTCAGTATTCCAAAAATTAAGATAATGGCATCCAGTTCTAACATATAATGGCAAATAGAAAGGGAGAAAGTGGAAACAGTGACAGATTTTATTTTCTTGGACTGCAAAATCACTGCAGCTGGTGACTGTAGCCATAAAATTAAAAGATGCTTGCTCCTTGAAAAAAAAAAGCTATCACAAAGCTAGAAAGGGTATTAAAAAGCAGAGACATCACTTTGTTGACTAAGGTTTGTGTAATCAAAGCTATGGTTTTTCCAGTAGTCACATCTGAATATAAGAGTTGGACCATAAAGAAGGCTGAATGCCAAAGAATTGATGCTTTCAAACAGTGGTGCTGGAGAAGACTCTTGAGAGTTAGACAGCAAGGAGATCAAGCCAGTCAATCCTAAAGGATATCAACCCTGAATAGTCATTAGAAGAGCTGATAATGAAGCTGAAGCTCCAATCCTTGGCCACCAGATGTGAAGAGCCAATTCACTGGAAAAGACCCTGAGGCTTGGAAAAATTGAGGGCAAAAGCAGAAGAGGCTGACAAAGGATAAGATGGTTGGATGGCATCACTGACTCAGTGGACATGAGTTTGAGCAAACTTAGGGAGATAGTGAAGGACAGGGAAGCTTGATGTGCTGCAGTTCATGGGGTCACAGATAGTCTGACATGACTTGGTGACTGAGTTACTCAGTCATAACAAAGCAAGTATTATAATTTCCCTTATATGTCCCATCAAGAGATATTCAAATTATGTTTGATAAATTACATCTCCTTTCAGGAATAAGAATATTTTCTGTTTACACACACAAAAAAAAGCTCACATTCTTTTGAACACTGTCCTATCAATATTTACCACATTTCTTTGAGCTTATTCATATTTTTTTAACTTTATGGTCAGAGGAAATAAAAGTAGATAGGTTGGTTATCTAAAGGTCTACTAATGAAGTCAGCTCCTCACATTCAATATTTAATTCAAATTTAATTGTCTTCAAAATGCTGATGGAAAAGGAAATCCATCAAGGGTTTATAACACTAAGAAAGTTCTCATGTAATCATCCACATGCCTAAGAAATATATAAACGCTGAGATCTTTAAGAATAACTAAAGGATAAGCTAATTTAAATGGACTGGTAATATTGATTTCTTAAATCCAGAGAAAGATTAAATTTTCAAAGTACACTAAGAAATAGTAAAAAACAAAAAAGTATAATGTGGATACAATGAGATTGCAAATAAAAATTGTATGAAACAGTGTGTTAATGTATGATGAGTAGTAAATAAGTTACATTAAAGTGCTTGCATATAAACCTTTCTCCATACCAGTTTCTCTGACTGTCTGAAATGAACAAGAAAAAAGGTTTCTCAGCTTTGGGGATAAAACTTAAGATACTGCTATAATATTTAGGGAAAAACAAAATGTGAAATTTGGTGACAGGAACACACAGATTTTTGTGCAAGATAGACAAAATGATTGAGCAAATGTTATTGCATAGTATTTGAGCCCACACATTATCAAGACTGTGGTAATCAATGTTTATCCCTTTAACCTGGTGAAACACTGACCGCAGAGTATTATAATTGCCCTTTCTTCTCCAAATGTCAAGAAAGGTGAATTTTAAGTTCTGGGTAATGAAACTTCCCTAAAAGACATTCACTTTTTTGGGAGGAGTGTCTTTTTAAATTAAAGTAGTTGATGTACAGTATTATGTAAGTTATACGTTTACCATAGTGATTCACAATTTTTAACAGTTATATATCACTTATAGTTATTATAAAATATTGGCTATATTCCCTATGTTGTACACTATATCCTTTTAATTCAATACAAACTAATTTATGCGTTTTAGTTCCCTACCCCTATCTTACTTGTTCCTCCGCACTTTCCTTCCCCCACTGGTAACCACTAATATGTTCTCTTTATCTGAGTCTACTTCTCTCTTCAAGTATTCACTAGTTTGTTGTATTTTTCCAATTCCAGATATAAGTAATATCATCAAGTATTTGAAAGTCATTCACTTACTTTCAGTTCACCAGCAGAGTATGTTCATTGTTTTTCACAGAGATACTCTCTGCTACTATTTAAATTGCTCTTCCCTAGTGACCTGAAACAGATAAATTGCATTGAGAATTGACAAAGAAATGCATGAAGAGGAGAAAAAAGTATTACTGAATCAGCATTTTTCTTAGTTGCATAGCTACAATAGATAATATTTCCATCCATCTCTCCTAGGTTGAGTGAGTGAATGAAGCTGCTCAGTCGTGTCCGACTCTACAATCCCATGGACTGTAGCCTACCAGACTCCTCCATCCATGGAATTTTCCAGGCAAGAGTACTGGAGTGGGCTGCCATTTCCTTCTCCAGGGGATCTTCCTGACCGAGGGATCGAACCCAGGTCTCCCACATTACAGGCAGACGCTTTACCGTCTGAGACACACATAAAGATGAAGTTGTCCCTCCTCATGACAAAGGAAAAATCACTCCCTCAATTTTGGTATGGATCTTATTCTCTTCCTTGTTTTCAGGATCATCCTTCAGTTTAATTTCTCTCCACCATCTCTACAGGTTTTTTCTTAAAAATATCTTTAAAAAAACACAATAAAACAGAAATAAAAATTAAAATTAAATACAGAAAAGTATAATTATGCAAACATATTTTATACAAAATCTTAATACATGTAACAAAATTTTAACTTTACAATTTAAGAAAAATAGAAAAATGAGAAAAATATATATGCATATATTTGACTTATCACTTTCTTTCATTTCCCTGTGATAGTCACTAAAATGTAGCTATCATTGCATTTTCTTCTGATTCTTTTTATAATTTCATATAGTCGCATCTATCCCTAGATAAGATATATTGTTATTTTATTTTAATTATAAATTATATCATTGCAAAATATTTTAAGTATTGTTTTCATAAACAATTAGGTTTGGCACCTATCTTTATCAATTGCTTTAAATTAAGCAATTTAATTTACTTCTTGCATACATGTAATGTAAGAATAAGCTACATTTTATTTCTAACTGTTCTTATATGTTATAACCCTATACTAAGAATAAACACATCATTTGGAAATTAATAGGGGGTAAGTTTTAGAGGAGGATTGCTGGAGATAGCTGTTGGTTTTCTTTGAATTTATAATATGTGTCTGATGATCACCTCTAGTCAAATGACGGATTCAAGCAGCCCATGTGGGAAGGTTCAGATGCATTTGCTCTAGGATACAATGGACAGATGTCAAATTTCTGCTTGACAGCTTAACAGGTCTAGAGATGGGCTAGCTAGCTGCTAACTGATAAGCCAAAGTAGATCTTTCTGCCTCAGTGGGATCTGCTTGAACTAAATTTTATCTGGGATAAAGGATGAACATACTAGTGTTTTCCATAGACCCATTGGAGGCTGAGAGGAGACTGCACAGGAGGGTGTCCTACTAGGCCTTTCCATGATGCACCTGGCAAATAAAGTAGACTTCAGCAGACTAAAACTGGGGAGGCCAACAAATTACTTGTTTGAGGCAGAGAGGAAAAGAACATGATCCACAGGAAGAACACAATGGTTGGAGAGTTGCTCTGATAGTCTGCTTTTAACACGTTCTAAGTCAGCACAATAAAGGGCTGTGTGTTGTTCAGTTGCTCAGTCCTGTCCTACTCTTTGCATCCCAGTGGACTGTAGCCCACCAGGCTCCTCTGTCCATGGAATTTTTCAGGCAAGACTACCCGAGCAGGTTGCCATTTTCTAACAAAATGTTAATATAGAGGAGAGGTAAGAAGTAATAATCTGACAAGATTTTTGTCCTCAGGGTAGAGACTCCTCACTAACTACAGAGTAGATTTCAGATTTGGAAATTAATGCAACCAGGGTTCTTTGTTTGTTTGTTTGTTTTGCATTTTTTAAATTTCAGATTTCAAATCATTTTACTTTATTTTACTTTACAATACTAAGAATCGAATCACCAGTCTTTGTTTTTTTTTAAATTATCATTTTATAAGACTAGACTTTCTATTTGTACTATTTTTTAATTAAGATTATATTTTAAGACAAAATATTCAGAAAATAATTATATGTCCTGTAAAAATATTCAAAATAAAATAACTAACTTCATCAAATAAAGATAAAGGAGCACTGAGAAATAAAAACAAAATTTCTTTACTATCTCATGATTCATGCTTTTCATCATACATATTCTTATCATTTGTTTATAAAAAAATGCTAGTTTAACTTTCTATAACTCTACAGGTACACATGTGGGTAGTTTCCTAAAATAGATATTTAAAGTGGGATTCTTGGAATTAGTAGAAATCTCAAGTAGGTCTTAGAGTATATGCCTTGTAAGTTGTACTAGACACTATCATATCTACTCCAAGCCACTTTTCCCATAACCTTTCCAATAACTCATTTTAATATTTTATTATTTTAGTGGAATTTTTCATTATACCTAAATTTGTAATTTTTCTGTAGTTGCACATATCATTATTTCCCTTTAATATTTTTATATCTTGTTTAAAAAAATACTTTTCTGAAAAAAAATCATACAATTATTTACCTTTAATTTTTTCAGATTTTGACCTATTTATATTTAAATATTTAACTGCAATTAATTTCTGCTCAAAAGCATATATATTTAAATATTAAAACATCATTAAATTTCCCTAATGCCATTTATTTATTAGATTAATTGTTTTACTGGTTAATGTTCTCTAATTGATTATAAAAAAAGATTTTAAAGTATACAGTCAATCCTTGATAACATGAGTTAATATCCACTTAAATTGAGGTTTTATTTAATAAATATATTGGAAAAATATTTGGAGATCTGTGGCAATTTTCAGATGAACTGCATAACCTAGAAACACTTAAAAAATAAGAAAAAGTCATAGATGTCATAAATATATTAAATATACATAGATACTAGTCTATTTCATCACTTACTACCATAAAATGTACATAAATCTATTATACAAAGTTAACATTTATTAAAGTTATGCTCACAAACACTTGCAGACCATATATGGAAACATTTTCAGTGGAGAGAAACTTAAAAAAGGAGGCAAGTTACAAGTGCGTAAAATTAACTATAGTATATATTGTACTACTGTAATAATTTTGTATCCATCTTCTGTTTATATTGCAGTGAGGTCAAATATTGTGAATATCTGCTTCAAACATCTAGTGATGCTAATTACCATCATGTTTACTGTAATACCTTAAACCTTAAATTAACATCATAGGACCCATACAACTTGTCACTAGAGATGCCGCAAATGCTCCTAAGAAGCAAAGAAAAGTCAAAATATTGCAAGAAAAGTTGAATTGCTTGATAAGTACTTTAGATTGAGGTCTGCAGCTGTGGTGGTCTGCCATTTCATGATAGATGAATCCAAGTACTACTTTAAAAAAGAGAGAGAGAGAGAAAGAGAAAGAAAAGAAAATTCATGAAGTCATTGCTGCCTGCAGGAGCTAGAACCTTGCTCTTTTGGCAAAATATCTTTATATCTAATATTGAAAACACAATAATAAGAGTTTTGTCCTTTATGTGAGTGCAGAATTGCTATAAGAAAAGCCTACCACCTATAGACTCTTAATATGATTCCAATAAAAATCGAAGCCATTACATGACAACTTAAAACAAGGAGAGTGAAGAATCTAAAGCTGGAGAATTTAATGTCAGCAAAGGATGGTTTGATAATTTTAGAAAGGGATTTGTCTTTAAAAATGTCAAGATAACAGGAGAAGCAGCTTCTGCTGATGAAGAGGCAGCAAAGTTCCCAGATGCCTTTAAGAGAATCATTGCGAAGAAAGGCTATCTGCCTAAACTGTTATTTAATACAGATGAAAGTGTCCTATTCTGGGAAAAAAAAAAAAAAAAAAAACCGTCATACTAGCAAGTAAGGGAGAGAAGCAAATGCCAGGATTTAAGGCACAAAAAAATAGACTAACTCTGCTGTTTTGTGCAAATGTAGTGAGGTTTATGCTAAAGATTGCTCTTATCTATAGAGTTGTTAACCTGCAAGCCTTGAACGGAAAAGATGAATACCAGCTGACTGTCTTCTGTTTGTGCAACAAGAAGCTTTGGACATTGAGAAAATTTCTCCCCAGTTGGTTCCACTGATGCTTTGTCCCTGAAGTCAGGAAGTACCTTTCCAGTAAAGGACTGTCTTTTATTTATTTTTAAATATAAATTTATTTTCATTGGAGGCTAATTACTTTACAATATTGTGTTGCTTTTGCCATACATCAACATGAATCCACCATGAGAGTACACGTATTCCCCATCCTGAACCCCTCTCCCTCCTCCCTCCCCATACCATCCCTCTGGGTCATCCCAGTGCACCAACCCCAAGCATCCTGTATCCTGCATTGAACCTGGACTGGTGATTTGTTTCATATGTGATGTTTCAGTGCCATTCTCCCAAATCATCCCACCCTCTCCCTCTCCCACAGAGTCCACGTCTGTTCTATACATTTGTGTCTCTTTTGCTATCTCGCATACAGGGTTATCGTTACCATCTTTCTAAATTCCATATATATGCATTCAGTTCACTTCAGTTCAGTTACTCAGTCACGTCCAACTCTCCGCGACCCCATGAATTGCAGCACGCCAGGCCTCCCTGTCCATCACCAACTCCCGGAGTTATGCATTAGTATACTATATTGGTGTTTTTATTTCTGGCTTACTTCACTCTGCATAATAGGCTCCAATTTCATCCACCTCATTAGAACTGATTCAAATGTATTCTTTTTAATGGCTGAGTAATACTCCATTGTGTATATGTACCACAGCTTTCTAATCCATTCATCTGCTGATGGACAACTCGGTTGCTTCCATGTCCTGGCTGTTATAAACAGTGCTGTGATGAACATTGGGGTACACGTGTCTCTTTCAATTCTGGTTTCCTCGGTGTGTATGCCCAGTAGTGGGATTGTTGGGTCATACGACAGTTCTATTTGCAGTTTTTTAAGGAATCTCCACACTGTTCTCCAAAGTGGCTGTACTAGTTTGCATTCCCACCAACAATGTAAGAGGGTTCCCTTTTCTCCACACCCTCTCCAGCATTTATTGCTTGTAGACTTTTGGATAGCAGCCAATTTGACTAGCGTGAAATGGTATTTCATTGTGGTTTTGATTTGCATTTCTCTGATAATGAGTGATGTTGAGCATTTTTTCATGTGTTTGGTAGCCATCTGTAGGTCTTCTTTGGAGAAATGTCTGTTTGGTTCTTTGGCCCATTTTTTGATTGGGTCATTTATTTTTCTGGAATTGAGCTGCCAGAGTTGCTTGTATATCTTTGAGATTAGTTCTTTGTCAGTTACTTCATTTGCTATTATTTTCTCCCATTCTGAAGGCTGTCTTTTCACCTTACTTATAGTTTCCTTTGTTGTGCAGAATCTTTTAATTTTAATTAGGTCCCATTTGTTTATTTTTTGTTTTTATTTCCAATATTCTGGGAGGTGGGTCATAGAGGATCCTGCTGTGATTTATGTCGGAGAGTGTTCTGCCTATGTTCTTTTAAAAGTTCTTTGATATTGGACAATGCTCCTGGCCAACCCAGAGCCCAGTGAGTTCAACATCAAAAGGATTGACAAGGTCTACTTGCCCCTAAACACAATGTCTCTAATTTAGCCTCTAGAACAAGGGAGTCACAAGGAAATTTAAGGCCCATTACACAAGGTAACTCTATGGAAAGATTTGTCAATGCTATAGAAGAGAGCTTCAATAGAACATCATAGAAATCAAGAAGGATTACAACACTGAAGATAGCATTGATGCTTCAGAATAAGCCACAAAAACCATCAAACCTGAAATAGTAAGTTCATACTAGAGAAAACTCTGTCCAGATGTGCATTACTTCACAGAATATATAGCATACCCAATCAAGAAAATCATGCGATTTTGACTACAGCAAAAAGAAAGAGATAGATTTGGAGTTGGGGTTGACATGCAATCACTGCTATATTTAAAGCAGATAACCAACAAAGACCTACTACATAGCACAGGGAACTCTACTCAATATTCTGTAAGAACCAAAATGGGAAAAGAACTTGAAAAAGAATAGATACATGCATGTGTATAACTGAATCACTTTGCTGTACACCTGAAACCAGCACAGTGTTGTTAGTCACCTCTACTCCAATCGAAAATTAAAAAGTTTTTAATGTGAGGGTTGAAGTGTTTTGAGATATAGTTTGTGAAAAAAATTCCAGAGGTAATAAACACCATGCCAGAAGGATTAACAGAAGACGACTTGATGGAAATGAGTGCTTTCAAACCAGTACCAAAAGGTTTTGTCCAGAACAAAATACCAAGGTTCTTTTGATGTGGACAAAAAGTCTTATGGATCAAATGCATTATGAATTTTTAAACAAAATCAAATGTGCCCCAAGGATTTGTACATAAACATAAAAAATCTATGTCAAGATGAATATATTATTCTATTTGAAACTGTTGGAAGACAATTTTTCTTCCTGGTAAGCAAGAGAAAATATGAATCAAGATATATATTTTAACTTTATGTTAAAATAACTTAATTAATTTCAGTTCTAGAAACCTATCCTAATAAATAATCAAAACTCACTTTAAAACACACATAAATCATGTTGCTAAATTGCGACTGTGTTTATAAGTTATAAAGTTGAACAAGTTTAACAATCAAAGAAAGATTGTTCAGAAAATGGTGAGACTTTATCTTTGGAATTAAGTTTTAAAACATATATACTAATGTGGGAAAATGTTATTAACTTTATATATGAGAAAGTCACTGAACAAAATGGTGTGTACATTTGTTAAATTAAAACTGCAAGCTGTAGAATAATGGGTATAATATGATATTTAGTAAAAAAACTCCTGAGTTGGTGATGATCAGGGAAGCTGGCATGCTTTAGTCAATGGGATCACAAAGAATTGACACGACTGAGTGACAGAAATGAACGGAACTGAATATTTATCTATCTTTTTATATTGATTTGTAAAAACAGAAATATGTTTGGAAAGATAACAGTAAATATTGTTCATTTATTTTGTGAAACACTGCATTGAAGAGAAGGGAAAATGATTAACTTTTCTTTTATATCCATATGTATACTGTTTTTTGTAAGCAAGTATTAAAGAAAATAAAGTTATCCAAAACTTTACACTACTATGAATATATGCAAAAATATGCTTGAATAGAAAAATATGGAACAATTTGTTGCAAAACATTAATCAATAATTTTCCTTCTTTTCAAAGTTTTTTTTTTTTTGCTAATTTCTCAGTTATTATGTATTACTTTTAAAGTTGTACTGATTAGTCAGAATAATAGCATTCCAAATTTATGTTTGGGGTAACAGATAATCTAATGATTTTAGTTCATATAGGCAGAAATGGATGTGTATGTATTCAGTCATGTCTGACTCCTTGTGACCTCATACTGTAGGCTGCCAGGTTCTTCTGTCCGTGGAATTTTCCAGGCAAGAATATTGGCCTAGGTTGCCATTTCCTACTCCTCTAGGCATCCATACACATTTATACACAATTTTCAAAAGACTATAATTAAAATTAATATCAAACGTGGTTATTTTAATGTCAAGAATATAGATAATTTATTCCTTTATACACTGTCTGTAATGACTATTTTATACGCTTAGTCATTATTTATTTTATAAGCAGAATTCATTTTTATTTTTAAAATGAGATCATAGGTAAAATAATAATGCAGTTATGAATATGAAAAACTGTAACTTTTAGTTGCACTTTTCAGGAACTGAAGGACCTATAGTGATTTATCATAAAATATAGATTTCTCATTTGTCTGAAAAAACAGTTCCAAATTTACAACAACAAATAAGTGTCATTCATGCCACAAGCTTATCAAAGTTGACAGACAAGCCCCAGAGCAGGTGGATTGCTTCAATTATTTGTCGTCTATCATGAATATAAAATATGTTCTAAAGGTTTCTGGAGATCTGTGGGATGCTGGCGCTAGCTTACAGCATTATGACATTGATGATGAAGCTTGGGCAAAATAAAAGTCACACACACACAAATAAATAAAGGCAAGGCATTGTTTTTTGTGACCTTTCATTTGGCAACAATTTAACTACAAATCCAACAGCTGGCCACTGAAAGGATGATATCAGGACCAGTTGAAGGGTGTTGAGATGGAGGCTATTGGCAGTCAGCCTATGCATTTGTGATTAAATAAACCCAGGAACTGGACATTTTAGCAGCTGGCCAGACAAAGGATATTCTTTAGATACTTAACAACTGATAATTGAGCAGTCTAGCATTATTTGTTGAAAAAGATGTGGTTACCAAATGGGATTATAATCAATATTTAAAGCTTGAGAGAAGGATTTATGGGAAGATAAACCAAGAAGCATGAGACTGTCATTACCTCAACTATTTCAGGAAGACTTTCAAAAAGATAACACTAGGAATTCCAGAGCATAAAATGAAATGGACTACGATTTAACTCCAACATTGAATAGCCATTTTATATCCTTTGGCCTTCTCTTCACTGCAAATCAGTTCTTGCCATAATATAAATCATTTCTTACTTATTGCCATTTCATTGACTTTCATAAATTGATAATACTGTGTGATATACCTTATTAAATATTCTTTTTATAATCTTAGAGTACAAAAGTGGCTACTTTTTATTAATTAACATATTTAACTATTTAATAGGTTCATTTAGTTAAAAATATATGAAACACTTGAAAAAACATTCATTCAAGATAAAATAGTAAAGAAAAATATTAAACTTCTAATTGGCAGTAAAGATGATATCATCTTGCTTTATTGGAGATACATTTAAATGGAGTTGAAAGATGAGGCAATTTAAAATCTCTCTGCAATTTTGGTTTTCAAAGTTTAAAATATATCTTATAATTTTTACATTATTTGGAATGTTTTGGCTTGATGCAATAAGTATATTTTTAAATTAAGAATCATCATGATATATGTTAGCACTGGTTTACAAATGAAAGGATTAAATAAAAATAATAACACTGATAAAGAATTTTCATGAAGATACATGTAATTTATTTTTACATACTTAGCTTTACAACATTTTTTAATTAAAATATCACTACTTTAAAATTGTCCTCCAAGATCTAGCAAGAATTTTTTCTTCTAAGGAATGTTCCATAATTGTCTAGATTTTATTACAGCAATTCCCACTAAATTAACTTGTAGAGATTTCTTACTTATTCTCTGAATTGAATATCTAATGAAATTGTCAGGACTTGAAACCAAATGAAGCACAGCATACAAAGTCAAGAGGCAAATAAAGGAAGATCTCAACTATCTCACTTTGTCTCAGGCAAAGTCAGATTGCGAGAGAATTATCTATTACCCTGAAAAGACGTATGGGCAGAACAATAAATGCAAAGGCATTAAACAGAAAAAGCATCCAAATACGTGAAATGGTGATTTGAGCTGTTAAGAGTTTAGTGAGAATTGGAAAGAGTTTATAAACCTGCTTAAGTAGGGTCAGGTTTCACTATAAAATTCATGCTGGCCAACAAAGAAGGAAAAAAAAACCCTAGCTTGCCTTAAAAAAATTCATAATCTTTAAAATACCTCAATATTTGTGAAAAATAGAACATTCATAATGATGTTTCCATTTCAGTATTCCTTTTCAAATCATAAAATTTAGAACAATTGTACTTTTAAACTCTTTCAGTCAAACGATTTAATAATTATCTCTATTTTACTGAAACAATATATTGTTGTTGTTCAGTCCATCAGTCATGTCCAACTCTTTGCCACCTAAAGGCCTGCAGCACCCCAGCTTCCCTGTCCTTCACTATGTCCCAGAGTTTGCTCAAACTCATGTCCTTTAGTCTGTTTTGCCATCCACTAGTCTCATCCTTTGTTGTCCCCTTCTCCTCCTGCCTTCAATCTTTCCCAGCATCAGGGTCTTTTCTAATAAGTCAGCTCTTTGCATCAGGCAGCCAAAGTATTGTAGCTTCAGCATCAGTCCTTCTATGAATATTGAGGGCTGATTTCCTTTAGGATTGACTGGTTTTATCTCCTTGCAGTCCAAGGGACTCTCAAGACTCTTCTCCAACACTGCAATTCAAAAGTATCCACTCTACAGCACTTAGCCTTCTTTATGGTCCAATTCTCATATCCATACAACACTACAGGAAAACTCATAGCTTTGACTAGATAAACCTTTATTGGCAAAATAAGATTCAGTTCAGTTCAGTTCAGTCACTCAGTTGTGCCCAACTCTTTGCGACCCCATGAATTGCAGTACGCCAGGCCTCCCTGTCCATCACCAACACCTGGAGTTCACCCAAACCCACGTCCATCAAGTCAGTGATGCCATCCAGACATCTCATCCTCGATCGTCCCCTTCTCCTCCTGCCCCCAATCCCTCCCAGCATCATAGTCTTTTTCAATGAGTCAACTCTTCCCATGAGGTGGCCAAAGTACTGGAGTTTCAGCTTTAGCATCATTCCTTCCAAAGAAATCCCATGGCTGATCTCCTTCAGAATGGACTGGTTGGATCTTTTTGCAGTCCAAGGGACTCTCAAGAGTCTTCTCCAACACCGTAGTTCAAAAGCATCAATTATTTGGCACTCAGCTTTCTTCATAGTCCAACTTTTACATCCGTACATGATCACTAGAAAAACCATAGCCTTGACTAGACAGACCTTTGTTGGCAAAGTAAAGTCTCTTCTTTTGAATATGCTATCTAGGTTGGTCATAACTTTCCTTCTAAGGAGTAAGTGTCTTTTAATTTCAACTCTACAGTCACCATCTGCAGTGATTTTGCAGCCCAAGAAAACAAAGTCTCTCACTGTTTCCATTGTTTCCCCATTTATTTGGCATGAAGTGATGGGACTGAATGCCATGATCTTGGTTTTCTGAATGTTGAGGTTTAAGGCCAGCTTTTTCGCTGTCCTCTTTCATTTTTATTAACAGGCTCTTTGATTCCTCTTTTCTTTCTGCCATAAGCGTGGTGTCATCTGCATATTTGAGATTATTCATATTTCTCCCAGCAATCTGGCTTGTGCTTCATGCAGCCCAGCATTTTGCATGATGTACTCTGCATGTAAGTTAAATAAGCAGGATGACAATACACAGCCATGGCAAACTCCTTTCCCAACTTGGAACCAGTCAGTCCATTGTTCAGTGTTTGGTTCTAACTGTTGCTTCTTGACTTGCATACAGGTTTTGCAGGAGGCAGGTAAGGTGGTCTGGTATTCCCAGTTCCTGAAGAATTTTCCAAAGTTTATTGTGATACAATCAAAGGCATTAGCATTTTCAATGAAACAGAAGAGCTATTTTTTCTGGAATTTTCTTGCTTTTTCTATGATCCAGTAAATGTTGGCAATTTGATCTCTTGTTCTTCTGCCTTTTCTAAATCCAGCTTGACCATCTGAAGTTCTCCGTTCACGTACTGTTGAAGCCTGGCTTGGAGAATTTTCAGCATTACTTTGCTCAGGTGTGAAATGAGCACAATTGTATTATAGTATGAACATTCTTTGGCATTGCCTTTCTTTGGAATTGGTGAAAACTAACCTTTTCCAGTACTGTGACCACTGCTGAATTTTTCAAGTTTGCTGGCATATTGAGTGCAGCACTTGCACAACATCATCTTTTAAGATTTGAAATAGCTCAGCTGGAATTTCATCACCTCCACTAGCTTTGTTCATAGTGATGTTTCCTAAGGCCCAGTTGACTTCACATTCCAGGATGTCTGGCTCTAGGTGAGTGATCACACCATCATGGTCATCTGGGTCATTAAGATCTCTTTTGTACAGTTCTTCTGTGTATTCTATATACTACATTAAAAAAGTATTACAAGAATCTATGTTGTATGTTTGTAAATTTGGTCAAGAGGTCTAGAATTCTTAAAATATCCAATCATTGTTGTATTATAAAAGTTATCAGAAATTTATTGTTTTTTAATTTTTAAAAATACCTTCTTGGTGTTAGTAGAAATATTAAGAAAAGAAAATTTTATGAAGTTTTTTTATCATCTCTTTCCATTATTGTACTCTCATGTCTTGAAAACACCAACTAATGTAAGCATGTTAGGATCATTATTATTTTCTACTCCCCCTTGGTTTTTAAATCAGCTACATTATGACCTTATAGATGATGCTTTTTGTTTCTTTTCCTAGTGTGACTTCTTTGTTAACATATGATTCTAGTTTTACCTATTTTAGGAAAAGTAAATATTGAACAGCTATAGTATTTTCATTACATATATTTTTAAAAAATGAGTAATTTTTGCCTTATAGTCTATGTGTCTATATTTCATTATTTTTTTCTTCATGACTATATGCATAATATTATTATCCTTATTTATTGATAATAAAATTGGGATAGAAAACTTCGAGATGTCAGCTCATCCAAGAGAATATGTACTTGAATGAACACCCAGGTTCAAATGTTCCTTTTACCTGGAGAAAATTAAAATAATGAGCTCATGTTGTTTGGACTTCATTAACTGCAAAACAAAAATATTTTTTATATGTAACAAATAAAATTTATTTTGCAATACCATTTTAGTACAATAGAAATTATTAAGATCAGCAATTTTCATATTAAGATACAAAAGTTAAGACCTGGATAGCTAAGCAACTTGCCAGAATTCCAAATATAGCTAGTATCAGAAGCAGTATAGATAGTGTGAAATCTTTACATTTAAAATTCAACTTTTTCAATTACTTATCCCTTTTATTAAGTATAAATGCACTTAATACATAATACATTAAGAATAATTATTAAATTCATGCTCTAAATTTTAGTTTCCATTATTCCTTGGCTTTACATATCCAAAGGTAAAATGTGTGAAATATTCAGTGAAATAAAAGTTCAAAAACAAATATTTAACATATATCCCTCAATTTAATTGATATATAACTCTTACATTTTCAGTCTAAGGATCAGAGACTTAAAACATATAATCACTTTTAACTGCTCCCTACTTGCCTATTCTGAGCCATCCATTTGTATTTTTGCTTTGGAGAAAAGTAGAGAAAATTAAGGTAACTGTGAATCAAAATGATAGGTATGAAAGAAACAGAATACAATCTTTGTGGCTTTGTACTGACTTTGGGTTGAAAGAAAGAAAATATAATAACTAAGTTTTCTTTATTGAATTCTCTCAATTAAACTTCACAACTATCTTTGACATTAGAAATACATAGGAATCTCTTAATACTTTGTGATAAACGGAAGATAGTTCCTTAAAATCTCCATAGTAAATCTTATACACATCTAATCAGAGATTATAATAAAACAAAATAAGCTATCTCACTATTAAAATCGGTATTGTTACATCCATAAATTATGACAATGACTTTTTAAGCAGAAAAAGAGACTGATGTAATTTACATGTAAACGTTTTTGAAATCATTATCCAGTGTTGAAGACCTGAGGAATTTTGCATCTATAACAAAGTTTGACAGTCAACCATTTAGTATAAAGGAAAATGTTCTTTACATCTATCACTCAAAGCACATCAGAGAAATACCTAACCCCCAACATTCCTCTATAGGAATGGACTCTTTATCCAGGCTACAGTTCAGTTCAGTTCACTAGCTCAGTCATCTCCGACTCTTTGAGACCCCATGGACTGAAGCACGCCAGGCCTCCCTGTCCATCACCAACTCCTGGAGTTTACTCAAACTCATGTCCACTGAGTCGGTGATGCCATCCATCAGGTGATCTCATCCTCTCTCATCCCCTTCTCCTCCTGTCTTCAATCTTTCCCAGCATCAGGGTCTTATCAAATGAGTCAGTTCTTCACATCAGGTGGCCAAAGTATTGGAGCTTCAGCGTCAGCATTAGTCCTTCCAATGAATATTCCAGACTGATTTCCTTTAGGATTCAAAGGTTGGATCGCTTTGCAGTCCAAGGGACTCTCAAGAGACTTCTTCAATGCCACAGTTCAAAAATATCTGTTCTTCGGCACTCAGCTTTCTTGTAGAGTCTATTTTCTCCATCTTAAATTTTTCTTACTCAGTTCCCCACCCATAGATCTTTTACTGCCTCTTCCCCAACAAAGCCCTAATAGCTCTTTTACATGCAGATTAAATGTGTTTCCCATTCTCTTCCTGACATTCATTGTAAAAGAAAAAAAAATATTTCTGAAAAAAAAAAAAAGAGAGAGAGAGAGAGAAAGGAAGGAAAACATGGTCTGTGAGCATTTGATTGAAGGCCAAAGAGTGAATTCAGTTCAGTTCAGTTCATTTCAGTTCAGTCGCTCAGTCATGTCTGCCTTTTTGCGACCCCATGAATCGCAGCACGCCAGGCCTCCCTGTACATCACCAACTCCTGGAGTTCACTCAGACTCACGTGCATTGAGTCAGTGATACCATCCAGCCATCTCATCCTCGGTCGTCCCCTTCTCCTCCTGCCCCCAGTCCCTCCCAGCATCAAAGTCTTCTCCAATGAGTCAACTCTTCGCATGAGGTGGCCAAAGTACTGGAGTTTCAGCTTTAGCATCATTCCTTCCAAAGAAATCTCCGGGTTGATTTCCTCTAGAATGGACTGGTTGGATCTCCTTGCAGGCCAAGGGACTCTCAAGAGTCTTCTCCAACACCACAGTTCAAAAGCATCAATTCTTGGGCGCTCAGCCATCTTCACAGTCCAACTCTCACATCCATACATGACCACTGGAAAAACCATAGCCTTGATTAGATGGACCTTAGTCGGCAAAGTAATGTCCCTGCTTTTCAATATGCTATCTAGGTTGGTCATAACTTTTCTTCCAAGGAGTAAGCGTCTTTTAATTTCATGGCTGCAGTCACCATCTGCAGTGATTTTGGAGCCCCCCCAAAAATAAAGTCTGACACTGTTTCCACTGTTTCCCACCTATTTCCCATGGAGTGATGGGACAGGATGCCATGATCTTCGTTTTCTGAATGTTGAGCTTTAAGCCAACTTTTTCACTCTCCTCTTTCACTTTCATCAAGAGGCTTTTAGCTCCTCTTCACTTTCCGCCATAAGGGTGGTGTCATCTGCATATCTGAGGTTATGGATATTTCTCCTGGCAATCTTGATCCCAGCTTGTGTTTCTTCCAGTCCAGCGTTTCTCATGATGTACTCTGCATATAAGTTAAATAAGCAGGGTGACAATATACAGCTTTGACGTACTCCTTTTCCTATTTGGAACCAGTCTGTTGTTTCATGTCCACTTCTAACTGTTGCTTCCTGACCTGCATACAGATTTCTCAAGAGGCAGGTCAGGTGGTCTGGTATTCCCATCTCTTTCAGAATTTTCCACAGTTTATTGTGATCCACACAGTCAAAGGCTTTGGCATAGTCAATAAAGCAGAAATAGATATTTTTCTGGAACTCTCTTGCTTTTTCCATGATCCAGCAGATGTTGGCAATTTGATAGTAGAAACATTATCTTGTCTCTTGAAAGATGGCAATCTACAACACATAGTGGCAAAAAGTAATGTGTCACCTATCACATTTGGATGCAGATGATGCAGGAAATAAACTTGCAGGATGGGGGGAGGATATCTTATTAGTGGCTGCCTATTTATAAACACCTCTCTTTGATGAGAGAGAGAAGAACTCAGAAAGAATTTGTCCACTTGCATGCAAGATAGCAAGATTTTTGAAAAAATGTCAGAAATCCATGACTTTGCAGTATTGGAAAAGTCAACTAATGTTAGACTCCAAACAATAAGAAAAGAAGATATGGAAATTAAAAAAAATTTTTTTTTTACTTTATTTTACTTTACAATACTGTGTTAGTTTTGCCATACATCAACATGAATTTTTGAGGGAAAAAAATGGGTTGATTTAGGGGCATGATATCACTTACATTATTAAAACACAGAAATTAATAAGGTCTGATAAAGATCAGCTGAGGATCTAGGAACAACCAAATCCTTTCAGACAAAATGACTCAGGGAAGGAAAACAGGAATACTGACAGTCCCACCAAAGTCAGATAAGCTCAAAGAATATGCAAACACAAGTGTGTAAGGAGAAACAAAGATAAGGATGCAAAAACCAAGAAATATCCTGCTGCTGGAAATTATGTCCCCAAAAGATCTGCTGGCTTGTTAATTAGCAATGGAGTTCACTAAGTATTTATATGAGATGCACTGCTAAATGATTCACTGATGTGGGCAAAAAAAAAAAAAAAAAAAAAGAGAGAGAGAGAGAGAGAAAGTTTACTATTTAAGACTTAAAATTATCTTTAGATCCCTAATAGACCAGGGGCAGAAAGGAAACTGAAAATGCTATCTTCCACCCATTCCCTGATGGCCCCTTCAGATACAGCCAAGGACAATGTGGAAGACTGAGCAATTTACAGAGTGTAGCACCATAGGAAAGCTGAGACATTACAATAAATTGCAACCATATATATGTTTGGGGAAAAACAGCTTACATTTTTATTTCAAGAGACTCTCATACTGGTTTTAACAACTTTAGTGTTGTCTTTCAACTTGGTGAAGTCAAAATAGGAATTGCTTTAATTTTTCTCTAGTTACTGTCTTAAAAAAATTCTATTCTCTCAATAGAATTTAAATTGAAGCTTCACAAGGGCAGACATTTTTGTTTGTTTTGCTCATGTGTGTGTACTCAACAGCTAGAGCAAACTCCACTACAAATATTCACTGACTAAAGGATTAATAAATGCTGTTTTAAACTTTGGTTTTTTTTCCTCTCCAGTTATATCAGGTGCAGATTCTTTAAGTTTTGAGGCTCTCTCTATTTTTAAATAAAATTTAAAATTTCAATTTCAGCACAGATTTAAACTTCATTGCCGTCTATGCCCTCATAGGAGGGAGGGGAATTCTAGACTCTATGGAATAAAGGAGAGGCATGGTCTGGCTCTGAGATATTTGTCCACTTTTTTAACTTCAAGTTCTAGTTCCTTCTGTGTACTGGAACTGGGGAGAGAGAGGGAAACTGAGTGTAGCTGTAACTTTCTTAAAGTTCCTCTAAACCACCTTAAAGAACAGAGATGCTCTTTGTCAGCTAAGAGTTTAAATGCTTGTCTTCTCCTGGGTAAGTGTGTGAGTTTTTCAGAGTCTCCTTGATGTACTTCCTGCCTCCCAGTTTTCTGTGATATCCCTGTGGGACATCCTCTGAAGCCTGATGTTCCATCCTCTTTACCTGGCTTGTAGGCACTTCTTACTGTGCCCCTGATCATGATCAGAGATGGGTATATATTTATAATTGTATAAAATATATGCTACAGTAATATTTTAAAACCATTTAATATATTTTATGTTCAATGGTTAAACAGTTTACCTTAAGAACTAACTGAAGGACTATACAAATTTCTAAAACCTCAGGATGTGAGAAGTTTTACTGCATGTTAAATAAGCCATTAAATAAGCTCTCTTTGTTTCATTGGAAATGTATTATAAAACATTTTTAAATTGATTTCTGCCTCTCAGTTTTGTTGAAGTAAGGGTATAAGTGGAAGGAGCCCTGTCTTTTACAGTCAACCCCAACTCCACTCTACTTGGGCACTTAGTGAATTTCTGTGGATTACGGGGCCCCGTGGGAAACTAAGAGCTAGTAAAACACACACAATCACAGTGCTCTAATCTATGTGACTGATGTGTAACAATCACTACTTCTTCCCTGGACAAAATGAAGTGTCTTGAAATTTTGCAAAGATAGCTTTCCTAAAATATTTAAGATGCTTTTGCATTCACGAAGTTGTTTCTGAACTAATACATATTTTTTACATTAAAAGTAAAGTGCTAATAAATAAACCTTATCACTCACATAGTTTAACACAGAAAGTAGCAAACAGAGTTTGTCTAAATAAAGCATCTCTGAAACACTAAAGGTTAAGAGAAAGGAAAGCAGTACAGAGGAAAGGGAACTATAACAGTGACAAGAGAAAATGACTATGTTTTTTTTCCATGCTATCTGAACGGGCTCTCATATAAGTGTGTTGAAGAAATTATTATATATCTGAGGAATATCAGAAGCCACAAAATGTTTGCTAATTACAAAAGCTAAGATCCTTTGCTTTGGAGCAATTTTAGGGTTAAGAAGCTAGAAAGGAATTTATCATCATTCATCCATAATGGAGAGGAAGAACAAAAAAACATGGAAATAAGCTGTCACAGTAGTTTGGCACTAGTCAGTTTCAAAGCCTTCACACCTGAGTCTACAGCAACATATATGACTGCAAGGGAAATGAGTACAGTCAGTATAAAATGCATTCTTATAAAACCCCAAACAACTAGGGGGCATGCTTGTACTCAGTCTTGCATTCAGTCTAAAATCCTTTTGTCATAGAATGAGGCAATAAGGGTGGAAAAAAAGTTTTGTTTGTTTTATAATAGTCAAAAATATTTTATTATGACACTTCTTACCTTCTGAATAGAGTGGTATAATTTTTCTCAGATAAATTGTATATAAGTCCTTCTATATCCAAAGTCTAGTGGAAACAAAGGGGAGGATTAAATAAATGGTAAAAGTCTAAGGTTTTTTCCTGTGGTTTTTAAAGTTGATAACTTAATAGATTTTTCAGAGTAACTTAATGTGCTTTTCTGTATATAATAATGTGGGCCCAAGGTGAAAATCTAAATTTATTTCCTGAAACTTTGAAAATAATTCAGTTTAGAAGACAATCCTAAAATAAATTTTTTCAGTAAGTCTAAGAAACAGAGTCTTCTCACAAAAGCAATTTGCCTTTCACAGCAATCTGTCAGTACTAACTACTTCTTCCTTCTTAAAATGCATTTTGTGCTTGATATATGCTATATCTATGTGCTGTAGGTTCTATTTTCCTGGAGAACCCCAACTAGTACACTTGGTTTCTTAAATACCAAACTCCACCAGTTTCCCTCTTACCTTAGTGCAAGACTTTGAATATTAAATTATTCCAAGAGTTCATTCTTCATCTACACTTATCCCTTGATTGATTCTGCACAATCCTGTGGCTTTAAATGTGACATGATATGACTTACAAAAATGTATATTCAGCTTAGACCACTTCTTTGAGATTCAAACTCCTATATCAAATTGCCTACTCAGTATTTCCACATGGATATCTAAATGGTACCTTACTCTTTACAAGCAAAACTATTTTTTCTCCCTCCCAAACCTACCACTCTCTCAATCTGCCTCCTTTCATCAAATGGTACCATCATTAATCCAGTTGATTTTGTAAAAATCTCAGAAATCACCATTTATTCCTTTTATTCTATCTCATTCTATACCCAAGCCTACTTTATCCATTATCTATCCAATCCTACTTTATCCATTATCTCTCACATGTGTGACTCTCTCAAACCTCCTGCATTTGTATTAGAGAACTTGGATTAATACATTTTTCATGGTTTATAAGACTGCCAAATATCTGGCATTAATATACTCAAATATCTTACCTTATTATTTACCACTCTCTCATATTCTTGTCATTCCTTTAAAAAAAATACCATACAAGCTCTTTTTTTTTTTTTTTTTAACTTTTGAAGTTTTCACTGATGGTAAGATCAGAACACTGGTCAAACTAAAGTTAGCCAGAAACAAGTTGCTAGTAGCAGCTGTGTCCAATCTGTAAGAACAAGGATATATTATGTTAAATTACAATTTATTGTCCAAATTTTGTGCTAGCCTATTACTTCCTCACCATTAATGTGCAACATTCTGCATTATAAGACTGTCTTATATGAATGATTATTTTAAGAAATCAAGAATAATGAAACCCCTTCCTCATTTTGATTACATAAATGGATGAAATTGAGAATTTTCTTGTTCACTATTGGGGAAAATATGGGTCTCATCCTCATAGTTTCTATGATACACTAAAGGGTGGGGAAAGAAAAAGCAAACAAACATGAGTCCTTGGCAAGGTTGATACAGCAGGATATGAAATCAAACACTGAAGAATCTTTTTAGGACACTATAAAATGGTAAACTTACAATAAACTTCTTACTGCATCACAAAAGCATACTCCTAATAAATCAAACCATTTTGGAGAGCCCCAGGTCTAACTTTAGAATTGATAATAAAAATGGATTTGGGGCACAGATTGTCAAGTTTTGGCACTCACAAGAAAGGGTATAGATAAACAATGATGTCAGACATTGCTCAGGATTCTTAGAACTTATACTTTACAACATTTGAAATAAAGCCTCTGGTTTCCTGGTGTCTAGTGTCTCATGAGTCAGTATTTTTCTTTAAATAGTTCATTTGATTTAACCATACTCAGTGAATGTTTTAGCCACTAGAATTATTGATGTCTAGCCTAATGGGAAAACTCTGAATATATTGATGATTCCTAGTCTTTCTACAAATGTAAGTCATGTTTTAGTCTAAATGCACTGAGCGTATTGTTTATATCTGTGCTGTCCAATAGAGTAGCCTATATGCCTATATATCTCAATATTATTCCATTACATGCTTAGTTAATCCATGATACAATAGTTCTTATTAACGAGTTTGCACATAAGGTTTCCATACTCTACTCTACAAAATATGAAAAAAAAAATCCAACAGGCATGTATACATAATTATTCCATTGTTAATCATTCAATGTTTTATCATCTCAAACCTTCTGTTGAGAAAAACAAAATTATTTTCAGCATTATTGACCTTTTCTGATCTCTGAATCTATCCAATTTATCTATGTGTGCAAGCATGCATACATGCTAAGTCGCTTCAGTCCTGTCCCTCTCTTTGCAGCCCACCAGGCGCCTTTGTCCATCAAATTTCCCAGGCAAGAATACTGGAGCGGTTGTCATTTCCTACATCAGTGCTTATTGAATGTTTACCATGTACTAGGTCTCAGGGTTACAGTGGTGAGTAGCAAGACCTCATGATCTGTAAGGCAAATAAACACAGAACACATAGACATGTAATTACAACTTGTGATAAATACTAAGAGAAAAAAGCACAGGGTGCAATGAAAAAAAAAATGCAGGTGATGCTTAGCTTTGAGGTTGAAAATTTCATTCTCCAAGGACGGGTGTGAGTGGTAGGAGAGCAGAAGTGCTAAAGCTGGAAAAACAATCAAAGCAGAAGGAACAGTCAGCACAAAGGCCTGGAGGCCTGAGGAGATTATAGGTTGAGAAATTGAAAAAAGGCCCTGACTAAAGTGCAGAAAGGAAAGGTGACAGAAGCTATAGTCACAGAAACAGAAAGGAACTGCTCTTACAGAATATTGCTGCCTAGCGAAATATGACTAATATCTATTCTGAGTACTATGAAAAGCCATTGGATATATTTTTATCTTTTTATTTGAATTTTTAATTGGGTATTTTCTTCTATATTATTTTTAAAACTCACTTTTCCTTTCTAAAATTTTGTTATTCCATTTGTTTTATTTTGTTTTTAGAATAGGTCACCTGGCAACAGATTCTCTTAACTAATGTCTTAATTTTCTATTATATCTGAGGGAAAGTAAAAGTCCTGTTGGGAGGGTTCACTTAATTTCTTAAATCCGTAGAAATACAAAATCTGTAGAATTTGACAAATCAGGGAAAATTTTAGCTATTAGTTCTTCAAATACTCTTTAAGGTCCGCTTTCTTTTTCCTATCCATCTGGAACTCTGATGAGATGAATGTTAGAGTCTTTATTATAGACTTACCTATAGATTTTTTGCTATACACCTCGAGGTTGAAGAATCCTCCTGGTACTTCAATGAGAGAGAACAAGTTTTTGTTGAGAATTTCCTTGTCTTTAGCTATTGGTATTTTGGGGTTGCTATCTTCCCTACCATCAGATATATGAGGCAAAAGAAAACCTGGGGTATATGTTGCCATGACATCTCTTGGACGAACGGTTCCTATGAAGTCTGCCTTCTTTGCTCTAAAATGCAGAGTGTTCTCATATTTGTTTAGTTTAATTATACATGTCCACAGCATTTAGCTATGTTGATGAGAAGAATAGGGAAAATGTAGTCTACATAAATCATCTTGTGGCAAATACCTACTTTTAATACTATTTTGAAATCTGAGACCATATAATTTCCATGCACACACCCAAATTAGATATAAAGATATATATACTATCAGTTCAGTTCAGTTCAGCTCAGTCGCTCAGTCGTGTCTGACTCATTGAGATCCCAAGAATCGCAGCATGCCAGGCCTCCCTGTCTATCACCAACTCCCGGAGTTCATTCAAACTCTTGTCCATCCAGTCGGTGATGTCATCCAGCCATCTCATCCTTTGTCGTCCTCTTATCCTCCTACCCACTATACCTCCCAGCATCAGGGTCTTTTCCAAAGAGTCAACTCTTCGCATGAGGTGGCCAAAGAACTGGAGTTTCAGCTTTAGCATCAGTCCTTCCAGTGAACACCCAGGACCGATCTCCTTTAGGATGGACTGGTTGGACCTCCTTGCAGTTCAAGGGACTCTCAAGAGTCTTCTCCAACACCACAGTTCAAAAGCATCAATTCTTCGGCACTCAGCTTTCTTCACAGTCCAAATCTCACATCCATACATGACCACTGGAAAAACCATAGCCTTGACTGGATGGACCTTTGTTGGCAAAGTAATGTCTCTGCTTTTGAATATGCTGTCTAAGTTGGTCATAACTTTCCTACCAAGGAGTAAGCATCTTTCAATTTCATGGCTGCAATCAACATCTGCAGTGATTTTGGAACCCCCCAAAATAAAGCCTGACACTGTTTCCACTGTTTCCCCATCTATTTCCCGTGAAGTGATGGGACCAGGTGCCATGATCTTCATTTTCTGAATGTTGAGCTTTAAGCCAAACTTTTCACTCTCCTCTTTCACTTTCATCAAGAGGCTTTTTAGTTCCTCTTCCCTTTCTGCCATAAGAGTGGCATCATCTGCACATTTGAGGTTATTGATATTTCTCCTGGGAATCTTGATTCCAGCTTGTGCTTCTTCCAGAACAGTGTTTCTCATGATGTACTCTGCATATAAGTTAAATAAGCGGGGTGACAACATACAGCCTTGATGTACTTCTTTTCCTATTTGGAACCAGCCTGCTGTTTCATGCCCAGTTCTAACTGTTGCTTCCTGACCTGAATACAGGTTTCTCAAGAGGCAGGTCAGGTGGTGTGGTATTCCCATTTCTTTCAGAATTTTCCAGTTTATTGTGATCCACACAGTCAAAGGCTTTGGCATAGTCAATAAAACAGAAATAGATGTTTTTATGGAACTCTCTTGCTTTTTCCATGATCCAGTGGATGTTGGAAATTTGATCTCTGGGTCCTCTGCCTTTTTGAGAACCAGCTTGAACATCTGGAAGTTCACGGTTCACCTACTGCTGAAGCCTGGCTTGGAGAATTTTGATCATTACTTTACTAGCGTGTGAGATGAGTGTAATTGTGTGGTAGTTTGAGCATTCTTTGGCATTGCCTTTCTTTGGGATTGGAATGAAAACTGACATTTTACAGTCCTGTGGCCACTGCTCAGTTTTCCAAATTTGCTGGCATATTGAGTGCAGCACTTTCACAGCACCATCTTTCAGGATTTGAAATAGCTCAACTGGAATCCCATCACCTCCCCTAGCTTTGTTCATAATGATGCTTCCTAAGGCCCACTTGACTTCACATTCCAGGATGTCTGGCTCTAGGTCAGTAATCACACCATTGTGATTATCTGGGTCATGAAGCTCTTTTTTTTGTACAGTTCTCCTGTGTATTCTTGCAACCTCTTCTTAATATCGTCTGCTTCTGTTAGGTCCATACCATTTATGTCCTTTACTGAGCCCATCTTGGCATGAAGTGTTCCCTTGGTATCTCTAATTTTCTTGAAGAAATCTCTAGTCTTTCCCATTCTGCTTTTTTTTCTCTATTTCTTTGTAGTGATCGCTGAGGACGGATTTCTTATCTCTCCTTGCTATTCTTTGGAATTTTGCATTCAGATGCTTATATCGTTTTTTCCTCTGCTTTTCACTTCTCTTCTTTTCACAGCTATTTGAAATGGCCTCCTCAGACAGCCATTTTGCTTTTTTGCATTTCTTGTCTATGGGGATGGTCTTGATCTCTGTCTCCTGTAAAATGTCACAAACCGTCATGGTCAATAAGAGTCTGAAAAGCCATACTTCGATGCAATCTGAAAAACAACATAATGATCTCTGTTCGTTTCTGAGGCAAACCATTCAATATCACGGTAATCCAAACCTATGCCCAACCAGTAACACTGAAGAAGCTGAAGTTGAATGGTTCTATGAAGACCTACAAGACCTTTTAGAACTAATACCCAAAAAAGATGTCTTTTCATCACAGGGGACTGGAATGCAAAAGTAGGAAGTCAAGAAACACCTGGAATAACAGGCAAATTTGGCCTTGGAATACAAAAATGAAGCAGGGCAAAGGGTAATAGAGTTTTTCCAGAAGAATGCACTGGTCATAGCAAACACCCTCTTCCAACAGCACAAGAGAAGACTCTACACATGGACATCACCAGATGGTCAACACCGAAATTAGATTGATTATATTCTCTGCAGCCAAAATGGAGAAGCTCTATACAGTCAGCAAAAACAAGATGTGGAGCTGACTGTGGCTCAGATCATGAACTCCTTGTTGCCAAATTCAGACTTAAATTGAATAAAGTAGGGAAAACTGCTAGACCATTCAGGTATGACCTAAATCAAATCCCTTATGATTGATTATACAGTGGAAGTGAGAAATAGATTTAAGGGACTAGATCTGATATATACCAGGCTTTTGTAGCTCACATGGTAAATGATATGCCTACAATGCAGGAGACACAGGTCAATCCCTGGAAGATTCTCTGGAGAAGGGAATGGCAACCCATTCCAATATTCTTGCCTGGAGAATCCTATGGACAGAGGAGCCTGGTTGGCTAAGTCCATGGGGTCACAAAGAGTCAGACATGACTGAGTGACTAACACTACTACAGCTTTTGGTAGTGACCAATTTATAAATGGATAATGCCCCAGAGATTAGCAAATTAACAATTATTTGCAGTTATAAGCAAATTGCAATGCACTGCTGAACAACTATCGACAGGAGGATCCCACCAAAAAAAAGATACCCCATGTCCACGGGCAAAGGAGAGGCTACAACAAGATGGAAGGAGTGGTGAAATTGTGTTTAGAATCAAACACCATACCAGCCAGAGAAGCTCAGAGGGCTCAAAAAAAAAAAAAAGAAAAAAAGAAAAATTATGTGCACCAGGACCCAGAGACCCCACACAGACTGAGCCAGACTTGCCTTTGAGTGTTGGAGTGTCTCCTGCGAAGGCAAGTGTCAGCAGTGGCCTGCCACAGGGACAGGGCTCTGGCTGCTGCAGATTGGGTCATACAACATAACCCACCATAAAGCCATTGAGTAGATGACCCACAAACTGCAGAACAATTATACCAAAGAAATTCTCTCAGTGTTAAGAAAGTTCTAAGACCTGCAACAAATTTCCCAACTTGGGAATCTGGCAAAGGGGTGGTGAATCACCAGGGAATTTGACTTTGGAGGCCAGTGGGATTTGATTACAGAACGTCCATAGGACTTGGGAAACAGACTCTTGAAAAGTGAAATTCATTCAGTCATGTCCAACTTCTTGCGACCCCATGGACTACAGTCCATTGAACTCTCCAGTCCAGAATACTGGAATGGGTAGCCATTCCCTTCTCCAGGGGATCTTCCCAACCCAGGAATCAACCCCTGGTCTCACCCATTGAGGGCAGATTCTTTACCAGCTGAGCAACAAGGGAAGTCCAAGAATACTGGAGTGGGTAGTCCATCACTCTGCAGTGGATCTTCCTGACCCAGGAATTGAACTAGGGTCTCCCCCATTGCAGGTCAATTCTTTACCAACTGAGCTATCAGGAAGCCCCTGATATCAGGAAAGGCTCTTGGAGGGCACAAACAAAACCTTGTGTGCACCAGGAGCCAGGAGAAAGGAGCAGTGTCCCCACGAGAGACTGAATCAGACTTGCCTGACAGTGTCCAGGAGTCCTCAGGCCAAACAACAGGGAGGAAATACAGCCCTATCCCTCAACAGAAAATTACATTAAAGATTTACTGAGAAAGGCCCCAACCTACAGAACAAGACCCAGTTTCCCCCACAGTCAGTCTTTCCCATCAAGAAACTTCCATAAGCCTCTTATCCTTATTCATGGAGGGCAGAGAGAATGAAAACCACAATCACAGAAAACTAACAAAATGATCACATGAACGACAGCCTTGTCCAAGTCAATGAAAATATGAACCAGACCTTATAAGGCAAACCCAAGACAGATGGGTCACAGTGGAGAGCTCTGACAGAATGTGGTCCATTGGAGAAGGGAATGGCAACCCACTTCAGTATTCATGCTTTGGAACTCCATGACACTATGAAAGGGGAAAAAGATATAACACTGAAAGATAAAATCCCCAGGTTGGTAGGTCCCCAGTATGCTACTGGAGAAGAGTGGAGGAAATAAATCCAGAAAAAATAAAAAATATGGAGCCAAAGCATAAACAATACTCAGCTGTGGATGTGACTAGTAATAGAAGTAAAGTCTGATGCTGTAAAGAGCATAGGAATCTGGAAGTTTAGGTCCATGAATCAAGGTGAATTGGAAGTAGTCAAACAGGAGATGGTAAGAGTGAACATTGACATTTTAGGAATCAGTGAATGAAAATGAACAGGAATGAGTGAATTTAAATCAGATGACCATTATATCTACTACTGTGGGCAAGAATACCTTAGAAGAAAAGGAGTAGCCCTCATAGTCAACAAAAGAGTCTGAAATACAGTACTTGGGTTCAGTCTCAAAAATGACAGAATGATCCCTGTTGATTTCCAAGGCAAACCATTCAATATTACAGTAACCCAAGTCTATGCTCCAACCATTACTATCAAAGAAGCTGAAGTTGAATGGTTCTATGAGGACCTACAGGACCTTCTAGAACTAACACAAAAAATGAAGTCCTTTTCATCATAAGGGACTGGAATTCAAAAGATACCTGGAGTAACAAGCAAGTTTGGCCTTGGAGTACAAAATGTGCAGGGAAATGGCTAATAGAGTTTTGCCAGGAGAACACACTAATCATAGCAAACACCCACTTCCAACAACATGAGAGACAACTCTACACATGGACATCACCAGATGGTCAAAATCAAAATCAGATTGATTATATTCTTTGCAGCCAAAGATGGAGAAGCTCTAAGTAGTAAGCAAAAACAAGACTGGGAGCTGACTGTGGCTCAGATCATGAACTCCTTATTGCCAAATTCAAAATTAAATTGAAGAAAGTGGAAAAACCACTAAACCCTTCAGGTATGACATAAATCAAATCCCTTACCATTATACAGTGGAAGTGATTCAAGGGATTAGATCTGACAGAGTGCCTGAAGAACTATGGACAGACTTTTGTGACATTGTACAGGAGGCAGTGATCAAAACCTACCCTAAAGAAAAGAAATGCAAAAGACATAATGGTTGTCTGAGGAGGCCTTACAAATAGCTGAGAAAAAAAGAGAAGTTAAACACAAAGGAGAAAAGGAATGATATACCCATCTGAAGGCAAAGTTCCAAAGAGTAGCCAAGAGAAGTAAGAAAACCTTCCTCAGTGATCAGTGCCAAAAAATAGAGGAAAACAATAGAATGGGAAAGACTAGAGATCTCTTCAAGAAAATTAAAGATACCAAGGGACTATTTCATGCAAAAATAGGCACAGTAAAGAACAGGAATGATATGGACATAATAGAAGCAAAAGATATTAAGAAAAGGTGGCAAGAATACACAGAAGAACTATGCAAAATAGATCTCCATGAACCACATAACTACGATCGTGTGATCACTCACCTAGAGCCAGACATCCTGGAGTCCGAAAACAAGTGGGCCTTATGAAGCATCACTACGAACAAAGCTCGTGGAGGTGATGGAATTCCAGCTGAGCTATTTCAAATTCTAAAAGATGATACTGTTAAGAGTGCTGCACTCAATATGCCAGCGAATTTGGAAAACTCAGTCGTGGACACAGGACTGGAAAAGGTCAGTTCTCATTCCAATCCCAAAGAAAAGCAATGCCAAAGAATGTTCAAACTACTGCACAATTGCACTCATCTCACAAGCTAGCTAAGTAATGCTCAAAATTCTCCAAAGGCTTCGACAGTACATGAACTGAGAATTAACAGATGTTCAAACTGGATTTAGAAAAGGCAGAGTTGCCAGAGATCAAATTGCCAACATCCTATGTATCACAGAAAAAGCAAGAGAGTTCCAGAAAAACATCCACTTCTGCTTTATTGACTATACTGAAGCCTTTGACTGTGGATCACAACAAACTGTGGAAAATTCCTAGAGATGCAAATACCAGACCACCTGACCTGCCTCATGAGAAATCTATATGCAGGAAAAGAGGCAAAGTTAGAACCAGACATGGAGCAATGACCTGGTTCCAAATGGGAAAGGAGTAAGTTAAGGCTGTATATTGTCATCCTGCTTATTTAACTTTAATACAGAGTTCAGCTCAGTTCAGTTCAGTCACTTAGTCATGTCCGACTCTTTGCGCCCCCATGAACCACAGCAGGCCAGGCCTCCCTTTCCATCACCAACTCCCGGAGTCTACCCAAACCCATGTCCATTGAGTCAGTGATGCCATCCAACCATCTCATCCTCTGTCGTCCCCTTATCCTCCTGCCCTCAATCTTTTCCAGCATCAGGGTCTTTTCAAATGAGTCGGGTCTTTTCATTTTTTTTTTTTTAAATTTATTTTTTTTTTTTTTTTTTTCAGTTTTTTTTAATTTATTTATTTTTTTAATTTTTAAATTTTGGAATCTTTGATCTACTTGCAGTCCAAACATGAACCCCCCTCCCACCTCCCTCCCCATAACATCTTTCTGGGTCATCCCCAGGTACCAGCCCCAAGCATGCTGCATCCTGCGTCAGACATAGACTGGCGATTCAATTCACATGATAGTATACATGTTAGAATGTCATTCTCCCAAATCATCACCCTCTCCCTCTCTCCCTCTGAGTCCAAAAGTCCGTTATACACATCTGTGTCTCTTTCCCTGTCTTGCATACAGGGTCGTCATTGCCATCTTCCTAAATTCCATATATATGTGTTAGTATACTGTATTGGTGTTTTTCTTTCAGCTTACTTCACTCTGTATAATCGGCTCCAGTTTCATCCATCTCATCAGAACTGATTCAAATGAATTCTTTTTAACGGCTGAGTAATACTCCATTGTGTATATGTACCACAGCTTGCTCATCCATTCATCTGCTGATGGACATCTAGGTTGTTTCATGTCCTGGCTATTATAAACAGTGCTGCGATGAACATTGGGGTACATGTGTCTCTTTCAATTCTGGTTTCCTCGGTGTGTATGCCCAGAAGTGGGATTGCTGGGTCATAAGGTAGTTCTATTTGCAATTTTTTAAGGAATCTCCACACTGTTTTCAAATGAGTCAGCTCTTTGCATGAGGTGGCCAAAGGATTGGAGTTTCAGCTTCAACATCAGTCCATCCAATGAACACCCAGGACTGATCTCCTTTAGGATGGACTGGTTGGATCTCCTTGCAGTCAAGGGACTTTCAAGAGTCTTCTCCAACACCATAGTTCAAAAGCATCAATTCTTTGGCACTCAGCTTTCTTCACAGTCCAACTTTCACATCCATACATAACCGCTGGAAAAACCATAAATTTGACTAGATGGAACTTTGTTGGCAAAGTAATGTCTCTATTTTCAATATGCTATCTAGGTTGATCATAGCTTTGTTTTCAAGGAGTGAGTGCTTCTTCCAGCCCAGCGTTTCTCATTATGTACTCTGAGTATAAGTTAAATAAGCAAGGTGACAATATACAGTCTTGATGTTTATGCAGAGTACATCATGAGAAATGATGGGCTGGATGAAGCACAAGTTGGAATCAAGATAACCATCAGAAATATCAATAACCTCAGATATGCAGATGACAGCGCCAGTATGGCACAAAGTGAAGAAGAACTAAAGAGCGCCTTGATGAAAGAAAGAGGAGAGTGAAAACGCTGGCTTAAAATCAACATTCAAAAAACTAAGATCATAGCATCCAGTCCTATCACTTCATGCCAAATATATGAGAAAACAACGGAATAGTAAGACTATTTTCTTGGGCTCCAAAATCACTGCAGATGGTGACTGCAGCAATGAAATTAAAAGATACTTGCTCCTTGTAAGAAAAGATATGACCAACATAGACAGCATATTAAAAGCAAGAGAGATGCTTATTACATAGGTTTTCTAGTAGTCATATATGGATGTGAGAGTTGTACCGTAAAGTATGTTGAGCACTGAAGAACTGATGCTCTTGAACTGTGGTGTTGGAGAAACTTGAGAGTCCCTTGGACTGCAGGGGGATCAAACCAATCAATCAGCAAGGAAATCAGTCCTGAATATTCATTGGAAGGCCTGATGCTGAAGCTGAAGCTCCAATACTTTGGCCACCTGATGCAAAGAACTGACTCACTGGAAAAGACCCTGATTCTGGGAAAGATTGAAGGCAGGAGAAGAAGGGACAACAGTATACATGTTGAATGTCATCACCAAAATCATCCGACATGTCTCTCACCTCAGGATTTGGTGATACAAAGCCTGGTCTGCTGTCTGTGTCCCAAAAAGTCTGACATGCCTGAGGTACGAACTGAACTGAACTGACATCCCTTCATATAACTTATGGTTTAACTAGCAAATGTTTTCTGATTGTGTGAATCATGTCCCACTCCCTGTATTACATGAAAAAACAAGACCCTGTTAGACATGCATCTCATAGGTTTGTTTCAAAATGAATAGATGGTTAGTCTTAGAAAAATATTTTATGTCAACAATTTTAAAACATTATTTATGCTTCCAACATTTAAGTGGATCATATTCAATAATGATATTCCAATGATTATTTTATGGGCAATTCCCAAGGTAATTATTTTTATTATATCACAGATATGCTGTGATTTCAATATGTTGCTTTGAAATTTTCAAGCTTATTTTTACTATGCCATATAATGTGAAACTTTAGGAACTTAGTATTTCTCATCTCCATTTTGTTAGGTCATCTGTATTCTTATAAGTTATCACAAAAATCTTTCTGGAAAAAATAAATGGAGTTTTTCTTAGGTTTGGTTCTTGTAAGAAGTAGTTCAAGCAAACACTGGGAAAGGAATAAAAATGAGACATGGGTGGAAATAAGATCCACCATGAATACATTAATATGAAAGTTTGCACTTTAGTCAGTTCAGTTCAGTTCAATTCAATCCCTCAGTCATGTCTGACTCTTTGAAACCCCATGGACTGCAGCACACCAGGCCTCCCTGTCCATCACCAACTCCCAGAGCTTGCTCAAACTCATGTCCATAGAGTCAGTGATCTCATCCAACCATCTCATTCTCTGTCATTCCCTTCTCCTCCTGCCTTCAATCTTTCCCAGCATCAGTGTCTTTTCCAGTGAGTCAGTTGTTCACATCAGATGGCCAAAGTATTGGAGTTTCAACTTCAGCATCAGTCCTTTCAATGAATATTCAGGACTGATTTCCTTTAGGATGGACTGGTTGGATCTCCTTGCAGTCCAAAGGACTCTCAAGAGTCTTCTCCAATGCCACAGTTCAAAAGCATCAATTCTTCAGTGCTCAGCTTTCTTTATAGTCCAACTCTCACATCCATACATGCTGCTGCTGCTAAGTCGCTTCAGCCCTGTCTGACTCTGTGTGACCCCATGGACTGTAGCCCACCAGGCTCCCCTGTCCACGGGATTCTCCAGACAAGAATACTGGAGCAGGTTGCCATTTTCTTCTCCACATCCATACATGACTACTGGAAAAATCATAGCTTTTACTAAATGGACCTTTGTTGGCAAAGTAATGTCTCTACTTTTAATATGCTGTCTAGGTTGGTCATAGCTTTTCTTTCAAGGAGTGAGTGTCTTTTAATTTCATGGCTGCAGTCACCATCTGAATTTGGAGCCCCCAAATTAAAGTCTGTCACTGTTTCCATTGTTTCCCAGTCTATTTGCCATGAAGCGACAGAACCAGATGCCATGATCTTAGTTTTCTGAATGTTCAGTTTTAAGCCAACTTTTTCACTCTCCTCTTTCACTCTCATCAAGAGGCTCTTTAGCTCTTCATTTTCTGCCATAAGGTTGGTGTCATCTGTGTATCTGAGGTTACTGATATTTCTCCCGACAGTGTTGATTCCAGTTTGTGCTTCATCCAGCCCAGCACTTTGGGCAACTTCCAGCAAATTAGTGGACCTTTTGGAAGACATATAAAACTTCAAAGATATATAGCCCCGTTATGGTAAGATGAATGTATTTATTCATTGATACAGCTTTGAGCTGAACTTAGTGTATTGATCCCTGGGATCTCTAATGAAGGAAGTTTGAGTTATTACAGATGAAAACCTTCAGCATGCAAGGGAATAAGAAACACAGATGTGATATAAGCAAGCCTCTGATTGTGTGTGCCATTTGGGAGTGAAAGTAAACTTAAAAAAAAACAACAACTCTACATTTAAATAAACAGCCTATGTAAATGTGCACTTATGTCTTGGAGCAGGATCAGAATTACTTTATTAGAAGTATCTACTTTTGTTTACAGAAACTTAAATTAGGACCAAAATGGTTCAATATTTGCTTTAGGCAGATTACTTTTTATGTTTCTTCATTTTAACAAAATGAGGTCCACTCTACCATATTTGTCTCTAAAAAGTCTATTTGCTTGAACAAAGCAGAATTTCAGCATTGAAAGAAAAAGCTGAGATAATTCAGTTATTTCCTTAGCAGCAAACATAATAATTGTTTAAAGCCTCTACCTAAATAAATACTTTGAAAATATTATAACTTATTCCATCGATGGGCAATTATAATAGTTATAATAATAATTATGTATAATACTAATACTAATAGTTATAATAGCTATATTGCCTCCTACCCTTTAATCCCCTAAATTTCTCCTATGTTATGCATATGAAAAATATAAAAATGAAAGGGCTTATGTCACTCAGAAAATTGTTAATTTTTCCTCACTTAATATTTTTATTATTGATATTTTGGGTAAAGCACTAATCTCATCCTGTCTCTAGCTCTTTAAGGATATAAGGACAAGTGCTACAACCACATATACCACTTGACTACAACCTGTGGCTCAGTTGGTAAAGAATCTGCTTGCAACATAGGAGACTGGAGTTTAATTCCTGGGTCAGAAATAGTCCCTGGAGAAAGAAATGGCAACTTATTCCAGTATTCTTGCTGGGAAATCCCATGGACAGAGGAGCCTGGTGGGCTACAGTGCGTGGGGTCACAAGAGTCTGACTTTACTTAGTGACTAGACCACCACCACCACAACCTCATTTAGCCATAGTTCCTGGATCTTCCCCATTTGTATTTACATGTTTTAACTTAAATCCTGTCTCTGAAAAACTCTGAATTCTCTCTTCTCCGGTAGTTCCTGCCTCATGCTTTCTAAATTTGTTCTCCATTGCAGCAATGTCCCTTCTATCTGGTTCTTGACTTTTTCCAAAGTGACTTTGGAAATAGTTTGATTATTTCAATTTTCTCCTAGTTCTTTTTACCCCTACTGCTATTCATAAGTGTCGTCGTCATGAATTTGTTCCCTCAGACTCCTGGGCATTTTTCACATGTCTTGAGATTAAAGATGATGGGAGAGAAATGGTTCTTTCCATATATCCATATGAGTTGAAGCAACTTGAAGATACAAGTCTATCCTCAAAGACTTAAATGATCTCTCTTGCTTTCTCTAGAGAAAACAGAAAAACTTGTTTTTTATATTCTTGTATATATTTATATCAACAAAGGTTATAACATTGGATAATTTTTTTTTTCATTTTTAACTTCGAAGTTTAGGGTATATGCCCAATAATTAAGGACATGAAATGCACCTTCAATCATTTGTTTCTTCATAATTTTGACTAGAGTTGAAGTAAAGAAATGTTTAAAATTCATGTATTAATATACACAAACAAAATATGCACACCCACACACACGCACAGCTGCACACCTTTTAAAAGTGCCCCTTCACAACAATAAAATTGGTCCATGTACTTTATCGGTTCAAATAAAATAGAGCACTTAATACACTCTGGCACTGCTGTTTAGGTTACTGCCTACATATTTTGCCCTTTTTCTCTTTTGCTTTTTACTCAGAGGCGTCTATCAAGAGACCAAGTACAGAAATATCAAGGAAAATATATCATGAAAAAGAACTCTGAGAACCTAGTGACCTGAAAAAAATGTTACTTATGAAACTAATGACCTAAGAATGCCTTTAAATCGGAGAGCATCTAGTACAGCAAAAGACCTTCAAAATGGGCTTGTAAGCATTGATCCAGATAGAAGATTAAATGACACAGTGTTTTAAAAAGCATAAGGTGAAAGAGGAAAAGTTGGAATTTTTCACTCCACAGAAGTATTTCACTCTGCAGCTGAGAAAGTGTCTTTATCCTTCTCTCTTTTTCCTCCTTCCTTGCTTGCTTTTTTTCTTTCATTCTCTTTCTTACAGCATTTTATACTTTCTTCTTGTTTTGGTATTAGATTAGTTTACACTTTTCCTATATTCAAAGAATCTGTGATAAGATATTTATACAGAGTCCAGTGCACCAGCCCCATGAGTCCAGTATCATGCATCATACCTGGACTGGCAGTTTGCCCAGAGGGGTCGTACAGGGAGGGAGGAAGGAGAGGGGTTTAGGATGGGGAACACGTGTATACTTGTGGTGGATTCATGTTGATGTATGGCAAACCAATTCAATATTGTAAAGTAATTAACCTGCAATTAAAATAAATAAATTTATATTAAAAAAAGTCCAATATTGATTCATGGATATAAAACATACCATCACATTATGCTAACTAGGATTTTCAGAGGCTTATTAGCATAATTATTTTGAGGAATATATGCCAATTACTTTTGTATGCTTGTATGCATATGTGCATGCTGAGTCACTTCAGTCACGTCTGACTCTTTGCAACCCTATGGTCTGTGGCCCTCCAGGCTCCTTATCTATAGTATTCTTATGTAAGAATACTGGAGTGAGTGACCATTTCCTCCTCAAGGGATCTTTCTGACCCAGGGATCGAATCCATGTTCGATTGAACCCATCTCCTGCATTGGCAGGCCAGTTCTTGACCACTAATTCCATCAGGAAGCTATATGCATACAGTTCTCTATTAACCTTTATTTTTAAGTCACAAGAATTTCTAGTAATAAACTTTGAAAGTAATTGTTAGTCCACTTTTTCTTAACATATCTGATTATAAGGATATATTAAATTTGATATTGGCCATAGAGAATAAAACTACTGATTTTCCATCCTCTAATCAATAAAATATCAACAGACTTTATAGCCAAGTGATAACAAAAGGAGACATCCACACAGCTCATATAAGATTAAATCAATAGATGAAGTTATTATTAATGTGCAGAATGACAGTTTTATTTGACAGGAGAAAACACTGTTGTTACATCCTTTTTCATTTCGAATGGAAAGGCAGAAGTCAACTATGCATAATGAATTTGAATCTAAAATTTTTTCAGATCAAAAAACCCTGAAACTCACAAATTCATTTTTAAACAGATATATTATCCCTAGTGTACAGTTCAATAGCTTTATTAGAAATTATGGATGAACTGTTAACAATTCTGAAAGAGAACACAGGCTTATTTATACACAACTTCAATAATCCCACCGTATTTCACAAAGTATGCTTCCTGTGTACATAATCAGCTGATGTTTTTTCCATTTACTGCTGTAATTTTAAAAATATAGAATGTTAATTATTATGCAATTTTTCTGTGCTTCTCAAAAAAGCTTCATAAAAATCTACATCATCTCAAAATTTAATCTAGTTATAAATCAGTTTGTTTCAGATTTGATTTCTAATTCAAGGACATTAGAGAAACTGATCAATATATATTTATTGCATTTCTAATTTTGACTGTCACTTACTAGATCTAAAGCATCTGTTTTGAAGCTTTGTAAATGTTTGTACATTTTTATTTATTCTCATAATTTTGTGACATTTATCAGGAAGCCAGTTTAGATTCACTGGAAAAGAAATTGGTTGACAGAAAAAATTTCACCCAGAAGTCCATATCCTTGAGTAAAAGTTTTCTGATATTTTGGCACAAATGCACATGCCATAATTACTACACATTCTGCTTTGGGGCTTGATGTTTTAGCTTGCTTTCTTCAGTCACAAAATTATATTCTACAACTGGACTCTAATTGTATACAATGTCATCTATCTATGTAATTTCAGTTTTGAGACTGAGATTGTTTTTTATTTCATATTATAGCAGATCATATTTTGATGAATATCCTTATAAATTCTTTAGTTGCTTCTATTTTTTTATAATTATAAATTCTTACAAAAGAATTTTCTTTTTTAACAAATATGTGACTTTTACAGTTTTTCATTCCCACTTCCTCTTGATTTCCAGGTGCTTGAACTACTTTATACTATTACCAGCATTGTCACATTACATCTCCTTACCTGTCCCTTACTCACACTGGTAGATATCTGGATAATAGCTACATCAATATGTCTTTTAAATGTAATAGGTAAGACACAGTATTTTAATAGTATTTAATTTTGTATTTTACTACAAAGAGTTTAAATATGTTTACTGTTACATGTTGATATTTTTTATGTAAATGCATATTTATATTCCTTAAAATTATTTTTTTCATAACATTCTCTCTCATTGTTTTGGTCAAATTTAGGTCAATTTCCATTTTATCAATTCTAACAATATAATTACCTATCATCTGCAATATATGAATGTTTCTGCTTTGTCTTAAAACTTTTATTTTCTTAAATTTAGAAAAGTTTTATTTTATGCCTTATGTTTTTCTTCTTGTTCTTTTAATGTATTTCAAGTATATATTGTTAGTTATGTTTTTAAAGAGTTATATTTTGACTCCGTATTAAGAGACCAAAGAAGAGTTAAAGAAAATGTAACCAATTTTACCAATTGGTTTTTACTCTGTTCCAAAAGTTGATGTAGATTTTCATAAGCTCTGCTTTAAACTTTGATCAGAGACAATAATTGAGAATGAACTCTGGTATCTTTTCAGAGTGAAAGAGGAGTGCTGAAAGAGCATGAAAAATCTCCAAGACAAGTCATTTCTGGGACAATAACTAGTTGAAGATAGCAGTTAGCAATAACTTAAAGAAAATTCAATTCTTTTCTATATTTCAATGTTTTTGAAGTTTATGAAGTAATTATCTTTGAAAAATATTCAGAAAAGGCAAAACAAATATCATATTTGTTTAACAAATAACGTGTATATACGGCATCTAGAAAGGTAATACTGATGAGCTTAGTTACAGGGCAGCAACGGAGACACAGACATAGAAAACAGACTTGTGGATATACAGTGGGGGTGGGGGAAGGAGAGGGTGGGGTGAATGGAGAGGGTAGCAGAGAAACATATACATTACCATATGTAAAATAGATAGTCAGTGGGAATGTGCTATATAACTCGAGGAGCTGAATCTGGGGCTCTGTGACAACCTAGAGTAGTGGAATGGGGAAGGAGGCGGGAGGCAGTTTCAAGAGGGAGGGGGTATATGTATACCTATGACTGATTCATGTTTATGTACAGCAGGAACCAATACAATATTTTATAGCAATTATCCTTCAATTAAAAATAAATTTTTAAAAAAGAGAAAGAAATACCATTGATCTAGAACCATGAATTTCCGCAAGTTATGTTAAAAGAAATGAGCCAAGGAACTGAACTTACAGTGGAACAATATAACTTCTAAAATGTCTGGATCAAAACAAGTTGATTAATGAAGAAGAAGGAACTGGATAAATTCTGGACAGGATAAATACATTTCTCTTAACAAATTCTGGCTAAGAATTCTCCTGATCATTTGTTCATTAAGAATCGAGAGGTGAAACTTCAACCATATCAGTAATGCTAAATAGTGTGCTTTATGTTCAAACACAGAAAACTTCCTAAATGTATAGAGCAAAAAATGACAAACAAGAAAAAGGAATATACATATATATATATATGTTGGGAGGACTCCAAAGAGTAATTACATGCAAAATCCTCTCTATAGAAGGAGCAGACCTAGTAATGAGTTCATTTTACCAATTACTACAATAAAAGTAACAATTAATAAATATTATGTGCTTAACACATTGGAGCTTTACATTCAATACGTTACACAGAGTTTCTTAACTATTCCTCTTATGAGGAATAGATTATGAGGTAATCCTACTTTTATATGCCATTTCTACATGAGAAAACTTAACCTAGGAGAGACAAATAAAATGAATGAATGGACAAAGAATGATTGAATAAGTAAATAGAATCAGTTCTTTCTGTCCTGAAAACCAGTGCTCTCAACCTTGAATATTCTTTCAAAATGCTTAAAAATAAGTTGCTATAATTTAAAAAATATTTTTTCTTATTGGTTTTATCTGAGTATTTCCCTGAGAATTTTACTATTTTTAAATTTTTTTTATGCATTGTCTTTCATCTTATTTGACCTGTACATACAATTCTGAGTTCACATGCCTAAGGTGAAAAATTGGGCTGTTAACATTAATACCTCTGTCACAACCCTGTTGCAAAGATAAATCATAATAATAGCTTTTAAAGTTGTTTTATCCTATTTTAAATTACTACTCAAATATCAGTTATTATTACACTAGAGTTTTTACTCTCTGTGATGCTTGAGTTTTATGTGTCAGCTTGGCTGGGATATAGTCTGAAGTTATTCAATTAAATATGAATCTTGGTCTTATCATGAAGGTATTTTGTGCATGTGGTTAACATATACAACGAGTTGACTTTAAGTAAAAGAAATTTTTGTTTGTTGATGTGGATGGGCTTCTTCCAATCAGCTGAAAGTTCCTTAAGAACAAAACTGGGTTTTCCAGGGAAATAAGTAATTCTCCCTCAAAGCCACAGTATTAGTTTCGGCCGTACAGTTATGACTCCAGGCCTGCCGTATAGATTTCAAATTTGCCAGTCCTCACAACTGTATAAGCCAATACCTTGAACTCTGTCTATCTATCTATCTATCTATCTATCTATATCTATATATATGTTTATGTATATTTATTATCTATCTCCTACTAGCTCTGTATCTTTGGACAAACCTGACTGATGCATTCCCATATCAGTATGAATGTTTCTTGAGGACAAATGCCCGTTCAGTAATTTTTTCCCAATTCATCTCAGAGCCTATGAGTGTGCTTTAGGATCTCAATAAGTATATGCTAAATAAATGAAATTTCATGACATTAATTTCAGAGAGGGAGCATAAAGTTCTGCAATAGTTTAAGGTAGAAGTAAGGTTCTGGGGGAATGTATCATGAAAAATATATTTTATTCCATCCACTCTATAGAAACCAAGTCCATTGAGATGTTAATTTACTTAATCTCCAACAAAAGAGTTCCTTTACATGTATTTGTCTTGTTATTCTAATCTTTGTGGTCAATTTAGAAAATATTATTGGACATAGTTGATTTACAATGTTGTCTTAGTTTTACATGTACATTAAGGTTAAACAGTTATATATATATGTATATACATATATATATACACACATGTATATATACACATACTCTTTTTAGATTCTTTTCTTATATAGGCCATTACAGAGATTACAAAGTATTGAGAGTTCCCTGTGCTATACAGTAGGTCTTTATTAGTTATCTATTTGATGTACAGTAGTGAGCATGTCAGTCCCAATATCCTAATTGGTCTAATGTTTATTATACCTATTTTTCAAATAATCTAGATTTTTAAAATAGTATGTGTTAGATGCTCCCTTCTATTTGTACCTACCAAGCATAATACAATGTAATCATATTAAAAAATAATAATCCCTGTATGTGTTCTCTAAGTATTGGTAATAAATTAAAGATGTTTTTATAATGCCAAAATACATTAAACATATGTAAAAGATAAGGTAGATATGTATGTTTTTGTGGGCATACACATAACTTTATCTCTATAACTATATCATATATAAATATATATAAATGAATAATATTACCTTTTATAGATATCAAAATCCAGGGCTAGTTTAAATGGAAAGGACACACAGCATACTAAACTCTACTTCTTATAAATATATTTTTGTAACTTTTTTCTGCCTGACATTTGTGCTTTAAGTCAAAAGTACTTATGAGAAAGTAACTTTTTCTAAAATCCATCTTCTCTAGAATTGTGTAGAAGGAAGCAAATCACTACCACTTAACCCCTGACACATTCAACAGACACATATTTTGATTTCAGAAGAATTATGGAAACATTCTTTCATAAGAGAACAATGAATGATAGCATTCTGTTTTTAGCACATTTTCCTTTCCAAGTGGCAATGCAGCATTTTAACACCAAAGTAAATTGCTTCCTATTTCTATCTGCTTTATAAAACTGTGACACTGACTGAGCTGAATGACTGAGAACACATCTGTACACACCTGAGATTCTCCAGGCAAGGATATTGGAGTGTGTTGCCATCCTCCAGGGGATTTTCCCAACCCAGGGATCAAACCCATATATCCTGTGTCCCCTGCATAACAAGCAGATTCTTTACCACTGAGTTAGCTGGTAAGTCCAATATCCTCTGGTGCTATTGACTTATCAAATCAGAGATCAGAAATCAACAGAGCCTGGGTGATGCCATGGATGGAAATAACCTTCCTTGATCATAGAAGAGGATAGGGAAGAATAAATAATAGACTTTTAAGGAGAGTGGGAAAACCACATATAGTAGACATATTATATAAAAGCTGACTGTAGGTACTTTACTAAGTCTAAGCTTTTTAACAGCATGTTGCCAAGCACAAAAGTCATATTTCTGAGTCATCTGGATAAAAACATTTTATATTTGAAAGTATAAATAAGTGAGTTGATGAATATAGAATGATGGTGATTATAACAATATCAGAGCTTTTCAATTTTTAATGACCATTAATTCCTACTAGCATACATTTTCTTTAATCCTCACAGCTAGTGTGAAAAATAAAGGCTATCACATTTACTTTGCATTTGACATAACTCTGTTTCAGAATGGTTAACTAAGCTACTCAAGTTCACCCAGGTAGTAAGTAGTGGAACTGAGATTCTTCACTGGGTATTAAGAGTTTCAAAGTCAACATTTTTCATGTGGTTTCATAGTGGCTTCCAGGTATGAAAGTAAATAAAGAAATAGCATTAGACTGAGGACCCAGAGTAGTGCCCAAATTTTCATGACAGTGGTTCAAGTGATTGCTAATTATTTTTAATTGAGCTCTTATTTTACAACTTGAATGACAGCTATGGAAAACTGCAACAACTCATCCTTGATAAAGGTTCATAATAAAAATTTAAAGAACAGCATACAAATTCAGAGAGATAACAGAGATTAGAGTCAACCCATAAATTATTTCCAAGGAAAGAATGTGGAAATGGTAGAGAAATACCAAGGGCTTATTCAATCAACTAGGAAGAGCCACTTCAGTTGGTAGTGGTAGAGCCACTCAGACCTCAGACCACAGTGACAGGATGAGACCATGAAATTGTAGTTACTGAAATCACTACTTGTTACTTTCTACAGATTTTTAAGACAAAATACCTTGTATCTGTTTTGACAAGTTTCTCTTTCATTTTATTAAAAAAATAATAGTGTGTTTCATTCTGCTGATGCTGCTATAACAAATTGCCATAAACCGACTGGCTTAAACAAGAAACATTTATTTTTCACAGTTTTGGAAGTTGGGAAGGAGAAGATCAAAATTTTGACAGATTTGGGTTTTATAAGTATCCACTTCCTAGATTCCAAATAGCCATTTCCCCTTATCCCATGTGACAGAGAGCACACAGAGTGACCATCTTTCTCCTGTCTTTTCTGAAAGTATCATTAAACCTGTACATGGGAGTTCCATCCTCATGACCTAACTACCTCCTAAAGGCCCCACTTCCAAATGCTACCATATTGGGGTTTAGGCTTCAACATACAAATTGACACAAAAATTCAGTTCATAACTTACTGAAAGACATTATTGCAAATAAAGATTAACAAGACAGATGTGGTCTCTAAAGTTCAAGGAGCTTTCTACTGGCCATGTTATAAAAGAATTAAACAGAATATTGAGATAGGGAACATGAATAGAGGCCTAGTTAAGTAGGGTGAACAGAAAAGTCCATGTGAAGATGATTTTAAGTTGGAATGCAAGAATAAGAGTAGACAAGTGAAGGATTAGGATTGAAATTTCTCCAAAGAGAAAAGAAAAAAACTCTTAAAAGCAAGAAGGAAACTGGCATATTTTAAAAAGTAGAAGGTTGAACCGAAATGGAGTGGATTGAGTGAAGGATGCATTGGCATAAAAATAGGATGTAAAGAAGGAGAGTTTAGATTCAGAGGACCTTTATGGCCATAGGAAAGCTATGCAGAAGAAGGATAAAAAACAGTTCTCAGTTCTTTTCTTTTTAAAGATTACACTGCCTCCTATCTTAAAGTAGATTTTAGAGAGACAAGAGTGGATACTCAGGGATTATTTAAGAATTTATTGAAATAATCACAAAAGAAAGAGTAGTGGCTCCAATAGTGTAAAGGAGCAGGACTGGAGAAAAGTGAATGGACATCAGATATATTTTAGAGATAGAACAAATAAGATTTGCTAAATTTGCACTTGAGAGGTAAGGGAGAAGAACAAGTGGAGTAGGAGTTTTCAATTTTAGGCTTTAGTTTTGGTAGAAAGTGCTGCACTCAATATGCCAGCAAACTTGGAAAACTCAGCAGTGGCCACAGGACTGGAAAAGGTCAGTTTTCATTCCAATCCCAAAGAAAGGCAACGCCAAAGAATGTTCAAACTACCGCACAATTGCACTCATCTCACATGCTAGTAAAGTAATGCTCAAAATTCTCTAAGCCAGGCCTCAGCAGTACATGAATCATGAACTTCCAGATGTTCAAGCTGGTTTTAGAAAAGTCAGAGGAACCAGAGATCAACTTGCCAACATCCGCTGGATCATGGAAAAAGCAAGAGAGTTCCAGAAAAACATCTACTTCTGCTTTATTGACTATGTCAAAGCCTTTGACTGTGTGGACCACAATAAACGGTGGAAGATTCTGAAAGAGAGGGGAATAACAGATCACCTGAACTGCCTCTTGAGAAACCTATATGCAGGTCGGAAAGCAACAGTTAGAACTTGACATGGAAAAAGAGACTGGTTCCAAATAGGAAAAGGAGTGCGTCAAGGCTGTATATTGTCACCCTCCTTATTTAACTTATATGCAGAGTACACCATGAGAAATGCTGGGCTGGAGGAAGCACAAGCTGGAATCAAGATTGCTGGGAGAAATATCCATAACTTCAGATATGCAGATGACACCATCTTATGGCAGAAAGTGAAGAGGAACTAAAAAGCCTCTTGATGAAAGTGAAAGAGGAGAGTGAAAAAGTTGGCTTAAAGCTCAACATTCAGAAAACGAAGATCATGGCATCCAGTACCATCACATCATGGCAAATGGATGAGGAAACAGTGGAAACAGTGTCAACTTTACTTTTGGGGGCTCCAAAATCACAGCAGAGGGTGATTGCAGCCATGAAATTAAAAGACGCTTACTACTTGGAAGGAAAGTTATGACCAACCTAGACAGCATATTCAAAAGCAGAGACATGACTTTGCCAACAAAGGTGCATCTAGTCAAAGCTATGGTTTATCCTGTGGTCATGTATGGATGTGAGAGTTAGACTGTGAAGAAAGCTGAGTGCCGAAGAATTGATGCTTTTGAAATATGGTGTTGGAGAGGACTCTTAAGAGTCCCTTGGACTGCAAGGAGATCCAACCCGTCCATTCTAAAGGAGATCAGTCCTGTGTGCTCATTGGAAAGACTGATGCTAAAGCTGAAATTCCAATACTTTCTCCACCTGATGCAAAGAGTTGACTCATTGGAAAAGACTGATGCTGGGAGGGATTGGGAGCAGGAGGAGAAGGGGATGACAGATGATGAGATAGCAGGATGGCATTACCAACTCGATGAACGTTAGTTTTAGTGAACTCCAGGAGTTGATGATGGACCGGGAGGCCTGGCGTGCTGCAATTCAAGGGGTCACAAAGAGTCGGACACAACCGAGTGACTGAAATGAACTGAACTGAACTGATGCTATTTACAAAATGAGTAACAGGTTTGGAAGAAAAGAGAGTCAAAGCTTCCACTTTGTGCACAATATGTTTGGGATGATTAAATGGAAATGTCAAGTAGAAATTTGAATATAAGTGTCTGAGATTCAGAAGAATTGCTTCGGTTTGAGGTATAACTTTGAAAGTAATCAACAAACAGATGGCCATAAGTTTCAGTGAGCAGCACATGTCAAGTGAAAAGATAACGATCCAGGACAAAATTCAAAGTAAGTCTAACATTTTGAGGGCTGATTTAATTTACTAATCAGGGAAGAATATTTTAAAAGAGTGGTAAATCAGGGAGAAAACAAGGGCTACATATTGCCATACAAGTTAATAGAACAGTTAAGAAGACATTTATAAAAGATGGACCAAAAAATACATAGACTACTACTGAGATATTAAGTGAAATTAGGAGAGGAATATTTCTTTTAGGTTGGAAATATGTAGGTCATTGATGGTTATGACTGAATAACTTTTGTGGACTCTCGTGGAGATTACAAATTTTAAGAAAAGCATGCAGAAACTAATCAGTTACCTAGAGAAGTAATCCTTACGGTTTTGCTGTTAAAATGGGAATAGAAAAATGGATCCTTGTCTAGAGGAAACATTGACCAAGTTGGTCTTCTTCAGTTGTTTGAGTCGAAACAGAAAGTGAAAGTCCCATAGTGGTGTCTGACTCTTTGCCACCCAGAGTCCATGGAATTCTCCAGGCCAGAATACTGGAGTGGATAGTCTTTCCCTTCTCCAGGGGATCTTCCCAACCTAGGGGTCAGACCCAGGTCTCCTGAACTGCAGGTGGCTTCTTTACCAGCTGAGCCACAAGGTAAGTTGAAACAGAACATGGCATGGAATTATAAAGACAGAAATGTTGTCGACACTTTTTTATTTCAGTAACGATTTGAAGGAGGAAGAAGGTAGGCAAAGGAAGCATGTTCTTGAGAAGAAAAATGAGGATAGGCTCCAGATGTCAAAGACAAACAACATTTAAAGTACCTCCACTGTTTTCTCAGTATATAGTTCAATATTCATACCACAGTCAGGATTAATTCCTCAGGAAATATGAAGGAGCAGAGACAGGAGATTCAAATTCTGAATCAGAATATACGTGCACAGCCTTCATTTTATTTTTATTGTTGTCCTCTCAATTTCAGAAACTTCTGCTTCCATAAAGCTCATGTTAAATATAAATCACCAATAAAATATCTCTCTTTACATGAAGAAATGTTAAGTTGAAGAAGAATAATGTACTTTCTGAAAAGCTACCAGAAGTTTGGGGTTTCTATTTTTCTAAGGCCTCACAAAAAATTCTGATAAACTCTTTAGACAGTGATGGATATGCTACTTGGAAAGGAGATTTGTAAGCTCTGTCTTATACTCCAGACTTACATACCCAACTGCATGTATGATATCTATAGCAAACTTCCAAAAATTAACATGTCCAGCACTAACATTTGATTTTCCCATTCCTTACTTATAACTTATTTCCCATTCAGTACTTCTCATTTTTGTAAATGACAGCAAAATTCATCCAGCTGAATAAAGTCAAAACTCCAGGAGTTATCCTTGGCCCCTATTCTCTTTCTTACCTTACTAATAGAATACCTCATCAAGTTCTATTTTCTCTAAATCAAATATATGTATGATATAGATCTAAGATTCTATTCTCAACATTTATACTCTACTTGAAGACATGGATGTTTTTTTCCTAAAATAATGCAATAATTTCTGTTTCTCTTTTGTCTTCTTGTTACCCATTCTCCAAAAAGCAGTCATAGCAACCTTTTAGAAACAGAACTCAGATCATGCCAATTCCCTGCAGTTAACTCTCAAATATTTTCCAATCACCCTTCACCTATGAGGCCTCTGAACATCCCTCTCTCTCATTTCCCACACCTTACTTACTACTCTTCAGATATATTGAACTTTGGTTCTTGGAACTGTCCAGGCACTTACCCGTCTTCCCTCTGTATAAAGAGGTCTTTCCCCAAACCTCTGACCATCAGTTTTTTTCTTAGCATAATAGTCTCAATATAAATACCATCCTCAGCTAAAAATAAATTAGAAGTTACAGAATAAGCTCCCCCCCAAATAAATAGCACCATTCAACTATAGTAAGTCAAATCTGTAAAAAAAGATCCAACATCAATTGCTCTCATATATACAGGCAATAGGTAGCAGTTATTATGAAAATTGATGCCAGAGATATATGATCCAAGTTAGGCTGCAACAATACCTAAATCAAGAGCTTCTAGATGTACAAGCTGGATTTGGAAAAGGCAGAGGAACCAGAGATCAAATTGCCAACATATGTTGGGGTCATAAGAAAAGCAAGGGAATTGCAGAAAAAAATATTTATATACTTCTGCTTCATTGGCCACACTAAACCATTGACTGTGTGGATCAAAACAAACTGTGGAAAATTCTTAAAGAGATGGGAATACCATACCACCTGACTTGCCTCCTGAGAAACTTGTATGCAGGAGAAGAAGCAACAGTTAGAACTTGACATGGAACAGACTGGTTCCAAATACAGAAAGGAGTATATCAACCCTGTATTATCGTCACCCTGCTTATTCAACTTATATGCAGAGTGCATCCTGTGAAATGTTGGGCTGGATGAAGCACAAGCTGGAATCAAAATAGCCAGGAGAAATATCAATATCCTCAGATATGCAGATGGCACCAACCTTATGGCAGAAAGCAAAGACACATTGAAGAATCTGTTGATGAAAGTGAAAGAGGAGAGTGAAAAGACTGGCTTAAAACTCAACATTCAAAAAACTAAGATCATGGCATCCAGTCCCATCACTTCATGCCAAATATATGGGGAAACAAGGGAAATAGTTAGATACTTATATTTTCTTGGGCTCCAAAATCACTGCAGATAGTGACTGCTGCCATGATATTAAAAGATGCTTGCTCCTTGGAAGAAAAGCTATGACTTACCTAGACAGTATATTAAAAAACAGAGATATTACTTTGTTGACAAAGGTCCATCTAGTCAAAGCTATGTTTTTTCCAGTAGTCATGTATGGCTGTGAGAGTTGGACGATAGAGAAAGCTGAGCGCTGAAGAACTGGTGCTTGTGACTGTGGTGATGGAGAAGACTCTTGAGAGTTCCTTGAACTGCAAAAAGAGATCCAACCAGTCCATCCTAAAGAAAATCAGTGCTGAATGTTCATTGGAAGGATTGATGCTAAAGCTGAAACTTCAATATTTGGCCACCTCATGTGAAGAACTGACTCATTGGAAAAGACCCTGATGCTGGGAAAGATTGAAGGCAGGAGGAGAAGGGGACAACAGAGGATGAGATGGTTGGATGACATCAGTGACTCTATGGACATGAGTTTGAGTAAGCTCTTAGTGTTGGTGATGGACAGGGAAGCCTGGCATGCTGTAGTCCATGGGGTCACTAAGTGTCAGACAAGACTGAGAAAGTGAACTAAACTGAATACATTATTTTCAGATTATGTATGATCTTATAGGCCCTGTGATTTAATTATTTATTCATACTATTTTCTAAGATTTATTAATTACAGTCAACAACTTTAGAAAATGAGCTTTGTTAATATACAAGTGTACTGCTTTTATAGTCATTTAATGTTATTTTAAGCTGTAATGTCAGACTTTTCAAAGAAAATAGCTGATATTCTTTGATTATCACTATGTGAAGTTTTAGCACTTAACAACAGCTTAAAATCTCAATTAATTTTAGCAGCAGGGTTTGGTTAATACTTGAGTAATTAGAAAACTGAAGAGATAACATACAATTACAGATTGTAAAGGTTTAGCAAGACTACTGAATAACTTTTCCAACACTTTTCATCATTGACTATAGTTTGAATTCCTTCCACAGTAACAAAAAGAATTAATCTTCAAAACTATTTACAATTCACTATAGGAAATGACAATGCACTTAATTACTGAAAAACAGTTCGCTTTCATCCTTTGGTCAAAATTTTATCAATTACATAACTTTAAAGCCAGGCTAACCTTTCTTTCATAAGACATGTTTATATGTTCACCTTCACTGATTTTCCTACATTCTGTTATCTTAATACATATTTATTTTTTCATGTAGAATGTATCAGGCATTGTACTAGAGACCTATGATACCGACGTGTCACAGAAGTGATACGGGAAGTCCTGGTCCTGTCATTCAAATTCTTTTCTGTTATAGGTTATTACAAAATATTTACTACAATTCTCCATGCTATACAGTGGGTCCTTGTTGTTTACGTATTTTATATACTATGTATCTCTTACTCCCAAACTCTTAATTTATTCCTCTCCATCCTTTCTCCTTTAGTAACAATAAGTTTGTATTCTATGTCTACAAGTCTGTTTCTATTTTGTAAATAAGCTCATATGTATTATTCTTTAGAATCCACATCTAAGCTCTAGCGGATAGTTGTCTTTTTCTGTCTTATTAACTTCATTTAGTATGATAATCTCTATATACATACACATTGCTGCAACTGGCAATATTTCATATCACATTTCCTTTACCATGCATCTTTTGATGAACACTTAACCTGTTTGCACATTTTGGCTATTATAAATAGTGCAGCAATGAACATTGAGGTATATGTATCTTTTTGAATTAGAGGTTTTGTTTTTTCTGGATCTGTGCTCAGGCATGGGATTGCTGGATCATAGGGTAACTCAATTTTTGTGTTTTTTTAAGGAAACTCCATACTATTTCCTTAGTGCCTTCACCACTTTACATTTCCACCAAAGTGTAAAAGTGTTCCTTTTTCTTATGCCCTCTCCAGTGCTAGTTTGTTTTTTGTTTTTTTTTTAGATTTTTTTGATTATGGCCATTCTGACCAGTGTAAGGTGTACCCCATTGAGGTTTTGACTTGTGTTTCTTTAATAATTTGCAGTCTTGAACATCTTTTCATTTGCCTCCTGGCTATCTGCATGCTTTCTTTAGAGGAAAGTCTCTTTAGGTCTTCTGTCCATTTTTTTATTGGGTTCTTTGATTTTTTGATATTGAGATATATGAGCTATTTGTACATTTTAGAAATTAAGCTCCTATTGGTCACATCATTAGCAAATATTTTCTTGTATAGGTTGTCTTTTCATTTTGTTTATAGTTTCCTTTCCTACACAGAAGCTTATAAGTTTAATTAGGTCCATTTATTTATTTTATTTCCTTTACATATACTGGTCAGACTTGAGAGACCGATCTAAGAAAGTATTGCTATGATTTATGCCACAAAATGTTTTGCTTATGTTCTCTTCTAGGGGGTTTATGGCGTCATGTTTTGTACTTAAGTCTTTAAGCCATTTTGAGTTTATTTTTATGTATGGTGTGAAGGAGTGTTTTAACTTCATTGATTTACATGCATATGGCTGTTCAGCTCTCTGAACACCAGTTGCTGAAGAAACTGTCTTTTTTCCATTGTGCATTCTTGCCTCCTTTGTCAAAGATTAATTGATCATAGGTATGTGGGTATATTTCTGGACTCTATTCCATTCCATTGATTAATATTTCTGCTTTTGTGCCAATACCATCCTGTTTTGTTCACTCCAGCTTTATATTATTGTCTGAATTCAGAGAGGGTTATGCCTCCAACTTTGTTCTTTTCCCTCAGGATTGCTTTGGCGATAGCACTGGAAAAGTCAGGTTTCAATCCAATCCCAAAGAAGGGCAATGCCAAAGAATGATCAAACCACTGCACAATAGCACTCATTTTATGTGCCAAAGTAATATTCAAAATCCTTCAAGCTCAGCTTCAACAGTACATGAACTAAGAACTATCAGATGCACAGGCTCGATTTAGAAAAGGTAGAGGAACCAGAGATCAAACTGCCAACAGTCCTTGGATAACAGAAAAAGCAAGAGAATTCCAGAAAAAAAAAGATATCAATTTCTGCTTCATTGACTACACTAAAGCCTTTGATTGTGTGGATCACAGAAAACTGTGGGAAATTCTTCAAGAGATGGGAATCCCAGACCACCTTACTTGTCTCCTGTGGATGGTGACTGCAGCCATGAAATTAAAATATGCTTGGTCCTTGGAAGGAAAGCTATGGCAAACTTAGACAGTGTGTTAAAAGCAGAAAGGTTACTTTGCCAACAAAGGTCTGTATAATCAAAGCTATGGCTTTTCCAATTGTCATGTGCGGATGTGAGAGTTGTACCATAAAGAAGGCTAAGCACTGACAAAATTTGTGCTTTCAAATTGTGGTGCTGGAGAAGACTCTTGAGTCCTTTGTACTGCAAGGAGATCAATCTAGTCAAACCTGAAGGAAATCAACCTTGAATACTCACTGATGCTGAAGCTCCAATACTTTGGCCATCTGATGCGAAGAGCCGACTTATTGAAAAAGACCTTGATGCTGGGAAAGCTTGAGAGCAGAAGGAGGAGAGGGTGACAGAGGATGAGATGGTTGGATGGTATCACTGACTCAATGGACATGAGTTTAAACAAATTCTGAAAGATAGTGAAGGATAGGGAAGCCTGGCATGCTGCAGTTTAGAACAACAACAATAAATTTTGTAATTATTTGTTCTACTTCTCTGAAAAGACTACTTCCTTTATCACTGTTTTTTCATTAGAAAATAAACATGTGAACCCATGTCAATCATACATATTTTTCTCATAAATTATAAATCCAGAAGTGGTTTTTTTTTCTCCCTTTACTCAATAAACATCTACCATCTGTTAAGGACTGTGATACGTGAATGATCAGCTGTGGTGAACAAAAGAAATGTGATTCCTGCCCTGATGGCTGGCTTTCTAATGAGATACAGATAGTATAAATTATAGACAATGGCATAAAAATGGTGATAGACTTTGTGAAGGAAAAGAGTAAGGGATGGAGACTAGAGTAAGAAAATTGCAAGGAGTTGATGGTCAGAGGAGCTTCTCAGAACAAGAATTATAAGAAGCCAGTTATGAAAAGAGTAGAGAAAATATGATCCAAGCAGACAAGATACAATTGTCTGAGGCAAGAAAGATCTTGTCATCTCTGAAGAACTGAAATGAATCCTGACTGAAGAATAGAGAATGAGTCAATGAGGGGAAAGGGATAAGGTTCAACAAGCAGGTAGAGATAGATTCTGTCTATCCCACCTGATATTCTCTATAGTAAGGGCTTTCCAATGTAATCTAGTGGTTCTTCTCTTTTCTCTTCCTTCTCTATATTTTAAAATTCTCAGCACTTAGACAGCTAGTGGATATGATTATCTATCTGTCTCTCTGTCTGCCACCAACAGTAGATTTGTTTTTTCTATAACCATGAGGTATATTCTGTATTAAAACAGTATATATAGGCAAAAGAAATTCTGTATGACTGTTTTTACTTTATCTAAAAGCCAAACTATTTATCAGATAAAACAATAGAAAATGATTCTGGCACTATCTTGTCTGGATTCCTGCCAAAATCCTCAGTGACTCCAAAGTTTCTTCTTGACTCACTGTCATGACTTACTCCCTTCTGTTTTTCCTTGTTTCTGTGTCTCTTTGTCCAGAATGTTTGGGGCATTTGATAAACCTTAATTTGCTCTGAGAATATCCCAAGCTCATGCTTTTGGGAAACCAGTAGGCATCCTAACAGGACATATCAGGCCTCTATGTCTGCACATAACCTATCATCATAATCATAAACAAAGAGGCATCAACCACTAAAAAGAGTACCTTATTTCTAAAACCACATATATTTCTTATTATTCAATACTTTTTCTCTATAAGGTATGGGTTTATAGAGTATTAGATAATATTATTACTTGTTATGCAGCTTTCAATATAGCAGAACTTCCTATTTTTTTCTCCCATGTTTACCCATTTTCTATTAGTGAATTATGAATCTGAATATTTGTGAAAATTATCTGCCTGTTCACAATTTTATACAACATGCTTTTCTTTTGATATTATATCCTCTAAGCACATAAAAGGACATTACCCAAGACTTTTTAGTTTCTCCTATGTAAGTGACTTCCCAGGTGGTGTAGTGGTAAAGAATCCACCTGCCAATGCAGGAAACAGAAGAGATGCAGGCTTGATTTCTGAGTCAGGAAGATCCCCCTGGAAAATGGCAACTCACTCTAGTATTCTTGCTTGGAAAATTCCAAAGACAGAGGAGCCTGGTAGGCAACAGTCCATAGGGTCGCAAAGAACTAGACACAACAGAACAACTGGTCACATACACACATCTAATTGGCAACTTGCTCTAACTTAGCAAATATTTAATTATTTCTGGCAAAGGAACAGATTTAACACAATTCATTTTTGGTATTAAAACAGCTTCCCTGGTTCCATACCTCTTAGTTAGATTTGAAGTGTCACATGAAAGTAGAGTTCTGTGCGACTTTTTAAATAATATTTTCATCTTCCTCCCTTAAACAAGTTGCCACCAACTGAGGGAATCCATAATTAGCATTGGGTACTGATAATGTCAAACCCTAGGGATTTGTTTTAGTCATTTAATCATCTTGTTGTTCTTCAGTCACCCGTCATGTCCTACTCTTTGTGACCCCATGGACTGCCACATATCAGGCCTCCCTGTCCTTCACCATCTCCCAGAGTTTGCTCAAATTCATGTTCATTGCAACCATGATGCCAACCAACCATTTCATCCTTTGATGCCCTCTTATCTTTCTGCCCTCAATCTTTCCCAGCATCAGGGACTTTCCCAATGAGTTGTGGGTTTGCATCAGATGACCAAAACACTGGAGCTTCAGCTTATGCATCAGTCCTTCCAGTGAATATTCAGGGTTTATCTCCCTTCGGATTGACTGGTTTGATCTCCTTGCTGTCCAACAGGCTTTCAAGACCTTGCATTTTATATACCAGCAGAGTAGGCTTCTTGCTTTATCCATTGTCAAAGAAATTACCTCTAAAATGCAATAGAATATTTTATTTTTCCAATATCTATCAGGTTACAATGCATCCCCCAAATAGAGAATAGTCATCTAAACTTTGGCAATTTTATTTAAAGAACTATACTTAGAATAGAAAATCTAGAGAAGCTTAAATAACACTCCCTTTGATTTTTTAATCTATGAATTATCAATGACCTTCTGATTTGTTTTAATTCACAAATAAAAGACTGTAAAAAAGGCATATCCAAATTGCACAGATCCTGAATTAAAACTCTATCAGATACCCTAAAAGAAATTCACATATTTTGATTTGACTTTAATATGCAGGTCATAACCCATCATATTTATTATCACATTTATAATTATTTAATGTCTTATTTCCCATGGACATATAAAACTTATAGCAAAATGTTGAATCTCTCATTTAACTAGCAATCTCTTAAATGTATGTGCTTCATGAAAAAAAAATCTTGAGCAAGACAGCCATTAATAACCTGCATCACTGCAAGATATAGTCAAAACTGACCCAACTGTTATTGAGGCAATGTTCTCAATACTGTATTTATAAATACACATAGTAAAGTAATGCTCAAAATTCTCCAAGCCAGGCTTCAGCAATATGTGAATCGTGAACTTCCAGATATTCAAGCTGGTTTTAGAAAAGGCAGAGGAACCACAGATCAAATTGCCAACATCAGCTGGATCATTGGAAAAGCAACAGAATTCCAGAAAAGCATCTATTTCTGCTTTATTGACTATGCCAAAGCCTTTGACTGTGTGGATCACAATAAACTGTGGAAAATTCTTCAAGAGGTGGGAATACCAGAACACCTGACCTGCCTCTTGAGAAACCTATATGCAGGTCAAGAAACAACAGTTATACTGGACATGGAACAGCAGACTGGTTCCAAATAGGAAAAGGAGTACGTCAAGGCTATATATTGTTACCCTGCTTATTTAACTTATATGCAGAGTACACCATGAGAAACGCTGGGCTGGAGGAAGCACAAGCTGGAATCAAGATTGCCAGGAGAAATATCAATAACCTCAGATATGCAAATGACACCACCGTTACGGCAGAAAGGGAAGAGGAACTCAAAAGCCTCTTGATGAAAGTGAAAGAGGAGAGTGAAAAAGTTGGCTTAAAGCTCAACATTCAGAAAACGAAGATCATGGCATCCGGTCCCATCACTTCATGGGAAATAGATGGGGAAACAGTTGAAACAGTGACTGAGTTTATTTTTCTGGCCTCCAAAATCACTGCAGATGGTGACTGCGGCCATGAAATTAAAAGATGCTTACTCCTTGGAAGGACAGTTATCATCAACCTAGACAGCATATTCAAAAGCAGAGGCATTACTTTGCCAACAAAGGTCCATCCAGTCAAGGTTATGGTTTTTCAAGTGGTCATGTATGAATGTGAGAATTGGACTATAAAGAAAGCTGAGCACTGAAGAATTGATGCTTTTGAACAGTGGTGTTGGAATAAACTCTTGAGAGTCCCTTTGACAGCAAGGAGATCCAACAAGTCCATCCTAAAGGAGATCAGTCCTGGGTGTTCATTGGAAGGACTGATGCTGAAGCTGAAACTCCAATACTTTGGCCACCTGATGTGAAGAGCTGACTCATTTGAAAAGACCCTGATGTTGGGAAAGATTGAGGGCAGAAGGAGAAGGGCACAACAGAGGATGAGATGGTTGGATGGCATCACTGACTCAATGTACATGGGTTTGGGTGGACTCCATCTAGGTTGGTCATAACTTTCCTTCCAAAGAGTAAGTGTCTTTTAATTTCTTAAGTTTGCATTGATTTAATTGTCATGTGCATATTTTAAATAGAAAGTAAACTATTAATAGGGTTCATATTCCAGAAATGATGAATTAGCTTATATGAAGGGACTGGAGAGTGACCAAAATAAGATATAGGTAGATACTGGAAATGATTTGACATATGTACAAATGGAACTTATTTCTTGGGTTTTTGTCTGAAGGAATCAACATTTATAGTTATACAAGGCAACTAGAATTGCAATAGAAGCTTCCTATCTAATTTACTTGAGGAGCAGAGGAAGAGCTTAAACATTGTCAGAGTGGCTAGAGATTGACTTTAAGAAAACCTAGAAAAGAATGTGGCAAAGATTGGGAACTCTAATATTAGTGTATCATGTATACTTGAAGTCCTGACTGAGCCCTGATTGTGTATATTGGTGAGATTTTTAAGGAATACCAGGAAGCATCAGCTTCAAGGCTGAAATTGCTGAGTAGAGATTTAAGTTGCTACATAGTACAGGAGAGATTGAAATTTGAGTTTGAGACTTGTCAAGTGACAGGCTTTCCACAGACCTTTGGAGTAAAGAGAGTGTCCAAATATTATTTCCAGGAGAAAGTAGCTAAGAATAAATACTCTTGCAGATATCAACTCAAAATTCAATTTAAAAAAAAAATATATATATATATGTATATGTATATTTGAGGTTGAAAACATTCAGGAAGGTATTCATATTTGAAGGAAGCCACCAGATATACAATAATATTCCAGATTTATTTCTTCCTTTTTCCTTTACTTTCTTCATATTTTCTTTTTTTCCTTTCATTTGCCTTTATTTTCACTAACAACTATCAAAACAGAAGTTTGGAATAGCCAAAACTCTAATAGAAAGCACAATGTCTTTCTGTAAAAAGAAATCTGGACACCTAGAGCTTCCAAAGAAGTAGGAAGGAATTAGAAAGGAGAAAGGGAAGAGTAATACAAATCAGAATATACATTCTGCCCAGATATATGAATGACCCCTGAAATGGGTATTAGCAAACAGATTAAGTAATCAGAACTAATATATGAGCTAATGCTACTGCAGGCATACAGAACTTACAGTCTGAGTCTACACTCATTAGTTTTCTACAAAAACAAATATAGGAAAATTAACAATTTTCAAGGGAATATAATAAAACCTGCTGCTTCTACAATGTCCAAATATAATCCAAAATTACTGAACATCTGTAGAAGCAGGAAAATATCAGTGAATCTCAAAGGTAAAGACAATCAGTCATTATATCAACCATGAGAATAAACTGATGATGGAATTATCAAGTAAGGACTTTAACACAGATGTTGTAACTATAATCATTGAGTTAAAGTACACTATCATCACAATAAATGAAAAAAGAGGCAATCTAAAAAAAATTATAAAATAAATCAAATATACATTTAAAAATGATAAATATAAGGTATGTGAAAAACTGATTTAATAGCACAATGGGAATTATCAATAAAAAAAAAAGAATGTCATTGAACTTGAAGACAAATAGAAAGTTTTAAACTGAAGAAATAAGTGAATAAAAAATTTGAAATCTTGGTAAACAATAGGACAATATAAATGGATTTAGCATAGGAATAATCAATTCTCAAAGAAGAGAAGAGATAGGATGCAAAGTAATTGAGAATATAATGTACAAACCCCCCAAATTATACACACACACACACACACACACATATATACAGCTGAATATCAAATAGAAACAAAATTAAAAAGAAGAAAACCATGATTATCACCTCATAGTAGAAATTATAAAATGAATAGAAAACCTTGAAATCATATAGAAAAAGAATTACATATCAAATATAAGGGAAAAAATAATCCTAATAACCATGAAGTTATCATAAGAAAATAAGAAATCCAGAGATCAGTGATAGAGCATCTTGTATACACTGAAAGAACAAAATAAAACACCTATTAACTCTAAACCAATGTCTAGCAACAATGTTTCACAAATGTAACATAAAATGATTTTCAGGAAAAAATTAAATCATTTGTAATAGATACATACTCTAAGAAATGAGAGCATTGTTTTAGGGAGAAGGGGAAATACACTAGAGGGAAACTTGGATATTCAAGAGGTAATAATGACTAATCCTGGAAATGGTAAACATTAGAGATTATTTTTTCTTCTTAAATTTTAAAACATTTATGGCTGTTTTAAGGCAAAATTTAGAACATTGTGTACTACAAATTTCAGTGAAACAATAGAGTTTCTAATTGATCCTATATATATGAAAGTTTATGCATACTATGTGAAATGGTATAGTACACACTTTAAATAGAAAGGAAAATTGAAGAATGTATATTGTAATCCCTAGAATAACCAATGAAAAATAATCAGTGAGGCAAAGCTAGCTAGAAACTAACAGTTACATTAAAACAACTTTATTAAAAATCGAAAAGACTGGAAAAGAGGGCACAAAGGACAAAAAGCAAACAGAAAACTGACAAACAAAAAACAAATGATAAAATACCACACCTAAATATAGACATCAATAACCGCATTAAATAACATTCTAACTGTTTTAATTAAATTGATATTGAAATTATAATAATAGATTAAAAAATAAAGTAACTCCTATGCTTCAGGGTAGGGGCAGACAATGATAGGTGTGTAGCAACACATCTACCACGATTTCCAAAACTGTGAAACTGAGTATATACAGAATATTCAGCAGGAGGCAGCCCTAAGACGGCAGAGGAATAAGATGGGGAGACCACTCCCCCGCCCCCATTAATTCATCAAACGATCATTTGAACACTGAGCAAATTCCACAACGCAACTTTTGAATGCTGGCGGAGGACACCAGGTACCGAGAATGCTCTTTGAAGGGGCTGGTGCATGGGGATGACCCAGAAAGATGTTATGGGGAGGGGAGGTGGGAGGGGGGTTCATGTTTGGGAATGCATGTAAGAATTAAAGATTTTAAAATTTAAAAAATAAAAAACTAAAAAAAAAAAAAAAAAAGAAAGGAGGTAGGACAAAATATAAAACATAAAAAGAGTTAGGGATGGAGACCTATCCCGGGGAGGGAGTCATGAAGAAGGAGACATTTCCAAACACCAGGAAACCCTCTCACCGGCAGGTCTGTGGGGAGTTTTGGAATCTCAGAGGACAACATAGCTTGGAGAAAAAAAAAAAAAAATCCACAGATTACGTTCCTAGCTGCAACTCCCAGCAGAGAAGTAGCCCAGATACTCGCATCCACCAGCAGGGAGTGGGGGCTGAACAGGGAGGCGCAGGCTGTTTGCTTAGGGTAAAGACCAGGCCTGAAGACCGTAAGGACAATCAGGGAGAAAAGCAGAGACATTACTTTGCCAACGAAGGTCCGTCTAGTCAAGGCTATGGATTTTCCTGTGGTCATGTATGGATGTGAGAGTTGGACTGTGAAGAAAGCTGAGTGCCAAAGAATTGATGCTTTTGAAGTGTGGTGTTGGAAAAAACTCGTGAGAGTCCCTTGGACTGCAAGGAGATCCAACCAGTCCATTCTGAAGGAGATCAGCCCTGAGATTTCTTTGGAAGGAATGATGCTAAAGCTGAAACTCCAGCATTTTGGCCACCTCATGGGAAGAGTTGACTCATTGGAAAAGACTCTGATACTAGGAGGGATTGGGGGCAGGAGGAAAAGGGGATTACAGAGGATGAGATGGCTGGATGGTATCACTAACTGGATGGACATGAGTTTGGGTGAACTCCGGGAGTTGGTGATAGACAGGGAGGCCTGCTGTGCTGTAATTCATGGGGTCCCAAAGAGTCGGACATGACTGAGCAAATGAACTGAACTGAAGTTCTCCTAGTCACCTCTATCTCCTTCCTCCCTCTTCTCTTCTCTATGTAACTCCACGAACCTATCTGAGTGTTCCAGATTGTGGAGAGTACATAGGGAATTGACTACTGGCTATATTGCTCTTTCCCCTTTTGACTCCCCCTCTTCTCCTCCTGGTCACCTCTATCTCCCTCCTCCCTCTTCTCTTCTCCATATAACTCTGTGAACTTCTCTGGGTGTCCCTTACTGTGGATAATCTTGCCACCATTAACCTAGATGTTTTATCATCAGTGCAGTATCGATGGAGAAGTGTTGAGGCTACTGTTAGAATAAGACTGAAAGCCAAAGGCAGGAGGCTTAAATCCAAAACTTGAGAACACCAGAAAACTCCTGACTCCAGGGAATATGAATCAACAAAAGCTCATCATAAAACCTCCATACCTACACTGAAACCAAGCTCCACTCAAGAGCCAACAAGTTTCAGAGCAAGACATGCCAAGCTAACTCTCCAACAATGCAGGAACATAACCCTAAGCACAAAAATGAAGGTGGCCAAGAGTCACACCAAACCCATAGACACCTCAAAACTCACTACTGAACACTTCATTGCAATCCAGAGAAAAGAGATCCAGCTCCATCCACCAGAACACCAACACAAGCTTCTCTGACCAGGAAACATTGACAAACCACTCGTCCAACCCCACCCACAAGGAGGAACCTCCACAATAAAGAGGAACCACAAACTTCCAGCATACAGAAAGGCCACCCCAAACACAGCAATCTAAACAAGATGAAAAGTCAGAGAAATAGATCATGGCATCTGGTCCCATCACTTCATGGGAAATAGATGGGGAAACAGTGGGAACAGTGTCAGACTTTATTTTGGGGGGCTCCAAAATCACTGCAGATGATGACTGAAGCCATGAAATTAAAAGATGCTTACTCCTTGGAAGAAAAGTTATGACCAACCTAGAGAGCATATTAAAAAGCAGAGACATTACTTTGCCAAAGAAGGTCCATCTAGTCAAGGCTATGGTTTTTCCATTGGTCATGTATGGATGTGAGAGTTGGACTGTGAAGAAAGTTGAGCACGGAAGAATTGATGCTTTTCAACTGTGGTGTTGGAGAAGACTCTTGAGAGTCCCTTGCACTGCAAGGAGATCCAACCAGCCCATTCTGAAGGAGATCAGCCCTGGGATTTCTTTGGAAAGAATGATGCTAAAGCTGAAACTCCAGTACTTTGGCCACCTCATGGGAAGAGTTGACTCATTGGAAAAGACTCTGATGCTGGGAGGGATAGGGGGCAGGGGGAGAAGGGGACAACAGAGGATGAAATGGCTGGATGGCATCACTGACTTGATGGACATGAGTCTGAGTGAACTCCAGGATTTGGTGATGGACAAGGAGGCCTGGTGTGCTGTGATTCATGGGGTCACAAAGAGTCAGACACAACTGAGCAACTGAATTGAACTGAACTGAACTGAAAGAGACATGACAAATGCCCACCACACCAAACAAAAGAGGAGGAGGTAGGGAGTCTACCTTAAAAAGAATTCAGAATAATGATGGTAAAAATGATCCAAAATCTTGAAAAGTAAGTGGAGTTATAGATAAATATCCTGGAGACAAGGATTGAGAAGATGCAAGAAATATTTAACAAGGACCTAGAGGAAATAGAAAAGAGTCAATCAATAATGAATAATGCAATAACTGAGGTCAAAAACACTCTGGAGGGAACCAACAGTAGAATAACTGAGGCAGAAGATAGCATAAGTGAGGTGGAAGATAGAATGGTGAAAATAAATGAAGCAGAAAGGAAAAAAGAAAAAAGAATTAAAAGAAATGAGAACAACCTCAGAGACGTCTGGGACAATGTCAAACGCCCCAACATTCGAATCATAGGCGTCCCAGAAGAAGAAGAAGAAGGAAAAAAAAAAGGCCATGAGAAAATACTTGAGGTAATAGTTGAAAACTTCCCTAAAATGGGGAAGGAAATAGACACCCAAGTCCAAGAAACCCAGAGAGTCCTAAACAGGATAAACCCAAGATGAAACACCCCAAGACACATATTAATCAAATTAATGAAGATCAAACACAAAGAACAAATATTAAAAGCAGCAAGGGAAAAACAACAAATAACACACAAGGGGATTTCCAGAAGAATAGCAGCTGATCTTTCAATAGATACTCTTCAGGCCAGACAGGAATGGCAGGGCATACTTAAGGTGATGAAAGAGAAAAATCTACAGCCCAGATTACTATACCCAGCAAGGATCTCATTCAAATATGAAGGAAAAAATCAAAAGCTTTACAGACAAGAAAAAGCTGAGAGAATTCAGCACTGCCAAAACCAGCTCTTCAACAAATGCTAAATAATCTTCTCTAGACAGGAAACACAGAAAAGGTGTATAAACTTGAACCCAAAACAACAAATAAAATGGCTACAGGATCATACTTATCAATAATTACTTTAAAAGTAAATGGATTGAATGCCCCAACCAAAAGACAAACACTGGCTGAATGGATACAAAAACAAGACCTCTATATATGCTGTCTACAAGAGACCCACCTCAAAAAAGGAGCACATACAGACTGAAAGTGAAGGGTTGGAAAAAATATATTTCACGCAAATGAAGACCAAAAGAAAGCAGGAATACCAATATTCATATCAGATAAAATAGACTTTGAATAAAGGCTGTAAAAAGAGGCAAAGAAAGATATTACATAATGATCAAAGACTCAATCCAAGAAGAAGATAAAACAATTATAAATATATATGCACCCCCCAAATATATATATATATATATATATATATATATATATATATATATATGCACCCAACATAAAAGTACCACAACATGTAAGGTAAATATTAAAAAGTATGAAATAGGAAATTAACAGTAACAATAATAGTGAGAGACTTTAATACCTCGCTGACACCTATAGACAGAACAACTAAACAGAAAATTAGAAAGCAAACACAAACTATAAATGATACAGTGGACCATTTAGACCTAATGGTATCTATAGGACAAAGGAGGCAAGCATATACAATGGAGAAAAGACAATCTCTTTAACAAGTGGTGCTGGGAAAACTGGTCAACCACTTATAAAAGCATGAAACTAGAACACTTTTTAACACCATATATTAAATAAATTCAAAATGGATTAAAGATCTAAATGTAAGACCAGAAACTGTGAAGCTCCTAGAGGAAAACATAGGAAAAACAATCTCTGACATAGCAGGATCCTCAATGACTCACTTCCCAAAGCAATGGAAATAAAAGCAAAACTAAACAAATGGGACCTAATTAAACTTAAAAGCTTTTGCACAATGAAGGAAACTATAAACAAGGTGAAAAGACAGCCTTCGGAATGGGAGAAATTAATAGCAAACGAAGCAACTGACAAAGAATTAACCTAAAAAATATACAAGCAGCTCCTACAGCTCAATTCTAGAAAAATAAATGACCCAACCAAAAAAATGGGCCAAAGAACTAAACAGACATTTCTCCAGAGAAGACCTACAGATGGCTAACAAACACATGAAAAGATGCTATACATCACTCATCAGAGAAATGCAAATCAAAACCACAATGAAGTACCATCTCACACCAGTCAGAATGGTTGCTATCCAAAAGTCTACAAACAATAAATGCTGGAGAGGGTGTGGAGAAAAAGGAACCCTCTTACACTATTGGTGAGAATGCAAACTAGTACAGCCACTATAGATAACAGTGTGGAGATTCCTAAAAAAACTGGAAATAGAACTGCCATATGACTCAGCAATCACACTGCTAGGCATACACATCAAGGAAACCAGAACTGAAAGAGATATGTGTATCCCAATGTTCATCGCAGCACTGTTTACAATAGCCAGGACATGGGAGCAACCTAGATGTCTGTTGGCAGAAGAATGGATAAGAAAGCTGTGCTGCACATATACAATGGAATGTTACTCAGCTATTAAAAATAATGCATTTGAATCAGTTTTAATGAGGTGGATGAAACTGGAGCCTATTATACAGAGTGAAGTAAGTCAAAAAGAAAAACACCAATACAATATATTAACACATATATATGGAATTTAGAAAGATGGTAACAATGACCCTATATGCGAGGCAGCAAAAAAGACACAGATGTAAAGAGCAGTCTTTTGGACTCTGTGGGAGAAGGTGAGGGTGGGATGATTTGAGAAAATAGCATTGAAACATATATATTACTCTATGTGAAATAGATCACCAGTCCAGGTTTGATGCATGAGACAGGGTGCTTGGGGCTGGTACACTGAGATGACCCTGAAAGATGGGATGAGGAAGGGGGTTCTGGATGGGGAACATATGTACACCCATGGCTGATTCATGTCAATGTATGGCAAAACCACTACTGTATTCTAAAGTAATTCAGTTCAGTTCAGTTCAGTTCAGTCACTCAGTCGTGTCCAACTCTTTGAGACCCCATGAATCAGACCATGCCAGGCCTCCCTGTCCATCACCATCTCCCGGAGTTCACTCAGATTCACATCCATCGAGTCATCTCATCCTCAGTCATCCCCTTCTCCTCCTGCCCCCAATCCCTCCCAGCATAAGAGTCTTTTCCAATGAGTCAACTCTTCCCATAAGGTGGCCAAAGTACTGGAGCTTCAGCTTTAGCATCATTCCTTCCAAAGAAATCCCAGGGTTGATCTCCTTCAGAATGAACCGGTTGGATCTCCTTGCAGTGCAAGGGATTCTCAAGAGTCTTCTCCAACACCACAGGTAAAAGCATCAATTCTTCTGTGCTCAGCCTTCTTCACAGTCTAACTCTCACATCCATATATGACCACAGGAAAAACCATAGCCTTGACTAGACGGACCTTAGTCGGCAATGTAATGTCTCTGCTTTTGAATATACTATCTAGGTTGGTCATAACTTTTCTTCCAAGGAGAAAGCATCTTTTAATTTCATGGCTGCAGTCAACATCTTCAGTGATTTTGGAGCCCCCAAAATAAAGTCTGACACTGTTTCCACTCTTTCTCCATCTATTTCCCATGAAGTGATGGGACCGGATGCCATGATCTTCATTTTCTGAATGTTGAGTTTTAAGCCAACTTTTTCACTCTCCTCTTTCACTTTCATCAAGAGGCTTTTGAGTTCCTCTTCACTTTCTGCCATAAGGGTGGTGTCATCTGCATATCTGAGGTTATTGATATTTCTCCCAGCAATCTTGATTCCAGCTTGTGTTTCTTCGAGTCCAGCGTTTCTCATGATGTACTCTGCATAGATGTTAAATAAACAGGGTGACAATATACAGCGTTGACGTACTACTTTTTCTATTTGGAAACAGTCTGTTGTTCCATGTCCACTTCTAACTGTTGCTTCCCGACCTGCATACAGATTTCTCAAGAGGCAGGTCAAGTGGTCTGGTATTCCCATCTCTTTCAGAATTTTCCACAGTTTATTGTGATCCACACAGTCCAAGGCTTTGGCATAGTCAATAAAGCAGAAATAGATGTTTTTCTGGAACTCTCTTGCTTTTTCCATGATCCAGCGGATGTTGGCAATTTGATCTCTGGTTCCTCTGACTTTTCTAAAACCAGCTTGAACATCAGGGAGTTCACGGTTCACGTAATGCTGAAGCCTGGCTTGGAGAATTTTGAGCATTGCTTTACTAGCATGTGAGATGAGTGTAATTGTGCAGCAGTTTGAGCATTCTTTGGCATTGCCTTTCTTTGGGATTGGAATGAAAACTGACCTTTACCAGTCCTGTGGCCACTGTTGAGTTTTCCAAATTTGCTGGCATATTGAGTGCAGCACTTTCAGAGCATCAACTTTTAGGATTTGAAACAGCTCAACTGGAATTCCATCACCTTCACTAGCTTTGTTCGTAGTGATGCTTTCTAAGGCCCACTTGACTTCACTTTCCAAGATATCTGGCTCTAGATGAGTGATCACATCATCATGATTATCTGGGTCGTGAAGATCTTTTTTGTACAGTTCTTCTGTGTATTCTTGCCACCTCTTCTTAATATCTTCTGTTTCTGTTAGGTCCATATCATTTCTGTCCTTTATCGAGCCCATCTTTGCATGAAATGTTCCCTTGGTATCTCTAATTTTCTTGAAGGGATCTCTAGTTTTTCCCATTTTGTTGTTTTCCTCTATTTCTTTGCATTGATCACTGAAGAAGGCTTTCTTATTTCTTCTTGCTCTTCTTGGGAACTCTGCATTCAGATACTTATACCTTTCCTTTTCTCCTTTGCTTTTTGCCTCTCTTCTTTTCACAGCTATTTGTAAGGCCTCCCCAGACAGCCATTTTGCTTTTTTGCATTTCTTTTCCATGGGGATGGTCTTGATCCCTGTCTCCTGTACAATGTCACGAACCTCATTCCATAGTTCATCAGGCACTCTATCTATCAGATCTGGGCCCTTAAATCTATTTCTCATTTCCACTGTATAATCATAAGGGATTTGATTTAGGTCATACCTGAATGGTCTAGCGGTTTTCCCTACTTTCTGCAATTTAAGTCTGAATTTGGCAATAAGGGGTTCATGATCTGAGCCATAGTCAGCTCCTGGTCTTGTTTTTGTTGACTGTATAGAGCTTCTCCATCTTTGGCTGCAGAGAATATAATCAATCTGATTTCGGTGTTGACCATCTGGTGATGTCCATGTGTAGAGTCTTCTCTTGTGTTGTTGAAAGTGGGTGTTTGCTATGACCAGTGCATTTTCTTGGCAAAACTCTATTAGTCTTTGCCCTGCTTCATTCTGCATTCCAAGGCCAAATTTGCCTGTTACTCCAGGTGTTTCTTGACTTCCTACTTTTGCATTCCAGTACCTTATAACGAAAAGGACATCTTTTTTGGGTGTTAGTTCTAAAAGGTCTTGTAGGTCTTCATAAAACCGTTCAGCTTCAGCTTCTTCAGCGTTACTGGTTGGGGCATAGACTTGGATAACTGTGAGATTGAATGGTTTGCCTTGGAGACGAACAGAGATCATTCTTTCGTTTTTAAGATTGCATCCAAGTGCTGCATCTCAGACTCTTTTGTTGACCACGATGGCTACTCCATTTCTTCTGAGGGATTCCTGCCCACAGTAGTAGATATAATGGTCATCTGAGTTAAATTCACCCATTCCAGTCCATTTTAGTTCACTGATTCCTAGAATGTCAACGTTCACCCTTGCCATCTCTTGTTTGACCACTTGCAATAATTAGCCTCCAATTAATATAAATAAATTTTTTAATTAAGCAAACAAACAAAAAACGAAAGCAAAAAAAGAAAATTCAACAAATCAACAGTATGCCCCCAAACACTCCTCCCTCACTTCTAATCTATTTCTGTGAGCAAAGACAAAAAAGGGAGATTTTTAAAAATTGTTTCGAAAAAGACCGAGGAGATTGCTAGTGAAGTTGCTTCAGAGGGAGTTGGAGAAATCAGTTTAAATATAGTCTTACTTAAATTTGAAAATTCTAAAAATCTATTGAGACAATCAGAAAATGGTGTGCAGGAGTATATTTTTCAGTGTCCAAAGCCTCATATAAATGGCCTACCTGTAATTAAAGAGGTATTATCTTGCAAAAGACCTAAGGCTTTATCTAAAGGAAAAAAAAAAAAAAAAACAACTGAAAAGGACAACTTAAAAGCACAGTTTCTTGGAAGAAAAACAAGGGCAAAATAAAAAAGAGCTTTCTGATATTTTTCAAAAAGGAGAAACAGTAAAATAATTTGAATTATCCGGAGTCTGACAAAATGCCCCGAAAGATTTTTAAACATAAACAAGTGAAATGTAAAGTTCCTTGCAGAAAAAACAAGAAATTAAAATTCACACAAATCAATTGAAATTCATATCTAACTACCATTTAAAAAAAAAAGAAAGAGAGATAAAACTCTAAGTCTATACTTAAAAAAAAATTAAATATATTCAAACAAGCATGAAACCTTGAAGCAGAAATTCACAATTATATTTAAGAAAAAACAGAACAAGTGAAAGTTCTTCAGTCATGTCTGACTCTCTGTGACCATATGGACTGTACAGTCCAGGGATTTTCCAGGCCAGTATTGGAGGGGGTAGCCATTCCTTTCTCAAGGGGATATTCTCAACCCAGAGAGGTCTCTCACATTCCAGGGGAATTCCTTACTAGCTGAGCCACCAGGGAAGCCCAAGAACACTGGTATAGGTAGCCTAACCCTTGTCCAGGGAATCTTACCCACACAGGAATCAAACTGGAGTCTCCTGCATTGCAGGCAGATTCTTTACCAGCTAAGCTATCAAAGCAAAATTAAATATATTCAAGCAAGCATGAAAATAACCTTAAAGCAAAAATTCAAAATTACATTTAAGAAAAATAGAACAAACTAGGAACATAGAAGTAAATTATCTTATGTCCAAGGAGGAAAAAAATTCAAATATAAATTTTAATTAGGGATATTGAAGAGCAGTAGGAAAACAACCCAGTTAACTAAGATAATATACAGAAAAGAACTAATTTTAAAGTGGCAGAAAAAGGGAGTAGAAATGGAAAACAAGCACAGAAAATAAAATAAACCAAAACAATGGAAGAGAATTAATATTTAAATCTATACTGAAAGGCAACCTTCCAGAAAAAAAAAAAAAAAAAGTCTGTATATAACGTTAAAAAGTTCATTAGGCACTTTGGAAAATTAACCTATAATATTCAATCCTGAGATCTATCATAATGAAGTGTCAGATTTAAAAGTAAAATAAGATCTTCAAATTTTGCAGGAAAAAGGATGAAATGACTTCTAAAAATTAAAACAGCAATTTCAAGACACACAAAACAAAGCAAAAATGGAGATGATTTTTACAAACTCACATAAACTGTGGATCAAAGATTTTATATCCAGCTAAGCCGTCCTTCAAATATAATCTTTAACTGTTGAAAGCAGTTTTAGGATATAGATAACTGCAAGGCTTCCCTAGTGGCTCAAGTAGTAAAGAATCTGCCTGCAACGAGGGAAACTTTGGTTTGATCCCTAGGTCAGGAAGATTCCCTGGAGAATGAAATGGCTACATACGCTAATATTCTTGCCTGGAGAATCCCATGGACAGAGGAGCCTGGCAAGCTACAGTGAGAGGAGTCACAAAGAGTCTGACACAACTGAGTGACTCACACACACACAACCGTGAGATTTTATACCCATCAACCCCTCTTCAGACATCTACTTAGAGGTTTTTCATTCATCTTAGTGGTAGAAATTATTAGATTCCTCTCACCCTCAGGAAAATAACAAAAACTAACAACTCTGTTTATTCTCTATATTGCTTCCTTTCTATTCCATTGATATTTGACTATTAGTCTTTTGCCATTAAATCACCCTCTCTTTGTGCTTGTTTTTGGTTTTCTGACACTTTTATATGAAATTTTAGCTCATTAATTTTCAACTTTTTATTTTACATTTTAATATTACAAATATCCCTCAAACAGGAATTTTCCAATCTTTCAAGTATATATGTAGAGTTCTTTTATTACTCAATTTTAAAATTATTATTTTTAATTTTATTATGATTTTACTGATAAGTGCATCTTATTTATGGGCATCTTTAAATCTTTATTTATGAGTATCTTTTAAATTATTCAGCTTCCCTGAGAGCTCAGTTGGTAAAGAATCTGCCTGCAATTCAGGAGACTCTCGTTCGATTCCTGGGTTGGGAAGATCCCCTGGAGAAGGGAAAGGCTATGCACTTCAGTATTCTGGCCTGGAGAATTCCATGGACTCTATAGTCCATAGGATGCAAAGAGTTGGACGCAACTGAGCAACTTTCACTTTAAATTATTCAATACATGATAATTTCAATGTATTATATTTTTAAGTCCCTATGACTGTCTGTGGTTTGAGAATGCTATATTTTCAAAACATATTTAGAGTAGTTTATTAAGTGCTTACTTACTTGTTGGGAATTGCTATTTGAGAGGTCACTGGAGTCAAAATGATGAATTTAAGTACTGATTCTGCCAGTTAACAGGTGTATACTTTTGGCATCAGGTGGCTGGAGTAAGCTAAGAGCCCACACTTTAGAAAAGACCCTGATGCTAGGAAGGATTGAGGCAGGAGGAGAAGCAGACAACAGAGGGCAAGATGGTTGAATGGCATCACTGACTTAATGGACATGAGTTTCAGTAAGTTCCAGGATATGGTGAAGGACAGGGAAGCCTGGCATGTTGCCATCCATGGGGTCGCAAAGAGTCGGACACAACTGAGTGACTGAACAACAACAAATACTGATGCTTCTATTTAACAGTTATACACCTTTTAATCACATCTCCTCAGCCTTTTCACCTGCAACATGGATATAGTATTGTACCTATGCGTTGTGACAAATAAATAACAATATACTTAAAGATATCTAAGCATTCTCTGTCATATAGTAAGGGATGCATAAAATATAGCTAATTAATATGGCAACTAATGTAAAAGCACTTCTGTAAATATCAAATGCTAATTTTCTTTTAAACGAACACTTCAACACATATCTAGAATGTCTAGCTTGATAATTTTTTAAAACTAATTTTTTTAAACTAATTTTTGAAAGATAATGCTGTGAAAGTCCTGCACTCAATATGCCAGCAAATTTGGAAAACTCAGCAGTGGCCACAGGACTGAAAAAGGTCAGTTTTCATTCCAATCCCAAAGAAAGGCAATGCCAAAGAATTGCACAATTGCACTCATCTCACACGCTAGTAAAGTAATGCTCAAAATTCTTCAAGCCAGGCTTCAGCAATACATGAATATGAACTCCCTGATGTTCAAGCTGGTTTTAGAAAAGGCAGAGGAATCAGAAATCAAACTGCCAACATCCTCTGGATCATGGAAAAAGCAAGAGAGTTCCAGAAAAACATCTATTTCTGCTTTATTGACTATGCCAAAGCCTTGGACTGTGTGGATCACAATAAACTGTGGAAAATTCTGAGAGAGATGGGAATATCAGACCACGTGAAATGCCTCTTGAGAAGTCTGTATGCAGGTTAGGAAGCAACAGTTAGAACTGGACATGGAACAACACACTGTTGCAAATAGGAAAAGGAGCACATCAAGGCTGTATATTGTCACCCTGCTTATTTAACCTCTATGCAGAGTATACCATGAGAAACGCTGGGCTGGAAGACGCACAAACTGGAATCAAGATTTCTGGGAGAAATATCAATAACTTCCGATATGCATCTGACAACACCCTTATGGCAGAAAGTTAAGAGGAACTAAAAAGCCTCTTGATGAAAATGAAAGAGGAGAATGAAACAGTTGGCTTAAAGCACAACATTCAGAAAACTAAGATCATGGCATCTGGTCCCATCACTTCATGGGAAATAGATTGGGAAACAGTAGAACAGTGTCAGACTTTATATTTTTGGGCTCCAAAATCACGGCAGATGGTGATTGCAGCCATGAAATTAAAAGACGCTTACTCCTTGGAAGAAAAGTTATGACCAACCTAGATAGCATATTCAAAAGCAGAGACACTACTTTGCCAACAAAGGTCCATCTAATCAAGGCTATGGTTTTTGCAGTGGTCATGTATGGATGTGAGAGTTGGACTGTGAAGAAAGCTGACTGCCACAGAATGGATGCTTTTGAACTGTGACGTTGGAGAAGACTCTTGAGAGTCCCTTGGACTGCAAGGAGATCCAACCAGTCCATTCTAAAGGAGATCAGTCCTGGGTGTTCTTTGGAAGGAATGATGCTAAAGCTGAAACTCCAGTACTTTGGCCGCCTCATGCGAAGAGTAGACTCATTGGAAAAGACTCTGATGCTGGGAGGGAGTGGGGACAGGAGGAGAAGGGGATGACAGAGGATGAGATGGCTGGATGGCATCACCGACTCAATGGATGTGAGTTTGAGTGAGCTTCGGGAGTTGGTGATGGACAGGGAGGCCTGGCATGCTGTAATTTATGGGGTCACAAAGAGCCGGACATGATTGAGTGACTGAACTGACTGAATCTTTGCCATCACTCATTGTTTGGTCTGATGTCTCCATGTTTGAGAGATACCTTTGAAACTCATTCAGTCTCAAGATGGATTTATCAAGGACTAAGTATGTTTCAGTTTATATAAATATTAAATTAGAAAAAGTACAAAAAGCATTTTGCAAAGCCAATATAACACTAGTTATTATGTAAACATGCCTAGCATAGAAAAATATGGTCCAATGTCACTTAAAACATAAATGTTAATAATAGCAAAAGGAATGCATTTGGATCTATGGATTTTAGTCCCAGTGACACTCGTCTAGGATTTATTCCCTAGCTTAGTCACCACAGTCATTCAGTTGAGGCTGCCCTATTTGATCAATAGATTAAAAGAGAAGTAACAGTATGTGACTTCCAAGACACTGTATAAAGGGTATTGTATTTTCCAAGATAGCCTTTTGGATTGCTCACTCTGGTGGAAGTCATCCTCCATATTTTGAGGAAGTTCAAGAAGTCCTATGAAAAGGCCCACATATGGAAGAAACAATTGACTGACATCATTTGCGAGGCGTGTGACTAGCCCTCATGAAAGTGGATCTTCCAGCCCTAGTCAAGACTTTACATATCTAGTCATCTTGTGGGAAATTCTGAGCTGCAAATATCATGGGAAATAACATAATTATTGTTTGTGTATATTATTTGTTATGTAGCAATAGATGTGGTACAGATTTCTAAAATAATATGTAATGCACAAATTGAATCAAAGGCAAAAAGGCAAATACAGCTCAACCTAGGGAAAATTTATTTACAAAATAATCTAAATTAAATATGAAAAACAATGTCATCATCTGAAGAGATTCAGAAAAACATTTGACAAAATTAAAATTAATTTCTAGTAAAAAAAAAAAACCAGCACATTTTAAATAATAGGAAACTTCTATAACTTAGTTGACAAGAAACTATACTTATTATATGAAAAAATGAAACATTTGTGACATTTTTATTAAAGACAAGAACAAACAGGTTTGTAGTATATCAATACTGTATGGGAGATTAGTGGTTGCCTAGGACTTAGAATGGAGTGGGGGATGAGTACAAATGGGCACAAAGGATCTTTTCTGGTGATAGAAATAAAATTGAGTTATGGTAGAATTAAAATTCAATTATGGTCATGGTTTCACAATTCTCTAAATTTACTAAAAGCATTGAGTTGTAGATCTAAATCAGATGAATCCAATGCTATGTAGACCATGCCTCAATAAAACTGTTCAAAAAACAAAGGGCAAAACTTCGAGAACATGTACTGGAGTTCTGGACAAAGTTTAAAGCAAAAAAAAAAAAAACAAAAAAAAAACAAAAAAAAAACAAAAAACAACTGAATGTGGATAAACTTTGTAAAAGTAAATATAAAGTTGTCATTATTTCAAGGAAATATTATCATCTAAATAGACTACTTAAGAGAACAATGAGTTCAGCAAGGTCTTTGGTCAAGATCACCACATATAAATTATCTTCCCCACATACCATCAGTCACTAGACAGACAAAGTAATGGAAAAAGTTTTTAGATACAAAGACTCCAACGTAAATGATAAGCTCTAAATGGGGTCGCAAAGAGTCGGACATGACTCATGACTGAGTGACTGAACTGACTGACTGAAAAAGAAATGAAATGAGGAAGACCAATAGGAATAAAAAGTATAAAACTTCACTGAAGAATACTTTTAAAAGTTCTCAGTAGATGGAGAGGCTTATTAAAAGTGTGTATGGAAAAGTCTGTGTGAAAAAACGTGGTCTACTGGAGAAGGGAATGGCAAATCACTTCGGTATTCTTGCCTTGAGAACCCATGAACAGTATGAAAAGGCGAAAAGATAAGACACTGAAAGATGAACTCCCAAGGTCAGTAGGTGCCCAATATGGTACTGGAGATCAGTGGAGAAATAATTCCAGAAAGAATGAAGAGTTGGAGCCAAGGCAAAAACAGCACCGAGTTGTGGATGTGACTGGTGATAGAAGTAAAGTCCAATATATAAAGAGCAGTATTGCATAGAAACCTGGAATATTAGGTCTATGAATCAAGGCAAATTGGAAGTGGTCAAACGAGATTGCAGGAGTGAACATCGATATTTCCTGAATTAGCAAAGTAAATTGGACTGGAACGGGTGAATTTAACTCAGATGACCAATATCTACTACTGCAGGCAAGAATCCCTTAGAAGAAAAGAAGTAGCTCTCATATTCAAAACGGGAGTCCTAAATGCAGTACTTGGATGCAGTCTCAAAAACAACAGAATGATCTCTGTTCATTTCCAAGGCAAACCATTCAATATCATAGTAATCTAAGTCTATGCCCCAACTAGTAATGCTGAGGACGCTGAAGTTGAATGCTTCTATGAAGACCTACAAGGCCTTCGAGAACTAATACCCAAAAAATGTCCTTTTCATGATAAGGAACAGAATGCAAAAGTAGGAAGTCAAGAAACACCTGGAGTAACAGGCAAATGTGGCCTTGGAGTATGGAATGAAGCAGGGCAAAGACTAATAGAATTTTACCAAGAGAACACACTAATCATAGCAAACACCAGCTTCCAATAGTACAAGTGAAGACTCTACACATGGACATCACCAGATGGTCAATACCAAAATTAGGTTGGTTATATTCTTTGTAGCCAAAGATGGAGAAGCTCTATACAGTCAGCAAAAACAAGACAGGGAGCTGACTGTGGCTCAGATCATGAACTCCTTATTGCCAAATTCAGACTTAAATTGAAGAAAGAAGGGAAAACCACTAAACCATTCAGGTATGATCTAAATCAAATCCCTAAAGATTATACAGTGGCAGTGAGAAATAGCTTCAAGAGATTAGATCTGCTAGACAGAGTGCCTGAAGAAATATGGATGGATATTCATGACACTGTATAGGAGACAAGGATCAAGACCATCCCCAAGAAAAAGAAATACAAAAAAGCAAAATGGTTGTCTGAGGAGGCCTTCTAAATAGCTGTGAAAAGAAGAGAAGCTAAAGGAATAGGAGAAAAGGAAAGATATACCCATTTTAATGCAGAGTTCCAAAGAATAGCAGGAGAGATAAGAAAGCCTTCCTCAGTGATCAGTGAAAAGAAATAGAGGAAAACAATAGAATGGGAAAGACTAGACATCTCTTCAAAAAATTAAAGACCAAGTGAAAATTTCATGCAACGATGGGCACAATAAAGGACAGAAATGGTATGGACCTATCAGAAGCAGAAGATATTAAGAAGAAGTGGCAAGAATAAACAGAAGAATTATATATTTAAAAAAAATATCCTCATGACCCAGATAATCATGATGGCATGATCACTCACCAAGAGCCAGACATCCAGGAACGTGAAGTTAAGTGGACCTTAGGAAGCATGATGCTATGAAAGTGCTGCACTAAATATGCCAGCAAATTTGGAAAACTCAGCAGTGGCCACAGGACTAGAAAAGTTCCATTTTCATTCCAATCTCAAAGAAAGACAATGCCAAAAGATGCTCAAACTAATTGCACAATTGCACTCATTTCACACACTAGTAAAGTAATAGTCAAAATTCTCCAAGCCATGCTTCAACAATACATGAACCAAGAACTTCCAGATGTTCAAGTTGGATCTAGAAAAGGCAGAGGAACCAGAGATCAAATTACCAACATCTGCTGGATCATCAAAAAAACAAGAGCGTTCCAGAAAAACATCTACTTCTGCTTTACTGACTATGCTAAAGCCTTTGACAGCATGCATCACAACAAACTGGAAGATTCTTAAAAAGATGGGAATACCAGAACACCTGACCTGCCTCCTGAGAAATCTGTATGCAGGTCAGAAGGCAACAGTTAGAACTCGACATGGAATAACAGACTCTTTCCAAACAGAGAAAGGAGTATGTCAATGCTGTATATTGTCACCCTGCTTATTTAACTTCTATGATGTACCCTGTAGAGTACATCATGAGAAATGTTGAGTTGGGTGAAGCACAAGCTAGATGAATATTGCCAAGAGAAATATCAATAACCTCAGATATGCAGATGATACCACCCTTATGGAGAAAGTGAAGAAGAACTAAAGAGACTTTTGATGAAAGTAAAAGAGGAGAGTGAAAAAGTTGGCTTAAAGCTCAACATTCAGAAAACGAAGATTATGGCATCTGGTCCCATCACTTCATTGCAAATAGATGGAGAAACAGTGGAAACAGGGACAGACTATTTTCTTAGGCTCCAAATTCACTGCAGATGGTTACAGCAGCCATGAAATTGAAAGACACCTGCTCCTTGGAAGAAATTATGACCTACATAGACAGCAAATTGAAAAGCAAAGCCATTATTTTGCTAACAAAGGTCCATCAGGTCAAAGCTATGGTTTTTCTAGTAGTCATGTATGGATGTGAGAGTTGGACTATAAAGAAGGCTGAGCACCAAAGAACTGATGCTTTTGAACTGTGGTGTTGGAGAAGACTCTTGAGTCCCTTGGACTGCAAGGAGATCCAACCAGTCCATCCTAAAGGAGATCAGTCCTGGGTGTTCATTGGGGTGACTGACGTTGAAGCTGAAACTCCAATACTTTGGCCACCTGATGTGAAGAACTGACTCATTGGAAAAGACTCTAATGCTCGGAAAGATTGAAGGCAGGAGGAGAAGGGGATGACAGTGTTTAAGATGGTTAGATGGCATTACCAAGTCAATGGACATGAGTTTGAGTAAACTCTGGGAGTTGGTGATGGACAGGGAGGCCTGGTATGCTACAGTCCATGGGGTCAAAGAGTTGGACACGACTGAGCGAATTGAACTGATGGAAGAAGGTCCATAGAAAATAAAACATTTCTTTTTAAATTATTATTTTACTGCAATGTAATCTGAATAAATTAAAAAAAAAACTTTCACACCTATTTGAAAACTCATATGGGAGAAAAATACACAGGAATTATAAGGTGATGAAAATAACCCTGAAAAAGGACTTGCAGATAATATCAACCATAATATGGAGTTAAAGAAATTAAAACACACTGAGTTTTAAACATCATACTTCCATGAATTCAATAAGTGTATGTTTGGAATTTCATCTTAGAAAAATAAACACATAGGCAATTGTATACTTATTAGGAAAAATCATTGTTTACAGGAGAAAAAATCAAGAATAGCATTATCAAAAAACCATGAGTTTAAATGAATACTATGTAGCAGATAAAATGCTAATATTCCAAAATCATTTTTCTTTCAATTTTATTGTGATATAACTGACATATAGCATTGTAGAAATTTTAAGATACAGAAAAATTATTTGATTTATATTCATCAGGAAATAACTACAATAAATTTAGTGAACATTCATCATTGTGTATAGAAATAAAAGAAAAATAATTTTCCTTGTGATGAGAATTCTGAGGATTTGCTCTCTTAACAGCTTTCATATAGGATATAGTGGTGTTATATCTATTAGTTAAATTGTACACTACATCCCTAGTATCTACTTATCTTATAATTGGAAATTTGTACCTTTTGATTACCTTCATCCAATTCCCCTTCTTCCCACACTCTGCCCCTCATAACCACACATAAGACATATTTTTCTATAAGTTTGTTTGTTTTTGAAGTATAATTTACCTACAATGTTACCTTAGTTTCTGTTGTAAAATATGGTAATTTGATCTTTCTATACATTTCAAATTATCACGAACAATAAGTCCAGTTACCATCTGCCACAATACAGAAATATCACATTATTATTGACTAAATGCATTTGTATTTCAGTGAAATAAGTGGAACAATCTTCAGAATCTTATGGTGTAGTTACGAGCACAGACACTAAAACTAAATTATATAGAATGAAATTCTAGCTCTACCACCCAGTAAGTTGTTTAGCCTTTGATTGGTTAACTCTCACTGAGGCTGGTGCCTCTGTTTCCTCATTTATAACATGAAGAATATTATATGACTACCTCAAAGGGTTTTTTGTGATGCTAAAGGAATTAATATACTTCATGGCATGTTATCTGGGAAAGGCACATTAAAACAATAACAAGATATCATTACATACTTATTAGAGTGGCCAGTCTAGGACATGGACAACGTCAAATACTGATGACAATGCTGAACAACAAGAACTCTCATTCATGGCTGGAGGGAATTCAAATGGTACAGCTACATTAGAAGACACACTGGTTATTTCTTACAAAACTGAATAAACTTTTGCTGCATGACCCAACCACCATGCTTCTTGGAATTTAGCCAAAAATGTTGAAAGCCTATTTCCCTGTAAATTCCTGCATACAAAAGTTTATAGTCACTTTATTCATAATTGCTAAAACTTGGAAGTGATCAAGATAGTGGTTTAGTTACTAAATCATGTCTGACTCTTGTGACCTCATGAACTGTAGCCCATAGGGCTCCTCGTCCATGGGATTTTTGAGGCTAGAATACTGGAGTGGGTTGTCATTTCTTTCTCCAGGGGATCTTCCAGACCCAAGAATTGAACCCAGGTATCCTGTATTGAAGGCAGATTCTTCAAAACTGACTGAGCTACGAGGGAAGCCGTGGAGGGAAACCAAAGGCATGTTAATCAAGTAAAAGAGGGCAAAATGAAATACTGTATGAATCCAATTATATAGCATTATGAAAAAGTCAAGACTTTAGAAACAAAATGATTGGTGGTTTCCAGGGCTTGAAAGATAGGGGAATGGATAAATAAACACAACACAAGGATTTATAGGACAGTGAAATAATTTGTATGACACTATAATGATGGATACATATCATTATACATTTGTCCAAATCCATAGAATACACAAGAGGGAAGTGTAATATAGACTATGGACTTTGAACGATTATGTGTTAATATAGGTTTACCCTTGTTTTTTTTTTTAATCTCAATCTGTTTAATGATGTCGATAATGGCTATGCATTTGTTGTGGCATTAACTATACAGATAATCTCTATACCTCTCTCAGTTTTATTGTAAACATAAAATTGTTATAAAAAAGTAAAGACTTCAGAACAAAACAAAAAGAATTAATACATGTAAAGTTCTTTGAACAGTGACTGTGACACAAGTTTTATGTACATTTCAGAAATAGAAATAATTATTTCTCATTCTTAAATGAAAAAACAAATATAGTATATCAATCAGTAAAAATGACAGTTTTTCTATATTTCTATGTATACAAACACACATACCAATTATATGAGTATGTATTATAATATCTCCAGGGGCTGTCTATGAATTGGTAAATAAAATTGGCAATACATGCAATTTAGTGGAGAGGAGGTATAGAAGAATTACTTCAAACTGTACATAATTTGGAGGTATGTATGTTATCTTGGGATTCATTTCTAAAAATTAAATTAGAAGCTTGTTTTAAAAGAGCATAGTATCAGGGCATTTGTGTTCAAATAGACAATTTTAAACATTTTACACTCAAGATAGAGATAGTATTAAAAAGGGTCTGTGTATATGGGGAAGATTAGTGTATGATAAAGGTGACTCTTCAAATTGGTGACCATGTTTTACAGTGAGAAGCATTCAACTTCTTGACTGGTAAGCGATTCCTTTAGTCATGAGACCATAAACAAAATCCAAGAGCATTGTTCTTATAAAAGCTTTTCTTTCAGTTTAGCAGAGAGACAGAGATATCTCTCTTATTTAATGATAAAAAGATCTACTTTCTAATGAGTGCATGCATGTGGTTAGTCAGACTAGTTGCAGCTTTTCTTTAAAGTTTTCTTTAATTTTTAAAGAAATATTTAAAGAAATTTTACTTTTTCCTTAGACTGGATTTTCATTTTCTTAATGTGACTTATGCTTCCAGATATGCAGAAGTATCTTATACCAAATAATTCTTCTTAAATAAAAATAAATAAAAGCTGTATGAAATTGTAAAAGAATATCTGACCAATCAAGGTAAGCCAACACTTGAGGGAATATAATCTCATAGAAAAGGAAACACTAAGACGTGAATCTCAAAATTTACCTGTACTGAGCAAAGGGTCAAATACCTATGAGAAAATGATATTTGAGAGGCTAAACAACTAACCAGAGCATTTGGTAGTTTTATAATATTAAGATGACAAAAATTGGATTTCAGAGCCCACCAAGAAACTAAGGAAACAGCCCAGGCTTTTAGTGAAGATCTCTAAAATATAACACCCTAAGAATCAGAGCAAATCAGAAATAGGCTGGCCTCACAAACACTAAAATATACCAACAAGTCACCTTAATGTCTGATTAAATCTGTGTGATATGCCACTGCACAAACTGCCTACCAGAAGAAAAGTAAATGATTTATGTAGAAATATAAAATATTTTTCACAACCTAAACACAATTTGTATACACAAAGGTCAGTAAGTGAAGTCATTCAGTCGTGTCCAACTCTTTGCAGCCGCATGGAATGTAGCCTGCCAGGATCCTCCGTCCATGGGATTTTCCAGGCAAGAGTACTGGAGTGGGTTGCCATTTCCTTTGCCAGGAGATCTTCCTGACCCAGGGATCTAACCTGGGTCTCCTGCATTGTAGGCAGACGCTTTACCATCTGAGCCACCGGGGAAGCCCATCTAGATATTTTCCACCGCACTGTTTTTCAGTTCACTGATCCTTTTTCATGCTCTTTCTAATATAATGTTACAACTATTAGGTTCTTAATTCCCACTAATGTGTTTCAAATATAAACTTTTTAGTGTATAAGTTTTCTATTCATCTTCATCTAACATTTTCATTAGCACTCTCAAGTTACTTTGTGACACTAAGCTCCATGTTTTTGATTATCTGTGGGTATGGTTCTATTTTCTATTTTTAACATCTTGAATTTTATTAATTTTTATTTTTAAGATTAATAGAAAACCTATAAACTTAAATTTTTTTATTTGAAGTACATTCATGGGAATTAAGAACCTACTAGATGTAACATCATATTAGAAAGAGCATGAAAAAGGATCAGTGAACTGAAAACCAGCGCAGTAGAAAATATCTAGGTCAAAGCATGAAGAGGGGGCAAGAATGAAAGATTCAAAATAGAATGTGGGAAGCTTATATGAGACATTGTAAAGTCATATTATTTGTATCTGATTGTAATGTAACAAAAGAGATGGGAAAAAAGGAAAAAGAAATGTTTGACGATATGCAACAAACAACATAGGCAAATGTATATGAATAACTGAATCACTCTATTATAAACCGGAAACTAATACAACATTGTTAACAACTAAGCTCCAATATAAAATATTTTTTTAAATGTTCAAATAATTATATGAATCCATAGGTAAGTAAAGGAAAACTACACCTTAGAATATCATAGTAAAACTACCAAACAATGGTTAAAATAAAAACAAAGTAATAATAAATATTAAAATCATTCAGATAAAACCACTATGCTTCCAGAAAGATTTTAAATATGTGAAATGTACTGAGATATTTAAATAGATAGTTTATTTGAGTTTGAAGTAATCACAGTTGTACTTTTACTGTGTTGAATTAAATTCAACTTTTTTTTTCAGACTATATTTGTATGCTTTTCTTTCTTTCAAACTGTTATCCTTATACAAATCGTCAGAATTTTCTGGCCTAATGTGAATTTACTTCCCAAATGCACCATCTAAGCTTCTGAAATAATTCTTTCAATACACGTTTTTTTCATGTTTGTGTTAATTTGACCCCTTCAGCTAAATAAGGGCTTCCTAGGTGGCACTAGTGACAAAGAGCCTGCCTACAAATATAGATAGATATGAAAGACTCGTGTTCAGTCCCTGGGTCAGGAAGATCCCCTGGAAAAGAAAATGGCCATGTATTTCAATATTCTTGCCTGGATAATCCCATATACAGAGGAGACTTGTGGGCTGCAGTCCCTAGGGTCGCATAGAGTCGGACATGACTGAAGCAACTTGGCACACATGTACGCAAGCTAAATAAGGACTTCCCAGGTGGCACTAGTGATAAAGAACATGCCTGCAAATGCAAGGGTCATAAAGGACCTGGGTTCCATTCTGGGAAAATCCCCTGGAGGAGGACATGGTAACCCACCCCAATATACTTGCTTGGAGAATCCCATGGACAGAGGAGCCTGGCAGGCTACAGTCCACTGGGTCACAAAGAGTCAGACACAGCTGAGGTGATTTAGCACACATGCACACAAGCTAAATAAACTAGATCGTATGAGTATGTTTCTTAGGGCTTCCATAGCAAAGGACTCCAAAATCAGTGGCTTCAAACAAAATGCAATCCATGTCAACAAAACTAGGCTCTGTCTAAAGACTTTAATGGAGAATCTTTTTCTTATTTTCTTTATTATTTTATTTTATTGTTTTTTGCCTTTTCTAGCTTCTGGTGAATCTTGTTTCATGGCAGCATAACTCCAACGCTGCCATTGCCTTCCCACGGCCTCTTGTTTGCGTGTATATGTCAACTTGTTTTCTCTTCTTTTAAGGACACTAATCATTGAATTTAGAGCCCAAACTAATCCAATATGAATGCATTTAAATTTAATTAATTACATCTTCAGAGACCATATTTTCAAACAATGATACATTCTGAGTTTCCTGGTGTACATGATTTTTGGAGGATACTATTCAATCCATTACAGGTTATGACTAAGTTAATTTTAGTTGAATATAATCTCTTTTAACCCATTTTCAATACTGGAGATGAATGGCTCATGTTTGAAAGCTAGATACCTTGTTGTAAATCAAAAAAACACAATTTGTTATAAATTAATTTCATTTTTTAATTATTTGAAGTGATGATATGCTACAAGTGTGTAGAAAATCAGAATTATTTTCTTGTTAAATGTAGCTGGCTCATATAAACAACCAGTGAATTTCAGAACACTTGCAGGTTAGTTTTTATAGTACGATCATACATGACCTGATTATTTTCCCTTTTCTCACAACCTGTATATAGAATAAAATCCTGAGTGAGTGAAGTACACTCATAAAATTAAACTATAAGGAATTTGAGTTGTAATACAAATCACAAAATTGTAGTTTCCTTTATGGAGCTAATGCAGCATTGCTGAGTTTCTCTTGTCAGGAGAAGGACACATGAAGTTCCAAAATAATTTAGGGTCCCATGGGGAGAATGTTAGAGCAGTCAGGCGGAAAACAAAGACTTAAGTCAAATAGTGCAATAAGGTAAAAGGGCAATAACATATAGAAAGGTAAAATAAGCCACAGATTTGAGAAAGGGCTCAAATGAGATGCTTAATACATTAAAAAGACATTTATCTAAGCTCTTTAGAATAACTGGATGCTGATGAACACCTATTTATTTTTCTGCTTGGGATTCATAATAAAAAGCTTAGAGTGGAGTTACTGAGTATTTCTTCTTTCCTGATTTGGATTCATATAAAGAAGTCAGCAATTATAAATGCTTATGTTTAAGTATGTAGAAAGTGTACTTTTTACACCTTGTGCTTCTATAAACCCTGTTAATTATAACAGAAATGTAAAATAATGCTGAAATACTTTTACATTGAAAAGTTGATAAGATTTATATATCTCAGAGCAGAAAATCAGTAAGTATTCAAAGTAATTTTTGCTTAATTAACTTAAAATATTCCCAATTTCCATTCATACCTAACTGATGGCATAGCAAGTGAATGCATAGCAAAAAGATGATGAATACTGCCTTAGGGGGCTAGGTTAATAATTTTATTAGGCCGCTTACATACGATAATTTAAATAATAGATATCTTCGCAATTATTTTTAAAATCATATTTTACTATTAATAACAGTATTATAGAATATGTAGCAATCAATGATATAAAAAGTTAAATATTGATTTGCACATTTATTTACTGCAGCTTATCAGCACAGAAAAGTCCCTGATATGCCAAGGAGGATGATACTGACAGGTGTTGATCCAACACTCCCCTTTCCATTTATAGTTCAGAAAAACACATTCCTGTTTCTGCAAAATTATCCACAAAGTTTATCAGTCTACTTGATTTATTTTCTGTTCTTTAACTCTAGCTATTTATACCTAGATAGATTATGAGGGTAGATTGTTTTACCACTGCAGTAAAGTTTTACCCTGACCAAAGTGAGCTAATGGAATAGTGCTATATTATATTTGGATGACCAAGATGTTTTTAAGAACTTTTCTAAGAATTAAATTGTTAAAAGCACTTAAGAGCTTTTCCAGGAATTTTAATATTACTACCATTATGCTTAGTCAACTATCTTTTGTGAGTATAAGCTTTACTATTTAGAATTTGTTATTATTTTAAACTAATATAGTAAAGTATTTTTAGCAGAAACAGGAGAATCATGTACTGCCAAATATCATAAAAGAGTGCATCATATTCTATCTTCCCATTTTTAAGTGACTAATACTGTAATCCACATGAACTCTTAAATTAATGGAATTGAATAATTCATATTTAGAATAGTCTATGGCTCAAATGGAAAAGGCAATGGCAACCCACTCCAGTACTCTTGCCTGGAAAATCCCAGGGATGGAGGAGCCTGGTGGGCTGCCGTCTATGGGGTCGCACAGAGTCGGACACGACTAAAGTGACTTAGCAGCAGCAGCATGGCTCAAAAAGTAAAGATTCTGCCTGCAATGAGGGAGACCAGTTTCGATCCCTGGGTCGGGAAGATCCACTGGAAAAGGAAATGGCAAACCATTCCAGTGTTCTTGCTTGGAAAATCCCATGCACGGAGGAGCCTGGCAGGCTACGGTCCATGTGGTCGCAAAGAGTCAGAAACGACTGAAGCAACTTTTTTTCATTTTTCATGTGTTGACCACACATAACTTGAAACATCAACCAACTATTGTTATACATTAAATCAAACCAAAAATAAATCAAACGAGCAAACAAAAAACTTTGGCCCAAATCTATTGAATATGATCAGTATATTCTGGAAAAAAAAAATGCTTTTGAGTGAATTCAAGTTGAATAAGTCACCATAAATATATAAATTGAAAATGAGATTCCAGAAGTATCTATTTGACTTTGGCACATACAATATTTTTTCTTAGAAGATATTTGCTACCCCCCAAAACCAAACTCAGACTGTGTTCACATCGGCCTCTGTCTATAGTAGACAAGTACGTTCATGGCATATAAATGGCTTCGGCATAGTTTTCTCCCTGTTACCTCTTAATTTTATAAGTGGTTTCCAAGAAAATATAATAAAATAGAGAAAAATACATCTCCTCAGTGAATCAATATTATTTTTATAAATCACATTGTGTTTTGAAAAGAGTTCCTCAGTGGATATATCTTGGTTTATGGCTTTAAAATCATGAGTTGTAAGTAGATGAGTTAAAATATTTCTGAAAAGATTCAGAAGAAAGGTGAGTTTTGTAAAAACATTGGCAGAGCATCTTATTCATTCCAAGTACTCAAACAGAAAAAAATATCCAGATGATTTAAAAGTTTGATTAACGTCAGCACAATTTTCTCTTTTGGGCTTATGTGAACCTTCTTGTTTATGCTAAATCAATTCATTTTCCAAAGTAGCTATCTTTTAATTTCTCCCTTGTCTTTTCTTGTTAGACACTATTGGAGGTAATAGTTTGTTATTTTTGGATGCAAATATATAGCACCTTTAAATGAAGCCAACTATGGACACAAGAGAAGCTAGAGCAATCCCAAATTCAGAAATGAATCTGTAACTATCTAAATGAAACAAATCACTCTTTCATTAACCTAAGAGATTACAACCATAAAATATCATTATTTTCCCATTTTGAAAATGCAAGTTGTATAAGTTATTGTTCTGGACATGCATTTTATTTCTAGAGCTTTCACCTCCAGTTCATTTTATTAATATAACAATGAATTTTCTTCATTGTTTTCTATAATGCCTAGTAAAAGGAATGCTGAATAACTGTTTATTGTTTTCAATGTAACCAAACATCTAAAGAAATTTCTCAAAAAATTTCATTTTATAAGATCTATTACACTGTACTTACATATAAAGAAAGACACGGCATTTTTAAAAAAGTGACCTAGAATGGAGAACCCTATTAGTGGAAAAATTAATATATCAAACTATTTAAACTAATAAATTAATCCATATATTCTTAGTTTAAATTGTCATGTAAGAAGGCTTGTTTCAATTAAAACTAATTAGAATTCATTCAATGCATACAGCTTGTTATATAAGATATATAATATATTTATAATATATAAAAAATATATAATATATATATATACAGTATAATCTAGTTTATTTTCATCCATGAGTAAAAGTTGCCAACAATGTTTTATCTACAGAGTGTCATTTTCATGCTTGGCATTTCATATATGTGATTACTTGAAATATCTCACTTTGCTTTTAAATTATGTCTACTAAATCCCATGTGGGATTTAAATAAGACTTTTAAATAAAATATGATTTGTTTATCTAGATATACATTCAGAGTCCTTTCCTTTCCTGATATCCAACACTGCTAGGGTACTTGAAAAATATGTTGGTCATATCCTCAAGCTTGGCTCATCAGAGAATATGGTTACAAAGGAGTTGAGTGTCTCCTGGGGGAGAAATATTTATCAATCCATATCTACAATTCTATATTATAGGGTCCATGAGATAAGACCATAACGGGAATGTTTGGTATAAAAATAAAAGTAACAATTTTGTATGGCTAAAGTCCATATCTGCATCATTGAGATAAACAGTTCTAAATCTTGATCTATAACTCAGTTTCTAAAGTTTCTTTTTTTTTTAATGTGTCAAGCATAAGACCATATATCTAAATAAACAAATACCTGGAATATCAGTTTTAAAGACATGTACATGCTAGTATCAGGTTGAAATTTCATGATGAAACATTTGGCTGCAATAAATTTAAATGAAATGTAAATTAATAAAAGCAGTATTCCATATTCCTTCTGTTTATAGCTATATACCTAGAATCTCTAAAAATGTACGGTTTATTAATACTGAATGAATATTTGTTAAATCTTGTGAATAACAAATGATTTGTTTTTATTTCTGTGATTTATTTATTTCTATATCTGGTACAGATATAGTAATCTTTCACTAACTTATGCTGTTACAGCCCTTAGAAGGAACAATAACCAAAATTCTTAAGAAGAAATTAGGGGAAATTACTATTAGTTTTTTTTTTTTTTAACAAATCATTATCATAACACTTGAAACATGTAGATAATAAATATTGTGATAGTGTAAGAATTATTTTGACCATCTGGTGAGGTCCATGTGTAGAGTTATCTTTTCTGTTGTTGGAAGAGGGTGTTTGCTATGACCAGTGTATTCTCTTGGTAAAACTCTGCTAGCCTTTGCTCTGCTTCATTTTGTACTCCAAGGCCAAACTTGTCTGTTACTCCAGGTATCTCTTGACTTCCTACTTTTGCAATCCAGTCCCCTATGATGAATAGGGGTCCCCCTGTGGTTCAACTGGTAAAGAATCCATCTGCAATGAGGGGAACCTGAGTTCAATCCCTGGATTGGGAAGATTCCCTAGAAAAGGGAAGGCTACCCAGTTCAGGATTCTGGTCTGGAAAATTCCATGGACTGTTGGTTGCAAAGAGTTGAACATGACTGAGTGACTTTCACTTTTTTTTTTTTTTTTTTTTATGATGAAAAGGACATCTCTTTTTGGTGTTAGTTCTAGTCATAAAAGACGACTCTACACGTGGACATCACAAGATTGTCAATACCAAAATTAGACTGATTATATTCTCTGCAGCCAAAGATGGAGAAACTCTGTAGAGTCGGAAAAAAACAAGACTGGGAGTAGTCTTTGGCTCAGATCATGAACTCCTTATTGCCAAATTCAGACTGAAATAAAAGAAAGTAGGGAAAACCACTAAGCCATTCAGGCATGACCTAAATCATATCCCTTATGATTATACAGTGGAAGTGAGAAATATATTCAAAGGATTAGATCTGATAGTTAAGGTGCCTGAAGAACTATAGACAGAGGTTCATGACATTGTACAGGAGGTAGTGACCAATACCATCCCCAAGTAAAAGAAATGCAAAGATGCAAAATGGTTGTCTCAGGAGGTCTTACAAATAGCTGAGAAAAGAAGAGAAGTGAAAGGCAAAAGAGAAAGAGAAAGATACACCCATTTGAATGCAGAATTCCAAAGAAAATCAAGGAGAGATAAGAAAGCCTTCCTCAGTGATCAATACAAAGACATAGAGGAAAACAACAAAATGGGAAAGACTAGCTATCTCTTAAAAAAAAATAGAGATAACAAGGGCACGTTTTATGCAAAAATTAGCACAATAAAGGACAGAGACAGCACGGACCTAATAGAAGCAAAAGATATTAAGAAGACGTGACAAGAATACACAGAAGAACTACAAAAAAAATCTTCATGACCCAGATAATCATGATGGTGTGATTACCCACCTAGAGCCAGACATCCTAGAATGTGAAGTCAAGTGGGCCTTAGGAAGCATCACTACAAACAAAGCTAGTGGAAGTGACAGAATTCCAGCTGAGCTATTTCAAATCCTGAAAGACGATGCTATGAAAGTGCTGCACTCAATATGTCAGCAAAGTTTGGGAAACTCAGCAGTGGCCACAGAACTGGAAAAGGTCAGTTTTCATTCTAATCCCAAAGAAAGGCAATGCCAAAAAATGTTCAAATTACCACACAATTGCACTCATCTCACACGCTAGTAAAGTAATGCTCAAAATTCTCCAAGCCAGGCTTCAACAGTATGTGAACCGAAATCTGTCAGATGTTCAGAAGAAAAGGCAGAGGAACCAGAGATCAAATTTCCAACATCTGCTGGGTCATCAAAAAAACAAGAAAGTTCCAGAAAAACATCTACTTCTTCTTTATTGACTATGCCAAGGCATTTGACTGTGTGGATCACAATAAACTGGAAAATTAAAGAGATGGGAATACCAGACCACCTGACCCTCCTCCTGAGAAATCTGTATGCAGGTCAAGAAGCAACAGCTAGAACCAAACATGGAAATATGGACTGGTTCCAAATTGGGAAAGGAGTACGTCAAGGGTGTATATAGTTTCCTGTGTATTTAACTGATTCACAGAGTACATCATGCAAAATGCCAGGCTGGATGAAGCACAAGCTGAACTCAAAATATCCAGAAACAATATCAAGAAACTCAGACATGCAGATGACACCACAGTAATGGCAGAAAGCAAAGGAAACTAAGCTTCTTGATGAAAGTTAAAAAGAGAGGAAAAGATAGCTTGAAACTCAGCATTCAGAAAATTAAGATCATGGCCTCTCGTCACATCACTTCCTGGAAAATAAAGCGGAAATAATATAAACAGTGACACTTTATTTTCTTAAGCTCCAAAATCACTGCTGATGGTTGCTGCAGCCATGAATTTAAAAGATGCTTGCTTCTTGGAAGAAAAGCTATGACAAACCTAGACAGCATATTAAAAAGCAGAGACACTATTTTGCTATTCAAAAGCTAGCTCTGTCTAGTCAAAAGCTAGACTCTGTCTAGTCAAAAGCTCTTTCTAGTCAAAAGCTAGACTCTGTCTAGTTAAAGCTATGGTTTTTCCAGTAATCATGTATCATGTGGGAGTTTTACTATAAAGAAAGCTGAGAGCCGAAGAACTGATGCTTTTGAACTGTAGTGTTGGAGAAGACTCTTGAGAATCTCTTGGACTGCAAGATCTAACCAGTCCATCCTAAAGGAAATCACTCCTGAATAATCATTGGAAGGACTAATGCTGAATCTGAAACTCTAATATTTTGGCAACTTGATGTGGAGAACTGACTCACTGGAAATGACCCTGATGCTGGGAAAGATTGAAGACAGGAGAAGGAGATGACAGAGGTTGAGATGGTTGGATGGCATCACCATCTCAATGGACATGAGTTTGAGTAAACTCAGGTAGTTGGTGTCCAGCAGTGAGGCCTGGAGTGCTGCAGTCCGTGCTGTTGCAGAGTCAGATATGACTGAGCAACTGAACTGAACTGAAAGAATTGTTTAAGAAATAGCATGTTAAGCAGGTTACCTATTTTTAAGAATTGTATTCACTTTCTGCATAAAATTACTTTTTAATAGACAATTTTAGGTACAATATTTTGGACTTACATAATGATGATGGTTGAAAATTCAACTCGCAAAACAAAACTCAGTACTGATTACCCATCACTTCTCATTCCTCCCTCCCCCCATCGCCTAGCAACCACTAACCTACTTCCTGTGCCTTTGGAGTGCCTATTCTAAACATTTCATGGGAATGGAATCTAAGTGCTTTTTTGTATCTAACTTCTTTTACTTACCATAATATTTTTGAGGTTCACCCATGTTGTAGCATGTATTAGCAATTCATTCACATTTTTTTTTTGCTGAATAATATTCTTTTGTAATAGTCATATCACATTTGTTTATCACATTTTGTTGATAGACATTTCAGTTTCCCCTCTGGCTAATATCAATAATGCTCTTTTAAACATCTGTGTACAAGTTTTTGTGTGGGCATATATTTCAATTCTCTTTTTTATGTACCTATGAGTAGAATTTATGGGTCATGTAGTAGCTCTATGTCTTAGATTTTGGGAAATTTCTAAAGGGTTTTCAACTGCTAAAGGAAATATTGTCATTTTATAATCTCACAACTTGTGTATGAGGATTCTAATTATTCTACTTTCCCATCAACACTTGTAACTGTCTTTTTTGTACCCATCCTAGTAGATAGGAAATGTTTTCTTATTGTGGTTTTTGACTTACATTTCCTCAATAACTAATGAAGTTGAGTATTGTTTTTTCATGTGCTCCTTAACCATTTGTATCTCTTCTTTGGAGAAATATCTGTTCAAATCTTTTTTGCATCTTTAATTATCATTTTATTGGTTAGTTTTAAGTGTGCTTTATATATGTTGAATTTTTTGCCATTATCATTTATATGATTCATAAGCACTATCTCCCATTCTGTGGTGAGATCTTTCCATCTCTTAATATAGCCTTCATTTAAAACATGCAAGTTTTACATTCGTGTCAAGTCCAAGTCTTTGATTGCTTTTGGTCGCCAAGCTAAGAAATCATTGCAGAATCTGAGGTCATGAAAACTTACACCTATGGACTTGCTTAGAGTTTTGTCTCTTACTTTTAGGTATATGATCTATTTTCAGTTATTCTTTTATATTTGAGATGAGAGCATCTCCAACTTCATTCCTTTGCATGTGAATATCTAGTTGTCCCAGGAATATTTGTTGAAAAGTCTATCCTTGCTCCACTGAATTTGAATTGTTTTCTCACTCTCACTGAAAATCTATTGACTTAGGTTCATTTGTCATGCATAGGTTTATTTCTGGACCCTTGACTTTATTCCATTGCTCTATATAAGCCATGTTTATGCTAATACTGCATGAATACATGCTCAGTTACTTCACTTGTGTTCATCTCTTTATTACCTTATTGACTGTATACTGCCAGGTTCCTCAGTCCATGGGATTCTCCAGGCAAGAGTACTGGAGTGGGTTGTTGTGCTCTCCTCCAGGGGATCTTCCTGACCCAGCGATCAAACCCATGTCTCCTGCATTACAGGTGGATTCTTTACCACTGAGCCACCAGGGAAGACCCTATGCTAATGCTACATAGAGTTAATTACTGTTGATTTGCAGTATATCTCAAGATTAGAAATGTGAGTCTTCCAACTTTGTTCTTTTTTCAGTGTTGTTTTTGTTATTCTGGAGCCATTGAACTTCCATAGGAATGTTAGGATTAGATTGTCAATTTCTGCAAAAAAAAAAAGGGAGGGTGAGATCTGGAGCTTTGAAAGGAATTGTATTGAATATGTAGAAAAATGTGGACAGTATTACTATCTTAACAATTTTAAGTCTTCCAATCCAAGTAATTCCAATACTTTTAGATTTATTTAGGTTTTCTGTAATTTCTTACAATCGGATTTTGGGTTTATGTCTAACTTCTTATTTTTGCTAATTGAGTTGGTCAAAACCTCTAAAAGTGTTGAATAGAAGTGTCAAGAGTGAACATACTTGTCTTGTTGTTCCTCATATTAGAGAAAAAACATTCAGTTTTGACCATTAAGCGCTATGTTAGCTATGAAGTGTTTGTAGATGGTCTTTTTCAGATTGATAAATTTTATCAAAAGTATTTTCTGTGTCTATTGAGATAATCATGCATTTGCTGTTGTTTATCCTGCTAATATGGTATATTATATTGATTGATTTTCATATGTTGAACCAACCTTATATTCTTGGGATAAATCTCAGTTAGTCATGGTATATATTGCTATGTTTCTAGAGTTTGTTTGCTAGTATCATTTGGTTTAAATTTACATGTTTCTATTGTTGAGCATTGTCTGGAAGCTCTAGGGGAAATTTTATTTTCTTGTTTATAACTTCTAGACCTACCTTTCTTGGCTTATGACTACCTCCTCCATCTTCAAATCCAGCGGTATCACATCTCTGATTCTTCCTCTATTTCAACATTTAAAACAGATACCTACCAGGAAAGTTTTCCTCTTTTAAAGATTCATGTGAGTACCTTGAGCTCACCTTGATAAGTCAGGATACTCTTCCCGTTTCTAGGCCATTAACCTTAGATGGGGAGGTCTATTTTACCATTTAAGATAACAAAGCCACAGTTACAGGGATTAGAGTATGGACATCTTTTAGGGGCTATCTCTGTGCCTAATACACATGGAAATACTTGCTTCTTATCTTCTTCCCAGCCTTTGCATCTTCCTTCAGTATTGCTGAGGACTAAACCCAAACAGAATCTAGGATTCTGTTAGGAAACCAACTGATATAGTTCATATGGCTCAAATTAAATTTGAATCAGGTTAAGAATTCTACGCCTATACAAGGAAGTGTTCTAATTTAAGAGTTAAATAAAACCATCTTTGGAAATCCACAATCTCATAAATTTTACTGTTCCTTGACAGCCATGAAAGTCTTTCTCAATTCTTCACCATAAGAACCTAGTGGGTTTCCTGGGGGCAAAGCACACAGTTAGTCCCCCTAAAACATCAGTCTCGCAGAGTGCTCTCAGATTTGTCCAAACTCAGTCTCCAGCAGTTCAACAAATTTTCCGTGTAAGTGTCCATACCAGTTTATGGACGTAACAGCTTCTGCTGTAGGCAAGCAGATGTTGGCTATGACTCTCTGAGTTAACTTGTATCTCCGCATTTGATATGTTGGTTTACTTGCAACTTAAGTTCTCTAACTGGTCAAAACAAATCTGTGGATTTTCAGTTTGGTTTGATTTTCTTTTTGTTTTTCAACTGGGTTCTTATAAGAATTTTTCTAGAATTCTAATCCTTTTTCCTTTACATGTATAGTATCACCCATCAACTTCTATGTTCTCTCAGTTTTGTGTCTTTTTTTTTCAGTATGAATATAATATGCCTAGGTGTTTTTTTTTTCAATTTGTGTCATTTATTATATCTGCTTGATGTTCTCTCAGCTGTTTGTATCTTATTTGTTGTCATTCTTTATTTTCGAAAAGTTGTCAGCTATTTTATCACTTCAAATATTTCATCTGCTCCATTCTTTCTTCTCTTTCTGATATTCTAAGTATACATAGGCTACACAATTTTAAATTCTTCCACATTTTTTTGTCTATTCTATTCTTTTTTTTCTGCTGTATTTATTTCTGTTTTATAATTTCCAATTGACTTTATTCAAGACCACTTCTTCTGAGTGTGTCAGTTCTACTGAGGAAATGATTCAAAATATTCATTTCTTTTAGAATTTTATTTTTATTTCTAGCATTTCTTTTTTTTCTAGCATTTCTTTTTGATTAATAGAACTGCAATTTCTCTGTTTATAGTATGCATCTGTTCTTATATACTCTCAATTAGAGACCTTAACATACTAATCTTAGTTATTTTAAATTTCCTCCCTAATAACTCCAACATCTGTGATGTTTGAGTCTAGTCTTCAAACTTTGGTTTTGTCTATTTGCTTTGCTTGATTTTTCCTTTTGATTCAGTTCAGTTCAGTCACTCAATCATGTCTGACTCTTTGTGACCCCATGGACTGCAGCACACCAGGCTTCCCTGTCCACCCCAACCCCTGGAGTTTGCTCAAACTCATGTCCATCAAGTCAGTGATGTCATCCAACCATCTCATCCTTTGTCATCCCCTTCTCCTCTTGCCTTCAATCTTTCCCAGCAGCAGGGTCTTCTCTAATGAGTCAGTTCTTCACATCAGATTGCCAAAATATTGGAGCTTCAGCTTCAGCATAGTTTTTCCAATGAATATTCAGAACTGATTTCCTTTAGGATTAACTGGTTTGATCTCCTTGCAGTCCAAGGAACTCTCAAAAGTCTTCTCCAACACCACAATTGAAAAGATTAATTCTTTGGCGCTCAGCTTTCTTTATGGCCCAACTCTTACATCCATGCATGACTACTGGAAAAAAACCAGAGCTTTGACTAGATGGACCTTTGTTGGCAAAGTAATGTCTCTGCTTTTTAATATAAAGTCTAGGTTGGTCATAATATAGACAGCATATTAAACCTTGCAAGACAATGACCTTCCCATGTGTTTATCTGGTGGTGTAGTCTATATTCCTTCTCTGTACACTGTCTCATGCTGTGGCAGCAATATTTCTATATGACTTCTTTCAAGTCCTGATTCCTATAACTTTTTCCTGGCCCTCTTAAATGAAACAGAAATGCTGTATAGGAGGTTGGAATAGAGGAAAGCCTTAACTTACCTGGGATGAAGCTCTAATCATCTTTTCCTCCAAATTTTTTTACGGAGAAATTTATGGCTATATTTCAAAATGGTTAATCTTTTTCCTCCCTTGCTAGAGCCAGGAGGAATGGTTCTCATGGTTTTACTAAGAGATTCCTGGAGGCAACACCTGTAGAATAGTGGGGACTTTTAAGTTTACAGTCCCCAATACTTATTTCATTCTTATCATATCCCACACTCAGCTTTCAGCTTCTCATTAATATTGCCATCGCTGTGTTTCTTCCATTACAATTTCAATTGGCCTATCCAGAGGTTTCTGCTTCAGATACCTAGATTTTGGCTCTATCTCTGTGAATAACAGAGACTACCCACTCCAGTGTTCTTGGGCTTCCCTTGTGGCTCAGCTGGTAAAGAATCTGCCTGCAATGTGGGAGACCTGGGTTCGATCCCTGGGTTGGGAAGATCCTCTGGAGAAGGGAAAGTCTACCCACTCTGGTATTCTGGCCTGGAGAATTCCATCGTCTGTATAGTCCATGGGGTTGTAAAGAGTCAGACATGACTGAGCAACTTTCAGTCTGTGAATAAGCTTGGGTTTCCAAACTGGGTTTCCAAACTGCAACCTCAGTTTGAGATGGGATCCCTAAAAGTACATATTTTCAGTTTATTCCTGTTTTCTTTATTTTATTCTTGGGAGTGAGAACGTCTAAGTTTTGACATGCAAGAAAAATTGGAAGTCCAGCTCATTCCTTTTTGTTCACCTTTTCTGGCCCTTCTTTATCTTCCAAATATAAATATGTTGGATTGCCATGTTAGGATTTCTATTCTTTTCCCTTCTCTACTGATAATCAAGGAATAAGCAAAAACTTACAAACTTGTGGCCCCAATACCATTTAAATGTGTATTATTTCTGAATCTATGTGATTAATCACTAAACCAAATTAGTATACTCAATAAATCCCATATTCCTTATACACAATCTTATATATCTCTGTATGTATGTTGGTGGGGGTGGGGAGAGGATATGAGGAAAATTATCAGTGGAGCATCAGTAGGACCTGTATTTTTAAAAGAGAAAGGAATGACATTTATTTCAAACACAGGACATTGCTTGGGGCTGGTGCATGGGGATGACCCAGGGAGATGTTATGGGGAGGGAGGTGGGAGGGGGTTCATGTTTGGGAACACATGTAAGAATTAAAGATTTTTAAAAAATTTTTTAAAAATAAATAAATTAAACAAACAAACAAACAAACAAACAAACACAGGACATGTGTAGAGTCACTGACCTTGGAGGATTGCTGTCAGTCAATACCCACACCCTAAAAATAGCTAGCTTCAACAAATGTTTACTGAAAGAATGGAGGATTAGTTGTACTAAATTCATTGCTAGATACTTACATATATTATGAGTTTCATTTATATTCTTTCAAAATATTTGCTACTTATAAATCCTTATTTTAATTTCATTAGAATTTTTCATATATTTGATATATTCTAAATAAAAATTTAAATATCTTAATCTTAAAAATACTTTAAAGAAATTCCTCTGTAAAACATTTCCTTTTTTTTTTTTTTATAATTTCTGAGGACACAGTAGGATACTGTGCCAAAAATGACAGCTTATTCTTGAAGAAACTCTAAGACTTTGGCTAAAAATAAGGGAAAACAATGATCTATCAGGAAACGAGAGAACAAAATTAGCAGGCTACCACACAGAAAACATTTTAAATCCATTTGTTTCAAGTTGTTTCAGTGAACCAATATACATTTTTGGAATACAGCATGTCCCTTTTTGTTATCTTTAGAAAAATGGATTCCTTGCTGTGATAAGTGGGGCAATTGTTAATTTTGACTCAAAATGGATACTGCCAAAGCCATAGGTAGTGTTTTCATTTAAGCTTCTGAACAGTTTTTCAGTGCTATAAATAGTCCAAAATATTATGCTAAAGATTTTTCTTTATAAAAAATAAAGTAGTAAAGGAATTGAAATAATATTTATTGGTTGCTCTATACTTGGTATGTTTTCTAAGTTAATCTTCAATATAACATATTAACACATGTATTGCAACACAAATTTTATTGATATCAGAGATGTTATCTCAACCCAGGCATCATATGTAATATGTGCCAAGCTAAGATTTGACCTGAGTTCTGTGTTATTCCCACGTCCATGCTCTTTGCATATTAGCTGCCTCTTATAACTGCATATTATTATACCTTATGGTCAGGTTCAATTTAAGAGTACACATTAATATGCAAATATTAGCATGAATTCAATATTATGATATTAATTAGGGCAACCATTTAATTTATTGCCCAGATGTGGACATTTTTGAGAGTGAACAGTTCAGTTCAGTTCAGTTGCTCAGTCGTATCTGCCTTTTTGTGACCCTGTGAACCACAGCACGCCAGGCCTCCCTGTCCATCACCAATTCCCAGAGTTTACACAAACTCATGTCCATTGAGTCTGTAATGCCATCTAACCATCTCATCCTCTGTTGTCCCCTTCTCCTCCTGCCTTCAATCTTTCCCAACATCAGGGTTTTTTCAAATGAGTCAGCTCTTTGCATCAGATGGCCAAAGTATTGGAGTTTGAGCTTCAGCATCAGTCTTTCCAATGAATATTCAGGACTGATCTCCTTTAGGAGGGACTGGTTGGATCTCCTTGCAGCCCAAGGGACTCTGAAGAGTCTGGGATGTTATTAATTATGTTTTAGCAATAGGAGTAAACCAGCACTGCTCTAATCATCCAGAGACATATGTTTTTTATATAATTAATAGAACAACAATGTAATGCATTATATTATAAATTAGGGAGGATGTGGAATGGAGGAATGAAGATAGTACTTAGCTATTCCTATTGATTCTGACTTTAACAGTTTTTGTAGTATTTCCTTAGGCAAGTCATTGATTCTTTTAGTAAAGTCAGGAAATCAGATCATCTCTATTATTGTCTTACATAATAGAGGTGTTATTGTCTCATGTCTCCTGTAAAGCTACTCTTTACTGATTTTTTTTTAAAGAAATAATGATAAATGTCAAGATACATGAAAATATTTTATGTGCTGGATAATCCTAGAAATGTCTTGTTTATGAAACAGGCCTAAACCAATGATGAAATATTAGTACTTGTTATAGTTTTAGCCAGTGATGACTGCTTTGATTATATTCAGGTTGAAGATCATTTTTGACAAAATAATGAACCAAAGCATTACATGATTAAATGGTTATGCATCATCAATTTCTATTAAGGTAATTTTATTGATCAAATTTGCAGAATATTCTTTCAAGGGTCCTATACTGCATGTTTCACAGATTCTAATATCTTCATTGCAAAATATTTTAGGTCTAAGTTAATTCAATACCATGTTAGAATAGAAGTTTTTAAAAAGAAAGAAAATAGTAGATAGTAGAATAAATACTTTTTTTGCCTAAAAGAATTTATTTATTTATTTATTTATTTATTTATTTTTTACTTTACAATACTGTATTGGTTTTGCCATACATTGACATGAATACACCACAGGTGTACATGAGTTCCCAACCCTGAACCCCCCTCCCACCACCCTCCCCATATCATCTCTCTGGGGTTTTTGAATTTTTTTTAGAATGTGAAACACTTCATTTAATTATGCTTTTAATTTGCCTTGTGGTTAACAAATTCTTCTTTTTTAAAATTCCAGTCTTAATTATGTTTATAATTAACATATAGCAAGTACCATACATATGAGTTAAATAGCATATGCACAGTGTTTTCAGTGATAGTTATTTGCAGATTCAGAGATTATCTAAAAAAATAATACCTATTCTTTTAAACATAAATATCTAAGTCCACAATACCTGTGTCACAGAGTTATCGTGAGGTACCACATTTCTCTTTCTCTCCATAAGTGGAGTTCACACAATTAAAAGTTATCGCATAGATAGCATTTCTTCTGCCAGGGTCTTTAAGATACAATTTCATACATGATCTCTCCAGAAAACAGTTTTTTCTTTTCATATTTGAAAAACACATTTGAAAATTATGATATATACCCTTCCAGGATTATAGTATCTCAGAGGACAAAATAAGTTTCTTAAGAAAATATTTCATTAAGAGTTTTCTTACAAATAGTGTCTTTCATAATATATAATTGAATTTTATCTAAACAGGTTGTAAACCAAATACATTAATCAGTCTTCAGTTAAATGACTCTAGATGTCATGGCTAATCTCAATGTTGGTAATAAAATTAGAGTATCATTAACTGTCCATATCTCTCTCTGGGAATATTTTAGGTATTTTGGTATATCCCAAGGAATAGTTTGGGTTATCTATGGGCGCGAGTCAACAGAGAAATCAAGGGAGCCCAAACCAAATCTTAATTTACCTTTTTGAAGCAAAAAATAACAGTTAGTCCTGAGAGTGTTCATTTCAAATTACATTGAATACTGGGTTGTTGTGGAAGAATGAATATCCAAAGGTCTTAAAGCACATGAAATTATACCAATAATGGAAAAGAAGAAAAGAGAAATGTCACCCAGAATGTGTATATTGCTCGTTATAAACATCTTATGTTGATTATGCTTCACTTAATGTCATAAATTTACTTTCTTTACATTAATTTTAATTATATAGAAAGAGGATAATATAGAAAACTAAGAAATATAAACCCTAGCAACTTTCCTATTAGATGAGGCAAATCACCACTTTTCTTGAATCTCATTGTCTTTACTTTGATAATGAAAATTACTTGCATCACCATGATATAGAATATAACTAGCTTCAGTTGAGCACTTGGCAGTCAAGGCTCCTCTGGCCTGGTGAACACATCTGAAGAAGAGTACTGACACTTTGCTTTAGTTATCTATTTCATATATTGTCTTGTTTTAAAGGCCTCATTATACTAACCATGTTCAGAACTTTTTATATGTTGAAGTCCTTGAAGTAAGTTGAAACTATGATTTGGAACCGATACAGTGGATTTTTGAAAAGTATGAGATTCAGTCCCCATTTGCATTGCTCAGATTATATTTTAATGGAAAATGAAGCTTGAAAAGAAGAAATGTGTATACTGTCAGAATATCTAATTCAAGATGGTAGTCCATGTTGCCTTACTCCCTTTCAAGCATTAAAAGTTTTATTTTCAATTTGAGTATTATACTGTATTGAAGCATGAAAATTCTCCCCACTGGCTATGGTCAAATAGTGTGCTACAATACTAATGTTTATATCTTGCAAACAGTTTCTGGATGGTGCTTCTAAGAGAAATGGATCTTGAAAGAGAACAAGGATATTTCTCCTTCAGTGAGATAATGAAAAATGGTTTGCTGCATTTTTGAAATAGGTATTGAATTGTTACGAACAGTGAAGAATCCAGGGAAATGAAGTAAAAGTGATAGAATTATAATTTTTTGCATGGCTACGTAGGAAAAGACTATTTAAGCTTTGTTAACTTCCAAAAATAGAGCAAAAATTCTAACAGGTAAATGATGTTATTTCTGTTATCTCGTGCATTTTATTGAATGTAATTTTATATTTACACGCATTTTTGTAATACATGAGGGAAAATGAACACACAACTTTTATGAGTAGTACTATTCAATTAGTTCACAAAAGCTTCACATATCAGTGGGAAAATATTTTATTAATAAGGAAAAGTCAGATAAATAAATAAAAAACATATGACAGTATAATGGCATGGATGCTTACAATTTTGCTTTAGATATTATGACTTATAAAGCACTCTATGATATGGAGATATTTTTTTAATCTAAAGATGTTATTGATGGGTCAATATCTAATATTGATCTTTCTAAGCAGTTCAAGTGATAAGTTCAATTGGGAAAAATAAAATAGATAAATAAAAACAAATACATATATACTGCTTTTATCTGAAATTTTATCATGGAATTTTATAGACCACTGCATAGAAAATGAACTGTACATATCTATTTGATGGTGCTAGCAATAAACGACATGCTTGCCAGTGCAGGAAATGTAAGACATGGGTTCAGTCCCTGGGTGGAGAAGATTCCCTGGAAAAGGAAATGGAAACCCACTCCCATATTCTTGCCTGGAGAATCCCACAGACAGAGGAGCCTTGTGGACTACAGTCCATAGTGTCGTAGAGTCAGACGCTAATTGAGCTTTACTAAATTAATAGGCATATTAAAAGATGCATATAATAAAGTTAATTTATTATATGCTCATATTGGTCTTAAATTCTACCTTATTATACTAGCATATTGCATTGTTTTAAACATTTTTAATGACTTGTATATATTGTGTAATATAGCAAGGTATCATTTGTATAATTAACATATTATTTAGTGTACCATTAAAAGATAATAAGCTGATGTATTTTATAATTATTAGTATTTTGGACAAATAAGGATGAGCACTGAAAAATTTTTTGGAATATCAGAACTGGCTTTCAAATAATAAGACAGAAACTGCATTTAATTTTATTTCACTAAGAGATGATTTTGATTTTGGAAGTAAGTAAAACAAATTATTTCATCCTTAAGAAAACATAGGAATTAAGTTATCTCAGGGTTAGAGGATATTAAAATTTTGTCCATTTTGGAAAATATGAAATCCAATATTTTAAAAATCATTTTATTTTATATTATTCTATTAAATTTTATTGGCATATAATTGATTTACAATGTGTCGGTTTCTGCTGTACAGTAATGTGAATCAATGACATACATACATAATCCACCCTTTCGTAGGTTCTTTCCCCGTATTGGCCATAAAAGAGTATTGAATAGAGTTCCCTGTACTCAGTTCAGTTCAGGTCAGTTGCTCAGTCGTGTCCGACTCTTCACGACCCCATGAATCGCAGCATGCCAGGCCTCCCTGTCCATCACCATTTCCCGGAGTTCACTCAGACTCACGTCCATCGAGTCCGTGATGCCATCCAGCCATCTCATCCTCTGTCGTCCCCTTCTTCTCCTGCCCCCAATCCCTCCCAGCATCAGAGTCTTTTCCAATGAGTCAACTCTTCGCATGAGGTGGCCAAAGTACTGAAGTTTCAGCTTTAGCATCATTCGTTCCAAAGAAATCCCAGAGTTGATCTCTTTCAGAATGGACTGGTTGGATCTCTTGCAGTCCAAGGGACTCTCAAGAGTCTTCTCCAACACCACACTTCAAAAGCATCAATTCTTCGGCGCTCAGCCTTCTTCACAGTCCAACTCTCACATCCATACATGACCACAGGAAAAACCATAGCCTTGACTAGACGGACCTTAGTTGGCAAAGTAATGTATCTGCTTTTGAATATACTATCTAGGTTGGTCATAACTTTTCTTCCAAGGAGTAAGTGTCTTTTAATTTCAGGGCTGCAGTCACCATCTGCAGTGATTTTGGAGCCCATAAACCCTGCTTATTAATCTATTTTATATAATTAGTGTGTATTTCTAGAATCATAAAATGTGATGATGGCTGGTCTATTTTCCAAAGGAATATTTCCAATGTATACCTGTGATTATGGGGTGTGTGGAAATGAAGATATCAGTACTATCACTTATGTAAATATATTTTTTAAAGTTTGTTTTAATAACGAATATTAAATACATATTAACCATTTAAATAACTACAACTGTTCCATAATGAATGAATTTCTATTTCAAATAAACTTTTATTGATGCAATACAGAGAAAGGTGTAAAAAATTATCCTGTAGCATTTGATGAATTGTCATAAAATTAATGTACTTACATAACGTCCATCTAGATCAAGAATAAATATTACCAGTGTCTCAGAAGACTCTTTATGCCAGCTGCCATTTACTATCCCCTTTTCATGCAAACAAAGGTAACTACATTACTTTCCATGGATTATTTATGCTCATTCTTGAAACACTGTAGACACATAATGCATATATAAGTAGTTTTCTTCGCTCAGTACTATTTATGAAAGATTCATTCATGTTGATATGTAACACAAGAACTCATTATTTTCATTGAAGAGTATCACAACTCTGTTCCGGTTAGTTCAGTTCACTCACTCAGTCATGTCCAACTCTTTGCTACCCCACACACCACGGTATGCTAGGCCTCCCTGTCCATCACCAACTCCCGGAGTCCACCCAAACCCATGTCTATTGAGTCAGTGATGCCATATAACCATCTCATCCTGTCGACCCCTTCTCCTCCTGCCTTCAATCTTTCCCAGCATCAGGGTCTTTTCAAATGAGTCAGCTCTTCACATCAGGTGGCCAAAGTATTGGAATTTCATCTTCAACATCAGTCCTTCCAAAGAACACTGAGGACTGATTTCCTTCAGAATAGACTGGTTGGATCTCCTTGCAGTCCAAGGGACTCTCAAGAGTCTTCTCCAATACCACACTTCAAAAACATCAATTCTTCAGTGCTAAGCTTTCTTTATATTCCAACTCTCACATGCATACATGACCACTGGAAAAACCATAGCCTTGACTAGACGGACCTTTATTGGCAAAGTAATGTCTCTGCTTTTTAATATGCTATCTAGGTTGGTCATAACTTTCCTTCCAAAGAGCAAGCATCTTTTAATTTCATGGTTGCAGTCACCATCTGCAGTGATTTTGGAGCCACCAAAAATTAAGTCAGCCATTGTTTCCACTGTTTCCCCATCTATTTGCCATGGAGTGATGGGACCAGACGTCATGATCTTCGTTTTCTGAATGTTGAGCTTTAAGCCAACTTTTTCACTCTCCTTTTCACTTTCATCAAGAGGCTTTTAGTTTTCTCTTTCTGCCACAAGGGCAGTGCCATCTGCATATCTGAGGTTATCGATATTTCTCCCGGCAATCTTGATTCCATCTTGCGCTTCTTCCAGCTCAGCGTTCCTCGTGATGTACTCTGCATATAAGTTAAATAAGCAAGGGGACATTATACAGCCTTGATGCACTCCTTTTCCTATTTGGAACCAGTCTGTTGTTCCATGTCCAGTTCTAACTTTGCTTCCTGACCTGTATACAGATTTCTCAAGAGGCAGGTCAGGTGGTCTGGTATTCCCATCTCTTGAAGAATTTTCCAGTTTATTGTGATCCACAGAATCAAAGGCTTTGCCATAGTCAATAAAGCAGAAGTAGATGTTTTTCTGGAACTCTCTTGTTTTTTCCATGATCCAGTGGATGTTGGCAATTTGATATCTGGCTCCTCTGTGTTTTCTAAAACCAGCTTGAGCATCTGGAAGTTCAAGGTTCATGTATTGTTGAAGCCTGGCTTTGAGAATATTGAGCATCACTTTACTAGCGTGTGAGATAAGTGCAGTTGGGTGGTAGTTTGAGCATTCTTTGGCATTGCCTTTCTTTGGGATTGGAATGGAAACTGAGCTTTTCCAGTCCTGTGGCCACTGCTGAGTTTTCCAAATTTGCTGGCATAATGATTTCAGCACTTTCACAGCATCGTCTCACAAGATTTGAAATAGCTCAACTGGAATTCTACCGCCTCCCCTAGCTTTGTTCGTAGGGATTCTGCCTAAGGCCCACTTGACTTCACATTCCAGGATGTCTGGCTCTTGGTGAGTGATCACAGCATCATGATTATCTGGGTCATGAAGATCTTTTTTGTACAGTTCTTCTGTGTATTCTTGCCACCTCTACTTAATGTCTTCTGCTTCTGTTAGGTCCCTACCATTTCTGTCCTTTATTGAGCCTATCTTTGCATGAAATAGTCACTTGGTATCTCTTATTTTCTTGAGAAGATCTCTAGTCTTTCCCATTCTATTGTTTTCCTCTAATTCTTTGCATTGATCACTGAGGAAGCCTTTCTTAACTCTCCTTGCTATTCATTACATGGTATTAGACAGTGCAAGATGGTTTCTCTTTTTCGTGGATACCATGAATTCCCTAGGCTACTAATCAACAAGGCATAACTAGGATGAAACTTTTTAGCCACAATGTACTCCAATATGCTGACTGTCAAGGTTATTTTAATAATTAATCTCCAGGAGAGACAGAGGTGCCTATGGCTTTGACCATCTCTTTAAGTGCTTTGAATGAGGTCATTACAATAGAACTACCCACTCATATTAGAATTAGAAGAGAAAACAATGGTATCCAGACCTTCTCTGTTCTTTAACATTTATATTTTAATCTCTTTTCCTTTTATCTAAATGTCTTTCTAGTTTCTAAATATGTCTGTTTCTCACACCGATGATCTGTATTGTTAGTTTAGAAATTAACCTATTAGTTTTGAATTCTTTTTCAGTTCAGTTGCTCAGTCGGGTCCAACTCTTTGTGATTCCATGGACAGCAGCACTCCAGGCTTCCTTGTACATCACCAATTCCTGGAGCCTACTCAAACTCATGTCCATTGTGTTGGTGAGGCCATCCAACCATCTCATCCTCTGTCATCCCCTTCTCTTCTCACATTCAATCTTTCCCAGCATCAGAGTCTTTTCCAATGAGTCAGTTCTTCACATCAGGTGGCCAAAGTTTTGGAGTTTCAGCTTCAGCCTCAGTCCTTCCAATGAAGATTCAGGACTGATTTCCTTTATAATGGACTGGTTTGATCTCCTTGCAGTCCAATGGACTCTCAAGACTCTTCTCCAAAACCACAGTTCAAAAGCATCAATTATTCAGTGCTCAGCTTTCTTTATAGTACAACTCTCACATCCATACATGTTGGTAAAGTAATATCTTTGCTTTTTTATTTTTATTTTTTAATTTTTATTTTTACTTTATTTTACTTTATAATACTGTATTGGTTTTGCCATACATTGACATGAATCCACCATGGGTGTACATGCGTTCCCAAACATGAACCCCCCTCCCACCTCCCCTCCCCATAACATCTCTCTGGGTCATCCCCATGCACCAGCCCCAAGCATGCTGTATCCTGCATCGGACATAGACTGGTGATTCGATTCTTACATAATAGTATACATGTTTCAATGCCATTCTCCCTATCTTTGCTTTTTAATATGCTGTCTAGATTGGCCATAACTTTTCTTCCAAGGAGCAAGCATCTTAAATTTCATGGCTACAGTCATCATCTGCAGTGATTATGGAGCCCCCCCAAATAAAGTCATGATCTGCAGTGATTATGGAGCCCCCAAAATAAACTCTGTCACTGTTTCCGTTGTTTCCCCTTCTATATGCCATGAAGTTATGGGACCAAATGCTATGATCTTAGTTTTCTGAATGCTGAGCTTTAAGCCAACTTTTTCACTCTCCTCTCTCACTTTCATCAAGTGACTCTTTAGTTCTTCTGTGCTTTCTGTTAAATTTTTCTTAAATTTTAAATTAAATTTATTGAAGTTATATTTGTGCTGTTTATCTTTTGACTACATATGGCTAGGTAAAAAGCCAGATGTTAATTTGTATGTTAATTCATTAAATGTCCATGGAGTTCCAAACAGGAATTTAAAACTATATCAGAGAGGTTACCTTTTAACGGGTAAAACATATATCAATCACTGTGATGTAAAATCTAATATGAGGAATAGTCATAAAAATATATGCCAAAAAAGTGAGAATTTGAACTCTTTTAATTTTATTTTCTCACATTTCTTAATATCTCCTACATAGTTTCCTGAGGTTGAAATATTTCGTGTCCTCTTTGCATTCTTTGGGGATGTATCCACTTCTATTTTCTGTTAGTCATCTCAAAAAAAAAAAAAAATTCTTGCTTCTGCATTTGTGAGCACTATTCCTGCTTAAAAGAGCAATTATTTTTTGAATGTTTCATGGATACATTAAATATCCACTGTGAAAGTTAGGTACAGATTGATAGATAATAGATAGGAAATTAGAGTCTCTAGCTGGACAGAGATATGGAAAAGGAAAGGCTTATGCATATATATCTATGTACAATATATTTGACTCATGTTTCCCAAAGGATTTAATTTTAAGAGTTGTAGAAGATATTTGTATAATATGTAACCAAGTGCTATTTAAACAAATTCTAAAAAATAGCCAAAATATTTCAATAGGTACTTAACAGAAGAGTTTGCTAAATGGCCAATAAACATACTAAAATTTGTTCAACATCTTAACATTGGTAAGCTTTAGGAAAATACAAAATACAGCTCTATTGTTATATTGTTAGTACACAAATAGATAAAAATAAAGATTGACAATCCATAGAGTTTTCTCGAATATGTCCAACTTGAATTCTCATATGTTGTTATTGCGAACATATTGGAAGTGCAATTGGTATCACTCCCTTGGACAATTGTTTAGCATGTCTACTAAAGCTTACCATTTGCATTTCCTGTGACACAGCAATTCTCCTTAAGTATATACTCCCAAGCATATACTCCAGAATATATGCCAACAAACACACACACATGTGCATCACAAATGTACAAGATGGTTCTGGAAGCATTATTTACAATAAATCAGCTCAGGAAAATATAACATATGTCCAACAACAGTGGAATGGATGATTGCCTAACAGAAGCAGAAGATATTAAGAAGAGGTGGCAAGAATACACAGAAGAACTGTACAAAAAAGATCTTCATGACCCAGATGATCACGATGGTGTGATCACTCACTTAGAGCCAGACATCCTGGAATGTGAAGTCAAGTGGACCTTAGGAAGCAACACTATAAACAAAGCTAGGGGAGGTGACGGAATTCCAGTTGAGCTATTTCAAATCCTGAAAGATGGTGCTGTGAAAGTGCTGCACTCAATATGCCAGCAAATGTGGAAAACTCAGAATTGGCCACAGGACTGGAAAAGGTCAGTTTTCATTTCAATCCCAAAGAAAGCCAATGCCAAAGAATGCTCAAACTACCACCCAACTGCACTCATCTCACACGCTAGTAAAGTAATGCTCAAAATTCTCCAAGCCAGGCTTCAACAATACGTGAACCATGAACTTCCACGTGTTCAAGCTGGTTTTAGAAAAGGCAGAGGAATCATAGATCAACCTGCCAACATCTGCTGGATCATGGAAAAAACAAGAGAGTTCCAGAAAAACATCTACTTCTGCTTTATTGACTATGCCAAAGATTTTGACTGTGTGGATCACAATAAACTGTGGAGTTTTTCTTTCTGGCTTACTTCACTCTGTATAATCGGCTCCAGTTTCATCCATCTCATCAGAACTGATTCAAATGAATTCTTTTTAATGGCTGAGTAATACTCCATTGTGTATATGTACCACAGCTTTCTTATCCATTCATCTGCTGATGGACATCTAGGTTGTTTCCATGTCCTGGCTATTATAAACAGTGCTGCGATGAACATTGGGGTACATGTGTCTCTTTCCATTCTGGTTTCCTTGTTGTGTCTGCCCAGAAGTGGGATTGCTGGGTCATAAGGTAGTTCTATTTGCAATTTTTTAAGGAATCTCCACACTGTTCTCCATAGTGGCTGTACTAGTTTGCATTCCCACCAACCGTGTAGGAGGGTTCCCTTTTCTCCACACCCTCTCCAGCATTTATTGCTTGCAGATTTTTGGATCGCAGCCATTCTGACTGGTGTGAAGTGGTACCTCATTGTGGTTTTGATTTGTAGTTCTCTGATAATGAGTGATGTTGAGCATTTTTTCATGTGTTTGTCAGCCATCCGTATGTCTTCTTTGGAGAAATGTCTATTTAGTTCTTTGGCCCATTTTTTGATTGGGTCATTTATTTTTCTGGAATTGAGCTGCATAAGTTGCTTGTATATTTTTGAGATTAGTTGTTTGTCAGTTGCTTCATTTGCTATTATTTTCTCCCATTCAGAAGGCTGTCTTTTCACCTTGCTTATATTTTCCTTTGTTGTGCAGAAGCTTTTAATTAGATCCCATTTGTTTATTTTTGCTTTTATTTCCAGAATTCTGGGAGGTGGATCATAGAGGATCCTGCTGTGATTTATGTCTGAGAGTGTTTTGCCTATGTTCTCCTCTAGGAGTTTTATAGTTTCTGGTCTTACATTTAGATCTTTAATCCATTTTGAGTTTATTTTTGTGTGTAGTGTTAGAAAGTGATCTAGTTTCATTCTTTTACAAGTGGTTAACCACTTTTCGCAGCACCACTTGTTAAAGAGATTGTCTTTACTCCATTGTATATTCTTGCCTCCTTTGTCAAAGATAAGGTGTCCATATGTGTGTGGATTTATCTCTGGGCTTTCTATTTTGTTCCATTGATCTATATGTCTGTCTTTGTGCCAGTACCATACTGTCTTGATGACTGTGGCTTTGTAGTAGAGCCTGAAGTCAGGCAAGTTCTCCAGTTCCATTCTTCTAACACATATATATGGAATTAAGAAAGATGGCAATGACGACCCTGTATGCAAGACAGGAAAAAAGACACAGGTGTGTATAATGGATTTTTGGACTCAGAGGGAGAGGGAGAGGGTGGGATGATTTGGGAGAATGGCATTCTAACATGTATACTATCATGTAAGAATCGAATCGCCAGTCTATGTCTGACGCAGGATACAGCATGCTTGGGGCTGGTGCATGGGGATGACCCAGAGAGATGTTATGGGGAGGGAGGTGGGAGGGGGGTTCATGTTTGGGAACGCATGTAAGAATTAAAGATTTTAAAATTAAAAATTAAATAAATAAATTAATTAATTAAAAAAAAAAAAAACTGTGGAAAATTCTTCAAGAGATGGGAATACCAGACCACCTGACCTGCCTCTTGAGAAAGCTGTATGCAGGTCAGGAAGCAAGTTAGAACTGGACATGGAACAACAAACTGGTTCCAAATAGGAAAAGGAGTGCGTCAAGGCTGTATATTTTCACCTTGCTTATTTAACTTATATGCAGAGTACATCATGAGAAACGGTGGGCTAGAAGACGCACAAGCTGAAATCAAGATTGCCGGGAGAAATATCAGTTACCTCAGGTATGCAGATGACACCACCCTTATGGCAGAAAGGGAATAATAACTAAAGAGCCTCCTGATAAAAGTGAAAGTAGAGAGTGAAAAAGTTGGCTTAAAGCTCAACATTCGGAAAATTAAGATCATGGTATCTGGTCCCATCACTTCATGGCAAATAGATGGGGAAATAGTGGAAATAATGGCTGACTTTTTTTTCTCTGCTCCAAAATCACTGCAGATGGTGATTGCAGCCATGAAATTAAAAGACGCTTAGTCCTTGGAAGGAAAGTTATGACCAACCTAGATAGCATATTAAAAAGCAGAGACATTACTTTGCCAACAAAGGTGTATCTAGTCAAGGTTATGGTTTTTCCAGTGGTCATGTATGGAGATGAGAGTTGGACTATAAAGAAAGCTGAGCGCTGAAGAATTGATGCTTTTGAAATGTGGTGTTGGAGAAGACTCTTGAGAGTCCCTTGCACTGCAAGGAGATCCAACCAGTCTATCCTAAAGGAGATCAGTCCTCAGTGTTCATTGGAAGGACTGATGTTGAATATGAAATTCCAATATTTTGGCCACCTGATGTGAAGAGCTGACTCATCTGAAAAGGCCCTGATGCTGGGAAGGATTGAGGGCAGGAGGAGAAAGTGACCACAGAGGATGAGATGGTTGGATGGCATCACTGACTCGATGGACATGGGTTTGGGTGGACTCCGGGAGTTGGTGATCGAAAGGGAGGCCTGGCATGCTGCGGTCCGTGGGGTTGCAAAGAGTCGGACACAACTGAGCAACTCAACTGAATTGAACTGAATTGCAAAGGTTGTTTTCTAGCCCCTTCTAATTCATTGGTAATGAAAAAAACAGATTCCTGTCTTTATGTGCCTACATTCTACCAGGAAGCACATTGCATAGTCAGATTCCAGCTCTTATTTTATGAAGTCAACTAAAATCTTCCAGTAGATTTTTTCTGTCAGTCTGCCCTCATTGTTCTATTTGGTACATGTGTGCTGTGTTGGGCTCAGTTGTGTCCGCTTCATTGCGACCCAACAAATTGTAGCCCACCAGGCTGCTCTGTCCATGGGGATTCCATGCCCTCCTCCAGGGACTCTTCCCAACCCAGGGATTGAACACAGGTCTTTGCAATGCAGCATATTCTTTACCAACTGAGCCATTAGGGAAGTCCATTTGGTACATAGGAAATGACAAAAATACATTAAAAAGAAAAGGAAACCAAAAAACATAGAACAGTCTCTTTAGCCTCATTTCAATCTTTATATCCCTTAAGGTTATATAACTTGACCTTTATCTTTTAAACATGGAAAAGTCATGTTGGTGATATTGAAATTACTACAACAACCATAAATATCCATAGCATTATCTCTTCTTTCTAGAGTCTGACTGCCATGCTTCCTGTAATATCAAGGATTACAAACTTAAAAACATTTAAAATAAGAAGCAGTCATTATTAAGGATATAAAATTAAGTTCCTTGAACTTATTAAACCAGGTAGATTCCAGATGACAATAAAAACATGTTTTTTATAACTACCAAATTCAATGATGAGAACAACTTCTTAATCTACATTTCCTTTAACATAAAAATATCATAAATCTACACAATCTAAGTTGATTTTCCACAAATGGGTTTTTTAAAAATCTGTGAATAGAATAACTATATTCAATACTTTTTTAAGCTCAAAGACTATCTCCATGCCAAGTTGAATGTCTTTCCCATTACTACTAATAAAAAAAAGTGTCAGTTACAGGAAGTGTCCCAATCAAGTTTAACAGATAAATAATTGTACAATTGAAGAAAATATTACAAAAATATATGACCAGGATTTTACTAGTTATGTACCTTATGAATACTTCTGTATTAGTAGTAGCAGAAGAAGCAGTGGGTTTAGATGTAGTAGTACTATAAGGTATTAAAATCAAGTAAATTTCAATCCCCACTTGAATGTAGAAACCGAACATTCTCACTGAGTCAGAAAGACAGAAATTTTTGCTTGGACTGAGCAAGTCAGATAGATATTTATAAAACAGACTTTTACAGAGGAGGGATCAATGAAGATCAAATATATTAACAAAGCTGCACATACGTCCTATTCCATCTTCAGCCAATACTAATCTGCACATGTATAAAATGAAACCATACTATTCTCAGAAATCATATGAACTGGGAGTCATGTAGATGCTTAAAAGGTAGACTAGAGAGATTTTTATTAAATTCATGGTTGAATGTCTTATTAAATATCCCAGAATACACCTTAGAAGTGGGGTGAAACTAGTCCCTGATTAAAGCTTATTCTAATATTTATCTGAATAAAGTTTAAAGTGAAAGTGGAGTTTACTCAGTCATGTCTGACTCTGCGACCACTTGGATTGAAGGCTTCTCTGTCCATGGAATTTTCCAGGCAAGGGTACCGGAGTGGGTTGCCATTTCCTTCTCCAGTGGATCTTGCTGCCCCAGGGATTGAACTTGGGTCTCCTGCATTACCGGCAGGCACTTTACCCTCTGAGCCAGCAGGGAAGAATAAGTTAAAAGATTAAAGAAAAAAGTTTAACCACATTTCAAAGCAAGTAAGCTGATCTGTAAATAACTCAACTGTCTGCCAGAACAAAATAAGAATGTTTAACAGGTTAAAAAAAAAGAAAAAATACAACATTCAACATTGTGAACTTTATAAATCTGACATCCAATCAATTATTATCAATATGAAAAAAGTAGGTATATTTAAATCATAGCTAGGAAAAATAAGCCAGTTGAAACAAACTGCAACATGACTGGGAGATGATAGATTTGGTAGATAAGGTCATTAACTTTACAGCTACAAAAATACTCAATATGTACAAAATGTAAAGATAAGCATGAACATAATAAAAAGAACATAAGAAGATATTAAAAAAACAGCAAAAATCAACATCTAAGAATGAAAAGTATGTCTTAAAGGAAAATTTCACTAGATTGGATAAGCAGGATTAGATACTACAAAACAAAATATCAGCAAACTCAGAAAGCAACAAAAACTATAAAAAAATGGAGGCTATCCTGAAAAATGATAATTAAAAAATAAGTAGCACTGCAGGGATACATGCAAAATATTAAGGAATATAGCAATGGCACCCCACTCCAGTACTCTTGCCTGGAAAATCCCATGGATGGAGGAGCCTGGTAGGCTACAGTCCATGGAGTTGCTTAGAGTCGGACATGACCGAGCGACTTCACTTTCACCTATTAGAGAAGGAAATGGCAACCCACTACAGTGTTCTTGCCTGGAGAATCCCAGGGAGGGGGAGCCAGGTGGTCTGCTGTCTATGGGGTTGTACAGAGTTGGAGACGATTGAAATGACTTAGCAGCAACATACATGTAATCAAATTTATGGATACGGAGCACACAAAATAACATTTAAATATAATGCCTTTTTAATTTGGTAAAAAGTACAAGTCTATAGACTCAAGAGCATCAAAAATCACAAGCAAGTTGAACTCAGGGAAATAATAACAAGATATTCCATAATTGAGTTGTTTCACTATCACTGCTAAAGAGAAAAACAGCAAAAGCAAAAAAAAAAAAAGGTTTACAACCTACAGAAAAAAATATAAATATTATTATAGACTTTGTGTAAGGAATTATCTAAGCCAAAAGGTAATATCATCCAAAAAAATGCTGTGAAAACAACCAAAAACTATGATATGGAGCTCTACATTCAGCAAAAGTATATTTTAATAATTCAGGAAAGAGACTTCTAATTTCTGTGGGATATATAAAACTAGGAACTAAAGAGCCTCTTGATGATGGTGAAAAAGGAGAATGAAAACGCAGCTTAAAGCTCAACATCCATAAAACAAAGGTAAAGGCATCCGGTCCCATCACTACATGGCAAATAGATGGGGAGACAATGGAAACAGCAACAGACTTTATTTCTCACTGCACACAGTAATTGCACCCATGAAATTAAAAGACATTTTCTCCTTGGAAGAAAAGCTATGACAAACCTAGACAGCAAATTAAAAAAAACAGAGACGTTACTTTGTCAACAAATGTGTATCTAGTCAAAGCTATGGTTTTTCTAGTAGTCATGTACAGATGTGAGAGTTAGACCATAAAGAAGGCTGTTGCTGCTGCTTCTAAGTCACTTCAGTTGTGTCTGACTCTGTGGGACCCCATAGACGGCAGCCCACCAGGCTCCTCCATTCTTGGGATTCTCCAGGCAAGAACACTGGAGTGGGCTGCCATTTCCTTCTCCAATGCATGAAAGTGAAAAGTGAAAATGAAGTTGCTCAGTCGTGTCTGACTCTTAGTTACCCCATGGACTGTAGCCCACCGGGCTCCTCCATCCATGGGATTTTCCAGGCAAGAGTACTGGAGTAGGGTGCCATTGCCTTCTCCGAAAGAAGGCTTAGTACCAAAGAATTGATGCTTTTGAACTGTGGTGTTGGAGAAGACTTTTGAGAGTCCCTTGGACTGCAAGGAGATCAAACCAATCAATCCTAAAGGAAATCAGTCCTAATGAATATTCATTAGAAGGACTGATGCTGAAGCTAAAGCTCAATACTTTGGCCACCTGATGTGGAGAGCTGACTTTTTGGAAAAGACCCTACTGCTGGGAAAGATAGAAGTCAGGAGAAGAATGGGATGACAGAAGACAAGATAGTTGGACGGCATCATTGACTCACTGGACATGAGTTTGAGCAAGCTCTGGGAGATGGCGAAGGGAAGGGAAGCCTGGTGTGCTGCAGGCCATGGGGTAGCAAAGAGTCGGAGATGACTGAGGGACTGAACAGCAATGATAATAAAATCTAGAAAGAGCATTGTTTCCAACCTTACAGAAACAAACAAAGTAGCTAGGCAAAATGTATAATTTATCACTTTTCTTTGACCCACCAGAGACCTGAATATGCAGGGCAAAAACTGACTGAAATCTATGGAATCTGAAATCTCTGAAACCAATTCAAATCTTCAAAAAGAGAAAGGACAAAATTACATGATTATGTGGGCAGAAGCAGTCTGAAAATGATGAGAATTGCCGAGAAAAAAATGAAAATTGTTAAAGAACTAGCAAAGGCTAAAGGTGGTTCAGCAGAATATAGAATCCATGGAGAATATAAATGTATCCAGTTACATGCTCCTCACTGTGAACTTCAGTGGGAGCTCACCAAACAATTGATAAGAAACTTGAGAAAAAATCCCTTGTAGTAAAGGCCAAGGGAAGACCAGCTTCTGCTGGAAACATATGATACAATTCCTTATCTCCTACTTCTAACAGAGTAAATTGGAGGTGAAGGGCAACAAACAATGTTACCCTTAAGATAGCGGAAGTAAATAGACACATATTTTCTACCTGGGGAAAGGACAGGAACGCATGCAGTACTCAGAAGTACAGCTACAGGAGGAGCAGGCCACACTCTCAAGACTGGTAAAAAGTGGTTGCCCAAGACTGAGGCTTAGTAAGAGTAATGGAGAATGTGCTTCCCCCGTAATACAATAACTAACTACCAAGCTAACCAAATTAAAAACGATCAGCACTGAAAAATACTCCTAAAGAGAAATCTTCTCCAAAACAGAGCAGAAAGGAAAGACCTAGAAATGAATGTGGAACATGAAGCAAAAGAAAATCTCTGACAAATAAATTCCCACTCTAAATAGAAGTAGTCACTAAAGGAATTTAAAGCCTATGGGCTTTGAGGGTAACCATAGAAACAACAATACCCAACAATTCACCTTTACTCCTGAACAAATTAACCTCAAACCTCACAGGAAAAGTCTAGCACAAGGAAATATATGAAGGAATGTTTATTTCAAAGCATAAGTCTTTTTTACTTCAGTTTTATTGTCTTATATATAAGCTTTCCTATTGAAAAAGAAAAAAAACACAATATAATGTGCATCAAAAAAAATCAAGAAATCAAAACATTCCAAAAGATACAACAATCAAAGAAACACTCAGATATAGCAGGGAATTTAAAATAACCATGATTAATATGCAAAAGGTTTCATGTGAAAGGTAGCAACATGCATGATAATACAAGTAATTTCAGCCTAGAGTTGGAAACTATAATGCAAACTATAAATAGAGAGAGGACAAGAAGAAAGACTAGAGTTTCATAGATGAAAGCAATGTAATGAGCTATGAAAAAGCTAATGAATTTTAAGATTGGTCATTAAAGTTTACCAAAACTGAAATATAAGAAAAAATGAATTAAAAAATCAGAAATAAGAATTCAAGAAGTGTGAAACAATATCAAACACACTGCATGCGTGCATGCTAAGTCTTTTCAGTCATGTCTGACTCTGTGACTCTATGGTCTGTGGCTTGCAGAGCTTCTCTGTCCATGGGATTTTCCAGGCAAAGATACTAGAGTGGGTTGCCATGCCCTCCTCCAAGGCATCATCCCCACATAGGGATGGAACCCATGTCTCCTGTGGCTCCTGCATTGCAGGTGAATTCTTTACTGCTGAACCACCAGGGAAGCCCACCGAACAATTTAATTATATCTAACTGAAATATCAGAGGAGTAGAGACAGAAAAAAATATAGAAATGTTTCAGGAAATAATGGTAAAGATTTTTTCAAAATCCATGACAGTCTCCAAACTTACAGGACAAAACTCAGATCAGAGAACATCCAGCATGACAAACATGTATACACATAAACACACACACACACACACAACCCTAAACATGTCAGGCTGAAACTATCACAAAAGACAAAGAAAAACTCTTGGAGTAAGAGAAAAAATAAGCATTGTATACAAAGAAAGTAATTACAGAAATTTCTTGTCAAAAATCATCTACAATGGAAGAAAAAGAAGTTATTTCCTTAAAGTGCTGATATAAAATATATTACAACAAAGAATTTTAAACTGAGTGAACGTATCTCTCAGAAATAATGGAAAAATCAATAGTTTGTCATACAAAAAAAAAAAAGAAAGAAAGAAATTATCAACAGAGCTGCCTATAAGAAAGGATAATTGTGAGCTGTAGGGCCATGGACAGAGCTAGAAGCTGATGACAAGATCCCCCTCCCCTGAGCTGATGACCTTCCTACAGTCAGGAGCCAATGGCTAGGGACAAAGACAAATCCTGTGAGCTGGACCAGGAGAAATACAATGCTGATGACAGTGAGAAAATCATCTGCTTAGGAGACAGCACTATGGGCAAGTCCAAACTCATGGAGAGATTTCTCATGGCTGGATTTCAGTCCCAGCAGCTGTCCCTATATACCCTGACCCTGTACAAGCACATGGCCACAGTAGATGGCAAGACTGTCCTTGTGGACTTTTGGGACACAGCAGGCCAAGAGCGGTTCCAAAGCATGCACACCTCCTGCTACCACAAGGCCCATGTCTGCATCATGGTATTTAATGTACAGAGGAAAATCACATACAAGAACTTGAGTACCTGGTATATGGAGCTCCGGGAGTTCAGGCCAGAGATTCTGTGCATTGTGGTGGCCAATAAAATCTATGCAGACATGAAAATGGCCCAATAGAGTTTCAATTTTGCAAGGAAATTCTCCTTGCCCCTGTACTTTGTCTCAGCTGCTGATGGTACCAATGTTGTGAAGCTTTTTAATGATACAATTCAATTAGCTGTGCCTTACAAACAGTGCTCCCAGGACTTCATGAACAAGGTTTTGCTGGAGCTTGAGAACATTGGCTTGGAGCAGAAGGAGGAGGATATGCCAGACAAAGAACAGCATGGCCGCATCCAGAGCCCATCTCCTTCCTGAGCCACAGGAGGCCTTTCCATGGCCCACTTGGTGGTGAAGGGCAGTTCAGAAGACCCCTACCTCAAAAATCCATCAGCTTTCAGTTGAGACAGTCTTCCAGGCTGTCCCCTGCTATACCTCCTAAAAAACCCAGTTGTCCCATTCCCCCTCCCCACCCGCACCACAACCTTATTTCCATGGCCCGTGAAAGATAACCCTTACATATGGTTCCCTCCCTTGTGGGTTGGGGTCAGTACACAATACTAACAGGTATAAGGCCCATGCCAGACCCTGGAGCCAAATTAGGGATGGATCCTCCAGGTCATGTGGGAAAGTAAAGAGAATCATGGAATATTCTGTGTGTGTTTCATAAATAAAAGGATTTTTAGGTGTCTTCCACCCCCAGTACTCCCGCCCTCCCACCCCCCAACCCCCCGCCGAGAACTAATGTCAGGGCCTATTCATTGTATTTCCACCAAAGGGATGATTTTTCATTACTGATATTTTTCCTCTTTAGGCTCCCAACTAAACCAGTAATTTTAAGAAAATGATTTCGAGAAGAGAGCTGTTTGTTCCACAAGTTTTTCTAGAGCTTTTCTGTATATGGCCAGTACTTTGATGAACAGTGAGGCCAAAACCACAGGCCCATTTGCTGTTAACATCAAATGAAAGCAGGTGACTGGTTTGGCCATACACAGTAATACACAAACATTGTTGTGAACATCAAGGGTCAATACAGCCATATCACAAGGCATTGCATTATAAGAAATTGGCTTTAGGAAGCTCCATTTAAAACCCATATTTTAACACAGGAGACTTTTCTTCATTTTTCTAAGGACTAGTGTGGACACTGTACATCTTTGGGTGGCAAGGGCTGCTAAGAACTGTCATGCTGCTTTTTCCATTTATCTCCAGGACTTGTTGCTCACTAGAATGCTTTTATGATCTTCTTATACATCATTACCATTAATTATTTTTTATTTACAATAAAGTTTGAATTACATAAAAAAAAGAAAGGATAATTGTGATTTTTTTCAAACAGGATAAATACAATATTAATCAAAAAAGTGTGTCTACATGAAATGTGAAGAACATTAGAAACAGAATAAACTTTAGTTTTCTTATTTTTTCATTGTTCTAAAATATAACTTTCTGTTTATAACCAAAACAGTGGGCAATATCATGTTTTCATCTATTAAAGATGACATGGATTGTCTACATAGAATATCTCAAAAAAATCTATGAAATAAACATTTCTAGAATATACGAGTTTAACAAGATTGCAGGATACAAATTTGATAATCAAAAATCAAAAAAATGAAGCATCTTCCTGATTTGGTGTCTGAGAATCTTGACTGGTCTTGCAATTGGGTTCATTACTTTCTTTGATAATATTTCCAGAGAAAACAATATATGATTAGCCAAAAGGAACCAAAACAATAGTGTGATAATGCTCTATTGCTTTTTAATATGCTGTCTAGGTTGGTCATAACTTTCCTTCCAAAGAGTAAGTGTCTTTAATTTCATGGCTGCAATCACCATCTGCAGTGATTTTTGGAGCCCCCCAAAAATAAAGTCTGACACTGTTTCCACTGTTTCCCCATCTATTTCCCATGAAGTGATGGGACCGGATGCCCTGATCTTCGTTTTCTGAATGTTGAGCTTTAAGGCAACCTTTTCACTCTCCTCTTTTAGTTTCAAGAGGCTCTTTAGTTCTTCTTCACTTTCTGCCATAAGAGTAACTAAACCAAAGTAAGAAACTCCCAAGATTTTATGAAAGGGTTGCTAAAGAATCTCAGTATTTCACCATGAAAAAATGAAAACGTTTGAAAAATTTTGGCCTGGAAACAAAACTTAACAAGAACAAAATAGCTAATTTAAATATAGTTATTCAATTACTAAGTTAATTGAATGGCAACCATTTGAGGGTCACTGTTCTAGGCACTAGAGATAGTTGTATCAAGAATGATGAGTTCCAGGATTTCATGGATTTTATAAGTCAAGTGAAATAGAAGACAAAAAAAGTAAATATATTCATGAATAAAAATATTTCAGATAGTGATAAAAGCTATGAGAAAAATAAAACAATCTTATACAAGGTAAATTAGTGTGGCATCTTTAGATCAAACACTTAGCAAATCTGAACATCTGAGCTAAGATGTAAATCGCAAGGAGATGCCTTGTAAAAATCAAGGTGACTAGCATTCCCAGCTGAGAGGAGATAGTCATGCAAAAGCCTTACTTTTGGTGTAATGGAGCTTGACTTGTTTGAACAATTAAAAAATAGTGTGACTGGAATGCCATGGAGAGAGATTATGTCAGAGAGGTAAGAAGGGTCTTTGAAGGAAAAGGTAATGAATAGCTTTTATATTATATTCAGTGGGAATAAGAAGTAGTTGTAGAGTAATTAGGTAGAAAAATACTCTGATTTGTGATTTAAAAGATTATTCTGGCTGCTGTGTGCGTATATATTTTAGAGGTATTCTACAAAAGGTAGTATACACAGAACTACTCCTAGTAAATCAGAACATATACTATTCCTAGATATAGCAAATATATATTGCTTGTTTATTATTTTCCATTGTTTTTCTCTTCCTTTCTAAAAAAAAAATATTGTTCAAATATCTACCCCTTCTCATGGAGTCCTGAGATGTTGACTCAGTTCTGCTCAGAGAGGCTTGATTTTTCTAAGGTCATTACTATTCTTCTTAAGAGGACTTATTTCAGATAGCGTTGTTTTTAGCCAAGAGAGTCTGAGAGACATTTGTCTGGCAATTCTGAGAAATTCTTCAAGTGACTGTTTCTCTCCATTCCTCTGCTACATGAATGTATCATCTCACTATAAGCCTGAAGCTGACACACAGAATAGATCAGAGCCAAGGGCTTCTCAGCAAAACGAGCCATATCATAGAATTAATTCACTTATGAAGCCTACCTCTGAACTTAGTTTTGTGATGGCTTTATCATTTAAAACAGGTTGAGCTATCTTCTGTTAGCTGATGTGAAACAGGGACAGGAGTGATAGCAAGGAAATCCTTTAGATGGCTACTGTACTTGGCCAGATAAAAGTGATTATGGCTTGGGTGAGGATAGTACCAGTGGATGAGAAAATAAGGGGGCAGTTATGGATACATTTTAGAGATAATAAAAAATGGGTTTTCTGATAATGTGAGTATGGATGAAATTAAACATACTACGAAGTTTGTCATGTGTAAGTAGACAAGGCTTTTCTGTAACACTGTTGAGGAAACAGAACCAATCAGTCACTCATATTTTGACGTGAGTATAAAAAAAAAATCTTTTAAAAATAATTTGACCTGGCAAACACTTATCTACTTCAAAAAATAGTATCATCATATTCTTTAAACAGTGATGTATGTCTATTAATAAATCTAATCAACAGGAGAAACATGCCCAGTTTTCATGGACTGTGTGGATAGTATTCTTTTACTCAGTGAGTATAGATTAGGATAGTTTAATACTTAAGTGCTTTCTTATACTGGTGATATAATTTGGGGGTATATAATTTTATATACCAAACTTCCAACCTTGAAAGATCTTGGAAGTCATTGCTCCCCAATTTATAATAAGAAAGAAAGAAAAAAAAAAATACTGAACAAACTGAAAATCCATGACATTCCTTAGACCTATCAGAAAGTGGAGGTTGTTCAATAAACCACAACCACAGAAGCTAGAGTGAAAAGGAGATATAGAAAGTCATAGCTGAGATCTCCTAAACTGGAGCAGAAGCCACTGGCAGCAACTGGTAGGAAGTATAGAAACACAAGTGGTAATTCTGACAGAGTAATGAAAGCCTGAGTGCGGTCTAGTTTGCTTTGTATTCCCTGACAATACCTTTAATTAAGATAAAGATATATGAGTTCTACTTTTAAAATAGTTACCTTTATTGTCTAAAGTTAATGGAAATGAAAAATGGATGTTAGCACTCCATAACTCTGAAAAAAAAACAATAACATTTTCGTAATGATACTATCAGAGCACTTCTGCTGGCCAAGATTGTATAATAGTGCCCACATTTACTGTTCCATCAGAAACACAAAAACCTCAATCCCCCCCCCCAGTAATTACATTAAGCAGTTTTCAAGACCTTGCAAATCAAGCATCAAAAGCCAATGACTTCTGAAAAAAATAAGGAGAAAAACAGTGAGTATTATGATTCACTTCAGTTCAGTTCAGTCGCTCAGTCATGTCTGACTCTTTGAGACCCCATGAGTTGCAGCACGCCAGGCCTCCCTGTCCATCACCAACCCCCGGAGTTCACTCAAGCTCATATCCATCGAGTTGGTGATGCCATCCAGCCATCTCATCCTCTGTCATCCCCTTCTCCTCCTGCCCCCAATCCCTCCCAGCATCAGAGTCTTTTCCAATGAGTCAACTCTTCGCATGAGGTGGCCAAAGTACTGGAGTTTCAGCTTTAGCATCATTCCTTCCAAAGTATTATGATTACCCCAATTTATATCTTATGACAGTATACAGGCTACTGGCCAGAAAGAGAAAACTCAGGTAGGACCTAGAAGATGTTAACACCAACACACATTATATATATTGAGTTGACCAAAAAGTACATTTGGGTTTTTTAGTAACATCTTATGAAAAAACCAAAATGACCTTTTGGCCAATCCAATACAATGTGTTAAACAGTTTTATCTGTAATAGATTAAAATAATGAATAATTACTCAAAAAAAAAAAAAAAAAAACAGAAATCAGGGCTTCCCTGGTGGTCCAGTGGTTAAGAACATACATGCCAATGCAGGGAACACAGGTGGAATCCCTGTCCAGGAATATACCACATGCTGCGGGGCAGCTAAGGCCCTGCACCACAACTACTGAAGCCCATGCACCTAGATCCCATACTCTGCAGTAAGATAAGCCACAGAAATGAGAAGCCTACACACGGAAGCTAGAGAAAGCCCACTTGCTGCAACAAAGACCCAGCAGAGCCAAAAATAAAATAAAAGGAATAAAACAATAATTTGTCCTTTGACATGGATTGCTCTCAAAATTATTATGTGGAGTGAAATAATTCAGATGAAAATGAGTGCATAATTGCAGATATATAAAATTCAAATAAATACAAATTAATATATAGTGACATAAAGCAGATCAGTGGTTGCTTGGGGTTAGAAGGGGGATGATCAGGAGGAAGGGATTACAAAGAACAAGAAGAAACATTGGGGGTGATCCGTATGTTCAGTGTCTTGATTTTGGTGATGATTTTACAGTTGTATATAAATGTCAAAACTTATCCAACTGTATATTTAAAATATGTCCAATTTATATGTCTACTATGAAAATGTTAAATTTGGAGTTTTTCTACTCTGTGGTGTTGGATTGAATATAACCACTTATTTCCACTCTCTACTGAAACATCAACAAAATAAAAGTAAAATATTTTAAAAGATATATATTCATAATGAAGCTAAAATAAGGAGGTTGTGATGATGTAAAGAAAACTCTATTTGAAACAAAGAAATTAGAATTTATTATTTAAGGGAAAACTAATCTAAGTGGCTGCCAAGAAGAAAGTCAATAGGAAGCTGGATGGTAGTTTCTGCCACAGAACTCTACCCTTAAAAATTCAGGCAGTCGAGGGCAGTAGCTATCTTGGATTGCTGGGATGATAAATGGTCTAAAACAAGCAAATTATTTGAAAACTTTAAGGTATAATTAGATCTTAATTCTGTAAAGTTAAATCTTTCTCTTGCCATCACAAAAATAGGTGTCTAATCCTTCTGTACTTAGCACAGATATCTTAGGCACACGTATACTCATCACAGACACTGGAGCCTCTGCTCTTTGGAAAATATGTCACCAAAGAAAAGTTCAGCACTATTCAATATTCAGAAAACCTGTGCTTTTCATACAGAAATTATAATGAGCATTTTACTGCTTCAATATAAAATATAAACTGATAGCTATATATTGCTAAATACACAAGGACAACACAACCATAAAAATATTTGTGAATTTTGTCTGTGTGAATAAAAGAAGAAATTGCAATATGAATAAGGTTAGGATTGTGCTATTTAGACCAGGATCAAAGAACAGGGAAATATTCTTAGAAATTTAACTTATGAGAGCCCCAAATAAATAAATATAATAACTCAAATAAAAAATGTTAGAGTAAATGAATAATTAAGAAAATCACTCAGGTAAGAGACAGTTTTTGAAAAGATAGAGATTACTTCCCTGGTGGCTCAGCAGCTAAAGAATCCACCTGCAATTCAGGAGACACAGCAGATGCAGGTTCAATCCCTAGGTTGGGAAGATCCTCTGGAGAAGGAAATGGCAACCCACCCCAGTATTCTTGCCTAAAAAAATCTCATGGACAGAGGAGCCTGGCAGGCTATAGCCCAGTGGGCCACAAAGAGCCAGACATAGTTGAGCAACTTAGCACACAGAGATAGCCAATACTAGAAAAATGATAAGTATCAAGTTCCTAACTTAGGAACTCCAGAAGCACAGGTCAAAAAAAAAGAAGAGAAAGAAATTGATAAATATTGATAGAAAAAACATTTCCAGACTGAGGAAACATGTTTGTATATTTTTATTTTTTTTTAGTTTTTTATTTTTTAAATTTTAAAATCTTTAATTCTTACATGCGTTCCCAAACATGCACCCCCCTCCCACCTCCCTCCCCATAACATCTCTCTGGGTCATCCCCATGCACCAGCCCCAAGCATGCTGCACCCTGCGTCAGACATAGACTGGCGATTCAATTCTTACATGATAGTATACATGTTAGAATGCCATTCTCCCAAATCATCCCACCCTCTCCCTCTCCTTCTGAGTCCAAAAGTCTGTTATACACATCTGTGTCTTTTTTCCTGTCTTGCATACAGGGTCGTCATTGCCATCTTCCTAAATTCCATATATGTTTGTATATTTTTAAAGAACTCAGTGAAGCACAGCACACAAGATACACATCCAAATATGAATTTTTCAATATCATGACATTTCCAAGAATAAAAGAAATTTTCATAATTTCTGAAAAAAAAATTAAAGAGTTCACATAGGGTGGAAGAAAATGATAGTTTCAAAAGAATTGTCAAGTGTAATACTTGAGAGCACTGTATGATGGAGGTATGCCATTTAAATTTTAAAGAAACACTATTTCATCCAAATATTCTATACATAGCCAAGATTTTGATCATATGTAAAGCCATTAATACAGTATTATCAAACAATTAGTGGTTTAAAAATGTCTCTTCCAAGTATATGGATGTGAGCGTTGGACTGTAAAGAAGGCTGAGTAGCAAAGAATTGATACTTTCAAATTGTGGTGCTGGAGAAGACTCTTGAGAGTCCCTTGGACAACAAGGAGATCAAACCAATCAATCCTAAAGGAAATCACCCCTGAATATTCATTGGAAGGACTGGTGCTGAAGCTGAAGCTCTAATACTTTGGCCACCTGATGCAAAGAGTCCATTCATTGGAAAAGACCTTGATCCTGGGAAAGATTGAGGGCAAGAGGAGAAGGGGGCAGCAGAGGATGAGATGGTTGGATGGCATCTCTGACTCAATGGACATGAGTTTAAGCAAGCTCCAGGAGTTGGTGATGGACAGTGAAGTCTGGCATGCAGCAGTCTATGGGGTCACAAAGAGTCGGACATGACTGAGCAAGTGAACTGAACTGATATCTTTCATAATCATAAGAATGATAGAAATGTATATTCATTTAACTGATCCCTGATGACTATTTCATCAGTTATTAGTTTTTTTTCCTAGTTTAACTACTTTAAATTAGAACACATTTTATAATCAAATGCCATTATTTCATAAAAGCTCTCACCAGGATTCATTTATAATAGTTGTCCTTGCTTAGACATGAAGAAATATGGTTACTAATCCTAGTGGCCTGCCCAGGACAGATCTAAAACCTGAATTTTTTTTTTTTTTTAAGGAAATGAACTATCTACTTACCACTTAAGGAAGAAATGTTAGCACTAGTAATGGTCTGAAAACTTTCCATTGACATCTTTTTTTAAAATTACGGAAATGGCACAGTATTAGAGGGTTGGAAAGAATTTAAGAGACAATAGTGAGGTAGTATTTTTCAATGCCCTACATTTCTAGCACTCTTGATAGTACAGAAGACAACAATGTTATTTTGAAAAAGACATTTTAAAAAACCTGAGTTGAAGGGTAATTCATAAATCTGATTCTCAACAGAACAAAATTTTAGGGAAAACTTAACCAATTATAATATTTGTATTTTCCTTTTTATGTTGGCAGAAGTATGATATATAATTTTAAAAATCACTTCTAAATGTCTTAAAATACTACTTAAATACATATAGTGGAAAAACTTAATTATAAGAAAAAAGTATAATGGTTTAATTAGAATTTTATCCAAGAAATAACATACGCTGCATCTTACAACCACTGACAGCGTGAAAGTGAAGTCGTTCAGTCGTGTCTGACTCTTTGTGACCCCATGGACTGTAACCTATCAGGCTCCTCCATCCATGGGATTTTCCAGGCAAGAGTGCTGGAGTGGATTGCCATTTTCTTCTCCAGGGGTTCTTCCCAACCCAGGAATCAAACCCGGGTCTCCCACATTGCAGGCAGACGCTTTACCATCTGAGCCACCACAGCTTAGGCTTTACTAAAGTGTAACACAGGCGAGGACAGGAATAGGAAAAAACACCATTGGTAGGGGTGGAGCAAATACAGGATCTCTACTACCTTGTACAACCTCATGGCCACCATGCTCCAGTCTATACATATGGTGTTTCTTGGAGTACAAGTTCAAAACTGTAATGTTACAGCACAGAGTAAATGAGTCCTAACACTGTATTTTTTAGAAGTCAAGACATAACAGGTAAAACTGAAAGGTTAGGGAACAGCAATTTCCTAATAGTGAAGCATTTCAAAATATGAAAGAAAATATCAGAAAAATTCTAAAATAATTGAAAGACATCATTCACGGGCAGTAAAAGACACAAGCCATTAGCCTTTGCTTTTTTATTGTAAAAGCTGTAACTTTGTTTTTAAACTAAGCACATGGATGACCTTAATAATTTTAAAACAATAAAGATATAATTAAATAATTTTATTATAGCAAACAGTTTCTGAATGTTCAATTTAATTAAACAGAATATAGGAAAAGGTAAAGAAAACAAACATATGCTCAATTGATTGCTTCCATTTTCTATGTATTTATTTCTGATGATAATGTAATTTATACAATGTTAGATTGTAAAATACTTTATCTGTAAAAAAAGACAATATAGGACAGTTTTACCTGTGGTATGATATATAACATTTTTTTGAAAGAATAACATAAAAAAAAGAATAACATTAAAGTGTCTTTTTGCTAATATTAAAGATGATTTTTAGATCTGAATAGCACATAGAAAGAACAAAGGTTTCAGAAAAATTGGGTGAGGCAGGATAAGGAATGAGAAAGCAGAAAGGTTGAAAACAAGTGCCAGTAGTTGATGACAGAAAGTCAGGGACAAGGACTCAAGGATGACATTGTTAGGAGATTGCTGGAGAAGCGGGGGCAATTGTAGATTTCCCTATTTTTAAAACAGAGCATGCTTCAAATGCCCAGAGGTCTCTTACCTACTCTAAGAGAAAGTCAGATGATCACTTTTCCTTTCCTGACAAAATTGGAGGCTGTTCGAGTGATTATCTGCCATCTGTTGTCTATAGCAGTTCAATTGCTGAAGAGTCCTCTAGAAGGGGGGAGAAAGAGCTCATTCTTGACGGAAGGTTGAATGTACATTCAGAGGTAGATTCAGCTGAGCAAGTGCCCGGCTAATCCCCTTTGCACACAGGGACAAGGCTGCCACCAACTCTAATTGATTCTGAAATGAATCTGTATAGAAAATTAGAAGGTTTTGGATTCCCATGTGAGCTTCAATAAAGAGCCAGGATGTAAGCCTGACAGCTGAATGGATTCAGAAATGAAAATCTGATAAGCGGCTTAAAACTGTACTTAAGTCCAGAAATGATTTGAATGCTGTTGTTAATGGCACATTGTATGTTGTCACCTAGTTAATTATCTCTGAAGATGAGTTCTTGTGGAGGAGAAGATATGCCATTCTTCCACAGCTTTTCCTCATCACATATTTATTAACTTCCCCCTCTTTCCAAACTATCATTGCTAGAAGGCAGAAAGAAAGGATTAGGCCGCTGCAGCTCCTCTGTGGCTGTCAGTTCACTGTGCCAAACTTCAAATATGAACTGTTGCATGTACTGTCACTGACATTTCCTTTTACATCTTCATTTGCAAATGAGGAGCTGACATTTGTTAGGCCTTGTATTTGCACACAGTCCCACCACATGAAAAGCAAACACTGTCACTGCTGGCTACTTTGTTTATTCCTTTGCAGATAGTATATGGCCTATTTAGAAATTTTCTTCAGAATTTTTTTTTAACTAACTGAGATAGATAGTCACAGAGCTACATGTCCTCATATTTTATTCAGGAAGCCGTCTGCAGTTTATGGAGCGTGCATGGCATTTGATAGCTATTTAAAACTGTATTTTTAAAACCAATTTGCACTTTTCTGGCTTATATTCTTTGGGTTTATTTTCTCTAGATAAATGTAGGTTCATTTTGTGATTTAAGAGATCAGGTTTTTTACCTATCAATTTTTTAAAAGTAATTGGAAAATATTTTCTACCAAATGAAAACAATGAAGTGAATTTTAAAACCATAATGCATTTTCTAAACATTATTTTCGGTTTATTAAAGTTTCATCTTTTCAAAGTAGCTTGACAATGTCAACCTACTCAACATCATTAAGACAATCATCTGTTATTATTAAGGGCCCTTCTGTGAAACAGAAGCTTGAAGACAGCCTCATAGAGCAGTACATATGCCTAGAGGTAAGCTGCTCTCCTGTTCAGAAACGTAGAGGCTTGCTTGCTAAGGTGCTCACAAAGGGTTGATTACACACTTAACTCCCAAAGAACTGAGAATTCTGTGAGGTCAAATTTTAAGAGTTTTTTAAAAAATAAATCAAAATCACTTCTTAGGACAATGACATCAATTAGGAAGAGAAAAATAAAAAGACAATTTCATGGTTATTAGTAAATTTTAGAATATAGTAAATTGAAAATCCTTATCCTATTTTATCACATTCCAAGGTGGTACATGTCAATAATGATTCCCTGTAATGTGTCACAGAAACAACATTTTCCTCACATAATTAACAATATCCAAAATCCTTTTCTTATGTTCTTAATCCAGTGCTACACCTTTTCACATTTCACTGGACTCTACCAGTTCACTGGAGCCTGGAAACTGTTACTGTTTGCCTCTCACCTACCCAACAAGTCAAGAGTTTACAAACAAGTTACCTATTATAAATGAAAAGTTTAAAACATTGTAAAAAGCCAGTGTTCTCTTGATGTTAAAGACAATAGAAGAAAATGACATGTCTGTCATATATAGTAGGTAGGAAGTTCTTAGGGGCCAGAAGGTGTGTGTGTCTTTGTATCTTATACGTGCATTTATAACAGATAAATAATAATCAGCTAACATAAACTGAATAAATAATCTCTCCTTCAATCAATTATTAGAATTTCTCCTTTATTTCATATTGCCCTGCTTTGACATCTTTAACAAAAATATACAACTCATATGTATTAACAAACTGTTAAGTGGATGTTCAAATATACAAAGGATGATAAGTAATGCCATAGTATGGCATAGTATGTCAATGACAGAGAATTAAAATGGTAAGAAAATGTCAGAAATGAAGCAAGTGAAGTTTAATTGAGCTCGGTTACTTAGGCTTAGAATTGTTTCAACCATTTATTTGAAAACTAAGGACTATATCCAAAATTAGTTTTATAAAAGAAGTACAAATTAGATATATGAGAAAAAAAATCCTCCATTAGTATGCCACTCTCCTTGAGATTTATGTGATTTATGCCTTGTTTTTCTCATAAGAAAATAATAAACTTGAAACAAGTGTCAGACAACAAATGCATCCCATAAAATATGCCTGTTATTTAGACTGGTGTTTAATGAAGGAAACAGAAAGAAAAAGGAAATTTTAAAGTATCTTTCAGTAAGGTGTTTGCTTTTACTAATCAAAAAAAAAATGTAAATGGGTCACTTTGTGCCTTTCCACTGATTATTTAAATATCTCTCACAAACTTAACATTTTATGGTCCCGTTATTTCCTATAAGCATAGCAATCTGAAATCAGTGAAAGGAGTAAGGAGATCTCATTAAAACAACACTCTTCAAACAGATACCCAGACTGCTTAGACTAAGATTCTTTGAAAATACTGTGAAAAGTATCAATTGCTTTTGATCTTTCACTATTTTGATTACTTAATTTATTTACTCACCAGCTAGTTTGGTAACCTCTCACTTTTTTTTTTTACTTTAATTTTATACCATTTTATTTTCAATAATTGGACACTGGCTACACTCTTATCCTTATGGCAATGATAGTTTAAAAAATCTCACTTTTGCTTATCATTGATCTTTTCATAATTGCTTAGATTATTTGCTTTCATGTTTGCATAAATTACCTTTTTCCATCAGTATAAAACCAAAATCTTATGTTTGGTCTCTCAGATAGTACCATGCTCTAAAAATGTCAAACTAATTTTTTGTCTTTTGTTAAAATATATCTGTAATGCTTTTATAAGACAAATTATATCTATATATTTATACATACAATACTTGGCTTAGAAAGTATTTTTATTTTTTTGCTTTAGAAATTATTATAGAAATGTAATGATCCAGGTCTTGGTGGTACCAGATATAATTCTGGAAAGTGCTAGCTGCTCAGTGTCCAACTCTTTTCGACCTCATGGACAATAGCCTACAAGGCTCCTCTGTCCATGCAATTCTCCAGGCAAGAATACTGGAGTGGGCTGGCCATCTTTCTCCAGGGGATCTTCTTCACTCAGGGATTGAACCCAGGTCTGCTTCATTGCAGGTGGATTCTTTACCATCTGAGCCACGAGGAAATTTACAATTTACAATTCTGGAAATGGTAGCCGATTGCACAGTTTCCTTTTGAGCATGCAGCGAGAAGCAGCTCTTAACATGCAAGAGGTCATGATTAGTACAACATGACATCCACACAAGTCACACTTTATTGGATGAGAAACCAAAGAGTGACACTTCCAATTAGGCTAGAATGTGGCTCATGAGGTGCAAGGCTTGAGAACAGCATCTAGCAAAATTACAATAGCCAGTTATTAACTGATTAGCTCTCATCGATCTTATTTTGGCTTCAGTCCTCCCTTAAGGGGTGAAGCTTCAAAACAGAAAAAAATAAAAGTACATATCAGTAACATAAGTAGTTTCACATAAACTAACAAATGAAAAATAAAGATAATGAGACGTACTAGAATAAAGAGCAGAGAAGGAAGATAGAATGACCAACTCATTAAAGCTTACTCTACCAAGACTGCATATTAAGTTTTCCTGCTCACTATATCCATTTAATAAATATTCACCAACAGCCTTAACCTGAACATGGCTTTTATATTTCAATCTGAAAGAGGATAAGCAATAGTCACAGAAAAACTAAGGAGTCAAAAAGTTAAGAGAAAACATATTTATAAAATTAAATTTCATGAGTGAATATGTTTTTCTAAACTTATGTAAGTGCATCTTATTGTTCTTAGGAAAATAATAGGTAAAAACACTACATACAAAAAAAAAAAGAAGGAAAAAAAAGCAAGTCACCGAACATTTAGGGTTTAATATATTTGATGATTATGTTTTATGTGTAAGCTTAGCCCAGCCATGTCACTCAGATATTTGGTCAAAAATTACTCTGGACATTGCTGTGAAAATATTTTCAGATAAAATTAGCACTTAAACAGTTAAACAGTCTTTGAGTAAAGCAAATTACACTCCATGATATGGGTGGGCCACATCCAATCAACTAAAGTTCTTAAGAAAAAAAAAAGATTGCCATTCTCCAGTGAGGAGGGAATTCTGTTTCTAGAGTGTTTTCAGGTCAAACTGCAACATGATATTTCCAGTGTATTCAGATTAAGCTGCGACATCATCATTCTTCTGGGTCTCCAGCCTGCCCTTCTACCCTGCAAATATTTGACTTGCCAGGTTCCTCAACAATTGTATGAGTGAATTTTTAAAATTCTCTCTGTCTTTTTCTGTCTTTCCGCATAGATAGATAGACAGATATCTTAGTCTATTTCTCTGGAAGAAATCTAATATATCTTCTTTGTATCAAATAATGCTCATTTTTATTCAACAATGGTATTACATTAGGATTTAAGCATCTAGAGGGTATAAATAATCAGCATCTTTGGATAATGTAAACATTTAGGATACCTATTCCTGATTTAAGTGTTCTTATACTCAACACTTTCATCAAGAGACTTTTTAGTTCCTCTTCATTTTCTGCCATAAGAGTGGTATCATCTGCATATCTGAGGTTATTGATATTTCTCCTGCCAATCTTGATTCCAGCGTGTGCTTCTTCCAGCCCAGCATTTCTCATGATGTATTCTGCATAGAAGTTAAATAAGCAGGGTGACAATATATAGCCTTGACGTACTCCTTTTCCTGTTTGGAACGAGTCTCTTTTTCCATGTCAAGTTCTAACTGTTGTTTCCTGACCTGAATATAGCTTTCTCAAGAGGCAGGTCAGGTGGTCTGGTATTCCCATCTCTTTCAGAATTTTCCACAGTTTATCGTAATCCACACAGTCAAAGGCTTTGGCATAGTCAATAAAGCAGAAGTAGATGTTTTTCTGCAACTCTCTTGTTTTTTCCATGATCCAGCGGATGTTGACAATTTGATCTCTGGTTCCTCTGCCTTTTCTAAAACCAGCTTGAACATCTCGAAGTTCATGGTTAACATATTGCTGAAGCCTGGCTTGGAGAATTTTGAGCATTACTTTACTAGCGTGTGAGATGAGTGCAATTGTGCAGTACTTTGAGCATTATTTGGCATTGCCTTTCTTTGGGATTGGAATGAAGACTGACATTTTCCAGTCGTGTGGCCACTGCTGAGTTTTCCAGATTTGCTGGCATATTGAGTGGAGCACTTTCACAGCATCATCTTTTAGGATTTGAAACAGCTCCACTGGAATTCCATCACCTCCACTAGCTTTGTTCATAGTGATGCTTTCTAAGGCCCACTATTTCATGGGAAATAGATGGGAAACAGTGGAAACAGTGTCAGACTTTATTTACTGGGGCTCCAAAATCACTGTAGGTGGTGACTGCAGCCATGAAATTAAAAGATGCTTACTCTTTAGAAGAAAAGTTATGACCAACCTAGACAGCATATTCAAAAGCAGAGACATTACTTTGCCAACAAAGGTCCATCCAGTCAAGGCTATGGTTTTTCCAGTGGTCATGTATGGATGTGAGGTTTGGACTGTGAAGAAGGCTGAGCACTGAAGAATTGATGCTTTTGAACTGTGGTGTTGGAGAAGACTCTTGAGAGGTTCGCTGGACTGTAAGGAGATCCAACCAGTCCATTCTGAAGGAGATCAGCCCTGAGATTACTTTGGAAGGAATGATGCTAAAGCTGAAATTCCAATACTTTGACCACCTCATGTGAAGAGTTGACTCACTGGAAAAGACTCTGATGCTGGGAGGGACTGGGGGTAGGAGGGGAAGGGGACAACAGAGGATGAGATGGCTGGATGGCATCACTGACTCGATGGATGTGAGTCTGAGTGAACTCTGGGAGTTGGTGATGGACATGGAGGCCTGGCGTGCTGCAATTCATTGGGTCGCAAATAGTCAGACACGACTAAGCGACTGAACTCAATTGAACTGATACTTAACAGTTAAGATCAAGAGCTGACTGTGGCTCAGATCATGAAATCCTTATTGTCAAATTCAGAATAAATTGAAGAAAGTAGGGAAATCCATTAGACCATTCAGATATGACCTAAATCACATCCCTTATGATTATACAGTAGAAGTGAGAAATAGATTTAAGGGACTAGATCTGATAGACAAGTGCCAGATGGATTATGGAATGAGGTTCGTGACATTGTACAGGAGACAGGGATCAAGACCATCCCCATGGAAAATAAATGCAAAAAAGGATAAGGCTGTGTGAGGAGGTCTTACAAATAGCTGTGAAAAGAAGAGAAGCAAAAAGCAAAGGAGAAAAGGAAAGATATTCCTATCTGAACACAGAGTTCCAAAGAACAGCAAGGAGAGATAAGAAAGCCTTCCTCAGCAATCAATGCAAAGAAATAGAGGAAAACAACAGAATGGGAAAGACTAAGACCTCCTCAAGAAAATTAGAGATACCAAGGGAGCATTTCATGCAAATATGGGCTTGATAAAGGACAGAAATGGTATGGACCTAACAGAAGCAGAAGATATTAAAAAGAGGTGGCAAGAATACACAGAAGAACTGTACAAAAAAGATCTTCACAACCCAGATAATCACAATGGTGTGACCACACACCTAGAGCCAGACATCCTGGAATGTGAAGTCAAGTGGGCCTTAGAAAGCATCACTACGAACAAAGCTAGGAGAGGTGATGGAATTCCAGTTGAGCTGTTTCAAATCCTGAAAGATGATGCTGTGAAAGTCCTGACTCATTATGGTAGCAAATTTGGAAAACTGAACAGTGGCCACAGGACTGGAAAAGGTCAGTTTTCATTCCAATCCCAAAGAAAGCCAATGCCAAAGAATGCTCAAACTACCACACAATTGCACTCATCTCACACACTAGTAAAGTAATGCTCAAAATCCTCTAAGCCAGGCTTCAGCAATACGTGAACCATGAACTTCAGATGTTCAAACTGGTTTTTCAAAAAGCAGAGGAGCCAGAGATCAAATTGTCAACATCTGCTGGATCATGGAAAAAGCAAGAGAGTTCCAGAAAAACATATATTTCTGTTTTATTGACTTGCCAAAACCTTTGACTGTGTGGATCACAATAGACTGTGGAAAATTCTGAAAGAGATGGGAATACCAGACCACCTGACCTGCCTCTTGAGAAACCTGTATGCAGGTCAGGAAGCAACAGTTCGAACTGGACATAGAACAACAGACTGGTTCCAAATAGGAAAAGGAGTACATCAAGGCTGTATATTGTCACCCTGCTTATTTAACTTCTATGCAGAGTACATCATGAGAAATGCTGGGCTGGAAGAAGCACAAGCTGGAATCTAGATTGGCAGGAGAAATATCAATAACCTCAGATATGCAGATGATACCACCCTTATGGCAGAAAGTGAAGAGGAACTAAAGAGCCTCTTGATGAAAGTGAAAGAGTAGAGTGAAAAAGTTGGCTTAAAGCTCAACATTCAGAAAACAAAGATCATGGCATCTGGTCTCATCACTTCATGGGAAATAGATGGGGAAACAGTGGAAACAGTGTCAGACACTACTTTTGGGTGCTTCAAAATCACTGCAGATGATGATTGCAGCCATGAAATTAAAAGATGCTTACTCCTTGGAAGAAAAGTTTTGACCAACCTAGATAGCATATTAAAAAGCAGACATGTTACTTTGTCAATAAAGGTCCATTTAGTCAAGGCTATTGTTTTTCCAGGAGTCATGTATGGATGTGAGATTTGTGCTGTGAAGAAAGCTGAGTGCCAAAGAATTGATGCTTTTGAACTATGGTGTTGGAGAAGACTCTTGAGAATTCCTTGGACTGCAAGGAGATCCAACCAGTCCATTCTAAAGGAGATCAGTCCTGGGTGTTCACTGGAAGGACTAATGCTGAAGCTGAAACTCCAATACTTGACAACCTCATGCGAAGAGTTGACTCATTGGAAAAGACCTTGATGCTGGGAGGGGTTGGGGGCAGGAGGAGAATGGGACGACAGAGGATGAGATGGTTGGATGGCATCACAGACTCGATGGACGTGAGTTTGAGTAAATTCTGGGAGTTTGTGATGGACATGGAGGCATGGCATGCTGCAATTCATGGGGATTACAAAGAGTCGGACATGACTGAGCGACTGAACTGAACTGAACTGATACTTAAATAAGGATGATTGTTGTCTCTAGGTGGCTTGAGGGATCTCCATTAAAATAAAAGAGAGAGAGAATAAAAGTTCCCATCAACCAGGGTATACCGTAAATTGTCCATGCTCTTCACAGAATGGAAATCTGGGTATATTAATCTATATTAACCACGTTATAATTGTAATAAGTGTCAGCATTTGCATTTACCTTTAATGTCAGGGAGTTATATGGCAAAAGCCAAATTTTACATGATTTCTGATCCATCTATCCTTGGTTACATGTTTTGATAACCATGGTCACATAGAATAATGAGAGATAGAAATTTTAAATTCTGAGGAGCGTATATATTTTCTTTAATTTGCAATAGTTATCTCTTTCCTATTACAGGGATTGCCTTTTGTTGCTCTAATCCCCATGATCCTAAAACTACAGAACCATCTTCAACAGAACCCTCTTTCCTCCTTCAGCAAAAGCAACATATTTATATTTATTCACCAAGAAACAAGCAAAGATCCAAAACAGATATTATGTTAAGACATATTTCACAAACGAGAATGAATAGATTACCTTTCACCTAATGAAATCTTAGAAGCAGCTGATAAAAATCTTGTCCCCTTTGTAGACCTAGATAGGCTAGATTACACTACCACTAGGAGATACCTTAAAATCTTAATGGCATTTTAACAACAAAGGCTTCTTTCTTACTTATACTATGTGTTCATTGCAGAGCCTGTTGGAAATCCTGTTTCACATTCTCTAGTCCAGTTCTCAGAGTGAGAAATCATTCATCATATAGAACCTTTTCAGCCAGTCAGGCAGGGAGAAGGGAAGATGTCAGATCATTCACTAGCTTTAACTGTGTTTTCCTAGAAAAGACATGGACCCTCCCACCTACATTGTGTTGGTCAATGCATTAGCCACAATTAACCTCAAAGAATCAGAGGATTCAATCTTACCATATATCAGATAAGTGGGATAATCAGAAGTATTTGGCAGCATCCATGATTACCACACTCTGTCTCCAGATGTTTAGCGTAAGAAGGTAACTACTTCATGAGGAGGTCATCACAGGTGATCACGATTAGCAGAATCATTAGTAAGCTAAAACTAGTGAAGCATCTGCCAGGCAACTGGCAACACATTAAGTCACTTAAACATATTTTCTCATTTGTTCTTCACATCGCCCTATAAAATACTATTATTTTCCCAAATATTATGGAAAGAAAGCTTCAGATTAAATACTAAATTCATTTAATGAGAACTATTCTCCTAGTGAGTTATGCAGTAATATCTCCAACTTTGGCATGTCTGATCACATAGTCGAGTCACTTAAATCATTCTACCACTCCATAATAATGCCAGTGTTCTTAATGGAGTTTAGAGATTGGGGACATAGAAAAAAAAAATTATGACCAGTGAGTCAGGGAAGATAAATGAAGGATAATCTGAGTGTAAAAACCTGTGGTGTCCTAGATGAATGGAATGAAACTGGAACAGTTTTATTCTTTTTCTAACTTAAGCCATGAAATTAAAATACACTTGCTCCTTGGAAGGAAAGCGACGACAAACCTAGACAATGTAATAGAATGGAGAGACAACTTTGCTAACAAAGGTCTATATAGTCAAAGCTTTGATTTTTCCAGTAGTCATGTATGATGTGAGGGTTGGACCATAAAGAAAGGCTGAGTGCTGAAGATTTGATGCTTTTGTATTGTGGTGCTAGAGAAGACTCATGAGAGTCCCTCGGACAGCAAAAAGATCAAACCAGTTAATCCTAAAGGAAATCAGTCCTGGATATTCATTGGAAGGACTGATGTTGAAGCTGAAGTTCCAATATTTTGGCCACCTGATGCAAAGAGTCAACTCACTAGAAAAGACCCTGAGGCTGAAAAATATTGAAGGCAAAAGGAGAAAGAAGCAACAGAGGATAAGTTAGTTGCATGACATCACCGATTCAATGGACATGAATTTAAGCAAACTCCAGGAAACAGTAAACACAGGGGAGCCTGGTGTGCTTTCAGTCCATGGGGTTGCAAAGAGTTGGCCATAACTTAGCAAATGAACGACGACAACATATCTTCACCACAAAAAAGGATTTGCTGCAACAGATAAAGCAAGAACATACAGGCTTTGGGTTTTAAAAGGAAGCTAAATAATTACTCCTTTTATCACTGAGATTAGACTACTATTTTCTATGTCATCACATATGTACACATATGTAGGAGACATGGGGGACTTACTCAGGTTTTAAATAGTAGTCATTGAAGCAAGTATTTTCAACTTTATTTAAACCAATGACTCATTATGAAAAATATATGTCATGCCTCTTTAAAGATTCAAATGTTCTCTATTTCTTTACATCACTTTCAAGAGTCAGGCACCTGTTTTTTTGTTTTTATTGAAAGTATCTGATTTAAAGTTAGCTACTTTAAGTAAACTAAAATATGGTAGTCATTTTGTGATAGTCATTGTATTATATGTATTACACTTTCATCATTTGTTTTGACATAGTAACACATTCATTCAGCAAATGAATACGGACTCCCCATTTTCTGGCCTACCCTCTTACAGGTACCGAAGATACAGCAGTGAACGAGACAGAGAAGTTCTACATCTCATGGAGCCTATACTCTGAAGAGGCAAGGGCATTAAATTATTCATCCAAAGTATATGAGAAATATCAATAGAAATGGTTTACAAATGCAGAGAGTCAGCCTGTGAAATTTCATGGAATAAAGGTCTAGATAGAAGGCACAGCTAGCACAAAGACCCTTAGATGAAAGCAAAATGGGTGTATCTGGAAAAAGGAAAGATGGCCAGTTTGATGGTATGTTGTTGGTGATAGGACAGCGATACAAGTAAGAAAATTAATTTGCATCATATGTGTTAAGTAAGTTACATTGATGAACTATACAGGAATTTACAGATGCACCCTGGGAAAGGATGCAACATGCTTGCCATGTCCATGTTGCTTGGTTCCTGGTCTGCCTATTGGAGTCACTACCTATTAGGGCTTGTCACAGTGAGCACAGTAGGGCAGGAGGATCTGGGATCATTGTCTCTTATGATCTGTTTCTTTTTTAAATAATGTAGAGCAACTAGAGAAGGATTTTCACTTTCCACATCAATATATTTTCATTAAGGCAAGCAATTTATTGTTCTTTCAATATCCTCATCAGTCACTTTAAAATACTCTCACATGCAACATTATTTTTCTTTGGTAAGATTAAGATGAATGACCTGGTGAATATGCTGTAGCTCACACTTACGGGAATTTCTCAAGGGAACTTGATCTAGTTCACGTATGCAGAAGTCCACTATAAAATTAACACTAGTTACATAGTGTTTATGAAAGACATCCATTGTCTCGGAAACTTTTATTGAAAATCATAGATAAAGTTTTTAGTCACTAAGGAAATCATAGAATTTCCCCCTGTGACTCAAGGTACCTTTCAGTGATGAAATAAATATAACTTGGGCTTTTTTCCCCTCCCTTCCTAAGCAAGGCAGCTACAGCTCATTCTCATTGATCTGGCATGTTTTCTAAGCTTTAAAAAAAATCAAGTGAGATGGGAAAATGTATTCATCAGGTAAACTATTATTTGGAACACATATTAAATTTACTATCTTAGATGAAAATTAACATTGTTACCATATACTCAGAAGTGTTACTTCTGAGGATTGGTTATCATCTGAAAAGGTCTCAGTGGACAACGTCAATGGTGTCTATTGAAATTTCACATTGATATATGGCAAAACCAATACAATATTGTAAAGTAATTAACATCCTATTAAAATAAATACATTTATATTAAAAAATAAAAATTTTTAAAAAAGAAATTTCTTTGTTAAATGTTTTCATTAATACATGCTGCAATAATACTTAATTTTCTATGCATTAACTGAGCCTGACCTGTTTGCCTATGTCAGAAGCCAGGAAATGCTACTGAGGCAATATTTTTAAGAGTTTCTAACACACCCTGACAAAAATCCAAAGTTAACCTCTACTAGTAAAGAAATACCACATTTGGGAAATTAAAGTAGATGTTTGAATTTGTTGTGTGTAAAGAGAAGGAGAGTGAAGGAAAGATTATAAAGATGACCTCTATGAATCCATAATTTAAGGTGTCACCTTGAAAATGAAAAGTTTCAGAAAATTTGGTCTATTTTATCCAATAATAGCATTTCAGGGTTTTAGTTTAGAATAATTACTTAATATTCTATCAGTTTCAACTGACACTGACTTGGGATAATTTGAACATAAAGAGATTTGAAAAAAAGGACATTCAGGGAGTCAAAGACAATGGCAAAGGGTATTTTTGGTGAATAAGAAGGTGGAACTGGAAGGCTGACAGGGACCAGAGAGTATTTTCTACTAATCTTGTTTAATTCTGTTTTAGATAAACTATTTTTTCTTCATATCAATTTTTTATATGTCCATGCAAAGTTAGGGCTTCCCTTGTGGCTCAGTTGGTAAAGAATCTGCCTGCAATGTGGGAGACCTGGGTTCATTCCCTGGGTTGAGAAGATTCCCTGGAGAAGGGAAAGGCTATCCACTCCAGTATTCTGACCTGGAGAATTCCATGGACTGTACAGTTCATAGAGTTGCAAAGAGCTGGACAAGACTGAGTGACTTTCACTCTCACTTGCATGCAATATTATATCACTACACCCATGCTACTGTGAAATCTGAAACCATCCAAGTCTTTTGGGTTGCCCATTTGGGGGCAGATATATATATATCTTTGTATCAGTTATTTACAACCAGGAGTGTATTGTCACATCATACAAACATTGGCAGGAGATTAATTTCCATGATGGAACATGGAAAAAAGACATAAAATTGATAAACTCATCTTCCTATATGCATAAAACGATATGTGCTCAGATCTAATATTTGAGCACAGATATCTTTATTATGATTAGGGTGGTAACAACTCCTCTGCAGTAGAATTATTGCAAACATATTAGCATAAGAATGTGTGTATCCTTCCAAACTCATCTCCAGAAAAATCTATTTTTGAATAGAACTACACAAATTTAAGTGCATACATACACTTTTTAAATTTTTCATATAAAACTATTCCTTGAAATATTCATACACTGATGTGATTCAATTTACTTATTTTCTACTATAACTTACTTTCTGGACTACTATAATGAATAAAAAACATTTAAAGTTACTAGCACAAAATAGTTAAAATTAACCATTTGCAAAAAATATATATAAAAAAAAAGGCTATCTTCCTAGGCAAATAAAGACAAAGCAGAGACTGTCCAAAATATAGTTAAAGGAAATAAAATACTGTCTAAGGAAAGTATGACTAAGTACTTTAAAAAGAGCAATGGTGTGGAGAGTTTTACTAATATATCCAATAAAAGACTAAATAATCCATGTGATTTTCATGGATATACATAAATGAACTCTATATTTGAATTGTGATATTTTCTCCAAGTTTCTACCATCTTCTGATTCCATTTCTGGTCACACTCGCTGATCAACCCTTACTTTCTTCTGTATATTAAAAAAAGAAAACATAGGAAATCAACTAAGAAGGTTAAATTATTTTCCCAATATCATATGCCAATGGCAAGTACATATTAACGGAGTGAATGCTAGCCTGTGTTTTCTAAATCTTTTCAGATCAAAGAATGTGAGGTTAGCCTCATAAAAAAGAAAGACTATACAATAAGACAAAGTTTAAGTGTGAGTGTATGTGTGCGTGTGTCTGTGTCTGTGTCTGTGTGTGTATGTTTGTGTCTCTCAAGTGAGAGAAGTAATATATTTTCCCTTTAGATACAGTTAGAAGCATAGGTTGAAAGTGACAAGCACCAAAACAGTAGAAAATTTTTCCTTTAACCCCTACCAGCACTTCACCCCAATGTGTTCCTCCCTACCTACAGTGACCAACCCAAATTGTATAACCAACACCTTCTAATCCATATTCCCAATCTTGCTGCCCTATATTTTATCCTACAGTTAATAAAACCTATATTTTCCCTTAATTACAGCTAAATTGAACAGCGAACAATTCTCACAACAAAACTGAACATTGATTGTTCTTCTTCAGTCTATTTTCTAAAATCTTTAAGCTTCTTGTTATGTGAAGTTACTTTAGTTGTGTCTGACTCTGAGACCTTATGAACTCTAGCCCACCAGGCTCCTCTGTCCATGGGATTCTCCAGACAAGAATACTGGAGTGGGTTGCCATTTCCTCCTGCAGTTAAACTTCTTGTTTCTCCTGAAATGTTCATTTAAAAGTTATTCTCACATGTGTTATCTTGTCATAAGAATTGGGATAAAGAGATATAATTGTGCTGTTGTGTCTTCAGTTTTGGTGCTATGCCTCCATCAGGATGAAACTTATAATTCTACTTTGAAAAGAAAAGGATGATGTATCAGAGACTCAGTGTCATTTCCCCTTTGGGGCTCTCAAGCATGAACTGCCATATGAGTTCTGCTTCCATCTTGCTTTGTGCTTATATCAACATGAGCTTGAGTTTTAGTAAAATTGTCCTCAGAAGATGTAGAAGAACCTTCTACATTTTCCCCTTCATTTTCTAAGGTGCTTTCCAATGCACAGATAAGAAAGTAATGGTGTCAAATTAAGACATACTTGTGCATATGTATTATGCTAATGGAACAGATATTTGAATATTTGAATAATTTTAATAGGAAATTTAGAAATACAAGGACCATTTAGTATTTTCCAATGGGAAAATTAGTTAATTTGATAGGTTCTTAAGACAAACAGAAGAAGCCCTTATGAAAAGATTGTCTTTTATATCTTTAAGAGAGCACATAAGAAAGAGACTATTTTAATTTAAGCCAAATATAATAAATCTTTGTGTTGGTGTGTATGTTTGCAGATATATATATATGTGAATAAAAAAGGATTTATTGTATGTAATCTCTTAGAAGATGGCAAATGATTAGTTTTTAACAATGAAGATGCTTTATTTGTGATGCTAACTCCTCTTAATACTTTTACCTATTTCTTTTTACTTCCTTTCCCATGCCTTTCTCGATCCTCTTAAATTTTTTGCAGACTAGTCTTGAAAATATTCTTTCATTTGTGTGGAATCTAGGAATATGTAGTCCAAGTAGAGAGTAAAGTTTAAAAAAATATATTAGGTTGCATTCCTTTTTCTATAAAGTTGTGGTTAAAAAATTAAACATACAAATTTGATTGGAGTAAAAATTAAGAGCTTTAAAAGAGCCGTTAAAGCATAGTTTAATCAACATAAATATATGAATTTTATGAAAATAAAATATTACTTTAATATTTCTTATAACTAAGTTAATGATATTTGTATAAAGTCTACTTTTATCATCTTCCAAGTTTTACTGTATAAAATCAATCCTCATAAACTATTTACCTGAAACTAATTTTAAAATTATATAATTTGATATATTTAAATTTCTAAAATGGTTCTCTGAGTCAAAAACTTATCATTTCTGAAACTGTTTAAAATTCTAAATACATAATATTGCTTTTAACTAAATTAAATTTTAATAATAAATGCTTTTAAAGTATTCAATCTCATTTCTTATAAGGTCAAAAATTGTAAAGATTTACTATGTAGTAAAAATTATAATTTTTATATTCTTAGTTAAATTTAATAAATATACTCATACTAAGTTGTATTTATTAGTAAGTAATACAAGATAACTGGATAAATTCAAAGTAGGAAAAAAAGGATGTAACATAATTAGTTACTACATTTAATTCAGTTCAGATCAGTTTAGTCACTCAGTCGTGTCCAACTTTTTGTGAATCCATGGACTGCAGCATGCCAGGCCTCCCTGTCCATCAGCAACTCCCAGAGTCCACCCAAACTCATGTCCATTGAGTCAGTGATGCCATCCAGCCATCTCATCCTCTGCCATCCCCTTCTCCTCCTGCCCTCAATCGTTCCCAGGTTCAGCATCTTTTCAAAAGAGTCAGCTCTTTGCATCAGATGGCCAAAGTACTGGAGTTTCAGCTTCAACATCAGTCCTTCCAATGAACACTCAGGACTGACCTCCTTTAGGATGGACTGGTTGGATCTCCTTGCAGTCCAAGGGACTCTCAAGAGTCTTCTCCAACGCCACAATTCAAAAGCATCAATTCTTCTGCTCTCAGCTTTCTTCACAGTCCAACTCTCATATCCACACATGACTAGTGGAAAAACCATAGCCTTGATTAGACGGACCTTTGTTGGCAAAGTAATGTCTCTGCTTTTTAAGATGCTGTCTAGGTTGGTCATAACTTTCTTTCCAAGGGGTAAGCGTTTTTTTAATTTCATGGCTGCAATCACCATCTGCAGTGATTTTGGAGTCACAAAAAATGTCTGACATGTTTCCACTGTTTCCCCATCTATTTGCCATGAAGTGATGGGACCGGATGCCATGATCTTAGTTTTCTGAATGTTGAGCTTTAAACCAACTCTTTCACTCTCCTCTTTCACTTTCATCAAGAGGCTCTTTAGTTATTTTTCACTTTCTGCCATAAGGTTGATGTCATCTGCATATCTGAGATTATTGATATTTCTCCCAGCAACCTTGATTCCAGCTTGTGCGTCCTCCAGCCCAGCATTTCTCATGATGTACTCTGCATAGAAGTTAAATATGCACGGTAACAATACACAGCCTTGACGTACTCCTTTTCCTATTTGGAACCAGTCGGTTGTTCCATGTCCAGTTCTAAGTGTTGCTTCCTGACCTGCATACAGCTTTCTCAAGAGGCAGATCAGGTGGTCTGGTATTCCCATCTCTTGAAGAATTTTCCACAGTCTATTGTGATCCACACAGTCAAAGGCTTTGGCATAGTCAATAAAGAAGAAATAGATGTTTTTCTGCAACTCTCTTGCTTTTTAATGATCCAGCTGATGTTGGCAATTTGATCTCTGGTTCCTCTACCTTTTCTAAAACCAGCTTGAACATCAGGGAGTTCACAGTTCACATATGCTGAAGCCTGGCTTGGAGAATTTTGAGCATTATTTTACTAGCATTGTGAGACGAGTACAACTGTGTGGTAGTTTGAGCATTCTTTGGCATTGGCTTTCTTTGGGATTGGAATGAAAACTGACCTTTTCCAGTCCTGTGGCCACTGCTGAGTTTTCCAAATTTGCTGTTATATTGAGTGCAGCACCTTCACAACATTGTCGTTTAGAATTTGAAATACCTCAACTCGGATTCCATTTACCTTTATTCATATGCATTGCAGAAGAACTAAAATGTGTTAGCATATTCAAATTCTTTTGGCTGACATTCTATACATATTTATATATATGTAAATATAACTCAAAGAAATTTTTCTTAAAGATAAATAGTTGAGACATTTGAATTTTTCTACTATCTAATTTATCTTGGTCTGCAGGAACAAAAGTTGATTGTTTTGATTACTGATATTATTACAATAAACATTTGAGATTATATTAAGTATAGCAATTATAGATACAAAAATATATACAGAATAATGAATAAAATATGCCATTTTCTTAAGCAAATCATATTTTATTAAGATAGAATACTGAATATAAAATATACATATTGATTTATTTATATACTGATAATGTTGATTACATTTTATAGCTAATCTCAGCGTTTCATTTTCTTATTTATACAGATAACAAATTTTTATATGTCTTATCCTACACATATATAATGTTATATATAGACTATGAATGTGAATACAAATATGAATAATAAAAATGAGTAAAAATAATGGGATATGTTAAACATCCTAATAACTCTGGCTCTATTTTAATAGATTTATTCATAAGGGAAAATGGTATCATCACTTTCCTGCAAAATACTACAAGATAAATAAAAAAAAGTAAAATTAAATCTTTTTTCCTGTTAAATGACAAAGTTATTCTCTTCCCAGAGAAAAAGCTTTGATTTTATTATGAAAATATTCTGTTAACTCTCAGTGCTTCTAACATATTCTTGAGCTAAATAATGTTTTCAATGTCCTTATTTTGAGGAATACAATTTAAATTACCCAAATCATTGCCTCTTATTGCTGTTCCTATTTCTGACTTTGAAAAAATATGGCTTATCTGTGTCTTACATTCCCTGTTAAGTATTTTTTTTTTCTTTCCCAAACTCAGGCACCAAATTAGGAATAACAGATATCTGTAGTTTCCCTAGAATGACCACCAGTACCAAAATGATTGCTTTGTTCTGCTTTTGAAACAAAGATTGTAAAAGCAATCAGGTAAGTTTTGCATTTCAATTTTTATAGTGTATTGTTTATAAGTAAGATGTAGTAATATAAATACATTTTAATGACTGCATACTCCTTAGTTCAAAAGCATGTTAATGTTCAGGCACAAGGACTGATACAAGTCTACCATCTGATTTGTGTCTCTAAATTTTATGCACTAGTCACTCAGGAGCAATCAGTATCCACTGTGCTAAGTCTTATGGTATAAATCAAAAGGCCCTAGACAATTGCCAATGTCTTCAGCATGTATCATATGTCTCACTACCAGACAATCATTGACTATCTGTTTATAAACTAATTGTGTGCTTTCCCTCAAGAGAGCGTTACATTCTGTTTCATTCTAATAATGCTGGTTAACATAATTCATTATCCAAAACAGTTTCATTTTTATCCCCAAAGCATAGATAAATTACCTACAATCTTCAATCAGTTTTCATAAGACTATTTCACTCAAAATTCCTAAGGATGTTTCTGGCATATGTTTCAACTGCTAAACTTATAAACCTGGTAAAAGTGTAAAGATAAGATCCAAAAGTCTATTTATTGAGTTGGCAAAAAGTTCATTTGGGTTTTTCCATAAGATGATACAGGGACAATAATCAAAGTGCTTTGTAAAACACTATCCATCATCCAGAAAAAACACATCCTTATTGTCTTTAGTCATCAATAAAAATAGAAAAAATAACTGATATATTTAAAATGAATCTTTGAAAATTATCTAAAGAATTAAGACTGCCATGGTGTTGGGACATATCCTTAGCTGTAATGTCTTTCAGATCTTCAGCAAAGGAAATCAGAGGCTATCACATATGAACCAATAAGAGCTCACCCTGTGAGAGTAGAATTACACCTCTCATAACTGATTATAATTTCTTACAGGTATAAATAGTACATTATTCCACTCAAGGTGCCATAAAAAAATGTCATAAAATGAGATCTTAATTAGCAAAAATTTATTTCTCATCATTTTAGAAGCTGGAAAGTGTAAGAATCAAGGTGCTTGATGATTTGATTTCTGGTTATGGACATTTACCTGGCTTATAGGCACCTTCTCATTGCATCTTCCCATAGCAGGAGAGAGACAGAGACAGTACTCTTTGTAGTCTTATAAGGATACGAATTGGATTGGATCAGGGCCCCATCCTGTGACTGCATTTAACCTTAATTAGAAAGTTATGACCAACCTAGATAGCATATTAAAAACCAGAGACATTACTTTGCCAACAAAGGTCTGTCTAGTCAAGGCTATGGTTTTTCCAGTAGTCATGTATGGAGATGAGAGTTGGACTGTGAAGAAAGCTGAGCACCGAAGAATTGATGCTTTTGAACTGTGGTGTTGGAGAAAACTCTTGAGAGTTCCCTGGACTGCAAGGAGATCCAAGCAGTCCACTCTAAAGGAGATCAGTCCTGGGTGTTCATTGGAAGGAATGATGCTAAAGCTGAAACTCCAGGACTTTGGCCACCTCACGCAAAGAGTTGACTCATTGGAAAAGACTCTGATGCTGGTAGGGATTGGGGGCAGGAGGAGAAGGGGATGACAGAGGATGAGATGGCTGGATGGCATCACTAACTCAATGGACATGAGTCTGAGTGAACTCTGGGAGTTGGTGAGGGACAGGGAGGCCTGGCGTGCTGTGATTCATGGGGTCACAAAGAGTCATACACGACTGAGCGACTGAACTGAACTGAACCTCTTTATAGGCCCTAGCTCCAAATATAGTCACATTGGCACGCAGGAGGTTTAGGAGTTTTGTTTAAAAAAAAAAAAAATCTATGAATTTGGAGGGACATGATTTAATCCATAGCAAATAATCAAATACTTAGAGGTTTAAAGCAATACACTCATCTTTATAACTAGTCCAGGTGACTTCTCAGGGACTTGTTGTTGTTTAGTGCAAAGTCATGTCTGACTTTATTCAACCCCAGGGACTGTAGCCTGTCCATGGGATTTTTCAGGCAGGAATACTGGAGTGAGTTTTTATTTCCTTCTCCAAGGGAATTTCCCAACCGAGGGATTGAACCCAGGTCTCCTGCAATGCAGGTAGATTCTTTATCACTGAGCCACCACGGAATCCCTACACAACCTTCAGTCAGGAAACCCAGTTTTACTAAATATGATGACAGCATAAATTTGCTCTTGAATTTGCTGAAAAGGACTTATCAGGTACTATTAACTACAAATACTGTAATTAAATTACAAGGGTTGGATGACTGGAATTTCATTTGTCCACTGAAAATATTTTATTCCCATGAACTGGAGGTCTTTACAACTAAGACATCTATAACTGGGACTCTCTCAAAATACTCCAGAGAAAATAGCATCGCGAAAGAGACAGATTTCTCAAGAAACTTGCATCTAGCTTCTGGCAGGAGACTTTCATATGTAAATAACTTCTACCCCCAAATTTTGTGGACAATGACCCCCAAATGTCAGGAGTCAATGACTGCCATCTTCTTTCTTTATTTTCAGAACAAACTTTTTTTTTTTCCTCTGTTAGTTTAAAATTCTAAACCTCTAATTACAAAAAAAAAAAGGAACTGAATATTTTTTTTCTTTAGCTCCACACATTAGTTTCTAAAAGATAATCTTTGGCATATTAATGCCTGACCAATGATAAAAAGAGAAAAGAAAATAAAACTTTGAGACTTTGCCACTATTACTTTTGAGTCACCCATTTCAGGCAATTCAGAGGGAGCTTGATATTTGTTTCCTTAGTTAGGACTGTGGAAAATTGGTGCATGGGAGAGTATCTCTTTATGACTCTACTTTTTATGTTCATCAGCATTACAGTTCCATGTTATATCCTTTCCAGTCTTAAATGGCTCTATATAGCTGATAACCTGGACCAATGATTGAAGTCACCAAGGAAAACTAAAACTCAAATGAAAAACTAACAGCTGTGCTCATTACTCAGGAATCTTCTGTGACCACAGAACTTCCTTGTTCTGTAGATTCAGTAGTTAAATATCTAGATTCTGAGATCTGGCTTAAGCCTATTGACCATAAGTCAGTCCTATACTGGCCAAAAGATGACCATGAAACACCTCGAAGGCCTAAAATAAGTACTTAACTATAACATTTATGAGACCTTGGCTATTTCTGCCTACCTCTCTTGATAAACCAAAATTGTCCAAACTAAACCATGACTCCAGTCATGCTGCTCATACATCCTGTTCCAAAATTAATGCAACCAAAACTGTCTCCCCCCAAAGAGGCTATCTCTTGGCCTTTAAATAAAGACACTTAAAATAAGTAAAATTCTATTACATTCAAGTAACACAAAAAATAAATATGGGCATCATTACAGACACAGGGGAATTCCATTTTATGATTATTTTCATTATTCTATCCAGTTTAACATATTTTAGAAGATATGTTTATATGTTCTTAATTCCTTAATTTTTTTGGAAACAATTTTAGATTCAGTGGAGATTGTGAAGTTAGTTTGGAAAAGAGCTTTTTACACTTTACAAGTTTCCTCAAATAGCTAAAATTTACATAATTATAGTATAATATCAATATGAAGAATTCGATACTGGTACAATGTACATGCATAATTCTATGTCATTTTATTACCTGGGTTGATTAGCATAACCACCTCTGCAATGAGCATAGGAAGATTGCTTCACCACAGTGGTCTCTCTCTGGTACCCTTTTATATTCATTCATAACCACCAGCATAATCTACATTAAGTTGCCCCCCCTTCTCCAGCAATTATGAATCTGTTTTCCATTATTATAATTCCAATATTCAAGAATGTTATATAAATAGAAGCATGCAGTTTTTGACTTGATTCAATTGGCTTTTTTTCACTCAGCACAATGCCCTTAAGAGCCATGCAAATTGTTGTGTGTATCAATATTTTATTACTTTTTTATTGCTAAGTAACATTCAATGATATGAATATGTCACAGTTTGTTTAACCATTCCCTTACTGAAACATTGTTCAATTGCTTCTAAGGTTTGTCTATTAGAAATAAAGCTGCTATGAAAATCCATGTTCAGTGAACATAAGTTTTCAACTCTCTAGGAAACATAGAATTGCTGGGTCTTATGGTGGTTTTCATTTTTATTTTTATAAGAAAGTGTCAGACTATTATACAAACTGCCTGTACCATTTTACATTACTACAAAGCTTAGACAGAGATTCAGTTTCTGTGTATTTTAGTCAGCATGGAGTATTATTATTATTATTAATGGTATTAAATTTTATCTCTTCTATTATGTATGCACTGATATCTCATCACAGTCTTAATTTGGATTTTACTGATGGCTAATCATGGTGATCTGGTCCCATCACTTCATGGGAAATAGATGGGAAAGAGTGGAAACAGTGTCAGACTATTTTTTGGGCTCCAAAATCACTGCAGATGGTGATTGCAGCCATGAAATTAAAAGACGCTTATTCCTTGGAAGGGAAGTTATGATCAACCTAGATAGCATATTGAAAAGCAGAGACATTACGTTGCCAACAAAGGTCCGTCTAGTCAAGGCTATGGTTTTTCGAGTGGTCATGTATGGATGTGAGAGTTGGACTGTGAAGAAAGCTGACCGCCAAAGAATTGATGCTTTTGAATTGTGGTGTTGGAGAAGATTCTTGAGAGTCCCTTGGACTGCAAGGAGATCCAACAAGTCCATTCTAAAGGAGATCAGTCCTGGGTGTTCATTGGAAGGATGGATGTTGAAGCCGAAACTCTAATACTTTGGCCATCTCTTGCGAAGAGTTGACTCATTGGAAAAAACTCTGATGCTGGGAGGGATTGTGAGCAGGAGGAGAAGGGGATGACAGAGGATGAGATGGCTGGATGGCAACACCAACTCGATGAACATGGATTTGGGTGAACTCCAGGAGTTGATCATGGACAGGGAGGCCTGGTGTGCTGCGATTCATGGGGTGCAAGGATTAGGACACGACTGAGCAACTGACTGAACTTAACTGAACTGAATCATGGTGATATTTTTTCATGCTTTTATTTGCCAATCTTAGATGCTAATCAGTGAAATGGCAATGTCTCTTCAAATCTTTTACTCATTCATTAATTGGATTATTCTTTAGAGTTGACTTTGAGAATTCTTCATGTATTCGAGAGATATGTTCTTTGTCATATATGTGATTTGCAATAATTTCCCCCAGACAGTAGCTTCTCTTTCTACTAACTGAAAATATAACAGAAGTTGTTTAAAATTTTGATAAAACCCAATGTATCACTTTTTCCTTTATGGATTATGCATTTAGTGTCAAGTTTAAAAATTCTTCACTCAGTCCTAGATCCCAAAGATTTGTGCCTATGTCATCTGAAGTTTATAATTATTCTATGTGGATCTTGAGTATTGTGACCTTGCTGAGTTCACTTACTTATTTTTTATATAATTTATTTATTTATTATTGAAAGATAATTGCTTTACAGAATTTTACTGGATTCTGTCAAACCTCGACATGAATCAGCCATATATATCCCCCCGCTTTTGAAACTCCTTCCCATTTCCCATCCCATCCCATCCCACCCTCTCAGGCTGACACAGAACCCCTGTTTCACTTTCCTTAGCCATACAGCAAATTCCCGTTGGCTATCAATTTTACATGTGGTAGTGTAAGTTTCCTTGTTATGCTTCCCATATATCTCACCCTCAGCTCCCCTTTCCCCATGTCCATAAGTTCTATTCTTTATGTTTGTTTCTCCACTAATGCCCTGTAAATAAATTCTTCAGTACCATTTTTCTAGATTCTGTATATATGCATTAGATTATGATATTTATCTTTCTCTTTCTGACTCACTTCACTCTGACTCTAACAGGTTCTGGGTTCATCCACTTCATTAGAACTGACTCAAATATGTTCCTTTTATGGCTGGGTAATATTCCATTGTGGAGATGTACCACTGCTTTATCCAGTCATCTGTCAATGGACATCTAGGTTGCTTCCATGTTCTAGCTATTGTAAACAGTGCTCAATGAGCAATGGGATACACGTGTTTTTTTCTATTTTGATTTCCTCAGGGTATATGCCTAGCAGTGGTACTGCTGGGTCATATGGTGGTTTTATTCCTAGTTTTTTTAAGGAATCTCCATACCATCTTCCATAGTGGCTATATAAATTTACATTCCCACCAACAGTGCAAGAGTGTTCCCTTTGCTCCACACCCTCTCCAGCATTTATTGTTTGTATATTTTTTGATCGGAGAAGGCAATGGAAACCCACTCCAGCACTCTTGCCTGGAAAATCCCATGGACGGAGGAGCCTGGTCATTCTGATCAATATTCCTAGCACCATTTATTGAAGAGGCTGTCTTTGCCCCATTGTATATTCTTGCCCTCTTTGTCAAAAATAAGGTACCAGTAGGTACATGGGTTTATTTCTGGGCTTTCTATCTTATTCCATTGGTCTGTATTTCTGTTTTTGTGCTAGTACCATAGTGTCTTGATGACTGGAGCTTTGTAGTATAATCTGAAATCAGGAAGGTTGATTTCCTCCAGTTCCTTTCCTCTCTCTCAAGACTGCTCTGGCTATTCATGGTCTTTAGTGTTTCCATATGAATTGTGAAATTTTTTGTTGTAGTTCTGTGAAAAATACCATTGGTAATTTGATAAGGATCACATTAAATCTGTAGATTGCATTTGGTAAGATAGTTATTTTCACAATATTGATTCTTCCTAACCAGGAACATGGAATATCTCTCCATCTGTTTATGTCATCTTTGATTTCTTTCATTAATGTCTTATAATTTTGTGTGTACAGATCTTTTGTCTCCTTAGGTAAGTTTATTCCTAGATATTTAATTCTTTTTGTTGCAATGGTGAATGGGATTGATTCCTTAATTTCTCTTTCTGATTTTTGATTGTTTGTATATAGAAATGAAAGTGATTTCTGTCTATTGATTTTGTATCCTGCAACTTTGCTAAATTAATTGATTATCTCTAGTAATTTTCTGATACTATCTTTAGAGTTTTCTATGTACAATATCATGTTATCGGCAAACAGTAAGAGCTTTACTTCTTTTCTGATCTGGATTCCTTTTATGTCTTTTTCTTCTCTGATTGCTATAGCTAGGACTTCCAGAACTATGTTGAATAATAGTAGTGAAAGTGGACACCCTTGTCTTGCTCCTGATCTTAAAGAGAATACTTTTAGTTTTTCACTATTGAGAATAATGCTTGCTGTGGCTTATAATATATGGTCTTTACTATGTTGAGGGATGTTCCGTCTATGCCCATAAATGGGTGCTGAATTTTGTCAAAGGCTTTTTCTGCATCTATTGAGATGATCATATGTTTTTTATCTTTTAATTTGTTAATATGGTACATCACACTGATTGATTTGCATATATTGAAGAATCCTTGCATCCCTGGAATAAACCCAGCTTGATTATGGTGTATGAGCTTTTTGATGTGTTGAATTCATTTGTTAATTTTAGAGATTTTTTTTGAGTAAATTTCTTAGGGCTTTCTACATAGATCATCATGTCATATACAAATAGCAACAGATTTATTTCCCCTCTTCTGATCTGTGTGCCTTTTATTGTCTTTCTTGCCTTATTATCCTGGCTAAAATTATAGCATAGAATAGAAAAGATGAGAATGAGCTTTGATACGTTTTTCTCTACTTAGAAGAAGAGTGTTCAATTTTTTGCCATTCAATCCTACATTATCAGATGTGGCAGTTCTTTAAAAGTTTTTTTAAAAATCAAGTTCAGAAAGTTCCCTCTATTACTACGTTTCTGATAGTTGTTTGTTTTTTTTTTTAATGAGTGCTATTAAATTTTGTCAAATACTTTTTATGCACCAGTTTATTTTATCATGTTACTTTTTTTTAGTCTGTTAATATATATATTTTTTCTTGACTGATTTTCAAATATTGAGCCATCCTTGACTCTCTGGAATGCATATTGCATTTTTTACAGATTGAAGGTTTGTGTCAACCATGCATTCAGCAAGTGTGCTGGTGCCTTTTTTTCCAATACTATTTGCTCACTTCCTATCTTTGCATCACATTTTTGTAAGTTTCACAATATTTCCAAATGTTTAATTGTTATTATATTTGTTATGGTGATTTGTGATCAGCAACATTTGTGTCACTACTTTGGTGTAACTTTGGTGTTCATGTGATTATTTTGGGTCACCATGAACTGCTGAGAGTCCCTTGCAAGGAGATCAAACCACTCAATCTTAAAGGAAATCAATACTGAATTATTCATTGGAAGAACTGACATGAAACTCCAATACTTTGGCCACCTGATGTGAAAAGCTGACTCATTAGAAAAGACCTTGATGCTGGGCAAGACTGAGGGCAGGAACAGAAGGGGATGACAGAGGATGAGATGGTTGGATGGCATCATCGACTCAAAGGACATGAGTCTGAGCAAGCTCCAGGAGTTGGTGATGGATGGCCAAGCCTGGCATGCTGCAGTCCATGGGATCGCAAAGAGTCAGACATGACTGAGTGACTGAACTAAATGGAACGGCAAGATGATGGACTTAAAAAATGTCTGTCTCCTTCAGTTCAGGTCATCCTATTCCCTGAGACATAACAATGTTGAAATTAGGCCAACTAATAATCTTATAATTCAAGACTTAGATGTCTGACTTTAAATCAAAAGCTAGAAATGATTACCTTAGGGAGGAAGGCATGTTCAAAGCTGAGACAGGCTGAAACAGTCAACCACACTGTGATTGCAAAGGAAAACTTCTAAGGGAGATTAACAGTGCTACTCCAGTGAACATATGGATGATAAGAAAGCAAAATGGCCTTATGACTGATAATGGAGAACATTTTAGTGATTTGGAAAGAACAAATCAGCTACAACTTTCCCTTAAACCAAAGCCTAAATCCAGAGCAAAGCCCTGACTCTCTTCAATTCCATGAAGGTTGAAGGAGATAAGGAAACTTCAGGAGAAAATTTGAAGCTTAAAGAGTTTCTTTCTTGAAATTTAAGGGAAAAAGCCATATCTATAACATAAGAGTGCAAGGTGAAGCAGTAAGAGCTGATGGAAAAGCTGAAACAAGCTATTCAGAAGATCTAGCTAAGAAAATTAATAAGGGTGATTATACTAAACAATGTTGGATTCCCTGGTAGCTCAGTCAGTAAAGAATCTACCTACAGTGCAGGAGACACAGGAGACATGGGTTTGATCCCTGGGGAATATCCCCATGAGAAGGATATGGCAACCTACTCCAGTATTCTTGCCTGGAAAATCAAATGGAGAGAAGAGCTAGTTCATGAGGTCTCAAGGGTCAGACACAACTTAATGACTAAACCCACACTAAGCAATAGATTTTCTTTAGTTTTTCTACAAAGCACAAGAGAAACTATATTTGTTGATCAGGAATAAGAAAAGGAGGGCTCCTGCTCTAAAGACTACCTTTCCTTGGGTGGAGGGCAGGGAATAGAAAACTTTTATTTTTATTATTTTTTTTATTTGTTTATTTTAATAGAAAACTTTTAAAGGGTAAGAAGTGAGTGAGCCATCAGAATTTGTGGAAAGGGGCAGCGATTTCCAGAAACAGCCAGAACATGTGCAGTCCATAGCACTCCATTGTACAAGACACTAATCATGTCTAGAAAAGCTCCAGTTCCCCCTTTTGGGGTGGAAATTTTAGCATGGTAATGAGGCAAAGACAACTTCTGGACACTTTTGGGTCTCATCACAATAGAATTTCAATGTAGACAAAACATTTTTCCATTGGAAGATGCCATCTAAGACTTTTATAGCTAGAGAGGATAAATTGATACCTGCCTTCAAAGTCTCAAAGTACATTCTGACTTTCTTGTTAGGGGCTAATCCAGCTGACGACTTTAAGTTGAAGCCAATGTTCACCTACCATTGTGAAAACTCTTAAAATTATAATGTTTATTCTTCCTGTGCTCTATAAATGTAGCAACAAAGCCCAGATGACAGCACATCTGTTAACAATATGGTTTATTGAATGTTTTAAGGCCATTGTTTAGATCTACCATTGATCAGAAAAAATAGATTTCTTTCAAAATATTACTGCTCAATGACAATGCACCTGGTGACCCAATAGCTCTATGGCAGCTATATCCTTACAAAATGTATTTCATAAATAATGTCTTGCTTGTTCTTTTAAAATGTTCTTTCATAGCTCTCATCAGCTTCAAACATAGTAAAAATTAATTTGATGACATAATTTATCATGAATTTGGGACACTTGGGTCTAAAAGTGCTCATTAAAACAAGATCAGAAAATTAAAAGATAGGTTTATTGACCAATTGGTTCTGCTATATTAAAGTATCTACAAAATAGGTACTGGGTGAGGTACATGACAAATATAAATAGAGTGCTCATATTACAGGTGATATTTGAGTGAAGACTTCAAGGTGAGGATATGAGTTATGTAGGTATCTGGGAAGAGAGTGTTCCAGATAGAGGGAGTTGTCATGGCAGAGACCCTGTGGCCTGATGTGCTTGAAGATCGGCATAAGGTTAGTGAGGAAAAGCATAAGATATCAGTATAAGGTTAATGGAAAAGAAACAATAGTGGGGCAGGAGGGCAGGTGGTTAGAAAGAAATGACATTAAACAGATAATGAAAGCCACAGTGGTAAATCAAATTTCGTGGGGCTAAATGGGCCATTTTAAGGACTTCATTTTTTTCTTTTTTTTTTCACTTTGAAAGGTTTTTTTTTTTTAAGCAGAGTTGTGTAATGATCTGATTTATTTTATTGAGACATTCTGTTTCTGTTTTTAAAATAGGCTGTAGAACTGTTAGAGCAGACAGATAGCTAGATATGAGCAGGAAAAAGGGAGTGGGCACAGACCATGTGGAAGGAAACCATAAGTCTTATGAACAAAAGGGGTCCTTGGGCAGACAAAGAGAAGCCAGAACCTCTGGACTGACAAGAAACCATAAATTTTGAAGTGACAAAGGTCATAGAGGCAGATAAAGAAGGATGGGAAAAGGCAGGAATCTCCAGCATTAAAATGTAACCCCTTTGCTCATTATGCTCTCATTACAATAAAATTAGCCTTGTAGATAAGAATTACCTATCATCCACCAACATCTTGACACTTCCAATCAAAACTAAATAAGGGATAACCAATAAGGACCACTATATAGCACAGAGAATATGTTCAATATTTTGTAATAACCTAAAAGGGAAAATAATCTGAAAAAAACCCATATATATATATATATATATATATATATATATGTATGACTATATATATAATACACAAATATATTTATAAAATAATTGCTTTTCAGTATACCTGAAACTAACATGATATTGTAAATCAACTATGCCTCAATTTAAAAAAAGTGCTTTAGGGAAAATAAAGACTAAATAAGGATAAAATTCTTCCTCTTTTCAGGAAGGTGGAGCTGGGAGGAAAAATCAGGAAAAAAAATCAGGAAATATCAGACCCCAAACCCTTTCCTCTCCAATGAATATTCTGTGCATTCATTTTCACACCCCATATTACCAACTTGCCAAAGACACCCAGCCTCAGCATAGCTACTCACTTGAGTCTGCCTGCTCTTCCCTTAAGAACACACTATGGTTTAACAAGTTCTTGCTTTGCTTTTCTTATATCCATCTCTGAATTCTTTCTCAATAAAACAATAACTTGATCTCTGGGAACAGAATGACATGTTAGCAGTTTATTACTCTAACTCAGAGAAGAGGATGAGAGAGGTAAAATTTGAAAATTATAGGCTCCACTGGACACAAGCCAGAGCCTAGACAAATGCTTTCTTCAGGAAACAGTCTAGGTCACCAGTCTGGTTAGACTCCAATTCTTAATGGAGAATCGCTCTCAGAGAGTCTCATCCTGCCCGTTCTTTTATGAAAAGCAGCCTCAATTGAATTCTCCTTCCCCGCCAATAAGATTATATTTAATGTATACATTTCAAGAGTAATCAGATTCCTTTCCTCTTACTCTAGTAAGTAAGTATATGGGTAAGTGAAAGTTGCTCAGTCATGTCCTGAGTCTTTCTGACACCATGGACTGTAGCCTGCCAGGCTCTTCTGTCCATGAAATTCTCCAGGTAAAGCCTGGTGGGCTGCAGTCCATGCGATCGCTAAGAATCGGCAAGGCTGAGCAGCTTCACTTTCAATTTTCACTTTCATGCATTGCAGAAGGAAATGGCAACCCACTCCAGTGTTCTTGCCTGGAGAATCCCAGGGACGGGGGAGCCGGGTGGGCTGCCGTCTATGGGGTTGTACAGAGTCGGACACAACTGAAATGACTTAGCAGCAGCAGCAGCAGCAAGAAAACTGGAGTTGGTTGCCATTCCCTTCTCCAGGGGATCCTCCCAACCAAGGAATTGAACCTGGGTCTCCTGTCTCCTGCCAGGCTGGTTTTTTACAATCTAAGCCACCAGAGAAACCCTAACTAGCCCCAAAATTTTTGCTAAAATAGTATTATCATTTTGGCAGTTTGGATACAGGAATAATGAGAATTAAAATAAAAATATTCAAATGTTCACTATTGCTGTAACAGTTACCTTTCCTGTTTATCATAGCTTAAACCCTTTGCTCCTGTGTATCTATCCATTTCTTTCCTTCCTATGTCACAAAAAGACACATAGCATGTCATGAAGATGCAGTTCTGTTTGATCATAAGGAACAATTGATAATATAAATTATTGTACCTAAGTGACAACAACTTTTATGGTTTATGAGAACCACAAGAACACAGTTTTTGAAAGGAACATGATTATAGTATTGGCATTTTAAATTTCTATAACCTGCTATTAAGTTCTGTCTCAGTGGTGTATAAAATGATAATATTTGCATTTATACTAATCACTGTCCTACAGTTGACCTATATGCAACCTTCCTTTATATTCACTTAAAATCATCCTGAGTGAATAAATAATGTTCTGGTCAGTCTTCTTCAACTTTGTAAAAATATTTTTGCCTGCTTCAAAGCATTCCTCTCCTCTATTCCAATCCCAAAGAAATACAATGACAAAGAATTCTCAAATGACTGCACAATTGCACTCATCTTACACGTTAGTAAAGTAATGTTCAAAATTCTCCAAGCCAGGCTTCAGCAATATGTTAACCATGAACTTCCAGATGTTCAAACTGGTTTTAGAAAAGGCAGAGGAGCCATATAAAATTACCAACATCCACTGGATTATCGGAAAAGCAAGAGAATTCCCAAAAAACATCTATTTCTGCTTTATTGACTATGTCAAGGCCTTTGATTGTGTGGATCACAATAAACTGTGGAAAATTCTGAAAGAGATGGGCATACTAGACCACCTGACCTGCCTCTTGAGAAACCTGTATGCAAGTCAGGAAGCAACAGTTAGAACTGGACATGGAACAACAGACTTTTTCCAAATAGTAAAAGAAGTATGTCAAGACTGTTTATTGTCACCTGCTTACTTAACATATATGCAGAGTACATCATGAGAAACGCTGGGCTGGACGAAGCACAAGCTGGAATCAAGAATGCCAGGAGAAGTATCAATCACCTCAGATATGCAGATGATACCACCCTTATGGCAGAAAGTGATGGAGAACTAAAGAGTCTCTTGATGAAAGTTAAAGAGGAGAGTGAAAAAGTTGGCTTAAAGCTCAACATTCAGAAAACTAACATCATGGCATATGATCCCATCATTTCATGGCAAATAGATGGGGGAAACAGTGTCAGACTTTATGTTTTTGTGCTCTAAATTCACTGCAGATGGTGATTGTAACCATGAAATTAAGACACTTATTCCTTGGAAGGAAAGTTATGACCAAACTAGACAGCATATTAAAAAGCAGACACATTACTTTGCCAACAAAAGTCTGTCTAGTCAAGGCTGCAGTTTTTCCAGTAGTCATGTATGGATGTGAGAGTTGGACTATAAAGAAAGCTGAGCACCAAAGAATTGATACTTTTGAACTGTGGTGCTGGAGAAACTCTTGAGAATCTCTTGGACTGCACGGAGATCCAATTCATCCTAAAGGAGGTCAGTCCTGGGTGTTCATTGGAATGACTGATGTTGAAGCTGAAACTCCAATACTTTGGCCACCTGATGCAAAGAGCTGACTCATTTGAAAAGACCCTGATACTGGGAAAGACTGAGGTCAGGAGGAGAAGGGGACGACAGAGGATGAGATGGGTGGATGGCACCATCGACTCAATGGACATGAGTTTGGCTAAACTCTGGGATTTGGTGATGGACAGGCAGGCCTGGCGTGCTGTGATTCATGGGGTCACAAAGAGTTGGACACGACTGAGTGACTGAAATGAACTGAACTGTTGGTAAAATGTATGGCTTGGGAGAGACAAAATGGGAGGAAAATAATGGTCTGATTTTATACTCTTCTATTTCTTCCTCAGCATTTGCCTACAGGATGGGGATATGGAATTCAGATAGAGGAGACAAGACTCCAATTTGTTAAATTGCATACCAGTGATGGGACAAGATCCTTGCTTGGCTTTGGCTTGGTCCTGTTTCATTCTAGTGGTTTATCAATGTAGAAAGGAGTGGGTATGTGTTTGGGCTACTCCTCAACTTCTCACAATCATCCTATCTTTTAATAAGGTCTCTCTCATACAGAGTGGCTTTGTCTCCCAGTGATCCTATGTCTCCACTTCTCTTTCCTGTTGAGGCATGACCTTACTTGAACTAGTGGCCACTTGAACAGCTCTATTTTCTTCTTCCTTTTATGATCTGCTAGCCCATTAGAGATTTTTCTTTTCTATTTGGACTCCACATTGTTAATCCCTTTCCATCCTACTGCTCATGTGTCACTCCAATATTCATGGCTCTGAAGACTTAGAAATTCAATCAGGTAGTCTCTCCTTTTATAGGCATTATGCAACACAAGTTATTCTCTTGGAGACTTTCCATTTGTCCCTTTTCTCACATTCCTCAACTTATTTTAGGCAAAGACAATAACTCTTACTATAAACACTTCATTTTCTTTAAAATATATGGTTTTCTACTTCTGTTGTCTTTTTCCACTCATTTTTCTTATAAAGTCAGAAGTAGAAGCAGTTGAGATGGTGTCTGATATTTGTAGAGATGGTTCCAACATCTCACAGGAAGTCTTGGGAGGACATTTCCAGTAACATCTGTTATCTCTGTTTAAAATTAGTGTGCATTTAACATGGTAATAAGTAAAGTCCACTTAGCCTGGTAAATTTATGTGCAGGTATTATTTTTTAATTTTGTATGGATCCATATAAAATTATGGCTATTTGCTTTGTCTCTAAAAACAACTAAAACTTTTAAAATGAAGATTAATTAAAACAACTAAATTTACTAATATTTGAACTAACTTGGACACAATTTCTATAAAACATGAGAAACATAAAACTTAGAGTATATAAGTTGGAAGTATATTTAAGGTTTGACATCATTTGACGAGAAATTTTTAAGATAATTTGACAAGAAAAAGTTCAATGTCCTGAAGTCTTCCTGTTTGTGTGAGGTTGGCATCTATCAGGCAATAAAGTAATCAGTAGATTTCAAATAATGCACAAATAATGCAGTCTCACTGTCACTGCAAAGCTTTGTTGGTTACCGTATCATTTTGCAATTAGGAAAAATGGGATTTTGGCATGAAATAAAGCTCAGTGAGAACAAAGAGCATTCAAATTTCAGTTAATATTGTGAAAATTTGCCCTACATTTAATTAATGCAGACAAATAATCACCAACAGCAATTATAAAGCACTGATGGAAAAGTAAAGGGGATTTGGCATTAGATATGTTTTATCCTGATTCTGTCAATTACTAATTGGCCTTTAAAGAATTAAAGCCATTCCATGGCCCATTCACCTAGCTATGAGACAATGATATCTGCTTGGCAAAAAGATTGTGGGAACTACAGATAAAATAAGTAAGGAACATGGTACAGAATATCACTTTCTAGCAACTACTAGTACTGTTATCTTTAGAAATTTAGACAGAAAACAGAGAAGAGACATGTTCAGAGGAAAACATGGAGGGCTCCTCTTGTGAGCAACTAGCATTGAAGGTCTAGGCAAAGAAGTTACCACAGAAGGACACTTTGGAGTTTTGATCCAGCTTCACTTAGTTTAATTTTTCTGATCTAGTTTAACTAAGGTGTACTACTGTTACTAACTAGGACTCTATTGGAAGGAGTAGAGAACAGAATCAAGGACAAAATCCCATTCCCCGTGCCCTCCATCTGCATCTTATTTATAGAGAAATTTTAGCCTTCTAGGCCTTCCCTGGGGGTCGAAAATAAATTTACTCAGAGAAGTGAGAAAAAATGCAGCAACAAAGGAAAACTGTTAAGCAAGACAAAATAATAGTTTAGCCATTAAACAAAATCAAGGATCTTTAGTTCCATCTCAAGGGCTGTAGATAATATTCTGAGACATATTCTTTGAGCTGTTTTGAAGATACTGAAACTACTTACCCCTAAAATAGAAGAATTTAACTCTATGCTACTTGTAGGTATGTAGATTTCAGACTGGTTGAAACCAGAAAGTTGATGATGTTGACTCCCAATTACCTCACCATCAATCAATCAGAAAAATGCCCATAAGGTGACAACAAGCCCTAACCCCATCATTAAAAACATTTCCCTGAAGCCATAGGGAGTTCAGGTGTCTTTAGCATTAGCTCCTTGCTTGGCACCCTACAATATATAGTGTACTTTCTTTCACCACAATCTGATGTCAGTAGGTTGGTTTTATTGTGTGAAAGTGAGTAAACCCAAGTTTGGTTTGGTAACACTATTATTAATGAAAATTATCATTCTACCCTGAAAATGAGATCATGTTGTCATTAATTCCCAAAGTATATTTCTACTATCAAGTTACCAGCAGGATTTCTATTTTTCAGACTACTATTCTTTAATAGTTTTTTAACCACATTTTTGAGGCAGCTTGAATGACAGAGACCTATAAATGGTAGTGTCTAATACATCATCGAAGAACACAGCTGTTGGTTTCTTTTGCAAGTTACTTTGAATTGTGGTTCTTTCCCAGACAAAGGTTAAATTTAGAGCATCTCCTTGAATGAAATTGAGGGAGAATACTGATGCTATTCAAGAATTTTATCAACTACTAGTCTCTCACACTTTTGGTGGGTTTAAATGAAACAAATGTATCATAGAGTGAAATTATTTGGACAGATGTCAGAGTAAACCTAAAGAAAAAAAGCAGCCCACTGTGAAGGACTTCTTACTTACCAAAGGAGTGCACAGGAGGTTTGCAGACAAATCCTATTACTGGGTAATGGGATTTATCCGCATGTCCAGACACCAGTTTGAAAATGTGATTCTGCTCAAGACATAAGCAGAAGAGTTCTTAAATGGGACAAAATTCTGTCTTCAGGAAAGATGGAATATATTTCACTAGAGTCAATCTGATTCCTGCTTTAATAAATTGCTTGAAGCAAAAAGAAAGTCTTTGCTGACACAGGAAATGCTGAAGCTTTCTGAGCTTAGTCTTTTGAAGTAAGGTCTATGGTTGGCAGTAGACAAGAGAACAACAGTAGGGAAGAGTGGACTCAGAAACATTAGGGATTTCTGGCTAAGTGGCATCACTTATTCTTCCCAAGTAAGGCCTAGGATATTTATAATAGAAGATATTAAAGTACTGCATATTTTGTACTACATAGATAGTGCAATATTTATAAGATACAACATCAAAATCTACTCATTTCCCCCAAATAAAGCCACATGACTGGCAACCTATTTTTCTCATTGCTCATATATTTACAATGATTATTTATCTTAAAAAAAAGTACATTATGTAGAATTATGCTATCTTAAAATAGGGATTGGAAAATTTTTTCTTTGAAAAACCAGATAGTAAATATCTTAAGCTTTGTTGTCCAAAAGGTCTCTGTCACTACTACTCCACTCTGCTAGTGTAGCACAAAAGTAGCCACAAACAAGTCAGGAATGAATGGCCATGGCTGGATTTGGCCAGAAGATTGTAGTTTGCTGATCCCTGATGCTACTCATTCAGCATCTTTATCAATACTTTTCTAACATATATTGCAGTTCCTGGCATGCAATATGGATTAATATAAATAATTCATTAAAAAGAAATGAATTTATGTTTCTGGCAGTTTATCCTCTCTGCAGAGTAATCTTTTATACATTACTTCTCCTTTCATGATTCCAGTTAATTAGTTCTGAGACCACCTGAACTATACAAAAAATTTCCTCAAAATATGTAATAGACACATCATTTCTGTGTTATCATTGCCTCCATCCCCAAAATATAACATGAATCTAATCATGAGAGAAAATTAGAATTATTCAAATTGTGGGATCTTCTACAAAAATGTTAAAGTGAAGAAAGACAAAGAAAATCTGAAACAATGTTCCTAATACTCTGGCCACCCGATGCAAAGAACTAACTCATTGGAAACTACCCTAATGATGGGAAAGATTGAGGGCAAGAGGAGACAGAGGATGAGATGATTGGATGGCATCATTAGCTCAATGGACATGAGCATGAGCAAACTCAGGGTGATAGTGAAGGATAGAGAAGCCTGGTGTGTTGCAGTTCACTGGGTTGCAAAGAGTCAGACATGACTGAACAGCAAGAGCAACATGAAAAACAAATCTGATGAGTAGTCCTGGAACAGACCCTGAGTCAGAAAAAAAAAGAGCTAAATATTAAAAAATGGAATATACATTGTGGCTTACATAAGAGCAATGTTAAAGTTCATTAATGGCGTTTTGAAAAAGAATGACCTTGTTCTTATATAATACACTATGAATTATTTAATGATGGAGTTTGGGATAATGATGTCTCCATTTCACTCTCAGTGCTTCAGATAAAGCAATATACATATATGTTAATTGACAAAGAGAATAATAAAGCAAATGGGGGCAAATAAAGCTAAAGGATAACAGCAAAGTTCCTTTTAAAAAGTATTTAATACTACTATTGCCTACCTCTTTGTGCTCTCCAGATTTTGATACACTGAAATAAGAAACATCAAGATATTTTCAGATGATTTTTTAAGTCTACCTAATATTTTTGTTTTGAGCAGATGAATGGATACAATAATAGATACTTGCTTAAAGCTCAACATTCAGAAAACAAAGATCATGGCATCTGGTCCCATCACTTCATGGCAAATAGATGGGGAAACAGTGTCAGATTTTATTTTTGGGGGCTCCAAAATCACTGCAGATGGTGACTGCAGCCATGAAATTAAAAGACGCTTACTCCTTGGAAGGAAAGTTATAACCAACCTAGATAGCATATTCAAAAGCAGAGATATTATTTTGCCAACAAAGGTCCGTCTAGTCAAGGCTATGGTTTTTCCAGTAGTCATGTGTGGATGTGAGAGTTGGACTGTGAAAAAGGCTGAGCACCGAAGAATTGATGCTTTTGAACTGTGGTGTTGGAGAAGACTCTTGAGAGTTCCTTGGACTGCAAGGAGATCCACCCAGTCTATTCTGAAGGAGATCAACCCTGGGATTTCTTTGGAAGGAATGATGCTAAAGCTAAAACTCCAGTACTTTGGCCACCTCATGCAAACAGTTGACTCACTGGAAAAGACTCTAATGCTCAGAGGGATTGAGGGCAGGAGGAGAAGGGGACAACAGAGGATGAGATGGCTGGATGGCATCACCGACTTGATGGACGTTGAGTCTGTGTGAACTCCGGGAGATGGTGATAGACAGGGAAGCCTGGCGTGCTGCAGCTCATGGGGTTGCAAAGAGTCTGACACAACTGAGCAACCGAACTGACTGAATGCAATTAAACTTTTGGAGAGCCCTCAAAAAAAGTCTGTAAGTTTTTCCTCTAGGAAAATCATTATTAAGGAAATTCTAATAACTAAAACTATCGTGATTTTAAAAATCCAACCAAGGAAATTCTAAATAATTCTCAAAGGACTCAATCAGCAGGAAATACTTAAAATACTTCCTTCAGCTCTTATAAATTAGAATATGTTTTGGCTTTAAACCAGATTAACAAAAACAAGAACACAGTGTTTGAGCTGACAAAATAATGTGTTGAGTAAGAGCACAACAAAATAATTTGATGCTTTTGGAATACAAGTTTCCAACATGAGACTGAAAGGAAGGAGTTTTCTGACAGATGAAGGCTGAAAGAATAAGGCAATGAGAAATTAGATATTTCTGAGAGTCCAGGTAGAAGCTGGTTAGAAAGGCAAATACTTTTTTGTTGTGTTAGAAGAATATCCCTTCTCTGGGCAATTTTAGAAGTATTTTGTGTTCATCCTACATGACTTTGCCTTTTGAAGGGTTACTTTGCCTATTTTCTGTTTAGCATCTTTAACTATTATAAACATCTAAAGCTGTGTAACCTCTAAAGCTCTACATGATGATTGACAGTAAGCTCTTCCAACTTAGATTACTGAATATATATGGAAAACTTTGAATTATTTTAAACTATTTTTAAAAATAACACTTTATTGAAAGATATTTGAGATTTTAAAAGTTACAGATATTTAACTTTATAAATTAGACGACAAGTGTACCCCTGTGAAATCATCACCACAATCAAGGCCATTAATTATCCCTCACTTCTACAAGATTCCTATAAGATACTTCATTCCTCCTTTACTTATTAGTTTATTTTTATATCATTTGTGTGCGTGTGGTAAGAGCATTTAACATAAACTCTACCTGGTTAGTAAATTTGTAGGTATGTAATACCGTACTGTTAGATATAGACCTATGTTGTACAGTACATCTCCAGAACTTGTTCATCCTGCCTTGTTGAACTAACTTCTATTTGTAAGTTTAAACCTAAGTCCAGACCAATTACAGAAATCATGGGTACCAAGTCTAACTATTTATAAAACAGGGAAACAGAAAGACCTTCACAGAACATTACCAGGTTTAAATGAAAAATATCCATGTTAAAAGAAGCTAACTTGTAAAAACATACTCATTATTACTGTTTCTACGTTTTGAATCATGGAATGACCTGAGACTCACAGGTCATTATATAATGTCATTTCAGCAAACCTGAAAATAGATCAGTTTCTCTAGTTACATTTTTTAAGAGCCAGTCTATTCTATTGCTGTGCACATAGCTGAAAGCAGGAAATGCCAAAGTTATAAGATTAGCTTTACAGATAAAGCAATTCCAGAGTGACTAGTAAAACAATTTCTTGAAAATTAAAGTATCCTCAGATTGTGATTTCTCCAGAAATTGCATTGATATATTTACTGGTTTGTAGCAATATCAACTATTTTGATCTGAAATTGGCCAACTGACCTCTATAAATTGCCATTTATCTTACTCCAGACCTTGCAACATTTCTTCCTCTACAAACTCTTTTCAAATTATAGATATTGTTATCACAGTGGAAGGTCATTTTAAATCTGTTTGTTGGTTCAAATAATGCTTAAAATCAATAGTATTTCCTGTGTATCTCTACACTCTGCTTGATTCAGCGGGCAAAGTGGTTGCATTCTACAGAATATAGAATTTTTGCTGCTGAAAGTCACCTTTATCAAAAGAAGTAGCATTAGGACCTTATTTATTTTTGTTTTGAGGCTCTACTTTGATTTATATCATCCCAATACCTGTTTCTGACTGATGTTTCTTGAATATTAAAACTATTAATATAATTATGGAACATAATTTGGTATAAAGAATTTTTTATAGATCATTTTGAATCCTTCTTGTAGCATTTTTTCGCAAAGGCAGGTAGTCACTAGAAATCAGAAAGTTAACTATTTATTATCAATTGCAAGTATATTTTTATACACAGAACACACACACATGCACACTCCTACATCTAACTGTAGGGAGTCATATTTTCAAAGATTCGTGTTCTTTATTCCAGTTCCAAAGGCATTTTGATCCCAGCTGTTGAAACATGCCATTTACAGCACTTGGACTCCAACCCGTGATTTGTCATTTTCATCAGTAACAGCAAGTATGGAATTACAGTGGTTGTTTCTCCTTAATAAATTGCATAAAATTATTTTTTTATTATATATTCTTTGCTCCAGGATCAGAAATGCACATAGATATGACATTTTCATTATACATGAGAAATGTATAATGTGTATAAATTTTAGATACACAAAATGTATACAATTGTTTCTATACATTTGTACTGAGGAATCAGAGAGAGAGAGATGTATGTATATAAAATACCTGTTTTTGATTATTTAATTATAACTACTTTTTATCTCAAAAATTATGATAATGAAACTATTTATCATCTGATTTTATAATTAGCTTCAAAGTACAATATTTCATTTTTATAACAAACATAAACACTTATACAGCCTTATTTTTCCAAATAAAATTTTTGAGATATTATCTAGTATTAATAATAGAATAATTCATCTTTTTATGTACAATTTTGTGGCTTTTCTGTTTCAGTCACCAACTTTTGTAGCTTTTTCAACAGCTTTTTCCAAGTCAATAAATAAGTTTCTCCAGTATCACTGGTAGTTTTCAGTTTAATGGGTATGTCATAGGCTTGGTCAGATCCCTGCCACCAGTTTTGTTTGATTTTTTGCTTTCATTTTTCTCTTGACCACAAGGAGTCTTATTTTTTCTATTATACTAATGTAGAGTGAAAACATGAGAAGAAAGAGCATACTTGCAGGCCTGAAGCTAGTTTGCAAAGATTTGATTTGCAATATACACCTGGGCACTGCACTGTTGCCCAGTAATAATTAGTAATATAATACCACAATATATAAAGTACATCTTCAGAAGTGTAAGACTCTACTTTTAAAATTATGTATATATTCTTCTACATTGTGCCAATAGTGTTAGCAAACTGACCTTGGGTTTGATTGCCCAACATGCAGCAAAAGTAATCTGCTGATACGGGCTTGTGGTAAAGGAAAGTACAGGGCTTATTGCAGGTACCATTCAAGGAGTATGGGCAGCTCAAAAGTGATGCTCAAAAGACGCACACTCCCAGATGGCTTTCAGTGAAGGGTTCTTAAAAAATTATGTGAAGGACAGAGTCACAGGGTGTGTGATTGGTTAGTACACAATTCTCAGCCTGTTTGATGGTGAAGTAACAGGGCGATCTTTTGAGAATCTCAATAATCAACCTTCTGGTTCCAATTGGTCTAGGGTCTACATGCTTGCCATTGGAGTCAGTAGTTTCCATCTGGTGAGAGTCTGGCTTCCATAAACACCAACTTATATATGTGTGTCAGACATTGTTATCTATGTCCTTCAGGTAGGAAATAAAGGTCCTGTGACTGATAGATATGGCTGATCTATTATATAAAATGTTACCTATTCTTCTGCCAGACTGCTATTCTTTGTCTTTATATGTTGTCACTCATCTGATTATTAACACTTGAGCCAGACTTTTTGAAACTCAGGGAAGGTTCAGGAACCTAAAGATTTCGTTAAGCAAGAGATGAGAGACAAAAAGTGGTCTGTTACTGAGAAAACCCCATTAGGGAATTACTTGGTTGCAATCTCTCCTTCTCTTTGTTACTTTTAATCCTGAGAGTAACAGGGGCAGGACAAGAAAATGAGTAAAGTATTGGATAGAGAGGTTAATCACAAAATCAGCAGGAGAAATCAATTTCATTAGTGTTGGTAATGAGATGATTTATATATCAATATCTATATCTATATTTTTAAGAAGAGAAAAGCATTTAAGTCTCTCTCCCCTTGCTAACCAGGTACCTGGGCTGAACCAAGACTATGTCTGTGCAGGTGTGCCTTTGGGGGCAGGCTGAGATTTCTAAATCCATTCAGTTCAGTTCAGTTCAGTCGCTCAGTCATGTCTGACTCTTTGCAACCCCATGAATTGCAGCACGCCAGGCCTCCCTGTCCATCACCAACTCTCAGAGTTCACTCAGACTCACATCCATCGAGTCAGTGATGCCATTCAGCCATCTCATCCTCTGTTGTCCCCTTCTCCTCCTGCCCCCGATTCCTCCCAGCATCAGAGTCTTTTCCAATGAGTCAACTCTGCGTGAGGTGGACAAAGTACTGGAGTTTCAGCTTTTCTTTACTCATCTAATTTCTGGGGAACTGATATAGATAATCAAAGTCAAAGACCTTGAGGTTAAGGTTATTATTTCAGGACAAAATTCTATAAAATCAGAATCCTGTTTAGCTTTGTGTCACTTATATTGGTCACCTTGAAATACAGTCATCTCAATAAAATAAGTAAAATATTTAAAATATTCTTTTTAAACTCAAAAATGAGACAGAAGGCCCACTATCATCACTTCTATTCAACATTGCATGTAAGATCTTAGCCAATTTAATAATATGAGAGAAATAAATTAGAGGCATAATGATGGGGATGTAAATATTTGTCATATATTCAATAATGGTATTTTTTTAACTTGCTCTTTCTTATGAAATAATTGCATCACAATGAACATATGTTTGGCTTATAAAGAAAGGTTATTCCTTTTCAAGGATTTATCTTTAATATAGGCAAAGTTGAATATATTTCAAAACAAAGTATGCTAAAAAGTGTTAATGGACTATAAATCAAGTGCAAGTGATTGTTTTCTATGTCTAAATTTAACTTTTCAAATTCACTTATCATTTGATGTCATGCATAGGAAATTGCCTGGTGGCTCAGACAATAAAACGTCTGCCTACAATGAGGGAGACTGAGTTTGATCCCTGGGTCAGGCAGATCTCCTGGAGAAGGAAATGGCAACCCACTCCATTACTCTTGCCTGGAAAATTCCATGGACGGAGGAGCCTGGTAGACTCCAGTCCATGGGGTAGCAAAGAGTCAGACAGGACTGAGCGACTTCAATGTCAATGTCAATAGGAAGTTGTGTTTAACTGATTATCTGAATCTTTTAAAACATCTCTGTTTCTTTATATTGCTATTTGTGACCCCATGGACTGCAGCCCACCAGGCTCCTCTGTCCATGGGATTTTCCAGGTAAGAGTACTGGAGTGGGTTGCCATTTCCTTCTCCAGGGGATCTTCCCAACCCAGGGATCGAACCTGGCTCTCCCACATTGTAGGCAGACGCTTTTACCCTGTGAGCCACCAGGGAAGTCCTATTGGGTACATTAACTGAAATTAAATATATAAATGGGAAACTAAACTTGCTTAATTTTAAAATATGGCAAAAAATAAATCTGAAAAAAACAACAGTTTCTGTTGATCATTTAAGCTTCTAACAGTATGATGCATATTTAGGATTAGCATAATAATATCAGCTAAGGGCAATGTAACAGAAGAGTTTTCCTTTTCAAGTCTTTTATTTAAATTTAAATCAGATCACCATTGAGGTATCTCTTAGTATTACCAGTAAACTGATTTTGGACACAGAACTCAAAATGAGAATGGAGTCCTTTTTCTTTGCTAGCAGTCTCACAATGATGTGCCAGATTGAAATAATGACAGTTACAAACATTACACAACAATAAGTAGTACAGATGTTATTAACTGTTATTTTCTATTAGGATTTAAGGTTATTTAATTGCTTAAACATATATATTGAATTTAAATCAAAAGTATCCTGCAGTAGCAAGCTTTAGGGTAATTGCAGTCAGGGACATAAGTGTGTCTGTCCATAAGGAGTTCTCAGTCCAGTAAATGAAGTACCATTTATCTTCCCACATGGAAATTCTACATGATCTGTTAAAACAGTCACAACTTGACTTTTTAGTTGTGTGAATATAATTAGAAGAAAACAGCACTTGGTTCCATTCAGTTCAGTTCAGTGCAGTCACTCATTGATGTCGAACTCTCAGCAACCCCATCGACTGTGGCATACCAGGCCTCCCTGTCCATCACCAGCTCCCAGAATTTACACAAACTCATGTCCATTAAGTCGATGATGCCGTCCAACCATCTCATCCTCTGTCGTCCCCTTCTCCTCCTGCCGTCATCTTTCCCAGCATCAGGGTCTTTTACAATGAGTCAGTTCTTCGCATCAGGTGCCCAAAGTATTGGAGTTTTAGCTTCAGCCTCAGTCCTTCCAGTGAATATTCGGGACTGATTTCCTTTAGGATGGACTGGTTGGATCTCCTTGCAGTCCAAGGGACTTTCAAGAGTCTTCTCCAATACCACAGCTCAAAAGCATCAGTTCTTCAGCATTCCGCTTTTATAGTCCAACTCTCACATCCATACATGACTACTGGAAAACCATAGGTTTGAGTAAACAGATCTTTGTTGGCAAAGTAATATTTCTGCTTTTTAATATGCTGTCTAATTTGGTCATAGCTTTTCTACCGAAGAGCAAGTGTCTTTTAATTTTACAGCTGCAGTCAACATCTGTAGTGATTTTGGAGCCCAAAACTTAAAGGCTGTCACTGTTTCCATTGCTTCCCCATTTATTTGGCATGAAGTAATGGGACCAAATGCCATGGCTTTGCTTTTCTGAATGTTGAGTTTTAAGCCAACTTTTTCACTCTCCTTTTCACTTTCATCAAGAGGCTTTTTAGTTTTTCTTTGCTTTCTGATATAAGGGTGGTATTATCTGTATATCCAAGGTTATTGATATTTCTCCTGGCAATCTTGATTTCAGCTTGTGTTTCTTCCAGCCCAGCATTTTTCATGATGTGCTCTGCATATCAGTTAAATAAGCAGGGTGACAATATACTACCTTGACATACTCCTTTTCCTATTTGGAACCAGTTTGTTGTTCCATGTCCAGTTCTAACTGTTGCTTCTTGACCTGCATACAGATTTCAGAGGAGGAAAGTCAGGTGGTCTGGTATTCCCATCTCTTTCAGAATTTTCCAGAGTTTGTTGTTGTCCACACAGTCAAAGGCTTTGGCATAATCAATAAAGCAGAAGTAGATATTTTTCTGGAATTCTCTTGCTTTTTCATTGATCCAGTGGATGTTGGCAATTTGATCTCTGGTTCCTCTGCCTTTTCTAAATCCAGTTTAAACATCTGAAAGTTCACGGTTCATGTACTTTTAAAGCCTGGCTTGGAGAATTTTGAGCATTACTTTAGTAGCATGTGAGACGAATGCAGTTGTGTGGTAGTTGGAACATTCTTTGGCATTAACTTTCTTTGGGATTGGAATAAAAACATACATTTTTTAGTCCAGTGGCCATGGCTGAGGTTTCCAAATTTATTGGTATATTGAGTGCAGCACTTTCACAGCATCATCTTCAGGATTTGAAATAGCTCAACTGGAATTCCATACCTCCCCTAGCTTTGTTTGTAGTGATGCTTCCAAAGGACCGCTTGGCTTCTCATTCCAGGATGTCTGGCTCTAGGTGAGTGATCACACCATCATGATTATCTGGCTCTTGAAGATCTTTTTTGTATATTTCGTCTGTGTATTCTTGACACCTCTTCTTAGTATCTTCTGTTTCTGTTAGGTCCATACCATTTCTGTCCTTTATTGTCCCCATATTTGCATGAAACTTTTCCTTGTTATCTCTAATTTCCTTGAAGAGATCTCTAGACTTTCCCATCCTATTGTTTTCCTCTATTTCTTTGCATTGATAGCTGAGGAGGCTTTCTTATCTCTCCTTGCTATTCTTTTGGAACTCTGCATTCAAATGGGTATCTTTCCTTTTCCTCTTTGGTTTTTACTTCTCTTCTTTTCACAGCTGTTTGTAAGGCCTACTCAGACAACCATTTTGCCTTTTTGCATTTCTTTTTCTGGGGGAAAGAATGTCACGAACCTCCATCCATAGTAGTTCAGGCACTCTATCAGATCTCCTCGCTTGACTCTATTTGTCACTTCCACAGTATAATTATAAGGGATTTGATTTAGGTCATACCTGAATGGTCTAGTGGTTTTCCCTACTTTCTTCAATTTAAGTCAGAGTTTGGCAATAGCAATTTTATGGTCTGTGCCATAGTCAGCTCCTGGTCTTGTTTTTGCTGACTATATAGAACTTCTCCATCTTTGGCTGCAGAGAATATAATCAATCTGATTTTGGTATTGACCATCTGGTGATGTCCTCGTGTAGAGTCTTCTCTTGCATTGTTGGAAGAGGATGCTTGCTTTGACCAGTATGTTCTCTTGGCAAAACTCTATTAGCCTTTTCCCTGCTTCATTCCGTACTCCAAGGCCAAATTTGATTACTTGAGCACTTTATTACTATTTATCTAATAATGCATTAAATAAGAAACATCTAAAACTGTTTTAATGCATCTATATATGCATTAAAAAACTAGTTAAGACTGATGAGCTAAGAATAATAGAATTCACTGAAGAGAAGGAAAGAGAAAATATGGGTTATGTGTCTTTTCTGCAGAGTAATGGTATTTGGATAGAGGGAGGTCAAGCTATAGCGGAAACAAACCAGACCATCGAGGAAAGAAGACTGAATACACACCAAATCAAACAAAAACTTTGCCTATTGAATACTTTCCAGAGAATTGGCCTTGAGAACATGTCCTAGCATCTTCCCAAGAATATGGACTATTTACCATTTATTTTTATTTAATTCTACATGTTACCTTAAGTAATGTTCTTTGTAATTGGCTCCATTTTTCTGAAATATGGAGATATTAATTTCTTCATTCAATGAACATTTACTAATTATGACAAGCAGATTTTCTTTTTAATTTGGAAAAGAAGATATGAAAAGTTTGATTGTTGTTTTCAAGTATCTTAAACTTTTGTGGCTATTACAGAGACATTTATAGACTACTTTACGAAAGGCACAAACAAATTTAAAAAATTATGTTAGCAGGCAGCATCAGATCTGTACTCAAAAAATCATGATTACCTGATTGAAGAGTATAAATACATTACACTTATTTTTCTAAGTTAATCATTAAATCTAAGGATATAGATTATTAGTTTTAATTGTACTTTACCAAGGATTTATGTTTTAAAATTAGCATTATTAGCAACTGTGAAGAACATTAGTGTTGCTGAAATATTATCAAAATTTATGAATAATCGTCATCCATCCTAAAAGAGCATTCAGTTGAGTATGTAAAAGCAATGTTTGTCCTGGCACTTGAAAACCATGCAGAGAGATTACCACTGTGAAATGCTGTTGCTTTGATTGTGGGTTAAACTGCTACCAACTTTGAATGTTTGCACCATTTGTTGTGGGAAAATTCAAGAAACGATTTAGTATAAGAAGCCATACCTAGCTCATTGACATCAGTGACTGGCTGAAGAAGCTCATTCCCTACTCTCCATACCTCACCAGGAACAAATATATGACAACAAAAGTTTTGACAAATGTATAATTTCAGACTTTGGAACTGAATATAAAAGTGTATTTTGACAGTTCAAGTAAATAAAAATAAAATATCTCTAGTAAAAATAAACAAATAAAGTTGTATTTGAAAACTCTATTTCATTTGTGGGAGAAGAAAAATGATTAAATAGTATTATATTTTTTTCATCTACAGCAACTCATATATACATAAATATATGAATATAAACTAAACAGTCATTATAATTATACATAAGGAGTACACATATACATGTATATTATATGATATGCATCATATGCAAACATTATATATAATTTAAACATATAAACATAGAGATGTGGGATATATAACTATGTAATAAAACCTGCTGTTTAGATATGTTAGGGGAGTGTGTATTTCCTCAGTTCTGTCTCACTGCAGCAAAGATTTAAAACAGTACCAGTGTTACAGCTCAGATACAATTCAGTTTTAAGTAAAGGGTAGTATACCCTTGGGGCCTGAGGGCAGGCCAACCCCCAAAGAAGAAGCGCCACTCCTTCTTGGCTTCTTGCTTTTATATGCTTCTCTCCTCCCCCATTTGAGCCTGCCCTATGCATGTTATGCTAGCCAAGAAAGGGACATGTTTGTTTCACCTGAAGTTCTCACACTCCAGTCTATGGATTTTCTTTCATTCCATTTTCATGGGCTTTCCCCTTTCTTTGTCTTTTAGCCACCGTCATTTTGGATTCCTTTTTCCTATTCTAACTACCTAACACTTTCCATGAGATAGCTCATTTCATGTTTATAATAGAACTATGAATCATTAAGTCTTTAAGTAAATAAGTATGCTATTCTTATTCTCTTGATAATGAAAATGAGGGACAGATAAATCAATTGCCTGTAAGAACATAGTTTAATAAAGGAAGCATCAAGACTTTTTGCTGTTTGAGATTTTAGCCTATATTATTGCTAAAGTGTTTTCCTTGTTTACCTGCTTTTATATATACATGTACCAATATAAAATATACATATAAGGGGTGATGAAGGTAGGAGATTTGGATTAGAAGAATTTATAATATATAGTTAATCTCTGTATAATACATATATATGCTCAGATGCTCAATCGTACGCAACTCTTGGTGACCCCATGGACTATAGCCTGCCAGGCTCCTCTGTCCATGAGATTCTTCTGGCAAGAATCCTGGTGTGGGGTGCCATTTCCTCCTCCAGGAGATCTTCCCAACCAGGGGACCAAACCTGTGTCTCTTTTGTCTCCTCCATTGCCAGACAGATTCTTTACCACTGGCACCACCTCGGAAGCCCACATTGTACATGGAGGGATATAATACCCATGTTATCAATAATTAAGTGATGAGAATTGTAACTGAGGATTATAAATCACTTTATAAATGTATACATAAGTCATCAAAAACTCTTCCTTTCTATAAATACACTGAGATAGTGATTCAATCATTTTCCTCCTTAACTCTGTTTAGTTAATGAGAGTCAGCTACTCCTTCATTGTTGAACCATGTTCTTTTCTTGCCATTAACTGTACTTTAGGGTTGCTCCTTCTCTAATTCCTTCAGTTTCTCTGCCTTTCATTCAGACCTTGAACTTCTGCTCTTTTTCTATACTTACTGATTTTGAATGCTTATCACTTCCCTTCCATCTCCTCTCTGTCAATATGATCTTTACAACCTTTAGATTCACCTGTCTAGATAACAGCTACATTTATTTGTCATCACTAACAAGTCAAAATACCTAAAAGAAAAAATTTTGTGCCTCATGATGGAACTCTCTTCTTAGGCAATAGCTTTATTTTTATCATTAGTACTGTAATCTTTGTCTCCAAATTTCTAAATTTTGGAGTTAAGTTTTCTTTTTTCCATCCTCCATAACATTATACCATTCCTCTTCATTTTCTCAGTATTTTTCTTATGTCACACTATAAACTCATGACCTTCTACCTTGTCTTCTTGGCTTCCAATAATTTTGTTTCTTATAACTTATTGCTGATCTTGCACTTTCTTGATGAATTGATATACCCCAAAGCTTTTCACATAATATGGATTCCTTTAATAGGAAATTTACTATGGGGCCCTATTATTCTTCATCGGGGGAAAAAATTGATTTTCCACATAATACTGAAGGCAATTCATAGTGCCAGTTTTTTTTTCTTTTTTTTTCATAGTGCCACTTTAATTTTATTAACTCTCTCAGATTGAGCCCTCTTTTTGAGACAAGCCACCTTCAAAATTGTGCTAATCCTCACTTTGTTACTTCACTTATCAGAAACATTTCCACGTCTAATTCAAACTGTATTCTATAATTTCTTCAACATACAAGAAAGACTCACTTTGATTTATGTTGATCCATGACCACCTCTCCTTGCTTTCAGTTCCTTCAACATTTGTAAATAAAGTTGCTTAACTTTATACATCTTCAGCATATAGCTTTGGAATTAAACTTCAAATGTTCCTTGTGCCATAAAGGACTTAAATATATAGATAGATAGATAGATAGATAGATAGATAGATAGATAGATAGATAGATTCTAGTTTTCTTTAGGACAATAACTGTTCTTTCTGTGTCTTGGGAAGTGATTTTTTTCAGAATTTATAAGAGATACAGGTTACAAAATGTATTTTAAAACTTCACTATAGTTATTGCTGATAAGAACATTCCATTTACACTTTGATTCTGTGAAGATCATTTCCCCTTAAAACATTCATTTGTATTCCTCAGCTTTTTTGTTTGATTTCTTTTTAATTATTTGCCAATTTTTAACCAGAATAAATGGAAAAGAAGAGAAAAGGCTATAACTCATGTCCAAATCTATTATATATATTTTTGGTATTTCTAATGGAAATAGTCTGAGAACATAAGAGCCTTATTAAAAGAGGAAATCAATAATGTTTGTGAAACTGTACTGAAATAAAATTAGCTATAACAGTTCCTTATAAATGTTCAATGCCAGCTAGATGTTTAATGAAAATGGTTAGATTAAAATAAAAATTAGGATATTTTGTGGATTTCTTTCCTCAAGTTTTTCCTTATAACATTTATGTCTTCTTACAGCAAGCACATGCCCATTCACTTGCCAAGATTGAGAAGATCCTAATAAATAAGCATCTGGTTAGTTGCCATTTACTGATAGGAAAGAAGGAAAGAGAGAGAGTTATTCTCCCCATTTGTCATGCCTAAAAGACTCTGATGCTGGGAGGGATTGGGGGCAGGAGGAAAAGGGGACGGCAGAGAATGAGATGGCTGGATGGCATCACCGACTCGATGGATGTAAGTTTGAGTGAACTCTGGGAGTTAGTGATGGACAGGGAGGCCTGGAGTGCTACAGTTCATGGGGTCATAAGGAGTCAGACACGACTTGAGCGACTGAACTGAACTGAACTTGTTTTTAACCTCCCTTCTCTCTACTCCCTGTTATTCCCTCTTCATTCCCAGGTACTTTAGAAAAAATATATATATATATATCCATTGTTTCCTAGTATACCCCCGACTCCCTTGAGTAGTAGCACTAATAGAAAAGGAATTACATAATCTGACCTAATTATGGTTTTATATATATAGAAAAGTCAGCTATATCAGTTTATATTCTGGTTTTGCTTCTTAAATTCTGCAATTTAACACATGGTGTCCCAGTTTATTCCTCTATCAAATAGGGATGATAATAGGACTTAACACAGAGTGTTTTGGGAGCATTAAATAATATGATCTATGTAAAGCATTGGATAATATGATCCATGTAAAGAATTTGAAATATTGATGGATATATATAAGTATGGCTAAAGTTATGATGCCATTGTTTTATTATTAATTTGCAGGGAGATTGATACACAGGAAGTAATATTGATATCATGTTCCCAACTATTTCTAAATCACTTATGAAAGTTCTTTCAAGTTAAGAAGTTGAGAAAATTTTAAGTGAGTAATTACAATTTCCTTAGTTCTACTAAGAAAGAAGAACAGACCTGCTGCAGTCACTAGGTAAACACATCTCTAAAATCCACTTCTTTATTTCTTTTTTATATTATCTGTAAACCTTATTCCTAATTGCAGATCCTCTCAGCTTCATATAAGAGTATGCAACTAAAGTGATGCACACTCAGCATGAATTTATATACAGATATTCCAGCTGTGTTGATGGTAGCAAACATATGTTGCCTATTCCATCTGGGATGTTCAGGCCCACTTTGCTTTATACCATGGGAGTAATTGGGTTCAGTGGGAAGCATGACTTACTGAGATAGTGTATCTTTCAGGTGAGGATGCAAATAAGATGCAGATAAAAAGAAATCACTGTATCTGATAGCAGAGAAGTTAGAGGAAGGAGAATGCACAGCAATCATAGGTATTTTGACAACAGACAATTAGAAACAAATAAAGGCAAAAGGAAGAGGTAAGGACATGCAAGGCTGACTAAAGAAAACACTTGCATTTCTTCAAAATTAACCCTAGCATCTTTGTCAAGCATTATGATATTGCTGTTCCACTGATTTATTAGAAAATCAGAGTATGCCAATGAGATCAATGAGTTAGCTGTAAACAGGAATTTACACAAGTCAAAAATCAAGAAAGTATATGGAGGAGAGATTTTAACAAGAATATTGTTAAAGCAGAGCTAAGAATAGATAGATGACAGCTGATATCCAATACCTTCCTGAAAAGCACTCAATACTGAAAAGGGGAATCCTTACAAGGACCCAGCAGTGCCATAACTATGCAATACATAACCCATTACTTAGTTAATCAGAGATATCTCTAAGATACTGGATTTCTAAATGCAGATTTAGCACATTAACTCTGAAATTTATTTGGCATGCGCTTCTAAAAGGAGTGACCAGATTTATAATGTAGATAGAAAATTATTTAAATTCTCTGAAGATATGGGTAGTCACTGCACTTGTGCATCATTCCTGGTTGAGCATTAGTTAAGGATATTTATAATGCAAAACATATCACTATTGAATCTGAAAGAAAGTTTCTGCTTTCTCCTAAAGAGGGCTTTTAAAATTTTTCTTCATATTTGATTTGACTGACAGGAAGAAATTATAGTTTTGAAAAGTTTATACATTATTGTTGAAAGTCCATGATATACGCAAGTGTGAATATGCAAATGAAAAAGTTGCTTTGCTTTAGTTTAGATAAAGGTAATAATGGCATCTTGCATTAAATTGAACATATTATCATATGTCTCAATTGTCATAAGCAGTGTATGTACTAAGAATGCTATAAGGCCCATGTTTCTCTTTTATATAGCCTAAAATTTAAGAAGAGTTTTTACATTTTTAAAAAGGTTGGATAAAAATCAAAAGAACTTAGTTTAGGACAAGGAAAAATTATAGAAAGTTCACATTGTGCTCACAAATAAAGTTTTGTTTGAGCACAAAGTGTCCTTTAAGTGTTGGCAACGGCTGCTTTCCCACTACAATGACAGAGTTGATTGGTTTGGACAAAAACCTCATGATCTATCTAGAAAAAGTCTACTAACCTGTATTATAAGGCAAAATTGTTGTGGTTGTTCAGTCATTAAGTCGTGTCTGACTCTTTGGAATCCCATAGACTGCAGCACACCAGGCTCCCCTGTCCTTCACTGTCTCCCAGAGTTTTCTCAAATTTATGTCCATTGAGTCAAATTTATCTAACCTTCTCATCCTCTGTCACCCTCTTCTCCTTTTGCCCTCAATCTTTTCCAGCATCAGGGTCTTTTCTAATGAGTCAGCTCTTCACATCAGGTGGTCAAAGTTTTGGGGTTTCAGCTTTAGCATCAGTCTTTCCAAAGAATATTCAGGATTGATTTTCTTTAGGATTAACTGGTTTGAACTCCTTGCAGTCCAAGGTACTCTCAAAAGTCTTCTCCATGGTCCAACTCTCACATCTGCACATGACTACTGGAAAAACCATAGCTTTGACTATATGCACCTTTGTTGGCAAAATGATGTCTCTGCTTTTTAATATGCTGTCTAGGTTTGTCATAGCTTTCCTTCCATGGAGCAAATGTCTTTTAATTTCATGGCTGCAGTCACCACCCACAGTGATTTTGGAGCCCAAGAAAATAATATCTGTCACTGCATCCATTTTTCCCTGATGAGATCAGGTGCCATGATGTTAGTATTTTTAATGTTGAGCTTTAAGCAAGCTTTTTCCATTCTCCTCTTTCACCTTCATCAAGAGGCTCTTTAGTTCCTCTTCACTTTCTGCCATTAGAGTGGCATCATCTGTATATCTGAGGTTGCTGATATTTCTCCTGGTAATCTTGATTCCAGTTTGTGATTCATCCAGCCCAGCATTTCACATGATAGGAGAGCACATTAACCCTTCTTTAATAAGCTTATTGGTCCAAGATTTGGTTCTGATAAAAATTAAGGGTGAGAAGATTATAGAATAGAGCAGCCCAGTGACTGGAGTGGTAGAAAAGCCACAAACTTCAGTGTGAAGTATCATGTCACCCACCATTCAGGATCTTTTCTTCCTATCTATATTTATATCAAAACAGCCAGAAATGCCTATGGCTCTCTTTGAGTTGTCTCAGGCTATTTTTTATTTTTATTTTTCTCATTTTTAACTTCATGAGCATTAAGAGTTAAAAGGTAAATCTTGTATTTTCTGACAATATTTTTATTTATTTAAGGATAGGAAAATAAGAGTGTGTCAACCCCTCTGATGAACAGAGGTCATCCATCACACTCCTATTACAACGATGGTCCATTAGTGCCAGGGTAAAGATGTAGGGCAAGACTACATCATCCTCTTGGGGCCTTCAGTCACTTACCCTTGACCTATGGATAAGTTGCTTTGAAGAAAAGGTAAAAGTTCATGAAGAAAGGTTATATTTATGTGCTGCAGCTACCCAATTAGTGGGGCACAGTGCTGAGCTTAAGAAACAATTATAAGAATTAAACAGACTTACCTACCCATAAGTCCCTTCTAAAATAGGAATGACAGAGTAATTGATCACAAAAGTCACAAGAAAGTGAAATGTCAAAAGATTATAACATGTTTACCACAGCAACTTTAAGAGAACTCAGGGAATGGGAAATGTGATCATATGAATATGGGGTTGAGATTAATTTAAGGCTGGGTTCATAAGATGTATTTTTTGTTGTTCTTTTGGTTTTCATGATTTTAATACCTGCACATGAGTTGTTTCCTACTTTTCTATGTTGTTCATTCATAAAGTGTGAAATACAAGAAGAAGAAGTAAATTTATTGCCCAGCATGTGCAATGATGATAATGGTGATAATGCTGATAATGGTGTTTATTAGTAAGTGTATCTAGTGGCAATCATTTGGACCTGATATGATTCCTCTTGTAATTTGTTCAATGGCAATTGCTTACACAGATTATTTTCTAAACATCTGAGAGCCTCTTGACTATGACAATACTGTCTGATCTAGCAAGCAGTCACTAACAGTCACTTAAGTTCCTTTGGTGCTATTGAATAAAATACTTCATTCTTTGTTATTTTATCCATTGGTCAGTTACAAGTGTTTAAAGGCTACGTCAGAATTTAGTCTTTAACTTTCCTTGATATGCAGTAGAGGATAAATGATTCTGCACTCAGCTAGCCAGTATTTTACTTGATTTTGTCATATTGACAGCAAAGAGCTTACTCTGAACCAAACATAAAATGAACAGTGTCTTGTTAAATATATCTAAAGTTTAAAAGAAGAGCTCAAAAGAATTCTTTTGGAAGGGCATTGTCTACTGTTATACTATCTATAACATTATATATACCTACCTCTATCCAAAGCTTAATGAGACGTGATAGTATGCTGCTAACTCATTTCAGTTGTGTCTGACTCTGTGTGACCCCATAGATGGCAGCCCACCAGGCTCCTCCATCCCTGGGATTCTGCAGGCAAGAACACTGGAGTGGGTTGCCATTTCCTTCTCCGATGCATGAAAGTGAAAAGTGAAAGTGAAAAGTGAAAGCGAAAAGTGAAAGTGAAAAGTGAAAGTGAAAAGTGAAAGTGAAGTCGCTCAGTTGTGTCCGATTCTTAGCGACCCCATGGACTGCAGCCTACCAGGCTTCTCTGTCCATGGGATTTTCCAGGCAAGAGTACTGGAGAGGGGTGATAGAAAAATGTTAAAAGGTGTTTGCTTATAAATTAAAGTCCCCAAGAAGATGAAAATATCCACCCTATCAAATTAGTAAGTATGCATTCATCATCTTCTTTGTAGTTAATACTTCATCCCATGAATTATAACTTCCTATAATATATTCATAAACAAACATACAACATCAGGATCATAGTAAGCAGTGCTACATGGTATATTTGAAAGTTACTAAAAGAGTAGATCCTAAAAGTGCTTATCACAAGAAAATAAATTATTATATAAGGTGATGGATTTACTAAATTTACTGTGGTAATCATTTCATGATATGGGTAAGTCAAGTCATTATGCCGTACATCTTAAATTTTTTACAGTGCTTTATGCCAATTATATCTTAATAAAATTGAGGGAAGAAAAGCAAACAACTACTCATTATACAAAAATCAGTAAAGAAAATTTCTTACCTAGGCACTCGGAAATTTTATTGAAAATATATAAATATATTTCTTCCTTATATTTTTAACATGATATTTGACATTTATATAACATGTATACAAGGTTATCAAGAATAATGATATACAATATTGTAAAGTAATTAACCTCCAATTAAAATAAATAAATTTATGTTAAAAAAAAAAGGAAGAAGAGCTCACTGCCAAGTCTAACAAGAGCATCACCAGGTAATTGTCTTCTAAATGCATATTCTCTCATATTCCTCCCTACCTTGACCACAAGGCAAAATAGTATCTCAAGTTTTGTATATATTATTCTTGTGATTTTTATAATTCTATATGATTTACTTGCATGCCAATAGATATAATAATTATTTTGTTTCTGATCTTTATTGAAATATATCTCAGGTAGTGTTCTGGCAATTACTTTGCTCAATGAATGCTAATTTAACATTAATATATATTGTTGTGAGTAGTTGTACCTTATTTATGGCTTTTTATTTGTGTATAATTTCCCATTGTATGTTTCTACTACTTTTATTTGTCTACTTTTTGTCAATTCATATTTTTATTATATTCAGATTTTTGATATCACAAAAATTGCTACTGTAAACATTGTTTTATATATCTTCTCAAAGATATATGCAAGATATCTCGCATATATAAAGTAAATATGAAGATATTTACTTCATGCAAGTAAATATTATAGAGTTATAAGAATCACAAGAATGAAAAATACAAACCTTGAGATACTATTCTACCTTGTGGTTGAGGTAAGGAGGAATATGAGAGAATATGCATTTAGAAGACAATTATTTAACACATATAATTGGTAAATCTAGTGATATGTTTATTAAGGTAACAGCAACTATTTTCCTAAAGTATATACATCAATTTACATACTAACTAAAGTGTATTTAAAGTTTCTTTAATCTACATCTTCTCCATTATTTGTTATTATCAGGTTCCTTGTCTATTGTCAATATTGGGTATATAAACATGGAATTCACTGTGGTTTGAATTTCCATTTTCACAGTTAATAATTATGCTGAGAATATGTCTATTTATTTAATGAGCATGTTTAATCTTTTATATAGCACTTAGCCATGATTTTTTCCCCATTATTATGCTGAATTATATTCTTGCAAACTCTATCTCATTTCCTTAGAGAGTGTGCTTTTCCAATATCTAATTATATTACAGCAAGATCCACCAGATCGCTATGTCAGAAGCCAGCAGAAATAGTTTTGACTACATATAAAGAATAACAACAGTATGTAAGTTAAGAATTAGAGAGATTTTTCTGCAATAACACACAAACTTTACATATAATAAAGGTTAAACCCCAAGGGAAGACAAAAAAAAAAAATTAGGACTGAGATGTTATTTAGGCCTCCCATGAGCTAGTACTTAAGATGGGGGCTTATCATTACTTGTCATTGATAGCAGAAGATGCAAAAATCAGAAATTCAAAAGCCAAGAGGAAATCTAAGCCTCAGAAATTCAAGAGAGCTTTCAAAAAAATCATCAAATGGGAGAACAAAAACAAATATAAAGTCAGAATATGGAGTCTGATAACAAAGACCAGTGCAAGGACAACAGACAAAAGTACCAATCTCAAAAGTGGGAAGGAGCAGGACAATTGCCTAGAAATCAATATTTTTGCCAGAGACTTGTTCTTATGCTACTGCCAAAGGTAAAACAATTGGACAGCTGAAGCTAAAAAGCCCAAGAGATGATGAACATCAGAATGTGATATGCTTAAGTTTTCATGGCTTATTCAGGGCCAAGACTGGAGTAAAATCAAGTCATTCTAAGTCCCTATTCTTTGGTCTTCAAGGAAAAAAGGAGAAAGTTGTGCCAGTTTCCAGGGATTCATGTGATATTTAAGCCAAGGGACAAGCTGAGGAATGAAGAAAGATTTGAGAACTCTTACAGGATACAGAGCTGGCAAAGATGCTCAGGGTGAGAATTTGGTAACTTGAGGACAGGTATTGGAATGTCCATGGAGAGAATATAGTGAAAGGAAATCAATAAGAAGTGGCAGCAAATTGGTAGTTTTGGTTTCAACTAAAACACATGACATATATTCATTCTGGTCCAACTGGTAATTATAATACAAATCACAAAACTACTCATATTGAATAATCTGTAATTTTTAATCCTATTAATCAAAACAAAAAGAAATCCCTGGGGTCTCCATCTACGATAACCTACAGTTGCCCTAGGAAATATCTTAAGCTTGAGGTACTCCTATTCTATTTAGTGAGTATGAAACAGAAAGTGAACTTCTGTGTAATGTAGCAGATATCATAAATTTAAATCCTGATGATGTGATGTGGATGTTGCTTTCAACCTTTTATTCTGTGAAGTGAAGTCATTCAGTCGTGTCCGACTCTTTGCGACCCCATGGATGGTAACCTACCAGGCTCCGTGGTCCATAGGATTTTCCAGGCAAGAATACTGGAGTGGGTTGCCATTTCCTCTCCAGGGGATCTTCCCAACCCAAGGATGGAACCCGTGTCTCCTGCATTGCAGACAGACGCTTTACCGTCTGAGCTTTATTAATCAAATTTTGCTACACAAAAAAGCATTATTTATGTCTTACTCTATGAAACTTCCATAAAAATTACACAGATAAAAATCACAATGCACTTTATTCTTAGTACTACTGAGTAAACTACAAATTATTTGGTCTCTCTTTTTTTTTTTTTTTCTATGCTGCTAAATCATGTCTGTTTGCCTAAAGACACTAAAAGAAGATGAAATGGAGTTGAGTTTTTTTTAATGTATTATCATTAAGGTGGTTGCCAATATTTTTTGAGTTCTGTTTAATATTTCTGTTCTTTTACTCACTGCATTAATAGGTGGACATGTAAGATATAATAAGATATAATATTAATTTTAAAATTAATTTCAATAATAAAAAAGAGAGCAAAAATGAATGGGAGAGACACCAAAAAAATGGTGCTTATCATTGGCTGTCTTACCTTTTATTTGTGTTCAAATTTCTAATGCAATAGAAAATGTTATTTAACTAATCTCTTTTTCTAAAGTTTTCATCATAATCTGACACCAGGTAATCATCCAAAATATAAGATGTTGTATTTTACCGAATCATAATTGCTAGCAGAATATGTTTTGAAACAATGAATGTATATATAACATAGTCTTCTGGAGATCCAGAAAATCATCTTAATCTTGCTGAGAGGATCTGGTTTATTTACCAGAATTCTTCTTTTAACTTTACTTATGGTATTGATATTTTATTACTACTTTGAAAAGACCAAATCCAGCACAGTCTCATAAATCTGTTCATGAGAGGAAAAGCACCAATTTCTTCATTTGTACTATTTATCTTCCAGTAGCAATGTTAAATAAAGTTGCCCATTTTCCTAGGACTTTTTTCTGCCACCAATTCTGCATTGGACATTCAAAGCTACAGTTTCTTTGTTCCCCCTCCCCTCTTTTCTTTGTTTTGAATGAAAGAAAAAAGCAACTAAGACAATGACATTTACCAACAAGGACTATTATCTTCCCAGGAGCAAACACAATTAAATTTATAAATCCTGTACCTCAAGATTTGAACGTATACTTTTTTTAATATCTATGAACATTTTAAGCTTTCTATAAGAATAAACTTTAACTAGTTACAAAATGATTAGGTAGTACAATTAAACATTTTTACTTAAAATATAGTCATGTTTCCAAAATGTGATGAGTTATTATAATCCAATCATACCAGGCTATCTAGAATACAAATAATTCAGTTATATCAAAGAGTAATTTTTTTATTTCTAAAGTATATTAAATGAGGCCATGATTGTATTTGAGGAAGGCCAAACTTCCATACAGAAAGAATGTATACATTATCATTTTTCTTATTTTAATGCGTCTATGGACACATGTAAAATCGCATGTAGGGAAGCAAATATTCAGTCTCCTTTTAACAATAATACCCATAAACATATTGAAAATATCAGTTTGAGAAGGAAGGTTTACCAAATTTCCCAACATAAAATATGAAGGTATGGCCTTTTAAACTTCTCAAAATTACTGATAATTTAAATATCAGGGATTATGTAACATAATGAATTACAATTCAAATGAGCTATAACCTGAGTGACTGCAGAATGAAAATATAATATCCTAAAAGTAAGATTAGCAGGTTACATTCTGGGTAAGGCTGATAACATTAATTATAGAGTAATTTGATTAATGCTGAATTTGCAATATTCTCAGTTTGCATAAACTTTGTAGTTTGTTAGAGATTGTGCAAAGCTGATTTTCAAAGCATGACCTGCTATTTAAGATCACATTCTCAGTAACTTTGCTTTGGCTTTATTAACTCTTTATTTGCCTCAGAGTACAGTGCTAGTACAGATGGCAGAGATAGCTATAATTTCAAGTCAATTTTGTTAAAATATTTTCAGAAGAATTGTTCAATAATTTCTTCTGTAGAATTAAGCATTTAATATTTTATTTTTGATGTTGCATATTTTTACATATATTTTTCATGAAGAAAGTGATAAATTTATACTACTAGTCAAATAAGGAAAGAATTTCTATAATGTGCTGTCTTTCCTATATAAAGATCATGCTACTGACTTACTGAAAGAGTAATAATAGATTTAGATTGAGTTTAATATTCTAGTAAACACACCTCACTGAGATTTTTGGTACATGAATTTCATAAGGATGAAATACTTTACAAAGTAGTTAGCAGATTATTCTAAACATTGAGTCAGGCTTTTGACAGATAAACATACCACTCTCAAATTGGAATCTAAATGTTATGGCAAAAATCTCTCCTGTTCCAAGGAATAGCTGAAGATTTAATAAGGTGACTTTGTCACCAAGACAGTCTCAAGAGTTACTACATCTTATGACATTAGTGTTAGCAATGATGTTACTAACATTTCTTTACGTTGAATTATTCTCAATATACTATTTAAATTTCTTTAGGAGTAGGTTTTTATTCCAACAGCAAGCACAGAGTATTACTTCATTATCTACCATCTGAGAGGGCTTTATACTATACAAGACTTCATACTACCTGATTAGTAGTCAGTTTCAGGTTTCCTAAAAATTGTACTGTGCTTAGTCACTCAGTTATGTCTAACTCTTTGTGACCCCCATGGACTGTAGCCCACCAGGCTGCTCTGTCTAGGGGGATTCTCCAGGCAAGAATACTGGAGTAGGTTGCCATGCCCTCCTCCAGGAGATCTTCCCAACCCAGGGATCAAACGTAGGTCTCCTGCATTGCAGGAGGATTCTTTACTCTCTGAGCCACCAAGGAAGCCCCCAAATCTTACAGTCATAATAAAAATGCTGATTTAAAAGATTTTAAAAATCCAGATTTTAAAGAAAAAAACAGTATCCTTAAATTTATGATTATCTTTTTTATATGGATTAAATCAATCAAAACAAAAGCAAAAAGAAAAAAATTCTTCCATGGAATTCTCTAGGCCAGGATACTGGAGTGGGTAGCCTTTCCCTTCTCCAGGGGATCTTCCCAACCCAGGGATCGAACCCAGGTCTCCCACATTGCAGGCGGATTCTTTACCAGCTGAACCACAAGGGAAGCCCACTATTCTACTTAGCTGTGGAATTTTTTTTTAAAGTTCCTTTTTAATAAGTGGTCACTTTTTTCCCAGCTATCCATTGTACATCACCCCTTGGATCTCCCTTGGAAGGTCCCTGGTCATTAAATAATAATTTGTCCACATTTTAAATCACTGCCTGTACCCTTCAAATATGTTCCATCTTGTCTCCTCTAACTAGGAACCAAAACTAGAAACCCAGAATTAACCCAGGTCCCTGTCTCTCTATACCCCTCAAATCCAATTTTTCAGAAATTCTAACCATTTCCACATACTAACATCCCTCAAACAAAGCCTTTCTCTTTCTTTTTCTTCTAAGTATGTCTTATTTCCAGATCTCATTTCTCTTATTTCCCTTTCATTTTCAATTCATTCTGCACACTCTTGACTTACTGACCTTTTTAAAATGATCTTTTTATATCATTTACATTATATAGCTTCTTCAATCACTCCCTGTAGTCTTAGGATAAAATCTACTGTTTAGCAGGACATACAAGAACTATGCCTACCTCCCCAGCTTCCTGTCACTCCTCTACATTGTATGAATATTCATTATGCTGTGTATTTTTTTGTGTGTGTGCTATGTTCTGCTTTCTATAGCCACATATAGCCATCTCATTCTTTACTAATAAGTTTTTAATTAATTCTACTAGAGATTCAGGTTTATCATCACCTCTTTCCAAATTCTTTTACTGGTCTTCAGTCATACTAGCTGAACTTCTGCATGGCATTGATTATAGTCGGTTACAACAGTCTGTGTACCACCCCATTGCCCCACAGTTGATTGAGTATCTTGGATGCCAGTACTGTGATGTTAGCATCTATCCCAGTGACCAGTATAATTTTCACTTAATGAATATTTGTTTAATGGATCATTAAATGAATGAACCTTATTAATTTGTCAATAATTGCACTGTGAGTCTAGCAGCTATCTCATTTAGCTCCAGAATTCTTTAGAAGATCCCTAAAGCTAGCTTAATTAATCAAGGCATAGAAAATAGTATGGTATATTTAGATTTCAATAGTATATTGAGTTCATGTCATAAAATCACTTTAAAATAATTTACTTGGAATTAGGGATTCATATACAATCAAGGATTTCTTTATGTCATTAACTATTTAGCGAAAGATGGAGAGAACCAGATTAAATTTACTATGTCAAAGGAACTTTTACATTAACAGCATTACTGCTTCAAAACATTGGAAAAATAGTTCTGAAGAAAACTGAAAGTTTCTTTATTGCTTAAACATTTAAGTTAGTAGTTTGATGGTCAGATTTTTCAGCAAGTTAAACACCAAGAGATAAGAGAATCTATACCCAAATACTCCTCAAAAAAGGCAGAACCAACAACAACAAATAGAAATACAAAAACTTCTGTAAAGTACTTGGATTGTTAAGGTAAACCATCCACCAACATGAGCTTTAAGTCAATTAAATGGCATGTTTAAAGTATACAAAAAATAGTTATAAAAAGCTATTATACTTTAATGTGAAAGTATATGTCAATATGAGTTTTTTCTCTATTTGTAATGAAGCTAATTTAACTCTATGATATATTTGTGAAAACATGGCAAACATGGTTAGAATTTTTGTTCTATAAGTTAGGTGTCATATTAACTTCTATAAACTATCTGTTACTCACTTGTAAAATGCAGAAAGCAATAATACATAAAGAAAAGTTGTGAAAATTAAATGAGATGATCTATGTGACCAACTAAGCACAGTGAATAGCATATGGTAAGCACTGAATTTATGTCAACTCTTTGTTTACTATAAACATAAATATAATCTATATGATAGGCAGTATATGAATATATGACTAAAACTAGTAACAAATTTTTGTTTTAGGTGACATATATTAGTTTGAGTAGTAAAATAAAATAAATCCACTTTTTCAATACTTTTACTGTATTTTTGTTCCTCAGTATTTTGTTTGGCATTATGTAGCCATTTCCCTGCATCACTTTCTAAAATATCAGAGGGCTTATGCTCAGAAAATGACTCAAAGTAATATCTTTATTTATGAATTTTTTATTGTTTCCAATGACATAGTTATTAGCATATGTAATAAGGAAATTAACTACATGATTTCCAGACATAAAATGAATAATTAACATTTCTTAGGAAAAATGCATTTGCTTTCAAAATTGCATCACTTATTTGTATTGACCATTTATAATAGCTAAGTTATATAAGTATAAAAATGCCGCAGAGAAGTCTTCTTAATGCTTAAATTGAAATCATCATCATGAAAGATAAAAGAATAAAAATGTTCCACATAAATAAGTCTATCCACAACATTTTAAAATTCAAATGTAGCTATTCTCAAAGAGGTTGAAGTATTGCTTTAAAAAAAAATCTCTAGGTGATACAATTAAATAGTTTTATATTGTTTTAAATGTACAACTATTGTATGCTTTCCACTTCATGTCTTGACAATTATTTCCCTGTTGAGTCTAAATCAGGCAATAGATGCCAGTAAGCTGAACTATTGTTATGCTTACAGCTGCAGCTGCACCGTCTCAAAAACAGCTATGAAAAAGAAAAAAAAAAAGCAAAACAAATAATAACAAAAAAAAAAAAACAAAACACTGTAGAATGATTTGGAAAAGATATGGAAGTCATCTTAGATTTCTAAGAAATTGCAGTCAAACCACTTGCACCTGGGTTCCCTGAGGTACATTTTCTTTTAGCTGACAATAGTATAGTTGGGAATTTCCTTATCATGGGCACAGGGATAGGTTATAGCTACTTAATTTTTTGTTTGTAATTGCTATCTTTTCTTATCCTTCGAGATAGTAAAAAAAAATCACTTATGCTTTTTATTTGTTTGCTTCTTTCTGACTTTAGGTTAAAATGCATTTGCATGTATGTTTATATACGTGTGTTTTATAAAAACCATTTTTGTTCCAGAATTCATATCTTAATGGGTAACAAAGAAAATGCCAACGCTTAATCATATTAGAATAAGGGAAGCAAAATAAGTTTTGCATATACTCTTAAGCTTATGAGTCAGTCAATTAAATAAGAAATTTTCATTAGAGTTTTACTAAATCTAATGCATTTGCTAAGCACTTTGTGGGATTGATAAAAGTGTAGAATTCTTATTTTGTTCAAGGAGCCCCCAATATTTTCACAATGTGGAGACAGTAAAAGAATAAAGATAATGATAAAAGGAGAAGGTGACATACCAATTTTCTAATAATCTAGTGTAAATAATCCTAGATTTGGCTAATCCAAATCTAGTATTTCTAGGGAAATCCAGGCAACTGGAGGTTCTGGATTGTTTTTGTAAATATAAAAATGCTCTTAAGATATCTTAAATAGCCTAACTAAAATAAATCTCTCTCTCTTTTTTGTTTGTACCTCTAATCTTCCTCAGCTATTTCTAGCATCTCCTCACCGTCCTAGTAACCAATTTGTTTTCTGCATCTCTGCAGAAAATTTTTGTTATTTCCATTTGTTTTATGCTTTAGATTTCACATACCAACAAAATCATTGTTTGTTTTCTCCCTCTGTCCGAGGGAGACTACTACACTTAGCAAACTACCCTCAAGGTCCATCCACGGCAAGATTTAATTTTTTTATGATAAGCAATATTTCATTTTATACATAAACCACATCTTCTTTATTCTTTATAATAAAGCCTTATATATCTCAGAAGAAGTGACAAGTACTTCAGAAAAGAAGTCTACAAAGTGAGTATGCAAGTAAATTGCAAGTCAGTAGATCATTTCTGGAGAAGGCAATGGCACTCTACTCCAGTATTCTTGCCTAGAAAATCCCATGGATGGAGGAGCCTGGTAGACTGCAGTCCATGGGGTCGCGAAGAGTCAGAGCGACTTCACTTTCACGGCTGAGTGACTTCACTTTCACTTTTCACTTTCATGCATCGGAGAAGGAAATGGCAACCCACTCCAGTGTTCTTGCCTGGAGAATCCCAGGGACGGGGGAGCCTGGTGGGCTGCCGTCTATGGGGCTGCAAAAAGTCGGACCAATTTAAGTGACTTAGCAGTAGCAGTAGCAGATCATTTGTAATCAAATGTTTCATGATTTCTTTAAAAATCATTAAAAAATAAAAATTAAGATTGGGTTAAATATTGAAAGTTTTCGTTTCTTTTTCAAGAAAAGAGTTTAGGGACAAAGAGATTAGCAAATTCTAATCTATGCACTGTCACAAGCTTCTTATCTATGACCTCCTTTTATTATAAGTAAAATGAAGGGATTCATTTTGTCATTAATATTCCCATTCTCTTTCATTTACCTGTTGTGCAGAATAGTACATCCTTTGACTTGTCCTAAACTAGGTGGCTTCATTAATTTTGCCATAACTTTTAATGTGGTCAACATACTATTTTTCGTTTAGCAAAAACATTGTTCATTTGTGTATCTCACAAAAATTAGTTGTAGGTGAGGCACTGTGGATAGAGGGCATCACACCTAAATAGAAATCTGCAATTGACATTTCCTACAAGATTCTAGTAGATAGTTTCCCTAATTGCCCTCCACACACACTTCCTGCTTATATGTTTCTTTGTTAACTCCTAATTACTTGAGCCTGAGGCTTTACCTGAGTGAAACAGGAACTAAATTTTCACTCCCTCAGTAAAGTAGCTGAGTATAATTTTCTTAAGTTTAATAGGTTGTCCAATTGTATTTTAATAAAACCTGTAAGTTAAAATGTTATGTGATTTTTATAAAATGATTTTCATAATAATTATTATATGGTTATTGCTTGTGCACTAGAATGTTGACGGAAATGGGTGGATGCCTTTTTATAGATCTATGTATAATTCGAAAAAAAAAAAGTTTAGCCTAAGATTTTCTGTCAAAACCAAAATACCCTCATTCAGAAATAATGTCCATTTGCCTGTTTTATAATCCTATTGTTATTCGGATAGCATCTTCAATTAGAGTGTTCAAACTTTAAGTAAATCAGTTCATGTCAATGGACTTCTCTAAAATGCTGGATGCCTGCTTTACCTTTTACACACACACATACACGTGTTTTTGTTCACATGACTGTAGTTTTCAATATAAATTGATCCCATTTTCTTGACTTGCCAGCTTCTCAATTATTATTAGTCCTCTGTACCCTTGACACTGGACAAATCATCATAAACTTCTTTTCACTGAAGAATCATATGATATTAAACTTAAAAAAAAAAAAAAAAGAAAGATCATTCCATCACAGATCTCTGAAATACCAGCAGTGTAGTATCTTTTGTAGTCTGCTATTAACAGAAGTATTGTTATAACATAGTATGGCAAAAGCTATGGTGGCCACACTTGTATTTCAGGTTTATTAAAAAAAGATTATTCAACATTAAGAAACAAACAGCCCATTTAAAAAATGATCCATGGATTTTAAAAGGCACTTTACTAAAGAAGATATGCAGATAATAAATAAACAAATGATCCACAGTACATGTCATAATGAAATGCAAATTAAAACAGCAATGAGATACAACTGCATTCCTGTTAGAACTGCCAAAATCTAGAACATTTGCACCACTAAATTCTGGTGAGGTTGTAGAGCAATAGGAATTCTCATACATTCCTGGTGGGAATGCAGAATGTTGTAGCCACTTTGGAAGACAGTTTGACATTTCTTATAAAACTATATATACTCTTAATTTTGTGTGTGCTAAGTCGCTTAGGTTGTATTTGACTTTTAGCGACCCTATGGACTATAGACCACCAGGCTCCTCTCTCCATGGGATTCTCCAGGCAAGAATATTGGAGTGGGCTGCCACGCCCTCCTCCAGGGGATCTTTCCAACCCAGTGATCAAACCTGCACTCTTATGTCTCCTGTATTGGCAGGCAGGTTCTTTACCACTAGTGCCACCTGGGAAGTCCACTGTTAACCTTATGACAAAGCAGTTGTGCTTCTTGGTATTTACCTAAAGGAGCAGAAAACTTATGTCCACACAAAAGTCTGCACATGGATGTTTATAGTTACTTTACTCATAAGTGTCAAACTTTGAAAGCAACCAAGATGTCCTTTAGTAAGTAAATGAATAAACTCTAGTACATCCAGACAATGGAATATTATTTAGTGCTAAAAGAGATGAGCTATCAAAGCCATGGAAAGACATGGAGGAAGCTTCAATGCATATCATGAATACTAAGTTAAAGAAGCCTGGAATAGGAAATGGCAACCCAGTTCATTATTTTTGTCTGGAGAATCCTATGGACAGGGGCGCCTAGCAAGTTATAGTCCATGGAATTGCAAAGAGAGTCAGACACGACTTAGAGATTGAACAACAAGCCAATCTGAAAATATTCTGTACTGAATATTTCAACTAAATGACAAAGAAAATGGAAAACTAGGGAGATGGTTAAAAAAAAAAAAAGAAAGAAATCAGTGGTTGCATGAGAGTGTTGCCAGAGGATGAATAGACAGAGCACAGAACATTTTCAGTGAAAATACTGTATATGATACCATAATGATAGACATACACCTTTAAACATTTGTTCAAACCCATACAAAGTACAACACAAAGAGTGAAATGTAAACTGTGGGCTTTGCATGATTACGATGTGTCAGTGTAAGCTCATCCTTGGTGAAAGTGTACCATTTTGTGATGTTGACAATGGGGAAGGCTATGCAGTGTACAAAATATGCGGGAAAGCTCTATATTTCCTTTTTAATATTTTTGCAAACCTGAAGCTGTTCTAAAAATATAAAGTTTATCATTTTCACTTTTTGTAAACTGTGTGTGAATCATTTGTTACTTTACTCTTTTTTTGTTCTATAACTAAATTTTTATATAGTTTTAGTAGCATTCAATCTCCAGTTCGACGATACTTTTATCTCAAGTTCAGAACTAAAATGTGTAACATAGCACCCTTTTTTTTAAACCACATACTACATACCATTTTTTTTATTTGTTTACCAATTATACAAACACATAAAGGGAAGAACATATTGAGATTTAGATTTAGGAAGTATTAAAGCAAGTTTTAAGACAGTGTGTTACATCTTAAATCCAAAGTTCCGTCTCATTTAGCCACACTAGTGCCCTTTCAATTGCTTGCAATGAAGTTGGCTTTTAATGAGAATGGTGCTGCATTTAAAGACTATAATGAGTACCTTTCTCAACACATAATTTTTTGCTAAATTTCACTGCAGAATTCACCAAAAATTCACCAAAATTTTGTATTTTTAGAGAACTTTCTGTAATGACTACGTAGTGCTTTCTAGCTAACATTGGAATGACCAAAGCAGTCTGTCTACATCTAGGATGAGCAGTTTGTCAATGACAAAGACAAGCCTTGACAGCCACTTTCTCTTTTCTCACCCCTACTGCATTCTTTTCCATGAATGAAAAAGACTTGAAAGCTCACCTTTACCCCAAGAAAGGGTTAGTCTTGATTCCAGCCTTTCCCTATTTGTATTCCTCAGATTTATTCTTAAGCATAAAGAAACTTTACAAAATAAAAATGCTACAGAAGGAATCATGTTCAGAAAATATTGCCCTAGTGAAGACAAATTTCTTTACAGCAGGACTGTTCAGTGCCTACATTCTACATATGCTGATGCATATTATGATTCCCTAAAAAGAGGAAATAGTAGTTTTTCTCGTTTATTTGATATTGGAAATTTCACTTAGTTGAATACCTGATTTGGCAAATCCAGTTTGAGAAACACAGCTTTAGCAACTATTTATACTTTCGCATTAAGGAAGAAGAGGAGACTAGGATTTGGTAAGAGTAAATTTAACTTAATGTCAGTGAGATTCCAAATATAAATGCTAATTTTGGTGACAAATTTATTTAGGGCTTATTCTGCAGAAGCTCACCAGCACTGATGTAGCTGAGGGGCAGAATAGTAGAAGGAAAGAGATTCTCTTTTTTTATGGAAGTGTGTGCTGACAGTGTAAGTGCAGTTGTTAACTTTCACCACGAGATTGTAACAGCTACATAAATACTTTAGCCAACATAACCTGCAATGGAAGAGTAGAGTAATAGATGTCTTTTTGTGCAACAGACAGCAAATAATCAGTTAATAGAATAATCTTACCTAAATGTGCTAATAATAGGCAACTTAAGAAAAAAAAAAAAGGAAACAAAAACAGATCCAGTTGAGCAATTTCTTATTGAACCAGTTTGTTTTTAATGTCAAAGTCACTTACAAAATCACTCCCTCTTAGTAAACTAGGAAATTAGGAAGTTAGTAAGCAGCTGGAGGAGTCCACTTAATTATCTCGTTAACACATATGTACTTAGTTTTTGTGTCAATAAAGAGGTGATAATGCTGGAGTTTATTTTCATGTGCATATGCTCTCTGTCCCCAGTTAACGTGGTGAACTTAGGGTGATGTCTGCTTGTCTATTATTTTTGAACTTTTCCAATGCTACATTGCTTTTTACAATTTAAGCATTTAACACTTTTGGTCAACTTGCAGTTTAGGCAAATAAAACAGTCTCTCAGAGCTATATTTAATGAGCAGGATCTTTCTAGATTGAAGGAGTTCAGATGTGTTTGCAAGTACATATTTTAATGTCTGGACCCTTAATTTGTAGATTGAATCAAGAGATTTACTTCTATTTTGTTTTTCAAAAGATTCACTCATTGCTTTTCCCACTGACATCACATTTTCTAAATAAATGCTCCAGTATGAAAAATCTGGGACTGATAAAGTGTCTGCTCACACACAGAACCAGAAATTTTACCACTAGACAGAGTGAGCTGTTGAAAACATTCTTTACACTGTTAATTTTCTGTTAAAAAGTCTTATATACATTGGTGTGATTTTCTCTGCATAGAGATCATAGTGGATCTCACAATTATCTCAAAAACATGGACAATGCAATAAACTGTTTCTCTTTGACCTGATTCTTCAGTCACATAGCTACACAAACAGATAATCACCATTCAGTTACAGAAGAAAAATTCTAATTTTGTATTTTGCCCTGCAAAACGTGTATACTAACTTTATTTAATGACCATCTCAGGCACTTTTCTGAATCTGTAAGGTCTAAAAACACCTAGCGAAAGACCAGGCCCTCAGAGCTTTTGTGGGTGAGTTGCACTCTTTGCCCTAGTCAAGCTGTTGTTGCTCTTCCTTTTCTTCTTTATTAAAGGTACTAATGGACTTAGAAAGATTTGCATTTCTTTGGCAGCTTTATTCTGCCTCATTTTCTTAATGCTATCCTGTGGGTTTTGCCAGCTTCCTCTTTCATCTATCTCTTCAACCTAAATTAAATTCAAACAAGCATACATCATTCTCTATGAATATTATAAAACCTAGAAAGCGAACTTTCGTGAACATAGTAAATAATAATTTTGAAGGTAATATTTAAGTGCCTTTTAAAGCAAAGTCATTGCACTTGGTAATGGAACTAGATAATTAAAATAAACTGCTTAAGATAACATTAAGACGTTGGCTGCAGGAATACTTGGCAAAGCAAGATAATTGAACAAAGTTTGTGTTTATTTTTCTTTCCTCCTCATTAGTTCAGGTGAAGTGCCTAGGTATGTCACTCCTCTCACAAAGACACTTTTGCCAGCTTTCTGACTAGTCGTCTCTGCTTGTGAGGTTGCTTAGTAAGCAAGATCTTCAGGTACAGGAAACTGAGAGGGCTGTAGAACAGAAATCATGACTTATTTCTACCCAATATCCTTCTCATCCCACCTCCCACTTAAGTATTTTCAGAATTCTGACAAAAATTGGAAAGCAGGCCTCAAGGAAGATGTTATTTCTCTGAACCACAGATTTTCCTCTCAGGAAACCTAACTGCATATCTTAAGGCCACTTGGTAGGTACATGGAGCTAGAGCTAGTTCCCAAACAAAAGGCTATTTTCCTTCTTCATGTGGCTCCCTGAGGGCATGGACACACTTGAGGTTGTCTTCCCTTTGTTCCATATTGGAAAGAGGACCTGTGTCACCAAGGCGACCGACTTTGACCTAAGGCATGAAAAACAAAAAAGATGTTGGTTGTTCCCACTGGACCCCCTTTTCTAGAGAGCTGGCAGATAACTTTGGCTTTTGGCATTTCCCTCATCTTCTGTGAGGCCAGAATTTAATCAGAGGCACATTCACATTCTAATCTGACTTTCTCTGCTTCTTTACTCTATCCTCCACTTGCCAACAAAGACTGCAGCCCATATTGGGCTTTCTTTATAACTCAAAATTTTATTTAAAAAAAAAAAAAAAACACCTAAAAATAAATTTACACTTTTGCACCTATTCTTCCAAAACCCAGTGTTTTGGCTCCCTTTTCTTACTGCCTGAGAAAGGCCAGGTTTGTCAAGGAAAAGACTACCTAGGGCTATCCCATAACCACCAGAATCCAGGCAACTGGAATTAGGGAATACAGATATTTCAGGATCAATATAGTATTCGTTGGGCTTCCCTGGTAGCTCAGCTGGTAAAGAATCCTCCTGCAATGTGGGAGACCTAGGTTTGATCCCTGGGTTGGGAAGATCCCCTGGAGGAGGGCATGGCAACCCAGTCCAGTATTCTTGCCTGGAGAATCCCCATGGACAGAGGAGCCTGGAAGGCTACAGTCAGCACAGTACATAATATTCTTTGCTATAATTCACTCTCTTTCACCTAATTATTTCCCTTTTCCTTTCAATATAAGGTAGCTAGTTTTGTGCTTTTATGTGTGGTAGCTACAGAGAGAGCTTAGAGTTTCAGTATATAGAGGCAAGAATTCTGAGCTATGACTAAATTATTTACAAAACTGAAGGACCAGTTTCTCTTCATGGAACCACAAACAGGACAGTTAGGAAGCCATACGCAAAGATAAAATTAGGAGGCAGAAAATTTGGTGGCTTCTGAACAGTACCTCTTTGAGCCATCTGAGGCCTTCTTTGCCTGTGGGAGCTCATGCAACCATCTCAATTCTGAGGCCAGAGTGAGGCAGCCCTTTCCAGAGTTCCTGATGGCAGTGTTCTCTTGACTGTTGTATTTCAAACCTTATCTCAGATCTAATTTTCTTCCTATTTTGGAGACTTGCTTGGATAAAGAGGCATTTGAAATCACTTCTCAGAGAGTCCTTCACCACATACCTTATAATTTTTCCAACTCTTTTTCCCCCAGACTCCCCATGTGGAGGAACCTTTTTCTATTATGAGGAAGAAAATGAATGGATGTCCCTCCAAATATTTTTTTTGTCCTATATCTCAGTTAATGTTACTAAACTTTCCAGTAAGAGAATGCAGATGGTTGAGATTCCTATTTTTGCCGAGACAGTTCTTTTCCCTTAAAGGAAAGGTTACAATATAAGCAGGGCATACGAGGAGAAGGTGATAACTTGATAAACTACTGATGCATGACAGTTGCTTTATTGGTTATGACTTGTTGATTGTGTGAAACAAGTGTTAGAGCAGTAAAAGAGCAGTTGTTAGAAGCCCAGAGAAGGCTCTTGACTATCAGAAAATTCATTATCTTAATATTTAGGATTGGGGTGAGGATTGACATATATCAGTTATTCACAGAGTACACAACACATGGAGGAGTGGCTACTAAAAATTATTAATAATGACACAGAAAAAAGTTAGTTTCAAAATAAAGCATGACTTCTGTTGCTGCTTATACTTCAGTAAAAGTGTACATTTGTAACAAATAATACAAAAAACACATGCGTACTAATCAGTTCAGTTCAGTTCAGTCTCTCAGTCATGTCCGACTCTTTGCGACTCCATGAATTGCAGCACGCCAGGCCTCCCTGTCCATCATCTCCCGGAGTTCACTCAGACTCACGTCCATCGAGTCAGTGATGCTATCCAGCCATCTCATCCTCTGTCATCCCCTTCTCTTCTTGCCCCCAATCCCTCCCAGCATCAAAGTCTTTTCCAATGAGTCAACTCTTCGCATGAGGTGGTCAAAGTACTGGAGTATCAGCTTTAGCATCATTCCTTCCAAAGAAATCCCAGGGCTGACCTCATTCAGAATGGACTGGTTGGATCTCCTTGCAATCTAAGGGACTCTCAAGAGTCTTCTCCAACACCACAGTTCAAAAGCATCAATTCTTCAGCGCTCAGCCTTCTTCACAGTCCAACTCTCACATCCATACATGACTACTGGAACAACCATAGCCTTGACTAGATGGACCTTAGTTGGCAAAGTGATATCTCTGCTTTTCCATATGCTGTCTAGGTTGCTCATAACTTTTCTTCCAAGGAGAAAGCATCTTTTAATTTCATGGCTGCAATCACCATCTGCAGTGATTTTGGAGCCCCCCAAAATAAAGTCTGACACTGTTTCCACTGTTTCCCCATCTATTTGCCATGAAGTGATGGGACCGGATGCCATGATCTTCATTTTCTGAATGTTGAGCTTTAGGCCAACTTTTTCACTGTCCTCTTTCACTTTCATCAAGACGCTTTTTAGTTCCTCTTCATTTTCTGCCATAAGGGTGGTATCATCTGCATATCTGAGGTTACCGATACTTCTCCCAGCAATCTTGATTCCAGTTGTATTTCTTCCAGTCCAGCGTTTCTCATGATGTACTCTGCATAGAAGTTAAATAAGCAGGGTGACAATATACAGCCTTGACATACTCCTTTTCCTATTTGGAACCAGTCTATTATTCCATGTCCAGTTCTAACTGTTGCTTCCTGGCCTGTATACAGATTTCTCAAGAGCCAGGTTAGGTGGTCTGGTATTCCCATCTCTTTCAGAATTTTCCACAGTTTATTGTGATCTACACAGTCAAAGGCTTTGGCATAGTCAATAAAGCAGAAGTAGATGTTTTTCTGGAACTCTCTTGCTTTTTCCATGATCAATCGGATGTTGGCAATTTCATCTCTGGTTCCTCTGCCTTTTCTAAAACCAGCTTGAACATCAGGAAGTTCACGGTTCACGTATTGCTGAAGCCTGGCTTGGGTCTTCTAAAACTTTCTCTGTGAGAGGGATTGACTTGGCTCACTTAATACTGATAATCTCATCATAGAAGACCGTTATATAATACTTCTATGAAGTAATGTTTCTATGAACCACTCATGGGGAAGATAACATGTATCTTTTTTTTACTGAGCATGGGGGAGAGTGTATACAGATTTCTATCCGTATTTTCAATATTCTCCAATCCCCCTTTATGCTCCCAATAAGTAAAATCTTTTACATTTTTCTAGCCAAAGGAGGATTGTGTAAGGGAAAATTTTACTGGATCCTTTCCTTAAGACTCAAGATGCTAGATTTGGAGGGGAGTCAGACACGGGAATGAGGAAGAAAGAGAGAGAATGAGTCATTTAGCTACTGTGTTCCAGAAGGAGCAAAGCAATTAGTTAATTGTATTCAGTTCACATCATCTGAGAGAGGTAGAGAAAAAAAAAAAAAGTCTACCTATTCTTATTGCAAGGATTTAAGATATTAAACCAAGCCTAACTCAATCTAGAATAACTTCTGGGCTTTTGAATTTGATAAAGGGGTGGCAGGGAAAGAACCTGCCTGTGGTGTATCACAAACATTTGTATACATCTCTTATGCATTAATCATCATAGCTCAGTTCAGTCACTCAGCCGTGTCTGACTCTTTGTGACCCCATGGACTGCAGCACCTCAGGTGTTCCTATCAATCACCAACTCCCAGAGCTTGCTCAAACTCATGTCCATCGAGTCAGTGATGCCATCCAACAATCTCATACTCTGTCATCCCTTTCTCCTCCTGCCTTCAGTCTTTCCCAGCATCAGGGTCTTTTCCAATGAGTCAGTTCTTCGCATCAGGTGGCCAAAGTATTGGAGTTTCAGCTTCAGTCTCAGTCCTTCCAATGAATATTCAGGACTCATTTCCTTTAGGATGGACTGATTGGATCTTCTTGCAGTCCAAGGGACTCGCAAGAGTATTCTCAAACATCACAGTTCAAAAGCATCAATGCTTTGGCACTCAGCTTTCTTTAGAGTCCAATTCTTACATATATACATAACTACTGGAAAAACCATAGCTTTGACTAGATGGACCTTTGTCGGCAAATATCTCTGTTTTTTAATACGCTGACTAGGTTGGTCATTTCAGAGACGGCAACGGCAGCCCACTCCAGTGTTCTTGCCTGGAAAATTGCATGGATGGAGAAGCCCTGTAGGCTGCAGTCCATGGGGTCGCTAAGAGCTAGACACGACTGAGCGACTTCACTTTCACTTTTTACTTTCAAGCATTGGAGAAGGAAATGGCAACCCACTCCAGTGTTCTTGCCTGGAGAATCCCAGGGACGGAGGAACCTGGTGGGCTGCCATCTATGGGGTCACACAGAGTCGGACACGACTGAAGAGACTTAGCAGCAGCAGCAGCAGCAGCATCAACAGTAGCAGCAGCAGGTTGGTCATAGCTTTTCTTCCAAGGAGCAAGTGTCTTTAAATTTCATGGTTGCAGTCACCATCTGCAGTGATTTTGGAGCCCAAGAGAATAAAGTCTGCCACTGTTTCCATTGTTTCCCCATCTATTTGCCATGAAGTGATGGGACCAGATGCCATGACCTTAGTTTCCTGAATGTTAAGTTTTAAGCCAACTTTTTCACTCTGCTCTTTCACTTTCATCAAGAGCCTCTTTAGTTCTTCTTCCCTTTCTGCCAGCAATCTTGAGTCTAGCTTCTGCTTCATCCAGCCTTGCATTTTGCATGATGTACTCTGCATAGAAGTTAAATAAGCAGGGTGACAATATACAGCCTTGACATACTCCTTTCCCAATTTGGAACCAGTCTGTTGTTCCATGTCCAGTTCTAACTGTTGCTTCTTGACTGCATACAGATTTCTCAGGAGGCAGGTAAGGTGGTCTTGTATTCGCATCTCTTGAAGAATTTTCCAGAGTTTGTTGTAATCTACACAGTCAAAGGCCTTGGTGTATTCAATAAAGCAAAAGCAGACATTTATCTGGAACTCTCTTGCTTTCTCGATGATCCAATGGATGTTGGCAATTTGATCTCTATTCCTCTGCCTTTTCTAAATCCAACTTGAACATCTGGAAGTTCTTGGTTCACGTACTGCTGAGGCCTGGCTTGGAGAATTTTGAGCATTACTTTGCTAGGGTGTGAGATGAGTGCAATTGTACAGTAGTCTGAACATTTTTTGGCATTGCCTTTCTTTGGGATTGGAATGAAAACTGACATTTTCCAGTCCTGTGGCCACTGCTGAGTTTTCTAAATTTACTGGCATATTAAGTGCAGCACTTTCACAGCATCATATTTTAGGATTTGAAATAGCTCAACTGGAACTCCATCACCTCCACCAGCTTTGTTTGTAGTGATGCTTCCTAAGGCCCACTTGACTTCAAATTCTAGGATGTCTAGCTCTCAGTGAGTGATCACATCTTTGTGGTTATTTTTTTTGTACAGTTCTTCTGTGCATTAATCATACTATCAAAAAACCCAATTGTCCTTGATATCATCAGTGTTTGTAATTTTTTGCTTATTTAACTTTTTGCCCATTTTCTTAAATTTACTGTATACTTTACATATATCTAAATATACAAATACTTTCATTATAAACCAATATGTTCTCACTAAAAAGCATAATCCAGTCACAGAAAGACAAATACTGCATTATTTCAGTTATCTGAGGATTCCAAACTGTGAAACTCACAGAAGCAGAGAACAGAATATTATCTGAAGGCAGGAGGAATTCGGATTTGCTATTCAATGAATATGGGACCTCCTTCGTAAATCAGTGGTAAAGAATTTGCCTGCAATTCTGGAGCTGCAGGAGATGCAGGTTTGGTCCCTAGGTGGGGAAGGTCCCCTGGAGAAGGAAATGGCAATCCACTCAAGTATTCTTGCCTGAGAAATCCCATGGACAGAGGAGCCCAATGGCTACAGTCCATGGGATCATAAGAGTCAGACACAATTTAGTGACAATACCACCTCTATTTGATGGATATGTTTAGGCTATGCAAGATAATTAAGTTTTAGTGATCTGCTTTACAGCATTGTACCTATAAATAACAATACTGTATTGTATACTTAAAAGTCTGTTCAAAAGGTAATTATTATATATATATATGAAACCTATGTATATGCAACAGCAAAAAGCCCCATATTTCTTCTATACCTATCATGTTCTCTGTTTTTCAGCAATTGGTGTGCAAACAATACATTAAAAGATGTGTAATTATAACGTATGTGGATTTTTGCTTGGTGCTTTTCTATGCTTTCTGTTTCTGCGGTTGTTATAACTTGTTTTACTGGATGGGTGTTTTATTATATGTCTCCTACCGAGGCACATAATGGTACAAGGCTATGTTTCTGAAAAGCTGGGCTAAAATTCTTACTCCTCATTTATTACCTGTGGGATCATGGGAATTTTTCATATTCACTCACCTTTGGTTTCCCTAAATCTAAAAGAGCAGTATCTCATTTTAGGGTTTGTTGTGAGAATGAGATGAGTTACTAAATGACAAATACTTAGAACAGTACTTGACACATAGTAAGCCCTCAACACATGGAGCTAGCATTATTATTATTTTACACGAGTGTGAGTTCAATTTGCAATAATTGCCAATGCAATACTGTCTTGAAAAAATTTAGTAGAGTTATATACTTTATATTAGATATTATCTAAGATATTAGATTTTTTTGCATCCAAATTATTATTATGTTTTTAATGTAGGGAGTAGAGGAGCTTTGGGAGATATCTGCCATCTTCTAAAATGTGTACAAAACCGCAAAACATGAAGTTTTATGTAATGGAATTACTGAAGGTTCTTCATGAGGTTCTATTAATCTTTTAATATATTATAAAATTATCTATCTGTAGTATAACATTTCATCTATTTGGCGTTCAGTAATTTTCCAAATATATCTTGTGGATACACAGAAAAAGTATACGGAGTATGAACAAAAAACTTTTGAAGATCTATAATTCATGTCACACAACATATGAAATAATGCTCAAGTACTAAATACACTCAAATTCTTATTCACAGCTATGGAATATCATTTTATATGAATTCCTACCAGTTTTTTCTGGGTTTCCATTAGAATAGAAGCAAAGTAAAATTAAATTAAATTTTAAAAATGCAAAATAACATAAAACTTGATTGAATTAAATTAGAGTAAATTGAAATACAGAATAACAGTTTCAGTGAGAGCAGTAAAATATGCAAGCCAGGCATCAGAGGAAAGTATGTAAAATATCCACAGAATCAGAATTACAAATATAGCTCAGTGTAAGTTCATTTAACATAATGGCAAACTGCCTTACATAACTCAGTATGCCCTGGGGGCATTGCTATATTACAACACAAGACAATAATTTAAATTCTTACTGAATCACCAGTGACCATTTAAATGGTTTTCAATGTGCTTTCTTTATACATATAAGAAAGTATACAATAAATTTCAAATGTATATGGCAAAAAATGCCTATGATTTTTAACTGCCTTTGTTTTAAGTGTTAGAAAAAATAATAAAAACAAATTATTCAAAATGACTTATTCACAGAATGTTTGTATTTTGTTTCAGAGACAGCCACAACCTAGTGAAGTTCTGTGCCTATTTCCCTTCATGGTTCCTCATAGACAGATGGCTGGTAAGCATAGTGGAGAGGGAAGACTGAAGAGGGCAGCTGTTACAATGAACCAGGAGCCTCAGCAAACTCTCCTGTGCTTTACCCTAGCATTATGTAATGAAATGTTAATCTTTGAATATTATATACATTGTATTCTCCATGTTCTATTTTTTACAATATTTTATAAATAATGGTACAGTTGCTATAAAACATTTCTTTCTGTCACTTATTTAAACAAAAATATTAACACTGTATTTTTAAATTTTATTTTTCTTTTGTTTGTTCACTGTAAAATATCCTAGTTTTATTAATAAAATGATCCTTTTGAGATCTATCATCCCACAGAAACCATAGCAGCTTAGTCAAGAAGAGACCAGAACTATTGGTTCTATATTTTGTTCCATTAAGCAAAGCAAGAGTGTAACATCATAATGAGACACTCAGCTGTATAATTTATTCAGTGAAAAGGATATTATGGTTATATTTATCCATTTCAACCACATTACAATGATAATTATCAACCCCTTCCAATGTTTAGATTACAAAACTGTCTTTCATAAAATATATGTCAGTAATACTTCTCATTCATGGCTTTCTCAATATAGTAGTAGGTTGTTTAAAATCTTAAGTATAAATATAAAAGGTTCCTCATTTTTAAATTTATTTTGTATTTAATTGAAGCCAGATCCTAAAGACAGTATCTTAGTAATGCAATAATGATGCAAAATTATTTATTATTTGTAAATATACATTTAACATGTCTACGATGCTACAAAAACAGAATAAAACTAACCTACAGATATTTATTTGATAGTTAAGATAGTGAGTAGAATTTTGATTTTTTTTCCCCTTTAAGTGCTATTTCTTAAATTGCCTGAAAATATTGCCTCACAGAAGTGCTCTGGCTAATACTGTAATTTAGAAGAGCACTGAAATGTGCCCTCAGCTAGGAAAGTCACAGGTTCTTGGTTCTCTTGTTACTCGTGCAATAGGGAGTTTATAATGGAAATGACAACAGACCATTAACTATAGTACTGCTTGCGGGCATTGATATAAATATCATTACAGATTAAAGACCTCTGCAAGAATTTAGTCAAGTTGGATTAGCAAATAACCTATTAAAGCTGAAGATTAAATTGTGATAGACCAAATAAATTTCCTGCTATATTCTTAATTTCATTTGTTTCCTAGAGTGGCAATGAATCTTTATTATTTGGAAAATGCCTCACAAGTGAACCCTGTGGCTAGAGAATGCAGCTAAGAGGTGTGGGAAGAAATGTAAGGTTATTGTTGGCAAAGGATGGTAAAGGAGAATAGGGATTAATGTGTTTCAGCTAAGTTTCATGGTCCTTAAATGGGTCAGAGAAGCTGGAATATCTGAGCCAAAATTACTGTGCATATCCACCAAACATAGGCAATATATAATGAAGATTCTAATATTTTGGAATCCATGATCTTGTCAGACCTCAAAGAAAATATTCCAGGCTTTGAAATTTCCTGTGATAGTCACAAGGAGATTAAAATTACAAAGATTTGAATAGATATTTACAAGTAATATCTACCTGATACATAAAGATGTAGTAATATAAGTCTGTGAAAATATGTATTTGGGAATATGTGTATATGTTCTCTTTAAGGAAAAAATTTTTAAATTTCTTTTTGGCTTCCCTTCTACACTGATTTTGTTTTTACAGATTTCATGACCCAGGTAAACAATGATATTTTCATCTTATTGAGTGAGTGAGTTCATCTTATTACTGACAGATAAAAATTTAAATTGTATCCATGTTTATACTCATCTTTATGTGCTCACTGTGTTAGAGACTTTATTGGCCTTTGTTTATATTTACACTTTTGGTTCATGTGCTATATTTCTACTTGTTTCAAATTATGCTATAATTCGGCTATCTCTCTGAACACATCAAATAATTTTACACAGAAATATATTGCTTATGATAATTTATACATGTATTTATCCTTTTGTCATTTGATTCCAGATATTCAAGTCCGAATACACTATAGCTTCAAAGAAAATCTCAGGTCAGCTCTGCTTTCTTTCAAACAATACTATGAATCAAGAAGAAAGAATGGCACTAGTGTCATAGAGCTTCTGCAGGAAAATTACCTGCTTCTAGGGATCACTCCATTTCAGAATAGAAAGTAAAAGCAATAGAAGATTCTTGCACAGCAGCAACATACTGAGATTTGAACTGATGAGTGAAATAAAATATATACAATCAAAATATTACCTGGTTTTACATATTTTTTATTTTTCTCAAAAAGATATGAAAGTAAGTAAAAATTCAGGGGTTAAAGTCTCTCAACAAAAGCCTAGAAAAATGACGAAGAGTTGCAATAAGAAAGCTCAGAAGGAAAGATAGGTATCATGTTAAGAAACAAAGAGAGGGAGAAAGGAAGAGACACAAAAATGATTTATGATGATAAGGATTGGCTGGACCCATGAAAACTGATCAAGAAACAAAGCCATACAAAAATTAATGTAAGAATGCTCTTGGTGTCTAATGTCAGGCTAAAACTGCTGGTGGGGATAAGAAATCAGTGACAGTGATGGATGCAAGACTGATAGCCCTAGCTTCCAACCAGCAGGAAGAACTATTTTTTCCATATCAAAAAATTTGGGAGTAGTATGTATTTTGATTCTATGTTGGGATAAAACTTTTGAGGAAATTTAATCCCCTTCCTTGTGATTTTAAAGAGCATGTTTCAGCTAAAATAAGCATATTAGATAGTCAGAAACTCATTTATATGTTAACAATGATATAAGAATTCTGAAGGAAAGTTATGATCAACATAGATAGCATATTAAAAAGCAGAGACATTACTTTGCCAACAAAGGTCCATCTAGTCAAGGCTATGGTTTTTCCAGTGGTCATGTATGGATGTGAGAGTTGGACTGTGAAGAAATCTGAGCACTGAAGAATTGATGGTTTTGAACTGTGGTGTTGGAGAAGACTCTTGAGAGTCCCTTGGACTGCAAGAAGATCCAACCAGTCCATCCTAAAGAAAATCAGTCTTGGGTGTTCATTGGAAGGACTGATGCTGAAGCTGAAACTCCAATACTTTGGCCACCTGATACAAAGAGTTGACTCATTGGAAAAGACCCTGATGCTGGGAGGGATTGAGGGCAGGAGGAGAAGGGGACAACAGAGGATGAGATGGCTGGATGGTATCACTGACTCACTGGACATGAGTTTGGGTAAACTCCAGGAGTTGGTGATGGACAGGGAGGTCTGGCATGCTGCAATTCATGGGGTTGCAGAGTCGGACACAACTGAGTGACTAAACTGAAACTGAAGAATTCTGAAGCACCAAAGAATTGATGGTTTTGAACTGTGGTGTTGGAGAAAATTCTTGAGAGTCCCTTTGACTGCAAGGAGATCAAACCAGTCAATCCTAAAGGAAATCAGTCCTGAATATTCATTGGAAGGACTGATGCTGAAGCTGAAACTCCAATACTTTGGCCATCTGATGAGAAGAGCTGACTCATGGGAAAAGACCCTGATGATGGGAAAGATTCAGAGCAGGAGGAGGATTATAGAGGATGAGATTGTTGGATGGCATCACTGACTCAATGGACATGAGTTTGAGCAAGTTCCAGGTGAAGGACAGGGAAGCCTGGCACGCTGTAGTCCATTAGGTTTCAATGAGTTGAACACGACTGAGTGAATGAATTGAACTGAATGATATAATCTCAATATGTCTAATATCATCTTATAAAAATGTTAAGCATTTATATTTTTATTAAGTTAAAAAAAAACAGATATATTTCTTGTCATGTGCCAGGTATTGTTCTCAGGACTTTACAAAAAATTAACACATTTAATTCTTGTAACAGTGATATGAAGTTGATACTATTAATATCCTCATTTTACCAATGAATAGCCTAAGGCCCAGGCCCTCACTAATAAGCTATAGAGCTGAAATAAAACCCAGGCAATTTGATTCTGTATACCTAATAAGTCATTTGTGATGGCTTCTGGCAAAAGAGCACTTGAGTATACACTTATGAAATGGTTTTTATATTCCTGGAATACTTAAGAGTGGGTTTAGTCATTTTGCAGAGTGGTATAGGGCCAGAACTAGGAGAATTTGGAGTGTATACAATTGTTTTTTTAACTTGTAGCATCTCAAGTATTCACTGATATAAGAAACTAAATATACTCTATGCCTGAAAGCATAATGCATAGTAATAGAGGGTCAGTTATGTGGTAAAAAACAAAATGAAAATAACAGTAATTAAAACAATTGTAGATGAATGTGCTACAATAGTCTCTATGTTTTCATAAAGTCTGAAAGTATTGTTTTTTATTGCACACTACTATTTTATTATACTGATTTATAAACTGCCATATCTTTTCTGTCATAGATAGACATGTAGAATTGTATATACAGATGTATGAATAGGACAATTGCATGAAGTTTGTCTGTATATGTGGGAAGAGGGGTTCTCTGCCTCTAATTGCTTTGCTACAATTTATTTTTTGTAGTTTAATCATTCATAATGTCATGGCTTTATTATAAATGTATACTAGAAGACTTTATTTCTATTTTTAGTGTTGTTTTGAAATTTTATGAACTGATATAGAGTCAAGCTTATTTAGACATCTTGAGAAAATCATTATAATTAAAATTATATATGAACAAGGGTTTATAGTCAAGATCTCGGAAGAGGGCACAGTCACATATTTGGAGACTGCATATTGGTGTATTATACAGAATAGGTTAGGCCATGCAGCTGTAACAAATTAGTTCCCAAATACCATTAGTTTAATCCTATAGATATTTATTGTTCATTCAAGTAAAATGAATGTCCAATGACCTTCCTTCAGTTTATACCTATACTCTCTGGAACAGTTGGCTTCTGATATTGCTGCGACCTGAGAATAAAGTGGTGGAGAGAACACATTTCCTAATATTCTCAGATTATGTTAAACACATTGTTTATGCTCTGTGTTCACTGAGTAGAATTAGTCACAAGACATTAACTTAATTTCAAAGGGATATGGGAAAAGTAGGGAAGAACATGGAAATACTGAAAGATTGAGAAATTATTTTTCTCTCGGCTACAAAATAATATTGAAAGAAATGTCTTAATAGAGAGCTAAAAAAGAACTTTTTAAAAGTAAAACATAATTGATTCATATCATTAGTTATATGGGTACAACATAATGATTCAATAACTTTGTGTTCCATTTAACATCACCACAAAAGAATGGCTATATTTCCCTGTGCTGTGAAATACATCCATATATACTATCCATTTTATACATAGTATTTTGTATCTCTCAATCCCCTGTGTGCATGCTAAGTCACTTCAGTTGTGTCTGACTCTTTGCAACCCTATGGACTGTAGCCCGCCAGGCTCCCCTCTCTATGGGATTCTTCAGGCATGAATACTGGAATGGGTTGCTGTGCCCTACTCCAGGGGACCTTCCCAACCCAGAGATTGAATCCATGTCTTCTGCAATGCAGGCAGATTCTTTACTCCTGAGCCACCAGGGAAGCCCCTCAATACCCTATCCTTACTTGAACTCTCCCCCTCACTACCCACTGGTAACCACCAGTATGTTCTCTATACTTGTAAGTCTGTTTGTTATATTAAATTCATTCATTTTATTTTTTTAGATTACACATGTAAGCGATAACAAACAGTATTTGTCTTTTTCTGTTTGATTTATTTCACTGAGAATAATACCTTCCAGGTTCATTCACATTGTTGCAAATGGCAAAATTTCACTCTTTTTTTTGGTTGAGTAATATTCCATTGCATATACATACATACATATATATATATATATATATATATATATATATATACACACACACACACACACACCTACCATATTTTCTTTATCCATACATTGTCATTGTTGGATACTTACCTTGCTTTCAGTCTTGGTTGTTGTATGTCCATTGGGGTGCATGTATCTTTTCCAAGCAGTGTTTCCATTTTCTTGGTATTCATATCCAGGAGTGAAATTGCCAAATCTTATCATAGTTTTATTTTTAATCATTTGAGTATCTTAGTTAGAGTTTCCCATAGTAGATAAACCAATTAACAGTACCATCAACAGTGTACTAAAGTTTCCTTTTCTTCACATTCTTGTCAACATTTATTATTTGTAGAATTTTTGATGATAGCCATTCTGATAGGTGTGAGGTATTTGCATTTCTCTGGTGATTAGAGATGTTGAGCAGGTTTTCGTGTACTATTGACCACTCATAAATGTTCTTTGGGGGGGGAAGGGGAATGTCTGTTCAAATCTTTTGTCCATTTTTTAATCAGGTTATGTGTTTTTTTTTTAAATTATAGAGTTGTATGAGCTATTTACATATTTTGGATATTAACTCCTTATCATATCATTTGCAAATATTTTTCCGACTTAGTAAGTGGTTTTTTTGTTGTTATTGTTGATAGTTTCCTTTGGTGTGCAGAACTTTTTAAGTTTAATTAGGCTCCCTTTGTTTATTTTTGCTTTCATTTCTTTTGTCTTAGGAGACAGATTTAAAAAAAAATTAGCGCAGTTTATGTCAAGGGTGTTCTGCCTATGTGTTCTAGGAGTTTTATGGTTTCAGGTCTTACATCTAGGTCTTTACCTATTTGGAATTTATTTTTATTTATGGTGTGAGAAAATGTTCCAATTTCGTTCTTTTACACATAACTATCCAGTGCCACATAAAAGACTATCTTTTCACCATTGCATATTCTTGACTCCTTTGCTGTAGATTAATTGACCATAAATACCTGGGTTTATTTCTGGCCTCTATAGTTTGTCTCTATTCTTGTCCATTGATATAGGTGTCTGTTTTTCTGCCAGTATCATAGCTGTTTTGATACTGTAGTTTTGCAGTATGGTCTGGAGTCAGGGAGTGTGTTACCTCCAGCTTTGTTCTTTTTTTCTCAAGATTCCTTTGGTGACAAATATTTCATTACTTTTAAGGACCTTATAGTATCTTATAATGATGTAACTTGCTTACATATTTACACAATGAAAGTTAATGAAGTTCAATTTGCTAATTTATGTGTCAATACTACTTTGGCAAAAATTGGGTAAGCAAAATTCATGAGAGCTGACAATCAGACAAAGAGGCATACTGAAAGGAGTAGATGTAAAGGGGGATCACGAAAATATTAGAACATGGTCAGAGAGTAGTTTAAAAATGATTCAAATTATTCAGTCAGCATCTTACCTACGAAATTAGAATTTTCCATTAAGAAATTATTGTTGATAGAGAAATATGAAAAACTGAAACTAGGTCTGCTATGCATATTAAAAAGCAGAGACATTACTTTGCCAACAAAGGTCCATCTAGTCAAAGCTATGGTTTTTCCAGTACTCATGTACGGATATGACAGCTGGACTATAAAGAAAGTTGAGTGCAAAAGAATTGATGCTTTTGAACTGTGGGGTTGGAGAAGACTCTTGAGAATCCCTTGGACTTCAAGGAGATCAAACCAATCAATTCTAAAGGAAATAAGCCCTGAATATCATTGGAAGGACTGATGCTGAAGCTCCAATACTTTGGCCACCTGATGCGAAGAACTGACTCATTGGAAAAGATCCTGATACTGAGAAAGATTGAAGGTAGGAGGAGAAGGGGATGACAGAGGATGAGATTGTTGAATGACATCACCGACTCTATGGACATGATTTTGAGCAAGCTCCAGGAGTTGGTGATAGAAAGGGAAGTCTGGTGTGCTGGGTCCACAGGGTAACAAAGACTCAGACACAAGTGAGTGACTGAACTGAACTGAGCTGATGATATATTAAATGTTACAAGGCAAGAGGGAAAACATATAAGGCCCCACTGCTTTCCTTGAAGTAATCCTATTTTTATAAAAAGCAAAAATAATTAAATTAAAATAAATGATGTCTCTTTTTCAACTTTCCAAAGTAGGTCAATTTCAACTAATAAACTACTATATTAAGTCCTAGAAATGAGAAGCCACATCTGGAATATTATTTAGTTCAGTTCAGTCAGTCAGTCATGTCTGACTCTTCGCGACCCCATGAACCACAGCATGCCAGGTCTCCCTGTCCATCACCAACTCCCGGAGTTCACCCAAACCCATGTCCATTGAGTCGGTGATGCTATCCAACCATCTCATCCTCTGTTGTCCCCTTCTTCTCCTGCCCTCAATCTTTCCCAGCATCAAGATCTTTTCCAATGAGTCAGCTCTTTGCATCAGGTGGCCACAATATTGGAGTTTCAGCTTAAACATCAGTCCTACCAATGAACATGCGGGATTGATCTACTTTAGGATGGACTGGTTGGTCTCCTTTCAGTCCAAGGGATTCTCAAGAGTCTTCTCCAACACCACAGTTCAAAAGTGTTAATTCTTCTGTGCTCAGCTTTCTTTATAGTCCAACTCTCACATCCATGCATGGCCAGTGGAAAAACCATAGCCTTGACTAGACAGACCTTTGCTGGCAAAGTAATGTCTCTGCTTTTCAATATGCTATCTAGCTTGGTCATAACTTTCCTTTGAAGGAGTAAGCGTCTTTTAATTTCATGGCTGCATGACTGCATGGCTGCAGTCACCATCTGCAGTGATTTTGGAGCCCAGAAAAATAAAGTCAGCCACTGTTTCCACTGTTTCCCCATCTATTTGCCATAAGGTGATGGGACTAGATGCCATGATCTTAGTTTTCTGAATGTTGAGCTTTAAACCAACTATTTTACTCTCCTCTTTCACCTTCATCAAGCAACTGTTTAGTTCTTCTTAACTTTCTGCCATAGGGTTGGTGTCATCTGCATATCTGAGGTTATTGATATTTCTCCTGGCAATATTGATTCCATCTTGTGTTTCCTCCACCCCAGGATTTCTCATGATGTACTCTGCATATAAGTTAAATAAGCAGGGTGACAATATACAGTCTTGATGTACTCCTTTTCTTATTTGGAACCAGTTGTTCCATGTCCAGTTCTAATTGTTGCTTCCTGACCTGCATACAGGTTTCTCAAGAGGCAGGTCAGGTGGTCTAGTATTCCCATCTCTTTCAGAATTTTCCACAGTTTATTGTGATCCACACAGTCAAAGGCTTTGGTATAGCCAATAAAACAGAAGTAGATGTTTTTCTGGAACTCTTTGCTTTTTTGAAGATTATTAAGAGTATCAATTCTTACCATATAATAGATGAACACTGAAGTCAGGAAGGATTCAGTATGATGACACAGATAGGCATACATCTCAAGTCTACCATTTAGACATGTATACATGGGTGTAATGCTTAAATACATTGACCCTCATTAGAACACTATAGATAGTCCTCAAAAGTTAATAACACAGCTACCATATCATGTAGCTGGAAGGGTACTGATTTGAGAAAAACAAAGTTGCTAATTGGAAAACATATACACCCTAATGATCATTGCAGCATTATTTGCAATAGTCAAGACATGGAAGCATCTAAGTGCCCATCAATAGATGAATGGATGAAGAAGGTGTGGTATATATGTACAATGGAATACTACTCAGCCATAAAAAGGATGAAAGCTTGCCATTTGCAACAACATGTGTTGGTCTAGGGGGTATTATGCTACATGAAAATAAGTCTGTGTGCACGCTTAGGTGCCTCTGACTCCCTGTGACCCCATAGACTGTAGCCCACCATGCTCCTCTGTTCATGGAATTTTCCAGGTGAGAGAGAGACAAATACTGCATATTTTCCTTTACACATAGAATCTAAAAAACAAACAAAAAATTAACAAGTATAACAAAACAGATAGATTCATAGATACAGAGAATAAGCTACTAGTTGCCCAAGGTCGGTGGGCAGGGGATTAATGAAATAGATGAAGGGGATCAAGAAGAACAAACTTCCAATTATAAATAAGTCATAAGGATGTAATTTACAGCACAAGTAATATAGTCAATAATATTATAGTAGATTTGTGTGGTGTGTAATCTATAAAAATATCAAATCCTTATGTTGTACACCTAAAACTAATATGTCTTCAGTTAATATTTCAATTTAAAAAAATAGACTTTGGTGCTGAGCATATTATGGTTTTATTCTTGTTATTGTTCTGTCATTTCACTGAATATTCACAGGAGAAGAGAAAATTATATACATTTAATCAGTTAACTGGAATCCAAGGCTTTCTTTCTAAACAAGTAAATATAAATATATATCTATATATATTTTCACACGTACACACACACAACACTACAATCAGAAAGTCAGATGAAGATGTAAATTGTCACTAGTGAAATGTATATAATGACTGTAATTGTATTTAACTTTCTAATATTTTCTGGAAACTCTATTCAAAATACTTAGTTTCTACAACACTTAAAATTATTTATTATTTTATTTTCACTTCCAGATATGAAAACTGAAATATATTTGAAGTCAAGGATATTTAAATAACTTACCCATCACACATTTTGTCATACATTTGTCATGCAGTCATACAGTTTTTCAGTATTTGAGCTATATTGGACATGCATTTATCCAGATTTAAATTCAATGCCTTTAGTGTTAAAGTGTCTTAGGATTTAATAATGTATAACCATGCAAGAATGAAAACACAGATCTTTTTTGAATGAATAATTTTGTTTTAGACTAAAGTGCTCATACACACATATGAAAGCTTTATTTGTAAGCAAATCAAAATAAGCCTTCTCAGTATTACTCTATCAAGTGTAAACATTGTGTTCTAATGACATATTATTTTTGAATATGCATAATAAGGCTACGTATATCTCAGTCCAGTACTGAAAATATTCTGATAATAAAACTCAGTGATTCCAAATTTTTCCCGTATCTTTCCAAGATGTCACAATGTAGAGTTCACTGGTGGTTCAAGTAGTGAGAAGTCTGCCTACCAATGAAAGAGATGCAGGTTCAATCCCTGGGCCGAGGAGGATCCCACAAGCCACAGAGTGGCTAGGGCAGTGCTCCACAACTATTGAGCCTGTGCTCCAGAGCCCAGGAGCCCAACTACTGAAGCCCATGCACCCTAGGGTCCATGTTCCACAAGAACAGAAGCCTCTCAATAAGAAGCCTGTTCACTGCAATGAAGTCACCCCAGCTAGCCACAACTAGAGAAAAGCCCTCATAGCAACAAAGACCCAGCACCGCCAAAAAAAAGGGTGCGGGGGGAGGGTGTTACAATGTTCTGATTATCCAAAATCATAAAAAATAGAATGACTAGTATAATCTTTTTGAGCAAAATGTTTTTCTTTATGTTATTGTAAACTGAAAAATGTCAATTTTATTGGTAGTGGAGAAAACTAAATACTAAGAAAGTGGGGTCAGTAGTCAATACTGCTCCATGTACTTATACATCATTGGACTTTCATGTAATAAGTGTTTTCTTTTTCAATCTGCTAGTGTAATGCTGTGGAAACAAAACAGTAAGTACAAAGAAGAAAAATATTTTTGTTATTAGAGTTATTCAGATTGTTAGATTCATTTTGTACAGAGTGAAAATTTCGGTGAAACTTGTTGACAAAAGTTCACTAAGATCAACTTACTGTTTCTTGTTTGATCAAATTCTTTCCTAAAATAGTTGGAGAAGAGAAACATTTTTAATAAAAACACTGTAAGCCAATATCTGCAAAACCTTCAAGTTGCTGAAATTGTGATTTCATCATAAACTCATTAAAGGAGAATGATTCAAGAAATATTTATTCAAAGATAAAATCTTCCCTAAAAAGTAATAACAAACTAAAGTTTCAACTGCAAATATGCAAAAGTTCTAGTAGAAATTATGATGAACAATTTTAATAAACAGACTCATGGCAGTACATTTAATCTCTCTAACACATCTCTCAAATTCTGAATTCCATTCTTTTCTCATCTGAATTAACTGCTACTTGACTCTACAAACCCTTTCTTCAAGTCCCAGTCAAAATTCTTCTGCTTTCTCTGAATAAACCTGTTCAATAATCATTCTTCCTTCCTTCAAGCACTTTTCGTACTGAGAGGGTAACAGGCAGGAAGGCCAGGGGTCTCCAAACGGAGGAACTAGGCTGCAAGTGTCTCTTAAAATTCTGTGTTGCTACGACGACACCTGGTTCCACCTGAACATAAGTTTTCTCAAACCTTGAGCTAACCAATGCATTTTTCTTATGGAAATGTATTTTTTAAAACTATGTTAATGAAACTATGTATTTACTTTGGGATTTGCCTTTTTTCAAAATGGTTCCACCTAACACTAACTTTTTTCCTTTTCTCAAACCTTGAGCTGATAATAACTCAACAAACCAGTATTCATATCAATTGTTTTATGGCTGGGGGATGGCACACCTCATGCCATCCTATCTCAAAAATGCATATTGTAGGAGAGGGACCTGGTGAAATTCCCTCAGCCTTGAGGCTTCTCTCTTATCTGGTTAATAGCTTTCTAACAGACATGAAACAACTTGCTAAAACTATCAGAGGGGCACTCTCCATCCCCCTTCTGATGTCTATGTCAGAGGTTTTCTCTGTCCCTTTTTCATTTTAATAAAACTCTGCCACGAAACCTCTTGAGTGATCAAGCCTGGTCCCTGGTCCTGAAGCTAAATCTTTGGAGATCATGAATCCGACTCCATTCACTGTAAGCTATCAGGACTTACTGTCTTTATTGCTTAGAACATTTTATATCTTCTGCCTTACGCAGTTGTCTGTGTGTGTCTTGTGGCTCCAGTTAGGGTTCATACTCCTGAAAGACAAGGTCTCTCTGCCCATTGGTGCAATACTCACTACCAACCCCACAAATCCACAGAGAACCATGTGTATTATTAACCAGAAAGCTGTGCATATAATAAACACTTAGTGGTTTTTCTTCAAAAAACATAATGTAATTAAATTAAAAAATAAACTTTATATTTGTTAATAGACATGATAAATGTGCATAGGAAACAAGGGAGATGAAGCAGGCTTTGGAGGGGTTCCTTTGCTTTTAAACTAAATTGTTATCTTCTAGAAGAGTTAGCAATAAAAAAAAACCCCTCTTTGATTCATATTCTAATGTTGTGTGCATGGTATGTAGTTTGAGTTCTTAAAACTGAGAAAATATGGACCCAATAATCTAGTATACTCAAGAATTTCTGTTAGATATAGAATGAATAGTGTCAGATCTAGAACATTTTGGACATACAGCAATGACCCCTTGTGGGAAGGAATAGACACCTTAAGGAATAAATGAAGTGCACTTAGCAGACCACTAAAATCCTTTCACTTAGAGGCATTAAGACAGAAGGCACTATTGCATCAAATTAAGAGAAACAAATGAAAATCAAAAGGAACATATAGGTTCATCAGTAACCCTAGCAAGAGACTCAGATACAAGAGTTTACAGTCTTTAGAGAATCTGAACCTGCAATTGCTACTGGTTTATAATCTCCAGAGACAGCTATAGGTACTGCTAGAGATGTTTTTAAGGCTAACTACCATGCCCCATAAACAGTGGAAACAATCATCTACCAAAGCAAGAAAACCATGCCAAACACAGTGGTGGGGAAACCTAAAAGAGAAGACACTTTCTATTCAAATTAAATTGAGTTTCAGCTATCTTACCTTTCTCCTCAAGCAACTGGGTATATGAAGCAGATAAGTGTGCTATAGAAAATCTAACAGTTTTCCTCTTCATTCATCTGGATCTGAAAGATACAACAGATTAATTTCAAATATGAATACCAGGAAACTAAAATAAAATAAGTAATAAGAAAAAAGAGCCATATGAAAAATACAGCATTTTAAAAGAAGGAAACTACTCTGAAAGACAATTGTAAGCAGTACTATAATAAGAAACCACTTTTAGAAAACGTTTTAATAATTTTTATGCAAGACTAATGATTTTCTAATTAGGAAATAGAAGAGACATCATATGACTATATGACTACTTAAAAACCACAAATGAGATTATACCATCAGATTTGACATTTAGTAAAATGAGACTTAAAAAATAAATAACACTATTATGAAATTATCTCAGAAGTCAGAGGGGGAAAGAAAGCAATACTCATTAAGATGACTCAGCCCAGGAGGAGGGAACAATACTGACAAATTATACTATAGTGGATTGATAATAACTTTTAAAATCGCCCTGTGATAAAGACTTGAATTTGCACATTGGAAGAGTTCACAGAGGATTAAGCAACATTAATTAAAAAATAACAGATTTTAGGTATAGCTTTTTCTAAGTGTTGCACTCTTAAATAAGTTCAAAATTAATCTCTAATTAATTAATCTCTTTGTAAAAAAATAGAATCTATGAAAGGGGAAAATATCTAGCCAATTTCAAGCTCCTTGAAATAAGAATGCCAAAAGACAATGAAGGCTGCTATATAAGATTCCTAGATTAAGCCAATCTGATTTTGATGTAGAAACACAAAAACTAAATAAAGGTAAAATTTAAAAGTTGTTCTTAGGTAACCATGTCTTGTAAAATATGCTATTCATATGTATTTCCTAGGGAAAAAAATCAGCACTCAAAAACACACCACATAACAAAGATAAATTAAATCCTAGAATCCTAGAAATGGATCTTTGCATATTAAAACAACCAGTAATCTTCCAGGTAACCAGTAAAATACAGAGAGAAATAGATGATATTACTTTAGTGTGATGATAAAACTTTATCCAAATATGCAAAATAATTACTGTAGAAATTTACTTATTTAAAATAATGATATTAACATGGGTCATATCTAGTTATAATTCTGTTTATATAAGCAAAACGTTGTAATTTTAGCAAACAGAATACAAATAGAACTACAATATAACATTAAACCATGATACAGACTATAAATCATACTATTGAAAGATAAATCCTACTATTGAAAAATAAATCATATTATTGAAAGATACATAAGATGTGAAAAATGCTCAAAATAAATTAAGGACAAAGTCAATTCCTCAAATGATAGAAGCACATAATCACCAAATACATGTACACATATACATAAATACTCACAAAATGATAGCATCCGTTCACTTTGGCTAGTAGGAGTACTAGCATTTTCATACTTTTACAATTTTTTTTGCATACTTTATAAAATTTTCATATTTTACAATTTTCTAAAATAAATACATAATCCTTTTATAATTAGAAGTTTTAATCAAAAGCAAGTTATTATAGTAGTATAGATATTTTAATATATATCACAATTTATATATATAATACTTATATATATTCATATATATTTTTCATAATTTTGTTTCATTCTCCTTACTGGGTAGAAATCAGATTATTACTCTTGGTCTAATGGATACACATTTTCTATAAATGTCTCTGTAATTGGTCAAGAGAGCTCCAGGAAGAGAAAAACTTCCCAGTTTCTATTAGCATTTTTGTGCTTTTCACTTGGTTGTTGTTGCTTAGTTGCCAAGTCATGTCCAACTCTTTGCAACCTCATGAGCTATAGTCCACCAGACTCCTCTGTCCATGGGATTTTCCAAGCAAGAATATTGGAATGGGTTGCCATGTCCTTCTCCAGAGGATCTTCCTGACTCAGTGATTGAACTCGCGTCTCCTGCATTGGCAGGCAGAATTTTACCACTAAGCCTCTCAACTTGGTAGTCAGATTCTGTTTTTAGCTTTGGCTCCTTTAAATATCCCTTACCCCTTTTTCTGGTATACAGTACAGTTGTTGTATCTTTTGATTGTCTTTGCCCAAGACTGCATGTGTATAAGCTACTCACAATAAACATCATAAATGTACTTTATTGAGTTGTCTGCTTCCTTGGTCTCAAAGCTCTTTCTCAATTCTGAGGTTGTTATTCAATATCTTCACCTTCCAAGAAGGAAAGATAGAAGCTGTCTGCAGATAAACATTTCCATGAATGAGAATAGAAACATGATGAACAACAAAAACAACAACAAAACACTGTCTTGCAGTTTCTTGTGCACAAATTAGAACAGAGGAGGAAAACTTAGGAAAACTTTTTTGATGCTAATCATTAGAATGGTTCATGACATGTATTTGAGATTCCCAGTGGTTCTTAGTGACATTTTCAATACATTTAGACTATTGGCTTAGTGCTAACAATGGCCAATCCCTTTTTATAAGTCTTCTTCATCCTAATTTGTTACCTATTCAACCCACACTCTTATGAATGCAATTTTTTCTTGCTCCAGTGAAAGCTGTTTTTTGTTGTCTGTTTTTATTTAAAAACTTTCTTTTCCCTTGCATTGGCTAGTACCTCTAGATCAATATTAAAAAATGATGGTGCACATTTTTCCTTCCCTGTAGAGTTCAACAGAGATAATTTTAATGTTTCATTGTTTTAGTGTTTCAATAATGTTTTCAATGAAACATTAGACTATTATAGACTGGTGTAAAGTGTTTACATTTTCAGTTACATTAAGGAAATAGTCATCTACTGTTATTTTGCTAAAGGTTAAAAATCAGGAATGATTTTAAAATTTTGTCATATACCTTTTTGGCATATACTGAAATGGTCATATAGCTTTTTTATTTTTTGAACTATTTACATTTGTAACACCCATTTATATTAGTGGGGTTTCTAATACTTAATTATCTTTGCATCATTGGAATGAACACTGCTCATAGTTTATCTTTCAGAGCATTTCTAATCGAAAAGAGCTCTTTCTAAAAAAAGTTGTCTACTCTTGCTGTGTTCATGTCTTTCCTTGTTTTTACCATTTAAGTTTGTTATTCCAATATAATGTCACCTCTTGACAAAGAAAATTTCCTTAAATGTGTTCATGAAAATAACCACTTCATCCTGCACTCTTTTCTGGAATCACTGCTTATCAATTTGCCTGCTTTATTGAATTCACAAACTGTTTTGATATATGTAAGTTTATAATTAACATATTTGTGCACTTTGTTATGATTTTAGCATTCCATCATGATGAAGGCAATGACTTTGTCTTATTCATTGCTATATAATAGCACCTGAATCAGTACTGGGAATTTACAGAGGGGCAGGAAGAGAGGAAGGGAGAAAGTGAGGACAGAAGGTGTGAAGAAAAAACAATGTATAAAGCATTTTTTAAGAGTTACTGCAAGGGAAGATAGTGACTAAACCTGGGGAAATTCAGTGATCCTTGATAACACTGTCTAGGATGAGACCCAGGTACATATGTGTCAGAGATTTGCCATTAAAATGAGAATGAATAGTTACTTAAGGATTATTTGAATAGGTATATTTAGGATTTACAGCTCAAATATCTTTCAGAAGGAAGAACATTACTGTCTTCACAAAATGAGATATGGGAATCTTTTTCATCTTTGAAAATAATATATTAGAAAAATAAAATATTAAACACACTGAGAGAACATAATGATACTATTTATTAGTAAGCTTTCGTAATACTACAAGTTATGTGGCTGACAAACACTAGTATTATCATTTTAAAGGTATTTAAATAACTTGCTCAGAGCTATACATGAAATAGGGCCTGGCTAGACATTCTATTCATGAGGTTGTTTGCTAGCACTGTTCTCAGTCATGGTGCTTCTAAAAGGACACTCAAAACAAAAAATACCACATATTGCTTCAAAAGGTTCTCCCAGCAACCCTTAAGGGAATGCCAAGCATGACCACTTAGTCATTACTATATTATAGTATCCATAAAAAACAAAGTCAGAAGTTATAGGGGTATATAATATCTGTACATAATAAATGTGAAAAATTCATGGGTTATATTCATTGTTCAATATTTTATATTTTCTCTAGAATGTGTGATTCTTAGGCAGGCAATTCTATTTTTTCTTCAAAAACAGTGTTTGGTTAAATTATTACTTTGGATTAAATTTATTGTCTTTTGGCCAATTCATGGACTAGTATGATCTTTGTTTTATTATTATAATGTTAATAAACAAAAGCTCAAGGCACAGCTCTAATACACAGTTATTGCAAATATGTTGACAACCTCATGTCAGTTACCCCAGCTATACAGTTACTTAGGGAAATTCAGTCTCAGTATTCAAATTTATTTCATCTTAATTTTTTTATAAGTAACTAGATAAAAAGGGCCCATGAGTATTTGTAGGTGGTTGTTTAGAGGCAAAATTGTGTCTGACTCTTTTGAGACTTCATAGACTGTAACCCACCAGGCTCCTCTGTTCGCAGGATTTCCTAGGCAAAAATACTGGAGTGGGTTGCCATTTCCTTCTCCAGGGGATCTTGATGACCAGGGGACTGAATCCATGTCTCCTATATTGCAGGCAGATTCTTTACCATTGAGCTACCAGGGAAGCCTGAATATTTGTACAGGCTCCTATTAAAATAAAGTAAAATATTTTCTAAGAAATGCAATAAGCTCCTAAATCCATAGAAATTTGAGAAATATTCACATGAAATGAGGGAGATAGGAAATACCTGAAGTATTTCAAAATAGCAAAAAGGTGTTGTATTTATAGCCAAAAACTCAATGACTTCTTAGAAAAATGATTTTAATTGATTATATTATTATTATATTCTTAATTACTCCTTACATTCTATACCAAAAGTACTTTAGGAGTACTTAAAATGGGTACTTGACATCGTGAGGCCACCATGCTTATAAAAATGAAACTATAATCACAAAGAAATTCTGTGAGAGAAGATATTTAACTTCGAGTAATTATAGATATCTTTAACTTCTGTTGTTATGGTGTACAACCTTTGGATAGTTTTCCTTTCATGGGTAAGCCCAGAGACAATATTAAAATAAGAAAATTTTAGTTGGCTTTTAATTTGATTGACTCATTTTATACATCTTTATCCGCTGTGTGTGCGCGTGTGTGTGTGTATGTGTGTGTTTTAATCAAAACTATTGTGAGGTTTCTTACTTGGAAAGAATAGATGCATTGTAATTTGTAAAAGGAAGTTTTCTTTCTCCATGAACAATCACATTCCATTGTTTGTAACATTTATAATCTTTTGTGCTTATGTACAAAATTCTTGAAAAATACTGCTTTGCTTGTTATTTAAAGTTGCCAATTTGTCATAGCTTATTAAAATCAAGGCTAAATCATTCCAGTGAGCAAGTCTTAAACTTTTAGTTGCATTGTCATAGGCCTAAGAATAAATTAAAAATGTAAAACTCAAACTTGAGAGAAATTTAAATGATCAAACTAAAGAATTAATACAGGATAAACCTAATCTCAGCAGTACAGGAATGAGGCTTTACTAGCAAGTCTCTTTCAAGAATCAATAAATGTTAGTGAACAATATTAAATGATGTGCTTAACAGTCCAATCATTAATACACTTAACCTGGTTTTCTTGAAAGAGAAGTTTTGACTACCTTGGATAGAAGCAGACTGATGCATTAAAATGTAAATTAAATGTCTCTTTCCAAGAGATTCTTTTTAAACTACATAATCTATTAGCATCAAACCTGATTTTTATAAATTAGAACAAATCATTTATTTTGCATAGGGTATAATTTCAATATAAAAATATTAATACCATAAAATCTGGACAGACCATTCAGGCTTAAGCAATCTCTTTGTAATAATATCCCTTGGTAAAAATAAACCTTATTCATAGTTATTTATTTTTACAGAGAGTCTTATAGTAAAGAGGGAGATCTAAAGATAATTCTTCTCTGATTCTTTTCTTTAGTTTTAAACAAAGAGACATAATATTGAATGGAGGTGGTCTAAATGACTCAAATGTACTGCATACTTTAAAATGTTTAAACAGAATCTAATTGTTTCATATGTTCAGTTAGATTTTGAAAACTTTATTCTATATGTGCTTTGACTACACTTCAACTATCATGACTTAAAATATTTTACATATTTTGGTCTATTTCTCTCTTTTTTTTAATTACATTCCATGTCTTCAAAGTCAGAATATTCATTTGTCCCACCCCATAACATACACAAAAAGTCAACTGTAGACAACAAGGTTTATTCCAGGAAATTATATTGGTTCATCAGCTCTCCCTGACTGGCTAAGGTCATTCTGTTTCTGTTTACTTGGTTCTAACAATCATTATTATCTATATTCAGTTTAATCTATGCTTTGGGTCACCTTTCTGTGGTGCCATCACTCTTTTGTTCATTGGACTGCAGTTGCATACTTAGCTCTCAGTTCTATTAACCCATCCCACCTTGTTTACATTTTCTGCAGTCTACATGGTGAACTTTTCTCTCTCAGACTCTGAATCTGATCATAACCCAGTCCAAGTTAGTCCTTTTTTTTCAGCCCCCAGGAGAAAGGGGCTCAGATAGAGTTATCCACAATGGGTACTCTATGACCCATTGTTCCTTGACTGATCTTGGCTCTTAAGAAAATATTTTTAGATAGTAGCAACAATTAAGAGAAAGACACAATATTCTAAACAAACAGCTATTCTAGAATTTGGCTGAAACATAACCTGTATATTTCGGCATTGGTTAAATAAGTCATACAGGTTATTTCTTATCCTCAAGCCTAGTAACATGTTCTATTATTATCCCCATTACAGAACTTAGAGAAAAGTCAGTTAGTTAAGGGCTGTACTTTATATTGACTGAATTATAGTGTGACTATTAAGGGACTCTAGTAGAAATAAAGTAATTTACCAAGGCTATACTATGTAAACCTAATTATTATTATTTTTAGTTACTATTTCAACAAATTATTATTCAACATCTATTATCTATGAAATACTATTATAGCAATGAGGTAAACAGAAAAACTTGTGCTATCATGAAGCTTGTGTGCATGCTAAATCACTTCAGCCGTGTCCAACTCTGTGCAATCCTATGGACTTCAGCCTGCTCAGCTCCTCTATCCATGGGATTCTCCAGGCAAGAATACTGGAGTGAGTTGCCATGCCCTCCTCCAAGGATCATGAAGCTTATATTCTAATAATGAGAGATTATAAAACAAAATATAAAACAATACATTAGTTGTTGATTTCATAAGTACAGTAGGGAAAAGTAAAAACAGAAAATGTCATTGATGAAAATACTTCACTGTGAGTCGAACAATGACCTTATATAGCATAGAAGGAGCCAGCAGTAAAGATACATGGAGGAATTTCATTCCAGACACAGAAAACAGCACAGGCAAATGTCGATGAGAGACACATATCTGCTGTGTTTGAAGGGTGGAAAGGTGGCTACCTTTCTGGTGTATAGGCTGGTATAGAGCAAGTTACTGGGAAAGTAATGGGATCATGTCAGAAAATCATGGGTTCCAGACCATACTGATTTGTATATGTAATTCTGAGTTGCTTCAAACGGAGGCACCAGGCTGTGAGTGTGCCACTATAGGAGTTGCCTCAGTAAGCAAACCAAAAGTTTATGGACCTAGGTCTCCCAAGACTCCAAGTGAGCCAAGGAGCCACTGCATGGGACTGAGCAGAGGAATGAAACGGTCTAATTTACATTTTAATAGGATCACTTTAGGTGCTGTGTTCAGAAAAAGAGTATGGGACAAGGGCTGAAGATGGAATATCAGCTTATAGATTGTTTCACAAATCCTGGTTTGAAAGTGATAGTAGTGTGCACAATAGTCTTGGTAGTAGTAGCAGTATAAAGTGGTATGATTTTGTATATATTTAGACAGTGAAAGAGATAAGATTTGTATACATATTTGTAAAAGAAATAAGTCAGGGATGATTTTAAGATTTTTTTAACCAAGTAACTATATAGATGGAAAAACTGTGGAGGAAAAGGTTTGGGGTGATCATGAGCTCAATACTGATTGTTCCTCCAGATGCCTCAGTGGTAAAGAATCCACCTGCAATGCAGGAGATGTATAGGACACATGAATTCAATCCCTGGTCTGGGAAGATCCCCTGAAGATCTTTCAATCCTCTGCCATTGAAAGAGATGGCAACCCTTTCCAGTATTCTTGCCGAGAACTCCATGGACAGAGGAGCCTGGCAGGATACAGTCCATGGGGTCACAAAGAGTCAGACACGACTGAGCAACTAACACACACTGAACATACATGCTTTTGAGTAAGCTCTGATTAAATGTTAGGTTTGAAATGGTTGTTAGACATCTGAGTAGAGACACTCAATAAATAATGGAAGTAGACATTGGGAATTCAAAGGAAAGACTGGTATAGATAATATTCTTAGGAACTGTCAGCATATAGATAATATCTGAATTATACAACTAGAGTCAATCATTTCAGGAGTGAGGATTGATGAAAATAAATAATAGATTTTCTCACTGAGCACTGTTAAGAAAAGATTGAAATGCTGAGAAATTTGGCTCAGATGTGGAGACTAATGATGCTACGTACACACCAAAAGCGTATGAAAATATTCCTTACTTATATACAGCTTATGGGGACAGCAGGAAGTTTTCCCAAGAGCTGGGTCAATATGGCTTGAGAGAGCAAGGAAGAAAATGACTGGCTTGGATTGTTTATTAATGTTGGAGGTTCGAAATGAGGTCTCATATGCAGTTTAAAACTGCTGTCACCGAAGGAGGGAGCACTTAGGCTTTTTGTAAGTTTTTCAGATGTGGAGCTGATGGGAGAAAGGGAGGAATGAGACTAAAAAGATGTCAGCACACAAATATAAAAAAAAATGAATTCAGACTCCTTATTTTAGGTAGGAGGAGAATGGGATGACAGAGGATGAGATGGTTGGATGGCATCACCGAGTCAATGGACATGGATTTGGGTGGACTCCAGAAGTTGGTGATGGATAGGGAGGCCTGGCGTGCTGCAGTTCAGGGAGTTGCAAAGAGTTGGATACGACTGAGCAACTGAACTGACTGACTGAGATTACTTTTGAGTTAGGAAATATCTCAAGAGAAGTAGGAAAAATATGCTTTGAGCAAAATTGAGTTATGAGCTGGGCCAAATACTGGTAATAAGTCGAGTGACACAAGGGCTTGAGTAACAGCTGGATTGTGAAGGCTTTTATGTTCTTAAAAAGAATAGCTTCAGGACTGTATGGGGAGAAAGTCTTAGATTTATCTCAAGTAAGAATTTAAATGGAGAAACTGGAGGCTGTGAAATTAGATATTCATCCATTCAAATTTTGTCAGAAAGGAAAGAGGAAAATGGGAAGAGGGAAAAGAGGAGATGGGGATTAAGTGCAGCTAAGAGTAGCTTATACTTAAAGTGAACTTTAATATCACGAAGTATTATCACCTAACATCACCAATTCGGTCACCTTGACACAAGCCTCTGATTGCCCTAGCTAAATTAGAAGCACTGATTTGGAGCTTCCTATTCAATGCTGTAAATTTAACATGTGGTTTTAGCAACTTCATTTCCTCAAATCACAGTTAAATAAAATAAAACTATTATAGATCTGAGAATTAGAGGGCAACAATTGATCTTTCTTTATCATGTAGTATTTCACTGAAGAGTGAGCAATAGGAGGGGAGGACCCAGACCAGAACATGCTTATCAGAGTACAGAATGACAGCAAGGTTCCTAGCTTAGTGGATACTGAGAATTATAATAGGCTAAGAGAAAATAATGGGGATAAATTAATTAAAAGATAAATTCATTAAAATGAGAATCTCCTACATATTTGACCCTTCAAAATTAAAACATGGCAAGTTGTTTTATTGGTCTTCATCTTCCCCTGTCCAAGAATACTTCTACTCTCTAGTCTAAAAACAAATAATGTCTAGGAAGGTATAGAACACTTGATATGTCTTCTAAAAGTAAAACTGTTTTTATTTCTGCTTCACTATAGATCCCAGAATGTCCATCTGTTTCTCATTATTATAACTGAAAGTGAGTTTTGCTAGTCAGAAAGACCTTGCAACATACTCAATTCAGCCAAGTAAATCTTCTAACACTGAGAAGAGACCTATTGTGGAAACATAAGACCACACACACTAGCTACCCATCATGATTCTAGTCCTAAATTCACCATATGCATAAAAGTCATCAGGCATTTGAGGAAAATTAGTGTGAAGAATCCAGTTGAAGAAAGAGAATTTACCCTAAAGGAAGCAAATCCTTTAATATATTAACTATAATTAAAATCAGTTTAGTTCAATTGCTCAGTTGTGTCTGACTCTTTGCAATCCCATAGACTGCAGCACGCCAGGCCAACCTGTCCATCACCAACCCCCGGAATTTACTCAAACTCATGTCCATTGAGTTGGTGATGCCATCCAACCATCTCATCCACTGTCATGCCCATCTCCTCCAGTCTTCAATATTTCCCAGCATCAGTCTTTTCCAATGAGTCAAATCTTTGCATCAGGTGACCAAAGTATTGGAGTTTCAGCTTCAACATCAGTCCTTCCAAAGAACACCCAGGACTGACCTCCTTTAGGATGGACTGGTTGGATCTCCTTGTAGTAGTCCAAGGGACTCTCAAGAGTCTTCTCCAACACCACAGTTCAAAAGCATCAATTCTTCAGTGCTCAGCTTTCTTTATAGTCCAACTCTCACATCCATACATGACTACTGGAAAAACCATAGCTTTGACTAGACAGACCTTTGTTGGCAAAGTATGGAATATTCATAATGAAAATGAGGGATTAACAAGAAACAGTTATGGGAAAATAAAAATAAAATATAATTCTCAAAAAAAGAACTAAGCACAAGTTTAAAAGTATAGTTAATTAGAAATAAAGGGAGAAAATCCTAAAATATAAAATAGAAGAAAAGTTGTGAATTGAAGTTAAACATGTTTTCAGAGTTAAGGACCCAACAAGATAAATGAAAACACTTCCTTCTGACATGTAGCTGGTACAATTTTAAAATATCTCAGAAAATTAGAAGCTACACAAACTTTGAGAGGAAAGAAAATCAGCTTACTATATAATGTTATAAAAATCAGACTGTCTTCAGACATTTTACCAGTCACACTAGATTTTCAAAAAAATAGAGCAATGATTTCACTACTCATAGGAAAACAGATTTTTCCAAACTATAAAATTATCAAACAGAAAGTATAGGCATTCACAATTATTCAAAAGCTTAAGAATTAGATTTATTTTTTGCCAGAAGTGGAATAAGAGAACAAAACAAACAACAACAACAACAACAACAAAATAGAAACGACTGCCTTAAATGAAAATCCAATTTTCCATAACTAGTTTGTGACTATATTAATATGAGATCTATGATATATCATATGAATATGAGAGATAAAATATCCAAGTGGCTGAGAGCCTCAACCTTAGCATTCCACTTCCTGCTGCACCACTTACTAGTACAGGCCACAGAGGTCTGTGTCAACTCCTTTATCTTTCTGTGCCTCAGTTTCATCATTTGTAAAATGGGAAATAATTGGACCAACTTCATAGAACGGTCATGATGATTAAGTAAATTAGTATGCATTAAATACTAAGAAATGTGCTTCGGATATAAGTCCTATGTCACCCACAACTATTATTGTCATTGCTATTATGTCAGTAATAAAACAACACATAATATCAGATTATAAATTGGTCATCAAAAAGGCAAAGCAAATGCAAGTGGGATATTATTAAGTATCTAAGGAAGAGAATAAAAGAAGAAGGAATCAAAATATGGCTAATAAAAGTTAAGATTTAATTACATGCTGAAATAGAAAGATTTTATATATATGTGTGTGTGTGTGTGTGTGTGTGTCTGTAATCTTTCTATAATATAAAGAATAAGTGAGTGAGTGGCAAAATCAGGAATGGGCAAATTGATATGCCTTACTGATTAGAAACTACAGTTTGAATGAAGAATATGTGTCAAGAATTGTTCTCAAAATGTTAAGTATAGGCAACTTCTCAGTTCCTCACTAATATAATAAGATGTGTCCAGTGGACACACTGCTGGTAGAAAGAGGATGAACAGGGCAATGAGGTTCCCTCCTAGTTACAGCAGGTCTGGTTTTAAACTACTCTAACTGTTAATACAGCAACTGTTCAGGAGAAAATAGTTGTTGAGTATAATAGAATTCACCTTGTTCTGAGGAGTCTGCTGCTGCTAAATTGATTCAGTTGTGTCTGACTCTGTGCGACCCTATGGACAGCAGCCCATGAGGCTCCCCTGTCTACGGGATTCTCCAGGCAAGAATACAGGAGTGGGTTGCCATTTCTTTCTCCCTCTGAGGAGTCTGAGGCACCTGGCTGTGAGCTTCCCACTATAGGAGTTACCTCAGTCAGTTAACCAAAAATTAATGGGCCTAGCTCTTCCCAGTCTCCTTAAAGCCAACATGTCAAAGACCAGGAAAATTTCCCATAGTTAGAAGTTTAAGGCAGAGAATCCAAAAATTTTAAGCATAGTGTATTAAACATTCCGTTAGTTTTTATTATTTGGATGTTTCATAGAAAATTTATATTTTTCAGGACTAGATACAAATTTTATTAAGATTGAAAATATAAACGTTAATAGTATAAGAAAAAAATAATTAGTAGGTTGAAAGACAAAGGCGAGAGAGTCCTTATTTCAACCAAATGGAATGAACATGTCATTCACAGAATCAGCACTGTTTTGATGTCTACTCAGGCAAAGAAAGCCAATTACACAGCAGGGACTAGAACCCAAATTACTTGACCATCTTCACCTTATGAAACTCCGGGGGAAGAGTAAAGGAATTAACAATCATGTTAGAACATTAAGCATGTTTACAGAATTTGTTGCCAATCTAGCAATATACAGATATGCACAAAACCACCACTGTTAGCCAACAAACTGGATTATCAGTTGACTCTTTAAAAAACCACCCGCACTCAACAAGTATATTTACAACCTGCACTATTTATTGTCTTTTTTTGCACTTAAAAGAGTAGACCATGAGGAATCAAATACTCAAGATGGTTTTGAGGTAAAATTGCTAGTTAACGAGCTGTGCTGAATAGTTTCCTCAGCCACAGTTATAAACGACTTCAGACATGCTGGTTGTTTCAAATGAGCCACACATTGGTGAAACAAAGATGGAAAAAGATACTTTTGAACAAGATTTGGGGACTCTGTAAATGTGCTAAATGACATTATGCACAGTTTCTTGATGAGACCATTTCAACATTTCCTAACTTCTACCACAATTTAACAGTTACAGCAGACCTAGTTTCCCTGAAATTTGTTGTGAGGTTCATAATGAATTAATTCTACCTGCACTAGATAGAGGATTAAGGAACTCATTTTGACTTAAAATAGCTGCAAATCCTATTATGTCTAACTAGCAACAGATTTGTCTGCCCGAAAAATCTTTGTGAATTATTTTCATCCCTCTCAGGGGATTAAAGAATAAAATTAACAATCTCTCAATACACCAAATATTTATATTTAAATCCATAGATGATCTTTAAATCATGTATCATAGTGAATATTTAATATTTTATTTAACATTTTTGAATAAAGTATAATATCTACATTTCATTATATTTTAATTTATTCACTCACCATGTGGACTAGAGTAGTTGAACTTTAATGTTGTACTAGAAAATGTTTGATAATTTTAATGATTCCAGATAAAACCAAATCTTAGAATCTCAATAATATATTATATAATTTAATATCTTTTAAGAAGTTACCTTTTAATAGAAATTATGGAAATACATGATATGATTCTTTAAATTCTTTCATTTAAATAATTTTTTTAAATGATAGAAATGTAACATGTAGTTTTACACACAGAAGTTGTCATTTTTTGCAAATTTATGATTTGCAAACTATTTCATTAAGTTCTCTTATATATGTGTTTCAGTCTGTACAGTTATTCTACTTCTTATTTTTATAATTTTTTTTAAATAATGAAAGTATGCTAACACATTTACAGGATACTTGGAAAATACAGAACAAGGTTACATATATTTCCACTATATATTATAATTTTTTAAGTAGATAAGATTTTATAGTTGGAGTTTCAATTTCTACCTATTATTTTTTAAAAGTAAAGTCACCCAGTCATGTCTGACTGACTCATTGTGACCCAATGGTATGTAGCCTGCCAGCCTCCGCCATCCATGAGATTTATTAAAAGTAGATTACAGCAATTGAAATTCTGTTATGGTGAACTAAAGTGCTTTTCAGACTTCATGACAAATCCCTGATATTTGAGGAGATTAAACCATTGTGTTTATAACCTCTTGTTAATTAAATTTTCAGTAAGTATTTAGGGAAATCCTATAATATTAAATATATGCTATTAATACTGATTCATTAGTTATATTTGGTATATATTTTAATTTATATCTTATTGATTTTATAGGTGGAATTCTCAATGATACCTCCATGACAGGCACAGTACTCAATGACTGATGACTTACCCTCAGTAGTTTATGTATTTTCATGTCTATAATTTAAAATTTCTTTTTTATACTGATCCATGAGAGAGATAAAAATATAATTTTAAATAATTAAATTTTTAAAGTAAGTAAAATAAAAATGCTGTCTAGAACATAAATGGATTTCAACATTTTTGCACTCTTTGGGTGGCCATATGATTTATAATTCATTACTGCTATCACTCATGTTAATTCTGAGATGAAATAATTAATTAATAATATTTAAACCTGGAAAATAGGCTTAAACTGGGACTCTCTATTGCAAAAGGAATAAACGGTCATCATAGATATCAGTTCAGATCAGTTGCTCAGTCGTGTCTGACTCTTTGAGACACGATGGACTGCAGCACACCAGGCTTCCCTGTCCAACACCAACTTCCGGAGCTTGCTCAAACTCATGTCCATCGAGTTAGTGATGCCTTCCAACTATCTAATTCTCTGTCATCCCCTTTTCCTCCCTTCAATCTTTCCCATCATCAGGTCTTTTCCAATGAGTTAGTTCTTGGCATCAGGTGGCCAAAGTATTGGAGTTTCAGCTTCAGCATCGGTCCTTCCAATGAATATTCGGGACTAATTTCCTTTAGGGTGGACTGGTTGGATCTCCTTGTGGTACAAGGGACTCTCAAGAGTCTTCTTCAATTCTTCAACACCACAGTTCAAAAGCATCAATTCTTCAGTGCTCAGCTTTCTTTATACTCCAACTCTCACACCCACACATGACTACTGGAAAAACCATAGCTTTGATTAGACAGACATTTGCTGGCAAAGTAATGTCTCTGCTTTTTAATATACTGTCTAGGTTGGTCATAGCTTTTCTTCCAAGGAGCAAGCATCTTTTAATTTCATGGTTGCAGTCACCATCTACAGTGATTTCAGAGCCCCACCAAAATAAAGTCTGTCACTGTTTCCACTGTTTCCCCATCTATTTGCCATGAAGTGATGGGACTGAATGCTATGGTCTTAGTTCTCTGAATGCTGAGTTTTAAGCCAACTTTTTCACTCTCCCCTTTCACTTTTATCAAGAAGCCCTTTAGTTTTTCATTGCTTTCTGCCATAAGGGTGGTCCCCTCTGCGTATCTGAGGTTATTGATATTTCTCCTGGCAATCTTGATTCCAGCTTGTGATTCCTCCAGCCCAGGATTTCACATGATGTACTCTGCATATAAATTAAATAAGTAGGGTGACAGTATACAGCCTTGATGTACTCCTTTTCCTATTTGTAACCAGTCTGTTGTTCCATGTCCAGTTCTAACTGTTCCTTCTTGACCTTTTTACAGGTTTTTCAAGAGGCAGGTCAGGTAGTCTGGTATTTCCATCTGTTTAAGAATTTTCCACAGTTTGTTGTGATCCACACAGTCAAATAAATATTGACTATTTGGCATAGTCAATAAAGCAGAAATAGATGTTTTTCTGGAACTCTCTTGCATTTTCAATGATCCAGCAGATGTTAGCAACTTGATCTCTTGTTTCTCTGCCTTTTCTAATTCCAGCTTGAACATCTGGAATTTCACATTGCATGTACTGTTGCGGTCAGGCTTGGAGAATTTTGAACATTATCTTGCTAGTGTGTGAGATGAGTGCTATCATATGGTAGATTGAACATTCTTTGGCATTGTGTTTCTTTGGGATTGGTATGAAATCTTATCTCTTCCAGTCCGGTGGCCACTGCTGAGTTTTCAAAATTTTATGGCATATTGAGTGCAGCACTTCATAGCATCATCTTTTCAGATTTGAAATAACTCACCTGGAATTCCATCACCTCAGTAGCTTTGTTTTTAATAATGCTCCTAAGTCCCACTTGACTTCACATTCTAGGATATCTGGGTCTAGGTGGGTGATCACACTATCCTGGTTATTTGGGTCATGAAGATCTTTTTTGTATAGTTCTTCTGTGTATTGTTGCCACCTCTTCTTAATATCATCTGCTTCTGTTAGGTCCATACCATCATTGGGATCAGGGAACTCCTTTTAGCAAGAAGTAGAACACAGCACAGTTAATTGGCAAGTGAAGTATTTTCTTCATTAAAAACTGGATATGGAGCTTCTTTATGGAATTCTCTGAATTTGATTTAATTAATTAAAGCAAAATGAAATGTAATGAGAAATAGTATCTTTTCAATAAAAACACTGTTCTTCAAAAAACAGGCCTTGTAGGCTCCAAAGAGTTGAATGGAACCAGTAGAAAACCTTCATTTACTGGAGACGACGGTGCTATGTGAAAATGTTAGTCACTTAGTTGTGTCCAACTCTTTGTGACCATATGGACTGTAGCCCATCAGGATCCTTTGTCCTTGGAATTCAGGCAAGAATACTGGAGTGGGTTGCCATTCCCTTCTCCAGGGGATCTTCCTAACCCAAGGATCAAACTTGGTTCTCCCGCATGCAGACAGATTCTTTATCATCTGAGCCACCAGGGAAGTCCTGGACACTGCTAGTACCACCCTAATTTCACTTCAAAAGAGCAGATCCTAATTATGCCTGTTTTCATTATTACAGAACAAACAGCTCTTTATGAGTAACTGGTGAATTCGCTGGCAGTCCAGTGGTTTGAACTTGGTGCTTTCTCTGTTGGGTTCAATCCTTAGTCTAGGAACCAAGATCCACAAACTGCGTGGCAAGGCCAAAATAAATAAATAAATAACTGTTCTTCTCAACTCCTACACTTCCATTTGCACCTAATCTTAATTGTCTTCTCACCTACATTTCAAAATTACACTCATCATGCCATTTTTTCACTTGTTGCCTTCCTTAATTATCATTGCAGAAATGTCCACCTGTATTAGAGCACTTATTATTCTGCCTAGTCTAATGATTACATATATTTGAATCTACTAGAGCTTCTCAAGGTGATATCTTCATGGTCTTTTGTCTAATCTGTGTCCTACTAATAATTATATTAAGTATATATATTGGTCATTTTATTCTTATATGTAAGTATTTTACAAGAGAAATAGCCCTTTTCTGAGACCCACAGGACACTTTACACTCTCCTGAACAATTATCTTTAAAAATTTATGGTCATATAAGGCCTAAAAAACAATACATGGGATTTTTGAGGTTGTGGAAATGTTTACCAGAATATCACAATAACCATCTATGCACTGTAGCTACCTAAAATAATCCAGAGCATGCTTGAGTTTGTAATGGTTATATGGTAGTGCATCAGATCTTGACTAAAGAATTTTACTATATCCTAAACTTCATCATTAGAAGCATAAAAACTTCAGAGTTTTAGTGAAACACAATATTCATCTTTTTTAGAAGCTATCTTCTTTAATCTACTTATTTATGATGCATTAATTTACAGGACAATATACTAGGAAGATGACTGCTCTAATTCACCTTAATACCTCCAGTAATGGGAACTCATTACCAGTTGAAGAAGTCTCTTCAATTTACAGCTAATGTGTTCTTGGGACTAATTTAGAAAACTTCAGGGAATCTGCTGTTGCTGCTAAGTCACTTCAGTCATGCTTGACTCTGTGTGACCCCATAGTACACAACTTCAAATATAAAATATTTGAGTGTGTATGAGATGGATTGATGTATCAGTATTTGAATACATGTGAAATAGTACCCTATTTCTTGGTATTCCATATTTCAAGCTATTCCAGTGCTCCTCCCAATCATATAGCTTCACCTCTTGTATTGAGATGATAGGGTAGAATGTAAAATAGCAAGAGTCTTGATGGAAGTTAAAATCTTGGCTTTTAGAGATGGGCTATAAAGAACGCTTGTTATATAATAGTTAGATGTGCAACTGAAGGGGCTTTCCTGATGGCTCAGACGGTAAAGAATCTGCCTGCAATGCTTGAGACCTGGGTTCAGTCCCTGGGTTGAGAAGGTCCCCTGGAGGAGGGCAGGGCTACCCACTTCAGTATTCTTGCTTGGAGAATCCCCATGGACAGGGGACCCTGCCAGGTTACAGTTCATGGGGTCACAAAGAGTTTGACACTTAAGTGTGAGTGATAATTTCTATTCCCTGAAAACCTGATAAATAACCTTGCCTCGAGGAGGAAGGGAGTCAGAGAGAAAGTAAAAGAATTTAAATGCTGACTTGAGTTCCTGAGAAGTATGGGTATTCACAAGTTCAAATTTTGTTAGTCGGGAGGGTTGGCAATAGAAACCAATAATTTTGAGTGAACCAAATTGATATATGATAAATGATTCTCCAGTTATCATTCCTGCTCCTAGAAAAGGCTGAAATAATTCAAAACCTGGAGATCCCATCCTCATAGATCAGTTTTCCAAGAAAGAGTACAGTTATCAGAAGTGCAAAGAACAGGTCTGGAGAGACAAAGAGAAAATGACTGATAGAAATGCAGTAGGATTTACGGAAGGGAGGAAGACTGGTTATTTGTGGTTAAAAACTCAAAGAAGGACTAGTCAGTGAGATTGCATGTTCTCCAGCTCCTACATTCAGCAATCAGGGTATATTTCAGAAGTAGGTGGAGAATTTAAGTTTTGTCAGGTAAGTACCATTGGTGGTGGGAAAAAAAAAAAGATTATTTGAGTAGAGGTTGTATTCATATTATTGGTCATAGTGCTAGACCAGGTTTTAAACTTAAAAAGGAAAAATGACAGACTCCACCCCCTACCTGAAAAAAACACAGGGCTAATAGAAATAATATTGGGTTGAAACATTATAAAATTAACAGGCTAGAATAGTAAATAGGACACAGATTTGGGAAGTAGGAGACAATGGGGAGACATTGAAATAATTATAATCAGAGAAAGTCAATCAGTCATGTCCAACTGTTTGTGACCCCATGGACCATACAGTCCATGGAATTTTCCAGGCCAGGATACTGGAATGGATAGCTGTTCCCTTCTCCAGGGGATCTTCCCACCCCAGGGATCGAATTCAGCTTTCCCACATTGCAGGTGGATTCTTTACCATCTGAGCCACCATGGAAGCCCAAGAATACTTGAGTAGGTAGCCTATCCCTTCTCCAGCTGATCTCCCTGACTCAGGAATTGAACCATGATCTTCTGAATTGCAGGTGAATTCTTTACAGCTGAGCTATCAGGGAAGCCCTTTGAAATGACACACTTGGTAATTTAGAGTTTTCTGAGCAAGGCAGTGTGTTGCTGAGGTGATATGTTAATGCAAAGAATTCCAGGATCTTTCTAGAAGATGTTTTCTTCTATTAAACTAGAGTAATTTTTTTTTTCCATTACTGGCAACATTTATTTTCACTTTTGATGATCCAATAACAAGAACAAAATCTACTTATATTTGGGGGACTTTTTCCCTTTGTGTAGCATACTTCCATGTCCTTATAAAAATTTAAAAAGGGGATGAGTTTTAAATAAATTACTAGTATTACCTTCTCCAGGAAATTTCAAACACTTGGATAGGTACTGATTAAAAAAATAGTCACAAAAATTCTAACGTGAAAATGCCAGTTAACTGACTCTTACATACTGAAGATGCTGGTTCTTTACCATGGAGGCAAGAAGACATATAGTAGGTTTCCAATATACATTTGTTGCATGAAAAAATGAGTGTTGGAAGGAAATACTAAAATTTTTAGGAAAATGGAAAAAGTATTAAGTAAATTCTTGTCCATTCATAAGTATTTTTCTGTGTGACATACATGAACAGAGAAGACAGCATATTTGAATGCTTTCTAAGTCTTAAACCTTCACAATCATAATTATGTTCCTATAATCTTTGGGTTAATATCCATTAAACTCTCATTGATAGAAAGAATGCTATAAGAAAAATTCCAAAATCTTTAATGAGACATATTGACTGGATTCTTAAGTTGGACTTGTCATCCTTCAGATACAAAAAGAATTGACTGTAAAATGTAATTTTGTTTCTTACTATTGAGTTCTACTAATTCAGAGCTATGTTTACCCATTTGCTTCTTCATACAATTGAGAAACATTGCTTTAAAAGATTTTTGGAAAATCATGACTTACTCAAAAAGGACTTAGCTTTTTTCTTCAGTGCCTTCCTTTCAAACCATAAGTGAAAGAAAACTGGTGTTAACCTTGACAGCAAAGAGCATGAAGTAGAAAGGCTGTAGATTCTGGAATCAGGCAGATATACGTTGAACCTTACCTTTATCACTTAATACCTATGTGACTTTGGGCAAAATACATGCACTTCAATTCTCCTCTTTATGTTGGATAAATATATTAACCATGCAAAATGGTAGGGAGGCATAGGGACAGTCATACATGTAAGCATTCTTACATGAGTTTATGAATGATATGTATTAGAAAGGTGATAGGCACTGTTGTGTTGATGGAAAAGATATATTTGGAGTAAATAATAAAAAGCCTGTGAAGACTTACAAAACTCTGACAGTCACCTAGAACTGAGGAAAAGTCACTTTGGTATTTTGAGATTTGGGCCTACAATTATAAATTGGGAAACAAAAGAAGTTGAATGGATAACTCCAAAACAAAAATTTAGTGAGATTTATGTTTAAATTTTTAGCCATTTTTAAAGTTGGATTCATTCATTTTCAATGTGATACTCAAAACCATTTGAAATTCAATTCAGTTCAGTAGCTCAGTCATCTCCAACTCTTTGCGACCCCATGAATTGCAGCACGCCAGGCCTCCCGGTCCATCACCAACTCCAGGAGTTCACTCAGACTCATGTCCATCGAGTCAGTGATGCCATCAAGCCATCTCATCCTCTGTCATCCCCTTCTCCTCCTGCCCCCAATCCCTCCCAGCATCAGAGTCTTTTCCAATGAGTCAACTCTTCCCATGAGGTGGCCAAAGTACTGGAGTTTCAGCTTTAGCATCATTCCTTCCAAAGAAATCCCAGGGCTGATCTCCTTCAGAATGGACTGGTTGGATCTCCTTGCAGTCCAAGGGACTCTCAAGAGTCTTCTCCAACACCACAGTTCAAAAGCATCAGTTCTTCGGCACTCAGCCTTCTTCACAGTCCAACTCTCACGTCCATACATTACCACAGGAAAAACCATAGCCTTGACTAGACGGACCTTAATTGGCAAAGTAATGTCTCTGCTTTTCAATATGCCATCTAGGTAGGTCATAATTTTTCTTCCAAGGAGTAAGCGTCTTTTAATTTCATGGCTGCAGTCACCATCTGCAGTGATTTTGGAGCCCCAAAAAATAAAGTTTGACACTGTTTCCACTGTGCCCCCATCTAGTTCCCATGAAGTGATGGGACCGGATGCCATGATCTTTGTTTTCTGAATATTGAGCTTTAAGCCAACCTTTTCACTCTCCACTTTCACTTTCATCAAGAGGCCTTTTAGTTCCTCTTCACTTTCTGCCATAAGGGTGGTGTCATCTGCATATCTGAGGTTATTAATATTTCTCCTGGCAATCTTGATTCCAGCTTGTGTTTCTTCCAGTCCAGAGTTTCTCTTGATGTACTCTGCATATAAGTTAAATAAGCAGGGTGACAATATACAGCTTTGATGTACTCCTTTTCCTATTTGGAACCAGTCTGTTGTTCCATGTCCAGTTCTAACTGTTGCTTCCTGGGCTGCATACAGATTTCTCAAGAGGCAGGTCAGGTGGTCTGGTATTCCTATCTCTTTCAGAATTTTCCACAGTTTATTGTGATCCACACAGTCAAAGGCTTTGGCATAGTCAATAAAGCAGAAGTGGATGTTTTTCTGGAACTCTTCTGCTTTTTTGATGATTCAGTGGATACTGACAATTTGATCTCTGGTTCCTCTGCCTTTTCTAAAACCAGCTTGAACATCTGGAAGTTCACGGTTCATGTTTTGCTGCAGCCTGGCTTGGAGAATTTTGAGCATTACTTTACTAGCACGTGAGATGAGTGCAATTGTGCAGTAGTTTGAGCATTCTTTGGCATTGCCTTTCTTTGGGATTGGAATGAAAACTGACCTTTGCCAGTCCTGTGGCCACTGCTGAGTTTTCCAAATTTGCTGGCATATTGAGTGCAGCACTTTCACAGCATCATCTTTCAGGGTTTGAAATAGCTCAATAGAAATTCCATCACCTCCACTAGCTTTGTTCATAGTGATGCTTTCTGAGGCCCACTTGACTTCACATTCCAGGATGTCTGGCTCTAGATGAGTGATCACACCATCATGATAATCTTGGTCATGAAGATGTTTTTTGTACAATTCTTCTGTGTATTCTTGCCACCTCTTCTTAACATCTTCTGCTTCTGTTAGGTCCATACCATTTCTGTCCTTTATCAAGCCCATCTTTGCATGAAATGTTCCCTTAGTATCTCTAATTTTCTTGAAGAGATCTCCCATTCTTTCCCATTCTGTTCTTTTCCTCTATGTCTTTGCATTTGACACTAGAGAAATGCAAATTAAAATCACAATGAAATACCACCATATACCCACTAGAATGGCTAAAATTAAAAAAAAAAATACTGACCATACCAAGTATTGGCAAAGCTGTGGTTGAACTAAAGCTTTCATATACTGCCAGTGGGAATGCAAAATGATATAACCACTTTGGAAGTAGCTTTATAGTTACTGAAAATTTAAAGTTAAACTTTATTATTTGCTCCAGATATTCCATTCCTAGCTATGTGACCAAAGAAATTTAAACACAGGTCCATACAAAGAGTTGGACAAAAATATTTAAAGTCGTTTAGTATATATTGGCCAAAACCTGGAAACAACACAAATGTCCATTAACAGATGAATGGATAAACCAACTGTGTTATAGTACATTCATACTATTCAATACTAAGCATAAATAAAAAGGAATAAACTATTGACATATGTGATGCACAGTTGAATTTCAAAAGAATTACATTCAGCATAGAAGCCAGAGTATAGAACTTTATATACACATAAAATTAAAACTTTATAATAATATACATAGATTATGGAAGCCTGGACATAAATTGTGGTGGAAGTTTGTGGGAGGGTCAACATTGATGTAGATATTAATAATTTTGTGGTGATTAATACATCACTGTCATGATTATTAGGATGATTTCATTGGTCATATGCTTATAAAGGGCTTCCTAGGTGATGCTATTAGTAAAGAACTTGCCTGCAAATATGGGAGACATAGGGGATGTGGGTTTGATCCATGGGTCAATGAGATCGGGGCATGGCAACTCACTCCAGTATTCTTGCCTGGAGAATCTCATGGACAGAAGGGCCTGGTGGGCTAGAGTTCATAGGGTCACAAAGAGTCAGACATGACTGAAGCGACTTAGCATGCACACAGTCTTATAAAATCATACTCTTTGGTTACTATTGTATATCGATTACTATAAAGTCATAAAATATTTTAAAAATTAAATACAAATTCTTGATAAAAAATTAAATACAAGTTCACACCAAGGAGGTGTGAACATGTCATTAATCAATGAGTGTTCAAATTAACTCATATACATCAACAGATGTCATTTAATTAAGGATACATATTCTGGAGAAAAAGCAGAGAGTAACACGAAACCAAATATATTGTTAGGAGATATAAGCCCCCAAATAGATAAGAACTAAGAATTAAGATAATTTAGTTCAAAAAGAGATTTTCTATTACTTTTTTTAAATTTTTTAATAAAAAATTTATTCTACTTTTTAATGTTTACAGAAAAATTGTGGGGAAGGTATAGAAATTTCTAATGTATCCCCTGTACCCACACATATATAGCCTACACCATAATTAACATCTCCCACTGCAGTGACACACATATTACAACTAAGGAACATCAACATTCATAAACACCATAGCTTATGTTCTATTTAACCCTTAATGTTACACATTTTATGAGTTTGGACAAATGTATGACATGTACCCATTATTATGGCATTATATAGATATTTTCATTGTCCTATAAGTTCTCCCTGCTTTGCCTAGTCATCCTTTTCTTGGTCTGGATCCCTAGAAACCACTAATCTTTTTTATTGTCTCCATAGTCATGCCATTTCACAATGTCACATGGTTGAAACCATACAGTATGTAATGTTTTCAGATTGACTTCTTTCACTTAGTAATATGCATTGAAAATCTTCCACAAGTTTTCATCATGTGTTAGTTCACTTGTTTTTATCTTTAAATAAACATTCCAGTGTTTATCTATTCACCTACTGAAGAACTATGCTTCCAAGTTTTGGCAATTACAAATAAAGCTGCTATAAACATCCATGTGTGGGTTTTTATGTGGACATGTTTTCAACTCCTTTGGGTAAATACCAAGGAGGGTGATTGCTGGATCATATGGTAAAAGTATATTTAATTTTGTAAGACACTGCCAAACTGTCTTCCAAAGTGGCTGCAACATTTTGCATTTCCACCAGCCATGAGTGAGTTTCGGTTGCTGCACATCCTTGTCAGCATTTGGTGTTGTCAGTGTTTTGGATTTTGACCATTCTAATGGCTGTGTATGGTATCATAGTGTTGTTTTAATTTGTATTTCCTTGATGACATATGACATGGAGCATCTTTTCATATGCTTATTTGCCATCTGTACTTCTTTGCTGAGGAGTCTGCTAAGATAGTTGGCCAATTTTTTAATCATGTTGTTTCCTTACTGTTGAGTTTTAAGAGGTCTTCGTATGTTTGGGTAACAGTCCTTTATCAGATGTGTCTTATAAAAATATTTTATCCTAGCCTGTGGAGAACATCTTTTCATTCTCTTGAAAATGTCTTTAACAAAGAAGGAATTTTTAAGTTTTAATGCAGCTTACCAAGTATTTGTTTCATGGATTGTGTCTTTCATGTTGTACATTAAAAAAAAAAAAAAGGTATATTGATCTATATTTACTCCTAACTACAAGGATTTTATATTTTTGCTTTTTACATTTAAGTCTATTTTCCATTTTGAGTTAATTTCTATAAAGGGTATAAAGTCTGTGTCTAAAACAAATCTTCTGCATGTGGAGGCTCAGTTATTCCAGCATGATTTATTGTATTTGTTCTGTTTTATTGCCTTTGCTCCTTTGGCAAAGATCTGTTGATTATATCTATGTGGGTCCATTTCATAGCTCTCTGTTTTGCTCTATTAACTGTCTATTTTTTCACCAACACCGTAGTTTCTTGATTATTGTAGTTTTATAATAAGTATTGAAGTAGGATACTATCCTACTATTGAAGTAGGATACTTTGTTTTCCCTCAATATTGTGTGAGCTACTCTGGGCTTTTGGCCTCTATATAAAATTTTAGGATCAGTTTATTGATATCAATGGTCATACAAATACAAACTGTAATTTTAATTGGCATTGCACTGAGTCTACAGTTCAAACTGAAAGGAGCGGATATCTTGACAACAATGGGTCCTTCTATCTATGAATATAGAATATCTATTTATCCAGTTTGACTTTGATTTTGTTCTTTAGAGTTAGTAGTTTTCTTCATATAAATGTTGCATATACTGTGTTAGATTTATACATATCATTACATTTTTGAGGTACTAATGTAAATGTGTTATATTTCTAATTTCAAATTCCATGTATTTATTGCTGGAAAATTCAGGAAATAAATTTATTCAGGAATTCATTTCAAGAAAGCAATTGATTATTGTATATTAACTGTGTATCCTGCGACCTTGCCATAACTGCTTGTTAATTCTAGTAGATTTTGTTTATTCTTTCAGAATTTTATATAGACTATTATGCCATCAGCAAACAAAGACAGTTTTATTTCTTCCTTTCTAATCTGTATATCTCCTTTCCTCATTTTATTGCTCTAGCTAGAGTTTCCCGTATGATGCTGAAAAGGAGTGGCAGAAGGAGACATCCTTGTCTTGCACTGGCTCTTAGTGGGAAATTTTTGAGGTTTTTGCTATTACATACGATGTTAGCTGTGGATTTCTGAAATATATTCTCTACCAAGTTGAGGAAGTTCGGTTCTATTCCTTGTTTACTGACAATTTTGGCGATAATAAGTGTTGGAATTTGGTAAACTTTTTTTCTGTTTCTATTGCTAGGATGGTATTTTTTTTTTAAACATTTTCCTTTTTTCTTAACTCTTTTTCTGTTTCTATTGCTAGGATGGTATTTTTTTTTTAAACATTTTCCTTTTTTCTTAAATTTTTTTTTGACCTTATACAAAATACTCAAACAATAAAAACAAATGCAATAAAGTATAAGGGAAAAACAAATCTCAAATTCATGCAAACTCTAGTTAGAGACTCTCTATTTTCTATGGGTATACACATATACTGTAGTAATTTATATTTTCACATAGGCCATAAATATGTTTTCAATAAAAAATGATCTAAAATTGTTTTAATAGTTTTATGTTGTTATTAACTGCTGCTCTACATAATTTCATTCTTATGTTTCCTATTCGCACATATTAAGATACTACCTTCAATTTAAACTATGTTTTCATGAACATTTTATACATATATCTTTTTGTGTTTAATTTGCACGCACATAAATGAAAGTATGTTCTCCCTTAATTAGCACAGCTATCTCTTTACCTGAGCAACTGCAACAACCTAGCAACTTTCTCTGCCTTTACTTTTGACTTTTCATGTCCTGCTGGGGCAATCAGGGTTTATACCTCATCTTACAGCTACATCTTACAGTGATCTTTTAACTGCATAAATCAGATAATATCATTTATGAGTTAAATCCCCTTAAAGGAGTGTCAGTTGAACTAGAAAAAAATGCAAACATATTTCCATGACCTAAATTGCCCTGAATGATCTGATTGTGGCTTAGTATTCTAATTTTATTTTTTTCTGCTCTCTTCTTCTTTATTATTTATTTATCTATTTTCTTTTAGGAGCAGAGACATTTGAATCCCCTTCTTTCAAGAACAGAAAGAATGGGAGATCAGTTTATTCACAGAATTGTATATGCTTTTTCTTGTACTTAAGGAGCTTCATGTCTTTTATTGGTTCGCCCATTACTGTTTTTATGTCTCAAATCAAATATCTACTCCACTCCCTTCCCTAGACCCTGATAGAAGAATGTTCAAACTACTGCACAATTGTACTCATCTCACATGCTAGCAAAGTAATGCTCAAAATTATCCAAGCCAGGCTTCAACAGAACATGAACCATGAACTTCCAAATGTTTAATCTGGATTTAGAAAAGACAGAGGATCTAGAGATCAAATTGACAACATCCACTGGATCATTAAGAAAGCAAGAGAGTTTCAGAAAAACATCTGCTTCAGCTTTACTGGGTATGCCAAAGCCTTTGACTGTGTAGATCACAATAAACTGTGGAAAATTCTTCAAGAGGTGGGAAAACCAGACCACCTTACCAGCCTCCTGAGAATGCAGGTCAAGAAGCAATAGTCAGAACCACACATGGAACAACAGACTGATTCCAAATAGGAAAAGAGATACGTCAAGGCTGTACATTGTCACCCTGCTTATTTAACTTATGTGCAGAGTGCATCATGTGAAATGCTGGGCTGGATGAAGCATAAGCTGGAATCAAGATTGCCAGGAGAAATATCAATAATCTCAGATAAACAGATGACACCACCCGTACGGCAGAAAGCAAAGAAAACTAAAGAGCCTCTTCATGAAAGTGACAGAGGAGAGTGAAAAAGTTGGCTTAAAGCTCAACATTCAGAAAACTAAGATCATGGCATCTGGTCCTATCACTTCATGGCAAATAGATGGGGAAACAGTGGAAACAGTGTCAGACTTTATTTTGGGGGCTCCAAAATCACTGCAGATGGTGATTTTAGCCAGGATATTAAAAGATGCTTGCTCCTTAGAAGAAAAACTTTGACAAATATAGACATCATATTTAAAAGCAGAGAGAATACTTTGCCAACAAAGATCCATCTAGTCAATGCTACGGTTTTCCCAGTAGTTATGTCTGGATGTGAGATGGACTATGAAGAAGCCTGAGCACAGAAGGATTGATGCTTTTGAACTGTGGTGTTGAAGAAGACTGTTGAGAGTCCTTGGACTGCAGGGAGATCCAACCAGTCCCTCCTAAACGACATCAGACTTGAATATTCATTGGAAGGACTGATGTTGAAGGTGAAACTCCAATACTTTGGCCACCTGATATGAAGAGTTGACTCATTGGAAAAGACCCTAATGCTGGGAAAGATTGAAGGCACAAGAACAAGGGGACAACAGAGGATGAAGTGTTTGGATGGCATCACCAACCCGATGGAATTTGTGCAAGTTCTGGGAGTTGGTGATGGTCAGGGAAGCCTGTCGTGCAGCAGTCCATTGAGTTGCACAGAGATGGACACAACTGAGAGACTGAACAGAATTGAACTTCTTAATATCTTCTGCTTCTGTTAGATCCATAGCATTTCTGTCCTTTATTGTGCCCATCTTTTCATGAAATATTCCCCTGGGATCTCTACTTTTCTTGAAGAGATCTCTAGTCTTTCCCATTCTGTTGTTTTCCTCTATTTCTTTGCTTTGATTGCTGTCGAAGGCTTTCATATCTCTCCTCATTATTCTTTGGAATGCTGCATTCATATGGTTATATCTTTCCTTTTCTCCTTTGCCTTTAGCTTCTCTTCTTTTCTCAGCTATTTGTAAGGCTTCCTCATAAAACCATTTTGCCTTTTTGCATTTCTTTTTCTTGGGGATAGTCTTGATCACTGCCTCTTGTACCGTGTCATGAACCTCTGTCCATAGTTCTTCAGGTACTCTGTCTATCAGATCTAATCCCTTGAATCTGTTTGTTACTTTCACTGTATAATCATAAGGTATTTGATTTATGCCATACCTGAATGGTCTAGTGGATTTCCTTACTTTCTTCAATTTAAGTCTGAATTTGGCAATAAGGAATTCATGATCTGAGCCAAAGTCAGCTCCCAGTCTTTTTGTTTATGACTGTAGAGAGTTTCTCTATTTTGGCTGCAAAGAATATAATCAATCTGATTTTAGTATTGACCATCTGGTGATACCCATGTGTAGAGTCTTCTCTGGTGTTGTTGGAAGACGTTGTTTGCTATGACCATTTCATTCTCTTGGCAAAACTCCGTTAAACTTTGCCCTGCTTCATTTTGTACTCCAAGGGCAGACTTGCCTGTTGCTCCAGGTATCTCTTGACTTCCTAATTTGTATTCCAGTTCCCTATAATGAAAAGGACATCTTTTTTGGGTGTTAGTTCTAGAAGGTCTCATAGGTATTAATTCAGCTTCTTCAGAATTACTGGTTATGGTATAGGCTTGGATTACTCTGATATTGAATGGTTTCCCTTGGAGATGAACAGAGATCATTCTGTCATTTTTGAGATTGCATCCAAGTACTGCATTTAGGAGTCTTTTTGGGTTATGAGGGGTCCTCCATTTCTTCTAAGGGAATCTTGCCCACAGTAGTAGATATAATGGTCATCTGAGTTAAATTCACCCATCCCAGGCCATTTTAGTTCACTGATTCCTAAAATGTCGATGTTTACTCTTGCTATCTTCTGTTTGATCTCTTCCAATTTACTTTGATTCATGGACCTGACATTCCAGGTTCCTATGCAATATTGTTCTTTACAGCATTGGATTTTACTACTATCACCAGTCACATCCACACCTGGGTGCTGTTTTTGCTTTGGCTCCATCTCTTCATTCTTTCTGGAGTTATTTCTCCACTCTTCTCCAGTAGCATTTTGGGCACCTACTGACCTGGGGAGTTCATCTTTCAGTGTTATATCTTTTTGCCTTTTCATACTGTTCATGGAGTTCTCAAGGCAAGAATTCTTAAGTGGTTTGCCATTCCCTTCTCCAGTGGACCATGTTTTGTCAGAACTCTCCACAATGATCTGTCTGTCTTGGGTGGCCCTACATGCCCTGGCTCATAGTTTCATTGAGTTAGACATGAGTTAGGCCATGTGATCAGTTTGATTAGTTTTCTGTGATTGTGGTTTCCATTCTGTCTGCCCTCTGATGGATAGGGATAAGATGCTTATAGAATCTTCCTTATGGGAGAGACTGACTGGTGGAAACTGGATCTTGTTCTGATGGGTGGGGCCATGCACAGTAAATCTTTAATCCAATTTTCTATTGATGGGCAAGGCTGTGTTCCCTCCCTGTTGTTGACCTGAGGCCAAACTATGTGGGAGATAATGAAGATAATGGAGACCTCCTTCAAAAGGTTCCATTCAGGGACTGCTACACTCAGTGCCCTGGATCCTACAGCAGGCCACCACTATCCCCTACCTCAGCCCAAGATTCCTGGACACTCATGGGCAAGTCTGGGTCAGTCTCTGGTGGGGTCACTGCTCCTTTCTCCTGGCTCATGGTGCACACAAGTTTTTGTTTGTGCCTTTCAAGTTCCTGTTTCCCTAGTCCTGTGTAAGTTCTGACAGCTCTATGGTGGGGTTAATGGTGACCTTCTCCAAGAGGGCTTATGCTATAGCCCTGCGGTAGGCCTCTGATGACATGTACCTCCGCAGAAGACACTCAAACTATCAAAGGTAGGTCAGGCTCAGTATGTGGTGTCTCCTGGTGCATAGAAGGTTTTCTTTGAGCCCTCTGAGCATCTCTGGCAGAAATGAGATTTGATTCAAAATTTGATTTTGCCCCTCCTTCCATTTGCTCTGGCTTCTCCTTTGCCTTTGGACATGGGGTATCTTTTTCTGGTGGGAGCTACCATTCTCCTGTTGATGGTTGTTCACCAGCAAGTTGTAATTTTGGAGTTCTCACAGGAGAAGATGAACACAAGTCCTTCTACTCTGCCATCTTGAGAAGCACAAAGATATTTTTTATAGTTATCAAAGCTCTTCAGTTCAGTTCAGTTGCTCAGTTGTGTCTGGATCTTTGTGACTCCCATGAATCTCAACACCCCAGACCTCCCTGTCCATCACCAACTCCCAGAGTTCACTCAAACTCATGCCCATCGAGCCAATGATGCCATCCAGCCATCTCATCCTCTGTCCTCCCCTTCTCCTCATGCCCACAATCTCTCCCAGCAGCACAGTCTTCTCCAATGAGTTAACTCTTTGCATGAGGTGGCCAAAGTACTGGAGTTTCAGCTTTAGCATCAGTCCTTCCAAAGAACACCCTGGACCAATCTCCTTTAGAATGGACTGGCTGGATCTCCTTGCAGTCCAAGGGACTCTCAAGAGTCTTCTCCAACACCACAGTTCAAAAGCATCAATTCTTTGGCCCTCAGCTTTCTTCACAATCCAACTCTCACATTCATACATGACCACTGGAAAAACCATAGCCTTGACTAGACAGACCTTTGTTGCCAAAGTAATGTCTCTGCTTTTCAATATGCTAACTAGGGTTGGTCATAACTTTCCTTCCAAGAAGTAAGTGTCTTTTAATTTCATGGCTGCAATCACCATCTCCAGTGATTTTGGAGCCCTGAAAAATAAAGTTTGATACTGTTTCCACTGTTTCCCCATCTATTTCCCATGAAGTGATGGGACCAGATGCCATGATCTTCGTTTTCTGAATTTTGAGCTTTAAGCCAACTTTTTCACTCTCCACTTTCACTTTCATCAAGAGGCCTTTTAGTTCCTCTTCACTTTCTGCCATAAGGGTGGTGTCATGTGCATATCTGAGGTTATTGAAAATTCCTACCAGCAATCTTGATTCCATCTTGTGCTTCTTCCAGCCCGGCGTTTCTCATGATGTACTCTGCATAGAAGTTAAATAAGCAGGGTGACAATATACAGCCTTGACGTACTCCTTTTCCTATTTGGAACCAGTCTGTTGTTCCATGTCCAGTTCTAGCTGTTGCTTCCTGACCTGCATATAGGTTTCTCAAGAGGCAGGTCAGGTGGTCTGTATTCCCATCTCTTTCAGAGTTTTCCATAGTTTATTGTGATCCACACAGTCAAAGGCTTTGGCATAGTCAATAAAGCAGAAGTAGAAGTTTTTCTGGAACTCTTTTGCTTTTTTGATGATCCAGCAGATATTGACAATTTGATCTCTGGTTCCTCTGCCTTTTCTAGAACCAGCTTGAACAGCAGGAAGTTCATGGTTCACGTATTGCTGAAGCATGGCTTGGAGAATTTTGAGCATTACTTTACCAGCATGTGAGATGAGTGCAACTGTGTGGTAATTTGAGCATTCTTTGGGATTGCCTTTGTTTGGGACTGGAATGAAAACTGACCTTTTCCAGTCCTGTGGCCACTGCTGAGTCTTCCAAATTTGCTGGCACATTGAGTGCAGTACTTTCCCAGCATCAGCTTCCAAGATTTAAAATAGCTCAACTGGAATTCCATCACCTCCACTAGCTTTGTTCGTAGTGATGCTTTCTGAGGCCCACTTGACTTCACATTCCAGGATGTCTGACTCTAGCTGAGTGATCACACCATCGTGATTATCTTGGTCATGAAGATCTTTGTACAGTTTTTCTGTGTACTCTTGCCACCTCCTCTTAATATCGTCTGCTTCTGTTAGGTCCATACCATTTCTGTCCTTTATCGAGGCCATCTTTGCATGAAATAGTCCCTTCAGTTCAGTTCAGTTCAGTTCAGTAGCTCAGTCGTGTCCGACTCTTTGCAACCCCATGAATTGCAGCACGCCAGGCCTCCCTGTCCATCACCAACTCCTGGAGTTTACCCAAACTCATGTCCATCGAGTTGGTGATGCCATCCAGCCATCTCATCCTCTGTCATCCCCTTCTCTTCCTGCCCCCAATCCCTCCCAGCATCAGAGTCTTTTCTGATGAGTCAACTCTTCACATGAGGTGGCCAAAGTACTGGAGTTTCAGCTTTACCATCATTCCTTCCAAAGAACACCCAGGACCGATCTCCTTTAGAAAGGATTGGTTGGATCTCTTGGTATCTGTAATTTTCTTGAAGAGATCTCTAATATTTCCCATTCTCTTGTTTTCCCCTAGTTCTTTGCATTGATCGTTGAGGAAGGCTTTCTTGTCTCTCCTTGCTATTCTTTGGAACTCTACATTCAGATGCTTGTATCTTTCATTTTTTCCTTTGCTTTTCACTTCTCTTCTTTTCATATCTGTAAGGCCTCCCCAGATAGCCATTTTGCTTTTTTGCATTTCTTTTCCATGGGGATGGTCTTGATCCCTGTCTCCTGTACAATGTCACGAACCTCCGTCCATAGTTCAACTGGTACTCAATCTATGAGATCTAGTCCCTTAAATCTATTTCTCACTTCCACTGTATAATCATAAGGGATTTGAATTAGTTCATACCTGAATGGTCTAGTGGTTTTCCCTACCTTCTTCAATTTAAGACTGAATTTGGCAATAAGGAGTTCATGATCTGAGCCACAGTCAGCTCCTGGTCTTGTTTTTGCTGACTGTATAGAGCTTCTCTATCTTTGGCTACAAAGAATATAATCAATCTGATTTTGGTGTTGACCATCTGGTGATGTCCAAGTGTAGAGTCTTCTCTTGTGCTGTTGGAAGAGGATATTTTCTATGACCAGTCCCTTCTCTTGGTAAAACTGTATTAGCTTTTGCCCTGCTTCATTCCCGTACTCCAAGGCCAAATTTTCCTGTTATTCCAGGGGTTTCTTGACTTCCTACTTTTGCATTCCAGTCCCCTACAATGAAAAGGACATCTTTTTTGGGTGTTAGTTCTAAAAGGTCTTGTAGGTCTTCATAGAACCATTCAACTTCAGCTTCTTCACATTACTGGTTGGGGCATAGGCTTGGATTACCATGATATTGAAAGGTTTGTCTTGGAAATGAACAAAGATCATTCTGTCATTTTTGAGATTGCATCCAAGTACTGCATTTTGGACTCTTTTGTTGGAGGGCTTAGAGGAGTTACTCCACATTCAAGGTTAGGAGGGGCGGCTGTGAGGAGATACCCTTCATCCAAGGTAAGGAGAAGTGGCTGTGATTTGCTGGAGCAGCCGTGAAGTGATATCCCACGTCCAAGGTAAGAGAAACCCATGTAAGACAGTAGGTGTTGCGAGAGAGCATCAGAGGGCAGACATGCTGAAACCATAATCACAGAAAACTAACCAATCTGATAACACAGTCCACAGCCTTGTCTAACTCAGTGAAACTAAGCCATGCCCTGTGGAGTCACCCAAGATGGGCAGGTCATGGTGGAGAGGTCTGACAGAATGTGGTCCACTGGAGAAGGGGATGGCAAGCCACTTCAGTATTCTTGCCTTGAGAACCCCATGAACAGTATGAAAAGGCTAAATGATAGGATACTGAAAGAGGAACTCCCTGGGTTGGTAGGTGTCCAATATGCTACTGAAGATCAGTGGATAAATAACTCCAGAAAAAAATGAAGGGATGGAGCCAAAGCAAAAGCAATACCCAGTTGTGGATGTGACTGGTGATAGAAGCAAGGTCTGATGCTATAAAGAGCAATATTGCATAGGAAACTGTAATGTCAGGTCCATGAATCAAGGCAAATTGGATGTGGTCAAACAGGAGATGGCAAGAGTGAACGTCGACATTCTAGGAATCAGTGAACTAAAATGAACTGGAATGGGTGAATTGGTAACATTTAAAAGCTTGGGCTTCCCCGTTGGCTCAGTCAGTAAAGAATCTGCCTGCAAAACAGGAGACCCGGGTTCAATCTCTGAGTTGGTAAGATCCCCTGGAGAAGGAAATGGCAACCTATTCCAGTATTCTTGCCTGGGAAATCCCATAGACAGAGGAACCTGGTGGGCTACAGTCCATGGGGTAGCAAAGAGGTGGACATGACTTAGCGACTAATCTACCACCACCAAAAGCTTGGAAGAAATGTTTTGTGAATCTGGAACTCAGATCTCTGAAGAGGGGATAACATTAAGTTGGGGTTACCTTAGAGATGACAGTACGAAAAGGATGCTTTTCCACAGCATGGAAACAATGAAAACTGAAATCAGGTGCTAGTGCAGAAATTAGTTCACTGTTGTTGCAAACAGTTGTGAGATAGAAACAGGAGTAGCAAACAGAAGTAGGGGGTCTTTCTTTCTCCTTCAGCCTAACTCTACTTATTTCTATTGAAAAAAACCTAATAGGAACCAGCCATAAAGACAGAAATGTGGTATGCAAAGTTCCAGCCCCAGCCTCACAAACCAGAGTACAAAAGAATTAGTTTGAATCTGAGAACAATTGTTTAATAATCAGAATATTCCCTAGTACCAGAATAGTTATACTTGGGTAATTTTCTTATTAAATTTTAACTTTTTAAACATTATTTTAATTACTTGACATATTTTAAATTTATTTTATTAAAAGTTTTAAAATTATGTTCTAATTAAAAATATCCCCACAGTCAGCTATTGGTCCCAATACAACTCACTGAATAGTTGTTTATCTATCCCTATATAAAATCAAATTTTTATAACACACTAAATTCTAGTGATAGCAGATAGATAGAAAGATAGATGATAGACAGATAATTCGGTTAATATTCTTCTTCCCTTGTTCTATATTTTTTAATTTCCAGAAATGTTTTTTTCTTTTAGTATTTCTGGCTCACTAAATGACACTGCTAGAATCAGAAAGCTAGATGTCATCTTTGTCTTCATGCTCTGCTTTCCATTCTTGTCTTTCTGGTTTCCCTGACTTAAAAAAAAAATCAATTTATTTATTTTAATTAGAGGCTAATTACTTTACAGTATTGTGGTGATTTTTGCCATACATCGATATGAATCAGCAATGGGTGTAAATATGTCCCCCCATCCTGAATTCCCCTCCCATGTCCCTTCCCACCCCATCACTCTGGGTTGTCCTAGAGCACCAGCTTTGAATGCCCTGTGTCATGAACAAAACTTGCACTGGTCATCTATTTTATATAAGGTAATATACATATGTTAGCGCTATTCTCTCAAATCATCCTACCCTTTCCTTCTCCTACAAAGTTCAAAAGTCTTTTCTGAATTCTTATCCCATTTTAAGCTTGTTCTCTCAAGGAAGTCAGGGGATATTTACATAACACAAATAGAAATATGTTTCCTTTTGATTTAAAATTTTAAATTAAATTATTTAACTTAATTGAAATAAATAAAATAATTTTAATTATTATCACTTTGTTCTTAAGAATGCATCATTAACATGTTTGAGCAGGACCAATGTCATCTGATATGTACTCACTATCACAGTTTTACCTTGTAATATACTCTTCCTTTTGCTCACTATATACTAATTCCACAGGATTTCTTCTCTAATACCACTATGTTTCTGCCTCAACCAGGATCTCAACCATAAGTTCCCTCTGCTTTGAAGAGGCTATACACTCCCATCATCTCCACCTAGGAGACTCTTCAATTTATTTTAGATTTTAAGTCTCTTTTTCAGGGTAATTTCTATGAACTTCCCAACTAGGTTGCAGTCTTCTGATTTATAATTATTTCTAAAGTGTCATATGACTAATCTGTCTCTGCAACTCAACTGTTAAATTCTGTAAATGCAGTGCTTTGGCTCACACATTTTATCCATGCAGTACCTGTTATACATTGATTGCTCAATAAGTATGTGCTCAATGAAGTAATGGAGACAATACCAATACCACCTGTTATTAGGAATATATCCAATTATTTGTCTGCTTCATTTTCCTTCTAGGAAACATTTATAATGCATATTTAAGTTGTGCATATTTTATTTCATTTATTAGACATTTTATGTTCTATGTTGCCATACAGAACTATTCCCATTTTATTTTCACATGAGATAAAATTTTCAATTCCAACAATGTTTTAATTTAATTTCTTGGTAGATACTTTTTAAGAATATAATCATTTCTACAAATATTGATTATCTCTTTCAAATACATATTTCTCTTGTTATCTTTTCTTACTTATTGTCTAGAATGTTCAGGGGGAAAAAAGATATGTAATGATAAGAATAAATGTGGCATTCTTACAAATAGCTTTAAAAATATTTGGGAGTAGAAAAAAAAGAGAGCGTGCTACACTAATATGTAGTAGGAAAAAAATGGAATTTTCACATTTCTATATTACACTTCCCTTGTCAAAAATACTGTTCCTGCCTCAGTTCAGTTCAGTTCAGTTCAGTTCAGTGACTCGGTCATGTCCGACTCTATGTGACCCCATGAATCGCAGCACACCAAGCCTCCCTGTCCATCACCAACTCCCAGAGTTCACTCAGACTCACGTCCATCGAGTCCGTGATGCCATTCAGCCATCTCATCCTCTGTCATCCCCTTCTTCTCCTGCCCTCAATGCCTCCCAGCATCAGAGTCTTTTCCAATGAGTCAACTCTTCCCATGAGGTGGCCAAAGTACTGGAGCTTCAGCTTTAGCATCATTCCTTCCAAAGAAATCCCAGGGTTGATCTCCTTCAGAATGGCCTGGTTGGATCTCCTTGCAGTCCAAGGAACTCTCAAGAGTCTTCTCCAACACCACGGTTCAAAAGCATCAATTCTTTGGCACTTGGCCTTCTTCACAGTCCAACTCTCACATCCATACATGACTACTGGAAAACCATAGCAAATTCAGACTGAAATTGAAGAAAGCAGGGAAAACCGCTAGACCATTCAGGTATGACCTAAATAAAATCCTTTATACAGTTCCTGCCTAGTATGCTGCCATTCTACTTCCAGGAATATGTTAGGTATATATTTTTCCTTTGGAGTTCTGAATCCGTAAAAGAAATTTGCTATCCTCTTTTTGGGTCAGGAGATCAGCCCTGGGATTTCTTTGGAAGCAAGGATGCTAAAGCTGAAACTCCAGTACTTTGGCCACCTCATGCAAAGAGTTGACTCATTGGAAAAGACTCTGATGCTGGGAGGGATTGGGGGCAGGAAGAGAAGGGGATGACAGAGGATGAGATGGCTGGATGGCATCATGGACTCGATGGACGTGAGTCTGAGTGAACCCTGGGAGTTGGTGATGGACAGGGAGGCCTGGCGTGCTGAGATTCATGGGGTCGCAAAGTCGGACACGACTGAGTGACTGAACTGAACTGATATAATTTAATGTATTGCTGTTTATCATACGTTGTCAAAGTATCCCCAAAAGCCCAGAGGACACTGGATAAAGCTGCTCAGATGTGAATACTTGCTCCATTCCTTACTAGTTTTGTGTACTAGGAAAGTCGTTTGATTTTGCTGTGATTCATTTTTCTCATCTGTAAAATAATATGAGAACAAACTGAGCTAGTATACACAAAACATCAAAATATTTGGAAGATTTTCAGAGCTATTATTTAGGACTACAGTTCTACAATCACAAACACAGAATCATAGAATGTTGGGTATAAAATTATGTGACAAAAATAAGCCATCATTTTTACCATTTAAAATTGAAAATATATTTATAAAATATATTATTTTTTTATCTTAATCAGCAGTACCTTAATATATTTTAAGTGATTGTAAACCAAAAATCCATACCAAAGCATATATATCAGTGCAATATCTATTTTATCAAAGGCCAACTGTAGGTAAGAAAGAAAAAAAAAAAAAACATTGCAAATAGTTCTGATCACCTTTAGCAGCAAAAGGACAGGAGCAAGAAAAAGTTTATCAACAAGTGAGAATTCTGAGAATGGGTTTGAGAGATGTGTCCTTTTAATTTCAATAATAGATTAGCCACTGAAGGAAAAAGATGAAAAAATTAACAGGTAACATTTGAGAGTTGTCATCTTAGAAGTATCTCATCCTAAGGGAAAATATGTAAATATGTGGGGTATCACCAATCAGGATGACAAAAGTACATTGACAGAGAAAAGTAATCATTAAACAGGAAAAGTTATCACTGAATCAGTATATCTTATCCCTCAGAAAAATTTCTGATTAGAATTCAGTTTTATGCACATTAATACCAGGTTAGGATGCCAAGAATGGTGACTGTCAGTGTTTTAGTCTCTCAATAATGGCATAATCCACTTTAAAGTAATGACTTACCTGTTGACTTAAATCTAAGTCTCTCAAGTGTTTGTAATTGGGAATCAGTTCACCAATCTGATTAAAATAAATATATAATTGACTTAAAAATTACAGAAACCAAATAAAATCTCTTATAATAGATATTTGGGATGTATCCAAAATAAATCAGTGGGCTTATAAAATATTAAATCAACATTCCATTATATATATATATATGTTTATGAGATTACATGTTTATAATCAAGTTTATATAAGCCATACACTATATTAAAGTACATAGTGTTATTCCTAACATTAATAAGCAAATTCTCACCCAAAAGGAGCATCCTCTCAAAAGTCAATTTCTGAGAACTGAAGACTTCAATACCACCTACAAGGGTTTGGGTGGGCTATAATTAGCATGAAATGTTAGTCAAAAATGTAACATGAACAAAGTTTAGAAAAAGGAGAGAGGTTAGACCACTTAAATATATATACATTTATATACATATATACAAATATTATATATGTGTACATTTATATATGGGCTTCCCTGATGGCTCAGACAGTAAAGAATCAGCCTGCAATGCAGGACCTGGGTTTAATCTTTGGGTCCAAAGATTCCCCTGGAGAAGGGAATGGTTACCCACTTCAGTATTCTTGACTGGAGAATTTCATGGACAGAAGAACTTGGTGGGCTACAGTCCTAGCGCATGCAAAGAGTGACTTGACTAAGGGACTAACACACATACACACACAAACATATATATATATATATATATATATATATATATATGTATATATTTGCTGTTTAGTTGTTAAGTCATGTCCAACACTTTTGCAACCCCATGGACTATATATAGTCCATAAGGCTCCTCTGTCCATGGGATTTCCTAGGCAAGAATACACAATGGGTTGCCATTCCTCCATCAAGGGATCTTTCTGACTCAGGAATTGAACCCATAATAGAAATGATGTTAGACAAAAAGCAAATTTGAGCAATTTTTAAAATTTGACTTCAAATGGGTCATAAAGCAGTGGAGAAAACTCATAGCAACAATGTATTTGGCCCACGAGTTGCCAATGAACACACAGTGCAATGGTGATTCAAGAAGTTTTGCAAAGGAAGCGAAAGCCTTGAAGATGAGGAGCATAGTGGTCAGTCATTGCAAGATGACAATGACCAACTGAGCGCAATCATCGAAGCTGATCCTTTTCCAACTAAATGAGTAGTTGCTGAAGAACTCAGTGTGGACCATTCTACCACATTCAGCATTTGAAGCAAATTAGTTGGAAAACTTGATAAGTGGGTGCCTCATGAACTGACTAAAAATTAAAAAAAAAAAATCATCTTTTTTGAAGCGTTGCCTTCTCTTATTCTACACAAAAACAACAGACCATTTCTCATTTGGAATGTGACCTGCAGTGAAAAGTGGAGTTTATACAACTGGCAATGACCAGCTCAGAGTCTGGACCAAGAAGCTCTTAAGCACTTCTGAAAGCCAAACCTGTACCAAAAAAAGGTCATGGTCACTGTTTAGTGGTCTGCTGCCCGTCTGATCCACTACAGTTTTCTGAATCCCGGTGAAACCACTATATCTGATAAGTTATGTTCAGCAAATTGATGAGACGCCCAGAAAACTGCAATGCATGCAGCCAGCAGGTCAACACAAAGGACCCAGTTCTTCTCCATGATGCCTCACTGCACGGGGCACAATCAATGCTTCAAAAGTTAAATGAATTGGGGTACAGCAAGTTTTGTCTCAACTGCCATATTCACCTAAACTTTTGCCAACCAACTACCACTTCTTCAAGAATCTCCGCAACTTTCTGCAGGAAAAAGCTTTCACAATGAGCAGGAGACCAAAAACGCTTTCTAAGAGTCTGTCAGGTCCTGAAGCACGGATTCTTTTTTTTTTTTTTTTTTTGGAAGCACGGATTTTTATACTACAGGAATAAACTTATTTCTCATTGAAAAAAGTGTTGATTGTAATGGTTCCTATTTTGACTAATAAAGATGTTTGAGCCTAGTTATAATGACTTAAATTTTACTGTCCAAAACTGCAGATACTTCTGTACCAACCTAATATAAATATACAACTCACTCTCCCATTAAAGGGCACTATCTATCTATACAATGGTGGTTTGATTCAGGATAGAAAAAGATTAGTCGTTAAGAAAAAAACACCTATAAAAAAAAAAAAACCCTAAAGTCATAAGCAACATTTTAATCCTGTAAAATGATAGATATAATAGCTTTGAACAACATAATTTGTAAACTGTTCTAAAAGATCTGTACGTTACACTGTTTTGCCCCCCAAAAGCCATTAGTAATATACTTTTTTCTTTCTTACACTTTTAAAATAAAAACTATATATTTAAGGTGTACAGCATGATATTTTGATATATATATATTGCCACATAACACACAGTGAAATGATTACTACAGTCAAACAAACTATGTAACCGTCTCTTCACAGTTAGCTTCCCCCTCATCCCCCTCCACCCCCGCCCCCAACAGATTAGTATGTGCCAAGTCCCTTCAGTTTCCCAAGACAGGCAAGACAGAATCCAGTTCCTTGAGCAGCACCTGGAAAGGCTGAGGTGCTAGAAGCCTGATTCCAATCCTTTCTTCCTCAGTAAGAACCTGGGAGCCGGAGTTCACGGCCCACTTGCTCTGCACAAAGCTGTGGACCGGAGCTGCACAAACGCCTGCACACGAGTTCAGACCGCAGGATCTTTCGCACTACTATTTTGTTCTCTCTCACCCCTAGCGAACAAAAGAACTCAGGGCCCCTTCAGTTCTCTTGGCCGCCATTTCAAACTCCCCGGAAATTAAGTGATTGCCTGTCTTGGACTCTCAGACACGAGCTGCTTAGAAGTCAAACCCTCGAGAAACATCTGGAAAGTCGGAACACTGGACATTCAGGCTACCACTTTTAAGGGAGAAGCTGAGAGCTGGATTTTAGTGCTACAGTGAGGCAAGAAGAGGCACCTCAGGAGGGCCTGAAAAGCTTCTCAAAACTTTCCCATATTCTCTGGAGATGCAGAGGGACTAGCAAATGCCAGGCTTTCACAGTTCCCAGGCACATGAATTTGTAGCCAGACCCTCAGACAGCAGCCAAAAAAGCCAAGGCACTTAAATCTAATTCCTTCCCTCTAAAAGCTGGCGACTTTTTTATTTTTTTTTTTTATTTTATTTTTTACAGGAAGTGGGGGCGGGCAGAAGGACGAACCACCAATGCCTACCTGCTGCACCGGCTTCCTTAGTCAGCGGCTCCAACTTGCTCCCGCAGAAGAAATATTACCAGAAGTGGAGGCCGGCAGAAAGAGGAACCACCGGAAGTGCCTACCTGCCTCACCTGCTTCCTCAGTCAGCACCTCCCAGTTGCTACCTCAGAAGAAATGTTGCCACAGAACGGCTGTGGGTGGCCAAGTTACTGAGTTTTCTCTGTTCTCAACAGCCAGAACATAGCCAGACTCCCAGAGCACGCTGTCAGTAGAAAAGGTAAGCAAGTTAGAAACCAGACCTCTGACAGCAGTCAGCCTTCAGAAGCGTCTGAAGTTAGACGCTCCTCCCTGGAAAGGCAGTGTAGGCCTTTCCAGGGGGGAGCTGAGAGCTGGACCTCACTCGTTGCTCTCAGTGGGCACTGGGCCGTGAGTACTAGCCCTTAGAAGTGTTCTTGTGCAGGTTTAAAGCGGCCTCTGTTCTTTGTGGTCTTAAGGGGTCAGTGAATGTCCAGGCCTCTCAGCCCCCAGAAATAGGTAAGTTAGGAAGTCAGTCCCTCAGGTGGCAACAGTGGAAAGTGATGCATAAGAAAAAAACAATGTATTGTAGTGACAGTGACTACGAGCAGATCTTGGCCAAGCCACTGAACCTGACTGAGCCTCACCCCCTCTATCTATAAAATTTCAATCCTGCCTGCTCTATCAAACTCATAAGGCTGTTTTGAGATCAAATGAGGTGATATAAAAACACTCAGCAAACTCTGAATCTTTGAATAAGTATATGGTATTATGATAGGCCAAAATAGCTCATTTCTGATATTCTCTCTAACAGATAAAGTCATGGCCTGTTCCTTTTGTATCCACTTGAAAACTCCCCGTTGTAATGCACTAGGTAGTTGTGGACTGAATGGAGCAAAAAGTTATGCAAAGAGAAAATCTCTAATCCTTATTAACCAGAATTGTACACAACAGTTTGCTGTGGGTGGGGAAACCCATTGCTTGCTTAGGCTCAGGCTACCTCTTGACACTTCCCTCCCATACAGGGAGCAGACTTCTCAGAGACCTTGTGGGCTGGCCTTGCCTCAGTCTCCCTCGCCATCTGCTATCCTGTGACATGCATAGTTCCAGAAAAGAATTGAATCTCAATAACAGCATAAGAGAGTTTTAGGAGTATAAGAAATATAGCTGCGGTCAATTACAGGGACACTTCTCAGCTTGGCACAAAGTGGAAATGGCTCAATAATCCCCACCAGGCCCTCCCTTGCTTGGACCACAAGCCCTTCTTCCATGTAGAAAATAGTTCTGGGGCAGCTTTTTCCAAACTGTGTTCTGAGGAACATTAGGTGAGATGTTAACAGGTGAAAAACAGGTCTTTGTTAAGTATGTCTGGAATAGGCAGTGTGGTATACATTGATGTACTGCAGAATTTCTCAGTGTTTGATGTACCAACTTCACATTCCAAAGAGGAATGGAGCATACAACATTTCCCAAACTCATTTGACCACAGAATCTTTTTTGTTCTCCCCACAAAAGACCTAGACAGGCTAACAGCTCTTATAATACTCTTTGGGAAATACCATTCTAGCTAATTCACCCTGGTTTTAAACATTTCAGGGCTACATCTGGCTAAAATGATCCTTTTAATTTCTAACAGAGCAGAATCATTTTGCTTACAAGGTCAACTATCATGAAAACTTCAAGGATTCCACTCTTAAGTATTCTGCCCAAAGCAGCTAAGAACCAAATTTCCTTAACTATAACGCTGAGAAAGTCAAAGAAGTTATTCTCATGTTAATGACAAGTACAATCTTTTTGAGGAAATATTTACATTCTTCTAAAACATTAAAAACACAAAGATCTAATTCTAGATCTTAGGACCTAGAATCACAGTTACTTTGAGGAGACGGAGAATTTTATCACATCACTGCAATTAACACTATTAATAATAATAATAAGAGGAGAGGGAGAAGGGGGAGAGAGAGGAGGAGGAGGCCGCAACAGCAGTATTGGCTGAGAACCCATGTCGTGGGATTGAGATCCTCATACACACTATGAATTTAGGACCTGCTATCACATTCACTTTAGGGTTTACAGTCATCTGAGGTTTAGACAGATTAACTGACTTTCCAAGGGTCACACAAAGTAGGACAGAATCTCAAATTCTATCTGACCCCTCACCCCATGCTCTTAACAACTACAGAATGCCATCTTATATTTTAGGGATGAAACAAAATCATTTGGAGGTCACACTCTGACTGATAAACAGTAAATTAAAGGATATTTCTATAAAATCAACTTGATTGATATTTGGTTTCAGATTTCCTTTTGAGCAAACTCCTAAGCCCTAAAGGAGATATTTTGGGTTGGTGTTTCATTTTTAAGAAGAAAAAAATAGGCTGCTATTTACCAATGATTAGTTTCGATATGGGGAGGGTTTTAAAAATCTGCGTCTAAGGTGAAGACATTATCTGTAGTTTCTGCCATAACTGCAAAACGCTGATACTCTGAAACTCGTTTCTCAAAGAAATTTGTTTTCCCCTCTAAGGAAATGTTTTCCATAAAATCAAAGGGATTTTCTGCTTGAAAAACCTTTGAGAATCCAAGTTCTGTAAGCAGTCTGTCAGCTACAAACTCAATATACTGTTTCATCAGAATGCAATTCATTCCAATGAGGCCAACTGGCAAGGCTGAAGTTTTAATACTGAAATACTGGAGTTTTTAATACACTGGTTTATTATATTCAGTACTCTATCCCCTTTTCCGAGCTTCCAGGTTTCATATTTATTTATTATGTTCAGTATTTTAGTTCTTAGGGAGTCAAGAACTTGTAGAATCTCTTTTTAATATTATCTCACAAGCAAAGAAAATAATTCAGAACATGTTTATAATTTTTTTGTTTTAACAGCACATGTATTTAAATCATTGCTATAGTAGTTAAAATTAAGTTTATTATTTAAGAATGTAAAAATTAGTCATTCAATGACAAATTGCATTTATTAAAAATGTTTCGCTGTAGCATGTAGAATCATGACTTGAAAGGACTCAGGAAGACTGTTTGCTCCAGTGCTTTCAGACAGGGCTGTTTTGCTGTTTCAGTTACATATGAAAATAAAATAAACAACTATTCTTACAAAAAAAAAAAAAAAGAAAGTGATGCATAATCCAAACTGTTCACTCCTCACGGAAAAACGAGTTGGGGCTTCTGTGCAACTCTGTGCCAGGATCGGGGTTTATGACGGGAGTGTGTCTCCGCTTTTACTATCTGTTTCATTGTAGATATTTTCTTAGTTGGTAGGCGTTTCAGAGACTCTCAATGAGTTTCTGAAGTTTTCTCAGAAGGAATTGATGCATGTACAGTTGTTTATTCCGTGCATCCGATTTTGGGGAGAGGTAGATGTAGGAACCTACTATTCTGCCGCCTTGTGGATGTGACTCCCAGATTCTTTTCAAAGACCCAAAATTTACCTAGAATTATTGCTTTCAGGTTTTAAAGAAAGTTTCATTAAATTACAAAATATTAATATCAATTCCACATAGAGAAATGTTTCTTATTACACTAGGAATTCAATAATCAACATGTACTTGAACATATATAGATAATATGTTCTGAAACAAAACATATAGATCTGGAACAAAAATAAATTTATTAGTAGTGAATGAGTAAAGTGCTTATTAACCATTATCAACTATGATTGATTAGTAGCATGACCTGTGAAGTTTAATGATGCTAAATAAGAAACTGAAGGAAAATTTATACTCCTAAATAATATAATATAGGAAATATTCAACATTACTGAGCATATTCCTAAACATGCTGGAAAAATTATCGTCAATGCAAAGGAATTATAGGGAAAAAAGCAGATGAAAAATTAAAAAAAATTATCAAAGGTTAAACTACTCACAGAGATGATCAACAAAATGAAAAGGTATTAAAAATAATATATTCTATATAAGAAAATATAAATGAGTAATTCATTGATTTATAAGTAAAGTAAAAAGCATTGTGCTGCTGCTGCTGCTAAGTTGCTTCAATTGTGTCCGACCCCATAGACGGCAGCCCACCAGGCTCCCCCTTCCCTGGGATTTTCCAGGCAAGAACACTAGCATTGTAGGAAATCACAAAAGGTACTTCACAAGCTTGGGCTATTATAAAATTTGAAATCTTGTAATTCATATTATTAAAAGAGAAGTTTAAAATGCAGTTTTAAGGAACTGGAAAAATTATTCACATATATGAAAAAGTCAAAACAATCTTTAGACAAACAAAATAAAATCTTTTAAAAAAAATTGAAGTCATAAAATGTTCACAGTAAAATAGTTAAAGTTAAAAATAAAAATTGAACTATCATGATTCAGCAGCCCTTCTTTTGGATATTATCTGAAGGATATGAAATCTGTATCTCAAAGAAATATCTGGACTCCCATGCTCATTTCATCATTATTGACAATATCTGACATATGGAAACAATCTAAGTGTTCATTGACAGATGAATGAGTAAATGAAATGTGGTACACACACACACAATGAAATATTATTCAGCAGTAAAAAATAAGGAAAGCAAAAAAAAAAAAATAAGGAAAGCTTGCCATTTGCGACAGTGTGGATGAATTTGGAAGGCATTGTGCTAAATGAAATAAATCAGACATAGAAAGACAAATACTATATGACCTCACATCTATGTGAAATTTAGAAAGTTGAACTCATAGAGTCAGAGGAGAATGATGGTTAGTGGCAGAGGGCTGGTGAGGATGGAGACTTGCTGATTGTAGAATACAAGCTTTCATTTATAAGGTGACTAAGGTATGGGGATCTAATGTACATAGTGACTGTGGATAATGATACAGTATTGTATACTTGAAATTTGCTACAAGACTAAATCTTAAGAGTTCTCATCATGCACAAAAAGATAAGTTTGTGAGCTGATGATGTATTAGCTTGATTGTGGTAATCATTTTACAATGTATATGTATGTCACATCATAGTATTGTACACCTTAAATATATACAACTTTATTTGTTAATTATACCTCAGTAAAGATGTGGAAAAAATCCTCCAGGTGATTCTGGAGTATTTTTCTCAAACACTAAATTTTGAGAACCACTGCCATAGAGATTTTGATTAACATTTATTTAAAATTATACTTTTTACTTTTTGAATTTTTAAATTATTTCATGATTTATAAATAAAAATGCATACTATCTAAGAAGAAAACTAAAAATATGTATTTAAATCAAAGAAATTGAAATCAATATGTAAGATAATTTTTGCATATGCGACTAAGCAAAATATATACGTACAGTAGCAGGAATAAATGATGTTGGTACCTCTACTTTGAGCATTATTTTATATACTTGGTCAGAAACTTAAGTTGTAATAAACATTATGAAAATCAATTTAACAAAATATAATAAGGATTATATGAAAATTTAGTAAGATCTGTGCCAGTAATTCTCTTTCTATTGAATGCACACATACACACGCAAACTCTTAACAATGATTTGTCTGAAAAGGAATTTAACAAGACATTCCTTATGATAATAACAAAATAGAAACAGTCTGGTATCCCCAAGTGGGAGACTAGTTAAATAAATTATGGTGAATAAATATTATAGTGGACATTTGTGAGGGACCAGTTGTCATTCACTATTTCTTCTTTCCCTTCTAACTGGAGTCGGATTTTTCCCATTTTATAGCATCTATATGGTTTTGTGATGTAGGACGTTATTAGCCTGATTTAAAAATATATCTAACTAGATAGAAATTAGTGAGGTGAGAGTCCTTAGACCAGACATAAACCAGTCAGTTCCCATCATTCTCCCTGGATATAGTGATTGATTCAGGGTAAATGTATCAAGTATCATGTTCAGCTGCATGTAACTGATAACCAGTTACATGCTGATAACTGGTAACCGCTATAACTATAGCACTAGTTATAGTGCTATAACTAAATATCAGTTTATTTGTATCATACCCAGCACTGGTTCAGTGACTCTGTAATCCATTACAATAGCTAAGTTCCTTTATCTTTTCTTAACCAACCTTAGCAGACTGTGTGTATCATACATGTCTCTTCATAGCCCCAAATTTGCAGCTCCATATCTAGCAACATGCCTACCTTCCATTCAGGAAGAAGGGAAAAGATGGCAAAATGTGCATTCCAGTGAGTTTTTCATTCTTTAAGAACTTCCTCTCCTTGGTCATATGTATGGAAAGACCTGGAAATGCTTTTAGTTTTTTGAGGTGCTTTTAATAAACAATAGAAGGCAGCTAGGTGAGGTAAGCAATTAGTGGTTTCTGACAAAGATAAGCATCAAAGATCATTTGATCCTGACAGAATGATATCCTTAACTTTTCACATGACTCATGAAGAAGTATTTGCTATAAGTATTTAAAGATACCTTAAATATTATTTTTGTATGAATCAAAAAATGTTTGATTAGAGTCCATCATCACTGCTCACTCATATTCTTAATTAACTGTTTTTACCAATAAAAATATGATAATAAATTGAATATTCTATAAAAATAATTTGTGTTCTTATAAAGATAACCTTCACAAAATTCTCTTAAATAACAACTCATGCAAATTATTTTTCATTCCATAAAAGTTTGCCATAAAGATAGGTATACAATTTATTGTAGGAAGTTAAATACGCCTTGAAAATATCCTCTCTTTTGGGTTGATGTGTAGTGATGGAAAGGGTAAGGAATTTGTAACAGGAGATTTAAATTTGAGTCCAAACCCCATGTTTACTAAATACGGGCTCCTAAGCAGCTATCTGAAAATCGTTTCTTCATCTATAAAATGGAAGTAATTATGAGTATACTCAGAGGACTCTTGTGGGGATTAAAGAGAAAATATTGGAGAACCATTTAAAAAACCATCTAGTTCCACAAACATGTTTTAAAATATTAACCTTTTATTCTTGTTTAATTTTTCCCTTTATTCACTTATAAAGTACAGTGTTGATTTATTCAGTCCAATTAATGTAATATCATCTAACCTCAGTTTCATTCAGAGCTGTACCATAATGAACTTTCCTTTCACTTCTACTTTAGAAACACTCTGGTGCCATTTCCTGGACAGAAACAAGGGGAAAACTAGCCCTAGGCATGGGTCTAACAGGCTGGGCTTTCACCAAGCATATGGACAGGCAGTGCTTCAGTGGAGAGATCAAAGCACAGTGGATGGCCTTTCTCTGGATGACTTCCCCAGATGCTTAGGGTTCTTGAAACAGCTGTTTCAATCCATTCACAGCAGGTCTCCTACTCTCCTCTCTTCAAATTGTGGATTCTTTGCAATATTCCCACTGGAGGTTTTGTTTTTTTTGTTTTTTTCCTTACAATTGGTCTATAGGTTAGGAATGACAATTAGCACAATTAGTTTACAGACTTAGAGAAAAAATAAATTAGTCTGGAACTAAAAGAAAACATGCTGTGCATTAGTAAAACATATGATATAAATTAAGTCAGAAGATTATAAATGATGGAACTAGAAGGGACCTTTTAGACTGTGTAGCCATTGTCCTCATTTTACAGATGAGGGATGTGGTGATGTATTATTTTAGGATGCTCATGGTCACCATCTCTAAAATTGCTAAATATTTGGGGCAGGAGGGAAGCAAAGTGAATTTTGCAGACTCATTTTGTACATAGCTATATTTTAAATCTATCTTATATATTTGTTCACAAAACACCTGTCATTTAAATCTTTATAATCCATAAGAGAATACTCTCAAATTTATATTTTCAAAATATGTGTTGTTTTTCCTTTTACAAAAGTTTGACACAAATACAGTTTTATTAGTATTTTAATGCAGACTCTTGTTGAGCTCTGGCCAAATCTTATTTTTAATTGCAAATCTGTTATATTGAAGTGAAAAGCACTGTATTAAAATGCTCATTATTCATCTATTCATCATTCATTCATTCATGTAATCATCCAGTGAATATATACAAAATATCTATTAATATTCTTGTATTAGACAGAAGAGACAAAAGCAGAGGAACGGTTCTTGAACTCTAAAGCAAAGAGTATGGTTGTTAAGAAAATCACCCTTGAGCTGCCTTGTTTAAGTTTGAATTTTTTCTTCATTACCATCTAGCTAACTTTCTACTTTACCTCTGTGACCCTTAGTTTCCTTATCTGCAAAATGTTCATAGTAACAGTTCCCACTTTATAAGGGTTTGTAATGATTAAATGAGGTAACCCAAGCATAGCTTTAGCATACGTACTGTGCTGTGCTGAGTCACTTCAGTCGTGTCCGACTCTGTGTGACCATATGGACTGAAGCCTGCCAGGCTTCTCTGTCCATGGGATTCTCTAGACAAGAATATTGGAATGGGTTGCCATGCCCTCCTCCAGGGTATCTTTCCAACCCAGGGATTGAACCCCTGTCTCTTAAGTCTCCTGCATTGACAGGCAGGTTTTTCACCACTAACACCACCTGGGAAGCCGCATAGTTTTAGTATACCCACTGGCAATTTCTAATTACTGCATATTTGCATACATGCATATTTGTTATACATGGCATTGGAGAACTCCTTATCTATTGAGAGATGTACAAAATTACACCACTACTGACAATATGAGAAAATAAGTTCTGAGGAATATGTGAAGTTTCATATGCCCCTGAAAAATGTGTCCCTGTTCCTATGTCACTATGAAGATATGATACTACATCTGTGGTTTGCAAGATATGGCCAGTGTTTTCTAAGTTAATGCTTGAGTAGTTTGTTACAGATTTTTTTTTCATAGTTACTTGATGGTAGTTAGGAGAAACATAATATACAGAGTGAATATCCCAAGTAGAGGAATGCATTTGGATTTTAGAATGATTCCTTAGCACCATTATGGAAAGATAGCTTGCCTTACTCTGAAGGCAGGTATTATGAAGTTATACTGTTATATACTGCAGATGAGAAATTATGGTGAAATAGCATAAGAAATAAGACATAGTCAAGGAACATTTAGAAGATGGAATTGGCTAGACCTAGTTGCTGATTGCATGTGAAAAGTGAGGGGGAGGCAGGAGTCATGTAAAAATCTTCAAGTTCATCACCTTCAGAAAAAATGGCTATAAAGTGAAGATATTTACTGCAATAAGAAATCAGAAAGAAAATTGGGTTTGATGAAATGATGATGCCCTGAGTCTCATTAGAGCCTCTCTACTTATACCTGTAGAATCCATATTTTCTTAATGATGAAACTTTGAAGTAAATTTGCATTAATTAATTGAATAATTAACTATAAATTCATTGGTGTGTTGTGAGGAGGAAAATAATAATCAGAATTCATTTATGAAACATTTTGTTTCAGGAATATCATCCTATTTGATTAGAAAATATGCTTTGACTATCCAGATTAGAGTGAAGGCTAGAATGTTAGGGGAGAAGGAACTGACCTTGGCAGTGACTCTGCCAAGAATTTCAAAGATTCTTGGTTGTGAGAAATAGAGAATAGAAAAAAACAAGATGGAGAGAAAAGGAAGAGCCAAATTAGAAAGCAGATTCAAGAAGGCTGTTTAGTGCATGTTATGAATCCCTCCATGGAAGCATCACTATATTCTGTACAAGTCCATAGAGTATCAGATATCCTGACTTAAGTGGATTACTTCTTTTATTGGCTGTTAAATGGTCAAAATTAATTCTAGTATGTAATATACCAACCTAATGTAGTTTCTTTGTAAGAAATCTTTTTCTTTCTCTTTTCACCTATTTTAATATTTTCCCCTTTATCTTTTAATAATTTCAGTATTTTGAAACATAAATGTAGATTGAAGTTTATTTAATCTGCCAAAGATTCCTTGGACTTTTTAAAAAATATGGATACGATGTCTTTTGTTCAATTTGGAAAATTCTTAGCCATTATCGTGTAAATACTTACTTTACCTAAATTTCTCTTGCCTATTTCTAGAGTTCTATTCGGTGTTTGATCTTATTGTATATTCTTTTTCTTACATATTTTCAAAATGTCTATCTTTTTATATCTCTGTGCTTATTCTGGATAGGTTCTTCTGATCTTCCAGTTTATTATATTTCTATTTGACTAGGACACTGTTTGTTTATCCATTTAGTTCATCTTTATGGTATTGTTTATTTTGTGAGTTTAATTTGTTAGGTTTATAAAGCTTTTATGTTATTTTTAAGATTTCTTGCTCGTTTCTATGTGAAACTTTTAAACATGTATACTCTTTCTTAAACAGTCTTTTGGGATGGTAAACTGCTATAGGTCTTTAAAATTCTTTCTGAGTATTCAAAAAAAAAAAAAAAGAAAAAGAAAGAAATCTTTGAATGTTCTTTATTTAAGCCTTTTCTTAGGGTTATGTTTGCAATGGCAACCATGAGGGATGAGGGAACATCTCTCTCTGGACAAAAACCAGGCAATTTTGTTTGCTATAGAAGTGGTGAATCTAGCAAGTTTTCCATTAATATAGCCTACTTTGTATACATATATCCACCACAGGCACTGTGCCACTCATGAAACTTGTGATACATGGTGAAGCAGTGTGAACATTGTGTTGAGTACATTCAAACTACTGCTTTGTTACTAAATAATAAAACAGTTTGTATCAGATCTGGTGGCTAGTGTCAGCTTCTACTATCTTGTGTTTGGTTGCTAAGTCTTGTCCAAGCCTTTTGAGACCCCATGGACTGTGGCCTTCTAGGCTCCTCTGTCCATGGAATTACCCAGGCAAGAATATTTGGGTTGCCGTTTTATTCTCCAGGGGATTTTCCCATACCCAGGGATCGAACGCATGTCTTCTGCATTGTAAACAGTCTTTGCTGCTGGGTCACCAGGGAAGTCCTCTTCTACTATCTACTATATGGTAAGAGGGCAACTTTTAGTCTGCATATGTCCAACACCTGAGGAAACAAATAGGAAACATAATACACATGTGAATAATACACAAGTGAAACAAGGTGCCTGGTAAATATGTATTTTATGCTGTCATTGAACAACAAAGCCTGATAGAGAAATACTGTCTTAAGGCAGATATATAACAAAGTTATTAAATACAATTTGCAATATTTAAAGTAATTTTATTTTAGTTTATACAATTATTTTCTCAAAACTCTGGAACTGCTCTGCAAAATTTAAATCTTCTGAAGTGAGTATTATTGAGTTTTTTTCTATTTTGTCTGAAAACTGTTTGCCTTAGAACTTATATAAGATAGAGTTAACTGCAATGGAATGACTATGAATATTTATCTACACAGGTTATATTAATATATTTTTCTATCTCATAGAAAATAAATGAGAACTGTACTTATATGTGCCTACTTTCTAGAAAAGATGGTTTATTTGGAAGTAAAATAAGTTGAATCTGATTGCCTGTTGGGGCATGATAAAATAACATCATTTTTGAAGATCCCAGTGCATAATATTTTAATATAATTCATTGAAAAGTTCACAATTCTATAGTACATGGGTCGTGACAATGAAAATAAGTTAAATTAAAAAGCTAAACAAAGACATGTGTAATTTATACAATTTTAAGAGATAATTTTAATATCAATTTCTATAATAATTTAAATCTAAGGATAATCTTCATCAAATGTATAGAACTTGGAAGATAATTTTTAAGTCAATTTATGATCACTGCTCTTTATAGAAACTGACCAACTTCAATTTTCCTATAAATTTTCATTATAAATTCCTTTGTTTCAAGCATGGATCTGAAGAAACAATTATTAACTATTAATTTTGAAAGAAAATAGTTATATCTTCACAGATAGTCCAGAACAAGCAGCTTCACATTATATCTTGATGCTGTGTAGGTGTATATGCCTATAAAATGACTGTATCAATCTGATTTGCACAGATTCTTTTTTTAGTCCTTTGATATACTTCTTTTATAAGGTCTAGAAGCCTCAAAGCTTTAGTTTAAATGGTGCCAGACATAAAGCAGAAAGCGCTGATTTTGATCTGAATTCCGCAAAATCAAAAGTTTGCCTGGCTACAAATCCAACATTTTACTGTCTAACTGTGATTGCAGTGAGAACTAAAGTATTGCTTTTATTCCTTTTATCCAACATTTGGAAGGACATTTCAGGACTTGTTTTATGGCTTTGAGCAATTGAGATAGGTGTTAACCCACAAAGAAGAATTTAAACAACCAATTACATATCTTCCTTCAAAGACATACTCTTGGTACCTATGTACTTGTTGAACTCCTTGATTAAATGGTTATGTCTAGATTATATGGCTAATGGAGAATCTTCCCAGTCTTTCACTGATGTGGCTTTAGAAGAATTGTTATTGGAAAAGATATGCAAAAAAGTAAAATGGCTGTCTGGGGAGGCCTTACAAATAGCTGTGAAAAGAAGAGAAGAGAAAAGCAAAGGAGAAAAGGAAAGATATAAGCATCTGAATGCAGAGTTCCAAAGAATAGCAAGGAGAGATAAGAAAGCCTTCCTCAGCGAACAATGCAAAGAAATAGAGGAAAACAACAGAATGGGAAAGACTAGAGATCTCTTCAAGAAAATTAAAGATACCAAGGGAACATTTCATGCAAAGATGGGTTGGATAAAGGACAGAAATGGTATGGACCCAGCAGAAGCAGAAGATATTAAGAAGAGGTGGCAAGAATACACAAAAGAACTGTACAACAAAGATCTTCATGGCCAAGATAATCATGATGGTGTGATCACTCACCTAGAGCCAGACATCCTGGAATGTGAAGTCAAGTGGGCCTTAGAAAGCATCACTATGAACAAAGCTTGTGGAGGTCATGGAATTCCAGTTGAAGTATTTCAAATCCTGAAAGATGATGCTGTGAAAGTGCTGCACTCAATATGCCAGCAAATTTGGAAAACTCAGAATTGGCCACAGGACTGGAAAAGATCAGTTTTCCTTCCAATCCCAAAGAAAGGCAATGCCAAAGAATGCTCAAAATGCTGCACAATTGCACTCATTTCACACGCTAGTAAAGTAATGCTCAAAATTTTCCAAGCCAGGCTTCAGCAATATGTGAACCGTGAACTTCCTGATGTTCAAGCTGGTTTTAGAAAAGGCAGAGGAACCAGAGATCAAATTGACAACATTTGCTGGATCATGGAAAAAAGCAAGAGAGTTCCAGAAAAACATCTATTTCTGGTTTATTGACTATGCCAAAGCCTTTGACTGTGTGGATCACAATAAACTGTGGAAAATTCTGAAAGAGATGGGAATACCAGACCACCTGACCTGCCTCTTGAGAAACCTGTAGCAGGTCAGGAAGCAATAGTTAGAACTGGACATGGAACAACAGACTGGTTCCAAATAGGATAAGAAGTACATCAAGGCTGTGTATTGTCACTCTGCTTATTTAACTTATATGTAGGGTACGTCATGAGAAACACTGGGCTGGAGGAAGCACAAGCTGGAATCAAGATTGCCAGGAGAGATATCCATAACCTCAGATATGCAGATGACACCACCCTTATGGCAGAAAGTGAAGGAGAACTAAAGAGACTCTTGATGAAAGTGAAAGAGGAGAGTGAAACAGTTGGCTTAAAGCTCAACATTCAGAAAACGAAGATCATGGCATCCGGTCCCATCACTTCATGGCAAATAGATGGGGAAACAGTGGAAACAGTGTCAGATTTTATTTTTTGGGGCTCCAAAATCACTGCAGATGGTGACTGCAGCCATGAAATTAAAAGATGCTTACTCCTTGGAAGAAAAGTTAAGACCTACCTAGATAGCATATTCAAAAGCAGAGACATTACTTTGTCAACAAAGGTCCATCTAGTGAAGGCTATGGTTTTTCCAGGGGTCACGTATGGATGTGAGATTTGGACTATGAAGGCTGAGCACCAAAGAATTGATGCTTTTGAACTGTGGTGTTGGAGAATACTCTTGAGAGTCCCTTGGACTGCAAGGAGATCCAACCAGTCCATTCTGAAAGAGATCAGCCCTGGGATTTCTTTGGAAGGAATGATGCTAAAGGTGAAACTCCAGTACCTTGGCCACCTCTTGTGAAGAGTTGACTCAGTGGAAAAGACTGTGCTGCTGGGAGGGATTGGGGGCAGGAGGAGAAGGGGATGACAGAGAATGAGATAGCTGGATGGCATCACTGACTCGATGGATATGAGTCTGAGTGAACTCCGGGAGTTGGTGATGGACAGGGAGGCATGGTGTGCTGTGATTCATGGGGTCGGAAACAGTCGGACACGACTGAGTGACTTCACTTTCTTTCACTTTCAGATGTACGAAGTCTTTCTTATGAGAGGACACATTATTTTTGAAATGTGGGATGGAGAATAGGATTTCATTGTATAAGCCAGGAAGCTCAGAAATACCCTAATCTTGCAGTTGAGAGAGGAACAGTAAGCCTATATTTTGACCTATTAAACTCACATTATTCCCTGGTGGCTTAGACAGTAAAGCGTCTGCCCATAATGTGGGAGATCTGGGTTCGATACCTGGGTTGGAAAGATCCCCTGGAGAAGGAAATGGCAACCCACTCCAGTACTCTTGCCTGGAAAATCCCATGGATGTAGGAGCCCATGGGGTCACAGAGAGTCAAACACGACCAAACGACTTCACTTTCACTTTAAACTCACATGCTCATATGTTAATAGTTGAAAAATAGTTTTGTAAATATCTCTTTTTGAAAATACCTATAGAAAACCCTTGCCAGTCTGACAAGAAAATTGGAAAATCATTGACACTTCTTTCCTATTTTTTCATCCTTTTTTTCTGCCTTCAATCAGCTAAGGTTCACTCTTGTCCCCAACAAATATATACATACATTGTATATATATATATATATATATGTATGTGTATATATATATGTATGTATATATATGAGGAGAAGGGGATGACAGAGGATGAAATGGTTGGATGGCATCACCAACCTGATGGTCATGAGTTTCGACAGGCTCCAGGAGTTGGTGATGGACAGGGAGGCCTGGCGCACTGTGGTCTGTGGAGTCACAAAGAGCTGGACACAACTGAGCAACTGAACTGAACTGATGTTTATATATATATATGCACTATATATGTATATATATATATTCTCCTGTGTATAGTTAAGTGCTTGTGTCTGATTTTTTGAGTAGCAGTTTTTCAAATTTCCCAAGTACAGTGAGTATAGGAAAGTATCTTATTTTCCTTTATTTTGCAACAAAATATTTTCATCAAGTTACTTGCAATGTGAATTAATGCTCTGTATTCAATACAAAAAGCAGTGTGACATTCATTTTTAAATTTCATGCTCTGTGTCATTTCACCTCCCTCCTTACTGAATTACATTTGGTCACACTTTAACCACACAAAATGACACAGAAATGTTTCATCTGAACAAGGGGCAAGTAGGTGGAAGGGTGAAGTGTAGTGCAAAAAGATTAAATTTTTGTTTACAACTATCCAGTAAAAGTGAAGTCTCGCAGTCGTGTCTGACTCTCTGAGACCCCATGGACTCCTACATCCATGGGATTTTCCAGGCAAGAGTACTGGAGTGGGTTGCCATTTCCTTCTTCAGGGGATCTTTCCAACCCAGAGATCGAACCCAGATCTGCATTGTGGGCAGACGCTTTACCGTCTAAGCCACCAGGGAAGAATGTGTCAGTTTTCATTCCAATCCCAAAGAAAGGCGATGCCAAAGAATGCTCAAACTACTGCACAATTGCACTCATCTCACAGGCTAGTAAAGTAATGCTTAAAATTCTCCAAGCCAGGCTTCAGCAATACGTGAACCATGAACTTCCAGAAGTTCAAGCTGGTTTTAGAAAAGGCAGAGGAACCAGACATCAAATTGCCAACATCCGCTGGATCATGGAAAAAGCAAGAGAGTTCCAGAAAAACATTGCCTCTTGATGAAAGTGAAAGAGGAGACTGAAAAAGTTGGCTTAAAGCTCAACATTCAGAAAACTAAGATCAAGGCATCTGGTCCCATCACTTCATGGCAAATAGATGGGGAAACCATGGAAACAATGGCTGACTTTATTTTTCTGGGCTCCAAAATCACTGCAGATGGTGATTGCAGCCATGAAATTTAAAAAAAAAAAAAAAAACACTTACTTCTTGGAAGGCGTGACCAATCTAGACCAATCTAGATCTATGACCAATCTAGACAGCATATTCAAAAGCAGAGACATTACTTTGCCAACAAAGGTCCGTCTAGTCAAGGCTGTGGTTTTTCCAGTGGTCATGTATGGATGTGAGAGTTGGACTGTAAAGAAAACCTAGCACTGAAGAATTGATACTTTTGAACTGTGGTGTTGGAGAAGACTCTTGAGTCCCTTGGACTGCAAGGAGATCCAACCAGTTCATCCTAAAGGAGGTCAGTCCTGGGTGTTCTTTGGAAGGACTGATGTTGAAGGTGGAACTCTAATACTTTGGCCACTTGATGCAAAGAGCTGACTCATTTGAAGAGACCCTGATGCTGGGAAAGATTGAGGGCAGGAAGAGAAGGAGACAACAGAGGATGAGATGGTTGAATGGCATCACCAATTCAATGGACATGGGTTTGGGTGGACTCTGGGAGTTGGTGATGGACACGGAGGCCTGGCGTGCTGCGATTTATGGGGTCGCAAAGAGTCAGGCATGACTGAATGCTGAACTGAACTGATCCAGTAAAAATGCTTATATATATGTATATAAAAATGCATATATATATATAAATATCTATATATGTGTGTGTGTGTATATATATATATATATAGGTCCATGCCAAAATATACTTAAGGATAATGAGAATGTACTTTGAAATTCTGTGTGCATGTGTGTGTGTGTAATCATTGCTGTAATCATATTATTTATGAGATTTATACATTAAAAGTTTAGCTTTATTACACTATCAATAGTTTGTATAATGCAAGATGTACCAAATGTTAACATAGACTAGTAACTTATATTAAATCCTTACCTAGCATTGATCCAGTAAGTAATTATTCAGAGCCTGTTATGGGTAAGACACTCCTTGATACCCTGCAATGTAAGTGCTGTAATCCTCATTTTACAGATAAGAAAACTTAGAGAGAAGACTTTGTTATTTGACTACACTTGTAGTAAGTAGAAATCTAGGAGTGTTGTCCAGACATATCTGACTTGAGGTTTCATACCTTTTACTACATATTTTATACCTTCTCTGCCATAACTAGTTCTCTACTTTAAGAAGCTTAAAGATTGATGTAAAAGGCAGAGATATAAAGAGCTAAGTATAACTAGAATTTAAAAAAAAAAACTAAGAAAGGTGTGATATACTTGTTGCAGTAGTGAGAAAATGATTAAAAATATTAATGAAATCAGATAAGGTTTCTGGAGAAGGTACTTATCTAAAAAGTAAATCCTCTAACAAAAAAGGGAATATATATATATATATATAATTATATATAGTATATATAAAATTATAACTTTTAGATGTAGACTAATAACCACATGAAAAAATCTGTTTACTGTAGTCACTAGGAACACAATCTATAGGTTACATCTGCTTTGACTCAAAATCCAACTTTTTGTACTTCCCTACTCCATGTTATTACAAAGCCAGTTCCCCCATCTAAAATGTTGACTTTGTAGTACTCCCCACTTCATAATATTTTTATGAGATACTATATAATACCATAGTATTATATAAAGCTAACAGTGTGCCTTGAAAAATACTAAGTTCAGTTCAGTTCAGTCACTCAGTCGTGTCTGACTCTCGCAACCCCATGAATCGCAGCACTTCAGGCCTCCCTGTCCATCACCAATTCCTGGAGTTCACTCAGACTCACGTCCATCGAGTCAGTGATGCCATTCAGCCATCTCATCCTCTGCTGTCCCCTTCTCCTCTGGCCCCAATCCCTCCCAGCATCAAAGTCTTTTCCAGTGAGTCAACTCTTCGCATGAGGTGGCCAAAGTAGTGGAGTTTCAGCTTCAGCATCATTCCTTCCAAAGAAATCCCAGGGCTTATCTCCTTCAGAATGGATTGGTTGGATCTCCTTGCAGTCCAAGGGACTCTCAAGAGTCTTCTCCAACACCACAGTTCAAAAGCATCCATTCTTTGGTGCTCAGCCTTCTTCACAGTTCAACTCTCACATCCATACATGACCACTGGAAAAACCATAGCCTTGACTGGACTGACTTTAGTCGGCAAAGTAATGTCTCTGCTTTTGAATATGCTATCTAGGTTGGTCATAACTTTCCTTCCAAGGAGCAAGTGTCTTTTAATTTCATGGCTGCAATACATTTAATACCAAAATCTCAAACAAGATGCCAGTTCCCTGATTAGAGTGCAGACTATTTATTTCATGTTAGGAGTTATGGAAGTGACTGGGAAGGAGCTCTGGGGCAGAGTCAGAAGGAGACTTAAAAGTCAAAACTCTTTGGATTAGCAGTGATGGTTTACTTAGAAGACACTGATTAAAAAAAAAAAACAACTCTCAAGAATGAATAAAAGGGCAGTGTAGATACCAAGTATGGAGATATTGATTAAAATTATTCCCTTTCAAGCAATAGAAATCCATTCTGACCAACTCAAACCAGAAGGGAATCAGTGGAAAAGTTTTAGTAGGATTCACAGAAATTAACACGAAATCTAGAAAACCCATCTGCATAAAGGCCAGTGATCACCCAAGGCTTAGGTTAAAAATCATAGTAACAACAAATTTTCATTTTCATTCCAGTACAATTGCTGATTTAAATTCCAGGGAGACGAAATAATCCGTCTGTGTAGACTGGGTCATTTCCAACATATGCTCAATGATTGAACTTAGATTAACGTTCCAACCTGTTTGTGGTCAAGGAATGTCTGGTAGTTTGCAAAAGGAAATAGGGCTTTGTTGTCAAAAGAAAAGAAAATAAATGTCAGGCAGCTCCCACAGATTGCTCTTTTTAAATTAAAATTAATAAAATTTTATTAAAAAATTAAGAGACTTTCAGTATACCAGTATAACTTACCCCTATGATTATTCCTCCTATGAACACTAGACTTTTTTAAAAAAATTATTTATATTTTTATTGAAGGATAATTGCTTTACAGAATTTTGTTGTTTTCTGTCAAACTTCAACATGAATCAACCATAGGTATACATAGATCCCCTCCCTTCTATGAACCCTTCTCCCATTTCCCTCTCCATCCTACCCCTCCGCATTGATACAGGGCCCTGTTTGAGTTTCCTGAGCCATACATCAATTTCCCATTGGCCGTCTGTTTTACACATGGTAATGTAAGTTTCCATGTTACTTTTTCCATACATCTCACCCTCTCCTTCCTTCTCCCCATTTCCATAAGTCTATTCTCTTTGTCTGTTTCTCTATTGCTGCCCGTGAATAAATTCTTCAGTACCATTTTTCTAGATTCCATATATAAGCGTTAGAATACAATATTTATCTTTCTCTTTCTCACTTACTTCACTCTGTATAATAGGTTCTAGGTTCATCCAGCTCATTAGAACTGACTCAAAGGCATTCTTTTTATGGTTGAATAATTTTCCATTGTGTATATGTACCACAACTTCTTTGTCCATTCATCTGTCGATGGACATCTGGGTTGCTTCCATATTCTAGCTATTATATATAATACTGCAGTGAACAATGAGAGGCATGTGTGTTTTTCAATTTTGGTTTCCTCACGGTATATGCCTAAGAGTGGGACTTCTGTATCATATCGTTGTTTTATTCCTAGCTTTTTAAGGAATCTCCATACTGTCTTCCATAGTGGCTGTATCAATTTACATTCTCAACAGTGCAAAAGCATTCCCTTTTCTCCGCACCTTCTCTAGCATTTATTGTTTGTAGAATTTTTAATGATGGCCATTCTGACCAGTATGAGGTGATATATCTCATTGTAGTATTGATTTGTATTTCTCTAATAATGAGTGATGTTGAGCATCTTTTCTTGTGTGTGTGTTAGCCATCTATATGTCATCTTTGGAGAAATGTCTGTTTAGGTCTTTTTCCCACTTTTTGATTGGGTTGTTTGTTTTTCTGGTATTGAGTTGTATGAGCTGCTTGTATATTTCGGAAATTAATCCTTTGTCAGTTGCAGATTGCTATTCGATACAGAATTAAGAGTTTAGAATCAGGTGAGTAGTGAGCCAGAATGAAAGAAGGTCTAGAAATTGTGAGGGAGAGTTTCTGTTGGCATAAGTAAGCCACTGAAAGCAGCTTGATTTTGTGAAGGGTTATTCTTTTTCCTTAAAGAAACAATATCATAGTGGACAGCATTCCTGTGTTCTTTATTGAAAAGCACCTGATGTATAATGGTTTCACTTCAATTATCTTTGCTTCTGAGAACATATATCTGCTTGTTTGAATTGTAACCAGAACTTAAAACTTGGGTGAAAAAATGGCTTAGTAAATTAATAGATGTTGTATGGTTTTTATTCTACATTTTATATCAAGGGTTTATGATAGATTTCTAGAAATGGATGTTTATAAACACTTTACTATTCCAAGATTAAAAGGCTTATTAAAGGACTTCTGGTTTCCAGTTTTGCACTTGTAACTCATTCAGCTGAGTTCAGTTCAGTGGCTAAGTCGTGTCCAACTGTTTGTGACCCCATGAACTGCAGCATGCCATGCCTCCCTGTCCATCACCAACTCCCAGAGTTCACTCAAACTCATGTCCATCAAGTCAGTGATGCCATCCAGCTATCTCATTCTCTGTCATCCCCTTCTCCTCCTTCCCACAATCCCTCCCAGTAGCACAGTCTTTTCCATTGAGTCAACTCTTCACAAGAGGTGGCCAAGGTACTGGAGTTTCAGCTTTAGCATCATTCCTTCCAAAGAACACCCAGGACTGATCTCCTTCAGAATGGACTGGTTGGATCTCCTTGCAGTCCAAGGGACTCTCAAGAGTCTTCTCCAACACCACAGTTCAAAAGCATCCATTCTTTAGCACTCAGCCTTCTTCACAGTCCAACTCTCACATCCTTACATGACCACTGGAAAAACCATAGCCTTGACTAGATGCACCTTTGTTGGAAAAGTAATGTCTCTGCTTTTGAATATGCTATCTAAGTAGGTCTTAATTTTCCTTCCAAGGAGTAAGTGTCTTTTAATTTCATGGCTGCAATCACCATCTACCGTGATTTTGGAGCCCCCAAAAATAAAGTCTGACATTGTTTCCAATGTTTACCCATCTATTTGCCATGAAATGATGGAATCAGATACCATGATCTTCATTTTCTGAATGTTGAGCTTTAAGCCAACTGTTTCACTCTCCTCTTTCACTTTCATCAAGAGGATTTTTTGTTCCTCTTCACTTTCTGCCATAAGGGTGGTGTCATCTGCATATCTGAGGTTATGGATATTTCTCCCGGCAATCTTGATTCCAGCTTGTGCCTCTTCCAGCCCAGCGTTTCTCATGATGTAACCTGCATATAAGTTAAATAAGCAGGGTGGCAAAAAAAAAAAAAAAAAAAAAAGCAGGTGGCAATAATACAGCCTTGACATACTCCTTTTTCTATTTGGAACCAGTCTGTTGTTCCATGTTCAATTCTAACTGTTGCTTCCTGACCTGCATATAGGTTTCTCAAGAGGCAGGTCAGATGTCTGGTATTCCCATCTCTTTCAGAATTTTCCACAGTTTCTTGTGATCCACACAGTCAAAGGCTTTGGCATAGTCAATAAAGCAGAAATAGGTGTTTTTCTGGAACTCTCTTGCTTTTTTGATGATCCAGTAGATATTGGCAATTTGATCTCTGGTTCCTCTGCCTTTTCTAGAACCAGCTTGAACATCTGGAAGTTCACAGTTCACATATTGTTGAAGCCTGGCTTGGAGAATTTTGAGCATTACTTTACTAGCGTGAGATGAGTGCAATTGTGTGATAGTTTGAGCACTCTTTGGGATTGCGTTTCTTTGGGATTGGAATGAAAACGGACCTTTTCCAGTCCAGTGGGCACTGCTGAGTTTTCCAAATTTGCTAGCGTATTGAGTGCAGCACTTTCAAAGCATCATCTTCTAGGATTTGAAATAGCTCAATAGGAATTCCACCACCTCCACTAGCTTTGTTCATAGTGATGCTTCCTAAGGCCCACTTGACTTCACATTCCAGGATATCTGGCTCTAGATGAGTGATCACACCATCATGATTATCTGGGTTGTGAAGATCTTTTTGTACAGTTCTTCTGTGTATTCTTGCCACATCTTCTTAATATCTTCTGCTTGTTAGGTCCATACCATTTCTGTCCTTTATCAAGCCCATCTTTGCATGAAACATTCCCTTGGTATCTCTAATTTTCTTGAAGAGATCTCTAGTCTTTCCCATTTTGTTGTTTTTCTCTATTTCTTTGCATTGATCTCTGAGGAAGGCTTTCTTATCTCTCCTTGCTCTTCTTGGGAACTCTGCATTCAGATAGGAATATGTTTCCTTTTCTCCTTTGCTGTTCACTTCTCTTCTTTTCACAGCTATTTGTAAGGCCTCCCTAGACATCCATTTTGCTTTTTTATGTTTCTTTTCCATGGGGATGGTCTTGATCCCTGTCTCCTGTACAATGTCATGAACCTCCGTCCATAGTTCATCATTCAGTCCAGTTCAGTTCAGTCGCTCAGTCATGTCTTGACTCTTTGTGACCCCATGAATCGCAGCACACCAGGCCTCCCTGTCCATCACCAACTCCCAGAGTTCACTCAGATTCACGTCCATTGAGTCAGTGATGCCATCCAGCCATCTCATCCTCTGTCATCCCCTTCTCCTCCTGCCCTCAATCCATCCCAGTATCAGAGTCTTTTCCAATGAGTCAACTCTTCGCATGAGGTGGCCAAAGCACTGGAGTTTCAGCTTTAGCATCATTCCTTCCAAAGAAATCCCAGGGCTGATCTCCTTCAGAAGGGACTGGTTGTATCTCCTTGCAGTCCATGGGGCTGCCTAGAGTCTTCTCCAGCACCACAGTTCAAAAGCTTCAATTCAGATCCCAGCCTGCTGATGTATTATAGGAGTATAACTGATAGGAAGAAGGGAAATACCAACTCCAGCCAAAACTAGCCATCCTGTCCAACATAAGGGGGATAGAACAAAACCAAAAGCAATAAAGTGAAGAAAGACACGAAGTTTATGATCCAGAATCACTAAAAGACTGAGACCTAATCATAGGACTATAGAAAATGTCCCCTCTGCCTGCATCTGAATGCCACATTACTAAAAGTCTATTTATAGCACTTCTTTATGTAGAATAAATTACCAGGCATACCGAAAGGCAAAATAACACAATTTGAAGAGACAGAGCAAGCATTAGAATCAGACATAGTAGGGATGTCAGACGAGGAGTTTTACTTAAACAACTGTGATTACTATTTTAGGGGCTCTACTGGATAATGTAGACAATATGAAAACACAGGTGGACAATGGAAGCAGAGAGATGGAAATCCTAAGAAGGAATTTAAAAATCCTAAAGGTCAAAAATACTTACAGAAATGATTGGGCTTATTATCAGTAGACTGTACACGGCTGAGGCAAAAATCGCTAAGCTAGAGGATATAGCAATAGAATCCTCAAAAGCTGAAAGGCAAATAGAACAGACTGGAAAAACAGAACAGAACATCCCTGAACTGTGAGATAAAACACAAAAGGTATAATATATGTGTAATTGGAAAATAAGAAAAAGTAGAAAGATAAAAAGTAATATAAGACATATTTGAGGCAATAATGATGAGAATGTCCCAAATCTATTTCAGACATCAAGCCACACACTCAGAAAGCTCAGACACCATGTTGGATAAAAGCAAAACAAACAAACAGAAAGCCTCCCACATGTTACATCTAGGCATATCATTTTTAAATTATGGAAATTCAAAGATAAATTCCTAAAATAAGCCAAAAGGAGAAAATACCTTACCTATGGAGGAACAAAGATAAAAATTATATTTGATTTCTTAGAAGCCGTGTACGCAAGAAGAGATTAGAGTGAACTATTTAAAGTGTTGAGAAGGGAAACAGCAACAACAACAAAAACAACCTGAAATTCTGTACCCTGTGAAATTATCCTTTAAAATTGAAGAAGAATTAAAGACTTTTAGATAAAGAAACATTGAGGGAATTTATTGCCAGTGGACCCACATTTAAAAAGTCATAAATTCCTTAGAGAGAAGGAATAGAATATAGATCAGAAACTCATGTCTTTATAAAGTAAGGAAAGCATTTGGAAAGGAATAAATGAAGATAAAAGTAAAAATGATTATTTTTATTCTTAATTGATCCAACAGATAACTGCTCAAAATAATGATACAAACAGTATGTTTTATTGTGAATGTATATGTATATATCTTATTATATACATACTTGTCTGTGCTTAAATATGTATATATAAGTGATGTGAAGTCAATGGTAATACAAGGGAAGGGAGAGAGGAATCAGGATTATTTTGCTGTTATGAAAGATGCAATACCCATGAAGTGGTATTGAAAATGGTCTTAAATTAGGTCTAAATGTATATTGTAAACTAGAGCTCACAATAAAAAAATAAAAAATGAAGTAAACTAACATGCTAAGAAAGAAGAGAAACTGAATCAGATGATGCTCAATTAAACCACAAAAGGCAGAAAATGTAGGAAAAAAACAAGGATAGCAAAGAGAAATCAGTAACAAATATAATAGATATTAATACAACTATCTCAATAACTGCTGTGAATGTTAGTTGTTCAAGTGCACCAGTTAAAAAACAGAGATTGTCAGAGTGGGTCACAAACTGTATGTAATCTGTAAGAGACAAAATTTAAATACAAAGACAGCTAGATTAAAAGTAAATAGGGGTATATGCGTCTCTTTCAATTGTGGTTTTCTTAAGGTATATGCCCAGTGGTGGGATTGTTGGGTTCTAGTCCTAGTTTTTAATGCAATCTCTAGCTAGTCTCCATAGCGGCTATTATCAATCCACATTCCCACCAACAGTACAAGAGGATTCCCTTTCTTTCACAGCCTCTCCAGCATTTATGTTTGTAGATTTTTTTGACGATGGCCATTCTGACCAGTGTGAGGTGATACCTCATTGTAGTTTTGATTTGCATTTCTCTAATAATGAGCTATGTTGATCATTTTTTCATGTGTTTATTAACCATTTGTATGTCTTTGGAGAAATGTCTGTTTAGGCCCTCTGCCCATTTTCTGATTGGGCAGTTTGTTTTCCTGTTGTTGAGCTATATGAGCTGCTTATATACTGAGATTAATCCTTTGTCAGTTGTTTCATTTGTGATTATATTCTCCCATTTTGAGGGTTGTCTCTTATTTATTGTTTCTTTTGCTGTGCAAAAGTTTTTAAGTTTAATTAAGTCCCATTTGTTTATTTTTATTTCCCTTACTCTAGAAGATGGGTCAAGGAGGATCTTGCTGTATTTGTCAAAAAGAACTGCCTGTGTTTTCCTCTAAGAACTTTATAGTTTCTAGCCTTACACTGAAGTTTTTCATCCATTTTGAATTTATTTTTGTATATGGTGTTAGGAAGTGTTCTAGTTTCATTCTTTTGCATGTAGCTATCCAGTTTTCCCTGCACCGTTTATTGAAGAGGCTGTCTTTTCTCCATTGTATGTTCTTGCCTTCTTTGTCAAAGATAAGGTGCCCATAGGAGCACAGGTTTATCTCTGGGCTTTCTATCTTTTTCCATTCATCTATACTTCTGTTTTTTTGTCGGCACCATGCTCTCTTGAGGACTGTGTTGCAGCACTATTTATAATAGCTAGGACATGTGCTGTGCTGTGCTTAGTCACTCAGTTGTGTCCAACTCTTTGCCACCCCAAGGACTGTAGCCCACCAGGCTCCTCTGTCCATCGGGATTCTCCAGGCAAGACTACTGGAGACTACTACTCCTCCCCTTCCTCTAGGGGATCTTCCTAGCCCAAGGATTGAAGCCAGGTCTCCCATATTTCACACAGGTTCTTTATCATCTGAGCTGCCAGGGAAGGTCAGGAATGCTGGATTAGGTAGGATACCCCTTCTCCAGGGGATCTTCTTGACCCAGGAATTGAACCGGGATCTACTGCATTGCAAGTAGATTCTTTACCAGCTGAGCTACCAGGGAAACCCAGCTAGGACATGGCAGTAGCCTAAATGTTCATCAATAGATGAATGGAAAAAGAAGTTATGGTACATATATACATACAATGGAATTTTACTCAGCCATGGAAAAGAACACATTTGAGTCAGTTGTAATGAGGTGAATGGACCTAGAGCCTGTTATACAGAGTGAAGAAAGTAAGAAAGAGAAAAATATTGTATTTAAGGCACACATATGAATCTAGACAAATCATACTGATGAACCTATATGCAGGGAAGCAATAGAGACACACACATAGAGAACAGACTTGTGGACACAGCAGGGGAAGGAGAGTATGGGGCAAACTGAGAGACTAGCATGGAAACATATACATTACTCTGTGTTAAATAGCCAATGGAAGTTTTCTGTATGATACAGGGAGCTCAAATCAAGTGCTCTGTGACAACCATGAGGGATGGGATGGTGTGGGGTGGTGGGAGGGAGGTTTAAGAGGGAGGGGACATATGTATAGCTATGACAGATTCATGTTAGTGTATGTCAGAGACCAACACAATATTCAAAAGCAATTATCCTCCAATTAAAAATAAATAATTTTTTAAAAGAAAAAAAATTCTTAGGACTTCCCTGGTGATCTAGTGGTTAAGATACTTTACTTCCACTTCAGGGGGCATGTATTTGATCTCTGGTCAGGGAAGATCCCATATATTTGGAAAAAAAAAATTCTTAAATAACCATTTGCTGCACTTATAATTTTTAGGAAAATGACAGTAAAAAATATAAATAATATCACTTTTTCTTACCTATTTCTCAAGTTATTTATAAGACACAGTGAGAAAATGCTTATGGAAACTAAAAGCTAACCACTGTTTGCATGTCCATTATGATTATGATCAAAACTGGTCCTGCCTGGTTGCTTTCTACCACTATTTTAACAGAAAGTTAGAAGTGCACAGAACAAACCAGGAGATCCCAAGGCCATAAGGGTGGGACAGGTAATGATGGAGGGTCCAGGCTCCACTTCAGTGCTTCTTGGCCTGAGTTGTACTTTAGAATTATCTGGAAAGTTTAAAAATATAAACAAAGTGAATCAGAATGTCCAGCTACAGGGCCAGGCATCAGCATTTACCTCAAGCTTTCTCAGTAAATTTCAGTGTATGGTGGGCTTGGGAACTTCTCTTATACATAAAGGAAAGCTTGGCACTGGAAGTCCCCGTTTTATTGTTTATTGGAAGAAAAGGGTGGGGCTGTGTGGGCTGGGAGATGGTCAAGCCCTAAAAGAAATCCTTTGAAGGTCTGAATGTCTTAGAATGCAGTCAGGCCTTTGTCTAGTAATCTATGTTACAGTCTCACTTGGTATTTTCCACTGAGTAGAGTTGGGGAAAAAATAGAGTATGAGGCCCCCACTAGAAACTGGTCTAATTCTTTTATTAAAAAATAATACCCAGTCTATGTGATACAGATAATAATGACAACACACATTTCTAGAGCAAATTTCAGCTCTCAATCCAGTGTTCTGGGCATTACCTCATTGGAGACCTAAAATGGCTATTTTTTCACATTGGTGGATACTTATTCCATTATTCCCCCACTTAATTCTTTCAGGGATGTATAACTGATATACAATAAACTGAAGATGTTTAAGTGTGCGACTTGGTACATTTTGGTATTTGTATACTCAAACTATCACCACATTCAGGCTATGAATATACTTGTCACCCCCACAGAATTTCCTCAGGCCCCTTCAAAATCACTCCATGTGACCTCATCCCCATCTCCAGGCAACCATGGATCTAGTTTCTATCATTATTATTTAGTATGTATTTTCTGGAATTTTATATATGCATGGAGATATACATAATTTGCCTATCTGTTTTCATCCACCACAATTACTTTGAGATGTATCCATATTTATCCATATTGTTGTTTACTAGTATTCTATTTTATGGATATATTTATTCATTTATTTCACAATATATTCATTCTCCTATAGTTGTTTCCAGTTTGGGACTATACAAATACAGCAGCTATAAATATTCACATGCAAGTTCTTACAGGGATATATGCTTTAGTTCTTTGCCTAGCAGTGGAATAGCTGTGTCATATGGTGAATGAATGTTTAACTTTTTAATAAACTATCAAACTGTTTACTGAAGTGGTCATATCATTTCACAGTCTCATCAGGAGGGTATGAATTTCTAGTTCTTCCAACTCCTCAACAGTTGGTATGACCAGTCTTTTTAATTTGATCTATTCTTATAAGTATGTAGTAATATCTCATTATGGTTACTTTCTTAATGATTAATGATGAACATCAACCCTCACCTCACCGGAGACAGATAGACAGATACAGTTATATATCTCCAAAATAAATTATAAACTTAAATACAAAAACAAAAATTATAAAAATTCTAGAAGAAAACACAATTGCAAAAATATTTACAATGTTAGGGACAAAAGATTTCTTAGGACATAAAAGGAAAAACAGTAATTATAAAATAATATAATGAACTTTGGCAAAACTGGAATCTTTTGCTCTTCTAAAGATATTAAGAGAGTGAAAAGGCAGGCACAGTCTGGCAGAGATTTTTGTAAAGCATATATCTGGTAAAAGACTTGTTTTGAGAATATATAAAGAACTTTCAACACTCAGTAAAAGAAAACAATCTTACAAAAAAAAGTAAGTGAATGTCATGAAGACATGGAGGAAATTTAAGTTTATATTTACTTCGTGGAAGAAACCAATATGAAAAGGCTACATACTGTATGATTCCAACTATGTGATGTTCTGGAGAAGGTATAACTGAGATAGTAAAAAGATTTGTGGTTACCAAAGGTTGGGGATTGGGGAGAGAAAGAAATCTGTGGAGCAAACAGATATTTTTAGGGCAGTGAAAATACTGTATGAACCCTACTATTTCAGGGAAATTGCAGTGCCTTAACTTTGTTTTGTGGTTTTCATTGTTACTGATTATTGAGCATTTTAGTTATTTGACTTTCCATGATAATGATCAGAAAGATTCCTAAATTATTTTGATTCATAGGCAGTTAAATTATTCTATACCTCACTTTGTGCTGTATAAGAAGATTATACAATTTATATTGTCTAATAGAAAAATAGTAGTGATATGCTATTATAGTGTTTATTTTTCTTTTCCTTTTTTTTGCACAAGTTAGTGCTAGAAATACACATGAAAGAAAAATGATTTAAATGTGTAATATCCAATTTTAAAGCAATTTTGTTGGATGTAAATTTATCATATTTTCTTCCAAGTTGCTGTATAGGTACTAGTTATGTGAATAACCATGGATATACATTGTTTATAGCAAATTAAATGGTTAGTTTAAGATACTGTTTTTCACTTGAGAAATAAAGTAAGTAGAAATTTTAGCCATGTCAGCCATTATTTTCTACCTTAGTAATATTTTTACTTCAACATTGAAGAAGTAAAATTTTGACAATTTTTGTATCAAACTAATAATTGAAGGGCTCATTGCTTTAATCTATTCTACTGTTGTCCTTCAAAAATTATACTTTATAAAATTGCCCATCATAGATCAGCAAAAATATATTTTAACAAGATATAGAGTCTGATGTACAAACTCTGATACCTAAAGTGTATGTATCCTAAATATGAAAACTTTTTGAGTGTTTTTTCACAATTACTAGCATTAAATAACTAATGGAAAAATCCTCCTACAGTTGTAATTATTGATATCCAATATAGGATGATACGATGCTGTGTAGATATAGTTGTTCATAAAGTAATTAAAAAATACTGACTCATGACTGGTATTTAGGCAAGATTAAGTGAATGTGGGTGGTTACTTCTAAATTAAGGTGGAGGAATGAATTTTTACATGTTCTTAAGAGGATAACCCTTATATTAACAAGTATATACTGGTTAGAGGTTCAGCAGCCAGCCAGACTATGGAATGACCCTGGGATTGGAAGCTTCCTTTTAAAAACAAACTAGAAGGAGCCTTGTCTGTATGTAAGGTACACCATTTGTACTTGTAGACTGACTTCTTCCAGTTAGGAAAACATTTTCATTTTAATGGAATGGGATTTTTGTTGCTGTTGTTACTCTCAACTAAATCCTAATTTTAATAATTCAGTTTGCTATCAGGAAATGCTCATGGTGAGTGAATGTAGGGGAAAGAAAGGCTATAAATCATATAATTCTAACTATGTGAAAAGTATATAATGAGAAAAAAGAGGACCTAGTGTTTGGCACCTGGAACTCTGTTCAATACTCTGTAATAAACTGAACTGGAAAAGAATTTGAAAAATAATAGATACATGTATATGTGTAACAGAATCACTTTGTAGTACACCTAAAACTAACACATTAACACATTGTTAATCAACTATATACTCCAGTAGAAAAGAAAAACAAAAAATAATATTGCTTCCATCTTTTCACTAAAAAAGAAAAATGAATCAGTCAGTTTCTCATTCTTTCCAAGGACCACTGCTTGATGCCTAGGGGTCAATGCGAGGTCTTTAATTTTGAGGAGAAATGGCATGTTTGCAATCATCTTAGAAACCTAGATTACTATATCCTTATGCTTCTCACCACCACCTACTTGCTGACTCTGGGATCTTTAAATTATTGTCTGTGTGGTAGATGTGGGCAACTATAATTTGAAGTTTTTCCAGGTATTCCTAATTCACAGTGTTGCTTGAAAACCACTGGGCAAGTGACAGCCTTTCCCCCAGACTGTATTGGTAAGTGGTCCTTCATCTAAGATCCTCTTTCTATTTAATCCCTAGAATCCATCGACATTTCTGGTGAGGTAAAATTTTCCTGGTAGGTATAAACCTTTCTCTTTATCTTAACAATGTCCCATGACAACACATCAAAAACAAAAACAAAAACAAAAACAAAACCCTTCCCTTGAATGGATGTCAAAACTTGTACACAGTCTAATAGAGGACTACATCTATAAAACTCATTTTTTTGACTTTTGTGCTTCAAATCCATAAGGTCTTCCCATGCTGTACTCACACATGATATTTAGCCAACCTTCACTGTTGCTCCCACTTTCCAGTTATCACCCAGGCTCTCACTCTTCCACCCATTCATGACATAGAGCACCAAACCATTCTTCAAGCTTCTACCTCCTCAGTTGGGTAATGTCACTTGTCTAATATTTCATAAGATCTTCTAATTTGATTATTTCTTTTTGCTTAGTAGACAAACATTTTAAGATGCTCTCTTATAAGACAGCTTGTGTTGAGCATACACTTCAAATTAGTTTTATTTTGTACAATTTTCCTTCCTAAAAATCTGAATCATTAACTTCCAACCTGTGGGCATCAGAGCAAGGTACAACAGAATCTATCAGTTCAGTTCAGTTGCTTAGTCGTGTCCAACTCTTGGCCACCCTATGGACTGCAGCACACCAGGCTTCTATGGCCATCACCAACTTCCAGAGCTTACTCAGATTTGCGTCCAGAGAGTCACAGATGCCATATAAAGAATCTATATACACATCAAAATATGTGTAACATGACTGTGGAATGATTTTCCTAATATATGTTAATGAAATGCATGTTGTTAAAAATCATTATCAGTAGCTGTTAGGGGTAGCTTTATATAAATCAATAAAATACAAATATCACATGAGAGGTTATATGCAAAATCCCACCTAAGAGTTTTGGGGGAGAAATTACCTAAAGAAGATACAACAGAAATTCCAGATAGTCACTTCATTCTCAAATGGAGCTAGTATAACTCTATTGCCCACTACCTCTGCCCCCAGTACTATGTGTTTCATATTTAGTTGAAACTAAACCTAAACATCTTCTTCAAAAAGCATCAGAGATCAGTAATAATAAAAGGACTTCAGTGATTTTTCTGTATTTTTTTTACAGATGTTATCAAATAGATTGACAATATTTTCACATTTTCTCTTCTAGCTACACCACGCAAATCTATTATTGATTCCTACTTGACTGAAATACACACTAGGACCACAGCCTTGTCTAACTCAATGAAACCAAGCCATGCCCGCGGGGCAACCCAAGACAGGTGGGTCATGGTGGAGAGGTCTGACAGAATGTGGTCCACTGGATAAGGGAATGGCAAACCACTTCAGTATTCTTGCCTTGAAAACCCCATGAGCAGTATGAAAAGGCAAAATGATAGGATACTGAAAGAGGAACTCCCCAGGTCAGTAGGTGCCCAATATGCTGGATGGCATCACTGACTCAATGGACGTGAGTCTGAGTGAACTCCGGGAGTTGGTGATGGACAGGGAGGCCTGGCGTGCTGCGATTCATGGGGTCGCAAAGAGTCGGACACGACTGAGCGACTGAACTGAACTGACTCAAATAATAAAAATCCTGAGGATGCAGAAAATGTAGCCCATCAAAAGATCTTAATTATTGTAGGGGTAGTAGAGCAGATACCAGAGGAGGCAATGGCACCCTACTCCCATCTATGGGGTCTCACAGAGTCAAACACGACTGAAGCGACTTAGCAGCAGCAGCAGAGCAGACACTCTTCACTTGTCTAGGCTCTTAAACATTTTTATTGTCTCTGAGAACTGAGGTGACCTGGTTTAGTGGTTTCATTTCAGTTCAGTTGCTCAATTGTGTCGGACTGTTTGCAACCCCATGGACTGCACAATGCCAGGCTTCACTGTCCATCACCAACGTGCTGAGCTTACTCAAACTCATGTCCATCAAATAGATGATTCCATCCAACCATCCCATCCTCTATCATCCCCTTCTCCTCCCACTTTCAATCTTTCCCAGCATCAGGGTCTTTTCCAATGAGTCCCGTCTTTGCATCATATGGCCAAAGTATTGGAGTTTCAGCTTCAGCATCAGTTCTTTCAATGAATATTCAGGATTAATTTCCTTTAGAATGGACTGGGTGGATCACCTTGCTGTCCAAGGGACTCTCAAGAGTCTTCTCCAACACTACAGTTCAAAAATATCAATTCTTTGGCACTCAGCTTTCTTTATAGTCCAACTCTCATGTCCATACATGACTACTCCTTTCCCTATTTGGAACCAGTCTGTTCTTGCATGTCCAGTTCTAACTGTTGCTTCTTGACCTGCATACAGATTTCTCAAGAGGCAGGTCAGGTGTTCTGGTATTCCCATCTCTTGAAGAATTTTCCACAATTTGTTGTGACCCACACAGTCAAAGGCTTTGGCATAATCAATACAGCAGAAATAGATGTTTTTCTGGAATACTTTTCCTTTTTAGATGATCCAGTAAATGTTGCCAATTTGATCTCTGGTTCCTCTACCTTTTGTAAATCCAGCTTGAACATCTGAAAGTTCATGGTTCAGGTACTGTTGAAACCTGGCTTGGAGAATTTTGAGCATTACTTTGCTAGCATGTGAGGTGAGTACAATTGTGGGGTAGTTTGAGTATTCTTTGACATTACCTTTCTTTGAGATTGGAATGAAAACTGACCTTTTCCAGTCCCGTGGCCACTGCTAAGTTTTCCAATTTGCTGGCATATTGAGTGTAGCACTTTCACAGCATCATCTTTCAGGATTTGCAATAGCTCAACTGAAATTCCATCACATCCCCTAGCTTTGTTTGTAGTGATACTTCTTAAGGCCCACTTGACTTCACATTCTAGGATGTCTTGCTCTAGGTGAGTGATCACACTATTGTGATTATCTGGGTCATAAAGATCTTTTTTGTACAGTTCTTCTGTGTATTCTTGCCACCTTTTCTTAGTTTCTTCTGCTTCTGTTATGTCCATACCATTTCTGTCCTTTATTGTGCCCATCTTTGCATGAAATTTTCCCTTGAATCTTTATTTTTCTTGAGGAGGTCTCTAGTCTTTCCCATTCAATTGCTTTCCTCTGTTTCTTTGCATTGATCACTGAGGAAGGCTTTCTTATCTCAACTTGCTATTCTTTGGAAATCTGCATTCAAATGGGTATATCTTTTCTTTTCTCCTTTGCCTTTCCCTTCTCTTCTTTTCATATCTATTTTTAAGCCCTCCTCAGACAACCATTTTGCCTTTTTGCATTTCTTTTTCTTGAGGATGGTCTTGATCATTGCCTTCTGTACAATGTCGCGAACTTCTGTCCATAGTTCTTCAGGCACTCTGTCTATCAGATCTAATTCCTTGAATCTTATTTGTCACTTGCACTGTATAATCATAAGTTATTTGATTTAGGTCATACCTGAATTGCCTAGTCGTTTTCCCTACTTCTGAAAATGTTGATGTTCACTCTTTCATCTCCTGTTTGACCACCTGCAATTTACCTTTATTCATGGACCTAACATTCCAGGTTCCTATGCAATATTGCTCTTTATAGCTTTGGACTTTACTTCCATCACCAGTCACATTCAGAGATGGGTGTTGTTTCTCCTTTGGCTCCATCTCTTAATTCTTTCTGGAGTTATTTCTCCACTGATCTCCAATAGCATATTGGGCACCCACCGACCTAGGGAGTTCAACTTTCAATGTCCTATCTTTTTGCCTTTTCCTACTGTTCGTGTAATTCTCAAGGCAAGAATATTGAAGTGGTTTGCCATTCCCTTCTGCAGTGCAGCATGTTATGTCAGAACTCTACCATGACCTGTCCATCATGGGTGGCCCTACAGAGCGTGGTTCATAGTTTCATTTAGTTAGACAAGGCTGTGGTCCATGTGATCAGACTGGTTAGTTTTCTGTGATTGTGGTTTTGAGTCTGTCTGCCCTCTGATGCAGAAGGATAAGAAGCTTATGGAAGCTTCCTGTTGGGAGAGACTGACTGAGGGGGAAACTGGGTACTGTTATGATAGGCAGGTCTGTGCTCAGTAAATCTTTAATCCAAGTTTCTGTTGATGGGTGGGTCTGTGTTCCCTCATTATTTGACCTGAGGCCAAACTGTGGTGGAGGTAATGAAGATAATGGTGACCACCTTCAAAAGGTCCCATGGAGGCACTTCTATACTCAGTGCCCCCAACTGTCCAGTGGGCCACTGCCAAACCACGCCTCAGGAGATTCCTGGACAGTCACGGGCAGTTCTGGGTTAGACTCTTGTGGAATCACTGCTCCTTTCTCCTGGGTCCTGGTGTGCACAAGAATCTGTTTGTGCCCTCAAGAGTCTGTTTACCCAGTACTGTGTATGTTCTGGCAGCTCTGTGATGGGGTTAATGGAGATCTCCTCCAAGTTACCCATACATGACTCCTGGTAAAGCCATAGCTTTGACTAGATGGACCTTTGTTGGAAAAGTAGTGTCTCTGTTTTTTAATATTCTTTATAGGTGGGTCATAGCTTTTCTTCCAAAAAGCAAGTATCTTTTAATTTCATGGCTGCAGTCACCATTTGCAGTGATTTTGCAACCCCCAAAATAAAGTCTGTCACTGTTTCCATTGTTTCCCAATATATTTGCCATGAAGTAATGGGACCAGATGCCATGTTCTTAGTTTTCTGAATGTTGAGTTTTAAGCCAACTTTTCACTCTCTTCTTTCACTTTCATCAAGAGGCTCTTTAGTTCTTTTTCCACTTTCTGCCATATGGATGTTATCCTCTGCATATCTGAGGTTATGGATATTTCTCCTTGAAATCTTGATTCCAGCTTGGGCTCCATCCATCCTGGCATTTTGCATGATGTACTTTGCATATAAGTTAATTAAGCAGAGTGACAATATACAGCCTTGATGTACTCCTTTCCTGATTTGAAACCAGTCTGTTTTTCCATGTCCAGTTCTAACTGTTGTTTCTTGACCTGCATACAGATTTCTCAGGAAGCAGGTCAGTTGGCCTAGTATTCCCATCCCTTGAAGACTTTTCCGCAGTTTGTTGTGATCCACACAGTCAAAGGCTTTGGCTTACTCTTAAAGCAGAAGTAGATATTTTTCTGGAACTCTCTTACTTTTTTGATGATCCAGTAGATGTTGGCAATTTGATCTCTGGTGCTCTACCTTTTGTACATCCAACTTGAACATTTGGAAGTACACGGTTCATGTACTTTTGAAGCCTGGCTTAGAGAATTTTGAACTATACTTTGGTAGCATGTGAGATGAGTGCAGTTGTGTGGTAGTTTGAGCATTCTTTGGCATTGCCTTCCTTTGGGATTGGAATGAAAACTGACCTTTTCCAGTCCTGTGGCCACTACTGAGTTTTCCAGATTTGTTGACTAATTGAGTGCAGCACGCATCATCTTTCAGGATTTGAAATAGCTCAGCTGGAATTCCGTCACCTCCACTAGCTTTGTTCATAGTGATGCTTCCTAAGGAAAATGGTTTAGACAAATGTTACTAAATGATGTTTTCCCTCCCAAACCCTGTAATGTATAAAGATTCAATCATGTTACCTAATTTGAAATGGGCTTCCTGTTTTGATGTCTGCTAATTTCTGTTTTGTGAAACTTAAAATAGCCTCCTTTGAGAACTGAAGTGGAAAATATGATTAGTTTGTACCCTGACATCAGTGATGTTCTTGAGTTTATTTGATATCACTGATAATTTAAGGATCATATGATGGGAATCATATCATAGACTGCATTCAGAAATTTGTTACTGTAGTTCTGGCTGCCATATTTTTACATTAATATCTACCCAATGTTAACAAAATCAAGGCCATTTGAAAAGTCCCAGCATCCTTAAAAGGGAAGATTTATGTAGAGAAATGGAGATTCCTGGAGACAGGTCTTTGTTGTCACTTTGGTAACTCTGTTTCTTTTCATCATATATATTTTAATAGTAAGAACAAAAAGAATATTAGAATTACAGAGGAAAACTTCAATCTATTGATAGACTTGTAGAAGGTTTCCTTGTAAAAATATTAATTTAACTTGGTACGGCCCGTTTTATTTATTAGGTAAAATATATGGCAACAAAAGAGAACAACTTCTCATCCTCAGACATCAAAACTGGATTTTTTTTTCTAAATGGCTATTTGCTATCATGAATAAAACCATGTTACATATTGTAAATGAAAACATTAGAGACTCTAGTGTATCAGGATACATAGCAATTATGATAGTTCCTAAGATTCAGATACTCCTGTTCCTGAAGTTACGCCACTTTTACAGCCAGTGTTATGTACCAACATATTAATGGCAAAACTGTGATAATTATTGTTAAGTATTTATAATTATATTTTCAGTCATTTATATCTCAAGACCTAACTCCATTTAGTAGAAAATATCAATTGAACTAAAAGTACCTGTTTCCATGTTTAATATCCTCAAATGATTTGTGTAATTGAGCTCAGTTTTCTCACTTAGAAAAACTAAGGAAGAAAGTTAATATTACTAAGGTTATGTCAACAAACAAATAAATGAATTTGGTTAGTTTTTCCAGCAATTAATTTAGTGAAAACAATCAACAAACTGATTCAAGAAGTTAACAAATCACTTAAATCAGTTTTATAGCTTTAAATCTATCCTTAATCCTGGTAAAGGACTAAACCAGGAAACATCCAGTTCAGTCTTAATTAGTATCTTTTGTTTGAGAATACCAAAGTAGTGTTTTAGAAATAGAATTCATTTTTCTGAAATATTTTATGCATTATTAAAAGCAATATAAGGAAATAATTTCAAAACAATTTAAAGGGTTGGCCAAATATTTTAATTATTAAATATGGAAAGAACATAGATTTTGTAACCAGTAATCTAAAATTTGTCAGTTTTTATACTTTCTTTATACTTTACTTTTTAGAATAGCTGCACTGCATTCCATTAATATTCATTAGTTTCAGTAAATATTTTACTTTTTCTGTGATTTTCAAATTGTATACTAATCGACCCCATTAGTTTTTTCTTTTTTTCAATATTATGCACTTCCATAAGAAGCATTTTATATTTTTGGATGTTTGTTTCATTGGATATATTTCCAAAATAATAGCCTTAAGTGCATTTTAAACCCTTTATTCAATATATACCTCACAAAATTTGCTATACTTTTCTGATTAGTCTTCAGAATAACAAAGGTCAGTTTTCATTCCAATCCCAAAAAAAGGCAATGCCAAAGAATGTTCAAACTACTGCACAATTGCACTCATCTCAAACGCTAGTAAAGTAATGCTCAAAATTCTCCAAGCCAGGCTTCAGCAGTATGTGAACTGTGAACTTCCAGAAGTTCAAGCTGGTTTTAGAAAAGGCAGAGGAACCAGAGATCAAAGTGCCAACATCCGCTGGATCATGGAAAAAGCAAGAGAGTTCCAGAAAAACATCTACTTCTGCTTCATTGACTATGCCAAAGCATTTGACTGTGTGGATCATAATAAACTGTGGAAAATTCTGAAAGAGATGGGAATACCAGACTACCTGATCTGCCTCTTGAGAAACCTATATGCAGGTCAGGAAGCAACACTTAGAACTGGAAATGGAACAACAGACTGGTTCTAAATAGGAAAAGGAGTACGTCAAGGCTGTATATTGTCACCCTGCTTATTTAACTTCTATGCAGAGTACATCATGAGAAATGATGGGCTGGAAGAAGCACAAGCTGGAATCAAGATTGCCGGGAGAAATATCAATAACCTCAGATATGCAGATGATACCACCCTTATGGCAGAAAGTGAAGAGGAACAAAAAAGCCTCTTGATGAAAGTGAAAGAGGAGAGCGAAAATGTTGGCTTAAAGTTCAACATTCAGAAAATGAAGATCATGGCATCTGGTCCCATCACTTCAAGGCAAATAGATGGGGAAACAGTGGAAACAGTGTCAAACTCAATTGTTTGGGCTCCAAAATCACTGCAGATGGTTATTGCAGCTGTGAAATTAAAAGACACTCCTTGGAAGGAAAATTATGACCAACCTAGATAGCATATTCAAAAGCAGAGACGTTACTTTGTCAACAAAAATCCGTCGAGTCAAGGCTATGTTTTTTTCCAGTGGTCATGTATGGATATGAGAGTTGGACTGTGAAGAAAGCTGAGCACTGAAGAATTGATTCTTTTGAACTGTGGTATTGGAGAAGACTCTTGAGAGTCCCTTGGACTGCAAGGAGATCCAACCAGTCCATTCTAAAAGAGATCAGTCCTGGGTGTTCTCTGGAAGGACTGCTGCTAAAGTTTAGACTCCAATACTTTGGCCACCTCATGCAAAGAGTTGACTCATTGGAAAAGACTCTGATGCTGGGAGGGATTGAGGGCAGGAGGAGAAGGGGACGACAGAGGATGAGATGGCTGGATGGCATCACTGACTTGATAGACGTGAGTTTGGGTGAACTCTGGGAATTGGCGATGGACAGGGAGGCCTGGCGTGCTGCAATTCATGGGGTCGCAAAGAGTTGGACACGACTGAGCGACTTAACTGAACTGAATAAGTCTTAACATGTGCATGCTTCTACATAGCCTGGCAAACCATAGTTAATGATTTTTATTAGATTAATGGATGAAAAGTCAACCATTAAAAATGTTTTTAATTGCCTTATTGTGCATGACTTTAATTACTAATGAAATTTGTTTCCCCTAAGTGTCTTTCTTCACAATAAACTTTGTTTTTGTCCTTTGTAATAATTTGTCCACAATAGTTTCTTTAACAATATAATTATATCAATTTTTATAACTTCTTGAATAGTTTTGTCATTCCCAAAATTGTGAAATTTGTTTGATTATATTTACTTACAGCAAGGTGGAATAATTTATGTTAATATGGCTCTGTGATTGGGGGCAGGAAGAGAAGGGGACAACCAAGAATGAGATGGCTGGATGGCATCACTAACTCGATGGATGCGACTCTGAGTGAACTCCGGGAGTTGGTGATGGACAGGGAGGCCTGGCGTGCTGTTATTCATGGGGTCGCAAAGAGTCGGTCACGACTGAGCGACTGAACTGAACTGAACTGATTACTTATGGCTTAATTTTCTCTATTTCCATAAATTTTGTAAATTGTGCCCCTTCCCTCAGTGTTGTTATTGATACTTCTGATCTCTCAATATCAGAACACCATCAGTCTATATCAAATAGTACAATACTTTTCAAATTAAGATTTTGGGATTTTTAAAAAATGTTTTATTTAGTACTGGTTTCATAGAACTCCATCTTTAAAATGCTGAGATGCATGTTTTCCTTCTAATTCCATTATGGGTATCATGGACTATACCTACGGTACCCCTTGATATTCATCATTTTAGTATTTTCCCATAAATTACATAGTCTACAGCCTGGTGGCATAATTCCTTTGAAAATACCTGTTTGTGCCAGGGCACTTTATTATTTGCTCACAGTAGTATGAATTTTTTTTCATAGACCAAGTTACATCTCTGTCATAGTCACTCTGGGTGTTTCAACTGGGACTTGTGAGTCAAAATCTTTGAGAACTTGAGAGCAGGGCCATGGGAATCTGCCTTCTGTTTTGTGTCTATTTTTAGAAACTTTTGCTGAAATTTTTTTTCTTTGCACCAAAATCTGAGGATTTCTCTTTAATAACACAGTTGTTACCAGTCTCAGTCTAAATAAAAGGAAAAATAAGTGTTAACAGAGATAAAATGTCTTGTTTAAAGCCACATGACTTGGAAACGTGGAATCAAGATTACAGATCTTTCTCCAAGGCTGTTTACTGTAACCCCTACTCACAATCCCTGAATTGGGGGTAATTATAAAAGCTTGCAACTTTTTTTTTCCATTTGGGCTAAAATTAAATAGATTGTATTGATTCAAATGCTAATTAGAGAGTGAAAACTTGGATTTTGTGTCTATCTGTATGGCACTGAGGCTAGAAAGAAGACAGTTATAGTAGAAATAATTAATCATGAGACATCCACTTTTATTAGAATTATAAATATATCATCATATAACCTTTGAGGTAAGCTATATAGTCTATTCCATAATTAGGATAATGTTATGTCTATTATTATATACGTTGGTGGGCATCTGGCAGAAAAATAATATAGTGCATACACAGACACAGATGTGTGCACATACACACCTGCCTTGAGAGTATTACTATTCGAGCCTAATTATTTTTAAATACATATTTTCACATGTTTGATATACTTATAATAATGTGATCCTCTATGGAAAGTCAGTACTGCAATATGTTTAAAGAGAGTATGATCACAGATTGTTGCAGAAAGGATTATAAGGTCCATCAAATGAAATGTAGAAACTTTCATTCTGATAAATAATTAGTAATTAGTATGAAGTAGGGTATTCTAGGAGAAGGCAATGGCAACCCACTCTGGTGCTCTTGCCTGGAAAATCCCATGGACAGAGGAGCCTGGTGGGGTGCAGTCCATGGTGTCGGTGTCGTGAGGAGTCAGACACGACTGGGTGACTTCACTTTCACTTTTCATTATCATGCATTGGAGAAGGAAATGGCAACCCACTCCAGTGTTCTTGCGTCAAGAATCCCAGGGACAGGGGAGCCTGGTGGGCTGCCGTCTATGGGGTCACACAGAGTCAGACACGACTGAAGTGACTTAGCAGCAGCAGCAGCAGGGCATTCTATGCTTGTGGCCAGTGGCCCAGACAAATAAATGCTCTGCATAAATAAATCTATAAACTAATTAAGGGTTTCTTTATTTGAGAGAAAAGCAACATGAAAATTCAAAATTATCTAATTTTTAACAAGTAATAGGGATATAAGTCAGATGTGATCAAAAGTTTGATTCATTCAATTTTAAAATAAAGAATAGGAAACATATAAAATGTTGAATGAAAAATACATATTAAAAATTAAATGATATATTAGAATCAAAAGAAATGTAAGAAAATAAGTATGGTCGAGGGTGAATAAACAGAAAAGGAAGTAAAAATTAAAAGAAAGGCGGTGAAGCTGCATAGGGTAATAATAACACTTTGTATTGTGCAAAATGAAATTATAGGAGATAGGCTAGGAGTTCTGTCTGTGAGATAGAAGTGGGATAGAAGGTGAAGCCTAATGGAGTTTACAGTGGTCAGACCAAAGTGGAGATGGCTAGCCTCATGAGAACACCTTTTAAATATCTCTCGCACTGTAAACAGGAGCACACTTAGTACTGACTGGTAAATTAGGTAGTGTGTGGAAAATTGAGAGAAAATGTCAAGGAGAGTAAATTTATTTTTCCTGGCCAGAAAATGCTTCAAGTAAAGTTATTTTAAAGATTAGTGCCTCGCTTCTTACCCAAAGGATGAGGGACATAGGAGTACAGACACATAAAGAAGAAAAAAGAATTACAGAGAAAGGGATAGGAAAGAAGAAAAGTTAGGGGAAAGCATACGGATAGAATAGTAAGTTCTCATGAAGAAAGTTTCCCTCATCATTTAGAGATGGTGCTCTTTGAAGGTTATTACTTATTATTGCCTTACAAAACAGTAACTAATTCTGTTCACAGTTATTTATTTTTTACCCTCAAATTATAAAAATATTCCTTTGTCATAGAACAGAGAAGGCAGTGAACCAAGTGATAAATTATTCTACACGTAGTGACCTTGACTATCACTTTATTATCTCCAAAATCACACATTGCTTATAGGTACACAGAGATAAATAGTGATTGAATAAAGGGGCTTCACATTAACATCTACAATTATAAAATAATAATTTATTAAATTTCACATCTATGCCCAATGCATATTTTCCTGTGATTAAGAAGGAGACAAAAAGTATAGAGAGCTCATTTCTGAACTTAGATACACTTGAGTTGGGAAGTTTGCTCCTTACTTACTCCCTTGAGCAAGCTGTTTAACCTCTTTAAACTTCTGTGTCCTCATCTAAAAAGTGATATTTATAATACAGATCTCAAGAGGTCGGAGGATAGATTTAATAAGATAATATATTGCACATATTAAGCGTTCAGTAAATGTTAGCTATTATTATTAAGAAGGTCAAAAGAGCTTGTAAAGCTTAAGCTGTGCTTTATGAGAATATTTCTTTGAAATGGAATCATTACTATACCATTTCTCTCTGAGTGTGATGACCTCTGCATATTATAAGTCCCTTAGAAACCAACTGCTATGTAAATAGAAACTAGCAGTGACAAAAGTATATATATATTTACTAATTGAGGCCTAATTTTGGGAAAAATGAAATAAAACAGTGAATTCAGCAGTTGAGAGTAATGGTCCCTGAAGCAACCAACCATCTGTAATTGAGAAATTCTGCTTTTCAACTTGATGGCATTCCTGAAAATATTTTGAACAGAAATGGCAGAATCCATCATTCCCTTCTTATTGCGTTACTTATCTTCTCAAGTACTTGACGTGCTGAATTAGATGTTGGAGAATGTTTCTAAACTTCATTAGTAGCCCAATATCACATAGTTATTTACTGTAAACATAAGAATTAATTTGTGAATGATATATAAATGAATTACTTCAATAATTTTTAACAGCTTTATTAGATATGATTGATACACGGTGTTTTGTTGTTGTTGTTGTTGTTCAGTTGCTAAGTCATATCCCACTCTTTGCAACCCCATGGACTGCAACACTCTGGGTTTCCCTGTCCTTCAATATCGCCTGGAGTTTCCTCAGATTCACATATAGTGAATCGGTGATGCTATCTAACCATCTCATCCTCTGCCACCCCCTTCTCCTTTTGCCTTCAATCTTTTCCAACATCAAGTTCTTTTCCAATGAGTTAGCTCTTCTCATCAGGTGGCCAAAGTATTGTGGCTTCCGTATCAGTCCTTCCAGTGAATATTCAGGACTGATTTCCTTTAGGATTGATAGGTTTAATCTCCTTGCTGTCCAAAGAGCTCTCAGGATCTTCTCTAGCACTACAATTGAAAAGCATCAATTCTCTAGCACTCAGCCCGCTTTATGATCCACCTCTCACATCCATACATAACTCCTGGAAACACCATAGCTTTCACTATATGGACCTTTATTGACAGATGTGTTTGCTTTTTAATATGCTGTTTAGGTTTGTCATAGCTTTCCTTCCCAGGAGAATGCATCTTTTAATTTCATGGCTGCAGTCACCATCTGCAGTGATTTTGGAGCCCAAGAAAATAAAAACTGTCACTACTTCTACTTTTTTCTTTCTATTTGCCATAAAATGTTGGGACCAGATGACATGATCTTAGTTCTTTGAATGTTACGCTTTAAGCCAGCTTTTTCGCTCTTGTCTTTCACCCTCATCAGGAGGCTTTTTAGTTCCTCTTCACTTTATGCCATTAGAATGATATCATCTGCATATCTGATGTGCTTGATATTTCTACCCGCAATTTTGATTCCAGCTTGTGATTCATCCAGTGTGGTGTTTTGCATGATGTACTATGCATAGAAGTTAAATAAACAGGGTGCCAATATACAGCCTTTTGGTACTCCTTTCCCACTTTTGGACAAGTCATTTGTTCCATGTAAGGTTCTAACTGTTGTTCTTTCACTCAAATACAGGTTTCTCAGGAGATACATAAGGTTGTCTGATATTTCCATTTCTTTGAGAACTTTCCACAGTTTGCTGTGTTCCACACAGGCAAAGGCTTTCATGTAGTTAATAGAGGAAAAGTAGAAGTTTTTCTGGAATTCCTTTTGCTTTCCTATGATTCAACAAATCTTGGAAATTTGATCCCTGGTTCCTCTGCCTTTTCTAAACCCAGCTCATACATATGGAAGTTCTCGGTTCATGTACTATTGAAGTCCAGCTTGAAGGATTTTGAGTATAAACTTACTGAAGTGAAAACTGAAAATGAAAGTCACTCAGTCATGTCTGACTCTTTGTGACCCCATGGACTGTATAGTCCATGGAATTCTCCAGCCCAGAATATTGGAGTGGGTAGCCTTTCCCTTCTCCAGGGGATATTCCAAACCCAGGGATCAAACCCAGGTCTCCAGCATTGCAGGTGGATTCTTTACCAGCTGAGCCACAAGGGAAGCCTAAGAATTTTTGGAGTGGGTAGCCTATCCCTTCTCCAGTGGATCTTCTCAACCCAGGAATCGAACCCGGGTCTCCGCATTGCAGGCAGATTCTTTATCAACTGAGCTAGCATGTAGAATAAATGCAATTGTCCCATAGTTTGATCATTCTTTGGTGTTGCACTTCTTTGGGATTGGAATGAAAATGGACCTTTGCCAGTCCTATGGCCACTGCTGAGTTTTCCAAATTTGCTGATGTATTGAGTGTGATACTTTCACAGCATCATGTTTTAGGATTTTAAATAGCTCAGCTGGAATTCCTTCACCTTCATTAGCTCTGTTCATAAGTAATGCTTCCTAAGGCCCACTTGACTTCACACTCCAGGTTGTCTGGCTCTAGGTGAGTGACCACACCATCGTGTTTATGTTGGACATTAAGACCTTTTTTGTGTAGTTCTTTTATGTATTCTTACCACCTCTTCTTAATCTTTTCTGCTTCTCTTTGGTCCTTACCATTTCTGTCCTTTATTGTACCTGTTCTGGCATTAAATATTATCTCCAATTTTCTTCAAGAAATTTCTAGTCTTTCCCATTCTGTTATTTTCTTCAACTTGTTTGCATTGTTCCTTAAAGAAGGTCTTTTTTATCTCTCCTTGCTAGTCTCTGACACTGCATTCAGTTGAGTATGTCTTTCTCCTTTGCCTTTCACTTCTCTTCCTTCCTCACCTATTTGTAAAGCCTCTTCAGACCACTGCTTTGTCTTCTTGCATTTCTTTTCCGTTGGGATGGTTTTGATCCCTGCCTCCTGCACAATATTATGAACCTCTGTCTATAGTTCTTCAGCCACTCTGTCTACCAGATGTAATCCCTTGAGTCTATGTGTCACCTCCATTGTATAATCATAGTGATTTATTTTAGACTATGCCTTTATGACCTAGTGGTTTTCCCTACTTTCTTCAACTGAAGCCTGAATTTTGCAACAAGGTGCTTATGATCTGAGCCATAGCCAGCTCCAGGTCTTTTTTTTGATGACCATGTAGAGGTTTTCCATCTTTGGCTGCAAAATATATTATCAATCTGATACATAATAGACTGCACTTATTTGTAGTATACAGTTTCATAACTTTTAATATATGTACAAGACATAATGCCATTATCATAAATAACATAATTAATATTTCCAATACCCCCGAAAGTGTCTTTTTATAATACTGCTCTCCATCCCTTTGTGCTCTCTCCCATCCCAGGCAACCACTGATCACTTTCTGTCACTTTGACTTTTTTTTTTAATAACACTTTCTGTCATAGTTTGCTTTCTCTAGAATTTTGTATAAATGGAATCACACAGTATGCACTTTATTTATTTTTGCTTGTTCACTATCATCCATGCTATTGTGTGAATTAATATTGTTTTTCTCTATTGCTGAATATTATATTCCATTGTTTAGGTATGACATAATTTCTTTATATGTTGATCTGATGATAATGAACATTTACATTGTTTCAATTTTGGGCTATAAAATTAAGGCTACTTTGATCACTGTGGACAACTCTTTGTATGGATATGTGTTCTCATTTCTTTTAGATAAATCTCTAGAGGTAGAATATTTGGGTCAAGGTTTTTGCTAAACTTTTTAAGAACTGTCTGTAAAAAAAAAATCAAAGGTCAAAAAATAAGTAAATAAATAAAAAACAAAGTACTTGTACAATTGAACATTCTTGCCAATAGCATATGAGAATTCCAGTTCCTCCATATGTGCACCAACATTTCAAATGGTCAGACTCTTAAATTGTAGACACTCTAATAAATGTGTAATAGCATCACATTGTGTTTTTTAACAGACTGTTTTTTAGAGTGGGCTTCCTTGGTGGCTCAGCGGTTAAGAACCTGCTTGGAATAAAGGAGACATGGGTTTGATCCCTGGGTCAGGAAATCCTCTGGAGAAGGAAATGGCAACCCACTCTAGTATTCTTGCCTGGGAAATCCCATGGACAGAGGAGACTGGTGGGCTGCAATACATGTGGTTGCAAAAACAGTTAGACATGACTAAATGACTAAGCTATAACAATTTTTAAGAGTGGTTTGGATTCACAGCAAAATTGGCCAGAAAATATAGACAGTTCCCTCCTCCTCCCCTCCAAATTCCCCTGTTATGAATGTTCCCAAACAAAGTAGTACATTCATAATAATGAATTTTTTGACATGTCATTATCACCCAGAGTTCATAATTTGTGTTACAGTCTCCCCTTGCTGTTGTGTATTCTATGAGTTTAGACAAACATATAATGAGTAAAATGATATGCATTTATCATTATCATTATTATGGCTTTTCATGCAAGATATTTTTTACTGTTCTAAAGCTTGTCTGTACTCTGCCTATTCATCCCTCTCCCCAACTCTCAAGCCCTAGGAATCACTGATGTTTTTACTATAGTTTTAGAGACATATACTCACATCTTTTTCTGGGATATCATATAGTTAGAATCCATCTAAATGTAGCCTCTTCAGATTGGCTTATTCTACTTAGTAGTATTCATATACAATTCCTCCATGTCTTTTTATGTCTTGGTACTTCATTTTTTTCTAACACTGAATAATATCCCATTATCTGGCTGTCCCATGGTTTATTCACTCATTTATTGAAGGGCATCTGGTTGCCTCCAAGTTTTGGCAATTCTGAGTAAACCTGCTTATTGTGGTTTTAATTTCTTTTACTCGATGAATTATGTTGAATACTAATTATGATTTTTCCATTGTATATTTTTTGTTCATGTGTATGTTTAAACATTGCCCTTTTAAAACAACTTTATTGAAGCATTAGTGAGTGAGTGCGGAGAAGGCAATGGCACCCCACTCCAGTACTCTTGCCTGGAAAATCCATGGATGGAGGAGCCTGGTAGGCTGCAGTCCATGGGGTCGCTAAGAGTCAGACACGACTGAAGTGACTTGGCAGCAGCAGCAGCAGCGGTGAGTGAGTGATAGTCACTCAGTCATGTCTGATTCTTTGTGACCTCATGCCTGTAGCCTACCAGGCTCCTCTGTTCATGGAATTCTCCAGGCAAGAATACTGGAGAAGGTTGCCCTTTCCCTGTCCATTATTGAAGTATAATATAACATAAATTCACCTATTTTAGCTATATTGTTTAGTGAAAAAGAGTAGTGCAGTGATCATCCAGACGGAATTCCAGCACATTTTTATCATTCCCCGCTGTTTCTTCACAGCCAATGGCAGCTGATTGCTAGTCTCATTTCCAGCCCCAGAATCTGTTCCCATCCCCAGTTCTGCTAAATGCCAAATGGTTTTGCTTTGTCTATGAATTTTATGTAAACTGATTAGACACTTTTATCTTCTTGTTTCTTAGCATAGTATTTTTGAGGTTTATGGATGTTGTAGCGTATATTATTCCTTTTTATTTCTTTAAAGTATTACTTTATATACATGTCTGTTTATCATTTAAGCAGTTATTATTCTTTTGGAAAGATTCTAATTTCAGCTATTTTGAATAATGTTGCTATGAGGATAAATAGAAAAGTCTTTGTGTGGTTATATAATTCCAACATTTTTAGATAAATAGGAGAGGTTCTTGGTTCATGTACTAAGTATACGTTTATCATTAAAAAAAAAAGCTTGTTTTCCAAAATAACTGCATCACTTTACATTCCCACCAGTAATGTATAAGTGTACTAATTTCTCTGCCTCATTGAGAACACTTGGTCTTGACTGTCTGTATAAGTGTAATCATTCTAAAGAGTGTGAAATGATATTTCATTGTAATTTTAATTTATATTTCCATAATGATTAACAACGTTGAACATTCTTTCACATTCTTTTAAGCCATCCAAAGATCTTATATTATGAAAAGTCTATTCAAATTGCATGGCTATTTTATAAATTTACTAGTAATAGTATATAATTTATTTTATATGTTTATGGGCTCAGTTTGCTAATATTGCATTAAGCATTGCTGTGTCTAGGTTTATTAAGGATACCATTCTCTAGCATCTGACTTTGTAGAATGAATCTGAAAGTGTTCATTCCTACTATATTTTGCTAAAAGAGTTTATGTAGATTTGGTGTTACTTCTTTAGCTATTAAGAAAAATCACTAGTGATAATCAGGGCCTTAACTTCACTTATGGAAACATTTTAATTACTAATCCAGCTTCTTTACTTGTTGTAAGTTTATTGATGTTTTTATTTTTTCTTGTACCATTTATAGTAATTTTGACTTTTCTAACCATTTGCCCTTGTCTTTTAGCTTTCTAATTTGTGGGCATACAGTTGTTTGTATTAGTCCCTAATAATCTTTTAATTTGTGCAGTGTCTATAATGATGCACTATACACTTCAGTTTCTGTGTTAATTTTATTCTTTACATTTTTTTCTTGGAGAATATAGCTAAATGTTTATAAATTTTGTTCATATATTCAAATAACCAGCTTTTGGTCTTATTAATATTCTCTTGATTATTCTTGATTTTCTCAAATACTTAAAATATATTTAGACTTAAAAAAATACCTTGGTATGTGATCCATCCTGGAGAATAATTTACATGCTTTTTAAAAGAATATATATTCTAATATGATTGAGTGTAAAGTATTCTGAAATTTCACTTAAGACAAGTTGATTGATAGGGTTCTTTGAGATGCCTATATATTTTTCTGATTTTTTTTCTGGTTGTCCTCTTAACTGTTGAGAGGGCAATAATGAAGTCTGTAACAATAGTTGAATTGTTTATTTCTCATTTTATCTTTTATCTTTAATTTGATAACATTAGGAGCATCCTAATGTTATCCTATCAGATACTGTGAACAGATGCTACCATATTCATTGTTTCACTAAAACCTTGTGCGGTCACTAAGTTGTGTCCAACTCTTTGTGATCCCATGGACTGCAGCATGCGAGGCTTCCCCATCCTTCACTATCTCATGGCGTTTGCTCAAACACATGTCCATTGAGTTGGTAATACCATCCAGCTATCTCATTCTCACACCCTTCTCTTCCTGCCCTCAATATTTCCCTCCCATCTTGGTCTTTTCTAATGAGTCGTCTCTTTGCATCAGATGACCAAAATTGTGAAGCTTTAGCATCAGTCCTTTCAATGAATATTCAGGGTGGATTTCCTTTAGGGTGTCTAGTTTAGGCTCCTTGCAGTCTAGGTGACTCTCAAGAGTTTAATCCAGCAACACAATTAGCCCTCAGCCTTCTTTATGGTCCAACACTCACATCTATACATGACTACTGGAAAAACCTTACCTTAGACTGTATGGACCTTTGTTGACAAAGTGATATGTCTACTTTTTACTGTGCTGTCTAGGTTTTTCTTAGCTTTTCTTTCAAGGAGCATATGTCTTTCAATTTTGTGGCTATAGTCACTGTCCACAGTGATTTTGGAGCCCAAGAGAAAAATATTTGCCACTGTTTCCTTTGTTTCCCCATCTATTTGCCATGAAGTGATGGGACCAGATGCCATAATCTTAGTTTTTTGAATGTTGCATTCTAAGTCAGTTTATTAACTATTACCTTCATCAGGAGGCTCTTCAGTTCCTCTTCGCTTTCTGCCTATAGGGTAGGTACTATCATCTGCATATCTAAGATTGTTGATATTTCTCCTGGGAATCTTTATTCCAGTTTAGTATATATAATCTATCTCAGTATATATACATTTGAAAGTGAATGCAGAACTATATGAAAGAAGAGGACAGATTATCTAAATTGTAAGGACTTCAGTATAAACTGTCAATCAGTCATGAAGCTGATCAGTTCAGTTCAGTCGCTCAATCATGTCTGACTCTTCGTGACCCCATAGATTGCAGTACAGCAGGCTTCCCTGTCCATCACCAACTTGCAGAGCTTGGACAAACTCATATCCATTGATTTGGTGATGCCATTCAACCATCTCATTCTCTGTTGAACCCTTCTCCTCCTGCCTTCAACCTTTCCCAGCATCAGGGTCTTTTCCAGTGAGTCAGGTCTTCACATCAGGTGGCCAACATTTTGGAGTTTCAGCTTCAACATCAGTCCTTCCAATGAACATTCACCACTGACTTTGTTTAGGACTGACTGGTTTGATCTCCTTGCAGTCCAAGGGATTGTAAAGAATCTTCACCAATACCACAGTTCAAAAGCATCAATTCTTTGGCACTCTGCTTTCTTTATACTCCAACTCTCACATCCATACATGACTACTGGGAAAACCATAGCTTTGGTTAGATGGACCTTTGTTGGTGAAGTAATGTCTATGCTTTTTAATATGCTGTCTAGGTTGGTCATAACTTTTCTTACAAGAAGCAAGCATCTTTTAATTTCATGGCTGCAGTCACCATCTGCAGTGATTTTGGAGACACCCCCCCCACAAAAAAAAATAAAGTCTGTCACTGTTTCCATCGTTTCCCCATCTATTTGCCATGAAGTGATGGGACCAGATGCCATGATCTTAGTTTTCTGAAAGAGTTTTAAGCCAACATTTTCACTCTCCTCTTTCACTTTCATCAAGAGGCTCTTTAGGTCTTCTTCATTTTTTGCGATGATGGTTGTCATCTGCATATTTGAGGTTATTGATATTTCTCCTGGCAATCTTGATTCCAGCTTCTGCTTCCTCCAGCCCAGCATTTCACATGAGGTACTCTGCATATAAGTTACATAAGCAGGGTGACAGTATACAGCCTTGATGTACTCCTTTTCTGATTTGGAACCAGTCTGTTGTCCCATGTCCTGTTCTAGCTGTTGCTTCTTGACCTGCATTACAGATTTCTCAGGAGGCAGGTAAGGTGGTCTGGTATTCCCATCTCTTGAAGAACTTTTCCACAGTTTATTGTGATCTACACAGTCAAAGGCTTTGGCATACTCAGTAAAGCACAAGTAGATGTTTTATGGAACTCTCTGGCTTTTTTGATGATCAAGCAGATGTTGGCAATTTGATCTCTTGTTCCTCTGCCTTTTCTAAAACCAGCTTGAACATCTGGAAGTTCATGGTTCATGTATTGCTGAAGCCTGGCTTAGAGAATTTTGAGCAATTCTTTACAAGCATGTGAGATAAGTGCAATTGTGCAGTAGTTTGAGCATTCTTTGGCATTGCCTTTCTTTGGGATTGAAACGAAAACTGCCCTTTTTCATTCCTGTGGCCCTGCTGAGTTTTCCAAATTTGTTGGCATATTGAGTGCAGTACTCTGACAGCATCATCTTTTAGGATTTGAAATTACTCAACTGGAATTCCATCATCTCCACTAACTTTGTTCATAGTGATGCTTCCTAAGACCCACTTCACTTCACATTCCAGGATGTCTGGCTCTAGGTGAGTGATCACACAATCATGGTTATCTGGTTTGGGAAGATCTTTTTTGTATAGCTCTTCTGTGTATCTTGCCACCTCTTTTTAATATCTTCTGCTTCTGTTAGGTCCCTACCATTTCTTTCCTTTGTTGTGCCCATCTTTGCATGAAATGTTCCCTTGGGATCTTTACTTTTCTTGAAGAGATCTCTGCTGTTGCTGCTGCTAAATCACTTCAGTCATGTCTGACTCTGTGCTACCCGATAGAGGGCAGCCCACTAGGCTCCCCCATCCCTGGGATTCTCCAGGCAAGAACACTGGAGCGGGTTGCCATTTCCTTCTCCAATGCATGAAAGTGAAAAGTGAAACTGAAGTCTCAGTCATGTCCGACTCTTCACGACCCCATGGACTGCAGCTCACCTGGCTCTTCCGTCTATGGGATTTTCCAGGCAAGAGTACTGGAGTGGGGTGCCATTGCCTTCCCCAGAGATCTCTAGTCTTTCCCATTCTGTTGTTTTCCTCTATTTCTTTGCATTGGTCACTGAGGAAGGCTTTTTTTTTTTTTTATCTCTTCTTGCTATTCTTTAGAACTCTGCCTTCAAATGGGTATATATTTACTTTTGTCCTTTGCCTTTAGCTTCTCTTCTTTTCACAGCTATTTGTAAGACCTCCTCAGACAACCATTTTGCCTTTTTGCATTTCTTTTTCTTGGGGATGGTCTTGATCCCTGCCTGCTGTACAATGTCACAAACCTCCGTCCTTAGTTCTTCAGGCACTCTCTCTATCATGTATAATCTCTGAATCTGTTTGTCACTTCCACTGTATGCAAATATATCTTAAATCATAAGGTATTTGATTTATGTCATACCTGAATGGTCTAGTGGTTTTCCCTACTTTTTTCAATTTAAGTCTGAATTTGGCAATAAGGAGTTCATGATCTGAGCCAGTCAGCTCCTGGTCTCATTTTTGCTGACTGTATAGACCTTTTCCATCCTTGACTGCAAAGAATATAATCAATCTGATTTCAGTATTGACCATCTGGTGATGTCCTTGTGTAGAGTCTTCTCTTGTTTTGTTGGAAGAAGGTGTTTGGTATGACTAATGTGTTCTCTTGACAAAAATCTTTTAGCCTTTGCCCTGCTTCATTTTGTACTCCAAAACCAAATTTGCCTATTACTCCAAATATATCTTGACATCCTACTTTTGCATTCCAGTCCCTTATAATGAAAAGGACATATTTTTTGAGTGTTAGTTCTAGATGGTCCTGTAGGTCTCAGAACCATTTAACTTCAGCTTCTTCAGCTTTTCTGGTTGGAGCATAGACTTGGATACTGTATGTTGAATGGTTTGATGGAACTGAAAAGATATTATTCTGTTGTTTTTAAGATTGCACCCAAGTACTGCATCTCAGACTCTTTTGTTAACTATGATGTCTACTTCACTTCTTCTAAAGGATTCTTGCACACAGTCATAGATTCAATGGTCTACTGAATTAACTTCGCCCTTTCCAGTCCATTGTAGTTCACTGGTTCCTAAAATGTCAATAATCACTCTTGCCGTCTCCTGTTTGACTACTTCCAATTTACTTGGATTCATGGACCTAACATTCCAGGTTCCTATGCAATATTGTTCTTTACAGTGTCGGACTTTACTTCCATCACCCATCACATCCACAATGGGGTGTTGTTTTCACATTGGCTGCAAGGAGTAAAAATGTGTCAAATTTTAATTATTTATTGAGACTATTAAGAAACAGGCAAAAGTAATGGTTTCTTTTAAAATACCAATTTTAGAGAAGAATCCTAGAAATTTTATTCAAAGGGAAATGGCAGATTAGTGAAAGGAAAAATAGTCACCTGAATTCTGAAATCAGTGTTTACTATGCTATTATTTGGGATATATTTATACCCTGCCGGGCTACAGTCCATGGGGTTGCAAAGAGTCAAACAAAACTGAGTAGCTATGCACATACATTATCCAGGGCTTTCCTGGTGGCTCAGAAAATCTGTCTCCATTGCAGGAGACCTGGGTTCCAGGTCAGGAAGATCCATGGAAAAGGGAATGCAACCCACTCCAATATTCTTGCTGGAAAATTCGATGGACAGAGGAGCCTGACAATCTATAGTTCATGGGTCACAAAGGAGTTGGACATGAGTAACTGACTAACATTTTCACTTCATACATTATCCACAATCTTTATTGCTAAAGAAAAGTGATCATCACATATCACTATGACCAACAAAGCATGCTCTGAATTTTTGTTTCCTAGACAAGAGGACAAATTAGCAAAAAAATTCAGAGAGTGGTATCATGTATTTAAAAGGCAAAGTTCATTGTGAATAATATGTAAGTACCATAAATAAGGCAGAGCAAATGTATATCCATGTATGACTGGTTAAGACAAGCTCCATTGTCATTAGGAAAGAATCTTCAGTTCCAGTTAATCTGGCATATCAATGTTATTCAAAGCTTATGGTTATTATTGGTTTAAGATGTGAGTCACTCCAAATTCACAGGTGTTTTTCAGTTTTAGCTGGTTAGAATTAGTTTTAGTGAGTTAGAACACCTGATTTTGATATCTCTTTAGGCAAGTTCTGCAGCATGTAGAAAGTTCTTTAACAGTCCTTGGCTTCTTATATTGATAAATGGAAGATGGATACAAAAACAAGTTTACTCTCTCGGTGTTGGGTGCCTATTTCGCACAATTCTGTTGTCCTTATTAGAGTTGTTTTAATCTTCTTTTAGTATGGAATCATCTAATGTGTAAGTGTAAAAGATGTTAAGTGTGCATTAACATTTTAAACACTGATAACATTGACAAGAGCCATCACTAGGAACAAAGATAGACTTGGCATAACTAATATTTGTAGAGCAAATCTCTCAACCACCTGCCCCGTTAGACTAAATCTCATGGTCCTACTTGTCCCACCTTGGCCATTTTCCTTCCCCTCACCCCCAGTGTTAACATCTAGTATAACCATACCATATTCTTCAAAATAAAATATTAATATTGGTACAACATAATTAACTAAAATGTAAACTTTATTTGGATTTCACAAAGTTTTCTACTAATGTATTTTTTGTGGTCCTCATTGTAAATCAAGATACCACATTTCTTTTAGTTATCATGCTTCCTTATTCTCTTCCAGTTTCTGATAGTTCCTGAGTCTCTGTTTTCCTGGTTTCGACACTTTTGAAGGGTACTAATCAGGTTGTAGAATCTGCTTCAGTTGGAATTTGTCTGATCTGTTCACATGCTTAAACTGGGATTATGAATTTTCAGGAAAATATTCACAAAGACACAATGTTCTTTTCCTTATTTCATACCACAGGATGCATGGCATTAGCATCATTTATTGGCAGTGTTGCCTTTGATCATTTGGGTAAGGTAGTGTCTGCCAAGATTCTTCCTGTAAAGTTTCTTTTGTCCCTTACCCATACACACCTTAAACTTTACCCTATTAATCTTGTCTATAGCGATTATTGAAGGAGGCAATGGCAACCCACTCCAGTACTCTTGCCTGGAAAATCCCATGGACGAGGAGCCTGGTAGGCTGCAGTCCATGGGGTCGCTAAGAGTCGGACATGACTGAGCGATTTCACTTTCACTTTTCACTTTCATGCATTGGAGAAGGAAATGGCAACCCACTCCAGTGTTCTTGCCTGGAAAATCCCAGCCTGCCGTCTACAGGGTTGCACAGAGTCGGACACGACTGAAGCGACTTAGCAGCAGCAGCAGCATAGCGATTATTGCTGTGCTATTCTAATGACATTTTCTATTCCCTTTATCTCTTGTACACTTATTATTTGGAATTCTTCTGTAAGAAAGATATGCCCTTCCATCATCATTTGTTTATTAAAATATTATTTATATCAATATGCACTCATGAGTACTTATTTGACTCTGTGTTATAAGCTTATACTTATATTATTTACTATGTTGCCCTTATCCATCATCATTCCATTTGATTATTGGGTGCTCTTTCAGGATGGTTCCTTGTTTCTTTTATCCTTTGTACATGCCCCTATACTTTGTTTGATTGCTTTTTTTTTTTTTTTTAGTTTTTTATTTTTTAAATTTTAAAATCTTTAATTCTTACATGCGTTCCCAAACATGAACCCCCCTCCCACCTTCCTCCCGATAACCTCTCTCTGGGTCATCCCCATGCACCAGCCCCAAGCATGCTGTATCCTGCGTCAGACATAGACTGGCGATTCAATTCTTACATGATAGTATACATGTTGTGTGTGAGAGTGTGTGTTTTTCTGTGTATGGGTATATTATGTGTATGTCTGTGTGTAAACACTTCCTTACTTTCATGGAACTATAAGCATTTGACCTGTTTTTGGCTTGTCATGTAGCATTTATTCTGGTGCAGCTAAAGGTGTTAGCTACCAAATAAATGCCACATTGTTCTGCTAGTAAATAAATGAAAGGAATTTTATTGTCTAGCAATATAGCTGCCAGCAAATTAATGTCCTTTTGTTGAGCTTGTATTGCAGTAACACTTTTATTTGCGATGATTGTTCTGGTAATAAAAATATTTTGTTTGCCACATTGTAGTTGGAAAACATTATTTGTAATTCCTATTGGGATCTCTGCACTTTGATGGGCATGTGAGTGTTAAATGTTTATGAGGCCATTTTAGATATTACTAGAAAGTAGAGTTTTAAGTTTCAAAATAGGATATAATACCATTTCTCACTGGCAAAATCCCTCCTTTCTCTAATATGCACATTGTATAGCAATTATACCCCTGTGTATATGTGTGTGTATATATATATATATATATATATATGTATATATAAAGTATTATACCTTGAACTTTATTTTAATAAGGAATGCCTTCTAAATCCTACTCTGTATGTCATTCCCAAGGTGGCTTTTTTTTTTTTTTTAACGTTACTTAAAAAATTTTGGACTTAAGTGACTAACAGTTTTCTACCCCTGACTACATTGATACTGTCTCTGTATATCTCTTTAAACTTTCTTTTGTCATATGTTAATGCTTGCTCTGTATTGAACATGGGGATTTTATGCTCAAATACATTTATATCTATATCTATCTATCTATCTATCTATCTATCATCTATCTATATGTGTGTGTATATATACACACAAAATCAGGAGGACCTTAACAGGAAAAAATATGATTTATCTTATAAGGATGCTTATCAGGTATCTGGAATATATAAAGTAAAAGTATTTCTTTAGTTATATGATGGAAAATAATCCCTTTCAAGAATTTCTAAGTAATATGTATTTGAATAAAGAGGCACTCTAGCCTAGCCAAGCGGACACGTTTAAAAACTCATCACAGCAATTAAATTATTTGATAGTTCAGCCTCTCCTTATCTTACATGTTTTAAATTTAATACTAGCATTTGTAAGGGAAAAAAAGATAATCTGAATATTTAAAACATTAATTTTTTGTCCCAAATAATTGAATTTTTGTTTTAAAATTATATGAGCATATATTACTCTCTTCAGACCATTCGGCACTGGAACTAGATTTATAATTACTGGATATTTAGAAATGTTAAATTTTCTCAAAGGGATATAATTAGTTTTGAGCATATGTATATATTTATATGATTTAACACTAACCTCTGAATCGAAGGATAATTTAGGTGTTTTAAAAATTGTAGATAAGTTTACATGCCTCCTAAAGTGTGATTGAGAGAGCACTTTACAGATAAGTTTTTTACAGGAAGTAAGAAAAAGTTTATACTTGCTTGAAAATAGTATATCAAACCAAGCATGAATAGAGACACAGCAAATACTTTGATACAATTTTCCTTTAACTATTTGAAGGTGACTTTCCAAAGCAGCTTCCAACCAAGGATCTCTAGTTTTCACTAAGAACGTTCACAGACGTTATTTTGGTTCTCTAGCTAAAGTAATATCTGATCTGAATCTCTGACTAGAAGTTTATATGTAAAAGTAAGTAGATTAAAGTCTCAATTAGAGACCACATTTCCATCATCTTGAAATTTCCTTTTTAAATTTCCTAACTCCAAGTTATCTATATCATGGATACTTGTAGGTTTTGTTAAAAACCCAGTTTCATAGACTCAAGACCAGGAACTACAGAATCAGAATCCCTATAGTTGGATGCAGGAAATCAGTATGATAAAACAAGCACACTGGATATTTTCTTGTGTACTTTAATTTTGAAAACAAGTGCCTTTAAGAAAAAATATTCCTAATTTTGAAGTCAGGTGAACACAACTTCACATGTGTAAACTTTTACAAAATACTTCTTTTTTCAGAATTCATTTTTGACTATTTTTCAGGAAATTAAAAGAAACAAAGAGTCTTTTAAAAGTTCACATCACCTAGTTTAGATCATTCAAATTAATCACTCTGGGAAGGCTTCCTACCTCTCCTGTCAATTGAACAACTTATTTAAGGAGCTCTGTCAGATACAATCCTCTTTACTTCATTTTGTCCCCCGCTGATACCGTCTTACAGGGGATTGCCTACATGCAGAGAGCCTGAGGGATCTAAAGTGAGATTACAAAAGCAAACCCTGAATGCATGCTCTCTAGAAGGTAGACTCCTATAGGCTACAATACCAAATGTTTAGAAGTGAGTCAAACAAGAGTGACACCACCCTGCAACCATTTCCCTTTATGAGGTACTCTTAATTCTGTGCCTCAGGAAAAGATTTTTATGAACAGATTACAAGTGTTTAGAAATTTGCTAGAGATCATAGCACAGAGCCATGCTGTGTTACACATTCTGCAGCCAAAATTCAAAGTCTGATTATGACCTAGAGATGGAACGATAATCAAATAGTGTCTTCTCCTACCCTGACCTCCATCAAATAATTGTTTTACTTTATTCTTGCAAAGGATCTTTTGAGAAGCATTTAGATGCTATTTCTAGAACTGCAGAGCAAGGTAAATCTCTCATATGGAGATAAATGACCCAGATCTTTTGGTATTATGAATAGAGTTTAAGACTTAAACTAGAAACTCAGTTTGAAGATTAAAGCCAACTAATATGCTAACAGATAAAGACTTCATAATATAGCAGGCTGAGAGGTATATTCTGTAAACTATGAAAGAATGAGATATAACTGAATTTTAAAATTCACCATTGCTTATTGCCTGCATATAAAGTAAACATGATGTGCTCCACTGGAAACTATGTCAATAACTAGACTTTTCTTCTCATTCTGTTACTGAACTCAAATCTTAGGTGCTTATTCTTGGAAAATTTACAGAGTCCCATCAAAGCCAGTCAGGCCGTTGTACCTGGAGAAATTCAGACAATCTCATTTCTGATTAGGAAAAATGTACAGTAACTGAAACAAAACAAGACGGGGTCCTTGATGTCTATAGTTTATAAATGAAAGTCCTCTCACCACCATCTCATATGTGAGGCTTTCAATGTTTCACACTGTTGAGTAGCCTTTAGAAGAGCTCACTTACCAACTACTACTGTTAAGCAAATTCAATATTCGATTAAATTCAGTACTTTTTAAGACACTGTGAAAGGCATAGCAGGCATAAAAATAATGAAAGTATGGCCTCAAGGAACTCATAAAATTGTGTGAAAGGAGACAAAGTAATTACGTAAGTAATATAATACCACGTGGTAAATATTTCAAAAGAAAAGGGAAGAGTATCATTGAGGTTCAAAGGCAGACTGTGAGTCCCAAGACTTCCAAAGTGATCCTGGCTTTCTTAAGGTAACCAGGAAACTACTGACCTAGATAATAGTGAACACATGGGTGTTTAGAGTAAAGAGGACTTAAATATACTGATGCCAAGCAGTAGCACATCAATTTTGAGACTATTCCATATGTTTAAACTTGGTGAAACAGTTTCTTAAATTATTGAGGCAGCAGAATTTAAGAGGATGTGAATAGCATGGCCCACAGTACTACACTAAAGTGACCCAAGTTCATAACTTTATGAACTGTGAAGTTGAACTAATTACTTGTCTTTGGACCCTCATTTTCCACATCATTTAAAGGATGACACATTAGTACCTAATTTTTAGTACTGAATAAGATGCCTGAGTAAAGACATAGTGATTTCTAAGGTTTGTTTCAAATACTCAACACATAAACAGGTGCATGCATACATGCATGCATACACATAGTCTTTAGAAAACTTGGAGTTTGCCATCTGAAATATTTGTTGGGCATCACATCTCTGAGTTTGTTAACAGGAAAAACTGTTAATCTCAGAAGGAAGAAATATTAGAATATATCTCAGCAAGAGATAAAGAACAAGGATACATTTTTCACCCTGGACCTGGTTACAAATTCAAATGTCTATCATAGACTAATAAGTAATTTACAAGAGTAAGATAGGTCACAAATAAAAATGTTTATTCACATTTTTGTCAAAATCTGCAGTCTGTGGGTCTGTTCTTTTTCTTCTTTTGACAGAGACATAGGTACAGATGCTATTTCTAAACTATTAGGTTGATGCAAAACAAATTGTCATTTTACAGTGTTGAACTTTACCATTTGATATTGGAATACATTCTTAAATAAATGTGGTTATGTTATACATCATTTTAATATACATTTCTTTATGTGTTTTTGCTAATGACTTATTACTTGCCCTTTATTTTAAACTATAGACATACTGTTAGACAAAAGGCAAATTTGAGCAATTTTTAAATTCAAGTTCAAAATGGGTCATTAAACAGCAGAGACAACTTACAACATCAACAACACGTTTGTCCCAAGAAGTGCTAATGAAGGAATAGTGGTGGTTAAGAAGTTTTGCACAGAAGGTGGGAGACTTGAAGATGAAGAGCATAGTGGCTGGCTATTGGAAGGTGACAATGACCAACTGAGAGCCATCATTGAAGCTAATCCTCTTACAACTACACGAGAAGTTGTTGAAGAACTCAGAATAAAACATTCTATGGTCATTCGTCATTTGAAGCAAATTGAAAAGATGAAAAAATCTTGATAAGTAGGTGCCTCATGAGCTTACCAAAAATAAAAAAATAATAATAATAAAATCATCCTTTTGAACTGTTGTCTTCTCTTATTCTATGCAACAACAGTGAACAACTTCTCAATCAGATTGCGACATGAGATGAAAAGTATATTTTATACAACAACCTGGGATGACCAGCTCAGTGATTGGATCGAGAAGAAGCTCCAAAGCACTTCCCAAAGTCAAACTTGCACTAAAGAAAGGTCAGGTCACTGTTTGCTGGTCTGATCCACTACGGCTGTCTGAATCCTGGCACAATCATTATATCTGAGAAGTGTGCTCAGCAAGTCGAAGAGATGCACAGAAAGCTACATTGCCTGTAGCTGACATTGGTCAACAGAAAGGGCTCAATTCTTCTCCATGACAAAGCCCAACTGCATGTCACACAACATATGCTTCAAGTAGAATGAATTGGGCTACCAAGTTTTGCCTCATCTGCCATATTCACCAGGCCTTTTGCCAACCAAATACCATTTCTTCAAGCATCTCTGCAACTTTTTACAGAGAAAATGCTTTCACCACAGCCTGGAGGCAAAAAGTGTTTTCCATGAGTTTGTCAAATTCCAAAGTATGTATTTTTATGCTACAAGGATAAACCAACTTATTTCTTGTTGGCAAAAATGTGTTGATTGTAATGGTTCCTATTTTGATTAATAAAGGTGTGTTTAAGCCTAGTTATAATGATTTAAAATTCATGGTCAAAAGCTTCAGTTACTTTTGTGAGAGTGTGAAAGTGTTAGTTGCTCAGTTGTGTGTGACTTTGCAATCCCATGGACTGTAGCCCACTAGGTTCTCTGTTCATGGAATTCTCCAGGCAATAAATATTGGAGTGGGTAGCCATTCCCTTCTCCAGGGGATCTTCCTGACCCAGGTATCGAAACTGGGTCTCCAGAAATCCAGGCAGATCCTTTACTGTCTGAGCCACCAGGGAAGCCCCAGTGCTTTTGTATCAACCTAATATAAGAAGAGCATCAGAATGAGGACAACAATAGATGGCAACTGACACTCCACTGCAGTGTCATGAGGGTAGAAAACAAATAATGGAAACTGATTTGGACAATTTGTGTCCCTTCTAAAAAATAGCAGCTGCTGTTCAGATTTTAACAACTCTTGACATGGGGAAATTCAGATCTGGTGTTAGTAGTTTTTGCAAGAGAAATTTAATGGATTTTTCAAACATAAAAATTAGTTTAAATGTTGAGTAAAAACTAGCAAAACAAAAAATACCGATTCACACTCATTCTGCTGCAAAAACATGTCTGTGAAATTACCCATGTAACCTCTTCCTTAATGTTCTATTTGATATAACCATAATATGTACACTGCTCTCTTGTCTATTTATATTAAAACCAAAGGCAAAAGATAGTTGGCATGCTCTTAGACTTTTCTCAGTGGTTAACTGCTGTCATTGTTTACTCTCAGCCTTTCAGTTAGAAATCAGAGGAGCAGTGCTATACATCTGGTGTCACTTCTGAAAAATTGGACATCATCTATAATTTAGATTGATAATTATAAGCCCTAGCTCACATTAAACCTGCCCAAACTGGTTTTCTTTTTTTTAAATTTAGTTTCAAGTAAGTCCAAAGCACATTTGTTATTTTAAAACTTTATAGAAAATTCTAATATATAGACAGGGCTACCAATAACTGCCCTAGTTTGGACTTATCTTTTTACACATGAGGAAATAATACAGCTATAATAGCTATTATATAAACTTATTCCACTTGATGCCTGATGTATGCTAAGTGCCAGTGTCAGTGTGTGACTGCTGACGGGGTCCCTATTAGGTGAGATCTTAGTTTCTAGACATTATGGATTTATTTTCCACCGTAGGCCTTCTAGTTTGGCACAAATCACACCACAGACCAAAACAAAGCAACTCTTGGAGACAAGGACTTTATGTTCTGTTATTTCAGCACCAAAGTTTCAACCAACAAGTTCCATTTGAAACTACAACCAATGGATTTATTCTCTCAAATGAAACAATAACATACTATGAATATTACCATAAAATACATTTTCTCCTGAGTGACACTTACAGTGGTCCCATTGAAACATGTTCTTTTGTACTTAAAGAGCTTTACCTTTTGTTTAATGTGACAAATAGTTGAAACTGTTAGTTTTCTTTTCAGAAAATTCATAAGAAAAAAAGAAAAAAACATAATCTGAACAAAAAAAAATACATAAAAACAGGATATAATCCTCAAGGACCACAGATTTACATAGGGATTTATATCAGGACCTCACACTGAATAAATGTTGTAATTACATATATTATCTCTAGGATTGCTTAGGATGCATAGGGAGTATTTTAAAGTAGTTCATAGAGAAGTATATTTTATTATTTGATAATGTTCTTTACGGATTTGGAGTGGAGGTAAGCAAAACTTTTTTGTAAAGGGCCAGATAGGTAAATATTTTAGGTTTTGAAGGCTGGATTGTCTCTGTTGTAATGATTCAACTCTGCCATTGTGGGAAAGCAGTCAAAGACAAGATGTACTCAAATGGGCATGGCAGTTTTCCCAACAAATCTTTTATTAAAAATCAGGTTTCAGTCTGCAGGCTGGATTGTGCCAATGTACCGTTAACCTGTCTTATTGTAGTTTAATTCCTCAGTCATATTTGACTCTTTGGACTGCAGCACACCAGGCTTCCCTGTCCTTTACCATCTCCCGGAACTTGCTCATACTCATATCCATTGAGTGGATAATGCCATCCAACCATCTTGTCTTCTGTTTTCCCTTTCTCTTCCTGCCTTCTGTCTTTCCTAGCATCAGTCTTTTCTAATGACTTGGCTCTTCGCATCAGGTGGCCAAGGTATTGGAGCTTCAGCTTCAGCATCTGTCCTTCCAATGAATACTCAGGATTGATTTCCTTTAGGATTCACTGGTTTGATCTTCTTGCAGTTCAAGTGATTCTCAAGAGTGTTCCCCAACACCACAGTTCAAAAGCAACAATTCTTCGGCACTCATCCTTCTTTATGGTCCAGCTCTCACATTCATACATGTCTACAGGACCATAGCTTTGCCTATACGGACCTTTGTCAGCAAAATAATGTCTCTGCTTTTTAATACGCAGTGCTCAGAGGTTAAAGCGTCTGCCTGCAATGCGTGAGACCTGGGTTCGATCCCTGGGTCGGGAAGATCCCCTGGAGAAGGAAATGGCAACCCACTCCGGTACTCTTGCCTGGAGAATCCCATGGACAGAGGAGCTTGGTGGGCTACAGTCCATGGGGTCGCACAGAGTCAGACACGACTGAGTGACTTCACTTTCTAGGTTGGTCATGGCTTTTCTTCCAAGGAGCAAGCGTCTTTTAATATCATGGCTGCAGTCACTGTCCACAGTGATTTTGGAGCCCAAGAAAATGAAGTCTGTCACTGTTTCCATTGTTTCCGCATCTATTTGCCGTGAAGTGATGGGACTCGGATGCCAAGATCTTAGTTTTTTTGGATGTTGAGTTTTAAGCCAACTTTTTCACTTTCCTCTTTCACCTTCATCAATGGGTCTAGTTCTCCTCACTTTCTGCATTCTGAGGTTATTGATATTTCTCCTGGTAATAGTGATTCCAATTTGTGCTTCACCAGCCCAGGATTTTGTATGATGTACTCTGCATATAGATTAAATAAGTGAGTGAAGTGAAAGTTGCTCAGTTGTGCCCAACTCTTTGAGAAACCATGGACTATACAGTCCATGGAATTCTCCAGGCCAGAATACTGGAGTGGGTAGCCTATCCCTTCTCCAGTAGATCTTCTTAACCCAGAAATTGAACCAGGGTCTCTTGCATTGCAGGCGGATTGTTTACCAACTGAGCTACCAGGGAAGCCCAAGTTAAATAAACAGGGTGACAATATACAGCCTTGATGCACCCCTTTCCCAATTTTGAACCAGTCTGTTGTTCCATGTTCTGTTTTAACTGTTGCTTCTTGACCTGCATATAGGTTTCACAGGAGGCAGGTAAGGTGATCTGGTAATCCCAATAGTTAATAAATGATTCCTGACTTCTGAATATTATTCTAGTTATATATAGATATCCATCTCTGATAGCTATAAACATCATCATATATTTCAAAATGAAATGAAACTAAGCAATATACACAATTAGTGAAGTAAAATGATTAAATAAAATCTGTTTAAAAATTTTTGATGAGTTAATAGGCTAGTGATAGAGAAGCTAAAAATCTGTAAGTTGCCAAAAGTTCCTTCTTTTCCTAGATAATTTATGTAGTCGCTGTTTCAAAAAGGCTTAACCTATCATTTTATTCTGATGATTCAGATTAGAAAAACAACAAAAAAATAACTCATAACCATGTTATATACTGACACTACATGGGTGCTTATTAAATCATCTAATTTCTCTTGATCCCTACTATAGATATTAATTTGATCAATTTCTAAGAAGACTTCATTGAGACCGGGATTCACACTTCATCAGTTTTTTTAATTTTATGATGAGACATTAATCTGTATGTAAATTCTACCACTTTTACCTTTGAGTTCAGTTCAGTTCAGTCGCTCAGTCATGTCCGACTCTTTGAGACCCCATGAATCGCAGCACACCAGGCCTCCCTGTCCATCACCAACTCCTGGAGTTCACTCCATCACGTCCATCGAGTCCGTGATGCCATTCAGCCATCTCATCCTCTGTCGTCCCCTTCTTCTCCTGCCCCCAATCCCTCCCAGCATCAGAGTCTTTTCCAATGAGTCAACTCTTCACATGAGGTGGCCAAAGTACTGGAGTTTCAGCTTCAGCATCATTCCCTCCAAAGAAATTCCAGGTCTGATCTCCTTCAGAATGGACAGGTTGGATTTCCTTGCAGTCTAAGGGACTCTCAAGAGTCTTCTCCAACACCACAGTTCAAAAGCATCAATTCTTCAGCACTCAGCTTTCTTCACAGTCCAACTCTCACATCCATACATGACTACTGGAAAAACCATAGCCTTGACTAGACGGACCTTTGTTGGCAAAGTAATGTCTCTGCTTTTGAATATGCTATCTAGGTTGGTCATAACTTTCCTTCCAAGGAATAAGCGTCTTTTAATTTCATGGCTGCAAGTCATCATCTGCAGTGATTTTGGAGCCCCCCAAAATAAAGTCTGACACTGTTTCCACGGTTTCCCCATCTATTTCCCATGAAGTAATGGGACCAGATGCCATGATCTTTGTTTTCTGAATGTTGAGGTTTAAGCCAACTTTTTCACTCTCTCCACTTTTTCTTTCATCAAGAGGCTTTTTAGTTCCTCTTCACTTTCTGCCATAAGGGTGGTGTCATCTGCATATCTGAGGTTATTAATATTTCTCCCGGCAATCTTGATTCCAGCTTGTGTTTCTTCCAGTCTAGCATTTCTCATGATGTACTCTGCATAGAAGTTAAATAAGCAGGGTGACAATATATAGCCTTGACGTACTCCTTTTCTTATTTGGAACCAGTCTGTTGTTCCATGTCCAGTTCTAACTGTTGCTTCCTGACTTGCATATAGATTTTTCAAGAATGAGGTCAGGTGGTCTGGTATTCCCATCTCTTTCAGAATTTTCCACTTTTACCTTTACTGGATGATAAATGCCATAGTATGTGCACCTGTTTATCTATGTAGTCACCCTATTGAACAGATACTACAGCTGCCAGTAAACATTGCTTAGGACTTTGTTACTTAAACTGTGATTTATTGTCCAACAACATTTATGTCATCTGGGATCTTGTTAGAAAATCACAATACCAAATCAGGATCATATCTATTAAAATTCAGAAATACTGATTAGGACACACACATAAAATATGCACTGAGCTACTCAATGGAAATCTGAGATGACTTTATGATCTTATTGTGTTGTTTTAATTAGGAATTTAACCTAAGGGTGCCCTAACAAGTAGGGGACTTGAGCTTTGGCTATGACTTTGAAATGAATCTAACACAATAGTGAAAATGTTCTTTAGCCCAATAATGTAAATGTATAATTGATTTTTTTTAACTTTTTAACTGATAGTTCTTATATTAAGGGAATCATTGTGCATTATATGCATTCTGGAAATCTTTAGGAGTATAAAATGAAGAAATCTCCAAGATGATTATCAGATTTCTTTTATACTTTTATAAATCTGTTTATATAATACACATGTAAGAATAAATTAAAAAGCATTTCTTATCAAAATTGGTCAATATTTTGATATTTTATCATTTAATTCATAAATCTGTATTTTAGGAGAGGATCATTTTCTATATAGTTATTCTTTTTTTTATATAGTTATTTCCCTGGTGGCTCAGATGGTAAAGCATCTGTCTACAATGGGAGACCCGGGTTTGATCCCTGGGTCAGGAAGATCTGCTGGAGAAGGAAATGGCAATCCACTCCAGTACTATTACCTGGAAAACCCCATGGACAGAGGAGCCTGGTAGGCTACAGTCCATGGCGTCGCAAAGAATCGGACACAACTGAGCAACTTCACTTCATTCTTGTGGTACATTTACCCAAAGGTGGTTGTTGTTATTTTTTATTCTAACAATTAAAATGTGTTATGGTGTAAACTTACCAATGCGAAGATTGTTGACCATAGAATTGGAGTACTGGAATGAGGAATAGTGGCTAAAAGGCACTGGAGAATCCACTTTACAGTCAATCCAGCAATGTTTTCTTTCTCAGGATTGAAGGAGAGTTACCTCTTCTTTTCAGGGCCCTGATATCCCTTTAGGTTATTAATGCCTAGAGTCCTGACACAGATTCCCATTGAGTTACACTTTGACGTTAGGGAACTCATGCTTTTACTTTACACCAGAGTCTCTAGAGTATGTGGTCATTCACTTCCCAATAGGTGTGCAGGGTGATTCCTAGGGATCAGGATGACAATATTATTTACATTTTATTTCTAATTATTCTATTTCAATATGCTTTACTTTACTTCTCTTTCTGTACTGTTTATAAAAAGTCAACTTCCCTGGTGGCTCAGACAGTAAAGAATCGATCAACAGTGCAGGAGACCCAGGTTCAGCCCCTGGATTGGGAAGATTCCCTGGAGAATGGAATGGCTACCCACTCCAGTATTCTTGCTGAGAGAATCCCATGAATAAAGGAGTCCGGCAGGCTATAGTCCATGGAATCACAAGAGTTGGACACGACTGAGTGACTAAGCACATGCACGACACAGTATGCATTAATAACTAAAGTAATAGTAAATATTAATGGAGAGATGCAGACTTATTTTTTTAACTTAGAATAGTATATGTTCAAAATATGGAAACCTTAGGAATATAAAACTAGGAAATATGATGATTGTCAGAATTATTTTATACATTTATGAATCTATATATAATACACATGTAAGAATAAATTTTAAAAGCATTTATTAACAAAATTGATAATATTTGATATTTTATCATTTAATTTATAAATCTATATTTTATGAGAGCATTATTTTATATATAGTCTAAGCAAAGCATAGACATTATGTGGTACAGGGAACTGGATTCATAATTTTTACAATAAAATATCAAAAAGGCCATTATTTCTATAAGTGAGTCATATCAGTTAGCCATGATGACATGTAGATCTTAAATAAATAAAGTGTAGTCATTTTTTCACACATAGAAGACATATTTCAACTCATTTTGGCTTGTTATCCTCACTAGATGCTTATACTTTTTATTGTATAATAACTCAGCATAGTAGTCTTCAATTTATTTTTCCTATTTCTCTATTTTTAGCTGTCACTTTCAGATATAAATTGAGTAGCTTTTGAAAAGTTTCATCTTCAATCCTACTAACTGCTATGAATGTTAAACTGCTTGCTAAACTGAAGACAGTCATTGCCTTAAATCTGTATCTTCTGAATATTTAGCAGAATTTCATATCATCAGTGTTTGAATTTGATGAAAATAAATACAAATGCTTTTAAAGTGAAACAAAGAAGTGCAACTTTATGCTTTAAAGAATGTAATATTCCTAAAATATAATCTAATCAATTTAAACTGACTACATCCTCATTGGCATTGGTTTGTGTTTATAAGCATTAAATGTAACTTTTCACACTTACTTATAATATTGAAATTGCTGTGAAAGAATGAGACTTGTGATTTGGTTTGAAGTTTCTAATCAGTCCCAGAGACACATGCTTAACTCTACTTTTAAAACAGCAAGAGTATATTCTTCCCCATTTTCCTATTTATAAAGACATCTGTAGTGTAAGAGAATATTACTAAAAGTTAAAATTTGAAAAATCTCTCAGGAGATAGTTTAACTAGAGTTAAACGAAAAATAAATGACCTTTGACTGACTAATGGCACTTAAAGTTTAGTCCAGAATCCCACTAAAATCTTAAAGATGAGGGTTGTACTGGGTATTAGCATAAATTTGAAAATTTTCACTATATAAAAACAAAGTCATGATAAGCATACTGGCTTGAATTATTTTGACTTAAATTTTTGTATTCACCTTATATCCCTTGTTGCATTTTAGACTTTTAGTTTGTTACTAATTTATCCATTAATATGAATTATAATTATTTAATAGAGGTTTAGTTCTGTGTTTAGATACCTATATATTTATAAATATAGTTTATATAAATAAAACACTATAAATTTAATGGATTGTAAGGTAATTCTTAATTATTTCTAGATAAAGTAATGACCTAGAATTTGAAAATCTGAGTCTGAATTCACCACTAATTAAATGGCATAACTTTCAGTATGAAGTTCAGTTAACTTTCTAGACTCAGTTTCATCATGTATAAACTGGAGAACAAACCAGCTTATAGATTTGTAGTAATGTCTGGATCATAAATTATTTGAAATCTATACAATTCTAATAGAGTATGTTTTTATACTAATAATTTTATAAAATAGAGCAGTGTTCAAGAACTGTCAGTAAGTCTTCCAGCTGATTTCAATGATAACTTAATTTCTTATATATGTGTATATGTATTTATCTGTATATTATTAAAATTTATATTTAAAAATTTTGAACTAAATTTTATCAATATTTTAATTTTTTTCCATCATAGGCTACAAATTTTAGCAGTTTATCAGTATCTCACTATATCAAAGTGACACTGTTCATTATATGTCTCCTATGAGTTAACAAAATTATTCTTTATTGTGTCAGCATTCAGACTTCAAAAAATTCTACCAAAGGGATATTTTTCTTTCATTCTTTACAATTTCCATTAATCAGTGCTTAACATGAGTAATCTCTGCCTTAAAAAAAGCTAACAGGTAAAAATTCAGAAAACCTCACAGATACCAATTTTTAACCATTAATAAAAGAATTGTTTCTGAAAAACAAGTCATTTCAAATACATCTTTGATAGAGAGCAATTATATAGACAAAACCTTTTCTCTCAATCTAAGATGTAACAAGGAAGTAATTCATAGTAAAGAGAAAACACAAGTTCCAAAAGAAAAAAATCTCTTGACGTACTAAAGATGCTCCAAATTTGCTATACCATTTGCCTCTTTTCATAGAAGCCATTAAGAAATGGCTTCTTCCATTAGGAAAGCAGTGAATAAGATGAAAAAATAATAAGTAATATATTTTATTTGTTTAACAATGTAAAAAATAATGTGGAATTTTCTCACTAAAGTAAGCTTGAAAACTATCTATAATTTGCCACCAGTCATTCATCATTGACCTATACAGCAGTAGTATTTCTTCTTCAAAATTCTATATGATATATATATGATTTTATAGCATTGCTAATTATAGAAATAATAATGATATTTACTATTGATAAAACTAACAGAATCCCCAAACAGTAGATTTACTGAGCTATTGCTGGTTTAAACATTAGGATAGAGGAGTAGATATGTTTTGTTTTTAAGTAGTTTAAAAATGTCCCAGCCATACTCAGTAACTAATGATTGCTAGGAAATAAACAGGTAGACTTAATACAATTTGAAAAGTTATGATTGCTTTTTTATCAAAAAGTGCCATTTTAAAATAATTATAAAGTGAAAATTGTAAATGGATTGTTTTCTGGATAATAACTGTAGAACTATGTGAACAATTTCTCATTTTTAGCTATTGTCAAAATAACCAGTTTAATACATTCGTTTAAATAGCTTGCTGACTTTCGCCAGCAAATAAACTTGCTTTATGGTTTCTTAGCTATGTATCTGAAGTGTCTTCAAATAATCATTTTTAAAGTGGTGGATGTTAAATGTGTTGTCATAGACATTTTATACCTGCAGAAAGACAAGAAATGTAACTTAAAAAAACAAAGCTACACTTTGTATGAATTCCACAACAAATTGTGAACACAGATTTGTTTGTAATGTGGATTATTTAGAATACATTTTAAATAGTATTAACTACACACTTTTGCTCTTATAATATTGTGTTTGTGCATGTGCATGTGTGTAAATAAATCTTGAACTTTCAGAACTTTCAAGTTCTGGTAGAAATCACGGAAAACATATTGATTCAGGTTTTCTTAAATTTGGAAATTTCCAGCAAATACTACCTTTTAGCTTTGCAGAAATACTAGTAAGATATTAAATGGAATTTGTGAAAAGTACTGTAGATTCTTCAGTTGAGCACTACTTTTACCTACACTAAACAAAGATGTTTGAAGTCTTCATGCTAAATTCGATTCATATATTTTCAATTTCAAATTATCTTTACATTTTGTAAAGCTTAGTAGTTCTGCACAAAAATCTATGTAATGATTCAGGTAACTAAATTAGAGTTTAAAAATCTAAGAAAATAAGTTCTAATAAAGTAAAGCTTTAAACAAAGCTACTAGAGTTTGTGTTCCCAACATGTCTAACATACTGAAGTGGATTGGGCTATAGTTATATGATCACAATTACTGGACCATGGCATGGTTTGTTTGGTGAGCTCAGCCATCTTATCTGATTTGAATTATTTCACCGTCAGTCTAATCAGTTCAGCTGTGATCAGTGGTTAAATATGGCTGGAAAAACAATCAACCGTGAAGCAGTCAATTTAGAGACTGCCTAAAAATACAGACATACTGTGTGGAAAATAGATTCTAATGATAATGAAAAAAAATGCAATAAAACAGCTGAAAATAAGTTGAGATAAAGTAGAAATTATTTTAGCACTTGAACTACTATAAATATTTTTTTGGGGGTAAGAAATTTTCTCAAGATAATATGAATTTTTCTAATCCAACTGCCACCTTATTTCTTTATGAATTTTTTTTTGTAGAAACAAAAAAGGAAAAAATAATAATTTATACATTTTCTCTAGAAATGCCCTCTGTTTACACCACTTGTTCACTCCATTTTTCATTCAGAGAGTAATGAAAACTTTAATCCTCTGCTAAGTTTGCTGTGGAAAATCCCATTGCATCTCAAAGCAGTAATCTTTCTAGTCTGAAGATAACATTTTTAAAGGTTGAATTGGACCCCTGTGTTTTTCTTAACTAGACACCTGAGAATGAAGAATACAACTGTCAAGATATCTCCTGGCTGGCATTACAGGAAACTTAATCCATTTACTCACTAACGTGATGTTATGCTAGCAGGAAGCTAGAATATACTAATAAGATTTTTTGGTTCTTTATTTAAATGCCTGTATTCTGTCCCCACCTCCCCCCCCAAAAAGCAACAAAAAATGGACTTTCAGTGCAATTTTAAGATTTTTGAAATTAATGAGAAAGCTGTTTTCTTAGAAACTAGGTAAATAATGTACTGCAAGTTATTGTAGCTACAAACAAAACAAACATCTTGAAACACGGTAAACATGTATAGATTCTTTCTTAAGACAGACTATTTCAAGTAGATCCCACGTAATTTACTGAATTTATTTAGAATCTAAGGACATACCAAATAACCAAAAACCCATAAAATTAAACAACAGATAAATGACCAAATTTCAAACAACTGAAGTAAAAAGTTTATAGGGCATCAGACCAAGATTGATATTATCATTACAGAACCTCCCTCCAGTTTAAAAGCAGATAATACATACAACCACGTATTAAAGGATGGTCATTCATTTTATAGAGAATATAGCCTATCCTAATAAAGTAAATGAAACTCTGAAGACTTAGCCAAACTTTCAAGATAAGTGTTTTCCTTCTCATCAAAGCTAGCATTAGTGACTCTAGAATGAAAATCTATTCCATATGTGCATAGGAATATTCCATATGTTCCAAATATTCCATATGTGTATAGGTCTGTGTATATACTTATTTGAATACATATACTAATGTATTCTGTATATATATATCTGTGTTAAAAATCTTTTGTACTAGAGCAGTGACCTGTTGTCTTATCAGTTTTCTCAAGTACTATTCAGAAATCTGCTTTGGTTTTTCAGAAATCGATAGAGAAATGAGAAATGCCTCTTTAATAGCAGGGACTGATATTATAATGTTCTTTATTAAGCAGCATCTGACATAACTAGATAAAAAAGAACAATGAACTGATCTTGCAGTAAGAGCTATATCAACGTAAAAATATTTACTGTTCCTATTAAAAATGAATTAACGCAAACAGACAGCCTTTTAATTGAAATCTTTATCACATTTCCTTCCCATTTAAATGCAAATATAAAATCCTTTTACAAACTAATAGAAATCAGAAACTAAAAGGTGAGCCACAACTTACATGATTCAGTAACCTAAAATAAGTTCAGATTCAGTATACCACATACTAAAAGTATTAGAGTGACTTTTATAGAATTCAATATAATTTGGCTGTTATTTTTAAAAATTATAAAGTAATTGCATATTGCTAACATTGGGTTTTAATTACTATCTGAATTGATGTTTCAAACACATACATTTTGTTACTATCTTTCTAGGAATAGTAAAAAAAAGCATATTTTTGTCTTTGACAAATTACTACTTTATATCACTAATATATTGCATTATAATACCTTTTCCCTTACATGGAGTATATAAATACTTATCTTTGAACACAACATTGCTTATGTAAGCTTAAGCAGAACAATGTGTACATTATGTACTGTGACCACTAAATGTTATTTAAGCCACAGTTTAAATAAAGGAGAAAGAAAATTTTTAAATTCCTTCCATGGCTTCTATCTCAGGAAAAGGGCCCAGTGTTCAGTTGCATGGGATTGACAAATTGGGAGTTATATTCTTCAGTATCTTCAGCACTTGGCAGTGTAAAATCTTCATGTAATTTATTTAACCTTTATAAACTTGAATTTTTAGTTATTCTAATTATTTTTTAAAAATGTTATATTTTAAGGACCTTCAAGAGCTGAAACTCTCATAAGTATATGTTTCATATGAACTCTTATGATGAAAGTATATGTTGCTTACCTAAGGTATTCTGGTTCTGTAGGGGGCAAGGTGGAACCAGATGTCCAGCTTCTTAACCGAATTTGATGTAGTATACAGTTCTCAAGTAGTTGATTTAGTGTTTACCTGAATATACATGGTATATTACACATCTCTTTAGATCTTTTGTCTGCTGTTTACCCTCCAGGTTTCCGAAGCAAATGCTCTTCTTATCAGTGAGGAAGAGCATATTTACAGTGCTGGATAAGCATGGCTGCTGCTGCTACTAAGTCGCTTCAGTCGTGTCTGACTCTGTGCGACCCCATAGCAGGCAGCCCACCAGGCTCCCCCATCCCTGGGATTCTCCAGGCAAGAACACTGGAGTGGGTTGCCATTTCCTTCTCCAAAGCATGAAAGTGAAAAATGAAAGTGAAGTTGCTCAGTCATGTCTGACTCTTCGCGACCCATGGACTGCAGCCTACCAGGCTTCTCTGCCCATGGGATTTTCCAGGCAAGAATACTGAAGTGTTAATTAGAAAAGTATCATTTTCATTATTCTACTCCCTTTACTCCTGACAGTCACTAAACAGTAGCTAATGTGAAGCATACTTGGAGCCACTAATACTGCATCTTTCGGTCAAAATTATGCTCCCTTTATTGAGAAAGTTGGCATTGATAAACCTAAATCATTACTGGTTGTAAGATCTTGAATCTTACAACTGAAAAATATATGTGCTTTTTAGATATTAGCTACAAATATATATATTTTTAATATTGTAAACATTTGTACTGAATAACCTTCCCCCCCCACCCCCCCGCAAGCAAAACTGGTGAACAACGGATGAAGACATGGAATTCAAAGCTCTAATGGACCTTTTTGAAGAGAAGTTGTGGCTTATGTGAAGTTTACATGGGCCTCTTGATGGAAGAAAGCTAATCTGTTTAGTATTTGTGCATTTTACTAAAATGGCAGCTTAAAGTTGTGTATCTGCTATTGTGATGCCAATGCCGGTGTTTTAAGTGGAAAAAAAAAATGACCTTGCTTTGTGCTGTGTACACAAGATTTCTGGAAAAGAAAAACCCTTTTTATGACTCACACAGCTTAAAAGTAGCTGTCACTCAAACGTGAACTCACAGTTGAGCTGCTTTTGTTTTATTCTAAATAAATTGTTTCTTTTGAGGAAAAAAAAAAGATTAGTGTACAAACGTGTATAGTTTGGGTTGCCCAGTAAACAACAACAAAATTTAAAAATCTCCCGAGTTCATTTCATGTCTTTTTTCAAATCAATTTAGATGTGAGGCTTTATCAAACTTCTCTGCAGCCAGAGTGCTGATGTGTAACCCATGCTTATCTTGTCAGTCTGGTATTAGTGCCAGCTGTGCTGTAGGAAGACCTGGAGATGTTGGTGTCCAGTGGCCATGATAGCAGTGTCTTCTCTGGGCAAGATAAGGGTGTGATTTGGACAGCAGTTCCAAAAACAAAGCTTTCTTTGTTTTTCTTTGTTTCTCATTTTACTGAGTCTGAGATCTGGGTTTCCAGCAATTTAATGATATCACCATTACTTTTTTCAATAAATTTGCTTTCTGACAGGAAAATTTAAAGCAAATTCCTCATGGTACAATGCCAATTCTAGATACTTCAGTAGGTATCTGTGTAAGAGCTATTTTTTAACTAAAACCAGAGCAACAGCATAAAAACCAGCAAATTAAACATTTCTTTAATATGTATTTAATAACTAGGTCATATTTAGTCATTCCACTTTTTTTTCTTTTAAGTTGGCTGATATCCAAGCAGAGGAGATCCATATATAGTGGTTTGCTGATACCTTCTTATAAGTTTCTTTTGATAGTTAATAGTAGTTATGTTATCTCCACCTTCATAGCATTAAATTACTGAAGAAATTGGTCATGTGTCTAGTGAAATTTTACCAATTTTACCTCATTGTCATTATCAGCTTTTATTGCTCCACTATCTCCTACCAGCTTGCAAGGTTGCTCTGAGAAATTCAAAGAACTCTTTGTATAATCTACTCCATTCCATTCCAAGTATATTGGCAGAATTTCTGTTTTGCTCCTTTCTAATAACATAACTTCGCTTCCGCCTGCTTTCGTCTATTTTGCTGGCACTCAGTTGGATCTTTTAATTTGGAAACTGAAGGTTTTCCTTGAATATCCTATTAATAATTTCATCTTCTCACTTCCATTTTTTGGAATTTTATGAGTTTGTATGTTGAAACTCCTATGGTGATTATTATTCCTTATAATCTCTATCTTATTTTCCATATCTTTGCTTTTTGATATATTTTGAGAAAAGTAGCTGCAGGTCTTCTTAACTTTTTTCATGAAGTTTTCTTTTAAGCTAACATTTTTTCTTAATTTCCAGAATTTGTATTCTTTCTTTTTTATAGCTTCCTGATCTTTATGAAAAGAAGAGAAGCAAAAAGCAAAGGAGAAAAGGAAAGATATAAGAATCTGAATGCAGAGTTCCAAAGAATAGCAAGGAGAGATAAGAAAGCCTTCCTTAGCTATCAATGCAAAGAAACAGAAGAAAACAACACACTGGGAAAGACTAGAGATCTCTTCAAGAAAATTAGAGATACCAAGGGAACATTTCATGCAAAGATGGGCTCAATAAAGGACAGAAATGGTATGGACCTAACAGAAGCAGAAGATGTTAAGAAGAGGTGGCAAAGATACACAGAAGAACTATACAAAAAAGATCTTCACGACCCAGATAATCACGATGGTGTGATCACTCATCTAGAGCCAGACATCCTGGAATGTGAAATCAAGTGGGCCTTAAAAAGCATGACTATGAACAAAGCTAGTGGAGGTGATGGAATTCCAGTTGAGCTATTTCAAATCCTGGAAGATGATGCTGTGAAAGTGCTGCACTCAATATGCCACCAAATGTGGAAAACTCAGCAGTGGCCACAGGATTGGAAAAGGTCAGTTTTCATTCCAATCCCAATGAAATGCAATGTCAAAGGATGCTCAAACTACCGCACAATTGCACTCATTTCACATGCTAGTACAGTAATGCTCAAAATTCTCAAAGCCAGGCTTCAGCAATACGTGAACCATGAACTTCCAGATGTTCAACCTGGTTTTAGAAAAATCAGAGGAACCAGAGATCAAATTGCTAATATCTGCTGGATCATGGAAAAAGCAAGAGAGTTCCAGAAAAACATCTATTTTTGCTTTATTGACTATGCCAAAACCTTTGACTGTGTGGATCACAATAAACTGTGGAAAATTCTGAAAGAGATGCGAATACCAGACCACCTGACTTGCCTCTTGAGAAACCTGTATGCAGGTCAGGAAGCAACACTTAGAACTGGACATGAAAAAACAGACTGGTTCCAAATAGGAAAAGGAGTATGTCAAGGCTGTATATTGTCACCCTGCTTATTTAACTTCTATGCAGAGTACATCATGAGAAACACTGGGCTGGAAATGCCCAAGCTGGAATCAAAATTGCTAGGAGAAATATCGATAACCTCAGATATGCAGATGGCATCACCCTTATGGCAGAAAGTGAAGAGGAACTAAAAAGCCTCTTGATGAAAGTGAAAGAGGAGAGTGAAAAAGTTGGCTTAAAGCTCAACATTCAGAAAACTAACATCATGGCATCTGGTCCCATCACTTCATGGGAAATAGATGGGAAATAGTAGAAACAGTGTCAGACTTTATTTTTTTGGGCTCAAAAATCACTGCAGATGGTGACTGCAGCCATGAAATTAAAAGACGCTTACTCCTTGGAAGAAAAGTTATGGCCAACCTAGATAGCATATTCAAAAGCAGAGACATTACTTTGCCAACAAAGGTCTGTCTAGTCAAGGCTATGATTTTTCCAGTAGTCATGTATGGATGTGAGAGTTGGACTATAAAGAAAGATGAGCACCAAAGAATTGATACTTTTGAACTGTGGTGGTGGAGAAGACTCTTGAGAGTCTCTTGGACTGCAAGGAGATCCAACCCTTCCAATCTAAAGCAGATCAATCCTCGATGTTCTTTGGAAGGAATGATGCTAAAGCTGAAACTCCAGTACTTTGGCCACCTCATGCAACGAGTTGACTCATTGGAAAAGATTCTGATGCTGGGAGGGATTGAGGGCAGGAGGAGAAGGGGATGACAGAGGATGAGATGGCTGGATGGCATCACCAACTTGATGGACATGAATTTGAGTGAACCCCAGGAGTTGGTGATGGACAGGAAGGCCTGGCGTGCTACAGTTCTTGGGGTCTCAGAGTCGGACATGACTGAGCGACTGAACTGAACTGATCTTTATGTATGTCGTGTGTGTGTGTGTGTGTGTGTGTGTGTGTGTTAGTGTCACAGCATGCCAGGCCTCCCTGTGGACCAGATGCCATGATCTTAGTTTTCTGAATGTTGAGCTTTAAGCCAACTTTTTTGCTCTCGTCTTTCACTTTCATCAAGAGGCTTTTTAGTTCCTCTTCACTCTGCCATAAGGGTGGTGTCATCTGCGTATCTGAGATTATCGATATTTCTCCCGGCAATCTTGATTCCAGCTTGTGCTTCTTCCAGCCCAGTGTTTCTCATGATGTATTCTGCATAGAAGTTAAATAAGGAGAGTCATAATATACAGTCTTGATGTATTCCTTTTCCTATTTGGAACCAGTCTGTTGTTCCATGTCCAGTTCTAAGTGTTGCTTCCTGACCTGCATATAGGTTTCTCAAGAGGCAGGTCAGGTGGTCTGGTATTCCCATCTCTTTCAGAATTTTCCACAGTTTATTGTGATCCACACAGTCAAAGGCTTTGGCATATAATTCTTCGTTTCTGATTTCTCTGATTTGATTTGATATATCTGTCCTGGTATTTATCATGCTAGAAGGTTTGAATATACACTTGTTTATCTCTGATTTTGTTCTAAATCTTTGAAAGAGCTCTTTGCTGTCATGAGTCTCACCTTTGGGCTTTACTGTAAATTGATCTGATTGGGTAAATTTGGAATTTACTATAAGTTGATCTGATTGATCTATAGTCATAATTATGTCTTTCCTTGTGAGCTTTGCAGATTCTCCAGAGAAGTCTTTAACTGACTACCCTAAGGGTAACCTTTGAAATAAGAAGACATATCTCTGTCTTTGTGTATAATATTCACTTATTTGACTTTCATTAAGTATAGGATTCTTGCCCTCAATTCTCCTTATTATTCTTTCCCTTTCAAGAAAAGGCTTTGCTTTACAGACTTTTAAGAATATGTCACCAAACTTCTTTGGAGCTTAGGAGGAATCATTGTTGTGAAAATGAAAGTGGCACTTTCACATTGTTGTGAAAGTGAAAGTGGGTCTTGTCCAACTCTCTGTGATCCCATCGACTAATGCCTGCCTGGCTCCTCTGTCCATGGAATTCTCCAGGCAAGAGTACTGCAATGAGTTGCCATTTACTTCTCCAGGGAATTTTCACGAACTGGGGATTGAGCCTAGGTCTCCTGCATTACAGATTCTTTACCAATTGAGCCACTAGGGAAGCCCTAGTGATATAGGTTTGGTTTTGAGGAAGGAGGTTCTGAGACTGGATTTGTTTGCAGGATGTTTTTTAAGCAACTCAATGTGTTCAATACCTGTAGACAGAAAGGGAGGAAATTATATTTGTATAAAGGAAAAAGTCGAGCTATGATGTAGTCCCAAAACACCTGGCTGACCCTATAGAGAACTCTGGAACTAGAACAACCCTTCAGAATTGCCACTACTTGGGCTTAAATACTTATCCCTTTATTTGGTCTAGACCTCTGTATGATGTTGGTTAGTCTTTAAATGTTGGCCACCCCTAGTAGGGATGACACTTTGAGTCAGATGGCCTTCTGTAAACTGAGGTAGTACCTGAGGAGACTTACATTGAAGTCTGTCTGAGGCAGCTGTCACACAGTGGGATCACAAATCATTCAAAAGGGGGCATCTGGACTGTGCCTTAGAGTGTCCAGCAGCACAGGCATTCACAGAGCTGGATGGGTGGACAGAGAGGGATTCTTACTGCTTCAACATTCTTTCCCAAAATACCCTTGTTTTCTCTCTGCCTTTTTCCCCACTATAAAAAGCATCCTGGAGAAGGAAATGGCAGCCCACTCCAGTACCCTTGCCTGGAGAGTCCCATGAATGGAGGAGCCTGGTAGGCTACAGTTCATGGGGTCACGAAGAGTCAGACACGACAGAGTGACTTCACTTTTACTTTTCACTTTCATGCATTGGAGAGGGAACTGGCAACCCACTCCAATATTCTTGCCTGGAGAATCCCTGGGACAGAGGGGCCTGGTGGGCTGCTGTCTATGGGGTCGCACAGAGTCAGACACGACTGAAGCGACTTGGCAACAGCAGCAGCAGAAAGCATCTAGTGAGGCCAGTGTCTGCATATTTTATGGCTGTGTAAACTGTATTGCTCAGCTTTCTCCAATGCCAGTATAAGATTCAGCTCTTTTTTATATGCTGTCAGTCACATGCATCTATCATCATTCCAGATTCCAAAAAGTTAGCTGCTGTTTTATCTTTAACTGTTTTCTTGATACTTATACATTTATGAATCTTTAAAAATCCTTTTAGTTCAAAGCAAAAATTAATGGGTGTGTTCAGCTCATCATTTCTATCCGTATGTCCCTGGCTTCACTGGTAAAATGAAATTTTATGCTTCTCTCTGCTTTATCTTTTGCTTATTTTTTCCCCCAAAGTTCACAATACATTTCTATTACTTTATACAATTTTTTCCTATAAATAGAAGAATTAAGACAATCATTTTAAAATGTTATCTCAAAGTTTTATCTGATTTTTCTACTTATTTATCTAATAGTCTTTATATCTTCAATAAGTATTTTCCTATGTGTAAAAAAAGAATGTGCCTTACCCTCTCCATACAATTCATTTGCTTTAAAGGTGCTTTAGGGTAGTCATTGTAGCTAAAATAGAAGGATATTCTTTTTTCCTAGTTGGGGTCCTTCTACATTATTATTTTCCTATGATGGTGGGAACTGAACAGAAACCAATCTAAGTAAGTAGGTAGGGCGTTACAATCTCATGACAAATTCTGTGTATTGATATAATGTAATTTTTTTGTTTTACAAGTACGTTTAAGGAAGGAAGAAGTTTGGATTTCCTCCAATCCCTGTCCCTCTCTAAAATCATAATATATATCTAAAAGGTCTCAGTGTAAAATAAACATAGACATTTTTGTTCAGAATTGCCTTCATGATACTCGAGGCTTGAGAGGAGTGTCTTTGGATTGCCCTTACTCTTAAAATGTATTTTCAAAATATATCTGAATCCATTGATAATCAGTCAGTTCAGCTCAGTTGTGTCTCAGTATTTGTGGCTCCATGGAATGCAGTATGACAGGCCTCCCTGTCCATCTCCAACTCCTGGAGCTTACTCAGACTTGTTTCCATTAAGTCAGTGATGCCATCCAACCATCTCATTCTCTGTTGTTCCCTTGTCCTACCACCTTCAGTCTTTCTGATCATCAGGGTCTTTTCAAATGAGTCAATTCGTCCTTCAGCTGGCCAAAAAATTGGAGTTTCAGCTTCAGCATCAGTCCTTCCAATGAATATTCAGGACTGATTTCCTTTAGGATGGACTGGTTGGAACTCCTTGCTGCCCAAGGGACTCTCAAGAGTCTTCTCCAACACCACAGTTCAAAAGCATCAGTTCTTCAGCACTCAGCTTTCTTTATAGTCTCACAACCAAACATTCTTACTGGAAACACCATAGCTTTGACTAGACAGACCTTTGCTGGCAAAGTAATGTCTCTGCATTAGAATATGCCACCTACGTTTGTCATAACTTTTCTTCCAAGGAGTATGATACATCTTTTAATTTTACGTCTGCAGTCACTATTTGCAGTGATTATCGTGCCAAAAAATTAAAGTCTGTCACTGTTTCCACTGTTTTTCCATCTATTTGCCATGAAGTGATGGGACCAGATGCCATAATCTTAGTTTTCTGAATGTTGAGTTTCAAGCCAACTTTTTCACTCTCCTCTTTCAGTTTCATCAAGAAGCTCTTTAGTTCTTCTTCACTTTCTGCCATAAGGGTGGTTTCAGCTGCATATCTGAGGTTATTGATATTTCTACTGGAAATCTTGATTCCAACTTGTGCTTCATACAGCCCAGCATTTCTCATGATGTACTCCTCATATAAGTTAAATAAGCAGGGTGACAATATACAGCCTTGACATACTCCTTTCCCTATTTAGAACCAGTCTGTTGTTCCATGTCCAGTTCTAAGTGTTGCTTCTTGACCTGCATACATATTTATCAAGAGGTGGGTCAGGTGGTCTGGTATTCCCATCTCTTAAGAATTTTCCACAGTTTGTTGTGATCTGCACAGTCAAAGGCTTTGGCATAATCATTAAAGCAGAAGTAGATGTTTTTCTGGAACTCTCTTGCTTTTTTGATGATCCAGTGGATGTTGGCAATTTGTTCTCTGGTTCCTCTGCTTTTTCTAAATCCAGCTTGAACATCAGGAAGTTCACAGTTCATGTATTGTTGAAACCTGGCTTGGAGAATTTTGAGCATTACTTTGCTAGCATGTGAGATGAGTACAGTTGTGAGGTAGTTTGAGTATTCTTTGGTTTTGCCTTTCCTTGGAACTGGAATGAAAACCAACCTTCTCCAGTCCTGTGACCACTTCTGAGTTATCCAAATTTGCTGGCATATTGAGTGCAGTACTTTCACAGCATCATCTTTTAGGATTTGAAATCGGTTAATTGTAATTCCATCACCTCCACTAGCTTTGTTTGTAGTGATGCTTCCTAAAGCCCACTTGACTTCGTGTTCCAAGATGTCTGGCTCTAGGTGATTGTGGTTATCTAGGTCATGAAGATCTTTTTTTGTACAGTTCTTCTGTGTATTCTTGCCACCTCTTCTTAACACGTTCTGCTTCTGTTCTGTCCATACGTTTCTGTTCTTTATTTTGCCCATCTTTGTATGAAATATTGCCTTGGTATCTCTTGAAGAGATCTCTACTCTTTCCTATTCTATTGTTTTCTTCTATTTCTTTGTGTTGATCACTGAGGAAGGCTTACTTATCTCTCCTTGCTATTCTTTAGAACTCTGCATTCAAATGGGTATATCTTTCCTTTTCTCCTTTGCTTTTCACTTCTCTTCTTTTCTCAGCTATTTGTAACACCTCCTCAGACAACAATTTTGCCTTTTTGCATTTCTTTTTCTTGGGGATGATCTTGATTCCTGCCCCCTGTTGTCATATACCTCTGTCCATAGTTCTTCAAGACTCTATCAGATCTAATCCCTTCAATCTATTTCTCACTTCCACTGTATAATTGCAAGGGATTTGATTTAGGTCATACATGAATGGTCTAGTGGTTTTCCCTACTGTCTTCAGTTTAAGTCTGAATTTGGCAGTAAGGAGTTCATGATCTGAGCCACAGTCAGATCCTGACCTTGTTTTTGCTCACTCTTTGGAGCTTCTTTATTTTTGGCTGCAAAAAATAAACTCAATATGAATCAGACCATCTGGTGACATCCATGTGTGGAATCTTCTCTTGTGTGTTGGAAGATGCTGTTTGCTATGGCCAGTATGTTCTCTTGGCAAAACTCTATTAGCCTTTGCCCTGCTTCATTCTGTACTCCAAGGCCAAATTTGCCTGTTACTCTAGGTATATCTTGACTTCTTACTTTTGCCTTCCCATCCCCTATAATGAAAAGGACATCTTTCTTGTGTGTTAATTGTAGAAGATCTTGTAGGGCTTCATAGAACCGTTCAGCTTCAGCTACCTCAGCATTACTGGTCAGGGCATAGACTTGGATTCCTGTGATATTGAATAGTTTTTCTTGCAAAGGAACAGTGATCATCCTGTCATTTTTGAGATTGCATCCAAGTACTGCATTTTGGACTCTTATTTTGACTATGATGGCTACTCCATTTCTTCTAAGGGATTCTTGCCTACAGTAGTAGATATAATGATCACCTGAGTTAAATTTACCCATTCAAGTCCATTTGAATTCATTGATTCCAAAACTATTGGCATTCACTCTTGTCATCTCCTGTTTGACCACTTCTAATTTGCCTTGATTCATTGAGCTAACATTCCAGGTTCCTATGCAATATTGCTGTTTACAGCATCAGACTTTACTTCCATCACCAGTCATATCCACAACTGGGTATTATTTTGCTTTGGCTCCTTTTCTTCATTCTTTCTGGACTTATTTCTCTACTGATCTCCAGTAATATATTGGTCACATACCAACCTGAGGAGTTCATCTTTCAGTGTCCTATCTTTTTGCCTTTTCATACTGTTCATGGGGTTCTCAAGGCAAGAATACTGAAGTGACTTGCCATTCCCTTCTCTAGTGGACCACGTTTTGTCAGAACTCACCACCATGACCTGTCCATTTTGGGTGGCCCTACACGGCATGGCTCATAGTTTCATTGAGTTAGACAACGCTGTGGGCCATGTGATCAGATTGGTTAGTTTTCTGTGATTGTGGTTTTGAGTCTGTCTGCCCTCTGATGGAGAAGGATGAGAGGCTTATGGAAGCTTCCTGATGGGAGAGACTGACTGAGGGGGAAACTGGGTCTTGTTCTAATGGCAGAGCCATGCTCAGTAAATCTTTAACCCAAGTTTCTGTTGATGGGTGGGTCTGTGTTCCCTCCTTGTTATTTACCTGGGGCCAAACTGTGGTGGAGGTAATGAAGACAATGGAGACCTCTTTCAAAAGGTCTCATACAGGCACTGCTACACTCAGTGCCCCCAACCCTGCAGCAGGCCACCACTGACCCACGCCTCTGCCAGGGACTCCTGGACACTTATGGGCAAGTCTGGGTCAGTTTCTTGTAGGGTCACTTTCTTGTAGGGTCACTGCTCCTTTCTTCTGGGTCCTGGTGTGCACTAGGTTCTGTTTGTACCCACCAAGAGTCTGTCTTCCCAGTCCTGTGTAAGTTCTGGCAGCTCTATGGTTGGGTTAATGGCCACCTCTTCCAAAAGGGCTTATGCCATACCCAAGTCTGCTACACCCAGCTATACCCAAGTCTGCTGCACCGAGAGCTCCTGCCCCTGTGGCAGTCCACTGCTGTCCCATACCTTCACAGGAGACACTCAAACACACTTCTGTCTCTGTCTGTATGGGATCTTTGGGTCCCAGTGTGCACAAGGTTTGTCTGAGCCCTCTGAAAGTGTCTGCCAGGTATAGGGTGTGATTCTAAATGTGATTTCTCCCCTCCTATCATCTTTCTGGGGCTTCTCCTTTGTCCTTGGAGGTGGGGCATCTCCTCAAAATTTCTCCTGCACTGCACTGCCACTGCTCGAATGCCTGCCATCTTGCTGGGGCTTCTCTGCCCTTGGACATGGGGTATCTCCTCACAGTTGCTCCAGTGCCACCCAGGCACCACTCCAGCACCTACCATATTGCTGGGGCTTCTCTGCCTTTGGATGTAGGGTAGCTCCGCACAGTTGCTCCAGTGCCATGCAGCCACCGCTCCAGATCCTAATTGATAAATAAGGATCTATAATATATATTCATGTTGCATGTAGATACATGCCCTTTACTAAAATTTGCCCTTTAGATAATTTCTCTATTAGGTTTACAATTTCCTTCCTACATCTTGGTTATGAAAAAGTAATAAAGAAGAACAAACATTTGGAAAAGCGATAAAGATTAGTAATTCAGTTATCATAGCACTACTGCTGTTGCTGAGTACTGTGAAAAGGCTCATTCATCATTTGTCCCAAAATAAAAATTCTAGGATCTATTTTGTAATCCAAGACCATAGAAAAAACCTAGTGTGCTCCTTGGATTCACAAGTTCAGGTCAGTATTGTGATGTATGCTTATCACACCAGTGCTTATGTAAAAGGAGTGAACTGTGCCCAGTAATGGGAAGGAGCTCTTTCATTATAATACTAAATACACCAGGTGAATCATGCATCATACAGGGTGATAAAAGCTGACATATAGAAGGATATACTGATACAGAAGTTAGCTAAATCTGAGAAATTTTTTTCCCCTTTCTGGAAATCTAGTAAATGCTGAATAAGGCTTTTATTTGATCTTTCTTTAATGCAAGCATCAGCTGTTCAGTATAGAGAGAGCTGATAGAAGAAAAAAAAAATCAAACTCCATCCTCCCAACACTTGTCTTTAAAAGGTTCCTTTCTAGTAAATGGCAGTCTATTAAGGTTCTTCCTAGACTTAATCAAAGTGCTGTACAGAAAGATCGCCCTCTGTGTGAACAGCTCTCTACTCTCTCTGTGAGAGCCCAGGTCTCTAATTTTGTAGCTGGCCTAGTCCTGCGAAGCCCACACTCTGCACAGTGTGTGGCTTCTCACTCCCTGTGGTTCTTAGTGGCAACAGGAAGTTGAGGGAGAGGCTGCAGTGCCAGGCCTGCAGGCAGGGATGCTGTCAAGATTGCCTTACTCTCTTCTCTGTAAATAAGGGGCTAAATCCAATTGACACACACTGAGGTAAACAGGCAGTGACATATTTGTAGACAAATTGTCATACAGTAGATTATTCACAAAACAAATTGTTTTTGATTTGAACTCGTAGATTGGGGGGAAAATGTCTGCCAGCAGTAACAGCTGCTCCCTTTTCAAGGGAAACACGCATTTAATGAAAAAGTTAATTTAAAAATAATGTTCTACTGTTGCTAAAATTCCTTAGGGGAAATATTTAACTGCTCAAAACTAAAAGAAAAGATATTTTTTTCAAGTCAATATAGAAATATCATAATTTCCCTAGGAAATGTAATAGGGCTGTAGTTAAGGTTTTGGAATAATTTGAACTTTCTTAGTATTGATAGAATAATTTTAAAAGTAATAATAAAAATAATAAGCTTGATACCCCAGTATATTTCCTATGGCTCTTTTCTCATTCACCAAGCATTTAACAATTTCCTTAGAATAAGATTTAAGCTTTAAAAAAATTGTGTCATCTTCATAACAATTCTGTTTTGTTAACTGAAAAACAAACTTGTATCACTTGAGAATATTTTAGAATGACTTGGGAATCACAACTGAAAGTTCTCACAAGAAGAATTTACATGGATTCCACTACCATCTCTAAGACAGGTGAGCTTTTACCAAGATAATAACCTATTCTTGCTTTATGTGGCAACATCACTTTTATAGCCTCCTCCTGTCTTTAGTAAACCAATTTTTACTGATATCATTGGTTACAAACAAGCATCGGGGCCCTGTTACCTAATCTCAGATCCTGCTTCCTAACTCCAGTACTCTTGTGTGTGTGTGTGTGTGTGTGTGTACATGCGTGTGTGTGTTTGCACATGCTTACACACCCAGTCATGTACTTCTCTTTATGACCCCATGGACTGCAGCCCACGAGGCTCCTTTGTCCATCAATTTTCCAGGCAAGAATACTGGAGTGGTTTGTTACTTCCTTCTCCAGGGGATCTTCCCCACCCATAAACTGAAGTCTCATCTCTTGTATCTCCTACATTGGCAGGTAGATGCTTTACCACTGTGTCACTTGGGAACACCCCACTACTCTTACACAGTTTCTTAATTCTCACCCTAGATTTTCTAGCAGAAAATTACATTTCGCCTATTTTGTTTCTTTTGGTTTGACTGAAGTGGTCACTTAGCTAAACTGAGAAGGAAATTGCACCCCACTCCAGTACTCTTGCCTGGAAAAATCCCATGGATGCAGAAGCCTGGTAGGCTACAGTCAATGGGGTTGTAAAGAGTCGGACATGACTGTGTGACTTCACTTTCACTTTAAATGATTTTTTAATGGAAAACAAACATTTTTGGTTAGTCTGACCTGTCAGCACTACTCCAGTCTTATGCTACAGGCTACCACCTAGCCTAACCTGATCTACCACATTGTAGAACTAATGTTGGTGAGGTTGCCACTCTCTTTTTCTTTCTCATTAGATTAAGTTATACATAAATATCTCTGAGCTGTGAACATTCTTTAGGTCTGATCAAATAAACCAAATATAGTAAATGCAGTTTATATTTTGTGACTTGGGTCTCATCTTTTAACATTGCTATTTAAAACCCATTTCTTCTCAATTTTCCTTATCCCATTTTCCTCTGTAGTGGCATTATGACTGAATACTTTAATTTATATACAATCATTACTTTGTATAATTTATATTATATAGTATTTGTGGTCTTGAAATATTTAATACTTTAACACATTGATGATATATATCTTATATAATGTTTTCTCCCTAAAGAATCTTATATGCTATTTAAAAACATTCCAAATGTTAATTTCCTTCTACATTTCTTTTTATTGTCTTCAATGTTCGATCTCAAATGCATTGCCTAATGTTTTATTCTCTGACAAATAGTTAAGAACATAATGTTTGTCAAAATATGTCAGAACCAGGGGGAGCTTTGTAAAAATTTTAAAGTTGTTGTTCTTTATTGTAGAGTGATTGTTATTTCAAAAAGGAAAAAATTGATCTCACTGTGCTTTAGGTCTTTCCTATTTAAAGTTGTTTATTTCCACTACCAGACAGTAATTCTTTCTCTAAAATATTCCAGTATTTTAAAGTTGTCTTATCTTCTTTTCTACTGGAAATCTCTTTCAAGAGAATTGACATAATCATTTACTATGTGTACAATACCGTAGAGATTAATTGATGAAAAAGCACCTTAAGGATTGGAATTTCTTTCCTGTCACTGTGCTGTGTCCAGAGCAATGTCCCAGCCTGTCCTTAAAGCTGCTTCCACCAGGGTATTTCATTTTCCATCAATTTCTTCTCACTGAGTGGTCCTAACTGCCATTTCAGGGATTAATAGGGGGGAAGTAGAATGGAATCCCAGAGCTTCTCAGCAAATAGGACATCTAGCTTCTGGTTCTCTAAATGGGATTCAGTGCCAACATAATAACTGACCTTGTGCTCCAAGAGGACATAGAAATGAATAAAACAAGATTCTTGTAGTGTGCATTGTCTAAGGAGACAATCAGGTACTGAGCACAAAAAAATGAGGTTAACATGATAATAAAGTCTTATATGACGTGTATCAGCTGTAAAACGTAAAATTAAACCATCATTTGTAGGTGATAGTGTGGGGAATGCAACACCAAAGGGATGACATTTAAAGATAGCAGGAGTATTGGATATGAAGATCATGTGTTGCTTGAACAAAGATGTGGGTATAAGAAAGAGTATAGTCTGTTTAAGAATATGGTGGCAACATACTTATAAGAAGCATTAATATGTCTTAGAGTCAGCTAGAGCTTAGCTGAGCCTCTGCACAAGCCAACATGAAGCTTCTAGAATTAAACTTTGTAGATTTTTAATTTTATCTTAAGGTAGACTATGGAGAGGCGATCTTCTATTATCCAACTGGAATCAGGAAGAATTTGGAGAGGGCACTTAGGATAATGTTTAAACACTTGGGCTTTGAATCAAACAGAGCTGGATTAGAGAAATAACTCTGTAATTCACTATTGTTTAGAGTAATGGATTTAAACTCTTTAAGCCTCGGTAACTCATCTGCAAATAAGAATAATAATATTACATACCTTATAGGGTTCTGTAATAGTCAGTGAGATAACATGTTAGAATCTCATAATATTATCATGGGATAATAACACATGGAAAGTGTTCAATAAATGATGACTGTGATTCTTTATCTCCTTAGAAAAATTCGGAACAAGGTCATTTCGTTCTATAGCTCAATTCATTTTGTAGTCAGTTTATTTTTCACTTAAGTTAGTTTTGTATGCTGGTGTCAAAGGAGCAGCAGGTTAGCCAGGGGTACAGGTCAGAACAGAAGGCGCATACACCTGCCCAGCCACTGAATGAATCTGTCTTTGTGGGACAGGTGTTGGCAAGCAGACTCAGTGGTAAGAGTCACAAAGTAAGGTAAAGTCTGTATTTCTCAAGCTCAGTTCTTTCTTCCTATCTCTCTTTCCCTATCTCATTTGCTTTCTCACGTTTGCTTTCTCTCCAAACCTGTTACATCAGATTAAATACTTCTAAGTTAAACTCATTTTCTAATCTTTACCACACTCTACTGTAACACCCAAACAACTGTTCAAATTAGAGAACTTAAAGCAACAATACATATTGGCCATTGAATCCTGTGGATTAAACCTTCAAATTCTTACTCCCCTCCTCCAACTCCACTCCACCAATGCTGTTGGTTAAGTAATTTCAACATACTACTAATTCTCTGTATCTTCTCTTGTCTTTTTGTATAGAACTAGTAGATTATTTTTTGGCATAAACATAATCATATCATTTTCACCCCATAGTCTGACCCATGTCTAATTCTTTAGATCTATCTTGGCTCACTTTAGCCTAGATGACAGTCAGTATATTCTCTGATTTAAAGCAATGTATATTAACTCAGATGGTAAACATTTGTGGATATGAATCTCAGACTAACCATCACTAACTAGATAACTCTGTAAAAATATAATTTCTTATTGAACTACAGTTATGTCATATATAAAATAGTAATGATAATATTTGCATTGAAATGACTTTCAATTCATAGTAAATACTCTGAAGTACTTAGTAACGTTTCTGACATCTTACAGACTTCTAAAATTTCTGTCATGGTAATAAATAAATGAAATAAATGAATGGACCTAAAAATAACAACTCAGATTGTTAGTACCTTTGTACCTATCTTCGCCTGGAATGCCCTCTACCGTCTAATACAGTTAACAAAATTATACTCATAAGACATACCTGACTGACTTATTCCCTTACTTCTCTCAAATAGAGTGAAAATTTTAGCATACTATTTTCTACTCTGGTGTATGGGTGTATCCCTAGATGACTAAGGAGTTTAAGCAATTTAACTGATGCTAGATTTGGCTACAGGATCTTACTTAAATCAAAATCTTTCATAGGCTCTTTTCAGTACTATTAAAACATAAAGTTTGAAATTGAATTTTGTTAAGATCCAAAGTGGAGATGTAAATTGTCTTGTCGAATAGGCTACCCATGGGGCTGGGGCAATTGTTTCAGTAGTTCTCTCTACTCAAGGATGAAGCACTGTTTCTAGTGCTTTAATCTTACTGTTATCACATTCTGACATTTTTGTTTCCTAAACGGTATCTACCATCAGCAAACTCATGGAGGGCAAGGCATTTTTTTTTTTTTAACATGTAATTGCAGTGTATGTCCTAAACCAAATTGAAAAGAAGCGGATTGACTTGTCTCAAATGTATATAATAAAGTGTGACAGTACTGATGTTACAGCTGTAGACATGTCAGGGAGTTCTAGAAAAGGTAATGGGTGAGTGTTCCAGTGGGGCCAGTGACAGAGAAGTAAGTTTAGAAGAAAGGTACATGATGAACCAGGAATACTGCCAATTAATAGAGTGTTCTCTAACATATACTGAAGACCTGGGCTGCCTAGATTCAAATTCCAGTTCTTCTGAGTGTTTAGTTCTGTGACTTTGAAAAATTATTTAATTACTCTGTGCTTTAGTTTCTTAAACTGTCTCAGCAATAGAGGGTTATAATATTAGTTATGCAAGACAATATATAAAAACAGCTTAGAACAGTATTCAGAGAAGGCAATGGCAACCCACTCTAATACTCTTGCCTGGAAAATCCCATGGATGGAGGAGCCTGGTAGGCTGCAGTCCATGGAGTCACTAAGAGTCGGACATGACTAAGCAACTTCATTTTCACTTTTCACTTTCATGCATTGGAGAAGGAAATGGCAACCCACTCCATTGTTCTTGCCTTGAGAATCCCAGGGATGGGGGAGCCCAGTGGGCTGCCATTCCTGGGGCCGGACAGAGGGGGTCGCACAGAGTTGGACACAACTGAAGCGACTTAGCAGCAACAGCAAAACAGCAGAACAGCATTACGTAAATGTTAGTCTTATTATTGGGTAGCAAGACATTATTTGGAGGTCTAGTATTAAAGTTTCAGAGGAACTGGAGTAATGTTATCAAAACTGTAGCTTTGCAAAAGGAACAAAGCAAAGACTCAATCATGAGAACCAAATTTCCAGGACCACTGGTTATGGAGAAGCTCAAGGAAAAAAGAGCTTCCCTGGTGGGTCAGACAGTAAAATTGCCTGCTTGCAAGCTGGATACCCGGGTTCAATCCCTGGGTCGGAAAGATCCCCTGGAGAAGGGAATGGCAACCCACTCCAGTACACTTGCCTGGAAAATTCCATGGATGGAGAAACCTCATAGGCTACAGTCTATGGGGTCACAAAAGTCAGACATGACTGAGGGACTTCACTTTCAAGGGAAAAAAGCCCAGGCGCTAATGCTAGATCTAATTTGGAACAGGAACAGAATTAGGAAAGGAACTTGTGAAGGGGAAATTGTCAAATGGTCCTTGCAATGAAGAGTGGAACAATGAAGCACTAGGACAAGAGAAAGGCATTTAAAGATGATTTGGAAATATAGTCTGATTTTAAAATTTATATTTGCGTGGAAATGATCTGAATTTCAAATAATTTATAAGTGAATGTTTAAAAGTAATTTCATTTAAAAATTGTCAATTTTATCTCATTTAGTATGATAAAATTAATCAACTTTCTGTTTTTGACATTCAGAAATGAATTCCAGCAGACTTGAAGTATACAGATGATAATTTAAATTGCTGAAGAGTAATGAAAATTTAAATTATGCATTCATGATAGTGTTCCACACCACTTATAGCATCTACATGAGGTCAAACTGGCCATATAAGCCTTCAGTTTTCTTTTTCTTTATGACAACAGTCTGAATCCTCTTTTGCCCACTCACCTTCTTTTTCAGTTAGATGCTACCACACCATACCAGAATATTTCCTATTTCTTTCTAATTATGACCATCAAAATAAAATATTATAAAGTTATGTAAAAGGAGTCAGCTGTATTAAAACTGTTCATGTTTGCCCAAAACCTGTCAGAGAGTACTCAAAGCAGTGTGACCTTCCTCCGAAGGGCAGCAAGAATAGAGAGAACACCTACTCATGCTTTGTGCTGCTGTTGCTGTTAAGTCGCTTCAGTCATGTCCGACTCTGTGCGACCTCACAGATGGCAGCCCACCAGGCTCCCTCGTCCCTGGGATTCTCCAGGCAAGAACACTGGAGTGGGTTGCCATTTCCTTCTCCAGTGCATGAAAGTGAAAAGTGAAAGTGAAGTTGCTCAGTCGTGTCCAACTCTTCTAGACCTCATGGACTGCAGCCTTCCAGGCTCCTCCATCCATGGGATTTTCCAGGCAAGAGTACTGGAGTGGGGTGCCATTGCCTTCTCCGATGCTTTGTGCTATTGCTGGCCAAATTCCCAGAGGCTTGGAGGAGCAGAGTAGAAGAGGGAAAATGAGAGAAAGGGAGCAGCCACACCTAATTAGAGGCTAGACCCTTTTTCTTAATGCTCAGAACAGTACAAAGGTCACAATACCCCAGAAGAGAATTAACAGGAGTCAGTTCCATAAGTTAGAAAACAGTTTCAGTTTACTGAAGGAGAGAGTGATAAGGATACAAACACTAGGAAAGTAACTTTCAAATAAGCACTTCACATTTATCTCAGATTTGATCTATTTCATCTTGTCACCAAAGTGGAAGTTATCAGTTATCTTTAACTCAAAATAACCAATGGAAGTTATCAGTTATCTTTAACTCAAAATAACCAATTTCTTTCTGATTCAATAGAATATATTGGATAACACAAAAGCCTGCTTATTTTGTTTTTCAAAATTAAAACATCTACAATATTTTTGTTATATCTTTGCTTTATACTATAGGACATTTTTATTCTATAAGTGAAGCACTTAATGCTTTTAACTGTCCAATCTAAAATTAGTCTAGATTTTCCCTGAGTATCTGAGAAGAGGTAAATCAATAGAGTAGTTTATGAGTTAATAATAGAGCCTACACTTTAGAATTAATGAAAGAAAAGAAACTACTTACTGGTCCATATAAAGCAGAATTGTTCTAAAATCAGCAATAAAGCAGTGACATAAATATAAAAAGGACCAAAATAAGCTTTTTAATGTACACTGCTCATTCTATGTTGTATAATTTTTTTCATTGCTTCTGTATCTTCATAATTGGACTAATCTTTTTTGACATTAATAAGGAGGCATTTTTTGCATTTAAATTCTAAATTTGGCATATTGACACTTTCAGAGGACACTTAGGATGAAAGCCACATAAGTTAGCTAAAATAATTAATGTATATCAATTGTTCTTGATATTCTTCATTTCCCACCTCATCTACTTGATGGTTGGTTATAGCATTTATATGTTGATGCTTCTCCATGGTTCATATACAAAGGCATTTATAAACTCAATTTGCTTTTCACATTTTCATTTTTAAGGATTTATGGTAGGATGAAGTGGTAACACATGGTAACTTCCACCAGCCTGGAGTACCAGCTGGTAGTGCTTGGTTATTAAATAATCACCCAGCTTTGCTTTTGTCATCTTGAAAAAAGCAGGATTAATATTACTTTTTAAATGAGAATTTAAAAAATAATAATGATGAGCATAATGTCCTTGATGATATATACAGAGGAGTAGGGTTAATCATCACTAAAAATTTTTCATCTTTTCTACAGATTGATTAAACTGATTAACAACCAAGAACAATTTTGCACAACAGTTTAGCAGGTGGACTGAAAAAACATACTAGTGGGAGGAGATGAAGTCATTTAGAATGCAAGTTAAGAGTGAGTATGGGCAGTGTACTGGAACACACCCACTTGAATTATATGCCAACAGTATTTTTATAACCTCTGCTCTATTACCAACTAAAATAATACAAGTTGTTTGTTGTTATTGAATATTGGCTTACTTTTCTTATTCCTATTTTTCCAGAAGTTATATTAATTCAAATAATAATTATTTGAATAAAACTTTGCAAAGCATTTCCAAAAGTATCTACACAAACTAATATGAACAATATCATCAATATCCAGTTTTACAAATAAAGCAGCCAACAGATAGGGAAGTATTTCAGTAGCAACTACAAAGTCAATTAAAAAGCAGAATCAAAATAGAGTCGAGTCTTCTGAAACAAACTCCTCATTCTGATGATACTCTCCTAAAGGGAATGGAGTTAGAGACACAAATCAGTTACTCATTAATTCCAAATTGCCTATGATTTTTGTAATTTCTCTTGAATGCCATGGACCTTATTTATGCTTATTGTGTGTGTGTGTATAATAAATAATTTCATTCATTAACATGTATTTGTCAGTTCCTAATTAACAGACTGATTTTTATTTTTTCCCTAGTCATAGTAGTAAACATTGGGTATGTCCATCTGATGAGTAGAACTGCATTCTACACCACTCACTACAAGTCAGTAATTCACTTGGAATCAAAATAAAAACTTCACAATTTATTTAAAATAGGCAATGTAATTCCCATTAAAAATGAATCCTATAAATGTATTTCAACCCCAATTCTTAACTGTTACCCTATAAACAGACAAATAAAGCAAATAATTCAGTATCAACAAAAAATCATTTTTAGTGAAAGGAAGAATAGTCAAAAACTCAAAAGTATAAAGAATAATTATAAAATGCAATAATATTGAAAAGTAGTTTTGTTATAGTAGGAACATCACCTTGAAAGTTATTGAGCAAAATAGGGAAAAGGAAAGAAGCACTGGAAGCAGATATATTAAGACTCATAGAAATACAAAATTATTTGACATATCAGTATTTGTAAATGAGATTCAATTGTTTTGATAGAGTGAATGCTCCATATTTGATCAAAAATAGAACCTGCACCCCCTACATATGCTGTATAGTTACTTGAAAATTAAGGAAAAAAACTATATGGTAATTGTGATTCAGAAGAAATCAATAACGGTATTAATATTATGAAGTCAAATTTAATACAAAAAGTATAAATGAAGCAAAGAACTTTACAATGATAAAATGCAAAAAATCTGCAATTGGAAATTATTAAGAAATTTTATGTATGGATTAGAATTCATAAAGCAAAAATTTTCGTAAATACAAATAGGAATAAACAAAATAATAATAGGAAACTTATAGTCAGTCTATTACAAGTAAAGATAAGGAATATTAACACAGAATACTATAAACTAATAAAAGAAGATACAAAATTCTCTTTATTTCACTCTGGATCTTTTCACACACATGTGCACACATAAACACACACACACACACACACACACACACACACACACAAGTATGACTTTCAAGTATGACCTGGATATAAACAATGTGCTTTTATTTCTCATGGCCATGATACATGAAAACAGACCCTGACAAGTCTTTATACTTCAAGAAACCCTATGAAAAATAGAAATAGTACGTGCTGTATTTCTGGCCATAGTGCAATGAAATCACAAATGAGTGTACAAGAAACCTAATATAAACTATATCTTTGAATGATAATGATTTGTCAATGTAGGGTTCATCAGTTATAACAAATCATACCACTCTGGTGGGGAATATTGATAAGAACAGAGATTGTGCATGTGGAGGGGCAATGTGGAAAATCTCTGTACTTGCCTTTCAGTTTTGCTGTGCCCCTAAAACTACTCTAAAAAATAAAGGGTAATAAAAATAAGTAACACCAACCACCTTGAATTAAAAAAAAAAAAAATCCAAACAAAAGTAAAAGTACTCAAACTTCTCTTTTTAAAAAATCCCTATCAACAAAGTGAAAACCAATACCCAATTTACGTATGGTCTAGAAAGAGATATAGTAAAAACACTATGCATCAGTTCCTATATGCCCGTTAAAAAATTCTCAGATGAAGATCTATGCCTTAAATGCTTTCATTTTCTAAATAAGAAATATTTAAAACAATAAATTTAAGCATTCAACTAAAAATGATAGAAAAATATGGCCAAGATAAATACAAGGAGAGGTGGAGAAAGTCTTAATAAAGATGGAAGAGAAAATAAATTAATAATTTAAAACTTTAATAAATATAAATAAATTATATTTTAATAAATGTAAAATAAAAATAGTAAATCTACAGCAATCTTAATCAAGAAAAAAAGGAGATATTTGTGGTTCTCTTTCTGGCTTATTTCACTCTGTAGAACAGGTTTGTATATGTTAACACATATGTATGGAATCTAGAAAAATGGTGCTGAGGAACCTATTTGCAGGGCAGGAATAGACATGCAGACATAAGAGAACAGACTTGCGGATACAGCAGGGGAAGGAGAGGGTGGGCCAGATAGGGAGCAGCATCAAAACATATACATCACTATATATAATAGATAGCTAGTAGGAAGTTGTTGTATAACCCAGGGAGCTCAACCACGTGCTCTGTGACAACCTAGAGGGGTGGAATAGGGTGAGTAGTGGGAAGGAGATTCAGAAGGGAAGAGACATAGATATATGTATGGTTGACTCATGTTATTGTAAGACAGAAACTAGCACAACATTGTAAGGCAATTTTCCTCTAATTAATTTTTTTTTTTTAATGGATAATCAACAAAGCCCTATGGTACTTCGAACACTGCTCAGTGTTATGTGGCAGTCTGGAAGGGAGGAGCATCTGGGGGAGAATGGATACATGTATTAATATATGCAGAGCTGAGTCCCTTCTCTGCTCACACAAAACTATCACAACATTGTTAATTAGCTATACCCCAACACAAAATAAAAAGTTAAAAAAATAAAAATAAAAATGGTGAGTGTGAAAGCACATAATTACAAATCAGTTCAGTTCAATTCAGTTCAGTCGCTCAGTCATGTCCAACTCTTTGCAACCCCATGAATTCCAGCACGCCAGGCCTCCGTGTCCATCACCAACTCCCAGAGTTCACTCAGACTCACGTCCATCGAGTCCGTGATGCCATCCAGCCATCTCATCCTCGGTCGTCCCCTTCTCCTCCTGCGCCCAATCCCTCCCAGCATCAAAGTCTTCTCCAATGAGTCAACTCTTCGCATGAGGTGGCCAAAATACTGGAGTTTCAGCTTTAGCATCATTCCTTCCAAAGAAATCCCAGGGCTGATCTCTTTCAGAATGGACTGGTTGGATCTCCTTGCAGTCCAAGGGACTCTCAAGAGTCTTCTCCGACACCACAGTTCAAAAGCATCAATTCTTCGGCGCTCAGCCTTTTTCACAGTCCAACTCTCAGATCCATACATGACCACTGGAAAAACCATAGCCTTGACTAGACGGACCTTAGTTGGCAAAGTAATGTCTCTGCTTTAGAATATGCTATCTAGGTTGGTCATAACTTTTCTTCCAAGGAGTAAGCGTCTTTTAATTTCATGGCTACAATCACCATCTGCAGTGATTTTGGAGCCCCAAAAAATAAAGTCTGACACTGTTTCCACTGTTTCTCCCTCTATTTCCCATGGAGTGATGGGACCAGATGCCATGATCTTCATTTTCTGAATGTTGAGCTTTAAGCCAACTTTTTCACTCTCCTCTTTTACTTTCATCAAGAGGCTTTTTAGTTCCTCTTCAGTTTCTGCCATAAAGGTGGTGTCATCTGCATATCTGAGGTTATTGATATTTCTCCCGGCAATCTTGATTCCATCTTGTGTTTCTTCATTACAAATAGAAATGCCTAATAATCAGGGTAGAGGGACACAGAAATAATTATAAGATGATAATTTGTTCGGTATTATTCAAGTAAAATTGGAAACTCTGGATGATGCAAATAATATTTTGCAAACATATACACTATCTTTAATGCCCAGTATAGCATCAAAAATTACTGGTTCTTCAAAATCAAACCAGTATAACCATGAAAGAACTGAATATAGAAAATTTTTGCAATGCATATTCATATTATTAAGATTTTATTAAAAATTCACAAATCTATGTGGAAAAGGCTGAGACTCTAATAGAAATATAGGCAAAATATTTGAATATTACCTTTAGAAAGAGTATATCCTTCTGGACAGGGAACATCTTGTTTAACACCATTAGTCATCAGAGGAATGCCCATTTAAACCATGTGTGTGCTAAATCATTTCAGTCGTGTCCGACTCTTTGCCACCCTATGGACTGTAGCCCAATAGGCTCCTCTGTCCATAGGATTCTCCAGGCAAGAATACTTGAGTGGATTGTTACTTCTTTCATCTGGGGAGCTTCCCAACCCTGGTATGAAACCTTGGTCTCTTATGTCTCCTGCATTAGCAGACAGGTTCTTTACCACTAGTGCAAACTTGGAAGCCCACAATAAATTACAAATGTGTGTCTGATGATTGTTACTGAGGAAGTAGTGTTGATAGGTAGGCAACAAGAACTTTCATGCACATCAGCTAGAAGTGTAAATGACTACAATCACTTCCAAACACTTGTCAGTATCTACTACTGTCAGTATCTATTTAAAAATTAATAATTTTCTGTTACCATTGAAAATAAGCAAATCCTGTGAACCAGTAATTCCTCCTCTATGTAAACATACAACAGAAATAGATAAGCATATGCTCCCAAAAATATATACAAGAACACTTATAGCCACTTATTCTAGATAAGCAGAAACTGGAAATGACTTAAATATCCATAAACAGTAGAATATATAAATATATTGTGGTGAGCTCATAAAATAAGTAAGAATGATGAACTCACGCTTCTGCACATGATGATAAAAAGGAAATAATTGCTGTTACTAGCAAAATCTTGGATCAATCCTAAAAAGTATGGATCAAAAAAAAAAAGAGCCAGATACTATAATTTAAATTACGCAAAGTCAAAAACCCTTTATGATAGTAGAAATCAGAATACTGGTTACCTTAGTGGACGTAAATGAATGGCAGAAAGCAAAGGAAGACTTCTGAAGTGTTGATAACATTCCATATGTTCATCTGTGTTATGTTCATATTAATGTGTTTAACATAAAAATACTTTGCACTGTAGCTGAAATTTTGTTTATTTCAATCATTTTCCAAGAAAAAAAATTAAAGAACATTTTAAAAACATAAAGAAAAATTAATACCACCAATGGGATGGTTATAATTTATGATTAGGTAATTTGCAAAAGTAAATAAGCAAATAGTTCTTTCTGGAAAAAATATATTATGTAACTAACAAATAAGCTAGCATTTGTTTAGTTTTAGAAGATGAAAAACCAGGCCATATCAAAGTTTTAAGAGGCTGCAGTGGAATGACATTCTAATATGTGTCTGTTGACTATGTAAAAGAGCACAATATTTCTAAGGAACACTTTGGCTATTTATTTAAACCCAACAAAGAAAAACATACAAGGTCCATATTCTTGAGCTAATTATTTAATCCTTAGCTTTATATGCAAAAGTCAAATGCTTCAAATAAACAAAGGTGTTAGCATAAGAAATATCTAAGAGAAAAATCAAATTGTTAGCTATAAAAATGTTATGGTATAAAATGTGTACTTTTCAAACATTAATATCATGTTGATAATAATATTTAATAACACTGGAAATAATGAAAAATATTAATTGACAAAATAGATACATCAAAATTGTAATTATCTTTGACTAATTTTCTATAGTATGTATTAATTAGCATATATTAAGCAGAAAATAATTTTGTCTAAAATACATAGTTGTATAACTAGATCTAAGTGTAAAAACACACAAAGTCCTGAAAACCTGGATCCCTGGCACCCTATGACTTTGTTCAGGGTATGGTGAGGATGTATTTGAACATTCACTGATCTCACTTTTTAGGATATTGTTGTTTTATACTTCCAGTACTTAACTAGAAGGAGTGGCACATGGGATATTGACTAAGTTTCAGTCCCCACTCACTGTGTACTTGTGTTCTGCTAAGCGCAACCAGCGCAGCCGTTATCAGTAGTCTCATTTTTCTTTGTGTCCATGCAGGTCCACTGCATGATATTCTCTTGAGATTCTCATGTTCGGAACAGACACTACTATCATTAACCCAGAACTGCTATCAATCATAATTTATTACAACCTTGAACTCACTTCCAAATATAGATTAAACATTTTCCAGCTTTCTCTGAATGAGGTCTCAGAGTAAAACTTATAAGACAACCTTGAGTGCAATCTTTTATTAGTGACAATTTCTTAGCTCAGTCAAAAGAGCATGCAGATTATTTAAGTCAGCACTACTTTAATAAACAATGTTTCTTGGCCTCTCTAGACCTTGAAATCACGTTTGATGACTATGTCATAGACTCTGACTTCTAAAATATTCCTTGTCATATTAAAAAGTAAGGATGGGGAAATTAACACTTATTAATCTCCAAGCTCATGTCAAGCACAATACTGGACACTTCTCATCATGTAAAAATATTTCATTTATTATGACTCTTGAGAGTTGGTGAAAGATCCTTTTTTTAACTGAAGACACAAAAATAAAACTCAGAAAAGCTAGGAGACTTCAAAATGATTTTAAAAGAAATAGTATGTGGCAAAACTGGTATTTGAACATTTGTGCCTAAAACCAGATATCATGATCTCTAACGGTCTTTAGTGGATAAACCTACATGTGCTGAGAATCTTCAGCTTCCATCGGGAGGCAGCACAGCATAATAATCAGGTCCTTCTGCTCAGGATTCACACCACCGTGGTCTGAATGCTGTTTTAGCACAATAGGTAAGGAAAGTTATTTAACATCTCTTAGCGCTACTATCTGGGTATAAAAGTAATTATACTCTATCAAGTTATTATTAGGAGATCAGTCCTGGGTGTTCATTGGAGGGACTGATGCTGAGGCTGAAACTCCAATACTTTGGCCACCTGATGCGAAGAGCTGACTCATTTGAAAAGACCCTGAATGCTGGGAGAGATTGAGGGAAGGAGGAGAAGGGGACAACAGAGGATGAGATGGTTGGATGGCATCACCGACTCGATGGACATGGGTTTGGGTGGACTCCGCAAGTTGGTGATGGACAGGGAGGCCTGGCATGCTGCGATTCATGGGGTTGCAGAGTCAGAGATGACTCAGTGACTGAACTGAACTGAACTGAACTGATCTAATTATTGAAATTAATAAAAATAATTTAGTGGAGCTTGATGCATGGTAATGATTTCATTATTAGTTGTAACTCTGATTTTGTTTTTTCCTTAGGCTTCCCTGATAGCTCAGTTGGTAAAGAATCCACCTGCAATGCAGGAGACCCCAGTTCGATTCCTGGGTTAGGAAGATCCCCTGGAGAAGGGATAGGATATCCACTCCAGTATTCTTGGGCTTCCCTTGTGGCTCAGCTGTGAAAGAATCTGCCTGCAATGTGGGAGTCCTGGGTTCAGTCCCTGGGTTGGGAAGATCCCCTGGAGAAGGGAAAGGCTACCCACTCCAGTGTTCTTGCCTGGGAAATACCACGGACAGAGGGACATTGTGGGCTAGAGTTCATGGGGTCATAAAAGAGTTGGATACAACTTAGTGACTAAACATTTCTAACATCCTTCAAAACTGAAACTTTCACTACTACTTTTAAGAATTTAATATTTCACTCTAACAGAAAGCAAATTTGATTTTTTTTAATCTCCTAAAAGAATTTAATGTTCCACAATTTCTCTAAATTTCCAATGTCTTCTTATATTAAATGAAGGAATTTGGATAAACACATGATATTTCTTTGTGAAACATTTGTTGATAATTTAAAAGTTAATTATTTCAAGGGACTTCCCTGGTGGTCAAGTGGTTAAAACTTCACCTTCCAATACAAGGGGTGCATGTTCGACTCCTGGTCAGGGAGCTAAGATCCCACATACCTTGAAGCCAAAAACCTAAAACATAATACAGAAGCAATATTGTAACAAATTCAGTAAAGACTTTACAAGTGATCCACATCAAAAAAACTTTTTAAAAAGTTAATTATTTCAAGATTATTTATTCACAAATGCATAACTTCTCATATGTAAGATTTCTTTTCCTTCTTTGTTATAGGGTTTACACTTTTTTTGAAGTACTTCTTTAAAAACCATTTGAGACATTCTGTTCCAGTGAACGCATTTGAGTTGAAAACCAACATCAAAACAATAGAAAATTAGTGCAAGTTCAGAGTGAAGAGACTGGCTCATTTTTTGTCCTCTTCTTTGCCTAACAGGAACTTAGTAAAAAATCATTTAATGTTTCTTGCCATCTATAAAAGGTAAATAAAGATTTCTAACATTATATTTTCTCAAAATTTAAGGGAATGTGCTTTATGTCCATTATGGGGTTCAGAGTTCTTTGATACACAAAGAAACAAATATAAAAATTATTCATTGGTTCATCTAATAGATAGGTATGCAAAACTTACCATGAACCAGGACATTTATCAAGCTCTGGGACAGCAAAGAACATATCCCTCATTCTTACAACAGTTTGTACTGAGTGAAGTGAGGAGATCTTCAATAAATTACTAATCAATAATTTCAGACTGTGGTTAGTTTTATTAAGAAATTAATATTCAGTGATACTTAAGAAGGGAAAAAACTATATTGCTCCAGGTTAATACTTGGATTGAGATCTGAAATTGAAGAAATAAGTCTGCCAATTGAAAATCCAGATTAGAGTATTTAAGACATTAAGGAAGAACTTTTGCAGTAGAAAAGGAAGAAAAGATGTCTGTAGTGTCTGAGGGACAAACAAAAGATAATATGGTCAGAACATAGATACCTGAATAAAATGGTTAGAGATCAGATCTTACAAAGATGTGCAGAGTTTTTTTATTTTAGAATTTTCAGCAATATATACTAGGTATCATTTTCCTTTAAAAAAAATCACTCTGGCTTCACTTTGAAAATGGATTGAAGAAAAAGGGACTTAGGGAATTATGTTTTTGTGACTGTGCGAAAGGATAGTGACTTAACCCATTGAGGCTGCTAGGGAGACAGAGATAAGTGGTTAAGAATGAGCTATAATTTGGTTGTAACCCATGGTGAATTGAATATCTAAGTCCAAGTAAGATAGAGGATGCCTATCTTTTGGTTCTGAGTAACTGGGTAGTTGATGTTGCCAGCCACTGAAAGGTACAGAGGAAGAGTTTGGTGGAAGTAGTGTTCTCACTATGTCATCACTTTCCTCACTTCATATAAAACTTCAGGCTATGTAGCATAATGTTTTCAGCAGATTGATACTTGTTCTTAGTTCCTAATCCTAAGAATTATATGGGTAGAGGAAGTTCTCTAAGGAAACTTCTAATGGGAAATTATTGGAAGATTCTCTTTAAGACATGACAATAAGTGCACTTTAAAGAAATTTCAAGTTTTATAGATATCTGTATTTGTAGACTACAAGAATACCATTAATAACTGAACTCTAAGGGGTATAATGATAAAAATTCTAACAGTACATTAAATAATCTCTTTTCCTCTTTCTATTTGCATAACTTCACTTATGCTACAGTCCTCGCTCTGGTTATTTATTGCTGTATTACAAATTATCTCAAAATTTAGCAACTTAAAATGATAGCAAGCATTAATTTTGCTTGCAAATCTGCAGTTTTTGGATATCTCAACACGAATGGCTGTTTTGCTTGTTGTAGCATCAGCTGGGATGGGGGAAGTAAAGCTGGAGGTTTCGCTTTCAAGGTGGCTCACTCAGATATCTTGCAAATTGGTATGGGCTGCAGCTGGGAGCTCAGTCAGGGTGTCATTTGGGTGCCTCAGATGAGCCTCTACATTGGTCTGCATGTGCTTCCTCACAAATTGGCAAGTGATTTCAATCAGCAAGTGTTCCAAGAGGCCCAAATGGATGCAGCAGGGAGTATAACTTAGGCTTGAAAGTCTCAAACATTCCTGCAGTATTCTATTAGCCAAAAAATTCACTGAGGCCAGCTCAGATTCAGGGAAAAGAGAATTAGATACCACCTTTCAGAAGAAGTGGGCTTCCCCGATGGCTCACATGGGAAAGAAAGCCTGCAATGCAGGATACCCAGGTCAATCCCTGGGTCAGAAAGATCCCCTGAAATAGGAAATGCAACCCACTCCAGTATTCTTGCCTGGAGAATTCCACGTATTCCATGAACACAGGAGCCTGGATGACTAGTCTGTGAGTCACAAAGAGCTGGACACGATTGAGCGACTCACCTTTGCAGAAGAGCAGAAAAGAATGTGTACTCATCTTTAATTTACCACAGATTATCTTAATAAAGGGCTTCTCAGGTGGCTCAGACGGTAAAGAATCTGCCTGCCATGCAGGAGGTGTGGGTTTGATCCCTGGGTCAGGAAGATCCCCTCCATAGTGCTGCTGCTGCTGCTGCTGCTGCTAAGTCGCTTCAGTCGTGTCTGACTCTGTGCAACCCCATAGATGGCAGCCCACCAGGCTCCCCCGTCCCTGGGATTCTCAAGGCAAGAACACTGGAGTGGGTTGCCATTTCCTTCCCAACGCATGAAAGTGAAAAGTGAAAGTCTCAGTCATGTCCGAGTCTTAGCGACTCCATGGACTGCAGCCCACCAGGCTCCTCTGTCCATGGGATTTTCCAGGCAAGAGTACTGGAGTGGAGTGCCATTGCCTTCTCCACTCCACAGTGCTACTAATAAGTAAATAAATGAATACTTTTATAAATATACACTAATATTATGCTGTTTTGATTCCTATGTTAGTTGCTATTAAGAGTATTTCCATTGAATTTTTTATGGGTGCTAACGAGTTTGCTTATAGTCCAAAGGAAATTTGAAAAAAAGGAAATGAATATATGTGGATTAACCATAAACTCAATTGCAGGTGATTATGACAAACCAAATTTTCAAGTAGAATTTCCATTACAGCGATTCTATGCCAGAAAACAAATTGAAATGCCAAATAATGTTCAGTTGAGTTGTGTCCTCAGACAACACTCTTCTAATTGCATTTCTTGCTTTAGAGAACAGCAATTAGAAAATTACATATGCCGAGAAAAGAGGCTCAGGAAAGGCCTTGAGATTCTGGCTCACCATTGTTAATGAAGTCATACAATCTGTCTTTACTTATTAGGGTTTTTAAGCAGAGAACAGCTGAAAAGTAAGTCCATTTAAAATGAAATTACAGAAAGGCAGAAGAGACTTTGATAAATATATTTGAAAGAGTAGTATTTTTTCACCTGTTCATGTGGCGAACATCTGTGGGTTTTTTGGCAATTCGTGTTTCCACTCTAAAAGAAATCTAGTTCAAAGACTCATCCTCCCTTGTATCTATTTCTTTGAAGTGTTCCCTTGGATCCCTTAAACTATGGGTAGCCAAATGATTTGGCATGTGGAATATAGATTCATGACAAATTGAGTCTCAGGATTCAATATTTTATCTTCTAGTCTGTCACTACCTGCTTATACTTTTAACCAGGTTCTTTGAGTAGTTAGCCTTGCAGTTAAGCAGAAATCCTACTTTCACAGGCAAAACAACATTATGACATATTTTCACACGAAAAGAAAAAGGATGATGAGGTTGTTAAGTGATAGTGATAAAAGATAATAGACAACAGAGAATGTACATATGCTGGTAGATACATGTAAATGAAAGTGAGCATATAAATTTAGATATTGTCAGTAGTGACATGCAGCTTGCTCTTTGAAATTTGGTTCTATGTTTTTCCTTCAAATTAATAAAGTTATTCCTCAGTATTTTAACTAAATAAATATTTAACATTTTCTTTTTCTTGTAAAGGCTACAATGTATTTAGAAATATAGTGATTTAAAGTAAGAAAATGATCAAAACTTAGATAATGAAGTAATCCTTCTAAACGTTCAACCATGTATTAAACTGTCCTTACCTCTATGATAAAAGACATGGTATTTTTCCTCATCTATTGTCCAGTACATTTTAACTCCTAATAAGTGTAATTTTTAAATATTTTTTTTGTATTTGGTGTATTAATGCATTTTGATTCATAGCACCAGAATATTGGTAGGTGACTTTTTTGTTGAGAGAAAACATAAAACTTTCACATGTTTTATCCTTAAGGTGGGAAAATATATCTGTTTAGAGTTATTAAATTAGTAAGTAGTATTTACTGTAGTAAATTAGCATTTGTGTGCATGTGCATGCTAAGTCACTTCAGTCATGTCTGACTCTTTGTTACCCTATGGACTGTTGCCCGCCAGGCTCCTCTGTCCATGAGAGTCTCCAGGCAAGAATACTGGAGTGGGTTGTCATGCTTTTCTCCAGGGGATCCTCCTGACTCAGAGACTGAACCTATGTCTCATTGGCAGGTGGGTTCTTTACCACTAGTGCCACCTGGGAAGCCCAAAATTAGTATTTACCATATTGTGTTTTTATAGGCAATTCATTTTTACATATAGAAATATTTATCCACCTTGCTTTGCTTTAGTAAGGATTTGATATTGGTAATTTGCACCATATCATGACAATTTACTCATTTTATTATTATTTTAAACTGTCCAAAGAAGCATATATTATTTATTAGCTGAAACTATAAAGTGATTAAATTGATTATATATATGTTAGTTATATTCTCTCAAAATTATAACATAAGTATCATGTGTTATAATGATTATCAGTATGCACAAGGTGATGTTCTAAGAATGTTTTATTAACTCATTTAAAACACACAAAATTCACAGAATGGGCAGGCTATCATAGAAAATTTAATTCAGGGAAGTAAAGTACAGAAAGTTTAAAATACTGCTGCAAGATCATGCAGCTTGTAAATATTGGAGTCAGGTTTTGAACCATGGATTCATAACCCAATTTCTAAAATTTAAATCTACTTAAGAAATTTGAACACAAGTACAGAGGCAATGTCATGTGCAGGCAGAGGAATACGATAGTCATCTACAAACCCAGGAAAGAGACCTCAGACAAAACCAACACCTTGATCTTTGACTTACGTCATCCAGAATTGTGAGAAAACAAACCTGGTAAACCATCCAATATGTGGTACTTTATTTTGGTAGCTCAAGCAAATAATATGGATGATATAAGGCAAAAAAAAAAAAAAAAAAATCAGCCTGCAATGCAGGACACTCAGGTTAGATATCTGGATTGGGAAGATCCCCTGGAGAATGGAATGACAACTCACTCAAGTACTCTTTTTTCTTTTAATTTTATTTTATGTATATATATTTTACTTTACAGTACTGTATTGGTTTTGCCATACATCAACATGAATCCACCATGGGTGTACTCTTGACTGGGAAATCCCATGGACAAAGGAGCCTGGCAGGCTGCAATCCATGAGATTGCCAAGAATCGATATGACTGAGCGACTGAGCATGAGCAAATAATACAGGGCAATGCCCTGTTTTTTGACTTTAGGAAACAAAATATCTTCTAGTGTACTCCCTAATATTTAAAATTTGGGAGGAAGAGTGATCAGGGGAATGGAAATCAGAGCTGTAGTTTCAACTGAGTTGGAGATCTCACTGTGCCTTCAAGTTGAGAAACCATGAGTACAACTGTCAGGGTATCTGGGACCCAGAGAGTTGTCTTTACTAGTGATAGCAATCTGTGAGACATGAAGTGATACCTTATACAAAAGGTGAAATCAGTCACAATATCTATATACTTAGAGGTAGTTGTGTAGACTTGTCCTATGTTTTTATTTCTGTACAGTGTTATTAAGAACCTCCTATAGAGGAGTACAGATAGAGGTAATATCATTGTTAAAATAGGTGCTTCATGAATGCAAAAGATGGAAGAGGAATAAAGATCAAATGCTTAGAACAGAAGGCCAAGATTGGTGGAAGAGATCTACAAGGACCATAATGAGTTAATCTTTATTTTTGCCTTCCCATATTTTCATAGGAAAATACAGAAAGCTCTAAAGACCAAAGGAAACACTTCGAAAGAAACCATTGAGAATCACTTAGAGTCCATTTAATGATAGTTTACAGAACTTTTACAATTCCATTTTTGACACATAGTTTGTAATTATCATGGCAGGAGAATGATAGAGATAGAAGAGTAGGAGAATATACTAGAGAAACTGTTAATAGTATGTCATCAAAATGGAACTCACTACTTTAGGGCTGAAAATGTGGATAGTGCTGTATGGCAGCTGCAATGCACAGGCTGACCAAGGGGTTGTAGAAGCCAGAAATCACAGGATTTGCACTTAAAAGGAAGCTGTCCTAAGGGCAAATGGCTTGCAGTGACAAAGGACTAAACAGAGAAAAGGGATTTTTAACCTTCCCTCCTCTTGATTCAACACATTGGCATATATGAAGAGACAAATTCAGATACTTGGAAAAATGGTGGATTCATCCTTCTTACAATTTCACAGTAGATAAAATGACCTTTTGATTTTAATCTAGATGCTTGCCTTTCCTCTTTGGTTTTAGAAAACCAAGAGTTTTCTTTTAATAACTGTGCTCAAATTCATGAATTCTTTCCCAGCATACTTGACCCAAATTCACTGTTGTCTAGAGTTTTGAGTCCTTTTTCCTAATGAGGATGATGACAGTTTTTTAGGTGCAAATATTCTCTTGCAGTGGACACAGATAAATATTTAACTTCAAGAATCTCAACATGAAAATCATCAAAATTTTCTAAGTTCTTTCTTAAAGTCTATGGAAAATATCTTGCATTTTTGTTTACTTTTATGAACATATAAAATGACTATTGTGAACCATGATGTAGAAAAACACACTCAGCAATGGTAAAGCCTATTCAGAACAAGCCTCTCCAAAGTCTACAACTTTTCAAGTTGTTGGAGTGCTGCTTAAAAATATCAAACTGCAAAGATGCACTTCTAGAAATTATAAGTAATTTGTGCATCAAACAATATGTACAATAGTACTATACAGTAAATTGGACCAGCTGCCTATTCCTACCATTACAGCTGGTTGCAAAGTATGTAATTTATGTTTTCTGCAGCAGAAAGTGGGAAGCCTTTTTAAAACTGTGTTCATGCTTTTATAAAGAGCCTTTTCCTGTTTTATTTTTTAACCATTGTAGGTTCAAAAGAGATGGTATTTTTCCATTATGTTTAATGTTAATCCCTTTCTATTATAGTTAAAAGGTCTATTAAAGCACTTTTCCTATGACCTTGTATTCATCCTAATGAGTAGATGATTTAGATACATATTTACCTTCATGATATTCTTAAAATATGAATTCTATTTTTTAAAAAGCATTGGTAACACCAATAAAGGTATACTTGATAGCAAATAATTGGCTCCTAAAATTTAGTAAATGGCATATGTTCATCTAAAAAGCTAAATAATGTTTTCTATTGATAAACTGAACAAGTTTCAGAATGTCACTGTTGTAATTTCTTTTACTATTTGTTAGCTTTTTACATTTGTTATTTGATAACAAACAATATAAAATATATTTATATATTAATCACTGTTTTCCAGTGTGTATGATGGAATGACTCAAAATCTGAGGAAAAGGTTAAATGTAGAAGAGTTATTTAGAAAGAGATTTAATTTTGAGATTTAGAATATCTGTCCCATTTTCAAACTTACCTTTAAAAAATTTGAAAATTACTCAATGTGTGACTTGGCTTGTAGGATTCACCTTTTTAAATTCAATAGTGTCATGGGAAAACACAAAATGTAGATTAATATCTAGTGAATATGTTAATGGCTTATGATATTTTACTGATTATTTTAGATATTTTTCATGGTAAATTTACACGTTTAAGTTACATAAATTTTAAGCTTTGGAGTATAAATATTCATATTATCCAACTTTAATCAAATAATTATTATTCATTTAGAATATGAACAAATTAATCCTAGGTAAACTGCATCCTTCCTGAAGATTCAGGTGATATTTATGAGTAAATTATATAAATGAAAAAATATTGTGACCTGACTGACTTTAGTATAACTCATAATATTTATCTCCTGTAAGTAAAATACAAATGTATAGTTGAACATCTGATAAAATTCTGTGAGGAATATTTCCAAGGTTTTTTTTTTTTTTTTCTTTTGGTTATTTTACTCACTAATCTGGCTTTATTTTGGTTGTTTTGATTAATTAGAGGTGACAAGAAATACAACCACTAACCACTAAGAAAGTGGTTGCCTCTTCAGAAAAGCTACCTTTTCATGCTGCTGCTGCTGCTGCTGCATCGCTTCAGTCGTGTCCAACTCTGTGTGACCCCATAGATGGCAGCCCACCAGGCTCCCCTGTCCCTGGGATTCTCCAGGCAAGAACACTGGAGTGGGTTGCCATTTCCTTCTCCATGAGCTTTCTCTAATTCTTAACATTCCACCAATTGACTGTAGTCTGGGAGGAGCAACTTGAGTTCCCAGTAAATATTTACCAGATTAGAAAAAGGAGGCAAGACAAAAGCTAAGGTTCTTTGAAGTGAACCTGTAGAAAATATTATCAGCCCATTTTTGAACAATTGTTTTATATACTAACATATAATTATGAAACCTCCATATTTATATATTTTATTCAACTCAGTTTATACACTGTATTAGAATAGGATATTCCACATTTGAGAAGAAAATAAATATAATCATTAAATATATATGATCTCAGAAAATATATATGTTCTCAGAAATATAACTGTGGCTGCCTGAAATGATGCTCATGGTCTCATTAAAACTTCCAGAAATATAATAATTTTAGTTACCAAAATAAAATGTTGAATTTTCTCTATGTTTTATCCCTTTAATTTCCTATTCTTTCAATTTGCCTTTGTTTGTCTAAAGATAAGGCACCCTCAAAATCCTCATTGAGGCTGTTGTCTTTAACATGGTGTCAATATTAAATCTTTATCTTGATGATTGAGAATACTGGAGATGATGGCTCTAATGAGCCTCGCACAGACCTGTTTATTATACTGTGCATGCTACTTTTAAAATCCCTCTGATGGTTTTTTCACACTCTGTTGCTCTGTGTAAGTAAATGAGAAATGATTGACTTTTTAAAGAATAAAGCCTAATATGACTCCTTTCAATAGAAAAGTAGAGAGGTAAAGGATGTTTTTTTGTTGTCAACTTGAATAAAGATAACCTATGTTGTGGGTTATAACCTAAAAGATTATGAAATTGGAATCAAGCAGATTTGGTTCAAACCCCATCTATGTTATCCCAGGTATTAGTGACCTGGGTTATGATTTATTTAACTTCTCTGAGAGTCACTATCCTCTCTATAAAATTTGGAATTAAATCTCCTCTTTAGGATTTCTGTGAGGATTATAAATATCACAGGGCCTATCAGAGTAAAGACATTCATGGTATATATAGTTGACTGTGTGCGGGTGGTGTTAAGTATCCTCATTTAAATTATTTTTTTAACTTCAATTTTGTCTTATTTGAAGAAAAGCTTTACCTTCCTTGTTGTACTGGTTTCTGTTGATCTGAAATAGTCAGCCTGATATTTCCCCAGCAAAAAAGCGTTTGTCTGGGGTCAGCAGAGAACTGCAGTTTGATGTCTGCCAACATAGTGAGCCTTACGCAAGTGTCCGAAGAGCATGAGGAAACAAAACAAAGCAAAAGCACTTTATAGAGGGGAAAACAAAGTTGGGAGGGTCTTAGAAAGCAGAGTTCATGGCTTTTCAATGGCTGAGTCCTTGCCAGGAAAGAAGAGGAGTCTTTCTTTTTTCCTTTTAGGTTTTGGTCTTGTCTCAGGGCAAGAGAACTTCCCATTCTGATCTCCCATCTATATTTAATTGAGGTTGTTATTTATTAATTTTTTTATATCTCCCTTTTTTAATCAAGATATTTCTCTGAAAGCATCACTCCTCAAGAGTCAGCCTTTCTAGATTTAACAGGGTTTTGTCCCTCAAGGCCAGGAAGGAACTTTCCTTGGTATACTGTCTCACACTGTAAGGAGAGTGCGCAGGTAAGAAACCTGTAGAGGTCACATTTGAGTAACAAAGAGAGGTAGGAGAGAGAACGCTCTGGCAAATTTTATGTAAGTCCATATGTTATCAAGATCGCCTGAGTTATGTCATCATCACGTTTAGTGATAGATTTCCAAGAAGCCTGGTTGAGATATCTTTGGAAAGTTGTTTCATCAGATGTGGTCTGCTTCAGTTCGAGGAAATCTGTAATTTGAGGTCACTAGGTGATGTGCGGGTCCAGAGTCAGGGTTTAGTGCTTACTTTAGCTGTGTCATGTGAATAAAAGAGTCTCTTCTTGGGAGTTTGGTGGCACAAAAGTTGGTAAGCAGTACCTGTTAGGGGCCTGTCCAGTGAGGTCAGAGAGAGTTTTTCTGGAGATGTCTTTACTAATAGACGAAATCTCCAGATATCAAGGTATGATGCATATAGTCTTTGTCTCCTGAGAGTGCACTGTGCAAAGATTATTCTACAAAAACAAGATTATGTCTATCAGATTGTATTTCAATAGGTGGGACAAGTCAGGTAGGCACTTTTTACAACCTTGCAAATGTTTTCCCATCAATATTAACTCATGATAGCTATCATTTTGTCAGTAGGCTGGCAGTTTAACACATGTACAGTGATGAGGAGTGGGAATTTTAGAGTCTCCAGTAGGACTTGGTTGATAGTTGGCCTAAACCAAAACTTTCTCCTTTTTATCAAATTTACAATTGTTGAATTTCCAATCTTGATTTTTCCTTTTTTAGGGCCAATTGATGGGTTTCTATAGCCAACTTTCCTATAGTATTGTTGAGGGAAATTTCCTTGGACCATGACAGGGGCTTGGCTACTCTTGGTCCCTTTCAGGACAGCACTCCTTGTGAAAGTATTGGCAAGGTGATTTCCCTTAGTTGCAGAATTTCAAGTTTAGAAGGCCTCAGAATCTTAATAATAACTAAAGTGATAGTTAAAAGTAGGCATCTAGTAATTTCTGAATACTTTTAATTTTATTTCAGATGGAAGTAAGGAAGCCACATTTCTTCTGCAACATTCCAAAATCACAAGCTACTCCAAAAGCATATCTACTAAGGATATTGGGAATTTTACCCTTGGCTGAAAGTACAAGCCAATGTGCCTGCATGCTCAGTCTGTCAGTCATCTCAAACTCTTTGTGACCCTATGGACTGCAGTCCACTGTAGGCTCCTCTGTCCATGCGATTTTCCAAGCAAGAATACTGGAGTGGGTTGCCATTTTCTCCTCCAGGGGATCTCTCAACCTAAGGATTGAACCCATGTTTCTTGCATCTCCTGTGTTGGCAGGTGGATTCTTTACCATTGAGCCACCTGGGACACCCCACAAACCAGGGCAAGAGCATATAATTCAGCCTGTGGAACTGAAATAGCCATAGATAAAGATGCTGCCTCAACAACATCAAAAAGAGTAACAATAGCATACCCAGCACAGTATTTGCCATGTCATCTTTTATATAAGAACCATTAGTGAACCATGAGAGATCAGTGCTACCCAAAGGAATATCTTGAAGATCATCGCAAGAAGACAGGAGGTAATTGATCAGCATTAAGTTGTTGTGAGGGGGATAGAGGGGAGAAAAGTAGGATTAAGGTTATTACCATGTAAAAAAGTTATGTGAGGAGCACTTTGCAAAAGGACTTCACAGGAGTTGAAGCACCTGGCTGGTTAACATTGAGTGTGATGAGAATTCAGGAAAGCCTTTATTGTATGAGATACAAAAATGGTTAAAAAAGATCCCACAAAGTTTTTCTCAGTGGTTTAACCAATGGATAGTTGACATTATTGGCCCTATAAGGATGGAGGGTATCCCTATGTCACAGGGTTCATTTGCTGATTAGAAGACTCCAAGGGCATTTTCTTCCTTTTCAATATGTAAAAGTAAAGGAGGAGTCTGATTATTGGATCACTCAAGGGAGGTAGGTTCATTAAACTATCTTGAAGGCCGTAAAGTTTATGTCATCTGGTTCTTCCCATACTATGGGTCAGGCTTGTTATTCTTTAGTAAAACATACAAAGGTTTATCCATAAGAGAGAAATTTGGAATCCAGTTTTGGCAAGAACCAACTAGATGGAGAAAACCTCAAAGCTGATGCTTAGTTTGTGGTTTGGGGAAACTCAAGACATTGTGAAGTCTATATAAATCTAGGTCTAATAGTTGTCCTGATACAGATAACCTCAGTATCAAACCTGAGTTTGGGCAAACTGCAAATTTTCTTTGATGGTCTTAGGTCCCTTTGAGACTAAAAGTTTAAGAAAGTGCATGTAGTCTTCCTGTGAGGAGCCTGAGAACAAAGAAGCTAATAATCTACATATTGCAACAAAGTAGAACCTCCAGGTGATTTTCTTTCACTCATATAAGCCTTTAATGTTTGGGAGAAATAAGAAGGACTCAGTAAAACTTTGAAGTATTCCTGTGGAGGTGACTTGTTTTTCTTCTCAAGTGAAGGCTAAAAGGTACTGGGTAGCTTCATCAACTGAATACTAGAGAATGTTCTGCATAAATCAATCATAATAAAGAATGTACTTCTGGTGGGAATGGATGTTAATAATGGTAATTCATTAAAGTTAGGAAGGACAGGGTGTTGAGGGATAGCAATGTTGTTTATTGATCTGGAACAAACCACTGTCCTCATATCTTAGGTTTTCATCTTGGTGAAAATAGAATTGTTACATGGGCCAGTAGTACAAGTATAATGAAGTCTAGAAGTTTGTGATCTTTTATTATGGGCTTTATTCCCTGAAGGGCTTCTAATAGGGTGTTGCCTAATTCTGGGATAGGTTTCAAGGCCTCTATTTGAATCTTGATGGGAGGCATGCTGTGAATTTTGTCACTATCAGCTGGAGATTTTGCCTATTTCACGTTTCACTTTCATCCTTTGGAGAAGGAAATGGCAACCCACTCCAATGTTCTTGCCTGGAGAATCCCAGGGACTGGGGAAGCTGGTAGGCTGCCCTCTATGGGGTCGCTCAGAGTTGGACACAACTGAAGCGACTTAGCAACAGCAGCAGCTAATTAAAAATAGACAAGTGATCACTGTTTTCAGAATCAGCTTTATCATCAGAAGAGACAAAACAAAACTAAAGGTCATTTAGTTCAATCTGATGACTACTATTCTAGATTTATTCTCACCTTTTGGGGAAAAAAAAAAATCTGGCATGAAGCTTCTCTAAGAAGTATTGTTCTAATAAATTAGCAGGGGCAGAGAAACAAAGGAGGAAATGGTGTGTATATCCCAAGGGACCTAAATAAAACAGAATAGGTTCAGAGACAGGGATTTGTTGAGGTTCATTAGAGATCTCCCCTATTTGAACTATCTTTGTACGCTGAAGTAGGGACTTCTTTATAAGGGGGGGTTGAGCACCAAGAATATGGCTCTAGTGTAAGTCAGAACTGGAAGAGATTCATCTCTAATCTGTAATAATGTTTGTCTAAACCACTATAGAGATAGGATTGGGAAAAGTGTAGTTCTTCATGACCCTATCATTGAAAATTGGGAACAGATTAGAAAGTCTGGTTAGATAGCTGGAGGTACCCAAAGCACTGCAATTTATAACATTCTTTTTTTTTTTTTTTTTTCCAGTGCCCTGGCTCTTTGTAATAATACCAGAAGTTTGGAGCATCTCAGTTTTGTTTGCATACCTAGTCACTAAGTCATGTCCAGTTCTTCGCAACCCCATGGACTGTAGCCTGCGAGACTTCTCTGTCCATGGGATTTTCCAGGTAAGAACTCTGTAATGGGTGGTCATTTCTTCCTGGGGTCTTCCCAACCCAGATATTGAATGGGTGTCTTCTGCAGTGGCAAGCAGATTTATTTCCGCTGAGCCACCTGGGAATCCCTGGTTTTGCTTAGCTGTGATCATTTACTGGTATTGAGGATTCAGAATTTTGACTGTCTTCCTATGAAGTGACTGATGTAGAGTATGAGAGAGCTGGTTTGTTGGATTGAGTAAATCTAGAGTAGACATAGTTTCCGATTCTATTCTGACCCTTTTTGCTAGAATGGAAAGATTCAGGTTCAACCCATAATAAACATAGATTTAAAAGCTACACAAGAGGAATCAACATCTGAAGGAAGACCAGAATTCTCTTTAAAAGTAATCTAAAGTCAATTCTAATAGTCATGATTGGATTCCTCAGGTTTTTGTGTACACATCTGAATTTTGTTTCAATCAACAGCCCTCAATTCAGTTCAGTTCAGTTCAGTCACTCAGTCATGCCCAATCCTTTGTGACCCCATGGACCACAGCACACCAGGCTTCCCTGTCCATCACCAACTCCCATAGATTACTCAAACTCATGTCCATTGAGTCATTGATGCCTTCCAACAACCTAATCCTCTGTTGTCCCCTTTTCCTCCTGCACTCAATCTTTCCCAACATGAGGGTCTTTTCAAATGAGTCAGTTTTTTTGCATCAGGTGGCCAAAGTATTGGAGTCTCAGCTCCAGCATTAGTCTTTCCAGTGAATATTTAGCACTGATTTCCGTTAGGATGGATTGGTTTGATCTCCTTGCAGCCCAAAGGACTCTCAAGTGTCTTCTCCAACACCGCAGTTCAAAAGCATCAGTTTTTCGGCACTCAGCTTTCTTTTATAGCCCAGCTCTCACGTGCATACATGACTGCTGGAAAAACCAAAGATTTGACTAGATGGACCTTTGTTGGCAAAGTAATGTCACTGCTGTTTAATATGCTGTCTAGGTTGGTCATAACTTTTCCTACAAGGAGTAAGTGGCTTATAATTTCATTACTGCAGTCACCATCTGCAGTGATTTTGAAACCGAAAAAATAAAGTCTGCCATGGTTTCCACTGTTTCTCCATCTATTTGCCATGAAGTGATGAGACTAGATGCCATGATCTTAGTTTTCTGAATATTGAGTTTTAAGCCAACATTTTCACTCTCCTCTTTCATAAGAAGGCTTTTTAGTTCTTCTTTGTGTTCTGCCATATGGACGGTAGCCTCTGCATATCTGAGGTTGTTGACATTTCTCCTGGCAATCTTGATTCCAGCTTGTGCTTCATCCAGTCCGGCATTTCACATGATGTGCTCTGCATATAAGTTAAATAAGCAGGGTGACAATATACAGCCTTGGCATGCTCCTTTTCCTATTTGGAACCAGTCTGTTGTTCCATGTCCAGTCCTAACTGTTGCTTCCTGACCTGCATATAGGTTTCTCAAGAGGCAGGTCAGGTGGTCTGTATTCCCATCTCTTTAAGAATTTTCCACAGTTTGTTGTGATCCACATTGTCAAAGGCTTTGGCATAGTCAATAGAGCAGAAGCAGATGTTTTTCTGGAACTCTCTTGCTTTTTCCATGATCCAACAGATGTTGGCAATTTGATCTCTGGTTCCACTGTCTTTTCTAAATCCAGCTTGAACATCAGGAAGTTCACAGTTCATGTACTGTTGAAGCCTGGCTTGGAGAATTTTGAGCATTACTTTGCTAACATGTGAAACGAGTACAATTGTTTCATAGTTTGAGCATTCTTTGGCCTTGCGTTTCTTTGAAATTGGAGTGAAGACTGACCTTTTCCAGTCCTGTGGCCACTGCTGAGTTTTCCAAATTTGCTGGCATATTGAGTGCAGCACTTTCACAGCACCATCTTTTAGGATTTGAAATAACTCAACTGGAGTTCCATCACCTGCACTAGCTTTGTTCATAGTGATGCTTCCTAAGGCCCACTTGACTTCACATTCTAGTATGTCTGGCTCTAGGTGAGTGATCACACCATTGTTGTTATCTGGGTCATGAAGATCTTTGTTGTATAGTTCTGTGTATTCTTGCCACCTCTTTTTGATATCGTCTGCTTCTGTTAGGTCCATACCATTTCTGTCCTTTATTGTTACCATCTTTGCATGAAATGTACCCTTGGTATCTCTAATTTTCTTGAAGAGATCTCTAGTCTTTCCCATTCTATTGCTTTCCTCTGTTTCTTTGTGTTGATCACTGAGGAAGGCTTTCTTATCTCTCCTTGCTATTCTTTGGAACTCGGCTTTCAAATGGGTATATATTTCCTTTTCTCCTTTGCCTCTCTCTTCTCTTCTTTTGGAGAAGGAAATGGCAACCCACTCCAGTATTCCTACCTGGAAAATCCCATGGACAAAAGAGCCTGGTCCATGGGGTCTCAAAGAGTCGGACACGACTGAGTAACTTCACTTTCACTTTCTCTTCTTTTCTCAGCTATTTGTAAGGCCTCCTCAGAAAACCATTTTGCCTTTTTGCATTTCTTTTTTCTTGGGGATGGTCTTGATCACTGCCTCCTGTACAATGTTACAAATCCCCATCCATAATTCTTCAGGTACTCTGTCTATCAGATCTAATCCCTTGAATCTATTTGTCACTTCTACTGTATAATGGTAAGGGATTTCATATTGGTCATACCTGAATGGTCTAGTGGTTTTCCCTACTTTCTTCAATTTAAATCTGTTGGCAATAAGGAGTTCATGATCTGAGCCACAGTTAACAGCCCTAGGAATTGCCTAGCAAAGTCACCTAGCAATTGTCCAAGTCTTATCATGTGGAAAGTTAGTGAACTGCTCTTCGAGTTGTAACCCTAGCAACTTTTCGTGATTTTCCCGATTATGGTTTTTACCCAATACTAGGCCTGGCTTTCGCAGGCAAGCATATGAACTATCTCATGCAAGTCAAGTGTGATAAGTTTAAATTTCTCAGGAAGTATGTAAGGATCTTCAACTACTTCAGGAAAATCTTTGATTAATGGTTCACAGTTCAGCTTTAGTCCAGGCAATATAAAAAAAGAAGAAATAATAGGGGTTTAGCCTCTGAAGCTTCAACATTTTTAATTTTAAAGGGATGGGTTTTTAATAAGTTCAGAAGAAAATGGAGTGTGGGTAGTTTCAGAGAAAAAGAAAAGTTTGAAGGAAGAATCAGTAATAGAAGAGGTACAGGAATTACAAGAGGCACAGGCTGTGTTGAAGGGTATGAACTAGAGAGCACCAGAAGCAAAGTCTGATTAGCATGAGCTAAGTGAGGGAGACAAGATGGAGCTGGAGAGGGAGCATGAGACAAAGAAGCAAAAGAAGGAGAGACTGAGGCTTCAAGAGCAATTTTATCTTTTAGGTGTTTGTTTACCTCACTTAATCTTGAAGTTTTATTTTGCAGAGAGTAATTTTAGACTTTTCATAACATTGGAAGCCTCAAAATAACAACTGAAAAAAATCTTTCCCTTCAGTTCTGGAAATCTTTGAGCTGTTGTCGTCCCATTCAGTTTTAAGGAAATTAAGTATGGAATATCCAAAGTTCCCCAAAATGGTCATTGATATTCTAAGTTGCTTTTGGTCAGGTTGATGTATTTTATTTAAAATGTGTGTATGAGGAAAGATCACTGTGTTAAAACATTAAATTGACTAAAGTCCCTGTAATGGGTGTACCCTCAAAATATTTAAATACCTGGGATCTCACTTCTCAGAAGTTACTCTCTAGAATAAAGGAATAATTTTCAACAGGTCCAACATCTTACAGATTAAACAGCTCAATTCAAACAGCTTTCAAGCTAGTACCAGCCAATTCTAAGGTAACAGCTTAGTCCTAGAGGAGTCAAGCCAAAAGCTTTTTCAGCCAGTGTCCAGAGAATATTCTACTCTAATATGCTGATGGCTGACCCAGCACTGTTTTAGTGAAGCAGCTCCTGTTACCTATTGAATGGGCTAAGTGTTTTTTAGCAAGCTTTAGCTGAGTAGTCCGATTTCAAAATCAGATCCAAGTGCCAAATGACTACTCACATGTAGAACAAGGCCTTAACCAGAAAAATAAAACTATAATAAATCCCAGATAAACTCCAGAGAGCTTCAACTGCAAAGAAGGTGTGAGCTTGGTTTCTTGAAAAAGACACACCTTCACATTCTAGGGTCAGAAAGGAAAGGAGTGAGTGACAGTTGTGGGTTTAATACTTGTTTGTTTACCTATCCTGGAGCCTTCAGTGGTCTTCTGTAGGTCCCCATATGGGTCACCAAAATTTTGACCTGAATTAAGTAAACTGCCAGTTATTTCTGCAGTAAGATGGGTTTATTCAGAATCAGCAGAGAATTTGCAATTCATGGTTTGTATTCATGGTGAGTTGTGTGCAAGTTCCTGCATATCAAGGAGAGAAGAACATCTTTATAGAGGAAAAAGAGGAATTTGGAAGAGATATAGTAAAAATAGAGTCCTTATGGCTTTTCATTGGCTGAGTCTTTGCTGGGAAAGAAGTCTTTCTTCTTACATTGGGTATCCCTATATTCTCAGTCATGAGAGCACTTCCTTCTTATCTCCCAACCCTATTTAACTGATGTTTCATTTTAGTTATTCTTTTTTTTTTAATTTTTGCAAGCTGTCTCTTTGAAATGTCAATTTTTTTTTTTTCTAATTGCCACAGTGTACTATCTTTTCCCTCTTGTTTAGATGTACATTTTATTGAGTTGTTTTTACTTTTTATGAATTTTGGCTATGATGGATTCCATGTGGTTCATGGGCTTCTCTGTAGCCATGTGGGATCTTAGTTCTCCTGCTAGAGATCAAACCCATGTCCCCTGCATTGCAAGGCAGGTTCTTAATCAGTGAACCATCAGGGAAGCCCTCAGATGTATGTTTAAAAAGTATTTCTATCCTGAACTTCTCCCCACCCTGCCTTGTTCCACATGTTCTTCCTTATTGATTACTTAGCCAGTTGGTGGGGCACAGTCAGGTAAAGGAATCCAAACTAGGGGCAAAATAAGGGAGACAGAGCTCTCTATGTGTCCCTACACAGACAAAGTTGCCCCATCTTATTACTCCTTTTCAATATCACACTGGAAGTTCTAGCTAATGTAATTAGACTTCAATAAATAATTAGGTCAATTGATAAATAAATAATATACAGAATGGGAAGAAAGAAATAAAACTGTTTTGTTCACAGACAACATGACTATTTGTATAGAAAAAAAAAATCAACCAAAAAAATCTAATATGTGATTATAGTAAGGTGTTAGGATACAAAGTTAGTATACAAAAGTTGACAGCTTTCTTATATACAAGCAATAAATAAATGGAATTTGAGATTAAAAACACAATAAAATTTTTAAAAGCAACCAAAAGATAAAATACTTAGGCGTAAAACTAACAAAATATACACAAGATCTACATAAGGAAAACAAAACTCTGCTGAATGAGATGGGAGAACTGAATAAATGAGATATCCCATGTTCATGGTTAAAAAGGTTCAATGTATTAAAGATATCAGTTATTTTCAAAGTAATCCATGGATTCAATGCAATTTTAATCAAAATCCCAGAAACTTATTTTGTGGATAAAAACAAATTTATTCTAAAGTTTATGTGGAGGAAAGTAAGATCAAGCATAGTAAGCATGCTATTGAAACAGAAAAACAAATTTGGAGGACTAACACTACCTGACTTGAAAACTTACCATAAAACTCTAGTAATAAAAACAGTGTGATTTTGCCAAAATAATTAAAGACCACTGGATCAGAATAGAGAACCCAGAAATATACCCCATAAAAAACCGTTGATCTTTGACAAAAGATCAAAGGCAGTGCAATGAAGCAAAGATTGTCTTCTCAACAAATGGTGTTGAAACAACTGTATGTCCAAGTACAAAACAATAAATCTAGACAGACCTTCAGAAAAACTAACTGAAAATCAATCACACACTAAGGTAAAAGCATAACTACAAATTTAGAATATGGCACAGAACAAAGTCTAGAGTTGTGTGTGAAATGTGTAATGTATGTAAGAAACAATTGATAAACTGGAACTCATGAAAATTTAATACTTCTCTGGAATGCCATTTTCAAGGGAATAAGAAGACAAACCACAGACTGAAATAAAATATTTGAAAATGACATATGAAGGACTGCTTGGATAAATATATAAAGAACTTTTAAAATAACCATAAGAAAATAGTTTGATTTTAATATGAGCCAACCCTGAACAGATACTTTTTCAAAGAAGATATACACATGGCAAATAAACACAGAGAAAGATACTTCACATCATATACCATCAGGAAAAAACAGTCAAAATTTTAAAAAAAATAAACAATGAGATACCACTACATACGTTTTCAAAATGGTCAAAATCCAGAAAACTGACAACACCAAATGAGATTGTGGATCAATAGGAACTCTCATTTGTTGATGGTGAGAATGCAAAATGGTATAACCACTTTTGAAGACAGTTTGCCAGTTTCTTAGAAAACTAAATAGAGTTTTACCGTATAATCCATCTTCATGCTTTTTGGTATTTACCCAAATGAGTTAAAAACATATATGTGTGTGCTTATAGTTGTATATATACAGCACATGTGTGCTTATAGCAGCTTTATTCATAATTGCCAAAACTGGGAAGCAACCAAGTTCCCTTCAGCAGGTGAATGGAAAAATAAACTATGGAACATCCAGAACATGGAATAATATTCAATACTAAAAAGCAATGATCAAGTCATGAGATGACACGGAGGAATCTTAAATTAATGTCGATAATCGAAAGAAGCCAATCTGAAAAGTCTCCATTATGTATGTTTCCAACTATATGACATAATGGTAAAGGCAAAACTATGGCAATGTTGTGTGCTTCCCAGGTGGCAAGGTGTTAAAGAATTCAGTTGCCAAACAGGATACACAGAATACACAAGTTCAATCTCTGGGTTGGAAAGTTCACCTAGAATAGGAAATGGCAACCCACTCCAGTGTTCTTGCCTGGAAAATCTCATGGACAGAGGGGCCTGGCAAGCTACTGTCTGTGGAGTCGCAAAGAGTTGGACTCAACTGGGTAACTGAGCACACATGCACAAGTGGAGATAATTTAAAGGTCAATAGTAGTCAGAGTTTTGGGTGGGAAAAGTGATAAATAGGCGAAACATGGAGGATTATTAATGCAATGAAAATATTCTGTATGATAAATACATTTCATTATGTATTTGTTTAATCTCATAGAATGTCTCACACCAAGAGTAAACCATAATGTAAATTATGAATTTTTGGTGAATATGATATGTGAATATAGATACAATTACAAAAAAATAAAGTGCTACTCTCTTGTGGATGTTGATAATAAGATAGTCTATGCACATATGGGACAGCGATTATATTGGCAATTTATTTATCTTCCTCTCAATTTTACAGTGAACCTTAAATTGCTTTTTAAAATATGATTTTAATTTAAAGAAAGTTGAATACACTTATGCAGATTTATTTCTGGATCCTTTATTCTGTTCCATTGATCTGTGTATCTGTCCCTCCATCAGTACCACAGAGTCTTCATTACTGTAGCTATAAATTGACATGAAATCAAATAGCCTGATTCCTCCCACTTTATTTTTATTTTTCAAAATTGGCTTAGTGCTTTACCCTTCCGTATAAAAGCTAGGATAATACTGTCTGTATGTACAAAATCTCTTTATGGAATAATTTTAGGAATTGCATTGAACTTTTGTATCAATTTTAGATGAACTTCAAAAATGATTCTCCAAATCATTATTTATGATTATGACCTTTATAACAATGTTAAAATCTCATGAGTTTTTATTAATGTAATGTATTTCTGTTTCTCTCACTAAATTATAAACTAATTCAAGCAAGGAGATCTTTCAATAGCCATCCATATATTTCTGAGGTTCAGCTTGTTTGTATGCAAGAAAAAGGTGTTCACTAAATCTTTACAAATAAATTGCATTGGAATTATCAACAGTTACATTTTCAATGTTTGTTTTCTAATTCATTATTCAAAATAATGCCTTTCTTTTAAAACTTAATTCATTCCTCTTTCCTCCATGATGATATGATTTCATGTATTACTTTTGGTAGTTTAGACAGTACTCCCATTTGTTTGACAGTTTCTTGAGTGCATCAATGTTGAGGTCATTTAATGGACCGGAACCTGGTCATCCAGAGTCGATAAGAAAGTAAAGGAGAGAGAAAGAGGCTGATATTCTTTGGTTTACACAGAAAACCAATAAAGTCCCTGACACGGGGCTTGCTCTGTTCACGAAGGCCTCAGGCGCCCTCTCAATGGGGTGAAGGCTCAGAGAACCTTCTCGAGAGGGTCTTAGAAGCCTGGGCAGGAAAGTGAACCCAGAGGGCCTCTGCGCTCCAGAGAATTAGCCTGAAAAAGAGAGAGAGAGAAAAAGAGAGAGGGAGAGAGAGAGAAGACATGGGGACCAAAGCTCTGATGGAGCAAAGGTGTTTTATTCAACATTGTGTGAGTATTTATACTGTCTTACAAAGTAGCTATTTTCAGCAGAGATAAAATCAAAACTTACAAGTTATCAAGGAAACATGAGGTCATCCATATGAAAGAGAGAGGGTTGTAAATAACCAGTTTTACCATATGAAAAGGAAGAGAGTCGCAAATAGTTGTTTATCACTGTATGGAAATTCATGCATGCTTCAGCCCCCAGGAGTAGCTTGCTGCTCCACTTAATTCCTGAATAAGGAATTAATAAGGGACAGAGGATTCATGAAAGATCCGAAACAGCACACAGGAAGCCTCCTGTTAAATGCTTCCTGACACATCAAAACTTATTTTAAATTGTGTCTTTGTATGCGTAGGGTTCCCCAGGTAGCTCAAATGGTAATGAATCTGCCTGTAATGCCGGAGATCTGGGTTCAGTCCCTGGGTCAGGAAGAGCCCCTGGAGAAGGAAATGGCAACCAACCTCAGTATTCATGCCTGGAGAATCCCGTGGACAGAGGAGCCTGATGGGTTACAGTCCATGGGGTCACAAAGAGTCAGACACGACTGCGTGACTAACACTTTGAAATAAATTGTTAATTAATATCTAGGAATTACATCTATGAATTTATGTTAAGGGATCAATTATTTTCAAGGGACAATTGGAGTTCTGATCCATTGGAAGTTTTTCTCTCTGTTGTCTTTATAAAGCCTAAGATTGCAGTATATCCTTCAGTATTCATTTTTCTCTTTATATTTTTCAAGTCGGTCATACTTTTGTAAAGATATATTATCCATTTATGTTTTTTTTTTCTTTTTTTTTTTTTCACCAGTTCAAAAACAACCCATGGACTGTGTTTTTAAAACTAGATTAACACGCTTTTTTTTTTTTTTTTTTTTAAACTAGCACCTCTTCTTAACTAATAATACCAATTCAGATTCTTCAGGGCCTGGTGGCTTCAGCAGTTAAAAATCCTCCTCCCAATGCAGGAGATGTGGGTTCAATCCCTGGGTTGGGACGATTGATCCTGGAGAAGGAAATGACAACTCATTCCAGTATTCTTGCCTAGAGAATCCCATGGACAGAGGAACCTGGGAGCTACAGTCCATGGGGTTGCAAAGAGTCAGACATGACTTAGCGACTAAACAACAAACAACAAATGGACCATGCAAAAATAAGGGTGATTTACTATATTTTTAATTGTGGGTTACATATTATCATAGGCAGATTCTCTTACCATTATCCTCTCCTGTCTTTTCACATATTGTACATTCTTCTAGGTCTCTCTCTTATGTAAACTATTTTCTGAATTCGTCGTATATACCTGATGAATTCTCTTCCATTTTTGTATAATATTCAATTTGTTATACTATTTAATGGGGAATTAAGTCTACAATTTCTCTTGACAGTGCTTTTATTGCCATCTAGCCATTAGTTAAATAGTCTTAAAAACAAACAAACAAACAAAAAAAAACTTCTATTCATATACTTTGCTTTCCCCCAAGTTGTAGGTTCCTGGAAATCTACAGTATATAGTATATTATAAATACATGATTACCATTTGATTTGAGTAATATTTATTTATACCCCCCAAACACAGTAAATGGTCTATTGCAAGCCAAAGGCTATGCTTTAAAAGGCTTTAGCAGTATCTTTCTTCTATTTTCATCTTAAGAATATTGGCCAAACAAGTGTCAGGGTATTTTTATTGTAATGACTATTCACATGGTCAGGTCAATATGATGGTTAAGAGTTTAGCTCTGTGATGAAATGGTCTCCAATCAAATTTTTGCTTCATCTTTTCTTTTTACTTCTGTGACTGTGAGTTGATTATTTAGCCTTTCTAATATTTATTTTATAATAAAGATAGTACAATTATTATTATAAAAATTGCATTGTACAATACTGTGATTAAAATATCAAATTTTCTGTGATCAAATTTCAGTAAATATTATGCATGTTTGAGAAATTTATCTTTCTAAACCCCATTTCTGTGAGGATGAAATGAAGACTTTGTTGTGAAAATGAAATAAGACTATATATGTAAAGCACTCAGTATGCACTTATAATATAGTAAGTATATGATGTTAGTTGTTCAGTTGCTAAGTTGTTTCTGACTTTTTGTGACCCTGTGGACTGTATCCAGCCAGGCTCCTCTGTCCATGGGATACTCCAGGCAAGAACACTGGAGTGGGTTGCAATTTCCTTCTCCAAAGCATATGATAAATGTTACTTTTTATTAGTGGTAGATCTTTAAAGTGAATGCTTTTTTGTATCCACCATCTACGTTACTCAAATTATTGTAATTATTTGGGAAAATATTGCCATTTGATTCAAATTATCATATTTACTATGCTAGTATCTTAGAAGAACTGGGCTATAGCTCATGAAACTTTTAAGGACAGATGATGAAAACCTCAATTTCAAGTTGTTTTCCTCTAAAAGTGCATGTTGTGTAGTCATATAAATAATATTTAATATATTTTCAATAATGTGTAATAGTACTATTAATATTTAACCATTGAATTTGTTCATTTTCCCCCAACAGTATTCTGCCTGCCTTTCTAGAGCAAGTGTTTAATTTTAATAAATCCTGATTCTTTGGAAGATTGTTACACTCATTACAACCCTCTATACTAATTTTTATCACTAATACTGTATTTATACTCTGGCAAAAAATAGTCTGATTCTCTTTGATCAAATTTCAGTAAATATTTTGTGCTTCCATACAGTGAAATCTCACTGGTTTCCATCTATCTCCCAGGCATAATTTTAGTTAGAAAGCAAGCCTTAGGGAAAGCTTTGAAAGATCTTTTAAAGAAAAAATTGTCTTTCTGCCTTAGTGACTGTCAACTCATTTTTGATCTAATTCTAATGGAATTGATACTCATATGTTTCTGAAGGTTGTGTGAGAATTTACATCATGGCTGTTCTAGCTTAATCTTCTTGTTTGTTATCCCTCTAGGTTACTATGGGTCCCAAGTGATTTCAGAAAATTGAAATAGTGAAATAGTATCAATTGAAAAAAATGATTGCTGCTTATAGAGTATTAATCTGTGGAGTTCAAACTCATTAATCTATATCACCTCCCTTTGAGAGAGCTGGAAGCATGTATGACAAAGCAATTGAGAGATCAGATGGCAAAAAAAAAAAAAAAAAAAGAAAAAAGAGAAAAAGAAGAAAGGGGATAAAAGTAATATTAAAGAAGTCCAAGGTTGCATAATTAATCAAAAGTGAATTAGAAAATTTACTAAGCTTCTAGTTTGTTTATCAAGTAGTGACACTTCTCAAAGTCAAATACAGTTACTTTTGTTTAGAATGCTGTAACTAATCCAGTGCTTCAAACTTCAGAAATTAAATGTGATAATTTTTATATATAGAAAAAAATTCTATTAGGAACAAAATTTGAGAATTTTTACCTATTTCAATATAAACTTTTCAGTCACAGGTGAAATAATTCATTCTAAGTATGTAACTGGGCTCTATGTGATTTTAGCCCTTTTATACTTTGTGCAGTTGTTATTTGGAGATTTAGAGAGATAGGTATTGAGAATGGATGTTATTTGTTACTGTAGCAGCTGTGACTAGATAGCAGGAAAGATATTTGTCAGAACATATATATTTCTAACTTGGCAGGTGAGTCCTTAATGACAGCAATGGAGCCTTATAGCTTACTGGGAAAATGACAGTATTATTATTTATAAACATCCCATAACAATATAGGAACAAATATATGGATATATTTGGGGAATCTAAAAAATAAATTTAATGTCAAATTTCATAGCCATAGAACTAAGAACATAAACAGCATTCTTGGGAGTTAAATAACCTGATTGTGGCTCAGCTGTTAAAGAATCCACCTGCAATGCGGGAGACCTGGGTTCCATCCCAGGGTTGGGAAAATCCCTGGAGAAGGGAACAACTACCCACTCCAGTATTCTGGCCTGGAGAATTCCATGGACTGTATAGTCCATGGGATCACAAAGAGTTGGACACCACTGAGCGGCTTTCCCTTTCAGTTTCAAATAACCTGATTAAGCAAATATAACTACTTTGTTAGGCAAATTCATTGCCCAATAGAAATGTAATGGAAGCTTAATATCTGGCGCAGGGATTTCCATGAAAGAACAAACTATTCTAAACAAAGGAGGGATGAGGAATTTTAAGTGTTGTAAAGGATGACATAGATTTCAATGAAGAATGACTCAGTAACATCCTTATTAGTGGCAAGTTCAAGACAAGACAAACTGACAGTGTCTACTGTGAGCTTTTGTTATTTAATTTAATTTTTAAGGATTGTTTACTGTTTATGTATAATATAAAGCTTCTCCAAATATTATAGAAAAAATTTTAATTAAATCTGTCAGGTGAGTCTGTAATTTCCTCGGTTCTGTCTTGCCACAGCAAAAAATTGAAGTGATAGATGGGCCAGTGTTACAGCTCAGTTTTATTTGGCAAGCAAAGGAAAATACATCCTGGAGGCTGGAGGGTGGGCCAACCCAAAAGACTCAAAGAGAAGAGAGGTCAGAGGCCTAATTTTGGCTACTCTTTTTATGTGTTTTGTTTTGTTTTGTTTTGTTTTGTTTTTCTCCTTCCCCGAGCCTCCCCGATGTAAACTGGACTAGCCAGGAAGGCTGTTTGTTTCACCTCAAGTTCTCATTCCAGTCCTCACACCTGCCTTTGTTCTATTTTTGTGGGCTTTTTCCTTCTCTGTCTTTTAGCCACCGCCATTTTGAACTCCTTTTTCCTATTCTAAGTACCAAGGCTATGGTTTTTCCAGTGGTCATGTATGGATGTGAGAGTTGGACTGTGAAGAAAGCTGAGCACTGAAGAATTGATGCTTTTGAACTGTGGTGTTGGAGAGGACTCTTGAGAGTTCCTTGGACTGCAAGGAGATCCAACCAGTCCATTCTGAAGGAGATCAGCCCTGGGATTTCTTTGGAGGGAATGATGCTGAAGCTGAAACTCCAATACTTTGGCCACTTCATGTGAAGAGTTGACTCATTGGAAAAGACTCTGATGCTGGGAGGGATTGGGGGCAGGAGAAGAAGGGGACGACAGAGGATGAGATGGCTGGATGGCATCACGAACTCGATGGACATGAGTCTGAGTGATCTCCGGGAGATGGTGATGGACAGGGAGGCCTGGTGTGCTGCTATTCATGGGGTCGCAAAGAGTCGGACATGACTGAGCGACTGAACTGAACTGAACTGAACTGAATTGAACATTCCCCCCTCAAGAGTTGGGATGCCCAGTTCTTTGGGAATAAGGGTGTTGAGGTCTCTCTGGCTACTTCCTGCTAAACTGGGACAGTGAGGGGCATTGGGCCTCCCCCTCTTGCTAGTCTCAAGCCGCAGAGTCCTTATAGCGGTTAGGGTGAGTGATATTTTCCATGGACGCCTGTAGTTTTACACATCCTTGTTGAACTGTAACTGCATGTTGTAGCATGTTGGCCTGGACAGAGACAAATTGGGTTATACAATTGATAATACATGGAACAATCATAAGCAGCATCAATATGGCGATAACGGGGATTAGTAGGGGCATTAGCCAACTCCAAATTCCCCATCACCAGGAGAAGAATTGCCCAGTGATTGTAGCCACCTGAGAATTCTCCAGCTCATTCTTTGACATCCAGTAGGATATGTGTGTTTTTCTTGAGGACTGTGAGACTTTTTTAACTTGACTGGAGGTGTTTACCCAGAAACATGTCTCATTCAAGATGGCTCAAATCCCTCCTTGTTCAGGGATTAGGAGATCCATCTCGTGTCTATTTTGGAGTACAACCCCTGCCAAGCTGTGTTGGCTCTTTAGGGCTATCCTGAGAAATTTTATCCCCAGAAACTTAGTTTTAATGGTGTTCATTAGAATGACACTCATTTGTAGTTCTGAATAGGTATCTGAGATTTCCCAGGAATCACAGGTGTATTGAGTGTCCTCTTCTGTTTTCTTCCATTGCTTGACACATGTGTAGTGAATCCAGGAGTCATGTCCTGGTACCATGACTGCTTTGAGGGTAGACAACATTACAAGGTAGGGGCCCTTCCATGTGGGCTGGAGTTGAGCCTTTGGGGACCCATCATTCCAGACTTTAATTAGGACTTGAGTCCCTGGAGCATATAGTGGTGACTCTTTAGAATTTTGGGAGTCCTGGTTCACACCCCCCAGGCATATATCCTGTTGGAATTGACCAATGGCCATGGCATAAGAGTGGAAGGTCTGAGCCTCTGGATCTAGGAAGAGGTCACTGACATAAACAAAAGGTCTCCCATGTAACATCTCATAAGGACTAAGACCAACCTGTTCCTTAGGGGAAATATGGGTGCAGAGGAGAGCTATTAGTAAAGCTTCCTTCCATCCCAGGGAGGTCTCCTGGGTTATCATTTTTATCACTAATTTTAAGAATTGGTTGGCTCTTTCTCCTTTCCTGAAGACCAAAGCCTCCAGGCACAAAAGATATAATAAACAAATGCCCAAGGTTTTAGAAACCATACTCACAGAAAACTAGTCAATCTAATCACACTAAGACCACAGCCTTGTCTAACTCAGTGAAACCAAGCCATGTCTGTGGGGCAACACAAGATGGGCAGGTCATGGTGGGAGAGGTCTGACAGAGCGTGGTCCACTGGAGAAGGGAATAGCAAGCCACTTCAGTATTCTTGCCTTGAGAACCCCATGAACAGTATGAAAAGGCAAAATGATAGGATACCAAAAGAGGAACTACCCAGGTCATTAGGTGCCCAATATACTACTGGAGATCATGGAGAAATAACTCGAGAAAGAATGAAGGGATGGAGCCAAAGTAAAAACAATACCCAGTTGTGGATGTGACTGGTGATAGAAGTAAGATCCGATGCTGTAAAGAGCAATATTGCATAAGAACCTGGAATGTCAGGTCCATGAATCAAGGCAAATTGGAAGTGGTCAAACAAGAGATGGCAAGGGTGAACATTGACATTCTAGGAATCAGCGAACTAAAATGGACTGGAATGGGTGAATTTAACTCAGATGACCATTATAACTACTACTGTGGGCAGGGATCTCTCAGAAGAAATGGAGTAGCCATCATGGTCAACAAAAGAGTCCGAAATGCAGTACTTGGATGCCAATCTCAAAAACGACAGAATGATCTCTGTTCGTCTCCAAGGCAAACCATTCAATATCACAGTTATCCAAGTCTATGCCCCAACCAGTAACGCTGAAGAATCTGAAGTTGAACGGTTCTATAAAGACCTACAAGACCTTTTAGAACACCCAAAAAAGATGTCCTTTTCATTATAGCGGACTGGAATGCAAAAGTAGGAAGTCAGGAAACACCTGGAGTAACAGGCAAATTTGGCCTTGGAATGCAGAATGAAGCAGGGCAAATACTACTAGAGTTTTGCCAAGAAATTGCACTGGTCATAGCAAACACCCTCTTCCAACAACACAAGAGAAGACTCTACACATGGATATCACCAGCTGGTCAACACTGAAATCATATTGACTATATTCTCTGCAGCCAAAGATGGAGAAGCTCTACACAGTCAACAAAAACAAGACCAGGAGCTGACTGTGGCTCAGATCATGAACTCCTTATTGCCAAATTCAGACTCAAATTGAAGAAAGTAGGGAAAACCACTAGACCATTCAGCTATGTACTAAATCAAATCCCTTATGATTATACAGTGGAAGTGAGCAATAGATTTAAGGGCCTAGGTCTGATAGATAGAGTGCCTGATGAACTATGGAATGAGGTTCCTGACATTGTACAGGAGACAGGAATCAAGACCATCCCCATGGAAAAGATATGCAAAAAAGCAAAATGGCTGTCTGGGGAGGCCAAACAAATAGCTGTGAAAAGAGAGGCGAAAAGCAAAAGGAGAAAAGGAAAGATATAAGCATCTGAATGCAGAGTTCCAAAGAACAGCAAGAAGAGATAAGAAAGTCTTCTTCAGTGATCAATGCAAAGAAATAGAGGAAAAGAACAGAATGGGAAAGGCTAGAGATCTCTTCAAGAAAACTGGAGATACCAAGGGGACATTTCATGCAAAGATGGGCTTGATAAAGGACAGAAATGGTATGGACCTAACAGAAGCAAAAGATATTAAGAAGAGGGGGCAAGAATACACAGAAGAACTGTACAAAAAAGATCTTCATGACCCAGATAATCATGATGATGTGATCACTAATCTAGAGCCAGACATCTTGGAATGTGAAGTCAAGTGGGCCTTAGAAAGCATCACTACGAACAAAGCTAGTGGAGGTGATAGAAGTCCAGTTGAGCTATTTCAAATCCTGAAAGATGATGCTGTGAAAGTGCTGCACTCAATATGCCAGCAAATTTGGAAAACTCAGCAGTGGCCACAGGACTGGAAAAGGTCAGTTTTCATTCCAATTCCAAAGGCAATGCCAAAGAGTGCTCAAACTACCGCACAACTGCACTCATCTCACATGCTAGTAAAGTAATGCTCAGAATTCTCCAAGCCAGGTTTCAGCAATACGTGAACCGTGAACTCCCTGACGTTCAAGCTGGTTTTAGAAAAGGCAGAGGAACCAGAGATCAAATTGCCAACATCCGCTAGATCATGGAAAAAGCAAAAGAGTTCCAGAAAAACATCTATTTTTGCTTTATTGACTATGCCAAAACCTTTGACTGTGTGGTTTACAAGAAACTGTGGAAAATTCTGAAAGAGATGGCAATAACAGACCACCTGACCTGTCTCTTGAGAAAGCTGTATGCAGGTCAGGAAGCAACAGTTAGAACTGGACATCAAACAACAGACTGGTTCCAAATAGGAAAAGGAGTACGTCAAGGCTGTATATTGTCACCCTGCTTATTTAACTTCTATGCAGAGTACCTCATGAGAAATGCTGGACTGGAAGAAACAGAAGCTGGAATCAAGATTGCCTGGAGAAATATCAATAACCTCAGATATGCAGGTGACACCACCCTTATGGCAGAAAGTGAAGAGGAGCTTAAAAGCCTCTTGATGAAAGTGAAAGAGGAGAGTGAAAAAGTTCGCTTAAAGCTCAACATTCAGAAAATGAAGATCATGGCATCTGGTCCCATCACTTCATGGGAAATAGATTGGGAAACAGTGGAAACAGTGTCAGACTTTATTTTGGGGGGGGCTCTAAAATCACTGCAGATGGTGACTGCAGTCATGAAATTAAAAGACACTTACTCCTTGGAAGGAAAGTTTGACCAACTTAGATAGCATATTCAAAAGCAAAGACCTTACTTTGCCAACAAAGGTCCATCTAGTCAAGGCTATGGTTTTTCCAGTCGTCATGTATGGATGTGAGAGTTGGACTGTGAAGAAAGCTGAGTGCCAAAGAATTGATGCTTTTGAACTGTGGTGTTGGAGAAGACTCTTGAGAGTCCCTTGGACTGCAAGGAGATCCAACCAGTCCATTCTAGAGGAGATCAGTCCTGGGTATTCATTGGAAGGACTGATGCTGAAGCTAAAACTCCAGTACTTTGGCCACCTCATGCGAAGAGTTGACTCATTGGAAAAGTTCTGATGCTGGGAGGTATTGGGGTCACGAAGAGAAGGGGATGACAGAGGATGAGATGGCTGGATGGCATCACTGACTCGATGGACGTGAGTTTGAATAAACTCTGGGAGTTGGTGATGGACAGGGAGGCCTGGCGTGCTGCGATTCATGGGGTCGCAAAGAGTCGAACACGACTGAGCGACTGAGCTGAACTGAGAGGAGATTTTTATAATAGAATGTTGCAACAAATACAAAGGCACGTTAAAGGAGACACTTTATGCTGTAATATCCTTTCACCAGCAAGACTATTCTGTTTCTGATTTAATTTTAATTTCAGAATGACCACAGTTGAGATATTCTCAACTTTACTGCCTGACCCAGATGCCTGTTTTTAGAATACACTCGTTAATCAAACATAAAATGGTATAGTTGGAAATATTCAAAGACATAAAATATTTTAACTTTTTAAAAAAGTATTCTGATTACTGGTCATAAGTATGAAAGTTAAAAAAAAATAGTTTTACATGACAAACCTGAAGCACATTAATATCTTCATGTGGTAAATTAAAGGAGAATGCTAAAAAATGTTAAGTATTTAGTGAATGAAAGTGGTTCTGGTTTTTTATGTGAGGAAAAGAGATGTATATAAAATTTATGTATCTATTTGTGTGTTTGCTTGGTTGCTTAGTCATGTCCAAATCTTTGCAACCCCATAGATTGTAGCCTGCCAGGCTCCTCTGTCCCTGGAGATTCTCTAGGCAAGAATACTGGAATGGTTTACATTTCCTTCTCTGGGAGATCTTCTCAACCCAGAGATTGAACCCAGGTCTCCCACACTGCAGGCAGATTCTCTACCATCTGAGTAGATGTTATTTTGTATTTATTCATTAAAACTATTTCTCATATCCCCAAAACTATCTAATTAACTTACATGTAAGTTAAAATGACAAATATTTATATCATTGGTAATTGGAAACTAAAGTTTGTTTTCAGGTATTTATTACTTAAAATAATATGTATCAAGGATTAATGAAGTTAAATGTTGCCCTCTGAGAAGAAATATTATAAATATTGGCTTTGTATTTCTTATATTGAGACAATTTTAGAGAAAACAATGATTGAGAAGTTAAAAATATATGTGTGTATAATCTTAGTGTTTTCCTTATTTCAATATTAATGAAGATAAACAAATATTGGGAAGCAAATACTTCCAACAGGTGCATGGATTTCATGGAGTATATAGGGTATTCAAATTCTTTTTCTCTGTTGATGCCTGTCAGATATCTGTGCTTTTTTTTGTTTCTTTTATAGAATTAAATAATACCACTCAGCTGAATAATACTTAACTGATAGGATAGTGCTTTTTATCCTTTTTATGGCATATTGTCCTTTTTCTCCCCATACAGCTTTCTTAATTCTAAATTTGTTTGTAAATTTAGAAAGTAGTTGAGGAAGATTTTTTTAAATATTGAACTCTAGAAATAAAAAACTCAGTATCTTCAATTTCAGCTTGATGATAGAACCCTGACTTTTTGTCTCATGACTCTGTTATCTGCTTCTTTTTTTTTAATGTCACAATAACACATATTATAAATAGATAATGTATGAAGATGTGCAGGCTTGTCTTAGTTATAGTTGTAGCAAATAAATTAGTGTCAAGTGTTTCTTTATATAAGCTTGCCTTCTAGATCTGTAACTGGAAGATAATACATGCTGAGCCAAAAAGAAAGGACTTGAGGCCTTTCTTCCACTTTAACCAAAGATGTTCTACTTGGGTTAGGTTTTTATATCAAGTTTCTCAATAAGCTTTTAGATAATGAAAAATCTTTTAAATTAAAAACAAATGTTAAAAATCAAAGTACTGAAGCAAACAGGCTAATATGTCCTATACTATTAAAGTCCAGGCTCAAGAACCAGATTCCTTAGGTTCTAATTTTGGTTCACTCACTAAAATGAAATAATACCAATACTAACTACCTCACAGAGTTTCTTTGAGAATAAAGTGCATTGATATCATGCAGAAGACTTAGAATAATGCCCGGTACATTAATAAATTGACGAAACTTGACAGAATTAGTATTTTATCATTACTGCCATATTTTTATGATTATGCTCTCAGCCATTCTCATATCTCTTCTTATATTGACATTAGCATAGATATCTTATTCCTCTCATTAAATTTTAGGCTGCATGAAGAGTGAAGGGAGTAGTTAGGGCTGTTCACAATTATTTTGGTTGTCCTATCTGCATAGTTTGAAACTGAACATTTCTGCTCATATAGTTAAGAACTGCCATGTAATTTCTTTGATCAAGTAAATATGATTGGGCCTATGAATTCCACTTTAAAGTAGAAGCTTTGATAGCCAATTCACAATGTTCTGAGTTCTCTTCCTATATCTTGACGATTATGGAACAAAGTGTTAAAATGGAGTCTTCATTGTCCTTAGTATATGTAAGGACTCTGCAACCCTATGGACTATAGCCAGCCAGTCTCCTCTGTCCATGGGACTCTCCAAGAAAGAACACTGGAGTGCGTAGCTGTTCCCTTCTCCAGAGGATCTTCCTGACCCAGGGGTCAAACCTGGGTGTCCCATGTTGCAGGCAGATTTTCTACCATCTGAGCCACCAAGGAAGCCCTGATAATATGTAATCAACAGAGACCTTGTCAGTATCTTGCATTTAACTTGCAGCAAAAGCAAGGTATAACTTTGTGTTGCTTTAAACCACTTAGAATGTGGAGTTAGTTTATTATTGTAGCATAAATTAACCTATTGTCACTTATATAGGAGCAAAATATTGGTATTTCTTCCCTTTCCCCCTCATCTCATTCAACAAAACAGTAGCTTGTCAAATAAACGAAAGAAAATATCTTTACTGAAATAGTTGTTCATCATTGTGAAAACATGTGAATTCTACAGACTCTACTCTCTTCAATCAAAGGATTATTTTCACCTTGTGTTTGACATTTTAATATCAGTTGACTGTTGCCTAATCCTGCTTCTTTCATTTCATCTTGTCATGAATCTACCTCATAGAGCTACTTTCAATGGGAAATTTATAGATGACTTTAGTGCTTGTCTATAAAACCACATTTTGACATTTATTTCCCTGGAAATGACAACGAAAGAAAATCGGATATGAAAATATTCAATTTTCCTTGATATTAGTTACAGAAAGTTGGAAATGTTTTATCCCCCAAACATGTAGTTTCATCTTTCTAAAAGTACTAAATTAAGATTTCAGAAAATATTAGGGGTTAAGGAATTCAGTAGTGATGATGAGGGAGCAGGATATTAAAAGCTCTGAGAAAGAAGGAAGACTTTGAGAAAAGACATTGGTTCCTAGAACATTTATTGAGGCAGCTTTCTAAAATCTGACAGGTTTTCATGAGTCTGTATACAGAGGCAATAAGTACATGCCACTTGCATGAAAGTGTGTTGAAGAGAAGGTTGCAGAGGCAAGAGAACACCTTTTGTAAAGTACATATTTTCTTCTGAAGGTATTTGAAGAGTAGACAGTATAACTTCATGCTACCATCTAATATTTTAATGTATTTTGGATTTTTAAGTTCTTAGATTATGATCTCCCTGAATACAAAGTCTGAATTTTGTCACTGGATAGCCAGAGGCTGTCTCTATTAGTCTGATGTTGCATTCTGGTTTGGGCAAGCATATCCCTAGCAGTTGGTCTACACAAAAATGAAAGAGTCTTGGCTAACGAGTAGACTGGAGAGGTTCTAAGCTACTTATGTACTCCTTGTGTATATTGAACTTATGCATATAGATCTATGAGACTGAAAAGGGTCCAATAAGTACAAACAAAGACAGACCTACAAATAACCTGAGTATTGAATGTTCTTCCTCTCCAACATGCACAACATGTACATCTTACTGGCTTCAGACATTTAAACACAATCCTATCCAATCATTAAGTGACACAGGACAGGAAAAGGTCAGTTTTCATTCCAATCCCAAAGAAAGGCAATGCCAAAGAATGCTCAAACTACCGCATAATTGCACTCATCTCACATGCTAGTAAAGTAATGCTCAAAATTCTCCAAGCCAGACTTCAGCAATACGTGAACCGTGAACTTCCTGATGTTCAAGCTTGTTTTAGAAAAGGCAGAGGAACCAGAGATCAAATTGCCAACATCCGCTGGATCATGGAAAAAGCAAGAGAGTTCCAGAAAAACATCTATTTTTGCTTTATTGACTATGCCAAAGCCTTTTTAATGTGTGGATCACAATAAACTGTGGAAAATTCTGAAAGAGATGGGAATACCAGACCAGCTGACCTGTCTCTTAACTGGACATGGAACAACAGACTGGTTCCAAATAGGAAAAGGAGTATGTCAAGGCTATATATTGTCACCCTGCTTATTTAACTTCTATGCAGAGTACATCATGAGAAACGCTGGACTGGAAGAAACACAAGCTGGAATCAAGATTGCCGGGAGAAATACCAATAACCTCAGATATGCAGATGACACCACCCTTATGGCAGAAAGTGAAGAGGAACTCAAAAGCCTCTTGATGAAAGTGAAAGTGGAGAGTGAAAAAGTTGGCCTAAAGCTCAACATTCAGAAAACGAAGATCATGGCATCTGGTCCCATGACTTCATGGGAAATAGATGGGGGAACAGTGTCAGACTTTATTTTTGGGGGCTCCAAAATCACTGCAGATGGTGATTGCAGCCATGAAATTAAAAGACACTTACTCTTTGGAAGAAAAGTTATGACCAACCTAGATGGTATATTCAAAAGCTGAGACATTACTTTGCCGACTAAGGTCCGTCTAGTCAAGGCTATGGTTTTTCCTGTGAGAGTTGCACTGTGAAGAAAGCTGAGCACCGAACAATTGATGCTTTTGAACTGTGGTGTTGGAGAAGACTCTTGAGAGTCCTTTGGACTGCAAGGAGATCCAACCAGCACACTCTGAAGGAGATCAGCCCTGGGATTTCTTTGGAAGGAATGATGCTAAAGCTGAAACTCCAGTACTTTGGCCACCTCATGGGAAGAGTTGACTTATTGGAAAAGACTCTGATGCTGGGAGGGATTGAGGGCAGGAGGAGAAGGGGACGACAGAGGATGAGATGGCTGGATGGCATCACTGACTCGATGGATGTGAGTCTGAGTGAACTCCAGGAGTTGGTGATGGACAGGGAGGCCTGGAGTGCTGCGACTCATGGGGTCACAAAGAGTCGGACACGACTGAGCGACTGAACTGAACTGAACTGAACTGATAGTATCATATAAAATAGTACTGCTATCCTAAAACTCCTTTGCTCTTATTCACTTCTCTCTCAACAAGCCCAACCCCTGGCAGTTATTGATCTTTTTCAGTCTCTATAGCTTTGCCCTTTCCAGATTTGCCTTTTATACAGTTGAAATCATACACTATGCACCATTTTCATATTGGCTTCTTAAACATAGTAATATGCATTTTTCCCTAATGTCTTTTCATGGCTTGATATCTCATTCCATTTTAACAATGAATGGTATTTTATTATTTGCATGTTCTACTGTTTGTCCATTCATCTACTGAAGGACATCATTGTTACTTCCAAGTTTTGGCAATTAATAAATTTGCTATAAGCATCTGTGTACAGGGTTTTGTGTATCCATACATTTTCAGCTTATTTGAGTAAATACCAAAGAGCATAACTGCTGGCTCATATACTTTAAGAGTATGTTTTGCTTAATAAGAAACTGCCAAACTGTCTTCTGAAGCAGCTTATACTATTTTGCAGTCCTGTCTACAGTGAATGAGAGTTTCTATTGCTCTACGAACTTTCCAGAATTTGGTGTTATGAGTGTTTTGGATTTTGGCCTTTCTAATAGTTGTGTAGTGGTATCTCGTTGTTTTAATTCCTTGGTGACACGTGACATGGGCCATCCTTTTGAATGGTTATTTTCTATGTGTATAATTTCTTTGTTGAAGTGTCTATGTCTATTGTCCAGGAAAAAAAAATTTTTTTGTATTCTTAAGTTTTAAGAGTTCTATATTTTGGATAACAGTTCTATTAAATATGTATTTGCATATATTTCCCCCAGTCGTTGCCTTATTTTCTCATTTTGTTGACCTCTGCACTTTTTAATTATGTGACTAAATGTATCCCCTTCATTTATAAGTCATTTAAGAAGTCCAACTAATAGAATATTTTTCAAAAAATAGTTGCATGGTGGCATAATCATACAGAAAAGAAAACTATTTCAGATGCTGAGAAATAATGCATTTTGATCATGTATTTCTTTTTAAAAATATATATATATATATATTTTATAAACGACCCAATCAAAAAATGGGCCAAAGAACTAAATAGACATTTCTCCAAAGAAGACATACGGATGGCTAACAAACACATGAAAAGATGCTCAACATCACTCATTATTAGAGAAATGCAAATCAAAACCACAATTACCACTTAGTCAGAATGTCTAAAATCTGCAAATGCAGGCTGTGGAAAACCTGGGCCACACAAGAATTGCAAATAGAATATGACTTTCCACCAAGCACAACATCAGCACATATACACAATGGAGTATTACTCAGCCGTTAAAGAATTGAATCAGTTCTGATGAGATGGATGAAAGATTATACAGAGTGAAGTCAACAATACAGTATACTATATATGGAAGAAATAGAGACACCAATGTATCACAGTCATGTCTGATGCAGGATGCAGCACTGGTGCATGGGGATGACCAGAAAGATGTTAGAGGAGGTGTTCATGTTTGGGAATGCATGTAAGAATTAAAGATTTTTTTTTAAATCCTTATTTATTTATTTATTTATTTTATTTTTATTTTTAAAATACATGCATTCCCAAACATGCAATAACATCTTTCTGTCATTGCACCAGCCCCAAGTGCATCCTGCCTCAGACATAGACTGGCGATTCAAACGTGATAGTATACATGGAATGCTGAGTCCAAAAGTCCGTTATACACATTTGTTGTCTTGCATGGGGTCATTGCCATCTTCCAAATTCCATATATGTGTTAGTACTGTATTGGTGCCACTCTAATGGAGAACTGATTCAAATGTGCTGAGGAGATATCCATTCATCTGCTGAACATCTACATGTCCAAATATGAACTACCTTTTCAACCCAGCAATTGCCCCACTAAGGCTGGGCACTACATTCCCACCAGTGTAGGAACACCAGCATTTATTGAAAAGCCATTCTGACACATTTGCACCATCCAGTTCATCGCTCGTTTATGGAATTGAGCTGAAGTTGCTTGTTTTGAGATTAGTTGTTTGTCAGTTGCTTCATTCAGAAGGCTGTCTTTTCACCTTGCTTATATTTTCCTTTGTTGTGCAGAAGCTTTTAATTTTAATTAGATCCCATTTGTTTTTATTTCCAGAATTCTGAGGTGGATCATAGAGGATCCTGCTGTGATTTATGTCTGAGAGTGTTTTGCCTATGGAGTCTTACATTTAGATCTTTAATCCATTTGAGTTTATTTTTGTGTACGGTGTTAGAAAGTGATCTAGTTTCATTCTTTTACAAGTGGTTGACCAGAAGGTGTCCATGTGGATTTATCTCGCTTTATTCCATTGATCTATATGTCTGTCTTTGTGCCAGTACCATACTGTCTTGATGACTGTGGCTTTGTAATAGAGCCTCAGGCAAGTTGATCTTGAAATTATTTTGTTCTAGTTCTGTGAAGTAATCCAATCCATGAACATGGTATATTTCTCCATCTATTAGTGTCTCTTGATTTCTTTCATCAGTGTTTATAGTTTTCTATATAGGTCTTTAGTTTCTTTAGGTAGATATATTCTAAGTATTTTATTCTTTTGTTGCAATGGTGAATGGCATTGTACTTTTCTCATTATGATCAAAATAGACTTTTGAAAAGAGACAAAAGAGAATTAACAAAGAAACACAAAACTTTAAAAATGAATTTCACCTTTTTCAAGTGCTCATGGAACCTTCTCCAGGATAGACATAAATCTAAACTTGATAAATTCAAGAAAATATCATTCCAAGCATGACCATAATGCATTAAGATTAGATCTCAATTACAGGAATTACAGAAGAAATGAAATCAAATATGCATGAAACTAATTGAAAAACACAACAACCCAAAACCTGGGGACACTATAAAAGCAGTGCAGAGGAAAGTTCATAGCAATACAGGCATAAAGAAACAAGAAAAAGTCAAATAAATAACCTAACTCTACAACTAAAGCAACTAGAAAAGGAAGAGTTGGAGAACCCCAGAGTTAGTAGAAGGAAAAAGTTGGTTCTTTGAAAGGATAAATAAATTGACAAACCATTAGCCAGACTCATAATCAAAATCAATAAAATTAGAAATGTGATGATCATAAGAGACTACTATCAGCAGTTGTATGCCAATAAAATGGACAACGTGGAAGAAATGGACAAATTTAGAAAGTACAATTTTCCAAAACTGAACCAGGAAGAAATAGAAAATCTTAACAGACCCATCACAAGCACGGAAATTGATACTGTAATCAGAAATCTTCCAGCAAACAAAAGCCCAGGTCCAGATGGCTTCACAGCTGAATTCTACCAAAAATTTGAAGAGTCCTCAAACTCTTTGCAGAGGAAGGTATTCGACCAAGTGGGCTTTATCCCAGGATGCAAGGATTCTTCAATATCCTCAATCAATGTAAGAATTAAAGATTTTAAAATTTAAAAATAAAAACTAAAAAAAATAAAAATAAAAATAAAATATATATATATATATTTTCTTTTGGCTGTGCTGGGTCTTCTGGATTTTTAATTTTGGCTGTGCTGGTTGTTAGGTGGATTTTTCTCTAGTTGCAGAGAGTGGAGGGTACTCTCCAGTTGCAGTGTGTGGGCTTCTCATTGCAGTAGCTTCTCTTGGTGTGAAGCACAGGCTCTGAGCATGTGGACTTCAAGTGGATGAATAGTTGTGGCATGTGGGCTCAGTATTTACAACTCCCAGGCTCTAGAGCATAGGCTTAATAGCTGTGCTATATGGGTTTAGTTGTTCTGAGGCATGTGGGATCTTTCTGGACCATGGATCAAACCCATGTCTCCTGCATTGGCAGGTGAATTCCTTACCACTGAGCCACCAGGGAGGCCCTCAATTGTGTATTCTAGTGAGATATAGGCTAAATATGTAAAAATGAAAGAGGACTCATCAGCCACATTCAATAAGATTATTAGTTGCAATAATATAAGTATTTTTATTTTGAATCTAATTTTTTTATATTTAAGGAAATTAACCAACATGTTAACATTATTAGGACTCAAATTTTAATGTAGGAAAAAAGATACAATCATAAGACTAGAGAGGTCAAGTAAAACTCTAATCTTTAATTTGAAATTGTATCATAAGTATGAACTTATAGTTCTTTTTCTCTGAAAAATAGGTATTTTCTAGTTCTATACATTAAAAAGAACAAGAATCAATAGCAACCCAGTGACAATGAGCATTCACTTGTGATTGCCAAAAAATGTACTGCTAGAGGAACCAGGACTCCTTGAAGAAATGAATAATTTCAGGTCTGGAGAAACATGTAAATGTAGAAGATGAGTCTGCAACATCATTCTCAAGGAATCAAGGAATTTGTCAGACTAATGTGGTCATATAAAAGGATACATGAGTCAACCTGAAGGAGTTCTCATCACCATATGAGAAGACAACCTGAGGATCAAAAAATAGAAACTATAACTTCTTAAAAGGCCCAGAGGGATGGGATGGGGAGGGAGGTGGGAGGGGTTTCAGGATGGGGAACACGTATACACCCATGGCGGATTCATGTTGATGTATGGCAAAACCAATACAATATTGTAAAGTAATTAGCCTCCAATTAAAATAAATCAATTTATATTAAAAAATAGTTCATGAATTCATAGTGGTATTCTAAAAAACATTACAAATTGGTCACCATTTAAAGTTGTTAGGGCAATAGTAATTTCTTTGAACATTAGAAGCAAGTGAAAATAATAATTAAAAAATTCTTATCAGGGTATAGTTGCTTTAAAATGTTGTGTTTGTTTCTGCTTTATAATAAAGTGAATCAGCTATATTTTGTGCTGTGCCTAGTCACTCGGTTGTGTCTGACTCTTTACAAACCCATTGACTGTAACCCACCAAGCTCTTCTGTTCATGGGGATTCTCCAGGCAAGAATACTGGAGTGGGTGCCATGCCTGCCTCCAGGGGATCTTCCCTAGCCAGGGACTGAACCCCCATCTCCCTCTTTGCAAGTGGATTCTTTACTATTTGAACCATCAGGGAAGCCCACGAATACTGGGGTGGGTAGCCTATCCCTTTTCCAGGGGATCTTCCTGACCCAGGAATCAAACTGGGGTCTCCCACATTGCAGGTGGATTCTTTACCAGGTGAGCTACCAGGGAAGCCCGGATCAGCTATATATATACGTATTTTCCCTCCCTCTTGGATTTTCCTGCCACCCACCCCACCCTCTGCCATCCCATTTTTCTAGGTCACCACAGAGCACCAAACTGAGTTCCCTGCACTATGCAATAGGTTCCCAATAGCTATCTGTTTTACCCATGGCAGTCACATGTTAACCCCGAGCTCCCAATTCACGTCCGCATGTCCACTCTACATCTGTGTCTCTATTTCTGCCCTGCAGATATGTTAATCTGTACCATGTTTCTAGGTTCCATGTACATGTGTTACTGTATAATACTTATTTTTCTATTTCTGACTTAGTTTCACTCTATGTGATAGGCTCTAAGTCCGTCCATGTCTTTACAAATGACCCAATTTTGTTCCTAAGTATGACTAAGAATTATTCCATTGTATAAACAATAATTTTATGAATAAAAAAGGCAAGACTTTTTTTCAGAAACAAGTCCACATATAGTTAAGAATAATTCAGAAAAATTGAGAGTTATTAAGCTTTACTAAAGATTGCCTGGGCTTCCAAGGTGGTGCTAGTGGTAAAGATCCTGCCTGCTAATGCAGAAGACATAGGAGACATGGGTTAGATCCCTGGGTCTGGAAGATCCCCTGGAAGAGGGCATGCCAATTCTCTCCAGTATTCTTGCCTGGAGAATCCCATGGACAGAGGATCTTTGTGGACTACAGTCCACAGGGTCACAAAGAGTTGCACATGACAGAAGCAACTTAGCACACATGCATGTAAAGATTGCCTAGTCAGTATAAAGTGGATATTTAAGTATCATAAAAATATTTTAAAATGTGGTTTATTAAAATTCAGTAGCAAAAGAAGATGGATATCTAGTTTGTTTAATAGAAAATAGATTTTAGTAAATTCTAAGAATATCAATGCTCTTTTTTTCATTCCTGATATTGGTTATTATAACTTTTCTTGATTTCTTATCAGTCTTGCCAAGGATTTGCTTCATTTTATTAGTCCTTTCACAACAAACTGTGGAAAATTCTTGAAGGAATGGTGAGATGGTTGGATGGCATCACTGACTCAATGGGCATGAGTTTGACCAAACTCCAGGGGATAGTGAAGGACAAGGAAGCCTTGGGTGCTGCAGTTCATGGGGTCACAAAGAGTTGGACATGACTTAGCCAGTGAGCAACAATTAGTCCTTTCAAAGAACCATTGCTTCCTTTGTTAATCCACTCAATTTCCCTGTTTTTATTTCATTAATGTCTGTGCTCAATTTTATGTTCCTGCTTTTTAAATTTAATTTATGCTTCTTTTGTAACTTTTGATATGGATGCATGATAATTTATTTTTATTTTTAAAGTATGTTTCTAATGCGTACTTTGAAGTCTATGCATCCCCTTTAAAGGGTCCCTTTCAGTGGGTAAAGAATCCACCTGCAGTGCTGGAGACCTGGGTTCGATCCCTGGGTTGGGAAGATCCCTGGAGAAGGGAAAGGCTACCCACTCCTGTATTATGGCCTGGAGAATTTCATGGACTGTATAGTCTATGGGGTTGCAAAGAGTTGGACATGATTGAGCAACTTTCACTGCAATTTTGATATGTAGTTTTCAATTATAATTCAGCCTAAACATTAACAATTATTATTTAGTCTTGTTTTTAAATAGTCCCCATCGAAAAAGCAAGAGAGTTCCAGAAAAACATCTATTTCTACTTTATTGACTATGCCAAAGCCTTTGACTGTGTGGATCACAATAAACTGTGGAAAATTCTGAGAGAGATGGGAATACCAGACCACCTGATGGGCCTCTTGAGAAACCTATATGCAGGTCAGGAAGCAAAAGTTAGAACTGGGCATGGAACAACAGACTGGTTCCAAATAGGAAAAGGAGTATGTCAAGGCTGTAAATTGTCACCCTGCTTATTTGACTTATATGCAGAGTACATCATGAGAAACGCTGAGCTGGAAGAAGCACAAGCTGGAATCAAGATTGCCAGGAGAAATATCAACAACCTCAGATATACAGATGACACCACCTTTATGGCAGAAACTGAAGAGAAACTAAAAAGCCTCTTGATAAAAGTGAAAGTGGAGACTGAAAAAATTGGCATAAAGCTCAACATTCAGAAAACGAAGATCATGGCATCTGGTCCCATGACTTCATGGGAAATAGATGGGGAAACAGTGGAAACAGTGGCTGACTTTATTTTTTGGGCTCCAAAATCACTGCAGATGGTGACTGTAGCCATGAAATTAAAAGACGCTCACTCCTTGAAAGGAAAGTTATGACCAATGTAGATAGCATATTCAAAAGCAGAGACATTACTTTGCTGACTAAGGTCCGTCTAGTCAAGGCTATGGTTTTTCCAGTGGTCATGTATGGATGTGAGAGTTGGACTGTGAAGAAAGCTGAGTGCTGAAGAATTGATGCTTTTGAACTGTGGTATTGGAGAGGACTCTTGAGAGTCCCTTGGACTGCAAGGAGATCCAACCAGTCCATTCTGAAGGAGATCAGCCCTGGGATTTCTTTGGAAGGAATGATGCTAAAGCTGAAACTCCAGTACTTTGGCCGCCTCATGCAAAGAGTTGACTCATTGGACAAGACTCTGATGCTGGGAGGGATTGGGGGCAGGAGGAGAAGGGCATGACAGAGGATGAGATGGCTGGATGGCATCACCGATTTGATGGATGTGAATTTGAGTGAACTCCAGGAGATGGTGATGGACAGGGAGGCCTGGCATGCTACAATTCATGGGGTCATAAAGAGTCAGACACAACTGAGCGACTGAACTGAACTGAACTGACTCATGAGTTATTTAAAGAGATAAATTTTAAAAACTAAGAATTTTTAGCTATTTTCTGATTTTGTTTTCTAGTTTAGTTCTATTGTGAAAATTCTATTGTTTATAATTTTCATCCTTAAAAATTATTAAAATTAACATCATAGACCAACATATTGTCGATTTTGGTAAGTGATCCTTATGTACTTGCAAAGAATAAGTGTTGCTCAATTTTTAGATGTCATTTCATGTTAATTAGCTTAATTGGTCATATTTGCTCTGTTCTTCTAGACACTTAATTAGTGACTTTTGTTGTGTTGGATTGTTGCTGTAATTCACTGAGAGAGAAGTATGAGAATTTCTCATTCAGTGATTGTGAATTTATTTCTCCTTTTACTTCAATCAAGTTTTTATCTCTTTTGCAGGATTACTATTAACTGCACTTGAACTGAGTATGTATTCTGATGTCCCTGGTTGGAGTGTTCTATAAATGTCAGTCAGTTCAAGTTCATTAAAATCTTCTGTGTGCTTACTGATTTTCTTTCTCCTTGTTTTATCATATAATGAAAGTTGAGTAGTGAAACCTTTGATTACAAAAGAGACATTTTCTCTTTTCCTTTGATGTAGTAGTCTTTGCTTCATGCATTTTGGAGGCTTGGACATTTAGAATTGTTAGAATTGGACATGTTAGAATCGTTATGGCCTCCTGATGAACTAGCCCTTTTATCATGTTAAAGGATCATTTTTATTCTTGGTAAATTTTTTTGATCTGAAATATACTTTGTCTGAAATTAGTATAGCGAATTCAGCTTGCTTTTAACTAGAGTTGGCTTGGTAGATCTCCTTCCATAATTTTACTTAACAGCCTTTTTGGGCTATTATATTTAAAATATGTTTTTTTTTTTCTAGGTAGTAAATAGCTGGGTCTTGTTTATTCTCCATTCTATCTCTGACTTTTGATTGGGAGCATTTAAATCATTTCTTTTTCATGTGATTACTGATATTGTTAGATTTAAGTCTATCTTCTTATTAGTTTTCTGTCTCATATATTCTTTTTTCTCTTTTATCACTTTTTGTGCTTTTTTTTGAATTAAGTATTTTATGATTTTTAAGTCTCCTCTCTTTTATGAGTCATTAGTTACAAATTTTGTTGTTTTATTTTAGTAGGTTAGGGTTTATAGAAGTTATCTTTAAATTATCACTGTCTAGTTTCCATTGATAACATTTCACTTATAGAGTAAGAATCTCCCAGGCTTTGTTATTATTTTCATATATTGTGTATTTAATATTGTAAACTCATACTGCATTGATGTTATTTTTAAAGAGGCAGTTATATTTTCAAGGAGACTTACATGAAAAGAAAATATTTCTTACATGTTTGTCCTTGTAGTTACCATTTCTAATGCTCATTGTTAGCTGTGTAGATTCATATCTTCATTCCATACATCCTTGCGTAGATTCATATCATCACTTCATCTAGGAGTTGGTGATAGATAGGGAAGCCTGGTGTGCTGCAGTCCATGGTATTACAAAGAGCCAGTCATGACAGAGCGACTGAACTGAACTGATATTTTCATGTAGTATCACTTTTTCTACTTGAAGGATTTACTTTAATATCTTGTACTATGGGTTGTAGGAGATGAAATATTTTAGATTCCATATGTCTAAAGTTCTACTTGCCTTCATTAAAAAGAAAAAAAAATCACACTGTGTATAGAATTCTGGGTTGACTTTTCTTTCAATAATTTTTTCCCCTATATACTTGTTTTGCATTCCGCCCCCCCCCCCCAATGGAAAACTACTGTCAGTCTTATCTATATTCTTCTTACTGTAAATAAGATACCTTTTTCACCCGTGTTTCTGGGATATTTCCCTGCATTCCTGGTTTTGGGCAATTTGATTATGGTGTTCCTTGGCACTGTTTTCTTCATGTTTCTTTTGCTTGGGGTTCCTTGAAATTCTTGGACCTTTGCTTCAAAGATGTTATGAAATTTGGATAATTTTCCAGCTTTATTTCTTAAAAGTAGGCCACTTAAAGTTGTACTACTGGTTAATGATGCTGTTTACATTTTCATCTCCGTTTTGTTTTGGTTTGTCCATTGCTATGACCAATTCAAATTTAGTAATGTTTTCTTCTGTAATGTGCTATTTGCCATTCTATTTACTGTATTTTTCCCTGCAACCAGTATAGATTGTACACTAGAATTTTGATGTGAACATACTTTCCATTTTTGTAATTATCTTTTTGAACATGCCCTCATATAGTTATAGCTATTCAACATCTTTGATTGTTAATTCTAAAACCTGTGTCAATTATGAATCACTTTCAGTTAACTTGCATTTCTTGTTTTCTTGCTTCTCTTCATGCCTGGAAATTTTCCATTAGATGCCAGATATTGTGAATCTTACTTTGTTGTGTGCCTGATATTTTGCATTCCTATGAATCCTCTTGAGCCTTGTTCTAAAATATAATTAAGTAAACTTGGATATCACCTTCATGGATGACAGCCTTGTGGTGGCAAAGGGGCTTGCATAACTCAATGAGGCTATGAGCCATGCTGTGCAGGACCACAAAGACAGACAGGTCATAGTGAATAGCTCTGACAAAATGTGGTCTATTGGAGAAACAAATAGCAACCAACTCAAGCATTTTTGCCTGGAGATCCCTATGGACAATATGAAAAGGCAAAAAGATATGATGCCAGAAGATAAGCCCCCCAAATCAAAAGGTATCCAAGACAAACCATTCACCATCACAGTAATCCAAGTCTGTGCCCCAACCACTAATGCCAAAGAAGCTGAAATTGATCCTATCTATGAAAATCTATAAGACCTTAGATCTACACAGGGGATTGGAATGCAAAAGTAGGAAGTCAAGAGATACTCAGAATTACACACAACTTTGACCTTGGAGTACAAAATTAACCAGGGCAAAAACTAACAGAGTTTTATGAGGAGAACACACTGTTCATGGCAAACACCCTTTTCCAACAACCCAAGAGACAACTGCACACACCAGATGATTAATACTAAAATCAGATTGATCATATTCTTTGCAGCCAAAGATGGAGAAACACTATCAGTTCAGTTCAGTTCAGTCGCTCAGTCATGTCTGACTCCTTGCGACCCCATGAATCGCAGCATGCCAGGCCTCCCTGTCCATCACCATCTCCCGGAGTTCACTCAGACTCACGTCCATCGAGTCAGTGATACCATCCAGCTATCTCATCCTTGGTTGTCCCCTTCTCCTCCTGCCCCCAATCCCTCCCAGCATCAGAGTCTCTTCCAATGAGTCAAATCTTCGCATGAGGTGGCCAAAGTACTGGAGCTTCAGCTTTAGCATCATTCTTTCCAAAGAAATCCCAGGCACTATACAGTCAGGAAAAACAAGACCTGGAGCTGAGCATGACTCAGATCATAAGCTTCTTATTGCAAATTTCAGGCTTAAAGTAAAGTGGGGGAAGCCATTAGGCAATCCAGGTATGACCTAAATCAAATCCCTTTTCATTATACAGTGGAGATGATGAATAGATTCACAGGATTAGATCTGGTAGACAGAATACCTGAATAACTATAGACAGAGGTTCATACATTGTACAGGAGGCATTGATTAAAAAAACATCCAAAGAAAAAGAAATGTTGGAGGCAAAGTGGTTGTCTAAGGAAGCTTTACAAATAGTTGAGGAAAAATGAGAAGCAAAAGACAAGGGAGAAAGGGAACGATATACCCAGCTGAATATGGAGTTCCACAAAATGGCAAGGAGAGATAAGAAGGCCTTCTTAATTGAACAGGGCAAAGAAATAGAGGAAAAACATAGAATGGGAGACTAGAGATCTGTTGAAGAAAATTAGAGATACTGAGAGAACATTTCATGCAAGGAAGAGCACAGTAAAGGACAGCAGCTGTAAGGACCTTCTAGAAGTAGAAGAGATTAAGCAGAGGTGGCAAGAATACACAGAATGACTATATAAAAGAAAGGTCCTCATAAGCTAGATAGGTATGATGGTGTAATCACTCACCTATGGCCAGACATCCTGGAGTGGGAAGTCAAGTGGGCCTTAGGAAGCATTACAATGAACAAACCTAGTAGAGGTGACATAATTCCTGCTGAGCTATTTAAAATCCTAAAGGATGATGCTGTTGAAGTGTTCTACTCAATCTGCCAGCAAATTTGGAAAACTCACAATGGTAGCAGTACCAGGAAAAGGTTCACTTTCATACCCATCCCAAAGAAGAACAATGCCAAAGAATGTTCAAACTACTATACAGTTACACTCGTACTTGTAGAAAGGTAATGCTCAATATCCTTCAAGCTAGGCTTCAGCAGTATGTGAACCAAGAACTTCTATGTATAAGCTGGGTTTTAAAGGGCAGAGGAACCAGAGATCAAATTGCCAACAACTGCTGGATCATTGAGAAAGCAAGGGGGTTCCAGAAAAATATCTGTCCATTGACTAAACTAAAGCCTTTGATTATGTGAATTATGACAAACTATGGATAATCCTTTAAGAGGTGGGAATACCAGACCACCTTACCTGTCTCCTGAGAAACCTGTATGCAGGTCAAGAAGCAACATTTAGAACTGGACATGGAACAACGGACTAGTTCACAATTGGGCAAGGAGTACATCAAGGCTGTATACTGTCAACCTGCTTATTTAATTAATATACAGAGTACATCATGGGAAATGTCAGGCTGGAGGATTCACAAGCTGTAATCAAGATTTCAGGGAGAGATATCAACAACTTCAGATATTCAGATAATACCACTCTAAGGGCGGAAAGTGAGGAGGAACTAAAGAGCCTCTTAATGGGATGAAAGAGGAGAGTGATAAAGTTAGTTTAAAACTCAACATTCAAAAATCTAAGACCATGGCATCTGGTCCCATATCTTCATAGAAGAAAAAAAGTGGAAACGGTGACAGCCTTTTATTTTGGGGGCTTCATAATCACTGTGGAGAGTTACTGCAGCCATGAAATTAAAGTATGCTTGCTCCTTGGAAGGAAAGCTATGACAAATCTAGACATCATATTCAAAAGCAGAGGCATCACTTTGATGACAAATCTCCGTGTAGTCAAAGCTATGATTTTTCCAGTAGTTGTGTATGGAAGTCAGAGTTGGTCCATAATGAAGGTTGAGCACTGAAGGATCAATGCTTTCAAACTGTGGTGTTGGAGAAGACTCTTGAGAGTCTCTTGGACTGCAAGGAGATGAACCAGTTATTCTAAAGACAGTCTTTCCTGAGTATTCATTGGAAAGGCTGATGCTGAAGCTGAAGCTCCTGTGCTTTGCTACCTGATGGGAAGAGCTGACTCATTGGAAAAGACCCTGATGTTGGGAAAGATTGAGGGAAGGAGGTACAGGGAGAGACAGATGATGAGATGATTGGATAACATCACTGATTCACTGAACAGGAATTTTTGGAAACTCCAGGAGGTAGTGGGGGACAGAGGAGCCTGGTGTCCCAAGGAGACCAACAGGTCTTAGTGACTGAACAACAGATAAATCTGGATGTGGTTTGATGCTTTGAATTCATGCCTTTAATATCAGTTGTGCACTATAGCAGTGTTTATTTTGAGGGTAATTTTTCTGGGAAACTTTTTCTCTATCTGGATTCTTCACTTAATGCCACACCAATTATGAAGTTTGCAGTCCGACTGGTGGAAATTAACTCTATTCTTGGCCCTGTGTGAATGCCACTAGGTAGTGTTACTCATAAGCTGGAATCAAGATTGCTGGGAGAAATATCAATAACCTCAGATATGCAGATGACACCACCCTTATGGCAGAAAGTGAAGAGGAACTCAAAAGCCTCTTGATGAAAGTGAAAGAGGACAGTGAAAATGTTGGCTTAAAGCTCAACATTCAGAAAACGAAGATCAATGCATCTGGTCCCATCACTTCATGGGAAATAGATGGGGAAACAGTGGAAACAGTGACAGACTTTATCTTTTTGGGCTCCAAAATCACTGCAGATGGTGACTGTAGCCATGAAATTAAAAGACACTTACTCCTTGGAAGAAAAGTTATGACCAACCTAGATAGCATATTGAAAAGCAGAGACATTACTTTGCCAACAAAGGTCCATTTAGTCAAGGCTATGGTTTTTCCTGTGGTCATGTATGGATGTGAGAGTTGGACTGTGAAGAAAGCTGAGCACCGAAAAATTGATGCTTTTGAACTGTGGTGCTGGAGAAGACTCTTGAGAGTCCCTTGAACTGCAAGGAGATCCACCCAGTCCATTCTGAAGGAGATCAACCCTGGGATTTCTTTGGAAGGAATGATGCTAAAACTGAAACTCCAGTACTTTGGCCACTTGATGCAAAGAGCTGACTCATTGGAAAAGATTCTGATGCTGGGAGGGATTGGGGGCAGGAAGAAAAGGGGACGACAGAGGATAAGATGGCAGGATGGCATCACTGATTTGATGGACGTTAGTGTGAACTCCAGGAGATGGTGATAGATAGGGATGCCTGCCGTGCTGAAATTCATGGGGTTGCAATGAGTTGGACACGACTGAGCAACTGAACTGAACTGAACTGAACTGTTACTTATAAAGCCTTATAAATGCATCCTTTTGTTTTTCTTTGGGTAGTTCAACCAGCATGTCTTGATTAATAATAATACTATAAAATGCTCCTCTATACATCTTAATATTATTTTTTTTTTCCCTCTAAGCATCTTCTTCCTCTTCATTGGTCTGCTCTACAAACTCCATCTGCCTTGGTTTCTCCAAAGTCTCAGCTCTGTCTCGGCCCAAAGAGTTGCCAGAGAACCCACTCCTCATACTATAGTCTGGAAACTCTCTCATGTTTTTAACCTGAAAAATTATAGTGTTTATATAATTTTTTTCTCTTGCCTTACTGGTAACTTTCCTTCATAGCCTGAAGTCTAGTTTCTTGAAAACTTTGATTAAGAGTTTGATAGTTTCAAACAGAAAACATTCCAAGGAGGGAAAAATTTGGGTCTTGTTATTCCTTGTTGGTAAGAAATGAAAGAACTTATTAATTTAATTCTTAATTTTCTTAATGTATTTTTTTATTCTGGCATTTTTGCTTAATTCTCTGTTATACTGTTCTGAAATTGTTAACTTATCCCTAATTTAGTCAACATATTAATCATAATTATCTACATTTATATTCAATAACTTCAGTTTATATCTCCCATAGACTGTTTATATTTTTTCCCCTCTTAGTTTCCAGTAACTAACTGTATTATTTATAGTTGGGCTATGTTTTTATGAATGGCATAGTAAACTTTTATCAACTTTTGTTAAGATGGGTGCGTATCTTTGATTCCTAGGTGTAGCCCTTTGTGGCTTCAACTAGGCATCTCTATAAACCCAGGCCCATCTTCTAAAACATGTCAAATTCAACATTTTTTTCAAATCAGTTAGGTAAATCTTCATAAACTCTGCAGCTTTCAGCTATGTTTTAAATCAGTACATGCTTTGAAAGGAAGAGCACACCAAATATTGAGTTCTCCTCTCCTGATTTTCTTTCTCACTAGGGTTGAGTAGCTCTCAATCCCAAGGCTCTTACTGCCATGGTAGCTTTGGGATTACTGCAAATATATATATTTTTTTTCTGTCAAGTTTTCAAGTAGTTTTCAACTTAAAGACTGATGTGAAACAAACTAGTCTTCCAAAGCTGAAAGCAGAAACTCCCCAGTAATGTATTTTAAAATAATTGGAAAGGGAAAAATCATGGGTACTGACTTAATGCCTTCTTGGTTAAGACATTTTAAAATCTAATAGATACATGTTCAGTTCAGTTCAGTCGCTCAGTCGTGTCCAACTCTTTGCGACCCCATGAACCACAGCACGCCAGGCCTCCCTGTCCATCACCAACTCCCAAAGTTCATTCAAACTCACATCCATCGAGTTGGTGATGCCATCCAGCCATCTCATCCTCTGTCATCCCTTTTTCCTCCTGCCCCCAATCCCTCCCAGCTTATAAATTATTAAATTATGCACCTTTGATAAATTTTTCATTTGAGCTCAATTAACTCCATTTTAAAGCTTTTATATAAAGTAAGACTTCATTGATATATTACATCATATTCTTTCAATTTGTACTATTCAAATTTGCATAAAATCCAAATACAGTGCACTATTGTTACTGCACTTGCTTTAATATAGTGTATCCATCTCACCAGTAGACTGTGTAATCTTTAAGGACTGAAAGATATTTTTTCATCTAAATATCACCAAAGCTAGAAATTGCATAAGTGTGCAGTAATTGTTGAATGAGTTAAAAGACAAAAATAGGCAGACCCACTAACCAATATAATTATTTGAGTTGTCCATAAGAGAAAAAAAAAAGATAACTAAGGGAAAGAAAGAAGGAAAATAGGAAGGAAGGAAAGGAAAGAGGGAAGGAAAGGAAGAAAATTTATAATCCAAGAATGCATAGAAAAATTAAAAGTATGTGTCTTTGTATGCATGTATGTAAAGTTTGTATGTATGTTTGATATTATGTGGGTTTTCACCCAAAAAAAAATTAATATTGGCAGATTATTGTTTGAAGTCACTCTGTGATATTTTTTAGTTCAGTTTCATTTTAATTTATTTTTTGCATTTATTAATAAACAATATGGTTTCATTCACCTCATGTGCTATAAACTATCCCAGTTGATTTTACATATTAAAAGTGTTTTTAAAGAAGTTATAATGCAAACTCTATTTCAGCTCATCCATTTATTATTGACAATTCTGAATTTTAACAGTTTATTTGAAAATGAAGATTGCAACAATCAGTATACCTACTAGATTTATTCTAGAATTTCCATTAAAAATAATGACTTAGGGTATAGAAACAGGCTTGAAAGTATGAAAGTGTTACTCACTAAGTCATGTCCAACTCTTTGCAACTCCATAGATTGTAACCCACCAGACTCCTCTCTCCATGTAATTCACCAGACAAGAATACTGGAGTAAGTTGCCATGTCCTTCTTCAGGGGATCTTCTAGACCCAAATCCAAATCTCCTACATGGGAAGCAGATTCTTTACCATTTGAGTTACCCAGGAAGCCCAGAAATGGGCTTAGAAAGAATTATAAAAACAATGTGTTTTCCTTAAGTTTCACTTTTACATTTACATAGTAAAAGTAAAAAAATATTGCTATTTTTGACACTTTGCATAAATGCAACTACTTAGATACTGTGCATAATTTCTTTCTTATATTTTGTTATCTATGTTTTCAGTTAAATATATAAAACTTGTTAAAATGCTGTAAGTACTCATAACTGATTAAAGTTATCATTTGAATTGCCAAACATATTTAGATACCCTTGGGCCACATTTCAGTAGAACATGCCATAAGATAATAGGGAAAAAGTCATTACAACAGAAATAATTAAGTTTTTTATTATGGCTTAGCATTTGAAATAGTTACTTGAGATATTTTTATGTATCTGTTGATCTATGCATACACATATTTGTTTCCTGAAACTTACTTGTATGTACTTATTAAAGGCATAAACTTGCTTTTTTATATTAGAATTGCTGATAAAATATTTTTTTGCTGGGAGAATCATAAACCTCAAACGGTAACATTCTTGTTTTGTAACAGATATCAGATCTATATACTAATAACAACATTGCTGTTTGCTTGGAAAATCTAGGAAACTAAAGATGATAATAAATCTTCTTATAGGTGGCTCCATCTTCCCATGTTATAAATTTTGGATTTTTTTCCTTTAACTTATGCAAAAATTTTATGTCAGCTTCAGGACAGAAGAGAAGATCCACATACTAGACTTTTCTTTTTCTAAGTGATAAAATGCAAATTAAAATAAAGCGTATATGTTGATATTAAAAAGGGTTTATAATAAACCTCAGGGTATGAGGAGAAATTACTTATGTAAATTAAAGGTCTAGAGAAGTTTATGGAATTAGAATGGTCTTGGCTAGAAATTGGCAGAAAGATACTTGGCAGTGGAGTTATACCCAGGATTTTGTTATAGTTTTCCAGCTAATAAAAAAAGAAAGAATGAAGACAAAAAGGAAAAGAAATATGATATCAGGAAATTCATAATTTAACTGTTTCTAAGCTTTTTCTTTTCCTCTTTCCATGCTGTCTTACCTATGCATAGATGCCATATGCCATTAAAGCAGTTGGTTCCTTAAACTGGACATTATCCAGAATCCAGTGTGTAAAGATGAAAAATAAATATTGGAGCCAGGATGTTACACATCTTATCTTACCATATATGATGGCTGTCTATGGTTAGCATGGTCAAAATTGTCATTAGGCATGTTGAACCTACAACAGTAATTCCAGTGTTATGAATTCAGTTTAAAACCAACTCTTCTGCAGTCAGGTTCTGGCAAAACTTCAAAGCTAACATTCAAAGTTGGAAAGCTTAAAACCGTGCAAGCTTATTTAGATTCCTTAAATGGTCTGGTTTATGAGATTTCTGGGTATTTGAAGCTTTGTAAGTCATTGCAGAGTGAAAAAAGTTAATCTGTGCAGCTACATTTTCAATAACGTGACATTAGATTCATTTCAAAGGCTTTTCTTCTTGGGTATCAAACCACACACAGGATTTCTCCAGGGTGTAGGATACAGGCTCTTATTTATTTATTTTTAATGAAGGGATTGCTTCTCATGTTGAGGATTATGTAGTCAGACTCTAAAGATATCTGTGTTTTTTGTTATATCAAAAGACCAACAATGGGATGTTTTATATATGTATATACACACAAATCTGAACTAAGACAGGAACTGCATTCTTTTAGGCAGGAAATTTCCTAAAAATATAGGTAAACTTTCAGTAAAACTGACATTTGTGACTGTAAGGGCTGCATCAACATGACATTTGAAACATAAAATTCTAAATGCACATCCTTTCTGACTTTCTGTCCCCTCTCTCATATTTCAACAATTTTAGACAGCATCTTTCCTGTATGAAATGAATATTTTTATATCATTGACAGCTTATTTCTATGTATATCTTTCAAAATTCATTTTTAGATCTCAGGCAACTTAAGAGTTAATAGCAAAACACAAAATAGGACCTGAGTAACCCAATAATAAAGGAATGTTTTAGAAAACAAAAATTTTATTCCTATTTTGTTATTTTTATATAAGGAGAAATTTTCCCATTAATGAGTTTTATCAAAGTGTTTTACTCTGAGAATTTTTCTCCATAAGATAAGGAGAATTTGCCATTAGAATGCATAATTCTTACTCAGATCTCTTTATTGGCCTGAGGTGCTCAAAGCTATAGTCTTTGGGACTATTTTTTTACATGGAAATATTTTTTACATTGGGAATACTTTTTACATGAAATATTGACATTGAAAATTTTAAAAATAGATATGAGTAGCCACATAGCCAACCTGCAGGTTTTGTTTCATTTTTCTTTGTGTTTTTAATGACAAACTATATCTCACCAATTTGATTACAAGTGTCTGGGTCATAGTGATTTAATCTTAAAACATATTTTCATCTTTCTGGGTATCTTTCAAAATATTCTCCACAAAGTAGAGTAATATAAGCCTGTTTTGATAAACAAATATATGAAATAATGAATAACTGAACTTTGATAAATATTTGGAGTTATATTTTGGACTCCAAACCCAAGTTGAAAATTAAGTTAATCATTTAATGATTCAGATCAGATTTTTTTTCCCACTGAAGCAAATTATGTTGTCTATTATTTTTAGAGATTTTCAGTCATATTATGCATGTGTGTGTATTTAACAGTTAAATTAATCAAACTGAAAATAACATATCCAAAAATTTCATCAATTAAAAGAATTATGTAAATCCATAATGATGTAGTATGTAGACATTAAAGCAGTAGTCACTATTTTTAATGTCCTCTGTCAAGTCACCTTCATCTGTGTCCCTTCCACCATTTCAAGAGAGAAATAGAAATTCAGGTCCCATAAGCCCTTTCCAGAACTGTTTCATTTTAGATTCTGAAGGCAAAGAAGAAAGCCGTTGTTTTCTAGAGCAGTTGTACACAAGCCTCCTATAGTTTTGGTGATCTCACTTGAGGATTACCCACTTCAGTGCTGAGATAACCTAGGCTTTGGGGTAGCATTCCGATGCCTCTAGAATGTTTCTTCAGAAACACTCTCTTTAATTTTGAGATATGGCTGCAGTCATTGGTGGCAACTTTTTTTTTGCAATTTTTCATTTTCAGATTAGCTTTTCTAGTCTTCACTTTCCCGTCCTATCGAGCAGCACTGTAATTTCCTATATTATGTCTCTTTCTACTCTGGTTTCCTAGAGTGGCTCCTGGTTTTCTGCTTGCACCTTGAATGCTTCATCTAGTTACATCATAAATTTATATCTATTGATATGACAAAATATTCACCATATATTGTTAAGTGGAAAAATTAAACAAGATATAAAATAGTATACATAAAATGGTATCGTTGTCTTCTTATGTTTATTTGTATTTTTGAGTGTAAGCACTGAAGATACCCAAAAGTTCATGGATGTCATGGATCACATTGTTAGCAGTGTTATTTTTTTCTAAGTTTTGAACAATTAACATGGACTACATATCCAATAAAAATAAAGAAAAGAAAGAAAATTTGAATATACTAATACATGCTGCTGCTACTGCTGCTAAGTTGCTTCAGTCATGTCTGACTCTGTGCGACCCCAGAGATGATAGCCCACCAGGCTCCCCCGTCCCTGGGATTCTCCAGGCAAGAACACTGGAATGTGTTGCCATTTCCTTCTCCAGTGCATGAAAGTGAAAATTGAAAGTGAAGTCGCTCAGTCATGTCTGACTCTTAATGACTCCATGGACTGAAGCCCACCAGGCTCCTCCGTCCATGGGATTTTCCAGGCAAGAGTACTGGAGTAGGGTGCCATTGCCTTCTCCAATACTAATACATAGTTCAGTGTAAATATAGGTATGATGATTTTAATTTACAGAAATATACCTGAAAATATGCCAAAGTACAATATTCAACCTCTATTAGACTTGGAGTAGTAAATGTCCACTGAGGCAAATCCTTGTGATATTGTCAATTTACTTTGTGCTTGCTGGACATAAATCCTTTTTGGCAGATGACTGATAGGTTAAAAAATACATCATAATTCAAATGATCCACAAATACATGGATAGTTTTAAAATGCTAATACAAAACAAATGCTACCCACAAATACCTGTCCTAAGCTACAGCTTTTCTTAGAAATACTCTGTGTTTTGAATTTTGTTGTTGTTTACCTTACAAAGTTGAAAACAAGTATCTTATGGTTAATTTGTTGTAGAATATAAGCAAGAGGATATATAGTCTTTTTTGTTTGTTTCTTTGGGTTTTTTCCTTGTTTATTATTTGTTGAAAATGAATTTCGCATGTTTCTATTTACTTGGTAGATTAATAATCACATACTTTTGGGGTCCCTTTTTGAAAATATAAGATCTTCAACCAAGAATGTGTCAGAACTATAAGATGCTGGCTTAAAAACAAAAGAATCTGTCATAATATAGTTAAACACTAAGTTAAACTTTTATTTTGACTATAATCTGATAGATATCTCTGAAAATATTTGTAAAAGTTAATTTCTTACAGAATCAAATTAAATCAGGGCACAAGTATAGTATATATCTTTTTAAAAGTAAAACATCAAAAAAAAATCTTGACTAACTCATTTGAAATGAAAAACAGATAATTTACATTTAATGCTTATAATTTTTTCCCCAAGTTTCAGGAAGCTTTATCGTAAGTCTTATTCATGGACTAATTTCACAGCAGTTTTCTCAAAATGCTGGACCAACTTAGAAAAATGAATGGAGCATTTCTTGTGCTCTAAAGCAAAGGAAATTTCATTGTATTCTAGAAGACCAAAAAAGGCTATTGTAAGTGAGGTGCTACTTGCAAATGCCTAAGAGATAAGACTAGAAAGACAAACAGTTTGTTGTGACAAAAGGGACCTGACATTTTAGCAACAAAGCACTTAAATATCAAAGGTGAATTTAGAAGTTAGCTGAAAAGCAACATAAATGTATTTAAAGATGGAAATATACTGGAAATACTTAGATATTTCTTCCTGTTTAGGATAAAGAGCAGAAGTGGAAACCTGATTTGGTCCATTAGTAGAAACAGATCTGGGAGCCTAAATTAATTATTTTGATATTTTGATGATATTGATATTTTGATATTGATATAAAAATATTGATATTTTTGATATTGATATAAAAATATTGACATTTTGATGATAAAGCTGAAGAAATAAAAATTAGTATAAAATTAGAATATCAGAAGAACTAAAGCTAGTTAAATTAGTAAATATAAATTATAAATATAACCTCAAATATGTATGATTTATCCAATGAAAATGAAAGTAATCTTTAGACATCAGGAATCATCATTTAGCCAACTTTATCCTACTGATACTCACAATGTATTTAAAATGTAGGGATTAAAACAATTCAAAGGTAATCATGCTAACATACTTTAAGAAATATGTTATTTATTGGTTTAAATGAAATAGTAAGTCGATTTATTTAATAATATCACTGGAACTGCCTACTAATGATTTAGCACTTTTCTCTGACATACCACACATTCCATACTCTCACCCTGATGCATTCATCACACACTATTAAATTCATAGGTGTAGGCAGCATCAAATGAATACTTCTCACTACTAGGTTAACATCACTGAAGCTAAGTGGTTTTATTTTACATAGTAAAAACTACAACACTGCTCATGCAAATGCTGACATGTAAACAGTTTGCATAAGTTACTATTTGAAATATCTATTCAGATAAGCAAGGGCAATATCTCCATGTTTCAACTGCTTGACACAATGATGGATTATTTATTTACTGAACAGCACTGGTGGCCAGAAAATCTGATTTCCATGCATGAAATCCATGAAAGCTCAGCCACTGAACAGTTTCTTTTACATGTGGCAAAGGTCATCTATCAAGGGATTTTCTCACGTTTTGTGTGATTGGTCATGCCTCATTTCCTTCAAGAAAATATGATTTCCCTAAAGTCTATGCATTTTCATAGGCTCACAAAAGGCCTAGAAAGTTATTTCCTCTCTGTTTGTGATAAGCACAAAATATAGAAGCTAACCTACAGGGAATGACAAGCAACTGTTTGTAGCTAGAAACCATATTTAATCCTATCATTAGGAAAGCCTTAGCACTCACCAGGTATAAAAGGGCTGCAAAATTAGACACTTAACCTTGTCATTTAACCTTGTGGAGTTTAATCTGCATTCAAAGTTAAAAAAAAAAAATCCCATAGACCTATCTTTTCATATTAGAAAGGATTTGTTTCAGATAATGTATTTCAACTCTAGAGTCATTTGGGGAACGATTGTGTGAAGATTTGGTTACTCTTTGAAAAAGTCACCACTTCCAATTATTGATCTGAAAAATCAATGAGAAAGAATAGTAAGACACTACATTTTTATAAAAAATCTGAAAGACAATAAATATAAAACATAGAGAAAATCAAGAGCAATTTAAAGAGCTTTGTTTGCTTGAAAAGAGATTGTGCTAAGTCACTTCAGTTGTGTCCGACTCTGCAACACCATGGACTGTATGTAGCCCACCAGGCTTCTCTGTCCATAGCATTTTCCAGGCAAAGATGCTAGAGTGAGTTGCCATTTCCTCCTCCAGGGGATCTTCCCAACTCAGGGAAAGAGATGATGCCATACAATTCTTGGAGATTAAAGAGAAAAAGCCCTAGTATCCTGACAACTGTGTTTATGAAATATTCTTTGAGTCCCAGTTAAGAAATATCTTAGCTGTGCAAAGAGCTGAAATCTCTCAGTGCATGCAGGTTCTGTCTAAAAACTTCCAAATAGTCAATAGTTATTGGACATAACTGAAAATACAACCATGCTTCATCACTGTGTCCATGTGTTTAGTTCAGGAATGTGATAGAGGCAGGTCAGGAGTAATCTCTGATTATTAGTGTTATTGTGATAGATTATGGAGACAACAGCTCCAGACAGTAGACAGAAGGATATGATAAATGATAAATAATACTCTGACAGTTACTGGATAAAACACTGTCACAAGTACTAGATTTGTTGTGAATCTACTGAAGTTTAAGCTTCAGAGCATTTAATTATTTGTGTTCTTTTCAATACTTGCACATAATTTTGAGTTAATAATTTTGAATTGTTTTTCTTAACGAAGGAATTTCTGAGTTTATAAGCTTCAGGTCTTCAATATCTGTATTCATCAAATTGTACCATACCTGGATTTCATTTCTATTTTTAGCTCCTTTATGTGTAAAACATTCATTTGTCTGCCCAAGACTGGTCAAAACAAGATTTGGAGAACAATGAATAGGAGGTTGAAAAAATCATACCATGTATATCGCATACTTTAGCTTTCTGATGGGACATGTGTGTGTGTGTGTGTGTGTGTGTGTGTGTGTGTGTGTGTGTGTGTGTGTGTCTACTGTTGAATTTAACTTGTACTGATATTGTCTTTGAAGTAAAGAATGTAATCATCATGGATAACCATCATACTTAAAGCGGTGGTTAGAAGAAATAATACAAAAAATAATAAGTTCCCTGAGGGAGCTGTAAAAGAAAGGTAGAGTCTTTCACAAGCAGATTAAAAACAATATTTTATACACTGGCATTTGGAGATGAACAAACTGGGTTAATACATCTTGTTTTTTCATTGCAACAAATATATGTGGGATTTGAGGGAAAGCACCCCTAATTTGTTATTTTAGTTATGGATCTTCCTCGGTTGTGAGCTACTTTGATATGCCAAACTTAATAAAATGATATAAATGAAATATATTTCCATGCACACACACACATATATATATACACACATACTACTTTTGGTTAAGTTAGTATATATGTGTATTTATGTGTGTGTATATTTCTCTCTGTGTGCATACTTTATTGAGACCAAATATCAGCTCAAAGGGTTTTAACTTCAATAGAGACTATTTCTCAGTGATGGACTGATTGTGAGTAATTGAATTCTGTTGATGGAATAATAACTACTCAGCTGATTCAACATTAGACACGTATTTCTTAGCACAGTCATACTATTAATATCAATGATAGAAATATTAGGAATTATAGTGTCGGCAATAATTGTTACCAATAATTTTTGTATAATTCATTGTATAAGATATTTCTGACATCTTTTCTAAATCCTTAAGAAAGGTCATTCCTCACAGATGTATAGAACAGACTTTTGGACTCTGTGGGAGTGGGAGAGGGAGAGGGTGGGATGATTTGGGAGAATGGCATTGAAACATGTATACTATCATGTAAGAAACGTATCACCAGTCTAGGTTCGCTACAGGATACAGGATGCTTGGGGCTGGTGCACTGGGATGACCCAGAGAGATGATATGGGGAGAGAGGTGGTGGGGGCTGGGGGGGTGGGGGTTCAGCATTGGGAACTCATGTACACCCGTGGCAGATTTATGTCAGTATATGGAAAAACCAATACAGGATTATAAAGTAAAATAAAAAATAAATAAATAAAAAATAAAATTAAAAAGAAAAGAAAGGTCATTCCTGAGTCCTTTTACAATACCTTCAGTTTTAATATTGCATTTCTGTCAAAGTGTATTTGTTTCAAAGAGAAGAGAATACTAGAGAATTAGCTACAAATAATTAGACTATTTCTTTAACTATTTTAATATTATACACTTTTCAATTGTAGATTCTTAATGTTTCTTGAATTAGATTAATTTTGAAGGCAAATTATTTTGCTACCTAGTTCCATAAATATTTTAAATTATAACCAAGTGTTTTATCATTACCAATATGAAGTAAAATGCATTTTAAATAGATATGGATGATATTCCTCAACTACTAAATATACCTTTCTTTCGGTATGTACACATGGATTTTCTACTTCAAATTTATGTAGTATGTTTGAGACACATTTTCTTACAACAAACTACATTATATATTTAAGATATATAGATTTTTAAATAGATATTTTGGAATTTAAATGGCATGATTTGTTTAGTAGTATTTTCAGAGTTACAGAAATGTTCAAGCAAAGAACTGATTGGCATTTATTTTCTAATAGATTGTTACTAAAAGTAGACTGACAATCCTTTTGGTGCTTTTTGTATTATGTACAAAGGAATATATCTCTTTTTTAATATATATATTTTATTGAAGTAATAGTTGACTTACAATATTTCAGATGCACAGCACAGTGATTCAGTTATACATATACACATATCTTGTTTTTCAGGTTATTTTAAATTATAGATTATTACAAGATATTGACCAAAAGTCCCTGTGCTATACAGCAAATCTTTGTTGCTTATTACATATCTATTTTTTTAATTATAATTCCAGCATCCTATTCAAACAAAATGAATCAAAATGTCATAAATTTTTTTCTTAGGCAAAAGTTTATAAATTTTCTAAAATACATATATTATATGTAATATTTATATATATAGGTATACAAATATTTTTCTACTATGTTTGAGAAAGGACATCAAAAAAGAAAGAGAAGTGATGGAGATATTGGAAAAACAAACAAAATTAAATGGGAGCACTGAATTTGAAATAGAAAAGTACAACAAATGAGATAAAAGTAAAAGATTATCATATAGTCTAATTGTTTTTAAACATGACTGCTCATTAGAAATATATCTGGAGTTTTGGAGAAAAATAACAATGCCTGGCCATTTGTAATTTTCCAAAAATTCCAAGATAATTTTAAAATGTATCTGAGTTTTAAGAAGTGATTACAGATTTTTCTGTCAAGTGGTCATTTCAGTGGTATAGAACTCTATTATTTCTCTGTTTACCTATCATGATACAATGGTATTAAGTGAGTAATAGCCACACAATCCAGAGAAGGCAATGGCACCCCACTCCAGTACTCTTGCCTGGAAAATCCCACGGACGGAGAAACCTGGTCGACCGTAGTCCATGGGGTCGCTAAGAGTCTGACACGACTGAGGACTTCCCTTTCACTTTTCACTTTCATGCATTGGAGACGGAAATGGCAACCCACTCCAGTGTTCTTGCCTGGAGAATCCCAGGGATGGGGGAGCCTGGTGGACTGTTGTCTGTGGGGTCGCACAGAGTCGGACACGACTGAAGTGAATTAGCAGCAGCAGCTACATAATCATACTAGTAAAAGATGTTTATCAGTTTTCAGAGTCAATAGCCAGACAAAGAATAGAAATTACAGTTGCAAGCCATAATGGGAACATGATTAACTAACAATATAAAATACTTGCATACAGTTTTGGGGGTTAAGCAGAGTGATGTGGTAAGTAGAAGTGCATACCTGTACATGTTCTTATCTGACCAGCCAGTCTATGTCTTGTTTGGTGCATTTAATCCATTTATATTTAAAGTAATTATCCATACATATGATCCTATTACCATTTTCTAAATTGCTTTGGGTTTATTTTGTGTAGAATTTTTCCTTCTCTTGTGTTTCCTACCTAAAGAAATTCCTCTAACATTTGTTGAAAAACTGGTTTGTTGGTGCTTCATTCTCTTAGCTTTTTCTTGTCTGGAAAGATTTTGATTTCTCCATCAAATCTGAATGAGAGTCTTGCCTGGTAGACCATTCTTAGTTGTAGTTTCTTCCCTTTTATCACTTTAAGTAAATCATGCCATTCCCTTCTGGCTTAAAGAATTTCTGTTTAAAAATCAGCTGATAACTTGATGGGAGTTCCCTTGTATGTTATTTAAAGTTTTTCCCCTATTGCTTTTATTATTTTATCTTTGTCTTTCATTTTTGTCAGTTTGATTACTAAGTGTCTCAGTCTATTCCTCTTTGGGTTTATCTTGCCTGATATTCTGTGCTTCCTGGACATGGTTAACTATATCCCTTTTCCCTGTTAGGGAAGATTTTAGATATTATTGCTTCAAATATTTTCTCAGGTCCTTTCTCTCTTTTCCTTTTGGGATCCCTATAATGTCAATGTTGGCGTGTTTAATGTTTTCCCATAGTTCTCTTGGAATGTCTTTTTTTTTTTCCATCCTTTTTTCTATATTCTGTTATATGGCAGTGATTTCTACCATCATGTCCTCCAGGTCATGTATCCATTCTTCTGCCTCAGTTATTCTGCTATTGATTCCTTCTAGTATATTATTCATCCCTGTTTATTTGTTCTTTAGTTCTTCTAGGGCTTTAGTAAACATTTCTTGCATCTTCTCCATTGTTTTCCCCAAGATTCTGGATCATCTTCACTATCATTATTCTGATTTTCTTTTTTTAAATTGTTTTCTGGAAGGTTGCCTATCTCTACTTCATTTGGTTGTTTCTATGGGGTTTTCATTTTCATCTGAAATATTGTTGTTGTTCAGTCACTCAGTCATGTCCAACTCTTTGCTACCCCATGGACTGCAGCATGCTAGCTTTCCCTGTCCTTCACCATCTTCCAAAGTTTCTTTAAACTAATGTTCATTGAGTCTGTAATGCCATCCAACCATCTCGTCTTCTGTCATTCCCTTCTCCTCCTGCCTTCAAACTTTCCCAGCATAAGGGTCTTTTTCAGTGAGTTGTCTCTTCACATCAGATGGTGAAAGTATTAGAGCTTCAGCTTCAGCATCAGTCCTTCCAATGAATGTTCAGGACTGATTCCCTTTAGGATGGACTTTATGGATCTCCTTGCAGTCCAAGGGACTTTTAAGAGTCTTCACCAACACGACAGTTCAAAAGCATCAATTCTTCAGCTCTCTGCTTTCTTTATAATCCAACTCTTATAACCATACATGACAACTGGAAAAACCATAGCTTTGACTAGACAGACCTTTGTTAGCAAAGTAATGTCTCTGCTTTTTAATATTCTGTATAGGTTGGTCATAGCTTTCCTTCCAAGGAGCAAGTGTCTTTTAATTTTGTGGCTGTAGTCACCATTTGCAGTGATTTTGGAGCCCCCCAAAATAAAGTCTCCAATACCACAGTTCAAAAGCATTAATTCTTAGGTGCTCAGCCTTTTTATACTCCAACTCTCACATTCTGGAAAACCCAAAGCTTTTTCTATACGGACTTGGAACAAAACTTTCTATTTTTCATTCTGATTAACTTTTTGCAATGAGTTTTTTGGCCTAGGTGCCCTGGGGTTATGGTTCTTCTTGGCTTTCTGTCTGCCCACAGATAGAGGAGGTTCAGAGGCTTGTTTAAGCTTCCTGATGGGAGGGACTGGCAGTGGGAAACACTGGTTCTTGATCTGATGAGCAGAATCTTGCTCAGTAAAGCTTTAATCCAATTATCTGCTGATGGGTGGAGTTGCGCTCCCTCCCTGTTTGTTCTTTGCCCTGGAGGCAACAGAATGGGAAAGACTAGAGATCTCTTCAAGAAAATTAGAGATACCAAGGGAACATTTCATGCAAAGTTGGGCACAATAAAGGACAGAAATGGTATGGACCTAGCAGAAGCAGAAGATGTTAAGAAGAGGTGGCAAGAATATACAAAAGAACTATAAAAAGAGGATCTTCACAACCCAGATAATCACCATGATGTGATCACTCACCTAGAGCCAGATATCCTAGAATGCAAAGTCAAGTGGGCCTTAGGAAACATCACTATGAACAAAGCTGCTGCTGCTGCTACTGCTAAGTCACTTCAGTTGTGTCCGACTCTGTGCAATCCCATGGAATGCAACCTACCATGCTCCTCTGTCCATGGGATTTGCCAGGCAAGAGTACTCGAGTGGGTTACCATTGCCTTCTCCAATGAACAAAGCTAGTAGAGGTAATAGAATTCCAGTTGAGCTATTTCAAATCCTAAAAGATGATGCTGTGAAAGTACTGCACTCAATATAACAGCAAATTTGGAAAACTCAGCAGTGGCCACAGAACTGGAAAGGTCAGTTTTCATTCCCATCCCAAAGAAAGGCAATGCCAAAGAATGCTCAAACTACCGCACAGTTGCACTCATCTCACACACTAGCAAAGTAATGCTCAAAATTCTCCAAACCAGGCTTCAATAGTATGTGAAATGTGAACTTTCAGATGTTCAAGCTGGATTTAGCAAAGGCAGAGGAACCAGAGATCAAATTGCCAACATCCGTTGTATCATTGAAAAGCAAGAGAGTTCCAGTAAAACATCTGCTTATTGACTATTCCAAAGCCTTTGACTGTGTGGATCACAATAAATTGTGGAAAATTCTGAAAGAGATGGGAATACCAGACCACCTAACCTGCCTCTTGAGAAATCTGCATGCAGGTCAGTAAGCAACAGTTAGAACTGGACATGGAACAACAGACTGGTTCCAAATAGGAAAAGGAGTATGACAAGTCTGTATATTGTCACCCTGCTTAATTAACTTATATGCAGAGTACATGATGAGAAATGCTGGGCTGGATTAAGCACAGGCTGGAATCAAGATAGCCAGGAGAAATATCAATAACCTCAGATATGCAAGTGACATCACCCTTACAGCAGGAACCATAGAAGAACTAAAGCGCCTCTTGATAAAAGTAAAAGAGGAGAGTGAAAAAGGTCGCCTAAAGCTAAACATTCAGAAAACTAAGATCATGGCATCTGGTCTCATCACTTTATGGCAAATAGATGGGGAAACAGTAGTAACAGTGACAGACTTTATTTTTCTGGACTTCAAAACCATTGCAGATGATGACTGCAGCCATGAAATTAAAAGATGCTTCCTCCTTTGAAGAAAATTTATGACCAACCTAGAAAGAATATTAAAAAGAAGAGAGTTTGCTTTGTCAACAAAGTTCTGACTAGTCAAAGTTTTGGTTTTTCCAGTAGTTATGTATGGTTGTGAGATGTGGACTATAAAGAAAGCTGAGCCCTGAAGAACTGGTGCTTTTGAACTGTGGTGTTGGAGAAGACTCTTGAGAATTGTTGAGAAAATGAAGTGTTGGAAGGAAGTTGAGGTAGTGTTGAGGAACAACTGTGGTGTTGAGAAGACTCCCTTGGACTGCAAGGAGATCCAACCAGTCCATCCTAAAGGAGATCAGTCCTGAGTGTTTATTGGAAGGACTGATGTTGAAGCTGACACTCCAATACTTTGGCCACCTGATGCCAAGAACTGACCCTGATGCTGGGAAAGATTGAAGACATGTGGAGAAGGGGATGACAGAGGATGAGATGGTTGGATGGCATCACCAACTCAATGGACATGAGTTAGAGTAAACTCTGAGAGTTGGTGATGGACAGGTTGGTCTGGCATACTGCAGTCCATGGGGTCACAGAGAGTCAGACACAATTGAGCAACTGAACTGAAATGGAGCCCTGGGGTCTAGGGGCCCTAAGGTAGGGTTAATGGCAACCTGTTAGCTCCCTTGGTAAAGATCTGCCTGCAATGCAGGAGACCTGGGTTTGATCTTTGACTTGGGAAGATCCCCTGGAGAAGAGAATGGCAACCCATTCTAGTGTTCTTGCCTAGAGAATCCCATGGACAGAGGAGTCTGGTATGCTGCAGTCCACAGGGTCATAAAGAGCTGGACAAAACTGAGCAAATAACACTACTATTGGCAACCTCCAAGAGGAATTATGGCAGAGGGGGCCTTTCAGGGTTGCTGCTGCCAGTGCCCCTCTCTCTATAGTGAGCCCCTCCTGACCCATGCCTCCACAGGAGACCCTCTAACAGTAGCAGGTAATTTTGATTCAGTCTTCTATGGTGTCACTGCTTCTTTCCAATGGGTGTTGGTATATGTAAGATTTTGTTTGTGCCCTCCAAGACTGAAGTCTCTGTTTACCCTAGTCCTATGGAAATGTTATAATCAAATCCCACTAGCCTTTAAGGTCAGTTTCCCTGGAGATTTCCAGCCCCTTTCTTAGATTCCCGGGTTGGGAGGCCTGATGTGACGTGCAGAACCTTCACAATAGTGGGAGAACATCTTTAGTATTATTGTTCTCCAGTTTATGGTTCACCCACCAAGCAGGCATGGAATTTGATTTTATTGTAACTGAGCTCCTCCTACTGTCTCACTACTATTTCTTCTTTGTTTTTGGATGTGGAGTATGTTTTTTTTGGTGGGTTCCAGTATTCTTCTCTTGATGGTTCTTCAACAGCTAGTTGCAATTTTGGTCCTCTCCTACAAAGGAATATTTCTTATGCAACCAATACTTTTTATGAATTTTAAAAGTAACAAATAATCATAACTTTTTAACATTTTTTGAGTTTTTAAGGATTTAAAAAGTTGATTCTTATAAAAGTAATATTCAAATCACTGTTTAAAACTACTCAATACCACAAAATTGATTTTTATTATTTGAAATAGGGTAACTAGTATATTTTTACTGATTTATTTTTTAAATTATATAATCTGTATATCCAAGTGATGTGAAATAAAATTTAATTTTCTTATAACACAGTAATATCAGTTACCAGATTTGACAATTAATTGTATACAATGAGAGCAGTGTTTGGTAAATTGCTGAGTTTTTAAGAACAGAACTAGTAATCATTCCCTTTATTGTTAATAAGTATCAAGAGGTCCAAAAATGAAGCAACTCACAGGAACTTAGTTGTGAAGATCTGACAGTGTGTCTCAAAACACCCTAGTGTTCAAAACTTTTCCTCTGATGCAAATGCAAAGTCCAGCTCACAAGAGACTAGTGAAATTCAGTTTTCATAATAATTTTTCACTTACTAAAAAAATGCAGAGATTTTCCCTTGAGAAAAGAAATGCAAAATTTCTATCAAATAAATGTAAAAAGTGCTAATATGGTGATTGAAAAGTCAAGTACATATGAAGTTTGACCCTATGTATTGCTTTGATTTCTTATGTTACAGATTGCACAAAGATCAGACTTACTTAACATAGTATTTAGTTCCCCTTTTTGTTCAGTTCAACAAAACACTCTGTTCCATTACCTAACACTCACCAGCATCATTTTTCTTTCTTTTCCTCATCTCTTTATTTTATTTTGTTTTGACATGGCTTATGGGATTTTAATTTCCCAAACAGGGATAAAACCCAGGCGTTAACCACTGGACTGCCAGGGAATACCCTTATCTCTTTATTGAACATATTTTTTATTCCCATGAGTACAAAGACAATTCATTTGTTAAACTGTATATTTTTACATTTATTTCATCTTTTCTTGATTTAAGTAATTATGTTGTTGTTATTGTTCAGTTGCTAAGTCACATCCTACTTTTTGCAACCCCATGGACTGCACATCAGGCTTTCCTGTCCTTCTCTATCTGCCAGAGTTTGCTCAAATTCACGTCCCTTTGTGTCACATCAGTAATGCTATCCAACCATCTCATTCTCTATTGTCCATTTCTCCTCCCTCAATCTTTCCCAGCATAAGGATCTTTTCCAAAGAGTCAGCTCTTCACATCAGGATCTGAAGTATTGGAGTTTCAGCTTCATCATCAGTCCTTCCAATGAATATTTAGGATTGATTTCCTATAGGATTGACTGGTGTTTGGTGTCCAAGGGACTCTCAAGAGTCTTCTCCAGCACCACAGTTCAAATGCATCAATTCTTTGGCAGTCAGCCTTCTTTCTGGTCCAACTCTCACGTTGGTACATGACTACTGGAAAAACCACAGCTTTGACTATATGGAAATTTGTCAGCAAAGTGATGTCTTTGGTTTTTAATACACTAGCTAACTTTGTCATAGCTTTTCTTCCAAGGAGCAAGTGTCTTTAATTTCGTGGTCACCTTTATGGTCTGCAGTGATTTTGGAGTCCAAGAAAATTAAATCTGTCACTGTTTCCATTTTTTTCCCCATCTATTTGCTATGAAGTGATGGGACTGGATGCTGTGATCTTGGTTTTGAATATTGAGTTTTAAGCCAGCCTTTTCACACTCCTCTTTCACCCTCATCAAGAGGATCTTTAGTTCCTCTTCACTTTCTGCCATTAGGCTGATATCATCTGTGTATCTGAGGTTATTGATATTTCTCCTGGCAATCTGGGTTCCAACTTGTGATCTACTCATCTCAGAATTTTGCATTATGTACTCTGCATATAAGTTAAATAAGCAGGGTGAGAATATATACCTTGTCATACTCCTTTCCCAATATGGAACAATAGAGCAATAGTCCATTGTTCCATGTCCAGTTATAGCTGTTGCTTCTCAGGCAGCAGGTAAGGTGGTCTGATTTTTCCATTCTTTAAGAATTTCCTGGTTTGTTTTGATCCATACAGTCAGAGGCTGTAGCATAGTCAGTGAAGCAAAAGTAGCTGCTTTGAGGGGTTCTCTTGCTTTTTCTATGATTCAGCTGCTGCTACTAAGTCACTTCAATCATGTCCGACTCTGTGCGACCCCATAGATGGCAGCCCACCAGGCTCCACCACCCCTGGGATTCTCCAGGCAAGAGCACTGGAGTGGGTTGCCATTTCCTTCTCCAATGCATGAAAGTGAAATGTGAAGGTGAAGTCGCTCAGTCATGTCCAACTCTTCACAGCCCCATGGACAGCAGCCCACCAGGCTCCTCTGTCCATGGGATTTGCCAGGCAAGAGTACTGGAGTGGCGTGCCATGATTCAACATATGTTAGCAATTTGAAATGACCACAATTGTACAGTAGTTTGAACATTCTTTGACATTGCCCTTCTTTGGAATTGGGATGAAAACTGTCCTTTTCCAGTCCTATGGGTATTGTTGAGTTTTCCAAATTTGCTAACATATTGAGTGCAACACTTTAACAGCATCATCTTTTACGATTTGAAATAGCTCCGCTGGAATTCCATAATCTCCACTAGCTTTGTTCATAGTAGTACTTCCTAAGTTCCACTTGACTTCACACTTTAGGATGTCTGTTCCTAAGTGAGTGACCACACCATAGTGGTTTTCCAGGTCATTCAGACCTTTCTTGTACAGTTCTTTGTATTCTTTCTTGTCACCTCTTCTTAATGTCTTCTGTTTCTGTTAGGTCTTTGGGGTTCCAATGAATAAACCTAAAAATGGAGCTTTCAAAGACACAGTAATAGTCTGTTTCTTTTAGATTATCAGATTTTCTTGTGTTACCCTGAATTAAAATAATATGCACGTTTAGGCATAATAAATTCTATATGCTATAATGATTAGTATGTATAATGATTAGTATGGATATAATACTATTTTGTAAATATTCAAATCGAGGATTAATGTTTGCAAACATTTAAAATAATATTAATGAATAAATGAAGAAATTTGTTTTGGTAATGAGACTTGGTAATAGTCAAATGCCTCTCTGGGAAATTATATGTGACAATTAATAAAATGACTGCTTTTTTAATAATGTAGGTGACATTGGGTGTTTTACACTTGGAATCTTATATAGGTTACTATATTGAGGAACAGTCCTGGCTGTGTGTATTTCTATTTTAAGGAGCAATGAAATATGAAGCTGCATTCTGAGAATTGAGAATAAATTCGGCAAAAATATTTTTAGATTTTAAGATAGTAAGAGATGGTCACACAACCTTGGCATCCCATAAAATCCTGCAGGGTGACAAATTAATCACTTACCTCAATTTCTCACAAGAAGTCTAAGTCATTCTTGAAAACTCTTTATATTTAACTCTGTTGGCTTTGGTGAATATTTAGCAACTACCCAATTTCTTGTATCCATTTCTTCCTAATAGATTTTCTTCACTCCAATAAAATTAATCCCATTATTATTTTCTAACCAGAAATACCTTTGATCTTACTCTTCTTTAAATATATTTCATGTTTTCAAATTTCTTCCAAGTCTTTTTTTTTTTTTTTTTTTTAATGCAGAAATTAGGCTTTTAGAGTATTGTCAAACCTCCTTACCACTGAACCCTCAAAACAATAGTGCTAAGGACATTTAGATGGTTGACAAGTGTTGTTTACTTGATAATAATATATGTAAGATTATAATCAATCAACAAAAATCATAATAGCCTTGATGACACAACAATTTATTGAATATATATGGTATGCTCAGTTTCTCATTTATTCTTTAATACTTATAATGACTCTCTGAGATAGAAAAAACTATCCTATTCTCATTTTACATGTGAAACTAAAAACCCTGAGTAATTTAAAAGTAATATTTGAAGGCATCATTTATATAGTCTTTCCTCTTATACACTTCGTTAAGAGAATTTAATGGTGACATTCTGCATACCTCTCTGCCACATCACATCATGGTTGTTAGTACTCTCTTTCCTGCTAGAAATGGAGTCATGTGTTTTTAACTCTAATTAGATTAAAGAACCAATTTGAGAAACATAGAACCAGTTCAGAAAACTGATCCTAAGACTGTGGTCCTCTAAAACAACTGTTGGCACCAGAATCTACAATAGTCAGGGTTCTTCTTGAGGGAACAGAAGCAATCCCATATTTGTGTGTGTGTATGTATAAAATCCCTTATATATCTATATCTATCTATTTAATTAGAGAGAAAGAGATTAATTGGGAATTTGTTCACACTATTGTGTAGGTTAGCAAATCCAAATTTTGAAGAATAAGCTAGCAGGCGGGAGACCAAGAGAAGAGTTCAGGTTTTGTGTTGATACCTTGACTCCCAAGGCCATCTGGAGGCAGACTTTTCTTTTCCTCCAAGGACCTCAGTCTTTATCTTCTTCAGACAGTCAACTGATTGAATGAGGCCTGCCACAATATATGGAGTATAATCTGCTTTTCTCAAAATCTATTGATCTAAATGTTAAATGTTGATCTCATTTAATAAATAATTTTACAATGACATTTACCCTGGTGTATGACCAAATATCTGAGTACTGTGCCTTAAAGTGACTTATAAGATTACACAATTGCTCTTAACCTCCAGAAAAACATGCACAGAATGCTTTCAGAATTAATTCCCTAAAAGGATGGGAGACTGGGGTATATACTCACTGGCCGTTCTCCTCCCTCCTCACACATGTTGAATGAAGTTTATCCTTAGAAACACTAGACCCCTTATTCTTCTTGGTTGGACTAAATGAGTTTCTGTGGTATTGGAGATCAGTTCAGTTCAGTCGCTCAGTCATGTCCGACTCTTTGTGACTCCATGAATTGCAGCACGCCAGGACTCCCTGTGCATCACCAACTCCCAGAGTTCACTCAGACTCATGTCCATCGAGACAGTGATGCCATCCAGCCATCTCATCCTCTGTCGTCCCTTTCTCCTCCTGCCCCCAATCCCTCCCAGCATCAGAGTCTTTTCCAATGAGTCAAATCTTCTCATGAGGTGGCCAAAGTACTGGAGTTTCAGCTTTAGCATCATTCCTTCCAAAGAAATCCCAGAGCTGATCTCCTTCAGAAAGGACTATTTGGATCTCCTTGCAGTGCAAGGGACTCTCAAGAGTCTTCTCCAACACCACAGTTCAAAAGCATCAATTCTTCGGCACTCAGCTTTCTTCACAGTCCAACTCTCACATCCATACATGACCACAGGAAAAACCATAGCCTTGACTAGACAGACCTTAGTCGGCAAAGTAATGTCTCTGCTTTTGAATATGCTATCTAGGTTGGTCATAACTTTTCTTCCAAGGAGTAAGCGTCTTTTAATTTCATGGCTGCAGTCACCATCTGCAGTGATTTTGAAGCCCAAAAATAAAGTCTGACACTGTTTCCACTGTTTCCCCATCTATTTCCCATGACGTGATGGAACCGGATGCCATGATCTTGGTTTTCTGAATGTTGAGCTTTAAGCCAACTTTTTCACTCTCCTCTTTCACTTTCATTGAGAGGCTTTTTAGCTCCTCTTCACTTTCTGCCATAAGGGTGGTGTCATCTGCATATCTGAGGTTATGGATATTTCTCCCGGCAATCTTGATTCCAGCTTGTGTTTCTTCCAGTCCAGTATTTCTCATGATGTACTCTGCATATACTTCTGGACAAATTTATAAAGACTCAGTTGAATCTAAGCTTACAGGTAACTGACCTGGAAGTAGCTGAGCTGAAATTAGGTGTGGGCAAAGAAGATGCTTCCTTGAGAGTTTCCAAATCTATATCTCTAGCCCTGCCAACTCTGCCTCTGAACATATAATATTAATATAGTAGTCTAATAATCACCTCAGACGTAATATACCCTGAATAGCAACACATTTTGTATTTTTGCCACCTGCTGGTTGGTCTTCCAGTATTTTTCTTGTTAGTGAGTGGTACCAATGCTCATCAATTTCACATCGTGTACAAAGGAAATCATGCTAATTCTATTATTTGCTAGTAACAATGTGTTCTCTTGGCTTTACCTTCAATATGTATCCTGAATCTGGGTTTTTTCCTCACCTCCAGTGTTCTGTCATTCTACTCCAAGTCTTGTCAGTTCATGCTGAACAAACCAAAATAGGTTTTTTTGTTTTGTTTTGTTTTTAAAATTTTTATTTTTACTTTATTTTACTTTACAATACTGTATTGGTTTTGCCATACATTGACATGAATCCACCACGGGTGTACATGCATTCCCAAACATGAACCCCCTCCCACCTCTCTCGCCATAACGTCTCTCTGGGTCATCCCTGTGCACCAGCCCCAAGCATGCTGTATCCTGCATCAGACATAGACTGGTGATTCGTTTCTTACATGATAGTATACATGTTTCAGTGCCATTCTCCCAAATCATCCCACCCTGTCCCTCTCCCTCTAAGTCCAAAAGTCCACTCTGCACATCTGTGTCTCTTTTGCTGTCTTGTCTACAGGGTTATCATTGCCATTTTTCTAAATTCCATATATATGTGTTAGTATACTGTATTGGTGTTTTTCTTTCTGGCTTACTTCACTCTGTGTAATCGGCTCCAGTTTCATCCATCTCATTAGAACTGATTCAAATGTATTCTTTTTAATGGCTGAGTAATACTCCATTGTGTTTTTGTGAGGATTTAAAAATATAAATCAGATCTTATCATTCTTGTGTTCAATAGAATCCATCACAATCATAATAAAACCCAAACTCTGTATATAATTTGACTCTTCCCTGTCCTCCAAACTGTACATAATTTACTTTTTCCTATCCTAGAACTCCATCCTCTATCTCTTACTATTCCTTCATTTGTTATACTCCAATTATATTTCATTCTAGCGTCTGCTCAAATGTGATCTTCTCAAACATCCCCAAGAGCCCTATATGTAAAAGTGTCCATTATCTTTTGCTTTCTATGATCACATTCTGTGCCTCACTTTGTTTTACTGGTTTCATGGCATTATTAATACCTTGCATTATCATATACATATATTTAAGTTTATTTTCTCTCCCTCATTAAAATATAAGCTCCACAAAGGCAAATTTTTGCCTTATTTATGTCTTTATTTTCTATACCTAAAACATGAGACCATCACATAATTGCACTAAATTATTAGTTGTTGGGTGAAAGAATTGTTAATGAATTTATATATGTGCAATAGTGGCTAAAAGGAAACTTCAAATATTACAGCCTTTTTATGTATGATACAATTGTAATATTAAGGGATTCACTTAAAAATTTCCAACATACTTTTGCAAAAAAAAAAAAAAGTAAGCAAAATACCTTGAGTATGTAGTTAACTTACAAATAAATGCATATCATGTAGTTTACTAATAATGTAATTTCTTAATTTGTTATTCTTTTATATACTACTCAGACTTTTTCACCTAAACAATTATATAAGGATAAAGGCCACAATACTATACAAACATGTAATATGTATTTTTGTTTATATTTGCTTTATAATTTAAAAAATATAAGACCTCTTGGCATATATATATATATTTTCTCTCATTTTACGGTAAAAATATATATAATTCTCTTATTATTTTAATGATTTTTTTTTTTCCCCTTAGGAGAATTACTCTTCATTTTCCTCTGACTTATCCGTATCCAAAGGTTTGATATCTTGACGTACTGAAAGTGTTTGTCGCTCAGTCCTATTCAACTCTTCTCAATCCCATGGACTGTAGCCTGCCATTCTCCTCTTTCCATGGGAATCTCCAGGCAAGAATATTGAAGTGGGTAGCCATTCCCTTCTCCAGGGGATCTTCCAGACCCAGGGACTGAACCTGGGTCTTCTGCATTGCATGCGGATTCTTTAATGGCTTGCATTACCCCCAACCCTTTAGTAGAATTACTTTTCAATCTCCATTTGACTTATTTATACCCAAGAGTTTGACATCTTAGACTCTATGAGATGTTGCCTCAATAATTATGTGCTTAATACATCTACTTGAATTACAACAGCTAAAACTGAACTTTGAGGCAGAATCTGTGTGTTAGACTTACTATGTTAAAGCATCCTGAAAATAACTCATACTGAGAATAATACAAACTAAAAATAAAAAAATTTCTCTGACTTTAACAATATTAAATTATCGTTTGAATCCATAACTTATTATTGGGCATTCTCAAAGAGAAAACAATAATATTTTGAATGTTTACTTGTAGTGCAAACGAAAAGAAAATGGATGGCCTTTTATTTAACCTTGACATTAAGGTGTTGCACCCTTATTGTTATGTTGGTAAGTGGTTCATGGTTTTTACTTATTAATTGTTGAATGAAAGTGAGTTGGAAAGAAAATATCTTCTATCTTTTGTTTTATGAGCAATTTGAATGTCATCCCTGACCCAATTTGACTTTTGTTAAAGTAACTTGAGGAGCTAGACAACTATTATAAAAATTGTTTCAAGTGGCAAATTTCAGGCTTCCCTTAAAATTTCATAAAATCATCAAACGTTCTTCTCCTATTATGATATTGACTTAAAGGTCTATTTTTTTTCTCTATTTCTTACTCAAAGTCTTTTCTTTATTTTTAATTATATAGTTTTAAATTTCTCTTCTACGTCCAGTACATAGTAGTATCTTCTCACTTAACTTTGTGAAAAGATAGTATTTTTCAAAAAGTCAGTTTTACTTTCATATTGTTTTTATTTTTATTTCTTCCTCACGGTTTTCTAATTCATCAACATTTTTCTTACACTAAGGTATCTGAATAAGATATCAGTGAGATCAGATGTTGCAAAGAGTAATGTTTTCAAATGCCATATCTCATTTCCAACACATACCAAGTCTGATTTCTATTATCAATATAATACTTTTAGCCTAACTTGGTTTTCAGTTCTATTTGACCATTAAGTGCTTCAATTATTATGTTCTATTATTTTCTTCCAGGCACAGTCATTTTCTCAAATTGAATTTCTTTCCACATTTTTCAAACCAGGGAGTGAAACTGATAGTTTTGAACATCCTTAGATGCTATCTTTGGCTTCACAGTGTAGCATCATCACCATCCTACATCTGCACAACACCATCCTGCACAAATCTGCCACTCCATATGTTGCATCATGCAAAGAGATTACAATAGGCTTGAATTTGGATCTCAGTCAGAGATTCCCTGGAGACATTCCACAGGAAAAAGTATTGCTCAAGCCAACATTTAAATCCTTGCCTAGAGCTACCCCCTCTTCCAAAGACAAATATAATGAGAATGAAAGCACAGACCCCCAAATTCAATTGCCACATTTTTTTTTTTCTTCTTTTGAGGAGTTTGTCCTGTTCTTCTTGTTGTTATTCCTTTCTGTTGGTACTGGCAGTTGCCAGATGGGCTTTATTTTAAAATTTAAATGTTTTATTTTGTGGCAGTATTGCCCATTGCATCATATTCAATGCCAGCTCTTATTTCTTCAAAATCAAATGCTTGGCATATTCTTAAACTGTTTAAGGATCAAGCACTAGGAACTTAATGTAGAGAAAGGGAAACAGCTATACATTTCTATCACTCTAATACTAAAAATAACTGAAGCATAGAGTGATTTTTATTTTTATTTTTTTTGTATGTGGATTATAATATTTTATTAACATGAGCATTTTTAAGTGATTTTTAAAGAGAAGATTTGAACCCAGCTATGTGTTCTTTCAGTCACAACCAGTGGATTAAAACTGTTCACAACATGTGAACAAATAGTAAAATCTAGCAGAATGTAAGCTGTTAAAAAGATTCAATAATGCAGAGAATAAAGGTACCTCAAAAAATAAATCTGGTCTATTCCACTGCCCATACTTCTTCCTTACCAATATATACACAAGGGGCAGAAATTCGGAGGGGTGAGAGCCCTGCACTTTAGAAAGTCATTTACTAATAGCAAAACAAAAAACAAAAAACAAAAATCTATTTAACTTGAAAATAAAGCAGAAAATCTATTGTGTTGAAATACTTTTTTCTAATTTGAGCATATTTGAATATTTATACTTTGAAGTAGGAAATGACAACCCACTCCAGTATTCCTGACAGGGAAGTCCCATGGACAGAGGAGCCTGGTGGAATACAGGCTTATGGGGCTGCAGAGTCAGTCATGACTGAGTACAGCACCCACATATACATAGATTAATATTTATTAAAAATGAGTAAAATTTATTGCTTGGCCTACATGTTTTTCAACAATGTTCTTTACATTGTTTGGCAGACCAGTTAGAGACTAAAGTGAAGGTGAAAGTCACTCAGTCGTGTCCCACTCTTTGCAACCCCTTAGACTATATAGTCCATGGAATTCTCCAGGCCAGAATACTACAGTGGGTAGCCTTTTCCTTCTCCATGGGATCTTCCCAACCCAGGGATCAAACCCAGGTCTCCTGCATTGCAGGCGGACTCTTTACCAGCTGAGCCACCAGGGAAGCCCATTAGAGACTAAGACAATGTATTAATATAAAAAGTATCTTCTGATAACCAAAGACCAGTCCTTTTATGTGTGCAATTTACTGTTTGAATCTCAGTTAGAATCCATATGTGAGCTAACCAGATTCTCATTATAGGCTTCTAGTACTGAAAAACATTTCTTTATCCAATCTGTTCAGGCAAGTGGTCAATATTATAAAGCACACCTCAGTTCTGTCTCTCATCTTTATTTAAAGTGCAGTCATCTGGCAGTTTCAACATTTCAGAACATATTTCACAAGGAAAGGAGAATCACTGGCCTCTATGCAGTAACAAGATCACTGTAAGTCCATACACTCATGTGTGTGTACTCCTTAGCAATTACTTTGACCTTAGCCTTAACTCACTCATCTCCAAAACCCTCTCTGCCTAGAGAATTTTTTTTTTCCTTTCAGAACTCAAATGTTCTTTTGTAAAATTTTTCCTTTTAGAACCTAAATGTTTCTCTGACTCATAGGGGCAAAATTAGTTGCTCCCTCCTCTGCTTTGCCATTTCATTTCTATTATACCTCTCCTCTTCGTTATGTATTTACCTTTAATTATGCTAAAGTGTAAGAATTAATGAGCAGAGGCAAAAATGGATTTATCTTTATATTTTCCAACAAAATATTTTTTATCTCATAGTAAAAATTCAATAATAACTGGTAAATTATCTAGTGCAAAAAAAAAAGAATTTAAAAATATCACTGTTTTCACTTTTAGATCATTGACCCCCCCCCTTTCAGCTGTACTATAAGGATTTTACAAACAGACCAGAGATAAAATATATGAAGCATTTTATAGAGAAGAGAAGGGGACAAGGGAATTATAAGTCAAGGACACAGTGATTATGATGATGATGATAGTAAATAGGCAGTAAACATGAATGTCAGACACAAAAAATTGAAAAAAAAACAGAAACTGAATACAAAATGAGTTATAGGTTATTATGAAAGATTATGATCACTGAAGTTAAAAATTATTAGCCAGAGTCATCAAGAATATTAACATAGATTGGTGAGAAATAAAGGAAAAAAAGACATTACACCGCTTATTTTATCACTGCTCTATTTAACAATAGGATGAAGCACTGAAAACTCATCATTACTTAAACACTAGGTGTTGGAGTTTTTCAGTGAGAAATCTGACAAAATAAGTGTGATATCAGAAAACTAAATTTGTCATTGAAATGTCTGAATCATTCAGAAGAAAGCATTGTCTTTTTGCCAAAGACTAGTTCTCTTAAGTAAATAGGTCTTTTCAATTTTTCTTTTTAATGAAATTACAAAATTGTAAAAGTAGTATTGTCCCTGGAATTGTCCTGCCCTGACTAAAGAATAGTTAGTGTTCTTGTTTAAATGTTTCTGTGACTCTTTGTTGTGCTGCTCTGTCCATTTTTGTGGATACTAGATCAGGGAGCTCTTTAGATAATATTCAAAGCATGAGAAACAAAAGTCTGATGGAACATGCTGACTAAAAGGGCATCTTGAAACAACCAACTGAGTTGTTAGTTAAAAATGGAAAAGCAGATTACTAACTATATACACAGAAAGGCTTCTCAGGATTGGTAAAACAAGGTTGCAAATGGTAACCATACCTCTCTACTTGTGTCATTCTTCAAGTTTTTCAAAACCAAGAGAAATACTGAAGAGATAAGATGGTATTGCAATGCAACCTGGAGAATACTGACACATCAACCCCTCCCTTTACACATATTTGTTCCAGACAGAAGCCCACAATGCAATGTACACTCTGTCATGGAACCAAGAAAGTCTACAATGGAAATAACACAGCAGAATGCTAACTAAAAATAAATATTTTGTGAGATTTTAATAATATTGTGTAATTTAATGGTATATTGATCCTTAATAGTTTCTGTGGTTCCAAGTTCATTCTATAATAACAAAATGGAAAGACAAAACTCCTTTTACCATTTTCCCTCATAACCCCTGATTGCCATTTTCCTCAACATCTAATTATTTTATAGTTAATAAAGGAGTTCTTTCTAAAATTTTTCCTTGCGGCTCAAGGTTTGAACTCATACCAATGATTGTATCATTTAATCTGAAAAAAGGAAAAGCTTAATTATGCTCTATAAGCATGCCTAAAATTATTTTTATTTAATTGGCAACTGAAAAAATCTTTTTCTTTCAGAAAGAAATGAAAGAAAATTGACTTGAATTTTCACTATTATGGGAAGTTTAATGTACATAAAATATATTTTAAAAATGGAAGAAGTACTAAACATCGATAGTTATAAATCTGCTGAAAATAAGATATTGGACTGTTTTATAAAATAATAATTTAAATAAACTGTATTAAAATCACATTTAATCTGCTTTTGCAAATTACCTTTGCAAAGAGGAAGGTGTTCAGATTTTTTCCTGAATTAATAATTAGATAAATGTCTTTATATGCCAGCTCTGTGTGTGTGTGTGTGTGTGTGTGTGTGTGTGTGTGTGTGTATGTGTGACTCAGTTGTGTTCAACTCTTTTTTAGACTCCAGGGACTATAGACTACTGGGGTCCTCTGTGCATGGAATTCTCCAGGCAGGAATACTGGAGTGGGTAGCCATTCCCTTCTTCAGGGAGTATTCCCAATCCAGGAATAAAACTTGGGTCTTCTGCATGCAGGCAGATTCTTTACCATCTGAGCTATCTGGGAAGCTCACATACCAGTTAGTGCATTTTAGGTAAAAGAGTAAGGTCCCAATCTACAGTAATGAACACAAATTTGTTAAAAAAAAAAAAAAAATGAACCTCCCACACCTAACCTAACTACGTTTAATTAATTAAATGCAATTTTCTACAGTTAAATATTAATAACAGTTTTCTCAAATAGAGTGTTTCCTCAGATTTCAGTTCAGGTCAGTTGCTCAGGCATGTCTGACTCTTTGTGACCCCATGAATCGCAGCACGCCAGGCCTCCCTGTCCATCACCATCTCCCGGTGTTCACTCAGACTCACGTCCATAGAGTCCGTGATGCGATCTAGCCATCTCATCCTCGGTCGTCCCCTTCTCCTCCTGCCCCCAATCCTTCCCAGCATCAGAGTCTTTTCCAATGAGTCAAATCTTCTCATGAGGTGGCCAAAGTGATGGAGTTTCAGCTTTAGCATCAGTCCTTCCAAAGAAATCTCAGGGTTGATCTCCTTCAGAATGGACTGGTTGGATCTCCTTGCAGTCCAAGGGACTCTCAAGAGTCTTCTCCAACACCACAGTTCAAAAGCATCAATTCTTTGGCACTTAGTTTTCTTCACAGTCCAAATCTCACATCCATACACGACTACTAGAAAAACCATAGCCTTGACTAGACGGACCTTAGTCGGCAAAGTAATGTCTCTGCTTTTGAATATGCTATCTAGGTTGGTCATAACTTTTCTTCCAAGGAGTAAGCGTCTTTTAATTTCATGGCTGCAGTCACCATCTGCAGTGATTTTGGAGCCCCAAAAAACAAAGTCTGACACTGTTCCCACTGTTTCCCCATCTATTTCCCATGAAGTGATGGGACCAGATGCCATGATCTTCGTTTTCTGAATGTTGAGATTTAAGCCAACTTTTTCACTCTCCTCTTTCACTTTCATCAAGAGGCTTTTTAGCTTCTCTTCACTTCCTGCCATAAGGGTGGTGTCATCTGCATTTCTGAGGTTATTGATATTTCTCCTGGCCATCTTGATTCCAGCTTGTGCTTCTTCCAGTCCAGCGTTTCTCATGATGTACTCTTCATATAAGTTAAATAATCAGGGTGACAATATACAGCCTTTACATACTCCTTTTCCTATTTGGAACCAGTCTGTTGTTTGATGTCCAGTTCTAACTGTTGCTTCCTGACCTGCATTCAGATTTCTCAAGAGGCAGATCAGGTGGTCTGGTATTCCCATCTCTTTCAGAATTTTCCACAGTTTCTTGTGATCCACACAGTCAAAGGCTTTGGCTTAGTCAATAGAGCAGAAATATATGTTTCTCTGGAACTCTTTTGCTTTTCCATGATCCAGCGGATGTTGGCAATTTGATCTCTAGTTCCTCTGCCTTTTCGAAAACCAGCTTGAACATCAGGGAGTTCATGGTTCACGTATTGCTGAAGCCTGACTTGCAGAACTTTGAGCATTACTTTACTAGTGTGTGAGGTGGGTGCAATTGTGCAGTAATTTGAGCATTCTTTGGCATTGCCTTTCTTTGGGATTGGAATGAAAACTGGCCTTTTCCAGTCCTGTGGCCACTGCTGAGTTTTCCAAATTTGCTGGCATATTGAGTGCAGCACTTTCACAGCATCATCTTTCAGGATTTGAAATAGCTCCACTGGACTTCCATCACCTCCACGAGCTTTTTTCATAGTGATGCTTTCTAAGGCCCACTTGACTTCACATTCCAAGATGTCTGGCTCTAGATTAGTGATCACATCATCATGATTATCTTGGTCATGAAGATCTTTTTTTGTACAGTTCTTCTGTGTATTCTTGCCACCTTGTCTTAATATTTTCTGCTTCTGTTAGGTCCATACCATTTCTGTCCTTTATCGAGCCCACCTTTGCATAAAATATTCCCTTGGTATCTCCAGTTTTCTTGAAGAGATCTCTAGTCTTTCCCATTCTGTTCTTTTCCTCTATTTCTTTGCATTGATCACTGAAGAAGGCTTTCTTATCTCTTCTTGCTATTCTTTGGAACTCTGCATTCAGATGCTTATATCTTTCCTTTTCTCCTTTGCTTTTCATGTCTCTTCTTCTCATAGCTATTTGTAAGGCCTCCCCAGACAGCCATTGTGCTTTTTTTGCATTTCTTTTCCATGGAGAGAGATGGTCTTGATCCCTGTCTCCTGTAGAGTGTCATGAACTTCATTCCATAGTTCATCAGGCACTCTATCTATCAGATCTAGGCCCTTAAATCTATTTCTCACTTCCACTGTATAATCATGAGGGATTTGATTTAGTTCATACCTGAATGGTCTAGCAGTTTTCCCTACTTTCTTCAATTTAAGTCTGAATTTGGTAATAAGGAGTTCATGATCTGAGCCACAGTCAGCTCCTGGTCTTGTTTTTGTTGACTGTCTAGAGCTTCTCCATCTTTGGCTGCAGAGAATATAATCAATCTGATTTCAGTGTTAACCATCTGGTGATATCCATATGTAGAGTCCTCTCTTGTGTTGTTGGAAGAGGGTGTTTGCTATGACCAGTGCATTTTCTTGGCAAAACTCTGTTAGTCTTTGCCCTGCTTCATTCCGCATTCCACGGCCAAATTTGCCTGTTACTCCAGGTGTTTCTTGACTTCCTACTTTTGCATTCCAGTCCCCTATAATGAAAAGGACATCCTTTTTGGGTGTTAGTTTTAAAAGGTCTTGTAGGTCTTCATAGAACCGTTCAACTTCAGATTCTTCAGGGTTACTGTTTGAGGCATAGACTTGGATAACTGTAATATTGAATGGTTTGCCTTGGAGACGAACAGAGATCATTCTGTCATTTTGAGATTGCATCCAAGTACTGCATTTTGGACTCTTTTGTTGACCATGATGGCTACTCCATTTCTTCTGAGGGATTCCTGCCCACAGTAGTAGATATAATGGTCATCTGAGTTAAATTCGCCCATTCCAGTCCATTTTAGTTCACTGATTCCTAGAATGTTGATGTTCACCCTTGCCATCTCTTGTTTGACCACTTCCAATTTGCCTTGATTCATGGACCTGACATTCCAGGTTTCTATGCAATATTGCTCTTTACAGCATCAGATCTTGCTTCTATCACCAGTAACATCCACAACTGGGTATTGTTTTTGCTTTGGCTCCATCCCTTCATTCTTTCTGGAGTTATTTCTCCATGATCTCCAGTAGCATATTGGGCACCTAATAACCTGGGTAGTTCCTCTTTTGGTACCCTATCATTTTGCCTTTTCATACTGTTCATGGGGTTCTCAAGGCAAGAATACTGAAGTGGCTTGCCATTCCCTTCTCCAGTGAACCATGCTCTGTCAGACTTCTCCACCATGACCCGCCCATCTTGGGTTGCCCCATAGTCATGGCTTGGTTTCATTGAGTTAGACAAGGCTGTGGTCCAAGTGTGATTAGGTTGACTAGTTTTCTGTGAGTATGGTTTCAGTGTGTCTGCCCTCTGATGCCCTCTTGCAACACCTACCATCTTACTTGGGTTCCTCAGATTTATGTAACAACATACCCTACAATAAAGCCATAAAAGTTTGAGTAAAGTGATAGAGCAAGAAATGAAACTTCACGGTGTTAATAGGATATAAAACGAGAGGAATTAAATATAGTTGACATTCAGTTTTCTTCAGGCTTCTCACTTATCTTTATAAATAAACTAAGCACTTTCAATTCTCAAAAACTTTTGTGTCAACAATTCATTTATTCAAAGTTTCTCATCAAGTATATTCATAACATATTGTCCTTGGGGGTCAACCAAAAATTTTACCTAGTTTAAATCAGAATATTTTAAATGGTATTATTTTTCCTTTATTGAGTAAAAGTATGAGAATCATATGAGTCAAATGATGAGATTAAATGCAACATCAGTTTTAAAATTACTCCAGTACTTATGATTTCTCCCTTGATATGGTTCTTCTTGCAGAGAATAGGAAGGTAATGAAAGTAGAAGTTTGTACAGTCCTACTTTTCCTTACCTAACCACTTCTCTGTTACCTGCTCATTTCCCACCCCACTTATGAACTGTGTCTGTTATTCCTTTACTAATGAAACAATCTTCATTATCTCTTGGAAGATTGTGCCTTTAATAACTTCTATTGTAAAATCTACATACCCCAGCTCTCAAAGGCTAAGAGCACCTTGAGTACAATGCTCAGCTTATTAACATATTTATATTCTCACAACTAATATGGTTTAAAGCATAATTTATAGTAGGAACCCTAATTTTTTTAATGAATAACCTTTTGAATCAATTAAACAACATGGTTAATATCTCCTCTTTCCTGGGTAAAACAGTGATTTTAAAATTTCAATTACTTGAGATGATTTTACAAGAGTTACAGCAATCACATCAGAACATTGGAAAAAATTTTGCAGCAAGTATTAGACTCAATTTTTCCTAAATTAAATTACCTAAATATGAACCCCTTACTATTTATCTACAGTCTCTGCAGTTTCTTTAGTAATCAAACAATAAGAGATAGTTGATTATTAGCTGAAGTATAGAACAGAGGAATAGAGCAGAAGACATTATTCAGTTTGATCCCATACATATACACCAACAAAAAACAAAGGACTTTCATGTTGATACTGAGAAGAGAATTTTTAAAAAGATAAATTATATAATATTTTAAAATTCTCTGCTAACATAGGATGAATATAAAATTCTACAAAATGGTCTATAACTACTAATACAACACATCTCATCCTCTATGCTACATTAAACATCAGTAAGGGCTTCCCTGGTGGCTCAGAGGGTAAAGAATCTGCCTGCAATGCAGGAGACCCAGGTTCAATCACTGGGTCAGGAAGGTCCCTTGGAGAATGGAATGACTACCTACTCCAGTATTCTTGGCTAGAGCAACCCTTCCATGGATAGAGGAGCCTGTGGGTTATAGTTCATGGGGTCACAAAGAGTTGGATAAGACTGAGCAATTAACATTTTCACTTTACAAAGTTAAAATAGTAGCTGTTTAAAATAAAGCAGAAATTAGATTAAATTCTCTATCTATAGCTCAGAATATATAACTGGGCTTATTTTTTAAAAATGAGAGATAAAGAGAGAGAAAATAAATGTCAGCTCCTATCTTTATGTGGCATAGGAGGGATGATTATAAATTTCACTTTCGATTCATTTCAGATATGTGAACAACATCCACTGATATATATGATGAATAGCATCTGATGGCTGTGACCTGCTAAGACAGGCTAATGGCATCTTAGTTGTGGTGACTTGGCTAGCTGGCCCCCTACTACATTTGCAGATTTGTGATCATCTTCAGAGAAGGCAATGGCACCCCACTCCAGTATTCTTGCTTAGAAAATCCCATGGATGGAGGAACCTGGTAGGCTGCAGTTCATGGGATCCCGAAATCGGACAGGACTGAGCAACTTCACTTTCACTTTTCACTCTCATGCATTGGAGAAGGAAACGGCAACCCACTCCAGTGTTCTTGCCTGGAGAATCCCAGGGACAGAAGAGCCTGGTAGGCTGCCATCTCTGGGGTCGGACAAGAGTCGGACAGGACTGAAGCGACTTAGCAGCAGCAGCAGCAGCAGCAGCAGCAGCAGTGATCATCTTCTGGTAAGTGTACATTTCAAACATTTTTATAGAAAATAAATCCTCAGATGAATCTTTAGGGATACTCAGATTAGCTTTATAATCATCTGAAAGGAGGCATACATAAGGGGTTGAGGGAAGAGAAGTCTACACAGTTGCTTCTCATTTTATCTGTAGGAAAAGAAATGATTATTAATTTCCATGTGAAATATATAATATACTATAAAGACTTCATTTTAAACCATCATTAATGTGCTGAATTTCCTCATTTTGAAATGTGAGGACCATTATAAAAAATATAGTAAATTAAAAAAAGTCTTAAATGTAGAGGATTCATTATCTTAAATTAACTACAGGCTGGATACTGATGTCTCAGTGAATGAAGAAATGGAGCCAAAGCAAAACAGGGCCCAGTTGTGGATGTGACTGTTGATGAACGTAAAGTCCGATGCTATAAAGATCAATATTGCATAGCAACCTGGCTCAGTTCAGTTCAGTCACTCAGTAGTGTCCAACTCTTTGTGACCCCATGAACCACCACAGCATGCCAGGCCTCCCTGTCCATCACCAACTCCCAGAGTCCACCCAAACAAATGTCCATTGAATCGGTGATACCATCCAATAATCTCATCCTCTATTGTACACTTCTCCTCCTGCCCTAAATCTTTCCCAGCATCAGGGTCTTTTCCAATTCGTCAACTCTTCACATGAGGTGGCCAAAGTATTGGGGTTTCAGCTTCAGCATCAGTCCTTCAGTGAAAACCCAGGACTGATCTCCTTTAGGATGGACTGGATGGATCTCCTTGCAGTCCAAGGGACTCTCAAGAGTCTTCTCCAACACCACAGTTCAAAAGCATCAATACTTCCATGCTCAGCTTTCTTTATAGTGCAAATCTCACATCCATACATGACCATTGGAAAAACAATAGCCTTGACTAGACGGACATTTGTTGGCAAAGTAATGTCTCTGCTGTTCAATATGCTGTCTAGGTTGGTCATAACTTTCCTTCCAAGGAGTAAGCATCTCTTAATTTCATGGCTGTAATCACCATCTGCAGTGATTTTGGAGCCCAAAAAATAAAGTCTGACACTGTTTCCCCATCTATTTGCCATGAAATGATGGGACCAGATGCCATGATCTTAGTTTTCTGAATGTTGAGTTTAAGCCAACTTTTTCACTCTCCTCTTTCACTTTCAGCAAGAGGCTCTTTAGTTCTTCTTCACTTTCTGCCATAAGGGTGGTGTCATATGCATATCTGAGGTTGTTGATATTTCTCCTGGCAATCTTGATTCTAGCTTGTGCTTCCTCCAGCACAGGGTTTCTCATGATGTGCTCTGCATATAAATTAAATAAACAAGGTGACAATATACAGCATTGACATATTCCTTTCCCTATTTGTAACCAGTCTGTTGTTCTGTGTCCAGTTCTAACTGTCGCTTCCTGGCCTGCATACAGGTTTCTCAAGAGGTAGGTCAGGTGGTCTGTTATTCCCATCTTTTTCAGAATTTTCCACAGTTTATTGTGGTTCACACTGTCAAAGGCTTTGGCATAGTCAATAAACCAAAAATAGATGTTTTTCTGGAACTCTTTTGTTTTTTCCATGATCCAGCGGATGTTGGCAATTTGATCTCTGGTTTCTGCCTCTTCTAAAACCAGCTTGAACATCTGGAAGTTCATGGTTCACGTATTGCTGAAGCCTGGCTTGGAGAATTTTAAGCATCACTTTGCTAGCATGTGAGATGAGTGCAATTTTGTGGTAGTTTGAGCATTCTTAGGCATTGCCTTTCTTTGGGATTGGAATGAAAACTGACCTTTTCCAGTCCTGTGGCCACTGCTGAGTTTTCCAAATTTGCTAGCATATTGAGGGCAGCACTTTCACAGCATCAACTTTTAGGATTTGAAATCGCTCAACTGGAGTTCCATCACCTCCACTAGCTTTGTTTGTAGTGATGCTTCCTAAGGCCCACTTGACGTCACATTCTAGGATGTCTGGCTCTAGGTGAGTGATCCCACTATTGTGATTATCTGGGTCATGAAGATCTCTTTTGTACAGTTCTTCTGTGTATTCTTGCTACCTCTTCTTAATATCTTCTGCTTCTGTTAGATCCCTACCATTTCTGTTCTTTTTTGAGCCCATCTTTGCATGAAATGTTCTCTTGATATGTCTAATAGAGTTCTGCCAAGACAACGCATTGGTCATAGCAAACACCCACTTCCAACAACAGCAGAGAAGACTACACATGGACATTACCATATGGTCGACTCTGAAATCAGATTGGTTATATTCTTTGCAGCCAAATATGGAGAAGCTCTACACAATTAGCACAAACAAGACTGGGTGCTGACTGTGGCTCAAATCATGAACTCCTTATTGCCAAATTCAGACTGAAATAGAAAAAGGGGAGAAAACCACTAGACCATTCAGGTATGACCTAAATCAAATCCCTTATGACTATACAGTGGAAGTGAGAAATAGATTTAAGGGACTATATCTGATAGAATGCCTGATGAACTATGGATGGTGGTTCATGACATTGTACAGGAGTCGGGAATCAAGACCATCCCCAAGAAAAAGAAATGCAAAAAAGCAAAGTGCCTGTCTGAGGAGCCTTTACAAAGAGCTGTGAAAAGCAGGGAGGTGAAAAGCAATGGAGAAAAGAAAAGATATACCCATTTGAATACAGAGTTCCAACAAATAGCAAGGAGAGATAAGAAAGCCTTCCTCAGTGATCATTGCAAAGAAATAGAGGGAAAAAATAGAATGGGAAAGACTAGAGAACTCTTCAAGAAAATTAGGAACCTGGTATGTTAGGTCAATAAATCAAGGTAAATTGGAAGTGGTCAAACAGGAGATGGCAAGAGGGAACATAGACATTTTAGGAATCAGTGAACTAAAATGGACTGGAATTGGTGAATTTAATTCAGATGACCATTATATCTACTACTCTGGGCAAGAACCCCTGAGAAGAAATGGAGTATCCATCATGGTCAAAAAAAGAGTTGAAGACAGTACTTGGGTGCAATTTCAAAAACAACAGAATGACCTTTGTTCGTTTTCAAGGCAAACCATTCAGTATCTCAGTATTCCAAGTCTATGCCCCAGCCACTAGTGCTGAAGAAGCTGAAGTTGAACAGTTCTATGAAGACCTATAAGACCTTATAGAACTAACAGCAGAAAAAGATATCCTTTTCATTTTAAGGGACTGGAATGCCAAAGTAGGAAGTCAAGAGATACCTAGAGTAACAGGCAAGTTTGGCCTTGGAGTACAAAATGAAGCATGGCAAATATTCACAGAGTTTTGCCAAGAGAACACACTGGTCATAGCAAACACCCTCTTCCAACAACACCAGAGAAGACTCTACACGTGGACATTACTAGATGGTCAATACTGAAATCAGATTGATTATATTCTTTGCAGCCAAAGATGGAGAAACTCTGAACAGTCAGCCAAAACAAGACTGGGAGCTGACTGTGGCTCTGATCATGAGCTCCTGATTGTCAATTGAGACTTAAATTGAAGAAAGTATGGAAAATCACTAGACCTTACAGGTATGACCTAATTCAAATCCCTTATGATTATACAATGGAAGTGAGAAATAGATTCAAGGGATTAGATCTGATAGAGTGCCTGAAGAACTATGGATGGAGGTTAGTGACATTGTACAGTAGACAGGAATCAAGACCATCCCTAAGAAAAATAAATGCAAAAAGGCAAAATGGCTGTCTGAGCAGGCCTTACAAATAGGTGAGAAAAGAAGAGATGCTTAAGGCAAAGGAGAAAAGGAAAGATATATCCATTTGAATGTAAAGTTCCAAAGAATAGCAAGGAGAGATAAGAAAGCCTTCCTCACTGATGAATGAGAAGAAATAGAGGAAAACAATAGAATGGGAAAGATTAAAGATCTCTTCAAGAAAATTAGAGATCCCAAGGGAACATGTCATGCAAACATGGGCACAATAAAGGACAGAAGCGGTATGGACCTAACACAGCAGGATTAAGGATCAAGTATTGTTTGAGGAGGACTTCCCAGGTGGCTCAGCTGGCAAAGAATCTGCTGCAGTGTGGGAGACCTTGGTTCAATCCCTGAGTTGGGAAGATCTCCTGGAAAAAGAAAAGGCTACCCACTCCAGTATTCTAGCCTGGAGAATTCCATGGACCGTATAGTCTATGTCTATGGGGTCGCAATGTGTCGGGCATGGCTGAGCGACTTTCACTTTCACTTTCCCAGGTGCCACTATCGGTAAAGAACTGGCCTAACCATCAATACAATAGACATAAGAGAAGTGCGTTCGATCATTGGGTCAGGAAGATCCGGTGGAGGAGGGCATGGCAACCCACTCCAGTATTCTCGCTTGGAGAATCCCATGGACAAAGGAGCCTGATTGGCTACAGTCCTTAGGGTTGCACAGAGTTAGACCTGCCTGAAGAGATTTAGCATACTCATTGTTTGAGAAATATGCAAAGTTGATTTTGTTATTTTGTTTTCGTTTCCCCATGCACAACACCTTCTCTCTTCCTTTCCCACTCATGCACACTTCCTTGCACTATGATATTACAGATCATTCTTCATTGTTAATTTCAATGAACCTGCACAACATTTAACACAATTTAAATACAATTAATTGAGTTAAAAGTTAGCTATTAAATGTGACTTTTTTAAAGGTATTTTTTGACTGCGGTAAAAAGTCCCAATGTTACAATACATGTATAATTCCAGGTTATATTACAAAACCTCAAACTTCAGTTTATCACTTCTTTTAATACCTGGATAACACAGGTAAGTCCTCACACAAAGCCTTCTTTCTGCTTTTTTTGTAGGAAATCCATTCTTCCCTCCTTTCCTGTTTCCTTCTTCTTTCCTTTAGTGTATCTTATTTACTATTGCTAAACACCCCCAAAGAATTCTTGTCAACTTAGATGGATTGCTATGACCTTTTGGGAATTGCTGCCCCAGGCAATTTTTTTGGTCTGCTGTTACAGCTTCACATCTACTTTCCCTTGTCACAACAGGTCTCGCTGGTTTACTTTTCTCCAAACATAACAAAGTAAACCTAATACACCTTCCCAAAATCCTAATGAAAATGAAAATTTTATAGTATAGGAAAGGAATAGGAATAAAAATAATGCAACTTGAAGGTTCACCAGTATGGCCCACATTTGCCATGTCTCTCTTTGACTCCTCGGTCTGTCATGATTGTCAAAGATCTTGCTACTACTCACAGTTCTCTGTACTCAGGGCCTTATTCTCAGGCCCCCATTATTCTTACTCAAGGCCTACTGTTACAGCCAGAGGAATACTAAAAACTCACTTGCACTAACCTTTATAAATATTGAACGATACCCCTAGCACCAATAGAGATTTAATTTTTAGATTAAAGTTTCTGCAATTGGATTAACTCACAGGTGAAGCTTCTGAGAGTTGTAAAGCTCCATTAAGTTTGCACGACCCTCCCTATCCCAACTCCTACCTGTTAGCCCAGAACTAGGACAAAGGTCAAATTTCCCAGCACAAATTTTAAGTCTGTGAAGACTTATGACCTGCACATGGCAATTCTTTTGTCAACTAATTTAGATATAACTCTCATAATAGAAATATTATAGCTTTTTCTCTGCAATAAGCCTTCATCCTATACACAGGAAACAATTTTTAAGTGAACATAAAATGAAAAACAATGCATTACCAATGTATACTCAAATTTTAAAGTCATATTTTATTGTAATAATGTTGCTTATTGCCTACATGATTTTAAGGCATAAAAATACACACATATATATGCTGTAAATGGAATGCTGTGATTCCCTTAACTTTTCCCATAATTTGTAATTATAATGATCAATGTATTTAGACAAAAGGGAAGATGTTCACATTTCTTTCTTTGGTAGATGGAAATTATTTTGTTTTAATTTGTGCTTGAGCATCTAATTATGTTGTTTTGGGAACTCTGGGGACTTTATAATTACCTCTTCAAATGAAAATTGATCAAGGTTGAATATCAAAGGAACTAGAGAAAACGTTTTAAATACATTTGATTTCAGAAATTTCAAAAGTATACTCTAATAGGTACTATTTCTAGTTAAATCTTAGTGTTTATTTCTTAGTCTTTGATATTAGACTATGTAATCAACCTAAAATTTGTTGGCTTCTATTAGGAATATCAGCTGATAAATATTTTGTGTAAAATGTAAGTGGAACCTTGAACCTGCATATAATTTATTTATTAATTCTATAAATTCAGTGTTTACTTATGTTTTCTTTTTTTATTGAATTTTATGTTCAGTTTGTTCCCCTATGTGTTTTTGTTTATTTGTTTGTTTAAGAGCTAAAGGATATATTTATTATAAACTGCTACTTGTGTGGATTGATGTTTACAGCAATAGCACATAAACATTTATGTACAATTGCTGATTAAAGTTTTTTAAAGTAAAATTGAATCTTTAATCAGAAAACTTTGCACTGCAACTTGTTTGCATTCTGTAGTTGCTGAGCATTAATTTTTTTTTTCTCCCTCTGTATTGACCTATCAGACATGACTATACCACAATGCCTCCATGGCTTGGAGAAGGTTCCTTTCTCACTGTGTCTAAAGATTAAACTATGAACACTATTTATTAAAATGAAATGTTTTTTCATGCATATATAAAACTGTCATCCTTAGTAATTATACATTCATGCCCCAGACCAAACAGAAAAAGAACTCATAGAATTATATTCAAACTGTGAAAAAAAGAAATAATAATTGAATTAAGTTAGTCAAATGTGCTGTCATAGGCACAGAATAACTGATGATTCAGCAGTAGACCCACAAATTGATTTCTTTCCTACATTTCTATGATAGAATGTCAGATTGGGGTAAAAACTATTATACATAATATTTTTAGACACACATATTTGTGAAAAAACCATGTAGTCATGAATGAGCATTTCTCTTATTTTTATAAATGTGATTTGTAAATTTTGTCAAGACAGTGTTATTTTGGAAACATGAATAGCAGGGCTTTTCTTTCCTTTGCAAACAGTATCTAACCTGAATTGCTTTAAAATCTTTTTTAGTTTGTGGGGAAAATACATTTAGACTATCAATAATATTTGCTCCGTTAGAAATAGTCACTGAATGTTTGCTTAATAATTTGTTCAAATAGATCAGTTGTGACTTGCTACATGAGAGCTAGGAGCCCTACACATAAGTGCTATGTCTGACCAAGTTACTCAAGAAATGATATTGTAATCACCTCTAATACCACAGGTATAAAAATAGACTTTAGGCTGTTCTCCTAACACATCTTGTTAGATTTGTATATTGGCACTATAGGAGATATTGGTGCTCTTTTGAAAGAAAAAAGAAAATAAATCTGCAGGGCTTTACCCATTGAATCCAATTTTGGTAATTATACAGGTTATTTGTACCTCAGGCAAAAAATATTGAAGTTGGTGCATGTTCTGAGTCCTGTGCAAGGTTATGCTCTTAATGTCTATAGAACTAATTACATCAGTTCAGGTCAATTCAGTCACTCAATCCTGTCTGACACCTCAGGACCCCATGGACCACAGAAAGCCAGGCCTCCCTGTTCATCACCAACTCCTGGAGTCTGCTCAACTCATCTTCATTGAGTTGGTGATGCCATCTAACCATCTCCTTCTCTTTTGTCCCCTTCTCCTCTCACCTTTAATATTTTCTGGTATCAGAGTCTTTTCCAATGAGTCAGTTCTTCACATCAGGTGGCCAAAGTATTGGAGTTTCAGTTTCAACATCAGTCCTTCCAATGAACACTCAGGACTGACCTCCTTTAGGATGAACTGGTTGGATCTCCTTGCAGTACAAGGGACTCTCAAGAGTCTTCTCCAACACTACAATTCAAAAGCAACAATTCTTCAGTGCTCAGTTTTCTTTATAGTCCAACTGTCACATCCATACATGACTACTGGAAAAACCATAGCCTTGACTAGATGGACATTTGTTGGCAAACTAATGTCTCTGTTTTTTATATGCTATCTAAGTCAGTCATAACTTTCCATCCGAGGAGTAAGCGTCTTTTAATTTCATGGCTGCAGTCATCATCACAGTGATTTTGGAGCCCCCCAAAATTAAGTTAGCCACTGTTCTACTGTTTCCCCATCTATTTGACATGAAGTGATGGGACCAGATGCATGGTCTTAATTTTCTGAATGTTGAGCCTTAAGCCAACATTTTCACTCTCCTCTTTCACTTTCATCAACAGGCTCTTTATTTCTTCTTCACTTTCTGCCATAAGGGTGGTGTCATCCGCATATCTCAGGTTATTGATATTTCTCCCAGCAATCTTGATTCCAGCTTGCGCTATATCCAGCCCAGCATTTCTCATAATGTACTCTGCATATAATTTAAATAAGCAGAGTGACAGTATACAGCCTTGACGTACTCCTTTTCCTATTTGGAACCAGCCTGTTGTTCCATGTCCAGTTCTAACTGTTGCTTTCTGACCTGCATAAAGATTTTTCAGGAGGCAGGTCAGGTGGTCTGGTATTCCCCTCTCATTCAGAATTTTCCACAGTTTATTGTGATCCACACAGTCAAAAGCTTTGGCATAGTCAATAAACCAGAAATATATATATTTTCAGAATTCTCTTGCTTTTTTGATGATCCATCAGATGTTGGCAATTTGATCTCTGGTTCCTCTGCCTTTTCTAAAACCAGCTTGAACATCTGGAAGTTCATGGTTCACATATTGCTGAAGCCTGGCTTGGAGAATTTTAAGCATTTCTTTATTAGCGTGTGAAATGAGTGCAATTGTGTTGTAGTTTGAGCATTCTTTGGCATTGCCTTTCTTTGGGATTGGAATGAAACCTGACCTTTACCAGTTCTGTGGCCACTGCTGAGTTTTCCAGATTTGCTGGCATATTGAGGGCAGCACTTTCACAGCATCATCTTTTAGGATTTGAAATAGCTCAACTGGAATTCCATCACCTTCACTAGCTTTGTTTGTAGTGATGCTTCCTAAGGCCCACTTGATTTCATATTCCAAGATGTCTGGCTCTAGGTGAGTGATCACAGCATTGTGATTATCTGGGTCATGAGGATCTTTTTTGTACAAGCCTTTGTGTATTCTTGCCACCTTTCTTAATATCTTCTGCTTCCGTTAGGACCATACCATTTCTGTCCCTTGTTGAGCCCATGTTTGCATGAAATATTCTGTTGGTATCTCTGATTTTCTTGAAGAGATCTCTAGTCTTTCCCATTTTGTTGTTTTCCTCGATGTCTTTGCATTGATCACCGAGGAAGGGTTTTTTACCTCTCCTTGCTCTTTTTTGGAACTCTGCATTCAAATGGGTATATCTTTTCTTTTCTCCTTTGCTTTTGGAGTCTCTTTTCACAGCTACATATAAGGCCTCCTCAGACAGCCATTTTGCTTTTTTGCCTTTCTTTTTCTTGGGGATGGTCTTAATCCCTGTCTCCTGTACAGTGTCATGAACATCCATCCATAGATCATCAGGCATTCTATCAGATCTAGTCCTTTAAATTTATTTGTTACTTCCACCGTATAATCATAAGGGATTTGATTTAGGTCATACTTGAATGGTTTAGTGGTTTTCCCTACTTTCTTCCATTTAAGTCTGAATTTTGCAATAAGGAGCTCATGATCAGAGCCACAGACAGCTCCCAGTTTTGTTTTTGCTGACTGGTAGAGCTTCTCCATCTTTCTTTGGCTACAAAGAATATAATCAATGATTTTGGTGTTGGCTATCTGGTGATGACCACGTGTAGAGTCTTCTCTGGTGTTGTTGGAAGAGGCTGTTTGCTATGACCACTGTGTTCTTTTGGCAATACTCTATTAGCCTTTCCCTGCTTTATTCTGTACTCCAAGGCCAAATTTGGAGTAATTTGGAGTAACTATTTATATGCAATTTACAAAATGATAAGGCTTAAGTTATTACCTCTCCTAATATCCCCAGTATTTAAAAAAATTTTTTTTATATTGGTGTATAGCCAATTAACAATGTTGTGACTTTTTCAGGTGAACAGTAAAGGGATTCAGCCATAAATATACATGTATCCATTCTCCCCCAAATGCCCCTCTTGTCCAGGCTGCCGCATAACATCAAACAGTGTTCCTTGTGCTATAAATATACAATAGGACCTTGTTGGTTATCCATTTCAAATATGGCAGTGTGTACATATCCATCCTAAACTCCATAACTATCCCTTTACCCCCATTCTTCCCCCTGGCAACAATAAGTTCATTCTTATAAAAGACTAAAAAAACTAAAATCATTATGAGTTTTTGTGTATCTTAGTGAATGGTGTCACTGCCTACTCAATTGCCTGAGACAACAGATGAACATTCTTGATGTCTCCTCCTTAACCATCATATGCTATTGTTGATCAGGTCCTGTTGGCTCTCTATCCTGATGATGCCTTAAATTCCTCCTTCTCTTCTTTACACTTACTGCCAGTATTTCAGTTCCAGTATTATAGCATCCCATGGGACTCTTGTAATATCAACCTCTGCCCTATCTTTACATTTAGTAATTTTCTTATTTTAATCTATCACATACCATTCCTCAAGAGCTGCCTCTCTAAAACACAAATATGAGTTTGTTTTTCCATTTTATTTCAGTAAGTAGCTTCTTACACAAAATTTATTTGATTATCAGATCTAAGTTTTCCTCTACTTAGTCCATTCAGCTCAAACAATTAAATTAGGATTACCCAGATAAAATGTGCTTTTAAATATTTCACTGCCTTTTGTTTGTTTGCTTGCTTGCTTGTTTGTTTCTTATGCTATTTTCTCTGCCTAAACTTCCTGCTGCTCCTCTCCTATCTCCTCTCCTAACTGAAACAAATTAAATATAAAATCCTCTGTAGACTCTACATGATGGGTCACCAGCAATTGTGTCTTACACATTGAATGAATGAAAGATGGATAAGTTGAAACAAATCAGAAAAGCATTTGAGTGGTGCATAAGTAGCGAGAATCTTGCTAAACCCCATCTTGACATTGGCCAAGCGCCACAACATTATAGTGAGTGCTGTTGCTATTAATGGGGGTACATTAAAAAAATTTGTTGTAAGCCATAAGTAAACATGCTTCTAGATGGTTGAAAATGTGCTTTACTTGTGCCTCTATTGCATATATTTGTGTTTGTGTTCCGCACTATCAGTCATTAAAAGCTGAGATGAAATATGACCAACCTAGATAGTATATTCAAAAGCAGAGACATTACTTTGCCGACTAAGGTCCGTCTAGTCAAGGCTATGGTTTTTCCTGTGGTCATGTATGGATGTGAGAGCTGGACTGTGAAGAAGGCTGAGCGCCGAAGAATTGATGCTTTTGAACTGTGGTGTTGGAGAAGACTCTTGAGAGTCCCTTGGACTGCAGGGAGATCCAACCAGTCCATTCTGAAGGGGTTCAGCCCTGGGTGTTCTTTGGAAGGACTGATGCTAAAGCTGAGAGTCCATTACTTTGGCCACCTCATGCGAAGAGTTGACTCACTGGAGAAGACTCTGATGCTGGGAGGGATTGGGCGCAGGAGGAGAAGGGGACGACAGAGGATGAGATGGCTGGATGGCATCACCGACTCGATGAACATGAGTGAGTGAACTCCGGGAGTTGGTGATGGACAGGGAGGCCTGGCGTGCTGCGATTCATGGGGTGGCAGAGTCGGACACAACTGAGCGACTGAACTGAACTGAACTGAACTGAAGGTATGGAAGCAACCTAAGTATCCAAGAACAGATAAGTGGATAGAGATGTGATATGTATGAAAGTGAAAGTGAAAGTGAAGTCGCTCAGTTGTATCTGACTCTTTGTGACCCTGTGGACTGTAGCCTACCATGCTCCTCCATCCATAGGATTTTACAGGCAAGAATACTGGAGTGGGTTGACATTTCCTTCTTCAGGGGATGTTCCGGACCCAGGGATAGAACCCAGGAATGCTGCGTTGCAGGCAGATGCTTTAACCTCTGAACCACCAGAGAAGCCAGTGATATGTACATATACATAGAATGTGAGCCATAAAAAAGAATGAAATATTGTCATTTGCTGCAGCATGGGTGGACATAGATGCTATTATGCTAAGTGAAATGTCAGACAAGGAAAAACAGACATCGTATTATTCCATTTATATGTGGAATATAAAACTCAATATAAATGAACAAACAAAACAGAAACAGACTCAAAGATAAAGAGAGCAAACTAGTGGTTGCCAGAGGGTAGATGGGTATAGGCATGAATGGCATAGATGAAATTGTGTATATTCATCGGGTATTCTTGTATACTTTTCAAGTTTTCTTTTTTGTCACTTTATTCATCAAGTTCTTAACTTCTTAACTTTTTCTTAATAATTTGAATTATATCTTCAGATGTAGGTAGGTGACAATTTGTTATATTCTACTATTCTCAAATTTTAATTTACATTTAGTTAAATATGCCGGAATACAGGTAATTTTACATTTAAGACACACAATCTTTAAAATTTATTACTTCTAAAGTTACTGCTAAGTTTTTTTTATAATAATCAATGCTAAATTTAATGTCAATAAATTTATTTGTATAAACAAAATATTTTATTTTATTTATTATTATTATTTTTTTTACTTTACAATACTGTATTGGTTTTGCCATACATTGACATGAATCCACCACGGGTGTACATGCGATCCCAAACATGAACCCCCCTCCCACCTCCCTCCCCACAACATCCCTCTGGGTCATCCCCGTGCACTAGCCCCAAGCATGCTGTATCCTGCATCAGACATAGACTGGTGATTCAATTCTCACATGATAGTATGCAAGTTTTAAAAGTACTCACACATTAAAAAATTTGATTAAATAAATTTTTATTCTAGCTTTTCGTATTTGTTTAAGTTCTTTATATGAAATTTTCAGTCAACTATAATTTCAAGTAAGGTATTTAGACATTAAGAATTTAACATTTCAAACATATGATCTTCAGAATTTTAGGGGATTTATTAACTTATCAAAAGTGATTTTCTAATTCAAACTTGGCTCAGCTATAAAATGTAAAGATGATAAGCAAATAAAAGTTATTTTTCAGACACTGAAAGGAAATAGATAACATTATTGATCAAGGGGCCACCTTATATAAGGGCTTTCCTGGTGGCTCAGTAGATAAAGAATCTGTCTGCAATGCAGGAGACCTGGGTGTGATCCCTGGTTGAGGAAGATCCCCTGGAGAAGGAAATGACAACTTACTCTAGTATCCTTGTCTGGAAAATCCCATGGTCAGTGGAGCCTAGTAGGCTACAGTCCATGGAGTCACAAAGAGTCAGATACAATTTGGCAACTAAACCACCAGCTACCACCAGATGGCTCAGGGGTAAAGAATCTGCCCACCAATGCAGAAGACACAAGAGGCACAGGTTTGATCCCTGGATTGGGACTGTCTCCTGAAGTAGAAAATGGCAGCTTGCTCCAGTATTTTTGCCTGGAAAATTCCACGGACAGAAGAGCCTGAGTGGCTACAGTCCATGGAGTCAGAAAGAGTTGGACAGGACTAAGCTGCTGAGCATGCATGCACCACCTTATATAGTCTAGCACAGCACAAGAATCCTACCCTTAGACCTGCTTCTATTATTCTCCACAATTTTAGTTTTATTCTCTCCTTTTAATTTTGAATTCACGGATTTTCTCAAAACTCTGAGCCAGTAGTTGCAAGATCATGTTTAGCTTAATGGAAGAAAAGTGAGCAGAGGACAACCTCTGTTTTTTTATAGTCAAGTGGTTTACATATTGTTCAGATTTATCTATGTGTGTGCAGTCGCTCAGTCGTGTCTGACTCTTTGTGACCACATGAACTGTAGCACACCAGGTTCTTCCATCCGTGGAATTCTCTACGCAAGAATACTGGAGTGGATTGCCATTGCCTTCTTCAAGAGTTATATATAGTTGATTTATAATCACCTTTTAATGGCAGTTCATATGATTATTTAATAAGGAATCTATTCTTTTGGTGACAGAGAAAGTAATTTTTAAAACAATTTGGAGTTACCACACTATCAGTCATTAAAAACTGAGATGAAGTATAGTGAATGTGGATAAGTGAGCCAGAGAAAGTGACTAGTTTATCCCCTACATATTTCAGTGTTAGTGGACAGAGGAATATGTGTGTGTATATATATATATATATATATATTTTTTTTTCTCTAATAAGAGAGCCTTGCATTTCCTATCATTGCCAGGAAGTGAATTCTAGCAATAGAATCTCTTAGTAGACCAATCATGTCTAATTTTGCCATTGCCCTCATTGCATATACCTACTAATGGAAATTTAATATACTAAGCAACATGTCTCCTTTTTCCTGTTGCTCCCAGTTGGATCTCATACATTTGCATTGAACTCAGAAGGCTGTCAAATTATGTGCAACAATTTAGATTGAGCATAGTTTAATTACATCCAGAGATGATTAAAAGAAAATGTTATCATCTATTTCCTTAGTTTGACTTAATTTCTTATCAAGTTGGTGTTTTGTCTTATATTTCATTTTTACTCATTTTTACTGACTATTCTATATAACTTAAACATTTTCTGCTTAAGAGAATGGAACATTCTTTAGAAATATGTTAATGTGATAGCAATAGGGATGCAGTTACAAGAGCTTTGCAATCATTATTATTCTTTCTTTAGACTGCACTGTTTGTAACAACCCCTTTGACCTCATAAGATTCAACAAGTTTCCTTCAAGTATATTTCTTTCCCCTTCTCATTTCCAGAATGCTAAGTTGAGACCATTAACATCTGGCTCAAACAGATGCCCCTGAAGTTCTGCAAACATAAATTTTCCCTCAAAGCTAATAGTATAGGTGTAATAACAAAGGCAGTTTTTAAAAATATATAGAATTTATTATTTTCTGGTTTTCTCTCCTGACATGATACCATTTTTTTTCCATTTTTTAAGAGATTATTTTACATGATTTTTTTTTCCGAGTGAGATTTCACTTATGAAGTTGTTTTTAATTGTATAGTTTTCAAAACTAAGATTTAAGACAGTTTAATTTCTGTTTAATTAAGTCCATTGGTAGTTTACCCATATTTTCAAACAGTATTGAGTAATTGCTTTTTTCATGCCATAGACATAGAAATGGTAGTTTATATGAAAAAAATGTATGATTGAAAATTCATAAAAGAAATTCAACTTTGGTAGAAACAAAACAAAGTCATTCTCAAAAATGAGATATACCTATTCCTGATAATTTGCCAAATATTTAAGCAAGAGAAAGAGGGAAAAACATTCCTCCTTTCTCCTTTACACATTGGCTTTTTGCTGAGACTCTTCATCACTTGGCCAGGCCATTTTCACCTCCGCCTTAACTTCTTACTTGCATTGTGTCTGGAGATCACCCAAAGCTTAGAGATATTTTTCAGATATTTTTTCTGAGTGCAAAGGCATGCATGTGTCTCTATACTCCTTGGTATACAGGGGCATTTTAAAATGCCTTAATTTCCCCAAATTTTCTGACCAGCTCTTCTGAGTAGGCTCTCCATGCTCTTTGTATTCCTCAAGGATGTAATATTTTGACTCAGGCTGTTGTGGGTTATTCATTTATCTTCCAACTGTGTTTTTGAGAAACACAGTTCACTCATCTTGAGTAGGTTCCTGCTGCTACTGCTGCTAAGTCGCTTCAGTCATGTCCGACTCTGTGCAACCCCATAGAGGGCAGCCCACCAAGCTCCCCTGTCCCTGGGATTCTCCAGGCAAGAACACTGGAGTGGGTTGCCATTCCTTCTCCAATGCATGAAAGTGAAAAATGAAAGTGAAGTCGCTCGGTCATGTCTGACTCTCAGCGACCCCATGGGCTGCAGCCTACCAGGCTCCTTCGTCCATGGGATTTTCCAGGCAAGAGTACTGGAGTGGGGTACCATTGCCTTCTCCCGAGTAGGTTCCTAGTTAGGCTAAACAAAGACAAGTGCTTTGCATTGTCTTTCAGGTAACGCCCAGACTGGCTGGAAATGAAAAATACAATTGCTTGTAAATAAGGTCTTTTCTATTCCCTTCAGATAACTGCAGCACCAGGGTAGGGGTAGAGAAAGGGCAAATCAATCACAGAGCTTTCCCACTCTTTGAGTTGATTTTCCTTGATTGAACATTTGCTAGGTTGCTGTAAACCTTTGCCTATTTTTTTTCAGAGTTCTTAGAAAGTTGATTCTGTCAGTTTTTATTTGATTTTGTAGGCATCTTTCTCAGAGAGACATGTGGTTTAGAGCTTCTAACTTCATTTTCACTCATTACTCCCGACTTCTTTATATTCTACATTTTAAGTAGTATGCTAAATATTGTGGACGATCCACTCACTCTGTTGAGCTTTGTTCTGACAAGGAGTTATATTAGTGGAAAATTCTCTTGACCCTGTTTTTGTGTATTTTTTCCTGTGATGAGTCTATTTTTATTTTTGTCTTTAGTTTTGAGTCATATTCCCTAAAGCATGGTGATGCCTAAAATGTTGCGTCTCTGAGTCTCACCCAAATGTCTGAGTTATTGTGCTTTTACTCCTACAACTTCTGAGTCTCTGCTCAGCTGTTTGTTCCCAAGTAGTCTCTCCTTGTAAGCCTTTGCAGAGTCCTGCTGCACATATTCATGGCCCTGTCTTTGGTAGAGAACTTAGAGTGATTTCCCACATAGGCTTCTGAGTTATTTTCATCCACCTACCATGAGTCTTGCTCATGTCCAACATCCCTCCCTCAAAATTCCAGCCATTACAGTCATCAAAAACATATCTGTTCCTCTTTAACTCAGAAGAGAATGTTCTCTCTGTGGCCACTATCTCGCTGCATGGCAATCTGAAAGTATTTGCAAGTGGAAACCTATGATAATTGTGGAGCTCATATTTCCTGTCCTTCCAGTATTCCACCTAGCTCTCTTATTTAATTCCTGGAAACAGTTGCTTTATAGATTTTGTCTGTTCTTACATGACACACATTATTCTGTCTTGAAGGGAAGTAAATGTCAAAGACACTCTGGTTTTTTTGTCTTCCAATACAGTAATCTTGCATGAAATTATTTGTAGGAAATATACAGAAATTTTCATGATGTTATGTGCTCAGATCAATTCACTACAGTTGTTGTTAATGTTTTAAAATTTAAAACAACCTATGTTATGTATGGGTTTCCCAGGTGGTGATAGTGGTAAAGAATCTGTCTGCCAATGAAGGAGACATTTGAGACATGGGTTCGATTCCTGGGTCAGGAAGATCCCCTGGAGGAGTGCATGGCAACCCACTTCAATATTCTGGCCTGGGGAGTTCCATGGATAGAGGAACCTGGCAGGCTATAGTCCATAGGGTCGCAAAGAGTCGAACACGACTGAAGCAACTTAGCACATGTGTTATATATAAAATAGATGATGTATGTAAATTGCCCTTATTCCTTTGATTATTTACTTCTACATTATCATTTTCACTGAAAATCATTAATAGTGTAGAAAATGACCATGTTATGTTCAGTACAGTTCAGTTCAGTCACTCAGTCGTGTCCGACTCTTTGCAACACCATGAATCGCAGAACACCAGGCCTCCCTGTCCATCACCAACTCCCGGAGTTCACTCAGATTCATGTCCATCGAGTCAGTGATGCCATCCAGCCATCTCATCCTCTGTCGTCCCCTTCTCCTCCTGCCCCCAATCCCTCCCAACATCAGAGTCTTCTCCAGTGAGTCAACTCTTCGCATGAGGTGGCCAAAGTACTGGAGTTTCAGCTTTAGCATCATTCCTTCCCAAGAACACCCAGGGCTGATCTCCTTCAGAATGGACTGGTTGGATCTCCTTGCAGTCCAAGGGACTCAAGAGTCTTCTCCAACACCACAGTTCAAAAGCTTCAATTCTTGAGCACTCAGTTTTCTTCACAGTCCAACTCTCACATCCATACATGACTACTGGAAAACCATAGCCTTGACTAGACGGACCTTAGTCGGCAAAGTAATGTCTCTGCTTTTGAATATGCTATCTAGGTTGGTCATAAATTTTTTTCCAAGGAGTAAGCGTCTTTTAATTTCATGGCTGCAATCACCATGTGCAGTGATTTTGGAGACCAAAAAAGTAAGGTCTGACACTGTTTTCACTGTTTCCCCATCTATTTCCCCATCTATTTCCCCATCTATTTCCCATGAAGTGATGGGACCAGATGCCGTATCTTTGTTTTCTGAATGTTGAGCTTTTAACCAACTTTTTCACTCTCCTCTTTCACTTTCATCAACAGGCTTTTTATTTCCTCTTCACTTTCTGTCATAAGGGTGGTGTCATCTGCATATCTGAGGTTATTGGTATTTCTCCCGGCAATCTTGATTCCAGCTTGTGCTTCTTCCAGTCCAGCGTTTCTCATGATGTACTCTGTATATAAGTTAAATAAGCAGGGTGACAATATACAGCCTTGACGTACTCCTTTTCCTATTTGGAACCAGTCTGTTGTTCCATGTCCAGTTCTAACTGTTGCTTCCTGACCTGCATATAGGTTTCTCAAGAGGTAGGTCAGGTGGTCTGCTATTCCCATCTCTCTCAAAATCTTCCACGGTTTCTTGTGATCCACACAGTCAAAGGCTTTGGCATAGTCAATAAAGCAGAAATAGATGTTTTTTTCTGGAACTCTCTTGCTTTTTCCATGATCCAGTGGATGTTATGTTAAAGTTCAATAAATAGTGTATGCAGTAAGAACCAATATTATTAAAATGTTTGTCTTGGGGTGTATGTGTCTATATTTACATGCATAAAATTTATTCGTGTGTACCACCTTTTTGTCATAACAAGTATAATCAGATGAGTTGTTTAAACATTTTTAATACTTCCCTGTTATTTACTATAAAATTAACTGTCTAAATATATAAACTTATTTCCTTAGCATTTCAGTCAAAGTCTCTTTTGTTTTTTCTTTGCTTCTGATGACTCGCCTAAAAGCAAACTGCATATCTTTAATAAAATTGATCAGTTTTACTAAGATAGTCAATATTTTCCATTAGTATTTTTGTCACTTATGGCTGAATTATCCCCTAAATCTTGGTCTACAAAAATTCTGACTATTCTTTAATTACTATTTCAAAGACACTACTTTAATAAACTCAATAAGTGTATTTTTTTCTATACCTGCTAAACTTTTGAATTATTTTTATTTTTTTTTGTGGCATTTAGTACATCTACTTTGTACTGTAGCTGTTAATCTGCTATGTTTTATTTTTTGCTAGTTTATAAGCTTTATAAGAAAGGAAGCAACATTTTATTTTTCCCCAAGGTCCTCACAATAGTAGGCCACTGAGTAAATACTGAATGTGTTTTATATCTTTATCTTACATTCTGAACCATTATATCTATGGTCTCTTGATCAGTCTTCTTTTTTTATCTCCCTTGTTAATTTGTACTTACTTTTCAACACTCAAGTAAATTATTTTCTTCTTCAAGTATTCTCTAAACACCTAGTAGTGTAATCTTAGTAGTTAATTCTGCACAATTGCACTCATCTCACACACTAGCAAAGTAAAGCTCAAAATTCTCACAGCCAGGCTTCAACAGTACCTGAACGGTGAAATTCCACACAGTCAAACTGGATTTAGAAAAGGCCGAGGAACCAGAGATCAAATTACCAACATCCATTGATCATCAAAAAAGCAAGACAGTTCCAGAAAAAATATCTACTTCTGCTCTTTTGACCACGCCAAAGCCTTTGGCTGTGTGGATCACAATAAACTGTGGAAAATTCTTAAAGAGATGTGAATAACAGAACACCTGACCTGCCTCCTGAGAAATCTTTATGCAGATCAGGAAGCAACAGTTAGAACTGGTTATGGAACAACAGACTGGTTCCAAATAGGGAAAGGAGTACATCAAAGTTGTATATTGTCACCCTGCTTATTTAACTTATATGCAGAATACATCATGCAAAATGCTGGGCTAGATGAAACACAAGTTGGAATCAAGATTGCCAGAAGAAATATCAATAACCTCAAATACATAGATGACACCACCCTTACGGCAGAAAGCAAAGAAGAACTAAAGAGCCTCTTGATGAAAAGTGAAAGAGGAGAGTGGAAAAAGGTGGCATAAAGCTCAACATTCAGAAAACTAAGATCATGGCATCTTGTCCCATCACTTCATGGCAAATAGATGGGGAAACAGTGGAAACAGTGGCTGACTTTATTTTTCTGGGCTCCCAAATCACTGCAGATAGTGACTACAGCCATGAAATTAAAAAAATGCTTACTCCTTGGAAGGAAAGCTATGACCAACCTAGATAGCATATTAAAAAGCAGAGACATTACTTTGCCAACAAAGGTCCATCTAGTCAAAGCTATGTTTTTTTCAGTAGTCATGTTTGGATGTGAGAGTTGGACCATAAAGAAAGCTGAGCACCGAGTAATTGATGCTTTTGAACTGTGGTGATGGAGAAGACTCTTGAGAGTCCCTTGGACTGCAAGGAGATACAATCGGTCCATCCTAAAGGAAATCAATCTTGAATATTCATTGGAAGGACTAATACTGAACCTGAAACTCCAATATTTTGGCCATCTGATGGGAAGAACTGACTCATTGGAAAAGCCCCTAATGCTGGGAAAGTTTGAAGGCAGGAAGAAAAGGGGATGACAGAGGATAAGATAGTTGGATGGCATTATCGACTTGCTAGACATGAGTTTGAGCAAGCTCTGGGAGTTGATGAAGGACAGGGAAGCCTGGTGTGCTGCAGTCCACAGGGTCACAAAGAATCAGGCATGACTGAGGGACTGAATTGAACTGAGTCTAATTTTGAATCGTACCTCTATCACACTTTAGGAATCTTTGAAGAATTTTTTTCTTCTTTCTTTGTTTTTAGATAGAATCTCCTTCAGAGAAGGGGCTAAGTTTATTTGATATAGTTGCATGGTACAGTTCCTGACACACGGTAGGTACCATTATTTATACAAAGGAGAAAGTTATGGGAAGGAAAAATTACTGAGTTTTGTGCACTAAAAATTTATTCTTAATCATTTTGCATTTGTGTGAAGTTAGAAAAATATAAAGAAAACACTAGCAAGAACTATCCTTTACTTTCTCTATTTGAAAGTGAAAGTGAAAGTCACTCAGTCCTGTCCTACTCTTTTTGTGGCCCCATGGATTATACAGTCAGTGGAATTCTCCAGGTCAGAATACTGGAGTGGGTAGTCTTTCTCTTCTTCAGAGGATCTTCTCAATGTAGGGGTTGAACCCAGGTCTCCCACATTGCAGGCAGATTGTTTACCAACTGAGCCACAAGGGAAGCCCAAGACTACAGTAGTGGGCAGCCTATCCCTTCTCTAGCTCTCCAACTTTTAGAATACTATAAACTTTGGATATATATTGTCATAAAAATGGGGAAGGCAGGGTTATGGATTCTAATTAAAAATAACACTTATTTATGCAAAAATTTTGACATACATATCTATATAATACACCAGCATGAATTTTTTAACTTGTGTGGGTCATTTAGTTTACCTTTCTTTGATCTTTAGCTGCATTTCTGCTGTTCATACTATAGACATCTTACTTTTAAAGTTTAACTTTTTATAATATTGAAAATATTCATCAGATAATCATGAGTCTATGATTATCAGTAAAATAGATTCTAAAGTGTTTTTTATAGTTGTGCAATAGCATTTACCATTTGATGGTGTCAGTTTTCATACTTAAAAGATAACTATGTCAATTTGAGTTATTTTTGGAAAGAAAAAAATTGCAATAAAAAGTAGGCTAAATTTTTTAAAAGTTGATTCCAATATATAATTCTAAAACATCTATCTGCCTAGCTATCTAATATTTAATTGCCTGGACTGATGGCAGCACTGAAGGAGGACCATTTATCATTGAGATCGAGAACAGAAAGATCCTGAAAAGAAGTTAGTGCTGTCCCTCATAGGGCTGCCACCATGTCTCCCTACTGTGATCTGCCATATATTTCTTAATAACTGAAATGGCATTGTACCTGCAACTCATCACCAAGTTAATTATCTTTTCACTCTTATCTAGCCAGGCCAGGAATAGAATAAGAAAATAAATGACAATCTTTATTGTTAATGATATTTAAGCAAATTTCTTAGATGACAGTTGCTCCTGAAGGAAAGAAATCGTATTGAACCTCTGTCACATGAAGGCTCAGAGGAAAACTCAGGTTTGAGCCTCACTTGTGTGCTTGCAAATAATTGCATCCCTTTTCAGCTAGGAGGCTTAAAAGCATTCATATTTCTTTCATACCTCTTTTAACATGATGGTGGTAAATCAACATAAACATTTCTTTATAAACTTTATGAGTTAAGAAATATCTTTAATTGAACAACCCAAAGTGGGAAGATAGGGATCTAATGAGTGAGTTGCTCTGAAGAGAAAGTGAGCAAGGGAGAAAGTCCATTTTCCTTTTCAGGTGTATCCTCATCAAAATCAATGAGCATTTTTAAGACCTTGATCAGTGAATGCATAACTGTGGTTCACTATAAGTTGGCTATAACTGTTAGTTTTCTTTTAAGCCTTAAGCTTCTATATTTATTTCTGTATTTTAAAAGTCAAAAATCATGGGAAATAAATGTCAATGAGAAATTATTTTATTTGGAAATAATAGTTATTGTTGTCTTAGAAATATGATTTATGGACCAAATATAGGATGTCTTCCCTTTACAGGGTAATACAGAACAGCAGTAATAACCTGTGCTGAAACTGTGCAAAGCAATCTTAATAATTAATGGTAAAAATGAAAATTATTCTGTGACTTTAAAAAATTTTATCAAAATATTAAAATTTATTTTATTGTCAGTTATGTATATAGGGAAACAAAAAAAGAGTAAAACTAATATTTATTAAATTGTATTTAAAACATTAGTAATATTTTAAATTAGAGGGTTATTTATTTGTATAAAACCATCAAAAGTTTTTTGAAAAATACTTGCTCTCTTCATCTTATCATATAACTTATAATATGGAGTGAAAATCTTTGCCTTGGCACATTGTCATAGTCTTTTCTAAGTCTGAATCAGCTCTTGACATGTTATACATCGCACTTTCAATGTCATGAAATATCTATGATACTTTCTTTAATGCAAAGTATTTTTTCAATGCTACTTCCTCTCAAATATTTTCTTCCTTTTTTACTATAACTATTTTCCTCATTTATGGGCACTCAAAAAAATGCAACAGATTTAGTGGAAGACAATACTGTCTTCCACTTACTTTGTTACTTAAAGAATGAACACATCTCATAAATAATTTATTATAGGGATTAGAAGAAAAAAAATTAAAGCTTCCTTAGTCTCAAAAGGACAATAGTAAATATTGTATCTGAGAAATTGGAGCATATATCAAGTTTCTATGGAAACAGAAATACTAGAAAAGTAAATGTATAAAACAAAAAATGTAAATAAAACAAATTTAAAACATTTTATGCAAATTAATGAAGAAAAAAATTTACACTAAGGAAAATCAAGTCAGTAATTTTGAGAAAAAATCATGAAGTAAATCTCACAAAGAATGAGACAGAAATAGAGGAAAGAATGAAAAGTTATCTGATATAATGGTTTGAATGGAAACAAGAGAGACATGAGGACAACTTTCTAGAGGTTAGAAAGTCTTAGATATATGGATTGAATACCATATTTTAGAAAAAAGCCACACAAACAGTAAACTCAACATCAGAAAAAATTTAAAAGAAAATGAACATAAATTATGAAAATATATTTTCTCTTATTTAGAAAAATTCAAAATGAAAAACAAAAGGTGCAACACTCAATAGAAGACAATAATATATTAATATTTTTGAACTATGCTGAAACCAATCCTGTGCCAAAACATGCCTGCAAGCATGCTGCATCAGACTCAACATGCTCTGAGAGGCATATATGTGCCATCCATCTTGATTCAAATGAACATCATGTTAAGATTCACTGATGGTCTAAAATTATCAATCTGATATCTCTAGAGAATCTCCATATACTAAAAACTAATGATATTCTGGTATCATTTGATTTTTTAAATTGCTTAAATGTATGATCTAGTGAATCAACAGGTTAAATAAGTCACAAATTCAGAATTGATTATCTGAGGTATGAATAATGAGAAAGTCAATTCCAAAAGTCGTTGTCAATTGTGTTGCAATTTGACTGGATCATTTAGCTGTTTGGACATCACTGTGTGTGCCTGCAATTAGTCGCTCAGTCATGTCTGACTCTTTGCAGCACTATGGACTGTAGCCTGCCAGGCTCTTCTGTCTATGGGGTTTCCCAGGCAAGAATACTGGAGTGGGTTGCCATTTCCTCCTCCAGGGGATCTTTCCAATCCAGGAATTGAACCTGGGTCTCCTGCATTGCATGCTTATTCTTTACTCTCTGAGCCACCAGGTAATCCCCTGGGCAATGTTGAAAGTGAAGTCGCTCAGTCGTGTCCGACTCCTTGTGATCCCATGGACTGGAACCTATCAGGCTCCTCCATCCATGGGATTTTCCAGGCAAGAGTGCTGGAGTGGATTGCCATTTCCTTCTCCAGGGGATCTTCTCGACCCAGGGATCGAACCTGGGTCTCCTGCATTGCAGGCAGACGCTTTACCATCTGAGCCACCAGGGAAGCCTAGCAATAGTATAGTGGTATACTTACTCACAGGAGTGCTTGGGCTTTGTTACTCCTATATTTGTGCCTTAACATATGCTATATGACATTGAAGAAAACTATAAAATAATGGCGACAATATGTAATTTGAGTGTGACATAAATAATGCAATTACATAAACAAAAATGGGCGATAGGATAAGTGGTCTCCTTCCCTATATCCCTGTTATTATATATAGCAGCTGTTGCCCCAGAGTGACTCACACTTGAGACTGACCAATACTGTGGACTAGGGCTGGCACAATCTATATGCTCATCTTCTTTTGTTCTAGCCCTTCAACATTGCCTTTTTGCCTCAAGATGTCTCTTAAATATATCATCTTTGATGAATCTCTGCTGTTGTTGTTTTAGTTGCTGTTCAGTCACCTAGTCATGTATGACTTTTTGCGACCCCATCCACTGCAGCACACTAGGATTCCCTGTCCATCACCATCTCTACATACTAATATAAGATCTCTTGCTTGGACTTCATTAACCAAGCACCTACTCCGTCCATCAGTTATGGCATGAAAGGTCCACATTTCCATTCCATTCAGCCCCAATCTTCATACTGATATAGAGCCTTCCTTTAAAAATTAAAATTTGATGGTCTATACTTGCTTACTTCTTTTCTGGCCAACTGTGCACTTCATGAAGTACATAAAATACATTCTGTTACTTTCTACTGATGTATGAGGATTTATAAGCCATGATCATAGCAGCTTATAAAAGTGTAAATGTATTATTTCACTCTTCCCACTGGTCAAGAATCCAGCTCAACATGGTTCATTCTCCTCAAGTTTAAAATCAAGGTGACATCAGAATATGCCCTCATCTAGAAGCTCAATTAAGGCCACTTACAAGTTATCTCAGCTTGTGGACAGAATTTATTTCTGTATGATTACATTGCTAAGGTCCCTGTTTCCTTACTGGCTGTTGGTCAGGCCGAGCTTTCAGCCAGCTCCTAGATGTCACTCTCAAGTCTTTGCAATGAGTATGCTTCTACTGGCCCTCATAATTTCATTCTCTCTTATGCTGACTGAACTTAAATGCCCCCTCTTTTCAAGAAAGGTCCAATCCCTTTTGGAATCCCTTGATTAGGTAAGGCCCATTTAAAAAGACACAAAAAACTGAGCAGTATTACATAACATAACATGAGGGTGATTATTTTTGCTGTTCAGTCACTAAGTTGTGCCTGACTCTTTGTGACCATGTGGACTGTAGCACACTAGGATTCTCCGTCCTTCGCTATCTCCTGGAGTTTTCTCAGATTCATGTCCATTGAGTTGATGATGGTATCTAACTATCTCTTCTTCCGCTACCTTTCTCCTCCTTTGCCTTCAATCTTTCCCACTCTTCTAATGAGTCAGCTCTTTGCATCAAGTGGTCACAGTATTGGCGCTTCAGCTTAAGCAACAGCCCTTCCAGTGAATACTCAGTGTCGATTTCTTTCAGACTAACTGTTTTGATCTCTTTGCCGTCCAAAGGACTCTCAAGAGTCTTCTCTAGCACCACAATTAGAAAGAATCAATTCTTTGACACTCAGCCTTCTTTATGGTCCAACTCTCACATCTGTATGTGACTCCTGGGGGTTATATCCATCATATTTATAGATACCACCACATTCAAAAGAAGGAGATTATACAGGATATATAGATTGTGGGATAAGGATCTTCATGGCCTTTTTAGAATTTTGCCTACCACATATATACTATTTCTCATCATTTTATTACTAGCAGTCAACATAGTGCCTGGCCTAAAGTAAGTTTTTAATACAGATATTCTTACCTCAAATCTCTTTACTGAGTTCCAGCTTGTATTCCCATCTGCCAGGTTCACTTCTGGGAGATGGTGAAGGGCAGGTATGCTGCAGCCCATAGGATCACAAAGAACTGGAGACAGCTGAGCCGCTGAACAACTACTACTTCACTTCTCCATGTGGATGCCTAGTAGTCATGTATAATTATTAGGATCAAATTAGAATGTTTAATTATGTCCCTTACTTCTCAAGTCTTGCACAGGCCAGGACATTGTATTACTATTCAGTTGCTTCTCAAGTCAAAACTCAGCCTCATTTCTAGTTCCTTCCTTCCATTTCATCTCATATCAATTCTTTCACAAATTCTGTAAACTTTGTTTCTAAAATTTATGCTAAATCTGATACTTCATTGTTTTCTCCTTGTTGTTATCCTAATCCAATTTATGTTGCTCTCTAGCAACATAAGTGATTTCACTGTTTCCATGCTCTGCCCCCACCCCTCCTTTCCATCTGTTTTCTAGTGAGATCTTTTTAAATGAAGATGCAATCATTTCTTTCCAATCTCATTCTAGTCCTCTTGTCCTATTGTCTTATGATCCAGGCTCTATGGGTTTTATTCTTTCTCTCAGACACCAGGTGCGTTCCTGCTTTAGCAGCTTTTTCCTTCATGATACCTCTTTAAATGTTTGTCTCCTTGTTGCTGATATTCCAGTTCAAGTGTTTCTTGTGCAGAATCACTTCTCTTGATTTCTTAAACTGAAGTTCTTTACAACTTTGTCATCCTCTATCAAATTACCCATTTAGTTTTCTTTTGATCACTCATTGCTCTCTGAAGTGATCTTGGTTATATGCCACAGGACTGGAAAAGGTCAGTTTTCATTCCCAGTCTCAAAGAAGGGCAATGCCAATGAATGTTCAGACTTACCATACAGTTTTGCTCATTTCACAAGCTAGTAATGTTATGCTCAATATCTATCAAGCTAAGCTTCAGGGAAATTTCAGATGCACAAGCTGTGTTTAGAAAAAAAGGAGAGGAACCAGAGAGCAAATTGCCAATGTTCCTTGGATCACAGAGAAAGCAAAGGGATTCCAGAAAAACATCTAGTTCCTTCATTGTCTACACTAAAGCCTTTGACTGTGTGAATCACAACAAACTGTGTAGACTATTGAGAGAGATAAGAACACTAGACCACCTTACCTGTGTCCTGAGAAATCTGTATGCAAGTCAAGAAGAAACAGTGGGAACCAGACATGGAACAACTGACATGTTCTAAATTGAGAAAAAAAGTACAACAAGGCTGTATATTATCACCCTGCTTATTTAACTTACATGCAAAGTATATCATGCAAAATGCTGGGCTGGATGAAGCTGGAATCAAGATTGCCAGGAGAAATATCAATAACTTCAGATATGCAGATGGATACCACTTTAATGGCAGAAAGTGAACCGGAACTAAAGAGTTTTTTGATAAGAGTGAATGAGGAGAGTGAAAAAGCTGGCTTAAAACTCAACATTAAAAAACTAAGATCATGGTATTCAGTCCCATTACTTCATGGCAAATTGAAGGAAAAAAAAGTGGAAGCAGTGGCAGCTTTTATTTCTTGGGCTGCAGAACCACTGTGGATGGTGACTGCAGCCATGAAATTAAGACTTTTCTTCCTTGGAAGGAAAACTATGGCAAACCTAGAAAGCATATTAAAAAGCAGAGACACCACTTTGCCAGCAAAGGTGTATATAGTCAAAGCTATGGTTTTTCCAGTAGTCATGTACAGATGTGAGAGTTGGACCATAAAGAAGGCTGAGCACCAAAGAATTAATGCTTCCAAATTGTGGTGCTGGAAGAGACTCTTGAGAGTCCCTCGGACTTCAAGAAGTTCAAACCAATCAGTCCTAAAGGAAATCAATCTTTAATATTTATTGGAAGGACTGATGCTGAAGCTGAAGCTTTAGTACTTGGGCCACCTGATGCGAAGAGCCACTCATTGGAAAAGCCCCTGATGCTGGGAAAGATTGAAGGCAAAAGGAGAAGGGGACTGCAGAGGAAAAGATAGTTAGATCACCATCTTAGTGGACATGAATTTGAGCAAACTCCAGGAGATAGTGAGGGACAGAGGAACCTGGTGTGCTGCAGTCCATGGAGCTGCAGTCAGAAGACTTAATGACTGAACAACAATATCTGCATTTATGAGTTGGCTTTCTGATTTTAGTTACAACATTGACCTATACATAATAAGTGTGCAATAAAAATAGGTTGCATAAATTGATACTACCATGATAGGACTTTAATAGATTTTAAAGGGCCTTCTGGATATCATTCTGTATAGGCTTGACCTTTCTAATATTAGACTGACATATGCCTTAACTAACAATGGAAGAAGGGAAGCACCATCCCCTGGAGAATGCTGTGCAAATACTAACTGGTACAGTGTGCAGTCTGGCTGCATGGTTTCAATAGAATGGACTAATTCCTGAAACAACCTGCTCAATTACTAAAAGTAACTGTATATTAAATTTGAAAGTCAGTTTGGGTACTCATGACAATAATCATTCCTGTAAAGTTCTCCAATACGTAGAATATCCAGGATAAAGCAAATTGTGCCATTTAACATAAACATAAAATGCTATCCTGATATAGGAGAAATGTACTTCAGATGCAAAAGTTTTGGGAAAGTGAGTAGCAATTATTAGAGCTGAACACTTTATGCACATTATTTCATATATAATGTACTATTATTTTTCCTCATTTTTGCTGTGGAAAAAATTGAGTTAGAAAAGGGACAGAAGACTTGGCCAAGGTCCTATAACAAATAATTAGTGGAGCTGGTATTTGAACACAGGAAGTTAAATCCAGAGCCAGAGCATTCTTAACTAACATATTACACTCTGTATGGAAACAACAGGAAGTAAACATTTTTCCCTATAGTAGGTTCCATTAGTATAATAGCATGCTTAATGGAGAAATGCAATTAAATCAGAATTTCCCAAAATGTGCTCCATAAAACACTAATAACTCTATATAGTCTGTGAGGGAAAAAATATTTTAAAATAAGATCATTTTTTAAAAAGGTCCATATAATTATAATGCTTTTCTTTGGAAATTCTGTTTCTTATCAGTCTTATGAGAGCTCATCTGGTACTGAAGACTCAAAAGTACTGAAACAAAACATCCTCATGTTATTTTTACAAAAGAATGAGTCCTCCGCATTCTTTTTTTTTTTTTAACTTTATATTTATTGATATCCCAAGAGATAAAACACATGTTTGGGAACCTTTTTTAAGATGAATTCTTTGGACACTCCAAACATTTGGCAGAACTGGCAGCAGAATATCACAAAAGAGAATGGAGGTGGTTTTGTTGCACTGTCATCTATTAAAGGCTATCAGCATTTGCTGACTGAAAATGCTTAGTCCCCACTTTACTGATAGGCTATTAATGTACAAAGAAACAGATCTATTTGTGGTGTGCTCATGTGAAGTAAGTCAGCCACACTTAGGAACACAGATCTCTGTGTGGGTGTGCATATGGGCTGTGAGGAGGGAGAAGCAGGGCAGCTGAGAGGAAAAAAAGAAGCTTGGTTACATACATATTTAAAAGTCAAGAGGATGTGGTGCTTAATTTTTTTCTTGGATTCATTACATCTCTAATCCCTGAATTTGTTACCTTTAATTTTGTTGATTAAAAGATATGTAAGAAGGTGAGCACTGTGGTCTTACTGAACAAGTGGGTAGTAGCTACAGTCCTTTTTTTTTTTTTTTTTTTGCAACAAGAGAATTAAAAATGTAATCAGCTTTGAAAAGTGGCGGGTAAAAAGAAAGACTATGAATAGATATGGATCTAAATAACTGCCTGACTAGCAGACAGTCATTGCACAACTCTAGAATTTAGATAAATTCTTTTTAAAGTTTAGAGAAGAGTCAGATTAGGAAAGAGATAATTTTTCTGATTGATCATTGCATACAAAAAGGCTTGACTTATGCATTTTGAAACAGAACACAATGTAAAAGCTGAAAAATAAACCATAAAATACAATGCTGAAAATTTCCATATCACAGCTGCACAGAGTGCATAATAAGAAGGATATTCGTAATGTCCAGATGTACATAAGTCTATAGGGATGCCTCTTGCCAACAGCAAAATGAAAGGAATGACAATGTCAATCACATCCAATACTCTATGTTAATGTTTTTCAAACAGTTCTTTCCCACTCAGAAATAGTACTCATTAATAATGGATAGTACTGTATGAAGGAGAGGGAATGTTGCCTACAAAACTGATGGAATTCATTGTTCATTACTCATCTCCTCTCAACAGTGAACTACATTTCTGCAGGATGATTTTTCTTTTGTCTTTAAAACTATGTCAAAATAGGTTTCAAACCTTTTAAGCTAATTGATCTCTTACTTTTCTGAACATTTCACATGTGGCACTAATGCATTGCCCGTTCTCACACTTCCCTCTTCATCCCTACCTGTCCCTATTTCACATCACTCCTTTTTAATCATAGTTTTTGACTAGTACAGTTGAAATGTGCAGGAAAGTTCTCAAGTTTCAAAACTGCCTTGAAATCCTGATGGTAAAATCAATATTGAATTTTGTTTTTTTTAATAATTCTAATGTTCCCTTCCTCTGCTTGGTTGTTCAAGCAGCTATCAGTAGGGCCTATGGATTTGCTGATCTATTTGAAGGTTTCCAGATTATATAATCAAATATAAGAACTGAAAAACCACTGATTTCAGAAAGGTTACCAATTCCATGGAGATTAATTTCCTATGTCACTTTCTTTTGGGAAGCACCTAATTATCTCTCTTAGACTAAGAAGCCATTTGGAGTCACTTTTGTATAATGACCTCCACTTTTAATACTTTTTAAGCAAATGCTTTTTTGAAATAACTTTGAATATCAGACCAACTGCCTAGTATGCTGTTCACATTAAAAGCTACCTTTTAGCAATATATTGGAGAGCTCATGTATAGAAATATTCACAAGATACAAATTGGAGCTATGCTGCTGCTGCTGCTAAGTTGCTTCAATCACGTCTGGCTCTGTGTGACCCCATAGATGGCAGCCCATCAGGCTCCCCCATCCCTGGGATTCTTCAGGCAAGAACACTGGAGTGGTTGTCATTTCCTTCTCCAATGCATGAAAGTGAAAAGTGAAAGTGAAGTTGCTCTTCACGACCCCATGGACTGCAGCCTACCAGGCACCTCCATCCATGGGATTTTCCAGGCAGGAGTACTGGAGTGGGTTGCCATTGCCTTCTCCATTATACCTTCATAGTACATTCTTATTCCTAGAACCAGTTACTAGCTTAAATTTCATTACGCATTGGCTTACTTCATTATTTTCTGCTCTCCCTGTGCAATCAAAGTTCTTTGAAAGTGGGAGCTGTCTCTGTAGTTCAACATTGTATGTCTAGCAATCAGAACAGTACTTAGCACTGTCAATAAAATTTGTTTCATTCTGAGGTTTAGCTTAAATGAATGTGTAATCAAATGTTCTCAAAAATAATGGAACAATTCCTGGGCATTTATATATCTTAATATGGAACAGATGACTTAAAATATTTCAGTGAATAAATATGTCACTAATGTTCCTAAGACAACTGAAGGCAGTTTTTTTTTTTTATATTAAAAAGATAAAGTTCACAATGATTTATGTTTTGTAAAGTCTTTTGTTTTGAAAAGTCTTTTGAGTATAGAATGAGGGTTTACTTGTCGTTGGGAATTTTCAATATGCTAAATAATAACCCTGAGATGGACAAATTCATAGACTCAGGTTGGATTGTAGTTCAATCACATCTCAGCTGTGTGGCTGTGGACAAAATTAGGTTTTTATTGTCTTTCAAGTGAGGATAATATTGGATCCACAGATTTTAATGAGGATTTCATGAGGTCTACATAAAGGAAATCCTTAAATAATGCTATCTACCTATTCATTTCTTACCAGCGATAACATAGATTTTTCCATGGACAATACATATAGTCTTATTTAATAATCAGTATTTGGGGCAGAGCTGCCATGAGCAAAAACAAAAATTCTTGCCTCTATACAAGTGGGATCACTTTGGTTGTGTCCAACTCTGTGACCCTATGGACTGTGGCCTACCAGGCTTTTCTGTCAGGGGATTCTCCAAACAAGAATGCTGGAGTGGGTTGCCACACCTTTCCAGAGCACAATGTTTCCTGCTACCCTAGCTGTCGACTCCCCTGAGCACCCAGTGCTGCCAGGGCCACAGCAACCTATGCAACCGCACCACCTCCACACCTGGCACTTACTGGGGAAGCCCCAAGACCTCCAGGGCAGCCCCAAGAACAAACCCCAGTGGACAACTCACATGCAGAGGTGGAGATAAAACCACAATTGAAACCCAGGGGCAGTGTGGCTGCCCCAAAACCTCCCCGCCAGCTGTACAAGCTGCAGATTAAGTCCACATGATCAGCTAGGCAGATTCTGTGTCAATGGAATATATAAAAAAGCATTGAGTGCTCCCACAAAAGATGAACTAATTCTGACAGCTATGGACATTGGAGGCAAGAACACACAGGAGTAGGACCAGATTAGAGTCTGAGCTGGCCCCACAGCAGGTCCAGAGACTAGCACAGTATTGGAGGGCATCCTGGGGAGGTGAAGTGTACCAGGACTCCCAGCAAGGGAAAGGACGCTGACAGCAGAGACTGAAGAAAAGCATTTACTATTCTTATGTTTTGACTTGTTCTGTAGTTTCATTTGGATTGTTGTTGTTGTTATTTTTTCCTTTTCTGCCCACCTCTGTTGTAGTTATCAATTTTATTAGCACTATAAAATCTATTTAAGCTTTTGAGTTTTTTTTTTTTAAACCACACTTTTTATTTCTGTTACAAACTTCTGCCTCTATGTTAGCCTTTTGTGGTTCTGTAGAGTTTCCTTTTCTCTCTCTCTCTTTCTTTTTTTAATTTTAATTTTTTAAATCTTAAAGTGTATTATTATTTTTCTACATTTATTCCTTTATTTATTTTCCTACTGTTCTTTTCCCCTTGCAATTAATCTTTAACATACAGAAATCTTCTTTATCTACCTCTATTTAACTTTTCATTTCTATTCTTTCTTTCCTTTCTTTTTCTCACAATATTTGTTAGTTTTGTTTTTATTGCTTTATTCCCCAGTTGGTAACTTGCTTTAGTTTGTTTTCCAGTTTGTGCTTTAGCTAGTTTTGTTCTTAATTGGTGGATATCATTTTTGGTTTCCTTTGTTCACTAAGTCAATCTATTGTACCTTATTTTTGTTGGACTTTTTTGATTTTGCTTATGGGTGTATATGTATGTGTGTATATTGCATTATTTTGATTATTATTTACATGATTTTTAATTGTAATTTGTCTTTTTTTTTTTTCATTTTGGGGTATTTGTTTTAATCCATTTAATGCCATTAACAAACCACCTGTGGAATCTCCATTCCTAGCCAGAGAACAAGCCCTGAACCTTTGGAGTGAGAGCACTGATTCCAAGGCCCTAGAATACCAGAGAACTCCTAACCCTAGAGAGTACCAAATAGTGAGAACTCCCAGGCAACTGCTTGCATATAAGACCTAGCATCACCCAACTACCTGTGCCAATCACACTGTGCAATCACAGACCTGTACCAATCATCCTGTGTAGGACACCTCATCCAAACAACAAGCAAGACAAAATTACAAACCCAATCATCAGCAGACAGGATTACCAACTCACTCAGCCCTGCCCGTCATGGGGGGCAGCGGTGGTGGGGATTTTACCTCCTCCCACCAGAATGCAAGCACAAGGGACACTCTACACAAAACTTACACAAACCACTGAATCAACCTTACGAGGGCAATAACCAAAAGAAAGAAAGAATTCAACTTTGAAACCTGGAAAAAGGAAAGCTCAAACACCATATGCCAATAATAATAATAACAGTAATGAAAAGGCAGAGAAATACTGCACAAAAAAGGAACAAACTCAAGACACACAAGTCCAAATAAATGAAGAAATAGGCAAAGTACCTGAAGAATAATTCAGAATAATGATAGTAAAGATGATCTAAAACCTTGAAAATAAAATGAAGAAAATAATCAACCAACAAAGATGTAGAAGAATTAAAGAAAAAACATATAGAGACAAATAACAAAAATACTGAAATTGAAAATACTCTAGAAGGAATCAATAGCAGAATATCTGAAGCAAAATAACAGATCAGTGAGCTGGAAGATAGAATGGTGGAAATAACTGCTAAAGAGCAGAATAAAGTAAAAGGAATGAAAAGAATTAAAGGTAGTCTCAGAGATCTCTGGGACATATTAAATGCACCAACATTAGAATTATAGGGGTCCCAGAAGAAGATAAAAAGAAAGGGTATGAGAAAATTTTTGAAGATCATAGTTAAAAATTTTCCAAACATGGAAAAGAAAATAGTCAAGTAAGTCCAAGAGGTGCAGACTCCCACACAGGATAAACTTAAGGAGAAACATGTCAGGACACATGCTAATCAAACTAACAAAAATTAAACACAAAGAAAGAATATTAAAAGGAGCAAGGGAAAAACAACAAGAAAAATAAAGCATACAAGTACAATCCCATACATTTAACAGCTGATCTTTCAGCTGAAATTCTGCAGGCCAGAAGGGAATGGAAGGATATATATTTAAGTACTGCAATGGAAAAATCTACAACCAAGATCACTCTAATTGGCAAGGAGCTTATTCAAAATTGATGGAGAAATCAAAAGTTTTGCAGACAGGCAAAAATTAAGAGAATTCAGTACCACCAAACCAGCTTGACAACAAATGTTAAAAGTCAGGAAATACAAGAGAAGTAAAAGATCTACAAAAACAAACCCCAAACAATTAAGAAAATGGCAATAGGAACATATATATTAATAATTACTTTATATGTAAATGGATTAAATGCCCCAAGCAAAAGACACAGACTGGCTGAATGGATATAAAACAAGACCCATATATATGCTGTCTACAAGAAACCCATTTGAGACCTAAAGACACATATAGACTGAAAGTGAAAGGATGGAAAAATATACTCCATGCAAATGGAAATCAAAAGAAAGTTGGAGTAGAATTCCCCATATCAGACAAAATAGACCTTAAAATAAAGAATATTACAAGAGAAAAGGAAGGATACTACATAATGATCAAGGGATCAATCCAAGAGGAAGATATAACAATTATAAATATCTATGCACCTAAAATAGGAGCTCTTCAATACATAAGACAAACAGTAATGGACATAAATGGAGAAACTGACAGGAACACAATCATAGGAGACTTTAACATCCCCTTACACCAATCAACAGATCATCAAAACAGAAAATTAATAAGGAACAGTCTTACATGATACATTAGAAGAGATGGATCTCACTGATACCTTCGGATCATCTATCCAAATGCAGAAGAATACACTTTCTTCTCTATTGCAGATGGAACACTCACCAGGAAAGACCACATCTTGGGTCACAAATCAAACCTCAGTAAATATAAGAAAATTCAAATCATATCGAGCATCTTTTCTGACCATAACACTGTGAGACTAGATATCAATTACAAGAAAAAACTGTAAAAAACAAAACAAATGGAGATTAAGCAATATATTTCTAAATAATGAACAAGTTACCAAAGAAATCATAAGAGAAATTTAAAAAAATTCCTAGAAACAAATGACAATGAAAACACAACTCAAAACCTATGGGATCCAGCAAAAGCAGTTCTAACAGCAAAGTTTATAGCAACACAATCCTACCTCAAGAAACAAGAAAAACATTGAGCAGACAACCTAACTTTGCACCTAAAACAACTGGAAAAAGAAGAACAAACAAACTCAAAATTAGCAGAAGGAAAGAAATCATAAAGATCAGAGCAGAAATAAAGGAGAAAGAAATGAAAGAAACAATGGTAAAGATTAATAAAGTTAAAATCTGGTTCTTTGAGAAGATAAAAAAATTTGGCAAACCTTTAGCCAGACTCATCAAGAGAAAGAGTGAAGAATCAAATCAACAAAATTAGAAATGAAAGAGGAGAGGGTATAACAGACAATGCAGAAATACAAAGATTATAAGAGATTATCATGAGCAACTGTATGGCAATAAAATGAATAACCTGGAAGAAATGGACAGATTCTTACAAAAGTTCAATACTCCAAGACTGAACCAGGAAGAAATATAATGAACAACCCAGTTACAAGCGCAGACATCGAAAATGTGATCAGAAATCTCCCCAAAAAACAAAAGCCCAGGACCAGATGGCTTCACAGGTGAATTCTATCAAACATTTAGCGAAAACTAATGCCTAGCCTTCATGGAAGGAACATTCCAAACTGATTCTACCAGGCCACCATCATCCTGATACCAAAACCAGACAAAGACAACAGGAAAAAAGAAAACTACAGGCCAATATCACTGATCAACATGGATACAAAGAACCTCAACAAAATTCTAGCAAAAAAAATTCAACAACACATCAAAAAGCTCATACACCATGATTGAGTTTGGTTTATTCTAAGAGGCAAGGATTCTTCAATATATGCAAATCAAACAATGTGATACAGCATATTAATAAATTGAAACATAAAAGCTATCTCAGTACAAAATTCAGCATGTATTTATCATTAAAGCTGTTCATAAAATGGACATAGAAAAGACCTACCTCAATATAATAAAGGCCATATATAATAAGCCCACAGTAAACATTATTCTCACTAGTGAAAAACTGAAAACATTCTTCCTAAGATCAGAAACAAGACAATGGCATCCACTCTCACCATTATTATTCAACATAGTTTTGGAAGTCCTAGCTATAGCAATCGGAGAAGAAAAAGAAAGAAAAGGAATCCAGAAAAAGTAAAGCTCTCACTGTTTGCAGATGAGATGATATAGTACATAGAAAACACTAAAGATACTATCAGAAAATTACTACAGCTAATCACTGAGTTTAGCGAAGTCACAGGAAACAAAACCAATACACAGAAATCACTTGCATCCCTATATACTAACAATGGAAAATCAGAAAGAGAAATTAAGGAATCAATCCCATTTACCATTGAAACAAAAAGGATAAAATATCTAGCACTAAACCTACCTAAGGAGACAAAAAAACTGTATACAGAAAATGATAAGACCCTGATAAAAGATCAAAGATGACATAAACAGACGGAAACATATGCTATGTTCCTTGGCAGGAAAAATTAATATTGTGAAAATGGCTATACTACCAGATGTAATCTACAGATTCAATGTGATCCCTATCAAATTGCCAATGGCATTTTTCACAGAATTAAAACAAAAAATTTTACAGTTCATATGGAAACACAGAAGACCCCATATAGCCAAAGCAGTCTTGAGAAAGAAGAATGGAGCTGGAGGAATCAACCTTCCTGACTTCAGATTATATTACAAAGATACAGTCATCAAGATAGTATGGTGCTGGCACAAAAACAGAAATATAGACCAATGGAAAAAGACAGAAAGCCCAGAAATAAACCAATGTACCTATAGATACGTTACTTTTGACAGAGAAGGCAAGAATATACAATGGGGCTAAGTTAACCTCTTCAATAAGTGGTTCTGGGAAGACTGGATAGTTACATGTAAAAGAATGAAGTTAAAACACTTTCTAACATGCTACACAAAGATAAACCCAAAAGGCCTAAATGTAAGACCAGAAACTATAAAACTCAGAGGAAAACATAGGCAGAACACTTGAAGACATAAAGCAAGATCCTTTATGACACACCTCCTAGAGTAAAGGAAATAAAAACAGAAGTAAACAAGTGGGACCTAGTTAAAAGCTTTTGCACAGAAAGGGAACTATAAACAAGGTGAAGAGACAACTCTCAGAATGGGAGAAAATGAAACTGATTGAAACAACTGACAAAGGATTAATTTCCAAATATACAAGCAGCTCATACAACTCAATACCAGGAAAACAAACAACCCAATCAAAAAGTGGGGAAAAGACCTAAACAAACATTTTTCCAAATAAGACATACAGATAGCTAACAAACACATGAAAAGACGCTCAACATTGCTCATTATTAGAGAAATGCAAATCAGAACTACAGTGAGATATCACTTCACACCAGTCTGAATGGCCGACATCAAAAAGTCTACAAACAATAAATGTTGGATAGGCTTTGGAGAAAAGCGAGCACTCTTGCACTGTTGGTGGGAATGTAAATTGATACATCCACTCTGGAAGAGGGTATGGAGATTCCTTAAAAATCTAGGAATAAAACCACCATATGACCCAGCAATCCCACTCCTAGGCATATGCCCTGAGGAAACCAAAATTGAAAAAGACACACATACCCCAATATTCATTGAAGCACTATGTACAATGGCTAGAACATGGAAGCAACCTAGATGTCCATCGACAGATGAATGGATAAAGAAGAAAGAAGTTGTGGTACATATACACAGTGGAATATTGTTGTGAAGTTGATCAGTCGTGTCCGATTCTTTGTGACCCCATGAACTGTAGCCCACCAGGCTCCTCCATCCATGGAATTTTCTAGGCAACAGTACTGGAGTAGGTTGCCATTTCCTTCTCCAAGTGGAATATTACTCAGTCATAAAAGGGAATGCATTTGAATCAGTTCTAATGAGATGGATGAACCTAGAGCCTATTATGCAGAGTGGAATAAGTCAGAAAGAAAGATAAATATGGTATGCTAATCGATATATGTGGAATCTAGAAAGATGGTACTGATGAATTTATTTGCAAGGAAGCAGTGGAGAAACATAGAAAACAGACTTATGGACATGGGGAGAGGAGAGGAGAGGGTGAGATGTATGCGGAGAATAACATGGAAACTTAATTATCATATGTAAAATAGATAGCATGTAGAGGCTCTGTATCAACCTAGAGGGTTGGGATGGGGAGGCAGATTCAAAAAAGGAAGCAGATTCAAGAGGGAGGGGACATAGGTACACCTACGACTGATTCATATTGATGTTTGACAGAAAACAACAAAATTCTGTAAAGCAATTATCCTTCAATTAAAAAATAAATAAAAAATAATAATCAGTATTTAGTACTGACTTTTTATAAAATAGGAATAACAGCATCCTCTCATTGCATTAAATATTTAGCTTTCAATAATATGCTTTATTTTTTATTAAAACATATTTTTATAACACAACAATAAAAAGAGTAAGTTAAAAAAAAATGTTAGAAAAACTTGTCGCTGCTAAATGACAAGAATATGAAGCTAACTAGATATTCACCCAAAGGCCTTATATGCCATAGTACTGTGATACTCTAGGGTGACACCTGTTGTTATGGTGTAAGCAATAGCATCCTCTTTCATTCTCAAAAGTCTATTATGAATTTTATTGTTGACCTAATTGAAATAAACAATATGAAGGAGTGGAAGAGAGATTTAACTACAGATATTTCAGAATTTAAAAGAGAAAAAAGAATATTGTGTACAATTGCCTATCTGTGTATTAGAGAACTTAGATGAAACAGATATATTCATTTAAAGACAAAGTATTAAAATTGGCAACTATATAAATAAAATTCTATAAATGTAAAACTATATATATATATATAATGTATACTATGTACACATATACCTAATATATATAGTATACATATAAAATTTGAATAGTCCTAAAAGTCTTTAGAGAATTTGAATGTGTTAAACATCTTCTGACAAATAAAACACACCTGACTTAGATGGTAGCATCAAAGAATAAATAATCCAATTTTAACATATCCCTCATAGAGACAAAAATAAGTAGTCTTAATGAAGCAAATATAATTTTAAAAGTAACATGAGATAAGTAAAACACTAAAACAACAAAAGAAGAGGAGCTTAAGAAAAACACTCTTACTTGAGAACATAGTTACAAAACCCTAAACAAAATATTGGCAAAGCAAATATAAATATTTTTCTTCATAAAAAAACCAAAGGGATGAACTAATGGACAAATACAACACGTGTGTATGTGCACGCTCGCACGTGCACGCGCTCAGTCACTCAGTCATGTCTGACTCTTTGAGATCCCATGGACTGTAGTCCTCCAGTCTCCTCTGTCCATGGAATTTTCTAGGCAAGAATACTGGAGCAGGTTGCCATTTCCTATGCCAGGCGATTTTCCTGACCCAGGGATCAAACCTGTATCTTTGAGTCTCCTGCACTGACAGGCAGATTCCTTACCATTGTACCACCTGAGAAACCCATATAACACGTAACTCCTCCCAAATCGATAACTAATTGGTTATCACTAAGAGTCGGATATGACTGAGCGACTTCACTTTCACTTTTCACTTTCATGCATGGGAGAAGGAAATGGCAACCCACTCCAGTGTTCTTGCCTGGAGAATCCCAGGGACAGGGGAGCCTGGTGGGCTGCCATCTATGGGGTCGCACAAAGTCAGACACGACTGAAGTGACTTAGCAGCAGCAGCTGCAGCAGTGTAAGTCTTACCTTTTTGCCTTTGCATACTGTTAAAAAGGTAAGACTTTTCATTTCATACAAAGATGAGCACAATAAAGGACAGAAAGGGTATGGACTTAACAGAAGCTAAAGATATTAAGAAGAGGTGGCAAGAACACATGAAAGAACTATATTAAAAAGATCTTCATGACCTAGATAACCATGATGGTATGATCACTCACCTAGAGCCAGACTTCCTGGGATGCAAAGTCAAGTAGGCTTTAGGAAGCATCAGTACAAACAGAGCTAGTGGAGGTGATGGAATTCCAGTTGAGCTATTTCAAACCCTAAAAAATGATGCTGTGAAAGTGTTGCACTCAATATGCCAGCAAATTTGGAAAACTTGGCAATGGCCTCAGCCTGGAAAAGGTCAGTTTTCATTCCAACCCCAAAGAAAGGCAATGCCAAAGAATGCTCGAACTACTGCACAGTTGTACTCATCTCACAGGCTAGCAAATAATGCTCCAAATTCTCCAAGCCAGGCTTCAACAGTACGTGAACCATGAAGCTCCAGATACTCAAGCTGTATTTAGAAAAGACAGAGGAACCAGAGATAAAACTGCCAACATCTGCTGGATCATCAAAAAAGCAAGAGTTCCAGAAAAAAATCTACTTCTGCTTTATTGACTATGCCAAAGCCTTTGGCTGTGTGGATCACAACAAACTGGAAAATTCTGAAAGAGATGGGAATACCAGACCACCTTACCTACCTCCTGAGAAATCTGTGTTCAGGTCAAGAAGCAACAGTTAGAACTGGACATGGTACAACAGACTGGTTCCAAATAGGGAAAGGAATATGTCAAGGCTGTATATTGTCACCCTGCTTATTTAACTTATATGCATGCAGAGTACATCATGAGAAACACTGGACTGGAAGAAGCACAAGCTGGAATCAAGATTGTCAGGAGAAATATCCAAAACCTCAGATATGCAGATAATAGCACCTTTATGGCAGAAAGAGCAGAAGAACTAAAGAGCCTCTTGATGATTGTGAAATAAGAGAGTGGAAAAAGTTGGGTTAAAACTCAACATTTAGAAAATGAAGATCATGTCATCTGGTTCTATCACTTCATGGCAAATAAATGGGGAAACAATGGAAACAGTGACAGATTTTATTTTTGGGGGGGTCCAAAAATCACTGCAGATGGTGACTGAAGCCATGAAGTTAAAAGGCTCAGAAGAAAAGCTATGACCAACCTAGACAGCATATTAAAAAGTAGAGACATTACTCTGCCAACAAAGGTCCGTCCAGTCAAAGCTATGGTTTTCCCAGTAGTCATGTGTGGATGTGAGAGTTGGACTATAAAGAAAGCTGAGCACCGAAGAATTGATGCTTTTGAACTGTGGTGTTGGAGAAGACTCTTGAGAGTCCCTTGGACTGCAAGGAGATCCAACCAGTCCATCCTGAAGGAAATCAGTCCTGAATATTCATTGGAAGGACTGATGTTGAAGCTGAGGCTCCAATACTTTGGCCACCTGATGGGAAGAACCCACTCATTGGAAAAGACCCTGATGTTGGGAAAGATTGAAGGCAGGAGGAGAAGGGGACAACAGAGGATGAGATGGTTGGATGGTATCACCAACATGATGGACATGAGTTTGAATAGGCTCAGGGCATTGGTGAAGGACAGAGAAGCATGGTGTGCTGCACTCCCTGCAGTCGCAAAGACAGATACTACTGAGAGACTGAACTGAACTGAGGGTAAGTCTTTCCTCTTACATAAAGTCCACATATTAAATTCTTCACTATAGTGACGTAATTGGATAAACCCATAGACTCATCAAATTCAGAATTTCCCAAACTTCATTTATATGATGATATTTAGTAAATCTTCCTCACTTCCACTTTTCCCAATCAATACATTAATCAGTTCACCAAGCAAGAACTCTTGAAGTCATCATAAACTATTTTTATCCCTGAACTAAAAGCTTACAGTTGATTACTGAGTCCTGCTAGTTCTGTTGTTGATATGGCTCCATCTTCAGTGATAATCACCATGTAGAGCACTGCAGCCACATTTGATGTCATCATATTCTTACCCATCTTACCCAGTTTCAGTGACACTGCAGATTTATCTCTTTAACATGTGAATCTGATCATTGCTATTTATATAAAACTTTGTTGTGTTTTTCTATCCACTTCAGTATTAAAATCTCATGTCAACATAATATCTGCTTTTCTGGCCCCTGACTTCTAGATGTTACCATATTCCTATACACTATGCTCTATTAACACTAAATTACTTGCAGCACTTACATAGCGCTTTATGATGTTTCTTTGCCTTTACAGATATTTCTTGTTTTGCTTGTAACATTTTTTTTCTTTCTTAAATGGTTGATCCATACTTTCTTCAAAGAAGACAATCGCATGAGATATCTACTTTGAGATTCTTCCCACCTACTTTTTATCTTTCTCATGAAACCTCCTCTCCCCCTTTACCTTTTCTACTGTACTTATTACACTGTAGTTTGATTTTCTTTTTATTTCTTTTTTCCTACCTAGACTGAAAATTCCTTGAAAGAAGGATCATGGCTTGATCTCTGTCATAGTGCCTAGCATATGCACTCAGTGAAACTTTGTTAAAGAAGTGACAAACGAATGTATGGAAGTAGAATGTAAAAGCATATGTACTAGTATGCATATGTGCACTCAAAATTTTGAAAGTGATTCTTTTTGTTTTGACTAAATGTGAGATAATTTTTCCTTACACTTATTCATTTATATTTTGAGAAATAATGTGTATATGCAGTTCCTAAGGTGGACAAATCATTAATATAAAGATTCAGTGTTGAATGATTTAAAAATGTGTGTTTGGACTTCTTGTGTTCTTTTGGGTTGTTAAAAAACTTCAATACTTATTCGAACACTTGAAAGAAAAAGAAACAGTAATCCGTAGAAACTACACTACACTTTGGCATGTGGTATGCATTTGCTGAAGCAGAGGCCTGCCATATGCCATATGTGGTGTGCCACCCAACTTTGCCATCATGTCAGTGAATTCATTGTATCCTGCAGCCAAGCCACATGGGTATGACATGCCTTACACTTCAGTATTTCTATGAACATTTTTCCACTTAATTCTGTCACACATGGTATCCATAATCTGTTAGGATGAGTTCTGCCCATTTTGTCACCTTTAACATCTGAAAGCTCTTATGAGGGTGCCAAATTGATTGTTCTTCTGATTTGACTCAGATGTGAGTCATTCTGGGCGAAATTTTTAAAAGGATTTCCAGTAGTCACTTTTCCATGAAAATTGAAACAAGAATGGGTAATGACACATACAAGAGATCACTTGGAGTATGGTTAATTACATAAAAGATTACATTTCACTCACATATACATGACCAAATATTTACTGAACCTCCATGATGTGCCAAGCACTGTGCTATAGGCTGAGGAAGAAAAATAAGAAAAAGTAATAAACCAGGATTCTCCTCCTCAAGGAGGTTGTGGGAAAATGAAAAAATAAAATAAATAATAGTGAAGTTTTTATTTTATTCAATTCATATATATTATATTGTTATTTAAAAGTGATCTTTAAATAAATGTCCACTCACATTTTCTTCTTGCCACTTCAATAAAGGCAAAATACAACCTACAATAGAGCCATTTATTTTTTTAAGATAGAATGACGTACAGCAATTTAGAATGGTAGAGAAGAATCAGGAAAATTTTGTGTGCAAACAAAGCAAACAAAAGCCGTGTACCCATTTTTCTGCATATATTTTCTGTAGAAGTCATTTGGGGACTTTAGCAAAAAATACTGCATGAAAAACATCTACTAACAAGGCTTTATGTATGTTATTTGGAAGAAAAGAGGGGGGTTTTAACCTTTTTTAAAAAAAACGTATATTTTGGTGGTCATATTAAGAAAAAGTACTGTCCTCAAAACAAATATAAAATAAACACTGAAGACATTTGCCTTTTTGAAAGAATATCATAATTCGTAAGGAAATGAGTATAGCCTGAAATAATGGCATAGGCAATTTTCTAAACTAACTTTTACATTAAGATGGGAATGTATGTGAGCTAGTTAAAATTTGTGAATAACCATTTTTTTATGAGTGGAAAAGACTAATTTTCACAGACCTTGACATTGCATGCCAATCAGATTGAATTTCTGAACATAGGAACTTTGCTTACTATTCCCTGTATATTTCTATAGGTATTCATTCAATTTTGACTGTATGGCACTTATTAAACTGTGTTAGCATGTTTTTATCATAATGAGAATTGCTTTAAAATTGAAGGTAGATTTTTGGTTTGAATGTTTATTTGTCCTATCAAAAATATTAGCAAACATGATTATTTAATTTTATATCAATCATCTAGAGTTATAATGTAATAAAAATATTTGACAATATACTTATTACCCATAAATTGGTTCCAAATAGTTAATCCTATATTAAAAGCATGGTATATAGGCAAAAATCAGAAAAGATGGACCTTCCTGGATTAAAGTGAGAAAGCTATTGAATTCAGTAAGACATTAAGTGAAAGTCATGTCTGACTCTTTGTGACCACATGGACTATAGAATCCATTGACTTCTCCAGGCCAGAATACTGGAGTGGGTAGCCTTTCCCTTCTCTAGGGGATCTTCCCAACCCAGGGATCGAACCAAAGTCTCCTGTATTGTGGGCAGATTCTTTACTAACTGAGCTATCAGGGAAGTCCATAATGAAATCATAAAAGAAACGTTAGGATTAGAAGAGCATTGTTAATATTTTCTATAAAAAGCAAACTGAGAGTTAATGAATTAACATTTGATGAATTCTTTCAAGTTATCAATGGTATTAATGACACCATACACTTAACCTGAGTCTCCTTCACACATACTCAGAAATAATTTCACCAGTTAAATAAGGGAAAAATTTAATAGTATCAGTTTTTGAGGGGAGAATATTATTTATATCCTAGTTTTAATTAACGTAAGACATCTCAGTTCAGTTCAGTTCAGTCTCTCAGTCGTGTCCGACTCTTTGCGACCCCAAGAATCGCAGCACGCCAGGCCTCCCTGTCCATCACCAACTCTCGGAATTCATTCAAACTCACATCCATCGAGTCGGTGATGCCATACAGCCATCTCATCCTCTGTCGTCTGTTCTTCCTCCTGCCCCCAATCCTTCCCAGCATCAGGGCCTTTTCGAATGAGTCAACTCTTCGCATGAGGTGGCTAAAGTACTGGAGTTAAAGCTTTAGCATCATTCCTTCCCTAAGAACACCCAGGGCTGATTTCCTTGACAATGGACTGGTTCGATCTCCTTGCAGTCCAAGGGACTCTAGAGAGTCTTCTCCAACTCCACGGTTCAAAACCATCAATTCCTCAGCACCCAGCTTTCTTCACAGTCCAACTCTCACATCCATACATGACCACTGGAAAAACCATAGCCTTGACTAAACGGACCTTTGTTGGCAAAGTAATGTCTCTACTTTTGAATATGCTATCTAGGTCGGTCATAACTTTTCTTCCAAGGAGTAAGCGTCTTTTAATTTCATGGCTTTAATCACCATCTGCAGTGATTTTGGAGACCAAAAAAATAAAGTCTGACACTATTTCCACTGTTTCCCCATCTATTTGCCAGGAAGTGATGGGACCAGATGCCCTGATCTTCATTTTCTGAATGTTGAGCTTTAAGCCAACTTTGTCACTCTCCTCTTTCACTTTCATCAAGAGGCTTTTTAGCTCCTCTTCAGTTTCTGCCATAAGGGTGGTGTCATCTGCATATCTGAGGTTATTGATATTTCTGCCAGCAATCTTGATTCCAGTTTGTGTTTCTTCCAGTCCAGCGTTTCTCATGATGTACTCTGCATATAAGTTAAATAAGCAGGATGACAATATACAGCCTTGACATACCCCTTTTCCTATTTGGAACCAGTCTGTTGTTCCATGTCCAGTTCTAACTGTTGCTTTCTGACCTGCATATGGGTTTCTCAAGAGACAGGTCAGGTGGTCTGGTATTCCCATCTCTTTCAGAATTTTCCACAGTTTATTGTGACCCACACAGGCAAAGGCCTTGGCATAGTCAATAAAGCAGAAATAGATGTTTTCTGAAACTCTCTTGCCTTTTCCATGATCCAGCAGATGTTGGCAATTTGATCTCTGGTTCCTCTGCCTTTTCTAAAACCAGCTTGAACATCTGGAAGTTCACAGTTCACGTATTGCTGAAACTTGGCTTGGAGAATTTTGAACATTATTTTACTAGCGTGTGAGATGAGTGCAACTGTGCAGTAGTTCGAGCATTCTTTGGCATTGCCTTTCTTAGGGACTGGAATGAAAACTGACCTTTTCCAGTCCTCTGGCCACTGCTGAGTTTTCCAAATTTGCTGGCATATTGAGTGCAGCACTTTCACAGCATCATCTTTCAGGATTTGAAGTAGCTCACCTGGAATTCCATCACCTCCACTAGCTTTGTTCATAGCGATGCTTTCTAAGGCCAACTTGACTTCACATTCCAGGATGTGTGGCTCTAGGTGATTGATCATCCACCATGATTATCTTGGTCATGAAGATCTTTTTGTACAGTTCTTCTGTGTATTCTTGCCACCTGTTCTTAATATCTTCTGTTTTTGTTAGGTCCATACCATTTCTGTCCTTTATCAAGCCCATCTTTTCATGAAATATTCACTTAGTATCTCTAATTTTCTTGAAGAGATCTCTAGTCTTTACCATTCTGTTTTTTTTCCCTCTATTTCTTTGCATTGACCTCTGAGGAAGGCTTTCTTATCTCTCCTTGCTATTCTTTGGATCTCTGCATTCAGATGCTTATATCTTTCCTTTTCTCCTTTGCTTTTTGCTTCCGTTCTTTTCACAGCTATTACTAAGGCCTCCCCAGACAACCATTTTGCTTTTTTGCATTTCTTTTCCATGGGGATGGTCTTGATCCCTGTCTCCTGTACAGTGTCACATCCTCATTCCATAGTTCATCGGGTACTCTATCAGACCTAGGCCCTTAAACCTATTTCTCACTTCCACTGTAGTCATAAGGGATTTGATTTAGGTCATACCTGAAAGTATTCCCTACTTTCTTCAATTTTAGTCTGAATTTGGCAATAAGGAGTTCATGATCTGAGCCACAGTTAGCTTCTGGTCTTGTTTTTGCTGATTGTATAGAGCTTCTCTATCTTTGGCTGCAAAGAATATAATCAATCTGATTTCAGCATTTACCATCTGGTGATGTCCATGTATAGAGTCTTCTCTTGTGTTTTTGGGAGAGGGTGTTTGCTATGACCATTGGGTTCTCTTGGCAAAACTTAATAAACATGATATACATGCTTAAAAAATAAAAACAATTGCCCTAATGCCATTTTGATAAAACCAACCACTAAATATTCTCTAGACTCTCATAATTCTAGGAAACTTATTTTTAGATGAATATTTATACTAAGATAACTTTTTAACCAAAACATATAATTTCTACCTGTCCCTGGTACCTCTAGTCAATTTTATGCATAACACAATCAACACACTAATTGAATTGGCAATAATATAGGAACAATAGTAAAATTCAGGCAGCTATAGAGACAGAAAATACTTCAATCTATTTAATAAAGATAGAAGCAGTAATGGGTTCATAAAGCAATTTGTAATAGCTAGGGCTGTGAAACTGGCTAAATCAAACCTCCATCATACACCCTCACCAATGACCACACTGAGTTTTCATTTCTGTTAAAATGAGCAAGGCAAACATTTACAAATTCATTATTATCTATTACTGTCCTCCTTCAGAAATATTGCTTGTATTTCATATACCTCTACAGATATTTTAGTGATGCCTGAATAAACTGACGTAGAAGAAGTATCGCTGGCTTGGGAATTGTGAGACTTGGGTCCTTGACATTAAATATATCTAGGATCTTGGAAAAGTTAGCATTTTGTTATATTAATTTCCTATTCTGCAACAGGAGAAACTTTGTAGGTGATACTTATGGTAGTCTATATCTCTAAGATTTATAATTATATCAATGATCAGAAAGCACTTTATAGTAGTATTACTGTTTATAATTATGCATAATAGCTTTATGTATAATATGCTTGTAGACAGAGCTGAAACCTAAGCACTGAGAGCCTCATCCTTAGTATTCACTGTGCTCACCATATTTTCTTTCCTTCCTTTGTTCCTTTTTTCATCTTTCCTTCCAGTTCTATAGAGTAGAAAAACATGTAGGAATTTAATTTTTTGTTTTGGTAGATGTGTGTGTGTGTGTGTGTGTGTGTGTGTGTGTGTGTGTGTCCATGTGTGAGGGAACTGACTATAGAAATTTGCATCAACTTCCCCAGTGATGATGATGGAAAATTTCAACCACATAAAAATTTCCTATTCTCATGTTACACCTAGATGTTATTTTTTTTCTATTCTTCCCTAAATTTTAAATTAGATAACTTCTGCTGGTTGGGTATAAATCCATCTAATGTATGGAAAAGGAAAATTTCTGGTGATACTAGGGAACTTAAATGATTAACACTGTAATCATGGTTTCCTGCCTTACCAGAAGTAAAATTATTAAAACTTTGAAGAGGTAACTACTTTTGTATAACTCATCAATGATTTTAAGTTTTTGAGATTAAAAAAAAAAAAAAGAATAGCATCTCATAGAAAGTGAAAGTGAAGTCGCTCAGTAGTGTCAGACTCTTTGCGACCCCATGGATTATAGTTCACCAGGCTCTTCCATCCATAGGATTTTCCACGCAAGAGTACTGGATTGGGTTGCCATTTCCTTCTCCAGGGAATCTTCCAGACCCAGGGATTGAACCCGGCTCTCCTGCATTGTAGGCAGACGCTTTACCGTCTGAGCCACCAGGGAAGTCTCAACATTTCATAGACCTTAGCTGAATTACTTGCGTAAGTATTTGCTCATCCACATTTTTAATATTTTAAACAAAAGATTTAATTTACTTCTTGAAACTGAGAGATCTCTTTTCTGCAAGTATAGCTCTGTTTTGAAAGCAGAAAATAAGGAAATGTTATCTGATGTGTCCTCATATCTTCTCCCTTTTTCCTCCAATGAAACCAGGCTCATCTTTTTTAAGGTAAATACTTACAGACTTATCAAGAACAGCCATTTTCTATATGATCACACTCACCAGAGTTCATAGTTAAATCATCAAAAAGCCAAGAGTTTGTCATCGAGATGTTTCAGATGGGTTTCGAGTTGTAGGGCAGTAACCAGCATTTAGAAATCTTTAGTAGACTCCATTCACATAATTAAACTCAAATAAGGATCCACTTATGCTATCATGCATAAATTTCTATTTATTGTAACACATTTTGATGTGAAGTTGACTATCAGCAAAATCCTTTTTGGAGAGGTTGATTAGTCAGCAATGAATACAATTGTAGTCTTTGTTTATAGCAGCCTTTAATAGCATATTCAAAAGCAGAGACATTACTCTGCCAACAAAGGTTTGTCTAATCAAGGCTATGGTTTTCCCAGTGGTCATGTATGGATGCGAGAGTTGGACTGTGAAGAAAGCTGGGCGCCAAAGAATTGATGCTTTTGAACTGTGGAGTTGGAGAAGACTCGAGAGTCCCTTAGACTGCAAGGAGATCCAACCAGTCCATTCTAAAGGAGATCAGCCCTGGGTGTTCTTTGGAAGGACTGATGCTAAAGCTGAAACGCCAATGCTTTGGCCACCTCATGTGAAGAATTGACTCATTGGAAAAGACCCTGATGCTGGGAGGGATTGGGGGCAGGAGGAGAAGGGGACGACAGAGGATGAGATGGCTGGATAGCATCACTGATTTGATGGACATGAGTTTGGGTGAACTTGGGAGTTGGTGATGGACAGGGAGGCCTGACGTGCTGCGATTCATGGGGCCGCAGAGTCAGACACAACTGAGCGACTGAACTGAACTGAACCGAAGTTACTGTGAGTTCACTTCCAGACCACCACAATAAAGTAAATATCACAATAAATCTAGCCTCACAAACTTCTTAGTTTCCCAGTGCATATAGAAGTTATTTTTACACTGTCATGACATATTAATTATGCAATAGCATTAAATCTAAAAAAAGTATACATAATTTAGGATAACTGTTATCTGAGACTTTAGCAAATCATAACATTTTTGCTGATGGTTAGTTTTACCTTGGAGAAGGCAATAGCAACTCATTCCAGTACTCTTACCTGGAAAATCCTATGGGCGGAGGAGTCTGGTAGGCTGCAGCCCATGGGGTCGTGAAAAATAGGACTCGACTGAGTGACTTCACTTTCACTTTCATGCATTGGAGAAGGAAATGGCAACTCACTCCAGTGTTCTTGCCTGGAGAATCCCAGGGACAGGGGAGCCTGGTGGGCTGCTGTCTCTGGGGTCGCACAGAGTCGGACATGACTGAAGTGACTTAGCAGCAGCAGCAGCAGCAGTCTTACCTTAGACGCTTCCCAGGTGGTGCAGTGGTAAAGAATCTGCTTGCTGCAGGTGACAGGTTTGATCCCTGGACCAGGAAGATTCCCTGGAGTTGGAAATTGCAATGCACTCCAGTATTCTGGAGTACTCTCCACTTCAGAGTCTGATGAGTTACAGTTCATGGAGTCACAGAGTTAAACACAACTGAACATGCATGTACAAACCTTACTTTAAGGTCAATGTGCGAAGTAACTTCCATAGAGTCCAACTCTGAACGACCCTGTGGGCTATAGCCTGCCAGGTTCCTTTGTCTATGGGATTCTCCAGGCAAGAATACTGGAGTGGGTTGCAATTTCCTCCTCCAGGGAATCTTTCCAACCCAGGGATTGAAACTGCGACTTGGTTTCCTGTATCGGCAGGCTGGGTCCTTTACCACTAGCACCGCCTGGGAAGCCCAGGTCAATGCCTGAGGGTTATTCAGGATAATAGTTGCTGAAGTTTCTGGTCTTAAATTTAGATCTTTAATCCATTTTGAGTTTATTTTTGTGTGCGGTGTTAGAAAGTGATCTAGTTTCATTCTTTTACAAGTGGTTGACCAGTTTTCCCAGCACCACTTGTTAAAGAGATTGTCTTTATTCCATTGTATATTCTTGCCTCCTTTGTCAAAGATAAGGTTTACATAGGTGTGAGGATTTATCTCTGGGCTTTCTATTTTGTTCCATTGATCTATATTTCTGTCTTTTTGCCACTACCGTACTGTCTTGATGACTGTGGCTTTGTAGTAGAGCCTGAAGTCAGGCAAGTTGATTCCTCCAGTTCCATTCTTCTTTCTCAAGATTGCTTTGGCTATTCTAAGTTTTTTGTATTTCCATACAAAACTTGAAATTATTTGTTCTAGTTCTGTGAAAAATATCGCTGGTAGCTTGATAGGGATTGCATTGAATTTGTAAATTGCTTTGGGTAGTATACTCATTTTCACTATATTGATTCTTCTGATCCATGAACATGGTATATTTCTCCATCTATTAGTGTCCTCTGATTTCTTTCATCAGTGTTTTATAGTTTTCTATATATTTAGGTCTTTAGTTTCTTTAGGTAGATATATTCCTAAGTATTTTATTCTTTGCAATGGTGAATGGAATTGTTTCCTTAATTTATTTTTCTAGTTTCTCATTATTACTGTATAGGAATGCAAGGGATTTCTGTGTTTTGATTTTATATCCTGCAAGTTTACTATATTCATTGATTAGCTCTAGTAATTTTCTGGTGGAGTCTTTAGGGTTTTCCATGTAGAGGATCATGTCATCTGCAAACAGTGAGAGTTTTACTTCTTCTTTTCCAATTTGGATTCCTTTTATTTCCTTTTCTGTCCTGATTGCTGTGGCCAAAACGTCCAGAACTATATTGAATAGTAGCAGTGAAAGTGGACACCCTTGTCTTGTTCCTGACTTTAAGGGAAATGCTTTCAATTTTTCGCCATTGAGGATAATGTTTGCTGTGGGTTTGTCATATATAGCTTTTATTATGTTGAGGTATGTTCCTTCTATTCCTGCTTTTGGTAGAGTTTTTATCATAAATGGATGTTGAATTTTGTCAAATACCTTCTCTGCATCTATTGAGATAATCATATGGCTTTTATTTAAAAAAATTTTTTTTTTAAATTTTTAAAATTTTAAAATCTTTAATTCTTACATGCATTCTCAAACATGAACCCCCCTCCCACCTCCCTCCCCATAACATCTTTCTGGGTCATCCCCATGCACCAGCCCCAAGCATGCTGCATCCTGCGTCAGACATAGACTGGCGATTCAATTCACATGATAGTATACATGTTAGAATGTCATTCTCCCAAATCATCCCACCCTCTCCTCTCCCTCTGAGTCCAAAAGTCCGTTATACACATCTGTGTCTCTTTCCTGTCTTGCATACAGGGTCGTCATTGCCATCTTCCTAAATTCCATATATATGTGTTAGTATACTGTATTGGTGTTTTTCTGGCTTACTTCACTCTGTATAATCGGCTCAGTTTCATCCATCTCAACAGAACTGATTCAAATGAATTCTTTTAACGGCTGAGTAATACTCCATTGTGTATATGTACCACTCCTTTCTTATCCATTCATCTGCTGATGGACATCTAGGTTGTTTCCATGTCCTGGCTATTATAAACAGTGCTGCGATGAACATTGGGGTACATGTCTCTTTCAATTCTGGTTTCTCGGTGTGTATGCCCAGAAGTGGGATTGCTGGGTCATAAGGTAGTTCTATTTGCAATTTTTAAGGAATCTCCACACTGTTCTCCATAGTGGCTGTACTAGTTTGCATTCCCACCAACAGTGTAGGAGGGTTCCCTTTTTCTCCACACCCTCTCCAGCATTTATTGCTTGCAGATTTTTGGATCGCAGCCATTCTGACTGGTGTGAAGTGGTACCTCATTGTGGTTTTGATTTGCATTTCTCTAATAATGAGTGATGTTGAGCATCTTTCATGTGTTTGTTAGCCATCCGTATGTCTTCTTTGGAGAAATGTCTATTTAGTTCTTTGGCCCATTTTTTGATTGGGAATGTGGTGAATTACATTGATTGATTTGCAGATATTGAAGAATCCTTGCATCCCTGGGATAAAGCCCACTTGGTCATGGTGTATGATCTTTTTAATGTGTTGTTGGATTCTGATTGATCGAATTTTGTTGAGGATTTTTGCATCTATGTTCATAAGTGATATTGGCCTGTAGTTTTCTTTTTTTGTAGTATCTTTGTCAGGTTTTGGTATTAGGGTGATGGTGGCCTCATAGAATGAGTTTGGAAGTTTACCTTCCTCTGTAATTTTCTGGAAGAGTTTGAGTAGAATATGTGTTAGCTCTTCTTGAACATAGGCAAAACACTCTCCGACATAAATCACAGCAGGATCCTCTATGATCCACCTCCCAGAATTCTGGAAATAAAAGCAAAAATAAACAAATGGGATCTAATTAAAATTAAAAGCTTCTGCACAACAAAGGAAAATATAAGCAAGGTGAAAAGACAGCCTTCTGAATGGGAGAAAATAATAGCAAATGAAACAACTGACAAACAACTAATCTCAAAAATATATAAGCAACTTATGCAGCTCAATTCCAGAAAATAAACGACCCAATCAAAAAAATGGGCCAAAGAACTAAATAGACATTTCTCCAAAGAAGACATACAGATGGCTAACGAACACATGAAAAGATGCTCAACATCACTCATTATTAGAGAAATGCAAATCAAAACCACAATGAGGTACCACTTCACACCAGTCAGAATGTCTGCAATCCAAAAATCTGCAAGCAATAAATGCTGGAGAGGGTGTGGAGAAAAGGGAACCCTCCTACACTGTTGGTGGGAATGCAAACTAGTACAGCCACTATGGAGAACAGTGTGGAGATTCCTTAAAAAAATTGCAAATAGTACTGCCTTATGACCCAGCAATCCCACTTCTGGGCATACACACCGAGGAAACCAGAATTGAAAGAGACACATGTACCCCAATGTTCATCGCAGCACTGTTTATAATAGCCAGGACATGGAAACAACCTAGATGTCCATCAGCAGATGAATGGATAAGAAAGCTGTGGTACGTATACACAATGGAGTATTACTCAGCCATTAAAAAGAATACATTTGAATCAGTTCTGATGAGATGGATGAAACTGGAGCCGATTTTACAGAGTGAAGTAAGTCAGAAAGAAAAATACCAATACAGTATACTAACACATATATATGGAATTTAGGAAGATGGCAATGATGGCCCTGTATGCAAGACAGCAAAAAAGACACAGATGTGTATAGCAGACTTTTGGACTCTGTGGGAGAGGGAGAGGGTGGGATGATTTGGGAGAATGGCATTGAAACATGTATACTATCATGTAAGAATCGAATCGCCAGTCTATGTCCGATGCAGGATACAGCACGCTTGGGGCTGGTGCATGGGGATGACCCAGAGAGATGTTATGGGGTGGGAAGTGGGAGGGGGGTTCATGTTTGGGAACGCACGTACACCCGTGGTGGATTCATGTCAATGTATGGCAAAACCAATACAGTATTGTAAAGTAAAATAAAGTAAAAATAAAAAAATTTTAAAAATAAATAAAATAAAATAAATAATAGTTGCTGAAGGTTAGGTTGACTGTGAATTTTTTAAATAAAACAACAATGAAGTCTGCCACATTGAGTCTTTCTTTCATAAGTGATTTCTCTGTGGCATGCACTGCTGTTTGAGGATAGCATTTTACCTACAGAGAACTTCTTTCAAAATTGGAGTCAATCCTCTTGAAGACTGCAGCTGTTTTATCAACTAAGTTTCCGTAATATTCTAAATTTCCCCTTCTTGTCACTTTACCAACCTTCAAAGAATCTTAACCAGAAATATATTCCATCTCAAGAAACCACTTTCTTTGCTCTTCCATAGGTGACAACTCTTCATCCATTATTGAGAGATAACAGTTGATTTGGTCACCTCTTTAGGCTCCATGTCTAATTCTAGTTCTCTTGCTATATTTCGACCACATCTGCAGTTACTTTCTCCAGTGAAGCCTTAAACTGAACCCCCTCAAAGTCACCCATGGGGTTGGATTCAACTTCTTTCAAACTCCTGAGATTGTTGATATTTTGACTTCTTCCCATGAATCATGACTTCTTAGAATGATGAATCATTTTCAGAAGATTTTAAATTTACTTTTGCCATATCCATCAGAGGAATCATTATCTATAGCAACTACAGCCTTATGAAATGTATTTCTTTAATAATAAAACATGAAAGTTGAAATGGCACCTTGATCCATGGGCTGTACAGTGGTTATTGTGTTATTAGTAGCAGGGATGGAAATAGCATTCATCTTGTCATACAGTTCCATCAGAGCTTTTGAGTGACAAGATTCATTGTCATCGAGCAGTAGCTGTAGGTCTCAACAATGGGCTTAAAATATTTAGCAAACCACGCTGTAAACAGATTTGCTGTTATGTAGGATTTAGTGTTCCATTTGCAGAGCACAAGCAGAGTAAATTTAGCATAATTCTTATGGACCCTAGGATTTTCACAATAGTAAATTAGTGTTGACTTCAGCTTAAAGTCACCAGCTGCATTATTCACCCATTACAAGATCATTTGAAGTTTTAAAGCCAGACATTGACTTCTTTATGGCTATAAAAGTCCTAGGTAGCATCTTTTTTTGTTTTTTAATTGAGACTGTTTTGTTTACATTGAAAATATGTTGTTTAGTGTAGCCACCTTCATGAATTGTCTTAGCTAGATCTTCTAGATAACTTGGTGCAACCTTAGCACTTGGCTGCTTCACCTTGTACTTTTATATGTACTTTTATGTTCTAGAGACAGCTTCTTTCCTTAAACCACATGAAACAACCTCCGCTGCTTTGCAGCTTTTCTTCTGCATGTTCCTCACCTCTCTCAGCCTTCATAAAATTGAAGAGTTGACGCCTTGCTCTAGATTAGGCTTTGATTTAAGGGAATGTGGCTGGTTTGATCTATCTAGACTACTAAATTTTTCTTCATATCAGCAATAAATTTGTTTTGCTTTCTTATCATTCAAGCATTTATTGGGGTAGTAACACTTAATTTTCATTATACATTTTTTTAATAATCAAAGTAACACTTTTATTTCTTTCAAAATAAGAACTTTGATATTGCATTTACAACCTGTCTACCTGTTTAACCCAAGGGGCCTAGCTCTTACCATATATGTGCTTTTGACATGTCTTCCACGCTAAGCTAATAATTTTGAGTTTTTGAATTAAGATGAGAGATGCATGACTTTTCCTTTCACTTGAACACTTAGAGGCCACTGAAGGATTATTAGATGTCCTGCTTTCAATATTATTGTATCTCAGGAAATGGAGAGGCTTGTAGAGAGGAAGAAAAAGGGAGAATGGCCAGTTGGTGCAGAAGTCAGAACACATACATTCATCAGTTAAGTTTACTGTCTTATCTGGGTGCAGTTTGTGGTGCCCCCAAACAATTACTAATATCAAACATCACGGATTACAGATTACCATAATAAATATAATAATAATGAAAATTTTGAAATATTGAAAGAATTACTAAAATATGGCAGAGATGCGAAGTGAGTTCAGTTCAGTTCAGTTCAGTTCAGTGGCTGAGTCTTTTCCGACTCTGCGACCCCATGAATCGCAGCACACCAGGCCTCCCTGTCCATCACCAACTCCCGGAGTTCACTCACTCACCTACATCGAGTCAGTGATGCCATCCAGCCATCTCATCCTCTGTTGTCCCCTTCTCCTCCTGCCCACAATCCCTCCCAGCATCAGAGTCTTTTCCAGTGAGATAACTCTTTGCATCAGGTGGCCAAAGTACTGGAGTTTCAGCTTCAGCATCATGCCCTCCAAAGAAAACCCAGGGCTGATCTCCTTGAGAATGGACTGGTTCGATCTCCTTGCAGTCCAAGGGACTCTCAAGAGTCTTCTCCGACACCACGGTTCAAAACCATCAATTCTTCAGCGCCCAACTTTCTTCACAGTCCAACTCTCACATCCATACATCACCACTGGAAAAACCATAGCCTTGACTAGACAGACCTTTGTTGGCAAAGTAATGTCTCTGCTTTTCAATATGCTATCTAGGTTGGTCATAACTTTTCTTCCAAGGAGTAAGTGTCTTTTAATTTCATGTCTGCACTCACCATCTGCAGTGATTTTGGAGCCCCAAAAAATAAAGCCTAACACTGTTTCCACGGTTTACCCATCTATTTTCCCTGAAATGATAGGACCAGATGCCATGATCTTCATTTTCTGAATGTTGAGCTTTAAGCCAACTTTTTGACTCTCCTCTTTCACTTTCATCAAGAGGCTTTTGAGTTCCTCTTCACTGAGGTTATTGATATTTCTGCCAGCAATCTTGATTCTAGCTTGTGGTTCTTCCAGCTCAGCATTTCTCATGATGTACTCTGAATAGAAGTTAAATAAGCAGGATGACAATATACAGCCTTGATGTACCCCTTTTCCTATTTGGAACCAGTCTGTTGTTCCATGTCCAGTTCTAACTGTTGCTTTCTGACCTGCATATAGGTTTCTCAAGAGGCAGGTCAGGTGGTCTGTATTCTCATCTCTTTCAGAATTTTCCACAGTTTGTTGTGATCCACAGTCAAAGGCTTTGGAATAGTCAATAAAGCAGAAATAGATGTTTTTCTGAAACTCTCTTGCTTTTTCCGATGATCCAGCAGATGTTGGTAATTTGATCTCTGGTTCCTCTGCCTTTTCTAAAACCAGCTTGAACATCTGGAAGTTCACAGTTCACGTATTGCTGAAACCTGGCTTGAAGAATTTTGAGCATTATTTTGCTAGTGTGTGAGATGAGTGCAATTGTGCCGTAGTTTGAGCATTCTTTGGCATTGCCTTTCTTAGGGATTGGAATGAAAACTGACCTTTTCCAGTCCTGTGGCCACTGCTAAGTTTTCCAAATTTGTTGGCATATTGAGTGTAGCACTTTCACAGCATCATATTTCAGGATTTGAAATAGCTCAACTGGAATTCCATCACCTCCACTAGCTTTGTGCATAGTGATGCTTTCTAAGGCCCACTTGACTTCACATTCCAGGATGTCTGGCTCTAGGTGAGTGATTGCACCATCGTAATTATCTTGATCGTGAAGATCTTTTTTGTACAGTTTTTCTGTGTATTCTTACCGCCTCTTCTTAATATCTTTTGCTTCTGTTAGGTCCATACCATTTCTGTCTTTTATCAAGCCCACCTTTGTATGAAATGTTTCCTTGTTGTCTCTAATTTTCTTGAAGAGAGCTCTCATCTTTCCCATTCTGTTGTTTGCCTCTATTTCTTTCCACTGACTTCTGAGGAAGGCTTTCTTATCTCTCCTTACTATTCTCATCTTGCATTCAGATGCTTGTGTATTTCCTTTTCTCCTTTGCTTTTTGCTTCTCTTCTTTTCACAGCTATTTGTAAGATGTCCTCAGACAGCCATTTTGCTTTTTTGCATTTCTTATCCATGGGGATGGTCTTGATCCCTGTCTCCTGTACAATGTCACGAACCTCCGTCCATAGTTCATCAGGCAATGTGTCTATCAGATCTAGTCCCTTAAATCTATTTCTCACTTCCACTGTATAATCATAAGGCAATTGATTTAGGTCATACCTGAATGGTCTAGTGGTTTTCCCTACTTTCTTCAATTTAAGTCTGAATTTGGCAATAAGGAGTTCATGATCTGAGCCACAGTCAGCTCCTGGTCTTGTTTTTGTTGACTGTATAGAGCTTCTCCATGAGTAAATGCAGTTAGAAAAAAATAGCACCAATAGACTTGATGTAGGCTAGTCACAAACCTTCCATTTATATACAAAAAGAAAAAAAAATGATCTGTGAAGAGCAATAAAGCAAAATGTAATAAGACAAGTTATGCCTGTATACTGTTTTGCCAAATGACATCAAATAAAAAACGAATTAATATTACATAATTCCTTTTATCACCTAAATTTTGATCAGTCCTTTAAAGTTCTGTATACTCTAGGTGCTCATCACTTGTAAAGGGATACTAAATTAGTTGTGGCTTGCTTATTCTCTAAGTGAACCTGTAAGCTACAGTATAAATAAGAAAATGGCATATATAATCATAATATTTTTAAGTTATAGTTTCCTTTCATTTTGCTCTTTTAATCTAAAAATATATTATGCACAGGTAGGTAGACCACTCTAACCATTGAAATGCTTTAAAAATAATTAGGTACAGAAATTGCCAGATGTGGTTTAATGAGTGAGAAAATCATTGGGTTATTAATTAGCCAAAAACTAAGAATTTGAAGACACAAATGAGTTTATTTTCCCTTGATTGCTTTTATCCTTAACTGAAGCTTGGTTACATAGAACTGAATTTATAACAATATTTGTTCATGACATAATTATTATGGATATAGCCATAACTTTTTTAATGATGAATTTTATGTTATTTCATTCACATACTTCATAGTATATTTAATCATCATGAAAATTAGTTTAACCTCTAAATTAGTTGCACTCTTATTACTTGTATATAAATTCTATAAACCTCTAATTCATCCCTAAGACTTCCCTTCAGAAATAACTACTATTACTGTCATTTTTTCATATATATAATTTATGCAGAAAAAAATTATGGTTAGGTTTTACTTGTTTTCAACTATATAAAAGAAATATCGCACATATTTTCTACTCAGAATTTCTCTTCCATCACAAATATGTTAAAAAGATTTACCATTGTTGAGTACACGTGCTGTTCATTTATTTTTACTTTTGTATATTATTGAATCAGTATACTTTATTTGGTATACTTTATTTTTTATCTTTTCAGTCAATGAGAATTCCAATTTTTATAGTTTTCTAGTAATGCAAAGATCACTGCTATAAAAAATCTTATTCGTGTTTTCTGTTTTACAGTACCTAAAGTTGTTGTTTTATGAGATTTAACTTTATAAAATATTGCCAAATTGTTTTAGAAAAAAGATTATTGAAAACTTTCACTATAAACTTTTAACAATACAAGCTGTGTACAGACCCTCAAGCCTTTGATAAGGTCAGCCCTTTTAGACTGTGCTACTCAAATTTTTTAAACTGTTATCTCTTTTATGTTTTGCTTTTTTTCCTTTAATAATGAAATGTAACACCTCTTAATAAGATTTGAATCATAAATACTGTAAACTATTAATTCATGGTTAGTAACTTTCTTCTATCAGCTCACTAGTTTTTTAATATTACATATTATATATTGCTCTACAAATATTTTGTGAATGTGTATTATAAATATCTTTTCTTTAATAGTGTCTTTCTCTTTCTTTAGATGTTTTTAATAAATTGATTTTAAATTTAATCATATGTTTATTATTTTCCCTTTCTATTAATTTTGTATTTAAGTATATTTCCCAAAGTCAGAGAGATATACACTATTTTTTTCTAAATATTAAAAAAAAATTTCACATTCAAATTATTAAGTCAGCATTTATTTTTCTGTGTGAGATGAGTTAGAAATTGTTTTCCAACTCCATTTATTGAATAATTTCTTATTTTTCTAGTGATTTTCCATTCAACTGGTATTATTCCTCAAAGTTTTAACTAAACGTGAGTCTGACTGTAGGCTCTCATTGGGTTCCATTATCAATTTAGTCTATCCCTTCACCAGTACTACTCCATCATAGTTATAATATTTTATAGTAAATTATAAGGTAAGTACTTCCTTATTCTTGTTGTGTGTTAGTAGTTCTTTATGGCGCTTTACTTCTCCATATATGATTTAGGTTATCCTTACATTTAAAGAAACTGTTTTCATTTCTTTAACAAATCCTTTTCCATTCATTTTTATGGACAATTTATTTTATCTAAATATTGTGCTTCTACTTTTATCTTCCACACCTCTTAAATTTTACCTTTTATCTTTCTTTACCCTAGTTTCTTCTGAGAGAATTTCTTAATATGATCAATTGAACAACTTGATCCTTAGCTAAATTTCATCTACTGTCCTTGTTAATCTTTTTGTTATACATACATTAGTTATATATTTATATATAATATATAGTTATATATCATACATATATCATATATAGTTATTATATATAATGTAGTAATATATAATATATAGTTATATATATTATTAGTTATAGAATATATATATTAGTTATATATTTACAACTATTTTCACCTGGCTATTTATAAATCAGTTCATTATTCTCTTTGAAATTTGTATTTGCTAACATAACTCATTTTTAAATTTTTAGTCTGAGTATTCTAGTATTTCTGCTTCAGATGTATATAATGTCCAATCTTTTTTATTTGGAGGGGAACAATTCTCCAAGTGTTTAGGTTTTCTTTTTATTCCAGGAGTTCTTATTTTCCTTATTCTATCACGTATTCCTGTAATATGTTTTAACAGATTGAAAGATAGAAATTAATTCAAGTGAGGTCAAAGAGGCCATGGAAATAAGTCCATAGGTGGAAAGCTCCAGCCTATAAAACCATTATTAATTGCCTATATTTCTTATAATTTCCACAAGATTGGTTTTAGGTAGCAGAGAGTTGGACACAACTGAGTGAGTGAACTGACTGCCAGACTGACTATGCATACCAATGTATAGGAAATGAAACATTTACTTATAAAAAGATAAGTAATTTAAAGAGATCAATCATATTTGTGAGAAAGCATCAGTTCAGTTAAGTTCAGTCGCTCAGTCGTGTCTGACTCTTTGCAATCCCATGAACCACAGCACGCCAGGCCTCCCTGTCCATCACCAACTCCCAAAGTCCACCCAAACCTATGTCCATTGAGTCAGTGATGCCATCCAACCATCTCATCCTCTGTCATCTCCTTCTCCTCCTGCCCTCAATCTTTCCCAGCATCAGAGTCCTTTCAAATGAGTCAACTCTTCGCATCAGGTGGCCAAAGTATTGGAGTTTCAGCTTCAGCATCAGTCCTTCCACTGAACACCCAGGACTGATCTCCTTTAGAATGGACTGGTTGGGTCTCCTTGCTAACCAAGGTACTCTCAAGAGTCTTCTCCAACACCATGGTTCAAAAGCATCATTTCTTTGGCACTGAGCTTTCTTTATAGTCCAACTCTCACATCCATACATGACCACTGGAAAAACCGTAGCCTTGACTAGATGGGCCTTTGTTGGCAAAGTAATGTCTCTGCTTTTAAATATGCTGTCTAGTCAGTTCAGTACAGTCACTGAGTTGTGCCCAACTCTTTGCAAACTCCTGGACTGCAGCATGCCAGCCTTCCCTGTCCATCACCAACTCCCGGAACTTGCTCAAACTCATGTCCATCAAGTTGGTGATGCCATACAACCATCTCATCTTCTGTCATCCGCTTCTCCTCCTGCCTTAAATCTTTCCCAGCATCAGGGTCTTTTCCAATGAACTAATAACCCCAACCAACAGAAGATGTTAATACTTGATGAAACATTTCATTCCAGAGAGATGGTACAGTGTGATAACCTTGGAAACCACAGAAGTTCATCAGGAACCATCTGAGGCTAGATAAAGAGTTCATGCCATGCACCAACCATGACCTTTATCAGAAATCCTGTCCTGCCCTTGACCTACTTCTATAAAACTCCTCACCGAAACCTCTCAGGTTGGGATGCACAATTTTGAGGGCACAAGCCCACTATGTCCCTCTTGCCTGGCAAAGCAATAGTTATATTTTTCTGCATCGCCCAAAACTCTGTCTCCAAAATTCAATTTAGCAGTGGTACACAGAGGCTGAGTACTTTGCATCAATCATTACTGAAACTCCAGAAACCTGCTTTCCACCAAAACATTGTAACATTTATGAAATAAAAATTTTGTCCTGAAAAAAAAAAAAATGCTGTCTAAATTGGTCATAACTTTCCTTCCAAGGAGTGAATATCTTTTAATTTCATGGCTACAATCACCATCTGTAGTGATTTTGGAGCCCAGAAAAATAAAGTCAGCCACTGTTTCCACTGTTTCCTCATCTATTTCCCATGAAGTGATGGGACCAGATGCCATGATCTTAGTTTTCTGAATGTTGAGCTTTAAGCCAACTTTTTCACTCTCCTCTTTCACTTTCATCAAGAGGCTTTTTAGTTCCTCTTCACTTTCTGCCATAAGGGTGGTGCCATCTGCATATCTGAGGTTATGGATATTTCTCCCGGCCATCTTGATTCCAACTTGTGCTTCTTCCAGCCTAGCGTTTCTCTTGATGTACTCTGTGTATAAGTTAAATAAGCAGGGTGACAATATACAGCCTTGATGTACTCCTTTCCTTTTTGGAACCAGTCTGTTGTTCCATGTCCAGTTCTAACTGTTGCTTCCTGACCTGCATACAGGTTTCTCAAGAGGAAGGTCAGGTGGTCTGGCATTCCCATCTCCTTCAGAATTTTCCACAGTTTGTTGTGATCAACACAGTTAAATGTTTTGTCATAGTCAATAAAGCAGAAACAGGTGTTTTTCTGGAACTCGCTTTGCTTTTTCGATAATCCAGCGGATGTTGGCAATTTGATATATATCTGCTTCTTTATATATATATATATATATAATTGAAGTGTGATTGACTTACAATAGTTTAGGTGCACAGCAAGTTGGTTCAGTTATACATATACACATATATTATTTTTCAGATTATTTCCCATTATATTAGTTGTTTCTAATTATTGACTATAATTCCCTGTGTTATCCAGTAAATCTTTGTGGCATCTTATTCGTTTTTAACTAGAAATCTAGCATTCTATTCATACTAAGTCAAACAAGTGGAAGCAAAATGTGATTATTTTTACTTAGGCAAAAATGTGTAAGTTTTTTAGGAGGTATATTATACATACTATTTAAATATATATATACTAAAGCTTTTCTACTACACTTGAAAAAGACTTGAGAGAGAGCATCAAAAAGAAAAAAAAAGAGATGGAGAAGTTGGAAAACTTAAACTAAATGAAATGGGAGCACTGAATATGAAATAGAAAAAGTTAAGCTAGATAAAGGTTAAAGATCATCATATGGTCCAGTTGCTGTTTTTTGATGCCTATTTTTATTTATTTAACATATTTTTTAATTGAAGGATAATTACTTCACAGAATTTTGTGGTTTTCTGTCATACATCAACAAGAATCAGACATAGGTACACCCATGTCCCCTCCCTCCCCGACCTCCCTCTCATCTCCCTTCCTATAATAGCCTTCAGCCCCTGTTTGAGTTCCCTGAGTTATATATCAAATTCCCATTGACTATCTATTTTACATATAAGTTATAAATTTATATGTTACTAGTCCAGTTGTTTTTAAACATGACTGCTCATTAGAAAGGTATCCGGAGATTTGGAGAAAAAAAAAAAAAAAAGAACAAAACAGTATCTGGTCATTTGTATTTTTCAAAAAATTCCAATATAATTCTGAAACGCATCTGGATTTTAAAAAGCGATTACAGGTTTTTTCATTTAATGATAATTTTGGTGATTTAGAACTTTATTTAACTTATATGCAGAGTACATCATGAGAAACGCTGGACTGGAAGAAACACAGACTGAAATAAAGATTGCCAGGAGAAATATCAATAACCTCAGATATGCAGATAACACCCTTATGGCAGAAAGTGAAGAGGAGCTAAAAAGCCTCTTGATGAAAGTGAAAGTGGAGAGTGAAAAAGTTGGCGTAAAGCTCAACATTCAGAAAACGAAGATCATGGCATCTGGTCCCATCACTTCATGGGAAAGAGATGGGGAAACAGTGGGAACAGTGTCAGGCTTTATTGTTTTGGGCTCCAAAATCACTGCAGATGGTGACTGCAGCCATGAAATGAAAAGACGCTTACTCCTTGGAAGAAAAGTTATGACTAACCTAGATAGCATATTCAAAAGCAGAGACTTTACTTTGCTGACTAAGGTCCGTCTAGTCAAGGCTATGGTTTTTCCTGTGGTCATGTATGGATGTGAGAGTTGGAGTTTGAAGAAGGCTGAGTGCCGAAGAATTGATGGTTTTGAACTGTGGTGTTGGAGAAGACTCTTGAGAGTCCCTTAGACTGCAAGGAGATCCAACCAGTCCATTCTGAAGGAGATAAACCCTGGGATTTCTTTGGAAAGAATGATGCTAAAGCTGAAACTCCAGTACTTTGGCCACCTCATGCAAAGAGTTGACTCATTGGAAAAGACTCTGATGCTGGGAGGGATTGGGGGCAGGAGGAGAAGGGGATGACAGAGGATGAGATGGCTGGATGGCATCACGGACTCGATGGACGTGAGTCTGAGTGAACTCCAGGAGATGATGATGGACAGGGAGGCCTGGAGTGCTGCGATTCATGGGGTCGAAAAGAGTCGGACACGACTGAGCGACTGAACTGAACTGAATTGAGAACTTTATTGTTTTTCTGTTGACCAATCATGATACAATGTTATTAAGTAATAGTTGCATAATCGCAATAGTAAAATATATTTATTAATTTTCACAATCAGTAGTCAGACAAAAAACAAAAGATAATTACAATTGCAAGTCATAATGGGAACATGATCAACCTAACAATATAAAATAATTACATACTCTTTGGTCTATGTCTTTTGATTGGTGCATTTAATCCATTTACATTTAAGGTAATTATTGATATCTTACTATTCTATTACCATTTTCTTAATTGTTTTGAGTTCTTTTTCTTTAGGTCTTTTCCTTGTCTTGTTTTCTGTCTAGAGAAGTTCCTTCAGCATTTGTTGTATAGCTGGTTTGGTGGTGCTGAATTCCCTTAGCTGTTGCTTATCTGAAAAGCTTTTTATTTCTCCATCAAATCTGAATGAGAGTCTTGGTGGGTAGAATATTCTTAGTTGCAGGTTCTTCCCTTTTGTCACTTTAAATAGAACATGCCATTCCCTTCTGGCTTGTAGAGTTTCTGTGGAGAGAAATCAGCTGGTAATCTGGTAGGAGTTCCCTTGTATGTTATTTGTCATTTTTCCCTTGTTGCTTTTAATATTTTATCTTTGTCTTTATTTTTTGTCAGTTTGATTACTGTGTGTCTCAGTGTGCTCCTCCTTGGGTTTATCCTGTCTGGTACTTTCTGTGCCTCCTGGACTTTGTTGACTATTTCCTTTCCCATGTTAGGGAAATTTTCAGCTATTATCTCTTCAAATATTTTCTCGGGTCCTTTCTCTCTTTCTTCTTCTTCTTGGATCTCTAAACTGTGATTGTTGGTGCATTTAATGTTGTCCAAGAGGTCTCTTAGGCTGTCTTCATTTCTTTTCATTCTTTTTTCTATATTCTGTTGTGCAGCAGTGATTTCTACCATTTTGTCCTCCGTGTCATTTATTCTTCTGCCTCAGTTATTCTGCTATAGATTCCTTCTAGTGTATTATTCATCTCTGTTTGTTTGTTCTTTAGTTCTTCTAGGTCTTTGATAAACATTTATTGCAACTTCTCCATTTTTTTCCCCAGATTCTGGGTCATCTTCACTATCATTATTCAGAATTCTTTTTCTGGAACATTGCCTATCTCCATTACATTTAGGTTTTTTTGTTTTGTTCTGTTTTGTTTTGTTTTGTTCTTGTGGGGGGTGTTTCTCTTTTCCCTTCATCTGGGACATTGCTTTCTTCTTTTTCATCCTGATTAACTTTTTGTAATGTGGTTTTTTTTCTAGCCGCTATGGGATTGTGGTGTTTCTTGCTTCTTCTGTCTGCCCTCTAATGGAGAAGGCTAAGGGGCTTGTATAAGTTCCTGATGGGAGGGACTTGCAATGGGGACAACTGGCTCTTAGTCTGGTGGGCAGGTCCTTGCTCAATAAAGCTTTAATCCAATTATCTACTGATTTGTGGGGTTACACTCCCTCCCTGTTAGTTATTTGGCCTGAGGTGACCCAGCCCTGGGGTGTATGGGCTCTATGGTAGGATTACTGGTGATTTCCAAGAGAGCTTATATCAAGGGGGGTCTTCCAAGACTGCTGCTGCTAGTGTTCCCATGCTGGTTGTAAGCCCCTGCCAAATACCAAAGATAAATCTAAAGAACTAATGTTTTTGAAAATTAAGAAATATACTTATGAAGAGTTAATATTATACAATAAAATGCCTATTAAATATTTATTCAGGCCTCCTTGTTGGCTCAGACAGTAAGGAATCTGTCAGCAATGCAGAAGACCTGCATTCAATGCCTAGCATATGATGTTAAATTTTGAAATTTGTTATTTTATTTTATAGAATACAACTCTGGATTTTGTACTCTAAAGTTAAATAATATATTTATTAAGTCTGCATCAATATTGCCTTATTCTGTACACTTTTAAATTCTCATTTCCATTAGTTGGAATCATTCTTGGGAAGTTTTTTGATTCGTACAACATGTCCATTGTCTGGAACCAGGATTTTCCTCCTAACCTCTCAACAACCCATCAACTTATTTAGCATTTATGTTCTTTAGCTATTTAGTTTGCTGTTCAAAAAAACTTAAAAAAAATAAATTGAAGTATAACTTAGTACAGAAAAGTGCGTAAGCTTAAATATACCTCTATGTGTGCAGATCAGTGTATAGTGAGTACAGACTATATAACCATCACCTGGTCAAGAATTGGAACATGGACAGCATCATGAAGCCGTTAATAGCTCCTATGGGTCAAAGGAGCAATCAAGGTGGATATTAGGAGATACTGATCATAATACAAATCAAATTTTGCAGAATGAACTTAAACACTATGATTAAAATACAAACAATTTTGGACATAGCCTGGAAACTCATCAGTGGGATATTATCTAAAATTTTGAGCCATAACCTTGTATGGTAACCTTGCATGGTATTTAAAGAACCTTAAATAGGCATCAAGGAACTGCAGTCAATAAATTCAAATATAAAATTATTTTAGTAGCTTAGAAGTGAGGCTTTTATATACAGATAGAGAGACACAGTGAGAGACAGAAAGGAGATGGTGTGAAAAGATATCAAGTAAGAAATTATTAACTATAACGTGTCAATTACTTGTCTGATGGTGAAGGAGTGAAAAGGTAGCATTATGACTTTGTTCCTGAGTGGCAGTGACATTTGAGAGAAATAAAGAAGCAGAAAAATGAGTTTAGATAGATGGGCATTAATTACTTACTTCTGCCTCAACCTCTTGATTATAATAATTTATTTTTGTTATTAAAGCAAAAAACAGATTTGTGTCTGATAATAGATTAGCATTGTATAGAAATCTTTAAAAAGTATTTTTAAAAAGTGGTTTGGTCTTTCTGTACAAAGAAGACAGTGTGCAGTACACACTTGATGACTGTATTTAGATCATCCACTGTCAACCCAATTAGAATGTACAGTGTAATAGTTTACACAAATATCAGAGATGCTTAAACTCAAAACCACTTATGACAATTGACTGAGGTAATTCTTAAACTGGAATCACATTCACATTTACTACGTATATTTCTTTGGGTACTTACCAACTGGAATGCAATCCTGAGAAAAAGTGAGTGGCAATTTTCAGAGAGGCTTTAAATATATATGGTCCACAGGAGTTAGAGGAGCAGTCTTCTAATTTTTTTCTCTCTATAGTTGCTATTTGAGATGTGAAAATGATGGGGTCATTTTTGTAGCTCTTAATACCCTGAAAACTTGTCTCTGTGCTTGGAAAAGCATCAGACAATTACATTAGGAGACAACTTAGGGAGAACAGTTTCAGGCCTATTATTTGTATGCTGCTTCTGAACAGGATCAGGTTTTGCTACTTTTGAAAATAAGGGTCAGTTGACACATTGATGGAATATGCTTGGTATTCTGACTATTTAAGATCACCGTCTTCTACTTCACATGAGACTTCTGTTTGGCATGAACATTGATTTAATTATTTGGATACCCCTCTCCTTTTTTTTCTTAATTAGTTGTTGTTGTTCAGTCACCAAGTCTTATTGGACTCTTCATGATGGTATAGACTGCAGCATGCCAGGCTTCCCTGTCCCTCACCATCTCCCAGACTTTGCCCAAGTTCGTGTCCATTGAATCAGTGATGCCATCCAAGTATCTCATCCTCTGTTGCCCCCTTCTCCTTCTGCCTTCACTCTTTCCCAGCATCAGTGTCTTTTCCAATGAGTTGGTCCCATCAGGTAGCCAAAGTTTCAGCTTCAGCATCAGTCCTTCCAATGAATATTCAGGGTTGATTTTCTTTAAGATTGAATGGTTTGATCTTCTTGCTTTCCAAAGGACTCTCAACAGTCTTCTCCAGAGCCAAAGTTCTTCGGCACTCAGCTTTCTTTATTGTCCAGTTTTCACATCTGTACATGACTACTGGAAAGGCCGTAGCCTTGACTATATGGACCTTTGTCAGCAAAGTGATTTACTTGCTTTTTAACACACTGTCTAGGCTTGTCATAGCTTTCCTTCCAAGAAGCAATCGTCTTCTAATTTCACGGCTGTAGTCACCATCTGCAGTGATTTTAGAGTGCAAGAAGAGGAAATCTGTCACTGTATTCACCTTTTCCCCTTTCACTTGTAACCTTGTTTTTTAATTTTGTTTTTCAAATTCTACAACTTCCATTTCAGCATCACATGTGTACAAAGATCTTATGTGTGATAAAAATGTGGCTTGGGTACATAGGGTAGAGGAATTGATGGTTAAAATTTTCAATCTTGCCACTCTGATACTTTTTCTTCAAAATAGGAAATTTTTTTATTTTAATTAAATTTAGTTAAGCTAATAAGGAATTTAAATCTAAATATATTGATTAAAATTATTCTTAAGTTAAAAATTTATGAAAATGTATCTAAATTGCTTTGAGCAACTAGAGTTTTTATTTCCATGAAATTATACAAAACAATTCTTCTAAAAATTGATAATGTTGCTATAACATAATATAATTGTATTATATAAATATAAATGTATAAATATAAATATATAAATGTATTATCTTTAGTTATAAATAACAGGAAAAGCTATTGATCTTGGTCTGCATTATCACAGAGTTCAAATTATTAATTTTAATTCATGAGTTCTTACTTTGTAATTCTTTAAAAAATAAAGTTTGAATTTTGAGGAACTTCATTTTTACAGTAACCAAGCGGGTGATTCTATACCCTGATTCTCTCACAGAGTACTTTAATACATGCAGCCCTGTAGAAGACACTCTCAAGATCAGTGAGGTCACCACATATGAAGGTGTGTTTCTGCTATTGAATCAGTCAGAAGGTAAGAACTCTATCAAGCAAGTCACCAGGGGCTGTGTCACGAGTCTTCCCAGTTACCACTTTCTCTGTCCCTGTTGCAAATGTATCTAATACTAACTGTTACTCTTATAACTTAGCATTCATTTCTTCTGATATTTTGACACTAAAGTGAAACATGGCAGCCTGGGACAAAAAGATTTTGTGTTCTCATCATGAACCACCCTACATGGGCTACTGATAAACATTGCAACGAATCATGGATAGCTGGCAAGGTCCTGTGCCCTAATTTGTTTTTTCAATTTTCATTCAGGCAATGTAACTTCATTACAACCCTGCAAGCAAGACCCCAGGCATCATTTGAGGCAGATTTATAGCCAAGTAAGGCAACCATTTCAGACTACAGAGAAATCCCTTTATTTGTACTATATCTGAACTTTTCTTCTTAGTTGGGGAAAGTTGATTTTATATAATATTACTCTTTCCATTTTTAAAGACAGTTGTTTGTTTTTTTTTTTTTCCATATGTCTGATTGAGGGAAATTACAGCTGGATGTGAAGAAGCAACCAGCATTCGTTATCATCTCTAGTCAAAATTTCATTGAAAATCAATGTATAAAAATGCTCTTTAGTATCTTTTACTGTTATTCTTTTACACAATTTCCCTTTCCCTGTTAAAAGGTAAAAAGAGTTCAACAGATTGACTCCAGATGAGGATATGCATTCTGACAAAATGCTGGGAGTAAGATGGAGAAAGAATGTATCATGTCAGACACCTTCAGTCATACTGTTGATAAACCAAATCTTGTCCAGTACTAGACAGCTACTTTCCCACCACACTGCCTCTCCTGTTTAAACTATAGCATTATAACCTGGCAGATCAACTTCTAACACTGACAGAAATGTTGCCTACTTAATATTGCTTGAGAGTAAACAGTCCAACTGGACTGTTAAGAAACTTTGACACACATAAACAATTTATAAAAAACTTTTATTTGACACAGTGAAAACAACTCAACTGAAAGATTTTGAGCAAGAACATACTGGAAAGAAAACCTATTTCCTAGGAAAGGATAACAGAGGAGTCCTTTAAAAAGCATGTGATTTATTTGTTAGTGGTAATCAAAAAATCCTACTCTCTTCTTTTCCATTGAATTTTTGTTAATGATAAAGAATGTCTAGGTTACTTTAAAAAAAGAATTCATTTTTCTGCCATACTGATGTTAAATTTTTATAGAAATTATATTCTGCTTTGATTTAGAACAATAATTCTATACTAAAACATTAATTTGATTTACTCTAAAGCTGAAATACAGTAGTTTAACAAGATAACTAAGAACAAGGCCTGCTGCTGCTGCTGCTAAGTTGCTTCAGTCGCATCCAACTCTGTGCGACCCCATAGACGGCAGCCCATCAAGCTCCCCCGTCCCTGGATTCTCCAGGCAAGAACACTGGAGTGGGTTGCCATTTCCTTCAATGCATGAAAATGAAGTCTCTCAGTCGTGTCTGACTCTTAGCGACCCCGTGGACTGCAGCCTACCAGGCTCCTCCGTCCATGGGATTTTCCAGGCAAGAGTACTGGAGTGGGTTGCCATTGCCTTCTCCAGAACAAGGCCTACCTAGCAGTAAATGCAATCATATATAAAAGTGATTAAAACTTCACTGAAAGTTTCTTAATATTCAGATGTTTGTTTTGAAATCATTTAGAGTTGAATCTAGGGTGATAAATCTATTTAGTCTCATGTCTTTCTCATTCCCTTGAGGAAAAGACTTTCTCTGAATTGAACCTGGAGTTCAGTTTCAGGCTACAAGAGTGAGTCTAAATATAATGCAGAAAACTGCTTATCATAACTTCAGTGAATGTTTCATTCATATACCTCTCAAAAGCTTGTGAACAGGGTAATCAATAATTATTTAATCCTCAAATTTGTAGCTCAGCAATTCTGGGTGGCATCCGGAGACATTCTAATGGCAGTTAGGTGGGCAGCATCTGCCCTGCAGGCCCTCAGCCTGACATACCCAGAACTTTCATTAGTTTTAGAACTATTTTCTATATTGATACAATAAATCCAAACCATGTCAGTTTGAGATGTTGGCAAAATGTTTTTATATTCCCAGCAGTGAGGGGCATTGTGTTCTCTCGCATATACAGAACAAATAAAAATATTAAATTAGAAAACAAAATAGAATAGAAATCGATATTTTTGTCAACTCTATTTGAGCCAAGCCATTTTTTTTTTCTTTCTAGTAAAGTAAAAATAATGACTATGCCATTGTTACTTTCAGGTTATTATACATACTCATTTTAATAACTATGCCTTTGAAGCTTATTCATTAGAATTCTGAATATCTTGTTAAAATGTTTAAACTAGTGTTTCTGTTAAAAATAAAAATAAGACACATTAATAAATAATAGAGTTGATTTCAAGACAGCAATAGAAATCTAGATTGCATTAAGAAAAATGACATAATTTTGTTTTACTTTATAGTAGAATATGCACATGTTCTCTTTCTGCCTTTTTTTTTTTTCCCTGTTCAGTTAAGGGTAATGCAGTAATCTGAAGGTGCTCTGCTTTCTCCTAAAGGGTAAATCTATTTATTTCCTTATTTGATATCTTGGAGTATAGCAAAATGCTTCAGATAAAACACAACCTTTACAATTGTTTGAATTTTAACTGGCTACTGTGTTTAGATTTTCAATTTTCCTTCCTTTCTCCCTGCCAGTTTTGAAGAGTGTTCATATGCCTCACAATATGCTGAGCCGAAGATGATCAGCCAAGTCTTGGCTTCTTTGAGAGCTTAAACCCTTTAAACTCAGTGCCCTTTCCAGCTGGCAGGTCAGCAGCACTGAGCAGACACTGCAGGTTTCTGCTTAGTTAAGTTTCCACCAATGCGCCTCTGCTTATTCTTAGTGAGAAAGGGGAAAGAGTATCTACCCCGTGAACAATTCTATCTATCTTCCTTTTCCTAGCTCACTGTGTCTAATCTGTTTGGCATTGCAAGATTTTTCTTTTCTTTTTCTTATTCCCAAGTTTTTCACTGACAGATATTATTAAAAACAAACAAACAAACCATATGATGTTAATATGTTTTTAATTCCTGAAAGCATGTATTTACTTTTCATGAAGTCTGCAAAAGTTTCACTCATTTTTCCTTATTACATTAATAGACATGTTTGGCAAAATAATACTCCCTAAATTTACTCTTTAGATGTTAGCTTTTATAGAGAGATTAAGATTACAAAAAGCAATATAGACTTTCTTTGATCTCATTCCATTCTTCAGACATTTATTACTTAACCCTTTAACTCTTGTTCAAATACTGACAGTTTTTCTTGGGTTACAAAGTGGCTCAAGCCAGCTAAACAAAGTTTGAATGTCTGTTTATTCTGGGCATTTTCTTTACCTCATTACTAAAAACTTAACACAGAAATAAATGGGTTTAGGATAGCCTTAAATCATGAATGTAGCTTGTGAATGAAAACAATTCAGAATGAGTGAAGTCAGCTTAAATATATTAGAATTAAAACGCAACATTGCATTGCTACATGTTCCTGATTTTTGTGTGTATCTGGGCTGCTATCTATGGGGTTGCAGAGTCAGACACGACTGAAGCGACTTAGCAGCTCATGAAATGGAGAAGGAAATGGCAAGCCACTCCAGTATTCTTGCTGGAAAATCACATGGACAGAGGAGCCTGATGACCTATAGTCCACGGGGTCACAAAGAGTCAGACAGGACTGAAGCAACTTCACACACATACACAAAATTACTGGTTTACACTGGTTTTTGTTTGATTATTTTATTTTTCTATGGTAGAATTCTGTAAATACGTGAACTCAAAGAGCAATGCAATAATGCCATTTATTATGTACTGTTAGTTTAGTTGTACTTCAAATAATAATAATAACTACTGATTTTGATCTTATATGTTTAAAAAGCCCATACCAGTACACTTTATTTTAAACTGATTATTCTGTATTTTAAATACCTCCTTCAATTGTCATTTATTTTTTAAAACTTTTAGCAGAGATATCATATTTTACACTTGTTTTTCTGAAGTTTAAGGGAAAACCAAATCATTTCCTTGACTTCTTACCTATACATTCTAGCCATCCGATTTATATAATTTGTCCTACATATCTTATGTTCTCAATTAATTAGGGATTTCTGACCCAGGCATTTTTAAATGTCTTTGAACAAGAAAATGGTCTACTTGTATGAAATTACTCTATAATTCAAATTTTATTTAGTAGTATGGCAAAATGTTAGGAGTTGGAGGAAGGTAGAAACAATGGAATGCTATTGCTGAGATGGAAAACTAGGTTTATAATTCTTAAAAACTTCTGTTTAAAGCGACATGTAATAATGATAAGGATGAAATGTTTAATGTGTTGTCTTTTAAAGTATGAGAAAATTATCAAAATTTATTTTGGCTTAATCTATCAAAGTTAAAATTGTTGGTTGATATCCACTGTTGATCTTTGTTGCTGCTAAATCCCAAAATCATAAGCTAGAAAATATTTTATTTTTGACAATTCCAGCAAGAAACCAATACCTGAGAATCTGAAATACAAAATACTCAGGTGCTGGAAAGTCAGCCCTCAAGATTTTGTAAAACAGTGACTTTGAGCAAAAATTGTATAGATAACCCGACCTAGTAATCACTTAGACTGCAGGAAATAAACACATGGCGCACTCAAAAGGGTTGGCTCAAGAGATTAATATTGGGATTTCTTTGTTACAAAGCTGTTGGTATGGTTAAGAAAAAAATAAGGGATGGTGAAGCACCCTATACTTTTAGCAGAGGACTGCCTGACCCTTAGAGAGAAGTTCTGCGCAACAGTCAACTCATAGCCAAACAGTGAGGGATCTAGCCTTATAAATATCTTAACTTGGATTTTTTTTTTAATATTATCCACTAACACACTGCTAGTAATTCCAACTGACCAACCCAACTGAAAGCCTTGTAGAAAGAGATTCTAACTAATGTTGTTTGGGGAAAAGAGCAAAGTAGAAGAGTAGAGAACAGATCTGAGTAAGCAGAGCAGAAGTAAGAAAATAATATCTGGTACAATTAACAAACTGAAATGCACACAGTATTGGAGTCATTGGCTAAATGATACATTTTCAGGTAAAGGGATAGTATACTTAATATAGAACAGTATGTATTTTAAGAAATCATCCATCTCCATGACAATGAAAAGTGACTCATTTCCATTTCACCAATCATCAGAAAATATTATTTCATTATATATTAATGAATGAGTTTCACATTTGTTTACAGAAAGGAGGTGATGTCTTTTTAATTAGAAAAGTCTAGTAACTATAAAACTCTAGTAGCAGTCAAATGTTTACTATATAGGAGAATAACATCATTTTTCTGATGTATGTGAGTATGTGTTAGTTGCTCAGTCATGTCTGACTCTTTATGACCCCGTGGACTATAGTCTGCCAGGATCCTCTGTCCATGGAATTATCCACGCAAAAATACTGATATCAGTATCCATTCCCTTCTCCAGGGGATTTTCCTGACCTAGGGATGGAACCCCAGTTGGTCTCATGAATTTCAGGCAGAGCCCCATTCTGATAGCCTATACAAAGTAAATGGTAATTTGTTAGCAAAGAGTAACTAGTTTGTGACTTTAGACTCTATGTTGTATAGATGCATGAAAAAGAATAAGTTGATGAGACATAGAAATAAAGGGAAAAAAGGAAGATGCATACTATGATGTTCATGAAATCTAAATTTAATTTCAAATGCAATAAAAGATTTGGAGTGAATACTGAAGATAAAATTGTATAGTGATTGAAGACAATACAGCCAAAAATTACAGAGTAGAAAGCAGCACTCTTTATCATGGATAGGAAGTAGAAATACAGTTAAGGATGAAAATGAAATTTCATTTTCTCTACATGTTAAATCTGTGAAGAGGGATAGTTATTACTCAAAGAGTAACTACCACTGCTTGCTGATGATTAAAATAAGCTTCCTTGTGCTAGCTCTTCACACAAATGGTTATTGCCTCTCAAATTTACCAGGAGTATTATAATCCAGAACCTAAACCTGTTGATGATATGCGATAAATTTTCTCAAAAAAAAAAAAAAAGTAACAAAAATAAGGAACCAAACCATATAACTTAAGATGTACTGGTCTTAAATTCTGCTCTTCTAGAGTTTAGTTCAGACAGGTTTATCTTGGCTTTTCTGGGGGTATGTATATATAGTGTGTGTGTGTGTGTGTGTGTGTGTGTGTGTGTGTGTGTGATTAGAAAACAACCAAGACTTGTGTTTCATCACGGGAAAACTGAATATCATTTAACCAGTTGTCTTGTAATATGATCCTTTAAGTCATTCAGTTCAGTTCAGTTCAGTAGCTCAGTCCTGTCCGACTCTTTGCAACCCCATGAACTGTAGCACTCCAGGCCTCCCTGTCCATCACCAATTCCTGGAGTTCACTCAGACTCAAGTCCATCAAGTCAGTGATGCCATCCAGCCATCTCATCCTCTGTCGTCCCCTTCTCCTCCTGCCCCCAATCCTTCCCAGCATCAGAGTCTTTTCCAATGAGTCAACTCTTCACATGAGGTGGCCAAAGTAGTGGAGTTTCAGCTTTAGCATCATTCCTTCCAAAGAAATCCCAGGGCTGATCTCCTTCAGAATGGACTGGTTGGCTCTCCTTGCAGTCTAAGGGACTCTCAAGAATCTTCTCTAACACAACTACTGCTGCTGCTGCTAAGTTTCTTCAGTCGTGTTCAACTCTATGCGACCCCATAGATGGCAGCCCACCAGGTTCCCCCGTCCCTGGGATTCTCCAGGCAAGAACACTGGAGTGGGTTGCCATTTCCTTCTCCAATGCATGAAAGTGAAAAGTGAAAGTGAAGTTGCTCAGTCAGTCGTGTCTGACTTAGTGACCCCATGGATTGCAGCCTACCAGGCTCCTCTGGCCATGGGATTTTCCAGGCAAGAGTACTGGAGTGGGGTGCCATTGCCTTCTCCACTAGGTACTTTTAAAATTCTTTCTAGCATTTGTAGAACAATACAGGAAGCAAGAGACCCAGCAGGCCTGTCTGAGTCATGCCAACCCTTTGGTTGCATTTTGTGTTTTTTTTTTATGCAAACAGGTCACCAGAAAAAAAAAAATGGCAGTATCCCATCTAAAAATATTCTGGAAAAAGTCAGTGTATGTTTGTGCTGAATAATAAATCAGGAAGGCTACCTAAATAACGTTTTTGTTCCCTGTTGATTATTGCTCAGGTTGTATATTAATACTGATTTTCTATAATTTGCTTAGCCTCCTGGTTTCAGCCAATTTTCTAAACACTCTATAACAGAGACTGAGAAGGACGGCAGATTCAAAGTTCATTTTAAAGAATTATCAGCTAATCTTTCACTTATCTAAAATCCCTATTTGAAATATCAGAGAGTACAATGGTTCAGGAATTAGAACACTTGTATTCCTATTTTTGTCAAATGAAAAATATATTTGTCAGATCAAAATACATTTAATCAATTTATTGCATCTTCTTTTCAGATATGCCTTTAGAGTGTGTGTGTGTGTTTTTTTTTTTTTTCTGATGATTTACTTTTTTTCACAAGAGGAGTTGGACTACTGTCAGGAATATTTTTAACAAAGCCATGAAAATGGTAGCCGTGACAACAAGCATATTTAAATGTTACCAGTTGTGAAACAGGCATAAGTATCTTAGATGGAATTTCTCTTTGATTATTACAGCATCTTCTTTTGACCAAATTTTTAGTTTTGTCAAATGTAAATGGTCCACAATGTGGTCTAAAGAAGATACTACAAGAATTATTGGTGTTGTCATTGCTACGACAGTTGTAAGGAGAAACTATTTTTGTCTCAGTCTTACATAAGAACAAAAATATCTGGATCTTGGACTTTGCTACTTATTGAAGAGGAAACAATCCTTAATGAATAATCTTGCACAAGAGCCTAAAAAGTGAGAGAAAGTTAAATTGGCAGGCTTGAGTGTTTGCAAAGTAAATTAATCATGGGCATTACAGAGCCTGTATAAATAAACCAAGGAGAGATATGATAACTTCCTCTTCTGTATTAAATGGTAATAAAGGAAATTTATTCCATATTTTAGAATTTTAGTATTTCATTCCTGTAAAATTAAAAGGGAAGATCTTCTGTATGTCTAGCAACATGTGTTTAATGTTTATTCCCTTACAGTGATACTCTTTAAGAAAAGTAAATAATTATATGGCATTCAAATCTGGGTAAATACTGTCATGTTATTATTAATGATACCATAAATGATATAAAAATAAAGACATCTTTAAAGTATTCATAGAAGAAGGATAACCCTTCTTTTTTTTAAGAATGTATTTATACTTGTTCTTTGTTAGAAAGTACTAGATTTTTACAGTGTTTTATTAAGATAATTAAAAAACATACAAATCATGAAGTAGAATGAATTTATTATTTTATGCACTATTTGTAAAAAAAATGAAATATTTATTTGTGTTCCAAATTCAAAGAATAACACACACACACACACACACACACACACACACATATACAGGTTTCTCAGGTGGTGCTAGTTGTAAAGAAATTGCCGTATATATGAAATTTCTTTCCTTAGATTCTTCTAGGGACTGATTACAGTGTCACACATATAATAAAGGCACAGTTTGAAGAAATTAACATAGATTTTACTGTGTGCATGGTATGCATAAATAGCAGCAAAGAACAAAGTAATCGTGCTTGAAAACTAAAGAAGGATATCAACAGAGAGAATATCATAGCTCTCATCTTGTTGGTCAGTGACCCCACATCTAACTGTAAAACTCTCTTTATTTAGCCCCTGAGTCTGTGTGATTGCTGTAGGTCACATCTCTCCTTCTAAAAAGAGAATTTAGCAACCATCAATAATTTACACTTCTGACTGATCTTTAGGTGAATGAACATATGGCAAAGAATACCTTAAGGACAGACTTTGAAAAAGTCTTAAGTGTGTAAACTTGGTGCATTAGTACTTCAGGCAAATTAACTGTCCTCTAAAAATCTATAAATCATGAAAATATATATTTGATAATAAAATACATTATTTTACAAAGCATATGTATTATAAATTTATATTCTGTATTTCAGAATACCTAATTTTTAAATTTTATTTCAGCCAATCATAAAACTCACTCTCCTTTTAAATTGTAGTTTACATATTTGAGATATAGAATAAGAAAACTGTTCCATATTGGCATATTCCATCTTACTTAATGGAAACATTTTAGAGTACTGAACTGAGGAAAACAAAAAATTAACATTTGTTGTTCAGTTACTAAATCATGCCAGACCTTTGTGACCCCATGAACTGCAGCATGCCAGGCTTCCCTGTCCTTCACTATTTCCCAGAGTTGGCTCAAGCTTATGCCCATTGAGTAAGTGATGCCACACAACCATCTGATCCTCAGTCACCTGGTTCTCCTCTCACCCTCAATCTTTCCCAGCATCAGGTCTTTTCCAATGAGTTGATTTTATCACATTAGGTGGCCAAATATTGGACCTTCACCATCAGTCCTTCCAATGAATATTCAGGGTTGATTTCCTTTAGTATCAACTGGTTTGATCTCCTTGCTGCCCAAGAGGCTCTCAAGAGTCTTCTTCAGCACCACAATTGTAAAGCATCAATTATTCAGCACTCAGTCTTCTTTATTGTCCAAATCGCACATCCATACATGACTACTGGAAAAACCATAGCTTTGACTATATGGACCTTTGTCAGCAAAGTGATGTCTCTGCTTTTGAATGTGCTGTCTAGGTTTGTCATAGCTTTTCTTCCAGAGAGCAAGCGTTTTTTAATTTTGTGGCTGCATTCATGGTCCACAGTAATTTTGGAGCTCAAGTAATCAAAATCTGTCACTGTTTCCACTTTTTCCCCATCTATTTGCACATCTATTACACATTGCTTATGTATGTCCAGACACTTGCATTCTAGTCTTGGTTCTTCAATTAACTTACTGTGCAACCTTGATTTCTGAGCCTATATCTCTTATGATAAATAAGATAATTGAACTAGGTGAAGTATTTACAAATGGGTATTTTGTGAATATAGTAGGAATGGATATATATGACTATAATGTCATTCTCAGTCTATTAGTATCATTCCTAGGATTGAGTCCAGCACTTGAACTTTTGATGTATTAAAAATATTTTATTATAAGACAGATTGACTTATGATGATAGTTTTCCAGTGAAGCTCAGAAAAATAAAAACTGATATTATGCAATATATTTTGAGTCCTTTTTCTCTCTAGAGAAGCACCAGCAAAGGAGACCAAAAAGATCTGTGGTGAACTCCAGTTTAAATATCTGTTCAGTTCAGTTCCATCGCTCAGTTGCATCTGAGTTTTTGTGACCCCATAGACTCCAGCACGCCAGGCCTCTCTGCTCATCACTAACTCCTGGAGTATACTCAAACTCTTGTCCATTGAGTCAGTGATGCCTCCAACCATCTCATCCTCTGTCATCTTCTTCTCCTCCTGCCTTCAATCTTTCCCAGCATTAGGGTCTTTTCCAATGAGTCAGTTCTTCACATCAGGTGGCCAAAGTATTGGAGTTTCAGCTTCAAAATCAGTCCTTTCAATGAATATTCAGGACTGATTTCCTTTAGGATTGACTGGTTGAATCTCCTTGCTGTCCAAGGGACTCTCAAGAGTCTTCTCCAACACCATAGTTCAAAAGCATCAATTCTTCTGTGCTCAGTTTTCTTTATAGTCCAACTCTCACATATATACATGACTACTGGAAAAACCGTAGCCTGACTAGATGGACCTTTGCTGGAAAAGTAATGTCTCTGCTTTTTAATATGCTATCTAGGTTGGTCATAACTTTTCCTCCAAGGAGCAAGTGTCTTTTAATATCATGGGTGCAGTCACCATCCACAGTAGTTTTGGAGCCCCCAAAAATAAAGTCTCTCACTGTCTCCACTGTTTCCTCATCTATTTTCCGTGAAGTAATGGGACCAGATGCCATGATCTTAATTTTCTGAGTGTTGAGTTTTAAGCCAACTTTTTCACTCAAGAGAGTGAAAAAGAGCCTCATCAAGAGGCTCTTAGTTCTTCTTCGCTTTCTGCCATTAGTGTGATGTCACCTGCATGTCTGAAGTTATTGATATTCCTCTGGGCAATCTTAATTCCACCTTGTGCTTCATCCGATCCAGCATTTCTCATGATGTACTCTGCATAGAAGTTAAATAAACAGTGTGACAATATACAGCCTTGATGTACTCCTTTCCAAATTTGGAACCAGTCTGTTGTTCCATGTCCAGTTCTAACTGTTGCTTCTTGACCTGCATACAGATTTCTCAGGAGCCAGGTCAGGAGTCTGCTATTCCCATCTCTTAAATTTTCCATAATTTATTGTGATCCACGCAGTCAAAGGCTTTGGTGAAGTCAATGAAACAAAAGTAGATGTTTTCTGAAAATCTCTTTTTTTTGATGATCCAGAGAATGTTGGCAATTTAATCTCTGCTTCCTCTACATTTTCTAAATCCAGCTTGAACATCTGAAAGTTCATGGTTCATATACTGTTGAAACCTGGAGTATTACTTTGCTAGTGTGTGAGATGAGTGCAATTGTGAAGTAGTTTGACCATTCTTTGGCATTGACTTTCTTTGGGACTGGAATAAAAACTGAACTTTTCCAGTCCTGTGGCCACTGCTGACTTTTCTAAACTTGCTGGCATATTGAGTGCAGCACTTTCACAACATCATCTTTAGAATTTGAAATAACTCAACTGGAATTCCATCACCTCCACTAGTTTTGCTTTTAGTGATGCTTCCAAAGGCCTTCTTGACTTCGTATTCCAGGATTTTGGCCCTACGTGAGTGATCACACCATTGTGGTTATCTGGGTCATCATGATCTATCTTGTACAGTTCTTCTGTGTATTCTTGCCACCTCTTCTTAATATTTTCTGCTTCTATGTTAGGTCCATACCATTTCTGTCCAGTTAAATATAGGCGTTTTTACATTTTTAGTTTTTATGAAGGAAATAGCAGTGTCCACAAAGAGGGTTAAGTGAACACTGACCTTAAGACTAGGTATATGTGTTTGAAATTTTCAAAGATAAAGCATCAGTGTAATTATCTCCTAGATCTTCAAAAATTTTAATCATGAGAATAATGGTTGAATCTGCTAGTTTTATCAATCATTTGATATAAGGATATTCTTATTTCAGCCTAATTTTTGGCTTTCTAATTGGTTTAATCCCATAGCTATAGATCTGAGGTACGAAAAATTTGGCTTCAATAAGGATTTTTTAACTTGTACCAAATGCCCTAGTCAACAATTCCAATAAATTAACTCATCAGTAGCTTTATACATTTAGCCATGCTCCTGCACTTCAATTGTGACCTCAGCCAGAATGTAATAGAACGTGTTACAGTATTGTTTTTTCTCTATCTTTGTTAACAAATATTAACAAAATTTAATTTTCCTATTTCTGTATCACTTCATTTGATCATCCCTCCTTTCTAAGTGATAACCACAGCACTTGTTAGTTTTCCAAATTAGGCCCTTATGATATTATAGATGTTGTGATTTGCAGTTCAGTGGTCCTTCAGGACTGAAAGATACAGCCCCTGCTGTAAGTGCTTCCAGGTAGTAGTCCGCTTAGGATATAGTCCTCAGCTGGAGAGAATCATTTCACTCTTGGTCTTGCTCCTTCAAACTCCTATCATTGGTGGATGCATGAGTACATGGGCTTAACCCCTTGACCATTAAGTGAATCCTTCAGAGGAGTTCTCCCCAACTCTGTATTTCACCTGGGCACACCAGATGCTTTTAAGACTAAATTGCAATCCAACTTTTCCTCTGGTCCATTTATTCTATCTTTCCTTTTTCAGGCACTGATCTTGCACCTTAGTCTCCATTAGAATCTGCCTCCCAGGGATCCAACCTGAAAAAATATCAAAGTTATTTATAATCTTTGGACATTTTTTGGTTTTACCCATATGGTCTTCCTGTAAACAAGAATGAATTTATTTGCTAAAAATAATTGGAAATAAAATACAGTATGCTCTTTCTGTCATAGATTTTAGAGTACAGGAATCAAGCGCATTATTTTTCCAATAAAATATAGTTAATATTCACTGTTTAGCATTCATTATAATTTGTCTGTACCTTTTAACTATTTTAAATTTGATAATAATTCCCTTTCAGCTGGGGTACAAACATGACAGTAGACAAACTATTTGCCAAGGTTTTTCTGTGAGCCATAGAAAAAGAATTAAATTAACAAAAAATAGATTATTGATTTCAAGTAATTTTTTGTTTATCCTTTTAAAATTATTTTTAAAGGATTTGATCTCATATTTCAAAGGTCTTTTTCATCTTTCCCTCTCTGTATGGTACTCAATTGTTCTCATATCTTTAACTTTTTTATTTTCTAATTATCCTGACCTTTTGTCTTGCCGCGTGTGGAAAACAAATATTGAAATATTAGGAAAAAATTAATAAGATGTAAGCTGGTTTTAGCAAAATTGAGTATTAAACTCTAAGTAAGTTTAGCTCATGGAGTTAGGAAAGAGTTTTAACCTAAGGTTGACATACTACAGTTGAGATCTGTTAAAATGCAGTATAGTAGGGAAGACAAAATGAGAACTGAGATAGAAAGACACTAATTGTCTAATTAAATATGCTTCATGGTTCTGAGTAGATATGCCATTATATCTATTAGGTCTTACACACAAAGTCCAAAACTTCTTTGCATGACTGGCTAAGTTGAAGGTTCTCCATTAATCACCAGCTGTGTGCTTATCTTTTATTTATTTCTCTTAATTTAAACAAAAAAAGGGAAAATTAAGTTCTTATCTTCTACAGTGTTGCAGGATAAGCTAGCTTGCTTATCTGGCCTAATTTATTTAAAAATTGTTAAGTTCAATGTGTTAGTATACTAACATGAACTATCCAATAAACAGATGCATACATTCAGTTCAGTTGAATAGAAAGTAAACAATAAGTCTTAAATTAAAAAAAAAAATACTTAAGATAAACTCACAGGAATTATTTTAATAAAATTTCCAGATAACATGCATGTTTTCATTCGATGAATTCCAACAAAGCGTGGTACCCCAAACCCAAAAGTGCTGTTTGAAGCAGCTTCTGCACCTGCTGCTGATCTGAAGCAACAAATACTGGCACTAGAAAGGGGGTAGGTAGAACAATACCTCAGGTAGATACTTATCTTAAGAAATAGGTGGAAAACCTCATACAGAAGGCAAGCAATAGCACATCTCTGTCAGCAGTATATGCCACCCTTTTACCATAATAAAAAGAGCAGGTTGATAGGGAATATAATCATATGGCTACCAGATTTAACAAATTAAAGGCCATCCAGTTCAGTTTAAATTTCAAATAATAAGCAATGAATAATTTCCTCATATAAGTATCAAATATTGCATCCTGTATTTTATGACATTTCTATATAAGCTTCCAAAAACAGATTTTAAGAATATATTCAAAGTTTAGTAAAGAAAACAGAGAACATTTTATGTATTTCAAACAGAGGAAATTTAATACAGAGAACTGGTTGCACCGATGTTGGAAGGCCTAAGACAGCAAAAGGGAATAACTTGGTACTCTAGATATTAGAAACTGCAGGAAAAAGCCGTGATCTGCACTGCTGAGGGATAAGAGGGAGGGGCTTATTTCCCTGGAGCCCACAATGAAGAGCAGAGGCTTCTTGGCTAGAAGAGACCCCACTAATGGTGCTGCAACAGAGGAGGTAATTAGAAGGAATCCCAGAAAAAAGTGTCAGTGTGGAGAGCAAAACTCCACACTGACCAGGGAGGATCAAAATTCTCAGACTGCTAATGGCAGGAAAGAAGCTCTTTGGAGAATACGTGTCAGCTGTCGTTGGACTAATGCTGACGTCAGTGTCTCACCAACCATTCATTGGCAGAGTCCAACCAGAAAGCAACTGGCCAGGAACTCTGAGGAATATAGGTTTACACAGCCTAAAATACAGAAAGGCGTCCAAAAAAGTGTAAATAAGGGCTGAGAGCAATCCTTAATCAAAGAATATTTTTTAAAAATCTGTACAGAAGAATAAGATTCAGAAAAAAAAATTGAGAAAGAAAAACAGTGTTTCAAAATGAGCAAGCTAAAGAATTAATAGCTGAGATGATAGAATTATTGAGAGACAAAGATAACATTATTAAATGTGACAAAGTTATAGGTAATTTTATCAGAGTAGTTAGGATACTATTTCTTTTATAAATAAATTTGCCAAGATAAAATTAAAGTCATTTCAACTAAAGTCAGAAGAGAAAAATGGCCAGTGTTGGAGACCAAATTAATCAAATGGAATCCCAGAGAATTTTCTTAGACTGTGATATAAACACATAAAGAAATGGAACGAATTAGAGAAAGTAATGAGAATAAATCTAGAAGTTCTAAAGTCAATCAAATGTTGCTACAAAAATAAAGAAAACAGGAAAAAGATACACAAGAAAATGTACTTCTTAAAACTGAAGGAGATTTCAGACTATAAGGGCACACCTAATGCCAAATTAGTAGATAATATAGCCAGGACATCTTGGTAAGGTTTCAAAATCCCAAGAATAACTGAAATTTCATCCCTAAAAACTTCCTTAGCAAAAAGTCTAGTTCCTCACAAAAGAACAAATATCAGACATTTTGTCAACAGCTCTAGATGCCAGGAGACAATAAAGCAATACCTTTTAAAGTCATCCAGAAATACTTTCCTAATTAATAATTAGTCAATGGAATTGACATTCAAAATTAAGGAAAAATAGAGCCAAATAAGATTTTGGTCTTATTTACGATAGAACTCTGAAGGAAATACACAAAGATATTTCTTCAAAATGATAATATAATGAGAGAAAGGGAAAGATAAAATTGAAAACTAAAAAAAAAATGAACAAAGAAACTGATGAAACATAGTAAAAACAAGCACATGCTGGTTAACACTCACAGAAGAAACTTCCTAAGTGTAAATTTAGAGAGCATTAAGAGTGATTGTTGAAAAAGATTGGATATGCTGAACAAATAAATTGGAAAAACATGTAGGTAAATCTAATAAGGTAGGATTCTGAATGGGGCAAAATAATAATGCTTTGTTTGCTTTATAATCCCTGACATAAAAAAAAATAATAATTGGAACAGCCAAGAAACCACACACAAGCCACATTTTCAATGAATAGATTACAAGTCTCCTTCACCCCAATGTCCAGAACAAAAAAAAAATACAAACAGCTGGACCCTCACAGACCCCTCATGGGTTTGTGCAAAAGAAGCTGGGAGAAGAAAAATAGAGTTCTAATAGCTCTGAAATTCTCAGAATCCAGAAATTTCCAGCAGATATTCCTCACACACATTGAGAAAATTGATAGAAACAAGAAAATCTACAGGCTATAATTTGTAGATAAGAGCTTAAAAACATTTACCAAGCCCAATAACTGATGGCATAAAGATCCCAGGGTCTTGATGTAGTTATTCTCTGAAAAGCTAAACTCTGAAATATGTTAGCCCAATAAAAGATGCCAGGTTTTGGAGACTTAGTACCAAAAAAAAAAAAAAAATGAAAAGAAAAGTAATATATGCTATCAATTTACATCCTGATTTAAATTTGAAATGGTAGTATTTATGATAAAATAGTTTACATAAAACATATTATTAAAATTAATTGCACCTATTTCTTTTCAGTTCTTGTGATTAGTAAAAGAAACTACTTGTGTGATGTATATTCCTGTTAGACAGTGCTGCTCTAGAGGTTCAGAAATATCTCAAAACTCTTTCTGACAAACTGACAGAGACTTCCATTAAAAAAATATATCTGGAGTAGAATTAAACTTGAAGGGAAAAGAATCACTGAAATTAAGAAAATTTCAGATACTGGGATAAGATGGTTCCATAAGAGGTGGTCCAATCCAGAATATGAGACTTTCTATATAACAAATACACTTTTCTGATAAGTCAATGAGATAAAGTGAGAGGAAATCTTAAAGAATGAAAGAGGCCTAAGAAATATGACCAATAAATGCTTCTGTTTGCCTCTTCATTTAAACAGAGCAACTGTAAAATGTATCTTGAGATCATTGGGTGTTATAAGGAATTAAAAGTTATTACTTTATTTAGGTGTTAAAGTGGCACACTGGTTATGAAAAGGTAAAAGGTCTTTTAATTAGACTTCGTAATTTCTGGGACTTTATAAACTTTCAGAAAAACATACAAACAGGAAAATAAAAATTACTGGTGGTAATAATATCTTGGTAACTGATGAAATTTGACTTTAGGTGTGAAGAGATTAAATAAATTTTCCTCTTTGTATTTGAAAGTCCTGTTTTAAAAAGCTAAAAATATAAATATGGGTTAAATAATTATAGGTTGATAAAATAGTGACTCTAAAATATAGTAAGAGCAGTCTAAAGAGATATGAGAAATAATTCCAGTCCCATGAGAAATAATTCCAGTCCCATACATAAGGCAATTATGTAACTTACTGGTTAAAGGGCAATCATGTCTGTTGAGCACAAAACAAAATACTAAAAAAAACCCAAATCTAGCCAGCTGCTATTTATAAGGGACACATCAATGTAAAGATATGGAAATTTTGTATATGAAAAGATATGTCAAGCAAAGGATAATCAAATGAGTGCTGGTATAGCTATATTAATATTAAACAAACAATTTAAAATAAAGAAGCTCAGATAGAGATTCATGTATAGGTAGGAATACATATGAATGATTCAGCATTTATTACTGGATGATACTGAATAAGATGCTTAGCTGTGAAGAAAAAAACAAATAAGCTTCATGTATTACAGTGAAAAATCAAATCAATTGCACGAGATTTAGAGACTTTGATTTCAAAAATTATTCATTCATGACTTCAGAGTAGTGAGGTAGATCTTAATCAGGGCTCCAAAAGTATAGATCACACGGAAAGGATGCATACGACAACATCAAATAATGGGAAAAAGACAGGTTGAGAAAATCTATTTGCTGTGCGTATAACACATGAATAACTTCTGTTGTACTGATTAAATTCTGTAATTCAAGTTAGGAAATTGGGAATTTGTTGTATAATTATTTATATCTTAAGAAACACATTTTGTGTAAGTGTGTTAGTCTCTCAGACTGTTGTATCCAACTCTTTGCCACCATGTGGACTGTAGCCTGCCAGGCTCCTCAATCCATGGAATTCTCTAGGCAAAAACAGTTAAATATTTTATAATGAAATAAAATGTACTATATATATACATGTGTTTAGAAAAGTGAGGGTAATTGAGCCAATGTTAGAAATTATATAAGTTAAATATAATTATGTTCTATAATATAATTATATATTATTTAGTAAACAAGAACAAATTATAATACAATAAACATATAATCTCACTAAGAAACAGTGCAATATTTGAAAAAAATTGATCTTAAAATGTATATTGATTTATATATTTTGATTAACTTGTATAGTTTTGATTAACTTTTAATAGAAGGATAACTTTTCTGTTTGTAAATAATTTGTCTTCTGTTATTTAGGTTTATTTTTATTATAAAAGGCACAATTATTAACTGCATAGTTTGATGTTTTTATAAACATTAACATGAGCCACAACCTTATAAGGTTATAAAATATTTTCATTATCCAAGTGTCTTCCTTCAACCTGTCCTTCATAACCCCTAAAAGGGAAATAATATGCTGATTTTTATGACCAAAGACTAATTTTGACTATTCTACATCTTAATATAAGTGGAAACAGAATATGTGTCCTTGATTACTGACTTCTCTTGCTCTTCATTTTTTTCATATTTACCTGTGTTGCATGCATCAGTAGTTCATGGTTTTAGTGATTTCCTTGGAGATTATAGTAAACATCCAGAACTCATTATATTCTACCTTGAATTAATGCAATACACATTATATATTTTACATACTGTACAAAAAAGAGACGTCCTTTTCATCATGGGGGACTGGAATGCAAAAGTAGGAAGTTAAGAGATACTTGGAGTAACAGGAAACTTTGGCCTTGAAGTAAAGAATGAAGCAGGACAAAGGCTAACAGAGTTTTGCCAAGAGAAAATGCTGGTCATACAAACAGCCTCTTCTAAGAACACAAGAGATGACCCTACACATAGACATCACCAGATGGTTAATACCGAAATCAGGCTGATCATTTGTTTTGTAGCGGAAGATGGAGGAGCTCTATACAATCAGCAAAAACAAGACCAGGAGCTGACTGTGGCTCAGATCATGAAAATTCCTTATTGGAAAATTCAGATTTAAATTGAAGAATGTAGGGAAAACCACTGGAACATTGGTTTTCTACTAAATCAAACCCTTAGTAGAAGTGTCAAATAGGTTAAAGGGATTATCTGATAGAGAGCCTGAAGAACTATGGACAGAGGTTTGTAACATTGTATAGGAGGCAGTGATCAAAACCATCCCCAAGAAAAAGAAATGCAAAATGGCAAAATTGCTGTCTGAGGAGGCATTACAAATAGCTGAGAAGAGAAGCGAAAGGCAAAGGAGAAAAGGAAAGATATACCCATCTGAATGCAGAGTTCCATCGAATAGCAAGGAGAGATAAGAAAGACTTTTTAAGTGAATAATGTAAAGAAGTAGAAGAAAACAATAGAATGGGAAAGGCTAGAGCTCTCTTCAAGAAAAGTAGAGTTACCAAGGGAACTTTTCATACAAAGATAGGCACAATAAAGGACAGAAATTGTATGAACCTAACAGAAGCTGAAGATATTAAGAAGTGGTGGCAAGAAAACACAAAAGAACAATACAAAAAAATCTTTAAAAAGACCTGGATAACCATGATGCTGTCATCACTCATGTAGAACCAGACATCCTGCGGTGTGAAGTCAAGTGGGCCTTAGGAAGAATCGCTGTGAACAAAGCTAGTGGAAGTGATGGAATTCCAGTTTAACTATCAAATCCTAAAAGATAATGCTGTTAAAGTGCTGCAATCGATATGCCAGAAAATTTGGAAAACTCAGCAGGACTGGAAAAGGTCAGTTTTCATTCCAATCCCAAAGAAGGGCAGTGCCAAAGAATGCTCAAACTACCACACAATGGCACTCATTTCACATACTAGCAGACTATTGCTCAAAATGCTCCAAGCTGAACTTCAATAGTACATGAACCAGGAACTTCCAGATGTTCAAACTGGATTTAGAAAAGGCAGAGCAACCAGAGATCAAATTGCCAACAGCTCTTGAATTATAGAAAAAGCTAGAGAATTCTAGAAAAGCATCCACTTCTGCTTCATTAACTAGGCTAAAGCCTTTGACTGTAGATCACAACAAACTGTGAAAAATTCTTAAACAGATGGAAGTATCAGACCGCTGTACCTGCCTCCTGAGAAATCTGTATGCAAGTTAAGATGCAACAGTTAGAACCCAACATGAAACAAGGGACTGGTTCAAAATTGGGAAAGGAGTATATCAAGGATGTATATTGTCATCCTGTTTACTTAATTTATATACTGAGTTAAGTGAAGTTGCTCAGTCATGTCCAACTCTTTGTGACCACATGGACTGTAGCCTACCATGCTCCTCTGTACATGGGATTTTCCAGGCAAGAGTACTGGAGTGGGTTGCCATTTCCTTCTGCAGGGGATTTTCCTGACCCAGGTATCGAACCCAGGTCTCCCACACTGTAGGCAGATGCTTTACCATCTGAGCCACCAGAGAAGTCATATATACTGAGTACTTCATGAAAAATGCTGGGCTGGATGAAGCCCAAGCTGGAAGCAAGATTGCTGGGAGAAATATCAATAACCTCAGATATGCAGATGACACCACCCTTATGGCAGAAAGTACAAAGGAATTAAAGAGCTTCTTGATGAAGATAAAAGAAAAGAGTGAAAAATCTGGCTTAAAACTCAACATTCATAGTAACACAAAGATCATGACATCTGGTCCCATCACTTTATGACAAATATATGGGGAAACAATGGAAACAGTGACAGATTATTTTCTTAGGCTCCAAAATCACTGTGGATGGTGACTGCAGCCATGAAATTAAAAGATGCTTGCTCCTTGGAAGAAAAGCAATGACAAACCTAGACAGCATATTTAAAAGCAGAGACATTACTTTGCCTCCAAAGTTCGTATAGTCAAAGCTATGGTTCTTCCAGTAGTCATGTATGAATGTGATAGCTGGACAATGAAAAACGCTGAGCCCTGAAAAAAGTTGTGACTTTGAACTGTGGTGCTAGAAGAAACACTTGAGAGTCCCTTGGACAGCAAGGAGAGCAAACTAGTCAATCCTAATGGAAATCAATCACTGGAAGGAGTGATGCTGATGCAGAAGCTGTGATACTTTGCCACCTGATGAGAAGAATCAGCTCATTAGAAAATATCCTGATGCTAGGAAAGATTGAAGGCAGAAGGAGAAGGGGATGACAAAAGATGGGATGGTTGCATGGCATCACCGACTCAATGGACACGAGTTTGAGCAAGCTCCAGTAATTGGTGAAGGAAAGGGAAGCCTGGTGTACTGCAGTCTGTGTCACAAAGGATCAGACGTGATTGAGCGACTGAACAACAATACCTTACAAAATTATGCATTGATTTACTGCTTCTTCTGTCCATTTTGCTGTTTTGTTATGTATTTTATTTGCACATATTTTATAAGCCTTAACTGCATTGCCATTATTAAGATGTAGCTGATTAAAATTTTTATAATAGTTTCAGGTGAACAGCAAAGGGACTCATCCGTAAATATAGATCTATCCATTCTGCCCCAAATTCCCCTCCCATCCAGGCTGCCACATAATATTGAGAAGAGTTCCTGCTTATACAGTAGGTCTTTGTTGGTTATCAGTTTTTAAATATAGCAGTGCGTATATGTCCATCCCAAACGATCATTTTCCTCTACCCTTCCCCCCGTCAACCATAACTTTGTTCACTGAATCTATGAATCTCTTTCTCTTTTATAAGTTCATTTGTATCATTTCTTTTTAAGCTGCAGATATAAGGGATGTCATGATATTTCTCCTCTGTTTTCATTATCTTCATTACTTAGTCACTTGCTTCTTATTAAATAAACAAGTGACAAAAGGATATTTCATATTTATTCATATATTTACCATTTTAGTGCTCTTTCTTTAATCACATAGGTCCCAGTTTCTGTCTGGTGTCATTTCAGCATGAGGAACAATGCTGTTGTTGTTATTCAGTCACTAAGTCGTGTCTGACTCTTTGCAACCTGATGAACTGCAACACATCAGGCCTCCCTATCCTTCTTGATCTCCCAGAGTTTTCTCCAACTCATGCCCATTGAGTTGGTGATGCCACCCAACCATCTCACCCTCTGTCACTCTCTTCTTTTCCTGCCTTCAGTCTTTCCCAGCATAGGGTCTTTTCCAACGAGTCAACTCTTCGCATCAGGTGGCCAAAGTAATGGAGCTTTAGCTTCAGCATCAATCCTTCCAGTGAATATTCAGGGTTGATTTCCTTTAGGATTAACTTTTGATCTTGTTGTCTAACTACTGGTACTCTTACACAGTGTTGGTGAGATTACAAACTGGTACAGTCAATTTGAAAAACATTTTAGCAATTTTTTTTTAAAGTTTATATATACCACTACCATATGACCCAGATATTCCATTCTTAGATATTTGCTTAAGTGAAATGAAAGCATGTGTGTATACAAAGGCATGGCCATGACTGTTTATAGCAGCTTAAGTTATAATAGACAAAACAAAACAAACAAAAAAAAAAAACTCCCAAACAAAATTGAGAATAAAAACCTGGAAAACCCTCAATTTCCACACTTAAAATGAAATGCTACTATATAAACTATAAAACAAGCAACATTACAGTTAAATCTCAAAATAATCATGATAATGAAAGAAGTAACACAAAATGAGTATTTTGTATGTTTCCATTTGTATAAAATTCTAGAAAATGCAATGTAACCTATATTGACGAAAGTCATAGCAGTGGTTGCCTGGAAAAAAGTTTGTGAGCAATGAGGGAAAGTCTGTGGGAAGCACTGCAAATTAGCCTGAGTGAATATTTGAGGATGATGGATATGTTCTATATCTTTATTATTTTGATTGTTTCATAGGTGTTCACACGTGTTAATATTTATCAACTAGTATATATTTTAAACATAGTACATTTTATGTCAGTGGTACCTCAGTCAAGCTGTTAAAACAAAAAAGAAACACTGAAGATATGTAAACTAACATAAAATTCAGGAGAAAAACATAATGGCAACAGATAAACATAAAGTACAATTTGCAGACTGAAGGGATTAATAAAGTTGAAAGCAGGAAACAGCACCCATCTATATCACCATATCAAGCAAGACCTGAATGTTGATTGATAGTAGTAGTTATGGACTAATCAGGAAGGTTTTTAAGAAGAGAAAACAGAGAGAACTACAACAAGCCATGAACTGGAAATCTTGGGTTTGCCATGGCAAAGTAGCTTACTATAAATACCACTGAAAAAAAATTATGTTTTTTTTTGTTATATTCTACCTTAGAACTATGTACAATTATTGTTTGTTACTTTAATTATTTAATTATGAACATGTAGTTTATCATTAAATTTTAAAAATAAGCTATCTTAGGAGCATGGTGACTAACTTACTCTCTAAGTTCCTGCAGCAGCTCTGCCAAGGAATTCTAGCAGCTCACATGTTCTCAGACCTATAGTTGTATGGCTAAAGGTGGGCTTTATTTTTAGAAACATAGAAATAAAATAAATTACAAGACATCAGCTTTCTTAAAGTTATTTTTTTTTGTAACTCTGAAAAATTTATACTCTTATTTTTCAAGAAAGTATTTTTTAACAAAGATGTAAGTGTGAAATTCAGGGCCTTCCCTGGTGGCTCAGTGGGAAAGAATGTGCCTGCCAAGCAGGTGATACATTTTCAATCTCTGCATGGGAAGATCTTCTGGAGAAGGAAATAGCAAGTCTCTCTAGTATTCTTGCCTGGGAAATCCCATGGACAGAGGAGCTTGAGGGGTTACATGGTGTTGCAAAAGAGTTGTACATGACTTAGTGACTAAGCAAAAACAAAAGTGAAAAATTCACACATAACAACATATGCATACATACATTCGCATACATGTAGAAGCTTACTCTTTGCAAAGATATCACTATAGAAGCATAGCCAAAAAATTCATAGTAAACTTTTTTACATGATTGCCATTTATTTCCAAGGTCTTACTTATAATGGAATATCAATTTTACTTACTCTGCAGATAATTTTTTTTTTCATTATCCAGGACTTTTTATGAAAAAATATACATCATTTCTCTCATCTACATTCCAACATATAAAGTCAGTCAATCACCCAAAACAGTGAGATACCCAATAATATATTACATAATATTTCCTTTAAGGATAAATAAGCAGTAAAACCGGGATAATTTGATAAGGATAACTAAAACATTGTAATTTAGAATACCTATTCAGTGATACAAACTACAGTAATCTCTCTTACAATAATAAACCCTGTGTATATGTGGGTTGAGAATATTGAACCAACTGAAAATTGAGAATAATTGAAAAAAAAATTCCAGAAATTCCCAAAATGCAAAACTTTAATTTGCCTTGTACAGGCAAATTATTTATATAACATTTACATTGTATTTAAAACTATTTATATAGCATTTATATTGTATTAGGTATTATAAATAATCAAAAGATTTAAAGTATTTGGGAGGATGTGTATAGGTTATATGCACATACTATACAATTTTATATAAGGAACTTAAGTGTCTGTAGATTTTGGTATCTGTGAGAAATCCTGGAACAAATTCCCAATGGATGCCTAGATAGGAGTATGTATGTATGTATGTGTGTATTTATATACATAGAGAATGTGGTTATATATGTATACATGCATGTATATTTCATATGTGTGTATACATCAAGACATATAGTATATCAAGGTATATGTATATACATATACATATGTCATGTGAGAATATACTTACACACAAATACATACATATCATAAAAGAAGGCAAAACTGTATTCTGGTCACACATAGTTTAACAGAGAGAAACATACACTTGTGATACACATACATGTGATTTAAGAGGCAAAAACTTTTTTCCTCCCCGTTAAACGACATGTGATAAGAATAGGAATTTGCCTTCGTTCCTTGACACGTTCCTGATGTTTCATGCCACACAAGTTGTTAAAAATGCACAGGGTACCAATATTGATATTTTATTACTTCTTTTTATTCTTTAAAAAGATTCCCATAATTAAAGTTTTTGCCTTAAATTTCCAAAGCAAAACATAAATATAATATCACTGCTTCTTCCTTGAATGAATACTAGCCCTCAAGCAGTCCATTTTCTATTTTTAATAAATACACCATATCAATAGAAAAATCATGTATATTAGAAAAGCACATCTTAAATTTTTATTTATCTCTACAGTTGCATTTTATTTCCCAGCAGTCTCATTCACCAAAGGAATAGCAGATCTATTTCTGAGAGAATTGAAACTCTTCTGATGGTTGATTTTGTCTTGAAAGGTCTCATACCAGGCAGAATATATAAAATGTATGCCACACAATTACTGTGTTTATGTTGCTGTACTTAGATACTGTGTGTATGCATATAGATTACATTTATTATTATTATTTATTAATATAGATTAAATATATTTATATATATTAAATATGTTGCTGTTAATATTTATCATTATTAATAGTGGCAGAAAATAGACAACGCATTGAAGGTTTGGTTCATAGATGGGGCATAGATCATTTCTGGAAAAAAAGTGACAAGTCAATATCAAAGATTTCATGGAAAGTAAACTAGGAAAATATCCTGGTAAAGGGAAGTACTTCTCTGTTACAGGTGCAGTGATACAGGAATTTTAAAAGCATGAAGAGAATCATGCCTAAAATAGAGTTGACTAGTTACTGTTTTGTATTGATATTCTACAGAAGGGCACTGAGAGACCATAGAATGATGATGACTAAGTGTGAGAGGCCAGAGAAGGCAATGGCACCCCACTCCAGTACTCCTGCCTGGAAAATCCCATGGACAGAGGAGCCTGGTAGGCTGCAGTCCATGGGGTCGCTAAGAGTCAGGCATGACTGAGTGACTTCCCTTTCACTTTTCACTTTCATGCATTGGAGAAGGAAATGGCACCCCACTCCAGTGTTCTTGCCTGGAGAATCCCAGGGACAGGGGAGCCTGGTGGGCTGCTGTCTATGGGGTCGCACAGAGTCGGACATGACTGAAGCGACTTAGCAGCAGCAGCAGCAGCAAGTGTGAGAGGTAGAGAACTTCCATGGTCACCTGTAAAGAAGATTTTGTCTCCTAAAGTGCATAGCTAAAGTTACAAAGTTTCAGAGACATTTGAATGTTCAGTCAAGGCCAAGTTACTTAAAGTCAGGCCTCATTAGTTTCAGGTGTGTAACATAGTAATTCAACATTTTTATATACTATCCTGCATTTAAAACTATAAAATATTGACTATCCCTCCTGTGCTGTGCAATATATCCTTGGATCTTATTTACTTTATACCCGGTAGATTATGCCTCTTGACACCCTACCCCTATCTTCCCCCTCCCCCAACCCTTCTCCTGACTGGTAAACCACTAGTTTGTTCTCATATCTATGTGTTATCTGTCATGGATTGGATTTTAATGATGCTTGATCAAATGAGCCAAAATTTATGAAAGAATAAGTAATAATTTCTTGAACATGGGTTTTTTTTTTTTCTCAAAACATGAACTTGTTAGCTCTTAGAAGTTTAGAAATGTCCGAGTTCTCTATCGATATTAGAGGAAGGAATAAAGAAACTGAGAGAAATGAACATGATGGAATGGATATATAATAAGACCAGCAGATTATATTCCTTGAGATGACTATACTGCAAGTGTCTATCTTATCAGCAACAGAGACCAACACTATGTCTCCAATAAGGCATTATTTCTTTAGATAAACAATTAGCTGCTCTGGGGAAAATTATCTATATCAACTCCCTGCTATCCTGGAAATACCAGCCATTCATTCTGACAGAATTAGATAACTATTCTAGGTATAAGAACTCCTTTACTTTCTGCAAATTTTTGACCACCACTAAACAGTATGCCTGATTCACAAATATGAACAGGGGACATACTTTATGGTAAAGATGATGTGGGCCCATAACCATGCTGGTTGTAGCACATACCATATTGTGCTCCTAGAATACTAGAATGACCTTCAAAAATGAAGCTGAAGCTACAACACCTGAAAGAGTGGAGTGCCATCCTTCTGGACATTATGTATTTATTAGATCAGAAAGATATTTTGTGGAGTATTCCCAATAGGAAGCCTACATGGTCTCAGGAACTAAAATATGGATACTGGAGTGACCCCTTTTGCTTTTACTCCCAATGACTCACTGGGTTATTTTGTGCTTCTGGTTTTTCAGTTTTGGATTCTTAGAGTGAATGGTCTTAATCCCAAAGAAAGGTCTATGGTTACCAGGGGATACAGAAAGGGTTGCACTGAACTACAAGTTAGAGCTATTACAAAGTACAAAGTCTACTTGGGCACCTTCTGGTATTCTTTTCCCCCATCATACCTGTAAATGGATGTGTGCAGGACTGAGAAGGATAAAATTACCAAGGATAGAACAGCTTAGTAATAAAGGCTACTTCATGGGTGAACAGGAAGGACCTACCCAGGTGGTCACTAAGGGTGAGGGGAATTTAGAATGGATGGTGGAGGAAGAAGTTGAGTACTAGTGACAAGACAGAGATAAACTGCAGAAAGCAAACATGTAGTTTATTACAAAAAGTTTCCCTTCAGGAAGGAAGGCTTGAGAGAACCATGACAGAGCCAATCCCTGAATCTTTTTGGAGAAGCAGACCTTTAGCAAGGCTTCTGAACTTTGAAATCTTGCCACATTTGCATCAAAACCTCACTTCCTATTAACTGATGTAAACCAACACAGAGAGATATTACATTCAGGTAAACCTACTCCAAGAAGAATCCTTCTCTTATGACTGAGTCTGTGTTGCATTCTCCTTGAGAGATTAACCAAATTTTCTTTAGCATAAATGACAGACTAGGACACCTATGCCCAATGCCCTTCCATCGTTCCTTCTCTTGCATCAGACTTGCATTGTTTTCACACAGAACTCCCAGCCTTCCACAGATCCATCCCCATTTTCTCTCACAAGCAATTTCTCTAGTAAAGTTCTTACATATTAAATTTCTTTCTAGTGTTTTGGTCTTGAAGGAACCAGATGAACACAAATTGCAAATTATAACTCCAAATGTGACTTTGGTTTCATCGTAAGATTTATTCAATATTATAATGACTTCTTCCAAGTGTTATAAGCCTATCAGAGTAAATGCTTCTCAGACTTCATGTTAGAATAATAAATTTTTAATTGAGGCTACCAAAATCCATAGATTTTAAGTGATTTTACTAAGACCACACAGCTAAGAATTTACTCATCTTCTGAATCCTATTGATTTCCTACTAATTGTTTCATATCTACAAAACAATTCTTTTATACATTTTTCACTCTCTATCAGGCACCAACAAGGAGTAGGGATTAAAAAAATTCGAGTTCCCATTAATTATAAACAACTGGCATTCTGTAGATACTAGCATGTTTCTCATAAACATTTTCCCTTTTTTTTGTTTCAGTGACACTTATTTTCCAGGATTTTGTTATCTGTCCATCCATAAGGAAATATCTTAATAGATCTATGAGTCTATACTTAAGTTATAAAGTTGTTCCACAGAGTTGAAGTCATGATACCATGTTGTCTTAGAACTCTCAATGATGTGATATTTCTTTGCCTCTAAACTTCTGAATAAAAGAAAAATAAGAGGAAAGTCAGAGCCATAGGAAAAGAGAATATACATTCGAATTTGTGAGAGTCTTGATTATGCCTGTTATTCTGATGTAATTATTAAGCATATCCATTTTGCTCTCAGAGTATGTGATCATAAAACTATTAGATTAATATAATCTGTTATTTCAAATGTCGAGGTCATTTTGCTGCCAAAAATAATATCCGCATCTGAAACTGCCTATCTAAAGGTCTCTGCTGAGGAGAATCAGATAAAGAACTTTACCATACACAACACTAGTCATTTTTTTGGACCAGTTTGAGTATCTGATCCACATGTGGATTATAGGCAGTGATCAGTGACCCTGAAAAAGAGCTCTACCCATTAGGCATCTCATCAGTGAGCTAAGCCAAGCAATTTGAACAGGAGTTATGAAGGGAATTGGTAAGAAGAAAACAGATACAAGGAAAGAATCTATAAAAAGATAACTTACAGGATTTAGTCCTCATCTGTACAATAGTTATTACAATAGTACCAATCTTCCTTGGCTAGTTTTGAGAATTAAATGAGATTACATATAATTATACAGTTATTTAAAACGTGCAGTATTTCTTTCCTTTCATCAAAATGAAAACGTTGCAGTCTAAAACTCAGTTATTCACTATACTCAGTGAATACCTTCTAAGTCTGTTTCAGCAAGAACACTAAAATATTTGGATTGAAATCAGTTTATACTATATTCTTCACTTACCTTCATCCTTAAATACAGAATATAGATCAAAATTCAACCTAGTTTTGGTGGCTCATTCATCAATACAAGTCATTTTTGTACTAGTTTGAATTTGGTGATTGCTCAATGCTTGGCTTTTCAGCTTTGTCAGCAGAAAGTAAGAGTATCTTTAAAAGCTACCAAGGAGACACTCCTCTGTCCATGGAATTCTCCAGGCAGGAATACTGGAGTGGATAGCCATCACCAGGTGGCACTAGTGGTAAAGAACCCACCTACTAATGCTAAAGACATAAGAGAAGAAGGTTCGATCCCTGGGTCAGGAAGATCCACTGGAAGACATGGCAACCCAGTCCAATATTCTTACCTGGACAGAGGCAAGAATGGACAGAGGAGCCTGGAAGGCTATAGTTCACAGGGTCACAAAGAATTGGACACAAATGAAGCAACTTACCAGGCACGTACACACTCACATAAGGAGACACACATCACGCTTTGTTTTAAATTAATGATTGGCTTCTCTGAACCTGTCTTTCCCTTCTTTAATCACTAAAGAAGCAACCACCAACATTCCTGCTGCTGCTAAGTTACTTCAGCCGTGTCCGACTCCGTGTGACCCCATAGATGGCAGCCTACCAGGCTCCCCTGTCCCTGGGATTCTCCAGGCAAGAACATTGGAGTGGGTTGCCATTTCCTTCTCCAATGCATGAAAGTGAAAAGTGAAAATGAAGTCGCTCAGTTGTGTCCGACCTCAGCGACCCCATGGACTGCAGCCTACCAGGCTCCTCTATCCATGGGATCTTCTTCACTGTTTCTAAAAGGTTAGAGACATTGCTTAAGACAGTGCATCCTCTGTTGTACTCTATACCTGTATCCATTCTTTTTCATTGCAGGTTAAAGTAGCAGTAGTCACACTTCCAAGGTCTATCAATAATACTCTGCTTACCGCTAGTGATAGGGTTTCCATTGCCTGCTGACCAGCGGCTGATTCAACTACAGAATCCCATCCTCCATATGTGCTTCTTAGAACCACTCCTGGTAACAAGCTTTTTAGGTAATATTTCCTAGAAGCAGAGCCTAAGACAAGAATTTGGGCATAAATGATGCACTGAAGGAGTGATCTTCAGTAAAACTTGTAAGGGCAGCGGAAGCAGATTGAGAACAGAAATGAGATGGGCAAAGATGTGTCCTCAAGCAGGCATTCTAGGCCTGGGATTGATAGAAATTTCTATCACAGATCTCTACAAGAGTTGCATCCCCTGGAGCTAAGTGATCAGCCTGCATTGTTTTTCAGCTGCTCCCAGAACACAGGTAAAGGTGCAGGATGTATAACTTTCTGGGCAAGGGTTCTGCCATTAACAGAGAAGTATTCTCCAGAGAAAAGGGGCAGTTCTGGAGGTGTCTGCACTGGCCATTGAAAGAAAATCTGAGTTGGAGCACAAACAGGGTCCACTACAGGTAGATCATTAGCTTCATGCAATTTACAGATGGGAAAGCTCAGATGTCAGTAAACAGAGAGCTTCACTAACCTGCGCCAAGCCTCACATCTTGGAGCTCACATTAAAGCCAGGTTTCTCTCACTGCTCTTAACCAACCTTGCACATTATCTCACACAGGGAAATAAGGAGACACACATAGATTGAGGAGAAAAGTAAAAAGTGGAAAAAATGAGGACCAATTCAGGGTAACCGTATGACTGGACTTTATTCTCAAAAGGGAAATGTCAGTGAGAGAAATCAAGGAAGTAAGAAATAGAATCATGCTAAAAATAATTTTACTTCAGTCCTGTTTAAGTTATATTAATATCTCTGTAGAATAAGGAGGAACAAGGAGGAAAAAACCTAAAGAAAAAATGATGAAAGAAAGAAGATACAAAAGAGAGGAGGCATTTGAAATAAGCCTACTGAAAAATGTATCTGGATTCCAACTATCAAAAAAAAATCTATATATACACATTTTAAAAACAGAATCACAACATAGATATTTTGAAAGGGCACAGGGAGGAGCATGGGCCCACCAATATAGCACAAGAATTATTTAATTTCTGGTTTTCTCCATCAATAGAAACTAAAAATTCAAAAAAGTGTTTTAATTCTTTCAAAAGTTATTTTAAAAATTAATACAAGGCATTGCAGTGTACTTTATACATGCAACTTTATTTATAAAGTTGGTTAAATAGTGTCTAAATATTTATTAGAGCTAACTTTAGTATCTGTATTTTCTTTCTAAAGAGAATATATGAAAAAATATTTAATATTTCCAAGTCTAGATACTAAAAAAGTTTTGAAGATATTATCCTTTGTCCCCATATATGTGGGCATCAGCACTCTTTTTATAATCCCTTAGCATTCTTAATCAAACCTTCAGAAGCTTAAATTATTATTGAGCAATTTATTTAGCATTATGGCTTAATTCATGATTCTAAAATGAATATACTATCAACTTCTAGGAGTAAAATCACAAGTAACATCATAATCATCTAGGCCAAATAGAGCTTGAGCAATTTAAAATACCCAGGATTTGAAGGAATTAATAGATAAGAGGATAGATTCATTATGTGGTCAAGAGGTCATTTCATAAAAATATTTTAAATTAAAAAATTTAAAAACCTTTTGGTTTTAAGACTGAGGATGAAATGGATTGGCAAGAATTAAAGAAAAAGCCTGAAAATTATGCACCTGATTGAAGGACTAATTAAAATTATCTTGAATGCACTGAAAGCTTTTCTCTTGGAATTTTTTGTCTCTGAATGAAATGTTCTTTTATTGTTTTCTAAAGGAAAATATGCTCAAAAACCTAAATAATCTCTCTCTCTGAGAGAAACTTCAGATAAAATGTGGTATAAAGTTCAGTTTTATATCTCATTCATGTCCTTCTTATAATAGTCCTAAACAGTGCATGCAGCCCAAAGGGCTATGAATGTTTGACACCAAAGGCCACCAGCAGCATCATTCTAAGAATTGCCCTGGGTCTGTGATAAGTATTTCATGCAGAAATACCTGAAGACTACAGCTTCGGTCTATGATTGGAGAATTATTTAGGAATCACAGAAGTCCTATTCCTTTGCCTCAAGTTAGGATTCATTGATCCTGCAGATTTCCCCATAGGATCAGATAGTGCCCAGACTTAAGCCAAGATTCTTTCCCTCATTTCCCTACAGGATTCACTTCAGGACACTTCTTTAATAAACCACCTGCATAAAGCTTCTGCTCTCTCTGTTTCTCTAATATCAGTCAGTGATGCAGTGGGTCTCAAAATTTAGTCTGTCCCAGAATCACTAGGAGGGCTTGCAAAAACATAGATTGCTGAGGTGGTAAGTCTGGAGCAGAACCTAAGAATCTGCATTTCTCATAGTTCTCAAGGGCTGCTGCTACTCTGTGGCTTCAGTAGATGGGAGAGCATGACAGAATTTGGAAAGGCAAAGTTCCAAACTCTATAGATTAAGATCTTAGATATGGAAGTTAACACATATATATGGAATTTAGAAAGATGGTAATAATAACCCTGTATGTGAGACAGCAAAAGAGACACGGATGTATAGACCAGTCTTTTGGACTCTGTGGGAGAGGGAGACAGTGCGATGATTTGGGAGAATGGCATTGAAACATGCATAATATCATATATGGAATGAATCGCCAGTCCAGGTTCGATGCAGGATACACGATGCTCAGGGCTGGTGCACTGGGATGACCCAGAGTGATGGTACGGGGAGGGAGGTGGGTGGGGGGTTCAGGATGGGAACACGTGTACACCTGTGGTGGATTCATGTTGATGTATGGCAAAACTAATACAACATTGTAAAGTAATTAGCCTCCAATTAAAATGAATAAATTTATATTAAAAAATAAATTCACAAATATGAAAAAAGTTTTTTAAAAAGTACAGCAATTAAAACTTTTTTTTTTTAAAAGAAGAAGTTAACATGGATTTCTATACATGAGCAGGATCAAGGTTCTTGATGTGACTATTGCCTAGTGGCCTCAGTGTAACATGTGGGAGCGAGACTGTGAAGAAGGGAGAGGTGAAAGTGCATTTGCCGGAAAGCAGAGTTCTGAGGCATTTATAGATGGACGCCTCTAGGCTCTCATAAATTAACATCTAGCACTAACGGCTCTTTTCATTACTTCCACCAAGGAAAACTTCAAAGTCAGAGCCAGGAAGGCTTAACTTTGACTATGTAGATGCTCTCTTGACAACTGTTGATAGAGATCTGTAACTTGGGGAGTCTCCATTGTATTATTTAATCCTTTTCATATACAGTTATTATAAATATCTCCACCCAGTCACCACCTAGCTTAGAAGTTAATGCATCTCCATTTTGATAGAAATCTTTAATTTTGATGTGTATAAATGCATCATATTTTTCCTTCAGTTCAGTCAGTTCAGTCGCTCAGTTGTGTCCGACTCTTTGCGACCCCATGAATTGCAGCATGCCAGGCCTCCCTGTCCATCACCAACTCCCGGAGTTCACTCAGACTCATGTCCATCAAGTCAGTGATGCCATCCAGCCATCTCAATCGCTGTCATCCCCTTCTCCTCCTGCCCACAATCCCTCCCAGCATCAGAGTCTTGTCCAGTGAATCAACGCTTCACATGAGGTGGCCAAAGCACTAGAGTTTCAGCTTTAGCATGATTCCTTCCAAAGAACACCCAGGACTGATCTCCTTTAGAATGGACTGGTTGGATCTCCTTGCAGTCCAAGGAACTCTCAAGAGTCTTCTCCAACACCACAGTTCCAAAGCATCAATTCTTCAGCACTCAGCTTTCTTCACAGTCCAACTCTCGCATCCATACATGACCACTGGAAAAACCATAGCCTTGACTAGACAGATCTTTGTTGGCAAAGTAAGTCTCTGCCTTTCAATATGCAATCTAGGTTGGTCATAACTTTCCTTCCAAGGAGTAAGCGTCTTTTAATTTCATGGCTGCAATCACCATCTGCAGTGATTTTGGAGCCCAAAACAATAAAATCAGCCACTGTTTCCACTGTTTCCCCATCTATTTCCCATGAAGTGATGGGACCGGATGCCATGATCTTTGTTTTCTGGATATTGAGCTTTAAGCCAACATTTTCACTCTCCTCTTTCACTTTCATCAAGAGGCTTTTAGTTCCTCTTCACTTTCTGCCATGAGGGTGGTATCATCTGCATGTGTGAGGTTATTGATATTTCTCCTGGCAATCTTAATTCCAGCTTGTGTTTCTTCCAGCCCAGCATTTCTCATGATGTACTCTGAATATAAGTTAAATAAGCAGAGTGATAATAAACAGCCTTGACGTACTCCTTTTCCTATTTGGAAGCAGTCTGTTGTTCCATGTCCAGTTCTAACTGTTGCTTCCTGACTTGCATACAGATTTCTCAAGAGGCAGGTCAGGTGGTCTGGTTTTCCTATCTCTTTCAGAATTTTCCACAGTTTATTGTGATCCACAGAGTCAAAGGCTTTGTCATAGTCAAAAAAGCAGAAATAGATGTTTTTCTGGAGCTCTCTTGCTTTTTTGATGATCCAGCGGATCTTGGCAATTTGATCTCTGGTTCTTCTACCTTTTCTAAAACCAGCTTGAACATCGGAAAGTTCATGGTTCACGTATTGCTGAAGTCTGGCTTGGAGAATTTTGAACATTAGTTTACTAGTGTGTGAAATGGTGCAATTATGCGGTTGTTTGAGCATTCTTTGGCATTGTTTTTGTTTGAGATTGGAATGAAAACTGACCTTTTGAAGTCCTGTGGCCACTGCTGAGTTTTCTAAATTTGCTGGCATATTGAGTGCAGCAGTTTCACAGCATCATCTTTCAGGATTTGAAATAGCTCAACTGGAGTTCCATCACCTCCACTAGCTTTGTTCGTAGTGATCCTTCCTAAGGCCCACTTAACTTCACATTCCAGGATGTCTGGCTCTAGGTGAGTGATCACACCATCGTGATTAGCTTGTTCATGAAGATCTTTTTTGTACAGTTCTTCTGTGTATTCTTGCCACCTCTTCTTAATATCTTCTGCTTCTGTTAGGTCCATACCATTTCTGTCCTTTATTGAGCCTATCTTTGCATGAAATGTTCCCTTGATATCTCTAATTTTCTTGAAGAGATCTCTAGTCTTTCCCATTCTGCTGTTTTCCTCTATTTCCAGTCCCATCACTTCATGTCAAATAGATAGGGAAACAGAGGCAGGCTTTTTTGGGGGGTGGGCGGGGCTCCAAAATCACTGCAGATGATGACTGCAGCCATAAAATTAAATGATGCTTACTTCTTGGAAGAAAAGTTATGACCAACCTAGACAGCACATTAAAAAGCTGAGACATTGCTCTGCCAGCAAAGGTCCATCTAGTCAATGTTATTGTTTCCCCAGTTGTCGTGTATGGATGTGAATGTTGGACTATAAAGAAAGCTGAGGGCCAAAGAATTGATGCTTTCGAACTGTGGTGTTGGAGAAGACTCTCAAAAGTCTCTTGGACTGCAAGGAGATCCACCCAGTTCATCCTAAAGGAAATCAGTCCTGAATATTCATTAGAAGGGCTGATGTTGAAGCTGAAATGCCAATACTTTGGCCTCCTGGTGTGAAGAACTGTCTCATTTGTAAAGACCCTGATGCTGGGAAAGATTGAAGGTGAGAGGAGAATGGGATGCCAGAGGATGAGAAGGCTGGATGGCATCACTGACTCAATGACCATGAGTTTTAGTAAACTCCGGGAGTTGGTGATGGACAGGGAAGCCTGGTGTGCTGCAGTCCATGGGGTCGCAGATAGTTGGAAACAACTGAGTGACTGAACTGAATTGAAAATACAGAGAAACAAGAGAGTCACCATCAGTATATGTGAGTGGTGTGTTCATCTTTCTTTTGGAAGGACTAATTTGACTTCTGCATCCACTAACTAGTGTTGTTCAGTTTCTTTCTTTTGCTGACCATACTTGTATTTTGTTTTTTTTTGTCTTAAAGTTCTTGACTCTTACCTGCAGTACTCTACACTTATTTATCATTTTTCTATGTATATTACTATTCATGGGTCCCAGGAATTATGATGTGAATGTCTTTTGGTATACAATTTTTCAGGCTACTATAGTAGTTAAAATTATGTTTTGGAAATTTTCTCACATTTGTTATTGGGACTGTCCTTGTCTGGTTATGATATCAAGGTTTTAACTACTTCTTGAAATTCTGAAATTTACTAATAATTACCTTGTCTATGAATAGGTATATTAATTTACTAGCAATCTTGGAAAAAAAACAACAAATTTGGAAATTTTACAAAGAAATTTCACTTTAGCCCTATCCAACTGAAAAAAAAAAAAAATAGGCAATTTTATAATACCAAAGCAGTCAAGAAATTGAGGGAGTGAAAGTTTTAATGGACTATTGATGAAGTGAAAAATACTGTGTGTGCGCATGTTAAGTCCTTTCAATAATGTCTAACTCTTTGCTATCCCATGGACTGTGGCCTGCCAGGCTCCTCTGTCCATGGGATTCTCCAGGCAAGAATATTTGAGTGGGTTTTTATTACCTACTCCAGGGTATCTTCCTGACCCAGGGATCAAACCTGCATCTCTTGCATGTCTTGCTCTGAAATGTGGGTTCTTTACCACTAGCACCACCTAGAAAGTCTCTATAAATTACTACAGTTATTTTTAAAACAACTTGACAACTCTTATAAAATTAAATGTGTAAATAATTTTGACACATCACTTTCATTTATTGCATAGTGCTGTAGAGATACTTATGTTGAAGGAGTCAGACTCAAGGGTATTTATTACAGTATTATTTTTGTAACAGACTTGGAGGCAGCAGAGTTGTCCACATAGTGAAATAAATGATGAAAATATTTTACATGCATTCCAAATATATCTTCTACATATAAAAATACAACTTTGAATATATATCAGTTCAGTTAAGTTCAGTCACTCAGTCTTGTCCGACTCTTTGCGACCCCATGAATCACAGCACACCAGGCCTCCCTGTCCATCACCAATTCCTGGAGTTCAATCAGACTCACATCCTTTGAGTCCATGATGCCATCCAGCCATCTTATCCTCTGTCGTCCCCTTCTCCTCCTGCCTCCAATTCCTCCCAGATTCAGAGTCTTGTCCAATGAGTCAACTCTTTGCATGAGGTGGCCAAAGTACTAGAGTTTCAACTTTAGCATCATTCCTTCCGAAGAAATCCCAGGGCTGATCTCCTTCAAAATGGACTGGTTGGATCTCCTTGCAGTCCAAGGGACTCTCAAGAGTCTTCTCCAACACCACAGTTCAAAAGCATCAATTCTTTGGTGCTCAGCTTTCTTCACAGTCCAACTCTCACATCCATACATGACCACTGGAAAACCCATAGCCTTGACTAGATGGACCTTAGTCAGCAAAGTAATGTCTCTGCTTTTGAATATGCTATCTAGGTTGGTCATCACTTGCCTTCCAAGGAGTAAGTGTCTATTAATTTCATGGCTATATATATATATATATATATATATACACACACACAGATATGTATAGGTGATATTATGTTAAAATAAAAATTAAAGACTTATTGAGATTTGCATCATATGGCCATGTAAGGAAGCAGGGAAGGAGAAGGTATGGAATATGAAGTCACAGATATTATAGGGTATTATATTAGTCAGGGTTCTCCAGAGAAATGAAAACAATAGTATATCTATCTATACATCTATCTTTCTATCTTTATCTATCTATCTATCTCTATCATCTATTAAAAATTATTATAAAGAATTGGGTCACTTAATTATGGAAGATGAGATGTCTTAAGAAGTGTAGTTAGCAAGCTGGAAATACTGAAGCATCTTTAGGTCCAGTTTAGTTTAAGCCCAAAGCATTATAAGACTAATATTCCAGCTCAAATACAGTTAGGGAGAGAATTTTTTTCTTTTAAACTCAGCTTTTTTATTCCATTCAGGCCATCCACTCATTGTGTGAGATCCATTCACACTGGGGAGTAAAAATAAAAATCTTTTTTTACTCAGTCTGTCAACGTAAATGTTAATCTCATTCAGAAAAGCCCTCATAGATACATCCAGAAAGAATGTTTAACCGAATATCTGGGCATCCTTTGGCCCAGTCAAGTTGACACATAAAATTAACCATCACAGGAAAAACATTTTAGAAAAATAAAATGAATTGGTATGAGATAGTGCTATGTATGTATAGTGATAGAATGCAAACATGCTGTAAAAACAAAAATGAGACAAACAAAAAAACAGATATATGGGGAAATAAAAAGGGGGATGCATGTGATATGTTTCTTCCAAAGTTTAGTAGAGCAGGGATTCAGAGAAAACAGTGAAGCCAGTAGTATTATATAACTTGCCACTTAATAGTGGGAAGCATATTCAACCCCATCTTGATTATCTATTAGTGAATTTTATGAGACTTGTGTACCATATTTTTCCTTCTAGTAATAATTTATGAGATATAGACCAATGGAACTTATCTAAGAACTGCCAACTGAAGAAAGATTAATGTTATTTTATAGAGTGATCAATCCTTGCTTTTTTTTTTTCCTTTTTATCATGATTAGAAATGTTGCAGTGCAGTCTAATGAATATTCCCCCCCCCCCAAATAATTAATTATCCCTCTGTACTCCTGTCTTATACTCTTTTTCCCCCTGTCTACTTGTAGTAAGACATATGGGCAGCACATTCTCTATTTTTACAATAAAATTAAAATTGCTCTTTCTTCACCTCACCCAACATCAGATGGCATATGTGAGGGTAAGAAGGACAGTACTGTGATTTTTTTTTCCCCCCAATAAGTCATCTCTACTTCCAAGATCACCCTAGGATAAAAAAGTGTCAGCATAACTTTGTTCTCTTTAGCCATTTCCTAGGAAAGATGTTATATTTTGTGAAATTTTACAGGCTCTTATATGGTATTTTCTTGGCCTGGTAATTTGCATTAATGGATATTCAAGAAACCAATTTATACAGCTCACTGATGTAAGTTATAACAAAGTCTGGAGACATATGAGGACACATTTTCAGTAGGCTTTTGAAAATGTGCTGACACATTTTAGGAGTGCATCTGTTTTGCTTGCAAAAACTCACATTTATGTGTGCAACATGAGAAACTGAATGCACAAACAGGTGGTTTTAAATGGTTTTAAATACTCAAGCAGAATTTAAATGGAGACACTCACAACCTTATTGGAGCCTATTGAAAACTCTTCCAAATTTCACATTGAATCCAGTGGCAAATGTCTTGGTATTTCTGATATTCATGGCTTTATTCTTTCATTTGAAATAGCTCTAGTAAGAAGACTTATAGGTAGCTTTCTGACTTTATAAATGATGCACTATGTGAAACTGATTAAGCTGTAAATCTTTATGCTTTAGTATGGTATATACTAACTAAGAATAATACATCAGTCTCGGGGGGAAATCGTATATATGTAGAAAACTATAAATAATTTATAAAATTATATATCATAAATGCAACATTAGATCTTTACATACCCAGGTGAATATTAAATGCACACCTATGATAGCTTATGGTGAATAATGCTGGATTCATGATCTCGGAAGAAGAAGATTTATCAAGATCAGGGACCAGACTTGATCACTCAGAACTTTTGTGTGGCAAAAGTTTTATAACAGTGAAAAGGACAGAGAAATCTTCTCACACAGACATCAGAAGGAAGAAGGAGAATCCCTCCACCCTAGCTAGTCTTATCAAGACCTTATATACTTTTATCCCACCCACTCCTACAACATACATCTTAAATTAATAGGATTAGAACCAACAATAGAAAGGTCTTACCAGATCCACTCCCACCTAAAATAACAGGATTAGTCAGAAGGTTCTTGTTAAGAAGGAGAAATATATCCTTGAGAAAGATACATTGTTGTTATATAATCATTAGCACAGAGTTTAAGGAAAAACATACCCTTGAGCAACATGAGTTGTTTTGTTGTGTAATTGTTTGCTCTGGGATTAAAGAAAATAAAGTCTTATGCACTAAGACAAAGGAATGCAGAAAAAAAAATTTGTCCCTTTCTCCTCCTAGAGAGCCCTGGACCCCTTCCTGCTTGTGGGCCCTGGACTCCTTATCAACCAACCTAAGAATTAACTCTGTCACATACACACATATATATATATAAAACACTTACGAGTCTACAGTGAATCATATATTCTACTAACCAGTAGAAATTTTTTTAAAAAGAGAAAAACGACTAATAATAGCTCCTGCATCAAGGTATTTTAGCCTGTTATACAGAAAGCTATTCAAATAGATATTTTGAGAATTTCAAGTAAAGTGATTGAAGTATGTAGGGTAAACCAAGAGTCACAAACAAGAATATCATTTTGGAGAAAAGAGGGCAGTCAAGAAGTCAAGACGGGATTTCCTCGTTGTCCAGCAGTTAGAACACCATGCTCTTACTAGTAAGGGGCCAGGTTCAATCCCTGGTCAGGGAGTTAAAATTCCACAAGCTATACAGCATGGTCAAAAATAAGTCAAACTGAGTGTGAACTGAATTTTAAAATACATATATGTGTAGGCATATATCTACACTTATTACAAATGAGAAGAAATGGCATTCATACAGAAGGAAAACTGTAAATGAAGGCAACATTAAGCATAAAACGCAGGACTGTATCTGAGATTGGTTGTTCAGCTCCGATTTGCAATTTTGGAGTTCTCACAGGAGAAGATGCACATCCTTCTATTCCACCATCTTGAATTTAAGATATCCTTTTCATCATAGGAAACTGGAATATGCTCAAAATTCATCCTGCTCAAAATTCTCCAAGCAAGTCTTCAAGAGTACTTGAACCAAGAACTTCCAGATGCTCAAGCTGGATTTAGAAAAGGCAGAGGAACCAGAAATCAAATTGCCAACACCTCTTGGATCATAGAAAAATCAAGATAACTCCAGAAATGCATCTATTTCTGCTTTATTAACTATACCAAAGCCTTTGACCATGTGGATCACAACAAGCTGTGGAAAATTCTTGAAGAGATAGGAATACCAGACCACTTTACCTGCCTCCTGAGAAACCTGTATGCAAGTCAAGAAGCAACAGTTAGAACTGGACATGGAACAATGGACTGGTTCCTAATTTGGAAAGGAGTGTTATTATTTAACTTATATGCAGAGTACATATGTGAAATGCCAGGCTGGATGAAGCCAAGCTGGAATCAAGATTGCCAGGAGAAATATAAATAACCTCAGATGTGTAGATGACACCACCCTTATGGCAGAAAGTGAAGATTTAAAGAGCCTCTTTATGAAAGTGAAAGAGAAGAGTGAAAAAGCTGGCTTAAAAATAAACATTTAAAAAACTGAGATCATAGCATCTGGTCCCATCACTTCATGGCAAATAGATGGGGAAACAGTGGAAACAGTGACAGACTTTATTTTCTTGGGTTCCAAAATCCCTGCAGATGGTGACTGCAGCCAAGAAATTAAATACTCTTGCTCCTTGGAAGAAAAGTTATGACCAACCTAGACAGCATATTAAAAAGCAGAGACATTACTTTGCCTACAAAGGTGTGTCTATTCAAAGCTATGGTGGTTTTTCCAGTAGTCATGTATGGATGTGAGAGTTGGACTGTGAAGAAAGATGAGGGCTGAAGAATTGATGCTTTTGAATTGTGGCATTGGAGAAGACTCCTGAGGGTCCTTTGGACTGCAAGGAGATCCAACCAGTCAATCCAAAAGGAAATCAGTCCTGAATATTCATTGGAAGGACTGATGCTGAAGCTGAAACTCCAATACTTTGGCCCTGATCTAAAGAACTGACTCATTGGAAAAGACCCCTGATGCTGGGAAAGATTGAAGGCAGGAGGAGAAGGGGACAACAGAGGATGAGATGGTTGGATGGCATCACCGACTGGATAGACATGAGTTTGAACAAGCTCTGGGAGCTGGCTGATGGACACGGAAGCCTGGTGTGGTACAGTCCCTTGGGTCTCAAAGAGTTGGACACAAATGAGCTACTGAACTGAACTTAGGCAATTAGATCTACGGGGTTGGAGCTTAGATAACCTAAAACTATAATCATCATGACTTCTTAAACAGAAACATATATCAGAATCACTTAGTTTGATTTTCGCCCTTACAGAGAACATGGCCCCTATCCAAAACTGCTGACCTAGATTTGTTGGAGAGAGACACAAATTTCCCTTTTGAAAATTTCCTTCTGTGTTTCAATATACACTTTAAATTTAGATCCCCTTATCTGAGTGATGGTTGAAGTCACTTGTATAGAGCATGCTTCCAAAAGGAAGTACTGCACCTGGGTGTTGCCAGATTAAGGAAATGGCAAATAAATAGGATTATTGAAGAGAAGAGGGAAGATTTATAGGTAAGAAGATAATTAGGATAAAGACTGGTATATGCTGATTTCAAGATATTTTTAAACATATTCCAGTGCTACAAAGCTCAAATTAAAGAATTGAGTCTATATTGAACTGGAGAATTAGAAGTCCACTAAAAATTTTCCCATCTATCAACTGGAAAAATCACTGCAGATGGTGACTGCAGCCAAGAAATTAAGAGACGCTTACTCCTTGGAGGACAAGTGATGACCAACCTAGATAGCATATTCAAAAGCAGAGACATTACTTTGCCGACTAAGGTCCATCTAGTTAAGGCTATGGTTTTTCCTGTGGTCATGTATAGATGTGAGAGTTGGACTGAGAAGAAGGCTGAGCACCAAAGAATTGATGCTTTTGAACTGTGGTGTTGGAGAAGACTCTTGAGAGTCCCTTGGACTGCAAGGAGATCCAACCAGTCCATTCTGAAGGAGATCAACCCTGGGATTTCTTTGGAAGGAATGATGCTAAAGTTGAAACTCCAGTACTTTGGCCACCTCATGCGAAGAGTTGACTCATTGGAAAAGACTCTGATGCTGGGAGGGGTTGGAGGTAGGAGGAAAGGGGATGGCAGAGGATGAGATGGCTGGATGGCATCACTGACTCGATGGACGTGAGTTTGAGTGAACTTCGGGAGATGGTGATGGACAGGTTGGCCTGGCATGCTGTGATTCATGTGGTCTCAAAGAGTCGGACACAACTGAGCGACTGAACTGAACTGAACTGAACTGAAAAATTTTCCCAGTTCTGATTCCATGAATAACATTCAAAGTGGAACAAATATTAGATGTACTTAACTTGAACAGAAAGGGAAATGTAGAGGGGGCAGGCAGAAGGGAGTAGAGTGGGAGGGGACCAGAATCAAGGGAAAATTCCTAAATATGAATGAGTCTTCAGCATGCTTGTAGCCTTTGGAATTTAATCAGTAGACAGAGCTAAAAATAAAAAGAAAACCAATTGATGCAGTAAGATTTAACAAAAGTGTTTGAGGAGAAATGGTTAAAAAAGTTCTACCATGAAATAAAGTCTGTGTAGATAGTCACTGAGACTATTGTATTTGGCTGTGTAGATGGTAGTATGTCCCAAAACCTGTTAGATGGCATCCACGCCTTCTATGTAATTAAGAGTGTTAACACTGATTCTGACCAGAAAATAAAGGATGCATACAGTCTGATGTCTAACTTAAGTGATAAAGTTATGCCTTGACTAGATTATAGATGTGGTTTGATGAGAAATGTCCCAGGTCTCCAGAAGTCAGATACAGATACAGATTATAGTGAATATAAATTTACACCTCTTTTTGAAATATCTTCATTTTGTTCAAGTCAAATACTAGCATGTATATATATATATATATATATCTATATATATATATATCTTGAAAAAGAGTGCTATTTCTCATGGCACCTGCCATTTGGTAGATCTGATTAGCATAATATCATTTGGATGCATTCATATATTCGTGGCATAGCAGACTGAACAGACAAAGAGAAGTGTTTGAATTGCTTTTCATTGAAAATTTTCTATCAGTGTGAATGTCAGAGTGAATGAATCTTTACAAACCATATTAGCAGTTAGACCAACTAGAAGTAAAGTAAATCAAGTGGCATATACCCTAGCCTAATATAAAAGAAATACTATTTATTTCTGAATGAGTGTTTTATGTTAATTTATGCTGAAAGGTGGAAAATCAAAAATCCTGTTTTATTTCTGAGAGGACTTCTTCACAGATGAAATATAAGAATGTATCTAATTTCAAAATTTTGTTATTTTACATTTCATGTACATATGTCTTGCCTCCCCATCTAAGTTGTAAAATCTGTGATGGCAAGGAGTATGTTTTTGAAAGTAGGTGTCTGACTGAGGGCTCTTTGAGGACTCTTTGTCATTGTTGTATCTGTTTACTAATTACTTTAGCTGGTGCATAGACCTCTATGCTGCATCCAGAAAGAACATGAACAAATGGCATAATTAATACCGGAGTGGGTTGTCATTCCCTTTTTCAGGGTATCAAACCTGGGTCTTCTGCATTGCAGACAGATTCTTTACCACCTGAGCCATCAAGGAAGCCCTAATTTATAAATACATTTACATAACTTACTAATTTAAACACTATTTCCTGATGTACCCTCCGTTTTGGCATTAATGTTACCATGGAGAAAAAGTAAAGAATTATAGCAACCTGAGAGGCATTGTGTATTTGGGGACTTCTACGTTTCTTTTCTTTTTTTTTTTTTTTTTTTTTAAATAAAGGTAGAACAGTGTAAAATAAATAAATAAAGCATGGGCATGACATTTGGATCTTCTTAACCAAGCAGACAACTTATAACCATAAAGGTAAATGAACATATTGTGAAAACTACTGATATTTTCTCTTTCATATCTTAGTTTGAGTCTTTGTAAAAGTTCTTAGATTCTATGGAAACCTGGGAATTGTCTTCTCTTTAGTTTGTGTCTGGGAAACATCACAGCTGTTCATTAACATATGAATTTAGTAGAGTTTCAAAATTCGCCAATCATTGTTATCTCTGAGCATATTCTTTGTTGTGAAGGGAAGTGAGTCGTTATTTTATTTATCTGAAGATTGTACTGTGTGTCAGTAAGATAAGCAAAGTGTCAGAAATAATCATACCAAATGCTGTCTACCACAATAGCATCCAATTATGCTTTACGTGTCTTTCATGGAGAAAAGAAGTGAAGGAATTTTTAAATTACTTATCATGACTTGATGAGCTGAACACTTTAATGAAAGTTGCTTAAACTCTTGAGTAAGATTATTAGAGATACCAATAAGATATATTTCAGGCCTGTTATATGTCACAGCACATAGATTCCAGGAACATTCCTAAAAGGTAGAAAAGTTTACTTGAACTTTCAAAGTCTAAAGAGTTCACATTAATTTGGGTGAAACAAGATATACATAAATATAAATATCAAACAGCTTACATTTGTCTGTGTGGATTTTCATATCTTAGAAGTGAAGAAATGGGCCTCCTTAATGAAAATAGCAACAATTCCCTGAGGAAGCACCTCTGTGCTTGCCTCTTCCTTCCTTTCCATAGTTGCCTCTGATTTTGTTGTTGTTTTCCCTTCTACCACTACTATAGATAGTCTAATTTAAGTCCAGGGATGGTTATAGGAATACGTTCTGGTGAGCATAACAAAACTAAACAGACCTGTTACCTAAAGATATGTTTATTGATAGATCCAAAGCCAAACAAAACAGCAGCATTTTTATGTTTTTTCCATTCTCTTTCATGGGGAAGTTCCATTATGCCAAGGCAAATTCAGTCTCTTAGAAAAGTAAGTGTAACAGAGTTAAAGCAATGTAAGTGAGAAGGGAGTAAAATACCTATTTTAATACAAAATTTTTATTTCAAAAAGATATCACTAGAGGGAAAAGGAAAATGATGAAAGGAATTTATTTCCCATTAAATACATTTATACATTCAGTGTGTACTTCCTCTGGCAATCTGAAATATATGGCTCTCTTTTAGCTTTTAGTTTATAATTCATTAACCTCATTCTAACAGTATAAAGCCTGTGAATAGTCTGGTCTGAACACATCACACCCCTCAAAGCCCACTACAAGTCATTGCTTCCTCCAGAATAAAAAGCAAATTCATTAGTCTGAATTCATTAGCCTAAAATTTTATAAGCTCTCACTTGCATTTCTAGTAGGACCTTCATGCCACATGTTCACCTAGATATGGTTACTCTCCGCAACTGGTAGGTTGAGCCACAGGATACATTTTCAAGAATGTTACAGTCTAGTTCTTAAACATTTTTAGCTTGACATAAGCCACAGTGGGGGTAATTTATACCATAAAAATCAACAAATACAACAAATGTTTGTTTGTTTTCCTTCATGTAGTTAAATTGGAAGTGCTAGTTATTAAACATTTGGTAACATACCCCTGCTCAATTCTTCAAACACCTATGCGCTCTTCTGGCTATTTGCCTGTGGTGTTCTGTTTTGTCTCTGGATGCTGACTTTCTGTCTTTGTATCTGCGTGTGTCCATACTTTCCCAAGATGTCACTTAATTCTATTTCTGGCTTGTATTCTCTTTTCTTGACAATTGTTTTCTGTGTTTTGGATTGCTGTACATCTGTGTCAATGCAGCCCAAGTTCTATCCTGTCATCAATCCTTCCTAATACATGATGGTGACTGCAGCCTTGAAATTAAAGGACGCTTACTCCTTGGAAGAAAAGTTATGACCAACCTAGATAGCACATTCAAAAGCAGAGACATTACTTTGCCAACTAAGGTCCGTCTAGTCAAGGCTATGGTTTTTCCAGTGGTCATGTATGGATGTGAGCATTGGACTGTGAAGAAGGCTGAGCGCTGAAGAATTGATGCTTTTGAACTGTGGTGTTGGAGAAGACTCTTGAGAGTCCCTTGGACTGCAAGGAGATCCAGCCAGTCCATTCTGAAGGAGATCAGCCCTGGGTGTTCTTTGGAAGGAATCATGCTAAAGCTGAAACTCTAGTACTTTGGCCATCTCATGCGAAGAGTTGACTCATTAGAAAAGACTTTGATGCTGGGAGGGATTGGGGGCAGGAGGAGAAGGGGACGACAGAGGATGAGATGGCTGGATGGCATCACTGACTCGATGGACGTGAGTCTGAGTGAACTCCGGGAGTTGGTGATAGACAGGGAGGCCTGGCGTGCTGTGATTCATGGGTTCGCAAAGAGTCAGACACGACTAAGTGACTGAACTGAACTGAACAGAACATTTGGATCACAAAGACTTACACTTCTGTGATAGTTCAAAATTCAGCAATTAAAATAATTAGATTTATTAAGGCGCTTTTACTACTCTTCTGTTCTTATTTGCTAATGCCTAAACATGTGTGTGGTAAGTCACTTCAGTAGTGTCTGACCCTTTGTGACCATATGGTCTTTGGCCCACCAGCCTCCTCTGTTCTTGGGATTCTCCATGCAGGAATACTGGAAAGGGTTGCCTTTTCCTTCTCCAGGGAATCTTCCCAAACCAGGGATCAAACCTACATCTCTTACGGCTCCTGCATTGGCAGGTGGGTTCTTTACCACTAGTGCTACCTGGGAAGCCCCCTAAACATGTGTAGGCTAAAGCAAACTAAAAATTCTATTCTAGTGAGAACAGATCTTTTCTAAGTATGAAACTATGTCGCGCCTTCCAGATTCTTTTTATAAAGTTAACTGTGTTGATGTGGTGGGTGGAATTTACTCAGGTAAATAATTTCTGGTTTGAATGCTACCAGGAAGACACTTCTGTTCTTTCCTTAGCTCTAAATCATTTTGTTTAGAGCTACCTCCTGTTGACTTCTAGGAAAGCTATTTAGTAGCAGAAGGGGGATATTAAGAGACAAGCTTAGATTGTTTTCTTTTAAAGGTGAAATTTACGTAATCACCATCATGTAAACTTAAATACCAAATAGATAAATATATTTCTTAACTTATATTTTTGAGTGTCTAAATTTAATTGGTAAAAAACTAACTCACTTTTTAATTTTTCTTCCTCTTATTTGTGTACTCTGTACTTGGGACTGGAGACCGTAGCAAGGGCATAAGAAAGTCCCTATGCTCATATGGACTCCATTATGATGGATGAGAGAGACAGTCAAGTGAAAAAACATGTTAACACAGTGATAAGTGCTGTTAAGAAAAATAAAGCAGGATAAGAGGATTAAGGACACTCAGTAATTAGATACAGAGTAATTTCTTTCTAAAAGTAATCATCATAATAACCTATTCTTAAATATCCTGTGTAACATGCAGTTTCAATCTGTAAACACCATTTTGCTAAAGCCTCCTACAAATGTATCAGTATGCTTTGCTAGCCTACATACCTGCCACTTACCAGTGTTGCCAGAATTGTTTATATGTACTCTAACATCTAATCTGACACTCAATATTTAAGTATTATTATTTCTGTTTTGAGGATTTGAAAAGTATTTTTTAATGTTTACTTAATCAGTCAGAGAGTTCAGTCACTCAGGTGTGTCCGACTCTTTGCGACCCCATGAACCGCAGCACGCCAGCCCTCCCTGTCCATCACCAACTCCCAGAGTTCAACAAAATTCATGTGCATCGAGTATGGTGATGCCATCCAGCCACCTCATCCTCTGTTGTCCCCTTCTCCTCCTGCCCCCAATCCCTCCCATCATCAGGGTCTTTTCCAATGAGTCAACTCTTCGCATGAGGTGGCCAAAGTATTGGAGTTTCAGCCTCAACATCAGCCCTTCCAATGAACACCCAGGACTGATCTCCTTTAGGATGGACTGGTTGAATCTCCTTGCAGTCCAAGGAACTCTTAAGAGTCTTCTCCAGCACCACAGTTCAAAGGCATCAATTCTTTGGTGCTCAGCTTTCTTCACAGTCCAACTCTCACATCCATACATGACCACTGGAAAAGCCATAGCCTTAACTAGACAGACCTTTGTTGGCAAAGTAATGTCTCTGCTTTTGAATATGCTATCTAGGTTGGTCATAACTTTCCTTCCAAGGAGTAAGCATCTTTTAATTTCATGGCTGCAATCACCATCTGCAGGGATTTTGAAGTCCCCCAAAATAAATTCTGACATTGTTTCCACTGTTTCCCCATCTATTTCCCATGAAGTGATGGGACCAGATCCCATGATCTTCGTTTTCTGAATGTTGAACTTTCAGGCAACTTTTTCACTCTCCTCTTTTTCTTTCATCAAGAGGCTTTTTAGTTCCTCTTCACTTTCTGCCATGAGGGTGGTGTCATCTGCCTATCTGAGGTCATTGATATTTCTCCCGGCAATCTTGATTCCAGCTTGTGCTTCTTTCAGCCCAGCATTTCTCATGATGTACTCTGCATAGAAGTTAAATAAGCAGGGTGACAATATCCAGCCTTGACGTACTCCTTTTCCTACTTGGAACCAGTCTGTTGTTCCATGTCCAGTTCTAACTGTTGCTTCTTGACCTGCATACAGATTTCTCAAGAGGCAGGTCAGGTGGTCTGGTATTCCCATCTTTTCAGAATTTTCCACAGTTTACTGTGATCCACACAGTCAAAGGCTTTGTCATAGTCAATAAAGCAGAAATAGATATTTTTCTGGAGCTCTCTTGCATTTTCGATGATCCAGTGGGTGTTGGCAATTTGATCTCTGGTTCCTCTGCCTTTTCTAAAACCAGCTTGAACATCTGGAAGTTCATGGTTCACGTATTGCTGAAGCCTGGCTTGGAGAATTTTGAGGTTGTCTATTAATCAAAGTACTGAACCATCACTCAAAATTAATTGAATCCTGTATGTTATTATGTTCTATATCTAGCTAATAAATTTCATCAAATTTAGAAAGAAGATTTGTTGTTGCTCAGTTGTTTCTGACTCTTTGTGACCCCATGAACTGTAGTCCACCAGACTTCTCTGTCCATGAAATTCTCCAGGCAGGAATACTGGAGTGGGTTGCCATTCCCTTCTCTAGGGGATCTTCCAGACCCAAAGAAGGGCCCAATTTAAAACACACACATTGGAAATGTGGTGATCAAACATGCAAGATATGTGGTAGGATAATATTTTAATATATTTATTAATGTGCATTTTTCTTCAGAGACTTCCCTGGTAGCTCAGACTGTAAAGTGTTTGCCTACAATGTGGGAGACCTGCGTTCAATACCTGGGTTGGGAAGACCTCCTGGAGAAGGAGATGGCAACACACTCCAGTATTCTTCCCTGGAAAATCCCACGGATGGAGGAGCCTGGTGGGCTACAGTTCAAGGTGTCTATTTTTCCTCATCTGTATTTCTTTAAACCTATAACCTTCCCTTGTTCCCTTAGGTAAATCATAAGTCTTCTGTCTTCTTAAGGAGATTTTCTTATGGCTAAATACAGTTAAAATAAGTTTGTTGTTTTTGATGTTCAAAATTCAAGGTCTGAGTATATGGTATTAAGATGGTTTTACACTCTTCCCAACTGAGTAATCCCAGAAACTTTTAAAGTTCTATCTAATATCAGAGGTGAAAGTGAAAGAGGAGAGTGAAAAAGTTGGCTTAAAGCTCAACATTCAGAAAACAAAGATCATGGCATCTGGTCCAATCACTTCATGGGAAATAGATGGGGAAAGTTTGGAAACAGTGGCTGACTTTGTTTTTTTGGGCTTCCAAATCACTGCAGATGGTGACTACAGCCATGAAATTAAAAGAGGGCTTACTCCTTGGAAGGAAAGTTATGACCAACCTAGACAGCATATTTAAAAGCAGAGACATTACTTTGCCAACAAAGGTCCATCTAGTCAAGGCTATGGTTTTTCCAGTGGTCACGTATGGATGTGAGAGTTGGACTATAAAGAAAGCTGAGTACCAAAGAATTGATGCTTTTGAACTGTGGTGTTGGAGAAGACTTTTAAGAGTTCCTTGCACTGCAAGGAGATTCAATCAGTCCATCCTAAAAAGGAGATCAGTCCTGGGTGATCATTGGAAGGACTAATGTTGAAATTGAAACTCCAATACAACCACCTGATGCAAAGAGCTGACTCATTTGAAAAGACTCTGATGCTGAGAAAGATTGAGGGCAGGAGGAGAAGGGGACGACAGAGAATGAGATGGTTGGATGGCATCACCGACTTGATAGACATGGGTTTGGGTGGACTCTGGGAGTTGGTGATGGACAGGGAGGCCTGGCGTGCTGCGGTTCATGGGTTCACATGGGGTGGGACATGACCGAGCAACTGAACTGAACTGAATATCAGAGGGCCCCTATATCCTACTCTTAGCTAAAATCTGAAGGGGCAGCAACCACTCAACTCCTCCATGTCATGAAATGGCAGTGGACTAGACAGCATCAATTTTATCTGCCACTTTGATTCCTTGTATGCTGGAGTGCAGTATTAAAAGATGGTCAAGATGCTCAGTTCAGTTGCTTAGTTGTGTCTGACTCTTTGTGACCCCATGAATCACAGCACACCAGGCCTCCCTGTCCATCACAAACTCCTGGAGTCTACTCAAACTCATGTCCATTGAGTCGGTGATGCCATCCAGCCATCTCATCCTCTGTCATCCCATCCTTTGTCATCCCCTTCTCCTCCTGCCCCCAATCCCTCCCAGCATCAGAATCAAGCAACTTGAAATAGTTCCAAGCAACCTTCAGTGTGGTCCAAAGTGGTTGAAAGAGAGCTGAACCAAGAAAGAGCTTGCATTCAGGAGCAAGGAACAACACATCAGCAACCCTGAAGACTAGATGGGGACAAGAATATGTTATGAATAACAGCATATAGAGATGACACAGTTCAGGGAAAAGTCATTCTACCCAATGCCTTGGTGTTGGGCTTCACTCTGCAGGTTTACCAGCCCTGTTCTTGCCCAGTGTAGGGACAGGTTTAAGAGCCCAGAATGACCACAAGAAATATCAGTGAGTTAGTGGCTAGGGAGATCTTACATGTCTGAAGCAAGATCCTGGTGTGACACCCACCATGCAGCAAATGGAGGCAGGATGTGGTAGCAGCCTTCACTACTGTGGGAGAGTGAAGTTATCACTTGTTGGGGGACCAGACATCAGATTGGCCCATCAGTTAACAGAGAAACAAGCAAAGGGGCACACCCCTCATCGCCTCTTTGATAAGCTATCTTGGTGGAGAAATTCTGATCTAAAGATTAGAGCAGTCTCCTAGCTGGGGCCTGGGACAAGTATGTGAAAAGGTCAGTCAATTGAGTAAAGTGTAGGTGAAACAGGCACTGGTTCAGCAGGGATGTAGGTATGTGAAAGTCGCTCAGTCGTGTCCGACTCTTGGCTACCCCATGGACTCTAGCCCAATAGGCAACTCCATCCGTGGGATTTTCCAGGCAAGAATACTGGAGTGCATTGCCATTTCCTTCTCCAGGGGATCTTCCGGACCCAAGGATAGAACCCAGGTCTCCCACATTGCAGGCAGACTCTTTACTGTCTGAGCCACCCAAAGGATACAGATAGCAAGAAAACAGCCATCTTGGGTGGCCTGATCATGGACTTAGGGTTGCAAAGACTATCTGGATACAGATGCCTCTCAGTGAAAATGGTTGGGAGTGTGAGTGCTGGTGGTATTCTGGACAGACAGTGGTAAAAGTGGACAGAACCAGTTTTCAGACATCTGAGGGAATGAAGCTATGAAAGAGGACACTGAGTTGCATCTGTGAAGTGTAATGTCACATTTCTTGCCAGTTTAGTTTGGACAAAGATTGTAGCCATTTGCAGAAGGAATTTAATCTTAGAATTAAAATATTCTAAATTATTTGAGAGGTAGAAACCACTCTTGACATTAAAAGATAGGGACTCATAACAATATCCTATAGCAGAAAATTAAACATTTTATTATTGGTAAATGTGATAAGTAAAAAGAAAAGGAAAAAAGAAAAAGAGTAATATCTCCAGCTTTTGGATTGTAGAACCTGATCGGAATCTCAAGATACTGTTTCTCTAAAACTTGGGAAAGGGAACAGTGTCAAGTATAAAAATCAAATGCTAGACTTGAATTGTCTTAGTTTTATATAGGATATAACACAGGGGGTTTAGAGGTGGACAAAAAAGAGAAAATTGTAAAAAAAAAAAAATTGCTGACCAGTATCTGTATATAAATATTATTAAGGGGTGCCAATTGCTAAAAAATTAATAAGAAAAATATCATCATCCAAAATTATTCAGTTTTAGTGGCATTAATGTATTTCCAGTTTTACTAATTGATTGAGCATACTTGTCATTTTCTTAAATAATAAAATATAACAAAACAATACTCTGTGCATTCGTGCTCATCACATACTTCTCTTTCTTTTCCCTAGTTATAAACTGTTACATCTAATCATTGGCATTAGACAGAACTGGATCCTAGAAAACAAAATGCTTGTTTAAATATGATAATTTAGCCATTTATTCCTAAAGTTTAATGTTCTAAAAACATGGCAATTATAAGTGCAAATTTCAGAGACCCTTTTTGTATGATAAGTTGAAGTTATAGAATTTGATTTGAAACAGTTTTGTCATGTGTGTTCCTTTTTACATAGAAAAAAAAAAAAAGAATGAGGCTGTCTTTTAGTCTTCAATTTCCAACATTGTTTTTAAGAGTGGCAATCCCTTGCAAAATGTAAGTCTCAAGCTACACTGCTAGAATCTATTTTTATAGAAGGAAATATCCTTCTGTATGATCCTCAAATGAAAAGCTGTCATCCATCTTCTGAATAGGCTTTATCCCTCCTTCAATGGCTAGTTTTTGAAACTGCTGATGACTAGAAGCAATTCTTTATAACTCCCTAAATAAAGACATCAGTCTATCAGCAAAAAACAGTACATGAGCTGGAAGGGGCAGCTGTCTCCAAGGGGGTGGGGGATGGGAAGAAGAGCACTTACCAGCTTAGTTAAAAGCTGCTCAGTGTTATTACTGAGTGTGTGTCAATGTGATGTGTCCTTACAATTTAAAATGCTGCTTCAAGCAAAAGTTTTTTCTTCTTTTTTCTTAATTTATGCTATATTAACCTAAGTATATAAATTCTTATGTGCAAAAGATTCATACCCTACCATCAAAGGTAATTAAAGTCGAAAAGGAAACTTCAAAGCCAGAATGAGAACTGAATCTTAAAGTGATCAGTTCATTTTAGGATTAAAGAAAAAGCATTATTCAGAATTTCTTAGAGAAAAGCAAAGGTGAAGCAAAAAAGTCTATAGTGCCTCATCCACATATCCCACCCTCTTGCACCCTGATGTTGCCTCTTTACTGTACTCTTTATGTGAAATAGGATATATTATAATTAGAATCATTGAAAAGGTACCAGTGTGATATGCTATTCAAAAGTGATTGGATAGAGTAAGAATTTATCATTCATGTAGCTTATATATTTTCTTTATAGAATCCCCTCATTTTTCCCACTGCTTATTGGAAAGGTTTAAGGATCTTCTTTTTCTTCCCCATATTTTGAAAAGTCATAACAATGTCCCTTGGTATAGAGTCGGACACAACTGAAGCGACTTAGCAGCAGAAGCATAGATCTTTTAAAAATCTGTTTCTGCTGGGCATTTTAGTTTAGCTTGTAAAATATGTAAACTCATGTTCTCTAGTCCTAGGATATCTCTTAAAATTATTTCATTGAAGACTTCTTCTCTTCCATGTTTCTCTTTCTCTCTGCTCTGTTAGATGGGTCTCCTAGTATTCCACTCGTTTTTTTTCCACCATTTAGTCTCTCTCTGTCTTTCTGTTTCTCTCTCTTCTGTCTGTCTGTCTGTCTCTCTCTCACACACATACAATCTTTTCTGTTAACCCTGGTTATGAAATGATGTCTTGGTAAGATATTTGACAGTATGATCCTTTTCCCTTAGTCTTCCCTTTACTTTTTGTGGTGAGCTATCGGTAGATGGATAGATAGAGAGAGATAAATTTTAAGCTGAAAACTCAGGTTTCTCCATTAAATGATTTTCTTTTATCATTCTCTGATAAGGTGTTTATTTCTTGAGCTCATATTAATTTATCAGAACTCCTAATCAGATGCTATAAATTTGTTGACTGTCAATTTCCTATGGCATTCTCTTTTTGTTCTCTTTTTCCAGAAAGTTTTCTTGACTTATTTTTAAAATTATTTTGAATTTTTAGTTTCTTCTTTTGTATTTTTAACTTTGAGAAGAGCTTTCTGCTGTTCTCTGATTATATACCTTTTTTCTGTTATAACTTGCTTTTATCTCATAACTGTAAGATCACTTTGTGAACTGTGTGTCAATTCCACCTTCTCTATTATTTCTATTGTCTACTTGTTGATTTTGCTTTTTGTTGTTTGACTTGATTTGTTTATACTGTTCTCTGATTTTCATTCTAGGTAATGCAATGTCTATTCTGTTAATATTTGAGAATAAATCATCAAAAGTTAATAATAAGGTCTGTGTATAGATACATGTATCAGAGAACTTTTAAACAGTCCCTTTTAGTGTGTTATAACTGTTTGGAGGGCTTCCCTGGTGGCTCAGTGGTAAAAAATCTGCCTGCAGGACTGGAGACATGGATTCCATCCCTGGTTCAGGAAGATCTCCTGAAGAAGAAAATGGCAACCCGCCTCAGTACTCTTGACTAGGAAATCCAATGGAGAGAGGAGCCTGGCAGGCTACAGTCATGGGGTTGCAAAAAAGGCTGATATGAGTTAGTAACTAAAAGACAAAATAGCAACAATAACTGTTGGTGGGGGTGGGGGGGAATGATCTTGTCATTGTATAAGGAGAATTAACACATGAATATTGGGTATGGCTTTTTTCTTGGTACATTTATTTTCTCCATATATGAATACTCCTTTTGCTGGCCAGTGTTCTAACCTATCTACCAGAGTTCTGTAAACACAGTAAGGAAAGCGAATCAGAGGAGGGACTAGATTTCACCCTTCAATTTGTACTATAGCCATTATTTGCCAGCTAGTATATATGTGTGTATTTATATATCTATATATTTAAATATATGATACATATGAAGAATACTAACCTGAAGCATGTGGATATAAAATACCTGAATCTAGACCAGTGTGGTCATTTTCTAAAGTTATGCTTTCCTTACACAGTGTGACTACATCTTTTTTGCCAGCTGGAGAGGAAGTATAATAACCATTCTGAAAAATTGCTGGCCTCCTAGAAGTATTTCCACTACATGACGGTGCATTAGAATCAACTGGAAGGTGTTCATTGACTATTTACTAATATTTGACTATTCTCCAAACCATGTCTATTAAGTCAGAATGAAGCTCTGAGATCAGCTATTATGATTTTTATTTTACACATTATTCTGATGCAGCTGAACCAATGAGAAGCATATTGTAATAAATAGCCAATAATAAAGCCCTTATAAAAATAATTTATCAGATATATCACAGCAGTAAGAAAGCAATACATTAGAAAAATTTCCTTCTTCCCAATTCTAATTCTTTAAACTGGAATTCTTCTAGGAAGTGTTTATTTCTGTGCCAAAAAACAGAGTGAAAAAGGAGTAAAAAATACAAAGTTTATTTCTCTCCAGTGAAGAAAGCTCTGAAAAGCATCATAGTGGAGAATTGTGAGGCTGAGTTTATCAACTCAGGCATTGGTCAGTGTTATCAAAGTAATGAAAAAAGAGGATTTGCAACCTTGGTCTTTGACCACATGACCAGGCAATCTAAATTATTGTTCATAGAGTATCAGGAAAACATGCATGTATATTTTAAGTTAGCAGTCAATAACTAAAGTCAATAGACAAGTATTTTTCTAACTTGCTTAATCCTTAATATCACTCGGTATATTTATTAAAAGTATTTCTGAGCGTAGTAAAATTCACTACACCTCAGAATTTAGACTGTAAGTAATATTAATGAATATATGTATTTTTAGCAAATGCTTCCTGATTTTCTTACAGGTTTTCCTATTAAATGGTAGTGATACAGAATTACGTTATTTCACTGTATCATTATTTTCATGATACAGAATCGTATTGTTTCCTGTTGACCAATCATGATAAGGTCTTCCCTGGTAGCTCAGCTGGTAAAGAATCCACCTGCAATGCAGGAGACCCTGGTTTGAGTACTGGGTTGGAAAGATCACCTGGAGAAGAGCTAGGCTACCCACTCCAATATTTAGGGCTTCCCTGGTGGCTCAGACAGTAAAGAATTCATCTGCAATGTGAGAGACCTGACTTACATCCCTGGAGTGGATAGATCCCCTGGAGGAGGGTATGGCAACCCACTCCAGCATTCTTTCCTGGAGAATCCCTATGGACAGAGGAGCCTGGTGGGCTGCAGTTCATGGGGTCATAAAGAGTTGGACATAACTGAGCAAATAAGCACACAATCATGATAAAAGTATTGTATTAAGCAAAAATTACAGTAGCAGAAGACATTTATCAGTTTTCACGATCAATAGGCAGACAAAAAAAAAAAAAAAGACAATTACAATGAGAGCCCATCATGGAAACATGATTAACCTAACAATACAAGATAATTGCATACAATTTGGGTGGTTAAATAGAATGATGTGGTAAATGGAATTGTATATATGCACATATTTTCATCTCTCCATCCAGTCTATGTCTTTTGGCTCATGCATTTAATCCATTTATGTTTAAGGTAATTATCAATATGTATGTTCCTATTACCATTTTCTTAATTGTTTTTATATAAGTCTTTTCTTTCTCTTGTGTTTCCTGCTTAGAGAAGTTCCTTTAGCATTTTCTGTGAAGCTGGCTGGGTGGTGCTGAATTTTCTTAACTTTAGCTTATTTGAAATGCTTTTGATTTCTCCGTCAAATCTGAGCAAGAGTCTTGCTGGATGAAATATTCTTGGTTGTAGGTTCTTCTGTTTCATCATTTTAAATATATAATGCCTTTCCCTTCTGACTTTTAGAGTTTCTGTAGAGAAATCAGTCGATAACGTTATGGAAGTTTCCTTGTACTTTATTTGTCATTTTTCCTTTATTGCTTTTATTATTTAACTTTGTCTTTAATTTCTGTCTTTAATTTTAAAACTTTGATTACTATGTGCCTCAGAGTGTTCCTCCTTGGGTTTATCCTGACTGAGACTCTATGCTTCCTGGACTTGGTTGACTATTTCCTTTCCCATGTTAAGGAATTTTTCTGCTATTATCTCGTCAATATTTTCTCAGATATTTCCTCTCTCTTGTCTTCTTCTGGGACCCCTATACTGTTAATATTGGTGTGTTTAATGTCCCAGAGGTCTCTTAGGCTGTCTTTTTTTTTTTTTTTTCTCCTTCTTTTTTTCCTATAATCTGTTCTGTGGCAGTGATTTCCACCATTCTGTCTTCCTGGTCATTTATCTGTTCTTCTGCCTCCATTATTCTGCTATTGATTCTTTCTAGTGTATTGTTCATCTCTGTTTGCTCTTTAGTTCTTCTAGGTCTTTGGTAAACAGAGATCATCTCTGTTCTTCCATCTTCACTGTTTTCCTGAGACCTTGGATCATCTTCACTATCATTTTTCTAAATTATTTTTCTGGAAGGTTACCTATTTCCACTTCATTTAATTGTTGTTGTTTTTTTTTTTTTTTTTTTCCTGGGGTTTTATCTCATCTCTTCATCTGTGATATAACTCCGATTTTTCATCATGTTAACTTTCTGTAATGTGGTTTTTGTTCTAGCCACTGTGGGATTGTGATTCTTCTTGCTTCTTCTGGCTGGGCCCTTCTAGGACTTTCTCTGCCAGTGCCCCCGTCCCTGAAGTGAGCCACTGCAGACCTGCCCAGTAGATATGGGGTTTGTTTTTATTGCAGTTATATCCCTCCTACCACCTCATCACAGCTTCATTTTTGTCTTTGGACATAAGGTATCTTTTCTTGGTGGGTTCCAGTGCCCTCCTGTGGATGACTGTTCAACAGCTAGTCGCACTTTTGGTGCTCTTGCAAGAGGAGATGAGCACATGTCTTTCTACTCTGCCATCTTGAACTAGATGTCTGCCTATGACTTTTAACAATAGGAGTATTTGGATAACCATGTGCTAGATACTCAACTTCACAATATCAGGGAATTGTGCTTCTTTTTTTCTTTTTCATTTTCGGGTTTTCTTTCCATACTGCTTGACACAGAGGAACTCTTTGCATAATTATGGGTTGGTAACTTTTTGCACAGTAGTGTAAATTGCCTGCTAATGAATAAGTTTATATTTAAATATAAACCAGTTATATTTGTTGTCTAACTGAAATATTTGGAATTAACCTTAATTATCATTTTATACATTAAATTTAAACTTTATTGTTGCTTTAGTTATTTTTCTCCAAGTCTTTCATTCTGTGGACTGAGTATAATTCTTCTTAACTACATTACTTTTCCCTCATGATGTGGAAGTTTTAAATCTAAGTTGCATTGCATTCAAATTTAAATTGAAGTTTAAAAAAGAACTTCAACATAAATATATATGTCTGTTTCTCTAATTATGAGCATTGAAATTGTATTCTGTTTTAAAATATCTTGTAGGATAAAATTAGAAAATTACTATCTTTTGTCTTGCTAAATTTCCTAAATTAAATGCCCCAAGAATGAGTGGATTTTAATCACAAGTATTATTTTTATTATTTCTCTATGTAACAGGCATTTTTCTTATTTTAGTTTTACCTCCATTGAGAATATCTCATACAAAGAATTATCACTTGTTATTCTTTCCACCTGATAAAGCCATAGGAATACTTCTCTGAACAATTAGTGCTTATATCTAACTGATCCATGATGGAATCTATGTGTAATTTGGAAAGAGTTTTTAGTTCTTTGCTCATTTAGAAGATGGGAAACAAACAATATATTCTCTCTGTAGCTGTTCTAATTCCATATTTATTTTGTTGACCATTTATTCTTCCAATATGATTACTTGTACATTGTTGTTATGTGATTAAATAAATTTGAGTGATTGCAAACATAATCTGGAGTGGACTGGTAAAATGGAATTAGAAGTTTTGGTGTTGGTATGGACAATAATATGCAATAATTTGGAGAAGGCGATGGCACCCCACTCCAATACTCTTGCCTGGAAAATCCCATGGATGGAGGAGCCTTGTGGGCTGCCATCTATGGGGTTGCACAGAGTCGGACACTACTGAGGTGACTTAGCAGCAGCAGCAGCAGCAGCAGCATGCAATAATTTATATATGTTTAGAAGACAGAAGGATTGAAAGACAAATCAAGAAGTTTCAAGTTGGCCAACTTGTACTCTTATCTAAAGGAAAGTCAGAATCCAGGAGTTTCAGCTAAATATGATTTGCTCCACATTGTACAGAAAATGAAATTCTTCTGACTCTGACTTCTGACTTCTAACTTTGACTATGGGAACAGTCTTAGAATTCAGGATTATTTTGTCTGAAATCAAGTTCCCAGCAAATTTGCCTTCTCTTTGCTGACAGCTGATCTCATATTCTCAGTGACTGCTTTTCCTAAGTTTTCTGATTTGAATGTTTCACTTTTTCCTGTCTATTTAACACTGCTCATTTAAAAAAGTCTAGACCCACTCCAGTGTTCTTGCCCAGAGAATCCCAGGGATGGGGAGTCTGGTGGGCTACTGTCTATGGGGTCACACAGAGTTGGACACAACTGAAGCGATTTAGCAGCAGCAGCAGCAGCTAAAATTCTGGGTCCTCGCAAATGCTTTCTATGAATACATTATTTGTGGATGATCTTATTCTCCTCCAACTCTGATGACATGTGTTCAAACAAGAATTTAACTCATTTTAAATTAAAAACATTATTGAGGTACATATAGATTCACAAATAGTTATAATAGATAATAGAGAAAGAGCACACCAAGAATTGTATTGATAAGAGACCACTGATCTTATTCAAAATTCCTTAATTTTATGTGCATTCATTTGTGTGTGTGTGTGTGTATGTGTCTTGATATTGCTTGTCTCTGATGTTGCTTACTACTTATACATCATCTTTCTCTCTACATATAGGTGATAACACTTAGGACCAAGGGTTATGCTATATTTTTATTAGGTGACTGAAACTGCATTCAAACACATTACTTTATAGACAGAATTCATGTATCCAATGATATTGATTGGTTGATTGGTCAGGTAAATGAGCTGAGTATTTTCCTTCATTTCTCTATTTGATTGAGCTTTGAAGACAGAAGGCACTATTCTTCTCAGTCAGTGATCTTCAGCTATATACACTATAAAGCTATAAAAATCACCAAGGATATTTTGAATAATACCTTTTCTCAAATTGGAATTCCTTGCTTAGTAGACGTGGGGTTGGTTCTGGGGAACTGTGGTTCTCTAGGTTTGTCTGATGAGAGTCTGGCTTTAATGTAGAGCCCTAAACCATCTGATTTTATACCAGAATACTCTTTAGAGATTGAAAACCCAGAAGGAAATCCTAATGTGCTTATCTCTAGAATGTGATAAAGGTGAGTTCAGTTCAGTTCATTTCAGTCACTCAGTCGTGTCCAGCTCTTTGTGACCCCATAGACTGCAGCACGCCAGACCTCCCTGTCCATCACCAACTCCCCAAATTTACTCTAACTCATGTCCATTGAATCAATGATACCATCCAACCATCTCATCCTCTGTTGTGCCCTTCTCCTCCATCCTTCAAATTTTCCCAGCATCAGGGTCTTTTCCAATGAGCCAGTTCTTTGCATCAGTTAGCCAGAGTATTGGAGTTTCAGCTTCAACATCCGTCTTTCCAATGAATATTAAGGACTGATTTCCTTTAGGATGCACTGGTTGGTTCTCCTTGCAGTCCAAGGGACTCTCAAGAGTCTTATCCAACACCACAGTTCAAAAGCATCAATTTTTCAGCTCTCAGCTTTCTTTATAGTCCAACTCTCACATCCGTACATGACTACTGGAAAAGCCATAGGTTTGACTAGACAGATCTTTGTTGGCAAAGTAGTCTCTGCTTTTTGATATGCTATCTATGTTGGTCTTAGCTTTTCTTCCAAGGAGCAAGTGTCTTAATTTCATGGCTGCAGTCACCATCTGCAGTGGTTTGGGAGCCCCCAAAAATAAAGTCTGCCAGTTTCCACTGTTAAAGGTAGGACAGTATAAACGGTGTGACACATGAAGGATTACAGTATTACAGAAATTTTTCGGTATCTTGAGTTTATCACAGTATCTTGAGTATATTCACTAATCTGGAAAAGAACATACCATGTCTGCAAAAATTTGAAACTTGTTTGTTAATTTATATATGCTATGTGATTCTCCTTTGGTTTATTTTATTCTCCTTTATTACACTGGTACAAAGAACATCATGTTCCTACAACTAGAAATTATGAAATATAAATTTAAAAATTAAAAGTAGAATTTTCATAAGCATATTAAAAACTCACTAAATCTCAAGCTTAAACTATGTATTGATAAGAAATAAATTACTGAAAATGATTTTAAAAACTGGATTATTTTGTGGCATAAAAATAAAAATATCATCAACATATGTTTCGAGCTCTTTGTAGCCTAGAGTTCAATTCAGTTCAGTTGCTCAGTTGTTTCCAACTCTTTGTGACCCCATGAATCACAGCATGCCAGGCCTCTCTGTCCATCACCATCTCCCAGAGTTCACTCAGACTCACATCCATCGAGTCAGTGATGCCATCCAGCCATCTCATCCTCTGTTGTCCCCTTTTCCTCCTGCTCCCAATCCCTCCCAGCATCAGAGTCTTTTTCAATGAGTCAACTCTTCACATGAGGTGGCCAAAGTACTGGAGTTTCAGCTTTAGCATCATTCCTTCCAAAGAACACCTAGGGCTGATCTCCTTTAGAATGGACTGGTTGGGTCTCCTTGCAGTCCAAGGAACTCTCAAGAGTCTTCTCCGACACCACAGTTCAAAAGCATCAGTTCTTCAGCACTCAGCTTTCTTCAGAGTCCAACTCTCTCATCCATACGTGACCCCTGGAAAAACCATAGCCTTGACTAGAAAGACCTTTGTTGGCAAAGTAATGTCTCTGCTTTTCAATATGTTATATAGATTGGTCACAATTTTTCTACCAAGGGGTAAGTGTCTTTTAGTTTCATGGCTGCAGTCACTACCTGCAGTGATTTTGAAGTCCCCCAAAATAAAGTCTGACACTGTTTCCACTGTTTCCCCATCTACTTCCCATGAAGTGATGAGACCAGATGCCATGATCTTTGTTTTCTGAATGTTGAGCTTTAAGCCAACTTTTTCACTCTCCTCTTTCACTTTCATCAAGAGGCTCTTTAGTTTCTCTTCACTTTCTGCCACGAGGGTGGTGTCATCTGAATATCTGAGGTTATTGATATTTCTCCCGGCAATCTTGATTCCAGCTTGTGCTTCTTCCAGTCCAGGGTTTCTCATGATGTACTCTGCATAGAAGAAAAGTTATGACCAACCTAGATAGTATATTCAAAAGCAGAGACATTACTTTGCCGACTAAGGTCCGTCTAGTCAAGGCTATGGTTTTTCCTGTGGTCATGTATGGATGTGAGAGTTGGACTGTGAAGAAGGCTGAGTGCCAAAGAATTGATGCGTTTGAACTGTGGTGTTGGAGAAGACTCTTGAGAGTCCCTTGGACTGCAAGGAGATCCAAACAGTCCATTCTGAAGGAGATCAACCCTGGGATTTCTTTGGAAGGAATGATGCTAAAGCTGAAGCTCCAGTACTTTGGCCACCTCATGCGAAGAGTTGACTCATTGGAAAAGACTCTAATGCTGGGAGGGATTGGGGGCAGGAGGAGAAGGGGATGACAGAGGATGAGATGGCTGGATGGCATCACGGACTCGATGGAGATGGTGATGGACAGGGAGGCTTGGTGTGCTGCGATTCATGGGGTCGCAAAGAGTCGGACATGACCGAGCGACTGATCTGAACTGAACTCTGCATAGAAGTTAAATAAGTAGGGTGACAATATACAGCCTTGATGTACTCTTTTTCCTATTTGGAACCAGTCTGTTGTTCCATGTCCAGTTCTAAATGTTGCATTTACAAATATTAAATTATTTTGACATTATTAACAACCATTTATGCAGGTAAACATAAAGATGTAAAGCAGAACCAAAAAAAGTGTTTGAAACATATTAATTATATTTTAATTATTATTATATCAGTATATAAAGCATACACTATAATATGTCATTCAATTTAGTATATAACTATACATTGTTGTATAAAAGCATACACTACATGTGTTATATATATTTATAGCTATTATATTCTTTTTTATTGCCATTTTATTTTATTTTTGTAATTTTAAACTTTTTAGTTTGTATTGGGGTATAGACCCTGATATTGAGATATATTAAGGGAAGGAGGAGAAGGGAGCAACAGAGCATCCTTCTGGTTGGATGGCATCTGGTTGGATGGTTGGATGGCATCATTGAATCAATGGACATGAGTTTGAGCAAACTCTGGGAGATAGTGAAAGACAGGGAAGCCTGGCATGCTGGAGTCCACGTGGTCACAAACAGTTGGACATGACTGACTGAACAACAGCAACATAGCCAATTACCAACACTGTGGTAGTTTGAGGTGAACAACAAAGGGACTGAGCCATACATATACATGTATGTGACTCCCCCAAACTCCCTCCAACCAGGCTGCCACAAAACATTGAGCAGAGTTCCATGTGCTATACAATAGATCTTTGTTGATTATCCATATTAAATAGAGCAGTATGTACATGACCTTGCAAAGTTCATAATTATTCTTTCCCCCTTGCAACTATAAGTTCATTTTCTAAGTCTGTGAGTCTACTTACCTATATGTTTTGTAGGTAAGTTCATTTATATCATTTCTTTTTAGATTCCATATATAAGGGATGTCATATGATATTTGTCCTTCCATGTCTGACTTACTTCCCTCAGTATGAAACTCTCTAGGTCCATCCATGTTGCTGCAAATGGCATTATTTCATTCTTTTTAATCTCTGAATAATATTGCATTGTATATATGTGCCACTTCTTTATCTATTCCTCTGTCAATGGGCATTTACGTTGCTTCCGTGTCTCAGGTATGCAATGAACATTGCATACAAACAGGGCTGCAATGAACATTGGGGTGCATTTATCCTTTTGAACCATGTTTTTCTACAAGTATACACTGAGGAGATTATTTTAACATAGCTTGCTTAGAAGTATTATACAAAAGATATCTAAATTAGGTACAATAATTATCTTTATAAGGATAATGATTAATATATGTAATTATAGTAATATCTGATTCTTTAAGATGGAAAATTTAAAATCTTTGCTAAAGGGTTCCCTAGATCAAATTTGAAAAATCCATAATAGAAATAAAAAAGACTGTAATACTTATTAAGGGACTTTTAACTGAAATTTGATATATAATTACATATATTTAAGTTATTCTAGCAATTAAGAACAAAGAGTAATAGAATGTAAACATGGGAATCATTTACCAATATAAAATTTTTATGTTATTTTATTTAACTGAGAAATGGAAACACATTTTTTTTTTCAATATTGCTGAAACCAGATTCTAAGCAGGTCAACAGAAGGATTAGTTTCGGTGTGGGGAGAAAAGAAATATTTCCTTTGAATTGTTTGAGTAAAGTCAAAATAAGACATCTAGTTCTCTGAAATGATAACCTTTTGTGAATATAGAATGTAATATTATCTGCCTATAACAATTAAATAATTGAGTAAAATATTATTGGATTGGCCAAAAAGTTCATTTGGGTTTTCCTGTACCATCTTATCAAAAAACCTAAGTGAACTTTTTGGCCAACCCAATTGTGTGGAATCATGACAAATTAATAAATTGCCTATAATACAAAGCATAGTATAAGGAAAATAGATTATTTGTCAGTTTATAAAATAATCACTTTTGAAACTTTATAAAGATTAAAAATATCACATAGAAAATTATTGATATGATTATATTTCAGATTTTATATATAAAAATAATAAAAAGAATCAAAAGGGCAGGGATATAGTTTTATTAAAAGTTAATTTTATAGGATTATTTTAATAAATATGAAAAGTTTACTCATTATATAAATTAGCAAGTAGTACAAACAATAGAAATAAAATTACAAATGATAAATAACATCTATTAATAAAATAGTTTACTAAAGCCAGTAATCAGTATATAAAAATTCAAGCAGTTTTGAGGTACTATTTAAAAACTGTTGGATTACCTGCAACACTAATTCACAGATATTTTATACCTGTAGACCATTGAATTTTATAAAATAGTTTATTTGTTGTTTGAAACAATTTACCAAAATATTTTCAATGATTATGTTCATATTGATTAAGCATGCAACTATATGGAACTTATCTCAGAGAAATAAACACATTTCTTTTCAAGAGATAAAAAGTCTGTTGCATGAATTAATTGCTTCATAAATAAATAAAAACAACCTAAATATCCTAAAGCTATTGAAAAACTAGATTTTATTGCTTTGAACTCCTGGTATATTGGACAGTAACTAAAATTAAAATCATAAAGCTAACTCTAAAGCATGAGAACATGTATTAGATAACATGAAAAATAATCATGACAAAATTGGAAATATGATTATAAAAAGTTAAGTAATATACCCTCACATATGCACATATTAGTTTTCATTTTATGTGTGGGCTTACATTTCTACCCTTTTTACAAAATTATTAAAATCATATCACTGTAAAAATAATGTATTGTTATTACATTTTTACCATCAAGGGGAAAAAGTGCTATTTCAGAAAACTGAACAAAAACAAAATCTTTCAATAAAGTAGGTATGTAACCTAGTTAAATTTGCTTAAAATTGTTAGAAAGCCTACATCATAATAAAACTTAAAAAGAAAGAGAACAGATGTTAACTTTATTTCTTGGCTTCATGATTTCATAAGATAATCTTTTTATACAATAAATTAATGTCATAAAAGATGTTGACTGCAGATGTATTGTTGATTAAGTATAATAAATGTCAAACAGAATGGAAATAGTTAGCAAAGGAAATCATTGTGTATACAAAAATCATGCATGTATAATTTCCACACACATAGTTAAATTTAAAAAAATCTATGAAGAGCAAACTCTAATATATAACATTTACTCTGTAGTGGAATAATGTACAGAAAATATCTGTTCTAAAAGAAAAACATTTTTAAAGTTTAATGTCATTGCAGGCATTAGACTTTGAAAAGATTGGAGAATGCTTTTTAATGAATGTGAAGTAATATTTCAAGGGAACACTATTCTCTAATAGAAAGTTACTATTCATAGAAACTAATTATAAGAGGATTTCAATAATTTTAAAGGTGTCTGACCAAGGTGAAAAATTAACAATGAATCATATTGCCATTGGCTGATCATCTGGTGATGTGCCGGAGTTTCATCAACTGTGTGCCTAGGAACTCATGGAGTTTACTGACCCGCTTGCCACAGATGCATTCACCACAAGATTGCTGGGTGTGTGCTTGTAGAATATCAAATTATCAAACGGCATATTTAAAAGTCCTAAATTTCAGTGAAATTTTTTTCTTTTTTACTAAGATATTCATAATTCTTTAAGGTGACAAGTAATTGCTCAGTGATTAAGTGACAGGCTAATTAGCTAATGCTGCATTTGTACTTTCATAATTCAAAAGAAATGTAAATGAATCAGTCATTAATAAAAATAAATTTTGATTGGATTGGTTTCCTTGAGATTAAAAATCTGTTTTTCTTCCAAAATTTTTTCATCAATAGAGAACATAAAAATTTTGACCATTAAAGTTTTCTAGTATTTATCCAGGTACTTTATGTGAAAATCTAATTGACTTCATATCTTCATAGCTTAGGTGAGATGTGGTAATGTTTTGGCAAAATGTACTACTGATGAGTCAATATGGGAAAAAATAACAAAATGTTTCTAAAACATATTTCATTTTTGAAGTAAAGAAATCTAAGTTTATATATTGGTACTATATCTTGTTCAGAAAAATCATTGTATATTTTTTAAAAGACTCGAAACAAGCACAAGGTTTTTCACTTCAAAACAGAAAAATCCTAAATTAGCACTTTTCCATAATATACAAAGAAATTGATTAATGTAAAATAAATGGGATTTCTACAGGGAACAATCCACATATATCAAAAAATAAGAGAAACATTTTTATGTTGATATTTAAAGTTTGACAAGCTTATTAAATTTCATTTAACATCATTTCCTACATGATGTTTAATAAATGATGTATATGCTTTAAATAATATTTTTGCCAAGTTTTTTTCATTAAATGTATTTTCTATATGGCTACCTTTTTTGAGAGAGAAAGATTCTTGTTTGAAAAATAAGAATGACACCTTTAACCTCCAGTATTTGTAAAAGAACATTGTCAGATTTTTATTTGCCAGAGATTTTCCAATTGTGAGTGTGTGTGTGTGTGTTTATATTTTCCTGTTTAATTATAGCTTTATTATACAGCATTCTGGTATTTGTACCAATAGGCTATATCTATATATTTTAATTATGGTAAAATATAAATAACCTAAGATTTACCCTTTTAATCATTCTTAAATGTACAATCAGTGGCATTATGTACATTCACATTGTTGTACAACCATCATCACTATTTCCAGAACTTTCTCATCATCCCAAACAGAAACTCTGTGCCCATTAAGCAGTAACTCCCCTTTCCCTTCCCCCTCACCCCCTGCCCGATCTCTATTCTATTTTGTCTCTACTTCTTTTGTGTATGTGTTTTCTAACAAAGGAGAACAAAATCTCAATCAGCACACTTGGTATGGTGTCTGATATTTTTAGCCAGATTTATATATATATATATGCTTCTTTTTCTACTAAGAGAAAATAGTAACCTAGTATAGTCAGAAGAAAATTCATGGATAGGATCTATTGAGACTACTTGTTACAGCAGTTCAATACCACAGGTTGATTAACTTGTTATGCATATATTATACTTATTTAATTTACATTTAAGAATGTTTTCCAAATTAGCTCTCAAGATAGAATTTCCTTTTACTGATGTCTTTTTTTCATAGCTCTTTGCAATCTCTAAAAATCATTCTGTCTTCTTATATTCTGCTTGTGAGATTATTTCTAATGTACCTCCTGGGAAATATTCTCTTTGAAATTGGCAGCACTTAATGAAAAATATATACATATTCATAATTAAAAGGAAGATACTGAAAAATATTGCTTGTATATAATCACTCTGAGCAGAAGAATTATTTTGAACATGAAAGAAATCATTAACTGTAAATAATCCAGGGATCAAAGATCTGAGGAGGAGAGAAAGAAAAGTGGGCTAGAGGGCAGACTCTCCACCTTGTGTGGGCTGAATGAACGACTATCTGAAACACAAGCTCAGAGAAGAAAAAGAAGCACAATTATGCCAACACCAAAACTTCCTTCAGGATAGGCCAGGAAGCATTAAAAGAAGCGACATGAGCCATTACTAGTAGTGGAAAGGAGCATGATTTTTGATTAACTGATTTTTGTTTTAACATATTAATGTTAAAGAAGTTTTCTCTAATTATGGCTAACATTTTAATGAAGGAAAATAAATATATGGTTTTAGAAATTCACTTTTCTTCACTAAGACTCTCTCTTGAGTTTAAAAAAAAAAAGATTTTTTAAAATACATTTTTGGTCATACAAATTACATTGCAGATTTAGGATTTTTGAAACATCATTAGGCTTAATCATGTCAAAATGATCCATGCTATAACAGTGTGCATTTAAAGTTGGGCTCAATTTATGAAAGTTAGCATTGCATACATATTTTTCTCTATATGATGTACTTTTGGACATATATATGTATATTTTGGGTTATATATTGTACATTTATATATTAGAATTTTATAAAAAAACACCCATGTTAATTGTTAAGACATTTCTCTATTTTGAGAAATGCCATTGTGTCAGTTAGGGATATATTTATTTTCTGCACACAAGTTTAAAACTTTCTGAAGTTAGCAACACTATATTAAAGTTTTTATATCACTCAGTTTTTATAACTTTTGCTGCTGCTGCTAAGTCGCTTCAGTCGTGTCCGACTCTGTGCGACCCCATAGACGGCAGCTCACCAGGCTCCCTCGTCCCTGGGATTCTCCAGGCAAGAACACTGGAGTGGGTTGCCAGTTCCTTCTCCAATGCATGAAAGTGAAAAGTGAAAGTGAAGTTGCTCAGTCATGTCCGACTCTTAGCGACCCCATGGACTGCAGCCTACCAGGCTCCTCCGTCCATGGGATTTTCCAGGCAAGAGTACTGGAGTGGGGGGCCATCACCTTCAGAAATATGCAATTAGAAAAATGAAGGGATGAACAAATTGCAAGATAATAGAAAGCTAGATAATATTTTTTTAAGTTAGTTATTGTCTTTTAAGTTGACAATATTTAGGATAAGACTATGATGAATAATAAAATACGGGAACGTATGTTTTTCATAGTAGTAGTGGGAATGAGATATATTGAAAAAAGTTAAACTATTTTCTTTTGTCTTTTTCACAACCAGTTGAAATATTGAGAACCTATAAATTAAAAATATGAAGCATGATAGCAAAGTTAACTAGGTTTAGAAGAATCAAGAATATGTCCTCAAAATTATTTTATTTAGATGGTACTTAAGAGCTACATTGCGAGATAAATATAGGAATAAAAGTGCATAGCTCCCTAGAACTTCCAAAACAAACTAGATGCATTCATGAAGTCTCATCACACAAATGGTTTGATGTCATGGGAAAGAACCCAGTTCTAGTCCACTGATTTATTTAGTTCTCAACCATTTTTGTTATGCATTTGTTCCTGTGAAGAAGTAGAAAGAGCATTGTGTTTGAAGTAAGAAAAATATATTTATTTCTAACCTTGCTGTTTACTAGCATTCTGACCTTTAGCCATTTAAAAAACTAATTTGAGCTGCGGATTGATCACACTGCCAAGAATGAGAATAATAATGCATAATCACAAGTTCATTGTGATAATTAAATTAAGTCATACATGAAATTACAGTGATGAGTAATTATCAAGTATTCAATCATGAAATGTTTTTATTCTCTTTTACTTCCAAGACTCAGAAAAATGTTTGAGTACCTAGGTCTAAAGATGGACTGACCTGGGAATAATTTAACATCAGAGGATTTTCCCAATTTTAAATGAATTTTGATTATTTTTCGGCCTGTGATGGATTCATAACCGCAGAAGTGGGGCTTTAAAGTGTACTCTTGTCTATTTCCACTGGTTGTGAATTGCCCCCCAAAGTTGTATAATGTGGAAATTAGCACTAGTTATATTTCATCTCTCACTGATAAAATCAGTAGTGTATTATAGCAAAATGACTTCTATTTAGAATATGTCTTTATTTTTTTCCAGTATATAATTTTTGTAGTTTTTGTGATGCTTTGCCTCTGAACGTTGATTGCAAGCAAGATGTTGCATCCATAGTAAAAATTGAGGCTTGAGATTTATCTATTATACTTAGATTGGATTATCATCATCATTGAATAAATTTTTAGAGCTAATTTTAAAACTTTAATTTGGGTAACCATTTTGCAGTATCTCTACTCCAATCTTGACAAGTTTACTTCAAATCCTAAATAAAATAAATAGAGAGGCAGAATAGACCCAGTAATAACAGGTGTCATTTCTGTCTCTATCGTGTATATCCAGAATCAGTACTGTGATAAGGCTGTACCAGAAGCAGTAAGAAAAATTAGTCTTAATTTAAATTTTAAGGAAGAGAAATATACATATGAACTCTATATTGTACATCTAACATCTTTCAGACAGGATGTTATTATTGTAGTATATTTGGAAGTTGATATAAACTTTACTGCTTGTTCTAAAAGGTAAGAGATTTAAATTTTCCTTTAAAAAGAAAATTGATTTATAAGAAAGTGAAGAATGCCACTGCTTGCTTGTTTTGAGATATCAAACTAATATTATTCTCATTTTCATGAGCAATGCAATATTTTACCTAGTATTCTTTAAAGTAAAATTTACAAATATATTCACTTTAGTAATAAAGCCATAATTTTTAGTGTATTTGTATACTTTCTTTTTGAATACTTTCCCCATATTTGTTGATTGTTCAGTTACTGATCTGAGACAAATACCAGTACAAATATTCCTTTATATTTTATTAATGCAAACTTACATCTGAAATGTATTCTGCCCCTTCAGCAAATGTATTTCATTCAGAAACTAACATTATCAAAATGTTATTGGCATAGCATAGTTTGCAGTTAGAATAAACATTTAACTGAGTCTTTAGCCATTACCATAATTTTCTGTGTTATTATTTTTCAGTAGCATAGAATAGAAACTCAGTAGCATAGAACAGAAACTCAGTAGCAAAAGGGCTTTTTTTATTTCTGATTAAATTTATTACTGACATGAAACAAAAATTTTGTATGGTTTCTTATATAAATTGTACTATTTTATAGAAGGTTTTTGTGTTTCACAAAATGAAGTGACGTAGCGATAATTTTTAAATGGCATATTATTCATTTTGAGATATTGTGTCATTTTCTCTCCAGAATAACTTTAGGGGGCACTGTGCTGCCAGTAGAGAACTCTTCCCCAGACAGCAGATCATATTGTTTTCTTTCTTTGCATATAAAAATATCTATTTTTTGTAAGAAATCATGCCAAAATATTAAACTTTCTTAAATTTGTGTTTTTCAATACAACACTGCCTAGAAAAACAAGTTTGAAAGTTGTCGGAGAACACTGAATATTAATTGCAAGCAAAATGTTGCATTCCTGAAAAAAAAGTTACTTTTCAATAGTTACTTGGAGCTAAAGTTTGCTGTCTCCAATTTTTCTGGTTTAGGAAACAAACCGTCCCAAACAATACACACAGGAAAAAGCAGAAAAAAAACCATCTCACCTGAGAGCAAAAAGGGTGTGGTAAAACTATTTATAGTAATGATTGTAGCATAACTGGAAAAAAAAATTGTGCTAGTTATCTGTAGAAAACAGTCTCTAGCAAGAACCAAAATTCAAGATGTAGAGAATTTTTTAAAATAAACTTTAGTTAACAGGAAAGGCAAGATGAAAAGAGAAACAACAGTGACAACAATAAAAATAAAATGGTACCAGTACATAATCATTTTGGTATTTTCAATCGCTTAGCCCTATAAACCTCTCCTCCGTCCCCACACTCATCACTCATCTCTGACATCTGTATTATATTCTGAAAACAAAGCAGATCTTTTGTCATATGGAGAGATCAAAGCAAAGACTTTTGAAGAAACAATGCATCCTGTTAACAGAAACTCTTCCCCTTTGCTTGCATCTTTTAGGTTGTCTGATTGTAATAAATTAATTCAGTTATTTCTGATAGAGCTACCTGGATGCTTTCTGTAGTCCACATCTAAATTATACAACATTACCTAACATAAGTTATACATTTTTATTTTAGATATTTCAGGACCAATTAAAATGTTGGTCCTTCATATTATAAATGTATTTAATATCTCTTCTTCCTACATTTTCAGCTGATATTTGAGGTTAATGCCTATGACACATGAATGGGTATCATAGTAAAGATGCAGAGTTGATTGATTTAGAAGAGAAAATATCTTTTTTATTATCTTTTCCCACATATCTTTATTCCCCAGGAAATATATGCTTAGATATGATGGTCACATGAAAAGGAAAGCAAGTGAGCCTGAAAAAATCACAAATATTGAAATAGAAGTATATTAAACAACAGTGAGGAATTTTTTTAAATGTTGATTTCGGCAAAACAGATGAACACTTGTGCTACTGGGAAAAAGGAGTTTAGTATATGTAATACATCTTTTCACAACGAGTGGTGATTTGACATCTAGTATATTTCAACTGTTACCTTCTTGTTCTACTACTCTTTTTTAAAGCCTGTTAACTCTGTGTTGGTGTGATAGTACAAAGAGTAGAAATAGGCAAATAACATGCATTTAACAAATATTTAGCTATCATCACATACAGAAGACATATGAGGGTGAATATCTAGCAGTTTTCTTAAGAAAAAAGTAAACAGATCTAAGAAAAACTGTAGGTGGGCTTCTTTACTAGAGAATACAAATGGTGAATAAATTAAAGAGTCTAGTCAGTTCCTGATTATATCTTTAATTAAATGCTAAAAAGTTTATATAAGTAGCTATCTTTACTTAATTTTAAGCCTGCATTTTTTGAATCATTGGTACATCAAGTAAAATGCTTTCTTCTTTCAATTCTGTATTAATGCAATTATGGGGGAAATTATTGGCTATAATGATATTTAAGAACATGTGAGGATCTCAAAATGCATTGTTTTTGAATGTCAAATGTGTTTAGAGTTTCAGAATAGCTTTTCTCTAGTTGTATTTCTAAGCATTCTTATTCTCTTAGGGCTTAAATCAATGGGGAGAATTAAGAAGAATAGAAGAAAGAATATCAGATAATTCTAGATTTTATATCTTTATCAGTGCTCATAGGAAGAATTTTAAGAGATTAGCAACAGGCTAAGTGGATTTCTTACTTCCTCCTGTGAAATTTAATAATATTCTTTATCTCCTATTTATGACTTTGATGAAGTTCAACAAAATTCATAAAAGAATTCCTTGAAACTCTTTGCTATTTCCTTCCCACATAGGTATGCTCTTCATGAAAAATGTAGCATGATTTTTTTTTCATGAACTTCCATAAAATAAAGCTACTGGTTAAGCACATAGAATGACGGCTACAGTATAGATTTTGTGATCCTCAGTGGAAATTGTTAATATTTCAGAAATCACAGTCATAATTTTGCTCTGCTTTTCACTTTCTGCTATTTCACTTTATCAGTGGAATATCTGATAATGTCTCATACCTTTAGAGACAAGCACTACTAAGGAGTGTCTATATCACAGAGTACATGTATATACTCTAGAATATGGTTTAATTTCATAGTAAACAATATACTATACCATCTTTTTTGAATATCTGTTTTACCCTCCAGGTTTTAATTAAATAAGCATTCCCACCCCCATATTAAGGTTTATAATTTTATTTTTTCAAACTGGAGAACTATAATATTTTCTATAAGTTTTTACTGTTTTAAAAATATTAAACTATAAAGAATATACTTATCTACTTATTTGGATATGTTTTTTTAAGGATTAGATTTTCTTTTGACAATTATACATTGAATTAGTGTAAAGAATAAAATTGCACATATACATGAATGCATACATCAGTAAAATATAATATTAATATATGAATTAGCTTAATTTAATATTTTGTAACCTTGAGTAAGGAAAATATTCAATATCAAAATGTTTTTATGAAGACTATATGGAAATTCTAAAATTTACTTACAGAGTTAACTGGAAACATTTTGCTCATCTATATTTATTAAGAACATTTCCCAAAATATACTTAGATTTGTGGCAATCCAGAAACATTTTAAGAGAGAAGTAGAATGGCTATTTGTGGATTTGGGAGGATATTTTTATGTATAGAAAAAACAATCATCCCTGCTAAGAATATCTGTAGAAAAATCCTTTTTGAACTAAATTTTGTCTTTTTTTTTGTTTTTTTGAATTGTTTATGCACAAGTAATCAAATAACAGCCAAAGTCTCCTCCAGTACATTTTATTTGCTTTTTTTTCTAATATGCTAATTTTTAGCTCTTGCTGGTGTCATCTAAAGTCTTCTATTCAGAGTGTACTTTGGAACCAAAAAACATCAGAGTCTCCTGGGATCTTCCTAGAATTAAAAACCATTAAGCCTTGTTTCAGACCTTCAGAATCTGCATTTTCAAGGATCCCTAGATGATCTCTATGCCTCATTTTTAGAAACACTGCTGCTGCTGCTGCTGCTGCTGCTGCTGCTAAGTCGCTTCACTCGTGTCCGACTTTGTGGGACCCCAGAGACGGCAGCCCACCAGGCTCCCCGGTCCCTGGGATTCTCCAGGCAAGAACACTGGAGTGGGTTGCCAGTTCCTTCTCCAATGCATGAAAGTGAAAAGTGAAAGTGAAGTCGCTCAGTCGTGTCCGACCCTCAGCAACCCCATGGACTGCAACCTACCAGGCTTCTTCATCCATGGGATTTTCCAGGCAAGAGTACTGGAGTGCGGTGCCACTGCCTTCTCAGTTAGAAACACTAGCAAAGGAAAATGAATCTTGGAATAAAATTTAGAAGCGATAACCAGAAAAGGCCAGGATAGAATGAAGGAATCCAGTAAAATGTTACTAACCCTTACCTTTTTTATTTACTCTTGGGTCATCTGGCTTTATTTATGTTCAATGCCAGTATATTGTCTTTTATCTTAGTGTTCTCCTCGTTTATTTCCAGAATCTCCAACCCCTGTTATAATCAAAAGTATAATGTATAAATATGAAAATCTCAGTAAGAAATCATTACACAATGAAGAGTATTTAAAGAATGGACATGTCACCCCTTAGACTTCAAAATACACAAAAAAGGCAGTGGCTGCTTATTTGATGGCTTCTTTAAAGAGTGCTAATGGAGTCACCTTCCTCCCGCAATGCCTCTGACAGCCACCCATAGCATTAAAGTTGAGTACCTCATTTGAGTGTTTCTGGTTTTTTAACTGAGCTATAATCATAAGGATGCCCTGCTTCATGGGAAAGAAAGCTGTGAGTTTTTTATGATTTTTTTCTCCTTCACTGGGAAATTTGAATTTATCATAAAAACTAAGCAAGAATTTAAAAAAAGAAAAAAAAAATAGTTGAGCTGCTGTACTCGAATAAAGAGAAACTAATGCTTCGGAGGAAATGAGAACTTTGTTTATCTTTTTTTTTTTCTACACCATAATATGTATGAAGAATACATGAATAAACACATACAGTTCCTAGAATTTATATTTTAAATATTATCTTTTTTCCCTTGAGTGCCTTTTTATTATATAACATTGAGTGTATTACTTTAAGTATAAAATGGCAATTATAACAAGTACCAGAACAAATTTTAAATTATTTTATCATATTCCTACTTCAGATCCGTATGCTATCTCTGTGTCAACTATTTAACTCTGTCTTTGTTGCAGGAAAAGAACTATGGACAATACAAAATAAATGGGCATGACTATGTTTGAATAAAACTTTATTTACAAAATGAAACAGAAAGTTTGATTTGGCCATGCTAATGCCCTTTCTATTTTTATTTACAAATAAAAATTGTAAAGTAAATAAGCTTATTCAAAGTTCTAAATTAGTACTTTCCTATGCAAAACAGGCTTAAAAAGAAAATAATATATATTTGTCCAACTTTCAGGGAAAACACTCATTATTCCTAGTTTCTTCAGTGGTGGTGGTGGTTTAGACGCTAAGTCGTGTCCAACTTTTGTGCCGCTTTGACTATAGCCCTCCAGGATTCTCTGTCCATGGAATTCTCCAGGCAAGAATACTGGAGCTGGTTGCCATTTCTTTCTCCAGGGACTCTTCCCAACCCAGGAATTGAACCCTGGTGTCCTGAACTACAGGCAAATTCTTTGCCAACTGAGCTACAATGGAAAGCAGCCATTTTTTTCAGACTAGCATTTAAATAAAACTAGATAATTTTCAAGCCTCCCATAACCTGGATTGTGCAGCTTAGACTTAAGTGTCTCATGAGTTTAAATAAGGCAATATTTACAGCTTTTCATTCCATGGGCAATTTCATTTTATTTGGTTCAGATGGAAGGGAATTTGACTGGGAGGTTGTTGGTCTTGACATGTACTCTTATACCAACTAGTTCTAAAAAAGACTATTGAAAGAGATTTCTTACATATCTCTGGAATAATATTTTCACCTTAATTTTTGTCTTTCCTCTCAGCAATTTGTAAAATATTAACTACTTTTAGCTCTTTCAGAATAGATTTCTTTGCATACATATTAGTTATTTGTTGGTTACAGTGTCAGATTACAATGTTTCTACTGTCTGTATTGGTATATTTAACAAATCTCACATTCTCTAAGATTTACCAAAAAGAAAAGCCAAATATATATATATATATACATATATATATATGTATATGTATGCATGCTCGCACACACTCCGAACAATTCAGGAAATTGTATTTCATTCCAGAAAGAACCTTCAATCTCGTTTTGGGGCAAGGGATGTATCCCAATGTAAATAAAGTATGTTTTTATTAGTAGTAGTAGACTGTTTTAACTTTCAATTTTAATTCTGTTATTTAATTAGTATACAACATTTTGAAGAAAGGCAAGGGTTGCTGATATGAATGAATCATAGTTATATGACTTTCCTTGCAGATTAATATGATTTAAGGTTAAATCTGAAATCTAATGGAAATCTACGTCATAATCTACCATTTTTATCATTATTTTTATTAACATCAGTATTTTGTACACTTGGTTGACTCTAAAATGGTAATGAATAAAAGCATGTTCATTCTCCAGATCTACTTAGATACTGAGATACACAAACAAAAATTACTGCTAAGACACAATGTCTTTCACATAGAAACAGGTAAGAAAGAGAAAAAAAATTCTTCCATAGTCAGTTATATTGAATTAATCCACCTAAAGCTCCTACATTTCAAAAGAATTTCTATGCATTTAGAAAGCCTTTAACAACATTTCTGGCTTCCTTGGAGGTTCTGAAGAGCTATGTGGTAGCAATAAAAAGCTCTTTACCACAGGGATTCCTACAATTAAGAAAAGCAGAGATTGTAAAAGTTTGCTAGTCTTGAAATATTAGCTTGCCTCCTACTTAAATCCAAACAAAAGCACACTATGGCTCTAGGTCAGCCCAATACAGACAAAACCTGAACGCTGATTTGCCCCATACAAGGAACTATAATGGAGTGGAAGCAGCAGCTACTTAATATATGAGTTAAAATTGCCCGTGACTGAAGTGAGCACATCAATCAAAAGTTTTGGCATGTAGTGAGCCAGACAAACCAGTGTGGTGAGCCTGAGGGCAGGAAAAGCCTCTGTTCTGTATTCAACAGTTTTCAAATTACCATGACATCCCTTTGCATACACCACCCGACTTCCAGCAGGTGGATTTTTGAGGCATTGTGCTTGGAACACAAAGATGGATCAACTAAGAGCATTTGAGATAGCTTCCTGTTTTATGTTCTGACAACTTGGGTTACATAAAGCCTTCCAGATTCTTAGCATTTTTAAGTGTTGGGGAAGGAATAAATACAGATATCCAAGAACAGAAAATTCAGCAATTAGAGATAAAATAGAAACATCTGTCCGTACTGATTTATGTTTTAAATAAAAATTGTACATTCACTTGAACCATCTCAACATAAGTGCAATTTGTTAGTTTAAATGATTTCATTCAAAGTTCTATTGTATCTAGTTGTCTTTATCAGTTTTAACTAGTTTTTAAATATCTTGAAAACTGAAAAAGAGCCTTTCTATTTATCTAAAGAGGAATTTTGTACAAGCATGTCCAGGAGAAAAGTGCAATACACAGTTATTGCAAGATACCTCCCATCTTTCACACATGAGTTCTGTTATTAATCTCTGAGTGAATTCTGCACACAGCTCTATATAACTACTTTCCACTAAATCTCTGAGAAGCAATGATGGAAAATCTAAGAAGAAAATTTGCTTCAATAAGAATATAGATGTGCAGAAAGATGATCAAATAATTGTACCCTCTTTCTAACTCAGTTTTTCACTATGACATAATATAAACATATAAAATATTCTGTTTTTTCAAATACCGTACCCATTGTTAATTTTATTATTTGTATAAAATAACTCAGGTCTGAGTTAGTAGTAATAATATTTTAAAATATTATTACTACTTAAACATTTAAGATATTATAATTGCAGAGTAATAAAGAGACTCATGTCAAACTATAAAGCAAACAAAATAACCTAATAGACACAAACTATATGCTATAAAATATTTTAGTTACAGACTCAGAAAGAAACTGAATTAGTGAATAAAAATCATAAGAAGTGCTATGTTAATGCTATAAGACTGGCAAATAAATGAGTTATTAATTTCAATAATTGTGAAGGGACCTTGGATAAAAGAAAAGTCAAAGAGAGAAAACCATTTTTGTTTGGTCATTTTACCCACTGATTTGACTAGTTAAGACAACTATGAAGTTAACATCTAAATGTTATAATATCGGTGTTTCTGTAGTCAAGTGATAATTTTCTTCTATAGCCTCTTTTCCCTTGTCCTTTAATTATCAAATATAATTTGAAATATGCATGTTCATAACAGGGGCAGAATGAATATAATTTATCTTTTAAGAGAGATAAAATAAATTTTTAAAGATATATTTAAAGTACTTTGGTTGTATTCATTGTGTAACCACTCTATCATACCATACTTCATATATGGAAAATGGAATAGCTAGTTATTTCTTGTAACATAAGGCAAAGTACACCAAATATTTAGCATAATAATTTTTACATTTCTAAAAGTATGTTATTCCAACTACATGAATTTTATGATTTGATTTATATATATACAAAAGATACAATTATAATACAAACACATTTACCTTGAAAACATTAACATTATCATGAAAAACTGAAGTTTTGCAAATCTTACAGCAGAGCAAAAAATGCAGTATGTCCAAGAGAATGTTGACACAAATGTCCCAGTAAATGGTACGAAAATATTCATAGCCCCATTGTCTGTATGGCAAAATACTGAGGATATGGTAAATTTTCACTTTCAGGATAATACATTGGTCAATTATAATATATTTACAAAGTAGAATATTACACAATAGTGAAAATGAACCACAACTTCAAGCAAAAACATGAAGCTTGGAAACATATTAATGACTAACAAAAATAAGTAAGTTTAAGGAATCAATATTCAATAAAGTACAACTAAATATATATTACTTAGGGAGAAAACTAAAAAGAAAATAGAAATGAAATTCAAACACAGGTGTCAGAATTTGGGGAGACAGTAGAGGTGAAGAACATACAGTTCAGTTCTGTTCAGTCGCTCAATCGTGTCCGACTCTTTTCGACCCCATGAATCACAGTACACCAGGCCTCCCTGTCCATCACCAACTCCCAGACTTCACTAAGACTCACATCCATCGAGTCAGTGATGCCATCCAGCCATCTCATCCTCGGTCATCCCCTTCTCCTCCTGCCCACAATCCCACCCAGCATCAGAGTCTTTTCCAATGAGTCAACTCTTCGCATGAGGTGGCCAAAGTACTGGAGTTTCAGCTTTAGCATCATTCCTTCCAAAGAAATCCCAGGGCTGATCTCCTTGAGATTGGACTGGTTTGATCTCTTGCAGTCCAAGGGACACTCAAGAGTCTTCTCCAACACCACAGTTCAAAAGCATCAATTCTTTGGTGCTCAGCTTTCTTCACAGTCCAAATCTCACATCCATACATGACCCCTGGAAAAACCATAGCCATGACTAGACTTTTGATGGCAAAGTAATGTCTCTGCTTTTGAATATGCTATCTAGGTTGGTCATAACTTTTCTTCCAAGGCTTTTAATTTCATGGCTGTAGTCACCATCTGCAGTGATTTTGGAGCCCCAAAAATAAAGTCTGACACTGTTTCCAATGTTTCCCCATCTATTTGCCATGAAGTGATGGGACCAGATGCCATGATCTTCGTTTTCTGAATGTTGAGCTTTAAGCCAACTTTTTCACTCTCCACTTTCACTTTCATCAAGAGGCTTTTGAGTTCCTTTTCACTTTCTGCCGTAAGGGTGGTGTCATCTGCCTATCTGAGGTTTTGACATTTCTCCTAGCAATCTTGATTCCAGCTTGTGCTTCCTCCAACCAAGTGTTTCTCTTGATGTACTCCGAATATAAGTTAAATAAGCAGGGTGACAATACACAGCATTGACATATTCCTTTCCCTATTTGGAAACAGTCTGTTGTTTCATATCCAGTTCTAACTGTTGCTTCCTGACCTGCATATAGGTTTCTCAAGAGGCAGGTCAGGTGGTCTGATATTCCCATCTCTTTCAGAATTGTCCACAGTTTATTGTGATCCACATAGTCAAAGGCTTTGGCATAGTCAATAAAGCAGAAATAGATGTTTTTCTGGAATTCTCTTGCTTTTTCCATGATCCAGCGGATGTTGGCAATTTGATCTCTGGTTCCTCTGCCTTTTCTAAAACCAGCTTAAACATCTGGAAATTCACAGCTCACATACTGCTGAAGCCTGGCTTGGAGAATTTTGAGCATTACTTTACTAGCATGTGAGATGAGTGCAATTGTGCAGTAGTTTGAGCATTCTTTGGCATTGCCTTTCTTTGGGATTGGAATGAAAACTGACCTTTGCAGTCCTGTGGCCACTGCTGGGTTTTCCAAATTTGTTGGCATATTGAGTGCAGCACTTTAACAGCATCATCTTTCAGGATTTGGAAAAGCTCAACTGGAATTTCATCACCTCCCCTAGCTTTGTTCACAGTGATGCTTTCTAAGGCCCACTTGACTTCACATTCCAGGATGTCTGGCTGTAGGTGAGTGATCACACCATCGTGATTATCTTGGTCATGAAGACCTTTTTTGTACAGTTCTGTGTATTCTTGCCACCTCTTCTTAATATCTTCTGCTTCTATTATGTCCATACATTTCTGTCCTTTATCGAACCCATTTTTGCGTGAAATAGTCCCTTGGTATCTCTAATCTTCTTGAAGAGAAAATTGTTGTTTTCCTCTATTTCCTTTCATTGATCTCTAATGAAGGCTTTCTTATCTCTTCTTGCTATTCTTTGGAACTCTTCATTCAGATGCTTATATCTTTCCTTTTCTTGCTTTTCACTTCTCTTCTTTTCATAGGTATTTGTAAGGCCTCCTCAGACAGCCATTATGCTTTTTTGCATTATTTTTCCATGGGGATGGTCTTGATCCCTGTCTCCTGTACAATGTCACGAATCTCCATCCATATTTCATCAAGCACTCTATCTATCAGATCTAGGCCCTTAAATCTATTTCTCACTTCCACTGTATAATCATAAGGGATTTGATTTAGGTCATACTTGAATGGTCTAGTGGTTTTCCCTACTTTCTTCAATTTAAGTCTGAATCTGGCAATAAGGGGTTCACAGTCAGCTCCTGGTCTTGTTTTTGTTGACTGTATAGAGCTTTTCCATCTTTGGCTGCAAAGAATATAATGATTCTGATTTCAGTGTTGACCATCTGATGATGTCCATGTGTAGAGTCTTCTCTTGTGTTGTTGGAAGAGGGTGTTTGCTATGACCAGTGGATTTTCTTGGCCAAACTGTATTAGTCTTTGCCCTGCTTCATTCCATATTCCAAGGCCAAATTTGCGTGTTACTCCAGGTGTTTCTTGACTTCCTACTTTTGCATTCCAGTCCCCTATGATGAAAAGGACATCTTTTTTGGGTGTTAGTTCTAAAGAACATACAGGCAGATATAAATTTTTGGCAATATTACAGTTCTCTAGTTAAAGAAATAACATAAAATATGGCCTGGCGAAGGACAATTGATAATAGTGTTTAAGAACCAGAGATTATGATCAGTCTATCCTGTGTACTTTAAATCCTCAATAAGAGGGAATAACAATGACTGCACTTATTAATAAGCTTGGGCTGCCATAACCAAATTCCTCAGACCTTAAACAACAGATGTTTATGTTCTCAAGATTCTAGAGGCTTAGAAGCCCATGATAAAACAGTCAGAAAATTCTATTTGTAGCAAGTCTGTCTTCTTTCTGTGTCATCATGTGACATCTTCTCTGTGTGAGCAGAGAAGTCCTCAGATGTCTCCTTCTCTTTTTTATAAAGACACTCATACTGTCTGATTAAGACATGAACTTTCTGACTCATGTAACATTATTTACCTACCTAACACTTCTATTCTAAATGTAGTCACTTTGGAGTTTGGGGCATCAACAGTTAAATTTTGGGGAAACAATTCAATTCATAACTGCACAATGGTGATACAATAATATTACATTCAAATGTATTTTTATAAATAAAATAACTTAAGAACCAAATACTATAAGTATAAAATATATTCAACACATAAATAGAAGCACATTATATTCATAACAAAATGCAACACTTTACATATTTAGAAATGCTTTCTGAAATTAAAAAAATAAATCAGTTTTACTCCAGTTTCTAAAGAAAATACCCAGTATGCAAGAGGAATGATGATTTGGGAATATCGGAAAATAATGTGATTTTTAAAAACTAAAGATATAAAATTAGATATCTAAGTATAGGTGCTTTCAGTTAGGTTACTGTGCTTAATGATGCATGCTCTCAAAAAAAGTCTTGATTTGAAAAATATAGGAAATTCAAACATAGCCAAGCCCTGTAAATAAGAATGTAACTATGCTAAGAGCCTCACTTTGAAATAAAAACCAAAATCAGTATTATACTAAAGTTCTGTCTTGGCTTCATTATTTAACAGATTTTCCTTGGAAAGTATTTTGAGGGAAATTGTTGAATAATAATGTAAGTTCTCTTTGTTTGGATGAAACAAAGATTCATACTTTGTAAATACAACTGATACATAAAAATACTCACTCGATGGGGTCTTTCTTCTATGACAAAGAGTAGTAGGAAGTCAGTGCTTCTATTTGTATTCAAATGTACCTATTTTGCAGTATTGAAAAATCTCCAAATGATGTATAAAATCATATTTTCATAAAATTTTACAAATTTAAAAATTTGACGCCTTTGTGATCCTATGTGTTTATCAGAATGAAATTACAGTTAAATTCTACAGAATTAAGATACTATATTATTCTTTTAAAATTTATTTATCTTCAGCAAAAGCTATTTATAAAATTTACATAGGATATTTTTGTCTTCACTTTGAGTATCTTCTTTAGGCTCCAGATATACTTTAGCTGGTCTGCACACATATATTTTTACAGACCAGTGAACACATATACTCATCTCTGCAATTTACAGCTTATCAATCTAGTCATCTATCTATCTATTTCCTTTTTAATTATACCTTTAAAAACTTAAATGACCATGGAAGACTATTTGGCCATTTTTATAACCGTGTAATTCTGAGTCACAGTGTAGGACTCTGCTCTGACTGTTCTTCCGCTACTCCCTTTTATAACATTACATATGCAGCAAATATGGAGGGAAAAACAAAAGTTATACATTTAGAGGACTGTTCATTTGTTTGTTTGTTTTAAAGATCATTTCCCTGTATTTACTTGGTGCATCTATTTCATGGAAGTCTTAGTGAGGTCAGTGAGGATTCAAAGTGTGTGAACATTTGGATCCATGCTCGTTTATGCTGGGCTGCTCTAGACTGGTATCCATAGAATCCTGCTGAAGGACTGGTAGGAGCAGCAACAAAAACTCATTACTGCTGGAGCTCCAGTCCAGAGCACGGCAAGACCTGGGCTGCGTGCTGTACCATGCCAACGTTTGCACATGTGAGACTTCCAAAATGGGGGGGAGAGATACATGTAGGGGATGACAATGACTGAATGAATAATCAAGACTGAAAGAACCCATAAGGCGAACAATATGTTTGCAAGGTGAAAGCCAGGTTGAGAATAGCCTTGACATTTTATTAATAAATTTAATCAGGCTACTTCATCTACAATTTTCTTGACTAGGTTTCTCAAAATTATACAGTCAAGCTCTGTGAACACTCTTATTGCATATAATTGCATTCCAAGATGCTAAGGTCAAACCTAAACTTTTCAGAAGCACAGTGGTTCCATTAGTAGCTGCTTTATGTAGTCGCTCCCAGGAAGAAATCTTTATGAGGTTTTCATTCACTGTCCTGTGACTCATTCATCTGGTTTAACAGTAATGACCTCTGCTGAGAGTGACTTCCTCTCACAGGAAGACACCTGGAGACACAGGTGTTCCTCTGTGACAGAACTGTGAGAAGTGGTGACTTTTAATAACAGCTTTAACAGGTTCAAATTAAGAAGTAGACACAATTTGTCTCTACTGCTCCACCAACTCACTTTGTTATGAGATTTTGCATCTTTCAGACTTTACCATGCCTTTTGTCCTACGTAATTAATGTGCACTTAGTCGTTCAGTCATGTCCAACTCTGCGACCCCATGGACTATAGCCCACCAGGCTCCTCTGTCCATAGTTGTATAATTCACACTAAGGATGAGATTCTTTTAGGTGTATTTTAGCTATGGAATCACGAATCGAAGAAAGAGACGTGGTGTTTTAGACATCATGTCAAGGAGTGCTTAGGTAGCCACCCCTCAGGTTATCCCGTGCAGGCTGATACTATTCTGCTTTCAAATAATACCAACTCTTTTCTAAGGATGGCTAGAGCCCTCTAAGGTAGCCTCTTGCCAACTATAGAAGCCATTTAGCTACCACCTAGACAGCTGTTCAAACACAAAGCTCCTTGATTCGTGAAGCAAGTAGTTTCACTAACTGAAGGCTCTATCAGAGATTTTTTGTTTGTTTGCTTAACATAGCTGAAATCTAGTTCTTGTTATTTTTCACCTTTCTGTCCTGCCCTGCCATATATGAATCATAGGATAAGCTTATCTATCCTTTCTGTAGTCAAATAAATTGATTTCTTTGAAGCAGAAAAGCTTAATAGTGCATGGAAAGCATTTTGGTCTTGTCAGAAATGCTTCTTTTACCAAACGGAATAATGACAATAATCTCAAAAGTGACTCAAATGAGTATACATTTTATTCTAAGTACTTTACATATATTAATCCATTTAATTCTCACAAAATTCCTGTGAGTTAGATATTATTATTTACTATAGTTGCAATTTATCATGTGAGGGAATTTAGACACAGAGTGATGAAGATATCTGTTTGGTATAGAGCTACTTCGGGGAGAAGTGAGATATTGTTAAAAATTTGTCCAAATTAAAATATACTTTGAAACAAAACCAATAATCTCATGTATCTAAGGTAAAAGACAATAACAGTTGATTCCACACTTGATGATTTTTTTGGTGAGTGGGGTGTTACAAGTCCTACTGAGTATAAGAAGGCATAAGTTAGATAACAAGCTAGCATAGTAAAAAAAATGAAACATTTTATTAAAGAATGAGATTAAAGGAGAAGAAAATATTTAAATAACATGTCTTTAGTAGTTCTGAAAAATATTTGTATTAATCAATTGTAATCAAGGAAGCATACAGTGGAAAACGTACATGAACAAGGCTTCAGAAAGCAACCTTGGCATTTTGTTTTGATCAAGCTAACGTGCAGGTATAAGCATGATTGATTTTTAAATACAGTTCTTACAGTTTGGTCCCTTATATATAACACTCAAGCAAATGTTAAGTTCATATACTTATCCTTCATATTTGCCTAGTCTCCTAATTGTTTGAGTAGATAGTAAAAGCCCAAAGATTAAATGATTTCATAACCTAAATATATTAATCTTTCAAATATGTTGGAAAACTAATAAAGCAAAATAAAGATAAAAGTGTTATTTATCAAATAAGCATGCTGTTTTCTACATATGAGATTATTTTAGAAATTGACAATTTTTAACCCACTATCAATAAATATTGATTTTTCTCATAGTGAGTATATATCATACTAATCCATTCAGACTCTTCTTGAGTCTCAGCAATAATCGAAACCAAACATTGTCAGTGCATAATGGTAGTCATAATAAATGGGTAATAGACCCAGAAAAATTAAATTCCTAGCTTTAGCTTCAACACTGTCATGCTAACTTGCTAAAATTATGATTGTAAAATATAAACATTATGAAAATACACTGTTTATTCACTGTTGACACTTCTATTTAACATTTCTTATGTATCTGCTACATTATAGATACAGATTCCTATTTCACTATAATAGAAATACAGATTGGTAGATAAATAGACAATTCAGTGAATGCTTAAAACTCATTTATCTTTATTATGTATAAATGTTTTAATACATAAAAAGGATACTATGAGTAAAACAAATTGGTTAAACTATTCTAAAACAATATTTATGCTCAAATCCTTCTTTTGAATACCTTTGACTCATAGCTATCAATAACCATGTTTTCCACACAATGGTTTCCTCTTTGTTATCAAAGGTATTCCCTAACAGAGTATTCCTTTATTGTCTTGAGGACTTTATTCCAAATCTTTGGCACCTGTTCTGCAGTTTAATGTGCCTGTGAAATAAGGCAGCCATGTCACAGCTGCTGCCATCAACATTCTGATTTAGAATGTCAGAATATGAACAAGTAGACATCTAGTGGTGAAGTGTCCCAGAAAAGCTTATTATATTCAGAAAAGCTTTTGCTGCATATGTTATGATTATATAGCAACTTTAAGTAAACACATTTCAGCAAATATTTAAGTCAATGTATATGTTTTGGAGTAGGTTTACATGTGTTATGGTTATAAATACAGGTGATTTGATTTCAGTATTTCTGATAATATCTATTTCTTAATTTCTATTTACCACTGGTCTAATACAGGCATTTTAAGCTGTTTATGATCAGATTACTTTTTATTCTGTATCTAGTTATTAATAAACATTGCCATTAAAAGTTAGGAGAATAATCTCTAAACATTCTATTATTTAAAAAGCATTAACTTATAAAATTGAAGGAAATTTATAAAATTGAGGGGCAGGTCCACAATTTTGATTTCTATTGGGTACATTTAACAAAGATGGGCTAATCCAGTAACCACAATTTATGTAAGCAAAGTTTCTCACTTTTTAATGGGAAAAACTTAAAATAGCATGTTTTCTTATACTTTTCTTTAATTGTGAAGTGCCACAAAATACACTATTTACTCTGCCCTTAACCTGAGGTCAATAGTTAGAAATATGATATACAGTATTATTAGTAAGGACATAAACAAAGGATATGGGAATAAGTTTCATGACTTCCTCAATTATTTAAACCCTTACTTCTGAAATATATGTATATTTAACTATGTGTGTGCCTGCTAAGTCACTTTAGTCATGTCTGGCACTCTAAGACCCTATGGAGGAGCCTACCAGGCTCCTCTGCCCATGGGATTTTCCAGGCAAGAATATTGGAGTGGCTTACCATGCCCTTCCCCACGGGATCTTCCCTACCCAGGAATCAAACCCACTTTTTTTATGTCACTCACATTGGCAGACGGATGGCTTCTTTACCAGTAGCGCCACCTGGGAAGCCCATATTCAACTATAGCTAAGCATTTACTCCTTAAGGCTGAGACTGTCGGAAAGACTAGATCAGGCTCCTCCATCCATGGGATTTTCCAGGCAAGAGTACTGCCATTGCCTTCTCCAAAGCATTTGCTCCTTAAGGCTGAGACTGATGGAAAGACTAGATAGATGATACATGATAGGTAACAAACAGGTAAAATTCTTCAGGGTTTTGTTTAGATAGGTAACACGATGTCATACGTTATTGAAATAACTGGCATAAAGGCTTTAAAAAACGCCAAATATGTAAGAGGTACTATTCACTGTAACCTAGCAGAATAAATTTTAAAATATAAAAATAACAATGGCAAGAACAGCAGCATGATGAATATTTCAAAGACAACACATAAAACTAAAAGACTGCAGGATATATAACAACTAGTTGAGTATTTTTGGATTATAAAATAGTGGATTAGGGATTTTCCTATTTAAGGTTGTATTGTGATATTACAATACACTTTTGCAATGTGCTGCCTTTTCTTTAAGAACTCAATACATGAGGATACAGTACTTATATGTTCTAAAAATTTCACCCACAGAAAATATTATTAATATTATCTGAGTGCTAATGAGCTTTAATATTTTTTAAGTATTTTAATAAAAATTATACACATTTTGAATACATCCTATGTAGCTTATTTCCTTTTCCAAGTGGAAAATTTATGAACTCTTCAACAGAATTTTGGTACAAATTCTATTTAGATTGATAACCAGTTCAGAAGATAAGACAAATCGATGCTTTGAATAAACATACTAGGTCATTTTATTCATTACTTCTCCTTAGTCTCCTTAAAGAACTATAATTGATTTCCTCTCAATATTTTACTCATCATGAGAGTAAATCTAATATTTTTAAAAGTATATATGTTTGAGTAATATATTTTTCTTTTCCTGTATGGCTCACATAATTAAAAAGACTTATCATTTTAGGTCTCTAAAAATATATTTTTTAATTCACATACCATTAAAAAATTGCCAATATTTTTCAGGAAAAACCCCAGTTGAATATTTAAATTGTTATTTCAAATGTTATGGGAAATAATAGTAATATTAATTTTAAAATTTCATTTGCTAAAATAAATTATATATTTAGGGCAGTATATCATTCTAAGCATCAAGGTGGCTTTTACTAACTAAACTATGAATTAAATATGATAAGTTATTTCTGGCTTTGTTAAATTCAGTAACATGACAAAATGTTTAACTTGTGTACTTATATTATAGAAATGTAAGTAAATAGGAAATTAAATATAAAATGAGCAAACAATCACTAATTATTAATCTTGATAATAGATGCCCAAAGATCCAGCTAAAATTGGATGAACAGTTTCAACAGCTTTATCAAAACCAAAGGGAGGTCACAAATTGAGAAAGATTATAGCTGAGATGGAAAGAAAAATCAGGCTCTAACACCAGATGCCAGTTTCATTAAAGTAAAAGCTCTTGAAATATTGAGAAATCTGCTGATAAAAATACTCAAATCTACCAAATAATTGGGTCAAAAAACAGTGTCCATAGGATATGCAGACTGTGGGTAAGTGAGGTGGGAAATGTACTCAGATATGTTGGGAGACAGTGTGATTCGAAATATGAAAGGAAATGAAAAATCAAACGAAACAGACTAAGCCTCCACTCTCCTTTCTTTCAAAAGGAAGCCTGGCATGACAGAGTTTATTTCACTTTTGGCCAAGGAAATTGTCCCTTTAAGCTATGGGAATGAATTGTCTCTTTTTAACCGCCTTTTCTCCCTGCAGTACATAATCACTGTCTGTCACACTTTGATGTCATAATCATCCGCTGAAGCTTCACCGTTAAAGAGTAAATCTGCTTAACTCACAAAAAAAGGAGGAAAATTGCACAGAGGCACTTGCTTCCCTTGCCTCAATGGCAGCCCATTTGAATTACAGAAGTGCAGTATTATGTCACTTTGGTATTACGGGTGCCATTTCAAAAGGCAAAAGCCTATTTTTAAAACTATATCTTAATCAGTTCAAATAGAAACAGCAACTATTTGCCGTTAAATGAACATAGTGCTTGTGTGAAAGTGTGTAGGTAGGGGTGTGTATGTGTGTGTGTGTGTGTCTGTATATGAGCGCCCATGTGTGCATGCGTGAGCAGCATGAAAAAAGCATTAAACAGCTGAGGAATGTTAGTGTATCTGCAAGCTGCCACTTACCAAAGGCGAGGAACTCAACTTTGCATCTAAGCTTCCTTATCTGAAGAAATATTTTATATTACTTACTCAGTCCTGAGGGATATTTCACAACTTATCCTCTTCACATCAGATGAAAAAATAATTCAATTAACCTTGTAAAATAAATTGGAAATTTTTATCAACGATTATTTTTATGAGGAACCAATGTTATTTTTTAATCTAATGTTTATTAAAAATAAAAACTTGAATATTTATTTATTCTTTATATTGTTTAAACTGAAGATTGAATAATTTGTATTTACAAAGAATCTGTGGTCTAGTTATGATCAGAACAATATCAGTATAGATATAAAGGCTTTTTTTTTTTCATTTTTTGTTATCTACTACCATTCTGCAGCTGAATGTCATGTTAAAAAGTTCACAATTTTAAGAAAAAAACTGGGTTTTCACACAAATGGTCCATATCATCTCTTCTGCAAGCATTTTTCAGTTAGAGTCCTGGTTTTCTTTTGAGTTATTTTCTCCAATAAGAATAAAAGAAACTTAAAGATAAAAATTTCACTTCATCACTTTCATGTCAGTAACATTTTGTTGCATCATGATGACTATATATTTATTAAAGAAATCCCACAGAAAATTGTATCAGTCTACTCTGTGTATAAAATACTATAAGTTTACCCTATTTGGAACAGGGCATTTGAACCTCTGCGTAAGTTGTTCCCTGCTGCTGCCTGTACGCTTACCTTTTTAATAATAATAAAGAACTCCTCAAAAAAGACATGTCCTTTCAAAGATTATTTTAAATCAACTTCTACAATAAAATACTAAAAATTCACTAACTGTTTTATATTGTGAGATTTTTTAAAAGCAGTAGATTGAATGCTGCCTTGGCTGCTCAATGTTTATTTCATATGAAATGAATAATCCTAGGTTAATTTTCAATCCTTTAGAAAGGTGATGAATTCTTTTCAATGTAAATTTTCTTGAATTAATGAATTTTAGTACTGTGATTTCTCTTACTATAGCGTCTCTAGCTGTCATTTCTTTGCACACAATGTAAGAAGATATTTTGATCCCCAGTCTTCAAATTTCCTCAGTTTTATGACTTAAACTTGGTTAGGACACTCGCCTTAATATAGAAGATATAGGTGATTGCTTTACATTGTCATTGTTATGGAAATATTTATATTTATTATTCAATAGCAAAACAATCCAAACAAAACACTAAAATATAAAATATTCTCTAACCATCTTTATATCTGTCATAAAACAGTCAAGTTCATTGAATGCATTTCAGCCTAACTGTTCCTTTGTTCATGAAATCTATGATCTTGGGGTTTCTAATTACAACTTTTAAATTACAAATTTAGGCGATTCTCTCAGAAACAAGAAAGCTACAGTAAGGAAATGGGATCTTTCTTATCATAAAATGAGGACAAATTGCTTTCATAACTTGAACAATGGAAGCAGTATGAGCTTTCCTGGACATAATTTATCAGGTTTTGCTTTTTCTTGCATGTGATACCATGATAAATTTTGAAAGTTTGCTGATGGATAAATCTTTTAAAAAGGAACCTTTAAATCATAAATGTATAGGGATCCAACTCCACTGTAAGACTGTCCACTCTTTCTTCATACCAAAAGGAGATGCTATTCACTAACAGGAGAAAGGCCTGACACAACAAATAGTGTGAATCACTGTTCACCCAGGGCTTGTGCGGCTGTACAGGCAAAGTCTCCATAAATCAGGACCTATGGGACTTTCTTCCTTCCCTTTGTCTCCACTCCTTTGGGGGGGTATACAATCAGAGTGACAAAACAGCCTACACTGTATGTAAAACTCCCTAGTTTTGTATGCTGTACCAAGTCCCCCATCTCTCAGCTCAGCCTGGCTCATGAAGACAGGGTTCTTGCATATTTATTAAAAGTGAATTTTTGTAATGAAGTCAAGTTTGGAAATTAATATTGGCACCAGCATAATTCCCTTAAATAAAATTCATGTAAATGTTTAGCAATTTAAAAGCCACAATGTTCTTAATATGGGACTACTAGTTAGTACTAGTTTTTCAGTGGACTGACACTTGAGATGGAAAAAAAATCATGGTAAATAGAGTCTATCTGTCTATCCATTGGTATTTATATCTATCTGGTATATTTATGTAGGAAATAATGCAGTTGATAGAGGTGTAAAGCCTCTGTTTACAAGAATTTGTGTGTGTGTGTGTGTGTGGTTATGGATTTGAAAGCCAATCAGAGGAGTGATGATTACATGAAGGCTCTAACATTGTTAACCATTGTTGACAGAGAACTATTTTCTAGAATAAGTTGCAACTTGCAGGCAGGAAAGTAGTGATCTTAAATGTCATATCAAGCATTTTGCCACTGAAATTCATGATGAGAGAAGTGACATGACTGTTCCTGAACTTTAGAGAGACACATCTGGAGGCAGTTTGGATAATGGCTTGAGAAATTAATAAGGAGGATGCAGGGAAGCTAGCAAGAAAATAAAAGCAAACATTCAGATTTGTAACTGTGAAGACCTGAGTTAGGAATTCTGCAGTAAAAATGAGGTGAAATCAGCAAAATTAAGGACATTTTGTAGGATGCATTGAATACATTTAAGGACCAGTTAAAAGTCAGTTGTGCTTAGGTGGGGGGAGGATTATTTTTATTTCTTGGTTGATTAGTTTGTTTTCCCCAAATTCAAGGATTTTGGATATAGAAAACATACATTGTACTGAGTTCTTACTTTAAGCTTTCTGGCTTGGATGACTTGGAGGAGAGTGATGGTGACCGAGACACAGGTACCGGAGGAAGAGTTATGTTAGAAAAAAATAAGAAAATAGTTTTAGAAATGTGAATCAGTTATTCCATTCAGTAACATAGAGTTAGCAATCAAAAATGTCTAACATTTTTATATTATTTTGTTTTTTGCATCTTGTTTCTTCATAGTGCTGGTGTCAAGCTACTCACCAGCCAGTGGAGGCACCCTTCTCTCTGGTAACACCATATTACTACCATGCTGATCCCACTCCCACACGGCCATTTCCTTCTCTAAATGATTATTTACAGACTTCAAATATTTTTATTTTTCTGTACGGTGAAACTCTGTTCATCCTCTGAGTCCCTGATCAAGTGTCCTCTTTGAAATAGTCTCCCCCGACTCCCTTCACCTCCATTTCACGGTCTTGACTCACACTGCTGCCATAGCACTAACTCTTCTCGTGTTGAAAGGAAGGGTTTTTCAATCCTTTTCTCCACTGCTGCTCCAAAGATGGGTAGATAGTGAGGATTTTAAGAATAGAGGCTGTATCTTACTTACACCTGCATCTCTGATATGCAGTATCCATGAAAAGATCTTAGTAACTGTCCATTACATTGAATTAAATTAATGAAATATGCTACCTGTTAGCCAAACACATTGCAGATAAATTAAAAATTCAAATTAAATAAGCTTTCTTCACGTGAAAACCATATATCATCAGACATTTCCCTGTGCATTGAAATATAACTATTTCCCTCAAGGATTCTTCTCCTTTATATCGTTACCACTGGAATTCCAGAGATTTCTACAAGATTTCCCTACTATTTTGAAGTCCTTATGAGGGGGGCCTTATGTTTTCATGTTCAACTCTGTATCTTTTCTTTAGTGATTTAAGTCCTCATCTCACATAATCTCCTGTATGTTCCCTGTCTTTCAAATGCTGTGGAGGTGGACATACAACTGGACTGTAGTTGAGTTTCACAAAAAACATCTCCATCATCAAATATATGTATATACGTGTGGTGAACTTTATAGAGGAGGTGTGAGGCTCAAATAGGGTACTGATTTTATAGATAGAATGTACTTCAGTCTAATATTTGACATTATGCATAGTTTTCCTAAAACTATCATCTATCATTTCTCAGTGATTTTTTTTTTTTTTTTTGGTCATTTCCTGACACATTGTTTCTGGCTTCATATGCTCACCTTACTGACTCCCTGATGGCTTTCTCCTCTTTCTGTTCCATTACCTCCCTTCACATTCTTCCACCTTAGTTACTCAAAATGATCCAGCTGTAACCAGTACTACTTTAATCTCTCTGTCCACCTTTTGCTGCTTAAATTCACTCAAGAAGTGATAGTCATAGATGTCAGGGTTTTCTCTCTCTGTGATATCTCTATATCAAAATTATATCTTCTTTAGTAAAACTGGAAGTGAAATAAATTTGTTGCAAAATTAGCCTAAAAATTTGTTTCCTTTGTATAGTAAAATTATAAGAAGTAAGTCTTCCTGTATCTTACAGTAGTACAGCTTACAGTTTATAGTCTTATATTCTCTGACAATTAATCTCAGTATATATTTTCTTCTTTAGTATCTCCTTGGCTTTTTTTATAGGTTATTCATAGAACAAGTTTTTATTTCTACTCTCAAAACCCTGAATATGGGAAGAAAATGAATCACCATTTTTACTAACCTTGAAGATTACCTTGTATTCCTCCTTTTGCCATTATACATTCACTTACATATTCACTTTCAACTAAGTTTAAATATCTTTTTGCCTTGATCTTACTTCTATCTTCAATATAGAGTTAGGACGACAATCTATTATCGTCTTGATTTCTTGGCATTATCCTATCCTTAATCTGATTCCCAGTGGTTACTTTTTGTTTAGGTAATTTTGAATTTAAAAAAATTTTGCAATTAAAGTTTGGCAATTCAGTATTTTATGCAATATAAAATGATCTAGACTTTATATCCTAAGCCATCAGGAAAACTTTCCACTGAGAATCATTATGCTACTTCAAAACCAGAAATTATCTTAAGTTTTCTGTGTTCTATCAGTCTTGTGTTTTATTTTTAATCATTATTAGATCAATATCATCTTTTTGTCTGTTAGACATGTGGTTCACAGCCATACCACTTCTTATATAACATACCACATATTCCAAATCCTGTTTCTTCCCGTACATCTCTAAAACATCATCCAAAACAAATAGTGCTTTCTTCTTCTTTTAAAAACATGTTTTGTCCTGTCCCTGGAGGCGGATACTGTCTCTCACATGATGGGTCTGAAATGTTTTGAGAACAAATGCTATATGAGAAATAATCTTCAGGACACAAAGCTGCAGGGGGCACAGAATTTATTACTAGAATGTGTTTCTGGACCTGGCTGTTCCTCTACCTCTTTCATCCTTGACCCTGGATGGCAGTTGGGCAATGCCTGTGTTTAAGGGATCTATGTGTTTTTATGTTCAGTACAATGGTTCAGTGTCTTAAAGTACTGCCAGGTGTTTTTATTAGTTACTTAAGATACTCTTGTTAATAACTAAGATACTGATGTCAATAATAAAGTAAAAAATATTGAAAAATCAATGGCTGCCAATACAATCATGAAGGAATATCCAACTAAAAATATGAAGAAGTGTATCGCTTGTGTTATCAAGCTAGAATGTTTTGAAAAGAGTTCAGCTTAGAAACCTTCATTTCCATGGGGAGAACCTGACATTTTTCAAAGAGGAGGCATTAAATGAATACATATTGGAATGATTCTTAAAGTTAGAGACATAGAAAAAGTTTAATATCTTGGACAGAGTAAAAAAAAGAGCAAAAAATTATTTAGGGGATCATTAATTCTGTTGCTTTCCCTTGGAGGCACCTGATAGAATTATACCTCCTCACTCTCCTGTAGTTAGCTGTGGCCATATCGCTTACTCTGACCAATGAAATCTAAGTGGAAGTAACACAAGTCATTTCCAGATAATAGCTTTCACAGCCCATCTGCAATTTGCCATATGCTCTTTTTCCTTCTGGTGTGATGATGAATATTTGAGACACTCACGTTTTCTTATCCTAGGCCTCCAAAGACTTCATTTAGTGAAAAGCCTTGATGCCACATAAAGTCATGCAGAGTAAGTGAGAAACCATTTTAAGTGGTTGGGGTTTGCTGGTTAGTTATTTCTGCACCGTATCCTAGCCAAGCATGTTAGACATGTTTGTTTTTCCAACAACTTTGTACAGGACTTTGGATCCAAAATGTTTTCACTTTTTACTTTATATAGATTTTCAAAACAAAACAAAAAAACTTTCCCCAAATCTTGGTGATGGTACATGTTTAAAAAAACTAAAAAGTAGTAAAGTTAAAACTTTCATTATCACTCCATTCACTAATGGACAACATCATAAGGAATCTCCATTCAGAGCAGGAAAGTTTTTTTCTTGTTATAAATTATAAAAGTTTGTGGAAAAAATCTTCTCTTTCCTTTGAAGATTTATTATATGGCTGAATAAAAATGTTCCAACAAAGCTCATGACAAATATTCATAAGGTATGGAATTGAACAAAAACATGAAAGCTGAGGAAGTAAAAATTTCTTAGTATTTTGAAAAATTGCCACTGGAAATGCTTTATCAGCAACTATAATGTCTATTAATGAAGAATCCAAGTGAAACATTTCTTACAGGATGATAATTTTTATATAATTATCTACTTAGAATTTTGAAATTGAATTATGAAATGTTATATAGAATTGACAATTTAGATAAAAAATTGTTTTCTAGGCTTAGGTCACTGATTTTGAATTAAAAAATGAAAAATATGTTTCAAAATAAAAATTATTTTCAAGGGCAAATAATCATCCCCTACTTACTTTCAGAAAATTTATTTCAAGTACAATTAAACAGATTATATTTGTTTATTCAAAGGAACTTTCAAATTTTAGAGAATTTTTAAATAGGTGTTGACCAAGTTTAGATATAAAACACTGAGCCAAGTGTGATGAAGTGTATAAAATTATATAACATGAAATATAACACCAGTATACTTACTATAAAAATATGATATCATAGAAATATAAATATTGAAAAAAATAAAGATAGAATGCTATAAGAATTTGAAGAAAAAGAAAGAGAAAAACATTGTTAGCACATATTGTCTTTCCTCAAAGTGATAAATATCTGGACATGCTTAGGAAAACTATATATCCTTAAGTGGTCCAGATCTAAGCTATTTCAGCAGATCTTTTCAAAATTAATGGAATAAAGTAATAATGAAAAGTTAGCAAACATCAAAAATATTAAAAACACCTAGTCTCTTTTTTAATTGCCTGTTCACTCACATTAAATTTTGTGTGATTACTGAGAAATAGGTGCATTTATAACTAACTTTTTCTAGCTATAGTTAATTTGCAGAATTAAGGCAATTCATTCCACAATATGCAACCAAATAAGCTATACAATTTGGAATAAGATAACAAGGGTTTGCCTCATAGCTTAGCTTTTAAAGAAACTTTCTGCCATGCAGGAGACCAGGGTTCCATTTATGAGTTTTAAGATCCCTTGGAGAAGAAATGGCAACACAGTCCAGTATTCTTGCCTGGAAAATCCCATGGACAGAGGAGCCTGGCAGGGGGCCAGGCAGAGAAGCCATGGGGTCACAAGGGTCCAGCATGACTTAGCAACTAAACCAGCACTAATAATCAACTATCATCTGGTATCTAAGTTCACATGAATGTTGAAATCACTGTTGAATATCCATTTGCATACATGAAAATAGCAATAACAGGATCCTGAACTTGTGTAATTACTTGAAATGTAGTTATTTTTGCATTCTAAAAAACCATCCATACTGCCTAAAAGGGCGTATTTAAATCAAAGAAACTAAAACCAAAAGAATGTAATTTTATAGGAAACATGCATTAAAACCCAAGCCACTGTATACATTTTAGTGTTTTCTTTCCTTTTGTTTCAATAGGGATTTTTGCATAACAGCTTTTTAAGGTAATTATTAAAGTTATCCCTATTTCTGTATGAATTCCTTCCATAAATGTATTCAAGAGAATTATTCTTAAAGGCAGAATATACTTTAAGATTGAAAAACATTTGACTGCTAAAGAAAGGTCTTTCATCTCAGTAAAGCAAAGATAAAATGTTATTTCTTGGATTTCTTCATGTCTGTATGTTTAAAGGGCTCAAACATAATGTGATGATGGAGAAAAATGTCCTTTGTCTGGCTACAGAGCCTCGTTGAAGTTGGCTTGATCCTTTGTAGGCAAAGGTGTGCTGTTAATAATAGTATTGAAATACATCTACCAAACATCCTAGAAGACTGCTACATTTCCTTTTGAGAAGGTGGAAGAAAATCTGGCTATCAACCCAAACTTTATTTGCTAGAGTTTGGGTACTATTCTAGCAAGTAAGAAATCACTCTATCTGTAGGAACCCTGTTATAAAAAACTTTATTCAGTCTTATTTCAATAGTTTTTCTTGGTAATATGAAGGATGAATTAAGTAGATCACAAAAGACTTTTACTACTCTGAATTACCTGTTTCACCTTGGAAAGCCACACAAAATGAACCTCTTGAGCCTTTTGAAAATGACCTTTTTTTTCCCCCTCAGCAATGATTTATCTTTCCCCTCGAAAATCCGTTTTACAAAAGGGAGTATGATTAAAGGAAGCCAACCAGCACAAACACTTGCTGAAGATCCTGCTTATCTGGAACTCACTTGACAATGTATGTTTTTGGGGTTGGGAATGCTGCAGGTTCAAGGGATAATTCTGCCTTTCAGGCACTTCAATTTATTTCATGCCTGAGCACTGTCATTGTACGCAGACAAGATGAAACGCATCGTTGTGTAAAGAAATTGAAATGGAATCCTACTTGACCCAGCAGGATGGGGCATTATGTTTGACTCAGTAGTGATTCCTGGGATAATATCTAATTCCAGGAGGAAAATTTCTTGATATGGCCACCTGCTGTGAATGGCTTTGTCCAGGGATCACAAGTTGTTCTGGGTGACTAGGCTCAGGACATGCCTAGAAGAATGCAGCTCGTCTCCTGCTGGCATTTAGATCTCTTCATTTTCTCCATGCTTTCTATTCAACAGGAACAACTGCATGGAATGGGGGGAGGGGGAGGTTGGAGGATATGAAGCACTGCACACACTCCAGCAGCACTGAGAGTCAAGGCCCGCTTGACCCGAATTTCTTATTTATTTAATTTTTTAGAGAACCATCATTATTTCTTCACAGGGCACTTTTTAATTTTTACACTTCTCAGGCCAGCCCCCTTGCATGTCTTTCTCTGTTCAGTGTGTGTGAAGTATTTACTTTGAAAAGGCTGCACACCAATAGATTAAATAAAATAGCAGCACTCTGTGTCTCACAAGAGGGAATCGTGCAGACAGCTTTATTACTTCTATCAGAGAACAAAGATTTTACCCAGCATGTAGAGGATTATTAGGCCAGAAGCAAATAAATGAAATGTGTGATGTCAAAGCTTCAAATGCGATCAAGAAAAATTGTCTAATTGATTTTGCTGCAATTATGGCTTTTGGAATACAATTCCTCATGTTTTGCTTCTGAACTTTTCTTATCTTAGAATGTCTAAAGATAAAAACCTAGAGACTATAGTTTTAGACTATCCTCTTTCATAATGAAACATTCTTTGGTTCACATGGTAATTATCAACAATTGACAATACATTATTCCCTGTACCCCCCTCCTCCTTTTTTTTAAGAATGACGGTGCCATGACATTCATTATTCAAATTCAACATTTCTTACCTGGGTCGGTTAAAAGCAAATTCAATGAATAATGGGAAACTTGTCAGTGGGTTTCCACTTTTTTCTCTTATTTTCTTAGTTTCTGTCTGAACATCACCTTGAAATTAGGATTTAGCTCATTTTGCAAACCCACTTTCCATTTCTGTTTTATTTTTGCAAGAAAGCTCTGAGAAGAAAACTAAATGACTGTTTATCTCTCAGGTAAAAGAAATAATTTTTAATCTAATAAAAATGAATACTTCTAAAAATGTGTGTATGAAAATATATGTATTAATATATGCATCTATATCCACAGTCAGTTCAGTCGTTCAGTCGTGTCTCACTCTTTGTGACCCCATGAACAAATGTTTAAAATATGACTAACTATATATGATTCATATGCACATACCCTATATAATACAATATACATATCTATATTATATTCTATTTATGTGTTACTTCAAATAATTACATTTTTCTAAGTTTTGTTTAATTGTAAATAATTTTGAAGACTGTGAAATACAAAAAAAAAAAAAACAAAAACCCGAAGGTATTTGGGTAGTATGTGGGAGTAGTTTCTTTACTTCCTTATTAGAAAACCCTAGATTTCAGTCTTGGGGGTTACTGACCTTGTTAGCCTTCATTCTTTAATAACTGCTTTAAGCTCAGAATGAATGCTACAAATAAAATACAGCAATTGGTCAGAGGTTTGAGAATTTAAAAAATGTCACTATTCTAAAAGGGAGAGTGGCAAAAGTGTAAATGTATTCCTTTTACTAAGCAAATTATATATGTGCAGTTTAGGGATATAAGGCATATTTTATAAAAATATAATTTTCAAATGATTTACTCTTTTTTTTTAGTTTTTTCTTTCTGATCAGTTTGTAATAGTGGCCATTAAGTAGAGTTTTGTGAGAGGAGTTTAGCACAGCAAATGTTTTAACTGGGATGGCTGCTTGTGAGGGTTCAGCCCAAGCAAGCATGATGAGGGGTGATCCACACAGAAGGGTGACCTGACTCAAGTACTGGAGCAGAGTACTTTAGGGAGAGTTTTCTTGCTGAAGGCAGCTGGGCATGCTGTGTCAGAGCCCAGCTGGGGTGAAGAAGACATGTATAGGTGTGGTAGCCAGTATGGTGTTTTACTGCCTAGGTGGGATAAAAATGGCCTGCCCAGAGGGGAAGAGATACAATGCAGCATAGGATATCAAAAATCAAGAAGAGGAAGGAGGACTTCTGAGTAAGAGAAGAGTCAGGTACAGGATTTCAGAGCCTATGAATGTGAGAAGGTTGTTTGTAGGAAGAGTGACTTAGCTCAGAATATCAGAGGTTGAATGGGAAAGGAGAACATCCTTGTGAGTCTTTGGGAGTGTCGTATGGCAGGGGTATATGAGTCAAAGCTAAGCAAGGATGACATTGGCAAGGAAAGGATCTTGGCATGGAGGCGATGGCAATAAAAGATTGGTTATATAAAGGAAGACTTGTTTAAATGAATAAATATATATTGACAAGGGAAGTTATAGGAGGTAGGGGATACATATCGTTGTTGTTTGGTCTCTAAGATATGTCCGACTCTTTTACAATCCCATGAACTATAGCCCACCAGGCTCCTCTGTCCATGGAATTTCCCAGGCAAGAATAATAGAGTGGGTTGCCATGTCCTCCTTCAGGGGATCTTCCCGACCCAGGATTGAACCCATGCCTCCTGCATTGGCAAGTAGATTCTTTACCACTGAACCAAGGATATATTTAAGAAAGGAGAAAATAGAATAAAACTTTTTTGTTGTAACATAATTGTAGTTATTGAAGTGAAGTCAGTTTTCAATATGTGTAACTATTAACAGAAATAAATGTATATGAAAATGTGATATGTGTATATGTGTATGTGCATATATTTGCACATGTATACATACGTATGCATATACAAATCACAAGCACACAAACATAATCCCTAACTCTGGAAACTGCATGGCCTAGAAAAAGAGACACTCCTACAAAGATAGGCATAACTAATGCCAGGTCTTGGTTTCCATCTATTGAAAAGAACCAGAGCACCTGGCTGCTGCTAAGTCGCTTCAGTCGTGGCCGACTCTGTACAACCCCATAGATGGCAGCCCACCAGGTTCCCCTGTCCCTGGGATTCTCCAGGCAAGAATACTGGAGTGGGTTGCCATTTCCTTGTCTAATGCATGAAAGTGAAAAGTGAAAGTGAAGTCGCTCAGTCATGTCTGACTCTTAGCGACCCCATGGACTGTAGCCCACCAGGCTCCTCCATCCATGGGATTTTCCAGGCAAGAGTACTGGAGTGGAGTGTCATTGCCTTCTCCAAGAGCACCTGGAGAAGCAGCTTATTTCAATGCTGGGCAAGGAAAATAAATGAGAATGTGGAACATCCATATAGAAAGAGAAAAATGAAGACATGCCAAAAGGCAAAAACCTGCTTGAAATGACTTCCATTTGACAATTTGGTGATGACTTATTTAAATAAATAATGACAGTAATAGGCTATAAGTCATTGAATAAAATAGAAATCCATAAATTAATGAATAAATTAAAACAGAAAATAAGATATTTTCACAAACCTAAAGTACCTCCTCATAAAATTACAATTAACTACAAGAGAAACAAATGATTTTTAAAATGTAGAAGCTTGGCAGATACCATACTAGCCACATGATCAAAGTTAGTACTACCTTAATAAGCACTTCTAGAAGGGTGAAGTAAGGACTTCTGAAAATCCACTTCTCCATAAAAACAATGAACACAGAAAGAATTGTCAAAGTTAATCTTTTCAGAGCTATGGAAATTAAAAACTTCAAACATATTAAGAATGCTTATTTGGGGAAAATAGCCCATCTCACTGAGAACAGTGAGCTCTGTGTATGTTTAACTTATCCTATTTCCATCCTTCCTTCATAAATCACTAGGCATATAGAAAATGAAGTTTCACAACCAAAGCTGATTGAAAAGTTGGAGAGCCTTGTCAGCAACAGGAGCAAGAATAATAGGCTTAGGGACCCCCAAAAAGCTTTGCCCACTCATAACTAACATTATTTGACCTGTCAAAGCCTCATTCAAAGTGTTGCTTTGTTTGCTCTATTTCAGAGTTCACTAAGAGTGAAAGCCCAATATCTCTCATGAATACAGATGCAAAAACCCTCAACAAAATATTAGCTAATCAATTGCAAAATGTATAAAAAAAAATTTTACCCTAAAACCAAGTGGAATTTTTGCTGGGTATGCAAAGCTGGTTCAACATTCAAAACTTAATATAACAGATTTAAAAAAGGGAACCTAGTGTAATCACATCAATATATGCACAAACAACATTTGGCAAAATCCTGAACTCTTTTGTGAAAAATTACTTAGGAAACTAAATGATAGCAATGAAACATCATTCCAAGAAAGCCAGTGACAGTTGGGGAAGATGCACACAAATTTGTAAGATGTAGTGTTTGTATGTAGTGAAGAATAAAGCAATCTTTATTTCTATGAAGAACAAAATTTATTCTTAGAAACTCTGTTTTACTGACCCAGTTCGAAGGAAATGTATTACATAAATGTCATATGCCTGGCATTCAAGTACCTGGATGTTCCTCCAATTGTGTTTTGTTTTTGTGTTTTTGTTTCATTAAGTAATTTAGCAGGATAAGTCATTGAATCAATAAATTATTTAATGTTTTTCCCTAAAAGAGTTTCTAAGAGAAGAAAATTGGAAATAACTACGTAGCCAACTAGGCTGTGGATAAGTGTTGACCAGTCATTTGCCACATTTAAGCATTTTTTTTCTCCCTTTCAGAAAATGTCTGGAAGTCATCCCAGTAGTGATGTTCAAGGATGCAAATTATCACCATACTCCCTTGTGAAATTACCAGTAATTATTTTGATTTATTACTGGCTATTTATCATTCAAAATTATTATTTTGGTTGTGTGTCCTTTCTAAATTGAAGAAATTGTTTTCATCAGTATGCTAAACTATTAGTAGTTCATCAAATCTTATAGTATTCAAATTTACCCCAATATATTTGATTTCTAGGTTTTCAGTCTTTATCTGCCTCCACATGAGCTTCTCTGGTAGCTCATCTGATAAAGAATCCACCTCAATGCAGGAGATCCCAGTTTGATTCCTGGGTTGGTAAGATCTGGAAAAGGAATAGGCTCCCCATTCTGGTATTCTTGGGCTTCATTGGTGGCTCAGATGGTAAAGAATCCACCTGAAATTGGGTTCTATCCATGGGTTGGGAAGATCCCCTGGAGGAGGGCATGGCAACCCACTCCAGTATTCTTCCCTGGAGAATCCCCATGGACAGAGGAGCCTCATGAGCTACAGTCCATGGGGTTGCAAAGAGTTGGACATGACTGAATGACTAAACACAGTGAAGCACTACCTCACATATTAAATATTTTTAATATGTTTAATTTGAAAAAAGTATTTTATTCATATTTCCTTCACCTCCAGTCATTTCTATAATGCCACCCATGCAAATTAAGTACTTAGATACATTCCATGATGTAGATTCCTCTCTAGAAATAAACCTTGATTACATAGATAGGTATGAATGACAAGTTCTGAAAGACAGTTAGATAGTGAAAGATAGGATATTCATTCACTGGTTCAAAAAATACTCATTGAAAAATACCTGCTCTACTTTAGGAATCTTCCTGGGCGACTATGCACAAGTTAAATATGGCCCCTGGCTACATTTAGGGCTTCCTTGGTGGCTCAGAGGGTAAAGCATCTTCCTGCAATGCAGGAGACCGGGGTTCGATCCCTGGGTGGGGAAGATCCCCTGGAGAAGGAAATGGCAACCCAATCCAGTACTCTTGCCTGGAAAATCCCATGGATGGAGAAGCCTGGTAGGCTACAGTCCATGGGGTCACAAAGAGTCGGACACGACTGAGAGACTTCACTTTGGCTACATTTATAGTCCCTGAAGTTTATATTCTGGTGGGAGACAGGAAAGAATATCCTTTCTACTCTTGGAAAGAGAGAAAAAAACAATTCATTCGAAGTGGAAAATTTTGACTGCATGAGAAAATGGGATTTAGGGGAAGGCAAAAATTGAGACAGGATGATACAGAGGATTTTCCCTCTTAACCTAGCCCTGAATTGAGTAAAACTGTCTCTGAACCTGGGTCTCCATTGCCTTCAGAAGTATTCAAGTGTAGATGTCTAATGAGGTAGATTCATTGGCAGTTTTATTTCCATAAAGAAAGGATTGCTCTTCCTTTCAAGACTTCAGTGGTCCACCGGAAACAGCATAGAGGCAACATGGAGCAAGGGACAGAGGCCATTAGCATACTCAATTCAGACTAGGGGGCTGGTTCACTGTGGCTTCCAGAGCCTTCCAGAAAGAAGCAAAATATCTACAACAGGCTGATTTTTATGAATTGCTAACTTGGTTTTTTATGTTTTTATCCTTTTTCTCTCCATATTTAAACAACTAAATCATTCTCAACTCATTACCATAAGGGAGGGGCATGTCACTGTGAAAAGTAGAAGCTAAGAAATATTCTTGGTTTCAATTCCTAAAAGTGCAAAGTATGTAAAGCAAGGTCTCAAATTCATAGCCTTCAGGCCTGATCTCTCCCGCAGAAACGTTTTATTGGTTATGTTATATTATGTTGGCCCACACATTGTTTTAAAATAGAAATAAGGCCACAATTTGAAATTGGAAGATTTAATGTTTGTTATATATATATAGTTCCCTGATTTCTTTAGAGATTCATACAGTCTTGCAACTGGGGTGATATCCTCATGTGGTAACAGTGGAAGAGGATGATTATCAACTCTCTGCTTTGCTGTGTTACACACTCCTGTCAATCTTTGCTCATGTCTTCATCTCGCCTCCATTGAGGCACAATGTCAGTTACCATTATCATCTTGTATTTACCAGACTCATATTACCTGCCTTGGATCTACTAAGAGAACAGTGTCTTCATGGAAATGATAAGATTCTGGCTATAGATAGAATTTGGGGTAGAATGACATACCATAACAGCAAAGTATTTAAGTATGCTATAACCTTGACAGAAGATGACAGTAAATTCCAGGGATGGGAAAAGAAGTGATGAGAGTGTAGTTAGTGGTTAATTTAAAGGGATCCTACAAGCAGTACCTTCATAGCAGAGAACTGGGAGTCAGAAAAACAAAACAAAACAAAACAAAACACAAAACCCAACTAGACATCTGGTTCTTAGAACTGAGGGGATTTCTGCCACAGAAAGGTGGCAACATCTGAGTGGAAATAGCTCTGTGATGTGCTTGGGCATATGTTGACTTCAGTAGTTTCATAGAAATTCCTCTAACCCAGCATGACCTGGAATAAGCAGAATGTTTTCTGTGTGCCAGTGCATGGCACAGAATTAACTGTGAAGGCTGCTGAACATGAAGTTGTCTTGCCAAGAGGAGTGAGAGTTATCCCAGCGGATGATTGCAGGAATCAATCATGTGGAAGACCAGATTCTAGTACTCTATAGCCACCTCATGTCCAGGAATTCCTTGGTTTTAAAGGGATTCTTGAAGAATTTACACACTCAATTGACACACTGAATTTATGTACATTCAATAAATATATTATATATCATAGTGTTAAAGGCAATGCTTCAAGAAAATTTGTAAAAGAAAATAATAATCAAATATCCAGAGTAGTAGTCTTTCCCAGAACAAACAGATGTGATACTGAGAACAGCTAGACCTGGACAGCCTCCTTAGCTGTATTGGCTAAAAATGATTGCAATCTGTTAGCAAAGAGGGATATATTCTATTTGCTCATTTATATTACCTGCCTTAAGCCATATATTTATGTGTATGCATGTTTGTATACATATTTGTGTGCATATAAATATTGTTGTTGTTTAGTTGCTTAGTTGTGTCCAACTCTGCCACCCAGTGGATTTCACACCAGGCTTCCCTGTCCTTCACCACCCCCCAGAGCTTGCTCAAACTCATGTCCACTGAGTCAGTGATGCCATCCAACCATCTCATTCTCTGTCATTCCCTTCTCCTTGACAATGAAGTTGTCAACCTTTCACTTCTTTCTATGAAGCATTTCTCCGGATCTTGTATCTGAAATTTATACTTTAGGTCTTGTCCTGACTCTCACATTGATTCTGGAGCCCAAAGTGGGGAAAATGAAATAAACAGATGTAAGCCTAATAAGGGTTATTTCTGTTGCTTGATACACTTGCACCTGATACTCTTGGTGTTTTCTTATGAGTAGATCACGTTTGTTCACTTCTGCTTTTGGAAATTCACATCAAGTGGATTCAGATATGACTAAATAGACATCATCACTATGCCCTTCGCTTTTCCTGACCCTTTCTTCAATAGTCAAGTGTACTTTTCAAAAATGAAACAGATGATGAAACAGAGAAGACAATGCTCAGAATAAAAGTTCACATAATGTGTCTATCAGCACTGTTATCTCACAGTTTACAGGGAGATATGTTGAAACAGCAGCATCAGCAGTGGACTAAATGAAAGTATCTGAGGCTGATTCATCTTTTAGAAAATTATATAAATAAAACTAAAGATTTATATGTTCTTTATTACTTATATTCTTTTCCCTTATGCTACCATCTCCTTCCCCTGTTAATACTTCCCCTGGGAACTGTTTTTCTATCCCCTGAGGACCATTTCTTGGGGTGGTCCCTGCCCGGCCCCCTACTTCTCTTTGTTTTGGTTTCACTGTGGTATTTCTGGTGACACTGCAGGACTTCAAAGTGGCCCTCATTCTGTATCATTTATCAACTTTTCTTACCAATTCAGTGTCACTTTGAAGTCTTACTGAGCAGCTGGCCACAGCGCAGCAGGCCTAAAACAAGACAGAACTGGCAAGATCAGGAGTGAATAAACTGGAGAACAGTGTCCAGTGTGAATAGCTCAGAAGCAATGTGACGGCACTATTATGTACATGTTCAATTGCCTCTAGGAAAAGCAGAAATATCTTATATCTGTATATATATATGTGCACTGTACACATATCCAACAGCTTTAGGGGGCATTTAGTATTAAATCATAGGATGTTTGAACATTGAAACAAATCAGAGATCAACAATACAATATGTGGAAACTGAATGACAGAGAAGGAAGTAGTCCATCCAATGCGACTCATCAGATTAGGGATACAGGACATAGTTTTGTTTCACTCAGTTTCAGATAAGTTCCTATTCCATTTTTTAGGCTAATGCTGATGTGCTTGTATCATTTTTAGTAATGGCTATAAAGTTTGAAAAAATCACCTGTTATTAAATTGTCATTTTTTCTTTATTTACTATATTCTTAATGTTTGATATCAAAAACTTTTTTGTTGTTAAGATCTATACATTTTCAACTGGATGTTCTTCCAATATATTTCTATCCCAGTAAAACCTGAATTGAAATTCAGTCTCCAAATCATCTGTAAAATAAGTTTTTGCTTTCTCTCTTTTTCAAATTCTCTCTTTTCTACAAAATATATTTCCTCTAAATTTTGTTGTTATTTATTATTTTTTTATTTTTTCCTTCCGGTCTTTTAGCTTAGATATATTTCTCAGGTAAAAGAAAATCACTAATTTTTCACTTAGTTAAGAATGAAATACTGAAAAACTATTTGGAAATCCTGAGTGCAGGCACAGCACATGAAATATGAACTGCAGTTTTGGCTCCTGTGACTGGACCATTTAAATATCTCTTCTTGCAATGGTTAGATTTTGAGAAGCAAAATTCCTAATACTATACCTTGAATAATAAACTTGTCTGTTAACATTCTAGACATGGATGAAAGCATAGTAGTTAGGAATCACAAAATTCAGCATAGAAATGTTCTCTTTATTACTCTCTTTTGAGTGGATTATGTCAGCCCTACACTAGGCCTAGAGTCCTTCAATCCATATTCCCTCTGTTAACTGCTCCAATCAACCATCATTGTAGAAGAGCCTTGGTAGTCTGAAAACAGACTTATAATTAACTCTCTGGTTTTAAGCACCAAATTCAGTCCTTCTTCAGTGATTTCTTTTGCAACCAATCTATATCCATTTGGGTGGCTGTGCAAACATATTGCTTTCCTTTTTTCTGATAAATCAGGTATTCTTTGCTCATCTGTTTTTACTTATGAAAATTTTATGTGGAAATACAAAAAACCTCAAATAGCCAAAGCAATCTTGAGAAAGAAGAATGGAACTGGAGGAATCAACCTGCCTGACTTCAGGCTCTACTACAAAGCCACAGTCATCAAGACAGTACGGTACTGGCACAAAGACAGAAATATAGATCAATGGAACAAAATAAAAAGCCCAGAGATAAATCCACACACCTATGTACACTTTGTCTTTGACAAAGGAGGCAAGACTATATAATGGATTAAAGACAATCTCTTTAACAAGTGGTGCTGGGAAAACTGGTCAACCACTTGTAAAAGAATGAAACTAGATCACTTTCTAATACCACACACAAAAATAATATCAAAATGGATTAAAAATCTAAATGTAAGACCAGAAACTATAAAAATCCTAGAGGAGAACATAGGCAAAACACTCTCTGACATAAATCACAGCAGGATCCTCTATTATCCACCTCCCAGAATACTGGAAATAAAAGCAAAAATAAACAAATAGGATCTAATTAAAATTAAAAGCTCTGCACAAAAAAGGAAATTATAAGCAAGGTGAAAATACAGCCTTCTGAATGGGAGAAAATAATGGCAAATGAAACAACTGACAAACAACTGATCTCAAAAATATACAAGCAACTTATGCAGCTCAATTCCAGAAAAATAAACGACCTAATCAAAAAATGGGCCAAAGAACTAAATAGACATTTCTCCAAAGAAGACATATGGATGGCTAACAAATACATGAAAAGATGCTCAACATCACTCATTATTAGAGAAATGCAAATCAAAACCACAATGAGGTACCATTTCACACCAGTCAAAACGGCAGCAATCCAAAAGTCTACAAGCAATAAATGCTGGAGAGGGTGTGGAGAAAAGGGAACCCTCTTATACAGTTGGTGGGAATGCAAACTAGTACAGCCACTATGGAGAACAGTGTGGAGATTCCTTCAAAAATTGCAAATAGAACTGCCTTATGACTCAGCAATCCCACTGCTGGGCATACCCACCGAGGAAACCAGAACTGAAAGAGACACGTGTACCCCAATGTTCACTGCAGCACTGTTTATAATAGCCAGGACATGGAAACAACCTAGATGTCCATCAGCAGATGAATGGATAAGAAAGCTGTGGTACATATACACAATGGAGTATTACTCAGCCATTAAAAAGAATACATTTGAATCAGTTCTAATGAGGTGGATGAAATTGGAGCCTATTGTACAGAGTGAAGTAAGCCAGAAAGAAAAACACCAATACAGTATACTAACACATATATATGGAATTTAGAAAGATGGTAATGATAACCCTGTATGCGAGATAGCAAAAGAGACACAGATGTATAGAACAGACTTTTGGACTCTGTGGGAGAGGGAGAGGGTGGGATGGTTTGGAAGAATGGCATTAAAACATGTATACTATCATGTAAGAAACGAATTGCTAGTCTATGTTCGATACAGGATACAGGATGCTTGGGGCTGGTGCACGGGGATGAGCCAGAGAGATGATATCGGGTAGGAGGTGGGAGAGGGGTTCAGGATTGGGAACTCATGTATACCTGTGGCTGATTCATGTCCATGTATGACAAAACCAATACAGTATTGTAAAGCAAAATAAAGTAAAAATAAAAAAATTTTTTAAATATTTATTTTAATGTTTTTTGTTCTCCAAATGTGTAGATTTTTCTTGACTTATTTCCCATTTTCTGGAGTGCTTTGAGTAAGACTTTCATGTATCCAATCTTCCATCTTTAAATTAATGACTAAGCTCTTTTTTAGATACTTTTGTATTGTTATTAATGTTTGTAAAATCAATAGGGAAGAACTCGATCTTTGCAGTTTCTGTCACTTAAAATAAGTGCTTTATGGAACAAATATATGAGAGCAATCCACTCTGACAAAATCAAGCAAAACAACCCCCAAGTTTTAATTTTTTTATCTAGGTGGTTAGACAGGTGACTTCTTCCTTCTTTATCATGTTTACCCATCCCTCATTCAAGAAAAGTAGGATGACTTTCTCAATAGAAGGACCTAACTTTATTTAGTTAAGGATAAGTTAGCAAATGCCCTTCCATGTTATAAGATGTTAGTTCAACAAATAACTTCAAAATCAATTACCCTTTTCATTCTTATGAGTTAGTAGCATTTCAAAGCCATCAAAATAGAAATAGAAGAGGAAACATGTTATTAGGTTGGTGCAAAAGTAATTTTGGTTTTACATTGTTGAAATATTTCATTCAGTTCAGTTCAGTTGCTCTGTCGTGTCCGACTCTTTGCGACCCCATGAATCGCAGCACGCCAGGCCTCACTGTCCATCACCAACTCCCGGAGTTCACTCAGACTCACGTCCATTGAGACTGTGATGCCATCCAGCCATCTCATCCTCAATCATGCCCTTCTCCTTCTGCCCACAATCCCTCGCAGCATCAGAGTCTTTTTCAATGAGTCAACTCTTCGCATGAGGTGGCCAAAGTACTGGAGCTTCAGCTTTAGCATCATTCCTTCCAAAAGAAATCCCAGGGTTGATCTCCTTCAGAATGGACTGCTTGGATCTCCTTGCAGTCCAAGGGACTCTCAAGAGTCTTCTCCAACACCACAGTTCAAAAGCATCAATTCTTCGGTACTCAGCCTTCTTCCCAGTCTAACTCTCACATCCATACATGACCACAGGAAAAACCATAGCCTTGACTAGATGGACCTTAGTTGGCAAAGTAATGTCTCTGCTTTTGAATATACTATCTAGGCTGGTCATAACTTTTCTTCCAAGGAGTAAGCGTCTTTTAATTTCGTGGCTGCAGTCACCATCTGCAGTGATTTTGGAGCCCCCAAAAATAAAGTCTGACACTGTTTCTACTGTTTCCTCATCTATTTCCCATGAAGTGATGGGACCAGATGCCATGATCTTCGTTTTCTGAATGTTGAGCTTTAAACCAACTTTTTCACTCTCCTCTTTCACTTTCATCAAGAGGCTTTTTAGCTCCTCTTCACTTTCTGCCATAAGGGTGGTGTCATCTGCATATCTGAAATATTTCATTAGATATTGGAATACATTCTTAAACAAATGTGGTTTCTTATACATCATTGTAATGCACATTTCTTCCTTTATGTTTTTTGCTAAAGAATCATTACTTGCTGCTTAATTTGTATCTATTTTAGACTATGGAAATGATATTAAACAAAATGAAAATTTGAGTGATTTTCCTATTTGAGTTCAAAGTGGGTCATACAGCAGTGGAGACTACTCACAAAATCAACAGTGCATTTGGCCCAGGAACTGCTAATGGAATGTGGTGATCCAAGAAGATTTTCAAAAGAAATTAGAGCCTTGAAGATGATGAGCACAGTGACTGGTCATTGAAAGTTGATAACCACCAACTAAGAGGATCATTGAAGCTAATCCTCTTACAACTACCCAAGAAATTGCCCAAGAATTCAACATCAACCTTTCTTTGGTTGTTTGGCATTTGAAGCAGATTGAAAAGATGAAAAAGATCAATAAATGGGTGCCTCATTAGCTGACCATCAGTCAAAAAAATTGCCGTTTTCAAGTGTTATCTTCTCTTATTCTATGCAACGACAATGAATCATTTCTCAATCAGATTGTGCCATGCAATACAAAGTCTATTTTATATGACAACCAGTGGCTACCATCTCAGCGGTTGGACTAAGAAGAAGCTGCAAAGCACTTTCCAAAGCCAAACTCTCTCTCTCACACACAATGGAATCATGGTCACTGTTCTGTTGTCTGATACCAGTCTCTTTTGCTACGGCTTTCTGAATCTGGGCAAATCCATTACATCTGAAAAGTATGCTCAGCAAATCAATGAAATGCACCAAAACCCACAATGCCTGCAGCTGGTATCGGTCCATAGAAAGGGTCTAATTCTTTCCTATGACAACACCTGACCACACATCGTACAACCAATGCTTCAAATGTTGAACGAATCAGGTCAGGCTCTAACGTTTTGCCTCATCTGCCATTTTCACCTGACTTTCACCAACTGACTACCACTTCCTCATGCAGCTCAACAACTTTTGCAGGGAAAATTCTTCAACAGCCGGTAGGACACAGAAAATGCTTTCGAAGGGTTCATCGAATTCCAGAGTACAGATTTTTATGCTACAGGAATAAACTTATTTCTTGTTTGCAAAAATGTGTTGTTTGTAATGGTTCCTATTTTAATTAATGAAGATGTTTGAGCCTAGTTATAATGATTAAAAATTCACAGTCCAAAACCGTGATTATTTTCACACTAACCTAGTATGTTATACATCAAAAGACCTTTCTCAATTATGGTCTTAATGTAGCACAGTGAAAAGATTTCATGAAGCCAAAGGAATTCAATGTGAACTTGAGGAGCTAGGATTTGAGGTAACAGTGGTCCAAGGAAAAGGTGAAGGACTCTCTAATTGGACATATTGCCATGTTAAGATGAACAAGTATCAGAAGCAAGTTGATCAGACTGTGGATTAGTATAGTCAGCTTACTTAAAACAGGAAAAATCACTTGCTATCCTGTAAGAGCACACCCAGTCAGGAATAATTGGCAATAGTACTGAGTTGTATAGAATTTCTCGTCAACGCTTGTATTCTTCCCAAACCCTAGAATGTAAACGTATTTGGAAATAAGGTTGTTGTAGTTAAGATGAGGTCATAAAGGAGTAGGGTTGGCCCTTAATCCAACATAACATATCTCCTAATAAGAAAAGACCTATGCAGACAGAGACACAGAAAAAAAAAAAATGCCATGTGATCACAGAGGCAAAGATGCGACTGATGCATCTATTAGCCAAGGATTGCCAGCAACACCAGAGACTTGAAGAAGCTCATGGAACAGATTCTCCTCAATGGCTATCAAAGAGAGTGTGTCTCCTTAACGCCTTAATTTTGGACTTCTAGCCTCTAAAAACCAAGTTTCTTTTACTGTAAATCACTCAGGTTATGGCAGTTTGTTACAGTTGTTTTAGGAAAGTAATACAGGTGCCATTGACCCAACTCAGAAGATAGAGTCTTTGGGAAAGATGCTGTGCAACATGTAACTAGAGCCTGAACAAGGCCAATTAAAAAGAAAGGTGGAAAAAAAAAGAAAGAAAGGTAGAAAGGTAGAAAAGGTTGACCTATTTGTGCAGTAGTTTCAAAATTTCAATAAAAAATCTAACCAGAGATAATGTTACCTTCCAAGGTTTTACATTTGTTGTTGTTCACCACCTCCCAGCTGCTGCTGCTGCTAAGTCGCTTCAGTCATGTCCAACTCTGTGTGACCCCATAGATGGCAGCCCACCAGGCTCCCCCATCCTTGGGATTCTCTAGGCAAGAATACTGGAGTGGGTTGCCATTTCCTTCTCCAATGCATGAAAGTGAAAAGTGAAAGTGAAGTCGCTCAGTCATGTCTGACTCTTCGCAACCCCATGGACTGCAGCCTACCAGGCTCCTCCATCCATGGGATTTCCCAGGCAAGAGTACTGGAGTGGGGTGCCATTGCCTTCTACAAAGGTTTGCTCAAACTCATGTCTGTTGCTCAAACTCATGCCCATTTTCTATAGTCTCCCTCAAATAGTGGATTGTACCTTTGAAGTTTTGGACCAGACCCACAAATGTATTTCTCCATCCCTTAAGTGTAAATTCTATAAGATTTTTTTTTTAAATAACACTGAGTCAGTAAGGCAGTGATCTGAGAAGAATTCATAGAAAATATATTTTTACCTGGAGAGTACACATTTGGGTATAGGTGAACCAAACACAGAGTCCAGAGTCTTGGGAGCATGATGTAAAGAAGGTACTGCTCTTCGGCTAAAAAGTGTTAATCGTAGTCTTTACAACTCTCAGGTCAGTATAGGCTCTACACTCCTTACATGAGAATGGCATCTCTCTAAACATCCTAGGAATTAAAGGAAGAAAAACATGACAATCAAGAGAGAAAGAAGGAAGCTACTTGTGAAGACAATCAGTTCAAGAGAAGCCAAGTATACCTTATGGAGCAATTGTATTCCCTCAAGAAAATCAAACTAAACATAAATTCTGTGGATCCATAAATAACAGTAATAATAATATGAAAATTACACTTACTATATTTTCTAATAATGTACTAAATGCATTTACATATATTATCACATCTCATTGTATCAGCTACCCTACTATAAATATACTTATTATACAGATGAAAAGGCTGAGGCTCAAAGTGAGTATCTCCTCATCATTTTAGTAGTTGAACCTAGGTAACCTACATGGACTCTACAGCCCATGATTTTAATCAACACACCAGCTTTCACCACTGAGTAATATATTTTAATTCCAGAACTGAAATTCAGTTCAGTTCAGTTCAGTTCAGTTCAGTCGCTCAGTTTTGTCCGACTCTGTGACCCCATGAATCGCAGCACGCCAGGCCTCCCTGTCCATCACCAACTCCCGGACTTCACTAAGACTCACATCCATCGAGTCTGTGATGCCATCCAACCATCTCATCCTCTGCCGACCCCTTTTCCTCCTGCCCCCAGTCCCTCCCAGCATCAGAGTCTTTTCCAATGAGTCAACTCTTCGCATGAGGTGGCCAAAGTACTGGAGTTTCAGCTTCAGCATCATTCCTTCCAAAGAAATCCCAGGGCTGATCTCCTTCAGAATGGACTGCTTGGATCTCCTTGCAGTCCAAGGGACTCTCAAGAGTCTTCTCCAACACCACAGTTCAAAAGCATCAATTCTTTGGTGCTCAGCCTTCTTCCCAGTCTGACTCTCACATCCATACATGACCACAGGAAAAACCATAGCCTTGACTAGATGGACCTTAGTTGGCAAAGTAATGTCTTTGCTTTTGAATATGCTATCTAGGTTGGTCATAAATTTTCTTCCAAGGAGTAAGCGTCTTTTAATTTCATGGCTGTAGTCACCATCTGCAGTGATTTTGGAGCCCCAAAAGATAAAGTCTGACACTGTTTCGCCAACTATTTCCCATGAAGTGATGGGACCTTGGAGTACAATATGGAGAAACTATTCCAAAAGACAAAGGAAAAAGAAATACATGTGTCACATGGCCAATGTTTCAGACTGGCCATGTGCCAGACTAAGTTTGAATCTTAGTTTTGCCATTTAAGTTTTTTGTTGGTTTGTTTTTCTAGTGTGCATTTAAAACATTTATTTATTTATTTTATTGAGGACCAATTGCTTTACAATATTGTTGTGCTTTTTGCCATACATCAACATGAATCAGCTGTGGGTGTACATGTGTACCCCCCATCCTGAACCTCCCTCCCACCTCCCTTTCTACCCCATCCCTCTGGGTTGCCTCAGAGCACTGACTTTGAGTGCTCTGCTTCATGCATCGAAATTTCATTGGTCATCTATTTTTACATTTGGTAATATACATGTTTCAATGCTATTCTCTCAAATCATCCCACCCTCACCTTCTCCCACAGAGTCCAAACGTCTATTTTTTACATCTGTGTTTCTTTTGCTATCTTGAATATAGGGTCGTCATTACCATCTTTCTAAATTCCATATATATGCATTAATATACTGTACTGGTATTTCTCTTTCTAACTTACTTCGCTCTGGTAATAGGCTCCAGTTTCATTCAGCTCATTAGAACTGGCTCAGATGCATTCTTTTTATAGCTGAGTAATATTCCATTGTGTGTGTGTACCACAACTTCCTTATCCATTCATCTGCTGTTGGACATCCAGGTTGTTCCCATGTTCTATCTATTGTGAACAGTGCTGCAGTGAACATTGGGGTACATGTGTCTCTAGATTTTGGTTTCCTTGGTGTGTATGCCCAGCAGTGGGATTGCTGTGTCATATAGCACTTCAATTTCCAGATTTTTAAAAAAATCTCTACACTGTTCTCTCCATGGTCGCTGTACTAGTTTGCATTGCCACCAACAGTATAAGAGGGTTTCCTTTTCTCCACACCCTCTCCAGCATTTATTGTTTGTAAACTTTTTGATAGTTTTGCCATTTAAGTTTTAAATAACCTCTTTGTGTCCCAGTTATCTGTAAAAGTGGAGATGAAATTGCATTTTATTTGCATTAAGTACTTAGTGCAATTTGCATTAAGTATTTAAGTGAGTTGATATTTATCAAATGGAGCAAATACTGTAAGTGATGGCTTTGTTTTTATTAATAAAATTATTGCTGCTAAAAAATACACTTGAGAAAGCAAGGGGAAATTAAATTATGTTGGATGGTGAATAAGAGATTGACAATGGAGGGATATATTTGGTAAAGGGATTATTATTATTTATTAAAGAATAAAAACAAATGAAAGCAAATAAATAGTATTATATTAGCTATTATAACAGATAGTAATATATTCACTTACATATACCAAGGAATCATTATGGGCAAGGCATTATGTTAGTTTCTTTGCAAATATTATTTTATTCTAACCTTCAAATTATCCCATTAAAAGAACTTTATAGCATTATTAAAAGATAAGTAAATTAAAGCCTAAAGATTTTATACAACTAAAATAATATTCCATAGCTATGAAGTGATGGAGCTCTAAAGACAGTCAGGTTGACCCCATAGTCTCTACCATCTATGCCAACACGGGCAAGTAGGAATTTTCTCAATAATAAGAATATTATTCTACTCCGTACAATCTAAATGTGTCAAATGTGATATGACTGGAAAACTGAATTTTTAGCTTAATTCAATTATTTAAAGTTGAAGTTAGAACATATGATTTGTGACAACTATATTGGAGAGCCACCTTCTACAGACATGTAAAGCAAAAGTGCTTACTATTTTGCAGACAAAATTTATTAACATATATCCTAAAATGTTGAATCACAAGATGAAGCATAGACTCTACCATGTATTAATTTCTGTACCTTTTTCTTCATGTACACATAAATTAATTTGTTCTGACAAGAATCATAATATTAAATGACAAAAATGTCTTACTAGTGGAATAAAGTCATAAACTACAAAGTATGTACACAAATTCAAGAGACAATATATGTTAATGTATATTTCATTTAGAGGATGAATTTATTTGAATAATCCCATCTATAGTTGCAAGCTACAGGGTTAAATACTAAGGAATGAAGTGAATGAGAAAAGAGCAGAATTTTTATCAAGAATATTTTAAACATTTCCTAAGGATCATAAATTTACTTGAGTAAATTTCTACATCAGAACATTCAATCACAATTTTGTCAATTCTTCCTAAATTTATCTGTGAATTCAAATGCAATGCCAATAAAATTGCATTGGCCAAAACAACACAAACTGAGTTAAAATGAAAAAGATGGAAGCTCAACAGTTATTAAAGCATATATAATACAACAAAAGTCTACACTTTTAAAAATCTTATCATAAAGGTATCTTACACACTCAACAGAAAGGACATGATAGAAAAACTGTGCTAGAAACATAAAAAATAAAATTAAAAATAATTTACAAACATCTGATCAAAAGGTTGGTATAACTTTCATTTTGAAAAGTTTTATCTTAAAGTTTGAAGAGTGACCATCCTTGTTCTTCCAGATTTTGGAAGATTATATTGAGAATTAGTAGCTGATTAGTTATAGTATTGGTGGTTCTTGGTTTTCTATGTGAATACGTTATTTGCACATAAACTTAATATGTTTTGCAAGTGAACTGAAGATGAATCTATGTAATTGTATGGCACCTCAAGAGCTTGGCCAAATAATTCCAGTCTACATTTTTTCAAGGAAAGTTTAGAGGAGGCAGTAATAACCTTATGTGAATAAATTATCAAAAGCCATGGTACTCATATAATAATTGGAGAAGACTAAGATGAAAAAGAAAAAAAAATATTGTTTTGCTCCTTTCTTACGCATTTAAAGGGAGAGAAAAAAGTATATCAAGTCAGTTGCTTTCTGGAAACAGAGTTGTTCTACCTAATATTGATTAGCCATGGAAAGATTTCTGATACTGGCATAGTCCATAGTTTCATAGAGACTTTAAGGGAAAAAAGGATTCAGATAAAAACTATTACTGTCAGATGAGGTAGCTGGATAACATTTTTAATATTCTGAGAGATGTGTTTAAGCTTCATGAGGACACTTTGTTTATCACCATTGTGTCTTCAGCCTTATTGTCTGGCATACATTGAATGCAAAAAAAAAGAAAAAGAGAGATTTAAGTGGATGAATTAATTGAAGTTCAAGTAAGTATTTTAACTTTCTGTCCAGTTTTGACAGGCAAAATTTTCTTTACCTGTAATCACCAGTCTACTTTTGAATTAGACAAATATTACACAATTTAACCAAAAACTTCGTATTTCCTTCTTTCAAATGTATTTATTGATCAAACCTGCATTTGGGTTTGAGTTTTGAAAAATAAGGCCAGCATAGATTGCAAAAGAAAGGAGACAAAATATATAGAAAGGAAGTTAGGAATAAAATAGTAAGCAAATCACACAGGGCTCACAACGCAAACTCTGCAATTAGAGAACATAAGTTACATTAAAGTAGAACAAGAGCGTATCCTCACATTCTTTGTCTTCTACTTCACTGGCACAGCTTAGCATTTTAATTTCAAATGTTTTTACCTGGTAGACTAACCATTCTTAGCTGTTTTATTTGAAAGAAAAATAATGGAGATAACATAGGTCAATTCTGTCACAGTATATTCAATTGCATTCCATTTATATGACTTTCTCTTATTCTTCCCTACTACCTTAAATATTGTGTTTTTTTTTTTCTTTTCCAGTTTACATAAAGGAAAGTGAGGTGTTTTGAAAATGTGTTTTCAGATTTTGTGAGAAAAATATGTTTTTCCTTGGGTGTGTTCTAATGCCAAATTTACATCTGGCTGGTAAGAAAGACTCTGTGAATGTGTGTGTGTGTGTGTGTGTGTGTGTGTGTGTGTGTGTGTGTGTGTGTGTGGTTGTATGCACACATGCACATGCACTCTTGTGTGTTCATTTTCTTGCTCTCAGAACTGAGGTTCGTAAAAAATGATAATGATTTTTAGAAGATGGAGTGATAAAATATTGCAAAGATATTTTAATAAATACTTTCTGATAAACTTCATTGTCATTTCTTATAAGACAAAAAAAAGGTCGATTGAGAGATCTCTATTTTAAGAGAAAACTATGAAAACTACACAGACTTTTATTGCTAAGTGCATTCTAAAATCATTGTGTTTTGCTTATGTTTGAATGAAATACCATCACACCGAATAAGTTAATTGTAAGGAGCATTTAAATTATTCTATATATTTCTCGTGGAAGGTATATGTAGATCAATTTAGGGATAGTCTATGAGGGGCTATAATTATTAGTAAGCTTCCCAGATGTATTATCTCTTAATGACAATTATAATAGGATAGAAAAACTATAGGTGAATGATATAGTGATTCACAATTTTGAAAAGTTATATACTCCACTTATTGTTGTTGTTCAGTCATTTCTGACTCCTTGCAATGCTATGACTAAAGCATACCATGTTTCCCTGTCCTTCAATATCTCCCAGAGCTTACTCAAACTCATGTCCATTGAGTTCGTGATGCAATCTAACCACCTTGCCCTCTGTCATTCCCTTCTACTCCTATCTCCAATCTTTTCCAACATCAGAGTCTTTTCCAGTGAGTCAGCTCTTCCCATGAAGTGGCCAGAGTATTAAAGCTTCAGTTTCAGCATCAGTCCTTCCAATGAATATTCAGGGTTGATTTCCTTAAGGATTGATTGATTTGATCTCCTTGCAGTCTAGTCTAGTTCAGTTCAGTCGCTCAGTCATGTCCAACTCCTTGCGACCCCATGGACTGCAGCATGCCAGGCCTCCCTGTCCATCACCGACTCCTGGAACTTATGCAAAGTCATGTCCATCAAGTCAATGGCCATCCAACCATCTCATCCTCTGTCGTCCCCTTCTCCTCCGACATTCAATCTTTCCCAGCATCAGGGTCTTTTCCAATGAGTCAGCTCTTCGCATCACATGGCCAAAGTATTGGAGTTTCAGCTTCAACATCAGTCCTTCCAATGAATATTCAGAACTGATTTCCTTTAGGATGGACTGGTTGTATCTCCTTGTAGTCCAAGGGACATTCAAAAGTCTTCTCCAACACCACATTTCAAAAGCATCAATTCTTAGGCCCTCAGCTTTCTTTATGGTCCAAATCTTACATCCATACATGACTACTGCAAAAACCATAGCCTTGACTATACATACCTTTGTCAGCAAGTAATGTCTCTGCTTCTTAATATTCTGTCTAGGTTGGTCATAACTTTTCTTCCATAGAGTAAGCATCTTTTAATTTCATGGCTGCAGTCACCATCTGCAGTGATTTTAGAGCCAAAGAAAATAAAGTCTTTCACTGCTTCCACTGTTTCCCCATATATTTGCCATGAAGTGTTGAGACCAGATGCCATGATCTTAGTTTTCTGAATGATGAGCTTTAAGCCAACTTTTTCCACTCTCTTCTTTCACTTTCATCAGGGGGCTCTTTGGTTCTTCTTCACTTTCTGTCATAAGGGTGGTGTCATCTGCATATCTGAGGTTATTGATATTTCTGCTGGCAATCTTGATTCCAGCTTGTGCTTCATCCAGCCTAGTCTTTCTCATGATGTACTAAGCATAGAAGTTAAATAAACAGGGTGACAATATACAGCCTTGACATTCTCCTTTTCCTATTTGGAACCAGTATGTTGTTCCATGCCCACTTCTAACTGTTGGTTCCTGCATACAAATTTCTCAAGAGGCAGGTCATGTGGTCTGGTATGCCCATCTCTTGAAAAATTTTCCACAGTTTGTTGACATAGTCAAAGGCTTTAGCATAGCCAATGAAACAGAAGCAGATATTTTTCTGGAATTCTCTTTCTTTTTATATGATTCAATGGATGTATGGATGTTGACAATTTGATCTTTTGTCCCTCTACCTTTTCTAAATCCAAGTTTGTACATTTGGAATTTCTTGGTTCATGTACTGTTGAAGCTGATCTTGGAGGATTTTGAGCATGAACTTGCTAGCATGTGAACTGAGTTATTATAAAATATTGGTTATATTCTCTGTTATACATATGTTCCTTCAGCTTATTTTAAACCTAATCATTTGTATCTCTTAATCCCTTACCCTTTTAATGACCCTGCTCCTTCCCTCACACCATTAGTAACTGCTAGTTTATTCTCTATGTGTGCTTCGTTTCTGTTATATTCACTATTTTGTTGTATTTTTAGATCCACATATGAGTGATACCATACAGTATTTGTCTTTATGTGTCTGACTTATTTCACTTAGCATGTATGTGTTAATCACTCAGTCATGTCCAACTCTTTGCGACCAACCCCCCACTCCCCTGGCCTGGCTTCTCTGTCCATGGAATTCTCTAGGCAAGAATACTGGAGTGGATTGCCATTCCCTTCTTCAGAGGATCTTCCTTACCCAGGGATCAAACCCTGGTCTCCTGCATCACAGGCAGTTTCTTTATTGTTTGAGTTACAGGGAAGTCCTTAATGATAAGTTCCTTATCACTTAGCATAATACCCTCCAAATCCATCCATGTTGCTTTAAAGGACAAAAGTTCATCCTTTTGATGGCGATGTACCATTCCATTGCACTTCCCTGGTAGCTCAACTGGTAAAGAATCCACCTGCAAGGCAGGAGACCTTGGTTCAATTTCTGGGTTGGAAAGTTCCCCTAGAGAAGAGATAGACTACTCACTCTAGTATTCTTGGGCTTCCATAGTGGCTCAGATGGTAAAGAATCTGTCTTCAATGCGGGACACCTGGGTTCAATCTCTGGGTTGGGGAAATCCCCTGGAGGAGATCATGGTCATACACACCAGTATTCTTGCCTGGAGAATCCCCATGGACAGAGGAGCCTGGCAGGCTACAGCCCATAAGGTCACATAGAGTGACTAAGCACAGCACAGCACTTTATTCCAGTGTGTGTGTGTGTGTGTGTGTGTGTGTGTGTGTGTCCCATTCATCTGTTAAAGGACACTTAAGTTGCTTCCATGTCTTGTCTTAGCAATTGTAAATAATGTTACTACAAGCACTCAGATGCATGCATCTTTTCAAATTACTCTGTTTTTTTTGTTGTTTGTTTGTTTTGTTTTTAATGCGTACATAGGAGTGGAATTGCTCAGTCATATAGTTGTTCTGTTTTAGTTTTCTGTGGAACCTCCATAATGTTTTCCACAGTGACTACATCAGTTTATATTCACACCGACAGAATATAGAGGTTTTCATGGAATCAGTTTACTTGACTAAAATCAAGGTGTTGTCAAGACTGTATTCCTTCTGTAGGCTGGAGGGAAGATTTTATTTCCTGGCTTTTTCAGTTTCTAGAGGCTTCCGTCCTTCCTTGGCTTCCAGTCCCACATCATTCCTACCTCTGCTTTTATCATTGCATATGCCTCCTTATAAGAACTCTCCTGATTACATCAGCCCATTTTGGATATTCAAGATAATATTACCATTTCAGTATCCTTGAACTACTTATGTGGACAAAGCCCCTTTTGCCTTGGGTATACCTTGCAGGGGTCTTTATTTTACCAAACACAATAGTTTCTGCATAATATTTTAACTTGACTATGTGAATCACAGAGGGTATTCTGAAAACATCAAGTTTATAAAATGAACAAGTAAAAACAGTTTCTTCTTCTATTGCTCTTGTCTAAGTCCTTTGCAGATTGATATCCAAGATAAAGGAAGTAGCAACATATCTGTGGTGCGCTCCTGGCCCAGCCAGTCACACAGTATGTACTCAGTTTTAAAGTTTATTTGATAGGATATAGCATCTCTGTCTTTTGTGGAAAACATCAGAATAAGTTTGAAAAATATGTTGCTGTGTGCAAAGGGTGGAGTAACAGATACCATAAGGATCTATGAATCTTTGGGTGAGGAGGTTTCCTTTCTCTACTTTACTAACCATTATGCATTAAAGCTGCAGCTTGTCTGGCAGGTGAATAACAATTTTTCTGAATCATAAAGAATATTTTGTTGCTACAGCAGCTGAAGATACTGAGGATGAGAGATAAAACTAACTTTAGAAATGTAAGTCTTAAAGAAAGTATATTTTTTCTCCTTATTTCCTTCTGCTTTAACATAAGATTACATAAACTTAAATTCACTTCAGAATCTCAGACACAGTGAAAGCTGTCTGAAACTTCCATTACAGAAACATATTTTACATTTCAAAAAAAAATGGTTTAAAAGTATAATCTGGGCATGCGTATTTGTGCATGGATATAGCTTCAGTATTAAAATTTGCCATGAATGATTCTTTCCAACTACACAAAGATCATTATGATATCATTCTAGTTCATCTGATGAGAAAAAAAATACAGTTTAAAATATAAAGAGCTAAAATGAACACTAGCTATAGATTTTAGAGGATTAGAAGCAAAACATTCCACCTAAGAGGAACAGTATATAAGTCAGAATATTTCATAGATAACCTTTTCAAGAATCTTCAATCCCAAAGTTGAAGTGATTTACAACTAATAAAAGGAAAGAAATTAATTGAGTAAAATAGTATAAAATAGAATTTAATTTAATGACTGGCTTGAGGACTTAGAATAAATACAATTACATAAAAATTTAAAACAATAATTATATTTAATGTTTAGAAATGGGGTTAGCCTTAGCTAGTTGAAATTATGTAATGCCAGTCATAGCAAGCGAAATACACAAGTGTTAATTGGTCTTATACAATATGTATGAATGCATAAAGGAGACTGTCTATAATGTTTAATACAAGTTTAAATCTAATTTGATGATATCATATTATTTTAAATAAAAGTTTAAATTTGGGCAAAAAAGACATGTGAATTTAGAAAGAGAAGAACTTGGGAAGTTCAGAACAAGACAACATGCTTTACATTGAGTAATGAAATGGAATCAGTGATAAATTTTAAAAGTTATCTGATTTATGGAAATTTATTTGTCATTATATATTAAATTTCACATGTTTCAAGAAGTTATTTATATCTAGATGAATGTATGGATCATGTTCCACTTATTTTTTAAGATTGTTTCAATGATGTAGTATTATAATCAATATTCTTTTGAATTGTACTATTTTTTTTTAAATCCAATAATTTTACTTCCAAACTATATGAACAGCTAAGAAAAAAAAAATAGATTGGTTTCTATTGGGCAAAATAAGCCACACAATATCATTGATTTTAAATAAGTGTCCATTCAGTAGCCTCATATGTTGGTTAGCTTTAGAGAAGCTGTAGGTCATATCTGATGGATGTAAGGATTCTCCGAAATAGGGCTGATTCACACCTTTCTCCTCTTCCTCTTGGGATCACTGGACTAGGCTGGGCACATTCAGTGCATATTAATTACAGAGCAGAACTAAGCAATTCCAACCAACAAGTACATTTTAAACCTCTGCTTGAATTTCATCTTTTAAAACATTGTTGTCCAAAGTAAGTCAATTTCTGGGTCATATGGTAATTTTATGTTTAATATTTTTTGACATTGCTAATATGTTTTCCAAAGTAGTTGTGAGCCTTTATAATCCCACTGGTGTATGAGGGTTCATTTTCCACATCCTTGTCAGAACTTGTTATTATCTGTCTTTTTAATCATAGTCATCTCAGGAGAATTTACCAATCAAGCCATTTGGACTTGATTATTTTTTATAAGATGTATTACTAATTCAAGCTCTTTAGTTATTATGTACCAATTCAGATGTTATATTTATTCTTGAGTCAGTTTCAGTAGTTTGTGTCTCTCTAGGCATTTGTACATTTCATTTGGGTTTACCGACACTTTGGCATGTGTTTGTTATTAGTAGTCCTTTATATTACCTATTGAACTAACGGGAAAGTGTTAGTTGCTCAGTCATGTCCAACCCTTTGCAATCCAAGGGACTGTAGCTTGCCGGACTCCTCTGTCCATGGAATTCTCCGGGCAAGAATACTGGAGTGCATAGCCATTCCCTTCTCCAGGGCATCTTCCCACCCCAGGAACTGAAATGAGATCTCCTGCATTGCAGGCATTTACCTGCAATTTACCATTTGAGCCAGGGAAGCTCCTTGTAATCTTTATATTTCTTATATGAATCTATGCTTTTAGTAATTAGAATCCTTTTTTTTTTTTTGATTAGTCTACTTACCAGTTTAGTCATTAAAAAAAATCTTTTCTAAGAACCTACTTTGTTTTGTTGATTTTCTCTATTGATTTTCTGTTTTCTATGTCATTTATTTCCAATCTAATCTTTATTGTTTGCTTTCTTCTGTTTGCCTTGAGTTGTGTTTCCTGTTTTTTCTAGCGACTTAAAGTGGAAGCTTAGGTTATTGATTTGCGATATCTCTTATAGAAACGTAACTTTAAATTTCCCTCTGAGCACTGTTTTTACTGTATCCCACGTTTTGTTTTGTTGAGTTTTCATTGATTAATGTCAAAATATTCAATATTTCGTATTTCCCTTCATAATTTTTTAGCCCTAGGAAAAAAAAATGGGAAAGACTAGAGATCTCTTCAAGAAAATTAGAGATACCAAGGGAACATTTCATGCAAAGATGGGCTCGATAAAGCACAGAAATGTATGGACCTAACAGAAGCAGAAGATATTAAGAAGAGGTGGCAAGAATACACAGAAGAACTGTACAAAAAAGATCTTCACAACCAAGATAATCACGATGGTATGATCACTCATCTAGAGCCAGACATCCTGAAATGTGAAGTCAAGTGGGCCTTAGAAAGCATCACTACGAACAAAGCTAGTGGAGGTGATGGAATTCCAGCTGAGCTTTTTCAAATCCTGAAAGATGATACTGTCAAAGTGCTGCACTCAATATGCCAGCACATTTGGAAAACTCAGCAGTGGCCACAGGACTGGAAAAGGTCCATTTTCATTCCAATTCCAAAGAAAGGCAATGCCAAAGAATGCTCAAACTACTGCACAATTGCACTCATCTCACATGCTAGTAAAGTAATGCTCAAAATTCTCCAAGCCAGGCTTCAACAATACGTGAACTGTGAACTCCCTGATGTTCAAGCTGGTTTTAGAAAAGGCAGAGGAACCAGAGATCAAATTGCCAACACCTGCTGGATCATGGAAAAAGCAAAAGAGTTCCAGAAAAACATCTATTTCTGTTTTATTGACTATGCCAAAGCCTTTGACTGTATGGATCACAATAAACTGTGGAAAATTCTGAGAGAGATGGGAATGCCAGACCACCTGACCTGCCTCTTGAGAAATCTGTATGCAGGTCAGGAAGCAACAGTTAGAACTGGACATGGAACAACAGACTGGTTCCAAATAGGAAAAGGGGTGCGTCAAGGCTGGATATTGTCACCCTGCTTATTTAACTTCTATGCAGAGTACATCATGAGAAACACTGGACTGGAAGAAGCACAAGCTGGAATCAAGATTGCCAGAAGAACTATCAATAACCTCAGATATGCAAATGACACCACCCTTATGGCAGAAAGGGAAGAGGAACTCCAAAGCCTCTTGATGAAAGTGAAAGAGGAGAGTGAAAAGTTGGCTTAAAGCTCGACATTCAGAAAACGAAGATCATGGCATCTGGTCCCATCACTTGATGAGAAATTGATGGGGAAACAGTGGAAAGAGTGTCAGACTTTATTTTTGGGGGCTCCAAAATCATTGCAGATGGTGAATGCAGCCATGAAATTAAAAGATGCTTACTCCTTGGAAGGAAAACTACGATCAACCTAGATAACGTATTCAAATGCAGAGACATTACTTTGCTGAATAAAGTCCGTCTAGTCAAGGCTATGGTTTTTCCAGTAGTCATGTATGGATGTGAGAGTTGGACTGGGAAGAAGGCTGAGCGCCAAAGAATTGGTGCTTCTGAACTGTGGTGTTGGAGAAGACTCTTGAGAGTCCCTTGGACTGCAAGGAGATCCAACCAGTCCATTCTGAAGGAGATCAGCCCTGGGTGTTCTTGGGAAGGAATGATGCTAAAGCTGAAACTCCAGTATTTTGGCCACCTCATGTGAAGAGTTGACTCATTGGAAGAATCTGATGCTGGGAGGGATTGGGGGCAGGAGAAGGGGACGACAGATGATGAGATGGCTAGATGGCATCACTGACTCGTTGGACATGAATCTGAGTGAACTCCGGGTGTTGGTGATGGACAGGGAGGCCTGGCGTGCTGCAGTTCATGGGGTTGCAAAGAGTCGAACACGACTGAGCGACTAAACTGATATGATAATTACTTCAAGATGTGTTATATCCATATATTAGTGAATATCCCCACATTCCTTGCTTTTTCTATGGGATTTCCCAGGCAAGAATACCAGATCAGGTTGCCATTTCCTTCTCCAGGGGTTTTGAACCACAGTTTTATTTAATTAGAGCTGGAAAATACACTTTGTATTGCTTAAATCATCTTAATTATATTGAGGCCTGTTTTATGGTCTAAAATAGGATCCGTCTTGGAGAATATGTCCCATACTTTGAGAAAATGTGCATTCTGATCGTCATGCTTTAAGTGATTCCTATTAGCTCTGATCATTTCAGATCTTCTATTTTTTGTTGATCTTCTCATCATGAAAATTAAGTATTTGAATCTTATATAATATTTTTCAGTTGTCTCTTTCTCCCTTCCATACTTTCAGTTTTATCTTTATGTATTTTGGAGTCTTTGTGGTAAGTATGTTTATACTTACTTACATATTGTATAACACAGGTAATAAATAAAAGTGTATGGTTTTTTTTCTATCTTCTTGATATACTGAAATTTTTACTATAAAAATGCCTTGCTTTGTTCCTATGAATAGTTTGGGTTTGTTTTTGTTTTAAGGCTATTTTTTTGTGCTATTAGTGTGACTACTTTTTTATTTCCTATCTATCTGCATGTTGTTTGATAGTCTTATTTTCAGTCTTTCAGCATCTTTAAAATTAAACCTTATTTTGTAGACAGTGTATTGTTGAATTGACTATGATTGTTTAAAAACAAACTATCTTGCCAATTTCTGTCTTTTAACTGGAGTGTTTCTTTCATTTATGTTTAAAGTAAATACTGATAAATGTAATAATAAATTCCCTTGTCACTTATTATTAACCGTTTTGAGTTTTATTTCTTATTGGTTTCTCTGTAGATTACAAGCATTATAAATGTCTCTTTAATATTAATACCAACTTCATTCAATAATATAAAGAAAATTAATCAAATGTAGCTTCATTGTCTTTTCTACATTTGTGCTATGGTTTTTATATAGATACAAATGACAGATAACCTATTGTTTATCCATGAACAAATATTTATGATTGCTTAATATAGTTGTAATTTATGTCAGATAGAAGGAAATAAGTAATTACAAAAAATGCATTTATACCTTTATTTATATTTACCTGACTTCCCTGTGGCTCAGCCAGTAAAGCATCTGCCTACAATGTGGGAGACCTGGGTTCAATCCCTCAGTTGGGAAGATCCTCTGGAGAAGGCAATGATAACCCACTCCAGTACTCTTGCCTGGAAAATCCCATGGACAGAGAAGTCTGGTAGGCTACAGCCTATGGGGTCGCAAAGAGTTGGACACAACTGAGAGAGACACTTCACTTCACTAATCTATGGTTGAGGTAATGAAGATAGATAATGGCTACCTAGTGAGCTACCTATACCAGTGTTGCTTTCTTCTTCATATGGATTCGATACTGTCTACTGTCCTTACATTTCAGCTGGGACTTTATTTAGTATTTTTTGTAGGGAAGAATACTTTGGCCACCTGACACAAAGAACTGACTCTTTTGAAAAGACCCTGATGCTGGGAAAGATTGAAGGCGGGAGGAGAAGGGGACAACAGAGGATGAGATGGTTGGATGGCATCACCAACTCAATGGGCGTGAGTTTGCGTAAACTCTGGGAGTTGGTGATGGACAGGGAGGCCTGGTGTGCTGCTGTCCATGGAGTCACAAACAGACTGACACGACTGAGTGACTGAACTGAACTGAACTGTAGGGAAGAACTGCTAGTGATACTTTTATGTTTTTGATACATGTTATCACTGGATATAGAAATTTTTGTTGATTTTTTTTTTTTACCACTGTGAATATATTATCCCACTACCTTCTGGCCTCTATAGTTTGTGATGATAAATCTGCTCTCAATTTTATTGAGGATCCCTTGCACACAGTAATTCAGTTTGACCTTAATACTTCCAAGATTCTCTCTTGGGCTTTGACTGTTGATTGTTTGACTGTGATTTATCTTGTTGTGGATTATTTTGAGTTTATCCTACCTTGGGTTTGTTTGAATATTAGAATGTGCATATTCATGCTTCCATAAAATAGGGAGAGTTTCAACCACTTCTCTTCAAATACTCTTTCTGCCATTTTCCCTTTCTCCTCTGGTTCTGGGACTCTTGCTGAGTATGTGTTGGTGGGCTCCCATGTGTCTCCTAGATTCTGTTTATTTATTTATTTATTTTTCTTTATGTTCCTCAGACTGGATAATCTCAATCTTTGAAACTCATTCTATAAATTTTGTATTCTTTGTTACAGTAAGCCATTGAAGTCTCTGCCTGCCTAGCTTAGCTGCCAGCTAATGATCCCAGGGATGGCAGAGCCTGGTGGGCTGCCGTCTATGGGATCGCACAGAGTCAGACATGACTGATGCGACTTAGCAGAAACAGCAGCAATGATTAAAAAGATTTATATATATATATATATATATATATATATATATATATATATATATATGTTCGGAATTAATACCTACCATTTTTTAACCAATGACTCCATGTTTTGAGGGGCATGCTTTCAGCAATCATTTGGATAGTTTAAACCTCTGCATCATCTTTCCATTTTTGCTTATACAGATCCTCAAGAATAGCCTGAGGCAAGAATTTAGGACCTTCTCAGTGCTCTTCTGAGCACGCATACATGTCTGTGTATATATCCAGCTCTACATGAGTGTGGGCTTCTAAATCCACAAGAATACGTCAGATCCTTCAGTAGTCCCTGTGGGGATCTCTTATTTCAACTTTTCCTGTTATGATTTAGGTTAGCTTGTTTTTGCCCCAATTATGCCTTAGGCCATTGGTATATTTTGTTATTGTCACTGGTTGTTTTTGACAAGCATTCTAGGTGAAAAGACTGTCTGCCTTAAATAAGTCAGATCAAATAAAACATCCTTATGTGTAGGATTTTTCACTGAACTGCTAGTCAGATCAAATAATGGGTATTGTTTGGCAATAAATCTTTGAAACAGCTCAAACTCTCCTATGACCCTGCTGGGCTGTAGGTCTTTAACACAATTGAGGCTGTGGGTTTTAAGGCTACTGCAGAGCTAAGAAGGGAATGGTGGTAGTAAGTCAAGTTAAAATAACACCAACTTTGTTGTTCTTGAGTGAAAGCTGTTTTTCTTGAACACATGCTTTTGAAATTTATTTAAGAGTTCTGTTAATTTTTCTTAGAAATTGATTCTGACCATTTTTACCAGTGTTCTTTTTACTGTTTTCAAGGGGAATATGTTTGGAGGACTTTATTCAACCATTTTTGTACAGATAGATTTTAGGCTCTTATCTGGTAGCCTATTTGACCCATCTGTCTACTTTCTCAACCTGAACTGCATATCGATTTCATACTTGTATTGTGAACCCAAAATTGCTTAACTAGCTTCTTGTTACTCAGATATTGGCTTAAGTATTGCACACACACAGTGTTCTTTCCTTACAAAGACATTTCAAATAAAACTTTACTATAATATTGTATGGGGCCAAACCTTAAAATAAATGGAAATACAGATCACTGAAAAATAGCTATGCATTAGAATCAGTTCAGTTTTGTTCAGTTCAGTCACTCAGTCATGTCTGACTCTTTGAGACCCCATGAATCGCAGCATGCCAGGCCTTCCTGTCCATCACCAACACCTGGAGTTCACTCAGACTCACGTCCATCGAGTCGGTGATGCCATCTAACCATCTCATCCTCTGTCATCCCCTTTTCCTCCTGCCCCCAATCCCTCCCAGCATCAGAGTCTTTTCCAATGAGTCAACTCTTCACATGAGGTGGCCAAAGTACTGCATTAGAATAAATGACAGTAAAATACAGTATAAGTAGCTAGCATTTGTAAATATATCAGATCTTAGAGTACATTTTGAAAACACTTTTATTTCTTTAATTCAGCTTCACAATTAACTCATGAGTTAGTTGTTCTTCCTATTTTATATTAAATTGCAAAAGCTATGTAAGTTAAATTGTTAAAAATACCATTTAGTATGTGTTTAAAAAAAAAAGTGAACATCAGTCCTTTGACCCAAAAATATGTGTAACTTCCATTACACCAGGCTACCACTCACAAAATTTTAACATGATATTATATATGAGATATAAGATATAAGAGAAAGTCCAGATGTACAAACCGGGTTTGGAGAAAACAGAGGAACCAGAGATCAAATTGCCAATATTTCTTGGATCATAGAGAAAGCAAAGGAATTCCAGAAAAACATCTACTTCTGCTTCATTGACTATGCTAAAGACTTTGACTTTGTAGATAACACAAACTGCAGAAAATCCTTAAGGAAATGCGAATACCAGACCACCTTACTTTTCTCCTGTGAAACCTGTATGCAGAAGAAGCAACAGTAAGAACTGAATGTGAAACAACTGACTGGTTCAAAACTGGGAAAGGAGTATACCAATATACACACAGTATGCCAATATACATACATACAGCATACCATGTGCTATATATTGTACCTCTGTTTATTTAATTTCTATGCAGAGTACATCATGCAGAATGAAATGATACCACTTTAATGGCAGAAAGTGAAGAGGAACTCAATTAGAGCCTCTTGATGAAGGCAAAAGAGGAGAGTGAAAAAGTTGGCTTAAAACTCAACATTTAAAAACCTAAGATCATGACATCTGATCCCATCACTTCATGGCAAATAGAAGGGGGAAAAGTGAAAACAGTGATAGATTTTATCTTCTTAGGTTCCAAAATCACTGCAGATGGTGACTGCAGCCATGAAATTAAAAGATATTTGCTCCTTTGAAGGAAAGCTATGACAAACCTAGATAGCACATTAAAAAGCAGAGACATCACTTTGCCAACAAAAGTCCATATAGTCAAAGCTATGGTTTTTCCAATAGTCATGTACAGATGTGAGAGTTGGACCAGAAAGAAAGCTGAGTGCTGAATAACTAATGATTTTGAATTGTGATGCTGGAGAAGACTTTTGAGAATCACCTGGACAGTAAGTACATCAAAGCAGTTAATCGTAAAGGAATCAACTCTGAATGTTTATTGGTAGGATGAATACTGGAACTGAAGCTCCAGTGTTTTCTCCACCTCATGCGAAGAGCTGAATCATTCGAAGAGACCCTGATGCTGGAAAAGATTGTGATGGCAGAGGAAAAAGGGGCAACAGAAGATGAAATGGTTGAGTAGCATCAGCAACTCAATGGACATGAGTTTGGGCAAACTCCAAGAGATAGTAAAGGACAGGAAAGGCTGGCATCCTGCAGCCCATGGGGTTTCAAAGAGTCAGACAGGACTTAGCAACTGAACAACAACAACAAAAGATACATTTGCTATAAACATTAAAAAAAAAATCCAAGTGTTGATAACTACCAAGTGAGACTCTTGTTTTTATAGCTTGTTATAGCACATAAAAATTGTACATATTGGTTACAGGTAATTTGTTATTTCCAATGTTGTATTTACTAAGCTAACAAAGTATACCACTGAGTATTTTAATTTTTTCCAATGAAAATTATTTTATTTCATCACTTAGTCTCCAAAGAACCTGTATTCCTAAGTCAGATGCTTTCCCAGTACCTAAAGAAGTCAATAGATACATATTTGTCTTCAACCAGCTCTCAGTTTGGTGCATTATCTAGTCCAGTCATGCTCGTCTAGTCCATCTAGCTCGTCATTGTGGCTCAGACGGTAAAGCGTCTGCCTGCAATGCAGGAGACCCAGGTTCGATCCTTGGGTCAGGAAGATCCCCTGGAGAAGGCAGTGGCAACCCACTCCAGTACTCTTGCCTGGAAAATCCCATGGACGGAGGAGCCTGATAGGTTACAGTCCATGGGGTCTCAAAGAGTCGGACACGACTGAGCAACTTCACAGCGACTTCACTAGTCCAGTCACAAAAAGCCAACTTTTCTTTCATTTTCCTTTGATATTTTACTAACTAAAGAAATACCTTCAGTTGATTTCTTGTCTTGAATAGAAAAATTATTGGCTAAAAAGATCAATTAACATAATTATGTTCTCTGTCACAAACTCCGCAAAAGTTTTTGCAAATCAAGTGGTCATGGCACCTCTTCCTTCAGATTGCATCAATCTTCCTTCAGTAGCAGAAGGAATAGATATCCTCTTTCTATCTCCATGTTAGCTTGTAAATTAGGATAAATGATTCTACACCTCTATGCAGCCTTTTCATCCTCTATAAACTTCTTTTGGCTTTCCTGTTAAGATATGCTCAGGCTTGAAATTCTTTAATTTTGTGAATATCTGAGTATATTGGAAACACTCAGAGTGAAGAATGAATTTATCTTCAGGCCAAAAAAAATTGATGCTACTCCATTTATGGGCAATAGTGTTTGAGTACAGAGCAAGTATAGTTAGAACTCTAAAGTTCTGATTTACTTGGTAATCTATAACTTTTATAAAATAATAAATAAAAACAATCTAAACAATCTATTTTTAATTTTTAAAATTATTCAATTCCTTACAGTTTATATTTTCAAACATTTTTTAAAAATATAAAAAATATAAATATTTACCATTGAGAACAAAACACCTCAGCTCTAAGTTGAACATAATAGGCCATCAATGGTATTTTGTTATGGTGCTTCCAAGAGAAACAATTACTAATATTGTATTTTTTACATTGGTTTAATATAACTAAGTACATTGTCTTAACCCAAGCATTAGAAGATTAATTTTCAGTGTCCTTGAAGATTTTGTGAGAGTGTACACCCACTTAGCATTTACTAAAATGTCACAATATCAAATGACCAGACAGCACATTTAAAAATATCTGAGTACTTAAAAAGTGGATGACAGAAATCACATTTCATTCAGTAAATAAGCCTGCTTTTGGCTTGAATAATGAAGAAAAATTAGAGTTCTAGAAATTAAGAATGAAATAAATGATATCTGAAAAGCAGGCTCTTTTTATTATTGTTACCTTTAACAAACTAAAATTCATGTGGTCATGATTAGTAATGTCAGTTGTATAAATATAAACAGAATTACTTTAAATCAAACGATTTGACAGAAAAAAAAAATCTCTGTCCTTCAGAATATTATTTCACTGTATTTTCTCAAACTTGACTAGCTCATATATATATATATATATATGTGTGTGTGTGTGTTTACTATTTTTTAATTTAATTCATGGACTTCACAATAAACAAAATTTTCAGAGTCAAATATATTTTCTCCATTTCCACACACAATATAAACAGTCTATGCTCTATAACTGAGTAAATAAAATCAATTTAGTATTTCTAAGGACTAAGAATTCAACTAGCAAATCAATGTCTTTTTCTGGGAGACAAATGGTAAAATATAAAAATGTTTCTCTGTTCATCAAAACAACATACCTCCTTTCCTGTATGGTAAGTATCAGATGTTAACATTCTTCATTGAGAGAGTTGCCACATTGAAAGGGAGGATTAAGTTTAAATAGAATTGCCTCTCTTTCCAATCCAGATTGTTTATTGCTCCTATAAGTGGTTTAAATTTTATGTCCCTTCTTTCAGGCAAATATGAAATTGCAAAGACTGTATGAAGCTGCTGTCATTTCTCTTATAAGGAGTCAGTGGCAGACACTACCAGAGCAATAGGGAAACAAACTTTTTCACTTCCCTACTTGATGCATCTCCTTCAATCAAGTCAATCCCAGGAGATGAAGGAACAATGTTGTTTGTCAAGCCAAACAGCAGGCTGAAAGAAATGTCACTTTTAACTTAGAGATAAAGAAGGAGAAAAGAATAGGTCCAGAAATAGGAAAAAAACGTTTACTATATAATCAAAATCAAACTGTGTAAATAACATCCCACCATATTCCCAGGTGTGGAAATTGTATATTATTTCCAGACTATGGAAAAATAATTGGATTAGTATAGCATAGTATTGTGCATCCATCTTTATGTTTTCTTTCATTGATAGTTCAATTGCATTTTAAGAAATCTACTTTGCAATGAAAAAATTTTAAATAATTCATTAATTATTGCTCTTATAATAAACCTTGAATTTCACTATAGGTGTAGAAAAAAAGCTATCTTTTAATGGATAAGCTCAATATTATTTTGACAGCTATTTTCTTTTTATGTTTACAGTTTACAAATTGCTTTCATTTGAAATCAGTGATAATACTGCACACTTCACTACACAGATTATCTTTTAGCACAATCATTTGTTTTCATGCTTGGGAATATATATACAATGAGATAGTAAAATCATTAAAGGCAACTGAATGAGTAATACAAGATGTTTCAAGTTGCCTAATAACATCTGTTCTAAAACTATAAACATTTTGAAAAATAATCAGAATCCTTTCTTTGTTCAACCTAGAGAAATGCTCTTTCTGTGTTTATGCTAAAATGAACTGCTACATATTGTTCAGATTTAAAATAGATTAGATCTATTTTTGAAAAATTCTACTGATTATAATAAAGTGCTATTTTTTTTTTCAAGGATTTCTCAACTTCTAGCTTCAACAGTTCCCTTTTATTCTTTTTTTTTTTTTTTCCCCTTTCCCCGGGTACTTGATTGTTTTTACTCACTTCAATTATGAAACAAAGAATTGCTAGATACTGGGGAAATGCTCTTTATATACAAAGAGCCCATTTAATCATTGGGAAGACATAATATCCATGCACAAAGAATGCTAGATAATAGTGAAAGTTTATAGAGAAAAGCCAGCTCCTAGTAGTAATCAAACAAAAAAAGCAATCATGATATAAAAGACAATTCAGGCTACTTTTAATCAGTGTAGTGTTACTTTTTCTTTAGCTAAATAGAGCAATCAAATGGCTTTGTTTATACCTGGAACAGTTCTTTTCCCAGGTTACACTAATATAACCCATATTAATCAAGTGGGCTAGAAGAAATTAAAATTAAATTGCGCATTTGATTGTAAAAGTGCAGCATGCTAATTACACACATCTTGCCTTAGTCATATTGTTAATTTATAAGTAGAATTGCAATTTATGTATTATGTCATTTTAAAAACTTTTGTCTAAATATTTTGCTGATGAGAATTCTTGTTGTTCAGTTGCTCAGTCATATCCAACTCTTTGAGACCCTATCGACTGCCCACACCAGGCTTACCTGTCCCTCACCATCTCTCAGAGTTTTCTCAAACTCATGTTCATTGAGTTGGTGAAGCCATCCAACCATCTTGTCCTCTGTCATCCCCCTCTCCTCCTGCCTTCAATCTTTCCCAGCATCGGAATCATTTCTAATGAGTCCACCCTTCGCATCAGGTGGCCAAAATATTGGAGCTTCTGCTTTAGCATCAGTCTTTCCAATGAATATTCAGAACTGATTTCCTCTAGGACTGACTGGTTTGATCTCCTTGTAGTCCAAGGGACTCTCGAGAGTCTTCTCCAATACCACAGTTCAAAAGCATTATTTCTTTGGCCTTCAGCTTTCTTTATGGTCCAACTGACATCCATACACGACTACTGGAAAAACCATAGCTTTGACTAGACAGACCTTTGTTGGTAAAGTAATGTCTCTGCTTTTTAATATGCTGTCTAGGTTTGTCATAGCTTTTCTTCCGAGGAGCAGAGTGAAACCGAAAGTCGCTCAGTCGTATCTGACTCTTTGCGACCCTATGGACTGTCCATGGAATTCTCCAGGCCAGAATACTGGAGTGGGCAGCCTTTCCCTTCTACAGAGGATCTTCCCAACCCAGGGATCAAATGCAGGTCTCCCACACTGCAGGCGGATTCTTTACCAACTGAGCCAAAAGGGAAGCCCAAGAGTACTGGAGTGGGTAGCCTATCCCTTCTTCAGGCGATTTTCCCAACCCAGGAATTGAACTGGGGTCTCCCACATTAGGGAAGCCCTTCCAAGGAGCAAGGATCTTTTAATTTCCAAGGAGCAAGCATGTTTTAATTTCATGGCTGCAGTCACCATGTGCAGTGATTTTGGAGCCCGAGAAAATAAAGTATGTCACTGTTTCCATTGTTTCCCCCATCTATTTGCCATGAAGTGATGGGACCAATGGAGAAGGAAATGGCAATCCACTCCAGTACTCTTGCCTGGAAAATCTCTTGGACGGAGGAGCCTGGTAGGCTGCAGTCCATGGAGTCGCTAAGAGTCAGACACGACTGAGTGACTTCACTTCCACTTTTCACTTTCATGCATTGGAGAAGAAATTGGCAACCCACTCCAGTGTTCTTGCCTGGAGACTCCCAGGGACGGGGGAGACTGGTGGGCTGCCATCTATGGGGTCACACAGAGTCGGTAACGACTGAAGCGACTTAGCAGTAGCAGCAGATGGGACCAAAGGCCATAATCTTCTTTTTTTTTTTGGTATATTGAGATTTATGCGAGCTTTTCCACTCTCCTCTTTCACCTTCATCAAGAGGTTCTTTAGTTCCTCTTTGCTTTCTGTCATAAAGGTGGTGTCATCTGTGTATCTGAGGTTATTGACATTTCTCCCAACAATCTGGATTCCAGCTGTGCTTCATCCAGCCCGGCATTTCACATGATGTACTCTGCTTCCCTGGTGGCTCAGACGGTAAAGTGTCTGTCTACAACGAAGAAGACCCGGGTTCGATCCCTGGGTTAGGAAGATTCTCTGGAGAGGGAAATGGCAACCCACTCCAGTACTCTTGCCTAGAAAATCCCATGGGTGGAGGAGCCTGGTGTCCATGGGGTCGCAGAGTCCGACACACGACTGTGCGACTTCACTTTCACTTTCACTCTGCATATAAGTTAAGTAAGCAGGGTGACAATATACAGTCTTGATGTACTCTTTTTCCTAATTTCAAACCAGTCCACTGTTCCAAGTCTGGTTCTAACTGTTGCTTCTTGACCTGCATGCAGATTTCTCAGGAAGCAAGTAAGGTGGACTGGTATTCCCATCTCTTGAAAAATTTTCCACAGTTTGTTGTGATCCACACAATCAAAGGCTTTATTTAGTGCAGTCAATGAAGCAGAAGTAGATATGTTTTTGGAATTCTCTTATTTTTTTTTCTATAATATAGTGTATATTGGCAATTTGATCTCTGGTTCCTCTGCCTTTTCTAAATCTATCTTATACATCTGGAATTTCTCAGTTCACATACTGTTGAAGCCCAGCTTGGAGAATTTTGAGCATTACTTTGCCACCATGTGAAATGAATGCAATTCTGCGGTACTTTGAACATTCTTTGAGACTGCCCTTCTTTGGGATTAGAATGAAATATTTCTGAAAAAAATAAAAATTATACCAAGATAGCAAAATCAAACCTAAAAACATTACATCTATTTAAGATATTAATAACAATGTGTGACATTTTCATCTAATTGACCCATATAAACCATGGCTTCATAGAGTAGTTAAAGTATTCACTGGCTATGTTTAAAAACTTAAAGTATACCTTGCTTGAAATATTTTTCCATCTTTCAGTAGAAATATTCAGCTTCCTTGAAAATTTATATTTGAATATGAATAAAAAATACTTTAAAATTTTATAATAATTAGCATTTAGTGACAGCTTACTGTATGTCAGGCAGCATTATTACTGCTCTTTTTAGCTAACTCTTAAACCATATAACACTTCTATGTAAGATTATTATCCTCATTTTTCAGAGGATATGGGACATTAAATGTTGAAATAATTTCCCCAAGATCAAAAATTATGTAGTAGAATTTCTAGGATCCAATCCAAGATTCTTTGATTTTAGCATCCTTGCTTTTATTTGGTACAGTCTAGTCTTTCTTTTCAATAGAATGAAACTTAGTTATTGACTGATAGAAATAGTTAGGGTAGTATGTTTGATATCTATGAAAAGTATTAAAATTTATATTAATTTAATTTTTGGAATCTGGTAACTAGGCTTTAGAAAGCATTTTTTAATGCAACTACATCAAATAACTATTTCTACCTATATCTTCGGAGAAGGCAATGGCAACCACTCCAGTACTCTTGCCTGGAAAATCCCATGGATGGAGGAGCCTGGAAGGCTGCAGTCCATGGGGTCGCTAAGTTGGACATGACTGAGCAACTTCACTTTCACTTTTCAGTTTCATGCACTGGAGAAGGAAATGGCTACCCACTCCAGTGTTCTTCCCTGGAGGATCCCAGGGACGGAGGAGCCTAGTGGGCTGCTGTCTATGGGGTCACACAGAGTCGGACACGACTGAAGTGACTTAACAATAGCAAAAAAAAAAAAAAAAGCAATACCTAAATCTTAATTGGCTTACAGTGGTTATATATTTTGGGAAGAAATTTAGGATATCTTTTATTATTGGATGTAGTATTTGAAGTGAAAATCAAATGAAGTTAGGATATAAACAAGAGCAATTGAAGTCAACATTTCTAAAGTTTCTTTCCTTAAATTTTAATTCATATTGCGTTTGATTTTGGACTGAAATACAAATACAAAATTATTTATAATTGTTTTTACTTAGGTTCATTTTTAGAAAAGAAGAAAAAAACAGGTAGCAAAGATGTTTTGTTTAATTTCACATAAATCTACATGTGGTACTGCTAAATGTTCTCCATAACCCAGTGCACTTCTGCATACTTGCTGATGATTGTCCAAATTGCAGGGAAACCACTTGACCTGGAAATAGTGTCTTCAGTTCAGTTCAGTTCAGTCACTCAGTCGTGTCTGACTCTTTGCGACCCCATGAATCGCAGCACGCCAGGCCTCCCTGTCTGTCACCATCTCCTGGAGTTCACTCAGACTCACCACGTCCATCGAGTTCGTGATGCCATCCAGCCATCTCATCCTCTGTCGTCCCCTTCTCCTCCTGCCTCCAATCCCTCCCAGCATCAGATTCTTCCAATGAGTCAACTCTGCGCATGAGGTGGCCAAAGTACTGGAGTTTCAGCTTTAGCATCATTTCTTCCAAAGAAATCCCAGGGCTGATCTCCTTCAGAATAGTGTCTTAGGAAGTTCAATTACAAATTGTTTGTCAGTGACACCAAACATCCTATTCTTTCTAAGGTTGAATAACCCACATATTAAAATTATTAAGTGTTTTTAGTTCTCTATGAAGACAAATAGAACAGATTTTCTTCAGTTCTATCCCTCTTGATTTTTAATGAATATGCAATCCATTGAGAAAGAGGTCTTCATATTTTAAAAATATAGCAACTTGAAATGCACTGCTGCTGATTTAGTAGCTAAAACAAGTTTATATCAAGAGAAATTATTTTTAAGTAAGAGTTTGAATTATTTTCCTGTTAGAAAGCTGTCACTATTCTAACTAGAAACCATATATTAATAGTTGGGGGTCAGGTAACATTATTTTAAGCATGACTTGCAAATAGACACAAAGATATCAGCAGACACCTTTGGGTTTTGTTTTATTTTATCTTGATACATGTTTTTCTCTCTTAAATTTTATTGGAGCTAAGATTTCTAAGTGGATATGATGAAGAAGTTACATAGAAATACAGTATTACTGTATTTAAATGCAGTGTGATCTGAATCAGTGAAGCCTGGGAATATCCAGATATAAAGTTTATCTGATTTAACATCTTTAAGTGAGGACAGAGACTATAGCAAAAAATCAAGCAAACACTTTAAGATACCAAACTGTATTATAGCCCTCTAATTGCTTTACACTGAAGAGCAAGTTTCTAAGCCATCTATAAACTAAAAGGCTTTGTACATTAAAAACATGAATTTTACGTATACAATTGCCATCTGCTGAATATTCTTAATTTTTGCTATTTAATAGCTCTATCTGAGCTTCCCCAGGGGCTCGTTGGTAAAGAATCTGCATGAATGTAGAAGACATAGTTTCCACCCCTGGTTCCAGAAAATCCCTTGGAGAAGGAAATGGCAACTCACTCCAGTATTCTTGCCTGGAAATGTTAAAGACAGAGGAGTCCAGCAGGCTGCAGTTCATTGGGTTGCAAAAGAGTCAGATACAACTTAGCAACTAAACCAATAGCTCTATCTAGACTTGAGATTTATTTGGCTAATTCCCATAGAACCAAATATAAAGCAAGAGATTTTTATTTTGCTTATTTGCCCTACTAATTAATCAAGAGGTAATATTCATATATTTATCAGAAACTTACAGTACCATAAGATATTGATTTTGCAGGCTTTACTCTCCAGAATGTAGTGAAATATTTTCAAAGTTTTTGGTGATATAATTGTAAAGAAGAAAGTAATAGAAAATAGTAAGGACCAAGTCAATTAAAATATCATGTACTTACTGTAAAATTTGGTAATGCACAACACACAATATTCTTAGTCATTCTTATGTTGATGACTTTTTGCCATAATATTTTTTTATGAACTATGACTAGGGCCAGATTGAATCTCTCTCTGCAACTATGCAGTGATAAATATCAAAACTAGCAATGCAGACTTCACTTTGTTGCTTTATTAATGTGGTTTAATTCTAAATCTAAAAATCTACATTATAGTTCTTTGTCTTTCTGTTGAGATTTTCAGCAAACACAGTGATTGCTGTCAATGGAATTATCTCATGCAATCTAAATACTTAAATTACAGTCATCCTCATCTTTCCATTACCTAATGGATATTTTTTTTAATTACAAATATTTTTCACAGCTATGGGATCTTTAGTATTACTCTGATTTGTAAAAGTTAAGGTCTTGAATTTATTCTCAACCTTCAACAAAAGTCTTGTTTTGCAGCTGCAAAGAATCCGCTTCCCTCACCCCCACATTTTCCTTGTCTGGCTTTAAGCTCCATAGTGTAATGTTTTTGAACTTTGGATCTTTGATATAGTCAACTTCCTCTTGTTTTAATATCTAAAGTTGTGGCTGGATGCATTATTGATAAGTGCACTGGGAACTTCTGCTGAAGCTTGTGAAATAGTTATTTGGTGTCTGAGTCATGAAAAAAGATTCTTATGGAAACTTCATTATGCCTTTTCTTACGCATGGCATGTGTTTGATTACTTCTGCCACCTTCTTAATGTTGATTGTCAGTTTATTTTCTTTCTCCTTGAAATTGCTAGGTATCATTTAATGCAAAGAATATACCCATCTGTAGTGTAAATTATGCATGTTTTTATTTTAGCTCACTTACTCTGAAATCCAAGTTCTTTTTCTAAACAGCAAAAAGTTAATTTTACATTTATGCATCTTTCCATGTGCTTTGTGCTTAGTTAGATAAAGTTTGAAAAGCAGTATTCACTTCTTTTGCTTGCTTTTTTAATTAAAAAAAGAAAAAGGAGCTGAAATATTGTCTACATTTTTTCCAAAGGAAACCTAAGTTGCTACATCATGACCTTGGGCCAAACGTATGGTTAAAGCAACTAGAATGAACTTATATTCAAAATGAAACAATATTTTAATGAATGCAGCTTTTATATAATTTAATTTACTTTTATGAATATTAAAATGATTGACTAAGTTCACAGAGTTTCTTCCAACCATTTCTTTTTTTTTTTTTTTTTCCAACCATTTCTGTGGACTTCAACACAAGAGAACATCTCACTGCCCTGCCTGACAGAGAGACACTCCGGTTGCTTTTCTAATGGGACTCATTTTTGCTAGAAAAATTATATTCTTCAAACAACAGAAGCTAAGAGACATTTCAACTGAATGAATTTACAGACTTTCTGAATCTAAACCAATATTGGCTTTCCGTGATATCACAGACCCTCCTCAAGAAATGGAAATATCAAACATTTTCTGCACCACTAACTATATCATGTTGCTATATGGTCATCACTGTAAGTGAAGGACCTTAAAAGATAAACATATATATATGTGTGTGTATGTGTGTGTGTGTATACTTGGAGCTCACTTTTTAAAAAAAATTTTCTGCAATTCTTAAAGGTCACACTCCATTTACAGTACTGCAAAATATTGGCTGTATTACCCACGTTGTACGATATATCTTGTAGCCTATCTTACTCCAATAGTTTATACCTCTTACTTCCTCCTCTTCTCTCTCCTTATTGTTTCCATTAGTTTGTTCTCCATATCTGTGAGTCTGTTTCTTTTTTGTTGTACTCACTATCTTGTTATATTTTTTAGATTCCACAAATAAATGATACTGTACAGTATTTTTCTTTCTCTGTCTGACTTTTTTTCACTTAGCATAATGCTCTCCATATCCATCCATGTTGCTGCAAATGGCAAAATGTGTTCTTTTTATGACTGAGTAGTATTCCTTTGTATTATGTGTACATACTTTTTTATCCACTTATCTGTTGATAGACACTTAGATTAGTTCCATATCTTGGCATTTGTAACTAATACTTCTATAAACATTGGAGTGCATGCATCTTTTTGAATTCATGTTTTTGTTATTGTCAGGAGTGGAATTTCTGGGTTATATGGTAGTTTTGTTCTAGCTTTCTGAGAAAACTCCATAATGTTTTCCACAGTGCCCATTCCAATTTACATTCCCACTAACAATGTAAAAGGTTTCCCTTTTCTCCACATCCTTGCCAACTTTTGTTATTTGTATTCTTGATAATAGATAGCCATTATACAGATGTGATGTGATAGCTCTTTGTGGTTTTGATTTTCATTTTCCTGATGATTATCTTCTCATGTGACTATTGACTATCTGCATTATTATCTAATATATACATTTTCATGATTAGTTGAAACATACTGGGTATGGCGTTACACTGAATTCAGCATTTAAGAAAATAGCTGTTTTTCCCCTTTGTAAGTAATTCTCTGATTAAGCTCAACCAAGATTTCTATGCATGAAATGACACATGATAGCTTTCACTACAATCTGCCTAGACATAGGATAGACATTTAATAATAAATCATATAAAGGAAAGTGGATATTTAATAATTCCCTATATTTTTTCCAGGGGCAGTTTATTTATACTCATTGACTATTTAGTATTCTAGCTTTTATTGTTGAGTTAACTGTTTTTCTTAATATAGTAAGATATTATAATTTTTCCCAATACTGCTACTGCTAAGTCACTTCAGTCGTGCCCGACTCTGTGTGACCCCATAGACGGCAGCCCACCAGGCTCCTCCGTCCATGGGATTTTCCAGGCAAGAGTACTGGAGTGGGGTGCCATTGCCTTCTCCATTTCCCAACACTATAACTGTAATAAATTCTTTACTCACTCATTTAACAAATATTTATTGAACAAATTCATCAGTTAGCAAAATAAGAGAAAAGCTCCATTCTTGTAAACTTTTCATTCCATCAGGGAAACACAGTAAGCAAGTAAAGTATGCAAGTTAGGAGGTGATTAATACTATGAAGTAAACTAGAACAGAGTGAAGAGGGGCACAAGTATTAGGTGGAAAATGTTTATTTTAAATAGCATGGTTTGAATATCTTTGAGGAGAAGGTGATTGGATAGGCATGAGGGAGTTGAACATATAGATATGAGGAAAGAGTGTTTCAGGAGAGGGACCAAGCAGTGTGGAACTAAGCAGCATGGAAACACATCAAACAAGGTGATAGAAAGCAAGACCAATGCAGTTGGATAGATGTGATACAGAAGAGCAGCAAAAAAATAAGGCTGAAGAGATGAGTTTGCAGTGTGGGGCACATATGTAGAAGTTTTGGCCTTGGTCTGATCTCGATTAAAAGAATCACTCTGGTTACTCTATTGAGAATATCTTCTATGGATGAAAAGTAGAGGTGGGGAGACCAATGGGAGAATGGGGTTCATTGCAATAATTCTAGCCAAAGGCATTCATGGATTGACCAGAGTGGTAAAAAAAGGTTTTCAGATTCTTTTTGGAGTCATTGAAAGTCCAAAAATAAAAGCCATTAAGATACGATTAATGAGTTGGATTAATTTAATTAATTAATTAATTAAACTAAGAATTATAATTTTATTTTACCATTTTTTGAAGTGTGAATATATTTTATTTAAACACCAGAGTAAATTAAATTTGGATCCATTTTAGACTACCATTTTAAAATTCACTTAACTACCCTCCTCTGTGTGATGAGAATGATAGTCTCGAATCATTCACTACATCATCAATGACTCTGTCCAGCTACCATAAATGTATTTGTTTCTGATGGGAAAATTAGTTTCAGTTCAGTTGCTCAGTGGTGTCTGGCTTTTTGCAACCCCAGGGACTGTAGCACGCCAGGCTTGCCTGTCAATCACCAACTCCCAGAGCTTACTCAAACTCACGTCCATCACATCGGTGATGCCATCCAACCATCTCATCCTCTGTTATCGCTTTCTCCTCCCGCCTTCAATCTTTCCCAGCATCAGGATCTTTTCCAAAGAGCCAGTTCTTCACATCAGGTGGCCAAAGTATTGGAGTTTCAGCTTCAACATCAGTCCTTCCATTGAATAGTAAGGACTGATTTCCTTTAGGATGGACAGGTTGGATCTCATTGCTGTCTGAGGGACTCTCAAGAGTCTTCTCCAACACCACAGTTCAAAAGCATCAATTCTTTGGTGCTCAGCTTTCTTTATAGTCCAAATCTCACATCCATACATGACTACTGGTAAAAACACAGCTTTAACTAGAGAGACTTTTGTTGGCAAAGTAATGTCTCTGCTTTTGAATATGCTATCTAGGTTGATCTTAGCTTTTCTTCCAAGGAACAAGTGTCTTTTAATTTCATGGCTTCAGTCACCATCTGCAGTGATTTTTGGAGCCCCCAAAATAAAGTCTCTCACTGTTTCCATTGTTTCCCTATCTATTTGCCGTGAAGTGATGGGACTGGATTCCATGATCTGAGTTTTCTGAATGTTGTGTTTTAAGCCAACTTTTTCGCTCTCCTTTTCACTTTCATCAAGAGGCTCTTTAGTTCTTCTTCACTTTCTGCCATAAGGGTGGTGTCATCTGCATATCTGAGGTTATTGATATTTCTCCCGGGAATCTTGATTCCAGCTTGTGTTTCATCCAGCCCAGCATTTCTCATGATGTACTCTGCATATAAGTTAAATAAGCAGGGTGACAATATACAGACTTGACATTCTCTTTTTCCTATTTGAACCCGTCTGTTGTTCCATTTCCAGTTCTAACTGTTGCTTCTTGAGCTGCATAAAGATTTCTCAGGAGGCAAGTCAGGTGGTCTGGTATCCCCATCTCTTTAAGAACTTCCCACAGTTTGTTGTGATCCACTCACTCAAAGGTTTTGGTGTAGTCAATAAGGTAAAAGTAGATGTTTTTCTGGAACTCTCTTGCTTTTTTGGTGATACAACAATGCTGGCAATTTGATCCTGGTTCCTCTGCCTTTTCTAAAACCAGCTTTAACATCTGTAAGTTTGCTGTTCACATAATGTTGAATCCTGGCTTGGAGAATTTTGAGCATTACTTTGCTACTGTGTGAGATGAGTGCAATTGTGTGGTAGTTTGAGCATTCTTTGGCATTGCCATTTTTTGAAATTGGAATGAAGACTGACCTTTTCCAGTCCTGTGGCCACTATTTTTTCCAGATTTGCTGACATATTTAATGCAGCACTTTCACAGCATCATCTTCTAGGATTTGAAATAGCTCAACTGGAATTCCATCACCTCTACTAGCTTTATTCGTAGTGATGTTTCCTAAGACCCACTTAAATTTGCACTCCAGGATGTCTGGCTCTAAGTGAGTCATCACACCATTGTGGTTATCTGGATCATGAAGATTTTTTTTTCTTTTTTTTGTATAGTTCTTCTATATATTCTTGTCACTTCTTCTTAATATCTTCTGCTTCTGTTAGGTCCATTATTAACCTCTAATTGTTCCTTCAATAAAGTGCATGTTCTTTCATCAGCCTATAACTGAAGGAGGCGATCAGTGACATAGGGAAAGCTTCATTATTAATGTGACTAACTCAGTATATGTTAATTTCATCAAAAGCAGAAACATTATTCTATGGGAAAAAATACAGTTGATCTTTGAACAACTCACTAGTTAGGAGTGCTGACTAAACTCCATGCAGAGGTGAAAATCTGCTTATAACTTTTTTTAATCTTAATTTTTTTTAACTTTTATACAATTTAAAATATTACTTTCCATTGATAGTTATTACAAAATATTCACTATATTCCCAGTGCTGTACACTATATCCTTGAGCCTATCTTTTACCCAAAAGTTTATACCTACCATTCCTCACCCATATACTGCCACACCCCATTTCCCACTGGTTTGTTCCATGTATCTGTGAGTCTACTTCTTTTCTGTTATATTCACTAGTTTGTTGCATTTTTTAGATTCTACATATAAGTGATATCACTTATTTGTCTTTCTCTGTCTGACTTATTTCAGTTAGCATAATGCCCTCCAAGTTCATCTATTTTGCTGCAAATGGCAAAATATCATTCTCTTTTTATGGCTGAGTGCTGGGAGAGATTGGGGGCAGGAGGAGAAGGGGACGACAGAGGATGAGATGGCTGGATGGCATCACTGACTCGATGGACGTGAGTCTGAGTGAACTCCGGGAGTTGGTGATGGACAGGGAGGCCTGGCGTGCTGCGATTCATGGGGTCGCAAAGAGTCAGACACGACTGAGCGACTGAACTGAACTGAACTGAAGTGTTTCATTCCATTTATATATGATGTGCTTTTCCACACTATTTACAATTGTTTATAACTTTTGATTCTCTAAAATTTAACTACTAATTGTCTACTACTGTTGATAGGAAGCCTTACTGATAATATAACCAATAACATAAAGTAAATTAACATGTTTTGTAAGTTATATGTGTTGTTTACTATATTTTTATAATAAAGCAATTGAGAGAAAATATACTATTAAGAATATGGTAAGAAAGGGAAAATTTAATTTACACTTTAATGTACATTTATAGTCCTGTACTGTTTTTATCAATACTGTAAGTTTATGTTATCTGTTTCCAAGATTAATACTCTGTCATTACTACATCGATAGTGTTTCATATGATACAAAATATTATAGATGTTATACATATTACTGAAACTAGACATAAAATTAAATATAATGTGAATATGTAATTAATGTTTATTTATAAGTATAATGATTCATGGATTGATAACAAAGAAGTAGCAATATGATTACTTTATGTTAGCCTAGTCTAGTTGATATGATTGTTTCACAGCAGCCTAGTTTATACACTAATGATTGTATTGTTTTAAAATTTTTTTCATGTAGTATTATGGCCCTATTCATAATACAATATTGGAAATATTGTTAATTTAAAAAGAAAAAACACTTACCTGTGATGATAGGCTGATATGCAGTTTCTCCAATATGAGGGAGAGAAGCATAGTGTGTCACAGTGTAATTCTTTGAAAGCAAGTTATAAGACAGAAAAGAAAACTGAACATTATAAATTTTGTATTTAATGTCACTTGCCTTGTGCCTATGCTGATGTAAAGATGGGCTATCCACTTCAAAGCAAGTCTCGCATACTATGTTCTAAATGTATATTTTTGTAAATTTATTGAAAACATCTGAGTGTAAGTGGAATCATCGTCCACCCCTTGTTGGTCAAAGGTCAACTATAAAGTACAATGTAACTTACATGTACACTTTGAGTAGAATCTAAAAAAATCTTGGGGTTATTAATGTCAGAAATAAAAATTCAGAGATACACATTGGCCTACTCATCTCCCAAATGAATATTATTACACTTAGTTTGTATTTAGAGAAATCTCAGATTATGCATCTATGTGATACTGAGTCTCATTTGAATAATATTATTAAATGCACATGCCAGGAAAGAGGTAGTTCAAATATTTTCCAATATATTCATTATTTTAATTATATTTCAGCCATGGGTGTGTATGCTCAGTCATCTCCAACTCTTTGCGACTCCATGGAATGTAGCCTACCAGACTCCCCAGTCCATGGAATCTTCCAGGCAAGAATACCGGAGTGGGTTGCCATTTCCTTCTTCAACCATAGTCCTATATATTTTTATACGTCCCCTTAACAGTCACTTGTGCCTTGTTAATATTTGCTGTTATCAGAGGATTCTTTAATTCAGGTTCATAATTCCTCATATTTATATATTTTCTAACAATAATCACTCCTAGCAATCATATACACATACAAATACACAGTCTCACATCCCCTAGCTATAGATTCCTAAAAGAAAAACTTTAAAAATTCAAAATAGAACAGAAACCCTGATTAAAATTAGACATGATGTCCTTTCTTATCAGTGAGAAACCAAAGATTCATGTATTTTCATTTTTATTGAGCATATCTAAGACCCTAAAAATTTGGTTAGCACTTAAGTAAATCTCATATTATACTACTTACCAGTTTTATGTGCTTAGCTCTCAGGGTCTTTTCTCATGTTTCTTGAATTATAAAATTACTGTTCATATTATTGTTTTCATATGTTCATCATCATAATAATGCTTTGGAAGTACTGAGCAGAATTTGTTTCTCTTAACAATTCAAAATATTGAAAAATATTATTCTTTCCCCAAAATGTTTCTCTAAGATCTAAAGGACTGAATATTATTCTGTGCCTTTTACTTAATGGAAAAAATGAATTAATAGATGATTTTATAGACATGGTAATATTTTAACAGGCCTTATTTTAACAAAGAAAATGAGAAATAACCATTTTTAGTAAGTAACTAATAGCAAGAAATGGTTAACATTCCATGCAGAAAGAATCAATACAGCCATTTCATACTAAAGTTGAGCAAATGGATTAATTGTATTAATATATGAAACTTGAATTTGTGTTCCATTGCCATTTAAATAAAAATCATCAATTTCATAAAATATGTACTTATGGCACAAGGTAGCTTATGTCACAATCTAAAATCAGTTCACTGTGAGATACACTTAAACATGATGTATGTCATTATACCTCAATTAAACTTGAAAATAAAGCTAATCATGCTCTATGTGAAGCTCACATGAGTTCAGTGGAACTTTTGAAAATCAGTTATATTTTATTCCTTTAGTAAATAATATATCAGCTTGATTAGCCATGTCATTTTTTTTTAATATTAAACAATGAATGCAACTAAGTGACCCCAAGGTAAACTTAGGAAACTTTCCCAGTATTTCATGACCTAATGGAATCTGGACAAATTTTTTTTTGCAGCCTCACTGGTTTTGGTGGACATAAAAATTTTCATTAGGGATAAAATAAATCAGGTATTATATTTAGTTTATGCTATATGTTTTCAGTGACCAATCCAGTATGTTATAAATAAGACTTTCTTTTAAATATATGCTATTACTATTTTGGAAATAACTATGACTGTAAGTATATATATACATATTGACCAATTTATTGAATTTTCATTTTTCTCAATGAATATATTACATATTTATAAAGCATCAAATAGCAAACTCACATTAAAAAAACACTTATTTTTGAAAATATAAACAAATAAAAACAAAAGTATCTTTTTGAACTCCTTGGTTTTTCAGATAAATTCCTCAAGTTCCTAATCACTTTGACTCAAAACTTCTAAGGATATCTATGTTTGTTTCTTCTCAGCCTCCTGTCTTATACAATATTGATACCAGATTCTTGTTTTAGCTACCTTTAAGTCTAATGCATTCTATCTTTTTAATCGTCTTTGCTCCTTTGGTAGTTGAGTCCATTTGATTTGCTACCTATAGTATTTCATGTTTTTCTAAATGTTCATTATTGCCTCTACATTTTAATACAATTTCAAACACAGCTGTCAGAGTTTCATTCTAGAGCATACTTTGATTACTCTCCCTACACTAGATACTTTTTAACTCCCCACTAAAAGTAAAGATCAGTTTCTGTCTTTGCAATAAATTCATGATCTGATTTCACCTCATTTTCTTATTTATCTCGCTTAATACACTTTATTTCCCACAATTTTTCATCCAGCTAAATTGTACTGCTCACTATTTCCTAAACAGAGCTTGCATTTTCCTTTTATTTCTCAAAACTGAATTCAGTCTGGAGGCATTTATTGAAGACTTGGACTGTGACAGTTTCTGTGCCAGGAAACAAAACAGATTAGAATTCATCTTCTGCTTTGTGAAGAGTTCTCAAAGTCTAATGGGAGAAAAGATACATAGAAATTATTTCAATAAAATATGAGATATTAACAGAAATGAGTTCCAAATAGCAAAGAGGTACTTGGCCATTATACACATGCTCTTCCATCTGTGGATTTCTTCTACAAATGTCAAGATTCAAGACCAAGGGTACCACTTCAGTGAAGGATTGTACAGTTTTCCAGATCACTCACAAGTGCTCTCTCCAAGTCAGAGCTACATTACCTGCTGACTTCATTTTCCCTCCGTTCTTATCACACTTTGCCTGTGTTACAGTGTTTGGTGAACAGATGAAATATTGCCTGCTATGTTGTAAACACCTTAAATAGAGGGTCCTGACCACAAGAATGTAAAGCTCAAGTAGCAGCAGTATATAACTGCTTATACTGGGCATTCAATAAAAATTTTCATGAAAGAAAATTATGGCTTATGGAATAAGCCCTCTTGGAGGAGGTCACAATTAACCCCACCATAGAACTGCCAGAACTTACACAGGACTGGGAAATAGACTCTTGGAGGGCACAAGAAGAAACTTGCGTGCACCAGGACCCAGGAGAAAAGCAGTGACCCCAGAAGAGACTAACCCAGACTTACCCAGGAGTGTCTGGGAGTGTCCAGGAGTCTCCAGCAGAGGTGTGGTGGGTGGTGGCCTGCTGCAGGATTGGAGACACTGAATGTAGCAGTACATGGAGGGGATCTTTTGAAGGAGGTCACCAATATCTTTATTACTTCCACCATAGTTTGAATCAAAGTGAATTTGCTCAGTCTTGTCCCATCCTTTGTGATTTCATGGACTATAGCCCAACAGTCTCCTATGTCCATGGGATTTTCCAGGCAAGAATACTGGAGTGGGTTGTCATTACTTTCTCCAGTAGATCTTTCCAACCCAGGGATTGAACCTGGGTCTCCCATATTGTAGGCACACGCTTTACTGTCTGAATCACCAGGAAAGTCTCCACCATAGATTCAGTTGAGTCCAGACGCTCAGTCGTGTCTGACTCTTTGTGACCATATGGACTGCAGCAACCAGGCTTCCCTGTCCAGCACCAACTCACAGAGTTTACCCAATCTCGTGTCCATTGAGTGGGTGACAACATCCAACCATCTCGTTTTCTGTCTTCCCTTTCTCCTCCTGCCTTCAATCTTTCTCAGCATCAGGGTCTTTTCCAATGAGTAAGCTCTTAACATCAGGTGGCCAAAGTATTGGAGCTTCAACATCAGTCTTTCCAATGAGCACTCAGGACTAATCTCCTTTAGGATGGACTGGTTGGATCTTGCCATCCAAGGGATTGTAAAGAATCTTCACCAACACCACAGTTCAAAAGCATCGATTCTTTGGTGCTCAGCTTTCTTTATAGTCCAAATCTCACATGCATACATGACTACTGGAAAAACAATAGCCTTGACTAGACAGAATTTGTTGGCAAAGTAATCACTCTCCTTTTTAATATGCTGTCTAGATTGGTCATAATTTTCCTTCCAATGAGTAAGTGTCTTTGAATTTCATGTCTCATTCACAATCTGCAGTGATTTTGGAGCCCCAAAAAATAAAGTTTGACACTATTTCCCCTATTTCCCCATCTATTTGCCATGATGTGATGGGAACAGATGCCATGATCTTAGTTTTCTGAATACTGAATTTTAAGCCAACTTTTTCACTCTCCTCTTTCATTTTCATCAAGAGGCTCTTTAGTTCTTCTTCACTTTCTGCCATAAGGGTAGTGTCATCTGCATATCTGAGGTTATTCATATTTCTGCTGGCAATCTTGATTCCAGCCTGTGCTTCATCCAGCCCACGTTTCTCATGATGTACTCTGCATATAAGTTAAACAAGCACGGTAACAATATACAGCCTTGATGTACTCCTTTTCCTATTTGAAACCAGTCTATTGTTCCATGTTCTGTCTAACTGTTGGTTACTGACCTGCATAAAGACTTCTCAGGAGGCAGGTCATGTGGTCTGGTATTCCCATCTCTATCAGAATTTTCCAGTTTCTTCTGATCCACAGAGTCAAAGGCTTTAGCATAGTCAATAAAGCAGAAATAGATGTTTTTATGGAACTCTTTTGCTTTATCAATGATCCAACAGATGTTGGTAATTTGACATCTGGTTCCTCTGCTTTGTCTAAATCCAGCTGGAATATCTGGAACTTCACAGTTCATGTATTGCTGAAGCCTGGCTTGGGGAATTTTGATAATTACTTTACCAGTGTGTGAGATGAGTGCAATTGTGCAGTAGTTTGAGCATTCCTTGGCATTGCCTTTCTTTGGGATTGGAATGAAAACTGACCTTTTCCAGTCCTGTGGCCACTGCTGTTTTCCATATTTGCTGGCATAGTGCATGCAGCACTTTCACAGTATCTTCTTTTCAGATTTGAAATAGCTCAACTGGAATTCCATCACCTCCACTAGCTTTGCTCATAGTGATGCTTTCTAAGGCCCACTTGACTTCACATTCCAGGATATCTGGCTCTAGGTGAATGATCACACCATCTTGATTATGTGGGTCATGACCGTCTTTTTTGTATAGTTCTTCTGTGTATTCTTGCCACCTCTTCTTAATATCTTCTGCTTCTGTTAGATCTATATAATTTCTGTTTTCATTAAACCCATCTTTGCATGAAATGTACCCTTGGATTTTCTAAATTTCTTGAAGAGATCTCTAGTCTTTCCCATTCTATTGGTTTCCTCTATTTCTTTGCACTGATCACTGAGGACGGCTTTCTTATCTCTCCTTGCTACTCTTCAAAACTCTGCATTCAAATGGGTGCATCTTTCCTTTTCTCCTTTGCTTTTTGCCTCTCTTCACAGCACTTTATAAGGTCTCCTCAAACAGCCATTTTGCTTTTTTATATTTCTTTTTTTGGGAATGGTCTTGATCCCTGCCTCCTGTACAATGTCACAAATCTCCATCCGTAGTTCACCAGGCGCTCTGTCTATCAGATCTAGTCCCTTAAATCTATTTCTCACTTCCACTGTATAATCATAGGGGATTTTATTAGGTCATACCTGAATGGTCTAGTGGTTTTCCCTACTTTCTTCAATTTAAGTCTGTATTTGGCAGTAAGGAGTTTATTATCTGAGCCACTGTCAGCTCTGTCTTGTTTTTGCTGACTCCATAGATTTTCTCTATCTTTGGCTGCAAAGAATATAATCAATCTTATTTTGGTGCTGACCATTTGGTGATGTACATTGTAGAGTCTTCTCTTGTTTTGTTGGAAGAGGGTATTTGCTATGACCAGTGCATTCTTTTGGCAAAACTCTATTAGCCTTTGCCCTGCTTCATTTTTGTACTCCAAGGCCAAATTTGCCTGTTATTCAAGGTGTTTCTTTACTTCCAACTTTTGCGTTCCAGTACCCTATGATGAAAAGGACACCTTTTTGGGGTGTTAGTTCTAGAAGGTCTTATAGGCCTTCATAGAATGATTCAACCTCAACTTCTTCATCATTACTGGTCAGGGCATAGACTTGAATTACCATGATATTGAATTATTTGCCTTGGAAACAAACAGAGATCATTCTGTCATTTTTGAGATTGCATCCAAGTACTGCATTTCAGACTCTTTTATTGACTGTGATGGCTGCTCCATTTCTCTTAAGGGATTGTTGCCCACAGCGGTAGATAATGGTCATTTAAGTTAAATTTACCCATTCCAGTCCATTTTAGTCCATTGATTCCTAAAATTTTGACATTCACTCTAGACATATCTTGTTTGACCATTTCCAATTTGTCTTGATACATGGACCTAACATTCCAGGTCCCTACGCAATATTGCTCTTTACAGCATCGGAAATGCTTCCATCACCAGTCACATCCACAACTGAGTGTTGTTTTTGCTTTGGCTCCATCCCTCCATTCTTTCTGGAGTTATTTTTCCACTGATCTCCAGTAGCATACTGGATACCTACCAACCTGGGGAGTTCATCTTTCAGTGTCCTATCTTTTTGCGTTTTCATACTGTTCATGGTGTTCTCAAGGCAAGAATACTGAAGTGGTTTGCCATTCCCTTCTCCAGTGGATCACATTCTTTCAGAACTCCCCACTATGGTCTGCCCATCTTGGGCGGCCCTACACGGCATGGCAGATAATTTCATTGAGTTAGACAAGGCAGTGGTCCATGTGAACAGATTGGTTAGCTTTCTGTGATTGTGGTTTTGTTTGTTTGCCTTCTGATGCAAAAGGATAAGAAGCTAATAGAAGTTTCCTGATGGGAGAGATTGACTGAGGGGGAAATTGTCTTGTTCTGATGGGCAGGGCCATGCTCAGTAAATCTTTAATCCAATTTTCTGTTGATGGGTGGAGCTGTATTCCCTCCATGCTATTTACCTGGGGCCAAACTATGGTGGAGAAGGAAATGGCAACCCATTCCAGTACTCTTGCCTGGAAAATACCATGGATGGAGGAGCCTGGTAGGATACATTTTATGGGGTTGCAAAGAGTTGGATACGACTGAGAAACTTCATTTTCTTTCTTTCTAAACTATGGTAGAGGTAATGAAAATAACGGTGATCTCCTTAAAAATATCTCATGCATGTTCTGCTACATTCAGTGCCCCCAACCCTATAGCAGGCCACCACCAAACCATGCTTCTGCTGGACACTCTTGGATAATCACAGGCAAGCCTGGGTCAGTCTCTTGTGGGGGTCACTACTCCTTTCTCCTAGGTCCTGTTGCACAAGATTCTGTTGTGCCCTCCAAGAGACTATTTTCCAGTCCTGTGTAAATTCTGGCAGGCCTATGGTGGGGTTAATGGCGACCTCCTCCATAAGGGCTTATGCTATACCCAGTCTGATGCACCCAGAGCCCCTGTACCTGTGGCAGTCCGCTGCTGACCTGTATAGGAGACTCTCAAACACAGTTCTGTTTCTGTCTCTGGGGGGTCCCTGGGTCCTGGTGTGCACAAGCTTGTTTGAGCCCTCTTAGAGTCTCTGGCGGAAATGGGGTTTGATTCTAAATGTGAATTCGCCCCTATTACTGCCTTGCTGGCACTGGACTGACAAGTGGCCAAGAGGAGATACCTCATGTCCAAGGTCAGGAGTGGTGGCTGCACTTCGCTGGACCAGCCGTGTGGAGATACCCCATGTCCAAGGGCAAAGGGGAAGCCCCAGCAAGATGGTAGGAGGGGCGAATTCAGGTTTAGAATCAAACCCCATTCCTGCCAGAGATACTCAGAGCACTCAAACAAAGGCTGTGTGCACCAGGACCCAGGGCCCCCACAGAGACTGAGACAGAACTGTGTTTGAGTATCTACTGCGGAGGTATGGTGAGCAGTGGTCTGCCACTGACAGGGGCTCTGAGTGTGGGTATGGAATAAGTCCTCTTGGAGGAGGTCACAATTAACCCCACTATAGAGCTGCCAGAGCTTACATAGGACTGGGAAGTCGGTTCTTGGAGGGCACAACAGAACTTTGTGCACCAGGACCCAGGAGGAAGGAACAGTGACCCCAAAGGAGACTTACCTGTAGGTGTCTGGGAGTCTCTGGTGAAGGCGTGGGTCATTGGTGGCCAGTGGCAGGTTTGAGGCATGGACTGTAGCACTACATGCCTGGGATCTTTTGAGGGAGGTCACTATTATCTTTCACAATAAACTGTGGAAAATTCTGAAAGAGATGGGAATATCAGACCACCTGACCTGCCTCTTGAGAAACCTATATGCAGGTCAGGGAGCAACAGTTAGAACTGGACATGGAACAACAGACTGGTTCCAAATAGGAAAAGGAGCATGTCAAGACTGTATATTGTCACCCTGCTTATTTAACTTCTATGCAGAGTACATCATGAGAAATGCTGGGCTGGAAGAAGCACAAGCTGGAATCAAGATTGCCGGGAGAAATATCAATGAGCTCAGATATGCAGATGACACCACCCTTATGGCAGAAAGTGAAGAGGAACTAAAAAGCCTCTTGATGAAAGTGAAAGAGGAGAGTGAAAAAGTTGGCTTAAAGCTCAACATTCAGAAAACGAAGATCATGGCATCTGGTCCCATCACTTCATGGGAAATAGATGGGGAAACCACGTGGAAACAGTGGCTGATTTTATTTTTTTATTTTGGCTCCAAAATCACTGCAGATGGTGATTGCAGCCATGAAATTAAAAGACACGTACTCCTTGGAAGGAAAGTTATGACCAACCTAGATAGCATATTCAAAAGCAGAGACATTACTTTGCCAACAAAGGTCTGTCTAGTCAAGGCTATGGTTTTTCCAGTAGTCATGTATGGATGTGAGAGTTGGACTGTGAAGAAAGCTAAGCCCCGAAGAACTGATTTTTTTTGAACTGTGGTGTTGGAGAAGACTCTTGCAAGTCCCCTGGACTGCAAGGAGATCCAACCAGTCCATTCTTTAAAGGAGATCAGTCCTGAATGTTCATTGGAAGGACTGATGCTAAAGCTGAAACTCCAGTACTTTGGCCACCTCATGCGAAGAGTTGACTCATTGGAAAAGACTCTGATGCTGGGAGGGATTGGAGTCAGGAGCAGAAGTGGATGACAGAGGATGAGATGGTGGGATGCCTTCACCGACTCAATGGACATGAGTTTGAGTAAACTCCAGGAGTTGGTGATGGACAGGGAGGTCTGGTGTGCTGCAGTTCATGGGGTCGCAGAGTTGGACATGATTGAGTGACTGAACTGAACTGAACCATTATCTTCATTACTTCCTCCATAGTTTGAAGTGAAGTGAAGTGAAGTGAAGTCGCTCAGTCGTGTCCTACTCTTTGTGGCCCCATGGATTGTAGCCCACCAGGCTCCTCGGTCCATGGGATTTTCCAGGCATGAATACTGGAGTAGGTTTCTGTTTCCTTCTCCAGGAGATCTTCCTGACACAGGGATCAAACCCGGGTCTCCCACATTTTAGGCAGACGCTTTACCATCTGAGCTGCCAGGGAAGCCCTCCACCGTAGTTTGGCCCCAGGTAAATAGCATGGGGGGAATACAGCTTCTTCTATCAACAGAAAATTGGATTAAAAATTTACTGAGCATGGCCCTGCCCATCAGAACAAGACCCAGTTTCCCCCTCAGTCAGTCTCTCCCATCAGGAAGCTTCCATAAGCCTCTTATCCTTCTCTATCAGAGGACAGACAGACTGAAAACCACAATCACAGAAAGCTAAGTAATCTAATCACATGGACCACAATCTTGTCTAACTCAATGAAACTATGAGCCATGCCTTGTAGGGCCACCCAAGATGGACAGATCATGGTGGAGAGTTCTGAAAGAATGTAATCCACTGGAGAAGGGAACGGCAAACCACTTCAGTATTCTTGCCTTGATTACCACATGAACAGTATTAAAAGGCAGAAAAATATAGGACACTGAAAGATGAACTCCTCAAGTCGTTAGGTGTCCAATATGCTACTGGAGATCAGTGGAGAAAAAACTCCAGAAAGAATGGAGACAGAGCCAAAGCAAAAACAACACCAGTTGTGGATGTGACTGGTGGTGAAAGCAAAGTCTGATGCTTTAAAGAGCAATATTGCATAGGAAACTGGAATGTTATGTCCATGAATCAAGACAAATTGGAAATGGTCAAAGAGTAAATGGTAAGAGTGAAAGTTGACATTTTAGGAATCAGCAAACTAAAATGGACTGGAATGGGTGAACTGAACTTGATGACCATTATAACTGCTGCTGTGGGCAAGAATCCCTAAAGAGTAATGGAGCAGCCATCACAGTCAATAAAAGAGTCCGAAAAGCAGTACTTGGGTGCAATCTGAGAAATGACAGAATGACCTCTGTTTGTTTCTAAGGCAAACCATTCAATATCATGGTAATCCAAGTCTATGTCCTGACTAGTAATGATGAAGTTGAAGTTGGGCTCAATAAAAACAGAAACAGCTCAATTCCAGTTGAGCCATTTCAAATCTAAAAAGATGTTGCTGTGAATGTGCTGCACTCAATATGCCAAAAAAATTGGAAAACAACAGGGGCCACAGGACTGGAAAGGTCAGTGTTCATTCAAATCCCAAAGAAAAGAAATGCCAAAGAATGCTCACACTACTGCACAATTGAACTCATATCACACACTAGTAAAGTAAGGCTGAAAATTCCACAAGCCAAGCTTCAGTAGTATGTGAATCATGAACTTCCATATGTTCAAACTAGTTTTAGAAAAGGCAGAGGAACCAGAGATCAAATTGCCAACATCCACTGTATCATTAAAAAAGCAAGAGAGTTCCAGAAAAAAACCTCTATTTCTGCTTTATTGACCATGCCAAAGACTTTGTCTGGATTACAATGAACTGTGGAAAATTCTGAAAGAGATGGGAATACCAGACCACCTGACCTGCCTCTTGAGAAACCTGTATGCAGGTCAGGAAGCAACAGTTAGAACTGGACATGGAACAACAGACTGGTTCCAAATAAGAAAAGGAGTATGTCAAGGCTGTATATTGTCACCCTGCTTACCTAACTTCTATGCAGAGTACATCATGAGAAATGCTGGGCTGGAAGAAGCACAAGCTGGAATCAAGATTGCCGGGAGAAGTATCAATAAGCTCAGATATGCAGATGACACCACCCTCATGGCAGAAAGTGAAGAGGAACTAAAATCCTCTTGATGAAAGTGAAAGAGGAGAGTGAAAAAGTTGGCTTAAAGCTCAACATTCAGAAAACGAAGATCATGGCATCTGGTCCCATCACTTCATGGGAAATAGATGGGGAAACCACGTGGAAACAGTGGCTGATTTTATTTTTGGGGGCTCCAAAATCACTGAAGATGGTGATTGCAGCCATGAAATTAAAAGACACGTACTCCTTGGAAGAAAAGTTATGACCAACCTAGACAGCATATTCAAAAGCAGAGACATTACTTTGTCAACAGAGGTCCATCTAGTCAAGGCTATGGTTTTTCCTGTGGTCATGTATGGATGTGAGAGTTGGATTGGGAAGAAAGCTGAGCCCTGAGAACTAATGCTTTTTAACTGTGGTGTTGGAGAAGACTCTTGCAAGTCCCCTGGACTGCAAGGAGGCCCAACCAGTCCATTCTTTAAAGTAGATCAGCCCTGGGTGTTCTTTTGGAAGGAATGATGCTGGAGCTGAAAACTCCAGTACTTTGGGCAACTCTTTGATGCAAAGGGTTGACTCATTGGAAAAGACTCTGATGCTGGGAGGGATTGTGGGGAGGAGGAGAAGGGGATGACAGAGGATGGGATGGCTGGATGGCTTCACTCACCTGATGGACATGAGTTTGAGTAAACTCCAAGAGTTGGTGATGGACAGGGAGGCCTGGCATGCTGCGATTCATGGGGTCACAAACAGTTGGACACGACTGCATGAGTGAATTGAACTGAACTGATTGTCTAATTTAACTTTATATCCTTTGTAGTGGTGTGCAGGTAAATGTTCAACAACTTGTATTCTATTCCCCCCAAAAATGCAAAGCAAATCACACACACATACATAGATTGAGCTGCAATCTTTGTTGATTTCTTTGGTATAGTTCCCAGTATGGCAGAATTTAAGCTAACAATGTGATGGCACTCAAGGCCGAGTTGGAAAGAGAGGAACACAAAAGCTTTTCAACAGCTTGTACAAGCCTGACTAAGATAATATCTAGCGCATGTGATATTTTTTTCAATGATTATTGAATGGATACATTACTAAAAGTGTCAAATATATGACTTGAGAGAAAATTATTTACAGCATAAATTTTAAAAGTTAAAACATCACTTAAGAAATAGAAGTTCAAATGATTCAAATAATTAAATCATAAAATGCAGGCCTCATTCCAAAAATTTTAATGGAACTATATACTAGATGTAGTAATACTAGAATACCTACTAGAAGTATGTAGTAATATGTACATGACTTGTTTGCATTAGAATTCGCCTTATTTTTTTTTCAGTTAATAGTTAATGATCTGTCAGTCATTTATCTTTTCTAATCTTGACATAAGGCATTGTGCTCAAAACAAATACCAAAAAAGTGATGTGTCATTAATTATCCCAGTAAAATTCTTTCTCTGATTTCAAATTTGGAAGATCTTGGTGCACAACAGAATGGAGAACTTACTGGAGTCTAATACTGACTTGACCTTAACTTCAGCAGAGTTTGATACTCTCCAGTGGACAATAGGTATAGAAAACTTTACTGAACAAATTATGACCACCAGTGTCCCTAAGGACAATTCACCATGGATAATAAGGATATTGTTAACTTACTTCTCTTACCATATTCTGGATTTGATTTGAAAAGTGCACTTCTTGGACCTATACTTGGCTACAGATTAAAGAATTATCCAGCTTAAGCAATATATTTTTTCACATAACACAAGTCTTGAAGCATGTCATTCAGGACAGTTCCATCTTGCTAAAAGGGACCAACTGAGTTCCTTGCTTCCTCTCATTGACAAGCTGCTGCCTCAATCAGAATCTAAACTATAGAAACAAAGGCAGAGGTCATCAGGCTTATGCCAGCTCAGTTATCCCTTTATTTCAAGAAAAAATAACTATCATGACCATCCCACCCAGAATCAATTTCTAATTCCATCGTTTTGGCTAGAACTTTGTCACATAGCTATCCTTAGAGGCAATGGAACTAGGGAAACTGAATATTTTCTACCCCTAACAAAATTACCATTATATAATAAGGCTAAATGACAGAAAAAAAAAAAAACAGGCAAGAAACTGTACTGACATAAATCATACTTATCCCATCACTGTAGTATGAAAAAGAAACTGTAATCTCATTATACAAAATATATCCATGAAAAGAAACTTCCCTGGTAGCTCAGATGGTAAAAAATCCACCTGCAATGTGCAAGACCCACGTTTGATCCCTGGGTTGGAAAGATCCCCTGGAGAAGGGAATGGCTATTCATGCCAGTACTCTGACCTGGAGAATTTCATAGACAGAGGAGCCTGGCAGGTATAGTCCGTGGGGTCGCAAAGTGTCAAACATAACTCAGCAACTTTCACTTTCAAAAGTAACTAAATTCTGTTACCTGTTATGTCATTTATTGAACAGGGCTGAGTATTTCTGACACGTGGCCCATAAAATATTTTATCAACCATCAGAAATTCAGCTCATACTCTATTCATGACACTAGAGTAGTTGATAATGAGAATGTCCAGAATTGCAACACTAGTCCTTACACTTGGCTGGCATAATAAAGCATGACAACTGTCACACACTTCCTGGAATACACAGCTAAGGATCGTAATCCTAAAACTCGTGCTCATGTTCACAAAACTCTGCACGCCAGACCTCCCTGTCCATCGCCAACTCCCGGAGTTCACTCAGACTCACGTCCATTGAGTCAGTGATGCCATCCAGCCATCTCATCCTCTGTTGTCCCCTCTTCCTCTTGCCCCCAATCCCTCCCAGCATCGGAATCTTTTCCAATGAATCAACTCTTCACATGAGGGGGCCAAAGTACTGGAGTTTCAGCTTTAGCATCATTTCTTCCAAAGAAATCTCAGGGCTGATCTCCTTCAGAATGGACTGGTTGGATCTCCTTGCAGTCCAAGGGACTCTCAAGAGTCTTCTCCAACACCAAAGTTCAAAAATATCAATTCTTCGGTGCTCAGCTTTCTTCACAGTCCAATTCTCACATCCATACATGACCACTGGAAAAACCATAGCCTTGACTAGACGGACCTTAGTCAGCAAAGTAATGTCTCTGCTTTTGAATATGCTATCTAGGTTGGTCATAACTTTTCTTCCAAGGAGTAAGCGTCTTTTAATTTCATGGCTGCAGTCACCATCTGCAGTGATTTTGGAGCCCCAAAAAATAAAGTCTGACACTGTTTCCACTGTTTCCCCATCTATTTTCCATGAAGTGATAGGACCGGATACCATGATCTTCGTTTTCTGAATGTGGAGCTTTAAGCCAACTTTTTCACTCTCCTCTTTCACTTTCATCAAGAGGTTTTTTAGTTCCTCTTCACTTTCTGCCATAAGGGTGGTGTCATCTGCATATCTGTGGTTATTGATATTTCTCCTGGCAATCTTGATTCCAGCTTGTGTTTCTTCCAGTCCAGCATTTCTCATGATGTAAGAAGCATAGAAGTTAAATAAGCAGGGTGACAATATACAGCCTTGATGTACTCCTTTTCGTATTTGGAACCAGTCTGTTGTTGCATGTCCAGTTCTAACTGTTGCTTCCTGACCTGCATACAGATTTCTCAAGAGGCAGGTCAGGTGGTCTGATATACCCATCTCTCTCAGAATTTTCCACAGTTTATTGTGATCCACACGGTCAAAGACTTTGGCATAGTCAATAAAGCAGAAATAGATGTTTCTGTGGAACTCTCTTGCTTTTCGATGATCCAGCGGATGTTGGCAATTTGATCTCTGGTTCCTCTGCCTTTTCTAAAACCAGCTTGAACATCAGGAAGTTCACAGTTCACGTATTGTTGAAGCCTGGCTTGGAGAATTTTGAGCATTACTTGACTAGCATGTGAGATGAGTGCAATTGTGTGGTAGTTTGAGCATTCTTTGGCATTGCCTTTCTTTGGGATGGGAATTAAAACTGACCTTTTGCAGTCCTGTGGCCACTGCTCAGTTTTCCAAATTTGCTGGCATATTGAGTGCAGCACTTTCACAGCATCATCTTTCAGGATTTGAAACAGCTCAATTGGAATTCCATCACCTCCACTAGCTTTGTTCATAGTGATGCTTTCTAAGGCCCACTTGACTTCACATTCCAGTATGTCTGGCTCTAGATGAGTGATCACACCATCATGATTATTCGGGTCGTGAAGATCTTTTTTGTACAGTTCTTCCGTGTATTCTTGCCACCTCTTAATATCTTCTGCTTCTGTTATGTCCATACCATTTCTGTCCTTTATCGAGCCTATCTTTGCATGAAATGTTCCCTTTATATCTTTAATTTTCTTGAAGTGATCTCTAGTCTTTCCCATTCTGTTCTTTTCCTCTATTTCTTTGCATTGATAACTGAAGAAGGCTTTCTTATCTCTTCTTGCTATTCTTTGGAACTCTGCATTCAGATGCTTATATGTTTCCTTTTCCCTTTGCTTTTCACTTCTCTTCTTTTCCCAGCTATTATTAAGGCCTCCCCAGACAGCCATTTTGCTTTTTTGCATTTCTTTTCCATGGGGATGGTTTTGATCCCTGTCTCCTTTACAATGTCACGTATACATATATCCCCTCCCTTTTGAAACACTCTCCCATCTCTCTCCCCATCCCAAGCCACTATGTTGATACAGACCCCCTATGTTTGGGGCCTATGTATGGCTTGCTGAGCCATACAGCAAATTCCTATTTACAATCTATTTTACATATGGTAGTGTAAATTTGCATGTTGCAAAGACTCGGACACAACTGAGAGACTTTCACTTCACTTCATTTTAAACTGAATTACACTAAGTATAAATCCAAGTTTGTAACTTTTCAAGGTATCTTCCTATTATTTATAAGAGTCAAAGCTATGGTTTTTTCCAGTACTTATTCATGGATGTTAGAGTTGGACTATAAAGAAAGCTGAGCACTGAAGAATTGATGCTTTTGAACTGTGGTGTTGGAGAAAACTCTTGAGATTCCCTTGGACTGCAAGCAGATCAAACCAGTCAGTCCTAAAGGAAATCAGTGCTGAATATTCATTGGAAGGATTGATGCTGTACCTGAAGCTCCGATACTTAGGTCACCTGATGCGAAGAACTGACTCATTGGAAAAGACCCTCATGCTGGGAAAGATTGAAGGCAGGAGGAGAATGGGACAACAGTGGATGAGATGGTTGGATGGCATCACCAACTCTATGGATATGAGTTTGAAAAATCTCCAGGAGTTGGTGAAGGACAGGGAAGCTTGGCGTGCTGAAGTCCATGGGGTCACTAAGAGTCACACACGACTGAGCGACTGAGCAGAACTGACTAAAAGCAAGACAAGAGCATGGCATTAGGTATGAACATAAATTTAACAGATAGAGAATAATAAATTTGAATTCATTATAATCAATAGACTGTTATGGCTGCTAAAATAAAGCTTATGAAATATAGGCCAATCCAAGAAATCACAAATAATTATGATATATCTCAGAAATTTCTTTGAATAATAAAGCTTTGGTAACCAGAGGTATCCATTTAGCAGGCAATTATGTTTCCTATTATTCTTCCTTAGGACATCAAGCATAATGTGGACTGGTGATCCACATCAAAAAGTTTGGATGAAATAGGTATTTATTTGCCTACTCATTGGCTACCTTTGTGTTTTGAGTTCTTATTACTAGATACAAAGAAGTCTGTGCAAATTTCAATATTCTTGTGGTTGTTGTTTTAATAGCAAATCATTCTTCTAGGACTATCGATCTTAGGGAACTTGTAAGACCGCCAATTATTGGATTAGTAGTTCACCTTGCTGCTGCTGCTGCTGTTGCGTCGCTTCAGTCATGTCCGACTCTGTGTGACGCCATAGACTGCAGCCCACCAGGCTCCCCCATCCCTGGGATTCTCCAGGCAAGAACACTGGCCGGAGGGGGTTGCCATTTCCTTCAATGCATGAAAGTGAAAAGTGAAAGTGAAGTCGCTCAGTCGTGTCCAACTTTTAGCGACCCCACGGATTGCAGCCTGCTAGGCTCCTCCGGCCATGGAATTTTCCAGGCAAGAGTACTGGAGTGGGTTGCCATCGCCTTCTCTGAGTTAACCTTAATATTGCCATTAATTTATTCTTTCACATGTTCACCTCACATCTTACTTAATGAAACTGTTTCTACCTAGCACACAACCCTCATTCTCTAGTCTTTATTTTTTTCCAGCTTTAGTGAGATATAACTGACAAAGCACAAGCTGGAAATCAAGATCACTGGGAGAAATATCGATAACCTCAGATATGCAGATGACACCACCCTTATGGCAGAAAGTGAAGAGGAACTAAAAAGCCTCTTGAAAGTGAAAGAGGAGAGTGGAAAAAGTTGGCTTAGAGCTCAACATTCAGAAAACTAAGGTCATGGAATCTGGTCACATTGCTTCCTGGCAAATAGATGGGGAAACCGTGGAAACAGTGACAGACTTTATTTTCTTAGGCTCCAAAATCACTGCAGATGATGACTGCAACCATAAAATTAAAAGATACTTGTTCCTCAGAAGAGAAGCTATGACCAATCTAGACAGCATATTAAAAAGCAGAGACATTACTATGCCAGCAAAGGTCCATCTAGTCAAAGCTATGTTTTTTTCCAGTAGTTATGTATGGATATGAGAGTTGGACTATAAAGAAAGCTGAGCACCAAAGAATTGATGCTTTTGAACTGTGGTGTTGGAGAAGACTCTTGAGAGTCTCTTGGATTGCAAAGAGATCCAACCAGTGCATCGTTAAGGAAATCAGTCCTTGATATTCATTGGAAGGACTGATGTTGAAGCTGAAACTCCAGTATTTTGGCCATCTGACACGAAGACCTGACTCATTGGGAAAGACCCTGATGCTGTGAAAGATTGGAGGTGGGAGGAGAAGGGGACAGAGGATGAGATGGTTGGATGGCATCACTGACTTGATGGACATGACTTTGAGTAAGCTTCAGGAGTTGGTGATGGACAGGTTAGTCTGGTGTGCTTCAGGTCATGGGGTCACAAAAAGTCAGACACAAATGAGTTACTGAACTGAATTGGAAAATAAAATTGTAAGATATTTAAAGCATACATCATGGTAATTTGAAAAATGTATAAGTTGTAAAAAGATTCCTCCAACCCAGCTAATTAACACATCTAAGCACATGTATACCTCAAATATATGTTTATTTAGGTGTAAAAATTTAACTTCTGCTTTCTTAGCAAATTTAAGTTTTACAATACTGTTTTATCAACTGTAGTCACCATGTTAAACATTAGATCCTCAGATTTTTTCACCTGAAAGTTGAAAGTCTGTACCGTTTTACTAACTGCTCTCTATTTCCCCAGTTCCTCTGTGGTCTGGCAACCACTTTTCTACTTTCTCTTCTATAATTTTAATTTTTTATTTAGATTCCACATAAAGTGATGCCATACAGTGTCTTTCTTTCTGTCTGGCTTATTTTACTTAGCATAATGCCCTCAAGGTCCACCTGTGTTGGATGGATCCAACAAAGAGCAGGATTTCCTTCTTTCTCATGGTTAAATAATCCATTATGTATGCATGTGAATATATATATATATATATATATATATATATATATATACAGTCCTTTATGATATATGTACATTATCCATTCATTAAGTTTTCATAACTTGGCTACTGTGAATAATGCTGCAATGGCTAAGGCAGTGGTGCAGTTATCTCTTTGATATTCTCATTCACTGTCCTTTGTATTTACCTCTTTTTCTGCTGGATAAACATCTGAATTCAGTTATTCAGTTTCTGGCTTCTGGGCCACTACCTGACAGAAAGCAAAAACACTGAAACTTAAATTTCACAATAAAGCACATGAGAACAACAAAAGTTCATTTCACCTCTGACTACTTTTTTCCTTACTACAAAATTTGGGTAAAAAGAAACAAACAAACTAAATTTGCCTCAAGAAAGGTTGTTCCTGTCACTGACAACCATCTTAAAACTGTTATGTGTTCCAGAAATTAAATTAAGCAGAGGTTTATTATCAAATATTTATTGAGTCCAACATCAACTCAATTGCTGCTTCTTTAGATTCCAAGTTTCTTAAATGAACATAGAAACAGGACTGAAAAATGAGCATATATGGTAAAATTAGTTCTCTTTCTTCTTTTTTCCCTCCACTAAGATTTTGCTTGGCCCTCAGGCAAGTTTCTCCTTTTTAGATGACCCAAGTTAATTTCTTTGGATTGCATGACTTACTTGACCTATAATAAATAGCCTTAGAGTTTTATGAAGCAAAGTGAATAATTAAGAGCTCAAGTTCTTTCACTAAATTAGAATCAAATTGAATTTTTTATAATCTACTATTATTACATATTGTAGTTTTTTAATATAATTGTGGCATGCATATAATGACCATAACACTTGTATATTTTATATTAAAAATTCCATGGACAGAGGAGCCTGGTGGGCTACAGTCAATGGTGTCATAGAGTTGGAAACAACTGTGTGTATGTACAAACATACACACACATGTTTATACATATTATAAAATATAAAAATAATGTAATTAAAACATTTGAATATAATTTTAAACTCTTAAATGATGAATGATTATACTCTAGCAAATATACATGGAAATATTTTCCTACCTTTCTAAAATGTAAAGCTAAAACATCACAAATGCTATCCTAAAAATTACAAATAAGAAACAGAAGAATATTTTCATGTTAAACATATTAATTTTATCAATAAAATTTTACCTTTAAAAAATAGTTATTGAAGTGAGGCTGAAGGCCACATTTTTGAAATAAATTTTTATGTATTTTTAGATTTACCAGTTAAGTCTGGAGAAATTCAAGTTATTTGTTTCATTAATTTTGGAAAGTTCATACAATTTTTTTTTCCCAGTTGTTTTAAGGCTTTCGAGTCAAAGAGGCAAAGAACTACCACTTACCATTCACTATTATGACTTTTTAAATATAAAGATATGATATCAGAAAACTGTTAAAATTAAAAGGGTCTCATTTAAATATTCTAATCACCACATTTGTCAGCTTAGAATAACAAAAGTCAGGGCTAGGGATCAATTTGACAGAGTAGGAAGATCCTGAGCTCACCTCCCAATGCAAACTACAACTACATGTAGAGCCAACTCTTTCTGAAAATGGCCTAAAGTCTAGCAGAATGGCTTTTCTACAGCCACACATAGTCTTAAGAAAGAACCACACATAGTCTGGTAGGAAAGAAGAGGCAATCTAGTTGGGACCCACATCCCTGGGAAAGACCCATAAGATGATGGGGATAGCAGAGGCTAGGGAATCCTCCCTGAGGAGTGAGGAGTTTAAGACCTTTTTGCTGAGGTCCAGCACTAGGAAGAAGAGATCCTTTGGCTCAGTTGAAAACCAGTAGGGTTTACTGGATAGGGCTGTAAGAAACTGAAACTGCTATTGAAGAGCATACACACAGACCTGCTTGCCCCCAGTTCCAACACAGAAGCAACAGATTGAAAACAGTCTGCCCCTCTTGCCAGCCAACCAGGATTGCCCCAACAGACTCCCCAGCCTACATCTGGCCCTGCTCCAGCCTCTTCTGTTCCGGCATGACTCTCAACCAAGGAAAAGACAACTGTCTTGCTGGAGAGGGTGGAACTAGTTTAGAATAATTGCTTCAGGCCCTTGGTCTCTGGCTCCACTCCCAACAAAAGCAGAGATTGCCATCATGCAAGGAAGAAACAGAGCTAACTCAGAAATGCAATTCAAGCCCCTTGGATCCCTACTTGCCCAGAGTCCTGACTTAGGTGGAGACTACCTCTGTAGTGGGGAGAAATAGAGCTAGCTCACTTTTGCCACTCCATCATCTCCCCTAACCAAGGCAGAGGCCATCATCATGCTGGGAAAAAGTCTAGCTCCTTCTATCCTCTGGCTCCAGCTCCTTGATCCCTGGCTCCACCCTGACAGGGTGGCAACTGCTGTTGAGCCTGGGAGAAGCCCTAGTTCACATCTAGCTGCAACTTCAACCCTATGCATCCCCCTCAAGGTGGCTTCCAGAACATCCCAGGAAAAGATGTGGTCAGTGCTCACTTCAGATTCAGTTCTCCCAGTTAAACCATTGGGTGCATGCAGACTCATAGAGATCTTCTTACACAAAGACAAGACTTCAAGACCAGAATAGGTAACTGATTTGCTCAATTTCAAAGAGGTAATCTTTGAAAGTAAAAAAAAAAAAAAAAAAAAAAAGACAGAAAGAGGAATATGTTCCAAATGAAAGAACAGGATAAAACTCTAGGGAAAGACCCTACTAAAATGGAGATAAGTAATTTACCTGTTAAAGAATTCAAAGCAATAGCAATAGAAAAGCGTACTGAACTCTGGAAGAGGACAGAGAACACAAAAAGAACTTCAACAAAGAACTAAAAAACATAAAAAGAACCAATAAGATCTGAAAATGGCAATAACTGAAATGAAAAATACACTAGAAAAACTTTATGGCAGGTTAAGTGATACAGAATAATGTATAAGTGATCAGTAAGACCGGAATAGTGGAAATCACCTAATCAGAAAAGAAAATTTAAATAAAAATAGTTTAAGGGACCTCTGAGGCAACATCAAACATTTGTGTTATAAGGGTACAGAAGGAGAACAGAGAGAGAGAGAAAGGGGCAGAAAATGTATTTGATGTGATTATGGATGACAATTTTCCTAACCTAAAGAAGGAAACAGATATCCATGTCCAGGATTAACAGAAAGTCCCAATAAAGAGGAACCCAAGAGACTCACACCAAGACATATAAAAATTATACTGAAAAAATTGAAGATAAAGAGAGAATTGTAAAGGCAGCAAGAGAAAAACAAGGATTCACATAAAAGTATCAACCAAGTTTTCAGAAGAAACATTGCAAGCCAGAAGGGATTGCCAAGATATATTTAAAATCCTGAAAGGGAAAGCTACGCCAAGGATCCTCTTGGCTTCCCAGATGGCTCAGTGGTAAAGAATCCACCCACCAATGCAGGAGACACAAGAGACGCAGGTTAGATCCCTGGGTCGGGAAAATCCCCTGGAGGAACGAATGGCAACCTGGCAATTTCCATGGACAGAGGAGCCTGACTGGCTACAGTCCATAGAGTCACAAAGAGTTGGAAGACTGAAGCAACTTAGCACACATGAATGTACCATCTACAGTTGAATCCATCTATAGTTGAATAATGTTTCTCTAGTTCTTAGATATTCTAAGATATTCTCTTATAACAACTTGGAGTGCTAATGCTTAGTGCTACTCAGTGTTTTCATGTGCATATGATTTAGAAGCCAGAGATCAAGTGTGATTGACTCTTTTGTACAAAGTTTGTGGAAGGATATCCTACTCCTTTGGAAAATGGATTTCAGATGGACCTAAAGACAGAGCTAAAGCTTGCCTAAAGAAATTGTCACTTATTTCACCAAAAGAACGAGTGGTTAAAAATTTTCTCTGAAATTATATAAAATAATGCAGGACTGTGATGATTTGGAATTGAGTAACTTTTAGCACAGAATGTGCCTGTGGGGCAGAATCATACATTAGAACATGGATAATGTGAGGTATAGAATATTATGTGTAAGTAGATTGCTTTGAAAACTAAAAATCATCCTCATTCTACAGTGTATATTCAATATTCTCAGTATGCTTTTTGTTTGCCTTTCTAAATTCCAAACTTAAAAAACCTCTGGATTTGGAGAATCCAGCTGAAAACTATAATTTCATCAGATAAACCCTGTGGACAATGATATCTTAGAAAGATCTGGTTCTATCCAGCTGTGATACACTTTACTCATGCATATTCTTTTTACTATCTCTGCAACTTGCAAGAAGGGAAATTGTTTCTCTCCTTATGGTCATATTAATGCTTCATAATGTATACTTAAATTAATCCCTTTACGATAAAACATAAGTTGCTATAGTTGCTAATGAAACCATAATTTTATCTTTTATGCCATCTATGTAAGTTAAAAGTTTAAAATAGTTGTTTTAGTTTTTATTTTAAAAGAGAACATTCTCTAAATAACTGGTTTGAAATAAAATGCTAAGGTGTGAGAATAATATATCAGTCAGTGAGGTTCCTGTGCCAAAATACTATAGAAGTTAAAACTCCAAATTATGTTTTGTGTTGTTGAAGGTTAGACAAACTAGGCATGGATCTGCTTTTCATGCTTTGAATGCAGATTTGTGCTCCTGACATGATAAGAATTCTATAATTTCAGTAAAAACCAGATAGACAACCATGTTCTGCAGCAGTTTTCCCCACTTCATTTTAGAGCTGCAGAGAAATGAGGAAACCCATAAGGGAGGTCAGGGCAAGTGAATACTTCTCAACTGAGAAAACAGTTGCCTCTTGATTGCAGACTGGGCAGTTTTTTCTTCAAGTTTCTACCTCTTAAGAGATCCCACCTAAGAGATAATGTGAGCCCTACTGTGAACAAATGAGATATCCATCTTTGGATCAACTTCATCGAGGCCTCAGGCAATATCAGAAACTGACCCAATAGGGCCCTAGACATTGCATTTCTAATAAGAAGACTTAAGATGCAATGCTTTTTCTTTGATTGTTTAAAAAACAGGGATTTTCTGTGTTCAAAGATGGGGACTGAAATCATGGAAACACATTACTATGGAGAAGTGTAAAATTTATCTCATAAATACAAATTAAGTAAATCTTGCAGATAGGAGGTCTTTCTATTAATAATTTTCCTAATTAGAACCCCAGGGGTGCTAGTTTATTTTCTGGTTCAAGGGTAATAATTAATTAAAGTATTGCTATACCTTTCTTTTAAAATATGGATGATGTTATATTATTAAGTTAATATGTATTTATTAAGTACCTACTGTGTGCCATTTACCTACAACTGAGCTAAGAACTGCCACTTCCAAAATGAGCTTAATTTGATATATTCCACTGATAGAATACGAGTGCTGGGAGGTATCAACAGGAGCCTTATCACTAGGCTTTACCAAAATTATTCCTGATTGATGGCTATCTCTGCTGTCCTTAAAGATCTCCTAGGGTAGAAATGCTAGAAACTCATTAACAAATTCTACCAACGGGAAGTTTTTGCTAATAACCAATATCATCATGGAGCCAAAAATCTGTTTTATCTAATTTTATCACCATTAACATTGTAAATAGCTGCACATTACCATGTTCTCATGATTTGAAGCAACTCAACTTAACTATTTTTCCTTTCATGCTTCAGAGAAAGATGCTTCTTTTTCCATAGTAATTCATAACTCTCAAAGTACTGTTCTCACCTTCCAGATCTTCCTCCATTATTTTATTTTTCCCCTTTCTCTTATGTTAGCTAGCCCTTTCTCCTAAGCATGTAAATATGTGCAAATTTTTCTCATAAAAAAGCTCCAGTTTGTTCCTGTATTACTGCCTCTACTGCTAATTTCTCGTCTTGCCATCCTAGCAGGGTTACTTTGCCTTCTTTTCCATTTGCTTCTTCGTTCTTTGTGAGCTGACAGGTTTCTCACAACTATACAGATCACTAATAGCTTATCTGAGAAACCTAATTATCATTTATCATTCTCATATTACTTGAATGTATATGTTTTTTTACATTATTGACAACTACCGGCACTATTAAAATGCCTGAAATTTAAAGCAGTCTAAGTTATCATATAAATTTTAGGCTCTCATGTTTTCTAATTGTCTCTCCTGATATAACTTTTCCACCCTTATACTATGATTTATGGCTTCTCTTTTTCCACTTAATCCTTAGATATTTCAGTTACTCAGATTCATAAACTCTTGCGTCTTCCCTTTGTGTATATTCTTTGTGGATGCATGCATATTCACAGATCAGTCTACTACTTAGTTATTCAGTTCAGTTCACTTCAGTTCAGTCCCTCAGTCATGTCCGACTCTTTGCGACCCCATGAATTGCAGCATGCCAGGCCTCCCTGTCCATCACCAACTCCAGGAGTTCACTCAGATTCATTTCTATCGAATCAGTGATGCCATCCAGCCATTTCATCCTCTGTCGACCCCTTCTCCTCCTGCCCCCAATCCCTCCCAGCATCAAAGTCTTTTCCAGTGAGTCAACTCTTCACATGAGGTTGCCAAAGTACTAGAGTTTCAGCTTTAGCATCATTCCTTCCAAAGAAATCCCAGAGCTGATCTCCTTCAGAATGGATTGGTTGGATCTCCTTGCAGTCCAAGGGACTCTCAAGAGTCTTCTCCAACACCACAGTTCAAAAGCATCAATTCTTTGGTGCTCAGCCTTATTCACAGTCCAGCTCTCACATCCATACATGACTACTGGAAAAACCATAGCCTTGACTAGACAGACTTTAGTTGGCAATGTCTCTGCTTTTGAATATGCTATTTAGGTTGGTCATAGCTGTTCTTCCAAGGAGTAAGCATCTTTTAGTTTCATGGCTTGCAGTCACTACCTGCAGTGATTTTGGAGCCCCCCAAAATAAAGTCTGACACTGTTTCCACTGTTTCCCATCTATTTCCCATGAAGTGATGGGACCAGATGCCATGATCTTCATTTTCTGAATGTTGAGCTTTAAGCCAACCTTTTCACTTTCCTGTTTCACTTTCATCAAGAGGCTTTTTAGTTCCTCTTCACTTTCTGCCATAAGGGTGGTGTCATCTGCATATCTGAGGTTATTGATATTTCTCCCGGCAATCTTGATTCCAGCTTGTGTTTCTTCCAGTCCAGCGTTTCTCATGATGTACTCTGCATAGAAGTTAAATAAGCAGAGTGACAATATACAGCCTTGATGTACTCCTTTTCCTATTTGGAACCAGTCTGTTGTTCCATGTCCAGTTCTAACTATTGCTTCCTGACCTGCATACAACTTTCTCAAGAGACAGGTCACGTGGTCTGGTATTCCCATCTCTCTCAGAATTTTCCACAGTTTATTGTGATCCACACAGTCAAAGGCTTTGGCATAGACAATAAAGCAGAAATAGATGTTTTTCTGGAGCTCTCTTGCTTTTCCATGATCCAGCGGATGTTGGCAATTTGATCTCTGGTTCCTCTGCCTTTTCTAAAACCAGCTTGAACATCAGGAAGTTCATGGTTTATGTATTGCTGAAGCCTGGCTTGGAGAATTTTGAGCATTACTTTACTAGTGAGTGAGACGTGTGGTAGTTTGAGTATTCTTTGGTATTGGCTTTCTTTGGGATTGAAATGAAAACTGACCTTTTCCAGTCCTGTGGCCACTGTTGAGTTTTCCAAATTTGCTGGCAGATTGAGTGGAGTACTTTCACAGCATCATCTTTCCGGATTTGAAATAGCTCAACTGAAATTCCATCAAGTCCACTAGCTTTGTTCGTAGTGATGCTTTCTAAGGCCCATTTGACTTCACATTCCAGGATGTCTGGCTCTAGATTAGTGATCACACCATCTTGATCATCTGGGTCATAAGGATCTTTTTTGTACAGTTCTTCTGTGTATTCTTGCCACCTCTTCTTAATATTTTCTGCTTCTGTTAGGTCCATACCATTTCTGTCCTTTATTGAGCCCATCTTTGCATGAAATGTTCCCTTGATATCTCTAGTTTTCTTGAAGAGAGCTCTAGTCTTTCCTATTCTGTTGTTTTCCATTTCTTTTCATTGATCGCTGAAGAAGGCTTTCTTATCTCTTCTTGCTATTCTTTGGAACTCTGCATTCAGATGCTTATATCTTTCCTTTTCTCCTTTGCTTTTCACCTCTCTTCTTTTCACAGCTTTTTGTAAGGCCTCCCCAGACAGCCATTTTGCTTTTTTGCATTTCTTTTCCATGGGGATAGTCTTGATCCCTGTCTCCCATACAGTGTCACAAACCTCCATCCATAGTTCATCAGGCACTCTATCTATCAGATCTAGGCCCTTGAATCTATTTCTCACTTCCACTGTATAATCATAAGGGATTTGATTTAGGTCATACCTGAATGATCTAGCAGTTTTCCCTACTTTCTTCAATTTAAGTCTGAATTTGGTAATAAGGAGTTCATGATCTAAGCCACAGTCAGCTCCTGGTCTTGTTTTTGTTGACTGTATAGAGCTTCTCCATCTTTTGCTGCAAAGAATATAATCAATCTGATTTCAGTGTTGACCATCTGGTGATGTCCATGTGTAGAGTCTTCTCTTGCGTTGTTGGAAGAGGGTGTTTGCTATGACCAGTGCATTTTCTTGTCAAAACTCTATTAGTCTTTGCCCTGCTTCATTCTGCATTCTAAGGCCAAATCTGCCAGTTACTCCAGGTGTTTCTTGACTTCCTACATTTGCATTCCAGTCCCCTATAATGAAAAGGACATCTTTTTTGGGTATTAGTTCTAAAAGGTCTTGTAGGTCTTCATAGAACAGTTCAACTTCAGCTTCTTCAGCGTTACTTAGTTATAGAAAACTCCAAACGCATGCCCCAACCCAGACCCTGTTCTGTTGTTCAGTCTCCAATGCCTCCTCTTACCTTAATCAGCTGGATATCTAACAAGGCAATTATTTTTAGTTCTTCTTCATAGAACCACCATCCCTCATGCCATGAACAGGTCCCTATCTTCCCATATGAGAGTCTGTGAACATTTATGGACCTTTTTGCAAATGTAATCAAACTTTAAAAAATATCACTATTTTTCCTTGTCATTGATAGCAACTGTTCGCTTACCATCATCTCTTCCATAAAAGATCATGAGCACCTCGACAGTTTGGGCCTAGTGTAGTTACCTATATTTCAATGTCTATTATAATGGCTTACCATATAGTGGTACTTAATTATTTGCACTAAAAAAATAATATTTATATTTAAATATGATGACATTTGAAGGAGATAAGGAATTTTCCTGATGTCATTAACTGATGTACTTAAGAAATTTTAAAGTTGAATTTGAAGAAAAATAGTGATGCTGCTGCTGCTGCTGGTGCTCTAAGTTGCTTCAGTTGTGTCTGACTCTTAGCAACCCCATGGACTGCAGCCTACCAGGCTCCTCTGTCCATGGGATTTTCCAGGAAAGAGTACTGGAGTGGGTCGCCATTGCCTTCTCCAAAAAATAATGATAAAATGCAGCTAAATAATTTTTTTTTAACTTTCTGGATAAACAAGTGTAATATGAAAGGAGCAGTATTTACAACATCCCAAGGATTTAGGGAGGCTTAGTTGGTGGCTTAAAGAATCTACCTTTAATGCAGGAGACAGAAGTTTGATCCCTGTGTCAGGAAGATCCCCTGTAGAAAGGAATGGCTACTCAACTCTAGTATTCTTGCCTGGAGAATTCCATAGATAGAAGAGCCTGGAGGTCTATAGTCCATGGAATCACAAAGAATTGGACATGATTGACTGACTGACTAAGCCCACAGGGATGCAGGGAGTCAGGCTGGTAGAAATAATGGTGAATAGAGCCAGAGGTGGTAAAAGAGTGGCCAAGTTGAAGGTCTTAGAGCTAAAGATCCAGGTGGATCTAATTGCCCTTTAAGTAGAGCTGTAAAGTATGACCAGAAGTCATGGAATCTAGATTTACCAGAAAGTCCTAATGTGTGGAATGAGAGACTATAAACTAATGTAAGAGGAATAAACCATAGGCCAAGCACAGAATCAATTATAAAATCGTAGAAATGAAGACAAGTTTTATGGGGATTATTAAACCTGGATAGATAGCCATATTATGAGGGATTAAAGCACATAGGAGCAAAAACAATATTAAGAAAAAACAAAATCTGATTAAAGTTATTTTAGGAGTGACAATTATCAGAACAACTAAGAAAAAGAGACAGAAGTTGAATTATTTTATTTCATTGGTGGCTCAGGCTACTTTAAAGAGGTTGTCCAGCTCTACCAGCTACACCCCTCCTAGCTTTCTAAAGGATTATTCTCACTATGGTTGTGAGGAACATATAAAGTCAGGTTTCTGTAAATTAATATTAATAATGGGTATTTAAGGATATTTTATTTCTAACACAATAGAATGAGTATACCTCATATTACAGGTTATGGTGTTTCAAGAACATGCTTGGTTCCAAATGAATAGCACAGATGGTATTGAGAAAGGAAGTATAGATTTTTTAAGTCTTCAACTTCCATAGAAATATGCAAATGTTAAAAGTTAAAGTAAAACCAAACATAAATGATTTATGTGTGAAAATGCATTATATGTTGTTCACCTAAGAAAGGTTTATATTGAAGTATTCTATATTATATTTTATAATTTTCCCTTGGACAGTTGTAGGTTGGCAGTCTCAGTCAGCTAGAAAAGGCACACATAGGTGAATTTTAACAGATATAAAGTATTACATTGGAGCCTTTAAAATTTCATTGCAAATCTTAATCAAAATATTAGTAAACCAAATCTAGCTATTTAAACAGGAAAAAATAGAAAACATTAAACACCATAACCATGTAGGAATTATCCAAGGAGTACAAAGTTAATTTAACATCTAAACATAGTTTAACATAATGCATCCTATGTATTTGTTTCCTATTGCTATATAAGATAACATTTTTGCAGAGTTTGGGGATTAGAAGATGGATATCTTTTAGGGCTATTATTCAACCTACCGCAGAGCTCTGCCTTATACCAAAGGCAGCCATTTTACCTGCAAAATACATGCACCACATCCTAAGGTCCCCATTACAGTATCAAGTCATGTCTAAAATCTCACCTAAGACTTAACGAGGTCAGAAGTTCCAAATTTTATCATTTAAGTTCATTGCTTACTAGTTCTACTTTTCACATAGCTTGTAGGACACAATTTCAGCTAAACTTCTTACAATTGTATAGCAAGGACTCTTTTTCTTCAAAGTTTCCAAAAACATGTAACTTATTTCCTTTTGAACCCCCACCAGAAGCCCCTTCATCACTGCTATTTCTTCCAAGAGTCCATTTCTGATTAAGTTTCTGTAAGATAGTAGAGCTTTTTTTCTACCATGTTCTTCACTTCCATCCCAATTCTCATAGTGGTGCCTTTAAACTCCAGTTATCAAGGTGATACAGGATTTTTCTATAATATTCCTTATAATTCTTCCAGTTTCTACCTGTAGCCCAATTCCAAAGCCACTTCTGCATTTGTAGATATTTGTTAGAATAGCACTATGCTTCAAAGTATCAAGATATGTACTAGTTTCCTACTGCTATTTATAATAGCATATTCATGGATTCCAGGGATAAGGATGCCAGTATCTGGATGTATTTGGTGGGTTATTATTAACTGTATCATATCTTAATAGAAGAATAAAGTGAAAAGGTCATCTCAGTAAAGTTTTTAAAAATTGACTACTCTCATTGTTATGACCCCCATAAAAAAAATAAACTTTCAACAAACTAGGAATAGAAAGGAAAGTCCTCAACTTGATAATACCCTTCTATAAAAAACCTATAGTTAAATTATCCTTAATCATGAAAGCTTTACTATTTTTGCCTATGACTGAAATTTTAAATGTTAACTCTCACCACTTCTATTCAGTTGTGTTCTTGAGGTTCTAGTCAGGACAATAAACAAGAAAATGAATTGATGTAATATCATATAGAGATTATAAAGAAAGAAATAAAACTGATGACGTGCTTCTGTGTATAGAAAAATCCAAGGAATACACACACACATACAAAAAAACCATTAGAACTAAAATTGTGTTTTGTAAGGTTGCAGAAGGTCAATAATATAAAACAAAACTGTATTTCAATACGTTAAAAATGGACAATCCAAAATGAAGTTATGAAGTTAATTGTATTCACAATAGCATAAAAATAAAATAATTAAAATTAACAAAACAAATATATGAGTTGCACTAAAACTATTACTAAATATTGCTGAAATAAATAAAAGAAGTTCTAAATAGATAAGAACAGCTCTATGATGCTGTCTTCTGGCCTCCACCCAGAAAACTTTCTCACTCCACCTTGGTTCCAATACCTATCCCAATGTGGATAACAACTGCCGTCCTCTCATATACACAGGGATGCTCTTCTCCTCTCTCTTGGATCCAATATCCATGCTGCTTCCCCCATTCTCTTCTGAATAAGAAAACCTACCCTTAGCAGCCCAACCTAATTGAATGTAGACTGAATCATTTGGAAGGAAGAAAGACAGGGAGGCAGAAATTAAGGGAGAGAAGATGACAGGGAGGAAGAACTTATTCTCTTTTATAATTATATAGTTTTCCTTTAAAATCATCACTCTATGTCTCCATATACTGTCTACATGCCCCAAAGTATAATAATCCCATATCCCATATGGATCACGTCAAGCTGGAATGCTGTATTTAATGTTAATACCAAGCATCGCAGTTAAAGAGCATGAAGAAGAAGACAAAGTGGAAAAGTATGGGATTATTTAGCCTAAAAATGAATTTATAGAAGATATAACTGTATTCAAATATAGGAAAGAGTGTCATGAGGAAAAGGGTATGATATAAGCTTTTTGAGGTATGTTTCAGAAAGGAAAACTATTTTCAGTGGAAGGACCTTAGAAATGAAATTGAGCATCATTAAAATTGTCCTCAGTTGAAGACCAGATAATTATCTTCTGTGTTGTTCAAATATCTCTTGTTCTCAGGTGACAGGTTGTTGGAAGTCTCCTCCAACATTAATACTATGGTTGATATGTTAAGAATATATCAATTGCACCATTATAGATTAACTTTGAAATATTTAAAACTTTTTCAAGGGAGCAAAACTTAGCAGATGTCAGATGCTGTTTCTATAAGTAATATTTAATGTTCTGCTGATAAGTGAGTGAAAGTCGCTCATTCATGTCGAGCTCTTTGTGACCCCATGAACTGTAGCCTTCCAGTCTCCTCTGTCCATGGAATTCTCCAGGCAAGAATACTGGAGTGGGTAGCTGTTCCCTTCTCCAGGGGATCTTCCCAAGCTGGGGACTGAACCCAGGTCTCCCACACTGCAGGCAGATTTTTTACTGTCTGAGCCACCAGGGATAGCCACTGCTGTTGCTGCTGCTGCTAACTTGCTCCAGTCGTGTTTGCTTCTGTGTGACCCCATAGACGGCAGCCCATCAGGCTCCCCCGTCCCTGGGATTCTCCAGGCAAGAACACTGGAATGGGTTGCCATTTCCTTCTCCAATGCATGAAAGTGAAAAGTGAAAGTGAAGTCGCTCAGTCATGTCTGACTCTTAGCGACCCCATGGACTGTAGCCCACCAGGCTCCTCCATCCATGAGATTTTCCAGGCAAGAGTACTGGAGTGGGGTGCCATTGCCTTCTCTGAGGGATAGCCACTATTAGCTCCTAAAATCATTTCCTCTACAGTCAGCAAAGTTACGGACTGGATTCTACATAGTGATATTTAGCTGTAGGTCAATTTATATGACCTACATATATGCCCAATCCATGATGGAATTTATAGTGTCCTTTAGTTGGTAATACAACCTCAGATTGGTTTCTTGACAGTGACAATGGGAAGCAGAGAGATCCCCAAATGTGGCCACAGTTCTTTCCTTTTCTTAATAAATGAAAACACATTTCAGGTTGTAAAAATTCCAAACACTATAAAATTACCTTTACAGTGTTGAAACTTTTAAAAACATATTTTAAATATATGAACATTTCAAGCACCTGCATTTTCATTAATTTACAGAATAAATTAATAATGAAAACAAATAATGATGCAGAATGAATAAACTTGATTTAGTCAGTGAGTCATAATGAAGTCTGCACATGCCATATTCACTAACATGTCCACTCCTTATATTAAAAAAAAAAAATCTTATTCTTGGAGCTGAGCCCTACTTTTTCTTTATAGCACAATTTGGATAAATATAAAATAGCAGCCAACTACATTTATATAAATCAGATCTCATAGGTTTTTTTCACCATATGCACTGAAAAAGAAACAGGTTTACCCATTTATTCTGGCAAAGGGTTAGTACTTGAACTCTCCAACAGGAAGCAAGCAATATTAAAGGCACTGTGTGACAAGCTGCACTAATATTTGAGCCATTAAATTAGGATTTTTTTCTAAAGGTTCATAATTTAAAATGTGTCAGCAACCTGATTAGGTAGCATTAAAAATGAGCTTTTAGCAGCTAATAAGCTTCCCCTTGGTTACACAGCCTGTTGTTTTCCTGTGGCAAAGGAGCTGCATGAGCTACTGTTTGCAATGTATCAGTACTATGACAAATGGGAAGAGGGCGTGGATGTTGATGAAGAAGGTTTGATTAGCAATTGGCAGCATGAAAACTTCTGAATTATTTTGCAAATTTAAAGAAAGGTTACACATGCAGTTGGTGAGCAGAATTATAGACACAAAAATAGAACTATCTGAAGAAGCAGACATTTTGTTTTCATGCATGTGATTTGGGTATTTTTGCATCTCTTTATCTTTAATCAAAACTCAAGCTAGGATTTTGATACAAAGCAAATGGAATTTACTTGCCTGGTGCTTGGCCGCCAAGCAAATTTTGCTAGCGTTTCCCCCAGGGCACATCAGTCTGGGATACCAGTGAAGTGATAGTAACTAACAGAATGTAAATGGTAAGTGCAAAGTTTCACCAGACTGTAAGAACACATGAGGTCACATTTACATTCATTCCCCCAAATCTCTGCACTTGGAGCCTCCACCAGTTTGGCTAGTGTTGGGAATTCCTGGCCATTCCAAGTGTTTTTCTCCAAATATTTGCAACATCCCAAATGTTGCATATTACTTTGACATGTCTCAACAGTAAATATACCAAAACCAACTAGAATTGGCTAAAACAGGAAGAAAAATATTCTTTAATAATAAGAAAACAAGAGATAGTGTAGTTTTATTCTGGGCTTACTATCATCAGGGACCTGGGTTCTTTTCATTGCCTACCTTGTCATTATCAGAGTGCTACCTTAGTGAACTAGTTTTCTAGGGCTATTGAAGCAAAATACCACAGACTCCATCGCTTTAAGAAGCTGCAAATGTATGCTCTAACTGTTTTGAAATTTAAGAGTTGAAATCAAGTCCAAATCCTTCTTCTCAAGAAGAATCCTTCCTTGTTTTACCTATCTTGTCGCCAGAAATACTTGAAGTTCCCTGTCTTGAGGCCGAATTAGTCCAGTCTCTGCTTCATCCATAACATGACATTCTCCCTGTGTGTCTTCATTTCTCTCTAATATGGTCACCAGTCATTGGATTAAATCTTGTCATCATCAAACATGACTTCCTGAATGTGATCATATCTGTAAAGATCTTGCTTCCAAATGAGTTCCCATTCACAGGTTCTGGTCATGAATGGACATGAATTTCAAGGAGGGCCACTGTCTTCTGCCTGTTCTCTCACAGGCACAAATTTGCTGCTGCTGCAGATGTCATCTTCTCAAGACAACTAGATACATAGTTATAGAAAAAAAAAAAGCTGTCTTTACTTGTCTTTTCATTTTCAGAATGAATAGTGCATTTGTCATAATTCTTCCCAGCAGGTATTCCTTCATGTCTCATTCATAAGAAACGGTTGCCCTTTCTAAATCATTAATTACCTGAGGGAAAAAGTTTTCATGATTGGTATACACAAAATATATTCCCACTCCTGGATTATGAATGGATTTTCCTTCACCGAAGCTCATGACTGTCCATATAACCCATTTCTGAACAGAATTAGTGTTCTTTACCAAAAAAAAAAAAGAGAGAGAGAGAGAAAGAAACAAGTGTGGAAAAGTGTGAAAATGACTAAGTTGGCCATAAAAAGAGTCTGCCACATTCAAGCTTCTTTATACACATGAGAGATTCAATCCTGGTAATTCTTCTCATAAGTTCAGTTCAGTTCAGTTCAGTCGCTCAGTCGTGTCCGACTATTTGTGACCACATGAATCGCACCATGCCAGGCCTCCCTGTTAATCACCATCTCCCGGAGTTCACTCAGACTAACGTCCATCGAGTCCGTGATGCCATCCAGCCATCTCATCCTCGGTCGTCCCCTTCTCCTCTTACCGGCAATAGTTCCCAGCATCAGAGTCTTTTCCAGTGAGTCAACACTTCGCATCAGGTGGCCAAAGTACTGGAGCTTCAGCTTTAGCATCATTCCTTCCAAAGAAATCCCAGAGCTGATCTTCTTCAGAATGGACTGGTTGCATCTCCTTGCAGTTCAAAGGACTCTCAAGAGTCTTCTCCAACATCACAGTTCAAAAGCATCAATTCTTCGGCGCTCAGCCTTCTTCACAGTCCAATGCTCACATCCATACATGACCACTGGAAAAACCATAGCCTTGACTAGAAGGACCTTAGTCATCAAAGTAAAGTCTCTGCTTTTGAATATGCTGTCTAGGTTGGTCATAACTTTTCTTCCAAGGAGTAAGGGTCTTTTAATTTCATGGCTGTAGTCACCATCTGCAGTGATTTTGGAGCCCCCAAAAATAAAGTCTGACACTGTTTCCACTGTTTCTCCATCTATTTCCCATGAAGTGATGGGACTGGATGCCATGATCTTTGATTTTTGAATGTTGAGCTTTAGGCCAACTTTTTCACTCTCCTCTTTCACTTTCATCAAGAGGCTTTTTAGTTCCTCTTCACTTTCTGCCATAAGGGTGGTGTCATCTGCATATCTGAGGTTATTGATATTTCTCCCGGCAATCTTGATTCCAGCTTGTGTTTATTCCAGCGGAGTGTTTCTCATGATGTACTCTGCATAGAAGTTAAATAAGCAGGGTGACAATATCCAGCCTTGACATACTCCTTTTCCTACTTGGAACCAGTCTGTTGTTTCATGTCCAGTTCTAACTGTTGCTTCCTGACCTGCATACACATTTCTCAAGAGTCAGGTTAGGTGGTCTGGTATTCCCATCTCTTTCAGAATTTTCCACAGTTTATTGTGATCCACACAGTCAAACGCTTTGGCATAATCAATAAAACAGAAATAGATGTTTTTCTGGAACTCTCTTGCTTTTTCGATGATCCAGCTGATGTTGGCAATTTGATCTCTGGTTCCTCTGCCTTTTCTAAAACCTGCTTGAACATCAGGAAGTTCACAGTTCATGTATTGCTGAAGCCTGGCTTGGAGAACTTTGAGCATTATTTTACCAGCGTGTGAGATGAGTGCAACTGTGCAGTAGTTTGAGCATTCTTTGGCATTGCCTTTCTTTGGGATTGGAATGAAAACGGACCTTTTCCAGTCCTGTGGCCACTGCTGAGTTTTCCAAATTTGCTGGCATATTGAGTGTAGCACTTTCACAGCATGATCTTTCAGGATTTGAAACAGCTCCACTGGAATTCCATCACCTCCACTAGCTTTGTTCGTAGTGATGCTTTCTAAGGCCCACTTGACTTGACATTCCAAGATGTCTGGCTCTAGATTAGTGATCACATCATCATGATTATCTGGGTCGTGAAGATCTTTTTTTGTACAGTTCTTCCATGTATTCTTGCCACCTCTTAATATCTTCTGCTTCTGTTACGTCCATACCATTTCTGTCCTTTATCGAGCCTATCTTTGCATGAAATGTTCCCTTGGTATCTCTAATTTTCTTGAAGAGAGCTCTAGTCTTTCCCATTCTGTTGTTTTCCTCTATTTCTTTTCATTGATCACTGAAGAAGTCTTTCTTATCTCTTCTTGCTATTCTTTTGGAACTCTGCATTCAGTTGCTTATATCTTTCCTTTTCTCCTTTGCTTTTCACCTCTCTTCTTTTCACAGCTATTTGTAAGGCCTCCCCAGACAGCCATTTTGCTTTTTTGCATTTCTTTTCCATGGGAATGGTCTTGATGCCTGTCTCCTGTACAATGTCACAAACCTCCGTCCATAGTTCATCAGGCACTCTATCTATCAGACCTAGGCCCTTAAGTCTATTTCTCACTTCCACTGTATAATCATAACGGATTTGATTTCGGTCATGCCTGAATGATCTAGCGATTTTCCATACTTTCTTAAATTTAAGTCTGAATTTGGCAATAAGGAGTTCATGATCTAAGCCACAGTCAGCTCCTGGTCTTGTTTTTCTTGACTGTATAGAGCTTCTCCATCTTTTGCTGCAAAGAATATAATCAATCTGATTTCAGTGTTGACCATCTGGTGATGTCCATGTGTAGAGTCTTCTCTTGTGTTGTTGGAAGAGGGTGTTTGCTATGACCAGTGCATTTTCTTGTCAAAGCTCTATTAGTCTTTGCCCTGCTTCATTCCGCATTCCAAGGGCAAATTTGCCTGTTACTCCAGGTGTTTGAGCCAATGATGCAATACAACCATGTCATCCTCTGCCACCCTCATTTCTACCTGCCCTCAGTCTTTCCAGCTTAGGGGTCTTTACCAATGAGTCAGCTCTTCGCATCAGGTGGCTAAAGTATAGGAACTTCAGCTTCAGCATCAGTCCTTCCAATGAATATTCAGGGTTGATTTCCTTTAGGATTGACTGGTGTGATCTCATTGCTGCCCAAAGGACTCTTAAGAGTCTTCTCCAGCACAATTTGAAGGCATCAATTATTTGGTGCTCAGCCTTCTTTATGAGCCAACTCTCAAATCTGTGCATGAATACTGGAAAAATCATAGCTTTTGCTATATGGGCCTTTGTTAGTAATAAATCAGTTGCATATTTTGAGTTTTGAAACTATAATACTAATTCCTTCAGTCCCAAGAAGCTGCCAATTCATCTGAAATCTTACACTGACTGCCTCAATTGTTTCAAGCAATGGGATCCCCAGAGGGGTTCCAAAGAACAGCCTTTATGTATGCTCTTGCCTCTAACTTTGTCGCTAATGAAAGCAAAGAAATAGAACACTGCTTGATTTTGTCTTTATTCTATTAAGATTTCACAGTCTAAGACTGCCTAGTTCCAGTTAATCATGCAAATAATTCTTATTATATGGTTGCATACATTCATGGAAAAGATGGTATTATGGGCTAACTTTCTTCCCACCCCAAGAAACATCACTTTACTGACAAAGGCCCATATAGCAAAAGCTATGATTTTTTCAGTAGTCATGTAAAGATTTGAGAGTTGGCCCATAAAGAAGGCTGAGCACCAAATAATTGATGCCTTCAAATTATGCTGGAGAAGACTCTTAAGAGTCCTTTGGGCAGCAATGAGATCAAACCAGTCAATTCTAAAGGAAATCAACCCTGAATATTCATTGGAAGGACTGATGCTGAAGCTGAAGGTCCTATACTTTAGCCACCTGATGCGAAGGGCTGACTCATTGGTAAAGACCCCTAAGCTGGAAAGACTGAGGGCAGGTAGAAACAAGGGTGGCAGAGGATGACATGGTTGTATAGCATCATTGGCTCAATGGACATGATTTTGAGCAAGCTCCAGGGTACAATGAAGGACAGGGAAACCTGGCATGCAAAACCATGGGATTGCAAAGAGTCAGACATGACTCAGTGACTGAACAGCAATAACTCCTCATATATCAAAGTCCTAACCCCTAGTACATTAGAATGAGACTAATGATGTATTTACAGATTTAAAGATAGTGCCTTTAAAGAAATAATATGAGGCCATATGGGTGAATTCTATTCAAATATGACTTGTGTCTTTATAAGAAGATATGGGGACAAGATATGCATATGCACAGAGGAAAGACCAAGTGAAGACACAGTGAAAAGGCAAAGGTGAGGCAAGCCAAGGTGAGACTTCTCAGTAGAAATCAAACATGTTTATACTATGAGCTTGGACTTCAATTCACCAAAACTGTAAGAAAATTTATTTCTGTTGTTCAAGCCCCCTAGCCTGTGATGTTTCGTTATAGAAACTGTTGCTAACACAGAATATAGAACTGTTGCTAATTCCTAATACAGAATTTCAGGAACTGATTGACGAGGATCCATGTCTTTCATGAGCAGTTAAAGAATAACTCCAGAAAGGTCATCTAAATTCTAGTTTTCAGATTTTGGATGAATCTTAACACACATGCACACACACACACATACAAACATATACACATAATTCTTTCAAAAATGAGCCCTGGTTCAGAACAAGTTCTGAAGAGCTGTCTTATGTTACTCATTTAAATGGTCCATCCCGCTTTGAATTCCCTCCCAGTTAATTTAATAGGTCCTCATTGCAGGGGTTACCCAGGCCATTTTCTCTCAAAAATGTTTAGTGCTCACTGTTCCCCTGTGCTAGTGACAAACATCCTGATCAGAGAGGACATAGTTATGTGCACAAGCTCTGGAGTCAGAGTTCCTGACTTTGGATCTCTGCTCTTCTAGGTATCCTTGGGTTGGGTTACTTAAAGCCTCTTTGTCCCTATCACAGCACCTACAAAATGAAGACAACAAAGGGGCACATTCAGATTAAATGTGGTAATATGTGTAAACCCATAAGAAGTCTTCAGTGAGGTACAATGAGAAATACTAGTGGCAATGCCATCATTAGGTTAAAGCTGTTCCACACTGCAGAGTTGAGGCAGCAGATTGGAAAGGAAGAAGGACCTCTGTTCTTTCTAAACCTTGATCTCAGAGCAGCGCTGTCCATGCCTGAGTTTTCATGATCTTATCTCCCATGCTCTTCATCCTCTCTCTTTGTCTCTCTCTCTTTATTTGTATCTTGACCTCTATTTAGATTTTTATCTCTCTAGTTCCAAACCAATTCATAGCCCCTAGGAGGTCAGGAAGCAAATTATAAATGCCTATTTATTTAGACTGTCATTTGATCCAACAGAGAATAATTGAGCACCACCAAGGATCAGTGAGCAATTCACCATGCTCCATGTACAGTGAGAAAACAGACGTATTCTCTATCATCATGGAGTTTATAATCTAGCAGATGATATGGACATTTATAGCATTTTCAAATGTGATGAGAGCTCAAAGAAGTACAAAGTCCTGTGGGTGTGTAGGGGGAGGAATAACCTATCATTGATCTGAGAGTTGACTGTGACTCTCAACCAGCCCTGCTATGTTAGGAAGAAAAAGTTTTACAGGCTGTGGGAAGATATGAGTGAAGGTCTAGAGATAATATAGCAGAAGATCTCTTTGAGAAAATGAAATATGAACACTGATATGGAAGCATAGGCAGTGAGTCCCAAATAAAGTACAGTAAGGTTGCAGAAGTCAGCAAGGCCTTGGTTCAGCAGAGATAGCTGCTTTTTCATATACTTGTTGATTCATGTTAAGTAAAGATTGAAGACAGGAGAAGGGGGTGACAGAGGATAAGATAGTTGGATGGGATCGCCGACTCAAAAGATATGAGTTTGAGTAACTTCCAGGAGTTGGTACTGGACAGGGAGGCCTGGTGTGCTGTGGTTCATGGGGTCGCAAAGAGTCAGAAATGATTGAGCAACTGAACTGAACTGAACTGAAAGGTATTGTGCAATAGGGCAATACTATCACATAATAGTTTTTAAAATATACCTTTGTCTGAAACATGGCTAATGGATTATGGGACTGAAGGAGGGACATGGTTAGAGGAAGGTCAGTCATGAGGATGTAAAGATAGTAAGGTGTCAGACTGAGATTGGAATCTGAGTTCTTATCTGTGGAGCCAAAGAATGGAATCATTGAACACACAATCACTTGTGATAGCAAGAGAATAGGATTTATTAAAGGGGAGGAAACTACAAAGCTCTTAGGATAGACACTGAGAGAGGTAAAGAGTCCCCCCACCCCACCCCCGCCACAAGGTAGGACTTACAGTAGTTTTTATATCTTTCCTTAAATCACATTTTTTCTAACCAATCAATCTAAAAGTCAAGATACTTAACATCTTTATGGCTTCTCTTGACCACAGGAAAAACTATAGCCTTGACTAGATGGACCTTAGTAGGCAAACTAATGTCTCTGCTTTTGAATATGCTATCTAGGTTGGTCATAACTTTTCTTCCAAGGAGTAAGCGTCTTTTAATTTCATGGCTGCAGTCACCATCTGCAATGATTCTGGAGACCCCAAAAATAAAGTCTGACACTGTTTCCATGGTTTCCCCATCTATTTCCCATGAAGTGGTGGGACTGGATGCCATGATCTCCGTTTTATGAATGTTGAGCTTTAGGCCAACTTTTTGCTCTCCTCTTTCACTTTCATCAAGAGGCTTTTTAGTTCCTCTTCACTTTCTGCCATAAGGGTGGTGTCATCTGCATATCTGAGGTTATTGATATTTCTCCCAGCAATCTTGATTCCAGCTTGTGTTTCTTCCAGTCCGCATTTCTCATGATGTACTCTGCATAGAAGTTAAATAAGCAGGGTGAGAATATACAGCCTTGACGTACTCCTTTTCCTGTTTGGAACCAGTCTGTTGTTCCATGTCCGGTTCTAACTGTTGCTTCCTGACCTGCATGCACATTTCTCAAGAGGCAGGTCAGGTGGTCTGGTATTCCTATATCTTTCAGATTTTTCCACAGTTTATTGTAATCCACACAGTCAAACGCTTTGGCATAGTCAATAAACCAGAAATAGATGTTTTTCTGGAACTCTCTTGCTTTTTCGATGATCCAGCGGATGTTGGCAATTTGATCTCTGGTTCCTCTGCCTTTTCTAAAACCAGCTTGAACATCAGGGAGTTCACAGTTCACATATTGCTGAAGCCTGGCCTGGAGGACTTTGAGCATCACTTTACTAGCATGTGAGATGAGTGCAATTGTGTGGTAGTTTGAGCATTCTTTGGCATTGCCTTTTTTGGGATTGGAATGAAAACGGACATTTTCCAGTCCTGTGGCCACTGCTGAGTTTTCCACATTTGCTGGCATATTGAGTGAAGCACTTTGACAGCATCATCTTTTAGGATTTGAAACAGCTCAATTGGAATTCCATCACCTCCACTAGCTTTGTTCGTAGTGCTGTTTTCTAAGGCCCACTTGACTTCACATTCCAAGATGTCTGGTTCTAGATTAGTAATCACATCATCATGACTATTTGAGTCGTGAAGATCTTTTTTGTACAGAGTTTCTGTATATTCTTGCCACCTCTTATTAATATCTTCTGCTTCTGTTAGGTCCATACCATTTCTGTCCTTTATTGAGCCCATCTTTGCATGAAATGTTCCCTTGGTATCTCTAATTTTCTTGAAGAGATCTAGAGTTGGACTGTGAAGAAGTCTGAGCGCCAAAGAATTGATGCTTTTGAACTGTGGTGTTGGAGAAGACTCTTGAGAGTCCCTTGGACTGCAAGGAGATCCAACCAGTCCATTCTGAAGGAGATCAACCCTGGGATGTCTTTGGAAGGAATGATGCTAACGCTGAAACTCCAGTACTTTGGCCACCTCATGAGAAGAGTTGACTCATTGGAAAAGACTTTGATGCTGGGAGGAATTGGGGGCAGGAGGAGAAGGGGACGACCGAGGATGAGATGGCTGGATGGCATCACTGACTCGATGGACGTGAGTCTGTGTGAACTCCTGGAGTTGGTGATGGACAGGGAGGCCTGGTGTGCTGCGATTCATGGGGTTGCAAAGAGTTGGACACGACTGAGCAACTGAACTGAACTGATGGCTTCTCTTGATCTTTGGATTAAGTCACCATCCTTCTTTCATGCCCTCTGGCCATTTTGCCATGGACCAAATGTATGGTTTAAGATTTATGATCACCAGTTGTTTTTCCCTCAAGCATATGAAACAGAATTAATTACTGCCCTTCCCTCAGTCTGAGTGCTGATAATTTATCAGACTGAAGATACATTCCAGGAATTCAGGACAATGGAGCAGAATGTTTACTGAAAACAAGACCAAAGTCTCAGAGTTATACACTGACTGCCTAGTAATTCATACCTCAAGATGATGAAGACTGTTGCAGGGAGTGAATAGATCTATTTGAAATAAATCACTATATTTTGAAGACTGAAAAAATTTAAGATTTCTGGTGTGAGTTCTGGTGGTACCATGTACCAAGGAAAACAGGATAAACCAAAGAATGAGACAGGATTAAAGATGATGAGTACAGCTGGGGTTATGTAGTTATCAAGGTGCTTAGCAGATAGCCAGATGGAACAATGCAGAAAAGAGTTGTATGTATATATAAATCTGTAGCCCATAAGAATGTTTTGAATTAGAAGTCAGAATTTGAGTGTATTACTCATGGGCAAGGCAGCTACCATGTATGAAAATGTAGTCTAGGTAGGGAAATTAATATACTTTCAAATAGTTACTGTGAAGCTTAAATCACAAACACATTTGGCCTAGTGTTTGACATACAATCAAATAACACTCAGTAGTGGGTTATTGTTATTTATATTTATATTCACACAAATGTATGAGGCATATGAATAATATCATTCCCATGTTAAAGATTGGATTAGAAAATGAAAGCATACTGAGGTTAACGTATTTGCCCCAGTCATGCAATTAGTAAGACTGGGTGCTAGAATTTACTTCTATGTCTGTCTAAATTCAAAGCCCACAACCAAGCCCTCTTCTTTTTTTTTTTGCTTACAAATAATTCAAACATATTTATTATCACTGAATTATTACTTTGAACATCAAGTTTTCCTTTAAATGAGCCACATGAATACATAATCTGGTCATTCAGAAAATACCATATGCTATGATACTGCCATTGGAAGATTAAACTAAATAGGTAAATAGGATAAAATATACATGAACTTACCATTAACCAGGTTGCTAGTGTGTCAAAATCCATATGTTTTTAGCAAAATAGGACAACTTTTATTACACTACAAGTCAGTTGAAGTGTCAGATATCATTGGTTTGTAAAGTATCCTTGATTTAAAATGGAAGAATCAGCTCTTGAAACAGAGAAAAATGAGCTACATCTTTGGAATATTCTTTTTTGAGGCCCATTGAGAGAACTCCTAGAGGGTGCCTGTGTCTTAGGCATTTTCATTCATATTGAGTGAAACTCAGCCCTGCATTGTCACTTGCAAGGTGCTTGTTTGAGTTATCTGAAGCTGAATTATGAGAGCAACTTCATTCTGTAAGTGTTTTTGCTCTTTCTCCCTGGCCCTTCACTTATCTTCAAAGTCTCTGCTAAGGTACTTCAGTGGCTATAATGAAGTGAATCTAAATTATTAGTTTGAGGCCAGCAAGAGACCTGACATGCACATGAAATATTCTTCATGTTTCACTGAGCTAATCATCCTAAAGGATTTATTCTGTCTTGTATAAGCTCTTACTCAGCTTTCATTTTTTTCTCTTAAGTGTATCTTGGTGGTTTAGCTCAAGTAAATTTTAAAATGTCAACCTGAACCTTTCAGTAAAGTGGTCACATTTTTTTTTTTTTTTAGTTAACACACATTGTTGATGATTTCAAACATAAAAAAAAAGATATTAAGACTTTTATCAGACAAGACTTAACAGCACCCTATATTTAACACAAAATATACATACTGTGTTTGCTGTGACTAATTATTAAACTATGACTAATGTGCATAGAAAAATACATTAGTTTTCAACTTATTCTTCTATAGTAAAGAATATCACATTAGTTCACATGAAATTTCCTTAATATATTAGATAATATAAATCATATTACAATTTTTAAAAGAGTTTTAAGGATTATGGAAAATGGGCAAGCTTCATAATCTGTTGTAGTTCAGTCACTAAATCATGTTGGACTCTTCATGACCCCCATGAACTGTAGCACACCAGGCTTTTACTAAAAGTAAGTGTTAGCAATTCATGGAATCACATGTATATAATCTTCATTGTCATCCAAACTTCTTCAACTGATTAGAAGCCTTTCAAAGATTAAGAGTATCAGCCAAGAATATCAGCTCAGCACCTTTATAGCAATAAAGAATAGATCATATGGCATGACTTAATTTGTTAAGTAAATGAGCTTGCCCAAAGTGTAGGTAGGCCTGAAGGATTATTCCCATCCAGGTAAAGGTCAGTCAGTCAATTCAGTCACTCAGTCGTGTCCGACTCTTTGTGACCCCATGAATCTCAACACACCAGGCCTCGCTGTCCATCACGAACTCCCGGAGTTCACACAGACAGACGTCCATCGAGTCAGTGATGCCATCCAGATATCTCATCCTCTGTCGTTCCTTTCTCCTCCTGCCCCCAATCCGTCCCCAAATCAGAGTCTTTTCCAATGAGTCAACTCTTCACATGAGGTGGCCAGAGTACTGGAGTTTCAGCTTTAGCATCATTCCTTCCAAAGAAATCCCAGGGCTGATCTCCTTTAGAACGGATTGGTTGGATCTTCTTGCAGTCCAAGGGACGCTCAAGAGTCTTCTCTAACACCACAGTTCAAAAGCATCAATTCTTCGGCGCTCAGCCTTCTTCACAGTCCAACTCTCACACCCATACATGACTACTGGAAAAACCATAGCCTTGAGTAGACAGACCTTTGTTGGCAAAGTAATGTCTCTGCTTTTGAATATGCTATCTAGTTTGGTCATAACTTTCCTTTCAAGGAGTAAGCGTCTTTTAATTTCATGGCTGTAATCACCATCTGCAGCGATTTTGGAGCCTCAAAAAATAAACTCTGACACTGTTTCCACTATTTCCCCATCGATTTCCCATGAAGTGATGGGACCAGATGCCATGATCTTCGTTTTCTGAATGTTGAGCTTTAAGCCAACTTTTTCACTCTTCTCTTTCACTTTCATCAAAAGGTTTTTTTGTTACCCTTCACTTTCTGCCATAAGGGTGATGTCATATGCATATCTGAGGTTATTGATATTTCTCCCAGCAATCTTGATTCCAGCTTGTGGTTATTCCAGCCCAGCGTTTCTCATGATGTACGAAGCATAGAAGTTAAATAAGCAGAGTGACAATATCCAGCCTTGATGTACTCCTTTTCCTATTTGGAACCAGTCTGTTGTTCCATGTCTAGTTCTAACTGTTGCTTCCTGACCTGCATATAGGTTTCTCAAGAGGCAGTTCAAGTGGTCTGGTATTCCCATCTCTCTCAGAGTTTTCCACAGTTTATTGTGATCCACACAGTCAAACGCTTTGGTATAGTCAATAAAGCAGCAATAGATGTTTTTCTCAAACTCTCTTGCTTTTTTGATGATCCAGCGGATGTTGACAATTTGATCTCTGGTTCCTCTGCCTTTTCTAAAACCAGCTTGAACATCTGGATGGTCACAGTTCACATACTGCTGAAGCCTGGCTTGGAGAATTTTGAGCATTACTTTACTAGCATGTGAGATGAGTGCAATTGTGTCGTAGTTTGAGCATTCTTTGGCATTGCCTTTCTTTGGGATTGGAATCAAAACTGACATTTTCCAGTCTGTGGCCACTGCTGAGTTTTCCAAATTTGCTGGCACATTGAGTGGAACACTTTCACAGCATCATCTTTCAAGATTTGAAATAGCTCCACTGGAATTCCATCACCTCCACTAGCTCTCTTTGTAGTGATGCTTTCTAAGGCCCTCTTGACTTTACATTCCAGGATGTCTGGCACTAGGTGAGTGATCACACCTTCGTGATTATCTTGGTCTTGAAGATCTTTTTTGTACAGTTCTTCTGTGTATTCTTGTCACCTCTTCTTAATATCTTCTGCTTCTCTTAGGTCCATACCATTTCTGTCCTTTATCGAGCCCATCTTTGCGTGAAATGTTCCCTTGGTATCTCTAATTTTCTTGAAGAGATCTAGTATTTCCCATTCTTTTGTTTTCCTCTATTTGTTTGTATTGGTCTCGGAGGAAGGCTTTCTTATCTTGTCAGGTAAAGGTATGACTGGACAATCATTGGCCTTCCCTACGAACACTGTTTTTATAAAACTCACTACAATAAGCCAAAGGGAATGTATGTTTCTCCCAAATATACATATTTCTAAGACAACAACAAGATATCAAACATCTGAATTAATCAAGCTTAATTCCTTTTTTAAAACTGTCTAAAGAAGAGACATTACTTTGCCAACAAAGATCTGTCTAGTCAAGGCTATGGTTTTTCCAGTAGTCATGTATGGATGTGAGAATTGGACTGTGAAGAAGGCTGAGTGCCAAAGAATTGATGGTTTTGAACTGTGGTGTTGGAGAAGACTCTTGAGAGTACCTTGGACTGCAAGGAGATCCAACCAGTCCATTCTGAAGGAGATCAGCCCTGCTGTACTTTGGAAGGAATGATGCTAAAGCTGAAGCTCCAGTACTTTGGCCACCTCATGTGAAGAGTTGACTCATTGGAAAAGACTTTGATGCTGGGAGGAATTGCGGGCAGGAGAAGGGGATGACAGAGGATGAGATGTCTGGATGGCATCACTAAACTCCGGGAGTTGGTGATGGACAGGGAAGCCTGGCATGCTGGGATTCATGGGGTCGCAAAGAGTCGGACACAACTCAGCGACTGAACTGAACTGAACTGAACTGATGGTTTGCTAAGGGTAAGGAAAGAGGAAGCAAAGAAAGGCCAGTAGAATTACTCAGATGGTGGTCTCTCCACGAAAACACCAGAAAAATCAAATAAATGTGTCCCTCCATAAGGAGTTCAGGTAAAGATTTACATAGTCATTTGTCATGATCTTCCGTTTCTGTTGGTAAATGGATATTTGTTCTCAGTTAAAATGAAGAATATTCTGAATAAAGACCTCATTGAAGTTAGAGTCCTGCTGAAGAAAAAAAAAAAAAAAAGACTCAAGTGCTAGGAAGCCCTAAAGTGTCATTGTTAAATTTCACACTCTGATAAGAATTACTAAAGTTCCTCATTGCTCAAAACCATTCTTTTTTAGTCAACAGTTGTCCACCCTCCTATTACCATGGATTAAATCTCCATACTTGCCTCCAGCTGTCTCCACTAGACCCTGGGAAATCTTACCATGAAACAAAAGCTGTTCTCCAACTTTACTGCCAACCACTGACTCCACATTAATCAAGAGCCAGGTATGATACTTACTACCACTAAAATTGAGATCATATTTTACACAAATTTCAGAAAACTATAGAAAATGATGATGTATGTGTCACTGTCTAAATACATTCTGTCCAAAATGAGTATCGCAACAAAAATATTCAAATTCAAATTTGAAACTGTGTAATTCAGATTGGGACTTGAATCCATTCAGCCAAGATTTAAATCTGGCCAAAAATCAGTATGGGACTCGAACACATGCCAAACCAGAGAGTATTCGAACAGAAATAAAACATCTGATTTCAACACTTGAAGCTCAAGTTCTTGATGTCTCATTGCAGAAAGAGTTCTGTGCGAGATGAAATTATAGGTAAGAAGTGGGTTTATTTAGAGAGAAACACATTCCACAGACAGAGTGTGGGCCATTTCAGAAGATGAGAGTGGCTCCAAAATAAGGTGTGGCTAGGTGATTTCATGGGTTAACGAGTGGGAGAATTAGTTCAACTATTTTTGAGAAGGGATGGAGCTTGCCAGGAGTCGGTCCACTACTCATATTTTGGTCTTTATGCTTCGCCATGGAACTGTCATGCTGCCAATGGGTATGTTATTTAGCTTGCTAATATGTTACAGTGAACATGTACTAGGGCGCAAGGTCTGGTGCAAGATGATAATCTACCATCTTGCTCTTCAGATCAGTTCATTTCAGTTCATTCACTGAGTCGTGTCTGACTCTTTGTGACCCCATGAATCCCAGTACTCCAGGCCTCCCTGTCCATTAACAACTCCCAGAGTTCACTCGAACTTGCATCCATTGAGTCAGTGATGCCATCCAGCCATCTCATCCTCTGTCATCCCCTTCTCCTCCTGCCCCCAATTCCTCCCAGCATCAGAGTCTTTTCCAATGAGCCAGCTCTTCCCATGAGGTGGCCAAAGTACTGGAGTTTCAGCTTTAGCATCATTCCTTCCAAAGAAATCCTAGGGCTGATCTCCTTCAGAATGGACTGGTTGGATCTCTTTGCAGTCCAAGGGACTCTCAAGAGTCTTCTTCAACACCATAGTTCAAAAGCATCAATTCTTTGGCACTCAGCCTTCTTCACAGTCCAACTCTCACAACCATACATGACTACTGGAAAAACCATAGCCTTGACTAGATGGACCTTAGTTAGCAAAGTAATGTCTCTGTTTTTGAATATGCTATCTAGGTTGATCATAACTTTTCTTCCAAGGAGTAAGCGTCTTTTAATGTCATGGCTGCAATCACCATCTGCAGTGATTTTGGAGCCCCCAAAAATAAAGTCTGACACTGCTTCCACTGTTTCCCCATCTATTTCCCATGAAGTGATGGGACTGGATGCCATGATCTTCGTTTTCTGAATGTTGAGCTTTAAGCCAACTTTTTCCCTCTCCTCTTTCACTTTCTTCAAGAGGCTTTTTAGTTTCTCTTCCCTTTCTGCCATAAGGGTGATGTCATCTACATATCTGAGGTTATGGATATTTCTCCCGGCAATCTTGATTCCAGCTTGTGTCCTCCAGCCCAGCGTTTCTCATGATGTACGAAGCATAGAAGTTAAATAAACAGGGTGACAATATACAGCCTTGACGTACTCCTTTTCGTATTTGGAACCAGTCTGTTGTTCCATGTCCAGTTCTAACTGTTGCTTCCTGACCTGCATACAGATTTCTCAAGAGGCAGGTCAGGTGGTCTGTATTCCCATCTCTTTCAGAATTTTCCACAGTTTATTGTGATCCACACAGTCAAAGGCTTTGGCATAATCAATAAAACAGAAATAGATGTTTTTCTGGAACTCTCTTGCTTTTTCCATGATCCAGCAGATGTTGGCAATTTGATCTCTGGTTCCTCTGCCTTTTCTAAAACCTGCTTGAGCATCAGGAAGTTCACAGTTCACGTATTGCTGAAGCCTGGCTTGGAGAATTTTGAGCATTACTTTACTAGCATGTGAGATGAGTGTAATTGTGTGGTAGTTTGAGCATTCTTTGGAATTGCCTTTCTTTGGAATTGGAATGAAACTGACCTTTTGCAGTCCTGTGGCTACTGCTGAGTTTTCCAAGTTTGCTGGCATATTGAGTGCAGCACTTTTACAGCATCATCTTGCTCTTACTTGGTTCAAATCAGTTTGTGTCCTCAGGCTATGTCACTCTTTCAAAGTTTTGGCCCTGCCCCCTTCCCTCCTACTTCAAAATGAATTAGTAATTATATTTCTCATTTTTAGAATAATCACATTATAGTAATTTGGAAAATTTACATCTTGTAATATTTAAGTCGCAGGCAGCTGCAACTGGCGCAGTAAGCACCGCCGAGAAGAGCTACTCCACATCCAAGGTCAGGGGCAGAAGCCGGGAGGATCCCATGCCCAAAGGGCGGCGGCCAAGAGGAGTTATCCCACGAATGAGGTCAGGGGCAGCGACCTAGAGTGCCAGGCTGCGACAGCGCAAGAAGGGGCGAGAGGAGCCACCCTGCACCCAAGGCCAGGGGCGGCGGCCAGGAGAAGCCACCCTGCGAAGAGTTCCAGAAAAACATCTATTTCTGCTTTATTGACTATGCCAAAGCCTTCGACTGTGTGGATCACAATAAACTGTGGAAAATGCTGAAAGAGATGGGAATACCAGACCACCTGACCTGCCTCTTGAGAAATCTGTATGCAGGTTAGGAAGCAACAGTTAGAACTGGACATGGAACAACAGACTGGTTCCAAGTAGAAAAAGGAGTACGTCAAGGCTGTATATTGTCACCCTGTTTATTTAACTTCTATGCTTCATACATCATGAGAAACGCTGGACTGGAAGAAACACAAGCTGGAATCAAGATTGCCGGGAGAAATATCCATAACCTCAGATATGTAGATGACACCACCCTTATGGCAGAAAGGGAAGAGGAACTAAAGAGTCTCGTGATGAAAGTGAAAGAGGAGAGTGAAAAAGATGGCTTAAAGCTCAACATTCAGAAAATGAAGATCATGGCATCCGGTCCCATCACTTCATGGGAAATAGATGGGAAAACCATGGAAACAGTGTCAGACTTTATTTTGGGGGGCTCCAAAATCACTGCAGATGGTGACTGCAGCCCTGAAATTAAAAGACACTTACTCCTTGGAAGGAAAGTTATGACCAACCTAGATAGCATATTCAAAAGCTGACATTACTTTGCCAACTAAGGTCCGTTTAGTCAAGGCTATGGTTTTCCAGTGGTCATGTATGGATGTGAGAGTTGAACTGTGAAGAAGGCTGAGTGCCAAAGAATTGATGCTTTTGAACTGTGGTATTGAAGAAGACTCTTGAGAGTCCCTTGGACTGCAAGGAGATCCAACCAGTCCATTCTGAAGGAGATCAGCCCTGGGATTTCTTTGGAAGGAATGATGCTAAAGCTGAAACTCCAGTACTCTGGCCACCTCATGCGAAGAGCTGCCTCATTGGAAAAGACATTGATGCTGGGAGGGATTGGGGACAGGATAGAAGGGGATGACAGAGGATGAGATGGCTGGATGGCATCACTGACTCAATGGACGTGAATCTGAGTGAACTCTGGGAGTTGGTGATGGAACGGGAGGCCTGGCGTGCTGCGATTCATGGTGTCGCAAAGAGTCAGACACACCTGAGTGACTAAACTGAACTGAACAGAATATCTAAGTGTCTTCTAGCCTCAGACTATCTGCTTTCTGGTTTAAAAATGCATTTAGCTAAAGTGGTCAGTGTTGAATGTGTGCCCATGTTTGATCTGGATTCACTGTTAGTGTAGTGCTTTATCTGGTGTTTTAATAATCGTATAGCTTGGTAATAATCCTTCTCACCAAATTTTATCAACAAGGAAAAATAAAAAATACTTCACTTTATTATTTTGATTTGTTGGTATTTAACTAACACCTCTCCAAACAGAAATAGAAGCATACAAATTTGATGTGTTTCTGTTTGGTGGGGAGTGGTATTTGTATTGGGTTGTATGCTCTAACTGGAGAAAGAAATGGCAACTCACATCAGTGGTCTTGCCTGGAAAATACTTTGCATGAAGGAGCCTGGTGGGCTATAGTCCATGGGCTGGCAAAGAGTTGGACATGACTTAAAGACTAAACAACAACAGCACTATGCTTTAATACTGTACTTTACCATCAACTCTCAGATGAGGACATATTTTTTCTCTTTTCCATCCTCTTTGCTTTGTATACAGTAATCTCTGCCTTTCATATTTCCGGTTGTCCCAGAACACACAGATCTCAGGGAAATGAAGCCTACGGAAGTCCTGATCTAAAAATCTACCTGAGCCTTATCAAGTGGCAATTGACTCTTTCTACCAGGAAGTTTCCCTGATGGCTTAGCAGGTAAAGTGTCCGCCTGCAATGCAGGAGACCCGGGTTCAATCTCTGAGCTGAGAAGATCCCCTGGAGAAGGCAATGGCAACTCACTCCAATACTCTTGCCTGGAAAATCCCATGGATGGAGAATCCTGGAAGGCTGCAGTCCATGGGTTCACAAAGTGTCAGACACGACTGAGTAACTTCACTTCACTTCACTAGGAAGTTATGTAGATAAGGGGTAGTGAATAAAATTTATATGTCTAAATATCCACCTTGATTTACTTTAGTTTGCTCTACATTTTCAATAAAGGTTAATACCACCATGAAACAATGTGTTGTAGTACTGTGGAGAAAAACAAAGGGAGGGGTCATAGAAAGGGAATGAGATATACTCCTCTATTGCCACCATCCTCTACTGTTTCCAAGTATTATTAACAGCACCTCTTCCACTCTCAGCAGGGTCTTGGTTTAAATGGCAAATGATATGGTCATTTTCAACTGACCATCAAATATAATGCATGCCTATAACTGTGATGAGGTTAAAAAATGTCTCAAAGCACTAGACAACATTTGGGGTCCAAGGGTGCAAGTTTGGCCACTACTTCAGAGCTATGGTTTTTCCAGTAGTCATGTGTGGATATGAGATTTGGGCCATAAAGAAAGCTGAGCCCAAAAGAATTGATACTTTTGAACTGTAGTGTTGAAGAAGATTCTTAAGAGTCCCTTGGACTGCAAGGCAATCCAACCAGTCAATCCTAAAGGAAATCAGTTTTGAAAATTGATTTGAAGGACTGATGTTGAAGCTGAAACTCCAATACTTTGGCCACTTGATGCGAAGAACTGACTCATTAAAAAATACCCTGATGCTGGGCAAGATTGAAGGCAGGAGGAGAAGGGGATGACAGAGGACGAGAAGGTTGAATGGCATCACCAACTCAATGGATGTAAGTTTGAGCAAGCCCTTGGTGGTAGGTGATGGACAGGGAAGCCTGATGTGCTGAGATCCATGGGATTGCAAAGAGTCGGACACAACTGAGGGACTGAACTGAACTGAACTGAATGGAACTTAGATAAAGATGGAATATTTTTGGTCCAAGAGACAATCTAGCTCCAATAAACCTGATAGTCTTTTGCTCCATCATATACATTTGTCAGAAATCCAAGATTGATTTCTAATTTTTTTCCCATGGAGCAGAAAAGCTGTCTTGCCCTAGCCATATATAAGACTTAATAGACATAAATCCAGATTCAGAGTGTTATTTGGCAGCAGTGACTAAGTAAATAGAAAAAAGTTTGCCTTAAATTTAGATTTGTTTTTGATAGGAAAACCACAATATTAACATTTGAAAACCACAGTGTCTGCATTATGATGCAGACAGTAGGGTTATTTCCTTTTTCACTTACTTTTCATGCAAGGAACATTTATTTATTAAATGTTGCTATACTCTGTCCTGTGCTGGTTCTCAAATATAGCAGTGTCAACAGAGTTTTTGACCTAATCATGATCCTGATTCCTCACAAGAAAATTAATGGGTTTTGTTGGAGGAAGAATAGATTGAAAAGTACAGTTCTACAAATCATGCACTTTGGGACTTTAAACAGGAAACATCTTGGTTTTACCCCTTATTTTATTTTATTTTTTGAGGTTTAGTTATATAAATTCCATACCAAAACATGAAAAGACTAGGAAAGAAAATTTGGTAGTAACTACACAACTGTTTCTACTGAAACTACAAAAAGATTAAGACAGTTTTTTAACACCTTATTTGAGTACCAGGGTTTTGAAGATTTGGAACTGTAAAGGAGGGAATCATCAAACTTGCATTCCTGTTTTTCATCATGTAAATACTACTGCCTCTTGATGAAAGTGAAAGAGGAGAGTGAAAAAGTTGGCTTAAAACTCAACATTCAGAAAACTAAGATCATGGCATCTGGTCCCATCACTTGATAGCAAATAGATGGGGAAACAGTGGCAGACTTTATTTTGGGGGAATGCAAAATCACTGCAGGTGCTGACTGCAGCCATGAAATTTAAAAACACTTGCTCCTTGGAAGAAAAACTGTGACCAACCTAGATAGCACAGTCAAAAGCGGAGACATTACTTTACCAACAAAGGTCTATCTAGTCAAAGCTATGGTTTTTCCAGTAGTCATGTATGGATGTGAGAGTTGGACTATAAAGAAAGCTGAGCACTGAAGAATTGGTGCTTTTGAACTGTGGTGTTGGAGAAGACTCTTGAGAGTCCCTTGGACTGCAAGGAGATCCAACCAGTCCATCCTAAAGGAAACCGGTTCTGAATATTCATTGGAAGGACTGATGTTGAAGCTGAAACTCCAGTACTTTGGCCACCTGATGCAAAGAATTGACTCATTAGAAAAGACCCTGATGCTGGGCAAGATTGAAGGCAGGAGGAGAAGGGGATGACAGAGGATGAGATGGTTGGATGGCATCACTGACTCAATGGACATATGAGTAAACTCCAGGAGTTGACAGTAGACAGGGAGGCCTGACGTGCTGCAGTCCACGAGGTCGCAGAGTCAGACATGACTGAGCGACTAAACTGAACTGAGATACTACTGTAATTTTTCCACTGATGAGACAGAATCAACCTTCTTGTAAGAAAGCATTTATTAAAAAACACTTTGAATATGCACTTGGTGAATTGTTGTTACACGCAGACAATAAATACAACTTGTCATTCACAGAAGCATTCACCTTTTCCTGAACATATCTTCCTAATAGTGCCCATTATCTACAGCATGTCTGATTTCACACACATCAGCACATTCACTTTACAGCCCTCTCACACAAACTACATTATGCAAACTTTCAACCCATATTTTTATTTGTGCATCAAACACATCAAGGAACGAACGATCTGTGGGAAAATTATTCACCACCACATAACTCCTTTCGTCAGAGCACAGTATCCAAAGAATTCTCCATAGAGTCTTTTATCCGAAGCTATGCTCCTAACATGAGTTTTATGCCCCTCTTCCTCTTCATCTTTTATTGTCACCTACTTTGTGGCTCATTTCCTTATTTGTTCTTAAATTCTGAAATAAAGTAAAAGACAAAAATAAATCAATTCAAGATTGTAGAAAGACTATGATGGGACAAAGTAAATAATTAATAATTAAAATAGTGAAAAATATCACACTATTACTGATTTATATAGTTAATCTATCCACATGAATAAATTTCTTCAAATGTGATAAATCTGTCTATTCATGAAGTAAGACCAAATTTGGCTAGGAAACAAAGGAATATGAAAAGCATAAGTTTAAAGCAATCAAGACTGATGGAAATGGCTAATGAGAAAATTGATCTGTTTGCATGGTAGAGAAAGTGGAAATGATTTCTTGCACATTACACAAATCAAGACTTCATAATTAGATTTGACACAAATACAGGTATAACATTATTGCATGGGACATTAGGTTGTACTACAAATTAATTCAGGTTGGAAATTTAAGTTTGGTTAAGAAATAAGCTCACCAACCTAATAAGAGAGGAATATTTTCATGATAAAAGAAAAAATCAATAAAGTTTTTTTCTAATTTAAATATTCAGTGTAGCCTAGGAGAACAAAATGGAGAAAAAAATACTGAAATCTAATTGTGTTGCTCCAATTGAGTAAAATGTAATAGAAAACAAGCAGAATGCAGACTAAAAATTAAGTAACACTTTTTTTTTCTTTTTACCTCAAATTGGTTTTATTATTGTTCAGTCACTAAATACTCAGTTCAGTTCAGTTGTTCAGTCGTGTCCAACTCTTTGCAACCCCATGAATTGCAGCACACCAGACCTCCCTGTCCATCACCAACTCCCAGAGTTCACTCAAACTCATGTCCATCGAGTTGCTGATGCCATCCAGTCATCTCATCCTCTGTCATCTCCTTCTCCTCCGCCCCCAACCCTCCCAGCATCAGAGTCTTTTCCAATGAGGTAGCTCTTCGCATGAGGTGGCCAAAGTACTGGAGTTTCAGCTTTAGCATTAGTCCTTCCAATGAACACTCCGGACTGATTTTCTTCAGAATGGACTGGTTGCATCTCCTTGCAGTCCAAGGAACTCTCAAGAGGCTTCTCCAACACCACAGTTCAAAAGCATCAATTCTTCGGTGCTCAGCTTTCTTCATAATCAAACTCTCACATCCATACATGACCACTGGGAAAACCATAGCCTTGACTAGACAGAACTTAGTCAGCAAAGTAATGTCTGCTTTTCAATATGCTGTCTAGGTTGGTCATAAATTTTCTTCCAAGGAGTAAGCGTCTTTTAATTTCATTGCTGTAGTCACCATCTGCAATGATTTTGGAGCCCCAAAAAATAAAGTTTGACACTGTTTCCAATGTTTCCCCATCTATTTCCCATGAAGTGATGGGACCAGATGCCATGATCTTCATTTTCTGAATGTTGAGCTTTAAGCCAACTTTTTCGCTCTCCTCTTTCACTTTCCTCAAGAGACTCTTTAGTTCTTCTTCACTTTCTGCCATAAGGGTGGTGTCATCTGCATATCTGAGGTTATTGATATTTCTCCCAGCAATCTTGATTCCAGCTTGTGCTTCTTCTAGTCCAGTGTTTCTCATGATGTACTCTGCGTAGAAGTTAAATAAGCAGGGTGAGAATATACAGCCTTGACGTACTCCTTTTTCTACTTGGAACCAGTCTGTTGTTCCATGTCCAGTTCTAACTGTTGCTTCCTGACCTGAATATAGGTTGCTCAAGAGGCAGGTCAGGTGGTTTGGTATTCCCATCTCTTTCAGAATATTCCACAGTTTATTGTGAGCTACACAGTCAAAGGCTTTGGCATAGTCAATAAAGCAGAAATGATTTTCTGAACTCTCTTGGCTTTTTGATGATCCAGCAGATGTTGGCAATTTGATCTCTGGTTCCTCTGCCTTTTCTAAAACCAGCTTGAACACTGAGTACTACATTACAATAGTAATGAAGCAAGGAGAGACTAGTGACTTCCAGACAATTTTAAGATTTAAATTACTTGTATATTTATTACTTTCAGTTTTATTTTCCATTTAAAAAATATATAACCAAGTCAAAGGCATACAGTTTGGAAAAATGATGAGGATTTCAGGAATAGTGTGTATTGAGATTAAACCTAGACCAAAGAAAAAAATGCAAATGTTACTGGAGATCAAACCAGTCAATCTTAAAGGAAATCAATTCTGAATATTTATTGAAAGGGCTGATGCTGAATTTGAAGCTCCAATACTTGGCCACCCGATGTTAAGCACTGTCTCAGAAAAGACTCTGATGCTGGGAAAGATTGAAGGGAGGAGAAGGGGACGACAGAGGATGAGATGGTTGGATGGCAACACTGACTCAATGGACATAAGTTTGAGCAAGCTCTGGGAGATGGTGAACGACAAGAAAGCCTGGCATGCTGCAGTCTATGGGGTCACAAAGAGTCGGACACGACTGAGTGACTGAACAACAAAAACATCATGATCATTGTAAAGGTGATAGGCTGAAACAGTCTAGTTTATTATTTCAAATCAGATACTAAAGATGAATTTGCGTCTGAGAGGCAATAACCTGATAACTGGCTGGCACAGACAGTGAAAGCACCTAGACCAAAGAAAAAAATGTTAATATGTTTTATTTTGTATTTATTTGCAAGGAATAGACATAATGTGTGGTTTGGCTTGATTTACATCAACTGGCAACTTTGAATGGTGATAGAAGTGCAGTATATTCTACCAAGGAGTTCATTAGAGACTCAGTGGCCAAGGATGGTCTCATAGGCTGGTCATATAGAGACTGGTCATGTAGGCACCCTCTGCCTAGGAGGCACCCTCTGCCTTGTAAGCACCAAAACTACTGATTCCCAGAAGGAAAGCTAATGTTTAGCATAAAATATATTATTTGTATCACCAGTTTAAGCACAGGGAGCCAGTCGTATTAGGAATGGTGAAAATCTCTCTAAAACTCACTTCTGATCCGCCTATTGAAGGCCAGACTTGCAAGAAGGTCTTTCTGAGGATGATAATCTCAAGCCTGTTAACTTTTTTCTGCATATCCAGCATAGTTTAGTATCCTTTATATTAAAATTTCTTTGTTGATATTATTGTGTTATTTATGTCTCTTAATTGGACTTGATATGCTATATAAATTACTTCTTGGTACATATTAGAAGTTTTCAATGCTATATTAATTTCTAATCGCCTCAGAAATTATTTAGAGAATCACTGTTGCAGAATACTAAATATTATCAGAAGTTAGCCACATGACATCAAACAATAATTCAATTCAGATAATTTAGTGAAAGAAATCCAGACAGCTGGTAGCTAGGTTTATGTCTATACCCAAAAGTCATTTTAGACTAAAGCAAGTAAAAAAAGGAACAAGTGTGAAGTCTGTAAAACATGTTCTTGTTTTTATGTAAAAACTTTTCTTTCAACTATTTTGCTATATTCTGAATATTCAAATTATTTTAAAATATTCATTAAGGAAAAGGATTCACTACTTTAAAATTCTATGAGCTTAAAAATGGGAAATGGGAAAGTGTTAAAACTGGAGATAGCAGAAGCAAAATACATTTTACACATGTCCTAAGAAGCAGGTGGGGAATTGAAAGTGCAAAGCAATCTTGCAGAAAACTCATTCTGGGTGCTTTCTGATAAGGCAAAACTGCCATCAAACAGGGCAGAACCCAGACTGCCACACTAGCCTTTGAGTTTTACTTATTTGGTGCCAGCAAAAACTAAAAAGCAAAACTGAATTCAAAAAGGCCATTTTTGTCTGTGGATTTCAGATTCCTTGAATTCTTGGAAAGCAAAACAGAAGAATCCCTGTCTAAAGGCTTTCTGGTAAGTACCTACGAAAAGCTATGATTCCTATACATACCAGGATGAAGAGAGACTAGTATAAGCCTCTCTGGTGTTGCCGAGTAGATAAAAGGTAGAGGCCATCTGTCATCAAAATTCCCCTGAGAAAATAGGATCTGTTTGGGCTTTGCTGGAAGAGAATCAAATAATTTCAGAAGGCAGACCTGCTTAAAAGCCAGCCAACCTAACCCTATAATTTTATAAATAAGAAACCGAATATGGGAGAATAAGTTATATGCCAAAAAAGCACAGCTAGTTAGAGGCACTTGCTGGTTAGTAGCATACTGGTAGGAAAAAGTTAGTAACTATAAACACATAAATTTAATGCTCTTCTCATAGACCACTTGATCACATCAGAAAGAACAGATGACTTAGAGCTGTGTGACTCCTAACACAGGAGAACTGAATACCACTGTGATGTGGTAGTCATCAAAAAATGTTATTCTAAAATCACTGAATACATCAGAGGCATTGTTTTAGATTTTAGAAGTTAAATTTTTCTTTGCCTGATATTTTATAAAAGTTTTTAGAGACCATTTTGATTGTTACTCTCCCTGTTGGTCTACAGTGTATGTCTTCTCTAAGTAAATAGCACAATGGGTTGAGAGTTTTTGTCCTTGATTATTTGAATTTGTCACATCAGCTCTAATGTGTTGATGTATTTAAATGCCTGGCACCTGTACTTGGAACTAATAGTCAGCAAGTGTCAGTGTTTGTATGTTATCCCACAATATTTTATACTTTCTGGTGGTCTGTATCATAGTCATCTATGTTTTCTTACAGTGGTAGTTTTAATTATGGTTTTAAAGTTTAACTCAGTTGCCAAATAACAGACATGATGTTGCATGTGGTCTCAAGGTATTATACATTTTTCTGAATTGTTCTATACCCTCATTTAGCATTTAGTGATACATTTCACCCAGTGAAGATTATTTCCTCCAACATGCATGTTTACCTTGACTATATTCATGAATGGAGAATAGAGAGATATTACTCACAATGTTAACCATTTATGAATGTAAGAAAGCACATCCTTATAGTTAGGCTTATATATTTCCATGTAACTCCCTTACACTTGATCTAGTTTTTCCCTGTAAGACTGTGTTAGGGGTAGAAACTAACAAACGAAACCATCCAAGGTAATCCTTCAATTGTGTAAAACAGGTATTGTGAAACCATGGTATGCGTTTCATTTCTGGACTAAAATTTCTCATTTTGTTAAATCATCTTTTGATGATATTATTTGCACACTTTACTACTTCTGGACTTCCTCTGTAGAGTATTTGCATATATTTTCAATGTTCCCCTCAAAAATGATAACTGAACAACTAAACGCAATGCACTTCATCATTATAGAATGTGTAGAATGTTTCCTGTTTCAACTAGATTATCACTACTAATGAGTTAATACATTAATATTTTGTCACATTTCATAATAACTAAAACTCTTGATGTACATTTTTACAAATCCAGCTATATAACCAGGGCCCCTCTTTTGTTTTTTTCCATTATACTTGGGCAATTAATTTTATGAACATAAATGCATGTCTTAACTTTTATGCTGTGGGTTGTACATATTAGATATTCATGTTTTTAAACCCCAGTCTGTCATGCATTAGCTCTTCTTTTACATTTCTTTTTGTGCACCTATAGATTTAATAAGAAAGCTATTTATGTGTTCCTTAAAAACATTCAGTGAAGGTTAAAAACTCATGACCGTAGGTAACAGAATACACCTTGAACCTTGCTGATACCTAATCTATTTATGTGATATTATACTACTGGGAGTTTGGGGAAGAGTCTTGTAAGTATCACCTCCTGTTACACTAAAAACTATTCTACTGAACTGATTAATTGGCACTGTTTTAGCATCTTTGCTTAACCGACTAAAAGCCCTTCCTTAAATTGAGCATGTATGTCTCTGGATTTTATTCAAATATATTATGGAAGACTTGTTAGGGAAAGGCCATATGGAAATTAAAATCCTAGATTTGTGCCAATAGTTGTTACTTTGTATACAATTCTTGGAAAATGGAAATGATATCAGGTTAGACTTATCTTTATAGGTATCTCATATCTTTCTTTATTTCAAAGGCATATGTAAGAAAAATTAAATGACTTGAGAGTAAAACTCTCGGAAATCATCATAAATACACAATAGAGGAACACTAAAGGGGACACAGGAAAACGTAGGATTATTTGTTTTTCACAGTTGGAATCTGCTACTAATAGTAGAGATAATGGTTCCAAAAGTTGATAATTATTCAGTCAAGAATAAAATTTGGACACTCATCTAGGAAATACTAAAACCAGGAGTTATTACTTTTTGCCAAAACTTCTACATGTCTTGGAAATAACTTATTCAGTAATAGAGAAAATGTTTGATTCTGTATAATAACAAAAACCAGTGGAAATACAGTTAATTAAGATTGGCAGATCTGGGAGGGACAAAGATCTTATTGTTGACACAGAAAGACTCAGTCATTTTTGTGGAGTCAGGATTCAGTCCCTGTCATTTGGAGCCCAACTCTTTACTTCCTGTGGATATGGGAAGTTGTGACATATTTAGAAAGAAGCTGTATGGTGAATCTAGATATTAGAGAGAGAAAAATGACCCTTAAAAATAACCTATATCATTAACATATTAACCTCTCATTATCAATCACTATCTTTTATTCAGTATCAATTAATATTTATGAGACTGATACAGTTAGATTATTTTAAATACATCTAAATGAGATAATAAAGGCACTCAGTAACTTTTGAGGCTCTGCTATTAATATTTAAAATACTGTATAAGTTTTGGTATCTGTATATCTGTGTTTGAGTATATCTGTGTTTAATATACTTTATTTGGTTGCATACATTATGGATAGAAATAGAATTATGCCTATCCAGACTTTATGATCCCTCAGATTCTGTTTACTGACAACATGATTATGTAATAGAAGAACCTGTATTTGGGAATACTAAGTCCTGACCATCTGGAATCTTAAGACTTGGTAGATTCCAGCTGCCCTCACTTTGGATTTTACTATTAAATAAATTTTGTATTATCTTCTCTACTGCTACATTAGCGGTCTTCAAGTAATCCAATTTGTTGTGCTGCAGAACATTTTAAGCTATCAGAATACCCTTAGACATCACCATTTATGCTAGGAGAATCTAATCAACACAGTAGTAGACTAACATTGGTTGGGTAATAGCATAAGTTTGGTTATTATTATGTATCAGGGGCTGTACTATACTGTACATTCTTTGTCTAATTTCATCATTGGAACATCCTTCTGAGCAAACTACTATCATTACCCATTTTTCAGAAGGTATACTGATATTTAGAATTGTTAAGTAACATGATTGAAACTTCAATGGTGTTTGACTAAGCTAAAGACTCTCACTCCAGGCTTCCCACTTTCAATTAGCCCACTAGTCCTCTCTCCAATAATATGTTAGAAAATATTGGAGAATAAATATGGATCCCATCTATTAATACAAATCAATTAAATATTTCAGGAACTTTTAAAATAATTTCTCTCGCTATCATTTCTTGAATTATTCTTGAATTTTACAATAAGTGATATTAGACTCAATAATCTTAATTTTGGCTGGGGAAAGCTGTCCAACAGAGCTTTGTATGATGATAGAAATATTATGCTGTATGGTATTCAAAATGATACCCAGTATACATTGGGTAATGTGCTCTTAAAACAGTGGTGGTGTCACTAAATAATTGAATTTAACCTTCATTTAACTATAATTAAATTTAAGTAGATTCATGTGTCCATGGGTTACCATATTTATTGGACAGTGAAGTTCTACAGCATAAATTTCCATTTTTCAAAACAATCTTTTGATCATCTAAAATTGTAATTTAAGATCTTAATTTTTGGTAGCAAAGTTATTTATTAATATGAAATGTTATGTAGAACCTTAATAGGTAAGTCAAAAATGAGTGAAGCTGCCTTGGTCAAAGTGACAAGAGAGAGAAAGCCTGGATTTTATAGCATAAGCAGGTGACCTCTCCTCCCTCTGCTTACACTCCACTCCAAGTAACCTCTAAGGAACTGGTAGGGGCTACCTATAAGGAATCATTTGAAACTCACTGATAAAAATATTACAATGCCTTTTCCATCTTATATCATTTCTTAAATGTTTGTAAAATTGATTTTACAATTAATTAAACACTTATCAATACCTTACCAATGTGCATGATACTAATGTTAATGATACCCTTAACTTATAACCTAGAGATTAGTTCAGTTTACTGTTTTTTTTAAGTTCTATGTTGGAATACAGAAATAGAGTGTTTCAGGTACTGGGTCCTCAGACATTTCTGACTCTCTGTGATGCCATGAACTCTACCCTGCCGGGCTCCTCTGTCCATGGGATTTTCCAGGCAAGAATACTAGAGCAGGTTTCCATTTTCTCCTCCAGGGGCTCTTCCTGGCCCAGGGATCCAACCTGCATCTCCAGCATCTCCTGCACTGACCGGCTCTTTACCACTGAGCCACCTGGAAATCCCTTCAAGTTCCATGTTGTTGTTGCTTAGTCACTTAGTTGCGTCCAAGTCTTTGCAACCCCATGAACTGTAGCCTGCAAGGCTCTTCTGTCCATGGGATGTTTCAAGCAAGAATACTGGAGTTGGTTGCCATTTTCTTCTCCAGGGTCAAGTCCTACAGATTGTACCAGTACAGAGAGCAGGTGAGGGAGTGCAGAATGAAAGGAAAGGGAACTCTGTGCAGAAGACGTAACACATAAGCTGAATCCTAAAGGGGTAGCATGCGTGGGAACAGAGGTTAGTAGTAGGGGGAAGACATTCTAAAAATACAAATTCTCTCCAAAGTCTAAGCAGTAACTAAGCATAAATTTATTTATACTCTCTAAAGGCCAGGTGAATTTTATCTTGACTTACTTGTTCAGTTTGGATGCTTTATATAATCATTTTTCCAATTGAAAAATAAATGTTCTTGAAAAAAATGAGGAACTAAATATGATTTGAATACTTTTGCTTTCTCTATAATTTAGTTTCTTCTGGACATATTTCTCAAACTTGAAAAGAAGATAACTTTCCCCCTCCCACTATGCTTTTCAATAGGTCTAGCAAAATGGAGATGTGTTTCATTGAAAACTTATGTGGAAACATATACCCCTGAATATCATAAGCTAAAAGAGTCATGAAAACAAGAGTAACTTATTTGTGTGGGAATTTACAGTTTTTAATGACATATTTTTCTAATTCATTCTGTGAGTTGATAGTGGACACTTTTTTGTTGTTGTTATCAAATAGTGATTTTTCATGTTTATAAAGACATGCCAGAAAACAAATGATACAAGTGATTGCTGACTAGTGTCACATTGTTGATGCTTTAGAAAGGCAGGCAGGAAGAATAGATATCTAGAGATAATTTTAACAAGTAAGACTTGATTCCTAAATAACTATTTTATTTCTTATATGTTTGAGCTTCAAGAGTAACAAATTATAATAAAAAAGTTGAAAAAATTAAAAACAAATGAACAATAGGGAACAGAATATTTTTAAAACAGTAAAAAGACTCGAGTCAAGAATAACTAGTGGAAAAAATATTAGGACTCAGGCTAACACAATTAAAGATATTTTGATAATAATGTTCAGAATTATATTCTGAATAACATTAAAAAGTAAATGCCATAGGTAAGAATTTTAACATCAGTCAGTCAGTCAGTTCAGTCACTTAGTCATGTCCAACCCTTTGCGACCCCATGGACTTCAGCACACCAGGCTTCCCTGTCCATCACCAACTCCTGGAGCTTGCTCAAACCCATGTCCGCTGAGTCGGTGATGCCATCCAACCATCTCATCCTCTGTTGTCCCCTTCTCCTCCTACCTTCAATCCTTCCCAGCATTAGGGTCTTTTCCAATGAGTCATTTCCTCCCATCAGGTGGCCAAAGCATTGGAGTTTCAGCTTCAACATCAGTCCTTCTAATGAATATTCAAGACTGGTTTCCTTTAAGATGGACTGGTTTGATCTTGCAGTCCAAGGGACTCTCAAGTGTCTTCTCCAATACCACAGTTTTAAAGCATCAATTCTCCTGCATTCAGCTTTCTTTATAGTCCAAATCTTACACCCATACATGAGTATTGGAAAAACCATAGTTTTGACTAGATGGACCTTTGTTGGCAAAGTGATGTCACTACTTTTTAATATGCTGTAGTGATTTTGGACCATCAGAACAAGACCCTGTTTCTGCCACTTTCAGTATCTGCTATTAAGAAACTTCCATAAGCCTCTTATCCTTATCTGTCAGAGGGCAGAAAGAATGAAAACCACAATCACAGAAAACTAATCAAACTGATCACATGGACCACAACCTTGTCTAACTCAGTGAAACTATGAGCCATGCAGTGTAAGGCCACCCGAGACAGATGGGTTATGGTGGAGAGTTCTGACAAAATGTGGTCCACTGGAGAAGGAATGGCAAACCAGTATTCTTGCCTTGAGAACCCAATGAACAGTATGAAAAGGCAAAAAGAATATTTATATATATAAAGAGGAAAATGAGAATTATAGAGGAATTAGAGTATATAAACTTAATAATTATTAAATGAAAAAATGGGGAACTTTCCTGGTGGTACAGTGGTCAAGACTTAGCCTTCCAATGCAGGGGGTGCAAGTTCAGTCCCTGGTCACAGAGCTAAGATACCACAGGTCTCGTGGCCAAAAACAAAAACAATACATAAGACAGAAAAGATAGTGTAAGAAATCCAATAAAGACTTTAAAAATGGTCCACATCACAAAACTTAAAAAAGGGAAAAATGATATAATTTAAAACTCAACATCTAAATTTCTTATAATAACTATACTTATCATGCTCTTTTCTCAAATATCATTGTGTTATTGTTGACTTATTGCCTATCTATTTTCCTACAAGTTGGCATAAATGTATGTGTTAGCGAATGTAGAAAACTCAAAGAGTATTACTACTTGATGTTCATTGTTGTCTAGCTGATTTATTTTTAAACACTCTGCTATGTCTATCTGGATGGCATGTGCTATAATGATCAATGTGAATGAGATGTATTTCCTGACCAAGGCAATATAAAAAGCACAAAAATGAAACACTGCAGAAGGGTAAAGCCATTTTTGCTTCCGTTTGGGAAAAAAAACATATTTTACTGCTTTTGACCTTTTAGTGTTTTCTTGTGGTTAGCCAACACATCATCCAATTCTATAAAAAACAATCACTTCCAAAGTGGCATAAAATAAACTCAGATATCGGGGAAAGGATGAAAACATTCAGTAACATCCAGCATAGAACAGAAAGGGCAAACGTGCAAATCATCAGCTACATTATATTTTTGTTTAAGCTTTCATTAGATCAAGGTTTTAAATATATTTTAAAGTGCTTTCTAATAATTCCTATCATAACATTTTTGAGTTTCTATTATTGTCATGCATTCTTTTTGAATTTGCATCCAGGGCTATATACCCAGCTAGATAATAGTGATTAAGTACAGCATGGGGTCCTATTTAATTTGATGATTATAAATTATAGAATTCAAAGGGTATTAATGTTTATTTAGTTTTTAAATAATTTTGTATTTATTTTGATTGCATTCTTGCATATGTCCCACATAACCCTATTTTAAAAATTTTATATTTTATACTAAGTGGATTAAGATGCTTGTTCAATGTCATACACTAAGAAATAAATTAGCAAGTTTTTCTGATTCGTGAATCCTAGCTATCCCACATAATGCATTTCATATGGCACCCCACTCTGGTACTCTTGCCTGGAGAGTCCCATGGACGAAGGAGCCTGATGGGCTGCAGTCCATGCAGTCGCTAAGGGTCGGACATGACTAAGCGACTTCACTTTCACTTTTCACTTTCATGCACTGGAGAAGGAAATGGCAACCCACTCCAGTGTTCTTGCCTGGAGAATCCCGGGGATCGGGGAGCCTTGTGGGCTGCCGTCAATGGGGTCGCACAGAGTCAGACACGACTGAAAAGACTTAGCAATTAGCATACACACACACACACACACACACACACACACACACACACACACACACACACACTTCTTCCAAGATATTTCAATCAATAAGTCTCAACTTGAAACCATTCTGGGTCATCCAATCAACACTTTTAGCTTTGGTTCTAGAAATTGAAAGGCAATAAGATTCCCCAAGGGGCCCAAGGTCAATGAGTAAGATGGTCTGAGAGCCAGATGCTAGGACATGACTCCAGGCTTTCTTGATAGGACTTTTCATTACATCATGCTGTTTCTGTATCTTTACAATATTTTTTTTGCCTATTCAACTTAATGTGTTTTTCCTTGCTTTTACTGAGGTATGAAAATAGAAACCTTCTATCACTTGGCTAGCATTAAAAATGTCCAAAGGTTCTCAAAGAGTGGGACATGACTGAGCACACACACATCACACATCATTTGTGGCTCAGTGCTTCTCAATTTTAGCTGTGCTCCAAAATCAATCACTATTTATAATTATTCTAATATAAATAGTTAAGCTTGGAAATTCAGTTGAAGCCCTACAATCTATATTTTAATAAAGTGCTATAGGTACCATCACAAATACAATGACAACAGCAACAATCATAACTAACACATAATGACTTACAAAGCTTGCTATGTGTCAAATACTATATAAGCCTTTTAAACATATTAACTCATTAATATTTCAAACAATCCCATCATTTAGATAACTATAAGTATGTGATTTTCAGATGAGGAGACTGGGACAGAAAGAATTGAGGTGATTGTCACAAGGTCATATAGCCAGAATGGAGAAGCTAGAATTGAACCCCAATTTTGTGGCACTCTGGAATTTTAAGTGGTTTTATGGTCATTACTTTATCTCACTGTATCTCTTCATCAAAGCAGGCAAAACAAAACATTTCTAGAAAACATCTCTATGTGGAATCTTAATATATTCATTCACATATTAAGAAAACAAAACTTTTGAGAAGTTAAATGCCTTTCTAGTCATAAAACTAGTAATTGAGAAACCTAGTATGCTACTCCAGTGTTTCTCCAGAAACATTACCTTTTGGCCTAAAAAAATTTTGCTTTTCTTTAAGTATAATATTTAATGTAGGAACTGTATTACTCAAAATGCTTAGCTGAAAACAGCAGAAGTAAATTTTGGTTTTAAAATGAAAACTTTATCAAAATTATATTGAGAAGTTCACGGAACTGTGAGAAAGGTGTGTCAGTATTCAAGTTTCAAGAATAGTGGCCCGAAATACTCCAAGTGATGGCCCAGACTTCTCCAAGGAAAAGCAGCTTGTGCCATTGCTGCCTCTAGGACATTCATCTGTCAAGAGCACAACTTGCATGCAACCAAAACTATGCCAGCACTAACATCAGTTCTAGGACCAGAAGTCAAAATTGTAAGCATTATGACTCTGGAAAATCCAGTGTCAATTAAATGAATTCTATATAAGGTGTACTTACTACTCAAGAGGATTGCTGCCAAAGAAAGTTTCACTTGAGCAAGTATAATGCTCAAATCCTGAATCACCTGTTGAAATGCAAAAAAAAGTGAGAACTTGCTTTTCTTGGTTTCTTCCTTGGAAAGGTGAAACATTTCAGCAAGCGAAACATAACAAGGTTGTTCAAAAGGTGCTAAGAAGTCTCATATGGGGCTAGAAAGATATGGAGTCAGAAAGGAATTAGAGAAGGATGACTTTAAGATAAATATTTGAAATCTAAGCTCTTGGAATATTAGTTTAGAGTAATATTAGAATATACAATTAACTAGAAGGATACCTTAAAATAAATTGTAACTGTACACTTCATTAAAAGGCTGAGAAACTTGTTTTTCAATTCTGTCTTGAGTTGGAATGCTTTTGGTAGATGTATTTTAAAAGAAAATAGAGTCTGAGAGAAGGATCTGGATTTCAATACTACTCCCATTCATTACCTGCAGTGTAGTCCTGTGTAAGTTTTTGTTACCACTTAAAAAGCCATGACTGTATCAAGAACTGAAAATAATACTTACTTCACAGGGTTATTTGAGCATTAAATGAGAGTGCAAGTAAAATATCTGACACCAAATATTATTCCAATTTCTCTATCCTCTGGAAAAAGTTTGCAATAGAAACACTTTGAATCCAATGCTATTAATAAACAAATATATGCAAATGTCTCATGACCTTCCAAACTGGACTTAACCATGCACCCTTTATGACCCTCAGTACCAACAAAGAAGACCTTTATCATAACTTCTAAATTGACCACTATTTTTTAATGCACCTATTAATCTCCTCTATTATATCCTATATTCCTTGAAGCCAGGAAGAAATTGTAAGGCAAATACAGAAAACTGCCTACCAAAACACATTTTTCCTTTTCTAGTCATTAACAGGGGCTTCCCTGGTGGCTCAGACGGTAAAGCGTCAGCCTGTAATGAGGGAGACCCGGTTCGTTTCCTGGGTCGGAAAGATCCCCTGGAGGAGGAAATGGCAATCCACTCCAGCACTCTGCCTGGAAAATCCCATGGATGGACAAGCCTGATAGGCTACAGTTCATGGGGTCTCAGAGTCGGACACGACTGAGCGACTTTACTCACTCACAGTCATTAATAGAATCCTGATTTTACTTATTGAAATAATGATTCATTCAGGAAGCATGCGAGTACAAACCCCTTTAAAACTGCTATGCCACGTGACTAAGTTCTGAGAAGTGTTGTGTGGAGTAGTTGGAAAAAACATGTTAAAATAATGGGTACTTTTTAAAGTTTTTTTCTCCTGCCTTCCTGCTTCCTGGGACCAAAGATAATAGTTGAAGCTCCAGTAGCCATGTTGATCCATGTAGTAAATCTTGAGAATGAAAATCATATGGGGCAGGGAGGAGAAACAAAAAGAACCAAGGAACATGAGAACTTTTGTACAGCTACTATAGCAGTGCCACATTGCCTTTCTCTGGACTTTTTATGTATGAGAAAACAGCATTCGTATCTTTTAAACATTAAGAATCAAATACTCACACAATATTTAACTGATCTGTATTGTCTCTCATCTAAATTTCTATTCTCAGACATCAAACTGCCTGAAACACTGTATCTAATAAAAATTTAATTAATTAATTCATCTATGATTTTAAGCCAAATAGAGGTGACTTCTGATGTGTCCATGACTTCATTTGAATACATATAATAATAGAAAATTTCCTATCACATCTGAGAGTAAATAGAAGAGTCACCTGAAGGTGAGAAAAAAATACAGCATATGTATTTGCATGCTAAGTCATTTCAGTCATGTCCAACTCTGAGGCCATTTGACTGTAGACCAGCAGTTTCCTCTGTCCATGGGATTCTCCAGGCAAGAATACTGGAGTGGGGTGTCATGGCCTCCTCCAGGGGATATTCACGACCAACGGATCAAATGTCTCCTGCATTGGTAGATGGGTTATTTACCACAGAATTTGACTGCCAATAGAAGTAGACCCCTGGGAAGCCCCGCCCTGGTCCCACACCTCAGGGTTAATTTTGTCCTCTCCATCGTGTTTGATCCTCTCCTCACGGAGAGTCAGAGTGTGATGAAGCACAAGCTGGAATCAAGGTTGCTGGGAGAAATATCAGTAACCTCAGATATGCAGATGACACCACCCTTATGGCAGAAAGCAAAGAACTAAAGAGCCTTCTGATGAAAGTGGAGAGTGAAAAAGTTGGCTTAAAACTCAACATTCAGAAAACTAAGATCATAGCATCTAGTCCCACCATTTCATGGCAAATAGGTGGGGAAACAATGGAAACAGTGAGAGACTTTATTTTTTTTGGTTCCAACCACTGCAGATGATGACTGAAGCCATGAAATTAAAAAAACAAAAAAAAAACAAAAAAAACAAAAAACAAACTTGCTCCTTGGAAGGAAGGCTATGACCAATCTAGACAGCATTTTAAAAGCAGAGACATTACTTTAGCAACAAAGGTCCGTCTAGTCAAAGTTATGGTTTTTTCCAGTAGTCATGTATGAATTTAAAAGTTGGACTATAAAGAAAGCTGAGTGTCGAAGAATTGATGCTTTTGAACTGTGGTGTTGGAGAAGACTCTTTGGACTGCAAGGAGATCCAACCAGCCTATCCTAAAGGAGATCAGTCTTGGGTGTTCATTGGAAGGACTGATGCTGAAACTCCAATATTTTGGCCACCTGATGCAAAGAACTGACTCATTGGAAAAGGCCCTGATGCTGGGAAGGATTGAAGGCAGGACGAGAAGGGGACAATAGAGGATGAGACGTTTGGATGCCATCACCGACTCTATGGACATGAGTTTGAGTAAGCTCTGGGAGTTGGTAATGGACAGGGAAGCCTGGCATGCTGCAGTCCATGGGGTCACAAAGAGCTGGACACGACTGAACAACTGAACTGAACTGAGCCCCTACAGAGCTCTGGTGGCTGAAAAGCTTCCCATCTCAGGGGTATGTATTTACTTTTTCTAAATACAATTGTATTGAAATGAAAAGTGAGTAATTTAAAGCTGACTTGCCTATATCTGCTTATTTTTCTACAGCTCTTTTGAGAACATGTGAAGTACCCTTTTTAGATAAATTTTTGCTAGTGTGTAACAGACTGGAATGAAATTTCAGAAGAGACATTTGCTCAATCGTGTTTATTCACTATTTGAGGAGGGAAATTTAGTTTCAGAGTGAGTACTTTTTCAGAAAATCTCTAAAAGGAACATGAGAAGTGGATATAAAAAGTTAACATGAAAGTACACACAATCTATTTATGTTTTCTACTCTATTTATAAAAAGCCCAGTTTTGGCTTTTAAAGAATTCCCTTACATTATTGAGAATGGGATGGAAAGGAACATGGTATAGTATAGAGCTGGAGAATTACTTTAGGTTCAAAGGAGAGACATCTGATATAATAGGGTATACAGAGTTTGACTGCCAATGGAAGTAGACATGTGGCTATGTGGCAGGGGTAAGGGAAGGGCTTCTGGTATGAAACCTACCCTCTGTGGAGGTATATGTTTTTCAGATCAAGCATGTGGTTTTGTGATATTTAAATCTTACATATCTTTCCTGAAATATTTGTCTACTTGATCTCTTTCTGACAGAAGTTTGTTCCATTTATGATGACAGATTTTTAAATTTTCTTCATGTTTGTCAATATTTGTCTTATATATTTTGAAGCTATTTCGTGGTAATAGAGTTCGGTCTCCTTTATCATATATTAGAAATATTATCATATATTTTATACAGTGTGTCTATATTTAGATACTCAATATTCATTCCTACACTTCAGACTTTCATTATGAGATCATTTTCCTAAATGTTAAAGTTTATCATATGCTGTATGCAGTCTGCCTGGCTTCCCAGATTTTCTTGGCTCATTTACCCTCTGGACTTTGGCTTTTTGTTAAATTAAAAGACCATAACCCACCAGCTGTTTTCACCTAATCTCCTCACGCCTCTGAGTGTCTGAACTTCCAGGAGTGAGGGGCCATATGCAGCAAAAACTTTGATTGACATGCTTCTGTGGAGTACTCAAGAGGCCAGTGCCTGGGTTTGACCTGACATGACCCAGGGGGTCTAAGACAGTTCCCTCCACTCTGGGATCACTTACTGTACTTCCATCCTGTGTTGTCTTTTTAGAAACTTTGCTTAATTTATTACTATATCTATATCTCTCTATACATACACACACATATAAACTTTATTATTGAATTGCCAAAAAATTTCATTTGAGTTTTTCTGTAGGATGTTATGGAAAAACCTGATTGAACATTTTGGCCAATCTGATACAATATGTATTTACATAACGCATGTGGCATGTGTGCATACTAAGTCATTTTTCAGTCATGTCTGACTCTTTGCAACCTTATGGGCTATAGACCTCCAATCTCCTCTCTCCATGAGATTCTCCAGATAAGAATATGTTTCCTGTATTGGTAGGTGGTTATTTACAACTAGCGCCAACTGGGAAGCCCTTGCAAAATGCTGCAATTATATGGGTATACATATGTATGTATATATATATATATATATATGATATTTTTCACAAGGACAGTTTCTCATGATAGCAAATATAGATAATATGGCTTTAAAAAAAGGTTATTTTTCTTTTTTATTTTCTTATTTTGACAATAAACATATTATTTCCATAATATATACTGATAGATGCTTCCATAGAAGTACTGATAAAGTTATTTCCAAAAAGAGAAATAAAAATACGAAATTATCAAATTATATCTATAATAACAGTGAGAAAGTGCTAAATCACTTCAGTTGTGTCTGACTCTACTAGACTGTATGGATTGTAGTTCTCCAAGCTCCTCTGTCCAGGAATTCTCCTAATTTCTAATATACCTTTTATTTGAATTAGTTATATTTTAAAGAAATATTGAAAATATTGCCCCTTCTTATAGCATAAACTAGGCAATAAAATGTTGATTTGCAAACATTTTATATTTTTCAGATTTGAATTTAAAAATATTAATTTGAAAATAAAAGATTTTTAAATTAAAAAATTATTATATGACAAAATATAGATTTTTATAATATTAAGTGAATATCCTCTAATTATTGTTTATATGTAAATACATTATAAGTTATCTATATTTCATCCTAATACACTAGTTTGAATATATTCTACCATAATTATTCAAATAAGTGATAAATATAATTTAGTATAGGTAAATGAGGTCAAAGATTATGAAAAGAAAATTAATAACTTATATGCAGATGACACTTCATAACATAGTTTATCTGGGGAATATCTTAGATTAGAAGTTTTCATTGCTCTAGAGATCTGTAACAGCATTAAAATACATTTCTTGATTATAAAGTAATTACATTTTTCAGCTCCATGGAAACACTTTACTCAAAATGTAGAAATGAGTGAGAATTGAAAGGCTTATGACATGTACCCAAGTACTTCTGAAATATCAAAAGGCAATCACTAACTCCAAATAATCAACTGTAAACCCCAGAAAATTTATGAATAATATAATAAGTAAATATAATTATTGGGATGATAGCTTTTAAAAATAATAGTGTGAGGTCACATATTTTATAATAATAAAAAGGCAGTATGTACTACAATATTTCAAAGACATGTTTTGCTAATAAATTGGAGAACTCTAAATGGGGACCAGTCAGCCTCATACTTCAAAGCAACTCCGTGCTATTACATACTCTCTTACACAGAGAAATTCCAAATAATGTATGCAGATCCTCTGCCCTCAAAGAGGTGGAGTTTAGCTGGCTACCCCAAAATGTGAGCTATGAGTGATGACTTCCTGAATTAGAACATGGCAATTCTTGATAGTAGGGATATTCATGAGAAGTTATCAAAAATGATTTTCAGCCCTGGCTGCACATTAAGAAGACCAGGGGAACTTTCAAAAGCTGATGAAGGTACCTAGACAGTATCCCCCTTGATTAAGATTTAATTAAATTAGAATAGGGTGGACATTGATTTTTTTAAATTTAAAGATCACACAAGAGTTTATAATATATAATAATATATAGCTACATATAAAAATATATAGCTAGAATCGAGAACAACTAAGAGCTTCTAGCAGAGAAATATAGGCATTAGATTTCTATATTGTTATTTAATTAATCTCCATTATTTCTCTACCCTCAAGGCTTTCTTTAACCTTGACTCCTTACTCCTTATTAACTCCAGTAACATTTCAGCAGAATTTCTACCTAAAACTCAGGTATTTATTTTCTATCACAAGTTTTGCACACTCACAACTTCCTGTCTCTTCTGGGAGTGGACTAAATCTGGTGTCCATTTGCTTGAGCTCAGACCTCTGAAGACCAGTTCCTGATTGGGAATCCTGGCATGTATCTCATATGCATCAAAATATTTTCATATCTCTTTCTCTATTGAGGAAAGATCTCACTGCCTTAAGAACTTAATATGGTGTTTCTTAAAGTTTCTCAACTTATTGAAAATATGTAATGTGATATATACCCAGCTTCTCACTATAGATTCCATTTAGAATGACATATCTCCCTAGTTTTCATCTCAAGAGCTGTTGAAGTAATTTACCTCTGACTTTTAAATTGTATACTATGCACCATGAAACCTCCATTAGACCATTCTCCAACTGCTTGCATTGAAAGTCTAACAACTTGGCCACGATAGTGATTTGCACTGATGGCATTTCTGGATGATGATTTAATCAGAGGAGCAGCTGAACAGTGCACCTGAGATTCAGAAGTCTTGATGCTAGATTTTGAAATTTCACAGAAATATTACTGGATCTTCTTGGGTAAACTCTCCTATCATTCAGGCCTTATCTGGAGACTAGTTTCTGTCATGGTGTTCACATCATGGATCACAAGTGTGGGTCACAAGTGTCACTAAGTTTAAAAGGTGTGAAGAAAAATGTGGAGTTTTCCTTATAATTTATTAGAGAGGCAAGAAAGAAACCACCCCAAGTTGGGTGTGTTAAGAAGTGTAATATATAATACATCTTATAACAAACATCCTAAGTTAAGCTTTACTCATATCTAGCAGTAGTGATGTGTCTAAGGATTCCCCAGCTTGTAAGAAAATATCCAACTGGTTTTATCCAGTGCCACTTTGCATATAAGTCTTCCCTTCATTGTGTTCACCCATCATGAAGTCTCTAGCCTCCCAGCCTCTCTCTGTTCAAAGCTCTTTGGAAAGTGGGTTGTCCATATTACACAAAGTGAGAGGAGAAAAATATCATGGGGTTAAGGGTTCTGGATGATTAATGGGCAATCTCTTGCTAGGTGGTTTAGTCGCCTTTCTGATTCTCCAATCAGCATCAATCACAACAGTAATCAGCTCTGGGAAAAAATTAAAATCATTTCCTCAAGTTCAATCTTTCTCAAAAGGAAGGGAATTAAGAATTATTAGGTGCTTATAACATAACAGCACTCCCTGTCATGATTAGAATATTCCACAGAAAACTTTTGAAAGTTTTTTAAATTAGCAAATGACATACAGAAAACTAAATGAGAAAGACATCATCTTCATAGCATTGTTTGATTTCAACTGAAGAGAGGACATGTTAGAAAAGTATCACTGCCATTTAAGTACAAGTTGGTTTAGTGAAATTACTAAGTTAGGGTTTGTGTATATGTTAGAATCTGAGAGATAGTTCGTAAAGAAAAAATTCTTGCCAAAACAAACAAGTGCAGTGATTTCTAGCTTTAAAATTATATCTATATGCACACAAAGCAGAAAATAACTTCAGTATTTCTGGAGTATACAGTGTTCCTTTGGGTGAATTTGATTATCACAAAGTGGTCCTAGCTCTGTTTCTCTGAGTAGCTTTGACAAGTTTGCCCTTCAATTGGTGCCCAGCTCCTTGTCCACAATACTCATAAGCCTCCTATCTACGTCTTACAGTTTCTATCTGGTGCACTAAAACTGGATGTCATACAAATACATACATTTCAAAAAGATCCAAAGATATCTCACCAAGAGAAGGCTTTGGAACTATTTTCTTCTCTTTTCTTACTTTTAACCTCAGTTAAGAAGCAACCCTCTGCCCCCCACACACACATACCCTGAATCATCTTTCATCATCTCTTCTTCTTCAGTTCACTATTGTATTTTTATCCTTCATGGAAAGGGAAAGATGATGGTACAGAATACTGATGAGAAAATTCTTATTTTAAAGCAGCTCATTTCTTTGAACACAGCAAACCTAATCTGCATTTTTACAGATGTTCCCTTGGCCTGACCTCTGCCTTACAAGGGTTATAGGTAGTCTCAGCAAAAGAAAGAAAACAAAAATTGTGAACTATAGGTCCTTCCAGATTGGCAAAGGAAGAGTTAGAGAGCAACCATCAAAAGCAGTTGCTGGAGGCTATAAGGTTTTTATTTCATTCCTAAATTAGATTCTGCATATAATAGTAGGTCCAATTTTCAAGACAGTCACTACTAATGAATACTTCTTTGGCTGGGGACGGGGGGAGAACAGAAAAATAAAGAAGATTGTGTGTAGGAGCAGGGTTGGTCCCTATTTTGCTTTTAGAAATGTGCAGTTGACTAGTAGGACAATACCATATTAAAATAATAGTGGCTTGTTCTAGTATGAGAAACTCAGCAGCTCTTTTGAAATTGAAATTATGAACACAGTCTACGTTTTTTCTTTAATGGACCTCTATTATTTTTCAGAATCTGAAACAAATTGACTCATAAGGATAGTTTTATAACACTATTATATTAAAAACCTCCAAAATGGTATATAGATTATTTCACTGGTTTGATAAGATTTGCAAATATCTACTACTTTTGTCTAATTTAAAATAAATCTACAGTTGAAAAGAGAATAAATGATTTTCCGAAGAAATTAGCATTTGTCTTACAGTTACAACTCAAACATCTTGATAGCAACGGCCATTTTACTGGCTGAAATCTTTCCGGTATCTGCAAGAATTGACAGAAGCAGCAAAACTAGTAGTCTTGTGTTGATTTTGCTATGCCAGTACAATATTGTAATTAACCTCCAATTTAAATAATTTAATTAAAAAAAAAAAAAGAAATGCAGTGAGGCAACCTGCATTCACTAGCATGCATGCTAAGTCACTTCAGACCTTTCAGACTCTGTGACCCTATGGGCTGTAGCCCACCAGGCTCCTCTGTCCATAGGATTCTCCAGGCATGAATACTGGAGTGGGTTTGGAACCTGTATCTCCTGCTACTCCTGTACTGATAGAGGTTCTTTACCACTAAGTCACCGGGAAGCCCTAATTCACCTAAGTAGGGGGAAATTGGACAAACAAGTGAGACTCAGTAATAGATAACAGCTGAGTAGACAGCCACTGAGGTGGCAGGATTTAACATTGTCACCCACATGCCAGTATGTTCACAATTATATGAGCTCTCCTATTAAAACATACAGTCCCAGTCTGAGGGAGAGTGGGTCACTAATTCTTATAGTACTTAACATATTATTATGTATAGTTTGAAATACTCAAAAGTACATATTTAATTGAATAAGACAAATTGATGCATTCTTAACTGGACCGTGTCCCTATCCATCCATCATACTCAACACACTGCAAGTGCAGGCTCATACACACACACAAAGTTTTGAGTGATGTTAACCATAAATGGGATAGAGAAGCTATGACATAAATATAGCAATGATATCTGGGAATGTAGACAAGCAATTCAGGATAAAAAGGGTCCCAGATATACTAAATGCTGTTTTGGCCTACTTTACAAATGTTCCCAGAGTCATTTATACTTTGGTACTCATATATGGAATATTATGATAATAGAATCTGCCTATACATTACCAAGTGATAGCAAGAAGAAGTATATGTGTGAAGTATATAAACTTTCTATTTATTATTCACTGAACAGGTATTATGTTCATGCTATTTATGAGATGCTGAAGAAACAAAAATTAATAATATGTGTTCCCCTGCCTCAAAATATTTTAGTTCCTATGAGATATATAGAAAAGTACACAGACATTTGCAATGCAGACTTAATCCAGTCTTAAAAGATTATTTTTTTAAATATATCTGCATATAGCCTTATATTTTTGTCTAATGTGCTTCTAATCACTTTTAATTGAGCTTTGAGTTTGCAGGTGTCAATTTAAATAATGAATGTTGCCATAGTAGAGAGTATCTATCAAAGGGGAAATTATCCTGAAAAATTTTTGCTGTTTTGTTATAGATATTTTATGGTAACTCTGAAGTCTCATGTATCACTGATAACATGGTGTCACACAATAAAACAATAGATTCTTATATCTGGGAGAAAATTCAGAGATTAATTCATTAAATTCACTTGTTCCACAGAAGAGAGAACAAATTCAGAGATTATCTTTGCTGGCCAGCGTCACAGATTTTCTTAATCGCAAAGCTGAAAGTAGTGTGTCATTCTTCACACACACACTTGAATATAATTTTTATCTCACAGTAATTTCTGAAATACTGAATAATTAGAAATAGATATAAAATGAAGGAATTCACTGAATTGAATGCTATTGCATCATAGTATATTTATAGAACTTATTCCAAATTTTATTGAATACCCAACATCAATACTGCTCTTTGAATTTGTAGGTTCATCAAACAAGAAACAATGAAGTGGGCTAAAATACATTCAGTTCAATTCAGTTCAGTTCAGTCGCTCTGTCATGTCCGACTCTTTGCAACCCCATGAACTGCAGCATGCCAGGTCTCCCTGTCCATCACCAACTCCTGGAGTTCACTCAAAGTCATGTCCATTGAGTTGGTGATGCCATCCAGCCATTTCATCCTCTGTTGTCCCCTTCTCCTCCTGCCCCCAATCCCTCCCAGCATCAGGGTCTTTTCCAATGAGTCAACTCTTTATATGAGGTGGCCAAAGTACTGGAGTTTCAGCTTTAGCATCATTCCTTCCAAAGAACACTCAGGACTGATCTCCTTTAGAATGGACTGGTTGGATCTCTTTGCAGTCCGAGGGACTCTCAAGAGTCTTCTCCAACACCACAGTTCAAAAGCATCAATTCTTTGGTGCTCAGCTTTCTTCACAGTCCAATTCTCTACAAAAGATTAATTCTGAACACATTGATATTTGCTCTTGTAAATATTACATTTCCAATAACATCAGCTTACAATAAGATAAAGAGATATTGATCACTAATAATGACTCAATGACCCTATAAAAATTAACAGGCTACATAGATAATATATTAGATCAATAAATCAGCTGAAAGTTGATATGACTACATTTTATCTATTAGCAGCATGTAGTGTTTGTTAGGGGGCAGACATTGTACTATTTTAAAATATTATATCATTAAACCTACAATAAAATTGAATCCCAATCTAGGTTTAAAACTATGAAAGGAAACTCTGCAAATATAATCAATATGTATCTTAAACAACAGTGTTACTGTGACTAAAAAGATAAGTAGGAAATAAAAGGATAAATAGAAGGGAAGGTAAAGAGGTTAAAACCTAGGGAAGACTTGACCCTCCTTTCTCCACCCACAAGACAAATATGTTGCTCTCTCTGTGTCCTACTGAGTTCACAGACAATGCTGATTCCACACTCTACAGAAAGAATTTTGTATATAATTCCTTTAAAATATTTTTTGGCTATTGACTCTCCAGGAATTTTGTCAGATATCAAAGGTCACAGATATATTGCCCGTGTGCATGAGCAAGCTTACATTATAGAAGAGGTAGACAGACAAACAAATAAACAATTACCTGAGTTGATCATTGTAAGAGAATTTTGTCTAGATGGCAGTTTGGCACATAGGAGAAACTCCAAAGTCAAGGAATCATTTTCCTTTAAGCTAGTATTTGAGCTGAGGCTGGAAGGATTAAAGTTTGTCAGGAGAACACTTAAGAGGTGGTAGTCCAGTTTGTGAGAAGGAATGAATGCCTGAGTTAGCAGAAACTACAAATATTTGAGTTTTTCCAGAGAATTATTTATGATTTAATAAGAATGTTAGGTCCTGAGTAACTCATTACATTTGGCTGCAGCAACCAAATCATGTTTCTGAACTTAAAAGCAATCATTCAGTCCCTAAACCATCATGGCCACCAGCAGAACAGGATCCTGTGAAGCCTTGCTTAGGCATCAGCTGGTAACTATAGATAAATCTCCTTTCGGTTTCTTGCCAGTTGCTACAAACACCCAAATTATAAAATTACTGATAAAGAAATAGAGGCTCTCTTTTAAAAATTACACTCTTCTATTAAAATTGCTTGCTGAAAAAATTGACAAAAAAAATCGATTTTTATGTATTTTCTAGGAAAGGATGACAATAAAATTACCAGATTTCTATTCAACACACCCCTCTTGTCTTTCTCTCTCTCTTCCCTCTCTGTCACACACATGCACACATGCTCATGCACACACACACACACACACACTTTATCACTTTACAGGTTATGTAGATACTTCCCAGGGCACAGAGGTGGTGCTTTGTTTATTCATGAAAATTGAAATGACTATGAGCAATGCTATGTAGTGGTGAAGGGAGGCACCAAGATGAAATGTTGTCCCTGTTTATTGGCACTGATTCCAAGACGCTTGGCTGGGATTAGTACAGATGTGATTTCACCTTATAACCCCAGTGAATCTAAGACAGATCCAGGTAGTACACTGGATAATGAATTATGAATGTTAGCTTGTCCTTTTTTAAAATTTTCTTGTATTACACCATAAAATATTGACATAACACTTCATATATAAATTTAAAATTAATTCTGCCAGTGTAAAATAAAACTTCCATGGTTGCTCACAGAGTAAAGAATCCACCTACAATGCAGGTGATTTGAGGTTCGATTGCCTGGTTTGGGAAGAACCCCTGGAGGAGGGTATGGCAACACATGAACAGCCCAGGGGGCTACAGTCCATGGGGAAGCAAAGAGTCAGACACAATTGAGTGACTAAGCAAAGCACAACTCAGAAAATAAACATCACTATGACAAGAAGCAACCGTCAGAACTGGACATGGAACAACAGACTGGTTCCAAATCGGGAAGGTAGTACGTCAAGGCTATATATTGTCATCCTGCTTATTTAACTTCTATGCAGAGTACATCATGTGAAATGCGAGGCTGGATGAAGCACAAGCTGAAATCAAGATTCCTGGGAGAAATATCAATAACCTCAGATATGCAGATGGCACCACCCTTATGTCAGAAAGCGAAGAAGAACTAAAGAGCCTTCTGATGAAAGTGAAAGAGGAGAGTGAAAAAATTGGCTTAAAGTTCAACATTCAGAAAACTAAGATCATGGCATCTGGTCCCACCACTTCATGGCAATTAGCTAAGGAAACAATGGAAACAGTGAGAGACTATTTCTGGGGGCTCCAAAATCACTGCAGATGGTGACTGCATCCATGAAACTAAAAGATTCTTGTTCCGTGGAAGAAAAGCCATGACCAATCTAAGCAGCATATTAAAAAGTAGAGACATTACCTTACCAACAAATGCCTGTCTAGTCAAAACTGTCGTTTTTCCAGTAGACATGTATGGATGTGAGAATTGGACTGTAAAGACAGCTAAGTGTCGAAGAAATGACTCTTTTGAACTGTGGTGTTAGAGAAGACGCTTGAGAGTCCCTTGGAATGCAAGGAGTCCCAACCAGTCCATCCTAAAAGAAATCAGTCCTGAATATTCATTGGCAGGACTGATGTTGAAGTTGAAACTACAATACTTTGGCCACCTGATGCGAAGAACTGACTCATTGGAAAGGATACTGATGCAGGGAATGACTGAAGGCAGGAGGAGAAGGGGATGACAGAGGATGAAATGGTTGGATGGCATCACTGATGTGATGGACATGAATTTGAGTAGGCTCTGAGAGTTGGTGATGGACAGGGGAACCTGGCATGCTGCAGTCCATGGGGTCATAAAGAGCTGGACATGACTAAGTGACTCAGCTGAACTGATGATAATTTGGATGCAATCTAAGTCAATATCTGAATAGAAAGGGAATTGCTATCAGTTTACCATGATCAATTTATTTCCAAGTTCTATTGGTCTCCCTTCCTGGATGTTCATTCTTTTTTTTTTTTTTTAATTTTTACTTTATTTTGTTTTACAATACTGTATTGGCTTTGCCATACATTGACATGAATCAGCCACAGGTGTACATGAGTTCCCAATCCTGAAACCCCTCCCACCTCCCTCCCCATATCATCTCTCTGGATCATTCCTGTGCACCAGCCCCAAGCATCCTGTATCCTGTATTGAACGTAGACTGGCGATTCGTTTCTTACCTGATAGTATACATGTTTCAATGCCATTCTCCCTTTTTTGCCATCTGCTCTTACTTCTAGAAGGTGCCAAAGGTTAAGACAAGACAAGCTAATATGAGAAAATCTTAAAATTGAGGCAATTTTATCAATTCTTTTCATTTTAACAATTGGGAAATTCTTTCTGTTCAATTTGTCTTAGTCCAACCAACAGAAAAACAGAGTTCTTTAGTTTCCCAATTTTAGAGATGTTTCTTATTGATTTTATACCTGTATTATTATACTAGAAAGTTTCCTTTCAACATCTGTAATTAAAACTTTTAATCATATTAACCACAATAACCACAGTTCCTGGTATATTCTGTTTACCCCAAATTATCAGTGAATACTCAGGGTTTTTTTTTTTTAATCCTTTTAATTCTGAATTGAATCACAGAAATGATGCTTTTCCAGAATAGCAAGACACATTAAGCCTTATTTAGGAAGTATTTGTAGTAGTTGTTACTTAGCCAGTTAGATTCCCTCAAGAAATCAAAAAAAGAAATCTTCATTATCAAAAGGCTCTACCTTACCTTGATGATATATTCTGTGAGTGACTGCATTTAACATGGTCATGGAAAGTATATATACATCATACATATATACATACAAAGTACATACATATGTACATACAAAAGTATCATACATATGTACATACAAAATAAAAGATTTTGTGATTTGTTTTTCCTTCCTAAAGGAACCAGTTTAGAACAGAGCATTATTTCCAGATGAAAGGCTCTAAAATATTTTTCTGATTTCACTTTTTATTCATTCATTCAACCACAATTTATAGAGATTCAGTTATGAATAAGAGAGAAAAAGTGCCTGCTCTCAGGAACCTTAAAAATTGAGAGGAAAAATTGACTTCAAACAAGAATTTATTTTGGGGAAGAATAAATAATGGCAACAATAACATGACCTGTTGCAGAAATGATGACTATAATAGTTATGAGCATTTCTTCTTTTCTTTGATATTTTTGTATCGTGCTGCTGCTACTGCTAAGTCACTTCAGTCATATCCGACTCTGTGCGACCCCATAGACGGCAGCCCACCAGGGTCCTCCATCCCTGGGATTCTCCAGGCAAGAATACTGGAGTGGGTGCCATTTCCTTCTCCAATGCATGAAAGTGAAAAGCAAAAGTGAAGTCACTCAGTCCTTAGTGACCCCATGAACTGCAGCCTACCAGGCTCCTCCGTCCATGGGATTTGCCAGGCAAGAGGACTGGAGTGTGTTGCCATTGATGTATATAAATATCTATATATTTGTATATGTGGTTTTATATATGCATATAATATAGATAAAAAAGCAAGAGAATTCCAGAAAAAAACCTATTTCTGGTTTATTGACTTTCCCAAGCCTTTGACTCTGTGGATCACAATAAACTGTGGAGAATTCTGAAAGAAATGGGAATACCAGACCACCTGACCTGCCTTTTGAGAAACCTATATGCAGGTCAGGAAGCAACAGTTAGAACTGGACATGGAACAACAGACTGGTTCCAAATAGGAAAAGGAGTACGTCAAGGCTGGATATTGTCACCCTGCTTATTTAACTTCTATGCAGAGTACATCATGAGAAAATCTGGACTGGATGAAGCACAAGCTGGAATCAATATTGCTGGGAGAAATATCAATAACCTCAGTTATGCAGAAGACACCACCACCCTTATGGCAAAAAGTGAATAGGAACTAAAAAGCCTCTTGATGAAAGTGAAAGTGGAGAGTGAAAAAGTTGGCTTAAAGCTCAACATTCAGAAGATGAAGATCATAGCATCTGGTCCCATCACTTCATGGGAAATAGGTGAGGAAACAGTGGAAACATGTCAGACTTTATTTTTTGGGACTCCAAAATCACAGCAGATGGTGACTACAGCCATGAAATTAAAAGACGCTTACTACTTGGAAGGAATTTATGACCAACCTAGTTAACATATTGAAAAGCAGAGACATTACTTTACCAACAAAGGTCCATCTAGTCAATGCTATGGTTTTTCCATTGGTCGTGTATGGATGTGAGAGCTGGACTGTGAAGAAAGCTGAGCACTGATGAATTTATGCTTTTGAACTGTGGTGTTGGAGAAGACTCTTGAGAGTCCCTTGGACTACAAGGAGATCCAACCAGTCCATCCTAAAGGAGATCAGTTCCAGCTGTTTATTGGAAGGACTGATGTTGAAGTTGAAACTCCAGTACTTTGGCCACCTCATGCGAAGAGTTGACTCACTGGAAAAGACTCTGATGCTGGGAAGGATTAGGGACAGGAGGAGAAGGGGATGACAGAGGATGAGATGGCTGAATGGTATTACTGACTCGATGGGCAGGTGTTTGGGTAGGCTCCAGGAGTTGGTGATGGACAGGGAAGCCTGGAGTGCTGCAGTTCATGGGGTTGCAAAGAGTCAGACATGACTGAACTGAATTGAACTGATAAACCTTTACCTATATATATACATTTTGCATGGGCTTCCCTCATGGCTCAGTGGTAAAGAATCTGCCTGCAATGTAGGAGCCACAGGAGACGCAGGTTTGATCCCTGGGTTTAAAGATCCCCTGGGGGAGGGCATGGCAACTCACTGCAGTCTTCTTGGAGAATCCCATGGGCAGAAGAGGCTGGTGGACTATAGTTCATAGGGTCACAAAAATTTGGACAGGACTGAAGCAACTTAGCATGCACACATACACTCTACATATTATTTTTCTTTCTTTACTCCCATCCTATTCATTTACTCTGTAATAAAAAAAGGTGTGGTAAAAGAAAAAAAAAAGAATTTTTTTTTTTTCACTTATGAAGACAGATGTATAGAGAGATTACAACAAATCGTTAGGGATCCTGTCAAAGGGATGAAAACAACAGTTAATCCTCTTAAGTAAGAAATGGATTCCAGATCTTGCCTTTATGATTTTTTTCTTATATCTTAATTATCAGGTTGACAGTAAACACATGTTTTCTAGAAAAAAAAAAAACTTTGATTAAATTTACAGTGAAGAGAGAAAAGCATACTATCAGATTTATAAAAAAAATATTTCCATAATGGCATGATAAGATTGTACTTCTTGCCTCGTTTTTCTTTTTCCTTTATACCTAACAAGTTTTCATGGCAAACATGTGTCTTGGAAAAAAATTTTAGATCCATTTAGTTTGTCAGAAGAGGTTAAGTTACATCTTAATTCTTTGGAGAAATTAAAAAAGCAGTTGAATATCTATATATTTCTCAAGGGACAGGGTATCAACTAAATCATCTTTATGCTGTTTTTACATAGTAAGTCTTTAGCAAGTCTCAAGTACTATGCATTATGGAAATATTATTTTATGTTTTTAATTGGAAGATAATTGCTTTACAATATTTTGTTGATTTCTGCTGTACAACAGTGTAAATAAGACATTAGTATACATATATATCTCCTCCCTTTTAAGCCTCCCTCCCACACAGACACCCCATCTCACTCTGCTATGTCATCACAGAGCCCCAGGCTGGGCTTCCTGTGCTATGTAGCAACTTCCCACTAGCTATCTATTTTACACACAGAAATATAAATTTAAGATTTAAGTCAGTTTGTTATTTAAAATTTACTGTCCCATAAAGAATCATATTTTAAATGAATTTTACACATATTGACTTCAAAAGTCTAGTGAAATTTAATGTGTTATAATATAATGATAATAATCATGTGATTGTTAATAATTGTTATCATTTTTGGCATTGTGTTAAGTAATTAAATACATCATTATTTTCTCTTTACTACTCTATGAGGGCAGTATTATTATTTCCATTTAATAGATGAGGAAATTGTAGTTTGAATCATTCAAATCACTTAGAAGTTAGAGTCAGAACTGGGAATTTATATCTATCATAAGACCTCAAATCTACGTAGTGAGTGAAGTTGCTCAGTCATGTCTGACTCTTTGCGACCCCGTGGACCCCTATCAGGCTTCCCTGTCCATGGGATTTTTCAGGCAAGAGTACTGGAGTGGGTTGCCATTTCCTTCTCCAGGGGATCTTCCCAACCCAGGGATTGAACCCAGATATCTCGCATTGTAGGCAGATGCTTTATCCTCAGGGCCACCCGGGAAATTATACTATATTGTGCTACACAATTACATTGAAAAGTTATAAAAAAAACAAATATGCATCACTTATTTCAACAACAGGAAAGCTGGTACTAGAAGCACAACCCATTGCTAATCTAATGTAAATGTGAGGGGCATAATTTACATTGAGTTAAGCATGACATGTTTAATAGACTGCACTAAAAAAACAGGGACCCACTGGAGGGTTCAGTTGAGTGAATGAGATATTTCTGGGAAGAATAAGGAAAGAAAATAAAGATAAGAAATTATTCAAGGTGACAAATTAAAAAGAGACAGTGAAACAGATCAGAAGTCTGAAGAAAGAATACTTGTGGAAGAAGCAAAAACAAGAAAAAATAAAAACAAAACTTCAAAGTGTATGTTTTTCGTGGGGCAGGATTTGGAAGAGGAGACCCACAGGAATCCTAGGTAAATAAAATTATAATGATGACTCTCATGGACATCATGGGAAAAGTTAAAAAAATAAAAAAAGAAAAGACTTCTGGGAGTAGGTATGGATGCATTACATACACATACCTTAGGAATCGACAACATGAAAAGTGGGGGAACAAAATAAGTGTGAAGAAAGCCTATACTAACTGGAGAAGTATGTGATACTCTTACCTGATATCCCCAATGGCATTTCCAAAACTGACTGTAATTCAGGATTCTGAGGCTGAAAGTTAACCAAGTTCCCATTGCTATACTCCTACATTTCACTAAAAGGACTTAGATTGTTTCACAGGATGAACTTAAAGCTATATGCTTGGTCTTTAACATAGTATTGATATGAGATGGATGTATGGTGATCTAGATAATGTTGTTCAATGACTAAGTTGTGTCTGACTCTTTGTAGCCCCATGGACTGCAGCACACCAGGCTTCCCTGTCCTTAATTATCTCCAAGAGATTGTTCACAGTCATGTCCAATTGAGTTGGTGATGTCACCCAACTGTCTCATCCTCTGTCACCCTCTTCTCCTTTTGCCTTCAATCATTCCAATTGAAGGGTCTTATCAGGGTCTGATCCAATGAGTTGACTCTTTGCATTATTTGGCCAAAGTATCAGAGTATTCAGATTCAGCATCAGACCTTCCAATGAGTATTCAGGGTTGATTTCTTTTAAGATGATTGACTGGTTTGATCTCCTTGCTGTCTAAGGGACTCTCAAGAGGCTTCTCTAGCACCACAAATTGAAGGCATCAATTCTTTGGTGATCAGCCTTCTTAATGGCCCAACTCTCACATCCATACATGACTACTGAAAAAACTATAGCATTGACTTGATGGATCGTTCTCAGCAAGGTAATGTCTCTGCTTTTAATATGCTGTCTAGGTTTGTCATAGGTGTCCTTCCAAGAACCAGGTGTCTTTTAATTTCATGTCTTCAGTTACTGTCTGCAGTGATTTTGAATCCCGAGAAAATAAAATCTGTCACTGCTTCCACTTTTTCCCCATCTATTTGCCATGAAGTAATGGAATTGGATGTCATGATCTTTATTTTTTGATTACTGAGCTTTAAGCCAGCTTTTTCACTCTCCTCTTTCACCTTCATCAAGAGACTCTTCAGTTTCTCTTTCTGCCAATAGAGAAATATCATCTGCATATCTGAGGTTGTTGATATTTCTCTGGGCAGTCTTGATTGCAGCATGTGATTCATCCAGCCCAGCATTTCACATGATGTACTCTGCATATGGTCTTCCATGGTGGTAAAGAATCTGCCTGCAATGCAGGAGACGTCGGTTCGATCCTGGGTGGGGAATATCCTCTGGAAGAGGGCATGGCAACCCATTCTAGTATTCTTGCCTGGAGAATCGCAGGGACCTAGGAGCCTGGCAGGCTACAGTTCATAGTGTCACAAAGAGCTGGACATGACTGAGCAACTGAACAAGCGTGCACACACACACACTCTGCACATAAGTTAAAAAAACAAGGTGACAACATACCGCCTTGTACTCCTTTCCCAATTTTGAACCAGTCCATTGTTCCATGTAAGATTCTAACTGTTGCTTCTAGACTAGCATACACATTTCTCAGGAGACAGGTAATTCTCATCTCTCTAAGTATCTTCCACAGTTTTTGTGATCCACACAGTCAAAGGATTTAGTATAATGGGTGGTTTGTTTTTTTTTTTTTCTGGAATTCTCTTGCTTTCTCTATGATCAAATGAATGTGGGCAATTCAATATCTGATTGCTCTACCTTTTCTAAATCCAGCTTCTACATCTGAAAGTTCTCAGTTCATGTATTGCTGAAGTCTAACTTGAAGGATTTTGAGGATAACCTTACTAGTGTGTGAAATGAGTACAATTATATGATAATTGTACATTCTTTGGGATTGGAATGAAAACTGACCCATTGCCAGTTCTGTGGCCATTGATGAGTTTTCCAAATTTGCTGACGCATTGAGTGTAGCACTTTAACAATATTATCTTTCAGGATTTTAAAGCTCTCAGCTAGAATCCCATCACCTCTGCTAACCTTGTTTGCAGAAATGCTTCCTAAGGCACACCTGACTTCCGACTCTATGATGTCAGGCTCTAGGTGAGTGAACACACCATTGCAGTTATTTGGGTCATTAATACCCTTTGTATAGTTCTGTTTATTCTTGCCACCTCTTTTTAATCTCTTCTGCTTCTGTCAGATCCTTGCCATTTCTGTCCCTCATCATGCCCATCATTCCATGAAATGTTCCCTCAGTTCAGTTGTCACTCAGTCATGTCTGGCTCTTTGCAGCCCCATGGACTGCAGCACACCAGGCTTTTGTGTCCATCACCAACTCCCAGAGCTTACTCAAACTCATGTCTATTGAGGAGAGTAGGTCATGCTATCCAACCATCTCATCCTCTGTCATCCCTGTCTCCTCCTGGCTTCAATCTTTCCCAGCATCAGGATTTTTTCCAGTGAGTCAGTTCTTCACATCACGTGACCAAAGTACTGGAGTTTCAGCTTCAGCATCCATCCTTCCGATGAATATTCAGGACTGATTTCCTTTAGGATGGACTGGTTGGATCTCCTTGCAGTCCAAGGCACTCCAAAAGTCTTCTCCAACACCACAGTTCAAAAGCATCAGTTTTTCAGTGCTCAGCTTTCTTTATAGTCCAACTTTTACATCCATACATGACTACTGGAAGAACCATATCTTTGTCTATATGAACCTTTGTTGACAAAGAAATATCTCTGCTTTTTAATATGCTATCTAGGTTGGTCATAGCTTTTCTTTCAAGGAGCTAGCATATTTTAAATTCATGGCTGCAGTCACCATCTGCAGTGATTTTGGAGCCCAAAAAATAAAGTCTGTCACTGTTTCCAATGTTTCCCCATCTATTTGCCAAGTTATGAGATCAGATGGGATTGGATGTCATGATCTTAGTTTTTGAATGTTGAGTTTTAAACCAACTTTTTCACTCTCCTCTTTCACTTTGATCAAGAGGCTCTTTAGTTATTCTTCACTTTCTGCCATGAAGGTGGTGTTATCTGCATATCTGAGGTTATTGACATTTCTCCTGGCAATCTTGACTCCAGCTTGTTCTTATCCAACCCAGTATTTCACATGATGTACTCTGCATAGAAGTTAAGTAAGCAGGGTGGCAATATACAGCCTTGACATACTCCTTTTCCAGTTTGGAAACAGTCTGTTGTTCCCTTGGTATCTCCAATTTTCTTAAAGAGATCTCTAATCTGTACCATTTTTTTCCCCTCTAATTTTTTCTTTTTTCACTCTTCCTGCAAGAAAGCCTTTTCATCTCTGCTTGCTATTCTTTGGAGCTCTGCATTCAGTTTGATATATCTTTCCTTTTCTCCCTTGCTTTTTGCTTCTGTTCTTTTGTCGGCTATGTGTAAAGCCTCCTCAGACAACTACTTTGCCTTCTTTCATTTCTTTTTCTTGAGAATGGTTTTGGTCACCACCTCCTGTACAATGTTACGAATCTCTGTCCAGTTCTTCAGGCAGTCTGTGTACCAGATCTAATCCCTTGAATCTATTTGTCACTCCCACTGTATAAACATAAGGGATTCGATTTTGGTTATACCTGAATGACCTACTCGTTCTCCCTACTTTCTTGAATTTAATCCTGATTTTACAATAAGGAGCTCATAATCTGAGCTTACAGCCAATTCTAGGTCTTATTTTGCTGACTGTATAGAGCTTCTCCATCTTTGGCTGCAAAGAATATAATTAGTCTGCTTTAATTATTGACATTTGGAGATGTCCATGTGTAGAGACATCTCTTGAGTTGTTAGAAAATGGTATTTGCTATGACCAGTGTGTTCTCTTGATGAAACTCTATTAGTCTTTGCCCTGATTCATTTTGTACTCCAAAGCCAAACTTGACTGTTACTCCATGTATTTCTTGATTTCCTACTTTTACATTCCAATCCCATATGATGAAATGGACATAGTTTTTGGTGTTAGTTCTAGAAGGTCTTGAAGGCCTTCATTGAACTGTTTAACTTCACTTTCTTCAGCATCAGTGGTTGGGACATAGACTTGGATTACTCTGGTGTTGAATGGTTTGCCTTGGAAATGAACTGAGATCCTTCTGTCTCTTTTGAGATTGCACCCTAGCACTGCGTTTCATCCTCTTTTGTTGAGGGCTGTTCCATTTCTTTTAAGGGATTCTTTACCACAGTAGATAAAATGGTCATCTGAATTAAATTTGCCCATTCCTGTCCATTTTAGTTCATTGATTCCTAAGATATCGATGTCCACTCTTGCCATCGCCTGTCTGACCATATCCAATTTACCTTGATTCATGGACCTAACATTCTAGGTTGCTATGCAATATTTTTCGTTATAGCATAGGTGTTGACTTTCACGACCAGACACATCCACAACAGAGCATCATTTCTGCTTTGTCCCAGCCACTTCATTCCTTTTGGAGCTATCAGTAATTGCCCTCTGTTCTTCCCTGGTAGTATACTGGGCACCTTCACACCTGTGGAACTCATCTTCCAGTATCATATCTTTTTGTCTTATCATACTGTTCATAGAGTTCTTATAGCAAGTATACTGTAGTGGCTTGCCATTCCCTCCTTCAGTGGATCACGTTTTGTCAAAACTCTCCGCTATGATTTGTCTGTCTTGGGTGGCCCTACATGGCATGACTCATAACTTAATTGAGATACACAAGCCCCCCACGATAAGGCTGTGATCAATGAAGGGGGAGTTATAGAATGTATTATCCATAATCTGAGAATATTTATCCAAGTTCTCTAATTGAAATGAGAGACAATTGAAAATAGATTAGCATCCCTAGGACCAGGGGTGGGAAGATGAGAGGATAGTGAGTGATTGTGGTTTGGTAAAAAGGTTTCTTTTTAAGAGTGATGAGATCTTCTAAGGATATGGTGATGATCCATACACACACACACACACACACACACACACACACACACACACACACACACATACACAAACCCAGTAGAAACCAAAAAACAATGAAAGGTAACTTTAATTGAGTAAACTCTATGACATGTAAATTATATCTCAATAAAACTGCTTTAAAAAATCAATTCTTTTTTTTTAGGTTAGATTTTAATTCTTTTTTGCTTTTACTTATTTATTTTTTAAATATAAATTTATTCATTTTAATTGGAGGTTAATTACTTTACAATATTGTATTGGTTTTGCCATACATCAACGTGAATCCGCCACAGGTATACACGTGTTCCCCATCCTTAAACCCCCTCCTTCTTCCCTCCCTGTACCAAAATGTTTCAGGTCTAATGGTAATGAATTGAAAACTTAAACCACTCACCTATTGATGAATGAATCTGTCTTTTGAAAAAGCTTCTAAGCTCATGATTCTAAGGAGAACATAATTAACGTTAATGGAGAAAATTTTTTAAAAATACAACTTTAATTTTTCATAAAGCTCTTTGGTACTTCTTCTATGGTCTCAAATGGTCTTGAAATAATTGTCTCAAGTATGACTATAATCTACTTTCAGCTAATTTCCTTTTACCATAGCAAAAAAGTGAAGAACAGAAAACTCAACAAGGAAATTTTCCAGTATGATTACAGTTGACCTAGTATTCTGGATTTGGGTTTTCTGATTGACTTTTCACCCAATTAATTGTTTTATAAATTTGGAAACTGAATTTTTACAACCTATTCCCTTCATTCTATATCTACTAGGCTGTCAGCCTGTGTATAAAATAAGAGGTCTATTACTGTCAACCATGGAGTTTTTTAAATAAAAAAAGGAGGCATAGAGAAGGTACATATTTAAGCAATTTTTTAGTTAAACACAGAATTTTATATCAAAATCTAATCTGTAAACATATGTAATTTCACCTCCCAGTCTTACCTTGTTGTTGTTCAGTCACTAAGTCATGTCCAACTCTTCCGGACTCCATGGACTATAGCATGCCAGGCTCCTTGTCCTTCACCATCTGCCAGAGTTTGCTCAAACTCATCTGTTGAGTCATTGATGCCATCCACCATCTCATCCTCTATTGTCCTCTGCTCCTTTTGCCTTCAATCTTTCCCAGCATCAAGGTCTTTTCCAATGAGATGGCTCTTCTGATCAGGTGGCCAAAGCACTGGAACATTAGCTTCAGCATCAGTCCTTCCAATGAATCTTCAGGGTTTATTTCCTTTAGGATTGACTGGTTTTATCTCCTTGCTGTCCAAGGGACTCTCAAGAGTCTTCTCCAGCACAATAGTTTGAAAGCATCAATTCTTCAGCACCCAACCTTCTCTATGGTCCAACTCTCACAGTTTTATCTAAATATTAATTTGTGATAAACACACATATTTGGTAATACATATCTTAATTGTGAACTGTTTTATAAGTTCAAATTTTTGTATAAAGAAAACTTCATTGAATGATTCATTGATCAGGCCAGAGAAAATATAAGCCAGACTTTCAAACCTCCTTAAATTAAATAATAATAAATTTTCTTTGTAACTGGACACTGAATATGCCAGAAGGAAAAAATGGATGAAATTACACTTTATGAAACTTAATATTCCATTTGTCTATGCCTAGGCAGTAGTGTGCAGTACTAAGACTTTGACAAAAGGCAGCCTGAGCATAAACCCAAGAATTTCTATATGTTAGCTGCACAACCTCAGATAAACTACCTATTTATCTAGGCCTCAGTTGTCTTATAAGGATAATAATTTTACCTGAGAGTTCTGTTGTGGTGATTGAATGAAGTCTTTAAAACATTTACCATATATGGTACATAATGTTTAAAAAAATTGTTTTACATATAGAATGTAATTTGAAATTCAAATTTATCTACCATGTATTTGTGATAGAGATAAATTTCTATTGCTTACCACAAACTGTTTCAGACCTAAAATTGCACTCAGATTTCAGATATTCCATGGAATATAGTGTATCCTTTTTAGAGACACAGTATTTAAATGGAGTTTTACATATAACACCAGATTTTAAGAGAAGTAAGCCTTTACATTACTACCTAAACTACTTTCTAAGATTATACTTGCTTGATAAATTTTATAGCAATGAGTGATTTCAAATAGCTAAAAGTAGAGCTCTGAGAAGTACAGTCTAATTCTTCAACTAATTGAATCTGGACCAGATCTGTGTCTTCTTACACAAAATATGGTGAAAGTTATACCCTGCCAGTTCCAGGCCTTAACTTTAAAAAGACTGGCAGTTTCTACTTCTTCTCATTTGCAACTTACCTGCCATTTTGTGAAGAAGCCCAACCAGTCACATAGAGAGGCCATGTGGCAAATAACTGACGTTCCTAACTGACTATTCCACCAAACTATCTGTCAAGGCCAGACCAACTTTTAATCCTTCGGACTGAGCTTTCTTCCAGTTGACCCTCCAAGTTCCTCTAGTAAAGGTTTTCTAAAGATGCCATGGTGAGCAAACAAGAACTGTTGCTTCTAAAGAATTAATCAATTACAAAATCATCAACAAATAAATAATTGTTTTTAGACACTACATTTGGGAGAAGTTTATAGTGTGGCAATAAATACCTAAAACTGCAACCCAAAAAATTAACAATATCTTTCGTTTTAAAAGATATCATGGAGAACCTCTCTAATTCATTAAGAACCTGCAAATACCTCTAATTGTAGCAATTACAAATTTTTATTATATTCACTTATCTATATTTATTTTTTTATAAATTGACCTGAGTCTTTCTCAAAGATTAATTATTTCTCCAAACCTTAAAGAAAGTTTCTAATGCCTAGTAATTCAGCAATGAACATTTATTGAAGAATAAATATTGATGAATGAATAAATGACTAGTTTCAGAGGTTGTTGTTTTTTCTTTTATTTAAGAGAGAACAAACAACTGTTAACCTTGATTTCTATAACTCTAAGATATTTATTTATAAGATGAAATAAATGTTCAGTTCAGTCACTCAGTCGTGCCTGACTCTTTGTGACCCCATGGACTGCAGCACATCAGGCTTCCCTGTCCATCACCAACTACCTGAGCTTACTCAATCTCATATCCATTGAGTTGGTGATGCCATCCAACAATTTCATCCTCTGTTGACCCCATCTCCTCCTGCCTTCAATCTTTCCCTGCATCAGGGTCTTTTCCGATGAGTCAGTTTCTTCACATCAGGCAGCCAAAGTATTGGAGTTTCAGCTTAAGCATCAGTCCTAATGAATACTCAGGACTGACTTCCTTTAGGATGGACTGGTTGGATCTCCTTGCAGTCCAAGAGACTCTCCAGAGTCCTCTCTAACACCACGGTTCAAAAGCATCAATTCTTTGGTGTTCAGCTTTCTTTATAGTCCAACTCACATTCATACGTGACTATTGGAAAAACCATAGCTTTGACTAGACGGACCTTTGTTAGCAAAGTAATGTCTCTCTTTTTAATATGCTGTCTAGATTGGTCATAACTTTTTTCCAAGAGGCAAGCACCTTTTAATTTCATGGCTTCAGTCACCATCTGCAGTGATTTTGGAGTCCCTCAAAATAAAGTTTGTCACTGTTTCTGTTGTTTCCTCATCTATTTGCCATGAATTAATGGGACTGGATACCATGATCTTAGTTTCCTGAATGCTGAGTTTTAACCAACATTTTCACACTCTTCTTTCACTTTCATCAAGAGGCTCTTTAGTTCTTCTTTGCTTTCTGCCATAATGGTGGTGTTATCTGCATATAGGTTATTGATATTTCTCCCAGGAATCTTGATTCCAGCTTGTATTTCTTCCAGCCTGACATTTCTCATGATGTACTCTACATATAAGTTAAATAAACTGGGTGACAATATACAGCCTTGATGTACTTCTTTTCTGATTTGGAACCAGTCTGTTGTTCCATGTCCAGTTCTAACTGTTGCTTCTTGACCTGCATACAGATTTCTCAGGAGGCTGGTCAGGTGGTCTGGTGTTCCTATCTCTTTAAGAATTTTCCACTGTCTGTCGTGATCTGCATAGTCAAAGGCTTTGGTGTAGTCAATAAAGCAGAAACAGATGTTTTTCTGGAACTCTCTTGCTTTTTTGATGATCCAGCAGATGTTGGCAACTTGATCTCTGTTTCCTTTGCCTTTTCTAAATCCAGCTTGAACATCTGGAAGTTAACAGTTCATGTACTGTTGAAGCCTAGCTTGGAGAATTTTGAGCATTACTTTGCTAGCGTGGAAAGTGAAAGTGAAGTTGCTCAGTTGTGTCCCACTCCTTTGACCCCATGGACTGTATCCCACCAGGCTCCTTCATCCATGGAATTTTCCAGGCAAGAATACTGGAGTGGGTTGTCATTTCCTTCTCCAGGGGATCTTCCTGACCCAGGGATCAAACCCGTGTCTCACTCATTGCAGACAGACGTTTACCATCTGAGCCACCAGGGAAGCCCTAGCGTGTGAGATGAGTGCAATTGTGCGGTAGTATGTACTACTTTGAAAGCAGATCGTAAGATGAAAATAAAGAATCAGAACCTTAATTAATTTCGGTAGTACAGATGTTAGAAGAAGCATGTTAGAACAAAACATAAAGGAACAATAGATCTTTCAGAAGAGTAGTTTAGCTAGTGTTTTCTTTTCCTAGTGACACTGTACAAAATATTTATTTTAAGCAATGAACACCAAATTCCTTGGGATTTCCATGATACATAAAACAACAAAAACTAGCACCTTATAATTAGCAGCAAAGAGTCTGTGTACTGAGTTATTATATTGTACAGTCATTTCATTAGGTGCATGCCATCGTGTGGTATAAGGCGGGAATAATTAGACACCAGATGGTGACATCAGTTCCAATAGAGAATGCCTATGCATTATGCATGAGAAATGACTTTATTGTTGTTTTTATCCATTTGGTATCATTATGCTGCTCTTGGACCTCAATCAGTGTCTCAAAAAAAAGTATCTCTTTGGATCTGGAATTTTTCTGTTCAGAACAATTTGTAACATCACTTTGTCATATTCTGATCAGCTATCTCCCTACTCAACTTGCAGAAATTCTAAAAGCATATTATTTTCTGGCAGCACCACAGAACTGAGCTTTTCCATCACCCAGAGCATCTGAGCTTACTGGATATAATTTTATGTTACTGCAAGCAATATGAAGTTTAAGATTAGTATCTTTGAAAATTGAATCTGATTTTTAATGATTATAGTGTCACATTTCTGGGCTGAGGTACTTTTAAAATGTCATTAGTAGATATGTGATTAATCATTTTGTGTCTTTTGACCACTAAAAATATCTTTTATTTTCATTACATATATAATGAATTTGAAAGTAGAAAAGAACTAGAATATATAGTAATTAGATAGTAGATTTCATTAATGTCATTAAATCCTCCATGGAGAGCTCAACAAAATGGTTGTTTGTCTTTATTTATTTGGGAAGGTGGCAGCATTTCAGGAGAATCTAAGATACTGTATTAGAATCCAAGGACATATTACCTTTTAATCTTCAGCCTTCCAGAGGTTGATTAACTGTATGACCCTTAGCCCTTGAATATATAAGAAAATTGGTATTCAATATGCAAGGTTTTTAATAGAAGTTCTTAATAGATTATATAGCTATAGAGAGCAAGATTTGATCAGAAAAAAATAATAATTAGAAAAGATATACGTGACTTATCATATAGATTTTACCTTCTATTGTTTCGGAGCTGGTTACACAGTTTATGTTTATCTGTTGATTCATCCTTGATGGTAGATCTCAGGTCCACAGGACAAGAAGCTGAACAATTAATAAGGACATAAAGTAGAGTAGAGTAAAGGAATACTGGAATCCAGTAAAAGGACTGGGATTTAGACTGATTTCATCACTGCCTCTAAACCTCCAACTTCAGTGATGCAAGTCACTTGCAGGAGAAGCTGTTGCCCTTCATCATGGAGCTAGGTTTAGCTCAGAAGTCCCAGGAGGTGAAGGGGAAATCTGGCAAAAGCTAGAGATATCACAGACCAAGCTTCTGCCCACACAGACAAAGTTAGCTAGCATATTGGTAACAAATTCTGTAACCTGCAATAGTGTCTGGAAGGCTTTTTTGATAAAGTGTTTTTTTTTTTTTTCAATCTGAGGTAGATTTATTTTTACAGAAATGTTGGTGGCTCAGAGGTTAAAGCGTCTGCCTCCAATGAAGGAGACCTGGGTTCAATCCCTGGGTCAGGAAGATCCCCTGGAGAAGGAAATGGCAACCCACTCCAGTATTCTTGCCTGGAGAATCCCATGGATGGAGGAGCCTGGTAGGCTACAGTCCAGGGGGTCGCAAAAAGTCAGACACGACTGAGTGACTTCACCTTCACCTATGAAAATATTACAAGACTTGCTGTTTAGAAATGTGATCTTGTGTGCACAGTCTGAACTTACTTAGCCACATTGAGATAGTCCTTTAGCCTTGGTCTTCTTTAAAAGACCAAGAGCCCAGGATCTGAAGTTATTGATATTTCTCCCAGCAATCTTGATTCTAGCTTGTGCTTCTTCCAATCCAGCATTTCTCATGATGTACTCTGCATAGAAGTTAAGTAAGCAGGGTGACAATATACAGCCTTGACGTTCTCCTTTTCCTATTTGGAACCAGTCTGTTGTTCCATGTCCAGTTCTAACTGCTGCTTCCTGATCTGCATATAGGTTTCTCAAGAGGCAGGTCAGGTGGTCTGGTATTCCCATCTCTTTCAGAATCTTCCACAGTTTATTGTGATCCACACAGTCAAAGACTTTGGCATAGTCAATAAAGCAGAAATAGATGTTTTTCTCGAACTCTCTTGCTTTTCCGATGATCCAGCGGATGTTGGCAATTTGATATCTGGTTCCTCTGCCTTTTCTAAAACCAGCTTGAACATCTGGAAGTTCACAGTTCACATATTGCTGAAGCCTGGCTTGGAGAATTTTGAGCATTACATTACTAGTGAGAGAGATGTGCGGTAGTTTGAGCATTCTTTGGCATTGCCTTTCTTTGGGATTGGAACGAACACTGACCTTTTCCAGTCCTGTGGCCACTGCTGAGTTTTCCGAATTTGCTGGCATATTGAGTGGAGCACTTTTTCACAGCATCATCTTTCAGGATTTGAAAGAGCTCAACTGGAATTCCATCACCTCCACTAGCTTTGTGTGTAGTGATGCTTTCTAAGGCCCACTTGACTTCACATTCTAGGATGTCTGGCTCTAGGTGAGTGATCACACCATCATGATTATCTGGGTCATGAAGATCTTTTCTGTACAGCTCTTTTGTGTATTCTTGCCACCTCTTCTTAATATCTTCTGTTTCTGTTAGGTCCATACTATTTCTGTCCTTTATTGAGCCCATCTTTGTGTGGAATGTTCCCTTGGTTGTCTCTAATTTTCTTGAAGAGATCTCTAGTCTTTCCCATTCTGTTGTTTTCCTCTATTTCTTTGCATTGATCGCTGAAGAAGGCTTTCTTATCACTTCTTGCTATTCTTTGGAATTCTGCATTCAAATGGAATTATCTTTCTTTTTCTCCCTTGCTTTTTGCTTCTTTTCTTTTCACAGCTATTTGTAAGGCCTCCTCAGACAGCCATTTTGCTTTTTTGCATTTCTTTTCCATGGGGATGGTTTTGATCCCTGTCTCCTGTACAATGTCACAAACCTCCGTCCATAGTTCATCAGGCAATCTATCAGATCTAGTCCCTTAAATCTATTTCTCACTTCCACTGTATAATCATTTGATTTAGGTCATACCTGAGTGGTCTAGTGGTTTTCCCTACTTTCTTCAATTTAAGGCTGAATTTGGCAATAAGGACTTCATGATCTGAGCCACAGTCAGCTCCTGGCCTTGTTTTTGCTGATTGTATAGAGCTTCTCCATCTTTGGCTGCAAAGAATATAATCAGTCTGATTCAGTGTTGACCATCTGGTGATGTCCATGTGTAGCGTCTTCTCTTGTGTTATTGGAAGGGGGTGTTTGCTATGACCAGTTTGTTCTTTCGGCAAAACTCTATTAGCCTTTGCCCTCTTTAATTCTGTACTACAAGGCCAAATTTGCCTGTTACTCCAGGTGTGTCTTGACTTCCTACTTTTTGCATTCCAGTCCCCTATAATGAAAAGGATATATTTTTTTGGTGTTAGTTCTAGAAGGTCTTGTAGGTCTTCATAGAACCATTCAACTTCAGCTTTTGGCATTACTGGTCGGGGCATAGGCTTGGATCACTGTGATACTGACTTTTTTTGCCTTAGAGATGAACAGAGATCATTCTGTCGTTTTTGAGATTGCATCCAAGTACTGCATTTCGGACTCTTTTGTTGACCATGATGGCTACTCCATTTCTTCTAAGGGATTCCTGCCCACAGTAGTAGATATAATGGTCATTTGAGTTCAATTCATCCATTTAGTCCATTTTAGCTCACTTTTTCATAGAATGTCAGCGTTCACTCTTGCCATCTCCTGTTTGACCACTTACAATTTGCCTTCATCCATGTACCTAACATTCCAGGTACCTATTCAATATTGCTCTTTACAGCATTGGACCTTGCTTCAATCACCAGTCACATCCACAACTAGGTATTATTTTTGCTTTGGCAGATGACACCACCCTATGGCAGAAAGTGAAGAGGAACTAAAAAGCCTCTTGATGAAAGTGAAAGAGGAGAGTGAAAAATTTGGCTTAAAGATCAACATTCAGAAAATGAAGATCACGGCATCTGGTCCCATCACTTCATTAGAAATAGATGGGGAAACAGTGGAAACAGTGTCAGACTTTATTTTGGGGGGCTCCAAAATCACTGCAGATGGTGATTGCAGCCATGAAATTAAAAGATGCTTACTCCATAGAAGGAAAGCTATGACCAACCTAGAGAGCATATTAAAAAGCAGAGATATTACTTTGTCAGAGAAGGTCAGTCTAATGAAGGCTATGGTTTCTCCAGTGGTCATGTACGGATGTGAGAGTTGGACTGTGATGAAAGCTGAGCACCAAAGAATGGATGCTTTTGAACTGTGGTGTTGGAGAAGACTCTTGAGAGTCCCTTGGACTGCAACGAGATCCAACCAGTCCATCCTAAAGGAGATCAGTCCTGGGTGTTCATTGGAAGGACTGATGATGAAGCTGAAACTCCAATACTTTGGCCACCTCATGCGAAGAGTTGACTCTTTGGAAAAAACCCTGATGTCGAGAGGGAATGGGGGCAGGAGGAGAGGGGGACGACAGAGGATGAGATGGCTGGATGGCATCACTGACTCAATGCACATGAATTTAGGTGGACTCTGGGAATTGGTGATGTACAGGGAAGCATGGAGTCCTGTGGTTCATGGGGTCACAAAGGGTCGGACACGACTGAATGACTGAACTGAACTGAACTGACTGAAAGAGCCCAAGATCTGTTTCAAGTTCAGTGTGGATTCTGTTGATCTGCTTAGGAGTGTATGCCAGTGGCCTTCAAGCATGTCTTCAGGTTTTAGTATTTGACAATGGAGGGGTCAGAATTCTTCTGGGGCAGTACTAGAGGCATACATATAGACCAGATGCTTAGTATTTGCTGCCAGAGGCACCCCCCTGGACATGAGGGACTGTCGCACACTACTGGAATTGATTTTGCTCTGTCTCTGGTGGGCTAAAGTCCATGGGATCACGAAGAGTCAGACACGACTGAGCAACTTCACAATGATGACGACCATATGAGCCTCATCCCATCGAGTGCTTGGCTGTGTGCTGCTTTATTTGGTGACTCAGATACCAAGAAACCATGGGCAGACTTGTTTGGACTTCCATTCCTGGTATCTGGCCTTGTGATGCTCTTTGCTTGTTGCTGTTATTCAGTCCCTATGTTGTGTCTAACTCTGAAACCCCATGAACTGCAGCATGCCAGGCTTCCCTGTCCTCCAGTGGCTCCAGAGTTTGCTTAAATTCGTATCCATTGAGCCAACGATGCTATCTAACCAACTAATCCTTTGCTACCCTCTTCTCTTTTTTCTATCTTTGCTATCCTCCATGTAATTAGTGTCCTTTCCTTGCATTCGTTGCAATGCCCTGTGTTTTGCTCAACAGTTTCTGTATAACAGGTCCCATGGAGCTCACACCCAGTTTTAAGTTTTCTCTATTGTTGACATCTTATGTTACTATATTAAATTTGTCACAATTAATAAACTAGTATTAATATATTATTAGCTAAAGCTCATTTCAAGATTTTCTAACTTTTTCACTATTTTTTTTCCATTTCAAGGTCTCATTCAGGATACCATGTTACATTTAGTTATCCTGTTTCCTTAAGCTCTTCATGGCTATAACAGTTTCTCAGACTTTGTTTCAGATGACCTTGATGGTATTGGAAATTATAGGTCAGATCTTTTGTAAAATGCCCCTCAACTGGAATTCATCTGATATGTTTCTCAAAATTAGACTGAAATAAGCACATCTTAAAAATCATCCCTAATTATACCATCAAAACTTTACTCCCACTAACATTTTGGAGATTATTTTCCTTTCTATTTTGGAATGATATAATGTGAAAAATTAGCATTACTATACTTTGCTCTCTTTCTGAAATGTTATTTTATTGGTTTTTCTCATGCCATTAGGAAACTTTCAGTTGCTGCATTAAATTCCTACAAGGATGTGTCATATATTCGTGTGTGTGTGTGTACATGTGTGCATGTGTGTGCTTAATTGCTCATTCGTATCTGACTCTGTGACCCCATGAGCTGCCAGGCTCTTCTGTCCATGGGGATTCTCCAGGCAAGAATACTGGAGTGGGTTGCCACGCCTTCCTCTAGGGGATCTTCCCAACCCAGGAATCGAATCCATGTCTCCCGCATTGCAGGCGGATTCTTTACTCTCTGAACCCCCAGGGAAGCCCATCATATGCTTAAGGGGTAGTTTCATCTTCTGTAACAAAAGAAGCCAAAACATCAGTGGTTTAAATAAGACAGACTTTTATTTATCTTTCATACAAAAGTCTCAAAGATAGGTGGTCTGCAAATTGCCTGCAGCACTAAAATGATCAGAGATCCAATATTCATAAAATTTGTTCCTCTCCTATCCATACGTCCATCTCACGGATGAAGAAGGTTGTTTCAGCTCATTCTGTCAAGTCCGCATTATAGTAAGGAGAGAGGAGGAGTAGAAAACTACCTTCCACTGTAAATCCACAAATGTTGCACTTTTTTACTTTGTGCTTATATCCAATTGGCATGAATTCAGTCACGTTAATACCCTAGTGGAAAGGAAGGCTTAGAATTATTTTTTCTAGATGGTCATATATTAACATTTGAGGGTTACTTTAACAAAATAAGTAGGAGAGAATGAATCATAAGACAATAATTATAATATCAACATCTATTCTATTCTTGAATAATATTCATCTACTCTTGGCCATTTTAGAAAAAAAATAGCTGCTTTAATAATGCTGTGTTTATAACACTTAAAATATTTGTAGACATAATTTTCTAATTATAAAAGCATAAAGGAAATAAATTATTTTAGAAATCATAATAAATATTGCTAAACTATCTTCCCTCAATTTTGGGTCAATTTGACATCACATGAGCACCGTATGCTGCTGCTGCTGCTAAGTCGCTTCAGTCGTGTCCGACTCTATGCGACCCCATAGACGGCAGCCCACCGTGCTCCCCCATCCCTGGGATTCTCCAGGCAAGAATACTAGAGTGGGTTGCCATGTCCTTCTCCAATGCATAAAAGTGAAAAGTGAAAGTGAAGTCGCTCAGTCGTGTCCTACTCTTAGCGAACCCCATGGACTGCAGCCTACCAGGCTCCTCCATCCATGGGATCTTCCAGGCAAGAGTACTGGAGTGGGGTGTCATTGCCTTCTCTGTAGCACCATATAAGAACATCTAAATATCCTTTTAATTTTTAAGTTACTTTGGTTAATCTAACTGGTTAAACATACCTAGCTATTGATTTAATTTGCATTATTTTAATTATGCAAGAGTTGAAAATTACCTTTTTATTAATAATCATTTGATTTGGTTATTGTTCTTTGGGATTTTTATATTGATTTGTAAAAGCTCTTATGACACTAAGAATATATATACGATAATATAGTCACATGTTAGTTTGACTTTCTGGAAGGCAAATTAGAAATACTTACTAGGAATGTTGCAGTACTCTAATACTATTACCCTTTATTTTTTCCAAAGTTAGTGTTTTATTCCATGAAAACCATCAGAAGTATGTATGAAACTTTACGAACAGTACTGTTAATAAAAGCAAGCTTTGGAAAACCTTTATGGTAACAGTAGAAAATGGATGAATTATGGAATATATATTATATATATATATGTTGACTATGTAGCTATTCCAAATGTGTTAAAAAACTAATGAATATACTTGAAACATGCTCATGATGCAGTGTCAAAAGGAAATGTCCATTAGAAGTCACCAAGTTTAAGATATCCTACACAGAATTTCATAAAACTTTAATACAAAGCTCCTCTTCTCCTAAAATATTTTAAGGACCAGTGTTATGAAACACACATGGTAAATAATAATCTTCATCATCAAGGTCTTTTAGTAAAATTTGTCATTATAGTTGTGGTAATCAAAGAAAGGAGAAGGCAGTGGCACCCCACTCCAGTACTCTTGCCTGGAAAATCCCATGGATGGAGAAGCCTGGTAGGCTGCAGTCCATACTAAGGGTCGGACACAACTGAACGACTTCCCTTTCACTTTCCACTTTCATGCATTGGAGAAGGAATTGGCAACCCACTCCAGTATTCTTGCCTGGAGAATCCTAGGGACAGGGGAGCCTGGTGGGCTGCCGTCTACGGGGTCGCACAGAGTCGGACACGACTGAAGTGACTTAGCAGCAGCAGCAGCAATCAAAGAAAGACTCAGAAGAGTTTGAGGAACTGGTACATTCAAGAAAATGTTGAACTCTTACTAGCTTCTATAGTTTTAAGTGAAACCTCAAGGCTGTATTTCATAATCATGCATGTATCACCATGTTTTCCCTTCATTTAGTCCTACTCAAAGTATGTGCTGCTGCTACTGCTAAGTCGCTTCAGTCGTGTCCGACTCTGTGCGACCCCATAGATGGCAGTCCACCAGGCTCCCCTGTCCATGGGATTCTCCAAGCAAGAACACTGGAGTGGGTTGCCATTTCCTTCAATGCATGAAAGTGAAAAGTGAAAGTGAAGTCGCTCAGTAGTGTCTGACTCTTCACAATCCCATGGACTTATATGTGTGTGTGTGTGTGTGTGTGTGTGTGTGTGTGTGTGTGTGTGTGTGTATTTCCTGTAGTAGAGATATTTAAGTCTTCTCCTATCTAGTTTAGAATACCTTCCATTTTCTGGTTCAAAGAAAGAAGCATAAAAGGGCACAGTTTCTTTTCTGGAATAACATTAGTAACTTTGTTCTTCTGGAAGTAACTTTAGAGATTGTGCCTACAGATGCGTATTTACCAGATACATTTAGAAGATTGGAAATATTGAATAAACATCCAGTTTTTAAATTTAATTTTATTTTTTTACTTTACAATATTGTACTGGTTTTGCCATACATCAACATGAATCTGCCACGTGTGTACATGTGTTCCCCATCCTGAATCCCCCTCCCACCTCCCTCCCTGTACCATCCCTCTGGGTCATCCCAGTGCACCAGCCCCAAGCATTCTGTATCATGCATCAAACCTGGACTGGTGATTCGTTTCTTATCTGATGTTATACATGTTTCAATGCTATTCTCCCAAATCATCCCACTCTTGCCCTGTCCCATAGAGTCCAAAAGACTGTTCTATACATCTGTGTCTCTTTTGCTGTCTCGCATACAGGGTTATCGTTACCATCTTTCTAAATTCCATATATATATGCATTAGTATACTGTATTCGTGCTTTTCTTTCTGGATGATTTCACTCTGTATAATAGGCTCCAGTTTCATCCACCTCATAGAACTGATTCAAATGTATTCTTTTTAATGGTCAACTAAAACATCCAGTTTTTAAAATAAAATCCAAAATACTTCATGTTTCTATATTACGAGAAACTGATGTTTTAAAATTATTGCTTAACTTTTCAAATAATGGCATTGAATATATGCCATTATTCAATATTGATAATATTGAATAGTTAATATAATTTCAATGATAATTTTTATTTTTGTCTGCAGTGTACCTTTGAATAGCTAGTGTCATGTCTAACAAATTTAGAAGAATTTTATTGGAAATCTGTGCTTAATAGCAAAAAGATGTGAATTTATACTGACTAAGGACTCTTTTTCATGGAGAAACTTATTGCCAGAAAATACACAAAGCAGAAAAATTATTTGTGACCTAATATTTCACATTTGATATCTGGTATTATTTTCTAACTTTCACAACCAATTTACCTAGGTTAAAATGCTCTTCAAAATTTAAATATGTGTGTATGTGTGTGTACCTGTATGTATTTATGAATTCAGATTTACAGAAGTAGGAAAAAAGAGATTTCTCTTGGTCCTAATAGGCAACCAGCTACTCCTGTGTAAACATTACATTTCTTTACAGAATGGATAAACTATATTCAGAAGAATAAATTGTTATTAAAAATAAATATTAAAAAGACATAAATAAGCATCTCTAATATCTCTGTCAGTTTTCATTCCAACCTCAAAGAAGGCAATGCCAAAGAATGCTCAAACTACCAAACAATTGCACTCACACACTAGTAAAGCAATGCTCAAAGTTCTCCAAGCCAGGCGTGAGCAATACATGAACTGTGAACTTCCAATGTTCAATCTGGTCTTAGAAAAGGCAGAGGAACCAGATATCAAATTGCCAACATCTGCTGGATCATCAAAAAGCCAAGAGAGTTCAGAAAAACATTTCTGCTTTATTGACTATGCCAAAGCCTTTGACTGTGTGGCTCACAATAAACTGTGGAATATTCTGAAAGAGATGGGAATACCAAACCACCTGACCTGCCTCTTGAGCAACCTATATGCAGGTCAGGAAGCAACAGTTAGAACTGGACATGGAACAACAGACTGGTTCCAAGTAGAAAAAGGAGTACGTCAAGGCTGTATATTCTTACCCTGCTTATTTAACTTATATGCAGAGTACATCATGAGAAACACTGGGCTGGAATAACCACAAGCTGGAATCAAGATTGCCGGGAGAAATATCAATAACCTCCGATATGCAGATGACACCACCCTTATGGCAGAAAGTGAAGAAGAACTAAAGAGCCTCTTGATGAGAGTGAAAAAGTTGGCTTAAAACTCAGTATTCAGGAAACTAAGATCATGGCATCCGGTCCCATCACTTCATGTCAGATAGATGGGGAAACAGTGCAAACAGTGTCAGACTTTATTTTTCTGGGCTCCAAAATCACTGCAGATGGAGATTGCAGAAATGAAAGTAAAAGATGCTTACTCCTTGGAAGGGAAGTTATGACCAATCTAGATAGCATATTAAAAAGCAGAGACGTCACTTTGCCAACAAAGTTACGTCTAATCAAGACTATGGTTTTTCCAGTAGTCATGTATGGATGTGAGAGTTGGACTATGAAGAAAGCTGAGCACCGAAGAATTGATGCTTTTGAACTGTGGCATTGGAGAAGACTCTTGAGAGTCCCTTGGACGTCAAGGAAATCTAACCAGTCCATCCTAAAGGAGATCGGTCCTGGGTGTTCATTGGAAGGACTGATGTTGAGGCTGAAACTCTAATACTTTGGCCACCTGATGTGAAGAGGTAACTCCTTGGAAAAGACCCTGATGCTGGGAAAGATTGAGGGCAGGAGGAGAAAGGGACGACAGAGGATGAGATGGCTGGATGGCATCATTGACTCGATGGACATGGGTTTGGATGGACCCCGGGGATTGGTGATGAACAGGGAGGCCTGGCGTGCTGCAATTATGGGGTCACAGAGTCGGGCAGGACTGAGCAACTGAATTGAACTGAACTGAAATGAATATCTCTGAATATTGCATAGTTCATTCAGTTCAGTTCAGTTCAGCCGCTCAGTCATGTCTGACTCTTTGCAACCCCATAATTGCAGCACGCCAGGCCTCCCTGTCCATCACCAACTTCCAGAGTTCACTCAGACTCATGTCCATCGAGTCAGTGATGCAATCCAACCATCTCATCTTCTATCATCCCCTTCTCCTCCTGCCCCCAGTCCCTCCCAGCATCAGATTCTTTTCCAAAATAGTTCATTGTAACTACTTTAATGAAATAATGCTTACCTGAAACTGATATTATTAATAAATATAATTATATATTTAAAATAACAGTATTCCATTTTATACTCTGATCTAGTCAGGCTGAAAATTGCAAATGATATGATTTCCTTTAATGAATAAAAGATAACTGTTTATTTTAGTTAGCACAAGATGTTAATTTTAGATAAATTAAATTATTTTTTTCAAATATTCCATTTTTCAAATTAATGAGTTTTTACAATAGTAATATTCAGGAAGGGAAAAATTTCCCCAGAGAATAAAACCACCAATGTGTATTTATTTGTAGAATAGCATTTATTGTCCATTTATTTATACATCTGTGAGCTTATATTTTGCACCGGGGAATAATTTTCAGTGTAACTATTAAATGTTCACTTAAAAGGGAGATAGAGTATAGATAAAAGCATGACCCACAGAAATCCCTCTATAGTATCTTTGACTATTTTTTTCTTAACAGTTATTTGACACATCTTTAGCAGAAGAACATATTTATTTTCCTTTTGTTATTTTACCTTTGCCATCTTTATGCTATATATTGAGTCACTATAATTCATTGTCCCTAACACATAAAAACACACACACACAGACCCTTTTGTGTTTTTTCTATGCCAATTCAATAGTCAATTGGAAATATTTATCAATTTCAAATAAATACCACCTATTTTTCTATTACATGAATTGCTTAAAAATTATTTTTTTTCAAAGTACTTCTGTATAATCAAAGATAAAGCAACTGAGTTTCCTTGACTATTATTTTTATGTCAAATTAAGTTTTTATTATTATAAATGGCTGTAGTACATCTGAACACCCACTTAGAATACTAGCTTGGTGTGTTCTAAATGTGCTCTATTCATTTATCTTCCTTTTTAAATAAAATATGGTGATGATTACCTAACACAACTGAGAGTAACATAAATTTTCAATTGGCTTATTTGCTCTCCTTGTTGTTATGCAGTTGCTCAGTTGTGTCTGACTCTGCAGTCACCATATGCAGTGATTTTGGAGCCCCCCCAAAATAAAGTCTGTCACTGTTCCCATTTTCCTTGTCTATTTGCCATGAAGTGATGGGATCAGATACCATGATCTTCATTATTCTGAATGTTGAGTTTTAAGCCATCTTTTTCACTCTCCTCTTTTGCCTTCATCAAGAGGCTCTTTAGCTCCTCTTCAATTTCTGCCATGAGTGGTTTCATCTGCATGTCTGAGGTTAATGATATTTCTCACAGCAGTCTTGATTCCAGCTTGTGCTTCATCCAGCCCAAAATTTCACATGATGCACTCTGCATATAAGTTAAATAAACAGGTGGAAATATGCAGTATTGACACACTCCCTTCCCAATTTTGAACCTTCCTGTTGATCCATGTCTGATTCTGTTGCTTCTTGAACCTGCATACAGATTTCTTAGGGGCAGGTAAAATAGTCTGGTATTTCCATCTCTTTAACAGTTTTCCACAGTTTATTTTGATCCACACAGTCAAAGGTTTGAGCATAGTGAGTGGAACAAAAGTATATGTTTTTCTGGAATTCTCTTGCTTTTTCTATGATCCTGCTGATGTTGACAATTTGATCTCTACCTTTTTTTTTTCCTCTACCTTTTCTAAATCCAGCTTGTACATCTGGAAGTTCTTGATTCACATACTATTGAAGCCTAGCTTGGAGATTTTTGAACACTGCACTTGTAGATTACTGTTTAAAGGAGAACAATACTAAGATCACATTTTTTCTGTAATGCACTTCTAAACTCTAAATCCTATTAGTTCTCACAGACCCTTATCTTTGTGGAAAATAATTTACACTGAGAATGTTGGCAGTAACCCTAGTAGTAAAGGGAGTCTCTGCCATGGTTTATGCAGTACCTTTGACCTTGAAGAAATCTCAAGGATATTCCTAAGACTGAAAATTTGAAACTGAGAGCATTAAATACATTAGAGAATGGGAAAAAAAAAATCTGACATAGTGAATTCTTAGGGTTTTTCATGTTTTATAAACTAAATGAACTTGGTTGAGGAGAAAATAATACTGGCTTGATTTTATGAACTTGGTTGAGGAGAAAATATAAGGAGAAAATAATACTGGCTTGATTTTAAGTGGTTAAAGCTTTTATTTCTCATTTACATATATCAAATATTTTGATGTATTCATTTTGTTTATTACAGAAAGTTGAGTGAGCCCCTGTTTACACTTTGGATATAGAATTCCCTGAGAAATTCTGCCCACCTTCCAGTTTCAAGTGTCCTGATGCCTGTCAGCTGTAGGCAGGAAGCAGGCATCTCCAGAATTTTAGCAAGTACAGGGTAATCGTACACACTTTGGTCAATGTAGTGTTAATTCATATGATGTGTGAAGATCTCTAGCAAGAGAATATTTACTAACTTCTACTGAGCCCCATTATTCTTTAAATTCATATGATTTAAGTTATTAAAATTTAAATGATGTGTAAATAATTGGACTGATGATCAGACAAAATCAAGGCTTGCTGAACAAACATATATGCTGGTGTTTGGAAATAGAGGTGGATTAAAACAGAAAGAGCACATAGCAAAATAGATAATATTCATTCCAGTCAGATGATATGACAAGATTTGATGGATAATGTATTTCAAGTCAAAGAGTTGTATAAAGCAATCTAAATCAGAGATACAGCATATGAGTGGATGAAGCCCTGAATAAACTATATAAACTGAATTTCTTTTGTTGAAATTCATCCAGTAAACTTCAGCTTTAAAGAGCCATGGGACTATAGAAACATGAATTTTTATCTCACTATAGAGTCAGGAAATTTTTTTTTTTTTTCATTCTATCATGGTTGAACATCCCTTTTTATGGTGAGGTTTTTGTACTTTACCTGGAACTTTTATTAAATAGTAAAGAGTTTTTGCCTCTGAGATAAAAGTATTGCCACCCACATTATTATTTTTTAAATAATTGCAAGTTTAAGAATTACTATGTATATGTAAAAGAAAACAAAAACCTAAGCAAGGTGATTATCCCATAAAAATGGTGATAATTCTGATACGCCAGATTATAAAATTCTTTAGGTTGATTCATGTTTATTAGTAGTAGAAACAAAGATAGTATTTTAAAAGAAAAGCATGTAGTATTTACCTATTCAAGATAAATTATAATTCATGAAAGTTTTTTAGATATGGTAAAAAGTCTTTTGTGGTGTGGTATTATCATTTTGAAACAATGCTGTTATTGCTTTGAGGGCCATTGTTTTTTCACTTGTATTTGCTTTGTCCACATATTTTCCAGAACAATGATAAGTTTGAAATCTCATCACAACCGTGTGTGGTTTAAAGTGTAACGTGTGAAGCACTTGTAGTGATAAATAATAATGCAGATTTTAGTACGTTTAACATTAGTTAGAGCTTTCTGTTTACACTGCCTAAGTTTTCAGAGTATTCAAAGGAAAAATAATAAAGATAGTCCTACCAGATGTCCTTATTACTCAAAAGTTATATTCTATATTTATTTTGCTGGTAGTGTGAAAGTCACTCTGTCGTGTCCGACTCTTTGTAACCCCATGGATTATACAGTCCATGGAATTCTCCAGGCCAGAATACTGGAGTGGGTAGCCTTTCCCTTCTCCAGGGGATCTTCCCAACCCAAGGATCGAACCTAGGTCTCCCAGATGGCAGGCAGTTTCTCTACCAGCTGAGACACAAGGGTGAGCTTAAAAAAAAGGTTTTTTAAAACATTTAAAGCTTTTTTTTAAAGCTTTTAAAAACGGTGTGCTTAAAAAAAGAAGAGGATTAGGCTATTAGCATAGTTTAGCCACTGATCTAGAGAAAGACATTCTAATTTTGTAGTGAGTCTCAGAGGCTTTACTAAACTGAGAATACTTAATTTAGTACTGATATAATTATAACAGAATACTCTCATAAATTCACCAGATTCAACTGTTTCTTTTTTATATAAGAAAAAGAACAATTTAATATATATTTAAATGATGATACACAGATAATTATACAAAAAAACAAAAGGCTTTTTTAAATTGTGGCATATGAAAGCAGATAAAACCAAATCACATCTCAAAAGAACCTATTTGCTCCTTAAGGAAAAAAATATATAGGATATTTCAAGAAAATCTTTACCATCATGGGAAATGAAGCAGAAATCAAAGGGAAAAAATTCACTTTCTACATATTTTTCCCAGCTGATTTTTCTTTTCATTCTACCTATTTAATAACATCATACAAAATGTTTTTTCTATCAATTATTACTTAGTAGTCATAACTTTCATAAGTCAGTTTTACTTTGTTGAGCTTTCTTCAAACCTGTAGCTTTGAGGAACTGATAATTGATGTTGCCTCTGTGGTTGAAACGTGTTAAGAGGCCCCTCACCTAGAGAATGAAATCCATATTACTTGATAGCCTTCCCAAAGATTCCCTTCTGCTGGTGTCTCTGAACTTCTGTTGCATTGTGCCTAGTGGATCTTAGGGAGAATCTAGGAACTCCATAATTTTACAGTTGGGAAGCATAGCATGCAAAGAATGACTTGAATAATGAATCACTTTTAATTACTGGAAAAGCATGAAGTAGACCTTAAGTATTTTGGAGGCAAGTCTAGCTCTTTATCAGTACAAAACCCTGACTCAAGAAAAAATGGTGAAAAAAATTGCTCTTTTATTCCTGGGCTTAAGATAAAGCAAAAGGAAGAAATCACACAAATAAACTCTTAATTATTTATTAGAAAGTCTATTCAGATTGAACTATCATTCTGAGTATTTCCTTTTAGAAGGTGATAATTTCCAAGAACTGTTAATTTTATGATTCATAATCAACAGCTCAGTAGAAACCCAGCTTACATAATTAAAGCTCATGTATAGAACAGGGCCTGTCTATGAATCATGTTACTGTGGCAATCATTATTTTAGTTTACACCAATATTATTTTGATATTTTTCTGACTTACTATAACTATTGGAACTACCATTAAAACATTTATTCTACTTCTAGGGTGTCTCACTCCCCTTTTCTAAAAATGATCTCTTTATCTGAAAATACCAATGCATTCCATAGAGTTGCTAAGAATTTGCAATGTGTTGGGGATATGAACACCTCCTTTGAGATTTTTTTATATGGAATTTCTTTATATAGATTGATAGCATTTTACTGAGAGCTGGTTATGTTACTTTTTCTTGGTTTTAACTGCATGGCAAAATACACTTTTGCAAAGCCTTAAAAATAGCAAAATGAAATACAATTACAAGTTTACCATGCTAGACAGAGAAGCAGACTATGTAGATGAATGCCATTTAGCATTAAGTGACTTTCCTTCCAGTGGTCATGTATGGATGTGAGAGGTGGACTATAGAGAAAGCTGAGCACCGAAGAACTGATGCTTTTGAACTGTGGTGTTGGAGAGACTCTTGAGAGTCCCTTGGACTGCAAGGAGATCCAACCAGTCCATCCTAAAGGAGATCAGTCCTAAGTATTCGTTGGAAGGACTGATGTTGAAGCTGAAACTCCAATACTTTGTCCATTTGATGCAAAGAGATGACTCATTGGAAAAGACCCTGATGCTGGGAAAGATTGAGGGCAGGAGGAGATGGGACGACAGAGGATGTGATGATTGGATGGCATCACCGACTCAATGGACATGGGTTTGGGTGGGCTCCAGGAGTTGGTGATGGACAGGGAGGCCTGGCCTGCTGCAGTTCATGAGATCACAAAGAGTCAGACACTACTGGGTGACCGAACTGAACTTAATGACACTAAGTTTCAGTGTACAGAGAGCTGGATGACAATTCAGACTTTTATGCTGCTGCTGCTAAGTCGCTTCAGTCCTGGCTGATTCTGTGCGATCCCATAAACGGCAGCCCACCAGGCTCCTCTGTCCCTGGGATTCTCCAGGCAAGAATACTGGAATGGGTTGCCATTTCCTTCTCTAATGCATGAAACTCCAATACTTTGGCCACCACATGCGAAAAGTTGACTCATTGGAAAAGACTCTGATGCTGGGAGGGATTGGGGGCAGGAGGAAAAGGGGACGACAGAGGATGAGATGGCTGGATGTCCTCACCGACTTGATGAACGTGAGTTTGTGTAAACTCTGGGAGATGGTGATGGACAGGAGGCCTGGCGTGCTGTGATCCGTGGGGTCGCAAAGAGTCAGACACGACTGAGTGATTGAACTGAACTGAATGCATGAAAGTGAAAAGTGAAAGTGAAGGTGCTCAGTCGTGTCCAACTCTTTGAGACTCCATGAACTGCAGCCCACCAGGCTCCTCCATCCATGGGATTTTCCAGGCAAGAGTACTAGAGTGAGTTGCCATTCCCTTCTCCTCAGACTGTTATACAGATGCTTAACTCAATGGTATGCACTGTAATACTTAAGATGCCATCTGATTTCCACTGATCAGTATGCCACATCAATAAAGACATGATGCAGTTGATTGCAAGTCACAATTGGTTTCTTTTTCCTATTCTTCACTTTCTGACAATCTTAACTTCAACTCATTCATTATGGCAAATGCATTTCTAGTAATTCGGACCTTGACATTTCACATGAGTAGGGAAATGCTTAAGTTTTTAGGGTTAATTTGAACAGCTTAAATTCTTTGGATGTTTAATAATTTTTTAAAAGTAAGAAATAGTATTATTTTGTACCTCAAATTGTCTTTGAGTGTCCAACCAAAGAATAACTAGGAGTAACCTTTGCCTACATTGAAGTGGATGCAGTCTACGTTGATTGCATCCTCCAAACCTATCTCCACATGGGTCTTGGAAACACTGTACAGCAGTACATATTTCCAAACAAAGTGGAAAGAACATCTGCTGAAGGGTGTATGTAATTTTCCAGTCAATTTGTTCTGTCAAAAAGATAAAGCATTTCATTCCTTTGAAGAAACCAGTAGCACTGGGTAGAGTGGGAGGTGGAGCTTAAAATTGTACAAACTGATAACAGTGTCTCTATATTTAAAATAATTTTTCTGTCACACAGGGGAATGCTAATTCTGCTTTAGTCTTTACTAAATTTCTCCTAATTCTACTATGAGTATTTCTGATACAGAAGTACATTTTTTTAAGAACATATATGATTTCCTGATACTTCAAAATTGCTTGGTAAAGCAATTTAAATATATTAACTGAGCTTATGCAAAATTGTTATTGTAGACAGTGTCCATTTTATTGATGAGACAACAAAAAATAATTACACTTTTGAGTTAACTTAAAAGTATTTATGTTAGTATAAATGTTTTCCAAAAAGAAAACAATTATTGGGAATTGCTAAAACAATTATTAGGGAAATTATTAATAAATACATAATTTTATTTTTATATCTTTAAGCCTTCACAGATAACATAAAATATTTTATAATTATCATAAAATAATAAGGAGGAGAAGTTGTGTTCACTGCCATAATGTTTATCTGTTCTTCTTAACAAGCTTCTTACTCTTATTGGGTAGAAGAGAGGGAAAGATGATAATGGATGGTTACTATTGGAATACATTTTCCCTCTTATTAACATAAAGACTTTATATAGAAGATTAAGAGAAGATAAGTGTACATCATGGACAACATTTACTAGAGTCATTCCCCTTGTGGAAATTAACATGTTATTAAGAGACGTCTAAAGAAGCATGGCATATTTTACGCTATATTGACCAGAATAGACTTAGAACTTATGAGTTATAGCTTTGCATTTCCTTAAAGTTTCATATTTATTTTAAAAATGTATAAGATACAGTTTTCCAATTATCTTGAAATTTGCTTTTTTTAAAAACTTGTTTTTAATTGGATGTAATTGCTTTACAGTATTGTGTTGACTTCTGCCATACTACAATGTGAATCAGCCATAACTATACATACGTCCCCTCCTATTGAATCCCCCTCCCACCCAGTCAGATGTTAATGCTGCTTGAGAAGTAATGGAATTTGAAGTGGCAATAAATATTAGAAAAATTAGAAATGTTTAATATTGTGACATTAGAATGTCACAACCTGTTTTAGGAAATATTTCCAGTTTTCAAGCATATCCACAATATTTATATTAACATCTCTAAGTTTCACTATTTCCTTTACTTGTATAAAACTCAGGGCTTTTAGTTATGCATTAACTAATTTCCTGCTTCAAAAATATGTTTTATCTTTGTCAAGAATGATAGAACAAGTACTTACTGAAATTGACTAGAATTGGGAAGAACTCAAATTTTTTACTGTGTAAGTCTTGCTCTATAATGACAGATATTATGTGCATTGAGATATGCCCTTCTTATGAAAATTAAGAATTCTATGAAAGGGAGCATATTTATCAGCCTGTGGAGTATTAATCAGATGAGATGAGTGGCAGGAAGGTGTGCCCTCTTGGGTGACTGATGCAAGCTGGGGTGGAACCCCTAATGCCCTTGCTAGTCATCTGGAAAAAATCACCAGTCAAACACTGGCCTTTGCTGTGACACATGAACAATATCACACATCAAAGGCAAGGAACTGTAGGTATTTTCAGTAAACTAGGAAAGTGAAGTTACAGGGAGAACAAAGCTATTTAATCCCTCCATCAAAATATTCAGGACACAGTATTATTCATCACTTTCATGCTCTTGTTCCTCTAATTTGTCAAATCCATTTTTTTAATGCAGTGTTTCACAAACTTTAGCCATATATCAGCTTCATGATTCATGTCACATTTAAGCATTCCATATAGTTGTAAGTCATATTTTTGCTTAAATAAATAATAAAATAAAATTTACATCATTATTATAGATGACATTTCAGTATCATTTTGCAGTAAGCAAATATTTTATATTTTTCTAATATCTTTATATATCATGAATTTTAGAATAGACTTGTTCAATATTTAGAATGTGAAGTAAACTCACAGGCCATACTTTGGAAATCTTTACACTTAGGCTCCAATAAGGCAGGAGGACATTTTGTTTTCCCTGATCAATATTAAAACATGTTTCCTCAAACCCATTAACCTTATAATCGTGAGTTACATTTACACTTATTTACAGGTACAATAATCCCATATGATAATGACAAGCATTAAAAGGAAGAGTTTCCCAACTGTATTTAAACTAGGTGTTCCCTACACCACACACACATACACACAAACCCACACTTATGTACGTACATATATATACACATACATATGTGTGTGTGTGTGCATGTTTAGTCGCTAAGTCAAGTTCAACTCTTGTCAACCCCATGGACCATAGCTCACCAGGCTCCTCTCTCCATGAAATTTCTCAGGCAAGAAAACTGGAGTGGATTTCCATTTCCTTCTCCAGGGATCTTCCAAACCCAAGATTCGAATCTGAGTCTCCTTCACTGGCAGGCAGATTCTTTACTGCTGAGCCACCAGGGGGCTTCCCCAACATACATACATTCCTAAACAGAAATGGCACAAATGTGAACCGGACATCGGAGCCTACTCTCCAGTCACTCTCACTCCTCACCACTTGTCAAGACTCATTTGTAGCACCACATCTTTTCTTACTTTGAACCTCTCCACCTAAATCTTCCCATCTACAGTTGGAACTGTTCCTAGCTAAATTCAAGGCTCAATTTCAGATCTTTATTCAATTTATTTCTTCTTTTATTATCATAGAAAACCCCTTGCTAAAATATAAGGCACTCTTCTTCCAGTGTTCCTTTTAGAATATGCAGTTTCAGTAGGGTCCAGTGTATGATACCCATTGCTGTATTTCCATCACATTCCTTAAGCAAGATCAGAATTCAGGAGAACGGGGAAGAAAAAGAGAAAGGGAGGAAACTGGAAAAAGCATTTAAATACGGGCCATAGAGGAGTAACATGAATGACTCTGCCTTAATATTAATAACATTTCTAATAATATTTAGCATTACAAAGTAGTTCATTTCATGAAGAGTAAAGAAAGAATTAGAAATAAGTAAGCACCCTAATTGGAGAAGGAAATGTCAACACATTCCAGTATTCTTGCTTGGGAAATCCCATGGACAGAAGAGGTGGCGGGCTACAGTCCATGGTGTCAAAAGAGTTGGACACACTTAGAAACTAAACAACAACAAAGCATACTAATAATCATTGCAAACATGTATTGAATTGTATGCTACTTATTATTAACAATTTTAACAACTAATTTCCATAAGAACACCATGAATTTGGTTCTATAGTTATATCAATTTTGGGCTTCCCAGGTGGTTCAATGGGTAAAGAATCTACCTGCAGTGTAGGAGACAAAGGAAACACACGTTTGATCCCTGGATAGGGAAGATTCCCCTGGAGAAGGGCATGGCAACCCACTCCAGTATTCTTGCCTGAAGAATCCCATGGACAGAGGAGCCTGGCAGGCTACAGTCCGTAGGGTGGCAGAGTAGGACATGACTGCAGCAACTGAGCACACATCCATGCACCAGTAGTAAATTATCAAATTTAGAGGAAGAGGCTGTCCTTAGAGCCTGAGGCTTTGTTTTTTACATTGCATAATTCATTAGCCAGAAATAAATATATATTTTAATCCTTTATCTAAAAAAAAGTATATCTACATTAAGTTCTTAGAGAATTCAGACCATACTAAAATACTGTATGTTATATAAATTATTTTGCATATTATTTTAACATAGTCATTTTATTATAAACATTTTTATAATGAATTGAATGTTTATTTTATGGAACAAATATCATTCTGTAAGGATTTGTAGCAGAATTCCCCAGATTCTCTGTTTATGGGGCTCTCTGTGTCTCAATATTTCTTTCACAGTACTTCTAACAAAAAATGTTTTATTTGTTAAGAAGTGGGATAAACAGCTTAATAAGTGTTGATAGAGCAATAGCCTAATACCATTTGAAAAATAAATGCACATAAAATAGAGGAAAACAGTTAATTCCTAAATAGCTATCACTTCAATTCAGTTCAGTTCAGTAGCTTAGTCATGTCTGACTCTTTGCAACCTCATGAACTGCAGCACCCCAAGCCTCCCTGTCCATCACCAATTCCCGGAGTTCAACCAAACTCATGTGCATTGAGTAAGTGATGCCATCCAGCCATCTCATCCTCTGTCATCCCCTTCTCCTCCTGTCCCCAATCCCTACCAGAATCAAGGTCTTTTCCAAAGGGTCAACTCTTTGCATAAGGAGGACAAAGTATTGGAGTTTCAGCCTAAGCATCAGTCCTTCCAATGAACACCCAGGACTGGTCTCTTTTAGGATGGACTGGTTGGATCTCCTTGCTGTCCAAGGGACTCGCCAGCCAGGACCACAGTTCAAAAGCATCAATTCTTCGATGCTCAGCTTTCTTCACAATCCAACTCTAACATCGATCCATGACCACTGGAAAAACTATAGCCTTGATTAGACGGACCTTTGTTGACAAAGTGATGTCTCTGCTTTTTAATATGCTATCTAGGTTGGTCATAACTTCCTTTAATTTCATGGCTGCAATCACCATCTGCAGTGATTTTGGAACCCCAAAAAATAAACTCTGACACTGTTTCCACTGTTTCCCCATCTATTTACCATGAAATGATGGGACCAGATGCCATGATCTTTGTTTTCTGAATGTCGAGCTTTAAGCCAACTTTTTCACTCTCCTCTTTCACTTTCATCAAGAGACTCTTTAGTTCTTCTGAATTTTCTGCCACAAGGGTGGTGTCATCTGCATATCTGAGGTTATTGATATTTCTCCCAGCAATCTTGATTCCAGCTTGTGTTTCTTCCAGTTCAACGTTTCCCATGGTGTACTCTGCATAGAAGTTAAATAAGCAGGGTGACAATATACAGCCTTGACATACTCCTTTTCCTACTTGGAACCAGTCTGTTTTTCCATGTCCAGTTCTAACATGTGCTTCCTGACCTGCATATGGTTTTCTCGAGAGGCAGGTAGGTGGTCTGGTATTCCCATCTTTTTCATTTTCCACAGTTTATTGTGATCCACACAGTCAAAGGTTTTGGCATAGTCAATAAACCAGAAATAGATGTTTTTCTTGAACTCTCTTGCTTTGTTGATTATCCAGCAGATGGTGGCAATTAGATCTCTTGTTCCTCTGCCTTTTCTAAAACCAGCTTGAACATCTGGAAGTTCACGGTTCACATATTGCTGAGGCCTGGCTTGGATAATTTTGAGCATTACTGTACTAGTGTGTGAGATGAGTGCAATTGTGCAGTAGTTTGAGGATTCTTTGGCATTGCCTTTCTTTGGGATTGGAATGAAAACTGACCTTTTCCAGTCCTGTGGCCACTGCTGAGTTTTCCAAATTTGTTGGCATATTGAGTGGAGCACTTTCACAGCATCATCTTTCAGAATTTGAAATAGCTCAATTGGAATTCCATCATCTCCACTAACTTTGTTCTTAATGATGCTTTCTAAGGCCCACTTGACTTCACATTCCAGGATGTCTGGCTCTAGGTGAGTGATCACACCATCATGATTATCTGGATCATGAAGATCTTTTTTGTACAATTCTTCTATGTATTCTTGCCACCTCTTCTTAATATTTTCTGCTTCTGTTAGGTCCATACTATTTCTGTCCTTTATCAATCCCATCTTTGCATGAAATATTCCCTTGGTATCTCTAATATTCTTGAGGAGATCTCTAGTCTTTCCCATTCTGTTGTTTTCCTCTATTCCTTTGCATTGATAGCTGAGGAAGGCTTTCTTATCTCTCCCTGCTATTCTTTGGAACTCTGCATTCCAATGGGAATATCTGTCCTTTTCTCCTTTGTTTTTCACTTATCTTCTTTTCATAGCTATTTTTAAGGCCTTTGCAGACAGCCATTTTGCTTTTCTGCATTTCTTTTCCATGGGGATAGTCTTGATCCCTGTCTCCTCTACAATGTCACGAACCTCCATCCATAGTTCATTAGGCACTCTGTCTATCAGATCTAGGCCCTTATATCTATTTCTCACTTTCACTGTATCATCATAAGGGATTTGATTTAGGTCATACCTGAATGGTCTAGTGGTTTTCCCTACTTTCTTCAATTTAAGTCTGAATTTGGCAATAAGGAGTTCATGATCTGAGCTGCAGTCAGCTCCCAATCTTGTTTTTGCTGACTCTATAGAGCTTCTCCATCTTTGGCTGCAAAGAATATAATCAATCTGATTTCGGCACTGACCATCTGATGCTGTCCATGTGTAGAGTCTTCTCTTGTGTTTTTGGAAGAGGGTGTTTGCTATGACCAGTGTGTTCTCTTGGCAAAACTCGCTATTACCCTTTGCCCTGCTTCATTCCGTATTCCAAGGCCAAATTTGCCTATTACCTCAGGTGTCTCTTGACTTCCTACTTTTGCATTCCAGTCCCCTATAATGAAAAAGACATCTTTTTTGGGTGTTAGTTCTAAAAGGTCTTGTAGATCTTCATAGAACTGTTCAACTTCAGCTTCTTCAGCATTACTGATTGGGGCATAGGCTTGGATCACTGTGATATTACATGCTTTGCCTTGGAAACTAATAGAGATCATTCTGTTGTTTTTGAGATTGCATCCAAGTTCTGCATTTTGAACTCTTTTGTTGACCATGATGGCTCCTCCATTTCTTCTAAGGGATTCCTGCCCACAGTAGTAGATATAAGGGTCATCTGAGTTAAATTCACCCATTCCAGTTCATCTTAGTTCACTGATTCCTAGAATGTTGACATTCACTCTTGCCATCTGCTGTTTGCCTACTTCCAATTTGCCTTGATCATGGACCTAACATTCCAGGTTCTTATGCAATATTGCTCTTTACAGCATTGGATCTTGCTTCAATCACCAGTCACATCCACAACTGGGTATTGTTTTTTCTTTGGCTCCATCCCTTCATTCTTTCTGGAGTTATTTCTCCACTGATCTCCTGTAGCATATTGGGCACCTACTGACCTGGGGAGTTCCTCTTTCAGTATCCTATCATTTTGCCTTTTCTTACTGTTCATGGGGTTCTCAAGGCAAGAATACTGAAGTGGTTTGCCATTCCTTTCTCCAGTGGACCACGTTCTTTCAGATCTCTCCACCATGACCCGTCTGTTTTGGGTGACATGGGCCACACAACATGGCTTAGTTTCATTGAATTAGACAAGGCTGTGGTCCATGTTATCAGATTGGCTAGTTTTCTGTGATTATGGTTTCAGTGTGTCTGCCCTCTGATGCTGTCTTGCAACACCTACCATCTTACTTGGGTTTCTCTTACCTTGCACGTGGGGTATCTCTTCACAGCTGCTCCAGCAAAGCGCAGCCGCTGCTCCTTACCTTGGCTGAGGTCACCCCTCTTGACCTTGAACATGGAGTAGCTCCTCTCAGCCCTCCTGCGCCCATGCAGCCGCTGCTCCTTGGACATGGGGTAGCTCCTCTCGGCCGCTACCCCTGACCTCAGGGGTGGTTTAGCTCCTCTCGGTTAAATAACTATAACTACTTACAAATGAGATGTCTGTACCTGTTGGGCACTGCTTAACTCCTCAAGCCTTGGAAACTGTATTTTGAAATAATTTTCACATAGTATTTTATTTTGTACCTGGGACTGCCAAAAACCCAGCTTTGTGAAGATATGTTGGCTTTGAAAAATTGTGATCCATTCTAATTTTGAAACTAACAACTACATGAAAGTAATGAATCATACAATATCTGATGGTTTTCATATATTGTGTTTTTTCCTGAAAATTTGAAATGTCTGTGGAACCTTTGGGGGTTCACTACAGCACCCTGATATCTGTTTGGAAACCACAGGTTTATATTGAAATAACTGTCACTAATATGCTTATGATTTGGCTCAGTGGTAAAGAATTTGCCTGAAATGCAGAAGACATGGCTTTGATTCCTGGGTCAGGAAGAGTCTCCTGGAAATGGAAATGGTGCACCATTCTAGTGTTCTTCTCTGGGAAATACCAGGGACAGAAGAGCCTAGTGAGCTACAGTCCATGGGATTGTAAAAAAGTCAAACACAACCTACCAACTAAACAACAACAAACTTACACAGATCTCAGGAGATAGTTCACCCTTGTTCTATGTAACCTCAGCTCAGGGGGCTCAACTGAAACTGGTGGGTCAGCTTGAAGATGACTTGCTCTTTTGGCTAGAAACTTGATTCTAGTTTTATCTTAGAGATTAGGAGGTTTGCTTAAAAGGAGACTGCAGTAGTCTGCCATGAGAACCTTTCCATGTGAATGCATGTTGACTATATTACAAAAGACAGAAAATAAAAGTTCCTTAAAGAATACCCAGAACTGGCACATTATGATTTCCATAATATTCTGTTGGTCACAGAAGATACATGTGAAGTCTAGAGTCAGTGAGATGATGAATTACAGTGCACTTCTCAGGAGGGAGTGACAACACTTTGGCCATCTTTAATCCGCTATAGTTGGTAAGGAATGCATCAAGCAACCAATCCAGGCAATACCTTAGAGAGGAAAGTAAAAGCTTACTTGATTTAATATGCAGAGGATTGTGCATAAAACTCTATTTTAACAGTAAGATTCTGAAAATAGTATAGAGCATTTGAGAGTCTGTTTAATTCCAGGTTTTCTGTGTTTGTACTCATCAGTGTAAATTTTTAACCCATTATCTGTTTTTGAAGAATTAGATTACCCCTTGTACTACTAAGGGTTCTCCAGAGAAATAGAACCAATAGGCATGTATGTATAATTATAGAAAATAAATGAGGAGAGTATTTATAAAGAATTAGCTCAAACAATCATGGAGGCTGAGAAATACCAAGATCTGCAGTCACCAAGTTGGAGACCCAGGAGAACTGATGGTGTAGTACCTGTCTGAGTCTGTGTCCAAAGGCAGGGAGGGGCTCACTACTAGCCCAGTTCAAAGACAGGCAGGGAGAGTGAATTGTCCTTACTCAGACTTCTATTCTGTGCAGACCTTCAGCTAACTATATGAAGCCCACCCTCAATAGGGAGAACAATATGATTTACTCACATCCACTGACTTAAATTTATTAAATACCCTCATGGACACACCCTAAATAATGTTCAGCAAAATATCTGGCACCCTATGGTCTAATCAAGTTGATATAAAATTAACCATCATACCCATTTTTAATTGAAAATTAAAATGAATATTTTAATATAGGAATATTTATTCTTACTTATTATTCCCTAGGATCAATTCCAGGAGAGAAATTGTTCTGTCCTTGAATCTAAAAACTTAAATGTTTTCTACATGTAGTCATGTTATTTCTAGCAATGAGAGTGCCAGTTTCTTCACATAATCACCAACATCTGGAATTTTCCTTTTACTATTTAATCTTCATTCCCCCTGTCGAATGATCTATGGGTATTAATACTTGGGATAAATAGCGAGATATTTAAAGAAAAAAATATGATTTCTGGAAAAAACTTAAGCCAATATTTTACCATGAAAAGTATACAACTTTGTTTATTGTTATAATGAGAACCAGCAATTTCCAGTGATTGAGTTTTCCTCTTTGTGGTCTAGTTGACCTGTTTTTCTTTGCTAAGTCGCTTCAGTCGTGTCCGACTCTGTGTGACCCCATAGACAGCAGCCCACCAGGATCCCCCATCCCTGGGATTCTCCAGGCAAGAACACTGGAGTGCGTTGCCATTTCCTTCTCCAATGCATGAAAGTGAAAAGTGAAAGTGAAGTCGCTCAGTCGTGTCAGACCCTCAGCGACCCCATGGATTGCAGCCTTCCAGGCTCCTCTGTCCATGGGATTTTCCAGGCAAGAGTACTGGAGTGGGGTGCCATTGTTTTTCTTTACTCCCCAAGTTTTGCTGTTGTTCTGTCAGTCTCTGACAAAGTTCCTTGCTCCACAGTTTTTACCTTGTGTTAGTGGCTATTTTGTATCATTGGTGCTGCTAATACATTTATAATGGATTTCAGAGTTAACTTTAAAGAACATTTTAACATCTTAATTTAATAAAGCTCTTCTTCATTTATGCTTTGTGAAGATCTGTCTTATTTTGTTTTGTCTCATTTTGTTTTTGCAAATAGCACCTCTTCTCTATTGAAGGACTCTTCAGGGAATCTTTGCCCTGAATTGTAGTCAACATTATTTCCTATATTTCAGTGACAGGCAGGGGTGCATTGTCTGCTTCCTTTGTTGGGGAAAGCAATTTCTCATCTCATTTCCAAGAAAGTTGACACTATATTGGGAAGTGACTTGATACTTCCGGTACCACATCATTAAACATCTTCCTGGCAGCAAAAGTTCAGGGATAATTGCATCTATCTAGTTCAAACTAAATTTTACCCAGACTTCACTTATCCTAAATGGCATGATTAAACTTGATATATACAAGTTAACAAACATATTAGTCAAATCCATGTAGGTACTTTAGGTTTTATATTGATTTTCAAGTACTAATATCTAACTTCAATCTCTTTGACCTAAAATTTACTTTATGATCTGAAATTTTTAAAAAGGCAGTTAACCTGGAGTTAACACTGACCATTGAAACCATGCCTTTGTTCTTTTTTATTTTACTAAGATATAAGATATTATATAATTATGTCTATATTTCACATAGTTTTGATACAGAAAAGCAATTAAACATTCTCTTTGCAAATTCCCAGAGATTAGATTATAAAATAAGAATGATGGTATGACTCCCTATTCAAATCTCCACCCGCATTTTGAGCTTCTTTTAATGATTGCCTAACATAATTCCCACCAGCCTCATTTTTTATGTTTTTATTTTCTTTCCTTCTAAATTTAAGTGAAGCTATTATAATTGGCTTTACATACCTGGGAAAGACACTTGTCTTCAAGATATCACTTTTTCCCTCTATTTTTAGTTAGCAATTTTTCTACCTGAAATCTTTTTAAAAATAAGCAAATAAATAAACATCAAATTATATATACATTAAAGAGAACTGAATGAGGTATTATTTTCAAATATGTATCCCAAAGTTTTTTTCAACTAATTCTCCACTTATCCCAAGATTCAATTAATTGAAGGAATACAAGCTTGTATTTAAATTCCAGGTGCTATAGATCTCATCTCTCTGGTTCTTTCTAATATAAACAAATTTTGTGAAAAGCCATTACCTCTTACTGTGTTTTTATTTGGGTGGACAATTAATTTAACAACTTATACAATAAAAAGGAACATATAACACTTATTTTAAATGAATTTGATTGATTTTTATATGTAAGTAATTTCAGTTCTGGAATTAAAATATATTACTCCTAACAATGCCTGTATATATTTGATCATTATAAAAAGAAGATCTTTACACTAAATTTCTCCTCCTCCGTTTGCCTTAGTAACCACATCAGGTTAATATTAACTACTGTTTCCAAAATGTCACTTGTCACTTTGTAATCAAATATCTTATTCATTCACTACTAATGCAACATGAATCTATCTCCCAGGAAATTAACTAAGTTCCAGTTGTTATTTCTGGGATTAAAATATGGTATATTAAAAAAACTTACTTCATGAAAAATCAAAAATGCCCAGATAAAAATTAATTGATATTAATAAATTTAACTGTGAGAGAAAATACATTAATATGCAAATAACTACTGCAATTATTTAAAACTAATAGAGACAATTTTTGTATTTCTGTTATGGAAAGTGAGTAGAAAACAAATAAATATAATAAATAAAATGTAAAATAAAACCTATTTAAATGAAGCAAAATGGCAATTTTTAAATTTATCAACAAAATGTAGGTACCATATTACTCTTTTGTACTATGGACTTACCTCTAGTGATTTGTTTATTTTTCATGCTGTTATCTATAAATAATAATATGAAGTGATTTGTCAAAAATTAAGTTCTAAAAAGACATACATACACCAAGTATATGTGTTAAAGTGCTTTACAAAAATATTAGATAAGAGACTCTGACTTCAAATCCCTTTTCATTCCTAAACAGCTCTGTGCTCATTATCATTCAAGTAACATAGCTGAAAGTGAGTTTCTTTATTAGTAAAATGGACATAATTATAACCTAAAAGGATTAATAGAAGAATGAAATAAAGAGTACATATAAAGTGCTTCAGTTCAGTTCAGTCCCTCAGTCCTGTCCAACTCGCTGTGACCACATGAATCGCAGCACACCAGGCCTCCCTGTCCATCACCAACTCCCGGAGTTCACTCAGACTCACGTTCATGGAGTCAGTGATGCCTTCCAGCCATTACATCCTCTGTCGTCCCCTTCTCCTCGTGCCCCCAATCCCTCCCAGCATCAGAGTCTTTTCCAATGAGTCAACTCTTCGCAAGAAAGTACTGGAGTTTCTGCTTTAGCATCATTCCCTCCAAAGAAATCCCAGGGCTGATCTCCTTCAGAATGGACTGGTTGGATCTCCTTGCAGTCCAAGGGACCCTCAAGAGTCTTCTCCAACACCACAATTCAAAAGCATCAATTCTTCGGCTCTCAGCTTTCTTCACAGTCCAACTCTCACATCCATACATGATCACTGGGAAAACCATAGCCTTGACTAGATGGACCTTTGTTGGCAAAGTAATGTCTCTGCTTTTCAACATGCTATCTAGTTTGGTCATAACTTTCCTTCCAAGGAGTAAACGTCTTTTAATTTCATGGTTGCAGTCACCATCTGCGGTGATTTTGGAGCCCCTCAAAATAAAATCTGACACTGTTTCCACTGTATCTCCATCTATTTACCATGAAGTGATGGGACCAGATGCCATGATCTTTGTTTTCTGAATGTTGAGCTTTAAGCCAACCTTTTCACTCTCATCAAGAGGCTCTTTAGTTCCTCTTCCTTTTCTGCCATAAGGGTGGTGTCATCTGCATGTCTGAGGTTATTGATTTTTCTCTCAACAATCTTGATTCCAGTTTGTGCTTCTTCCAGCCCAGTGTTTGTCATGATGTTCTCTGCATATAAGTAAAACAAGCAGCGTGACAATATACAGCCTTGACATACTCCTTTTCCTATTTGGAACCAGTCTGTTGTTCCATGTCTAGTTCTAACTGTTGCTTCCTGACCTACATATAGGTTTCCAAGAGGCAGATCAGGTGGTCTCGTATTGCCATCTCTTTCAGAATTGTCCACAGTTTATTGTGATCCGCACAGTCAAAGGCTTTGGCATAGTCAATAAAGCAGAAATAGATGTTATATGGAACTCTCTTGCTTTTTCAATGATTGAGTGGATGTTGACAATATGACCTCTGGTCCCTCTGCCTTTCCTAAAACCAGCTTGAACATCTGGAAGTTCACGGTTCACATATTGCTGAAGCCTGGCTTGGAGAATTTTGCGCCTTACTTTACTAGCATGTGAGATTTGACTCATGTTTGGGAGTCAATTCAGGATAATAATAGTAATAGTAACTTTTAGTAGCAATGATAAAAAAATCATAGAGAAAAATAAGCTGAAATGGCAGATAGCTAACAAAGTCTGAGGTCTGCTCCTGTTCAAAAACATATAAAGATAAACAAAAGTAAGAGTCTCAATTAAATGGAATAAAGTCTAATAGATAATCATATTACTAGAACCAAGGATTAACTTTATTATACCCAATAAATAGAGAAAAAGTGAACCCATAAAGTTATGGCTAACGTAAAGTTTATAAAACAGTGTGACAAAAAGAAAAAAATGAAAGCTATGTCAATGTAAAGAATATGTAGATTATATATCTAATTCTTTCCATGAAAGAGAGGAGTAAAACTGTTCAACAACCAAGTTCAGGAGCAAAAGCTATTAATATACTTGGTAATATTGCTTGTATAATTTTCCTAAGAAGTGATGAGGGAAATAATCTCTCAAATGTGTTTGGCATATTTTTTATGATTCAGTTCAGTTCAGCCACTCAGTCATGTCTGACTCTGCGACCCCAGGGACTGCAGCACGCAGGCTTCCCTGTCCATCACTAACTCCTAGAGCTTGCTGAAACTCATGTCCATAAAGTTGGTGATGCCAACCAACCATCTCATCTTCTGTCATCTCCATCTCCTCCTGCCTTCAATCTTTCCCAGCATCAGGAGCTTTTCCTAAGAGTCAGTTCTTCGCATCAGGTGACGAAAACATTGGAGTTTCAGCTTCAGCATCAGTCCTTCCAATGAATATTCAGGACTGATTTCCTTTAGGATTGACTGGTTTTATCTCCTTGCAGCCTAAGGGAGGCTTAGGAGAAAAATCTTCTCCAACATCACAGCTCAAAAGCATCAATTCTTTGACTCTTAGCTTTCTTTATTGTCCAAATCTCACATCCATACGTGACCACTGGAAAAACCGTAGCTTTGACTAGACAGACCTTTATTGGCAAAGTAATGTCTCTGTTTTTTAATATGCTATCTAGGTTGGTCATAGTTTTTCTTCCAAGGAGCAAGCATCTTTTAATTCCATGGCTGCAGTCACCATATGAAGTGATTTTGGAGCCCCCAAAAATAGTCTGTCACTATTTCCATTGTTTCCCCATTTATTTGCCATGAAGTAATGGGACCAGATGCCATGATCTTAGTTTTTTAATGTTGAATTTTAAGTCAACTTTTATGATTCTCCTCTTTCACTTTCATCAAGGAGCTCTTTAGCTCTTCTTTGCTTTCTCCCATAAGGGTGGTGTCATCTGCATATCTGAGGTCATTTATATTTCTCCCAGCAATCTTAAATCCAGTTTGTACTTCATCCAGCCTAGCATTTCACATTTTTATGATTAACTTTGCCTTAATCCTGTGCTTGTTCTTTTCCCAATAGTTAAGCAACACTGAAAAAGTATTCTGATTTGGTAAGCCCACTGATAATTAGGATTTTGAGGATAACATCAATCCAAGTAAACCCTGTTGCCAAAATCTTTACCATAAATAGGGATACTTTGGCCAGAAGTAGCTAAAAATTATGAGCAGATGAAGAGAAGATTTCAGTATAACAATAAATAACTGTCTCGGGTGGCACAGTGGTAAAGAATCTGCTTGCCAGTGCAGGAGACACAGGAGATCAGGTTCTATGCCTGGGTCAGGAAGATCCCTAGGAGGAGAAAACAGCAACTACTCCAGTATTCTTGCCAGAAAAATTCCATGGATGGTGGAGACTGGTGGGCTACAGCCCATTGGGTCGCAAAGAGTCAGACATGACTGAGCATGTATTCACACACCAGTGTGCTTAGCAACAAAGAGATTATTGGTGACCTTGGAGTTAATAAATTCGAGGAAGTGAAGACACAATGAGCAGTAGGGAAATAAAGACAGGTTTTATGCAAGGTAAAGAAACCAGGTAATATCTATAAAAAGAGGGATGAGAGGTTTTTCTAGTGAAAAAGGTTGAACTAGTTTAAAAGTCAGTGACAAAGATCTGTTTGAGAGTAAGCAGTAGAAGGGTAAATTCCAAATGAGAAATTGATCCTCAATATGGGAAGAGAGAGTTCCTTCATTTTAGTAGGAAAGAAGAACAGGATGGGTGTAGATAGATGTGGGTAAGTTTTCATGTTGATAGATCTGATGGCTACTACTGTTATTGAGAAGTATAAGGCAAGATGAAAGGAAATGCTGGCAGTTGTTCAGATGTTTGAGGGAATTCGAGTTGGTTTGAAGTGTTTATGGTTGATGGTAAATATATGAATCATAGCAATTCCTAGTGATGAGCTGAGAGTGATCAGAGACTTTGTATGGTTCTAGTGTATGCATCCTTTTTGTGTGACTTTATTCAATAGATTTGACTTCCCTTGATACAAGCCAAAATGAATATTGAAACAAAACTGATAATTGAGTTCATCTAGGGTTAAATTTGTTGAGGCAACAAAGGGAGAGGGTCAGTAAAATCTGTGTGTTGCAAGAATGTTGAAGTAATTAAATTAGGATATTAAGGTGGAGGAGAAAGGATATAAGAAAAAAAAGAAGCTAATTTATTGAGAGTTTTTATATAAAAAAATAGTGGAGATCCTCATATATTAGGATGACAGATGTATTAAAAATATCTGAAAAGTCAATTAGAAGGAGATAAGATCAGCATCAAAACTGTATTACAAAATTTAGAAGTAACAACTCCATGTCATGATATTTCTAAGTAGAAACAAAATGTAGGAAATGAAAGTGTACTCTAGTCCTCACTTTTTATGCCAGAATCCATATGTTTCTTTCATGAAGATTAAATGAATTAATGAAGAATCTATGTTAATAAAGAATATAATTAGCAGCTAGGGGTACAAGGGAAGTTTATATATCTTTTTTGTCAAAGAGCGGAAGAAAGAAAGGTGGCAATATCCTAGTCTAATTGGGGATAAGACTGAAAGTGAAATAATGAAGTAAGTAGGCATAAAATCAATTGAAAATAAAATGAGTTGCACTGATTATTTTATTGAAGACTATTTTAGTTACAATAATGCAGAGACAAATTGGATAAAATAAACTAAAAGAAACTGTAAAAAGAAAGTTGAAATGCTCATGAAGCATATTCAAAGATAGTTTAATTTTTACGTATATTCAGATGAAATCAATGAAATGCTATTTTTATGATCCATAAGTTGGTAAGAGAATGAAATATAAGATTCAGTGTTGGAAAATGAGGGCTTTAAATGAGCCCTTTCATATATTTGAAGTGGGAATAAATGAATACTTTTCAAAGAACAATTTGCGATATGTATAAGAACTGAGATATGAACAGACCTTAACTGAATATCTAAAAATATGTGTTAAAGGATTTTGTAAGACTTTATTAGTAAAGATTTCAGTCAGATTTTACTTATAAAATCCAAATTCAAATGCCACATGTTGTTGAAGGTTATAGAAACAAGGAAAATATTGGTATAAATTATCACAAATTGATACAAAAAAAGATGATAGCTATCATCACTGTCTTATAAGCTTATAAGTACTTCATTTTTCCTTCTGTATTTCAGTGTTCTTTAATTTTTTATATTTGATATAGTATTTTCATAAAGAGAAAGAATTGGAAGTGTCCTGAAATCATGAAGTGAAGTGAAAGTTGCTCAGTCATGTCCAACTCTTTGCGACCCCATGTAATATACAGCCCATGGAATTCTCTAGGCCAGAATACTGGAATGGGTAGCCGTTCCCTGCTCCATGGGATCTGCCCAATGCAATAATCAAATTGGGGTCTTCTGCATTGTAGGTGGATTCTTTATCAACTGAGCTATCAGGGAAGCCCTCTAGTTAATATTTATTTTAACATATAGAGTAAAAGGACATTTGTTACAACATGTATATTAAGATACAGGGGGGAAAGCATATTTTAAATACCATGGAGCAAAAAAGTCCTGCCATATGCTGTTTAAAACATACACCAAATAGTAGAATATACATACTACTCTGAAATGTACACAGATCATAACCCATTATAGAACAAATGTTAGATCACAAAACAAGTCTCGATAAGCTTAAAAAGACCAAGATTATGCCAGAGATCTTCTGTAAGCACAATATAATGAAACCAGTAATTGATACAATCAAGAAAACAGGAAAATTCACAAATAATAGGAAACTAACATACCTCACCTCCCTCTTGAGGAACCTATATGCAGGTCAGGAAGCAACAGTTAGAACTGGACATGGAACAACAGACTGGTTCCAAATAGGAAGAAGAGTACATCCAGGCTGTATATTATCACCCTACTTATTTAACTTATATGCACAGTACATCATGAGAAACACTGGGCTAGAAGAAGCACAAGCTGAAATCAAGATTGCCAGGAGAAATATCAATAACCTCAGATACGCAGAGGACACCATATGATATGAAGGTGAAGAGGAACTAAAGAGCCTCTTGATGAAAGTGAAAGAGGAGAGTGAAAAAGTTGGCTTAAAGATCACCATTCAGAAAATGAAGAACATGGCATCTGATCCCATCACTTCATGGGAAATAGACAAGGAAACAGCAGAAACAGTGGCTGACTTTTATTTTGGGGGCTCCAAAATCACTGCAGATGGTGATTGCAGCAATGAAATTAAAAGACATTTACTCCTTGGAAAGAAAGTTATGACCAACCTAGATAGCATATTCAAAAGCAGAGACATTACTTTGTCAACAAAGTTCTATGGTTTATCCAGTGGTCATGTACGGATATAAGAGTTAGTTAGACTGTGAAGAAAGCTGAGCACCTAAGAATTGATGCTTTTGAACTATGGTGTTGGAGAAGACTCTTGAGAGTCCCCTGGACTGCAAGAAGATCCAACCAGTCCATTCTAAAGGAGATCAGTTCTGGGTGTTCATTGGAAGGACTGATGCTGAAGCTGAAACTCCAATACTTTGGCCATCTCATGCAAAAAGCTGACTCATTGGAAAAGACTCTGATGTTGGGAGGGACTAGGGGCAGGAAGAGAAGGGGACAACAGAGGATGAGATGGCTGCATGGCATCACTGACTCAATGGACAGGAGTTTGAGTGAAGTCCGGGAGTTGGTGATGGACAGGGAGGCCTGGTAAGCTGCGATTCATGGGGTCGCAAAGAGTCGGACATGACTGAGCGACTGAACTGAACTGAACACACTCTTAAACCACTGGATTGCAGAAGAAATCAAAAGAATATTTTTTAAATATCTCAAAATATGAAAATGAAAGCACAACTTACTATACTTATGGAATGCAGCATTAAGAACCAGCTTTATAGTAATAAATGTTTATGTTAACAATAAAGATCTCCAATAAACAATCTGACTTTACACTTCAAGGACATAGACAAAGAAGAAGAAATTAAACCAAAGTTAATAAAGGCAAAGAAACAATATAGGTAGAGCAGAAATAAATACAGAATAGAAAAACAATTTTAAAAAAACTAGAAAAGCTAAGTTAGCTTTTTTTTTTTTGAGGAAATAAAATCAACAAAATACTAAGTGAAAAAAGGAAACTCAAATAAAATCAGATATAGGAAAGGAGATATTAAGCACATTTCTCAGAAATAAAAATGATAATAAGGAGCAATTACAAACAATAATATGCAAATAAAGTGGGTAATTTAGAAGTTGATAAATCGGTAGAAACATACAACCTATCAAGACTGAATCAAGAAGAATTAGAAAATCTCAATTGAACAGTAATAAATAAGGAGATTAAAGTAGTCATCAGAATTTCCCAAGGATGAAAAGGCCAGGACCAGATGACTTCAAGGCTGAGTTCTACCAAACATTCAGAGAGGAATTAATACTGATTTTTCTTGAATTCTTTCAAAAAATGGAAATAGAGAGTTTAATACCAAACTCATGAGACCAGCATCCCCCTGATACACAAGACATACAAAAATACTACAGGAAAAGAAAACCAAGGTCAAATCCCTCTTGAATATAGATGCACAAAACTTAATAAAATACTTACAAAATTGAATAACACATTAAGAAACTACATTCCAAAGTGAATTTAACATATACAAATCAATCAGTGTGATATACTACATTACCAGAAAGAAAGATAAAACCTACATGATCATCTCAATAGATGCAGAAAAGGCATTTAGCAAAACTTACCATTTATTCATGATAAACTCTCTCAACAAAATAGATAGAAACGCCTACAAAAGAAAATCTTCTCAAAAAAATAAAGGCAATTTATGAAAACCCCACAGCTAAGATAAGCTGAGTGCTGAAGAATTGATGCTTTTCAGCTGTGGTGGTGGAGAATACTCTTGAGAGTCCCTTGGACTGCAAGGAGATCCAACCAGTCCATTCTGAAGGAGATCAGCCCTGGGATTTCTTTGGAAGGAATGATGCTAAAGCTGAAACTCCAGTACTTTGGCCACCTCATGTGAAGAGTTGACTCATTGGAAAAGACTCTGATGCTGGGAGGGATTGGGGGCAGGAGGAGAAGGGGACGGCAGAGGATGAGATGGCTGGATGGCATTACTGACTCGATGGACCCGAGTCTGAGTGAACTCCAGGAGTTGGTGATGGACAGGGAGGCCTGGTGTACTGTGATTCATGGGATCGCAAAGAGTTGGACACGACACAGTGACTGAACTGAACTGAACTGAACATCATAATTAATAGGGAAAACAGAAAGTTTTTCCTTTAAGATATGGTACAAGGCAAGAATCCCACTACTACCACTTTTATTCAACACAGTACTAGAATGATTAGAAAGAGCAATCAGGCAAGAAAAAGAAATAAAAAGACTCCAAATCAGAAAGGAAGTAAAATTATACCTGTTTATAGATGGCATGATCCTGTGTGTAGACAATCCTAAAGACACCACTAAAACTGTTAGAATTAATGAATGAATTCAGTAAAGTTGCAGGATGCAAAGTCTTTATTAGCTGTATTTCTTTATGTCAACAACAATTCATCTAAAAAGGAAATCAAGAAAACAATTCTATTTATGACAGCATTAATAAAAGAATAAAATACTTAAGGATGAACTTAGTCGAGGAAATGAAAGACTAAGAAGATGAAAGACTACTTGGTTTCACATTGATTTCCCAAAATATGTGTACTAATTTGTACTCCCATAATAAGTGTACAAGAAAACCCATTATCACCAACATATGGTATGATCAGACTTCAAAATTTTATCATTTGTATGACTATAGAATATTTTTTAATATGTATGCCAGTGAGTTTGAGCATATTTCATATGTGTATAAAATGACCTGCTTTTCTATTTTTAATTGCCCATTTATGTCCTTTTCTCACTTTACAATCGTGTCATTTGTAATATCTTTATTATTTTGAAACTGTATTCCTTTAAAACACCATTCATATCTCCAGCATTGGAGCTTTTGCAACATTTCTTCTGTATGTCTCAACAGTGGATATGTGAAAAGCTAACTTCAAATTTAAGTCTTCACTCAGAAGGATTTCAAAAAGGCTTCTTACCCTGACCATTAGACCTAAAATTGCAATTCATCTTCCAGTCTCCATACTACCAATTCTCATTAATAGTTTGTTTCCTCCCCCCATATGACACTTATTTATTATCTCTAATCTCTCTTAACTGAAATGTAAACTCTCAAAAGATTGATATCTCTTTTTCTGTTGTTCATCACTATATCTCCAGAGCTTACAACTGTGCTTGACATAAAACAGGTACTACTTAAGTTTTAAAAAAATAAATGAAGTAAAGACTTACTTGTGTGTCAAGGTGCTATTCTTTTGCTATTACTTGCATTGTAAACACATGTGTTATAAATGCTCCTAGGCACTCCTTAGCATGATTTATAATTTTGTGTATGGTACATTCTGTTATATGCAGTTTTTTATTTTAATGCAGTTAAATGAAACTTAGTTCTAATAGTTTGTGTTTTCATATCCTGTTTCAAAAATCTGTCACTGCTTTGTTTTAAAGTCTAATATTTTATATCCACATTTAACAGCTAAGATTTTTCATTATTTTAATTGTTATATTTAATTATTTCATTTATATGTAATAAATTTTAATATATGACAGTGGTTCTATTTTCTCATAGTCAAATCTTGTTGAAGGACAGTTGCTGAAGAATCTATCTTTTCTCCTCTGAGATTTTTCTATCTCTGTCATTCTATTTTCCATATATATGAGGGTTTGTTTCTCAGCTCTTTATTTTGTCCAATTTGTCTGTATTTTTACACTTTTATACTCATGCATTCTACAAATATTGACATATATATTTTCCTCTTCCCATATGTATGTACTGGCTTCTATTAAATCTTGAATATTTTCACTTGTTATTTTGTTGACATAGAGTATATTTGTATATAAACTTATCTGCATATACATGTGTAATACTTTACTACTTGTAATACTATAATATTATAAATTATCAACCTAATATTCTTAACAAACAACTTAGTTCGTATTTAGAGGTAATGCTCTAATAATTTGAGAGATCTTTAATCTGAAGATATTCTGCATATATTTACTCTCTTAGATGTAAAATCAAAGAAGATACACTATGGCAAAATGAATGAGAGTTTTGCTTACAGTGCATAGCAAGTGAATACTCTGCATTTTTTATTTGAAAATCTCCTAAAAGATTTGAACAATTTAAACTAACCAGTGATTAGAAACATAATTATTCCTGCTATAAAGGAATACTAAAATTAAGGAAAATGAGATATCTTAGGAGAGGAGATATGATCAAATAGGAATATTACATTTGTGATGGCAATTCTTCTGAAATCATTATTTGAGAAATGTTTTCACACCTATTACTAAATGGATTGTTGATTATGACTTACATGGTTTTCAGAGTTGACCAATTAATGATTCATCTACAATATTCAGACAAGGACTACTGTTTTCAAGCTTATTCTTTTCTAATTTAGAGAGAAATTAGGATCAAAGTTTCTGCTCAGTATTTATTTATAATCATAAAGTGTATAAACTTATACCTGACCCACAGGCCAGTCATTTAGTAACAATTTAAAGCACCTATTTAATGCAGGAAGTGTGCCAGATTGTGGTACATAGTGGTAAACAAGAGAACAGACACTTGCTTTGACAGTTTAGAGAGAAATGTAGAAAATGAAAGGGGATTATATTACTAAGATGGAGTGGAAGATCATGAATAAAAACCAAACCTCGAGCTCCAGATATGCTGTACTCTATCTCAACTCTATGACTAATTAACTGTGTGACCACACAATTCATTTAATCTGTGTCTCCATTTTCAGCCAGTAATCAAGAGAAAGTAATCACACTAACCAACTGAGTTTTGATTTGAAGAACTTCAGTTCAGTTCAGTCACTCAGTCGTGTCCGATTCTCTGTGACCCCATGAATCGCAGCACGCCAGGCCTCCCTGTCCATCACCAACTCCCAGAGTTCACTCAGACTCACGTCCATCGAGTCAGTGATGCCATCCAGCCATCTCATCCTCTGCTGTCCCCTTCTCCTCTTGCCCCCAATCCCTCCCAGCATCAGAGTCTTTTCCAATGAGTCAACTCTTCACATGAGGTGGCCAAAGTACTGGAGTTTCAGCTTCAGCATCATTCCTTCCAAAGAAAGCCCAGGGCTGATCTCCTTCAGAATGGACTGGTTGGATCTCCTTGCAGTCCAAGGGACTCTCAAGAGTCTTCTCCAACACCATAGTTCAAAAGCATCAATTCTTTGGTGCTCAGCCCTCTTCACAGTCTAACTCTCACGTCTATACATGACCAATGGAAAAACCATGGCCTTGACTAGATGGACCTTTGTTGGCAAAATAATGTCTCTGCTTTTGAATATGCTGTCTAGGTTGGTCATAACTTTTCTCCCAAGGAGTAAGTGTCTTTTAATTTCATGGCTGCAGTCACCATCTGCAGTGATTTTGGAGCCCAAAAAAATAAAGTCTGACACTTTTTTTTTTTAATTGAAAAACTTAACTCATGCAAATTATAGAATAGCACATAGCATGTCTCATATGTAGTATGAGATAACTATTTTAACACTATTTTTCTCATCATTATCATTTATATTGCAGTAACCTGGATATGACCTTATTTGGAAATGTCTCTGGCAGTACAGTCTAGTTAAAATGATATCATACTGGATTAGGGTGAGCAGGTCCTAAAGCCAATGGCTAACAGACTTATAAATATTGGAAACAGAGAGGCACAGGGGAGGAGGGCATCTGGCAGTGGAGACAAAGATTAAAATGGGATTGATGGCAGGCACCAAGATTTAGGAGGAAGGCTTGGAAAATTCTCCCCCAGAGTCTGGAGAAGGAGCATAGTCCTGCAGACATGAGACTTTGAGCACCTACAATGTGAGAATGTAAAAGATTTGTTTTAAGCCACCCAATGTGTGGTGATTTGTTACAGCTAATACGGGAAACTATTAGTAATACACGTAGCAATTGTTATTATTCAATTTAAAGACAAGGAAACCAAAGCCCTGTGGTATTAATAACTTGCTCCAAGTTACACAATTACAATAGAAAATGATGAAGGTAGACTCTAGCATTATGCTGTTTGATTTAAGAGCATATATTTTAACCACTTTACATTTTTCATATACTGATACATAATCCTAATACCTGTTTTGTAGTCATATTTATTGAAAGCGATTATATGTCAGGTACCACTCTAAGCATTAGAAATCTAAAACCAAACAAAACTGATTAAAACAATCAACAGTTTGGTCAAGTAAAGGAAGTCAAAATTATTTATAAAAAATATGTATTATTTCAACTATTAATGTCATTTAAATAAAATAGGTAAGAGATATAGGGGGTTCTGACTGAGAAATGATAGAGAAACTTGGAATTTTAAATTAGGTAATTAGGAAAGATGTCTCTATTCACATGACATTGGAATAAATTATTTAAAAAGGGACAGTGAGCATGTTCTTGTCTAGAGTACAGAGTCCTGGATCAAGAGAAAAACCAGTATAAATGTCCTAAGGTACATGTATGACTGAGTATTTGAAAAATTGTAAGGAAGCCATTGTGAATGGCGTGGGATACAATGAATAGTAGGCTGGGAACTCTACTCAGTACTCCGAAATGACCTATATGGGGAAAAAATCTTGGCTTATCTGGTGGCTCAGTGGTAGAAAACCCTCCTGCTAATGCAGGAGACATGAGTTCAATCCCTGGTCCAGGAAGATCTCACATGCTGCAGAGCAACTAAGCCCATGAACCATAACTACTGAGCCTGTGCTCAAGAGCCTGGGAGCCACAACTACAGAGGCCTACACACCCTAGGGCCCATGAGGCACAACAAGAGAAGCCACTGCAATGAGAAACTCTCACACTGCAACTAGAGAGTAGCCCCTGCTCACAGCAACTAGATAAAAGCCCACACAGTAGCAAAAACATAGCACAGCCAAAAATAATAAGTAAATAAATGAGTGGATTTTTTATATATATGTATAACTGATTCACTTTGCTGCACAACAAACTAACACAACACTATAAATCAACTGTACTCCAATATTTTATTTTTTTAAAAGAACAGGAGAAAATAATGAACAGTAAGAGTTGTGGTTAGAGAGGAGTTAAAGGAAATTTTACTTTAACTCCTCTGTGTGGTGCGTTTTACATATATGACATAAATACATGAGATAAGCATAAGTTCATGAAAATTAAGATTAATAGAAAGTAAAAAAGATCCACAGGCTGTGTTGATCTGAAAGAAAAGTTTATTCTTTTACAAGCAATTTTTATATGTCAAGGAAAATGGCAACTCAACATATGTATGAATAATCTTTGTATAAAAATTTCTAGTTAGAGTTTGGATTTATACTCTATGCATACAAAATGTTATCTAGAATTATAGCAAGGAGAAAAGCTGCTTCTTATAATATGTATTACTTGTATTTTCAAAATCACTTGGTTCATAAATTCATTTCATTAAAGGAGTCAAGATAAAACTTCAACATAGCTTCATTGAGATCACTATATACGGTGACAGTCATAAGGCTGAAGAAATGAATAAATTATCACATCATCTCTTCCTTTTAATTATTCAACCTATGTTTCTTACTGTAATTTCTCTTACTTAGGATTGGGTGGCCTATTAGTTTAGTTACTGATCTTGATAGTCTACCTTTGCCTTCATTTTTAGTCAGTATATTGATACTGGTAGGTGTATCAACTTCTTATAATAGGCTATATCTTTTAAGTAGCATTATGATATTTAATGTTCTTGACATTCAGTTTATCTTTTGAATGTTGAACCTTTATATGTTCATGGGGAATCTGTATATCACTTGTGGGAAAGGTCAGAAGTAGGGTCTATGATTATGAAATATAGGAAAGCCAATGCTTTGGTATAAGATCAGTTACAACCTTGGCATTCTTCACCTAGTCAGGTACTACAGAGACATGTTTCTAATTAACACTGCACTATTAATACCTACTGTATTGAAGTATTAAGGTGTATTCCATAGGTTATGAATTGTATACCGTTTTTTAAATTTTATCAGTGACTTAGAAGAATAAAAGAGTGGGTTGGCTAGCCCTTTCAAGGAGAAGATTATAACTCAAATTGATTTTGACCAGTTTGAACAGTAGTTGGAAATAATGAAAATCCTGAGGTCAGGTATAAAGCAGGAACTATTGTAAGGAGAAACATGATAAGTATAAGACAGGGAATGACTAATTAGGCATTATTGTAGCAGAAAAGAACCTAGAGATCACAGGGGACATGAATTGAACATAATTCAGCTCAACAGAATTATTCTAGAGGCTTCAACACATAATACTGAAATATGCTATAAGAAAGTTATTCTGATGAAAAATTCTGAAGATAAAAGTTCATCTACATTTTACATTCATTAGTTTAAAACTCAGTGTATCAAATTTTGGACAACTGAAATCTGGGGAATTTATATATGGCCCAAAATATAAAAGTAAGATTATGTGATTAGAAATTTGGAATTTTAAAGAAGTAATAGCATTCTTTGAAATGTTTGATTATAAAAGAGATGTGAAGAGTGAGTTCATAACTGCCTTGAAGTATACAAGTGGAGATTTTAAGAATTGTTAACCAGCTATTCTTAAGCTTCTTTGCAGTCAAAATACTTATTAAAATATCAGCAGGGATGATATAAATTGATGGGAGAAAATTAATCTAAAGAGAGAATATAACCTGATTTGGACTAAACAAATATTTTTAATATTTTGCTTCCTGAGAATTGAAGTGTGGATTCAAGCTTTTAGGTAATCAAGTCTGAATAGTAAATGTTCACACCCCATTTCCTTCCTCACCCCAACCCTAGTCACACATGTTTCAGGCATCACCTATACAGGTAAATATTTTGTTTGAGTTTTTAACAGTGACAGTTGATATAAGCAAGCAGTGTATTAAAATATTACTGTTAATTTATAAAAAAAATAATATTCATGAAAATGATAGGTTGAAATTTATGTTCCAAAACCAATCTTTATTTTGATGTATGAATTATCTAGTTAATACTTTTCATGTTCACTCTTCCACTACACAGTTTTGACATCATGGGAAGGCCTAGTTTATATGGAAACAGAAAATTACTTCACTGATAAGATTTAAGTGACACCCAAAATGTACCTAAAATATCTACTGTGTAGCATTCTGCTAGTTTGCCCTTATGTTAAAAACTCCCACGATTTTTCAGGCACTTATTGAAAAGATTTCATATTTCAAGTGAGCCAAGAATATTATACTACCTAAGAGGTCTAACGTATTTAGTTAGCTTTGACTTTGTGCTTTGTCATCATCACCCAAATAACTGCACTTTTTCCATTAAAATGGATTTCAATTGAGATTGAGAGACATTTAAGCTAATATTCTTATAAGCAAGTGATATGTGAGTCTGTACCTCAGTGGAAATGTTTGTGCTAGTGATATGTGAGAGTCATTTATATCCTTATTACCCTCCTCTAGATAAGAAATGGTGAAGCGTGAAGTGAGAGAATCCAATCCCACACCTTCCTCTCTAGTCTTATTTCCATGGGATGACCTCTTTATGTTTCTATTTTTTGTTCTGGTAATTACCTCCATAATTCTAAATATTTTGGTATTTTCTCTTGATTCATCTGCTCAAGATAGTATCTATTGATTCTCTCATATGAAAGATGAGATATTTTTACTCACATTAACCCCTGTGATATAAATCCCCTATTTCTAAGTTTAAAACAGTATCTAAGGTCATTGTATAGTATTTTTTAAAAGGGAGCTCACTTTCAAATTCACAAGAATTATTTTATTATTCCTCATTGCTTACTGTACTGAACTATGTAGAAATACATAATTTTGAAATTCCAGTTCTTCTAATTCTCAAGTCTATTGATTTAGCTCTGCATTCAACATCTCTCCTACCAAGGGTTGTCTTGTTGCTGAACAAATGTTTCCACGGCTTTACCTTTGTTTATAACATTTCCCTTTCCATTGGTCTCCCCCTGTTGGGTTCTGAAACATTCTTCTGGGTCTGGCTCTCATGCTATCTCATTTTGCAAACCAATTATCTTATAAGCAAGTGATATGATGGACCATAGCTTGGACTTACTTGGACCATAGCTTGTCAGGCTCCTCTGTCCATGAGATTCTCCAGGCAAGAATACTGGAGTGGTTTGCCATCCCCTCCTCCAAGGGATCTTCCCAACCCAGGGATCGAACCCAGGGATTTGTTTACATCTCCTGAGCCACTAGCGCCACCTGGGAATTTCAACATTCAAAGAAGTTGTCAATATTTGTTTGACTACATGATTTAGGTTACCTGGAAAAAAAATGTATATATATATGGCCAGAAAAATATATTACTGAAGGAGAAGGAGTACTGGTAGTATTTAATAAACAACTACTGGTTCATAATCACTATTTACATTTGATAGAGCTTCAAAAAATCAAGGATATTTATTAAATCTTGAATACTGGGACTCTGATTATCAGAACAATTGCAGTTTTTTCAGTGCTTTTTGGGATAAACATTTTTGGAATAGTTTCATTTATGTCTACCATGTTTAAGTTTCAGGGAGAGGCAAATGTAGGTCATTATTGGTGGAAAGATAAAATGTCTTATTCAATCTGGGAGTCATATTATTCAACTAGATTTCCTTCACTAGGAAAAAAAATAAAATTTAATATATACATATACATTTGCTCTTTTTAATTAAAAATATAAACATTTATCACATATAGTATCTCTTCCTCTTAATTTTATCAGATTTTTATAAATAAGCATTTTATAAAAGACTAAATAAGGAAAGCTTTATCTATTGTACTTATAGTTTAAGTAATATATTATTAAATGTCTATTGCATAATTTTCTTATGACTAATATAATCAGATAATTCAGAGTGAAGAAGCAGAGTTTACAATATTCAATCTTACAACTTTACAGATGAAGAACATGAAGCTAGAAAGTGAGTAAGGACATCAAACATATTAATAACAGAAGTGAATCAAAGCTCAGGTCTGTAAAACTACAGATTTCTTCATTTTCCATAAGTCCTCCAATTTTTCTCCACTAAAAATAGCTTTTGTATCTGAATAAAGTATGGATTTTTAATTTAAAATACTGCATCAATATTGGTTAGTTAATAGTAATGCATGTACCATACTAATGTAAGATGTAAAATGCAGCAGAAAGTGGGTGTTGGGTATATGAGAAATATCTTTTTAAATTTTTGTAAAGTTAAACCTTTTGAAAAGCAAAAATTATTTTTTTAATATTTATATTCAACATAAAAATAGATGAAATATATCACTAACATGGTCTACAAATAATATTTTGTTTAAGAGATGAAACTGAAGATTAACAGAATCAGTTGTAATCCAAATATATTATTTTCAATCAAGGATCTGTTTTGTTAAACAACTTCCAGTTGTACCATATTTTATGTGTCCTTGCATATACATGTATTATAACTGTGGTATTGGCTTACCTTTTGTATCTTCACAAGATGATGGTTTCAATATTATAAACCAAATAGCCATAGAGTGTATTTAGATGATATAGTACTATTCTTGACATCAAAGATCTCCCAAAACAAACAAACAAACAAAAAAAGTAGCATTGTCTTTCCTTTGTTATCATCTTCATGCCACCAAAGCAGGCAAAGAAAATATGTTTAAATATGTCTATTTCAATTTTAGTTACTGACTGTAGTTTCCACTGATATCTGTGGAAACAACATCTTAAAATTTACAGTAAAGATATCGAATAAAGGCAACTTCTCACTCAGGTTAATTAGCTTTTCCTTTGTAAGTTATTTTTATAGGATTATAGTGGGTAAAATTTTGGAATATGTCTCCATATTTCTCAGCCTGGCTCAACCAAATGTTTTTATAACTTCATGTAAGTGTCAAAGGTCCTCTGCGGGAATTCTGTGGGAAATATGCAGACTGACCTGCACATAAGGAACAAGGAAAACATCACAGCATGAGATGGTATGGAAGTTAAAATGAAATATTTGCAGCTCTGTGCATGGCTCTTTTAAAATCTTCCATAGGAGATCTGCGTTGTGCTGACAGGGGAGTCCCATTTTTATGGTTAGGATGCTATTTAGAATTAGGCACTGTCTGAATATGATTCTCTGCACAGATTTAGAATCCATTAAATAGTGTGTGAAAAGAACAGTGATATTTGAGACTTTGTCACTTAAATCAATTTTCTTTTGCTGTAACACACCAAAGTAGGGATGGGAAGGGCAACTATCCCTTCCTATTTTTGTTGGTGAATGTCTCCATAATAAATGGAAGCTAAAATGTGCTGTCAGAGGTCTATGTCAAATCTTCACTGTTATGCAATTAGCTGCCAACATTATCACTGATAGTTGCCTTTAACAACAAAAAGAATGTTCTTGTGAAGTTTTATCTGCTTAATTTCTCTGGGATCTACTCCTTAAAAAATTTCTACTTCTTAAAAATTTCTACTCCTTAAAAACATTATAAGTACAGTTTTTGAAAATGTCCTTAATTTTTAAATAATTTAACTATTATATGCTCTGATGATTAGAAGAAATAGTGATTTAGTGAGAATATTTTTGAAAGTCTTCGTGAGATATCAGTGCTGTGGTATGTTGTTTGTTGTTCATCTTACAAAATGACTTTTAGTAATTTTGTTTCTGAGTTATTCAATTTCACTAATGCCTTGAGAATATTTCATAAAAAGAATAGAAGACAAATTGAAATGAAGGGACAAAAACCCTTCACTTCCATCCCAAGATTAAAGAGAAATGTTAAAAACAGCAAACTACTTTAAGAGAGATAGAATTAATAGGAAGTGTTATTTTTTTTTCTTCTTTTAGCAAAATATGTGTAAGGTTTTATTGTTAAAATTAGATTGCAAGCTAGATCACAGTTGTAAATTTCAATGTTGGAATTTCAACAATGATGTACATTAAGTATAAACATGGCTCATTTCTCAACACAACATAGAATCTTACAAATCCAGTTTTTAAGATTTATCGCAGTATACTAAATAGACACAGAGAAGTGGTAATATCCATTGCTAAATTTTTCAATTTGTTAAACGACTTAAGATGCACATCCTTTAAGTTTGGTTATTCTTCTCTAAAATAGTTATAATTCTGATTTCACTTATTCTAATCATCCCAACTGAATGATTAACACAGATAAAATCTGCCAATTAAAAGATGCTTTTTAAATTAGGGAAAATGTTAGGTTTTAGTTAGTTAATTTGTTGATTTGATAAACAGCTTCTGGCTATTTAGGAATATTTCCTCAAAGTATTTGGCATGAGATACTAAAAGTTACTAATAAATTGATAGTATCAGTAACTTTCTGAATATGAATGAATCATCAAAACCAGGAGAAATGGATTGACAAATCAGACTCATTCAATGACACTAAAGGGATCAAAATTAAAAAAAAAAAAAATAAAGAACGCTTGAACAAATATGAAGTATCACTGTAACCCACACAGACCCTATAAAGTTAAAAAAGTCATAGTTTCTCTTGTTCTCTTTTGCTTGAGGCTGGGGGTGAATAGTTTCTTTGATTCTTCAGTATACTGTCATTTAGGATACCTAGAGTGGAAATGAAATTAAAGCTTTGGATACTCTTCTTCCATCCCTCAAAATACAGATAGAAGATTATGCAGAAATTTTCAGGGAACCCAGAAACAATATGAAGCCATTCTGAGGATTCCTTCAGATTCCATGATCCAGAAACTAACAGGCCTGGTTTTAAAAGATATTCCATATTCATAAACTTTGTATCTTACAGAGAAAGTAGCATTTTTAGCATCAATCTAAAAAAGCTTAGATTAGCCCCATGAACTAATACGGCTTTTGTTTGTTTGATTTTTTTGAATCATTCACTTTCATATTTTGTTACAATGGCATTCTGTGCTTGCTTGATTCAATGGTTAAATATAAATTATATCCATAAATTATGATAAAAATATTTTATTGATATATGTTTAAGTTAAAATGTTTGTATTTCTTTATAATTAAGTTAATCCATGAGAATGCTTTGATGAGACCAAAATTCTATAATCAAAGCTTTTGATACTCCAAGTATTTTATTTTTAAATATCTACCTTTTAATCTGAAGATAAACTTTAATTCATTTTCTAGCTTTTTTGTCTATCATTTGATCAGTTATTTTGTTTTTGTTTTTGTTTTTGTTTTGCAAAATACAGAGAAAAATTTCACTTACATAGGTAAATAATTACCAGTAGTAAGTTTCTGTTTTTAAACAACTTACCACATAGTTTGAGGATACTATTTCTTTCATTGATTCAGAGCTTGAATAAACAATAATAGGAGTTTTAAAAAATGAATATTGAATGCTATATTAAAGCCACTCTTATTCTTTAGTGTAAAAGACAAGGAAAGCATTCACAACTTATAATAAGGCTGAAAATTCTCAATAGTGAAATGTTTTCATGATGAGACATCATGATACAATATTCAGTTGTCATTGTTCAACCATTACTTAAAAAACATTCTCTACTGGGCATATAACTTAACTCTCTTGACTGTGTGTAATAGAATGCATACAGTTTTTACATTTACTCAAGTTATGTAACAAAGTTTTAAAAAGAACAACCATTATACAAATACATAGCTATATAGTTAAGATTAAGAACTTTGTATTCATTGAAACGATGTCTAAGAAAGTGAAAACACAGATCACATACAGGGAGGAGATACTTGGCATACATATATATATACACATATATGTATGTAACTGAGAAAATCTTCATATCCAAAGTATGTACGAACTCCTAATATTAGAAAAACAGAAAGAATCCAATAGGGAAGATATGGACAAAACACTTGAAAAAGCATTTCACAAAATAGGACAGTTTCACATGGCCAATAAATATTTGAAAAGATTTACAATGTTGTTAATTATCAGGGAAATGTGAATTAAAACTAAAGTTAGTTTTTTTTTATATACACCAAAATGGCTAACATTAAATGGTCAGTAAATTACAAGAATTGAAGAAGATGTAGAGTTAAGGGAAATCTCAGACATTGCTGGTTGGAATGCAAATTAGTATAATCCTTTGGAATATGTTTTAACACAATCTAGTAAAGTTCTTACCTGGAGAATCCCAGGGACGGGGAGCCTGGTGGGCTGCCATCTATGGGGTCTCACAGAGTCGAACAAGACTGAAGCGACTTAGCAGCAGCAATAAAGTTGAACATACTTTTACCCTATGATCCAGCAAACTCACGTCTAGAATTATATCCAGAAAAACTGTGTAATTATATGTGTGAAAGTACAGAGGAATAGAAATGCTTAGAGCAGTGAGTTTCATATTAGTAAATACTAACAAACAACTTAAATGCCCAACAAACTATAATGAATACTTAAAACGTGAAATATTCACACATTGTATGAATAATCAACAAACTCTACACAATAAGAATACATGACTTACAAAATATTTAGTAAAAGAAACTCAGTTTTTAAAACTTACATATTTTTTGTTTCGTTTAAAATTTAAAAGACTGGGGGGCTTGACTCTAATATTTAACATCACATAATTACGTAACAATAACCTCAAGAATATCATATAAAGGATTATCATAAAAGCCAAGATATTGGTTATCTTTGGAAGAACAGATGAGAGGGGCTGGGAGAGGACAGAAAGGAAACTTCAAAGGTGATATCTATATTCTGTATCTTCCTCTAAGTCAATCAATGTGTTCATTTTATGATAAAAGCTCAAATTTTTATTTGAATACTTTTATATATGCATGTTATACTTTAACAATAAGATGGGTTTTAAAATGCAATCGAATTTAGATATTTCCTTGAGGGGGTCCACTCTATGTCCATCTGGACCATTTACCAAGGTAGTCATAGACCAGAGATCTGACAGTGGTTACCCAGAAGGTCAAACTTTTAATCATACTGTAACTTTTGTTTGTTTATAAAACTAAATGAAAGTTATACTCTAGGGTGTGTATCAAAGATCAAAGCAAAGGAATACAAATCCAGTCACTGAAACAAATGCAACTTAGAGAAGATGATAATGGAAAGAAGGAAAAAGTGAGAGTAAATGCTAGAAATAAATCTACATGTATTTTTACTAACCACTGATCAAACATGCTATCTGAGAATTGGTCAACCTAGGTCAGAGTCATAAAGGAAAAAATAACAATTATTCCAGTGGTCATGTATGGTTGTGAGAGTTGGACTATAAACAAAGCTGAGTGCCAAAGAGTTGATGCTTTTGAACTGTGGTGTTGGAAAAGACTCTTGAGAGTCCCTTGGACTGCAAGGAGATCCAACCAGTACATTCTGAAGGAGATCAGCCCTGGGATTTCTTTGGAAGGAATGATGCTGAATCTGAAACTCCAATAATTTTGCCACCTGATGTGAAGAGATGACTCATTTGAAAAGGCTCTGATGCTAGGAAAGATTGAGGGCAGGATGAGAAGGGGACGACAGAGGATGAGATGGTTGGATGGCATCACCGACTCAATGGACATGGGTTTGGGTGAACTCTGGGAGTTGGTGATGGACAGGGAGGCCTGGCATGCTTCATGGGGTCACAAAGAGTCAGACAAGACTGATCGACTGAACTAACTGAACCAATTCTATATCATATGGACTCTATTAAATATTTGACCATGGATTTTTAATGTCATGTAAAAATGCAATCTTGTTCTATTATAATCAAGTCATTTTAAGGCTCTTCAAAGAAATATGTATGCAGCACCCAAGACCAAATCTATATATATTTTTTTGACTATTACACTTGGCCACCAAAGTACAATGTGATCTTTTGTTAAGCTAGATTGATTAGACATTCTTTTGTCTAGGTTAAAAACAAAAACCCCATTTCCACTTTTTCCTAGTCTACATCTATTCTAAAATTTGGGTAGTAAGAGAAAGTCAGTCCAAAGAAAAGCATATCCTCATGTGTAAGAACAGAAGAAGCTTTCCCTAAGAATTAGTGAAATGTTGGTCCAGTAGTTATCTTCCAAATGAGCAGTTAGTTACCCAAGATTCACGAGTGGAAGAAATATGAACATCCTAAGAAATGGGTTTCCAGAAATAATGAACACATCTAGGATTATGGTGCTGGCTCTTGAATTATCTGTATCAGCATTTCTACTTAAGAACAAAGATGGCCAGAAAGGTCAACAGGGAATATTGTACACTCCTGGAGTCAGAGAGTTGGGCATCTATGCTTTATCGAGTCTAATAATAAAGGTTGTTGTTCACTGAATTTCTATGCAACATGCCATGACAGACACTGATCTAAATAAGACACTATCTTATTTATATGTCATAAAAATTCAATGAGGAAGTTTTATTATATTCCATAAGTAGCAAAAGAAAGAGTCAGAGCCAAAATTAATTTCATGAGGTCATGCCTGGTAATGGGTCTGACAGTTCATGGATCATGGCAGGTGCACGTCGGCTTTCAGTCAGCTGAGGGCAGGACCCTGGGAAGGAGGTGTGGTCCCCGTGATGGATGTATCCCTGACAACATTGCAACAGCCCAGGGACTGAGTGGAGTGACAACATTCTTCCCTGTGACCCTGGGACATGCTGATTTCTTTTCAAGTAGCTAGATGCCCTCTCAGCTGCTGTCATCAGGTATTTCTTAGCATGGCAGGTGTGTCTGGGTTCCACAACCAAAAAGAGACTGAGGCTTCATCCAGTTATTCTGACTTTAAACTTTTCTGTTCTCTCAAGTTTCGGATACCTGCCACTGCTTGGGCAAGGAACTTAAGTTTCTCTAAGCCCCAGTAGGGTGCAGCAGCTGTACTGTGGCACTACAGTGGTGGCTGCATGGTGCTGGAGTGATTGTGAAGAGATACCCCTTGCCCAAGGGCAAAGAAGCCCGAGCAAGATCGTAGTTGCTGGAGTGGTGGCTGTGCAGCACTGGAGAGACTTTGAGGTGCCATCCCATGTCCAAGGGCAAAGGAGAAACCCCAGAAAGATGATAAGAGGGGTGAAATTGCATTTAGAATCAAACCCCATGCACAGCAGACACGCTCAGAAGGCTCAAACAAATCTTGTGTGCACCAGGACCCAGAGATCCCATAGACTGAGACAGAACAGTGTTTGGGTGTTTTCTGTGGAAGTACAGGCCAACAATGAACTGCTGCAGAGGCAAGGGCTCTGGGTAGAGCAGACTTGATAATGGCATAAGCCCTCTTGGAGGAGGTTGCCATTAACCCCAACAGGGAGCTACCAGAACTTACACAGGACTGGAAAAATAGACTCTTGGAGGGCACAAACAGAAACTTGTGCATACCAGGACTCAAGAGAAAGGAGCAGTAACCTCACAAGAGATTGACCCAGATTTGCCCATAAGCGTTCAGGAGTCTCTGGCAGAGGCATAAGGCAGTGGTGGCCTGCTGCAGGATTGCTACTGTGTGTAGCAGTATAAGCATGGGACCTTTTCAAGGAAGTCACCATGATCTTCATTACTAGCACCATAGTTTCAGCTCAGTTTGCTTCAGTCACTCAGTCATGTCTGACTCTTTGTGACCCCATGAACTGCAGCACGCCAGTCCTCCCTGTCCATCACCAACGCTTAGAGTTCACCCAAACTCATGTCTATCGCTCCAGTGATGCCATCCAGTCACATCCTCTTCTGTAGTCCCCTTCTGCTCCTGACTCCAATCCCTCCCAGCATCAGAGTCTTTTCCAATGAGTCAACTTTTTGCATGAAGTGGACACAATATTGGAGTTTCAGCTATAGCATCAGTCCTTCCAATGAATACCCAGGGCTGATCTCCTTCAGAATGGACTGGCTGGATCTCCTTGCAGTCCAAGGAACTCTTAAGAGTCTTCTCCAACACCACAGTTCAAAAGCATTAATTCTTCGGCACTCAGCTTTCTTCACAGTCCAACTCTTACATCCATACATGACCAATGGAAAAACCATAGCATTGACTAGATGGACCTTGGTTGGCAAAGTAATGTCTCTTTGAATATGCTATCTAGGTTGGTCATAACTTTCCTTCCAAGGAGTAAGCATCTTTTAATTTCATGGCTGCAATCACCATCTGCAATGATTTTGGAGCCCCCCAAAATTAAGTCTGATGCTGTTTGCACTATTTCCCCATCTATTTCCCATGAAGTGATGGGACCAGATGCCATGATCTTCGTTTTCTGAATGTTGAGCTTTAAACCAACTTTTTCGCACTCCTCTTTCACTTTCATCAAGAGGCTTTTGAGCTCCTCTTCACTTTCTGCCATAAGGGTGGTGTCATCTGCATATCTGAGGTTATTGATATTTCTCCCGGCAATCTTGATTCCAGCTTGTGCTTCTTCCAGCCCAGCATTTCTCATGATGTACTCTGCATAGAAGTTAAATAAGCAGGGTGACAATACCAGAGCTTCCTGACCTGCATATAGGTTTCTCAAGAGGCAGGTCAGGTGGTCTGTATTCCTATCTCTTTAAGAATATTCCACAGTTTATTGTGATCCACACAGTCAAAGGCTTTGGTATAGTCAATAAAAGAGATATAGATATTTTTCTGGAACTCTCTTGCTTTTTAGATGATCCAGTGGATGTTGGCAATTTGATCTCTGGTTCCTCTGCCTTTTCTAAAACCAGCTTGAACATCTGGAAGTTCATGGTTCACATATTGCTGAAGCCTGGCTTGGAGAATTTTGAGCATTACTTTACTAGCATGTGAGGTGAGTGCAATTGTGCGGTAGTTTGATCATTCTTTGGCATTGCCTTTCTTTGGAATTGGAATGAAAACTGACCTTTTCCAGTCCTGTGACCACTGCTGAGTTTTCCAAATATGCTGGCATATTGAGTGGAGCACTTTCACAGCATCTTCTTTCAGGATTTGAAATAGCTCCACTGGAATTCCATCACTTCCACTAGCTTTGTTCGTAGTGATGCTTTCTAAAGCCCACTTAACTTCACATTCTAGGATGTCTGGCTCTAGGTGAGTGATCACATCATCATGATTATCTGGGTCGTGAAGACCTTTATTTGTACAGTTCTTTTGTGTATTCTTGCCACCTCTTCTTAATATCTTCTGCTTCTGTTAGGTCCATACTATTTTTGTCCTTTATTGAGCCCATCTTTGCATGGAATGTTCCCTTGGTATCTCTAATTTTCTTGAAGAGATCTCTAGTCTTTCCCATTCTGTTGTTTTCTTCTATTTCTTTGCATTGATCGCTGAGGAAGGGTTTCTTATCTCTCCTAGTAGTCTTTGGAACTCTGCATTCAGATGCTTATATCTTTTCTTTTCTCCTTTGCTTTTTGCTTCTCTTCTTTCCACAGCTATTTGTAAGGCCTCCTCAGACAGCCATTTTGCTTTTTTGCATTTCTTTTCCATGGGGATGGTCTTGATCCCTGTCTCCTGTAGAATATCACAAACCTCCGTCCGTAGTTCATCAGGCACTCTATCTATCAGATCTAGGCCCTTAAATCTATTTCTCACTTCCACTGTATTAAAATAAGGAATTTGATTGAGGTCATACCTAAATGGTTTACTGGTTGTCCCTACTTTCTTCAATTTAAGTCTGAATTTGGCAATAAGGAGTTCATGATCTGAGCCACAGTCAGCTCCCAATCTTGTTTTTGCTGACTGTATAGAGCATCTCCATTTTTGGCTGCAAAGAAAATAATCAATCTGATTTTGGTATTGACCATCTGATGCTGTCCATGTGTAGAGTCTTCTCTTGTGTTGTTGGAAGAGGGTGTTTGCTATGACCAGTGCATTCTCTTGGTAAAACTGTATTAGCCTTTGCCCTGCTTCATTCCATATTCCAAGGCTAAATTTACCTGTTACCCCAGGTGTTTCTTAACTTCCTACTTTTGCATTCCAGTCCCCTGTAATGAAAAGGACATACTTTTTGGGTGTTAGTTCTGAAAGGTCTTGAAGTCTTCATAGAACCATCCAACTTCAGCTTCTTCAGTGTTACTAGTTGGGGCATAGACCTGGATTACTGTGATATTGAATGGTATGTCCAATGAGTGGTGGCTGCATGGGCACAGGAGTGCCGAGAGGAGCTACTCCACATTCAAGGTCAGAAGGGGTGTCTATGAGGAGATACCCATCGTTCAAGGTAAGGAGCAGTGGCTGCACTTTGCTGGAGCAGCCGTGAAGAGATATCCCACGTCCAAGGTAAGAAAAACCCCAGAAAGACAGTAGGTGTTGCAAGAGGCCTCAAAGGGCAGACACACAAACCATAATCACAGAAAACTAGTCAATCTTGTCACATGGACCACAGCCTTGCCTAACTCAATGAAACTAAGCCGTGCCGTGTGGGGCCACCCAAGACGGGCAGGGCATGGTGGAGAGGTCTGACAGAATGTGGTCCACTGGAGAAGGGAATGGGAAACCACTTCAGTATTCTTGCCTTGAGAACCCCATGCACAGTATGAAGAGGCAAAATATAGGATACTGAAAGAGGAATTCCCTAGGTCGGTAGGTGCCGAATATGCTACTGGAGATCAGTGGAGAAATAACTCCAGAAAGAATGAAGAGATGGAGCCAAAGCAAAAACAAGACCCAGTTGTGGATGTTACTGGTGATAGAAGCAAGGTCCAATGCTGTAAAGAGCAATATTGCATAGGAACCTGGAATGTTAGGTCCATGATCAAGGCAAATTGGAAGTAGGCAAACAGCAGATGGCAAGAGTGAACGTCAACATTCTAGGAATCAGCAAACTAAGATGAACTGGAATGGGTGAATTTAACTCAGATGATCATTATATCTACTACTGTGGGCAGGAATCCCTTAGAAGAAATGGAGTAGCCATCATGGTCAACAAAAGAGTCTGAAATGCAGTACTTGGATGCAATCTCAAAAACGACAGAATGATCTCTGTTCGTTTCTAAGGCAAACCGCCATAGTTTGGCCCCAGGTAAGAATCAGAGAGGAACACAGCTCCACCCATCAACAGAAAATTAGATTAAAGATTTACTGAGCATGGCTCCACCCATCAGAAGCAGACCCAGTTTACCCCTCAGTTGGTCTCTCCCATCAGGAAATTTCCCTAAGCCTCTTACCATTCTCCATTAGAGGATAGACAGACTGAAAACCACCATCACAGAAAACTAGCCAATCTGGTCACATGGCCCACATCCTTGTCTAACTCAATGAAACTATGAGCCATGCCATGTAGGGCCACCTAAGATGGACAGGTCATGGTGGAGAGTTCTGACAAAACGTGGTCCACTAGAGAATGGAATGGCAGACCACTTCAGTATTCTTGCCTTGAGAGCCCCATGAACAGTATGAAAAAGCAAAAGATAGGACACTGAAAGATGAACTCCCCGGGTCAGTAGGTACCCAATATGCTACTGGAGATCAGTGAAGAAATAACTCCAGAAAGGAAGAAGAGACAGAGCCAAAGCAAAAAACAAACAAACAAACAAACAAAAATGCCCAGTTGAGGTTGTGACTGATTATAGAAGCAAAGTTGGATGCTGTAAAGACCTATATTTCATAGGAATCTGGATGTTAGATCTATGAATCAAGGCAAATTGGAAGTGATCAAACAGGAAATGGCAAGAATGAATGTCAACATTTTAGGAATCAGTGAACTGTAATGGACTGAATTGGGTGAATTTAACTCAGATGACCATTATATCTACTACTGTGGGCAAGAATCCCTTAGAAGAAATGTAGGAGCCATCATAGTCAACAGAAGATTCCAAAATGCAGTGCTTGGATGCAATCTCAAAAATGACAGAATGATCTCTGTTCGTTTCCAAGGGAAACCATTCAATATCAGTGTAATCCAAGTCTATGCCCCCACCAGTAATGCAGAAGAAGCTGAAGCTGAATGATTCTATGAAGACTTACAAGATCTTCTAGAACTAACACCCTCAAAATATGTCATTTTCATTATAGGGGGCTGGAATGCAAAAGTAAGGAGTCAAGAAATACGTGGAGTAACAAGCAAATTTGGCCTTGGAATACAGAATGAAGCAGGGCAAAGACTAGTAGAGTTTTTCCAAGAGAACACACTGGTCATAGAAAACACCCTCTTCCAACAACACAAGAGAAGACTCTACACATGGACAACATCAGATGGTGAATACCAAAATCAGATTGATTATATTCTTTGCAGCCAAAGATGGAGAAGCTGTATAGAGTCAGCAAAAACAAGACTGGGAGCTGACTGTGGCTCAGATCATGAACTCCTTATCGACAAATTCAGACTTAAATTGAAGAAAATAGGAAAAACACTAGACCATTCAGATATGACCTAAATCAAATGCCTTACGATTACACAGGGGAAGTGAGAAATACATTCAAGAGATTAGATCTTATAGACAGAGTGCCTGATGGACTATGGGCAGAGGTTCCTGACATTGTACAGGAGAGAGGGATATAGAACATCACCAAGGGAAAAAAAAATGCAAAAATGCAAAATGGTCGTCTGAGGTGTGCTTACAAATAACTCTGAAAAGAAGAGAAAGGAAAGGCAAAGGAGAAAAAGAAAGGTATACCCATTTGAATGCATAGTTCTGAAAAATAGCGAGGAGAGAAATGTAAGCCTTCATCAACTGATCAGAACCAAGAAATAGAGGAAAACAATAGAATGGTAAAGACTAGAGATATCTTCAAGAAAATAAGAGATACCAAGGGAATATTTCATGTAAAGATGGGCTCAATACAGGATAAAAATGGTCTGGTCCTGAAGATATTAAGAAGAGGTGGCAAGAATACACAGAAGAGCTGTACAAAAATATCTTCACAACCCAGATAATCATGATGGTGTGATCACTCACCTAGAGCCAGACATCCTAGAATGTGAAGTTGAGTGGGCCTTATAAAGCATAACTATGAACAAAGCTAGTGGAGGTGATGGAATTCCAGTTGAGATGGATGATGCTGTGAAAGTGCTGCACTCAATATGCCAGCAAATTTGGAAAACTCAGCAGTGGCCACAGGACTGGACAAGGTCAGTTTTCATTCCAATTCCAAAGAAAGCCAATGTCAAAGAATGCTCAAACTACCACACAATTGCACTCACCTCACATGCTAGTAAAGGAATGCTAAAAATTTTCTAAGCCAGGCTTCAACAATACATGAATTGTGAACTTTCAGATGCTCAAGCTAGATTTAGAAAAGGCAAAGGAACAAGAGATCAAATTGACAACATCATTGGATCATCAGAAAAGCAAGAGAGTTCCAGAGAAACATCTATTTCTGCTTTATTGACTATGCCAAAGCCTTTGACTAAATGGATCACAACAGACTGTGGAAAATTCTGAAAGACTTGGGGATACCAGATCACCTGATCTGCCTCTTGAGAAATCTATATGCAGGTCAGGAAGCAACAGTTAGAACTGAACATGGAAAAACAGACTGGTTTCAAATAGGAAAAGGAGTACGTCAAGGCTGGATATTGTCACCCTGCTTATTTAACTTCTATGCAGAGTACATCATGAGAAACTCTGGGCTGGAAGAAGCACAAGCTGGAATCAAGATTGTCGGGAGAAATATCAATAACCACAGGCATGCAGATGACAGCACCCTTATGACAGAAAGCCAAGAAGAACTAAAGAGCCTCTTGATGAAAGTGAAAGAGGAGAGTGAAAAGGTTGGCTTGAAACTCAACATTCAGAAAATTAAGACCGTGGCATCTGGTCCCAACACTTCATGGGAAATAGATGGAAACAGTGGAAACCGTGACAGACTATTTTGTTGGGCTCCTAAATCCCTGCAGATGGTGACTGAAGCCATGAAATTAAAAGACGCTTGCTCTTTGGAAGAAAAGTAATGACCAACCTCAGTTCAATTCAGTTCAGTTGCTCAGTTGTGTCTAACTCTTTGAGACCCCATGAATCGCAGCAGGCCAGGCCTCCTTGTCCATCACCAACTCCCGGAGTCTATCCAAACCCATGTCCATCAAATCGGTGACGCCATCTAGCTATCTCATCCTCTGTTGTCCTTTTTTCCTCCTGCCCCCAACCCTTCCCAGAATTAGGGTCTTTTCCAATGAGCCAATTCTTTGCATGAGATGGCCAAAGTATTAGAGTTTCAGCTTCAACATCAGTCCTTCCAATGAACACCCAGGACTGATCTCCTTTAGGATGAACTGGTTGGATCTTCTTGCAATCCAAGGGACTTTCAAGAGTCTTCTCCAACACTACAGTTCAAAAGCATCAATTCTTCGGCACTCAGCTTTCTTCACCAACCTAGGGAGCATATTAAAAAGCAGAGACATTTCTTGCCAACAAAGGTCCATCTTGTCAAAGCTATGGTTTTTCCAGTAGTCATGTATGGATGTGAGAGCTGGACTATAAGGAAAGCCGAGTGCTGAAGAATTGATGCCTTTGAGCTGTGGTGTTGGAGAAGATTCTTGAGAGTCCCTTGGACTCCAAGGAGATCCAACCAGTCCATTCTAAAGGAGAGCAGTCTTGAGTGTTCACTGGAAGGACTGATGTTGAAGCTTTGGCCACCTGATGCAAATAACTGACTCATTTGAAAAGACTCCGATGCTGGGAGGGATTAGGGGCAGGAGGAGAAGGGGATGACAGAGGATGAGATTGTTGGATGGCATTACCGACTCAATGGACTTGAGTTTGTGTGAACTCCAGGAGTTGGTGATGGACAGGGAGGCTTGGGGTGCTGCAGTTCATGGGGTCGCAAAGAGTCGGACACAACAGAGTGACTAAACTGAACTGATGCCTTGTAATTAGGGGAGCTGAGATTTTGATCATGAACTTAAACACTCCTGAACAGTTTTTTTTTTTTTCACTATACCACACTGACTGAGGCTTTTCCCATACTGCACCCTTCAAATAGGAATATTTAAATACACTTTTCGATTACCAGTTATTAAAACACAAGTTAAAAAGAAAAGCAGAGAAAGGAAAGGAATTTATAAGACCAAGAAAATCAAGGGAACAGATTAAATTCTGCTATTAGACATAACATGCTGCTGCTGCTGCTGCTGCTAAGTCGCTTCAGTCGTGTCTGACTCTGTGCGACCCCATAGACGGCAGCCCATGAGGCTCCCCCGTCCCTGGGATTCTCCAGGCAAGAACACTGGAGTGGGGTGCCATTTCCTTCTCCAATGCATGAAAGTGAAAAGTGTAAGTTGCTCAGTCATGTCCGGCTCTTAGCAACTCCATGGACTGCGGCCCACCAGGCTCCTCCATCCATGGGATTTTCCAGGCAAGAGTGCTGGAGTGGGGTGCCATTGCCTTCTCCAAGACATAGCATAGAATATTTTTATTTTTAAAAAATGAAGGTAGAATTAATAGATGGGTTAAGTTTATAGAATTGCAAAGGATATTGACATTATTATTTATAAATAGCAGAAATCTCTAACAACTATTTTTCTTATAAATTATGAAAGAGGTCATTTAAAAATAAGTCTTTTGAAAGATTCTTTTACCCGTAGATCGGAGAACATATAGATTTCCTCACCATCAAATATTACTCAGAATAAAGGGTTAAATTAAATTCCTATTGGATAGCCAAAAACAGATCATTGAGTATATTTATGGTAACATCTTGACTTTACTATTATATAAAGTGTTCTGGGAAATTTTTCCAAGAAATTGAATCATGAGAAGGATGGACCATTGGCCTGATTAGTATGGCAAGTCTTTTACACTAAAGAATCTATTATTATGACTAGTTATCAATGTCTAACTTACCTAGATTTTCTCTTTTCAATCTTTTTCTTCACTCACTATATAAAAATCTATAATTTCTACTACAAAGGTAGATACTAACCATTTAAAGCTGCATTCCAAATTACTATGATGAATAAAAGTGTTTAATAATTGTAATAACTTTGTAACCCCTTGACAATCTTACAGATAATTATTATTTTAGACTATAAATACTACCTCCAAAAGGCAAACTGTCATCTACTTTGAATCATATAATTGTCAGTCTTCTGTTCAAAGTTCTAAACCATAGCAACAGAAATTTACTTACCATTTTAAGGAATGCAGGTATGAAACTAAAGAATAATTAGGTAAGAATCCAATAGACAGAAATTTAGGGATGGTTAAACATTTAATATAATTTTGTTATGTGTTTTCTTGTATTTATATTTATATACATGTTCATTTATATATGCATTTAGTATTCCATATATAAAATATATATTCTATATGGACATAAACATATGCATATTCTATGTATACATGTGTTCCATATATCTGTGATTTTATATACACACACATATATATGTATATCTATATATATATAGATAGATATATATGAAGATTAAATAGAAATTCATGGACATGAAAGTTTTACTTGCTCAGTTGTGTCTGACTCTGCAACCCCATGGACTGTAGCCTGCCAGGCTCCTCTTTCCATGGGATTTTCCAAGCAAGAATATGAGGGTGGGTTGCCATTTATTTCTCCAGATGATCCTCCCCACCCAGGGATTTGAACCTGGGTCCCTTGCATTGTAGATAGACTCTTTACCATCTGAGCCACCAGGGAAGCATGGAAATTCATAGCCCATCGCCTTTAAAATTATTAGGGATGAAACATGAAATTGTTCTTCAAGCATCTTGTTTTAGACATCTAAAATTATATTATGTGAAAGACAAATCAATATGCTTATTTTCAAGGGGGATTTAATTGGAGATTTGATGGAGATTTGATTTATTTTATAGCTATTTTCAGAAGTTCAGCAGTACCTCGGTATCACTTTGATTAAGACTTTTCATGAAGTGAAGTGGCTCAGTCGTGCCCGACTCTTTGCCACCCCATGGACTATAGCCTACCAGGCTCCTCCATCCCTGGGATTTTCCAAGCAGGAATACTGGAGGGGGTTGCCATTTTCTTCTCCAGGAGATCTTCCCAACCCAGGGGTCGAACCTGGGTCTCCCGTATTGCAGGCAGATGCTTTAGCCATCTGAGCCACCAGGGAAGTCTTTTCATAATGACTTTTATATAATAGGTTGCCAACAGAAACATTCTTTATGTAATATTAGCATTTCTTATTATTATTTAAGAAGGACCCTAATTACAAATCCAAGGGAAGTATAAAAATTATATTCAAGGAAAAATAATCTGAACCGTCCTGAATTTGAGCTTACTTTCAATACTGTGATAATTTTTTTATTTTTCTTTTTGAGAAATCTAGTAACTTTGTGTCTTGCAAGCAACATTTTTATGAAACTTTGAAGTTCAATTGTCTAATCTACAGCTTGTCCTAAATCAACATGTGTGTTTGGCAGTGTATCAGGGGCCAGCTGTGAAAGTGTCAAAGGGAAAACATATATTGATTATTTAGATACCATGTAGATACAGCCCCAATAATATAATCTGCTCTGTTAAAATACAAACAAAAATAAAGCTCACCAAATTGGTTATTACTTTTGCATGCATAAGACTGGTCATTTGATTGAATTTTAGGGTTGTGATTGTGTTGACAAACACTCAGAATATGTAACTTTGTATTAAAAGAGAGGTTCTGCTGAGACCCTAATACAGTAGATAGAACTATGAGGAGAGATAAAAACTTATATTCCCAAAGTGAGTTCTGAGAGCCATTTGTCTAATTCTCAAATCTTTCACCTGAATCCTGGATGCAAAATCTAAAATGTGAGCAATGGAACTGAGTGAGTATTCTCATGATGACCTACAGGAGATGTTGTTGCCGCCTCAGATTTAGCCTGAACTCAAGAGTTTCCCCAGGGAGAGCGTGTGTGTATGCTTCCCATTGGGATGTACAGGAAAGGGGAGATTCTGTTCAAAAAAGTAGCTTGGTAAGGAAGATGGGAAGTGGACAGCTGGATTACTAGGAAGATGTGGAAGGCATAAAGCCAGATGTGAGAATCTAATCTAGTAAAAAAGATTTTAATCATCAAAAAAAAAAAAAGACTAGCTATTATGAATACAGCTGGGTGTCTGTCACTTGAATTTAGGTCTTTGAAATGAAAATGAATGTGAAGGGGAGAAAATGGTAATCTCACTTTGTAAAGCTTGGATCTCAAGCAGCACTGCCTTGAGACCCTCTAGTGGGAAGTGGTATTATGGGGAAAAAAAGATTTCTTCCTTGTTATATCCCTTTTGATATAGTTGTCATACTATTTTGGAACCATTAATGTTTGGTGGCTGGAACAAGTGAGAGACAGAATCAGGGGCATGGAACACAGAAGGATATACTTGGGAAAACGGTGTAAACATCCCTGTAACTGGTGAAAAACTTTGAGTTGTTTGATATAGAAGTTAAATTTTTGGCAGTGCATCAGGGATTTCCAAGGGGATGTGAACGCCATGGAAAGCAGGATGAAGCAGGCTTAATCATGGCAACTTTGAGGACACATAAAAGAGCAGTAGAAACTGCAACGTTCAGTGGAGTAGAAGTGTGCTCCGGGGCGAGGAGGGGGGGTGGGGGGGGGGGGGGGGGGGGGGGGGGGTGGAGCAGCTAAATCTAACACAATGGTAAAAATCATGTTGATCCCACTAGAGATGGCTAGTCCTGGTAATCTGTGCAATATACACAAATACCAACTCTTAGAAACAGAAAATGGCTCTAGCAGAGAAGAAGCTGTTGCCCCAAAGAAAGTAGGATTTGTCATAAGCACGCGTAGAAGCCAGAAAACTCTCCAGAGTTCTTGAAATCTTGGCAATGGATTGTGTGCCAGGGTGAGCTGTGGAAACTGAATTCCTACACTTGCAAGTAGCAGCACAATCCAAGAGATTTTGAGTTATGCTAAAATAATTTACCCACATGGGTAAGTGGGACTACATATCAGCGTTTAAACAACTAAAATTATGATTTCTTAAAATTTTCTCTCAATTTCTTTGAATAACAGGGCAATTCATTTTCCTAGAAAAATCTTAGTGAACCAATCTTATTTTGCATTGAACTGCTGCTGCTGCTAAGTCACTTCAGTCGTGTCCGACTCTGAGTGACCCCAGAGTGACCCCGTCCCTGGGATTCATCAGGCAAGACCACTGGAGTGGGTTGCCATTTCCTTCTAATGCATGAAAGTGAAAAGTGAAAGGGAAGTCGCTCAGTCGTATCCGACTCTTAGCGACCCTATGGACTGCAGCCTACCAGGCTCCTCCATCCATAGGATTTTCCAGGCAAGAGTACGGGAGCGGGGTGCCATTGCCTTCTCCGTTGCATTGAACTAGATTTCTTCAAATTATAAAGGGAAATGAAAATGTAGATGATCCTATTGTTCTTTAAACATATAATTTTAATAGCTGAATTGTATTGAATAAATATTACACTGTTTACAAACATTCCCAATTATATGATATTAAAGTCATTTCTAAAATTAAATATCATGAATAATGCCTCACTAAATAAATTTTGCTTAGTACTTTCCACCTCTCCACCCTTCTACCACCCTCATGTAATTTCCTTATGTTAGAATTAAAGAAATGGAATTTGCTTATGTTGTTTAGCATATATTACAAAATTACTTTTAAAATTAGTTATATAAATTGCACTTCTACAAGTGAAGTTAAAATATGCACATTTACTTCTCTTTTACTAACATAAAGTGTTTCTTGCTGCTGCTGCTGCTGCTATTGCTACTGCTGCTGCTAAGTTGCTTCAGTCATGTCCGACTCTGTGTGACCCCATAGACGGCAGCCCACCAGGCTCCCCCATCCTTGGGATTCTCCAGGCAAGAACACGGGAGTAGGTTGCCATTTCCTTTTCCAATGCATGAAAGTGAAAAGTGAAAGTGAAGTCGCTCAGTAGTGTCCCACTCCGCTCAGTAGTGTCCCACTCTTAGCGACCCCATGGACTGCAGCCTACCAGGCTCCTCCGTCCATGAGACTTTCCAGGCAAGTGTGGAGTGGGGTGCCATTGCCTTCTCCAAAGTGTTTCTTAATCATGGAAACAGCAAGAGAGTTCCAGAAAAACATCTATTTCTGCTTTATTGACTATGCCAAAGCCTTTGTCTGTGTGGATCACAATAAACTGTGGACAATTCTGAAAGAGATGGGAATACCAGACCACCTGACCTGCCTCTTGAGAATTGTGTATACAGGTCAGGAAGCAACAGATAGAACTGGACATGGAACAACAGACTGGTTCCAAATAGGAAAAGGAGTACGTCAAGGCTGGATATTGTCACCCTGCTTATTTAACTCATATGCAGAATACATCATGAGAAACCCTGAGCTGGAAGAAACACAAGCTGGAATCAAGATTGCCGGGAGAAATACCAATAACCTCAGATATGCAGATGACACCACCTTTATGGCAGAAAGTGAAGAGGAACTAAAAAACCTCTTGATGAAAGTGAAAGAGGAGAGGGGAAAAGTTGGCCTAAAGCTCAACATTCAGAAAACGAAGATCATGGCTTCCGGTCCCATCACTTCATGGGAAATAGATGGGGAAACAGTGGAAACAGAGTCAGACTTTATTTTTGGGGGCTCCAAAATCATTGCAGATGGTGACTGCAGCCATGAAATTAAAAGACGCTTTCTCCTTGGAAGAAAAGTTATGACCAAACTAGATAGCATATTCAAAAGCAGAGACATTACTTTGCTGACTAAGGTCCGTCTAGTCAAGGCTATAGTTTTTCCAATGGTCATGTATGGATGTGAGAGTTGGACTGTGAAGAAGGCTGAGTGCCGAAGAATTGATGCTTTTGAACTGTGGTGTTGGAGAAGACTCTTGAGAGTCCCTTGGACTGCAAGGAGATCCAACCAGTCCATTCTGAAGGAGATCAGCCCTGGGATTTCTTTGGAAGGAATGATGCTAAAGCTGAAACTCCAGTACTCTGGCCACCTCATGCGAAGAGTTGACTCAATGGAAAAGACTCTGATGCTGGGAGGAATTGGGGGCAGGAGGAGAAGGGGACGACAGAGGATAAGATGGCTGGATGGCATCACTGACTCGATGGATGTGAGTCTGAGTGAACTCCAGGAGTTGGTGATGGACAGGGAGGCCTGGTGTGCTGTGATTCATGGGGTCGCAAAGAGTTGAACACGACTGAGCAACTGAACTGAACTGAACTGAAATTGAAATGGATGTTTCATTCATGGTTAAATTGGCATTTCTTTACTTCCTAATAAGTATTAGATTTTTTAAGTTAGATATTATTTATGATGACTATTGACATTTTTTACCGTTTACATTTTGAAGTTTTAGTGTTGCACATAAAGTTATGATTTAATTTTTAATTATCTACTTTATATTGCAGCAAATGGCTTTAAAACATACTAATTTTTCTTCATATTAAAAACATAGAATGTGCTTATATTTGTCAACTTTTTTTTGCATTTTACCTCATTGTTTCTAAATTTAGAAAATTGCTTCCCATCAAACGCACCCAGATTAAAAGATATTCATTTAATTTTCTTCTGTTTTTATAAATATATAAATATTCAGTGTACTTGAATAGGCTTCCCTGATAGCTCAGTTGGTAAAAAATCCACCTGCAATGGAAAGAAAAAGATGGTGGAAGAGTAGGTAGATGTGGAGTACATCTCTCTCAATGGATAGAACGGGAATACACCTTCAGACACAGCAGTGCATGCAGAACACCAGCTGAGAGCAGACAGGAGTACCTGACCAGAGGGAAAGAATATATAGACCGTTGCAAAACTCGGTAGGATGAAGCAACTAGGGAAAAAACAGAGGTGTTAGTTGGACTGGACCTGCCCTCGGTGGGTGGGAGAACTGCAGCATGGGGTCCAATCCCCACATCGGGGCAATTGTCTAAGTCAGAGGAGAAACATTTAAGGCTGGGAGTGAAACAGCTGATCTGTGGCAGCCTAACTGGAATGAGAATCAGACAGTCCTTGCTGTAGCCATACATACCCCGGTCAGGGACATAGATCTCCTGGAAGGTGCAATGGCTGGGAGCTGGAGTTTAGGATTGTGCAGCAATCCCAGGGCAAGGACTACTGTTGACTGTGGAGAGACAGATCCAGGGGATGTGAGGGAGGAGATGGTGGTGGGAAATGCCTGTGGAGGAAAGCCAGGCAGCCATGGAAGCAAGGCAACACTGCTGAGTAACACTTAGGGGATGGAACCAAAACCTCTCTCCACCCAAATGCTGGCATTGGAAGCTGAACAACAGAGAGGCTGGCTGATCAAAGGCCTGATGAACTGAACTACAGAGTAGGACCCCACCCAGGGTGCCCCTTAAGTGCCTAATGTGCCAATTTACAGAGAAGGACCCCAGTCAGGGTGGCCCCTCTACTTGCCTGATGCACTGAACAACAGGTAAGGACCTCAAGCAAGGGAGTCCGCTAAGTGCCTGAACAGATGGAGCTACAGAGAAAGATTGGCCAAAGATGATTTTTTTTTTAATTTTTATTTTTACTTTATTTTACTTTACAATACTGTATTGGTTTTGCCATACATTGACATGAATCCACCACGGGTGTACATGCATTCCCAAACATGAACCCCCCTCCCACCTCCCTCCCCATAACATGTCTCTGGGTCATCACCATGCACCAGCCCAAGCATGCTGTATCCTGCGTCGGACATAGACTGGCGATTTGATTCTTACATGATAGTATACATGTTTCAATGCCATTCTCCCAAATCATCCCACCCTCTCCCTCTCCCTCTGAGTCCAAAAGTCCATTATACACCTCTGTGTCTTTTTTTCTGTCTTGCATACAGGGTCGTCATTGCCATCTTCCTAAATTCCATATATATGTGTTAGTATACTGTATTGGTGTTTTTCTTTCTGGCTTACTTCACTCTGTATAATCGGCTCCAGTTTCATCCATCTCATCAGAACTGATTCAAATGAATTCTTTTTAACCGCTGAGTAATACTCCATTGTGTATATGTACCACAGCTTTCTTATCCATTCATCTGCTGATGGACATCTAGGTTGTTTCCATGTCCTGGCTATTATAAACAGTGCTGCGATGAACATTGGGGTACATGTGTCTCTTTCAGTTCTGGTTTCCTCGGTGTGTATGCCCAGCAGTGGGATTGCTGGGTCATAAGGTAGTTCTATGGGAACCCTCCTACACTGTTGGTGGGAATGCAAACTAGTACAGCCACTATGGAGAACAGTGTGGAGATTCCTTAAAAAATTGCAAAGATGCTTTCTGATTGCCAGCTATAAGAGGCTCGAAAAAAGACTATGATAGGGCCATAACTTTTGTGGAAGAGGTAGTCGGTGTCCCTGCACACTTGGTGCCGCGAGGGTCCCTGCAAGCCAAGGAGCTGCACCACCTTCATGCTCCACTCTCACTGGGGCAGAGCTGCCACAGGCAAAAAAGTCTTGTGTCTATGCATGCAAAGCCACTTCAGTTGTGTCTGACTCTTTGCGACCCTGTAGACTGTGGCCTACCAGGCCTCTCTGTGAGGATGGGGAGTTCTCCAGGCGAGAATACTGGAGTGTATTGGCCAATACTGGTTGCCATACTCTTTTAGAGCACTATATTTCCTGCTGCCCTAGCTGCCAACACCCCTGAGTACCTGGTGCTGCCAGAACCCCTGCAACACAAACAGCTGCTCCACCTCCATACCTGGCCCTTACAGAGGGCAAACCCAAGTCTTTCAAGGCAGCCTCAGGAGCAAACTTCAGTGGACAACGTACATGCAGAGATGGAAATAAAACCACAATTGAGACCCAGGGGCAGTGTGACTAAAGAAGACCCTAAACCTCCCCACCAGCTGTACAAGCTGCAGGTTAAATCCACACAATCAACTAGGCAGACTCTGTGTCTATGGAATATATAAAAGGTCATTGAGAGCTCTCACAAAAGAAAATGCTCTAGTTCTGAGAGCTGTGGACATTGGAGGCAAGAATGCACAGAAGTAGGACAAGATTAGAATCTGAGCTGCCTCCACAACAGGTCCAGAGATCAGCACAGCGTTGGAGGGCATCCTAGGGAGGTGAGGTTGTCTGTGACTCCCAGAAAGGGAAAGGACTCTGACAGCAGTGACTGAAGAAAAGCATTTATTATTCTTATGTTTTGACCTGTTCTGTAGATTCTCTTGGATTTTTTCACCCACCCCCATGCTGTTTTAGTTGTAGATTTTATTTTCACTATGAAATCTAATTAAGCTTTGTAACATTTTTTCTTTCTTTCTCTTTTTTTTTTTTTCCAACACTCACATATTTTATTGTTGCTATAAACCTCTGCCTCCACGTTGGGCTTTTGCAGTTCTGGGGAGTTCCCCCCCTCCTTTGTTTTTTTTCTCTTTTAATTTTAATTTTTTAACTTATTATTATTTTATCTAAATTTATTTCTTTGCTTTTCCTACTGTTCTTTTCCCCTTGCAGTTAATCTTTAATGTATATAAATCTTCCTTATCGCCTTCTATTTAACTTTGCATATCTATTCTTTCTTTTTTTTTTCCTTTCCTTTCAACATATTTGTTAGTTTAATTTTCATGGCTTTATTCTCCACTTGGCACCTTGCTTTAGTTTTCTTTTCCAGTTTGTGCTTTAGTTAGTTTTGTTCTGGTAGACATGATTTTTGGTTTCCTTTGTTTGCTGGATCAACCTATTGTGCTTTATTTTTGTTGGACCGCTTTGATTTTGCTTATGGATGTATAAGTATATGTGTATATTCAGCTACACTCTATATTGTTATAAATCTCTGCCTCTACATTAGACTGTTGCAGTTCTGCAGAGTTTTCCCTTTTTTTCCCTCTTTTCTTTCTTCTTCTGTTTTTTTCCCTCTTTTTCTAATTTTAATTTTTAATTTTTTAAACATTATTATCTTTCTACATTTATTCCTTTGCTTTTCCTACTGTTCTTTTACCCTTGCAGTTAATCTTTAATATATATAAATCTTCTTGATCTACTTATATTTAACTTTACATGTCTATACTTTCTTTCCTTCATTTCCTCTCAACATATTTGTTTTATTTTCATTGTTTTATTCCCCATTTGGCATCTTGTTTTAGTTTTGTTTTCCACTTTGTGCTTTAGTTAGTTTTGTTTTTAATTGGTAAATATAATATTTGATTTCCTTTGTTTGCCAGGTCAATCTATTGTACTTTATTTTTGTTGGACTGTTTTGACTTTCCTCATGATTGTAGCAGTATTTGAGTATATTCTATTATTTTAATTATTATTTGCCTAATTTTGTAACTGCCATGGTTCATCTTTGGTTTCTCATTTTTGAATATTTGTTTTACTATCACTTAATGCCAAAACAAACCACTTGTGGAGCCTTCATTCCTGATCAGAGATCAAACCCTGAGCCTTTGCAGTGGGAGAACTGACTCCAAGACCCTAGACTACCAGAGAACTAACCCTAGGAAGTATCAAATAGTGAGAACTCACACAAAGGAAACCACTTGAATACAACCACCCAAAGACCAATAGCACCCTGATTACTATATCTACACAACAAACAAAATAAAAATACAAACTCAATCATCAGCAGACAGGATTGCTACCTAACTCAGCCTTGCCCATCAGAGGAAAAACAAACAAAAACTTGGCACAAATCTCACCTTATATGAAGCTTACACAAACCACTGGACCAACCTTAGGAGGGCAGAAACCAAAAAGAAGAAATAATTTAACTCTGAAGCCTGGGAAAAGGAGACCTCAAACAAAATAAGTTAAAAAAAAAATGAAAAGGCAGAGAAACACTAGACAAGTGAAAGAATAAACTAGAAACTGAGAAGTCCAAAAAGATGAAGAGGAAATAGGCAAACTCTCTGAAAAAGAATTCAGAATAATGATAGCAAAGATGATCAAAAGCCTTGAAAACACAATGGAGAAAATGCAATAATGAATCAGTGAAGAACTAGAAGAATTAAAGAATAAACATATGGAGACAGGAAACACAATTAGTGAAATTTAAAATATTTTAGAAGGAACCAATAGCAAAATATCTGAAGCAGAAGAATGAGTCAGTGAGCTGGAAGATACAATAGTGGAAATAACATCTGAAGAGCAATATAAAGACAAAAGAATGAAAAGAACTGAGGATAGTCTCAGAGACCTCTGGGACAATATCAAATACACCAACATTCAAATTGTAGGTGTCCCAGAAGAAGAAGAGAAAAAGAAAGTGTATGAGAAAATTTTTGAAGAGATTATGGGTGAAAAGTTTCCCAACATGGAAAAGGAAATAGTCAATCAAGTCTAAGAGTCGCTAAGAGTCCCATACGGGATAAACCCAAGGAGAAACATGCCAAGACACATACTAATCAAACTAACAAAGACTAAACACAAAGAAATAATATTAAAAGCAGCAAGAGAAAAGCAACAAGTAACATATAAGGGAAACTCCATAGGCTTAACAGCTGATCTTACAGCAAAAACTCTGCAGGCCAGAAGGGAATAGAAGGATATATTTATAGTTTTAAAGTACTGAAAGAAAAATCTAAAACCAAGATCACTGTACCTGGCAAGGATCTCATTCAAAACTGATAAAAAGCTTTTCAGACAAGCAAAAGTTAAGAGAGTTCAGTACCACCAAACCAGTTTTACAGCAAATTTTAAAGGGACTTTAATAGTCAAGAAATACAACAGAAGAAAAAAAATCGACAAAATCAACCCCAAATAATTAATAAAATGACAATAGGAACATATATATCAATAATTACTTTAAATGTAAATGGATTAAATGCTCCAACCAAAAGACACAAACTGGCGGAATGGATACAAAAACAAGACATATATATATATATATATATATATATATATATATATATATATATATATATATATATATATACTGTCTACAAGAAACCCACTTCAAACCTAAAGACACATATAGACTGAAAGTGAGAGGATGGAAAAACATTTCATGCAAATGGAAAGCAAAAGAAAGCTGGAGTAGCAATCCTCATGAGACAAAATGGACCTTAAAATAAAGAAGATTACAAGTGATAAGGAAGGACACTACATAATGATCTAGGGATCAATCCAAGAGGAAGATGTAACAGTTGTAAATAGCTATGTACCCAACATAGGCGCACCTCAATACATAAGACAAACACTGCTGCTGCTGCTGCTGCTAAGTCATTTCAGTCCTGTCTGACTCTGTGTGACCCCAGAGACGACAGCCCACCAGGATCCCCCTTCCTTGGGATTCTCCAGGCAAGAACACTGGAGTGGGTTGCCATTTCCTTCTCCAATGCATGAAAGTGAAAAGTGAAAAGGAAGTCTCTCAGTCGTGTCCGACCCTCAGCGACCCCATGGACTGCAGCCTTCCAGGCTCCTCCATCCATGGGATTTTCCAGGCAGGAGTACTGGAGTGGGGTGCCATTTCCTTCTCCGAAGACAAACACTAACAGACCTAAAAGGAGAAATTGACAGTAACACAATAATAGTAGGAGACTTTAACACCCCACTCACACCAATGAACAGATCATCAAAACAGAAAATTAATAAGGAAACACAAGTCTTAAATAATACATTAGATGAGATGCATCTCATTGATAACCTTCAGGACATTTCATTCAAATGCAGAAGAATACACATTTTTCTCAAGTGTGCATTGAACATTCTCCAGGATAGACCACTTCTTGGGTCACAAATCAAACCTCAGTAAATTTAAGAAAATTGAAATCATATCAAGCATCTTTTCCGACCACAATGCTATGAGACTAGATATCAATTACAAGAAAAAAAAAAACTGTAAGAAACACAAACACATGGAGATTAAACATGTTTCTAAATAACCAACAGATTACTTAAGAAATCACAAGGGAAATCAAAAAATTTCTAGAAACAAATGAAGATGAGAACACGGCAACTCAAAACCTACAGAATGCAGCAAAAGCAGTTCTAAGAGGGAAGTTTATAGCAATACAACTCTACCTCAAGAAACAGGAAAAACACTGAATATACAACCTAACTTTACACCTAAAACAACTGGGAAAAGAAGAACGAAACCTCCGCAAATTAGTAGAAGGAAAAAAATTATAAAGATCCGAGCAGAAAAAAATGAAAAAGAAGTGAAAGAAACAATAGTAAAGATTAATAAAACTAAAAGTTGGTTCTTTGAAAAGATAAATAAAATTGACAAACATTTAGCCAGATACATCAAGAAAAAAAGAGAATAAAATCAACAAAATTAGAAATGAAAAAGGAGAGGGTACAACAGACATTGTAGAAATACAACGGATTGTAAGAGACTATTATGAACAACTATATGGCATAAAATGGATAACCTGGAAGAAATGGACAGATTCTTAGAAGAGTTCAGTCTTCCAAGACTGAACCAGGAAGAAATTGAAATTATGAACAACTCAATTACAAGCACTGATATTGAAGCTGTGATCAAAAACCTCCCAGAAAGCAAAACCCAGGACCAGATGGCTTCACAGGAGAATTCTATCAAACATTTAGAGAAGGCCTAATGCCTGTCCTTCTAAAATTCTTTCAAGAAATTGCAGAGGAAGGAACACTTCCAAACTCATTCTATGAAGCCACTATCACCCTGAATCCAAAACCAGACAAAAACAGCACCAAAATAGAAAACTACAGGTCAATATCACTGATGAACATAGATGCAAAAACCTTCAACAAAATTTTAGCTAACAGAATTCAACAACACATCAAAAACCTCATACACCATGATCAAGTTGGGTTTATTCCAGGGATGCAAAGATTCTATAATATATGCAAATCAATCAATGTGATTCACCATATTAACAAATTGAAAGATAAAAACATAGTAAAGACCATATATGATAAGCCTACAGCAAACATTATTCTTAGTAGTTAAACACTGAAAGCATTCCCCCTAAGATCAGGAACAAGACAAGGGTGTCCACTCTCACAACTATTATTCAACATAGTTCTGGAAGTCCTAGTTTCAGCAATCAGAGAAGAAAAGGAAGTAAAAAGAATCCAGATTGGATAAGAAGAAGTAATGCTCTCACCATTTGCAGATGACATAATACTGTATATAGAAAACCCTAAAGATAGTATCAGAAAATTACTAGAGCTAATCAGTGAATTTAGCAAAGTTGCAGAATACAAAATTAATACACTTGCATTTCTATATACTAACAATGAAAAATCAGAAAGAAAAATTAAGGAATCAATCCCATTCACCAATCAATCAACAAAAAGGATTATGTATCTAAGAATAAACTAACCCAAAAGAACTGTACACAGAAAATTATAAGACACTGATGAAAGAAATCAAAGTGGGCATAAACACAGATGGAGAGGTAGTCCATGTTCCTGAGTAGGAAGAATTGATATTGTGAAAATGACTATACTACCAAATACAATCTACAGATTCAATGAGATCCCTATCAAATTACCAATAGCATTTTCCACAGAACTAGAAAAAAAACTTCACAATTCATATGGAAACACAAAAGACCCCGAATAGCCAAAGCAGTCTTGAGAACGAAGAATGGAACTTGAGGAATCAACCTTCCTGACTTCAGAATATACTACAAAGCTACAGTCATCAAGACAATATGGTACTGGCACAAAAACAGAAATATAGATTAATGGAACAAGATTAAAAGCCCCCAAATAAATCTATGCACCTAGGAGTACTTTATTTCTGACAAAGGAGGCAAGAATATACAATGGGGCAATGACAGCCTCTTGAATAAATGGTGCTGGGAAAATTGGACAGCTACATGTAAAAGAATGAGATTAGAACCCTTCCTAACATCATACACAAAGATAAACTCAAAATGGATTAAATACCTAAACGTAAGACCAAAAACTGTAAAACTCTTAGAGGAAAACATAGGCAGAACAATCGATGACATTAATTAATCAAAGCAAGATCTTCTATGTGCCACCTCCTAGAGTAATGGAAATAAAAGCAAAAGTAAACAAGTGGGGCCTAGTTAAACTTAAAAGCTTTTGCACAGCAAAGGAAGCTATAAGCAAGATGAAAAAGACAACCCTCAGAATGGGAGAAAATTATAGCAAATTAAAAACTGACAAAGGATTAATTTCCAAAATATACAAGCAGCTTATACAACTCAATGCCAGAAAAACAAACAACCAAATTAAAAAGTGGGAAAAAGACCTAAACAGACCTTTCTCCAAAGAAGGCATACAGATGACTAACAAACACATGAAAAGATGCTCACCATCACTCATTATTAGAGAAATGCAAATCAAAACCACAATGAGGTATCAATTTACACTGGTCAGTATGGCCATCATCATAACGTCTACAAACAATAAATGATGGAGAAGGTGTGGAGAAAAGGGAACACTCTTGCACTTTAGGTGGGAATGTAAATTGATACAGTCACTATGGAAGATGGTATGGAGATTCATTAAAAAAAAAAAAAAACTAGGAATAAAACCACCATATGACCCAGCAATCCCACTCCTAGGCATTTACCCTGAGGAAACCAAAATTGAAAGAGACACATGTATCCCACTGTTCATTGCAACACTGTTTACAATAACTGAAACATGGAATCAACCTAGATGACCACTGACAGATAAATAGATAAAGAAGTTGTGGTACATATACACAAAAGAGCATTGCTCAGCCATGAAAAGGAATGCATTTGAGTCTGTTCTAATGAGGTGGATGAACCTAGAACATATTAGACAGAGTGAAGTGAGTCTGAAAGAGAAAGATAAATATTGTAGTCTAAATACTTTGGCCACCTCATGCGAAGAGTTGACTCATTGGAAAAGACTCTGATGCTGGGAGGGATTGGGGGCAGGAGGAGAAAGGGACGACAGAGGATGAGATGGATGGATGGCATCACCAATTCGATGAACATGAGTTTGAGTAAACTCCGGGAGTTGATGATGGACAGGGAGGCCTGGCATGCTGCGATTCATGGGGTCGCAAAGAGTCAGACACGACTGAGTGACTGAACTGAACTGAATGCATATATAAGGAAATCTAGAAAAAGTTTTCTGAAGAAATTATTTGCAGAGCAGCAGTGAAGAAACAGACATAGAGAATAGACTTATGGACATGGGGAGATGGGAGGAGAGGGTGAGATATATCAAAAGAGTAACATGGAAACTTATATTACCATACGTAAAATACATAGCCAACGGGGATTTGCTGTATGGCTCAGGAAACTCAAACAGGGGCTCTGTATCAAACTAGAGGGCTGGGTTGGGGAGGGAGATGGGAGGAAGTTTTTAAAAAGGAAGGGGATATATATATACCTATTGCTAATTCATGTTGAGGTTTGACAGAAAACAACAAAATTTTGTAAAGCAATTATCCTTCAATAAAAAAATAAATAATTAAAAAAAAAATCCACCTGCAATGCAGGAGACCCTGGTTTGATTCCTGGTTTGGGAAGATCTGCAGAAGGTATAGGCTACCAACTCCAGTATTCTTGGTCTTCCCTTGTGGCACAGCTGGTAAAGAATCTGTGTGCCATATGGGAGACCTGGGTTCAGTCCTTGGGTTGGGAAAATCCCCTGGAGAAGGGAAAGGCTACCCACTCCAGTATTCTGACCTGGAGGATTCCGTGGACTCTATAGTCCATGGGGTTGCAAAGACTCAGACATGACTGAGTGAGTTTCACTTTCAATTTATTTGAAGATTGTTTTGATGTAATATATGAAATAATGGGTGTGCTAATTTTTTTAACAATTTGAAAAGCAATCATTTAGATGTGACTTATGGAATAATTCTCTAGGCCAGAATACTGGAGTGGGTAGCCAGCCTTTCCCTTCTCCAGGGGATCTTCCCAACCCAGGGATCAAACCCAGGTCTCCTGCATTGCTGGCAGATTCTTAACCAGCGGAGCCACAGGGAAGCCCAGGAATACTGGAGCGGGTTCCCTGGTGGCTCAGAGGTTAAAGCATCTGCCTGCAATGCGAGAGAGCTGGGTTTGAACTCTGGGTTGGGAAAATCCCCTAGAGAAGGAAATGGCAACCCACTCCAGTATTCTGCCCTGGAAAATCCCATGGACAGAGGAGCCTGGTGGGCTGCAGTCCATGGGGTAGCAAACAGTCAGACACAACTGAGCAACTTCACTTTCACTTCACTTTATGGAATAATATATTCCTTCCCCTCCGAACTCACATATTTGTTTCTTGTTTTTAATTTATTTGTTTTAATTGGAGGATAATTATTTTGCAATTTTGTGATTGTTTTCCCGTATATCAACATGAATCATTCTTAGATATACATGTGTCCCCTCCATTTTGAACACCCTCACTTCCCACCCCACCCTATTCTTCTAGGTTGTCACAGAGCACCAGCTTTGTTTGCCCTGCTTCATGCATCAAACTCTCACTGGTTATTGTTTTACATATGGTAATATGTATGTTTCAATGCTATTCTCGCAAATCACCCCACCCTCTCCTCCCACTGAGTCCAAAAGTCTGTTCTTTACTTCTGTGTCTCCTTTGTTGCCCTGTACATAGGCTTGTCAACATCATCTTTCTAGATTCCATACATATATGTTGATATACAGTATTTGTTTTTCTCTTTCTGACTTAACTTCATTGTGTGTAATAGGTTCTAGGTTCAACCACTTCTTCAGAACTGGCTCAAATGTGTTCCTTTTTATAGCTGAGTAATATTCCATTATGTATATGTGCCACAACTTTCTTATCCATTTATCTACTGATGGACATCTAGGTTGCTTCCATGTCCAAGTTATTTTAAATAGTGCTGCAGTGAACATTGGGGTACATGTGTCTTTTTCAGTTCTGTTTTCCTCAGGGTATATCCCCAGTAATAGAATTGCTGCATTGTCTGGCAGTTCTATTCCCAGTTTTTTGAGGAAACTCTGCACTATTCTCCATAGTGACTGTACCAGTTTTCATTCCCACCAACAGTGTAAGAAGGTTCCTTTTCTCCACACCCTTTCCAACATTTATTGTTTGTAGACTTTTTGATGACAGACATTCTGACTGGTGTGAGTTGATACCTCATTGTGGTTTTGATTTTCATTCTCTAATAATGAGTGATAGTGAGCATCTTTTCATGTGTTTATTAGTCATCTATATGTCTTTGGAGAAATGTCGGTTTAGGCCTTTTGGCCACTTTTTGATTGGGTTGTTTGTTTTTCTGGTATTGAACTGAATGAGCTTCACATATTTTGGAGATTAATTATTTGTCAATTGTTCCATTTACTATTAGTTCCTCCTGTTATAAGGGTTGTCTTTTCACCTTGCTTATAGTTTCTTTCATTGTACAAAATCTATTAAGTTTATTTAAGTCCCATTTGTTTATTTTTATTTCCATTAAACAAAATGGAAGATGTTAACCCACACATTTATTTCTAACAGTTATTATTAATTAAACCAGGTTAGGTTATTGCCTAATATATTTGTCAATTGTCTACTACATGTAGGATATTACAGTAGTGAAGGATACTTTACTAAATCAATCACTAAGCAGAAAGTTGTCTTTATTTGTCTCACAGTTTTCTTTATCTTTCCATCCTTATTTGAAGCCTATATATATATATATATATATATATATATATATATATGCATATGTACACACACACACACATATATATGGGATAGTATTAGAGCAAATATTTAGTTCTGTATTTCCTAATATACCAACCACTATAGTGCATGATTTTCATAATCTTCTTTCTGGATCTACCAAAACTTGATATAATATATGAAAGAACATGTTCTTAAGTTATCTTATAGGATGAGTAGTATAACTATCATTTTGTACCACAGTATATAGATAGTGAAGTAACTTACTTTTTTGAGTATAAGACTTAGATTCAGATTTTGGCCTCAAAACTTATTAGGCTTTAGGAAATTATTTAACCTCTCCAATTCTAAAATTTTTTTTAACACCTGTTAATTATGACTTTGCATTTTAAATAATACATTACTGCCTAGCACTGCTCATGGCATAGAGTTGGCCCAAAGTTACTTGTTTAAGAGTTTGTGGGATAGAATACATTTTTAATATTTTCATACTATATTTTAATCACCTAGCAGCCACATATAACAGAAAATGAAAGACACAGAGCAACATTTTCTTCAGAAGAGAGGCTAGATGGCTTACCAACTGTTCTAGACCATTCTGATTCTGGTTGGGGCAAGCCAATGGATAGAAATGATATTAAACCATAATAATCACAAGATAGGAGTGAGAAGAATACAATCTTATTGGGAAATAAGAATACATAGAGTAATCAAGAAAAGAATACTTTGTTTGAACACAGACTAGAAAGGAGGAAGATTTGAGTAGAAAGTTCATCAAAGTTTTAGACAGGTTTCCATTTAATTAAAACAAATAATAAAACCTTTAAATTCCCAAGTTATAGTAGAAGCATCCTACAACCTCTGCTAAATTCTCTAGTAGTATTTCATTAAGATAAGCATAGGGAAGCACACCCATGCATAAAACACTGAAAAATGACAAAGTTGTAGTAGAGTGTGCGGAGTGTAATTTCAACTAAAATTAGAGGTCTGCCATCTATGAAGAAAATCACAGTATAACTGAAAGAGTGTTTAAATAATAATTTGGATAAATTCCAAAGTCTGAAATGCGCAACTGATCCTCTTGATATGTGTCAATGAGAAAGACAATGAGTCAGAACTTTGGCATAGACAGGAATACAATAACAAGTGACATCACAGATCAGAGCAGAAATGGAAGCACATTATAATAAACGGTTTTATGACAATTGTCCACCCTGATAAAAAATATCAAAAAATTCAATAGGGATTTATTAAGTTTATATAATATTTAAACAAAAAAGAGAAATAGAAACAACTATTTACAAAATAACTGGGTGGATGAGGACATTCAAGCTTAAAACCGATGAAATATATCAAATCAAAAACATTTTATAAATAAGACTATGTAGTAACAAGTCAATAACAAAATAGAAAGAGCTTTTGTAACAAATGTGTCAAAAACATTTCTAGAGTCAGTATCCTCTCTCATTTATTCAGACTTATAACTACCATTTAATGCGTGCCCAGAAGTGTCAGATGTTGGGCTAACTACAGTGTTATAGAAAACACACACTCCTCTGTACTGGTGGAGCTTAGAATGTGAGGGACAGACCAATAAATATTACACAAGGAGGTATTTAAGTCAAGTTTTGATAAGTGTTACTAAGCAGAAGTACAAGAAATATTTTAAAAAACACATAACAGGAAAGATTTTTGTGAACAAGTGACATGTTTTAGGCAGGCCCTGGAGAATATTAACAAAGTAAAAGGGGCAAAGGGAAACATTCCAGGCAGAAGGAGCAGACTCACAGATGTCCCCAGAGTATAAGGGGGTTTCAAATAGTTTATTTCTTTCTGAAAGAAGACCAGAATGGGAAATATGAGATTGAAAAGATATAAGGATGAGATCACATGGGCCTGTGTTAAGAATTTGCTATGAGCAAGCTTAAGTCATTAAGATATTTTAAGCAGAGAGCAAGACCATATGTGTGGTTTTTAAAACTCATTGGACTTGTGTGAAAATGGTATTGTCAGGGGCAGGAGTGATTCTGCCAAAGCAAGAGCACAGTAGAGGGAGAAACAGTGCTATAGATGACTTCTAAACCTTTGTCATAAGCAACGTGATGAGTAGTATCTCTTATTGAATTGGAGAATACCAGGAGGGGATAGATTGAGTATAAAAGAAAGAAGATATATACAAACTGAAAATGTCCTATTTGAGATACCTGAGAATCATATGTGCACATTAAGTGAAAAAAAAAATACAAATGATAAGTATATACTCTGATTTCAACTTAGTAAGAAATATATAGATAAAAGTTATAAGAAATCATACCAAAGTAGAAGAATCTTTCATTTTAATTATGAGATTTGGGATACTTAAAAATATTATTATTTTGAAATTTAAAACAATTTTAACAGTATAATTTATTTTTAAATCTTTCATATTTAGAGTTTTAATATTTTCAGACATATTGTACATTTTGTCTAATTTAAATATATGTCAGAGCTTTCTGTCTGCATAGGTTCGCAAGACAAACATAGTAATGCTGATTCTGTTCTGCATATTAGGTAGGAGATAATAAGTAAAACCACTATCATAAACCAAATTTCATAGAAGTTAGTTACCTCTTTGAGAATCACGATTCAACATCTTTTTAGCAACTGGTTTATTCATGTTAGAAGCAACTGAACATGTATGCCATGATATTTGGAATACTAAACTGTTCAGTGTTCAAAGATTCCCAGTCTATTTTAAGAGTGAAGCCTCATGAAATCATTCACTGCCTTTCCCAGTGGGCTTTGTAAAAAAATTTGTGAATACTTTGTAACCAATTCTATTTGAACTTATACTTTCCTAACATTCCATTTTTATCTTAAAACTAGGTTTTATGTTTTTCCATTTTTAAAAAGAGCAGTTCACCAACAAAAATCTCATCATAAACTAAGCTTTTTTTTTTCTCCCAAGAGAAATTCTTTAATAACTCAACTGGGTTGGCAGTTTTTGAGTTATGGGCCTTCACACTGATGATAAAAACCATAACATTTAGACTTTTCCGGTGAGGTATATTAATGGTATATTCAGCTTGACATTATGACCAACATGGCCCTCAGGAGTTGGCCTATAAATGTCAGGAGCTGTCAAAGAGTTAAAGGCTTTGTTTCTTACAGGCTATAGTAGCCACATCTTATTCCTTATCCTCTTACTGGTTGATGTTTCAAATATATTCCCTGGATACACATGTATTGGATACATATAGTTTAAAGACAAAGTGCTGGATATTATCCTCAAACCTGCCTTCAGGGATCTTATATTTTAATTGCCAAAATAAGACATTTGGTAAAATGACTGTAATATATGATTGCATGTGCTATATAAGCCAAAGAAATTACTATGGAAAGTTTAAGAAGGCATCTATTTCCAAATTAGCATATGATTTTATATAAGTAAATTAAATAATAAGTTTGTTACTATTCTAATATAAAAATTTTAAACATTGAAACATGAGAGTCTAGAATCCTAAAAGAATTAATCGGGGGTTGCCTGAACAAAATCCTTGAAAGAAGTTTCTATACTAGAATTAATCCCAGAAGTCTATGTCTACTCAGAAAGAGAGTTAATTTGATGTCTTTGGTCCCTGTTGTTTTCCCACTGTGGCTCCTCAGGGTGAAAGTAAACTCAGTGAGAGATTCTCAGAACTAACTGTCACAATTCTTGTCCAAAAGTTAGCTCACACAGAAAGCAGAAGAAACATCAGCATTTGTGCAGTCTTGGTTTCCTGGTATTTTCTTCCTGACATTTTCTTCTTGATATCTTGCTTGTCAAGAAGCAAACCACTTGAAACTACTTGAAAATGTAGCTGTATTAACTTGTAAAGATCTCAGTAGGACAAATCCAAGTTCTATGTATACTCCCCCAGAGCACTTTCAATTTGCAAACTAAATTTAAACCTCTCATGCATAAACTCAGATTCTCTGCTTCTTCATTTTATGCTTTGATTGTCTCACAAGGTCAGATTCTTTCTCACTCCTTCCCTCAGAGGAGAGCTAGTTGAACTGACTATGACTTAGCATCTAGTTTCTGGTTACTTCATTTGAATGTGATATTTCTCTTTGTAAAGTGAGGATTTCATTCTCAGAGACTTTGCCATGTTACTAAATTCTACTTGGCTAAACTCCTGTTGTGTTCTTGTCTTAAGTTCTTTGGTAAATATTTATAGCGCACTCCCTTTTATTGGGCTTCCCTGGTAGCTTAGCTTTTAAACAATTTACCTGCAATGCCAGAGATCTGGGTTTGATCCCTGGGTTTGGAAGATCCCCTGGAGGAGGGCATGGCAACTCACTTTATTCTTGCCTGGAGAATCCCCACAGACAGAGGAGCTATAGTCCACGGGGTCACAAAGAGTTGAGCACAACTGAGAGACCAAGCACACACCCTGATTATTGTTTCTATTTGGTCTGCATTGTTATTGCCAAGTATGATATCCTTAATTTTAAGCATGCTACTTTAATTTGTTTTATTTCTAAAATTACATCATCCTCTTGCTCCATAAAATAAAATTTCTCCATTTAAATCCCCAATTGTTAATATAACCCACTTAATAGTCTCCCACTATTATATGTTTTCCTAAAGTTTCATCTACCTGTAAACAGAGCCATGCATTTTTTTTTAAATTGTCTTTTGGAAATGATTTTCTAACATATTGTTGCCTCTGTAAAAACAATTCTAAAACTATTATACCTACCATTATTAAATTATATAACAATAGTATATTTTTCTTAAGGGTATCTTTCAGTCAATTGTGAATCCGGAAGCATATTTTGACCATGGTAGGTAGCTTTGACCACTTCCTTATTACACTGAAAGCGTGAACATATTCTTCCACCATTTCTTCACTTTGTAGTTTATCAACCAATGTACTATAACCTTATTTTTAAAAATATAAGGCACCAGCAAACTGGCTAGTTAGTAACTTGCTATAACCCTGTTTTTTTTTCCCATCTAATTTCTCCAGAAAGTGAAAGTGAAAATCACTCAGTCCTGTCAGACTCTTTGTGACCCCCATGGATTATACAGTCCATAGAATTCTCTAGGCCAGAATACTGGAGTGGGTAATCTTTCCCTTCTTCAGGGGATTTTCCCAACCAGGGGATCAAACCCAGGTCTCCTGTATTGCAGGCACATTCTTTACCAGCTGTGCCACAAGGGAAGCCCAAGAATACTGGAGTGGGTGGCCTACCCCTTTTCCAGCGGATCTTCCTGATCCAGGAATAAAACTGGGTTCTCCTGTATTGCAGGTGGATTCTTTACCAACTGAGCTATCAGGGAATAACTGATGCTCAAATGAAGAACCAATCTATCCCAAGGGAACTTTCTATATACTCCACTAGACCAAGAGCATCCATATTATGTGTTACATGTATGTACATCATAACTCTCTCTGTTTATCAGAATCACTATTCCCAAGCCTCATAAAGACCTAGCTACAATTTGACATTTCTGATAATTGCATCTGAAACTGGTTTGCAACCAGTGCAGATCCACTCTAGGCCTATATAACATGGAATTGTACTTGACAACCTGAAATGTGAGTTAAATTATTTCTATTCTAGACAGGATTTCCCAAAACTGGTTTCTTAGATAACTGGCAAATAATTAGGCAAAAGCAATTCACCATATGGAACTACCAGAATATGATAGTGTAGTACAGATAACATGAAAAAGGCCAAGCACACTGCTTAGCATCTTCACTGTATAGTCCTACATCAAAGCTATCAAGTACTGAGAGCTTTATAAGTTGAAGATGTGTTCTTTGTTTGCATTACCATTATCATCACAAAAATTAGCAGTATGCATTTGCCAAGTGTTCCAAGGGGAAGAAAATGGGATGTCACTAAATCTACATGGTTATCAAGGGAGAAAGAATGATTCAGTTACCTACTTATATGACAGCAAGACTGAGTACAGAATTGCAATTCATTCCACAAGCAGGGTTTCAACTTGCGCATATTAAGTTTAATTGAAAACCAAGTGTTTGATGAACAGAAAAACAGAAACAGAAGTTGAGTACCGCTCAACTCTAATTATACAAAGTACCATGTAAAATTCTGCCAAATGTACTTCTGGTTAGGTGGTAAAAGAGCAAAAAGGGTAACTTTTAAAACTTAAACTATTAAAAATGCAACAGAATTAAAGGTACCTGGTAAAATGAGCATATACACACAAATAATATTATATATATGCACATTTGTATTATATAATCACTGATTGGATTCCCTTGAAAGAAGGGAAGAAGACTAGGGAAAACTTAGCATGTAAGATATTTATTACTGAGTGTTGTTGGAACCAATGACTATAGAAGGGTAGGGAGGGGAGACTGAGCAGAAGGAAGCAGATGTTGTGGATCCCTTCCTAAATTCCTGCTTCAGGACCAGGAATTTATTCCTACAGCTCGTTAGAGTGCTGGATGCTGACAAGATATAGCACTTTTCCTTTCTGGTATTGCCCTTGTCCAAAGGGAGCAACCCCACCTCTTAGACAAACCCACGAATAATTCTGAAGCTGGGACAACCTTTCAGAACTGCCTTTAACACCACCAAAATCTGCCATTGGTTGCAGGCTGTCACAGAAAGAGCCAAGGCTTTGGATAAGGCAGGGGTTTTTTGTTTGTTTGTTTGTTTGTTTTTGTTTGTTTTAAAAAAAACCTCTGAGGAAATCCACAAAGGTGATTAAAAGTTAAACTTATTTTCATGACAATTCTCCCAGCAGCTTAGAAAATAGTCCCTATATTCCTAGGGTGTCTAGGAAGTACACTATAGTATCACTCACAAAATGTTTAAAACACGGTAGTAAACCCTTTAAATAATTGCAAACACCATTACTCTCAACTGATGCTTCATAATCTCTTATTTTATATGTATCAAATATTTCCCAAGGGCCTTCCCAGGTGGCATAATGGTAAAGAATCCACCTGCCAATGCAGAAGAGACATGTGTTCGATCGCTGTGTCAAGAAGATCTCCTGGAGGAGGAAATGGCAACAGGCTCCATTATTCTTGCCTGGAGAATCCCAGGGACAGAGGAGCATGGAAGGCTATAGTCCATAGGATCAAAAAAGTCAGACACAACTGGGCAACTGAGCATACATGCAAATACTCCCCAAGTAACTTTTATATAATATATTTTTCAGTAAGAAATTGAGAAATTGACAGTTGATGTGAAGATTTTCCCAGAAGAGATTTTTGGACAATACTCTGAGAAACCCCAGCTATAAGAGAGTGAGGGAAGCAGAATTGGATATATGGAGAATTCCAACTCTGATCACCTCTCAAGAGTCATCAATTCACCCCTCAGGAGATCTGGAGCTGAAATTGCTCTTCAGAGATGTCCCCAGTTTAAGTAGGGGAGCCAGTCTTCATTTCCAGCATCAGTTAATCAGTGTATGTAGACTGCTCCTGGGGAAGGGTAAGACCTCAGGTAAAGCACTTCCTCTTTTCAAAGGTATTCTCATCAAGAGAAGATGTGTATTCTGTCAGCAGCAAGCTTCTAGGCAGCTGTGGGAATGAGTTCCTTGCTCCTCGAAGGGGACTCTATGCATCAGCCACAATAATAAATTTGATTAACTATTATTTGAAAATGTCATCAAAAACTTATACCAGCTTTCCTTTAAGAAAAACTATTAATATCCTATCTTACATATAGAACTGTTATTTTCCTTAACTTATCACTTTCATAGACTATTGTTTATTTCTTTTTATACACCATAATCTTTATATACTCAGGAAGGAATAAGGAAAACTATTACCACTGCTCTTCAAAAACATATCTCAGTAAGAGTCCTTCAACAAGCATCATTATAACCAAGAATATTTAATGTACACTATGTGTCCATTTCACCTGTCTGATCTGTGAAAGTAGGATTGAATAAGATAGAGAAGGTGGTGAATAAATCCTTACTTCTTATATTTTCGGAGAAGGCACTGGCACCCCACTCCAGTACTTTTGCCTGGAAAATCCCATGGACGGAGGAGCCTGGTAGGCTGCAGTCCATGAGGTCGCTCAGAGTCTGACACAACTGAACGACTTCACTTTCACTTTTCAGTTTCATGCATTGGAGAAGGAAATGGCAACCCACTTAAGACTGCTGAGACTGAAATTCTTTTGCAAATCTTTTGCTACAAAGTGACACAGTAATCCATGCTTTACATTTCTGTTCTATATCCAATCATGAAAACAGTATTTTTAATTAAGTATTCAATGCATAGAACTTTATAGCTTTTATGACATGCAATTTATTCAGATATAAATGAATAATTTATATATTGAGCTTCTGTGCTAGCTTGGGCTACATTAACAAAATACCTATCATAGACTGCATGGCTTAAACAACAGAAGTTTATTTTTTCAGAGTTATGAAGTCTAGAAACCTGAGGTCAGGGTGCTAGCAGGGTCAGACTCTGGTGAGGACTATTCCTGGCTTGCAGATGGTCATCTTCTTGCCATGTGCTTACATGGCCTTTTCTCTGTGCATGGAAAGAGAGATCTCTCTTTATTCCTCTTCTATAAGGTCATAAACCCTTTGGATTGGGACTTATTTAACTACCTCTTAAAAACCCTATCTGCAAAATATAGACATATTGGGGGTTAAGGACACAACCTATGAATTTGAGGAGCACATAGTCCAGTCCCTGGCAGTTTCAAAAGTCAGGTTACTTCTCCCCTCTTTTTGATGTTTACCTTCAGGCATTTAATTACCCACACTGCTCTCAATCTAGTGTTTCTAGTGTAGCTCTTCCCCTAAAAATCTGTAAGGCATAATTCTCAAGTAACATCAAACCATTAGAAAGAATGTAAGGATTTTAGATTCTATATATAGTAAATTAAAATGGAATTCATATCTATAAAAAGTCATATGGAACTTCGAACCTAAAGAGGAAAATTATGATTTCTGATATAACATATTGAGTTCTTTTCTTCTTTTAGAACAATTTTATAAGATGTATTTTCTCCCTGTTTGATTTAAGTTAAGTTTGTCTCTTTCTGGTATCTGTTTCTATTGCTATGATTATTTTTTCTTTAGCTATAATGATGTTTTATGGTTTAACTACCTTGACCACTGTTTACTGCTAACAATCCAAACATACAATTTTGTATTTAAAAACACTTCAAACATAGTTTGTTTCATGGCTACTTCATAATTCAGACATTAGAAATACTAAAATTTCTAACTAACAAAGCAAAAGTCATAATGTGAAATCACAGTGTGAACATTCATCTTATCATTTAGGGAGTGTTAAATCTATCATTACTATTTTTGGCCACTAACAAATATGTAGGAACATGCATTTGAAAAGTATAAAGATTAATAAAAGTTCATCTTTTTTACTCCAAGTATCCTAACATCCAGTCATAAAAGTGGTTGTGAATCATGACTCTGAAATGGAAGAAATCACTGGAGTATGTTAAGGTAATTACCACCTGTAACTCAGGGTAGTGTTTCCTAAATTCACTATGCATGTCTTTTACTGCTTCTACACATAACTAAGTCATTTTCAACCTAAAATTTAATAAATCACATCTCTGAGAATGTACTAAAGACTCTGTAACATGGAAACAATTACACATGATTAATGGGTGGAGTAAATCTTCCAAGTAGAAAGACGGTTGTACTGCTTGAAAAGGCATCTGGGTAAGAAGGAAAGCCTAAAGGTTGTCTTATAGCTGGGCTCAGGGAGGTTTCTGGAAATGGTATATAGCTCTTCTGATAAGATTTGTAAGAGCTGTGGAGTTTCCAGGTCATTCACTAAGAAACAAATTAAATGCAGTAATCCTGTGAAGAATTTGGTAAACTAGAGATAGGGTAGGGTTATAAAGTTATAATTAGTGGATTCCTTTGTCAGTCAGACTTCCCCACGATAGTGTAGTCATGGTGACAACTGACCATGGTTTTATACTGCACAGATCAGGACACTGCCTGCTTTCACTGAGAATGTTAAATATCTACTAACAATAAAGGAAACTGTAAATAGTATGTCACTGGTAACTAAATACAAGCATTCTTTCTATACAATCTTTGTCAGATTAGCAGAGTTCCAATTTAGCTGTCAGTAAAATTTCTTATCCTTCCTGTGGTTATGGGCCAGCCTTTGTCTTATGCTAATTACTTAGCTATAGTCACTGCATTTCAAATGTACACAAACATTTTCCTCACACCTCTCTTTCTTTTGTTGGATGGCAGACTACTGCAGTGACCTACTGTCTTCTCACATAGTTTAGTAGGGAAGGGAGTCATGACACTGTCTGGACTTACTGGCTACACAAAGGATGGATGCATTAGACTAACAAACACATTGCAGCTTGGAGCTCCACCAGGAGCTAAATGAGGCCTTTATTTATTTATTTATTTTCAAGACAAAAGAAGTTCAGGCTTTATAATGAAGTTCTATCTTTATAATGGAGTTCTATCTTTATAATGAAGTTCTATCTTTATAAAGAGTTAGTTGCTCAGTCATGTCCAAGTCTTTGTGACCTCAAGGACTGTAGCCCTCGAGGACTGAGGCTCTTCTGTCCATGGAATTCTCCAGGCAAAAATACTGAAGTTGGTTGCCATTCCATTTTCCAGGGGAGGATCTTTTTGACCCAGGGATCGAACCCAGGTCTCCTGCATTGCAGGCATTTTCTTTACCATCTGAGCCACCAGGGAAGCCCAACCCCGTATAGGTATTATACAAATTCCCATGGTTATTTTATTTTTAACATTTTATTTTGTATTGGATATAGCCAATTAGCAATGTTGCAATAATTTCAGGTGGACAGCAAAGGGACATATGCATGTATATATATTCTCCCTCAAATTCCATTTCTATCCAGGCTGCCACATAATGATTCCCTTTATTTACATGAGGTATTAGTTGCTCAGTCATGTCTGACTCTGCAATCCCATGAACTGTAGCCTGCCAGGCTCCTTTGTCCATGAAATTCTCAAGGTAAAAATACTAGAGTGGGTTGCCATTTTATTCTCCAGGGTTCCTGTAGGGGAAATTAGAATCGGATGCCTGAAGTCCAAGGGAGCCCCCTGGGCATGTTCATTATCAGAGTGTTCCTTTCCTTTGTAAAGCACTTCTGGCTGCCGGATTGTTTAACTGTGAGCCATTCAGGGGCCATTGCTCTTCTGATTTAACACACTAATGTGCACCTCGAAGATCTTTCTTTCAATAGATGAAATATTTATTTACACGAGGATAGCTCTAAAAAAATGTTAATAGTTTTTAAAATTTACCTGCCATCAAAATACAAAGGGTTGCTACCATTTCAGTCATTCAAAGCCCTGTCCTAGTCTGAAATCTAAGGGTCTTCTTTCTCTCACCCTTACCCCTCCCACATTCAATTAATCACATCTTACATAGTGATTCCTATGTCTCAGGATCCATCCTCTCTTTCTCAACTCCTGTGGCCTGATTTCAGTTTCCTATCACCAAACTCCCCTCTCCAGATAAACTTCCTTCAGAAGGTGCTCTACTTATGGGATGACTTAGAAAAAAAATTATGGATGCTTTTTCTCATACCAATGTCAAGTTGTCTAAAGTTCTCTGAACACAGAAAGAAAGAATTATGTTGCAATTCTCTGCCTCATTAACTGGTATTTAGCAATTAAAACCTAATGATGATCTTATCTATTCTTAAGAAAATTTGACAACTTCCACCATCACTTTCACTTTTATGTATATTTACTAGTTTTTTATTCTCTCCACATTCATTTATTTGAGGCTTACATGGGGTCAGAACCCAATAAATTGTCCGATTCTGATAATTGGGAAATTTCTGCTTTAAATACATTTCAGTCCCATGAAAATAAAAAAATGCATGTAAATTCTCAATTATGACTCAATGTCAAAAGTTCTATACTAAGATAGCTAGAGAATGTTGTGCTGTGGGCTTATTTGTATATTCTCTCTGTCCCACTGGACTATAAGCCTTTTGAGGATAAGAATTACGTCTTATTAATGTTTTCAAAGCCAGCACCAAGAATACTATCTACATATAGTATATACAAATTATTCAATGCAGGCTGAATATTTTTGTTTTACAATCCATGAAAGCAGTTTCAAAGAAAGACTCATAAATAGGTTTTCAGCTATGATGGCATCAGTAAAGCTAACAAAAAGGCTACCACAGCTACTACAGATTTCTCTCATTTTTTAACTTTAAGTTTTTAAAATATATGAACAATAATTATAAGAGCTAATATTGGTTGAGAACACAAGTATTTCAAGCATCATGATAAATTTTTATACATTCCACATATTCACTTATTGACTTTTTGTTAATCTCTCAAGTATTCTGCAAGTTGAGTGCCATTATTATAATCATCCCAATATTCCAGGAAACTGGAAACTGAGGCACAGAGAATTCAATAATTTACCCAGATTATGGAAAGGCTAGTTAGTATCAGAGCCAGGGGTAGCCACATTCTGATGTCTACCTCACCGATTTAATGGTTTCTGCCTTGAGGTCACTGACACCGGTGCCTTGAGGTGTCATCAGATTTTTCTGATGATTTGCTGTAAGTAGGTACTTTACTCAGTGCATAGGCCAAAATTACACATAGCACGTTATATTATATACACTTTCCCTCAAAATATTTTGCCACAACTGTGCCTTTATGTTTATATTAGCAAACTAGTGTTTAACAAAATTTTCAATGTGTTTTCTTTAATTTCCCTCTTGTAAAAGCATTATTAAACAAGTTTTACTACATTAACTGAATTAATATCAGTTTAGACAGGTGGTTGATACATTAAATGTTATAAATCTCTAAAACTTCACTTGTAATAAATTGAGTTTGGTTTGTAAAAATGAGTGTATTTGATTTGTTACCTTAGAGAATTTTTTATATTTTAGTCCAGTTTTATATTTTCAAATGTTTTATATTGATTTTCTTTTCATCTCAGTGTCATGACTTTTTTAAAACTCAAAATAATTTTTAGGTCCTATGAGTGTAGGGATCTAAGCTTGGGAATTGTGCAGAGCTTAGCTTGGTAAGCAGTTGGTTGCAAAGCTTGTCTTTTTAGTTCTTTTATCTCACTGTAAAAACCACAGTGGGATTATTGAATGGTTGAAAAATTGGTGGCAATAAAAAATTAAGCAGGAAAATACAGTCGCAGTAAAATAAAACCTTGTTTTAGATATGCAATAATATTTAAATGAACATATTTTAGGTTAGTCATAATGCAAAACAAATAACTAAGCCAGATATAAAGAAAAAAAGAAAAAGAAGAGTTCTTTGTCTATTGAAGAACCATGGTTTTAATAAGCTCAGATTCTGACGGTATTCTGATGGTATATTTCATTAGGCCATGGAGGCAAAATTAAAATGATATGGGTCATTTGCTTAGATTTCCATCCAAAACTGTTTAAGTGCTGTATAAATTAGGGGTAATCCTTAGATAGTAGTTTCTTTCCTATCCTTTATATTTTTATATTATCTTCCTTTCACCAATATTGAATTTAAACCTCCACTTAGTTTTTAAAGGAGCTAAATATATATGTAGTTTCTTATGGAAAAAATAATAATTAATGTGTTTAAGGGAAATTAACTAGCAAAAAAGCACTACAACCAATTCAAGATTGCCCTCAGCAAAACTGAGAACCTGTTAGTGTTGGTGGTAGTAAGTCCTATTTACTCTGTGTTCCCAGCACCCTTGTACTGGCTTCTTATGCCCAAGGGAGCCCCTGTACCCCATAGCCAACACCCCCCCCACACACACACACACACACACACACAGATGCAAAGGGAGAACCCATCAAGAATTCTATTTTTAAGTAACATGAAATGCTTAGATATTTCCTGGCACCCTCTCTCCCATACACTGTATGTATCCCTTTTCATGGTCTTTCTCTTTACTAAGGACTATTATAGAAAATCTAACAAAATCCTGTTCTGTATTTCCTGGTGCCATATGTTCATTCCTACTCTACAATGATATAGTGTAGAATTTAATTGAGTGCTTTAAGAAATAAAATATTTAAAAAAGAATAGACCTTAAAGGTGACTTCACCTTGGGGGATCCTACATCTTTCTTATATTTCTGCTGTTTTCTTTCTCTGTATGGAACTGTCCTTAAACTCATCATTATTAACACATATTTAATATACTCTATTCTGTGGAAGTCATTGTGTTAAAAATCATGAAAGATATAAGATGCTGATCACATGGAAAATCTGAAATCTGAAAATAAGTACATATTTGCATTATTGAAGAAGAATGGTATACACTCACATATAAAAACATAACTTGAGCAAGACAGGGAGAGCTGTTAGATGATTTCAGGATTTCACAATGTTGCTACTGATTCTTCCCCATATACATGATAATAACATATCAAACAGGAAAACAAAATAAAAGGATCTCCAAAGCAGAGAAAAATCTTCCCAAGCACAAAGAGAATGTGATTGTAGAGCTGAAGCCATACTGATGCAGGGTTCTTGCTGCTGGTAACCAGGAGTCTGACTGCTCTGGGTAAAGGGCAAAACAACAGTCTCCAATCCCAACTCACTGGTTGAATTCAGGTTTTATGAGTGTATTTCCCCCATTCTTGAGGAAAATTAAAAATAAAAAGAATACTGTCATGGGTCGTATGGCTGATGCCATGGCTACTGATCCACTGCAGTTCTACCTGGTTGGGAAGACAAATGCGTAACCATGATACAAGAGCAAAATAAAGCCTGAAGACTGGATACGCACCCTCACTGCAGAGAATAAACCACAGACTATATGTGTGACTGTCTTGGAAGGCATAAATAAAGGCAACCATGATGGAGACATTTCCTAAACAAGGAGAAAAAAATCATGGAAGGAGGGAGAGAACAAATTGCCCACTCAAAATAAATTGTTGTTGTTTGGTCGCTAAGTCACTTCTGACTGTCTTCAACCCCACGAACTGCAGCACACCAGGCTCCCCTGTCCTTCACTAATATCCCTGTTTGCTCAAACTCATGTCCTTTGAGTCAGTGATGCCATACAACCATCTCATCCTCTGTCACTCCCTTCTCCTCTTGCCCTCAGCCTTTCCCAGCATCAGAGTCTTTTCCTATGAGTTGGCTGATCGTATTAGGTGGCCACACTATTGGGGTTTCAGCTTTAGCATTAGTCTTTCCAATGAATATTCAGGGTTGATTTCCTTTAGGATTGACTGGTTTGATCTCCTTGCAGTCCAACGGACTCTCAAGAGTCTTCAACATGACAGTTCAAAAATCATCACACTGTGCTCAGATTCTTTGGTGCTCAGCTTCTTTGGTGTTCAGCCTTCTTTATGGTCCACCTTTCACATCTGTACATGACTACTTGAAAAAACCATAATTTTGACTATAAAAAAGAAATAGCATGCCAAAATTCTAAACTACATAAAGGATTCTAATGCTAAAAAAATTAAGACATGGAAGATTAGAATATAAATTTCATTTCATAGGAAATAATTTTATAGAGTATTCCAGCAAACATATTTCTTAAAGTACACATGTGAAATTACCCAAGAAACAGGCTATGAGGTGAAGATCTTATTGCTGGAATTATACTGGAGGTTCCTTTTTCTGAATAACATTTGAAGGGGAGTTAAAAACATTAGACTGGGAAAAAGTGTAAGATAAACTGTGATGCAGTTGCAAAAGAGAAGTTGGTTAAATCCAAGCGATCATATGGAGCTGAGATTGCAGGGTTTAGGTAAGGTAAGAGAAAGAATGTCACAGTCCTAGAGGAGGAAACAGCATACACTAAACTTCTACTAGTGTGGATAGCACTTTCAAGACAATGGTTGTTCTCATTTCCTGGGGTCTCTAAGAGGAAGGCTAAAAAAATGACCTAAAGTCTTCACCTCCACAGCTAGCCTTACAGAGAGCTGCACTGACAGTCATCATCACCTTCCTCTGTCACTCCTAGATTCTCACCTTCAGCATCCCTGTTGATCTATGTCCCTTACTTGGTGCTATACTCAGATGAAGACTCTAAGGGTTCTGAGTTCTCATCATATGCTTCTTATGCTATGACTACTACATCTGCCCATTTACCAAAATCAATCAAGGGGATACCAAGAAGCAGCCAATTGACTCACTCTGGTTGTATTTATAGTCTTTCAACTCTGCTCTAAATCAGCAAGTGTATCTCCCAAGATGATCAGGGTAAATTACCTCTGTCAGAACTGTGAGATTTTTTTTTTTTTTTTTCCCTTACTGGTTTCTGGCATGAAGAGTCCAAAAGAGACTAGGTAGAAGTCACTGCTTAAAGTGTAGTTTGTTACTTTCTGCGTGCCCTAGTGGAATTATACACATCTGGAAACAGATATATAGACCTGCAGAGCCAAGGATTTGGGGGAGCAGAAACACAAATTCTCCAAATAGCTTACTGAGAGCCATGATCAGTAGGCTCATTACTACTTACATCGTTTGGTTCTTGAACCTAGGTGTTCAACTTATTGAGAATACACCATATAATTGTTTTTCATCTATGGTGTATCCAGTGTTTTCTAGGATGGTGCTCTTTCTTAACAGGCTCTCATTTCCAAATCAGTGCCTCTGCTGTGTCTGTATCCCTCTATCAGTCTAACAACTTTTGGGAAGTGAGGTATGTGATAGGACAAATAGATAACCATGGTACTATGCTCACTGATGCATTTCTTTTGTAGTAAAGGGGGTTCTTTGGTTCAGAATGCCCTTGAATAATGCTCCTGGCTCAGATCCTGCAGACTGAAGTCAAACCTCTACTTGAAATGTGTTGATTTTGATTCTAGTCAAGATAAAGCATTGTTCCTTCCAAGGTGGAAAGGGTCCAAAGAAATAAATTACCATCAAAAAGCTGGTTGATATCTTTGAGAATAATCCCATATTGGGTTCTTGTTGTGGTTAATTTTACCTGTTTTTTTGACTGGGCCATGGGGTGCCCAGACTTTTGACTAAACATTATTCTGAGTGTGCCTGTGAGGGTGTTTCCAGATAAGCTCAACATTTGCATTGATAGACTGAACAAAGTAGATTGCCTTCCCTAATGTAGGTGGGCCTCATCCAAACAATTGTAGATTGAATTTTAAAAGCTGGGTGAAAAAGGACTTCTGCTCCCTGACTGTTGAACTGAGACGTTAGTCTTTTCAGGACTTCAGACTTAGACACTTTTCTGAGTGTCTTCTTGGATCCCATGTTTCCCAGCTTTCAGACTGGGCCTGCACATTGGCCCTCCTGGATCCTGAAGACTGTGGGACTTGCCAGCCTCCATAATTGTATGAGTCAGTTCCTTATAATAAGTCTTTTTCTCTCTCTCTCCTCTCCCTCATTCGGGCTCATCTATCTGTATCTGTACACATACACACACACTTCTTATATACTTTCTATTGGTTCTATTATTACTCTGGAGAACCTTGACAAATACAGATCCTTACCATTGGTCATTGGAAGGTAGACCGTTCAGTAGTAGTGGCCTTAATGAAATGGAAGCCCATGGTCTTGGGCCTATTCATAGTCTTTCTTCATGTCATCATTGACATTTCATTCAAGTTCCCTTTGAGTCAAACTTAAAATGTCAAGTAATCAAGCCATTTGACTTACTTTTTACTGCATCTTCTATAGGAAATGATCTATAGTAACATGAGATTGACATGTAATATAAACATGAGATACAATAATCTACAGACTTTGTGATTTCTTCCATAGGTCTATATATGTCTCACCCCTAACCCTTTTTCTTCATCATTTTCTTTTTCTTTCTTTTTCTTTTTTTTTTTGGAGAGATCATCTGTTTTAGCAATTACAAGATTTTATAAAATTCCTTTAATTTGAAAATTAATATAGCCAGTGGAGAATTTGAAGAATTCGCAGTAATGGCAGCAAATTATGACCCCAAACTGAGCAGCATGCTGAATTATAGAATCAGCTAGGTTGTATTAATAGACATTGTTACTGCAATTACTGTTTATAACCTCTGGTCTCTCTGATTCAAATTCTTATTCAAATTTACTGCCTACCCACATCCCCATCTCTGGAGACGGAAATGGCAACCCACTACAGTATTCTTGCCTGGAGAATTCCATGGACAGATGAGCCTGGCAGGCTACAAGTCCATGGGGTCTCCAATGTAGGGAACAAGGTATAAAGAAGGTTGAGAAGTGCTTGCAAACGAGACTCTCAACCAGGGCTGAACATTCTTCAAACGAGATGTTCTGCCCAGTGTAGGGAACTAGGTTTAAGGAAGATTGAGAAGTGCTTGCAAACGAGACTTTCAACCAGGGCTGAACATTCTTGCAAAAGAGATGTTCAGCTAAGAATCCTGTTTGTTCCCATGGGAAAAGAACATTTCTTGAACACAAGGATGTTTCTCTGATTCCTCAAAAGGAACAGACCCTGGGACAAAACGGATTCTAAGTTGATAAGGAAGTTCCCCAAAACAAAGTCTTAGCTGCAGTAAATAAGTCAAGGTAAAGGTTATCTCGCCCTGTGCCTGCGCACTGTATAGTCTCTGAATCATAGTGCTTGGCAGCTTGCCCTGTAGGTTGTTGTACAAGGGATATAAAATAAAGCAGCTGTAAGAAGCAAGTGTTAAAATATAAAGATTTAAACCACTCTGCAGTGTTGGTGTTTCATTCCGTCGCCAGCACTCCAAGAGTTGGACAAGACTGAGCAACTAAATCCACCCACCCACATCCCCAAGATAAGGACATGATATTCTGGTTTTTCCAATCACTTTTCTTTAATTCTGGTAAAAATTTGCCATCTTAACCATTGTTAACTATAGTTCAATAGTGATTAGTACATTCACACAGTTGTACAACAGAACCCTCTAAATTTTTATCTTATAAAACTGAAACTCTATACTAATTTGACAATTCCCCACTTCTCATTTCCCCTTCCCCAAACCCCTGACAATCACCATTCTACTTTCCTGTTTCTAAAAATTTGACTACTTTAAATACCTCATGCAAGTGGAATCATACATTATTTTTCTTTCTGTGATTGGTTAATTTTACTCACAATAATGTCTTCAGATTCATGTATATTGTGGCATGTGACAGAAGTTTCTTCTTTTTTAAGGCTGAATAATATCACATTGTGTGTATAGACCACATTTTGTTTATCTATTCATTCATCAATGGACACATGAGTTGCTTCCACCTCTAGAGTGTTTGAATAACACTGATATAAATATGGGTACACAAATGTCTCCTAGATATTTTTATTTTAATTCTTTTGTATATATATCCAGAAATGGGATTTCTGGGTCATATGGTAGTTCTATTTCTCTTTTCGGGGAGAACTGCCATACTATTTTCCATAGTGGTTGCATAACATTATAATCCTACCTAGAGTTCAGCGGGATTCTAATGTCTCCACATCCTTGCCAACACTCATTGCTTTCTGTTTTTTGTTTGCTTGTTTTATTTGCTTGTTTTAATAGTAGCTGTCATACTCTTAATTGTGTATCCAAAAATGTATATACTGAAGCTCTAACCCCTAGTACCTCAGAGTATGACTTTATTTGGAGAAAGAGCCTTTAAAGAAGTGATTCAGTAAAAATAAAGCTGTTAGGCTGGGCCCTAATTCAATCTGACTGGAATCCTTATAAAATAAAGCCGTTTAGACACAAAGAGAAACATCTTGGTGGGTGTATGCACAGTAGAAAAGGCCATGGGAAGACACAGCAAGAAGGCAGTTATCTGCATGCCAGAGAGAGAAGCCTCAGGAATAATCACACCTGTCAATTCTTTAATCTTAAGACTTCTAACCTCCAGAATTGTAGGAATATAAATTGCTTTTTTGTAAGTCATCAACTTTGTGATATTTGCAATGGACACCCTAACTAAATCATACAGCATCCAATCCAACGGGTATGAGGTGATATCTTATTATAGTTTTGATCTGCATTTCTCTAATGATAAGCAATATTGACCATTTTTTCATATGCTGTTGACCATTTGTATATCAATTTTGAAAACCTTTCTATTCAAGTCCACTGCCTGTTTTTAAATAGGTTATTTGTTTTGTTGTTGTTGAGTTCTAAGAGTTTATATATAATCTGAGTATTAACCCTTTATCAGATACACTATTTACATATATTTTTCCTATTCTGCAGCCCATGATTTTTTTGTATATTCTCTTTCAAATCCTCTGCCTGAATAGCCAAATCATGCATCACTGTCCATGAGTTTATATGTAAATTTAACCTTGGGGCAAGTTTTACCTTTCACTCAAAGTAGGTGATCAATATTGGGGGCTATAGAATACCAGCAATCCATTTTCATCTTGTACTGACATACCAGTGTGACTCACTCATGATACAAGCTTGGCTTTCTTCCTACAGTCAGCTAAGCATAAGCAACCCCTTCATGTGGTCTCAGGTGTATTTGCTTGACTCTTTTTAAAGCCTATTTGTGCCCTCTGGATCTGAGGGCTAATTCTATAATTATAACTTCCATCATATGATAAATTGTTCCTTTATCTGCCTAGACTTGTGACCTGTTAAAATCTGGATTCAGTCATTTATGTTCCACAGTAAGAACTTCAATCTCTTCCAGAGCTCATTAGTATGTAGGTGACTATTTTTTGAATAGTGTATAATTTTCAAAACTTAGAATGTGTATGCTGAGATTTCCCCACTAGGACTTGTCATAAACTCTTCATGTATCTTATTCTACATACATTCTTTCATAGGATAATGCAAGACTTTTAGCCTTCAGGGCAGTAACGTATTGGTTGAACCCTATATCTGGTGCAAAGCTCTTTCCTGTTCTTGACCTTATGCAAACATGATAGCCATGCAAGTTACTCAATGAAAGGTTGGAAAAGTATCCCAAGTGTGTAATATGCAGCCTCAGATCACAGAATGAATGTGTGATAAGTTGCTTCAGTCATGTCTCACTCTGTGAGACCCTATGGAATGTAGTCCCTCAGGCTCCTCTGTCCATGGGGACTTCTCAAGCCAGAATACTGGAGTGAGCAGCCATGCCCTCCTCCAGGGAGTCTTCCTAACCCAGGTATCAAATTTGCCTCTCATATGTCTCCTCCATTGGCGGGCGGATTCTTTAACACTGGAGACAGCTGGGAAGCCCAGATCACAGAGCCCTACCCTTTATTCAGGTGATAGCACTTTGTAAGACAAATAATTTATTTCTTACTTTGCAGGGTATATTCTATCTTTTTGTTGAACACTAGACCCTTAAAAGGACTTCCCCAGTGGCTCAGACAGTAAAGTGGCTTGCTTACAGTGCAGGAGACCTGGGTTCAATCCCTGAGTCAGGAAGATCCTCTGGAGAAGGAAATGGCAACCCACTCCAGTACTCTTGCCTGGAAAATCCCATGGACAGAGGAGTGCGGTGGGCTACAGTCCACGGGGTTGCAAAGAGTCGGGCACAACTGAGTGACTTCACTTCACTTTAGTCCTTTAAAAATTTTACTTACATAATGAGTCTACGAATCCCCATAGGGATTATCAAATTTGAGTTACTAGTAGAAAACAACATCTGAGTTCAAAGTAAAACAAACTATTAATATTTTTTTTTAAACTAGGCACATAGCATTACAATTACAAACACCAAAGATAAACAGTATTAAATGCTCCCAGGAAAAAGATATGTTGCTTATGGATGAATGACCTATAGGAACAAAACAATTTTTGAAAAGAAGAAAAAAATTAGAGGACTTAAACTACCCTATTTCAAAATTTATTATAAAGCTATAGAAATCAAAGGGCTTCCCAGATGGTGCTAGTCGTAAAGAACCTGCCTACAAAGGCAGGAGACATAAGAGATGTGGATTTGATTCCTGGGTCGGGAAGATCCCCTGGAGGAGGGCATGGCAACCCACTCCAGTGTTCTTGCCTGGAGAATCCCATGGACAGAGGAGCCTGGCGGGCTACAGTCCATAGGGCAGCAAAGAGTCAGACACGACTCAAGCAACTTAGCCTCAATAGAGCATAGATATCAAGAGACTGTGATGCGTGGTATGGGTTTAATGCCTTGGTTAATGGAAAAGAAGAATCCAGAAATAGACTCATAATTGATGTGTGTTCCACAGAAAATATACTATGTTTATTTTAATTATTAAATTGACATCATGAAAATAATACTTTTGCCATCTGAGTTACACGTGCATGAAGGACTGAGTGAAATTTTGCTCGCCAATCCTAGTCAACACAAACAGCTGTGAGAGATAATCATAAATATTATATTAAGTCACTAAATTTTAGACTGATTTATTCTACAGCAAAATGGTAGCTGAGGCATTGTTTAGCATTATAACAGAAAACAAAAGCAAGCAAACAAAAAACCCACATCTCTGGTTAATCTTGTCGCATATAGTAAAGTGAAGTGAACTCGCTCAGTCTTGTCCGACTCTTTGCGACCCCATGGACTGTAGCCTACCAGGTTCCTCCCTCCAAGGTATTCTCCCTCCATGGGATTTTCCAGGCAAGAGTACTGGAGTGGGTTGCCATTTCCTTCTCCAGGGGATCATCCTGACCCAGGGATTGAACCTGGATCTCCTGCATTCCAGGCAAATGCTTAACCTCTAAGCCACCAGGGAAGCCACTTTAGGAGACTTTCTTGCTTTCAAATTTTCCTTTATTGATGAACTCTGAAGCTCATAGTTTCCGCATTGTCATTTTCTTGAAGATTTCTTGTTCTTCTTTCCTCTAATAAAACTATTACTTAGCCTTTTTTCCCTAAGCTGTACCATGACCTTTCTACAAGGATAATGTCCTATAAATAAGATAAAATTAAACAATTACAAGAAAATAAAAATTGGACTCCAAGTTGTTGTGTTACCATGGTAAACTTTGGAGAAAAAATGTATGTCCCAATTAAATATGATGTACAATTCATTTATATAATTTTGTATATTAAGTTCTGATTAGGGACATAAGTCCTATATATCTTTATTTATATAGGAAAATACATTTAAATGCAAGGATCTAAAGACCACTAAATCATTAAAATGAAAGCATTGTATGGCTGTAAACAACTACATGAAAATAAGATTTTTTTTAACTTTCATTTAAGTTCTGTGCCCATAACATTATCCTTTCATGGTTTTAGGACTCCTTAAACATTAGTTCTCATCTTGACTGCCTTGTAAGTATTTTTAGTTAGTACAATTGCATGCTTTTAAAATATTTCAAATATTGAATATCACTAAATATTACTTTAAAATATCATTCTGAGTAATATAAGGGAGATACAATTTTGGTTGAGGAAATATCTTAATCTACTTTCATAACTTTAGAAAATTATTTTTGCTCTCAGTATCATTTAAGTATGCTCACATTTATATAATGATAATATTGAGATCATTATCTTTTTTAAATACCCTTTTAATTTTGGCAGTTTTCTTTGAGGGTGCCACCTCCTGGTGTAGCAGCTTCTTTGCAAGTTCTGAAATAGACTCTGTTTGAATTCTACAATGTTATTCCAAACATTCGCCTTCTTTTTGAAGTGTATGGCTCACATTTCACACAGATCCTGTATGATGATTTCCTTGCATAGTGGGAAGGTTTTGACGTGTGGGTTTACTGGAGTCCCTTGGCTTTAAACTTGGCTCAGAGCAGATGGTACTGCTAGAGAGAGCAACAACACAGCTTTGAGCTTGAAAATGTTAGTGCACACATGATGCTTTCCCCCCTCAGGTCTGGTATGATTGATGGGACTTTGGAACTCAAAACTGAGAAAAATAGATCCTTCACAATTGGCTATTTGCTGGCCAAAAAAAAAAAAAAAACCTCAAAGAATGGGACACAGTTCATTGTTTCAGTGCCAAATAACAGTCCCCTGCCATCTAGAGTGACTTGCTTCTAAAAATAAAGCTTTAAAACTGCTGAGTTTAAAGGAGTCTATAATAATAAATGTAAGGAAAATGAAATAGTTATTTTAGCTCTAAAATGCCTTTTAGCATTTCTATTATGAGAGAATGGAAGCTAAATGGCACTTAAATCCCTCCTCCAAAAATAAAAAAAAAAAGAAAAGAAAAAATGAAATATCAAGCTCAAGTACTGTGTTTTGATATAAAATAACACCTAAGGGAAGTGTTAAAATATGCAATTGATGTTAAATAATTACAAGCAACATGATAATTGAGAGGATAACATGTATAGGAAAGATAGAAGTGTGAGAAACAGTGAGAGGAAGACATTCAGATAAATTCTTCATTATAATTTATAATGTTTTCCCACACACTATAAAAACCAATATATTGGGTTGGCCAAAATGTTCATTCATTTTTTTTTCTATAATACCTTATGGAAAAACACACACACAAAATTTTGGCCAACCCAATATTTAAAGAAGACAAAGGCTGCACAATTATATGAAACCAGAAGGTCAAGGCAAGAAAATCATAGTAAATCACTTTCTATCAAATGTTGTATCTACCAAGACACAAAAATATTTATACCTGCATATCTATGTACATAAATTCTTTTCCCTTTACCTAGAAAAATGGTTAAATATTTATTACAGATTGGGTCAGAAAATTACCTTGAAGTCTATCATCTTAACTCTATTGGAAAGCTTGTGAGATTCCCATAGTTATGTAAAATTAGGATGAGGTAACACTATAGCGCAGACACCCCCTTTTTTGAAAAATACAGATTCAAAAATAAGATGATTGACCAAGGAGACTCCACTGAAGTTCCAGAGGCAGGGAAGTAGTAGTATAGACTAGTGACCAGAGGACATGAGTACACTTGTGGCAAATTCTGGAAGCTCTTTTGGACTCAATAATACTTTGAACATGTTTTTGTTGTTTTGATTGCTTTTTTTTAACATTTATTTCATACTAAATTGTCTATAGTCCTCAGTTCTAGGAACTCTCAGTGCAAACATGTGAAGTTTATGTTACTGTTAGGTAATCAGAGTAGGAAAAAGGAGTCCAGGATAGCGGTGGCTAAAAGGCAAGGGCGAAGCCCTTGAAAATAGAACAAAGGAAGGTCCAAAGAAGAGTGAGAACCTCAGGCGAAATAAATAGCCCTCCTGGCTAGCCCAATTTACAGGGGGAGGAGAGAAAAGCATATAAAAAGAGGAGCCAAAATTGAGCCTCTGGCTTCTCTTCTCTTCTCTTCTTTTGGATTGGCCCACCCTCGTGACTCAAGGAAGTATTTTCCTTTGCTTGCCAAATAAAACTGAGCTGTAACACAGAACTGTAACACTGGTCAATCCACCGTCTCAAATTTTTGCTGCAGCAAGACAGAACTGAGGAAATTACAAACCTCCCCAACATTACTATTCCCATTTTATAAATGAAAAAAACTGAGACAGTGAGTTTAAGTATCATGTCCAAGTAATAAAGTTATTAGGTAAAAGTAAAGCTCAGGAAGTCAGATTAAAAAACCTGACACATAGAAAACTTCCTTCCACACTAATCAATAGAGGAGGAATTTTGTCTATTCACAAAATATTCACGAAATATTTACTATATCCCCAGTGTGTAGAATAGTGCTGTAAATACAGCATAAATATTTGTTGAAAAGAGAGTAGAATAAATGTGGAGAAAAAAACATTTTCAATAACAGAATAAGGACCTAGAAAGCATTATATTAATTTAATATAGTGTGTTAAAGTGTAATGTGATGTAAAGCATTAAAACATATAAATGCATACTTTGTAGCATGAAAAGCTGCAAGTGAGTTCATAATATGTAAAAGGATACAAAGGAATTTTTCCATTTAAAAAATAAAATAAAATTTCTTCCCTTGACAAATTCTTATTCACCTAAGTTACCAAACTTAGGCTCAGATACTATCCCAAGTAAGGATTTCAGAGTCCCCTCCCTGAAAATAGGTCTCTTTTCTTGGTAATTGGAAATACCCCAAAAAGAAAAGGTCCACATTTGTTAAGCAATAATTACTTGTTATTCAGCACTGAAATAGTTCACATTTTGGCAACTCTTTTTTTTTGTAATATCAATTTACCAAGACCTAGTTATAACAAAATATTTACTGTATCCAGATTTGTCCAGACCATTGTGAGAAAATAGACAAGGAGTGTGTGACTTCTATGTTAGGGTAATTAAATGTTAGCCTTATATGAAATTATTTGCACTCATGAAGTCATTCTTTCATTTCAATTAAATATATAAAGAGATGGCATTTTCATTTAAAAATAATTTGGAAAAGAGAAAGTTTAGGGAAGTTGCAGCGAAGGTTTGGCCTTTTTTTTTTTTTTATTAAGTTACTTTTTTTTATTTTTTAAATTTTAAAATCTTTAATTCTTACATGCATTCCCAAACATGAACCCCCTCCCACCTCCCTCCCATAACATCTTTCTGGGTCATCCCCATGCACCAGCCCCAAGCATGCTGCATCCTGCGTCAGACATAGACTGGCGATTCGATTCACATGATAGTATACATGTTAGAATGTCATTCTCCCAAATCATCCCACCCTCTCCCTCTCCCTCTGAGTCCAAAAGTCCGTTATACACATCTGTGTCTCTTTCCCTGTCTTGCATACAGGGTCGTCATTGCCATCTTCCTAAATTCCATATATATGTGTTAGTATACTGTATTGGTGTTTTTCTTTCTGGCTTACTTCACTCTGTATAATCGGCTCCAGTTTCATCCATCTCATCAGAACTGATTCAAATGAATTCTTTTAACGGCTGAGTAATACTCCATTGTGTATATGTACCACTCCTTTCTTATCCATTCATCTGCTGATGGACATCTAGGTTGTTTCCATGTCCTGGCTATTATAAACAGTGCTGCGATGAACATTGGGGTACATGTGTCTCTTTCAATTCTGGTTTCCTCTTTGTGTATGCCCAGAAGTGGGATTGCTGGGTCATAAGGTAGTTCTATTTGCAATTTTTAAGGAATCTCCACACTGTTCTCCATAGTGGCTGTACTAGTTTGCATTCCCACCAACAGTGTAGGAGGGTTCCCTTTTCTCCACACCCTCTCCAGCATTTATTGCTTGCAGATTTTTGGATCGCAGCCATTCTGACTGGTGTGAAGTGGTACCTCATTGTGGTTTTGATTTGCATTTCTCTAATAATGAGTGATGTTGAGCATCTTTTCATGTGTTTGTTAGCCATCCGTATGTCTTCTTTGGAGAAATGTCTATTTAGTTCTTTGGCCCATTTTTTGATTGGGTCGTTTATTTTTCTGGAGTTGAGCTGCAGAAGTTGCTTGTATATTTTTGAGATTAGTTGTTTGTCAGTTGCTTCATTTGCTATTATTTTCTCCCCATTCAGAAGGCTGTCTTTTCACCTTGCTTATAGTTTCCTTTGTTGTGCAGAAGCTTTTAATTTTAATTAGATCCCATTTGTTTATTTTTGCTTTTATTTCCAGCATTCTGGGAGGTGGATCATAGAGGATCCTGCTGTGCTTTATGTCTGAGAGTGTTTTGCCTATGTTCTCCTCTAGGAGTTTTATAGTTTCTGATCTTACATTTAGATCTTTAATCCATTTTGAGTTTATTTTTGTGTGCGGTGTTAGAAAGTGATCTAGTTTCATTCTTTTTACAAGTGGTTGACCAGTTTTCCCAGCACCACTTGTTAAAGAGATTGTCTTTACTCCATTGTATATTCTTGCCTCCTTTGTCAAAGATAAGGTGTCCATATGTGTGTGGATTTATCTCTGGGCTTTCTATTTTGTTCCATTGATCTATATGTCTGTCTTTGTGCCAGTACCATACTGTCTTGATGACTGTGGCTTTGTAGTAGAGCCTGAAGTCAGGCAAGTTGATTCCTCCAGTTCCATTCTTCTTTCTCAAGATTGCTTTTGGCTATTCGAGGTTTTTGTATTTCCATACAAATCTTGAAATGATTTGTTCTAGTTCTGTGAAAATGTGCCTGGTAGCTTGATAGGGATTGCATTGAATTTGTAAATTGCTTTGGGTAGTATACTCATTTTCACTATATTGATTCTTCCAATCCATGAACATGGTATATTTCTCCATCTATTAGTGTCCTCTTTGATTTCTTTCATCAGTGTTTTATAGTTTTCTATATATAGGTCTTTAGTTTCTTTAGGTAGATATATTCCTAAGTATTTTATTCTTTTCGTTGCAATGGTGAATGGAATTGTTTCCTTAATTTCTTTTCTACTTTCTCATTATTCGTGTATAGGAATGCAAGGGATTTCTGTGTGTTGATTTTATATCCTGCAACTTTACTATATTCATTGATTAGCTCTAGTAATTTTCTGGTGGAGTCTTTAGGGTTTTCCATGTAGAGGATCATGTCATCTGCAAACAGTGAGAGTTTACTTCTTCTTTTCCAATTTGGATTCCTTTTATTTCTTTTTCTGCTCTGATTGCTGTGGCCAAAACTTCCAGAACTATGTTGAATAGTAGCGGTGAAAGTGGACACCCTTGTCTTGTTCCTGACTTTAGGGAAATGCTTTCAATTTTTCACCATTGAGGATAATGTTTGCTGTGGGTTTGTCATAGATAGCTTTTATTATGTTGAGATATGTTCCTTCTATTCCTGCTTTCTGGAGAGTTTTTATCATAAATGGATGTTGAATTTTGTCAAAGGCCTTCTCTGCATCTATTGAGATAATCATATGGTTTTATTTTCAATTTGTTAATGTGGTGAATTACATTGATTGATTTGCGGATATTGAAGAATCCTTGCATCCCTGGGATAAAGCCCACTTGGTCATGGTGTATGATCTTTTAATGTGTTGTTGGATTCTGATTGCTAGAATTTTGTTGAGGATTTTTGCATCTATGTTCATCAGAGATATTGGCCTGTAGTTTTCTTTTTTTGTGACATCTTTGTCAGGTTTTGGTATTAGGGTGATGGTGGCCTCATAGAATGAGTTTGGAAGTTTACCTTCCTCTGCAATTTCTGGAAGAGTTTGAGTAGGATAGGTGTTAGCTCTTGGCCTTAATGTAAGAAAGTGAAAGACAAAACTGGCAACACCAGATACAGGCAGGAAAGCCAGCTAGAGGCACTGAATTATTTTAAGAGAATTGAAAATAAAAATATTTTTTGAGGGAGATACTAAAAAAATGAACTAGCATAGATAGAAGGACATAAAAATTTTAGAATTGATAATAAACCAGTGCAGTTATCTGATTTTAAACTGTTCATCGTTGATGTATGGCAAAACCAATACAACATTGTAAAGTAATTAGCCTCCAATTAAAATAAATAAATTTATATTAAAATAAACAGTCCATCAATATCCAGGCAATAAAGGCTGCCTGGCTTTGCAGTATTTATTTTGGTCTTTATTTCTTCTACAGTAAATTAACTCTTGGTCTGGTCTGTCCTTCTCTTAGCCAGTTAGTTCACTATGGCCTCACTTTTTTTTTTTAAATAAGGGAATTTCAGGAATGAGATTTTTCATGGTATAGTTAAATTTGAGATTCATTTTTTAGATTATAGAAGAATGTCAGAGCTACTGATTTTTGGAAAAGGGCATTATGACATGACAGTGGATTTAACCTGTTAACACAAGTTGAGGAACTGGTATTTTCTTTTCTCTAAGCATACTCCTATTGATATAAGAATGTCATGGAATAGTGACAAAAAGAGAAGCAAGCATCCGACAAATTTTCAAGCTATTTAAACATTGGATGTGTTCCACCATTTTCCCCAGGATATCTTCTAATAAAACTATTTGTCTCAATAAATTTTTAGTATCAAAAGTGTTCTTTGGTCACAAAATGTTAATTATATAATCAAGTATTACAGATTATGTCTTTGCTTGGCATAGCAGAGAACTACTGATATAAGCATTTCCATATATTAAGAATTATCTACAAACTTTTCAAAATTTTTTTCTTGATTAAGCTCTTAAACTTTAACTTTTTAAATCTGTTTTGTGAATGCTAATTTTCTAGACAGCTATTGCATACTTTGGTCAACTCACTGCATCTCTATGGTGCATGAAGAAAGTTCTTTTCATGTCAGTTTATTTTGCTAAGCCTATAACCATGTTCAAATTGCAACACAACACACTCATGAGTTTTGATAAATTGGCATATCTAGGTAATCACTACTTCAATCAAAATGTTACCGAGTCCAAGTTCCTACTGTTCTCCACAGGACAGGGCAATAAATTCAGAGACTAGGCATTGGGGCAAAGAATAGTGATTTTATTTGAAAACCCAATAGACCAAGAAGATGTCATGCTAGTGTCCCAAACAACCATATTACCCCAATTATAATTCAGTCTTCTTTTATACTAACAAGAGAGAGATTGTGACAGGAGAGACAGGGCCGGGCCCAAGGGCAGCCTCCTCATGCATAGGCATTAGGCAGAAGGCAAAGCCACCTCCTTGTTTAGCCCTTAATGAGGGCATGACACATGAAGGAATGACATCTAAAACAGAAGTTTTATAACAACTGAACAAGAATCTTCAACCTTGAAAACCAGGAAACATGCAAATAAAAATGGACAGGTGGACGATGAGTGAGTGAAGGAGAAAAGCAACGAACCACAGTCTCCACATTCTGGTAGTATAGGAGATTTTCCAGCCTGATACATGTGTAGAGTGGGTCTCAAGTCATCCTCCAGTAACACTGGCCACATCATAATATCATCATAATATCATTATAATATCATTAGCATCATGGTATTGTTCCCCCCATCGTGTGGTTTCACTTGGGTGCTCACGGGAAAGATTCAAAATGGAAGCTGTTGGAAGCCCAGGTAAGGAATTAAAGATAACAAGATCACAGGGAAGGGAAAAGGGAATCATCATTATCTAATTCCCAGAAGACTGACCCCATATTAACAATCTAAGCTGCCCCTATTATGTGCGCCTCATTAGAGGGGATGTCCACACTATTCTCTGAGTGTATAACTTTCACTTCTGCCGTAAATAAACTGCTTCTTTGTATGCTCTCCCACACATACTGTGCTTCTAATAATGTCTGTGCCTGCTTTACAATCTCAGTCTCTTTGTGAAATTCTTTCTTCAAAGAAGACGAAAACTGAAATCTTCTTGGCACTGAAATCAATTGTTGCAGAACTTTTCAAGCTGGCCAGACCCGAGAGGGGAGAAGTGATAATTTTTTGTTCTTGCAGCTGTCCATGTAGGGCTGGTCAAGTAAACCTCCAACAAGATGAATATTATTCTCTGTTGTGCACCTGTTTTATCTCTATATAAATAAAAAGTACTGTGCCTTTAAAGGTCAAATGTAGGAAGCAGAACCTTGAGAATGGGCTATCATGTGTGTTTCAGGCTATAGGCAACAGAATTTTACAATGGTACAGGGCCAACATGACAAGCATGGGCAACAGAGCACAAAAGTTAGAGCTAAAGAAACATCCAGTCAGGTTTCTTCTTCTCTGTTACAAACCTACAGATGATTGACAACATCCCAAAGTATTTCCTTTGTAACGCTTCCCAGTCCAATCCACCCCCATCCATAGCAACTATTGCACTTCCATTTGTCACAATGAGTTCATCTGTCCTCGCTAGATTTCAAATAAATGGAATCATAGAGGAGACAGTCATTTTTGTTCACTTGCTCCAAAATTTTGCCAGGTTATGGGTTTTGCCAGTCATTTTATTTTAGACATTCTAAAGTACCTGTCAGTCAGTCAGTCAGTCAGTTCACTAGCTAAGTCGTGTCCAACAATTTGCGACACCATGAATCACAGCATGCCAGGCCTCTTTGTCCATCACCAACTCCCGGAGTTCACTCAGACTCATGTCCATCGAGTCAGTGATGCCATCCAGCCATCTCATCCTCTGTCATCCCCTTTTCCTCCTGCCTCCAATCCCTCCCAGCATCAGAGTCTTTTCCAATGAGTCAACACTTCGCATGAGGTGGCCAAAGTATTGGAGTTTCAGCTTTACCATCATTCCTTCCAAAGAATACCCAGGGCTGATCTCCTTCAGAATAGACTGGTTGGATCTCCTCACAGTCCAAAGGACTCTCAAGAGTCTTCTCCAACACCACAGTTCAAAAGAATCAATTCTTTGGTTCTCAACTTTCTTCACAGTCCAACTCTCACATCAGTTCAGTTCAGTCGCTCAGTCGTGTCCGAATCTTTGAGACCCCATGAATCACAGCATGCCAGGGCTCCCTATCCATCACCAACTCTCAGAGTCACTCAGACTCATGTCCATCGAGTCAGTGATGCCATCCAGCCATCTCATCCTTGGTCGTCCCCTTCTCCTCCTGCCCCAAATCCCTCCCAGCATCAGAGTCTTTTCCAATGAGTCAACTCTTCACATGAGGTGGCCAAAGGACTGGAGTTTCAGCCTAAGCATCATTCCTTTCAAAGAAATCCCAGGGCTGATCTCCTTCAGAATGGACTGGTTGGATCTCTTTGCAGTCCAAGGGACTCTCAAGAGTCTTCTCCAACACCACAGTTCAAAAGCATCAATTTTTCAGTGCTCTGCCTTCTTCACAGCCCAACTCTCACATCCATACATGACTACTGGAAAACCATAGCCTTGACTAGACAGACCTTAGTTGGCAAAGTAATGTCTCTGCTTTTCAATATGCTATCTAGGATGGTCATAACTTTCTTTCAAGAAGTAAGCGTCTTTTAATTTCATGGCTGCAATCACCATCTGCAGTGATCTTGGAGCCCCCCCCCCCCCAAAAAAAAAAAACAGGTCTGACACTGTTTCCACTGTTTCCCCATTTATTTCTCATGAAGTGATGGGACCGGATGCCATGATCTTCGTTTTCTGAATGTTGAGCTTCAAGCCAACTTTTTCACTTTCCTCTTTCACTTTTATCAAGAGGCTTTTTAGTTCCTCTTCACTTTCTGCCATAAGAGTGGTGCCATCTGCATATCTGAGATTATTGATATTTCTCCCGGCAATCTTGATTCCTGCTTTTGCTTCTTCCATTCCAGCATTTCTCATGATGTACTCTGCATATAAGTTAAATAAGCAGGGTGACAATATACAGCCTTGACGTACTCCTTTTTCTATTTGGAACCAGTCTGTTGTTCCATTCTCATATTAAATTGCATCTTACCTGATAACTGACATTGAATATCTTCTCATGTGCTTTTTGACCTCTCTTCTATCTCACTATGGCTTCCCCAGTGGCTCATCAATAAAGAATCGGCTTGTAGTGCAGGAGACACAGAAGCTGTGAGTTCAGTCTCTGGGTTGGGAAGATCCCTTGGAGAAGGGAAAGGCACTCCGTCCACTCCAGTATTCTTTCCTGGAGAATACCATAGATAAAGAAGACCGGCAGGGTATATGGTTCATAGGGTCACAAATAGTGGGAAACAACTCAAGTGACTTAGCACATATCTCATTTTATGAAGTGTTTGTGAAAATATTTTGTTTAGTTTCATGGGTTATTTTCTAATAATTGAGTTTTAAATGATACTAACATCTTCTGTATATAGTCTTTATTCAGGTATATTTACTGCATATATTTTCTCCCAGCCAGTGACTTGCCTTCTGATTTTCTAAGTGGTGTCTTTCAGTTCAGTTCAGTTCAGTCTCTCAGTCGTGTCCAACTTTTTGTGACCCCATGAATCGCAGCACGCCAGGCCTCCCTGTCCATAACCATCTCCTGGAGCTCACTCAGACTCACGTCCATCAAGTCCGTGATGCCATCCAGTCACCTCATCCTTGGTCATCCCCTTCTCCTCCTGCCCCCAATTCCTCCCAGCATCAGAGTCTTTTCCAATGAGTCAACTCTTCGCATGAAGTGTCCAGGGTACTGGAGCTTCAGCTTTACCATCATTCCTTCCGAAGAAATCCCAGGGCTGATCTCCTTCAGAATGGACTGGTTGGATCTCCTTGCAGTCCAAGGGACTCTCAAGAGTCTTCTCCAACACAGTTTAAAAGCATCAATTCTTCAGCGCTCAGCCTTCTTCACAGTCCAAATCTCACATCCATAAATGACTACTGGAAAAATCATAGCCTTGACTAGATGGACCTTAGTCAGCAAAGTAATGTCTCTGCTTTTCAATATACAGTCTAGGTTGGTCATAACTTTTCCTCCAAGGAGTAAGCGTCTTTTAATTTCATGGCTGCAGTCACCATCTGAGGTGATTTTGGAGCACAAAAAAATAAAGTCTGACACTATTTCTACTGTTTCCCCATCTATTTCCCATGAAGTGATGGGACCAGATGCCATGATCTTCGTTTTCTGAATGTGGAGCTTTAAGCCAACTTTTTCACTCTCCTCTTTCACTTTCATCAAGAGGCTTTTTAGTTCCTCTTCACTTTCTGCCATAAGGGTGGTGTCATCTGCCTATCTGAGGTTATTGATATTTCTCCTGGCAATCTTGATTCCAGCTTGTGTTTCTTCCAGTCCAACGTTTCTCATGATGTACTCTGCATAGAAGTTAAATAAGCAGGGTGACAATATACAGCCTTGATGTACTCCTTTTCCAATTTGGAACCAGTCTGTTGTTCCATCTCCAGTTCTAACTGTTGCTTCCTGACCTGCATACAGATTTCTCAAGAGGCAGGTTAGGTGGTCTGGTATTCCCATCTCTTTCAGAATTGTCCACAGTTTATTGTGATCCACACAGTCAAAGTCTTTGGCATAGTCAATAAAGCAGAAATAGATGTTTTTCTGGAACTCTCTTGCTTTTTCGATGATCCAACAGATGTTGGCAATTTGATCTCTGATTCTTCTGCCTTTTCTAAAACAAGCTTCAACATCAGGGAGTTCACAGTTCACGTATTGTGAAGCCTGGCTTGGAGAATTTTGAGCATTCCTTTACTAGTGTGTGAGATGAATGCAACTGTGTGACAGTTTGAACATTCTTTGGCACTGCCTTTCTTTGGGATTGGAATGAAAACTGACTTTTTCCAGTCCTGTGGCCACTGCTGAGTTTTCCAAATTTGCTGGCATATTGAGTGCAGCACTTTCACAGCATCATCTTTCAGGATTTGAAACAGCTCAACTGGAATTCCATCACCTCCACTACCTTTGTTCATAGTGATGCTTTCTAAGGCCCACTTGACTCACATTCCAAGATGTCTGGCTCTAGATTAGTGATCGTATCATCATGATTATCTGGGTCGTGAAGATCTTTTTTGTACAGTTCTGTGTATTCTTGCCACGTCTTCTTAATATCTTCTGCTTCTGTTAGGTCCATATCATTTCTGTCCTTTATCCAGCCCATCTTTGCATGAAATGTTCCCTTGGTATATCTAATTTTCTTGAAGAGATCTCTAGTCTTTCCCATTCTCTTGTTTTCCTCTATTTCTTTGCATTGATCGCTGAAGAAGGCTTTCTTATCTCTTCTTGCTATTCTTTGGAACTCTGCATTCAGATGTTTATATCTTTCCTTTTCTCCTTTGCTTTTTGCCTCTCTTCTTTTCAGAGCTATTTGTAAGGCCTCCCCAGACAGCCATTTTGCTTTTTTGCATTTCTTTTCCATGGAGATGGTCTTGATTCCTGTCTCCTGTACAATGTCACGAACCTCATTCCTTAGTTCATCAGGCACTCTATCTATCAGATCTAGGCCCTTAAATCTATTTCTCACTTCCACTGTATAATCATAAGGGATTTGATTTAGGTCATCCTTGAATGGTCTAGCGGTTTTCCCTGCTTTCTTCAATTTGAGTCTGAATTTGGCAATAAGGAGTTCATGATCTGAGCCACAGTCAGCTCCCGGTCTTGTTTTTTTTGACTGTATAGAGCTTCTCCATCTTTGGCTGCAAAGAATATAATCAATCTGATTTCAGTGTTGACCATCTGGTGATGCCCATGTGTAGAGTCTTCTCTTGTATTGTTGGAAGAGGGTGTTTGCTATGACCAGTGCATTTTCTTGGCAAATCTCTATTAGTCTTTGCCCTGCTTCATTCTGCATTCCAAGACCAAATTTGCCTGTTTCTCTAGGTGTTTCTTGACTTTCTACTTTTGCAATCCAGTCCTCTATAATGAAAAAGACATTTTTGGGGGGTGTTAGTTCTAAAAGATCTTGTAGGTCTTCATAAAACCGTTCAACTTCAGTTTCTTCAGTGTTACTGGTTGGGGCATGTGGCATCTCTTAAAGAGCAGAATTATCCTTTAATTTTCATGAAGGCTGATTTACCATTTTATTCTCTTTGTGATATAAGAAAATTTGCCTACCCAAAGAAATAAAGATTTCCTCCTATGGTCCCCATTTTTCTATAGTGTTTCATATTGTACTTTTGTGATTAAAATTGTGATCTATTTGGAGTAAATATTTTCATTTAGTATAATATGAGTAAACTTATTTGTTTATTTATGCTTTTGATATCAATTTCTCTAAGCATTATTTTAAACTATCCTTTTCTGTGAAATTCCCTTGGAAACATTCATGAAAATCTGTCATGTATAAATGGGAGGGTCTGTTTCTGAGACCATGCTATTCTGCCTCCCACACCAAAAACCAATAAATTGGGAGACTAGGTATCGAGACACAAAAGAAGATGTCCTTTTCATTATGGGGGACTGGAATGCAAAAATAGGAAGTCAAGAAACACCTGGAGTAACAGGCAAATTTGGCCTTGCACTACAGAATGAAGCAGGGCAAAGGCTAATAGAGTTCTGCCAAAAGAATGCACTAGTCATAGCAAACACCTTCTTCCAAAAACAGAAGAGAAGTCTCTACACATGGACATCATCAGATGGTCAACACTGAAATCAGACTGATTATATTCTTTGCAGCCAAAGATGGAGAAGCTCTATGCAGTAAGCAAAAACAAGACCAGGAGCTGACTGTGGCTCAGATCATAAACTCCTTATTGCCAAACTCAGACTTAAATTGGAGAAAGTAGTGAAAACTACTAGACTACTCAGGTATTATGTAAATCAAATCCCTAACAATTATACAGTGGCTGTGAGAAATACATTTAAGGGACTAGATCTGATAGATAGAATGCCTGATAAACTATGGATGGAGATTCATGACATTGCGCAGGAGACAGGGATCAAGACCATCTCCAAGAAAAAGAAATGCAAAAAAGCAAAATGGCTGTCTGAGGAGGCCTTACAAATAGCTGTGAAAAGAAAACAAGCCAAAAGCAAAGGAGAAAAGCAAAGATATACCCACTTGAAAGCAGAGTTCCAAAGAATAGCAAGGAGAGATAAGAAAGCTATCCACAGTGATCAGTGCAAAGAAATAGAGGAAAACAAGAGAATGGGAAAGACTAGAGATCTCTTCAAGAAAATTAAAGATACCAAGGGAACATTTCATGCAAAGACGAGCTCAATAAAGGACAGAAATGGTCTGGGCCTAACAGAGGCAGAAGATATTAAGAGGTGGCAAGAATACATAGAAGAAATGTATGAAAAAGATCTTCACAACTGAGATAATCATGATGGTGTAATCATTCACCTAGAGCCAGACATCCTGGAATATGAGATCAAGTGGGCCTTAAGAAGCATCACTATGAACAAAGCTAGTGGAGGTAATGGAATTCCAGTTGAGCTGTTACAAATCCTAAAATCTGATGCTGTGAAAGTGTTGCATTCAAAATGTCAGCAAATTTGAAAAACTCAGCAGTGGCCACAAGACTGGAAAAGGTCAGATTTCATTCCAATCCCAAAGAAAGGCAGTGCCAAAGAATGTTCAAACTGTTACACAATTGCACTCATCTCACACACTAGTAAAGGAATGCTCAAAATTCTCCAAGCCAGGCTTCAGCAATATGTGAACCGTGAACTTCCAGCTGTTCAGCTGATTTCAGAAAAGGCAGAGGGACCGGAGATCAAATTGCCAACATCTGTTGGATCATCGAAAAGCAAGAGAGTTCCAGAAAAATATGTATTCCTGCTTTATTGACTATGCCTAATCCTTTGACTGTTTGGGTCACAATAAAGTGTGGACAATCCTGAAAGAGATGGGAATACCAGACCACCTGACCTGCTTCTTGAGGTCAAGAAGCAACAGTTAGAACTGGATATGGATCAACAGATTGGTTCCAAATAGGAAAAGGAGTAGTATATCAAGGCTGTATATTGTCACTCTGCTCATTTAACTTATATGCAGAGTACATCATGACACTAGGCTGGAGGAAGCACAAGCTGGAATCAAGATTGCTGGGTGAAATATCAATAACCTCAAATAGGCAGATGACACCACCCTTACGGCAGAAAGTGAAGAAGAACTAAAGTGCCTCTTGATGAAAGTGAAAGAAGAGAGTGAAAAATTTGACTTAAAGCTCAACATTCAGAAAACTAAGATCATGGCATCTGGTCCCATCACTTAATGGCAAATAGATGGAGAAACAGTGGAAACTGAGGCAGACTTTATTTTCTTGGGCTCCAAAATCACTGCAGGTGGTGATTGCAGCCATGAAATAAAAAGACACTTACTCCTTGGAAGGAAAGTTATGACCAACCTAGACAGGATATTAAAAAGCAGAGACATTATTTTGCCAACAAAGGTCCTTCTAGTCAAGGCTATGGTTTTTCCAGTAGTCATGTATGGATGTGAGAATTGGACTATAAAGAAAGTTGAGCACTGAAGAATGGATGTTTTTGAGCTGTAGTGTTGGCGAAGACTCTTAAGAGTTCCTTAAACTGCAAGGAGATCCAATCACTCCAGTCTAAAGGAAATCAGTCCTGAGTGTTCATTGAAAGGACTGATGCTGAAGCTGAAACTCCAATACTCTGGCCACGTGATGCAAAAAGCTGACTCACTGGAAAATACCCTGATGCTGAGAGAGATTGATGGCAGGAGGAGAAGGGGACGACAGAGGATGATATGGTTGGATGGTATCACCAACTCAATGGACACGAGTTTGAGTAAATTCTGGGATTTGGTGATGGACAGAGAGGCCTTGCTTGCTGCAGTCCATGGGGTTACAAAGATTTGGACACGACTGAGTGACTGAATTGAACTGAACTGAGGTGTTGGAGGAAAAGGAATAGTGACTTTATTCAGAAAGCCAGCAAACCAAGAATAAGGCAGAATACTGTCCCAAAGAAACACATAAATGGAGTTGTAATTTGAGCTTCTTTTATACTTATACTCAGTTCAGTTCTGTTCAGAATCTCAGTCCTGTCTGACTCTTTGCAACTTATACTACTTTATACCAAAGGGGAAAGAGATGTGGCTGATGGTTGCAAACTTCTTGGTACAGAAATTCTTTGCTCTTGTAGTTGTTCAGGTAGGGCTGACCACAGTGTTCCTGAAAACCTTCAATAACACAATTATTTTCTGTTAGCAAGTTTATCTCTATATGAATGGAAAACTATTATTTTTTCTTTTCTTACCTTTAAAGGTCAGAGCATGAGAATCTGTTATCCCCATAACTATTAGTTATCCCCATAACTAAGGTAATCCCATTTTGAGGATTCTACATGATGCCAGTATTAAAAAGACATATACCTTTGACTAGGAAGAACAAAAAGTTTTTCCAGCACTATGTGAGTTTCAGAAATTGTTCCATCTCATCTTCTTAAGTAATTCTTCTATCACCACCCTCTTGGGTACTTTTCTTATTGGTTCTGATGAGAATTTTATTAAAGACTTGAGGTAACCCCCTCAGAAATCACTAGAATGGTGATTTTCTGCAGCTCTTTCTGCAGGTTCCTTCACTTTGGTATGTTGCTCTGCAAAATTTAGCCTCCTTGGCCTCCATGAGTTCCAAACTGCATATTTTCTCTACTCTTTGAGACTTCTGGGCTTTGTTTGATTCCCTCTTCCTGTATTACAACTTGGGAAATCTTTCTAGACAATAAGGAAACCCTCTCATGGGGCTCAAATCATTTCTTCCTCATTTCTTAGAAATCATGGCCTATTAACTAGTTATACAAAGCCATCTTTTCAAGTAATTTTCTAAGTTTTTGGTAATTTAAGACATAGGGTAAACGTCATCCTTCTTTTTTCACAGTTAGAAATTAAATAGCCATTTGAGATTTTTCCTTTTGATTACAATAGAGTTTCAAGAATCTTAACTTTAAATAACCAGGATACTGGACGAAATACATGAAATCACTGTTTTAAGACATCAGTCAATGGGTAGCAGCGAAACATGATTTCTGAGACAAAGGAAACAAATGAGGGGAGCCTTATGACCAAATCAGCTCTTGCTTTGAGAGCAACATAAATTTCTTGAGAGCGGACATAAATAATAACACTCAATGAGAGTCCAGTAGCCTCAAAGCATGAAAAATAAGATGAGATTCTGGGGAATATGAGACAGCTGGTAATTGCAGGGGAAAATTCCAGAAAGGAGACTATACTTACAAAAGACTTCCTAAAAGCATAGGCATCCCCTTTAATCTTTGCTGAGTTCTAGGCAGCCAGAGTCCAGCTCCAGCAGCCAGGGAATCAGCCTGAAGGTGTGAGTGGTGTCTACGGACGATGATGTAGCCTCTGACTCACAGTACAGAACTAGATTGGTGGACGATGATGTAGTCGCAGACAATGATGTAGTCATGGACGATGGTGTAGTCTCTGACTCATAGTACAGAACTACATGTTTATTTCAAGCTTTAGGTTCTCTTTTATACTTTGACAAAAGCATTAGGTCAGAGGTTTGATGTTTTTAGTTTCCCCCACCCAGATTTACTGTACTTAACTTGTGATTACATTGTAACTCATGCTACATTCCTCAGTTTACTTCTTATCTTTCTAAATCCTGTTTGCCCCTAGCATCTTAAGATCACTATCTCCCAAACAGGCTTCTAGCTATTCTTAATTATTCCTAAACCCTAAATTCAGCAATCTTCTTTTGCCATAAATATTTCCCTCACAAACAGGTCTCAGATAACAATCCTTCCCATGACCTCAAGCTGCAGCCTACATGCTCATCCTGGAACAATCTTTGTAAAGATCCTCGAACAAATGTAAATGGTTATTTTATAGATTATTTTCTGGGCACAACTGTAGAAGGCTTTGTGCTTTCTCATGCTTCTCTCAAGCACCTTAACATTCTTTCCAGCCAACTCAACTGAAGAAAGGAAAGAACAATCAGAATCACAAGGCCTAACCATTCATCCTGGGGCTGTGCCTGCGAGATGAGGAGAGGGGTTTGGGGCCGTGTAATGCCTAATGCAGCTCCTGACACTAGGCAATACATGTATCCAATGAAAGGATACACGCAAGGGCAAAGACCAAACATAGATTTTCAAAATGAGTAATTTCAAACTCATACAAAGTGATGATATTTGAACTGCATCCAGTAAGTGTGGAGTCCTAAGTACTTAACTGGGGAATAAAATATTTAGTTGAATACCTCTCCCAAAAGAAAACTCCATACTCAGATAGCTTCATTGATTCATTTTATCAAACACTTGATGATGGAAATATTGTAATCTCATGCAGATACTTTCAGACACAGAAATATAGTAAATACTTCAACTCACTAATTTGACTCCAGTGTTACCTTGATACCAAAACCAAAGACAAGAGTACCACACTAAAAAAGTACAAAACCAAAATGAGACAATATTACCTCATTCACACAGAGGTTACAATTCTTCAAACATTTTAACAAATCAAATGCAGCAATTTATATTAAAAGATGGCAATGCACTGTAACAAAGTAGTTCATGTTCTTGGAATGCAAGGTTGTTTTACCATAAAAAAAATAATCAGTGTAATTCATTATTTTCAGATAGTAAGGGGAAAAAGAACTATATTATTAATATATGAAGAAAAATATTTAATAAAATTCAATATCCATTCCTGAAAAACTTTCAATAAACTAGGACAAGGGGAAAACTTCTTAATCTAATAAAACACATCAATGAAAGACGTACAGCTAATACAATACTTGATTGTCAACCTCTATCAACCTCTGTTTCTGACTGTGAAGGAACAACAAGGATGAGGTTTACTCTATGTCTTAAATTATTGATGCTATTGGACTCTCTTCAGTTATTATTCTTTAATGTCAGTTCTCAAGAAATTGTTCAAAGCAGGAGATGGTGAGGTCTTATTCCCTCATTTGTTTCCCTTATCTCAGGATTGTCTCACTGCTACCTACTGACCAATGTTTTAAAATAGTGATTTCATGTATTTCATCCAGTATCCTGGTTATTTAAAGTCAAGATTCTTGAAACTCTATTGTAGTCAAAAGGAAAAATCTCAAATTGGTATTTAAACACAAATTAACTATAGAAGCAATCACTTCTAGCTAGCCCAAGAATTAGTTATTTTCCTATTCAAAGAATGTCAAAATACAGACTATTTTAAAATACATTTTTATTTCTTCCCAAGATATCTAGAAAATTTAAAAATCAATATGAATAAAGTATTTATTATTTCATTGATTATAATGTTTATTATAGCAAAAGTAAATGTTATTACTATACTAAATTGTTACACCTAACAATAATTGTTAGCCCTTCTAGAGTTTAAGTTGAAATTTTAGGATCAAAAACATATGAAATATAGTTCTTACTTTCGTTTATTTTATGATATAGAAATAATTTTATTTTTTATTTAGCCTTGAAAGATTTTACTTATTGTATGTGTGTATATATATACATATACATATATATACATATACATATATATACATATATATATACATATATATATATATATATATATATATATATATATATGAGAAGGCAAAGGCACCCCACTCCAGTACTCTTGCCTGGAAAATTCCATGGACAGAGGAGCCTGGTAGGCTGCAGTCCATGGGGTCGCAAAGAGTCAGACATGACTGAGCGACTTCACTTTCACTTTCACTTTTCACTTTCATGCATTGAAGAAGGAAATGGTAACCCACTCCAGTGTTTTTGCCTGGAGAGTCCCAGAGACGGGGGAGCTTGGTGGGCTGCCATCTGTGGAGTGGCACAGAGTTGGACACAACTGAAGCGACTTAGCACCATATATATATATACACACACACACACACACACACGTATAATATATGTATTATTATATACACACACATATGTGTATATATATATGTGTGTGTGTATATACATACACACGCACACACACACACACACACACACACATATATATGGGGCTTCCCTCATAGCTCAGTCAGTAAAGAATCTCCCTGCAATATAGGAGATATGGGTTTAATTCCTGGGTCGGGAAGATTCCCTGGAGAAGAAAATGGCAATCCACTCCTGTATTCTTGCCTGGAAAATCCCATGGACAGAGAAGCCTGGTGGACTAGAGCGCATGGGGTTGCAAGAGTCAGACATGACTTAGTGACTAAAATCACCACACATACATACATATATTAGGTTCATTGGTTCAAGCACATGTCAGTTTGGTCACTCAGTTGTGAGTCTGGCCTTTCAGTTCATCTCCCATGAACTCCACAACAGAGGACCTCCATGTCCAATCTATCCAACTTCCTCAAGTCAGCTCAGAGCAAAACAGCCACTGTCCATGATGAGTTGACATGTTGATGTGTTGACTAATATCAGCATCTTGCAGATGTCTCCAGTGTGTTGTATCATGATGTGTCCAGTTCTAACTGTTGCTTCCTGACCTGCATAAAAATTTCTCAAGAGACAGGTCAGGTGGTCTGGTATTCCCAACTCTTTCAGAATTTTCCACAGTTTATTCTGTGTTTGGTTATTGGTTAGTTTTTAGGTTTCTTTTTTCTCATTGGTTTCTAAAAAATGCATAACTAAACTATGGCCTTGGAACTAAACTATGGCCTTGGTTCAGCACATATATAAATAACTGTTTCACTTTCTGTTTCATTAGCTCACTAATATAACCATTTTTATGTCTAAAATATTTTTCTTTATTATCTCACAAATTCATCTCATTTATAGTTATGTCTTTATATTTTATGATCTTTGAAGCTGCTTTAAATTACTTTCTCTATGAAGCAGGGTGCAAATACACTTATAAATATATACATAAGAATCCATAAAAATGTAGACAGATAACTTACAAAGAAAATATTTTTGAAAAAATGTCAAATACATAGATATAAATGAAAAAAGTTGATTAAACATTTACAGTAAAATTTTATCATGACTGAGATACTTTTTGGTTTCTCTAGTGACTCAGTAGTACAGAATCCACCTGCCAGTGCTGGAGACACAGGTTTGATTCCTGGGTTGGGTAGATCCCCTGGAGAAGGAAATGGCAACCCACTCCACTCCAGTATTCTTGCCTGGAAAATCTTGTGGACAGAAGAGCATGGTGGGCTACAGTTCATGGGGTGGCAAAAGAGCTGGACACAATTTAGCAACTGAATAACACAATAATAACAACAAGGTATTTTTGATCAGAATAGAAATTGTTTCATTTATTTCAATTAACAGTATTAAAAATATAAATTAAAAATGGAAAATTTTAAAGTAGACAAGTAACGTAATGGAAAATAACAAAGACATACAACACATGAATTTATTGAGTCAACTAGTGAACCATTTGGGGAGATAATATATTATATTTATCACAATCCATGTTACATAAAATAAATTTAGATTAAATTACTGAAAGTAAAGAATAATGATTTAATATCTATATTATACTTATGAAGACATGCAAAATCTTTTTATATGCATAATTTTTGGATAGGAAGGTCTTTCTAAAGTACCAAAAACTCAAAACAAAAAGAAAATCTGAAAACTTTGTTTAAAAAGATTGAAAAAATGTCTACATGGTAAATTGTCTATGAATGCATTTCAAAACAAGCAATGGACAAATAAAACTATTTAAGACAAATGTAACAGAAATAGTTTAATTACTCAGTGCAAAAGGGTTCTATGTTTAAGTAAATATCTGAAAAATGCAACTTAAAAAAACAATGTGACCTTTTGTTTTCATCTAAACTACCTTACAAAGTTAAGCCATATACAATGAAACTACTTAATTTAAATTATTTAATTTTTGAAATATATAAGGAAAACCATTTTAGCCTGACTTGAAATTTATTTGACTGTATTAGTAAAAATGCAACTTATGGAAATTCTTTGATATAGTAATTCCTTTTCTAATAATATGCACTATAAGAACTAATATAATCACATGAGTATATATTATATTAACATATTTATTGCATAATAACAAATACCATAAATAATTTTAGAAGTGCATGAAAAGAAGGTATATAAAAGATCACAATCTTAATAAGAATTAGCACTTGGACATCAAAAATTTAGAAACAGTTTTGTTAAAAAATAACTCATAAAAAATTGTCAAAGAAACAAAGAAATTGCATGTGTGTAAATATATATTTGTGTCTATACTTGTGTGTGTTCTAAGTTGCTTCAGTCATGTCCAACTCTTTGTGACCCTATAAACTGTAGTGCACCCGGGTCCTCTGACCACAGGATTCTCCAGGGAAGGGAAAATTACTGGAATGGGTTGCCATGCTCTCCTCCAGGGGATCTTTCCAACCCAAGGATCAAACCCACATTCCTTGGTCTCCTGCATTAGCAGGTGGGTTCTGTACCATCCCCACCACTCAGGAAACCCATATATGTGCATATACATGTATACATACTTATATGCATACATGGACAGGACTGAGCAACTGAACTGAACCGAACTGAACTGATAGGTATATTTTTATATATGCATGGAAAGATAGAGATAGATATAGTTGATAATATTTAGGTTTGCATATTGGTATTCCAGTTGTAGAAGAGAGAGTAATTCATTGATATTATGAAACCTCAATTGTGTTCTTTAAAAAAAATTAATATATTTGAGTCAAATTAAAATTTTAATATAAATTAACTAAATTTTAACAAATACATAAGCATGAAACTTTTTGCACAAACTATATACTCTTATTTTATTTTATTATTACATTTTTTCAAAAATTACTTTTTTAATTGGAGGTTAATTAAACTAATGAGAACCTCCAATTTAAAAAATAAATTTTTATTGTAGTGGTTGTAGTGGTATGTTGTAGTGGTTTTTGCCATAAATCGACATGAATCAGCCATGGGCACACATGTGTTCACCATCCAGAACCCCCCTTCCACCTCCCTCTCCATCCCATCCCCCAGGGTCATCCCAGTGCACCAGCCTTGAGCAGCCTGTCTCATTTATTGAACCTGGCTGGGCAATCCACTTCACATATGATAACATATACGTTTCAATGCTACCCTCTCAAATCATCCCACAGTAGCCTTCTCCCACAGAGTCCAAAAGACAGTTCTTGGGGGGCAGTCCTAAGATGGCAGAGGAATAGGATAGGGAGACCACTTTCTCCTCCACAAATTCATCAAAAGAACATTTGAACACTGAGTAAATTCCACAAAACAACTTTTGAATGCCAGCAGAGGACATCAGGCACCCAGAAAAGCAGCCCATTGTCTTTGCAAGGAGGTAGGAAAAAATATAAAAGATAAAAAGAGAGACAAAAGAGGTAGGGATGGAGCTCCATCCTGGGAAGGGAGTCTTAAAAAGAGAGAAGTTCCCAAACACCAGGAAACACTCTCACTGCCGAGTCTGTGGTGAGCCTTGAAAGCACAGAGGGCAACATAACTGGGAGGTAAAATAAATAAATACTTAAAACCCACAGATTACATGCCCATCAGTAACTCCCCCAGCGAAGAAGCAGCACAGATGCCTGCATCCACCACTAGCAAGCAGGAACTGGACAGGGAAGCACGGGCTGCATTGCTTAGAGTAAGGACTGGGCCTAAATGCCCCGAGGGCAATCTGAGGGAACTAACCTGGGATAGCAAACCAGACTGTGGGATAGCTACCACACAAAAAGCCCTAACCTAAGATACCACCAGGCCTGCTCACAGAACAAAGGACTGAGAAGGGCTAGCTGGCTGCCGACTGACCCATCCCCCTCCAGTGACAGGCAGGCAAAGGCAGCCAGAGCCGGAAGGGGGCAATTGCAGCCCCAGAGGCATTATCTACCAAACTGCAAGCAGGCTTCATTGCTAACCAAGACTTCTTGGGGTTCTGGACAGTCAACATCTGCCTGAGAAGGTGCGCCAGTTGTACACCCAGAAAACCAAGTGGCAGGGACAAGGAAGGCGATAAGTCGCAGCGACCAACCTCGCCAAATGCTGCTCGGACCTGGGAATGGCACAAAACGCAGGCCCAACTGAGTCTGCACCTCTGAGTGCTACCTGAGTGCCTGAATCTGAGTGGCTTAGATCTGGGAGGTGCATGCAGCCCAGGGCCAGCCTTGGACAGTCCCCAGCGGAGCAACCTAGAGCCTGAGCAGTGTAGACAGGGAAAGCACACATTCCGTGAGCAGGGGCAAACCCAGTGTGCCAAGACACTGTGAGCACACGCCAGTGTTATTTGTTTGCAGTGTTCCTCCCTCCCCACAGCATGACTGAACTAGTGAGCCTAAAAAAGTGTCCACCACCGCCCCCTTATGTCAGGGCAGAAATTAGACACTGAGGAGACCAGCTTATAGAAGAAGCTATAACAGAGGGAACCTCCTTGGAAGTGACAGGTGCAATAGATTAAAACCCTGTAGTTAGTACCGACTACATAGGAAGAGGACTATAGATCTTGGGAAATATAAGCCGGATCAAGGAACTATCCGAAAATGAACTGACCCCACACTGCCCACAACACCAGAGAAAGTTCTAGATATATTTTTACAATTTTTACTATCATTCTTTAATTCTTTTAATTTTTAAGTCCTCTATTACTCCTTTAATTTTCATTTTATAACCTACTATTACTTTGCAAATAGAGAGACTCTATTTTTTAAAGCAATCTTCATATATATATATTATAATTTTTGTGACTTTTTTTTGTTTAATATTGTATTTTTGAAAATCCAACCTCTACTCTAGATTTTTAATCTGTGCTTTTGGGTATTTGTTGTCAATTTTGTACCTTTAAGAACCCAATCTTCAGTACCCATTTTTACTTGGGAGTGAGATTACTGGCTTGACTGCTCTCTCCCCCTTTGGACTCTCCTTTTTCTCCACTAGGTTGCCTGTATCTCCTACCTCCCCCTTCTCTTTTCTACCCAACTCTGTGAATCTCTTTGTGTGTTCTGGGTTGGGGAGAACACTTAGGGAACTGATTACTGGCTGGATCTGTCTCTCTCCTTTTGATCCCACCCTTTATCCTTTTGGTCACCTCTGTCTCCCTCCCTCTTCTCTTCTCTGTATAACTCTGTGAACATCTCTGAGTGGTCCAGACTGTGGAGTGCACATAAGGAAGTGATTACTGACTAGCTTGTTCTCTCCTCTTTTGATTCTACCTCATCTCATCCTGGTCACTTCTATCTCCCTCTTCCTTCTTCTCTTTTCCATGTAACTCAGTGAACCTCTCTGGGTATACCTCACTGTGGAGAAACTTTTCATCTTTAACCTAGATATTTTATCAACAGTGCTGTATAGATGGAGAAGTCTTGAGGCTACTGTAAAAATAAGACTGAAAACCAGAAGCAGGAGGCTTAAATTCAAATCTGAGAATGCCAGAGAACTCCTGACTCCAGGGAACATTAATCGACAGGAGCTCATCAAACACCTCCATACCTACACTGAAACCAAGCACCACCCAAGGGCCAACAAGTTCCAGAGAAAGACATACCATACACATTCTCCAGCAACACAGGTACATAGCCCTGAGCTTCAATATACAGGCTGCCCAAGATCACTCCAAACCCATTAACATCTGATAACTCATTACTGGACACTTCATTGCACTCCAGAAAGAAGAAATCCAGCTCCACCCACCAGAACACCAACACAAGCTTCCCTAACCAGGAAACCTTGACAAGCCACGTGTACAACCCCACCCACAGCAAGGAAACTCTACAATAAAGAGAGCTCTGCAAACTGCCAGAATACAGAAAGTCCACCCCAAACACAGCAATATAAACAAGATGAAGAGACAAAAAAGCCCACCAAAACAAACAAAAGAAGAAGAGATAGGGAATCGACCTGACAAAGAATTCCAAATAATGATAGTGAAAATGATCCAAAATCTTGAAAACAAAATGGAATAACAGATAAATAGCCTGAAGACAAGGATTGAGAAGCTGCAAGAAAGGTTTAACAAGGATCTAGAAGAAATAAAAAAGAGTCAATATATAATGAATAATGCAGTAAATGATATCAAAAACACTCTGGAGGGAACAAATAGTAGAATAACGGAGGCAGAAGATAGGATTAGTGAAGTAGAAGATAAAATGGTAGAAATAAATGAAGCAGAGAGGAAAAAAAAAAGAATTAAAAGAAATGAGGACAATCTCAGAGACCTCTGGGACAAGGTTAAATGCCCCAACATTCGAATCATAGAAGTCCCGGAAGAAGATGACAAAAAGAAAGACCATGAGAAAATACTTGAGGAGATAATAGTTGAAAACTTACCTAAAATGGGAAAGGAAATAATCACCCAAGTCCAAGAAACCCAGAGCATCCCAAACCAGATAAACCCAAGGCGAAACACCCCAAGACACATATTAATCAAATTAACAAAGGTCAAACACAAAGAACAAATATTAAAAGCAGCAAGGGAAAAACAACAAATAACACACAAGGGGATTCCCATAAGGATAACAGCTGATCTTTCAATAGAAACTCTTCAGGCCAGGAGGGAATGGCAGGACATACTTAAAGTGATGAAAGAAAATAACCTACAGCCCACATTACTGTACCCAGCAAGGATCTCATTCAAATATGAAGGAGAAATCAAAAGCTTACAGACAAGCAAAAGCTGAGAGAATTCAGCACCACCAAACCAGCTCTCCAACAAATGCTAAAGGATCTTCTCTAGACAGGAAACACAAAAAGCGTGTATAAATTCAAACCCCAAACAACAAAGTAAATGGCAGTGGGATCATACTTATCAATAATTACCTTAAACATAAATGGGTTGAATGCCCCAGCCAAAAGACAAAGACTGGCTGAATGGATACAAAAACAAGATCCCTATATATGTTGTCTACAAGAGACCCACCTCAAAACAAGAGACACATACAGACTGAAAGTAAACATCTGAAAAAAGATATTCCAAACAAATAGAGACCAAAATAAAGCAGGAGTAGCAATACTCATATCAGATAAAATAGACTTTAAAATAAAGGCTGTGAAAAGAGACAAAGAAGGACACTACATAATGATCAAAGGATCAATTGAAGGAGAAGATATAACAATTATAAATATATATGCACCCAACATAGGAGCACCACAATATGTAAGACAATGCTAAGAAGTCTGAAAGGGGAAATTAACAATAATACAATAATAGTGGGAGACTTTAATACCCCACTCACACTTATGGATAGATCAACTAAACAGAAAATTAACAAAGAAACACAAACTTTAAATGATACAATAGAACAGTTAGACATTATTGATATCTATAGGACATTTCACCCCAAAACAATGAATTTCACCTTTTTCTCAAGCTCACACGGAACCTTGTCCATGATAGATCACATCCTTGGCCATAAATCTAGCCTTGGTAAATTCAAAAAAATTGAAATTATTCCAACCATCTTTTCTGACAACAATGCAGTAAGATTAGATCTTAATTACAGGAAAAAAAAAACTAGTAAAAATTCCAACATATGGAGGCTGAACAACACGCTGATGAATAACCAATAAATCACAGAAGAAATAAAAAAAGAAATAAAAAAATAGAAACAAATAGAAACAAATGAAAATGAAAACATAACCCCAAACCTGTGGGACACTGTAAAAGCAGTGTTAAAAGCCTTTGACTGTATGGATCACAACAAACTGTGGAAAATTCTGAAAGAGATGGCAATACCAGACCACCTGACCTGCCTCTTGAGAAACCTATATGCAGGTCAGGAAGCAACAGTTAGAACTGGACATGGAACAACAGACTGGTTCCAAATAGGGAAAGGAGTACGTCAAGGCTGTGTACTGTCACCTTGCTTATTTAAATTATATGCAGAGTACATTATGAGAAACGCTGAGCTGGAAGAAGCAAAGCTAGAATCAAGATTGCCAACAGAAATATCAATAACCTCAGATATGCAGATGACACCACCCTTATTGCAGAAAGTGAAGAGGAACTAAAAAGCCTCTTGATGAAAGTGGAAAAGGAGAGTGAAAAAGTTGGCTTAAAGCTCAACATTCAGAAAAAGAAGATCATGGCATCTGGTCCCATCACTTCATGGGAAATAGATGGGGAAACAGTGGAAACAGTGTCAGACTTTATTTGGCAGGGGGGTCGGGGGGGATGGAGGGAGGCTCCGAAATCACTGCAGATGGTGATTGCAGCCATGAAATTAAAAGACACTTATGCCTTGGAAGGAAAGTTATGACCAAACTAGATAGCATATTGAAAAGCAGAGACGTTACTTTGCCAACAAAGGTCTGAATAGTCAAGGCTATGGTTTTTTCACTAGTCGTGTATGGATGTGAGAGTTGGACTGTGAAGAAAGCTGAGCACCAAAGAATTGCTGCTTTTGAACTGTGGTGTTGGAGAAGACTCTTGAGAGTCCCTTGAACTGCAAGGAGATCCAACCAGTCCATTCTAAAGGAGACCAGTCCTGGGTGTTCTCTGGAAAGAATGATGCTAAAGCTGAAACTCCAGTACTTTGGCCACCTTATGCAAAGAGCTGACTCATTGGAAAAGACTCTGATGCTGGGAGGGATTGGGGGCAGGAGGAGAAGGGGACGACCGAGGATGAGATGGTTGGATGGCATCACCAATTCAATGAATGTGAGTCTGAGTGAACTCCAGGAGTTGGTGATGGACAGGGAGGCCTGGCGTGCTTCAGTTCATGGGTTTACAGAGAGTCAGACATGACTGAGCGACTGAACTGAACTGAACTGAACTGAACGGGAAGGTTCATAGCAATATAGGCATACCTCAAGAAACAAAAAAATAGTAAAATAAATAACCTAACTCTACACCTAAAGCAACTAGAAAGGGAAGAAGTGAAGAATCCCAGGGTTAGTAGAAGCAAAGAAATCTTTAAAAATTAGGGCAGAAATAAATGCAAAAGAAACAAAAGAGACCGTAGTAAAAATCAACAAAGCCAAAAGCTTGTTCTTTTAGAGGATAAATAAAATTGACAAACCATTAACCAGACTCATCAAGAAACAAACAGAGAAAGATCAAATCAATAAAATTAGAAATGAAAATGGAGAGATCACAACAGACAACACAGAAATACAAAGGATCATTAGAGACTACTATCAGTAATTATATGCCAATAAAATGGACAACTTGGACAAATTCTTAGAAAAGTACAACTTTCCAAAACTGAACCAGGAAGAAATAGAAAATCTTAACAGACCCATCACAAGCACGGAAATTGAAAATGTAATCAGAAATCTTCCAGCAAACAAAAGCCCAGGTCCAGATGGCTTCACAGCTGAACTCTACCAAAAGTTAGAGAAGAGCTAACACCTATTCTACTCAGACTTTTCCAGAAAATTGCAGAGGAAGGTAAACTTCGAAACTCATTCTATGAGGCCACCATCACCCTAATACCAAAACCTGACAAAGATGCCACAAAAAAAGAAAACTACATGCCAATATCACTGATGAACATAGATGCAAAAATCCTTAACAAAATTCTAGCAATCAGAATCCCACAATGCATTGAAAAGATCATACACCATGACCAAGTGGGCTTTATCCCAGGGATACAAGGATTCTTCAATATCCACAAATCAATCAATGTAATACACCACATTAAGAAATTGAAAAATAAAAGCCATATGATTATCTCAATAGATGCAGAGAAGGCATTTGACAAAATCCAACATCCATTTATGATAAAAATTCTCCACAAAGCAGGAATAGAAAGAACATACCTCAATATAATAAAAGCCATATATGACAAACCCACAGCAAACATTATCCTCAATGGTGAAAAATTGAAAGCATTTCCCCTAAAGTCAGGAACAAGACAAGGGTGCCCACTTTCACCGCTACTATTCAACGTAGTTCTGGAAGTTTTGGCCACAGAAATCAGAGCAGAAAAAGAAACAAAAAGGAATCCAAATTGGAAAAGAAGAAGTAAAATTCTCACTGTTGCAGATGACATGATCCTCTACATAGAAAACCCTAAAGACTCCACCAGAAAATTACTAGAACTAATTAATGAATATAATAAAGTTGCAGGATATAAAATCAGTACACAGAAATCCCTTGCATTCCTATACACTAATAATGAGAAAATAGAAAGAGAAATTAAGGAAACAAGTCCATTCACCATTGCAACAAAAAGAATAAAATACTTAGGAATATATCTACCTAAAGAAACAAAAGACCTATATATAGAAAGATCTATATATAGAAAGGTGAAAGAAATCAAAGATGACACTAATAGATGGAGAAATATACCGTGTTCATGGATCAGAAGAATCAATATAGTAAAAATGAGTATACAAAGCAATCTATAGATCAATGCAATCCCCATCAAGCTACCAACGGTATTTTTCACAGAGCTAGAATGAATAATTTCACAATTTGTATGAAAATACAAAAAACCTCAAATAGCCAAAGCAATCTTGAGAAAGAAGAATGGAACTGGAGGAATCAACCTGCCTGAAATCAGGCTGTACTACAAAGCCACAGTCATCAAGACAGTATGGTACTGGCACAAAGATAGAAATATAGATCAATGGAACAAAATAGAAAGCCCAGAGATAAATCCACACACCTATGGATACCTTGTCTTTGACAAAGGAGGCAAGAATATATAATGGATTAAAGACAATCTCTTTAACAAGTGGTACTTCGAAAACTGGTCAACCACTTGTAAAAAAATGAAACTAGAACACTTTCTAACACCATACACATTAATAAACTCAAAAAGGATTAAAAATCTAAATGCACCACCATAAACTATAAAACCGCTAGAGGAGAACATAGGCAAAACACTCTCCGACATAAATCACAGCAGGATCCTCTATGACCCACCTCCCAGAATATTGGAAATCAAAGAAAAAATAAGCAAATGGGACCTAATTAAAATTAAAAGCTTCTGCACAACAAAGGAAACTATAAGTAAGGTGAAAAGACAGGCTTCAGAATGGGAGAAAATGATAGCAAAAGAAAGAACTGATCTCAAAAATATACAAGCAACTCCTATAGCTCAATTCCAGAAAAATAAAAAACCCAATCAAAAAATGGGCCAAAGAACTAAACAGACATTTCTCCAAAGAAGACCTACAGATGGCTAACAAACACATAAAAAGATGCTCAACATCACTCATTATCAGAGAAATGCAAATTAAAACCACAATGAGGTACCATTTCACTCCAGTCAGAATGGCTGCTATCCAAAAGTCTACCAACAATAAATGCTGGAGATGATGTGGAGAAAAGGGAACCCTCTTACACTGTTAGTGGGAATGCAGACTAGTAGAGCCACTATGGAGAACAGTATGGATATTCCTTAAAAAACTGGAAATAGAACTGCGTTATAACTCAGCAATCCCACTGGTGGGCATACACAGTGAGGAAACCAGAATTAAAAGAGACACGTGTATCCCAATGTTCATTCCAGCACTGTTTATAACAGCCAGGACACGGAAGCAACCTAGATCTCCATCAGCAGATGAATGGATAAGAAAGTTGTGGTACATATACACAATGGAGTATTACTCAGCTATTAAAAAGAATGTATTTGAATCAGTTCTAATGAGGTGGATGAAACTGGAGCCGATTATACAGAGTGAAGTAAGCCAGAAAGAAAAACACCAATACAGTATAACAAAGAAAGGCAATGCCAAAGAATGCTCAAACTACTGCACAATTGCACTCATCTCACACGCTAGTAAAGAAATGCTCAAAATTCTCCAAGTCAGACTTCAGCAATACCTGAACCGTGAACTTCCTGATGTTCAAGCTGGTTTTAGAAAAGGCAGAGGAACCAGAGATCAAATTGCCAACCTTCGCTGGATCATGGAAAAAGCAAGAGAGTTCCAGAAAAACATCTATTTCTGCTTTATTGACTGTGCCAAAGCCTTTGACTGTGTGGATCACAATAAACTGTGGAAAATTCCAAAAGAGATGGGAATACCAGACCACCTAACCTGCCTCTTTAGAAATCTGTATGCAGGCCAGGAAGCAACAGTTAGAACTGAACATGGAACAACAGACTGGTTCCAAATAGGAAAAGGAGTACATCAAGGTTGTATATTGTCACCCTGCTCATTTAACTTATATGCAGAGTACATCACGAGAAACACTGGAATGGAAGAAGCACAAGTGGAAATCAAGACCGCCAGGAGAAATATCAATAACCTCAGATATGCAGATGACACCACCCTTATTGCAGAAAGTGAAGAGGAACTAAAAAGCCTCTTGATGAAAGTGAAAAGGAGAGTGAAAAAGTTGGCTTAAAGCTCAACATTCAGAAAAAGAAGATCATGGCATCCGGTCCCATCACTCCATGGGAAATAGATGGACAAACAGTGGAAACAGTGTCAGACTTTATTTTGGGGGGCTCCAAAATCACTGCAAATGGTGATTGCAGCCATGAAATTAAAAGACGCTTATTCCTTGGAAGAAAAGTTATGACCAACCTAGATAGCATATTCAAAAGCAGAGACATTACTTTGCCGACTAAGGTCCGTCTAGCCAAGGCTATGGTTTTTCCAGTAGTCATGTATGGATGTGAGAGTTGGACTGTGAAGAAGGCTGAGCACCGAAGAATTGATGCTTTTGAACTGTGGTGTTGGAGAAGACTCTTGAGAGTTCCTTGGACTGCAAGGAGATCCAACCAGTCCATTCTGAAGGAGATCAGCCCTGGGATTTCTTTGGAAGGAATGATGCTAAAGCTGAAACTCCAGTACTTTGGCCACCTCATGGGAAGAGTTGACTCATTGGAAAAGACTGATGCTGGGAGGGATTGGGGGGAGGAGAAGAAGGGGATGACTGAGGATGAGATAGCTGGATGGCATCACTGACTCAGTGAACGTGAGTCTGAGTGAACTCCAGGAGTTGGTGATGGACAGGGAGGCCTGGCGTGCTGCAATTCATGGGATCGCAAAGAGTCGGACGGGACTGAGTGACTGAACTGAACTGAACTGAATGCATATATATGGAATTTAGAAAGATGGTAACAATAACCCTGTATGCGAGACAGCAAAAGAGACACAGTATAGAACAGTCTTTTGGACTCTCTGGGAGAGGGCGAGGGTGGGATGATTTGGGAGAAAGGCATTGAAACATGTATAATATCATATGTGAAACTAATCTCCAGTCCAGGTTTGATGCATGATACAGGATGCTTGGGGCTGGTGCACTGGGATGAACCAGAGGGATGGTATGAGGAGGGAGGTGGGAGGGAGGTTCAGGATGGGGAATACGTTTACACCTTTGGCAGATTCATGCTGATGTATGGCAAAACCAATACAATATTGTAAAGTAATTAGCCTCCAATTAAAATAAATAAATTTATATTTTTTAAAAAAACTGTTCTTTACATCTGTGTCTCTTTTGCTGTCTGGCATATAAGGTTATTGTTACCATCTTTCTAGATTCCATATATATACATTAGTATACTGTATTGGTGTTTTTCTTTCTGGCTTACTTCACTCTGTATAATCGGCTCCAATTTCATCCACCTCATTAGGACTGATTCAAATGTACTCTTTTTAATGGTTGAGTACAGCATACTGCCATTCATGGGGTCGCAAAGAGTCAGCCACGATGGAGCAGCTGAACTGAATTCAACTGAACATTCCATTGTGTATATGTACTGCAGCTTTCTTATCCATTTGTCTGCTGAGGGTCATCTTGGTTGCTTCCATGTGCTGGCTATTATAAACAGTGCTGCGATGAACCTTGGGGTACACGTGTCTCTTTCAATTCTGGTTTCCTTGGTGTGTATGCCCAGAAGTGGGATTGCTGGGTCATATGGCAGTTCTATTTCCAGTTTTTAAGGAATCTCCACACTGATCTCCATAGGGGCTGTACTAGTTTGCATTCCCACCAACAGTGCAAGAGGGTTCCTTTTTCTCCACACCCTCTCCAGCATTTATTGTTGGTAGACTTTTGGATACCAACAATAAATGCTGGATACCATACAATAAATGGATACCAACAATAAAGGTACCATTCTGACTGGCATGAAATGGTACCTCATTGTGGTTTTGATTTGCATTTCTCTGATAATGAATGACGTTGAGCATCTTTTCATGTGTTTGTTAGCCATCTGTAGGTCTTCTTTGGAGAAATATCTGTTTAGTTCTTTGGCTCATTTTTTGATTGGGTCGTTTATTTTTCTGGTATTGAGATGCATGAGCTGCTTGCATATTTTGGAGGTTAATTCTTTGTCAGTTACTTCATTTACCTTTATTTTCTCCCATTCCAAAGGCTGTCTTTTCACCTTGCTTATAGTTTCCTTCATTGGGCAAAAGCTTGTAAGTTTAATTATGTCCAATTTGTTTATTTTTGTTTTCATTACTCTGGAAGGTAGGTCATAGAAGATCCTTCTCTGATTTATGTCAGAGAGTGTTTTGCCTGTGTTTTCCTCTAGGAGTTTTATAGTTTCTGGTCTTATATTTAGCTCTTTAATCTATTTTGAGTTTATTAATGTGTATGGTGTTAGAAAGTGTTCAAGTTTCATTCATTTACAGGTGGTTGACCAGTTTTCCCAGCACCACTTGTTAAAGAGATTTTCTTTTCTCCACTGTATATTCTTGCCTCCTTTGTCAAAGATAAGATGTCCATAGACATATGGATTTATCTTTGGGCTTTCTATTTTGTTCCATTGATCTATATTTCTTTCTTTGTACCAGTACTATACTGTCTTCATGACATGATCAGCTGTTATCCTTATGGGGAATCCCCTGGTGTGTTATTTGCTTCTTTTCCCTTGTTGCTTTTAATATTTGCTCTTTGTGTTTGATCTTCGTTAATTTGATTAATATGTGTCTTGGGATGTTTTGCCTTGGGTTTATTCTGTTTGGGACTCTCTGGTTTTCTTGGACTTGGGTAGCTATTTCCTTCCCCATTTTAGGTAAGTTTTCAACTACTATCTCCTCAGGTATTTTCTCATGGTCTTTCTTTTTGCCTTCTTCTCCTGGGGCTCTTATGATTCGAATGTTGGAGTGTTTGATATTTTCCCAGAGGTCTCTGAAGTTGTCCTCATTTCTTTTAATTCTTTTTTCTTTCTTCCTCTCTGCTTCATTTATTTCCACTATTCTATCTTCCACCTCACTTATTTTATCTTCTGCCTCATTTATTCTACTGTTGGTTCCCTCCAGAGAGTTTTTTTTATCTCAGTTATTGCATCATTCATTATTGACTGACTCTTTTTTATTTCTTCTAGGTCCTTGTTAAACATTTCTTCCATCCTCTCAATTCTTGTCTCCAGACTATTTTTCTGTAGCTCCATTTTGTTTTCAAGATTTTGGATCATTTTTACAATCATTATTCTGAATTCTTTTTCAGGTAGACTCCCTATCCCCTCCTCACTTGTTTGGTTTGCTGGGCATTTATTGTGTTCCTTTAGCTGCTGAATATTTATCTGGCTTTTCATCTTGCTTAGAATACTGTGTTTGGGGTGGCCTTTCTGTATGCTGGAAGTTTGTGGTTCCTCTTTATTGTGGAGGTTCCTCCCTGTGGGTGAGGTTGGGCAAGTGGCTTGTCAAGGTTTCCTGGTTAGGGAAGCTTGTGTCAGTGTTCTGATGGGTAGAGCTAGATCTTTTCTTTCTGGAGTGCAATGAAGTGTCCAGTAGTAAGTTTTGAGTTATCTATGCATTTGGTGTGACTTTGGGCAGCCTGTAAATTAATGCTCAGGGCTATGTTCCTGTGTTGCTGGAGAATTAGCGTGGTATGTCTCACTGTGGAACTTGTTGGCTCTTGAGTGGGGCTTGGTTTCAGTATACGTATGGAGGCTTTTGGATGAACTCTTGTCGATTAATGTTCCCTGGAGTCAGGAGTTTTCTGGTGTTCTCAAGTTTTGGATTTAAGCCTCCTGCCTCTGTTTTTTCAGTCTTATTTTTTGCAGTGGCCTCAAGACTTCTCTATCCATACTGCGCCAATGAGAAAACATCTAGGTTAATGGAGAAAAGATTCTCTACAGTGAGGGACACTCAGGTTTGCAGAGTTACATGGAGAAGAGAAGAGAGAAGAAAGAGATTGAGGTGACCAGGAGGAGAAGAGGGGGAATTAAAAGGGGAGAGAACAATCTAGCCAGTAATCAATTCCCTATGTGTTCTCCACAGCTTGGAACACCCAGAGAGTTCACAGAATTACATAAAGAAGAGAAGAGGGTGGAAGAAAATAGAGGTGATGAGGAGAAGAAGAGGGTGAGTCAAAAGGAGAGAGACAAATCTAGCCAGGAATCAATTCCCTAAGTGTTCTCCACAGCCTGGAATACCCAAAGAGATTCACAGCATTGGGTAGAGAAGAGAAAGTGAAGGGAGGAGGTAGAGGTGACCTGTGGGAGAAAAAGGAGAGTCAAAAGGGGGAGAGGTCAATCAAGACAGTAATCACACTCCTATGTAAAAATGGGTACTGAAGATGGGATTTTTAAAGATACGAAATTGATAACAGATACCAAAACGCAAAAATCTAGAGTAGAGTTTAGACTCTCAAAAATACAGTATTTTTAAAAAATCACAAAAATTATAAAAAATATGTATGAAATTTGCTTTAAAAATAAGGTCTTTTTTTGCAAGGTAATAGGTTATAAAACTGAAAATTAAAGGAGTAATAAAGGGCTTAAAATAAAAAATTAAAATAATAATAGTAAAATATATCTAGGAATCTCTCTGGAGCTGTTGAGGGCAGTGTGGGGTCAGTTCAGTTTCAGATAGTTCCTTGTTCCAGTTTATACTTCTTCTCGAGGTCTATATGCCCCTTCCAATGTAGTCAGTGCTAACTTTAGGGTTTTAATCTATTGCACCTGTCATTTCCCAAGCAGTTCCCTCTGTTTATTTTGGCTTCTTCTGTTTGCAAGTCTCTTCAGTGTCTAATTTCCACCCTGACACAAGGGGATGGAGGTGGTCACTTATTTAGGCTCACTTGTTCAGTTGTGCTGTGGGGAGGGAGGAACAGTACAAACAAATATCACTGGCATGTGTGGGGAGTGCTCACAGCATCTGGGCCACACTGGCTTTGCTCCCATTCACGGTGTGTGTGCTTTCCCGGTCTACACTGCTTAGGTTCCAGGTTGCGCTGCAGGGGAACTTTCCAACGCAGGCCCTGGGTTGCATGCACTTCCCAGGTCTAAGCTGCTCAGGTTCATGTTCTCAGGTACTCCACAAAGGCACAGACTTGGTTGGGCCTGCATTTTATGCCCTTCCCAGGTCCAAGCAGCTCAGGCGACCAAGTGCTTGGTGAGCACACTCTCCCCAGGTGGGGCGGTGTATCTTTTCACCTCCTTGGTCCCAGCCACTCGGTTTCCTGGGTGCTCAGCAGGAGCGCCATCTCAGGTGTGCTGTGTGTCTTCTCTGGGGAGCTGATGTCTGGCTGTGACCCTGCTGGCAGATATCAACCGTCCAGGATCCCAGGAAGACGTGGTTAGCAACTGGGAGCCTGCTCGCTCTTTGGTAGAGGATGCCGTCTCTGGGGCCAAGATTGCCCCTCACTGGCTCTGGCTGTTGCCTGCCTGCCTCTCTGCCTCTGATGGGAGATGGGCTGGTCCGCAGCTGGCTATCTCTCCTCTGATATTCACTCAATCCTTTGTTCTGTGGGTGGGCCAGGCTGTGCCTTAGGTTAGAGCTTTTCGTGGGAGAGTTCTCTCTCTCTCTCTCTTTTTTTTTTTTCTCTTTCTGGCTATCCCACAGTTTGGGTTGCTATCTCACATTAGTTCCCTCAGATTGTCCTCAGGGCATTTAGGCCTGGTCCTTACCCTAAGCAATGCAGCCCCTTGTGGTGGATGTGAGCATCTGGGCTACTTCTCCGCTGGGAGTTGTGGTTAGGTTAGGCACATAATCTGTGGGTTTTATTTATTTATTTTTTTCCTCCCGGTTATGTTGCCCTCTGAGATTCCAAAACTCCCCACAGACCCACTAGTGAGAGGGTTTCCTGGTGTTTGGAAACTTCTCTTTTACGACTCCCTTCCCAGGATGGGTCTCCATCCCTAACTCTTTTGTCTCTCTTTTTATCTTTTATATTGTTTCCTACCTCCTTTTGAAGACAATGGGCTGCCTTTCTGGGTGCCTGGTGTCCTCCGCCAGCATTCAGAAGTTGGTTTGTGGAATTTTCTCAGTGTTCAAATGATCTTTTGATGAATTTGTGGGGGAGAAAGTGGTCTCCCTGTCATATTGCTCTGCCATCTTAGGACCACCACTATACTTTTAAAATCAAATATTCTTCCTATTTTAAAATATATTTTGCAATTTCATATCTTAGTAATAGTTGTTTCTAAATATAAACTTTTTCTAATTATTCAACTCAAAGAAAGGTACAAACTCATAATTAGTAAGTTTCAAGGAATTTTTTAGAATATATATGAAGTTTTTGTTTCCAAATCAAATATGTACATGTTACTTTTATATCTTTATTTACAAGATTAACAGTTGCAATGGTTCTTCAAAATATAACACTTTAAGACAGAAGAAAAATGTAAAAGTAAATTACTCAGGACAATCTGAAAAGATATTAAAATGGAATAAGAGGGATAGTCCCAATAATGATAATGGTGAAGGTACTTGTATTGAACTGAACCTCCTGCTAGTAACAACTAAAGGCTCATAACACAACACAGCTTTTTTTTTTTAATTTCATTTCATTAAAAAATTTTTTTTATTGAGGGATAATTGCTTTATAGAATTTTATAGTTTTCTGTCAAATCTTAACATGAATCAACCATAGGTATACATATATCACCTCCCTTTTGAACCTCCCTCCATCTCCCTCCCCAACCCACCACTCTAAGTCCATACACAGCCACTGTTTGAGCTTCCTGCATCATACAGCAAATTCCTGTTGGCTGTTTTACATATGATAATGTAAATTTCCCTGTTACTCTTTCCGTACATCTCACCCTCTCCTCCCATCTCCCCATGTCCATAAGTCTATTCTCTATGTCTGTTTCTCCATTGCTACCCTGTAAATAAATTCTTCAGAACCATTTTTCTAGATTCCTTCTCTGTGTGTTAGAATATGATATTTATTTTTTTCTTTCTGACTCACAACTCTGTATAATAAGTTCTTGGTTCATTCTCCTCATCAGAACTGACTCAAATATGTTCCTTTATGGCTGGGTAATATTAAATTGTGTATATGTACCATAACTTCTTTATTTATTCATCTGTTGATGGATGTCTAGGTTGCTTCCATGTTCTAGCTATTGTAAAGGGTAATGCAATGAACAATGGGATACATGTGTCTTTTTAACCCTGGTTTCCTCAGGGTATATACCTAGTAATGGGTTTGCTAGGTCATATGATAGTTTCATTCCTAGCTTTTTTAAGGAGTCTCCATATCATCTTCCATAGTGGCTGTATCAATTTACATTCCCACCAACATTTCAAGAGCATTCCCTTTTCTCCACACAGTTTCCAGCATTTATTGTGTGTAGACTTTTTGATGACGGCCATTCTGACTGGTGTGAGGTGATATCTCATTGTGGTTTTGATTGGCATTTCTCTAATAATGAGTGATGTTGAGCATCTTTTCATGTGTTTGTTAGCCATCTGTATATCTTCTTTGGAAAGATGTCTGTTTAGGTCTTTTTCTAACTTTTTGATTGGGTTGTTTGTTTTCCTGGTATTGAGTTGTATGAGCTGCTTGTATATTTTGGAAATGAATCCATTGTCAGTCGTTTCATTTACTATTATTTTCTCCTATTCTGAGGGTTATCTTTTCACCTTGTTCATAGTTTTCTTTGCTATGCAAAAGCTTTTAAGTTTAATCAGGTCCCACTTGTTTACTTTTGCTTTTATTTCTGTTACTCTATGAGGTGGGTCAAAGAGGATCTTGCTTTGATTTATGTCATCGAGCGTTCTGCCCATGTTTTCCTCTAAGAGTTTTTTAGTTTCTGGTCTTACATTTAGATCTTTAATCAAATTTGAGTTTATCTTTGTGTATGGTGTTAGGAAGTGTTCTAATTTCATTCTTTTATATATTTGCTACCCAGTTTTCCCAGCACCATTTATTGAAGAGGATGTCTTTGCCCCATTGTACATTCTTGCCTCCTTTGTTAAAAATAAGGTACCCATAGGTGCATGGGTTTATATCGGGGCTTTCTATCTTGTTCATTTGTCTGTATTTCTGTTTTTGTCCCAGTACCATATTGTCTTGATGATTATATCTTTGTAGTATATTCTGAAGTCAGGAAGGTTGATTTCTCAAGCTCCATTCTTCTATCTTAAGACGCTTTGGCAATTTGGGGTCTTTTGTGTTTCCATATGAATTGTGAAATTTTTTGTTCTAATTCTGTGGAAAATGCCATTGGTAATTTGATAGGGATCACATTGAATCTGTAGATTGTGTTTGGTAGTATAATATTTATTCTTCCTACCCAGGAACATGGACTATCTCTCCATCTCTTTATGCCAACTTTGATTTCTTTCTTCAGTGTCTTATAATTTTCTGTGTACAGTTCTTTTGTCTCCTTAGGTAAGCTTATTCCTAGATATTTAATTATTTTTTGTTGCAATGGTGAATGGGAATGATTCCTTAATTTCTCTTTGTTATTTTTCATTTTTAGTATATAGAAATGCAAGTGATTTCTGTGTATTGATTTTGTATCCTGTAATTTTGCTAAATTCACTGATTAGCAATTTTCTGATACTATCTTTAAGGTTTTCTATGTACAGTATCATGTTATCTGCAAATGGTGAGAGCTTTACTTCTTTTCTGATCTTCATTCTTTTTATTTCTTTTTCTTCTCTGATTGCTATAGCTAAGACTTACAGAACTATATTGAAAAATAGTGGTGCAAGTGGGCACCCTTGTCTTGTTCCTGATTTTAGGGGGAATGCTTTCAGTTTCTCACCATTGAGAATAATATTTGCTGTAGGTTTATCATATTTGCCCTTTACTATGTTGAGGTAGGTTCCTTCTATGCCCATTTTTTGAAGAGTTTTAGTCATAAATGCAGGTCAGGAAGTAACAATTAGAAATGGACATGGAACAACAGATTGGTTCCAAATAGGAAAAGGAGTACATCAAGGCTGTATATTGTCACTCTGCTTATTTAACTTCTATGCAGAGTACATCATGAGAAACACTGGGCTGGAGGAAGCATAAGCTAGAATCAAGATTGCCAGGAGAATTATCAATAACCTCAGATATGCATATAACACCACCCTTATGGCAGAAAGTGAAGAAGAACTAAAAAGCTTCTTGATGAAAGTGAAAGAGGAGAATGAAAAAGTTGGCTTAAAGCTCAACATTCAGAAAACTAAGATCATGGCATCCGGTCCCATCACTTCATGGGAAATAGATGGGGAAACAGTGGAAGCAGTGTCAGACTTTATTTTTGGGGGCTCCAAAATCACTGCAAATGGTGATTGCAGCCATGAAATTAAAAGACAATACTGCTTGGAAGGAAAGTTATGACCTACCTAGACAACATGTTAAAAAGCAGAGACATTACTTTACCAACAAAGGTCCATCAAATCAAGCTATGGTTTTTCCAGTCACCGTGTATGGATGTGAGAGTTGGATTATAAAGAAAGGTGAGTGCCAAAGAATTGATGCTTTTAAACTGTGGTGTTGGAGAAGACTCTTGAGAGTCCCTTGGATTGCGAGGAGATCCAACCAGTCCGTACTAAAAGAGATCGATCCTGGGTGTTCATCGGAAGGACTGATGTTGAAGCTGAAACTCCAATACTTTGGCCACCTGTTGTGAAGAGCTGATTCATTTGAAAAGACCCTGGTGGTGGGAGAGATTGAGAGCAGGAGGAGAAGGGGATGACAGAGGATGAGATGGTTTGATGGCATCACCGACTCCATGGACATGGGTTTGGGTAGACTCCTAAAGTTGGTGATGGACAGGGAGCCCTGGCTTCCTGTGGTTCATGGGTTGCAAAAAGTCGGACATGACTAAGCTACTGAATTGAACTGAATCATAAATGGGTGCTGAATTTTGTCAAAGGCTTTTGCTGCATCTATTGAGATTATCTTATGATTTGTATCTTTCAGTTTGTTAATATGTTGTATCACATTGATTTATGTACATAATTTGAAGAATTTTTGCATTCCTATGATAAACCCAACTTGATCATGGTGTATGAGTTTTTTGATATGTTGCTAAATTCTGTTTACTAAAATTTTGTTGAGGTTTTTGCATCTATGTTCATCAGTGGTATTAGCCTGTAGCTTTCTTTTTATTGTGTTGTCTTTGTCTGGTTTTTGTATCAAGGTGATGATGGCCTTGTAGAATGAGTTTGGAAGTGTTCCTTCCTCTGCTATTTTTTGAAAGAATTTTAGAAGGAATAGGCATTAGCTCTTCTCTAAATACAGCTCAACTTTTAAACACACACAGAAACACAAATATTTGAAGATAACTGGAAAGCAGCAAAATGCAGGTGGAAATTGGAGGCACAAGACCCTTAAAAATGGAATTAAACAGCTATATCTACATGAATATAATTCTAATTTTCCTTTTATTCATTTTTTTCTCTTCTTTCTTTTCTCTTCCTTTCCCTTCCTGGAAAAAAAATTCTGAAGTCATGAGGTGTAGCCAAACAAAATGAAACATACATACACATGTTGAGAGGAATGGAGTGGAGAAGGGGGTTTCATAGTTATGCAAAGAGTTAGAACATGAGCAGGACTTCTCAGTATGAGATATTATAGTCTAGCATGAAAGCCATCAATGTGTGTGGCATGAGTATTTCATACAAGTTGTCCAAGTCTGAAAATATTGAGAATGATATCCACGTGGAAGGAGGACCTGATGTCCCTACTGGCTGTATTTGTGGGAGTTCAGTTGAGAACAACATCCACCCATAAATGCAAAAATGAGTTGTCAGACTGTAAGGATTGGAAAAGTCTACTATGATATAAAAAGAATCCTTCCACAGGGAAGACATACAGTGGAGAAAGTGAAAAGTGAAAGTCACTTGGTCGTGTCTGACTCTTTGTGACCCCATGGACTATAAAATCCATGGGATTCTCCAGGTTAGAGTACTGGAGTGGGTAGCCTTTCCCTTCTCCAGGGGATCTTCCCAACCCAGGGATCGAACCCAGGTCTCCCACTTTGCAGGTAGATTCTTTACCAGCTGAGCTACAAGAGAGTTGGAACTCAAATAGTGTAAATAGGGTTTCCACAGTGTAACCTGGAAGCATATGAAGGGAGCCAGTAGAGTGAGTTGCTCTGGTGGCAGTTGTTGAAGCCTGACCTGAGAGATAGATAACTTCTCCATAGTAGAATGGAGTGCTGGAATTTGAGCAGTGTAAGGAGGCAACCGTATCAATCTGCTAATGGTACCATAACATTACAAAGTAATGTACCATAACATAATCAAAGTATGGTATCATAACAAAGTACCATAGACCAAGTGCCTTAAACTAGAGCTTTCTTAGTATTTCATTATAGTTCTGGAGACCTAAAAGTCAAGATCAAGGTTTTGGAGGTTTGGTTTCTACTGAGGAGGACTCTTTCTATGATTTGTGGATGCCACCTTCTCATGATGTCCCTACATGGGCTTTTCACTATGCATGCATATCCTTGGAGTCTCTTCTTATAAGCATGCCAGTCATATTGGATTATGGCCTTACCCTTCTGACCTTATCTAACCTGAACATCCCCCTTAGGGGCTTTATCTCCTGGGCATTATGGCTTCAAATAATGAAATTGGGGGAGATATAGTTCAATTCATAACAGCAACCTACAAGAGATGGGAGAAATGAGAAGCTGGAATCTTGACAAGGAAAAGAAGTTGTCTAAATAAGGGAACAGATGTGGTGGCACAGTGTAGGGTATTAGACCTTGAGTAGGATGCAGAGGATATCTAACATGACAGGAGTGAAAAAGAGGGTTGGCAGTAACAAGAGCTTATATACTTATTAACTGGTTGATTAAACAAGTTAAATATATTAAAAATAGTAAGTTTCAGGTTTATCACTGCCAGATAACTAAGTTACAAATATGGAAAGGCAGAAAATTAGGATAAACCCTGTAATGTTAAATTAGGGATAGAAGTATTAGTATAAACATGATTCTACACATAAAATAGATTCTACACTGTATATATATATATATGTATATATATATATACACACACATACATGTATACATATGTCCATAAATGCATATATGATACATTTACATACATGCACATATAACAGATGTTTGTGTCTCATGCATATATAAAGTCACTAACAGCCTAGAAGGCAGAGATACCATAGTAGGTGTTATCTACTAAATATAATTCATTAATAAAACAAAAATCCTCGGTTTAATTGATAATTCAAGGTCTAGGACAGGAAATATGCAAGATGAACCAGGAAACGAAGAGGTGGTCAAAGATTATCACAAGGAACAGAAGTCAGCTTTAAGAGACTCCCAAATCTGGAATGATTCGAACATTAAAACAAATAATGATGGTAATGGATTATAATCAATACAATAAAAAATGTATAAAATGAGTCAATCATATGTATACTATTATAATGATCATTATTTATTAGGGAGAAGTAATTGTTCTGTGTTTGTGTTACAGAAATCTTTGTCCAAACCTTAAACACTGGCACATCTCAGCAGCAAGTTTCTGACTCCTTTTCTTGCTAAGCAACCTTACCTACTGCCATGACCTTCAATCCTACCACACACTGATGTCTCCAATCCAGACTGTCTCTGTGTACTCTAAGACTCAAACTCCAGGTGTCTATTTAATATTTCTACATAGATGAATACACATATTATATATGAATATTTGCTCATCTCAAAGTAAAGTCCAAAATTTTCTCCTTCCCCAAAACCGTTTATCTTCAGCATTCCCCATTCGGTAAATGGCAACTTTATTTAGCTGAGTACTTTATGCCAGGAATCTGCAAAAACAATTTCCTCTCCTTTATACTTCCAATCCAATATGTATCCAATGCCTAAAAGTCCTACTTCAAAATACCCTCTTTAGCTTTAAAAATTATCCAGCTTCTTCATATTAATTTAGTCCTAACTTGTAGGTAGCATATTATGGTATGTAAGAGCATAGACTTCATAGTCAAACTGTCTGGGTTTCAATTCTTTCTCTTCCATCTATGCAACCCTGGAAAAATAGTTTACCCTGTTTTACTATTTTAAAGTAGTTTATCTCTGTTTCCTTATCTGCAAAATAGTATAATAATAATAGTATCTACTTTATAGGATATTGTGGAAGTAAACATAAATCAGCACAGAAACAGTATTCAAAACATTTCAGCTACTTTTAGCTATTATTATTTTTTAAGCCAGTATCATCTCCAGCTTGCTTTATGGAAGATCTTTTCTAACTGTATACTCAATATATATCTTACCACATCCAATTATTTCTTCACACAGTAGACTGAATAATTTTTATAGTAATGTCTAATTACATTACCTCTTGATTACCTTTCATTTGTTGCCCATATAATTTTATTGTAATATGTGGAATCATTTTTGTGACCTTATCCTTCCATTTTTTATGATAATATATAATTCAACAATAATAATCTTCTCTATGTTTCTCTTAGACACTAAGCCCTTTCTTGCCTCAGGGCCTTTGCATATGCTACATGAAATGTAGACTTTATAAAATTAGACCAAGAAAGTCACTAACCAAATAACGAAAATAATGACAACAATAAAAGTTTTGGAGGGAGGAATATGATTGCCATAGTTGCTGTATATATTATATTATCTAAAATATCCAATTTTCAGAAAAAAATTAAGTGACTTCAAAGAAACAGAAAAGTATAAACTGTAAACAGGAATAAAAGCAATCAATAGAAAATGTCACTATGGAAACTAGATTTGGTACCTAAAAGACAAAGATGCTAAACCAGCTATTTTAGTTATATTCAAAAAACTAATCCATATTTTTTTAAATCAAGAGGAAATATGGCTATAATGTCTCACCAAATTGAGAATATCAATAGAGCCAGAAATTATAATAAAAAACCAAACAGAAATTTTGAAGTTGAAAAATAAAATAGCTGAATTGAAATATTCACTAAGGCTCAATATTAAATTTGAACTTACAGACAAAAGAATTAGTAAATTTGAAGATAGATTAATAGAGATAATCCAGCCTAAGGAATAGAAACAAAAATAAGTGAAGACAAACAAGCAAACCCTCCCAAACTGTGGTTTACCATACAGTATATTGACATGGCAGAATGGGAGTCCCAGAGGGAGAGGAAAACTAGAAATGGGCACAAAGTACATTTGAAAAAATAATGCTAGGGATTTCCCATATTTGATGAAATATATTAATCCACACATCCTATAAATTCAAATACTCCTAGTAAAATAATTTCAAAGAAATCCATAACAAGATATATCATAGTTAGACTTCAAAAGCCAAAGACAAAGAGAGTTTTAAAAGCAGCAAGAGTAAAATGATGCATCACATACAAGATATCCTCAACAGTACTAATAGCACTCTCTTCAGAGAGTTTTCTGATCTCTTTACCCACATATGCACACTACTTTTAGTCTACTTGTCATATACTCCCTGTATTTTTCCTTCATTGACTTTACTGATGTTGTATTAAACTGTGATTTTTTATTTAGTTCCTGTCTCTCCAGTTCCTTGCCAAATTGGCGGGAATGACTCCTCATACATAGCAAATCCTAAGTAAATGAATGAATTAGTGAATTAATTAATATACACAAATCATTTTATCTAAATAGATCTGACTTCCTCAGTTTTATTTCCAGTTTTTTTTTTTTTTTTAACTACACCAGTTCAATTCAGTTCAGTTGCTCAGTCTTGTCCGACTCTTTGTGACCCCATGGACTGCAGCACGCCAGGCCTTCCTGTCCATCACCAACTCCCAGAGTTTACTGCCCATTGAGTTGGTGATGCCATCCAACTATCTCACCCTCTGTCGTCCCCTTCTTCTCCTGCCTTCAGTCTTTCCCAGCATCAGGGTCTTTTCAAATGAGTCAGTTTTTTTACATCAGGTGGCCAAAGTATTGCAGTTTCAGCTTCAGCATCAGTCCTACCAATGAATATTTCAGGACTGGTTTCCTTTAGGATGGACTGGTTGGATCTCCTTGCAGTCCAAGGGACTCTCAAGGAACACTAAAATTCTTTGAAAGTTTAAGTTTAAAGATATAAAAGGTATTTTTCTCTGTATCACTTTGATTTTAGTATATGAGCTGCCAAAGCAAACACTATGTTTTTTAAATATTGTGTTATGTGTTAGTCGCTCAGTCATGCCCGACTCTTTGCGACCCCATGGACTGCAATCCACCAGGTTCCTCTGTCCATGAGATTTTTCCAGGCAAGGATACTGGAGTGGATTGCCATTTCCTTCTCCAGGGGATCTTCCCAACCCAGGGATCGAACCCGGGTCTCCTGAACTGCAGGCAAATTCTTTACTGACTGAGCTACAAGAGAGTTATTAATTCATAAATCTTTGAGTGTTTATCTTTGACAGAAGAGTTGAAAAATGATGGTGTTTTCTTTTTGTTATCCTGCACATTCCAGATTTTCTATAATGACCTGCTATATAATGAATTGTGTCCCCCCAAAATTCATATATTAAAGCCTCAATCCCCAATCTGACTGTATTTGGAGATAGGACTCCTGAAGGTAATTAAGGTTAAATGAAGTCGTAGGATCATGTTCCTAATTCAATAAGATCGATTGTCTTATAAGGAGAAGAGACATCTCTATGCAGAGGCACTGAGGCAATTCCATATAAGCACACATTCAAAGAACAGCCATTTGCAAGCCACAAATAGAGCCTTCACCAAAACCTGACTGTGCTGGCACCTTAATCTTAGACTTTGAATCTCTGTAACTGTGATAAAATAAATATCTGTTGTTTAAGTTACACAGTCTATGGTATTTTGTTATGACAGCTTAAGCTAACACAACCCTATATTTATTTTACAACAGTGCAAAATAAGTTTGATATCAGGCATACTCATGCTGTAGTACTAAAAGTTTACATACTTCTGCATTATTTTTTTCAGTGATTTGATTCAATAGAGAAAAATGTCTTAAATAAGAACTGAGGATAATACAATGATTGTTAGAGCAAGTAATCAGAAAAGAAATAAAAATCAACATCTCTTCTTCTTCCTCTACTTCTCCATTCCTCACCCCAAATTCACACTAAAGTATTTTTCTTAGATACAGGTTTGGTTACTGTATTCACCTCTTTTCCCCTTGGATCAGCTATTGTGATATTTACCTGTCTGTTGACTTTCTCAATGGAGTGTGAGCAGAAGTTTCTGTGTCTCTACGTAAGAATTTTTTGTCTGCATTTCCAGTTAAGTATTAAGGTCAGGAAATATTTCTCATTCATTTAGAATCCCTGTACGTTTTCATCAGTGACAATAATATTGTATTGTTCAGGCTAATTTGTTACTTCCCAAGCAGTAGGACAACATGTTTAACAAGGCTAACACAGACCTACTTTCTCTTTGGACCTTAATTTCCTTATTTGTAGAATAAGTGTATGTACATCTGAGGTCTTATTCAATGTTAAAAGTTTTGCCTGGGTCTAGCCATGACTCTCCATTCCTAAGAACCCTTCAGTAGTTTCTCTATTCTTCTCAAAATAATAATAAAAACAACATCATTGCTCAATGGTTTGGCTCTAACTGCATAAACTACCATTAAAGCTGTATTTTTTTTTCCTACTTCAGCTTTGTGCAAATCGTGTTTCCTGTCCACAGAGAACTCTTGTCATTACCTGGACACATAATATGCTTCCAGGCATCTGCACTTAATTCCTCAGCCTACAATGTCCTCCCCAAATCAACTGCCTCTCAAGGATATCTCAGCTACACCTTCTTTAAAACACACTCACCTTCAGATTAAGTTAGTTGTGTGTTTGTAGTCTCAATGAATATTGCTGTTTTTCTGCTTTTCCTTCAGTAAAAGGGATGTTTATATGTGTGTCCATGACCATGAAAGGAAATGTCTTGCATCTTTTCATTACTAGTATTCCTAGTAACATGTGCACACTGACACAGCTTATTTAACTCATTGTTTAAAAATAAGTTAAATATGAGTAATTTATCTTAGTTATTAAGTAACCTTCTATTTGTTGAAAGGAAAACATTACTCATTCTGATTACAAGAAGACTGATAAAAATTCAAGTATAACATTCCAGCCAAGTTTTAATCTTTAACTAACCACATTCCCTGGAATCTCATGAGAGACTGAGTCTGAGATATATTTTATGTTAGTTTATCGCCCCTAAGCCCCTTATTAGCATGAGGTCTCATAGAGTTGCTGGAGCAGGAAGTCATTTAAAAAATTCCTCAGTTACTGCCTGCTTCTTTTTTAAAAAAATAAATTGAAAAGAGGTGATAGAAAGAAAATCTAGGGGACATTTGCTGTGAATCCCAGCAGTCTCAATTTCAGTGGTGTGCAGTCTCAGAATACTGCTGATTGCCGCAGGAGGCAGTCAGGAAGACACTGATTCTTACCCTGGCTTTGCCTGTAAGACACAATGTACTCATGGCAAGGTACTTGGACAGTTTCTCAGATAATAATATTCCTTTGTTTCCCAGATACATGGTGGGGATTTAGAGAGAGAGAGCTGTAAAATGATCATATAGCTCTCACTCTTTTTCAAACAGCAAGATTGGAATGTATCTGTTTGGGGATTCTGATCATCACTTAGAATGTGCTTTGCAGCCTGGATTTGCAATTGGTTTCAGGGTGAACAGAGTTTGAAGTTCACAGAGATATCACAAATGATGTCTAATGGCTGGAAGTTGGCTATGAATGATTTAGGCTTGAATTAAATATTGCAGGAAGAGACTGAAATCTATGGCATATCATATATCATCCAATCTGAGACACCATTCACTCTAATATGCACCAATACTTTATATACAAGCAAGAAAGCAAGTCCCCTGGCTAAGATACTTTTGCTTGTGCTATTCAGTTGGATTTTAGAAACATTAAAATGTGAAAAATATGCTACTTAGAAGAAATAAAATAAATACATATATATATAACCTGAATATTTATTATTTATTATATGAATATATGTTTCTACTAATTATCCCATATTCACCAAAAACTCAGGGTGTCCAAAATCAAGGTAGATAAATCTCCCAAATTCATTGTTTTTTCTCCCTTCTTTTTTTACACTGAATGGCACTACTATTCTCCCAGTTGCTTGAATCCCTTCTCTCTGTCACTCCCATGTCTCTTTACTCATCAAGTTCTTTGACTTCCTCTATTCTCTTCACTCTGTGTATTATTTTTCCTTTCCTCATTATTTGACTAAACTTTGCTCTACTTGTCAAATTTACTTTTTGAAAAAAGATTCTGAGTGTGCCAAGTCCAGGTTATTTGATTCTTCTTCTCATTCCCAGGAACTATAGATTCCATATATTTCCATTAGCCATCCTTATCCTATGTTATACTCAACCACTTACTTGTCTGTATCCACCAGTAAAACACAAGTTCCTCAGGGACAAGAAATGTCAGTCTGTTTCACAGTTGTGTTCTTAGAATCTAGGACAATGTCTCATATTCATTAACTGTTATATAAAACTCAATGATTGAACAAATAAAAATATTAATTTAGATATTAAAAAACAAGGGCCTTTGACTTACATGAAGAATAATAACAATATTCTCAAATTGAAAGAGATCCAAAAAAGACAGCACCATGTTGTACAAGAAAAAAAAATCATTTGAGTCAAATACAATTTAAAATGTATTAGATTTCTAACACACATTTTGTCATTTTTTTTTCATTTTGCTTTCACACCAGACACATACTGTGTATCACAGTGAAGAAAGTTTTATTTTAGCAGTTAATTGTGTAACCTAACTGTGAACTACCCTTTTAATCCTTTGGGAGAATGACCAGTCACCTACATTGATCACATTTCTGCTTCTATAAAACAAGTGGCTTTTAAAGGAGCCTGCAATCACTGTGGGTCAGAGGATTAAGAATACAAGCCCATTTCTTTCCAAGATATTGTTTTAGGAAATGTAAAAGGTTAACTATCTTTCTTGAAGAACTTGTCTAAAAATGAAGTTGAAGTCATTACCAGCTGGCAACATATTTTCACTGTGCAGATATTTTTCTATATGTGACAGATAGAAAGTTCACATAGTGGGGAAAACATGGTCCCTGAGGTTCATATTTTTTTCATTTTAACATATTAATTCAGTAGTATACAATAGATCAGTAAATCAATGAGGGTCAGTTTCCTAATTGATAAAATATAGGTGATAATTTTTGAGTTTTTTGAAATATTGGAAGTAAAATTAAATGAGATTTATTTGATAATTTTAATATGTCAGGTGAAATTCCTAACACTTAAAAATGTAACTGATTAAAAATCAGTTCATAGCTGCTTATTTGTGTGGTTGCTTTAATTTTATACTGCAAGGTTTACCCTCAGTGTTCTATTAAGATTATAAGGTTAGAACAGCATGAAATAGTTGAAGTCCTCCTTTTAAGAAAAGTTCTTTCCTTCCTTATTTAACATGTCATTTTTTTTCTTTCTCATTTGTAACATGATAGATATTTCTGTCCTTTGGGTAAAGTATTTGATTGAACATTTAAGTTATATTTTTAGATCTTCAATTTTCACTGTTTCATCTCAATAATGCCTTGGCTTTTTCACCTCTCACTGCCCTTAGTTTTAATAGATCCCAACATTATAGGGAATACATTTTTTGTGTACTCTGATTTTTTGTGTACTCTGTCATTAAGAACTATAAATCATCTTAGAGATTCATTTTTCTGAAAATCACACTTTTCAATATTAAATCACGAGTATTTGCCATGGTCTGATTGATACTTCAGTACTGTGCACATGCTGAATGCTCAGCAAACCTTGCTGGTTGACACATTTATGTGATAGGAATTTTTAAACTGTTTCAAGATTAAGGACACAAGTAAATTTGACTAACTTCTTCTTTTATAAGAACTCCAAGGTTCTGATGTAGAACAGAAAAGAACTGGATCATGTAAACTCTTAATTTCCTTAAACCTTGAAAGCTGTTTCAGTCAATTATTTCAATTGCTGGACACCAATTCTAATTGCTGGAGTCATGAGTCATTGGGTGGAGATCAGGGTTTGCAGCAAATCTCCTTTGCACTTGTAGATCTTGCACACTGACTGAAGGAGGGAGCCACAAAGTCCTGTGCTGAAAGCTGTAGGTTCTGAACCTGCTGCACTGGTTATAGCCCTCAGTATACTGAAAAATCATATTGGGTTGGCATAAGGAAAAAACTTGGGCTTATTCATATCATGTTAAAAGAAGCAGATAAAGAGTAGAAAATTCAACTATCTAAATACCTTCAAAAGCAAAAATCACTTGTATAGTTCTGATAAGTAAATTATTTCAGTTTTGGATCTTTATACTTTCTTGAAGTTTGAATCCTCTCATAGTTAGTTTTAAATTCTTTTCTGTTGCTGTTGTTAGAATATAAACTTAGAAACAAGAGTACTGAAATTAAGAGGACTATAAATATTCAGCCATGATGTTGAAAATTATATAGAAATATAAAAATAATGAGACATTAACCTTGTAATAGTAGGCTTTGATCAACAAATCCCATTCTACATCTAGAAGAATATATTAGAACCTGTGTTCCTTTGATGATGAATTTTTAAAATATCAAATTGATAATAGGGAATAGATAATTTTTGAAAATACATGTTGTGTTTATGTCATTTGAGAACACAATATAATAATATTTATTTTTTGTGTTAAAAGACTTTTTTCATACTGCCAACATTAAAAAATTTCAACAAAAGACTAATAATAATTTTTTTAAAACAGTAAAATCATTCAGAGAAAAAGAACTATCCAAAATACAATGAATGAGCAAACCAATGTTAATGCAAGTAAGAATATCATCAGCAGTAGTAAAACACCAGCAATAAAAAAGGAGACCGAAAATATATGATTTAGGAAACAAAATCACAAAACTGTTGCTTGGCCACATTTAAAATAAAATCCCTGCACAATGAGCTAATTATAGCTAAAGGACAATTAAATTCAGTCCCTTTAAGTCCAGTGAAAGAGAAGAACACAAGAGAGAGCTGGTGAAAAAGTAATTTTCTGCAACCAGTACACAGAATGCCTTTTATGGAAAGGATATAATGATACAGAGCTCAAAGAAGCCCAACTGAGAAGTAAAAGGAAGTAAAGGACTCATGGAAATCAAAGGGACGTGACAAGAAAGTTTTGGAAGGGAGTGAAGTGATATATGCTTTTAACATTAAACAAAAAGAAATCATATCATGGTAATGGATAACATTTCTGTCACGTAATACGAGTGCGATCCTGCACAAGTTACTTTACCCACTAGAGCCTTAGCTTTCTCATCTGTATTGTGGTTATAGAAATGGCATTATCCACATAGAGCTTTCATGGCAAATACATGAGAGAATAATATTTAGTGACTAGTGCAACGCTCAGTGCCTAGTCAGTGTTATACAGATACTTACAATGCTATGTTTATTTATTTTTTGTCACAGGACAGCATTTTTTTATGTTGGTAAACCTAACATTTTTTATCTAAATAATTAACAGTGGCATTTATTGATTGTTTCTCTGCAGGCAATACCCTGCATCAGCTGTATCCCTCTGTAATGTCTGGGAGTTATCTTCTGCTCTTTTCCATGCCACACTGCTTCTTATTCTTCTAATATGAAGCACTTTCTCTATGGAGTCTTGCACTGGCTGTACTCTTCCCTCTGGAAGATCCACACGGCCATCTTTCTTACTTTCTTCAATTCTGTCACCTTCTCAATGATCCCTACCTAACACTGCTTGTTAAAAATAGCAGTGTGTTCCACACCTAACACTTCTAAATCTTCTATCCAGCTCTTTATTTTCCAAATAACTTTCTATCATATGAATAACTTAGTTATGTCAGTTATTCTCTTTCTCCTCTTTAAAATATAAAATTCTACAAGTAGTGAGATAATTTTCTATTTTGTTAGTAGAAAAGTACTTGATGTATAGTAAGCATCTACTGCAAACAAAGCTAGGGGAGGGGATGGAATTCCAACTGAGCTATTTAAAATCCTAAAAGATGATGCTGTTGAAGTGCTGCAGTCATATGTCAGCAAATTTGGAAAACTCAGCAGTGGCCACAGGATTGGAAAAGGTCAATTTTCATTCCAATCCCAAAGAAGGGTAATGCCAAAGAATGTTCAAGCTATCATACATTTGCACTCATTTCACATGCTAGAAAAGTTATACTCAAAATCCTTCAAGCTAGGTTTCATCAGTATGTAAACAGAAAACTTGGAGATGTACAAACTACATTTAGAAAAGGCAGAGCAATCAACAAATTGCCAACATTTGTTGGATCATAGAGAAAGCTAGAGAATTCCAGAAAGACATCTACTTTGTCTTCATCGAGTATGTTAAAGCCTTTGACTATGTGGATCACAACAAACCGTGGACAATTCTTAAAGAGATGGGAATACCAGATCACATTACCTAAGATTAAACGATCCTTGCTCCTTGGAAGAAAAGCTATGACAAACCTAGATAGCATATTAAAAAGCAGAGACATCACTTTGCTGACAAAGGTCCATATAGTCAAAGCTATGGTTTTTTCTGTAGTCATGTATGGATGTGAGAGGTGGACTGTAAAGAAGGTTGAGTACCAAAGAATTGATGCTTTTGAATTGTGGTGCTGGAGAAGACTCTTGAGAGTTCCTTGGACTGCAAGGAGATCCAACCAGTCCATCCTAAAGGAAATCAGTCCTGAATATTCATTGGAAGGACTGATGCTGAAGCACCAATGCTTTGGCCACCTGATGTGAAGAGCCAACTCACTGGAATAGACCCTGATGCTGAGAAAGATTGGAAGCCAAAGGAAAAGGGGGTGGCAGAGCATGAGCTAGTTATATAGCACCACCAACTCAATGGACATGAATTTGAGCAAACTCTGGGAGATAGTGAAGAACAAGGAGCCTGGCATGCTGCAGTCCATGGGGTTGCAAAGAGTTGGTCATGACTTGCAACTGAACAACAACAACAGTTATCATCAATATATTTTTAAGTTGAGTGAAATACGTAAATTTTCTTTAATGCATAAGAATAGACATAGAATAAACATAAATATCACAGGTATCATTAGATCCAATGTACATTTGAACTGAGAACACAAGAATTACTTGTTCAAATGTTTATAACCAGTAGATCTTTGAACTACAATTTAAATTCCAATCTGTGTGAACCCATAGTCTTTGCTTTTACTACTGTACAATATGTCTGTCTAGAAAGAACTAATGAGCAGAATCCTTTAATCACTCAAAAGGAAGGAAGGAATCGCTCATCTAGACAATTTAAACAGTCTTATACTTTGGAATCAAATTTTCATGAACTCTAATCTTTGCTCCTCTGCTTCAATTATTTACACTATGATAACATTAGTAGTAAATAAAGAAAGGAGATGATTAATAGAGTGGTTCCAAATAGAAAAGGAGTACATCAGGGCTGGATATTGCCACCCTGCTTATTTAAGTTATATGCAGAGTACATCACGAGAAACACTGGGCTGGAAGAAGCACAAGCTGGAATCAAGATTACCAGGAGAAATATCAATAACCTCAGACATGCAGATGACACCACCCTTATGGCAGAAAGTGAAGAGGAACTAAAAAGCCTCTTGATGAAAGTGAAAGTGGCGAGTGAAAAAGTTGGCTTAAACCTCAACATTCAGGAAACAAAGATCATGGTATCTGGTCCCATCAATTCATGGCAAATAGATGAGGGAACAGTGGAAACAGTGTCAGACTTTATTATTTTGGGCTCCAAAATCACTGCAGATGGTGATTGCAGCCATGAAATCAAAAGACACTTACTCCTTGGAAGAAAAGTTATGACCAACCTAGACAGCATATTCAAAACAGAGACATTACTTTGCCAACAAAGGTCCATCTAGTCAAGGCTATGGTTTTTCCAGTGGTAATGTATAGATGTGAGAATTGGACTGTGAAGAAAGCTGAGCGCCGAAGAATGATGCTTTTGAACTGTGGTGTTGGAGAAGACTCTTGAGAGTCACTTGAACTGCAAGGAGATCCAACCAGTCCATTCTGAGGGAGATCAGCCCTGGGATTTCTTTGGAAGGAATGATGCTAAAGCTGAAACTCCAGTACTTTGGCCACCTCATGCAAAGAATTGACTCATTGGAAAAGACTTCTGCTGGGAGGGATTGGGGGCAGGAGAAGAAGGGGACGACAGAGGATGAGATAGCTGGATGGTATCACTGACTCGATGGAGGTAATTCTGAATGAACTCCAGGAGTTGGTTATGGGATAGGGAGGCCTGGCCTGCTGCGATTCATGCGGTCACAAAGAGTTGGACACGACTGAGTGACTGAACTGAACTGAACTGAACTGAACTCTTGAGAGTCTTCTCCAACACCACAGTTCAAACGCATCAATTCTTCGGTGTTCAGCTTTCTTCACAGTCCAACTCTCAAATCTATACATTACCACTGGAAAAACCATAGCCTTGACTAGATGGACCTTTGTTGGCAAAGTAATGTCTCTGCTTTTGAATATGCTGTCTAGGTTGGTCATAACTTTCCTTCCAAGGAGTAAGCATGTTTTAATTTCATGGCTGCAGTCATCATCTGCAGTGATTTTGGAGTCCCAAAAAATAAAGTCTGATACTGTTTCACTGTTTCCCCATCTATTTCCCATGAAATGATGGGACCAGATGCCATGATCTTAGTTTTCTGAATGTTGAGCTTTAAGCCAACTTTTTCACTCTCCTCTTTTACTTTCATCAAGAGGCTTTTAGTTCCTCTTCACTTTCTGCCATAAGGGTGGTGTCATCTGCATATCTGAGGTTATTGATATTTCTCCCGGCAATTTTGATTCCAGCTTGTGCTTCTTCCAGCCCAGTGTTTCTCATGATGTACTCCGCATAGAAGTTAAATAAGCAGGGTGACAATACACAGCCTTGATGTACTCCTTTTCCTACTTGGAACCAGTCTGTTGTTCCATGTCCAGTTCTAACTATTGCTTCCAGACCTGCATACAGATTTCTCAAGAGGCAGGTCAGGTGGTCTGGTATTGCCATCTCTTTCAGAGTTTTCCACAGTTTATTGTGATTCACACAGTCAAAGGCTTTGGCATAGTCAAAAAAGCAGAAATAGATGGTTTTTTTTTTGGAATTCTCTCGCGTTTTCGATGATCCAGCAGATGTTGGCAATTTGATCTCTGGTTCCTCTGCCTTTTCTAAAACAAGCTTGAACATCCGGAAGTTCACGTACTGCTGAAGCCTGGCTTGGAGAATTTTGAGCATTCCTTTACTAGTGTGTGAGATGAATGCAACTGTGTGACGGTTTGAACATTCTTTGGCACTGCCTTTCTTTGGGATTGGAATGAAAACTGACCTTTTCCAGTCCTGTGGCCACTGCTGAGTTTTCCAAATTTGCTGGCATATTGAGTGAAGCACTTTCACAGCATCATCTTTCAGGATTTGAAATAGCTCAACTGGAATTCCATCACCTCCACTAGCTTTGTTTGTAGTGATGCTTTCTAAGGCCCACTTGACTTCACATTCCAGGATATCTGGCTCTAGATGAGTGATCATACCATCACGATTATCTTGGTCTTGAAGATCTTTATTGTACAGTTCTTCTGTGTATTCTTGCCCCCTCTTCTTAATATCTTCTGCTTCTGTTAGGTCCATACCATTTCTGTCCTTTATGGAGACCATCTTTGCATGAAATGTTCCCTTGGTATCTCTAATTTTCTTGAAGAGATCTCTAGTCTTTCTCATTCTGTTGTTTATAAGATGGGATTAATTTGTGTATATGTATGAAAGGGATACTATGAAAATCAATGTAATTAATATTTCAAAAGTAGTTAACATACACACAGTGACTGCTGTTAGTTTTCTATTTTCTTACAGTTAATGTATCTTCAATCATTTTATCTTTCCTATAATTGCCATAGCATAAGCTTAGTTTGTTTTAAGTTTAATATTGTTGATGATGTTGGTCCTGTCATTAGATATTTTACAGATAGTCACAAGGCATTTGGGAGAGTTAAAAGACTTTACAAAAAAGGTATAAAAATAAAAAGTGGACAAATACTTGCTAAAGAGTTAAAAAAAAAAAAGATCTTTTTTATTACTCTCATGAGTCATCCTAAATGGATTACATCCAGGCCAACATTAATTTGTATGATTCCTCTGCTGAAAAGGGAATATAGCAGATGGACTATTATTATTCACATTCTTTAGGAACAATACCTGGTTAATGCCATCAGCATTACAAGTTCTTTGGGGTTATAAGTTTACATAGTGTAAACTCACATAAACTACTAAGTATTCAAAGTGTTACTGAGAATTGGTCCATATTCCTCACTGATATGATAAAAAAAAGATGGATGACATTAAGATATATATTATCCCCACTTTAACTTTGGATAAAAGGAGACTCTTCATTGAAAATTTTCATTAGTTTCCTGCTAATTATTTTTTAAGTTTTATAATAAGACCACCACTTACGTTCATATAGATATCTATTTATTTCTTCATTTAATTCTCCACAATTAAGACTTTGATTTATTTCATACGAACTTAGGCTCTCTGTAAATACAAAAGAAAGGTTTTCAAGTTATTTTGACATATATAATTAATTGCTATATTAGTATAAACTGATTTTTGTTTAATGAAATGGGTTCCATTGGTGAATTCTCATTACCCTCTTGTAATTAACAGTATTTCAATAAACCTTTGAGGTTAGAACTTGAATATTCTTTAGACTGGAGAAGGCAATGGCAACCCACTCCAGTACTCTCGCCTGGAAAATCCCATGGACGGAGGAGCCTGGTAGGCTGCAGTCCATTGGGTCGCTAAGAGTCGGCCACGACTGAGTGACTTCACTTTCACTTTTCCTTTCATGCATTGGAGAAGGAAATGGCAACCCACTCCAGTATTCTTGCCTGGAGAATCCCAGGGACAGGGGAGCCTGGTAGGCTGCCGTCTATGGGGTCGCACAGAGTTGGACACGACTGAAGCAACTTAGCAGCAGCAGCATTCTTTACAGACACAGCTACAGGAGAGAATTCTATTCATATTTCACCGTGGCATAAAGAAAGTACCAACCAATAGACATTACATCCACCAGTTACTACTATTCAAAGGTACTGAACAGTGGAGGGATGTAAGCAAATCCAGTGAAGGAAAATAAACATACCCTTCAGTTATGAAGGGTTAATTATAATAAGTTAATTATAAGGGGCTATCTATGAAGAATTTGTTATGAAAAAGTAAGATTTAAGAAGCTTAAGTGGAGGCATACAGTTTAGCTATCAAGAGGGTTTTTTTTTTTTTCAGATTAGAGTTGCATTCAAAATATAAAATAATTATCATTTTATTTCTGTCTTCAGAACTTAAGATTTTACTATCAGTTTAGCTTATGGAAAAATAAAGTGTGCTTTCTTTCCCAGGAATACTTAAATAAACTGATATTATGTGCAACAGAATCAAGGAAGCATCCTCATCCCCATTTTTCTCAAGTCTTTGTCTTGCAATGAAATCAGTAGGGGGTGCCATGTACTAATACTTGCTTATGATGTCTTCAATCATTAATTTCAAGTTTTATATTTAAAAAATTAATTGTGAACAATGTTATATGTAGAATCTTCACTTATTTTACTATCTCAAAATTTCATTATTAATTAAATTTTGAAGTAGAACTACTAATAACATAAACTGCACATCACTAGCTATTGGAAGTCATATGTCTTGTATTTTCAGGCATTTTAACTTGTGTATATTATTGAGTGATGCTAACAGTGTATTTAAACAAAACAAATACTAAGATTCATCTTGTTTTCCTAAACTGTCTTGCTAACTTCCCTAACTTTCCTAAAGTTGCTTGCTAACAAATGTATTTTTTAAAGTAAATGAATGATAGTTAAATCAATATAAGTCCATTTTAACCTGGAAAAATGGTTAAAAATAATTTTGGAGTCAACAAATTATCTGATTAAGCCAAGAATACACTATAGGTTTTGGATTTGTACCTCTTCATCTTAAATTAAGAGGCCCCCTTAATGTTTCTCACACACCACACTACATTTAAGTCCCTTGTGCTTTTCAAGGGGGAGAGAGACAGAGAGGGACAACATAATTTTTTAATTCAGCTCTACTAATCAGCTATTTTCTCAACATTGTTTCTTAGGTATATGTACAACAAGTGATTTTTATCCCTCATGTGTAATTTCTGACTATGGAGTTCATGGATGAGTCAGTAAGTCAACAAATGATATAAAATTACATTTATTTTGGTTTAAAAAGTCAGAAATATTTAGTGAAAACTTTAAATACTTTGGGCTTCCCTGGGGGCTCAGATGGTAAAGCGTCCACCTGCAATGTGGGAGACCAGGGTTTGATCCCTGGGTGAGGAAGATCCTCTCGTGAAGGAAATGGCAACCCATTTCAATACTCTTGCCTGAAAAATCCCCTGGACAGAGGAGCCTGGTAGGAGCTGCAAAGAGTTGTACACGACTGAACAATTTCACTTTCTTCTTTCTTTAAATACTTTAAGTTAAAAATTTTATAAAATTAGTTTTTATTTTGGTAAGAATTAATTTGGGATCATTTACCTTTGGAAGGATAGTGAGGACACTGCAACCCAAAGATGTATAACTTTGTCTTCACTATACCGCTCTGAAGAGGAGCTATTTAATGGAGCTATTAAATCATGGTCAGTTCCCCAGGATTAGTCAGTCTCACGCCATTGCTGTTTAACATGGTAGCTTGTGTTCCAACAGCATCACGGTGAAGGCTATTCTCAGAAGGCAGCCTTAAAATAGGTTTGTGGGTTGAGGAGTGGGAGGAAGGTTCGCACTGTTATTATAGCATAATCAGAGTCTGTGCTCCAAGGACATGAGGTTGTTCTAAACCTGTGGTGGAAAAACCTGTGTGTTTTCCACAACAGATGGATAGTAGGAGGGGAAAACGGTTTCTCTCCTTGTGTGCTCCCTGTAACTAATATTGCTTGGATATACATAACAAACAAAAGTGTTTGAGAGTGAGGTGCCCACAAGAACAACTGAGGGTGCCTGCCAGTGCCAACCTGCTTTCTGTGCTGCTTTTTGAGTTGAGTGAGAAAGTGCTTCAGTAACTTCAGTTACTATAGGGCAGTAACCTTCAGGTGAGGTTTCTGTTTAAACTGAGATGAAACCTGTTTTGAAAAGAAAGTACAAATAGGATAAGAGTTTTGTTGTTGTTGTTGTTGTTTTTACAGCAACCTTTCAAAAATAAGACAACTGTCCATATCCATACAACCGGAAAGCAGGAAATGTATTTTAAAGAAATTACTAGGACACTTCATATGTCTTGATATTCATGGTAACATTTGGGATGCAAGCTCTCTACTGCCTAGTTCACTGTACTCTATAATTAGAGCTTCTCATTATTAGAGCAATAGCTCAGCATTCAAATAAACAACTCAGGATTTTGACATTTGTGGAAAATAGTACTGAAAAATCATTACAAGAAAATGAATATTAAATACCTATAAGTGAAATATGATCAGTTTAGTCACCTACTGCAGAAAGTGAATAATTGCATTTGTAAAAGTAAATTATGAAGGGGGAAAAACAGCTGTTAAAATACAGATAAATCACTTTGGGTCCCATTGTTCCAGCATTCAGCTTCAGGACTTGATCATTTCAGAAAACAGTTTCCCAATAAGAAGTTCTTGCCAAGAGAGGGCTAACATGTTAAAGCAGATAGTGTTTTGGATTACTCTACATATCTCTACTATAAATAGGATATTTTCAAAATGCTATTTTGAGCTGTTCAAGTGAGCTAGTGATCAGATGTGACAGACTTCATGATAATGATGGTCTGACATATGAAGAGGGGAAAAGGCTCATCATTTTAGATGGACAAACCTTGATGAATTCAAACTGTAACCTGTAATCTTTAATTTAAACTAGCCACTTAGCTGGTAAAGGCAATGATTTGTCATGTGCCTTATTCATTTACTGCTAATCAACAGGATTCACATATTTGAAATCCCTAGCATTCAGAAACCTTAAGTGGAGGATTCATGCACGTGCACATGTTCTACTTTATGCTACTGATTTGCAAAACAATGAGGCTGGTAACGATGTGAAAGATTTAACTGGCTCTCCTTGTGTCTCCTCTATCTGAACTGATTGTTATTTGTAAAGAGAAATCTTTGGAAGCCTGTGGTTCCCACAGGATGTTGAGCAGCCAGGCACTAGGTTGAGGATGACATCCTGTGTCAGGGATCAGAAATCAGCCAGTTAATAGCTTTGCACTTAGAATTGTCTAATATTTTTTCTCGTTAAAGGCCAATTTTCTAACATATAAAGTCATTTTCACATCCTTGATATATTGTAGACTGGAAGGGTCTTTGAAAATAGCAGTAGTTTAAGTGATTTCTTTCTAAAGCACAATACCTTGCTAAGTGTTTTATGCATCAAATAATTTTATAATTTAGATTTATGTAATCCAGACCCAAGAAACACAAAACAATTCTTACAGACTTTATATTCGAATTTTGTTCTGTTACTTTACAAATGATCTGTTGTAACAAGACTTTGCTTTAGTAAAATAAGAGTGAACCATTTTTTTTCCTCCCCATTGTCAAAGGCTAAATTTGTGCCATTTCCACTGAACAAAGTTATTTCAAGAAAGAGTTAATGTAGTCATCATTTTTTTCCTGCTTATGTATGAAAATATTTTAATATCTTAGTAAGACATGAAAAACTAATATAACCTGTAAGTTTTGAAAGTTCAGATTATTTTGCTTAGGTAAAGAATTATATGAATTTATGGCAAAATTGAAAACCTTGAAGAGAAGGGTGGATTTAAAATTGGCAAAGTCACAGTTTAGAAAATATTACTTTAATTGTAACCCTACACACACACACACACACACACACACACACACACACACACACACACACAACAAGAAAACACAGTCTTCCTTTAAAAAAGATTTAGCCAAAACTTATTTGAGTGACTCTATACTTTGAAAAAGGAGGATGGGAGGAAGGAAAGACATTGGGGAGGAGGGAAAGGCAGGGAGAGAGAAAAATAAAGATGAAAATAATGACATTTTCCTTACTCCAGAATTCAATGTAGCATTTCTTCACCTAGCCAGAGATGGGTCTTTAAACATTGTCTTTTTTTAAAAGATGAATAAATCATTCCAATCATTAGCACTTTATCAATACCCAGTACTAATCACAAAAAAATTTACATCTGTCACTTATTTCCTTCTTCTACTCCTATTTCCTCTCCCCCCTCCTCCTACACAGCTTCTGTCCTCCTGTTTCAGTTTCATAATCTGTCCATTGTGAATTAAGAACATTTTGTTGGCAGTTCTTACCTAGAGAGTGCATGATACATTGGCCTCTCCGACACTGAGTCAGACCCTGCTTGGATTCCTACAACTGCCACCAAATACCATTGCTCCTGAGGCAAGCAGGAGTGCACACCGGAAGCACAGTGGGTACTGCATCTGTTGGGAGGGAACAGAGTTAAAAAGCATCGATGACTCAGTGACAGTTCTATTGATCTGTGTTAGGTTTGATTTTTTTTTTTCTTTTGGTTAGGACACAATGAAAAATAAATGCCTCAGCACCAGAGGCCTCTTGGCAAGGAGATTTACACATTACTATTATTTTTAGCCTGTTTTGTGAAATGTGATGCTGCAATTACTAATAACATTACAGAATTTATTTATAGTTTGTTAACTGAAAGTCCAGAAGCTGCCATCTGATTAAATGTGGAAGACAGACCTTGCAATTATTTTCCAATTTAGTTTGTAGTTGGTTTCTCAAATGATTTGAGCAAAGTTTTTTTTTTTCCCCCCTCAAATATATTCATTTCAACAAAGCATGTTTTTTTCTCTAAAGCTGTTATTCAGCCCATTTTATCCAGGTAAATGCCTTTAATTATGCCAAGTAAATGCCTAAAAACAGTAGCAATATTTTTTATCTTGTGGTGATCAGAATATTAAATTGTATTGAATCTCAATTTAAAAAACATAAATTTACAAGATTACAGATATCTGCTGAAATGTTTCTTTCTGTTGTGTAATTAATAGAAAAGTCAGGAGACATCGTTTTTCTCCTTTCAGGGATGTTTTTGTTTGTTTCTTTGCTTTCTTTCCTGCTTTCTTGCCTTAAGGAAATATCTGAACATAACCAAAAAAAGAAAAACACCACAGTAGTTTCCCCAACAACACCTTAGCTTGCCCAAGAAAGCAATTTTTAGCCAATGAGCAAAACTGACTCACTCATTTCATCAATAAGAAAAACTCTCTTTTAAGGAATCTCATTTCTTAAAAAAGCAAGCTTTTTCATAATTTGGATAAAACATATAGGATCATTAAAATATCACTGTCTTCTGTGTTGTTTTAATGAGCCTTGTTCCTGCCTCTCCTGTGGTTCTCAGCATTGGCTTGACCAACTGAGTAGGTGACCGACCAACTATAAAATCACTAAGGGACACTTTGCCAAGATTACTGCCTAATGTTTCCCATAGCATTAGCAAACTTTTTATTTTTTTTTCTGTCATTTTAGAGACATAAAGACATCTGGAAAGAGGAGAGAATGTACATTTTTGGAAATATTCCACTCGACGTATGTCCCCTAAAAGGATATTAAAATTGTTTCAAAATTCCACTATGGTGAATTTATAGTCACACTGTCAGCAAATATTTACTGAACAACTGCTAAATACATATGGCTGCATCACACTACCAGGTATAAAAAGGTTCGAATTCATTTACCCTTAAACACTATTCAGTACAGTTAGAGATCCATCAAATACACAGCCTGAAGGAAGAACTCACATGCCTGGAACCCATTAACCATGTTAGTATGCTAGGTGCTCTAAATATATTATCTATACACCAATCCTGTCAATTACCACTTAGTGGCCCCATTTTAAAGATGAAGCATTGAGATTCAGGAAGCCAGATTTGGTTACTTTGAACTGGAGGAGATAAAGGTTGGGGATGATTAACAGAGTAACTTCTGTGTTACTGATGCAGACATCAGATTCTCCCCATGATCAAAGGTCATTGAGAAGAAAGAAATCATGTCTGGCCTGAGAGAACATGGATGGTTTTAATAGCACCTTGACAGACAAATAATACTGATTTATCTAAATTATTTATAGTGGATAAGTAATCAGAGTGGAGGTAAATGAGCAGCACTGTTGAAACAAGAAAGAGCAATTTGTATTTACAGACAAGTGCTTCTTAACTGGAGTCAACAGACAGATGATAAGTAGACAGATAGATGGATCAATAGATAAATAAGTGAGATATGATATTAGAAATGCAGATTCAATTCAAAGCAAGAAATAATTAAATGCCATAAAAGTCATATGTACCATTTATGAAAAAATCAGAAAAATCAAAACCTAGAAATTTTTATAGTTTTAACATCTAGACTATATAATGATTCATTTCTAGAATTTGTTTTTTCTTCAATAAATATAGTAAGAGCACTTTTCCAAATTTAATAAACTAGTTACACATTTCATGGATGAATTTATTTAACCTGTTTGAAGCTATTCAGTTTGTTCCATTTTCATCTTTAATCATTAAAAACAATACTAAAATGAGTATCTGTAATCATACACTCTTCTATATGTCCAATCATCTCCTTAAGATAAATTTATAAATTTGGATTGCCAGGCAAATACTGACATTCAAATGAAAAAGATTAGATATGTTTTATCAAATTATTTAATAGAAAAATTTTACTAATTTATATTCTTATTTTACAAATTAATCTTCCCTGAATGTCATTTTAAGTACATTATTTACATGATTAAAAAAATACTCTCCTATTTTCCTTGCTAAAGATGACTTCTTTACTCTCAACTTCACATGTCAATACAGCACCCTCCTCTTTTGTCTATTTTTTCAAATTTATTTAATTCACATCCCAGATATAATTTCTCATAAAATCCAGAAAACAACAATAATCCCTGAACTATCTCACCACTTGTTATTTAATCACTCCTTCATTTATTTAACAAAATTTTTAAGATCTTAGTATGTGTTGAAATTACATATTCATTGGGAATAACATTTAAACTGCTCTGATTCTCCTTATCAGTAATATTATGTAAGAGTCATCCAAAGGGTGACTTTTCAGTAGTCATAAATGGATGTGAGAGTTGGACCATAAAGAAGGTTGAGCACTGAAAAACTGATGCTTTTGAACTGTGGTGTTGGAGAAGACTCTTGAGAGTCCCTTGGATTGCAAGGAGATCAAACCAGTCAATCCTAAAGGAGTGAAGTGAAAGTCACTCAGTTGTGTCCAACTCTTTGTGACTCCATTGAATTCTCCAGGCCAGAATACTGGAGTGGGTAGCCTTTCCCTTCTCCAGGGGATCTTCCCAACCCAGGGATCAAACCCAGATCTCCCACATGGCAGGCAGATTCCTTACCAGCTGAGCCACAAGGGAAGCCCTAAAGGAAATCAATCCTGAATATTCACTTGAAAGGACTGATACTGAAGCCCCAATACTTTGGCCAGCTGATACAAAGAGCTGACTCATTGGAAAAGACCCTGATGCTGGGAAAGATTGAAGGCAGGAGGAGAAAGGGATGACAGAGGACAAAATGGTTGGATGGCATCACCAACTCAATAGACATGAGTCTGAGCAAATCCCAGGAGATAATGAAGGACAGAGAAGTCTGGCATGCTGCAGTCCATGGGGCTGCAAAGAGTTGGACACAACTAAACAAGTGAACAACAAATATCCAAAGGAATTTGTAAAGACCCAAAGTTCTAATAATGTCTTTCATAACCTTTATTTCTTTTACCTCTCACACTTTATTTATGTGCATATTTGACTACAAACTTGAATTCACATTACAAAAATGTTCATGTGTTTGGGAGTTTTTCATTCAATATTTTAATCTGACACTTGATTATCACTCCATGTTGTAATTTATCTTTTACTACATGTTTAATCTTTACTTTCCAATTTGAAACTCTTGATGTTGAATAGAATGAAATAGATGTGAATGAAATCTGAATATAGGTATGAAGTAAATAGATGTGTTAAGTCTTTGTCCTTTTTCTCTCTCTTTCAAACTGAAACATATATCTGGATATGTGGATAGAAGTCATACTATGCATAACCTAGTAATCTTGGGGATAAAATGAGGCCCAATTTGAAGAATAGAAAACTGTGTACTTTCAGAGACGGAATGATCCAGGAATAAGAAATGATATATGTATTTCTTTTGAGTGTTTTGCTAGGCTTGTATACTAAGAGTGATTCCCTTATGGTATATTTTAGAAGAGCAATATGTGCATTCTAAATTGCTGACTCTGTGTTTTGCATTTCCAAGAGCGATGTGGAAGGGTTGCCCCCTGATTGATAATGCTACCTGCTAGAGATAGCATGAGAAATTAAAAGGCTATGAACCTAGGTTAGGATGTAATAGAAGATAAGAGTCTCAAAGGTAGCAGTAATGTAAAGACATTCAGTTGGTAAAAATTATTCTAGAAATAATTGTTAATGATTCATGGGGTGCATCTTCACACAATATCAAACAGTCAAAGAGGTGTTTTCACATCTTTGAGGGATAAACCAGATCAGTCTGTCGCTGAACTCCCACAACACTATTTGTCCAGCTTAGAACCATGATTTCCCAGCCTCCTCCACTCCCAGGCTCACTTTCAGTCTGAAGAGGTCTTTGGCAGGTGGTACTGCTCTTGACCCGAGGAATCTTGAAAAGCTGCACTGCTCCTTTGGAACTTAGTCTGGGTTTAGACTCAGTCTGGAAGTGAAAGAGTCCCTATAGTATATCATAAACAAAGTACATTTTATATGACAGCCCTGTACTTACATGAGAACCTGTAGAAGTCTATCCTGGGGTCACTAAGAACAGCATTTGATGAGAAAGGTACAGTTCACGGTTAACACTGCATAACTAGCTCCTCACTTGTGAGGACATAAGTAATTCCTGATAAGTGTCCAATTGTCATCTTGAAATAGGGGACATTTGGAGCAGTACAGGCTCCTATAGTAAATGATTAATGTGTATTTTTCTGATCTTGACAGATTCCAAAAGAAGAGCAGATTGCTACCCATAAAACTAAGCAGCATCAATGTGGAATTACTGGAAGAATCCAAAAGTCTTTGCAGAAATGGTATGCTTACTCCAATGTTTCTCAAAAACCAGCTATTTTAAAGGGACCGGGGTCAATATAAATGAAATAAATGGAGGCTAAGATAAAATATGTCAGAAAATTCGCAGAAAGGTTATTTTAAGGTGGCATGTTAAAAACAATAATGGGCCATTAGGCTGTCTTGTTAAAGGCATTAAAGTCACAGGCACAATGTATGAGTCACATGGGCAAGATTTTCCACTTTATATATAAAAACTTCAATATTGAATTTCTGGTAAAAGTAAGATGTTAGAATTTCTGTGTATATTATTATAAATATTTAAGTTCAATTGTAGGCAGGGGAATAAGCAAAGTATAAATGACTCTAGAAATGTGCTATCAAAATGCTGCACACTATAAATAATATTACAATAACAGACTTTAATACAGTTTTCCTTTATGACTGTGTATTTAAAAATAATCTCTTGGCTGATCATTTTACATGCAAGCATACTGCCTTTTACAAGCATGCTTCTCTTTGTCAGAGACTTAGCAATTATTTTTAAACCAGAATGTGAGCACCTCTGATGACAAGGTAAGGTACTAGACAATTTAATAAAGTATAAGAAATGGTTACCTCACCTTCTAACTTAGAATTAGTGGCTGGTGCTTGATGTATCGGGAGTATGTCCCAGGAATTCAGCTTCTTCTGTTTTGTGCACCACTGAAATCTCCAGGAACCACACCAAAATCTAAAACATAGAAGATACTCAATAAGTATTTGTTAAAAGAAAAAAAATTAATAAATTCTTGTTGCTTTGATAATTACTTGAATAACACATTCTTATATTCCTTTTCTGACTGCTAGCCATGATTTTGGAGACTATACTTTAATTTTTCAACTCATTTGTGTTATTTAATTTTGCAGCAACTAACACTGGAGAAATATTTCTCCTGTTAACTCTTTTAGGGATGTTGACACTTAAATTTATAAATTTTAAGAGACATGGAGCTCTTTGTGGTGAATTTATTTGGCTAGAAAACATGCTTTTGCTTTTTTGAATTTATTTATTTGCTTTTCTGTTTGTTTACTTTTATTTTTAAGCTATTAGTGACATAACATTAACAGTTAAAAAAACACTGGACACAGAGATACAGATAAAGATATTTAGCTCCCATTTATGTACAGTATTTCATGATGGCTAAAGTACCCACTTCTTCCTAATAGAATCTCTGGACCTTCAAATGTTTTCAGCTATTTTAATTAAATATCTTATATAAGATACACTATATAGGATTTTTAAAATTGAAGTATACTTGATTTACAAAGTTGCATTAGGGGAATTATTTTCTTTTTTTTTTTTTTTTTACTTACAATATATTAATAGATATCGTGTTAGACGTTGTCTATTTAATTACTTTCCGAATGTCTTGAGTTGTCATTTTTAATCTTTAAAAATTGAGAGAAGAAAAAAATCTTTATTTTTCCATCCAGCAATGTTCGGGACTTTAGCAAGAAGCTGATTCCTGAGCCCTGTGCTGGGACACTGCTGCGTCCCAGCGGGCAGGCTGTACTGTGCGTTTTTCGGAGTTCCTTAATGCAAACCCTTGTCTTTAATGGGGTGGGGGGAGGGGCATTTAGAGAGTAAAAGGGAAGTAACAAGAGTATGGCAGAAGACTCCAGATGTTAGTTAGCCTTTACAGATGCTTTGATGACAGGAAACTCGTATAAATAAATGATGACGGTACACGGAACTAGATGTACAATGGAGAAAAAGATACTGGATCACAAGATATATATCTGTACTCAGAAAATCAGGGGTGAGATTACTGAAAACAACTGCTGGGATTTTTGTGATTTAATCCCATTGACTGGATCACTGAACAGGACATTTTTCACTTCCAGTTTTCATGTTTTGGCTGACCTAGGAAATCTCATGGTTTTGCTTTGTGACACATGCTTTTAAGAAAACCTGTTATTTCTGCCACTCTGCACTGCCCTGTCTCCACTGAAACACTGGGCTTCGGCAGAGTTTGGAGTTTCACTGCAGTAAGCAAAGGCAGGGAAATAATACGATGTTATATAGCTCAAGTACCCATGATGATTCCTGTGTTGGTGGCTGGAAGGGAGAGGGACTGCCACCCAGTGTTTTCACAGTGACTATTTCAGGCATTTTCTAAATTGACAATGAAAACAGGAGGAGAAAAGAAACAAGAAAAGGAAAGATTCCCTTTCCTTGAGGGGAAAAAATAATTCAAAAGTATATGAGAAAACTTAGCTATGGTAATTCCCTATTCCAAACATATACAAGTCACAGGCAACCTTATTCTTTAGTTTCTAGGCACATTTTTTAGTTTAGCACAATAGGGAGAAGAAAATTGGAGGTTAGTGAATCCAGTGGGGCAAGAGGTGAAGAGGACTAAATTTCAGTCAAGACAACAAGGAAAGTACAAAGAATACAGTTTCTCTTTCATGTGCTTTGATCGTCTTTCCTGTTTTACCCTTAATGAATACTTTCTCAAAACTAAAAATAAAACACTGCATTCTATTAAGTTAGGCTTTTCCTCCTAGGGAATTCTAAATGGGTAAGTGTGTGTTTCTCATCTATGAATATAACTATATATTCATATTTTCATATGTATAGTTTATACACATATGCATGCATATGTATATTTTTCTGTTGCTGGAAATCAGGCAATGGACAGGAAAAAGAAGAAAAAGTAGTCCATGCTAAAGACCCGAAAGAAAATGCTAGTTTCTTTAAACTGTTCTGATAATTTTAGTGACTGACACTGGTCAAACTCAGTTTGTCATATCAGAAGATTTGCAGTGGTGGCATAAAGCCACACGCATGCCACAAGAAGCAGGGGAGAGAGTAAGGCAGGTAAATGTTTATAATCCCCCATTTGGTGTTATATAAAGAAAGCCTCCTCTTCACCTCCACATTGTAGCCCCTGGAAGGTAATAGCTGAGAAAGACACTTATTAAGTAGAAGAGAAACATTTTATGTCAACATTTAAGGTGCATCATGTGCGTATGCTCAGGGTGAAACGGTTTTTCATTCTAAATAATACGCCTACAAGGTCTCACATTATTCTATTTAGAAAATAATGAAATAAGAGATGCTATCCTGGAAGCTTTAATTTGATTTCGTTAGCTTGCTTATGTCTTACACAAAGGCCATGAATGTCCTCAGAATGCAGGAACACATACTACTCAGAGCTGTGTTATCACTCCGTGATACTAGTTACATCTTGCTTACTTGCAGATGGGACCTTTGCCATGATGCAAAGATGCTAATATATACATGGTCAGCAACTGGACTCATTACAAACACGTTCTTGCCAACTAAATGATTTAAATAATCATATTAATAAATACATGATAGTCATACATACAAGTCACCTTTTCTCCCCCACTGATGGCTTTGATTACTTTGACAGACTAAGATATGCTAATGATACAAATTAGGAGCAAGAAGAATTAAAAGGGTGTTTAACTCTGATTCCAGGCTGTCAATTTCCTATAATGCTACCAACTTACAGATAGATGATTAAAATTGTTTCGTTTAGGAATTTTGAATATTTTAAAAATTGAATGGGTTTCTGGGGGAGGAAAAAAAGAAAGTAAAATCTGTGCTTAGCTAATTAGACGTCCCTATTTGATTTAACAATAGAACAGGATTATTCTTTGAGCATTGAGATCATCTTGCATTATGATAAGAGCCTACTTTTTTCCTATTACAAAATGAATTTGCAAATTTGGCCCAGTGTGTTTGTCTGATTCTTTATATTTATATTATTCATTCATTTTCTTAATTATAAGTTTATAAAAAGAATGGTCATTTACTCTTTAACTTGTTTCTAAAGCAGTTATTTCCAAAACATGATGCTAGATAGTGTAGGTAAGTCCCAGATACATGAAGTGCGATTCCTTTCTCTGAGTGACTGAGAATCTAATAGTAAAATGGTACATGTACACCAATATATTGTAGAATCTTGTGAGATGTAATAGCAAACACAGTTACTTTGATTGCATGGGGGTGAGCTTGGATTTGTTTTCAGACATCTTAGAAGTTTTAAACCCTGATTTTGGTAACTATATAACTATTGAGAAATTTACTTAGTCTCTTTGGATTTCAATTGTATAATGTGTATGATGAGGAAAATAATAATACCAATCTATCAGACACATGCAAATATTAGCTGAGCTAATACATGTGATCTGCTTAGACACTGGTGCATACTGAGCGCTTTCATGATATCCAATGCTTACCCCCAAAGATCAAATATAACCCTATGGTCTTATCGGTTTGCTTCACTGTACTATTCACTAGACTGTGAACCATTTGAGGTCAGAAATTATATCTCATTCCTTGTTGTATCTCCACTGATTTGACAGAAATTGAGTAAATGATTAAGGGATGGATAAATGCTTGATAATCAATTGATTAAATAATATTTAGTTGTTTAGAGGCTTTAGTAAAAATCTTCATCCTCCTATCTATGGATGGTCAACACTTTTGTTTGATTTAATATTAAAAAGCATGAAGTGGAGCACAGAAGAAAGCAGAACCCTTACCTAGACTGTCATATAACCTGAACGAGTTCTGGGGGCCAATGGAGTGACACACCGTTCGATGCAGGACACAGGATGCTTGGGACTGGTGCGCTGGGATGACCCAGAGGGATGGTAACAAGGAGGGAGGTGGGAGGGGGGTTCAGGATGGGGAACACGAGTGCACCCATGGAGGATTCATGTTGATGTATGGCAAAACCAATACAATATTGTAAAGCAATTAGCCTCCAATTAAAATAAATAAATTTAAATTTAAAAAAACAAGGTTGGCCTATAATCAGTTCTCTAAATTAAATTTGGTTTTTGAAATATGTAAAAAAAATCTAGTTTGAAAAATTCTAAAAGGAAATCAGTAATAACAGTCTCCAATTTTTTAAAAAAACAATCTGTGATGCCCAAGTAAATTGGCCCTCTTCAGTGAATGTAACTGAATGAAGGTGGACCAATGAAAAGAGCCCCATGCAGGAAGTCAGAGCCTTCACCTTAAGTTCCCTCTGGTAGTTCCACGACTTTGGACAAGTCACTTTCGTCATTTGTAGATAAAAGATGGTGGACTTAATGGTCTTTGATTTCTTCTAAGTGTAAAATTCTGAGTCATTTCATTTTGTTCTCTTATTTATCTTAACTTTATAAGACTATGTTTGCTTGTGTCCTTTTAACACAGATAAAGGATTGTTAAAGTAGGTGGGGAGGACTTGAAAACAGAATGAGCTGAATGTATTTGCAGTCCAAATGTAATTTTTGTTTTCTGTGTGCTTTTTAAAAATTAATTGTGGGTCAAGTTCAATAAGGAATTTTTAAAAAAAATAGATATTTTGAACCACTATATTGTTCTGGAAAATATAATAGAGCTAGAAGTAAAATTTTGTTTTTTAGCTGGACAAGCTTTTTTTATATATATACAAAGCATTGCACTCTGATTCAGTCATTATCTATCATTTTTAAGCTTTCAAATAATATGAAATAACAAATGCTTCCATTTACTTCAGTTGATAGTTTACCAGGCACATTTACATGTGTCATCTCATTGTTTCACTCAACTATACACAAAGAGCTATGTGCTTAAGTATTCTCCTTGAACTTCCAGGTTTACTTTTCTGCTCCAGTAGATTGGCGTCTATGGACCATATAAATAACCTGTTTGCCCTGGCAAAAGATCGGTAGAAGAAAGGAAGAGAGTAAAGCCATATGTATTATTTCCCTTTTATGACATTCCTTTAGGTGGCTAGGGTCTCCTCTACAGACTTGTTCTCCTTCCAAATTCTACATTTTTTTGTTGTTCAGTTGCTAAGTCCTGCCTGACTCTTGGAGAAGGAAATGGCAACCCACTCCAGTGCTCTTGCCTGGAAAATTCCGTGGACTGAGGAGCTGGTAGGCTGCATTCCATGGAGTCGCAGAGTCGGCACGCCTGAGCGACTTTTTACTTTTACTTACTAAGCCTGGAGAATCCCAGAGACAGAGGAGCCTGGTAGGCTGCTGTCCGTGGGGGTCGCACAGAGTCGGACTCGACTGAAGCGACTTCAGCAGCAGCAGCAGCAGCAGCAGCAGCAGCAGCAGCAGCAGCAGCAGCAGCAGCAGCAGCAGCAGCAGCAGCAGCAGCAGCAGCAGCAGCAGCAGCATACCATTATGGAGACGGAACTGGCAACCCACTCCAGTATTCTTGCCTACAGAAGCCTGTGGACGGCAGAGCCTGGTGGCCTGTTGTCCACAGGGTTGTGCAGAGTCGGACACGACTGAAGCGACTTAGCATGCGTGCGTGCGTGCGTGCCTGACTCTTTGCGACCCCATAGTGTAGCCCACCAGGCTCCTCTGTCCAAGGAATTCTCCAGGCAAGAATACTGGAGTGGTTGCAGTTTTTTTCTCTAGAGGATCTTCCCAACCTAAGGATCGAACCCACATCTCCTGCATTGGTAGGCAGATTCTTTACTACTGAAACACCCGAGAGGCACTCTACATGCTGAAGGATGAAGAAAATTCCGTTTCCTACACTGTAACTTACAGCTCACCTGTACTCCACTCACACTTTTATGATTACTGTGTCTTTAAATAAACCCTAATCACTCACACCAAAGTTGAGTGTGCCATTTTCCATGTTTTATAAACTAAGAGACTAAATGTCAACCTTGTCTATATTTTTAAATATCCACAGAAGGTAGAACCAGATCATTCCAATGTACAACTTCTGTACTTGCTTTTGGGCTTCTTTTTTTATCAATTAATCTTTTTTTTAAATATTCAGTACGTATATTCTGATAAATACAGTGAATATTTTGAGAAGTAAAAAGAAATCAAGAAATAGAATCTGCTTTTGTCTATCTCCCAATCTAGTGCAACAATGTGCACATGCAATAGTGATATCTATATTAGAAAAGAAACCAAAATACTAGACTTTAGTGTTAAGGCTTACCTGAACTGAAATCTATGGTCTTCCACATGCTCTATGGGTGACCTTAAATAAGTTACTTAATAGTCAGAAATTTATATATTTCTCCATTGTAAAATAAAACTACTTGCGCTAACTTTGTCATGTAAGATGGGTATTTAAAAAGCATTCCTAAGTACTGTGTGTATATACATACACATTAATTTATTACATTTTATGTTTTTAAGATCGGAAGATGCTATCACTATGAAAATATGTAGTGATCAAAAACTTTAAGAAAAACAAATGTAATACCCATTAAACAACAGCTAGTTCTGTCAGATTATATGTGACAAATAGCTACCAATGTCAGGCATCTTCAGTAACATTTCAGAGTATGGAGATTGATTTAAAAACATTTCTAAAGTACAGATGCATTTAAGATCAGTCATGTGGAGTAGGAATAAAATTTCATTAAATATGCCTAATGAAATGTATTTTAGAGAATTCTTAGGGTCTACCTTTCCAGAAACTGAAAAATTAGGTAATTTATTTCAGCTACCTGGGTCTCCTAAGTCAGAATACAATATATTCTCTTTGGATATAAAAAGCATCCTTTAAGTTATTTGTGTTGCTTCTGCAAAGCCCTCATTATATAGTATTTTAAATGACTTGTGATGAGAACAGTCTCTAGAGAGTAACTGTTTTAGGACAAATAAGCCCAAATATTCTTCTTGGGCATACTTATCTAAATGATTCAGATTACTGATGCTATTAAGGACCATTTTACACTTGAAATATATGTTAAAAAATGGCATCCTTCAAGATATACATATATGAACCACTTTGAGCTGATGGCAATGATGATGTGATGATGGTGATGATGGTGGTGATAAGGATAGTGATGAAGTCGAAGGAGGATAATAGCAATAAGATAATATTTAATATTCAGTGGATGTTTACTCTCAGCAGATGATAGCATAACTAACATATATGTTACTTTATTTAATCATCTCAGTAACTTACAATAATACAATGATATAGTACTATAAATTACAACAATTTTTTAAATGAGGGAACAGAGGATCAAAAAATCACATTTCAGTTACATAGCTATTAAAAGTTCATGCCAATTTCAAAAACAGAATTTCCTCTCAAGGATTGTAGTAGACATTGTAGTTATTTTTTCTTATGGAAAACTCCATTCTTCCCCTCTTATATAGCTATCAATACCAGGGTTGCCCTAAACTAATCATGAAATGTCATTTTTCTGGCCAAAGGGATATAATTCTGTAATTAGCAAAGTTTAAATATTAAGTAAGCATCTACTATAAGCCAGGCTCTTTTCTAGGCACTTAAGATATGGTAGTGAATGATGCAGAAAGATCTTTGCCCTTATGGTATTAACAATAATAAGAGACTGACCTGCAAACTAAAAGTATATGAGCACACTAATAATGAGGTAGTTATAATTGTGAACTTTGAAATTAGAAAATACAAATTCAAATTATCCTTCATCACTTTCTACCAATGATCTTGGAAAAGTTACTTAATCTCTCTGAAACCAGTTTCCTCATCTGCTAAATAAAGATAATATGCACGTGTGTGAGCTCAGTTGTGCCCGACTCCTTGTGACCCCATAGAGTGTAGCCTGCCAGCTTCCTCTGTACATGGGATTTTCCAGGCAAGAATGGTGGAGTGAGCTGCCATTTCCTTTTCCAGGGATCTTTCAACCCAGAGATCGAACCAGTCTCTAGCATCTCTTGCATTGGCCGGCAGGTTCTTTACCACTCACACCACCTCATTCAAAACAACATTGTTGCACAATATGAAATAATATTTATAAAGACCCTAGCATAGGGTTTAGAATGAGTGCTTGATATGGTAGTTATTTTTAAGTGCATCACAGATGCATGTACAGAGGTATTGAAAAAGGAGTGATTACCTTGCATTCATCTCCAATTGCCCCCTCCTCGTTTATCACACTTCTTCTTTTTTCTACTTCATCTATTAAGAATATAACATATTTAGGAAGACTTTTAATACTAATCAATTCAATTCCCACAAAAATTTCTTCACTAAGCTTAATAAAACACCAATCAACTCATAAATCTTAAAAATCCCATAAATCAGATTTATCTTGTGTTTAGTATTTAGGGATTGTCAACCATGCTTTTTATATTTGCTCACGAAAGAACATCTGACTTGATTACAGACAGCTAAATTTTCTGGTAGATTCTGAGAAAAAAAGCTAGCTTCGTGTCTAATTCTTAACAGTGGGTAAGTGCGTGTGAAGTGTAAATCCAAGCAGTCATTTTGCCACTCTGAGAGAAGGCAATCTGAAGATGTGGCTGACCCTGCACAAGGCAAACAGGATGACAGTGAAAGCAAGTCAGTCCTGATTTCTGCCCAATCCTGGATAGTGCGATTGTAAAAACAAAATGCAAAGAAGCAAAACACATTTCTTTTTTATGCATCATTTAAGCCAGTTTTAGTTGCTTTTTTTTTTTTCTTCAACTGAAACAACAGTTCTAATACACACAAAGCCTGCACTATTATAATAGAGGAAAGAAATCAAGGGGCAAATATATTTTTCATGCATTCTATTCAGGCAGGAAGCACAATGAAAGACCAAGTTGAAGCTGGTATGGATGTTCCAACTTATGCCCTGAGCCACCCACAGGCTTAAGGCATTAACCTGTGCAAACTGGCAATACCTCATGAAATGAGGATGCCGAATCATTGATCATGAGTCCACTGTAGGTTCTGAACATAGCTAACTAATATTTAGAGAATCAAATGCTACAAAGCCTCAGTCTTGAGGTCCTTTGCTATTTGCAAATGAAAATTGCAATGAGGAAATAGCAAAATAATACCAAATAAATAGAAATTATTTCAGAAAGTTTTTAGCCAAGTCTGGTTTATTTATAACTTTTTTATTTTTGGTAGTAGATTCTTTGTCCCCCCTTTCTTCAACAAAACTACATGAATGATGGTCTGGAACTGGCATTATCTTCCTCATATTTCCATATAACTGTTGTGTTTGTGTACCTGTTTATTTTTGCTGCCATTTCTTAAACACACTGAAATAGAATTCTGAAGTGGGTTGGTTCACATAATTATAAAAGTTCTTGTGTGAATTTTTTTCCTGTTAAACATGTCAGGGAAGAAATATGCAACAAATAATAAAATGGATGCAAACACTCATCAATCAAGAGCTGCCTGCCACTTCAGTACTATACTAGAAGGGTCCTCAGAGTGCCAGCACAAATGCATGTTGGCAGGCCAATCAAAGCTTTAGAAATAAAACAAAACATCTCATACCAGCCCCTCAACTCTCTAAAGCTGTGACAGTTGGTTTGCAATTTCATTTTTCACATTAGTTTTGAATTCCTTTATTAAATCATTTTCAGTCTGACCCTTTGGCTGTCACATATATGCCAATACTGTTGATGGCAATAAAAAGTAGTGTATCTGTAATCTTTGGAGAATGGTGTTCTGGAGACATATTCATGATTTATTTTAAGGTTTATTGATAATATTGTCATTTTTTTATTCTTTCAGACATTAAGTTATGTAATTAAAATGTAAAAAAGTACTTTAAAACCAAAGAAAGAGACAAAAGAAAAAAAAAAGGAATATGTTCTACTCATTTCACCACTATTCTCATGTCTATAAGCTATAGTTCTTTTTAAAAGTTCTGTAGATATAAAGAGATATAACTGAACAGAAATGCTTATATTAACACTGATCTTAATTTGTTTTAGTTTCAATTTGAGAAGTCCAAATGTTCATGCCAAATTTATTTACAGTGGGGTTACTCTTGTACTGGTTCAGTCATAGATTGTCATTTTAATAACAAAGGCCTCAGCGTGATTTGTAAAGTTTTAGATGTGCTGTTGGTCTTGTTGAGGACATATGAAGCATGGCAGCAAAAGGAAGGGATCTTGTTAATGCATAAGGATGAATAGAAATTTCCATTTCGATTTTCATTTCAAGCTGGGAAAGCAGATGTATTCTAAGAGACAGCACCACTGAACTAAATTCTTCTTTGCACCCAGCATTTCTCTCTTGAGGCAAATATCCTTTTCCTTTTTTCCTAAATAATTCACAAATTGCTTCTGCACTGAGGCCAAAGAGGGTCAGAACAAAATTCAATTACTTCATATCACCATATTCTCCTCTTACAAGGGAAGGCTATGGTATGAGGGTTGCAGTCTTAATCATATATGAAGTTTAAATGCCAAGCAGATGATTATACAATTTGGGGGTAGGGAGAAATCGCTGAATATTCTGTATGTTTTATTTTTTAAAGATAGGCTCATTCTTATCTTTTATGTAGCTATCACAGTAATTCTTCATCAAATCCTTCCCAAACTGCCCTTTTCCAGGATTTTTGTAATTATCTATGCCTACACACAGACCACAAACCATGCCCTGTGCCACATTGGGTCTCATCAACATGTCACATCGTGTCCTGTCACTTTACAGAGCACAGTGTGACAGATGAGATTTCAGAGCAAGGACTGCATTATCTCTTGGCATAATAAAACATGAAAAAAAATAGATTTCTCATCTTTTTTTCTATCTATTTGCACTTGCACACACCATATGGATTTTTCTATAAGATTCTCAAAGATCATTAGAGTTAAATAATTCTAAATATGCATTCTTCTAAGCATTGACTTTTCTTCCCTTTTTTTTCAATGAAGAGCAATGATTCTAATCTAATCTCAGTGATGAGAAATCAAAGACAGATAATAAATTACTGAAATACTCTGTTTACCATTATTATTTCTTGTGTTGCGTACATAAGTTCAGTAGGTTAGGTCTGATAAAATATATTATTCACATTTTACAACAAAAATACAGAAGCACTGAAAGAGTAAATGATATATCTCAAATCATACATTATCCAAACAAAGATTATAAGCCTTTCTATTTCTCTAAGTGGCCAGATAACATATTCAAAGCATAGTTATTATCCATGAATATTGAAAATTTAGAAGATAATTATGCTATATGTTAATCTATATCATTTTAAAAGATGTTCATGTTGTATAAACATGTATGTTAGGCAGAATTTTGGCCCATATTGGCCTTTGTCCCCTTGTGTTACACTTGCAAATTTACTGTTACATGGCAAAAGGGGATTTACAATATAATTAAGGTAACAGATCTGTTGACCTCAAGATAGATTGTTTTGGATTATCTGGTAGCCTCAGCATAATCACATAAGCTCTTCAAAGCACAAGAGCACATCAGAGAGACGTGACAGAAGTGAGAAAGATTCAAAAGATAAGAAAATTTTGAAGCACCATTACTGGCTTGAAGATAGAGGAGGAAACATGTCAAAGAAACAAGAACCTCAGTCCTACAACCTCAAAACACCAAATTATTCCAAAAACCTGAATGAGATTGTAAAAGGATCCTTCCTCAGAGGTTTTTAGCTAAGAACCCAGCCAGCCCACAAGCCCTGTTAGACTCTCAGCAGAATACCTAACTAAGCCCACCTGGCTTTCTGACCAATAGAAACTCTTAAGATAATACATAGTTATTCCTTTAAGACATTAAACGTATGGTAATTTGTAACTACTCTAATAGAAAATTATACAGCATGGCACTTGCCTGTCACAGCCATAATATCAATGAGTTCTGCACACAAAAATCTGAGTTTAGTTTTCTCCCATGTGAGTGAGAGCCGCTGAATCATGTCCAAGTCTTTGTGACCCCTGTCAGGCTCCTCTGTCCAAGGAATTTTCCAGGCAGAATACTGGAGTGGGTTGCCATTTCCTTCTCCAGTTTCTCCCATGTAAAATGGGACAAATGTTATCGTCTGTTGATTCTCCTGCTGACATTGATTAAGTCAATGTAGTTAACAACTCTTTAGGCATAATTCCCTGTGGCCTAATATGTTCTACTAGTCATTTTCACTGTAGAAGGAAACCACAAACTGGAAAATGGTGAAGTCTGTCCCCATGGACATGGGCATGAGCTGACCAAGAACTTCAGCCTTTTGGCTCACTTTAATCTCATGTACTGGCAATGATTCAGGAAGGAGGAGGATTGCCCTACAGGAGAGAGCAGAGCAAGGCCATCAACAATGTAACAAAATGACCTTTTGATATATTAGGCCATGCATACTTCTGTTGTTGCTGTTGTTTAGTTGATAAGTCGAGTCCAACTCTTCGCAACACCATGGACTGTAGTCCGCCAGGCTCCTCTGTCTGTGAAATTACCCAGGCAAGAATACTGGAGTGGGTTGCCTTTTGCTTCCCCAGGGGATCTTCCTGACCCAGGGATCAAGCCCATGTCTCCTACACTGGCAGGCAGATTCTTTATCACTGAGCTGCCTCGGAAGCCCTTGTTTTATGAACCATATTCCATTATTAGTCTATGGTCAACTCTCCTTCTTCAGTTAGGCGTGAGGCCGATTCTTTTGTTGCTGCAGGAAAGAGTTATCACAATAGAAATGAAAATGATGGAGAAATTACTACGTAGAGCATATGCCTCCACTCTTGCATCCCATATTCATGGAAGATATAAATTCATCTCTGGACTACTTCCTGCTGAGCAGGAACGCATCCTTATGCACAGAGTAATCTCAGCACAGCGCTCTTGGAAACTACTGGCAATTGATACAAATGTCTATGTATCGGAAGAACATGGAATTTAAAGTCAGACATATACTTTTGTGTGAATACTGGTTTTACCACACACTATGTCCTCTGATAAGAGCATATGTCTGTCTGGGCTTCAGTTAACTCATATATTTGATAAATATTATAACCACTCCATTAAATTCTTACAGAGATAAAATAAGTTTATTTCTACTTTTAGAACAAGGGTCAGCATCTACAACTGTCTGTTTTTGTATAGCCTAAGAGCTTAGGAATGGTTTTCACTTTTTAAAATGGTTGATAGAAGTCAAGATAAAAATAAAACTTGGTGACTACTGAAAATGTAACCATAAGAATTTCTAGGAAAAGATACTCACTCAGAAACAAATATGATTACTTTCCTTATCGGTATGCTCCATTTCTTGCCTCTCAAACTGTAGCTCCATCTACTGGAGGCGGCCTTGCCCACGTGGTGGTGCCCCTGCACCCCCACCTCCATCCCCAGCTGAGTATCACAGTTCCTTATGCTAGACTCCACTTCAATCCATGTCACTTAAGCTGGGTGCAGCCATCGCTCCTTGGCCTTCCTCTGACACTTGGCATTGCCACCTACACTGACGTGCAGGTACTCCTGCCAGGGAATGTGACTTTTCTCAAGCATCTCTGTATCATCTAGTCACTGCTGCCACCCGCTATACTAGAATCACTGTGATCCTCATAAATGCTGTGTAACAGAGGAGAAGAGTACCTTTCTCCCATTTTTATGTTATATTTAACTAAAGGGAATTACTTAGTTAGTCGCTAAGTCATGTCTGACATTTTTGTGACTCCACAGCTTATAACCCATCAGGCTCTTCTGTCCATGGGATTTCCCAGGCAAGAATACTGGAGTGAGTTGCCATTTCCTTTTCCAGGGGTGCTTCTTGACCCAAGGATTGACCTGCATCTCCTCCATTGGCAGGCAGATTCTTAACCACTGAGCCATCAGGGATGCCTCTAAAGGGAGTAACTAGGGTTCTAATAAATTAATTTAGTAAGTATGACTGTGAACTATTTACAAAGCCTTCCTTCTATACTCCAAGACTCTGATAGTGAGAAGGGATTAGTGTGGATTGAGAAACAAATCATGTTTTAGAACAGTGCTAGGCTTTGAGTCACCACTCCTTTCAAATACAAAAGCTTTGTTTTAAGGTTAAGTTTCTCACAGCTGACTCTTTCTACTTAAGGATGTAGACTTAGCACTTCACAGAAGGCTTCAGAATGCCTGATGTAACCAGTTCATCAGCTTCAGAATTTTTCCAGATTTGTTTAGCCATGTAGGAAACAGCCATTGCCAGCTGTGTGAATTCTAGATGCTTACTATGTAGGATTACCTTTGAAAAAGTAATACTAGTGTTTCAGTAAGTAAATATATCACTAGGTATACTAACTATGGAAACAACTGTATAAACCTCTTTCTGTAATAAGCAGGTTCAATATGACAAAGCATATTGTATTAATATCTAAGGTTATGATTGTGGTTATTTCTGTTTCTTAATTCCTAAAGTCATCCATACCATGTTAAAAGTCCTTTTTCATATGTACCATGAGTAAAGATTGTGACGTTATTCTGGGCTTCCATGGCACTGAATTTAGTGAGGAAATACTCTATGAATTGCGTTCCTAATGTCTATTTCTTTCTGATCCTTAACCAACAGAATCTTGATTTTGTTCAGGATGACAATCCACCTCTCAAAATACTTGCCATCCCTGCTCCTTTGCAGACACAGGTGACCACAACACTGTTTTGGCCAATGAGTTGCAGGCAGAAGTCTACTGAAAGTTTCTGAAAAATATTCTCTTTTCTGATAAAAAAAAGAGTTAGAACCATGGTCCCTTTACCCTGTCTCTTGTTTTTGTTCTTTTTTTTCTCTCCTTGAAGGCATGATATCTAGAGTTTTAGCCACAACTTTGTGATTATGAGGTAGCAAGCATAAAAATGAAAGCCAACACACACACACACACAAACAGTTTAGTAGAAAGGAAGGGAAAAGTGTGTGTCTTGTAGCTCTTCAGGCACTGTACTGCTGAACCAGCATCTGCAACTACTTCCAGAATTCTTGCTATGTAAGGAAAAAAGAAGTCTCTATCTGGCTTAAGTTATTATTGCTCAGTTATTCCTTATTTGCAGATTTTTAAAAAAAGTTTCTAACTGATATATAGGTTTAACTATAAAGAATTCATGATTTTTTCACTTATATAAATGATGATTTCATATAGTCAATCTACTATATTTTGTTTCATCTGTTTAAAATACAGTTTATTGAATAGCACTTTCATTTGGCAACTTGTGTACATTTTTAGGCTTATTCTATCACACAGCTGCATATAAACATAGTTTTCAGCATGCAGTAAATATTTTCAATTCATATAAAACCAGTGTTCTGCTGTCCAGTGTACACACAGTATGAAACACTGGGTAAAACACTTTCCTGAAAACGAAAATAGAGACAATCAATATGAACACACTTAAATTTATAAAAGTTTAAAATATAATGCCCAATGCTAAAATGTAAATAAAATTTAATGCATTATTTATTATGTATTTCCCAGTGATATTTTTAGAAAATATATTCTAAGTAATTTCTGTAAAAATGACAAGTATGCAAAAGACATTCCTTACAATATTAATTTTAATAGTGGAAAATTAGAAAAATGTTTTGTCTAGAAATAGGATAAAGGGTGAGCAAATTTGGGGGCATCCACTACAATGCTCATTAAATAGTCATTTAAAGAACATTCACAAAAAGCTTAAATTAGCAGTTAAAATTCTTTATGCTCTAAAATACATATATTGCTGTCTCTTTCAGGCACTTTTCCTTTCTTCTAGAAAGGATGTCTATCTTCTTCTGGGAAGTGATCCATCAGAATTCTTGCTTGTGTTATTTTTTTAAATGTGGCACCAGAGAGATCATAAATCGGCTCTTTTGGCTGGAAGAAGCCAAGATATGGGATGTTTGGGATCTTTGGTGTGCGTACTTCCTGCCATATGGGGAAATGTAGTGGGCAGAGAGAGAAGTTGATATGCAGAAAGAAGTCAGTAAAAATGGCAGAAAGATTCTTGGGATGGTTTGAGTGCCTAGCAGCCTCTGAGACTAAGCAACACACTAGTACTTTCAGAATTTGAAGATTAAAATTTCCTTCAGTTGTTTGATATCTTTCCAGCAATTGCTTCTTTTCTTATATATCAGATTAATTTGCTTTTCTGTCACTTTTACACAAATTTGCCTTGATTTAATTCCATTAGAATGTTAGGTAAAAAAATAAAAGTTGGACATAAAGTTGTATTTACATATGTAAAGATAGCAACTACATGAAATATGCAAAGTAAAATATTTTTAAAAATCTATAAGAATACAGAACTCATTCATTTAAAAATATTATTGAACACATATTCTCTACTAGACATTTTTTAAGCACTGGGATTATAAGGGTTTTTTTTTTTTTGTCTTTTGGTGTCATAATACTTATTAATACTATACTTAAGGGTTTTTTTTAGTGTTTTAAAATGAATTGGTATTTTTAAGGAAATAACCCTCTTTTCAGGTGGCGTTAGAGGTAAAGAACCTGCCTGTCAACACAGGAGACATAACAGACATGGTTCTATCCCTGGGTTGGGAAATACCCTAGAAGAAGGCATGGCAACCCTCTCCAGTATTCTTACCTGGAGAATTCAATGGACAGAGGAGTTTGGCAGGCAACAGTCCATAATATATAAAGTATAGACTGGAAAAATATAGCTTTTGTTACAATGTAAGCAAAGAGATACAAAGATTTTAATTGTAATATGTTTTTGTTGTACAGCCCCCATGGACTGTAGCATGTCAGGTCTCCCTGTCCCTGGAGTTTGCTCAAGTTCATGTATATTGCCTGGAGTTTGTCCAAGTTCATGTACATTGCCTAGAGTTTGCCCAAGTTCATGTACATCGCCTCAGTGATGCCGTCCAACCATCTCAACCCCCTGTCACCTTCTTCTCCTTCTGCCTTCAATCTTTTCCAGCATCAGGGTCCTTTCCAATGAGTTAATTCTTCGCATCAGGTGGCCAAAGTATTGGAGCTTCAGCTTCAGCATCACTCCTTTCAATGAGTATTCAGGGTTGATTTTCTTTATGACTGAAAAGTTTGATCTCCTTGCTGTCCAGGGGACTCTCAAGAGTCTTCTTCAGCAACAAAGTTAGAAAGCATCAAGTCTTCTTCGCTCTGCCGTCTCCATGGTCTAACTCTCACCACCATATGCGACTACTGGAAAGACCATAGCCTTGACTATATGGATCTTTATCGGCAGTGGTATCTTTGCATTTTAACACACTAAGTTCATCATAGCTTTCCCGCCAAGAAGCAATTATCTTCTAATTTCATGCCTGCGGTCACAATCCGCAGTGATTTTAGAACCCAAGAAGAGGAAATCTGTTACTGCTTTCACCTTTTCCCTTCTATTTGTGATGAAGTGATGAGACCTGATGCCATAATCTTAGTTATATATATATATATATATATATATATATATATATATATATGTGCATGTGTGTGTGTGTGTGTGTGTGTGATGATATAGACTTAGTTTTAAGCCAGCTTTATCACTCTCCTCCTTTACCTTCATCAATAGACTTTTTAGTTCCTGTACGCCTTCTGCCAACAGAATAGTATCATCCACATATCTGAGATTGTTGATATTTCTCCTAATAATCTTGATTCCAGCTTGTAACTTATCCAACCTGACAATTCACATGTGGTCTGCATATAAGTTAAATAAGCAGGGTGACAACAAACAGCCTAGTTGTACTCTTTTCTCAATCCTAAACCAGTTGGTTTTTCCACACAAAGTTCTACCTGTTGCTTCTTGACCCACATACAGGTTTCTCAGGAGACAAGTAAGATGGTCTGGTACTCCTATCTCATTCAGAGTTTTCCACAATTTATTATCATACACGTAGTCAAAGTCTTTCAGTTCAGTTCAGTCGCTCAGTTGTGTCCAACTCTTTGTGACCCCATGAACCGCAGCACGCCCAGCCTCCCTGTCTGTCACCTACTGCCGGAGTCTACCCAAACCCATGTCCATTGGGTCAGTGATGCCATCAAGCCATCTCATTCTCTTTCGTCCCCTTCTTCTCCTGCCCTCAATCTTTCCCACCATCAGGGTCTTTTCAAATGAGTCAGCTCTTCACATCAGGTGGCCAAAGTTTTGGAGTTTCAGCTTCAACCTCAGTTCTTCCAATGAACAACGAGGACTGACCCTTTAGGATGGACTGGTTGGATCTCCTTGCAGTCCAAGGGACTCTCAAGAATCTTCTCCAACACCACAGTTCAAAAGCAACAAGTCTTCAGCACTCAGCTTTCTTTATAGTCCTACTCTCACATCCATACTTGACCACTAGAAAAACCATAGCCTTGACTAGATGGACCTTTGTTGACAAAGTAATGTCTCTGCTTTTTAATAAGCTGTCTTGTTTGGTCATAACTTTCTTTCTAAGGAGTAAGCGTCTTTTAATTTCATGGCTGCAATCACCATCTGCAATGATTTTGGAGTCCAGAAAAATGAAGTCAGCCACTGTTTCCACGGTTTCCCCATCTATATCCCATGAAGTGATGGGACCAGATGCCATGATCTTCGTTTTCTGAATGTTGAGCTTTAAGCCAACATTTTCACTCTCCTCTTTTACTTTCATCAAGAGGTTTCTTAGTTCCTCTTCACTTTCTGCCATAAAGGTGGTGTCATCTGCATATCTGAGGTTATTGATATTTCTCCCGGCAATCTTGATTCCAGCTTGTGCTTCCTCCAGCCCAGCATTTCTCATGTACTCTGCATATAAGTTAAATAAGCAGGGTGACAATATACAGCCTTGACGTACTCCTTTTCCTATTTGGAACCAGTCTGTAGTTCCACGTCCAGTTCTAACTGTTGCTTCCTGACCTGCATATAGGTTTCTCAAGAGGCAGGTCAGGTGGTCTGGTATTGCCATCTCTTTCAGAATTTTCCACTTTATTGTGATCCACACAGTCAAAGGCTTTGGCATAGTCAATAAAGCAGAATTAGATGTTTTTCTGGAACTCTCTTGCTTTTTCCATGATCCAGCGGATGTTGGCAATTTGATCTCTGGTTCCTCTGCCTTTTCTAAAACCAGCTTGAACATCAGGAAGTTCACGGTTCACATATTGCTGAAGCCTGGCTTGGAGAATTTTGAGCATTTCTTTACTAGCGTGTGAGGTGAGTGCAGTTATGCGGTAGTTTGAGCATTCTTTGGCATTGCCTTTCTTTGGAATTGGAATGAAAACGGACCTTTTCCAGTCCTGTGGCCACTGCTGAGTTTTCCAAATCTGCGGGCATATTGAGTGCAGCACTTTCACAGCATCATCTTTCAGGATTTGAAACAGCTCAATTGGAATTCCATCACCTCCACTAGCTTTGTCCATAGTGATGCTTCCTAAGGCCCACTTGACTTCACATTCCAGGATGTCTGACCGTAGGTGAGTGATCACACTCGTGATTATCTTAGTCTTAAAGATCTTTTTTGTACAGTTCTTCCGTGTATTCTTGCCACCTCTTCTTAATATCTTCTGATTCTTTAGGGCCATACCATTTTTGCCCTTATTGAGCCCATCTTGGCATGAAATGTTCCCTTGGTATCTCTAATTTTCTTGAAGAGATCTCTAGTCTTTCCCCTTTTGTTGTTTCCCTCTATTTCTTTACACTGATCACTGAGGAAGGCTTTCTTATCTCTTCTTGCTATTCTTTGGAACTCTGCATTCAGATGCTTATATCTTTCCTTTTCTCCTTTGCTTTTCACTTCTCTTCTTTTCATTCAATGAAACAGAGGTAGATGTTTTTCTGGAATTCCCTTGCTTTCTCTTTAATCCAGTGAATGTTGGCAATTTGATCTCTGGTTCCTCTGCCTTTTCTAAACCCAGCTTGGATAGCTTGAATTTGTCAGTTCCTGTAATGGTGAAACCTAGCATGCAGGATTTTGAGCAAAACCTTACTTGCATGGAAGATGAGTGCAACTGTCTGGTAGTTTGAACATGCCTTAGTACTACCCTTCTTGGGAATTGGAATGAGAACTGATCTTTTCTAGTCCTGTGGCCACTGCTGGGTTTTCCAAATTTGCTGAAATACTGAGTGCAGAACTTTGACAGCATCATCTTTTATTTTAAATAGCTGTGCCGGAATTCCATTGCCTCCACTAGCTTTACTAAAGCAGTGCTTCCTAAGGCCTATTTGATTTTATACCCCAGGATGTCTGGATCTGGGTGAGTGGCCACAATCTCATGGTTATCTGAGTCATTAAGATCTTTTTTGTACCACTATTCTTTGTATTCTTTCCATTTCTTCTTGATCTCTCCTGCTTCAGGTCTTTACTGTTCATGTCCTTTATTATACCCATCTTTGGATGAAATGTTCCTTTGATGTCTCCAATTTTCTTGAAGAGATCTCTAGTCTTTCCCCTTTTATTTTCCTCTATTTGCATTGTTCGTTAAGGAAGACCTTCTTATCTCTCCTTGCTATTCTCTGCAACTCCATGTTTAGTTGGATGCACCTTTTCTCTCTCTTGCTTTTCACTTCTCTTCTTTCTTCAGCTATTTGCAAAGCCTCTTTAGACAACCACTTTGTCTTCTTGGTTTTCTTTTTCTTTGGATAGTTTTGTTCACTACTTCAATATTACGTACAATATTACATACCTCTATCCATAGTTCTGCAGGACCTACTAGATCTAATCCTTTGAATCTATTCATCACCTCCACTGTATATTCATAGGGGATTTGATTTAAGTCATATCTGCTGGCCCAGTAGTCCCCCCTCCCCACCGCCACACCCCTTTCTTTAGTTTAAGACTGAATTTTGCTATGAGAAGCTAATGATCTGAGCTACAGTCAACTACAGGTCTTGTTTTTGCTGACTATATACAGCTTCTCCATCTTCAGCTACAAAGAATGTTATCAATCTGTTTTTGGCATTGACAGTTTGGTGATATCCATGAGTAAAGCCATCTCTTGAAAAATGTATTTATTGTTGAAAAATGGTGTTTTCTAGCAATTATACTATGATATTATTGTTAAAATTATAAAAAATGGAAATAGTGAAACTGTCATCTTAGTTATCAGAGTTTTCTAAGCTGTGTGCCAAGGAATACAATATGCTTATAAATAAGCTAAATGGCTGCTGATCTGAGCTATCCTTGGAGGTGGATGGAGCCTGGTATGGCCAGGTGCCTAGGTTGGTTGCTACAAGCTAAAAGAAGTCTTTTATAATCTACCTCAGTGAATTGTACATTTATTATTTCTGAATGGGTCATAATAGAGGTTTGGAGACAGCCCTTTAAATGGTCACCTAGGTTCCTCTTTTGAGCTTCCCAAGTGGCTCAGCATAAAAAGCCTGTCTCAGGGTAAAGAATCTTCCTGTAATGCAGGAGACACTAGTTTCATCCCTGGGTCTGGAAATTCCTCTGGAGGAGGAAACGGCAACCCACTCCAGTATCCTTGCCTGGAGAATCCCATGGAAAAAGCTTCTGCACAACAAAGGAAAATATAAGCAAGGTGAAAAGACAGCCTTCTGAATGGGAGAAAATAATAGCAAATGAAGCAACTGACAAACAACTAATCTCAAAAATATACAAGCAACTTATGCAGCTCAATTCCAGAAAAATAAACGACCCAATCAAAAAATGGGCTAAAGAACTAAATAGACATTTCTCCAAAGAAGACATACGGATGGCTAACAAACACATGAAAAGATGCTCAACATCACTCATTATTAGAGAAATGCAAATCAAAACCACAATGAGGTACCACTTCACACCAGTCAGAATGGCTGCAATCCAAAAATCTGCAAGCAATAAATGCTGGAGAGGGTGTGGAAAAAAGGGAACCCTCCTACACTGTTGGTGGGAATGCAAACTAGTACAGCCACTATGGAGAACAGTGTGGAGATTCCTTAAAAATTGCAAATAGAACTACCTTATGACCCAGCAATCCCACGCTGGGCATACACACCGAGGAAACCAGAATTGAAAGAGACACATGTACCCCAATGTTCATCGCAACACTGTTTATAATAGCCAGGACATGGAAACAACCTAGATGTCCATCAGCAGATGAATGGATAAGAAAGCTGTGGTACATATACACAATGGAGTATTACTCAGCTGTTGAAAAGAATTCATTTGAATCAGTTCTGTTGAGATGGATGAAACTGGAGCCGATTATACAGAGTGAAGTAAGCCAGAAAGAAAAACACCAATACAGTATACTAACACATATATATGGAATTTAGAAAGATGGCAATGATGACCCTGTATGCAAGACAGCAAAAAAGACACAGATGTGTATAATGGACTTTTAGACTCAGAGGGAGAGGGAGAGGGTGGGATGATTTGGGAGAATGGCATTCTAACAAACATGTATACTATCATGTAAGAATCGAATCGCCAGTCTATGTCTGACACAGGATACAGCATGCTTGGGGCTGGTGCATGGGGATGACCCAGAAAGATGTTATGGGGAGGGAGGTGGGAGGGGGTTCATGTTTGGTAACACATGTAAGAATTAAAGATTTTAAAATTAAAAAAATTAAAAACAAAAACAAAAAAGGAAAAAAAAAAAAAAAAGAAAGAAAGAGGAGCCTGGCAGGCTACAATCCACAGGACATGACTGAGCACGAGAATGCTGTCCCTCCTTTCATTGTGATGTCTACAAATTCTGAGGATAACATGCTTGAAAGGACATTTAGTTTGATCAAGATGACAGATGGACAAAGTATAAAACTCTTTTGCCACAGTGGATAGGAATATTTGAAATAAAATAATTAATCATATAATCTGAATATATATCTGTGTTCTTAACACTATAAATAAAATGTTATTAAATGTACAGATTAGGGAGGAAGAAATAAAATAGATTTTGTTTGCTGATGGTGTCAACATCTCTGGGAAATCCAAAATAAAAGACAAAAACTCCTTGAACTAACAAATGATTATAGCAGGATCACATGATACAAGGCATAAAAGGTTAATACATAAAAGTCAAACATTTTCCTATATACTAGTAATAAATGAGTGGAATTTCATATTAAGAACACAATGCCATTTATATTTGCACTCCGACATAAAATACTTGTGTATAAATCTAACAAAATACGTTTAAGATTTTTATGAGGGAAACTATAAAATCCTGATGAGTGAAATCAAAGAATTAATTATTTTGAGAGATATTCCTTGTCATAAGCAGGAAAGCTCAATATTGTCAGTTGGTCAGTTATTCCCAATATGACCTATAAATTCAACACAGGTCAGTTCAGCTCAGTCGCTCAGTCGTGTATGACTCTTTGTGATCCCATGAATCGCAGCACACCAGGCCTCCCTGTCCATCACCAACTCCCAGAGGTCACTCAGACTCCCGTCCATTGAGTCAGTGATGCCATCTAGCCATCTCATCCTCTGTCGTCCCCTTCTCCTCCTGCCCCCAATCCCTCCCAGCATCAAAGTCTTTTCCAATGAGTCAACTCTTCGCATGAGGTGGCCAAAGTACTGGAGTTTCAGCTTTAGCATCATTCCTTCCAAAGAAATCCCAGGGCTGATCTCCTTCAGAATGGACTGGTTGGATCTCCTTGCAGTCCAAGGGACTCTCAAGAGTCTTCTCCAACACCGTAGTTCAAAAGCACCAATTCTTTGGTGCTCAGCCTTCTTCACAGTCCAACTCTCACATCCATACATGACTACTGGAAAAACCATAGCCTTGACTAGACGGACCTTAGTCGGCAAAGTAATGTCTCTGCAGCCAGACATTCTGGAATGTGAAGTCAAGTGGGCCTTAGAAAGTATCACTATGAACAAAGCTACTGGAGGTGATGGAATTCCAGTTGAGCTGTTTCAAATCCTGAAAGATGATGCTGTGAAAGTGCTGCATTTAATATGCCAGCAAGTTTGAAAAACTCAGCAGTGGCCACAGGACTGGAAAAGGTCAGTTTTCATTCCAATCCCAAAGAAAGCCAATGCCAAAGAATGCTCAAACTACCTCACAATTGCACTCATCTCACATGCTAGTAAAGTAATGCTCAAAATTCTCCATCCAGGCTTCAGCAATACGTGAACCGTGAACTTCCATATGTACAAGCTGGTTTTACAAAAGGCAGATGAACCAGGGATCAAATAGCCAACATCCAGTGGGTCATGGAAAAAGCAAGAGAGTTCGAGAAAAACATCTACTTCTGCTTTATTGACTATGCCAAAGCCTTTGACTGTGTGGATCACAATAAACTGTGGAAAAATTCAACACAGCTCCAGTCAAAATCCCAGCAAGTTTTGAATATTGGCAAATTGATTCTAAAGTGTATATGGAGAGACCAAGCAACCAGAATAACTAAGTCAGTATTGAAAAAGAACAAAGTCAGAAGACTAACACTGCCCAATTCAAGACTTACCTTAAAGCTATGGTAGTCAAAGCATTGTAGTATTGGTGAAAGAAAAGACAATAGATCAACAGAACATAACAGACAGCCCAGAAATCGACCCTCATAAATATAGTGAAATAATCTTTGACAAAGTAGCAAAGGTAATACACTGGAGAAGAGATAGTCTTTTCAACAAACAAATGGTACTAAAACAACTGGGCATCCATATGCAAAAAATTAATCTAGACACAGACTTTACATTATTCACAAAAATTAGCTCAAAATGAATCATAAACCTAATAGTAAAATGAAAAACTAAAATAAAACTCCTAGAGGATAACATAGGAGAAAATATAGATGATCTTGCTCATTTCGATGCCTTTACAGATTCAACACCAAAATCATGATCCATGGAAGAAATAACTGATAAGCCAGAATTATTAAAATTAAAAATTTCTCTTCATGACATTCTCAAAAGGATGAAGAAGCCACACACTGGGAGAAAATATTCACAAGAGACACATAGATAAGTAACTGTTTAAAATACACAAAGAAAACCAATACAGTATACTAACATATATATATGGAATTTAAAAAGATGGTTATGATGACCCTGTATGCGAGACAGCAAAAGAGACACAGATGTGTAGAGCGGACTTTTGGACTCTGAGGGAGAGGGAGAGGGTGGGATGATTTGGGAGAATGGCATTGAAACATGCATACTATCATGTAAGAAATGAATCGCCAGTCTATCCTGATGCAGGATATAGGATGCTTGGGGCTGGTGCACGGGGATGATCCAAAGAGATGATATGGGGTGGGAGGTGGGAGGGGGGTTCATGTTTGGGAACTCATGTACACCCGTGGTGGATTCACGTCAATGTATGGCAGAACCAATACAGTATTGTAAAGTAAAATAAAGTAAAAATAAAAAATAAAAATAAAAGACACAAGGAATTCTTAAAACTCAACAATAGGAAAATAACCTGATTTGAAAAATGGAGCAAAGATCTTAACAGACATCTCATCAAATAATATAAACAGATGGCAAATAACCATATGAAAAGATGCTCCACATCATATATCATTCAGTTCAGTTCAGTCTCTCAGTCATGTCCGACTCTTTGCAACCCCATGAATTGCAGCATGCCAGGCCTCCCTATCCATCACCAACTCCCCGGAGTTCACTTAGACTCCCATCCATCGAGTCAGTGATGCCATCCAGCCATCTCATCCTCTGTCATCCCCTTCTCATCCTGCCCCCAATCCCTCCCAGCATCAAAGTCTTTTCCAATGAGTCAACTCTTCGCATGAGGTGGCCAAAGTACTGGAGTTTCAGCTTTAGCATCATTCCTTCCAAAGAAATCCCAGGGCTGATCTCCTTCAGAATGGACTGGTTGGATCTCCTTGCAGTCCAAGGGACTCTCAAGAGTCTTCTCCAACACTACAGTTCAAAAGCATCAATTCTTCGGCGCTCAGCCTTCTTCACAGTCCAACTCTCACATCCATACATAACCATTGGAAAAAACCATAGCCTTGACTAGACAGACCTTAGTCAGCAAAGTAATGTCTCTGCTTTTGAATATACTATCTAGGTTGGTCATAACTTTTCTTCCAAGGAGTAAGCGTCTTTTAATTTCATGGCTGCAATCACCATCTGCAGTGATTTTGGAGCCCAGAAAAATAAAGTCTGACACTGTTAGGTAATTACAAATTAACACAAAAAAAGAGCTACCACTACATACCTATTAAAATTGCCAAAATTCAAAACATTGAAACATCAAATGCTGGTGAGAATAGGAAAAAGAAGGAAGAACTCTTATTTATTAATAGTAAGAATGCAAAAACGGTACATCTAGTTTGGAAGGTAGTCTGTCAGTTTTAACAAAACTAAAAGTACTCTTACCATTTGATCCAGCAATCATGCTCCATAATATTTATCCACATTAATTGAAAATATATACCCACACAGAAATCTGCAGATTTATTCATATGGGAAAAAAGTTTAAAGCAACCAAGATGTCCTTCAGTAGGTGAATGTGATAAATAAATTGTGGTACATCCAGACAAGACTTCACTGCTGAAAAGTGATTGAGATATCAAGCCATTAAAAAAAAAAAATATGGGGGAAGGGCTTAAATGTTTATTTCTAAGAAAAAGAATTCAATCTGAAAAAGCTGCATATTATATAAATCCAACTATATGGCTTTCCAGAAAGGGCAAAACTATGGAGACAGTAAAAATACCATTGTTTGCCAGTGGTTAGAGGGTATGGAGAGATGATAGGAGCACCGAGGATTTTTAGAATAGTGAAACTTCTGTATGATACTATATTAATGAATATCTGTTATTATACATTTACCCAAACCCATAGAATGTGCCAAACCAAGACTGAACCCTAAAGCTATACACTGAATGTTTACGTCCCCTCAAAATTCATATGTTGAAGCTGGGTTTCGCTAGACATCGCACCTGCTGAAGACTTTATCTTGTGTTTCTCAGCCTCCAGCTGCTGCTGCTAAGTCACTTCAGTTGTGTCGACTCTGTGCAACCCCATAGACGGCAGCCCATCAAGCTCCACCGTCCCTGGGATTCTCCAGGCAAGAACACTGGAGTGAGTTGCCGTTTCCTTCTCCAACGCATGAAATTGAAAAGTGAAAGTGAAGTCGCTCAGTCGTGTATGACTCTTCGCGACCCCATGAACGGCAGCCTACCAGGCTCCCCTGTCCATGGGATTTTCCAGGCAAGAGTACTGGAGTGGGGTGCCATTGCCTTCTCCCCTCAGCCTCCACAAAGTATGAGAAGTAAATTTTTTGCTGTTTATCAACTTTCTATAACAGTCTATAACATTCTGTTATAGAAACCAGAAGGGACTGAGCCAACTAATGTAAACTGTGGACTCTGGGTGAATTTGAGGTGTCCTGAAGGGTCATCACTTGTAAGAAATGTACCACTATGGAGAGGAATGTTGACAGCTGGAGAGGCTGAACATGTGCGGAAAGAGGGACTATTTGGGAACTCTGTACTTTCCACTCAGTTTTGCTATCAACTTAGAACTGCTCTGAAAATTAAAGTTTATTAAATAAAAAAGTTAAGAATAAAGGAAATAAATGTATGGCAATTAAAAAGTAAAAAAGTGACAGCAGAAATGAATTTAAATAAAAGAGTAATCATAACAAATAGAAGCCAATTTTACTAGTTGACAAACTCTCAAAATGAATTTTGGAAAGAAACCTGTTATATAAGGTAGCACATGTAAAATGATAGAGAAAGATTGCATTAGAAGGCTGTAAAATGATATAGGCAAATATTAAAGAGAAGAAAGCTGATGTTAATCAGACAATTTTGAATTTAAGAGAGAATGATTATTATGAAGTCACTACACGCAGTGATTAAAGGTAAACTTTGACAAGATGCTATAACTCAGAATAAGCTTAATGCAATCTCAAAATACATAATTCAGAATTCACCTCTATTGTGTGGGAAATGGACATATCTTCAATTAGCGTGGGAGATGATATCACTATTTCTGAAGATAGTAGAGCAAGCAGAACAAAAGTAAGGCTATAAATGTTTTAAACAAAACACATAGCAAGCTTAATCTCTAAACACTGACTTGTAACTTGAACTCTTAAATCTTACAGTTAATATATTCTCTTGAAACAAAAATTAATCATGAATTAAATGCTATATAACAAATTCCAAATATCATATTATATAGACAGTACCTAACATAACCAACATTTTAGAGAGTAAACTCAAGACACAGCCATACCAGACAATAATAATAATTACAACAACAACAACAATAATAATAGTACATGCTTTATAATATAACATTCTTTTTAATATAAACTATGAAAAATTGGAATTTATTTGAAATTTTATGTTTCTGTATTCTGATGCAACAATTTTTTAAAAAATTTTATTGAACATTAAATTTTATAAGATATAAAATCTTATAAAAGATTTATAAGATTTTCTTTAAAATTAATAAATATAAGACTTTTGAAAATGAAACCATAACACAATAGAAATAATTAAACAAATATTTGTCATATTAAATAATAATGATGTTTCTTTCTATTCCATAATACAGTAGGACATTTGTACCTTTTCAGTCTCCTTTTCTAAGTAATTCTACCCTGAAAGGCTTTTAGCCTTTAGGGGATCATTCTTTTATTTATAAGTAAGGCAATACAATCAACCTTAAGTTTCATTTTTATTTCCATCTTTGTTTTTGTCCAGTCTCAGCTGACACCAGTCTTTTTGTCCAGTCTCAGCTGATATCTGGTGTCAGCTAATTTATAACTGGGCTAAATAGTCTCTCAACAAATCAGAAGCTTCATTATGTGTTTCTGAACATTTTGAAGAAATAAAAAAATTATAAAAATAAAATGCTTCCCTATAAAAGCTTGTATATGATAGGCAAGCAAATCATGCCTTCCTTTAGCAATGCATAAAGGGTATGAAGCATGCTTAGCCGGTCAGAACTGTTCTTTTTATTTGGTTAGATGTTTATTTATGAATGCAATTTGCCAAAGTTTATATTTATAATTACTGCTGAAAATGCAGATAGATGAGTATGGCTTGGTTTGTATCTGGACCAGATATCAGCAATCTATTGTTTATAGTTTCTATATTTTTATCAAAATTTTCATGGAAATTAAGCAGACTACTCAGACCTTCATTTTGCAAATCAGAGTACCTCAGATCTAAGTGGAACAGTTTCTGTTCTTCTTCTTTTGATTGACGTATCACTTGATGAACAGTTTTGTTCACCTTCTTATGACTGACATATCACTTGATGCCACCATAAGAAAGTATGGTCATGAGTAAGATGGGACCCTAAGGAGCAAACAGCAGATAATTTATTATTTCTGTTTTAAATGCAGGGCATTTTTAGTTGCTATTTCTTTATCAGAAAATGTAACTTTGCTCATTTTCATTGAGATATGATGATGTATGTTCACGCATGTGGTATGCCCGAGTTAATTCAGCAGTCACAATTTCTGACTGAGCATTGGTTATCTTTGGGAGATGAAATGTACTGTGATTGATTTAGAAGTATCTGCTGGTCTTGACATGTAAGATTCAATCTTCACGTGTGCTTTCTCCACTATACCTAACTTCAAATTATATTTTGCATATTTTATAGTGTGCTCTGTTTGGTTATGTAGCTCTTGAATAGACCTTTATGTGTCCTTCCATCTGACATTAAAATTACACAGTTTAGCCTTCTTTTTCACTGAGGTCTGGGTAATGTTGATGTTGGTATTATTTTCTTCTCAGTTTTATATAAACCTTTAGAAGAGTTGGTTACAATATTCACAAGATTAAAAACTAAATTAATAGTATCTTGAGGAAAAATCAAAGGCAAACTTTCTTTTTTGGCCCCATTCTAGGACATGTGGGATCTTAGTTCCCCAACCAATAATCAAATCCATGTCCCCTGCAGTGGAAGCACAGAGTCTTAGCCACTGAACTGCCAGGTAGGTCTCCCAAACCAAACTGTTAATGATCATAAATACAACATACTTACGCTGTATATTTTCCTTGAATCAATCAAGTGATATAACATTGGGTGATCCGTTACCAGAAACTTTGTATCATAATTGTCAACATCAGTTCAGTTCAGTTCAGTTCAATCACTCAGTCGTGTTTGACTCTTTGCAACCCCATGAATCGCAGCACGCTAGGCCTCCCTGTCCATCACCAACTCCCAGAGGTCACTCAGACTCCCGTCCATTGAGTCAGTGATGCCATCCAGCCATCTCATCCTCTGTTGTCCCCTTCTCCTCCTGCCCCCAATCCCTCCCAGCATCAAAGTCTTTTCCAATGAGTCAACTCTTCGCATGAGGTGGCCAAAGTACTGGAGTTTCAGCTTTAGCATCATTCCTTCCAAAGAAATCCCAGGGCTGATCTCCTTCAGAATGGACTGGTTGGATCTCCTTGCAGTCCAAGGGACTCTCAAGAGTCTTCTCCAACACCACAGTTCAAAAGCATCAATTCTTCGGCACTCAGCCTTCTTCACAGTCCAACTCTCACATCCATACATGACTACTGGAAAAACCATAGCCTTGACTAGACGGACCTTAGTCGGCAAAGTAATGTCTCTGCTTTTGAATATGCTATCTAGGTTGGTCATCACTTCCCTTTCAAGGAATAAGCATCTCATATCCATATTATCAACATCAGTGGTCAGGAAATACTAGCAACAAGGACTGTAGAAGTCAAATGATCCCTGTAGTATCCATTTAATGCTGAAAGCAATGTTACTTTCATACCTATTTTTCAGTTCTAGCTTGACTTTTGTACTTTCATGCTAAACCACCACTCCTATCACCAAAAAATGAGACTTTTTGAGTTCAGAGATGTATGACTTTCTGTGCTAAAAATCAAGATATTCTCTAGGCAAGAATACTGGAGTGGCTTGCCATGCCCTCCTCCAGGGGATCTTCCCAAACCAGATTTCGAACCCAGGTCTCCCACATTGCAGGTGGATTCTTTACTATCTGAGCTGCCAGGGAAGCCCAAGAATACATAGGAATGGGTTGCCTATCCCTTCTCCTGGGGGCCTTCCTGACCCAGGAATCAACCTGGGGTCTCTGGCATTGCAGGCAGATTCTTAACCAGGGATTCTTCCTTCCTACCAAGGAAGCGCACAAGATAGTCCCAAGAAAACTGAAATGGTTGGTCACCCTAACTGTCCATGGTGCAATAATATGCAAAAGTCATACAGAGATAGAAAAAAATACACTCCTGATCCCCATGCAATTGAAAAATTTAATACTTATTTCTACATTTTTGGATTTATATCCAGAATTCAGGTAGTGAATATTAGCTAATCTATTATTAGTTACCAAATTATTAAAGTAGAAAACCATAAAATAATGTCACTAAATACAGAAAAGATATACCATCGATTTACAAAAAAAAACTTAAAACAAAATAATAAACTTCTTTAATCTGGTAATGTATAACTAAAATTAAAACATGGAAAATAAGCTTACTGTTGAATTTCTGGAGGCATTATCTTTAAAGCCAGAAGGAAAACAAGAGGTTCATGATTTTTGTGTCTATAGACATTCTATTCAGTCCTAGAGATTCTATTCAGTACTACACAATAATAAAAAAGTGAAAGAGTGAAGTGAAAAAGAAAGCTGTAATTTTTCAAAATCGATAAGACAATACAGTTAATCAAGCTCAATGAATCTAAGGACAATTTCCAAAATCAGGAGTATTACTTTTCCTCAATAAAGTAATGAGGAAATGTAACTTAATAAAGATAACTATCTCAAAATCAAAACCAATTATAAGATTTCTAGGAATTAATCCAACCAAAAAAAATGCAAATTCATTATGGAAAAAATTATAAAACTTTATTAGAGGGCATAAATGAGGGCAAGTAAATGGAGAGATTATAACATATTCATGGATCAGAATACTCAAAATTATAAAGATGTAATTTTATCCAAGTTAAATAAGGAATGTAATGCAATTTCACTCAAAATCTCCAACATATTTTATTGGCCTGCAAGCTTATGCTAAAATGTATACATGAAAGTTAAAGTCCAAGAACAACGTAAGCAACTTTGAAAACTTATCCAACAATATATCAAAACACACAGTAAAATAAGACTAATTTGAAGAATGCCATAGGAAAATGAAGTGATGTAACAAATGAGAAAATCTAGAAACAGAAATAGTTTAGTACACGGGAAATGGAATTACAAACATTGGAGAAAGAATAGAATACCTGGCAACCTATCTGGAAAATTTATATATTGGATCATAACTCACAGAAATGCATTAAATTCCAAAGGACTAAAGATGTAAATGTGAATATTATTACAATAAAATATAAATGATATATTTATGCAATCAGATAACACTATTAAATTTAATACATTGATGTTTAAATGTATATAGTAATATACAGCCATATAAATAAAAACAACCATCAACCAAGTGAAAAATAAGGTAAGGTCTGGGAAAAAATTCTTACAATATATAAAATGAATGAAAGTCCAAACTTTGGAGAATATTAAACTCCCATAAATCTATCAAGTGAAAAAGGATCAACATAGCCTATCAAAAAATGAGCAAAAATATCAAAAGGAAATTTATGGAAAAGGAAAATCAAATTAATGATATGTTCAATACTTCAATTTCATTAGAAACCAGAAAATTCAAATTATAAGAATCATTAAAACCATATAATCAGAAATAGGAAGTTTAAAGACAGTAAGTTGATGAAACTGTGACAAACCAGAATCTCTTACATTGCTGTAAGTAGAGCAATGAGATATAATTGGAAAGCAATTCATTTGTAAAGCAATCTGACAATATCTAATAAAGTTATAAACTTGCATATCTCATATTATTTAGTAATTTGTATCTATGGGTTCTTGGGGAACACTATGAAAGAGTATAAAAGAGAAAATATTTAAGCATCTTAATTGCAAGATTGTTTGTAACAGGGAAAAGAGGCAACCTAATTATTCCTTTGTAGGGAATACATGGGAGAAGGAAATGGCAACCCACTCCAGTATTCTTGCCTGGAGAATCCTGTGGACAGAGTGCCGGGGTCCAGCCCCAGGGGATCCAGGGTGATTCGAAGGTGGGGACGGAGTCAGCGTCTTTGGAAAAATACGTATTTAATCACAGATATAGAGAGATTAGAAATGGATAGTGTAGTAGGAAGATCAGTGGAGAAAAAGAGGCTGAATAACTTGGACTACGTGGAATAGCATCCATGCTCCAGATGGGAATTCAACCAGAAACACGGGGAGCAAGAAAGAAGCGACATAGGGGAATCAGTCTTTCCGGAAACTGATCCGATTTCTTTATTTTGGGTTTGCTTATATACCTTTTGTTATACATAGGGATGAATACAGAGTCACGTGGGGGTCAGCAGTCCTGACCTTTATCAAAATCAGGTGCTTCACATAAATGTATAAAAAAAAGGTCTTAGGGATATTACATCATCTTCTGGCCATGAGTGAGACCTGCTGACATTTTATGATCCTTTCTTTCTGATAACCAAAACACTTTTTTCTTCCAAGGGTGTTTTTTCTTAAACCAGGCATCACCCTCCAAATAAAGTTGCATTCCTATAGGGTGAGGGTGTAGTGAGTTACAATCAAGAAAGGAATTTATTTAACCCAAGGTTAACATGATTAGTCTTAAAGGTTAATACTTATTTCTCCTATATGTTAGTTATATTCATTATAAGGGTAGGGGACATGGAGATTTAGCAGCAAACATCAGCCTAACAAATGAAAATCCTTTCACCAATGCTCCCCTTAAGATCTGTTTAGTCTTAAGATATGATAAAGTTACATTCTTACATAGCAAGGACACAGTGATTTATAACAAAGTACAGTGATCTATTACAAAAGAGAAAATCCATTAACTCAAAAAGTCTAGTATTGCTAATATCAAAAACTACGGTATTTCCTTTTCTATATTCCAAATACATTGATTAATATATTCCCAGGTGCCTAAGGATATGGAGGCCTGGCGGCAATCATTGACTCAACAAGAAGAAAAAGTCCTATGCTAATTAAGACTCTCAAAATACTCCAAAACTCTGTGCTGTTTATGGTTGAGAGGTAGTAAACAATCATGTGGCAGGAGTATGGATAATCCTGTCACACAAGCTAGTCTGTCAGCAGAGAGGTTTGACCTGAGACATCCTTGTCCCACCCAGAGCAGGGAATTAGCAGCAATTATTGACACAGCAAATGAAGAACCCTTCACCAATATAATTCCTAACCAACACACTATACTAATAATTTCTAACTCCCCAAAAGAATTTGCCTTTAGTAAGTCTAAAACATCTCATGCCTCTCAGATTTGGAGGCTGTAAACCATCACATGTGGCCGGACGAACATATACAGGTGGGCTAGATAACCTTCAGAGGAGTCCGTAAGCTGAAACACTCTTGTCACGCCCAAGAATTTTTATTGCCTTGGAGCTGCACGTTTACTCCTTCTCTGAGAGAAACGGTTATGGGGGAGAGCCCCCCGTAAAGTCAGAGGTGTAGGTGAGAGCATAAAACAGACTCTGGTTTTGGGGTTAGATGCTCGGGAACAGGGGGTTTCCTGAGGCTTGATCACGCCTTTGCGTATGCCAAGCCTCGTTCCTCATGACCTTTGCCATGGGCGGAATTCCTCACACTGGCCCCCGGCAACAGAGGATCCTGGAGGGATGCTGTCCATAGGGTCGCACAGAGTCGGACATGACTGAAGCGACTTAGCATGCATGCATGCATTGGAGAAGGAAATGGCAATTCACTCCAGTATTCTTACTTGGAGAATCCCAGGGACAGAGGAGCCTGGTGGGCTGCCGTCTATGCGGTTGCTCAGAGTCGGACACAACTGAAGCGACTTAGCAGCAGCAGCAGCAGCAAGAAATATATAAATGAATGATTTGAATATATGCAGTCATCAAACTGTTGAATAATAAATACTAATTAAAATGGCTTGACTCTACATTATTTAGCATGGATTAGTCTTAAAAATATTTTTAAGTTATAAAAGGGAAATCATAGTATACTATATATATTATACATTTTGTAGTTTTTAACTATAGTACATCTTCTTTATATGTTCTCTATAGATTGACATTTAGGTTGCTTCCATGTATTGCCTACTGTAAATAGTGCTGCCATGAACATTGGGGTACATGTACTTTTGAAACTATGGCTTTCTCCAGATACATGCCCAGGAATTGGATTACTGGATTATATGGGCTTCCCTTGTAACTCAGTTGATAAAGAATCTGCCTGCAGTGCAGGAAACCTGGGTTCAATCCCTGGTTTGGGAAGATCCTCTGGAGAAGGAAATGGCAACCCACTCCAGTATCCTTGCCTGGAAAATCCTATGGACAGAGAAGCCTGGTGGGCTGCAGTCCATGGGGTCGCAAAGAGCTGGACACGACTGAGCAACTAACACTTATGGTAGTTCTAGCTTTAGATTTTTAAGGAATCCCCATACTATTCTTCACAGTGGTTGTACCAGTACCTACTGTTTTCATCTGCCCATCATCTCTTAATGATTTCATGTTTAGAAACCCTCACTTCACAAAATACTTCTCTCCAGTTCCACATAGATTTGATGGGAAGAGTCTAATCACCACTTTCCACTTTTCCTTGGACACATGCCTTTGGCCTATATCACAGTTATATTTTAGGTTAAGTTTTATGAGTCCAGATTGGGAACTCATGATTCATGGCTATTTGGGCTTCACTGCCTGGTGTTTTATGTGTGGAGACAGAAAGAACTTCATTTCTTGGAATCTGAAGCTAATCTGACATTAGCCTGACATTAGCCAGGCTCACTATCACAGTGAAGAATCATCAAGAGGAGACAAGAATGAAACACACTTGAATGGAGTGATGGTGCTCTTGGTGTCCACTTTTGTGCTAGCTCAGCTTCATTTATGACTGAGTCCTGTGAGCTGATTAAAAGCGCTTTGTTGGCTTCAGCTTCAGCATGAACCGGGTTTCTGACCAATACCTATCATTGAAAGATTTGTCTATCCTACTAATGAAGGAGGTCACAATTGAATGGAACGATCTCAATGATCCCTGAAAACAAAGTCTCCAATCTCTTCTAAATGCACTAAAAATAAAATAAAATAATAGATCACTGAACTTTGGCCAAATGACAAACCTAGATAGCATATTCAAAAGCAGAGACATTACTTGCCAACAAAGGTCCATCTAGTCAAGGCTATGGTTTTTCCAGTCGTCATGTGTGGATGTGAGAGTTGGACTGTGAAGAAAGCTGAGTGCTAAAGAATTGATGCTTTTTAACTGTAGTGTTGGAGAAGACTCTTGAGAGTCCCTTGGACTGCAAGGAGATCCAACCAGTCCATTCTGAAGGAGATCAACCCTGGGATTTCTTTGGAAGGAATGATGCTAAAGCTGAAACTCCAGTACTTTGGTTATCTCATGCATAGAGTTGACTCATTGGAAAAGACTCTGATGCTGGGAGGGATTGGGGGCAGGAGGAGAAGGGGATGACAGAGGATGAGATGGCTGGATGGCATCACTGACTGGATGGACGTGAATCTGAGTGAACTCCGGGAGTTAGTGATGGACAGGGAGGCCTGGTGTGTGCGATTTATGGGGTCGTATAGAGTTAGACACGACTGAGTGACTGAAGTGAACTGAAACATTGGCAACAGCAGTATCTTAGATATAGCACAATTATCTTCTCCAGCCACTACTGAAGAAACGTATTTTAATGTAAAATGCAAAGATTTAAGCTTATTTCTTCTGTAGAAAATATTGTAATGATCAACAGAAACTATCAAAATAAAACCCCATGTTTCAGCTTCCAAATAAACAAACAAAGATTCAAACAAAAATGACTGCTGATAGGCATCCTTGGGATTCCTAAAAATGCCTTAAAGCTTCTTGCTAAAATTGCTTCAAAGTATCTATTTAAATTATATATCCTTGATTAATGTTTTCTTTATATCTCTAATTTCTTAATGCAAAAAAGATTATTCTAGAAACTATCAGAATTCATAAAATTTTATGTACATGGGTTGTTCAATTCAATAAACATACTGAAAAACATCATACTGTTTGTCTTACAAGTATGTTTTAACTTGATTTAATAATTTTTTGTAGCCACTTCTTAAACAAAGCAAAACTTAAAATGCATCAGGCCCTTGGTCTGCAACATAACTTCCTGTTATAAAGTAGTTTCTATGGGAACACCAGATCTAATTTCATCATGTCAACTTACTTGCATTTTTCCAGGAATAGGAACATCAGAATATTTGAGAAATAAGTATAAAAACACAGGTTTAGCGAATATAAGTAAGATATCATGTTCTGATTGAAATATTTCATTAGAAGCACTACCGCCGTGAATAAATTAGACAAATAGTCAATAGATCTTAACAACCTAAATGTTGTCTTTAATCATTGAATGGATCACTCTTGAAATAATTAGCCTGAGAGTTTAAGTAGGATGCTAAGGATCATGATAGTTAACTAAATATATACTTGCAAGATTTGTAAAGGGAAAAAGTTGTTCATGTTAACACACAGCAGCTCTTTCTAATAAAACTGCTTTTGCCCATGAAGAAAAGACACTGGGCAAAAGATATTTTGAAAGAGGATAATTTTGATGGGCAGGATTATTATAATTGATCACTTAGGCAGCTCCTTTTCTGTTACTAATAAAAAATCCTAATCTGGTTGAGATATGCAAGTTTTAGCACTTAACCAAGCCTTGATTATAACTTACCATACCTCCAATTCCTAAGACGGGCCATGTTTGACTTAATCAATACACTTTGTTCCCAAAACTAGCATCAGGATACATATGATGGAAACATTCAGATCATAGTGAATCTTGCCATTTTCCTGGCAAAGTTAGGTTGAAAGTACTCATCTCTCCCTCTCTCTCTCTCTCTCTCTCTCTCTCTCTCTCTCTCTTTCTCTTTCTCTCTCTCTCTTTTGCATGCTGGAGTATGCTAATAAGAAAACTTTAGCCACCTTAAGGAATGCTGCCTGACGTTTAAGCTAACATGTACAATTAAGATATCACACACAAAAAATGGAGCCGAGATGGTGAAAAAACTAACCATCAAGTTTATCCCATCACTGGACAGCCCATTTATGAGTCCAAGGATTTCCTGATTGTTAAGGTCATAATGAGTCAGATTTTTCTAATGACATGCAGCTGAAGTCACCAATAGTAAATTAAGTATGTATTAAGTAAATGTATAAATAGACATATTTAATTGAAGTATAATTGATTTTCAAAGTTGTGTTAGTTTCTGATGTGTAGTGAAATGATTCAGTTATGTACATATATTTTGGAGAAGGAAACGGCAACCCACTCCAGCATTCTTGCCTGGAGATGTCTATGGACAGAGGAGCCATGTGGTCTCAAGAGTTGGACATGACTGAGTGACTAACACTTGAAAATTTGATGTGTTCTTTTACATATTTTTTTCTGTTATGATTTACTATAGAATACTGAACATAATTCTCTCTACTAGACAATAGGATCTTGTTGTTTATCCATCCTATATATAATAATTTGCAACTGCTAACACCAAACCTTCCACTGCTCCCCATCTCCCTTGACAACCGCAAGTCTGTTTTCTGTGTCTGTGAGTCCATTTCTGTTTGTTCATTTGTGCCATGTTTTAGATTCCACATATAATTTACATCATATTGTATTCATCTTTTCTGACATTTCAGTTAGTGTGATAAGCTCTGGATCTATCAGAGTAGCTGCAAATGGAATTATTTCACTTTTAATGACTGGGTAGTATTCCATTGTGACTTCCCTGGTGGCTCAGACGGTTAAGCATCTGTCTACAATATGGGAGGCATTGTGTTTATATGTGTGTGTACATATATATGTGTGTGTGTGTTTGTGTGTGTGTGTGTGTATGTATCTGTATATACACTACATTTTCTTTATCCATATATTTGTCAATACACATTAGGTTTTTTCCATGTCTTGGCTATAGTGAGTAGTGCTGCTATAGATATACAGATGCATGTATCTTTTCAAATTATAGTTTTGTCTGAATATATGCCCAGGAATGAGAATACTGTTTCATATGGAAACTCTGTTTTTAATTTTCAGAGTGATGTGCATACTGTGTTCTGTAGTGGCTGCGCCAATTTACATTCTTACCACCAGTGTAGCAGAGTTCCCTTTCTTCCACACCCTCGCCAGCATTTGTTATTTGTAGATCTTTTGATGATTTCCATTCTGACCAGTGTGAGGTGGTACCTCATTGTGGTTTTGATTTGCATTTCTTTTATAATTATGGATGAGTATTTCTTCGTGGGCCTATTGGGCATCTGTATATCTTCCTGGGAGAAGTTTCTGTTTAGGTCTTCTGCCCAATTTTTGATTGGATTGATGTTTTTTTGTTGTTGCATTCTATGTCCTGTTCATATATTTTGGAAATTAAGCCTTTGTCAATCATATCATTTGAAAATAAATTAAATATATTATGTTGTCAGTAGCTTTATCTTCAATACATTAAAAAAATAAAACCTAAATGAATGATGAATTATTGCTATCTAAACAATATTAAAACATATGAAGAACAAAAAGGGTTAAGTCCCATTAATTAGAAAGTCAGGTAGGAAAGTGGGTAGGGTATAGAGGGAATTTATTTTGCAAAATTTTAATCTTGTTAATATATTCACAGAGGTTCCAAAAAATATGGACCTATTTCTTAATAAAATCTCTATGCTAAATCTCCAGGAAAGGTCCTAAAATTTAAATAAAAAGAACAGTGTTGTTTAACTGATTATAAAAGTCTTCTAATTGAAATACTATTTATAAGCTCTAATGACATTCAGAGCAGGGTTTCCTTAATACGATTCCTTAGGCTATTCTCAAAGAAAGTTTGTCTGGCCTTAGAATAGAAGAAGAAATTCATAGATTCCCTGTATTAAAAAAAAATTTGATTGGTGTATAGTTGATTTACACTGTGCTAGTTTCAGTGTACAGCAAAGTTACTCAATTATACATATACATGTATCCACTCATATTAAAAGCAGAGACATTACTTAGCCAACAAAAGTCCATCTAGTCAAGGCTATGGTTTTTCCACTAGTCATGTATGGATGTGAGAGTTGGACTATAAAGAAAGCTGAGCGCTGAAGAATTGATGCTTTTGAACTGTGATACTGGAGAAGACTCTTGCGAGTCCCTTGGACTGCAAAGAGATCCAACCAGTCCATCCTAAAGGAGATCAGTCCTGGGTGTTCATTGGAAGGACTGATGCTGAAGCTGAAACTCCAATACTTTGGCCACCTGATGTGAAAAGCTGACTCATTTGAAAAGACCCTGATGCTGAGAAAGATTGAGGGCAGGAGGAGGAGACGACAGAGGATGAGATGGTTGGATGGCATCATCGACTCAATGGACATGGGTTTGGGCAGACTCCAGCAGTTGGTGATGGACAGGGAGGCCTGGCATGCTGCAGTTCATGGGGTCACAAAGAGTCGGACACGACTGAGCGACTGAACTGAAGTATCCACTCTTTTTTAGATTCTTTTTCTGTATAGGTCATTACAGAATATTGAGGTGAGTTCCTTGCACTATACAGTAGATCTTTATGAGCTACTTATTTTATGTATAGAATAAATATAATATATATGTCAATCCCAATCTCCTAATTTATCCCTCCCCTCCTTCTTACCCTCTGCTTAGATTCACTTTAAACAATAGACTTTAAGAGCTTCAGAATCAGTAATCTATTAAAACAGAGACTGAAATTTGATGAAAACATTAGTATTGGCATGAAACAAAAGATCAAAGTAGACTTAGCATAGGTGTGTAAAAGAATCATACATTTTCAAGCTTCAGAGAACACTCATTAACATCCTTTATAGTATAAATGTTTTCTTGATCGCTGAAAATATACATATATATCTTATCTCACAACTGGAAATTGATAGCATGATGTTGGAGGCCATGTTCTTTCTATTTTCTATGTTATTTTCTTGGTCCATGTAAAAATATTTCTCCTGATAACCTCTGTTGTCCCAGGGGAGTATGGATAAAAAATGTCCACCTTTCCTCTAGCTCTTATAAGCTCTGCCTCCTCCCCATGGTAGCAATAGTGACCTATCTTATTCTCCAGTCCATGCTGCTGCTGCCACTGCTGCTAAGTCACTTCAGTCGTGTCCGACTCTGTGCGACCCCATAGACAGCAGGCCCACCAGGGTCCCCCGTCCCTGGGATTCTCCAGGCAAGAACACTGGAGTGGGTTGCTATTTCCTTCTCCAATGCATGAAAGTGAAAAGTGAAAGTGAAGTCACTCAGTCATGTCCGACTCTTCGCCACCCCATGGACTGCAGCCTACCAACCTCCTCAGTCCATGGGATTTTCCAGGCAAGAATACTGGAGTGGGGTGCCATCGCCTTCTCTGATTCTCCAGTCCATAAAAGAAGCTAATATCTAAATCATTTCTGAACCTGTATTCATTTGTCAATTGGTTCAGAATTCTTATAGGCCAGTTCCCATTGTCAAGTCACAACACAGAACTTAGGTATACTTTGAATCACAGAAAACTTGGCATTTAAATGCTCACATTCTAAATGTTGAATATTTGTTGATTAATAATTTAATTGGAGAGAAAAGAGATATCTTTGAGGTATTCTTTCTGGCACAGTATAAATAGTATTAAAACTACTCTCTATGTACTTTGTTGTTAGATTTTTATTTAGACGAATGTAAATCCAATGTATTAACTGTTTAACTCATTTAAATCTATACAAATATCTCATTTAATTCAAATGACACTCTCTATAAAAGATAGCACTAGGTATATTTGATAGATTAAAAATGCATAGGATAGTTTAAAAACTGAACATTTTGAAGAGATAAAAGGAGAAAAAATAAAAACTATTTTAAATGCATGAGCTATAACTATAAATTAAACATTTTGCTACTTAATATGAACTTTTAATTTCCCATAGAAAGGAATTTTCATCTGAGAGATTCATAGGAAAAATAGTCAAAAGTACTCAGTACTTTAAATTAAAAGACTCCTACAAAAATGTGGTATTTTTAATGAAAAAATATTATTTAACAGGGCTTTAGTTAGACTTTAATTACAATATTTGAAAAACAATGAACATATAATTTAGTAAAACCATTTACTGTACTATTGCCAAGAGATAGCAAACAATTCATGGCTTGTCTTTGTGTTTGTATTAGTATTTGGATGGCATTTGTGAAAATAGATAATAGTGAATTACAAATATGACACATACATCGTGCCTGAATCATTAAATATTGTTAGATTAGCAAAGAAAAGAAACATCTTTTTCAAATTCATCTGACTTGTTCAGCATAATTTTCCAGTCCTGATTCCACAAAGCACAACAATATCCTCTATAAAAATCATGGTGGAGAGGATATATTTTCCTTATCCTTCTGCAAAGATTTCTCATAAAATTATAAAAGAGTTTTAGACTATTGTCTTTAGTACACTAATCTTTAATTAAAATTTATGACAATTTTCCATCCTGCTTGTGCTTCCTTTTTTCCCTCCATTTATCCAAAGCTTATCCATTTGCCATGTCTGGGAAAATTCCTTGCTCAGAGCTACTCTTTTACATAGTTTATATTTCATACATCAACACTTCATCATACATTAAGAACATTGTTCACAAATTAATGTTAAAAGGGGCTTCCTTGATAGTTTAGTTGATAAAGAATCCTGCAATGCAGGAGACCCCAGTTTGATTCCTGGGTGGGGAAGATCTGCTGGAGAAGGGATAGACTACCCACTCCAGTATTCTTGGGCTTCCCTTGTGGCTTAGCTGGTAAGGAATCCACCTGCAATGTGGGAGACCTGAGTTAGATTCCTGGGTTGGGAAGATCCCCTGGAGAAAAAGGGAAGGGTTCCTACACTTCAGTGTTCTGGCCTGGAGAATTCCGTGGACTGTTTAGTCCATGGGGTTGCAAAGAGTCAGACAAGACTGAGTGACTTTCACTTTCACTTTAAAATCATAAAATAATTTATTAGAGTATTGCCTTTTTGAAAAAAGGATCTCATCAAATTTGGGATTCTTAATCTGTAATAGATATATGCTTGATAAATTGAATTTAACAAAATTTAATAAAATATCTCTATGAGATAGGTGTGTCTAACCAGAGTGTATCCATAGGAACTCTCTTCAAAAACAGAAAATTCCTTTGACTCACATTTCTGTAGAAGAGTAGCTATAAATGTAAATCTATTTTCCCTTTCATTACATATATTCAAGGAGCTTCCTGTGGCAAATTGGTGGATCTGATTACAGGACAGTTTGTATTACTATTTTAATTTCAAGTTGGCTATTTTATTTAAACATTTTGTTTTACCTTGACAAAAAATCTTAAATCATTTCATCACACTAATAAAGTAATTTATTCAGGGCAGCCTCTTATTCCAGAAAGCTGATCATGGCACATATAAGATAATGTAAAAAATTTCTAATATTTATTATAATAGTAGTTGAATTCATTCACATGCAGACGTAAACTTTTTGCTTTTCCAAGTGACCACTGTTGTAAACTGGCTCCATTTGCTAATGAATTTGACAATGCTTGTGTTAAAAATATGTTTTGAAGATGGTGATCACTATTTCCAGCACACAATCTCTGCTAAAACTACCTCTGACCGACATTTGTGGTTTTCCCATTTGAAACACAGAGCGTATGCTCGCCCTCCAACCTAAGTGCATCTGATTGAATACGGAGCCCTCCCTCCAACCTAAGTGCATCTGATTGAATACGGAAGACTCTTTCTCCAAAGAGGAACAATTCATCAATTGGACTGATTCAATCAGATAGTCTCTTCTGATAAATCTGAGATGAAGATGCTGAGGAAATAAGAACAGGACAAAGTTAAAACAGAAAAGAAGCTTAAAACCAATCTCATTAAAGAGTTATGACAGCCCAAATTTCCTCTTTCTGAGGCTTTGATAGTATAGAGATACATGGATTAGATGATTGCTCTGTAATATATTAGGAAAATTTTAAAGGAAAGATTAACTTAAAGTACTACTGGAGTGCTGATATAAACCCACAAAAAGGAACTCACACTCATCCTAATGTAAGAAATTTTTTCTCTAGTCACCATGATGAGACCTCTAAAAATCAAGTTAGGAAAGCAATTTAGAAAATTCCTGGATTTTTCACCAACTTTTTAAACATGAGAATTTAAAATATAGAAATAATGAAAGAATTATACTGTAATTCCCATATACCTAATATCAAGGTTATTAATTGTTAATTTTACTGTAAAATTATACATGTGTATGAAAAACAGAGTTTATTTCTTAAGATACTTAATAATACATTTCAGATGTCAAATGTCTTTTTCCCTAAATGATTCATCATGAATCTTCTAAGGATAAGAATATTTGCCCATATGACATTATTATTCCTAATAAAATTATTAATAATTTCCCAATATACAGTTCTTATTCAAAATAACCTCTGTCTTATAATTTAAAATAAAACAGATGGAACTGAAAAATAGAAATAAGCAAGTGCACAAACATGGTGAAAATTGCAACATACACATTTCAGGATGAATGAAACCAGAAAAAAAATCCATGTGAGTATAGAATATTATAATGATCAATAAATTTAACCTAATGATATACACAGAAGACTGAATCCAACAATGACTGATTTCCCATATTTTTCAAATACTCATGAAAACAGGAAAAACTGATTATACATTGGGGAAAAATTCCAACAAATTTCAAAGGATTGAAAATGTGCAGAGATCATTGTTGATAAGAACAGAATTATATATAAACAAATAATAAAAATGTATTGAGATTTTCCAAATATTTAGAAATAGGACTCAAATAGCTTGTTTGTCAAATAAGAGATGATATCACAAAGTCGAAAATGTTTTGAAATGCATATATAAAGAAAAATAGAACATTTAAAATTCAATTATTTAAGAATATCTGTAAAGTGTTAGAACAGATAAGGTTCCCAAAAAGTGGAAAGAAAAAAATAATAAATGAAATATAAAATAAAAATAGAAAAACATTCAGCATAGACAAATTTAGCTTTATTTTTAAAAAAGAGTAAGAACTGAAAAAAAAAAAAACTAAAAAATTGACCAAGAAATAAACCAAAAAAAGCACAAAATATCAACATTAATTTTTTTTCAAAAAGTGAAAATATTAAACTAGTAAAGGCAATGAAAAGAGAATAAAAGCATGATAGATTAAATGCAAAATGGTTTATATTCCCATTTTTTCCCCTCTATCATTGCTTTTTGCAAAGTGACTTTGCAGCTTCTCTAAAGAGAGAGGCTCAATCTATTTCAACATCCTTTGAATTAGGTCTTTTCTTGTAATTTTCTTAACTAATAAAATATGGTGGGAAATGATGGGATGTAAATTCTAAGTTGGTCTCAAGAGGTCTTTCAAATTCCACTCTCTCTCTTTCTTTTGGACTTTCACCTTCTCCTTATGAGCAAGTCCAAGCAAGTCTGAACTGATGACAGACCATGTGGAGCAAAGCAGAATGAGCCCCAAGACATAGCTGAGGCTCCAGACATCTAAGAGGACCCAGTTAAGCTCAGAAAAGCTACTCAGTTTAACATATCTGACTGTGAAAGCATCAGTGATCTTTCCAAGTACAGCTTGTTGCTGTTGAGTTGTTAAGTCATGTCCAACTCTTTGCGGACCATACATATATAGCCTGCCACATTCTTGGACCAGTCTGCCCATGGAATTTCCAGGTAAGTCTACAGGAGTGGGTTGCCATTCCCTTTTCCAGGGGATCTTCTGAAAACTCCCTGGCAGGCTACGGTCCATGGGGTCTCAAAGAGTGGGACATAACTTAACGACTAACACTTCCTCTCCAGGGGGTCTTTCCAACCTAGGGATCAAATCCACATCTGCATCGACAGGCGGTTTCTTTACCACTCAGCTACCTGAGTAAGTAAAGTTGCTCAGTTGTGTCTGACTCTTCGCGACCCCATGGACTGTAGCCTACCAGGCTCCTCTGTCCATGGGATTTTCCAGGCAATAGTCCTGGAGTGGATTGCCATTTCCTTCTCCAGGGGATCTTCCCAACCCAGGGATTGAACCCGGGTCTCCTGCATTGTAGACAGACGCTTTACAATCTGAGCCACCAGGGAAGAGTTTCCCATCTGAGCCACCTGGGAAGACTGAAAGGGAAAGTCACCCAGTCCTGTTGGAGTCTTTGCTAGCTGGAAGACTGGAGTGGGTATCCTTTCTGTTTTTCTCCAGGGCATCTTTCCAACCCAAGGATCGAAATCAGGTCTCCTGCATTGTGGATGGATTCTTTACCAGCTGAGCCACAAGGAAAGCCCAAGAATACTGGAATGGGTAACCTATTTCTTCTCCAGTGGATCTTCCAAACCAGAAATCAAACTGGGGTCTCCTGCATTGCAGGATTGAGACTATAAGATTGTGCCAAGTTGATGAGCATAAAGAACAAAGCCAAGACAAATAAATAAGCAAACAAGCAAACTGATGTGTAAGATTAGAAAGGCAAAAACAATGCTTTTGATATTTTGTAAACAACATTTTCACATAGAAAATCCAAACAAATCTACATTTAAACTAATAAAATTAATGAATTTATGTAGTTTTCCGGACAAAAAAATCAATGCACAAAAAACAATGTGCTTTTTAAGCTACTAAGCCTGTAGCTTATTTCATGGAGATATTGTGGGAATATATTATCAAAAATTAGAATATTATAAACAGCTTTTATGTAAATAAATATGAAAATTTAAATGGAAATCCTAGTAAAAGTTTTATTAAATCGATAGAATAGAAAATCTAGTTAGTCCTATTGTAATCGAATCTAATTAAAATAGCCCTCCAGATAAACTCCAGGTAGAAACGTTGAAACTAATAAAAAAAAAAAAATCAGTCTTAAACAACCACTTTCATAAACTCAAAAGTAAAATTATTCCAAACTCTTTTTGTGAGTCCAGCATAACTTGATACCAAAATCCCACAAGTTCAATCTCTCTCATGAATAGACACAAAACCTCAAAGAAAATGTTCTGCAAATGAATCCATCAATTAGTTAAAACTATATTTCATAAAAACATTGAATAATTTTAGCAATAATTTTATCATTAATTTTCTATAACCATTAATATTATTTAGCAAAACATAAATAATTTTAATTATTCAATGTAAGAACATTGAATAATTTTAGCAAGCATGGATAACTCTTGCCTGAATCAGTTATCAATATTTCATTAAGGATTGAAAAATGTTTATTTAAAAAGTTGTTAGCTGATATTCTTCTATAAAAAAGAAATTTCTCACATCACATGTAAATTCACTCTATTTCCTCCTTTAAAAAAGACTAAATATCTTTTTTTCTTTAATTACCAATTTTTAGAATAAAAAGTTGGTACTGTAATCACCTCCCATGGTAGACAATCTAATTTGTTCTATTTTAGCTTTGATTATTTATTTATTCTTGTTTTCTTCTTTTGAAGATCATGGCTTTTCCTTTCTTTCCCCTTTTCTTCCTGTATCCCTCCCTCCATCCCTCTCTTTCTCCCTTTCTTCATTCTTTCCTTCTTTTTTTAATCTCTTATACTTGAACTATTACATAGTTGACCATGGGGAGCCCCTTCTTAGCTGACCCTTGTGTTCCTTTAAAATACCAAAAATGAATGGAGACATTTTAAAGGAACGTATTTTAAATATATCCTATCTATCTGGCACTATAAAATATCTTATAAGCTCATATTTGACTTTATTTTCCTCACTCCTGTAACTGGTGGCAGAAGTTCAGCTCCTCTGTACACTGGTGCTGAATTGAATCTCATAGACAGAGTTTGGGGTGAAGTAGAAAAGGATAGCTTTATTGCTTTGCCTGGCAAAGGAGGGGAACAGCAGGCCAGTGCCCTCAGGACCATGCATCCCCCCTTGGGAAAGATAGTGACAAAGACAGTAATTGGAAAGGGTGTGATCACACTGAAGAGGGTGTGATCAGCTCCTGGACTTTCTTCTGATGGGTTGGTGGTGAGGTAATTAGGAGTCAACAGTATCAACCTTCAGGTTCAACTGGCCTGAGTCTATTCACTTGTGGTTAGCATTGTTAATCCTTAACTTCTCCCACCTGGAGGGAGTTTCAGTATCTGCAAAATAGCTCAAAGACATTGTTGTGTGTATCCTTTAATGGGGAAACAGGACCTCACCCCAAAGCTGCTCTTGACTCTTTCTCTTTGGTCTCATCCCGTCCCTTTACTAATTAACAACTGCATGAACCTGCTGGTTGGAACTTAGTGAAGATCATGAAGGCTCTTTCTATAAGCAGAGAAATGAGGGACACAAAGGCCTTGTAACCAGGACCTCCACATGGTCCTTCATGGTATCAGAATCAACTGCTTCCCCAGTGAGCCCTGATTCTTTGTTTGTTGTTGTTCACTCACTAAGGCATGTCCGACACTTTGCAACCCCATGAACTGCAGCATGCCAGCCTTCTCTGTCCTCCACTATTTCCAAGAGTTTGCTCAAACTCATGTCCATCCAACCATCTCATCCTCTGTTGTCCCCTTCTCCTGCCTGCCATCTTTCCCAGCATCAGGGTCTTTCTAGTGAGTCAGCTCTTCACATCAGGTGGCCAAACTATTGGAGCTTCAGCTTCAGCATCAGTCCTTCCAATGAATATTCAGGATTGATTTCCTTTAGGATTGACTGGTTTGATTGCCTTGCTGTCCAAGGAACTCTCAAAAGAGTCTTCTCTAGCACCATAATTCAAAAGCAGCAGTTCTTCAACACTCAGCCTTCTTTATGATACAACTCTCACACCTGTACAAGACTACTGGAAAAACCATAGTTTTGGCTATACAGAACTTTGTCAGCAAAGTGATGTCTCTGCTTTTAATATTCTGTCTAGGTTCATCATAGCTTTTCTTCCAAGGAGCAAGCGTCTTTTGATTTCATGGTGGCAGTCACCATCTACAGTGATTTTGGACCCCAAGAAAATAAAATCTGTCACTGTTTCCATTTCTTCCCCATCTATTTGCCATGAAGTGATTGGACTGGATGCCAGGAGTTGTAAACCAGCTTTTTCACTCTTCTCTTTCACCTTCATCAAGAGACTCTTTAGTTCCTCTTTACTTTCTGCCATTAGGGTGGTATCATCCGCATATCTGAGGTTGCTGGTATTTCTCCTGGCATTCTTGATTCCAGCTTGTGATTCATCTAGCATTTCGCATGTTGCATTCTGCATAGAAGATAAATAAGCAGGGAGACAATATACAGACTTGATGTACTCCTTTCCCAATTTGGAAGCAGTCCATTGTTCCATGTCCGTTTCTAATTGCTGCTTCCTGTCCTGCATACAGGTTTCTCAAGAGGCAGGTAAGGTGGTCTCGTATTGTCATCTCTTTAATTTCCACAGTTTGCTGTGATCCACATATACTAATATTTAGAAACCAAGTTTTCTGAGCATAGTTATGTTCATTGTTGTGCCAAACTTTTTGGCCCTTTCAATAGCCAGAAATATAAAGTATATTTTATAAGTGTCATGAGTTTATATCAAAACATCCAACTCAAATATTAAAATTCCTCAAAGTATAAGCCTATACTTTGTTTTTATATTTGTAGTTTTCTCCAATTACATTTAGAAATTTGTTCCTAACAAGATTAATGCAATTATAATATTATTTATTTTATTCTATACTATTCATACTATGATTTCATAACTATATCATGAATATTAGTATTGACTGTAAGATTGTTTGTGGATTATTTATGGTACTGTGTTATTAATGCTAGAATGAAAGTGATATAAATCTACTTATGTAACTGAAGCAGAAAAGGCTATCTACAGAGCAAATAAAAAGCAGAGTTAGAGAGAAAAGTGAAGATGTGCAACAACTTATTCCTAGATATATTACAGAGCATTTCCTTGATTCATCATTAATGTCTTTCTAAACTCTTAATCCTAGAACTCCTGAGGACTGCTGTTTGACTCATTCTTGACTGTTACAAAATGTCCATTTTATTATTCAAGTACTACTGTGCTTTATTTGATTTTGGTAATTGCAACATTACATCATCCTTGCTATATTCAAGGGCTTCCCTGGTGATGCTAGTGGTAAAGCACCCACCTGCCAATGCAGGAGATGTAAGAGACATAGGTTCAATCCTTGGGTCAGGAAGATCCCCTGGAGGAGGGCATGGCAACCCACTCCAGTATTCTTGCCTGGAGAATCCCAGACAGAAGAGCCAGGCAGGCTACCTCAACGGGTTCAAAAAGAATTGGATATGACTGAGCGGCTTTCACAATTTGCTGTATTTAGATCCTTGCTAAATTCATAAACTCATTTTAATGCTGAGAAAATTAAGAATTAGAGCTTTTATGAAACTAGCACAAACCTCAAATTTATATAAACTAGCACAGCTAAGAATGAAATGAAGGTTTGTTTAACTATGATGCCTATCTCCTCTAAAACTATACTGCTGCTGCTGCTTAGTCACTTCAGTTGTGTAGCCCACCAAGCTCCTCTGTCCATGGAATTCTCTAGGCAAGAGTACTAGAGTGCGTTGCATTGCCGTCCTCCAGGGGATCTTCCCAACCCAGGGATTGAACCCATGTCTCCTGCATTGCAGGCAGTTTCTTTACCACTGAGCCATGAGGGAAGCCCTTAGAACTATACTATACTGGTATAATTCTTTAAAAAGTCAGATATTCCCTGTTGTCCACATGATCTCAGGAACTTACATCCATGGCTTTGTCAACTTGACTCAGGTTTTGAGCTAAGATCAGTGCCAGGATTTCTTCCTGAAAAACATTACTTCCAATGGTTGAAAATATATCATTAAGCAGAGGTGAATCTGTTGGAAATTGTGAGAAACCAGCCCAAATACATTGATTTCATATGGTTGATTAATTCAAATAATTTCAAAAATAAATATACAAGAATCACTACAGGCAGGACTATTAAAATAGTTCTGTTTCTAATAATACCAACCTAGCAGCAGAGTTATTGGAAAATGTTATTCCAATAGTTTCCTTATAGTTCTATGCTCTCAGCATCAACTTGGACATATCAGACAGAGTGAGAAGAAGCTATTCTATACTTGCTTGACTTTACTCGTATCTTATGGGAAATTTAGCAAAATTTTTACTCTAGATTGTAAAAACAGAAATCGCTATGGCAGTTGAGTAATAATCTACATAAGAATATGGGTGTCTCTTTTGCTGTCTCGCATACAGGGTCATCATTACCATCTTTCTAAATTCCATATATATGTGTTAGTATACTGTATTGGTGTTTTTCTTTCTGGCTTTCTTCACTCTGTATAATCGGCTCCAGTTTCATCCATCTCATTAGAACTGATTCAAATGTATTCTTTTTAATGGCTGAGTAATACTCCATTGTGTATATGTACCACAGCTTTCTTATCCATTCATCTACTGATGGACATCTAGGTTGTTTCCATGTCCTGGCTATTATAAACAGTGCTGCGATGAACATTGGGGTACATGTGTCTCTTTCTATTCTGGTTTCCTCGGTGTGTATTCCTAGCAGTGGGATTGCTGGGTCATAAGGCAGTTCTATTTGCAATTTTTAAGGAATCTCCACACTGTTCTCCACAGGGGCTGTACTAGTTTGCATACAGTATTGTAAAGTTAATTAAAATAAAAATTTTAAAAAAAAAACAAACATATGGGTGTCTCAGTGGTAAAGAATCCTCTGGCAATGCAGGAGCCACAGGAGACATGGCTCAGTCCCTTGGTTTGGAAGGTCCCCTAGAGGAGGGCATGGCAACCCACTCCAGTATTCTTGCCTGGAGAATCCCTCTGGACAGAGGAGCCTGGTGGGCTATAGTCCATAGGGTCACAAAGAGTCAGACAGGACTGAAGTGACTTGGAATGCACATAAGAATATGCATAATTATAATAAACTTTCGTTTCTGATATAAATCTAAGACATACAGTTTCTCCAAAACTTTTATAATAATTATGACATTAATATTTGGTGAGTCAACTGTTCCACACAAAATAAATATATTTTCAATGTCTTCTGGTATATTAAATGCCAATATCGAATTTTTAATTTTATCTTGCCCTATTAGGATAATTTGTTCATTCTGTGAAGTTAATGCACTACTGCAGTGTTTGTAGGTATTCTTCTAATATCTTAAAAATTACATTTGCCTTAACTGAGCACAATTCAAAAGTACATGTTCACAAATGATATCTTTAAAATGTTTTAATTTTTTATAAAAGTACTTCAGTTCAGTTCAGTCGCTCAGTCGTGTCTGACTCTTTGCGACCCCATGAATTGCAGCACTCCAAGCCTCCCTGTCCATCACCATCTCCCGGAGTTCACTCAGACTCACGTCCATCGAGTCCGTGATGCCATCCAGCCATCTCATCCTCGGTCGTCCCCTTCTCCTCCTGCCCCCAATCCCTCCCAGCATCAGAGTCTTTTTCAATGAGTCAACTCTTCGCATGAGATGGTCATAGTATTGGAGCTTCAGCTTTAGCATCATTCCTTCCAAAGAAATACCAGGTTTGGTCTCCTTCAGAATGGACTGGTTGGATCTCCTTGCAGTCCAAGGGACTCTCAAGAGTCTTCTCCAACACCACAGTTCAAAGGCATCAATTATTTGGCACTCAGCCTTCTTCATAGTCCAACTCTCACATCCATATATGACCACAGGAAAAACCATAGCCTTGACTAGACGGACCTTAGTCGGCAAAGTAATGTCTCTGCTTTTGAATATGCTATCTAGGTTGGTCATAACTTTTCTTCCAAGGAGTAAGCATCTATTAATTTCATGGCTGCAGTCACGATCTGTAGTGATTTTGGAGCTCAAAAAAATTAAGTCTGACACTGTTTCTACTGTTTCCCATCTATTTCCCATGAAGTGATGAGACCAGATGCCATGATCTTTGTTTTCTGAATGTTGAGCTTTAAGCCAACTTTTTCCCTCTCCTCTTTCACTTTCATCAAGAGGTTTCTTAGTTCCTCTTCACTTTCTGCCATAAGGGTGGTGTCATCTGTATATCTGAGGTTATTGATATTTCTCCTGACAATCTTGATTCCAGCTTGTGTTTCTTCCAGTCCAGCATTTCTCATGATGTACTTTGCATATAAGTTAAATAAACAGGGTGACAATATCCAGCCTTGACGTATTCCTTTTCCTATTTGGAACCAGTCTTTTGTTCCATGTCCAGTTCTAACTGTTGCTTCTGACCTGAATATAGGTTTTTCAAGAGTCAGGTCAGGTGGTCTGGTATTCCCATCTGTTTCAGAGTTTTCCACAGTTTATTGTGATCCACACAGTCAAAGGCTTTGGCATAGTCAATAAAGCAGAAATAGATGTTTTTCTGGAACTCTCTTGCTTTTTCCATGATCCAGCGGATGTTGGATTTGATCTCTGGTTCCTCTGCCTTTTCTAAAACCAGCTTGAACATCAGGGAGTTCACAGTCCATGTATTGCTGAAGTCTGGCTTGGAGAATTTTGAGCATTACTTTACTAGCATGTGAGATGAGTGCAGTTGTGCGGTAGTTTGAGCATTCTTTGGCATTGCCTTTCTTTGGGATTGGAATGAAAACGGACCTTTTCCAGTCCTGTGGCCACTGCTGAGTTTTCCAAATTTGCTGGCATATTGAGTGCAGCACTCTCACAGCATCATCTTTCAGGGTTTGAAACAGCTCAACTGGAATTCCATCACCTCCACTAGCTTTGTTCGTAGTGATGCTTTCTAAGGCCCACTTGACTTCACATTCCAAGATGTCTGGCTCTAGATTAGTGATCACATCCTCATGACTATCTGGGTCATGAAGATCTTTTTGTACAGTTCTTCCATGTATTCTGGCATCCCTGGTGGCTCAGAGGTTAAAGCGTCTGCCTCCAATGCCCAAGACCCGGGTTCGATCCCTGGGTCGGGAAGATCTTCTGGAGAAGGAAATGGCAATCCACTCCAGTATTCTTGCCTGGAGAATCTCATGGACAGAGAAGCCTAGTAGGTTACAGTCCATGAGGTCTCAAAGAGTCAGACATGACTGAATGAATTCACCCTCACACTCCGTGTATTCTTGCCACCCCTTCTTAATATCTTCTGCTTCTGTTAGGTCCAGACCATTTCTGTTCTTTACTGAGCCCAACTTTGCATGTAATGTTCCCTTGGTATCTCTCCTTTTCTTGAAGAGATCTCTAGTCTTTCCCATCCTGTTGTTTTCCTCTATTTCTTAGCATTGATCGCTGAAGAAGGCTTTCTTATGTCTTCTTGCTATTCTTTGGAACTCTGCATTCAGATGCTTATATCTTTCCTTTTCTCCTTTGCTTTTCGCCTCTCTTCTTTTCACAGCTATTTGTAAGGCCTCCCCAGACAGCCATTTTGCTTTTTTGCATTTCTTTTCCATGGGGATGGTCTTGATCCCTGTCTCCTGTACAATGTCACGAACCTCATTCCATAGTTCATCAGGCACTCTATCTATCAGATCTAGACCCTTAAATCTATTTCTCACTTCCACTGTATAATCATAAGGGATTTGATTTAGGTCATACCTGAAAGGTCTAGTGGTTTTCCCTACTTTCTTCAATTTGAGTCTGAATTTGGCAATATGGAATTCATGATCTGAGCCACAGTCAGCTCCCGGTCTTGTTTTTTTTGACTGTATAGAGCTTCTCCATCTTTGGCTGCAAAGAATATAATCAATCTGATTTCGGTGTTGGCCATCTTGTGATGTCCATGTGTAGAGTCCTCTCTTGTGTTGTTGGAAGAGGGTGTTTGCTATGACCAGTGCATTTTCTTGGCAAAACTCTGTTAGTCTTTGCCCTGCTTCATTCCGCATTCCAAGGCCAAATTTGCCTGTTACTCCAGGTGTTTCTTGACTTTCTCCTTTTGCATTCCAGTCCCCTAAAATGAAAAGGACATCTTTTTTGGGTGTTACTTCTAAAAGATCTTGTATATCTTCATAAAACCATTCAACTTCAGTTTCTTCAGCGTTGCTGGTTGGGGCATAGACTAGGATATCTGTGATATTGAATGGTTTGCCTTGGAGACGAAGAGAGATCATTCTGTCATTTTTGAGATTGCATCCAAGTACTGCATTTTGGACTCTTTTGTTGACCACGATGGCTACTCCATTTCTTCTGAGAGATTCCTGCCCGCAGTAGTAGATGTAATGGTCATCTGAGTTAAATTCACTCATTCCAGTCCATTTTAGTTTGCTGATTCCTAGAATGTCGACGTTCACCCTTGCCATCTATTGTTTGACCACTTCCAATTTGCCTTGATTCATGGACCTGACATTCCAGGTTCCTATGCAATTATTGCTCTTTACAGCATTGGATCTTGCTTCTATCACCAGTCACATCCACAACTGGGTATTGTTTTTGCTTTGGCTCCATCCCTTCATTCTTTCTGGAGTTATTTCTCCACTGATCTCCAGTAGTATATTGGACACCTAATGACCTGGGGAGTTCCTCTTTGGTATCCTATCATTTTGCCTTTTCATATTGTTCATGGGGTTCTCAAGGCAAGAATACTGAAGTAGCTTGCCATTCCCTGCTCCAGTGGACCACATTCTGTCAAAAAGTACTTAGTTACTGAGAAATGGAAAAAAAAAAAAAAAAAGCCCTGATCTTTCTGAGATAATTCCAAAATTGTATGTAAAGCAATTGCCAGTAAGAGTAGCTGTTACTTGCAAAAAATATGTGTCTTGTTTTCCAAGTCCATCATTCATCCTTTTATGCCTAACTCCATTAAATAGATTTTTTTCTCACTTCCAGACTGCCTATCCCACTTTATCTCTAGCAAATCATGATATGTTCAATCTCAGGGCAGACAGATTTAGAATAAGGTTATACTCATAATTTTTAACTATTTACATGTAACAACTAATATAAAAATATTGACTTTTAAATAATTAGAAACATGAATGTTTAAACATATTATAACGATAGAGAGTACATAAAGTATAAACTTACAGTTGATATGAAACTGATTACTTTAGAAAGGTAACGACTACTTCACGTGTAACGAGAACCAAATTTTGTGGAGTCATTTCAGGATTAAGCACCTGCAACATATTCTGACATCCGAGAACAGAACTAGGCTGAAGCTAAAATGGAGCCTTATGTGATCATTTTCAGCATTATAATTTCCTGCAAAATTCGAGTGATTTGCAGAGCTGTGGTAGATTTCCCATGAATAGGATGGTGGCAAAGTCTTTGTAGATTCAAAAATAATTTTGCTGAGGCAATGAGAAGTAATGTACTATCAGATTAGAAACTGTTCATATTTTACCAAGCTATTCATATTTTAGAAGCTCAAAAATCATTTGTCTTTAAACATTGCCAAGTTCTGCTTTTCTTATTTTATATCTTTTCTTCATTTTCTTACATTATCTTTCAATTATCTTTGTATCTCTATACTGACATTAAAAAAATCGTTGTATTCACAATCTAATAATTAAGTACTGTCTGTTCTACAGCAATTATAAGTATAATTATCAAAATTTGCAAATGTGTACCTTGGTGATGATCTGAAAAAAAAAAATGCCATCCTAAAACATAAAGAAATCAGGAAGAGCAATTCACAAATATTTATAGAATTTTTAAGGCCTAGAAGGGTACCTAAACTGACTGAAAAGTGAAGGTCATCTTGCTTAAGGAATGTGGAAGACTTTTTAAGTATGTTTCATAGGTTTACCCTAACATAGCCATTGGCTGAAAATCCACATTAATTGATACCCTACAGTTTTGTTTGTACCCTTGAATCCTGATTTATATCAGTTTCACATTAAGACACTATCTTTCTGAAGTTCCACACTGAGCATGGTTTATGTCACTTAATCAGTAGCAAAATTCTCACACTGATACACAAATGCTTAGTAGTGGTGGTGGTGGTTTAGTTGCTAGGTTGTGTCCAACTCTTGAGATCCCATGGACTGTAGCCTGCCAGACTCTTCTGTCCATGGGATTTCCCAGACAGGAGTAGTAGAGCGGGTTGCCATTTCCTTCTCCAGGGGATCTTCCTGACCCAGAGATTGAATCCACATCTCTTGCATCACCTGCATTGCAGGAGGATTCTTTACCACTAAGCTACCAGAAAAGCCCAGACAAACGCTTACTTACTGAAATTATTGAACTGTGATAAAAATGTTAAAGGAGAAGCTGAGGAATACAGAATATTCTTCACACAAGGGCACAAACTGATATTATATTTATCCTCTATCGCTTACTGTTTTTCTTGTGATATCAGTCAGAATTCTCACTTACTCGTTATTCAAAATAATATAGGAAGCTTACACAGCAAATTTCCAGAGTTTGTTTCCAGACTTTGTTGTGGTCCACACAATCAAAGGCTTTGGCATAGTCAATAAAGCAGAAGTAGATATCTTTCAGGAACTCTTCCTTTTTTGGTGATCCAGTGGATGTTGGCAATCTGATCTCTGGTTACTTTGCCATTTCTAAAACCAGCTTGAACATCTGGAAGTTCATGCTTCACATACTGTTAAAACCTGGCTTGGATAATTTTGAGCATTACTTTACTAGCATGTGAGATGAGTGCAATTGTGCAGTACTTTGAAGATTCTTTGGCATTCCCTTTCTTTGGGATTGGAATGAAAACTGTCCAATTCCTGTCCTGTGGCCACTGCTGAGTTTTCCAAATTTGCTGGCATATTGAGTGCAGCACTCTCACAGCATCATCTTTCAGGATTTGAAATAGCTCAACTGGACTTCCATCACCTCCACTAGCTTTGCTTATAGTGTTGCTTACTAAGGCCCACTTGACTTCACATTCCAGAATGCCTGGCTCTAGGTGAGTCATCACACCATTGTGTTTATTGGGATCATGAAGGTCTTTTTTGTATTATTATTCTGTGTATTCTTGCCACTTCCTCTTAATATCTTCTGCTTCTGTTAGGTCCATACCATTCTGTCCTTTATCGCACCCATCTTTGCATGAAATGTTCCCTTGGTATCTCTAATTTTCTTGAAGAGATCTCTAGTCTTTCCCATTCTATTGTTTTCCTCTGTTTCTTTGCACTGATCACTGAGAAAGTTTTCTTATCTCTCTTTGCTATTCTTTGGAATTCTGCATTCAAATGCACATATCTTTCCTTTTCTCCTTTGCTTTTCGCTTCTCTTCTTCTCACAGCTATTTGTAAGGCCTCCTCAGACAGCCATTTTGCTTCTTTTCATTTTTTTTTCTTGGGGATGGTCTTGCTCCCTGTCTCAAGTTCAGTGTCACGAACCTCTGTCCATAGTTCATCAGGCACTCTGTCTATCAGATCTATTCCCTTAAATCTATTTCTCACTTCCACTGTATAATTGCTAGGGATTTGATTTAGGTCATATCTTAATGGTCTAGTGGTTTTCCCTACTTTCTTCAATTTAAGTCTGAATTTGGCAATAAGGACTTCATGATCTGAGCCAGAGTCAGCTCCTGGTCTTGTTTTGCTGACTGTTTAGAGCTTCTTCATCTTTGGGTGCCAAAAATATAATCAATCTGATTTCAGTGTTGACCATTTGGTGACGTCCCTTGGAAGAGTTCAATTTGATCTATTATGCTCATCTTTATTCTATTGTTTTCTTATATTTTATTCCTTCAGGTATTATAAACCCCATAAAGTACTAAAATCCAGTTTGTTTTCAGTAGTATATTCTCATTTGTCACATACATCCGTTCTACAATCACATACATACATTCCTGGAGCTGTCCTCCAGGAACTCCAATTAAGAATACATAAGATCATGTAACAGTGTCCCACATGTCTCTCACTTTGTTGCTTTTCCATTCTTTTTTTTTTCCTTGCCATGCTTATATTGCATACTTTAAATTCACCTGCATTTGAATTCAGGCTTCCCAGGTGGCAATAGTGGTAAAGAACCTGCCTGCCAATACAGGAGATATAAGAGACTGGAGTTCCATCCCTGGGTTGGAAAGATCCCCTGGAGGAGGGCATGGCAACCAACTCCAGTATCCTTGCCCAGAGAATTCTATGGACAGAAGAGCCTGCTGGCCTACAGTCCATGAGGTCACAAAGAGTTGGACTTGACTGATGTGACTTAGTGCACACACACACACACACACACACACACACTTGAATTCACACATCAGATTTTTCTTGCAGTTTCTAAGCAACTGTTATACCATCCAGGGATTTTAAAAATTGCAATATAATTGACATACATTGAATTGTACAAATTGTAAGTATACAGGTTAATGAATCTTTATATGCATATATATTCATATACCCACATTTCAGTATGGTAATATATCCATTACCCTGGAACAGCCCCTTGTGTCAATCACCTCCCTTCCTCTTTCCCTTCTGAGAGGTAATCATTTCTATGGTTTCTATCTCATAAGTCAACTTTACCCTACCTTATTTCTTAACCTTAAAAAAATTAAATCACTAAATATTCTTGTTACCTGTGCATGCTAATTTGCTTCAGTTGTGTCCCACTCTGTACAACCCTATGGACTGCAGCCTGCCAGTCTCCTCTGTGGTGGCATTCTCCAGGCAAGAATACTGGAGTTAGTTACCACTTCCTTCTCTAGGGCATCTTCCTGACCCAGGGATCAAACCGGGTCTCTTAAGTCTACCTGCATTGGCAGGTGGATTCTTTACCACTAGAGCCACCTGGGAAGTCCCTGTTACCTGGCTAATTGTTTTTTTTTTTTAAGTCTTTTTATGGGTTATTCATGCTGTTATGTGTATAAATGTTTCAATCTTATTTCTGAGTAGTATTCCACTGAGTGACTGTATCACAGTTTACTTATCCATTCTCCTGTTCTTGTGTTTCAGCTAGATTACTTTCAGTAGTGGCCTATTGTGAACAAACTGGCCCTGAATTGGACAAATATAGTTTACTTTCTTGGGTATATAGCTAGTAATATATAGAATTACTGTGTCAACTTATTAAAAAACTATCAAACACTTTGCAAATTGCTTATACTTTTCAAGTTCCTACCAGTTATATAGGAGAGTTTTAGAGTCTCTACATCATTGTCAACCTTTAATACTGGCAGTTCAGTCAGTTGACCTGATCTAAGAAGCATGTTTTAGTTGTAAATTAATTCTAATTTATAAATGTAATTCCATTTCCCTGGTGATAAATTATGTTGAGGAAAAATCTGATTGACAATTCAGATATTCTTTTATACTTTTGATTTTTTTTTCAAGTCTAAGTCTCCTGTCCATTAAAAAAAAAAAGTTATTTGTCTTTTTCAAATTGATTGGTAGGAAATATTTATGAATGATTCATAAAATTCTTTATCAGATATGTGTATTACAAATATCTTCCACTAGTTTCTGTCTTGAATTCTCAATTTTAATGTTATCTTGAATGTGTAGAACTTCACATTTTTATAAAGTTACATATATAAATATATAAAGTCTATATATTTTCCTTTCATTTTTAGCTTGGATATTAGTAATAAATTTTTGCTTTCTCCAAGGTATGAAGATATTTTCATATGTTTGACTACAGAAGTTTATTGTTTTAACTTTCACGTTTAGGATTTTTGATCCATTTCAAATTAATTATTATTTGTGAAGTGAAATACGAGTCAAGGTTTATTGTTTGTCTTATAGATAGCCACTTACTACAGCTCTGTTTATTTGAAGTACTTTCCTTCCCCCATTGAATTATAGTGACATCTTTGATGAAAATCAAGAGCTATCAGGTGAGTTCTTAATTTCACATATTGTTTTCGGTCCTAAAGTGTCCTTCAATTCTTTTCAGTGAATCTAATACCCCATGTAATTACTCCTTCTATTAGTCCATTGTGTTCACATTTTCTCTATTTTCCTTAATATTTAATTTAGCATTTAACTTGATTTGAAATTTTGTGGATTAACATTGATATCAGGTTCCTCTCTGGGTCTGTAATTACAGACTATTCTATCTCTTGAATATCTGTTAGCTATTTCTTTCTTATTCACATGCCTAGTGCATCTGTTGGAGAAAGAAATGGCAGCCCACTCCAGTATTCTTGCCTGGAGAATCCTGTGTATGGAGGAGCCTGGTGGGCTCCTGTCCATAGGGTCTCACAGAGTCAGACATGACTGAGGCAACTTAGGATGCATGCATGCATTGGAGAAGGAAATGGCAACCCACTCCAGTAGTCTTGCCTGGAGAATGCCAGGGATGGAGGAGGCTGGTGGGCTGCCGTCTATGGGGTCGCACGGAGTCGGACACGACTGAAGGGACTTAGCGGCAGCAGCAGCAGTGCATTGGATGTTAGCCATTGCTGAGGTTCTAGATTATATTATATTCCTCCAATGAAGGTTATTTTATTTTCCATATGCAGTTAAATCACCTCAAGACATAGTTTTAAGCTTCTTTGGGGACTGTTGTTATTTAGTTGCTAAGTCATATCCAGCTCTCTGCGATCCCCTGGACTGAAACACACCAGGCTCCTCTGTCCATGAGCTTCTCCAGGCAAGAACACTGGAGCAAACTGCCTGCTGGAGTCCAACTCCAGCAGCCAGGGATTCATCCTGAAAAGATGGGCGATGTCGGTGAGTGAGACAGCCTCTCAATTTTCTTTTGGACTGCCTGTTTATTTCAAGTTTAAGATTTTCTTTTACACTTTTACAAAAACATTAGGCCAGAGGTTTAACATTTTCAGTGCCCCCTCTCCCAGATTTATTATTTCCATAAATCACTGTTGCTCTTCAGAGTCCCTGGTTCACGGATTCTCTGGGAATCAGCCTTATCATGTATTATCTACCTCTTCTAATGTGTCCTACAGTTAACTTGTGATTACATTGTAACTCATGCTACATTCCTCAGTTTACTACTTATCTTCCTAAATCCTGTTTGCCCCTAACATCCTGAGCTCACTATCTCTTAAAAAGGCTCCTAGCTATAGTGTCTCTAAAAATTCCTAACTTGTATAAGCTATAGTAAAATATGCTAACTTTACAACATGCCTTAAATCTTTAACTTCTAACTATTTTATTTATTTCTAAACCCTAAATTCAATAAACTTTGCCATAAACATTTTCCTCACAAACAGGCTTCAGATAGCAATCCCTCCCATGGCCTCAAGCTACGGCCTATGTGCTCATCCTAGAATGCTCTTTTGTAAAAGTCCTTGAACAAATGTCAATGATTAACTCTATGAATTATTTTCTGAGCCCAGCTACAGAAGGCTTTGTGCCTTCTCATGCTCCTCTCAAGAACAATAAGCACCTTAATATTCCTTTTCAGTCAACTCAACTGAGGAGAGGAAGAGACAAGTCAGAATTACAAGGCCTAACTCCTTCATCCCGGGATCCATGCCTGCAGAATGAGGAGAGGGGGCTGGGGACCATGCCTCCATTTTGTCAGTAATGCCTAACGTGGCTCCCGACACTGCCATTTGCTTCCTCAGGGGATTTTCCTGGTCCAAGGATCAGACTTGCGTCTCCTGCATTGGCAGGCTTCTGAGATAGGTCTATTTTAACTTGCTACTGCTTCTTACTGATTGGGACAGAGACTTGGATTACCGTGATATTGAATGGTTTGCCTCAGAATTGAACAGAGATCATTCTGTCGTTTTGAGATTGCATCCAAGTACTGCATTTCAGACTCTTTTGTTGACCATGATGGCTACTCCATTTCTTCTAAGGGATTCCTGCCCAGAGTAGTAAATATAATGGTCATTTGAGTTAAATTCACCCATTCCAGTCCATCTTAGTTCGCTGATTCCTAGAATGTCGATGTTCACTCTGGCCATCTCCTGTTTGACTACTTCCAATTTGCCTTGATTCATGGACCTAACATTCCAGGTTCCTATGCAATCAATAACCTTAGATATGCAGATGACACCACCCTTATGGCAGAAAGTGAAGAACTAAAGAGCCTCTTGATGAAAGTGAAAGAGGAGAGTGAAAAAGTTGGTTTAAAGCTCCGCATTCAGAAAACTAAGATCATGCCATCTGGTCCCAACACTTCATGGCAAATAGATGGGGAAACAGTGGGTACAGTGGCAGACTTTAATTTTCTGGGCTCCAAAATCACTGCAGATGGTGATTGCAGCCATGAAATTAAAAGACACTTGTTCCTTGGAAGGAAAGTTTTGACCAACCTAGACAGCATATTCAAAAGCAGAGACATTACTTTGTCAACAAAGGTCTGTCTAGTCAAGGTTATAGTTTTTCCAGTGGTCATGTATGGATGTGAGAGTTGGACTGTGAAGAAAGCTGAGCACTGAAGAATTGATGCTTTTGTTGGTGAAGACTCTTGAGAGTCCCTTGGACTGCAAGGAGATCCAACCAGTCCATCTTAAAGGAAATCAGTTCTTGGTGTTCATTGGAAGGACTGAGGTTGAAGCTGAAATTCCAATACTTTGGCCACATAAGACGAGCTGACTCATTTGAAAAGACTCTGATTCTGGGAAAGATTGAGGGCAGGAGGAGAAGGGGATGACATGGTTGGATGGCATCACTGACTCAATGGACATGAATTTGGGTGGATTCCAGGAGTTGGTGGTGGACAGGGAGGCCTGATGTGCTGCGTTTCATGGGGTCACCACGAGTTGGACACAACTGAGTTACTGAACTGAACTGAATTGCTTCTTAGGGATAGTCCTGACTCTAGGACTTGCCCGTTAGGAGTCCCAAGACAATGCCTGAATTGGTCATCAAGGTCATTCCACTCTGGCTGCCCTGGAAAAGTAACTCCCCAGCAGTTTACTACTCTCTTCAGGTCTGTATGCCTGCTGGAATCACCTTATCTATGTGTAATTTATCAGTTAGCCAAGGATTTGTTAGAAGTTTCTGTGCAGAATTTTAATATTTTGTCTTTGTGGCTCCCTTCTTTTCTATCTTGTCCAGGAACTCATCTCCCTTTATAGAATGGGGATAACAATCTCTGCTTCCTCATCCAATAAGGCAGTTGACCTCAGTTTACACTCTTTGCCTTGCATAACTTGGAAAGTGGTTTCTGAGAGAAAGTCAAGGTAAATGTGCAGCTTATTTAATGTGCTGTTTTTTTGCACGAGTTGTCACTCTCTGTTGTTTACTAACACCTGAAAAAATTGTTTCATATGTATTGCCAGTATTTATAGTTGTTTATGATAGAAAAATGAGACTCATAATAAAAATAATACCAGCTACTTCACTATGACCAGAACCAGAAGTCCCATGTATTTTTTAATAAGGGTAAAACATCACTTTCTTTAAAGTTCAATAACTTAATCAACTTCTAACTTTTAAAAATATATAAATGGTAAATTATGAATCATTTTCTAGAGTTATTGGAAAATATATAAAAGAGTGAGACTTCTCAAATTAACTAGAACTTCCACACCCGACTAAGACTCAGAGTGTTGGTTATTTTTTGACCCACTTAATTGCAGATGCAGCTGAGACTATCAGACAGACATGGTTTTAGTTTGAAGTAATGAGAACAGCATGCTCACTAGAAATGAAATTGAGGCAACTAAATCTTTTGTAGCATTCCTAGAACGGTCATGAGATGCAATAATACTTGGTTACTGACAATGTACACTGGATTTAAATGTAAAACTTAAAGGTGAGAGGCTACATGTCCTATTTGGTGTTCCCTCAACCACAAAATTGCTACTTTCTAGGAGCTGAAATATAGCAATTTCAAGCTTATTTAAAAAATGCCAAAGTATACCAGTCCAATGATATGCGACCAATTTGGAGGGAAAAGCTACCCTTCAAAAATGGTGAAGGATTTAGACATGTCTTTAAAATTTATTAATATAGGGAATGTTAGTGAAGATCCTACAATACTATTCAGTAGGTTAAACAACTGCTTATGCTTGAATGCATGCAAAACATTATTTTTGATGCACCATAAGTTATAAACTATGTGCTAGACAAAGAAAAGATCACAAAAGTATAATTATTTTTCCAACTTAAGAGGCCATAGGTTTTTCTTGCTTGCATGAACAATTTAAGGATCCAGTAATCTGGCTATGGTGGGTTCTTCATTTCATAACAAACTTCATGTTTAGAAAAGGCAAAAATACATCTATTTTGACTGCAATTATGCCGAGTATTTTAAACAGGCTATACATTAAACACAAAGAAAAAGTGAAAGGGAGATGCTTACTTGATTCAGTTGAAGACTTAATTAGGAGCTCAATTCTATCAGACATTTAATATTGCATTTTATTCTCATTTACTCATTTTTTCAAATAGAAAATAATGGCATGCCGATTGTATACGATTGTGGATAGCTATTTATGGAACTGCATCTTGCTTCTGTACTTAATTACATTTTGCTTGGAAGTTAATATTATATTACAACTGTAGCTTTTATTTGAATCTATTCTTATGGTTTTCCTCTCTCATTAGGATTTAGATTGCTGGTTCATAGATTCTCTTGTTTGTGATTTTCTCTATTTCTTTTTTCTATTTCTAGGCCTATTCTCTAGTGTTGTATTATTCTTTTTAATGACTTTAAAGGCATTTAGGGGTAGAAGGAAAGAAATAATTCATTTTGCCAGATGGCAAAGGCTTTGATAAACAGTGTATTTACAAGCTAAATAAATTATGCCACATATTTTGTAATTCCTAATAAATATATCTGATTTTTAAATTTGTCTTTCCATCCTTTATACTCTACTCTGCTGTAGGATCATTGTGATTACTATGACCTGTTCATCTCAAATCATACAAATATGCATTGCAACTAATAATGGATATCTACCATCTGCATTGTTCAATATGTTGCATCACTTCATGTTTCTTCCTATTCTGCAAAGGAATTTAGAATTATTTATTTATTACAGATATCATAGAACTAATTCATTTTATGTAACCAGTAATAAGAAACTCAAGCAAAATGTGACTAGATTCATGTTTCCATTAGTGCTCTTCCTTGATAACAGCATGATTTCTTTAAAGTCTTACACTATACCTGGTCCAGTTGTTTTCATTATTTAGCAATCACTTACTGAGTATTTCACAAAGTTACTTTAAATTATATTGGATAATTCAATTCTAATTAATTAATCACATAGTTTTAATTTTATTATTATTCCACATTACCTAGGAATAAAGTCAATATGATACCTCATAAGTTGAAACCATGCCTTCCTAACATGTTCTGATATGCCAACCAACAAATAGATTCTTATTTTTATTCATGGGATTCTCTGACCAATAACTAGCTGGTAAAGAATGTGTCAAAATCAATCAAGTTGTAAATACATGCTCAGTAGATGGATAGGGAGAATCACTAGGTCTGATCATAAAATTGCACTTTCCAGCTAACAACTGAAGCTATTTTTTCATTAGTGTTCCAAATATCTCAGTGTTTGGTGAAGCCTTCAGGTAATATATGCAGTAAGGAACATTACTAAGCCCTGGGAAACAATAGGCTTCTATCAATCAACATATATTTGAATATGAACTGCTTTTAGGAAAGCTTTGGGTATTTTTTTCTTTCACTGACATTGATGTTAATTAAGTATCATAATTTAATGAACTCAAAAAAGACTGACATTCTTACAATTAATCTTCTCATGGAATGCAGATCTGATCTTCCAAATCTGAATTTCAGACATCTGGTACTGCTGTTGTACACATAGAAGTCTGACACCAGCTTCCAAGTCTCCCATTATATTCCTAAGCATAGCGACATGAAATAAATGAAATGAGACAAGACTTCAGCCACAATCTTGCTTTACTCAATTGAGAAGCATATAAAGAATGAATAGGGGTACCATCCACTCTGGCGTGGTTTACTGAAAATTTAGGGCAGCCATAGTAGGATAACAAAATATGAATTTGTAATGTGTCTTTCATTATATTTGCAAATATTTTTACATGCATTCTCATGTTCCAGATTCTAACTGATTTCTTTAATATACCCTAATTTCCCTACTAATTATTCTACTGGAGGGCTCATTCCCTTTGAATTTTTAGTCTGCATTTGTTTTAAGGGGTAAAATGCTTAGCTTTCTTACAACAGTCACTGGCAATGGAATGGAATCACAATGATTGGCTTAATTCAGTGGTTTTTCATGTCCTATGGTGACATTAATGGGTTTGTGATGTTAACTTGCTAAACTGTAACTAGCATTTCATTTTGGAATGAAATAGACTAGATAAGAATCAAACAGAATACAATAGAGTGAATTACATATAGTAACCCTAGATGTTTTCATTTGTATGTGTAACTGAATTAGATTGTAATCTAACATGTTTATACGTTAATCATTGGGGTGAAGTTAAAAATACTTAAAAGGCACTTGCTTGGTCTAATTAGGACCCAGGACTAATTAGGTCCAGGACAAAACATATTTTACCAAAACTGTATGACTGCTGAAGAGAAAGAGAAAGAAATAAAAGAATGAAAAGACAACCAAAATGTCAATGACGATGAAACTGACATGATCTCATAAATCCTCCCCTTAAGTCATGGGTGAAGGCCTATAAATATGAGATCACTCTTATGATTAGATTACTGTATATGGAAAAGAAAAAGGGAATTTGCAGATATAATTGAGGTTTCTATTTAATTGAACCTGTTCTAATCAAAAGGAATTTACCTTGATGGGCCTGACCTAGTCAGGTGAGGTATTTAAAAGAGAATCTGAAGGTAAAAGATAAGAAGCAGCAGATGCTCTTATGTTGGCCTTGAAAATATCAAATTGCTGTGTTGTGGAGAGAAGGTCATGTGGCAGAGACCAGTGGATGACCTCTAGAAGCCAAAGGTCTTTATCCTACATCTATAAGGAAATGAATTGTACCAAAAGTCAGAGAGCTTTAAAGAGGACTTTGAGCTTCAGATGAGATTAGAGCCCCAGCCAACATCTTGATATCATCCTTTGAGACCTGAGACAAAGGACCCAGCCTAAGACATGGACAAACTTCTGACCTAAAGAAACTATGAGATAATAAATGAGTGTTGTCATTTATGATGTTGTCATTTAGTGATAATTTTCTATCACTAAATATGCAAAAGTTACATAACAATAGAAAACAAATACAGTTGTCTAAGTTCCAAGTGCAAGAAACCACTTTTCTTTGTAGTGGAACTCCCACAGATACGATCTGGAGAGACAAGATTGGCATCATACTGTCCAGCTGTACTTTTTTACAGCCAAAACCCTTCATTAATATAGTTCTCTTCCCCACCTGCACAACATGTTAATTTTTTTTTTTTTAAAGCATGTGGAAAACTACACTTGGGTAAGAAAGGCTTTGGTAAATAATTTTTGCACATTTATAAAGTAAATGATGTTAACCTGCTTTATAGAAGAGAAGGCTAGAAGATGGAAAGGTTTAGAAGCTTGTTTTTTTTTTTTTTTTTGGTAAGAAACACTTGGCTCCTATACCTCAAAACAAGAAGAAATCCAATTTGTTTATTATAAAGTAGATTTTGAAATGAAATTATTGTGTGGGGTTAGCAAAGTTAAACTATTTGAACCTTTATTCCCCCATTTCCTCACTTGAGGGTGGTGTGTGTATGAGTATTACACCTATACTCCAAAGTTGTGGGAATTATGACTACTGAATACATATTTATTTTAAAATTACTTAATCACTATCGTAATTCTGTTAACTCCCTTTATAATGTACTTTAATAGAAATTTATAATTTAATTTCACTAAAATCTTTGCAATGTAATTTTTTTTACTAATAGAGTTTATGATAATTTAAATAGAATGAGACCTGAAAGTAAAGGGAGAAAGAATAAATTATGAATACTAACAGAACAAAGGAGATATCTAGAAGAAATTTAATATACTTGAAAATATATTTTGTTATAATAATGCATGATTTACTACAAATTAACCTTATTCAGACTAAAATATTTGTACCTAGCAACTTTTCTTTGAATATTATCATGAATATTTGTTTACCTTCCCTTGTAGTATTTTTGTAAATCTAATTGAACTTTCCTCTCTATAATTTATTTCCCACAGTAATGAGTTAATTCAAGGTTAAAGTAAATCAAAAGTATTTGGACGTATTAAGACATCAAAGTGTCTAAGAAACTTTTGTAAAGGTAAAATTGATCTCATCTCTAATTATCATTTTCCAAATTAAAAAAATATTCAGAAAAGTTGAACTCACAACAACAGAGCATAGATTGGTGATTGCAGGAGGTGGGGGTGGGGGAGAATTGGAGATATTGAAAGGGTACAAATTTTCAGTTATAAAATGAGTAAGTTCCAGGAATCTACTGTAGAGTATGGTGAAAGTAGTTAGCAACAAAGTACTATTATATTTACATAATAAACATTTATATATTTGTATAATTATTACACAATTATTTATACAATTGTATTATATAATTGAAAGTTGCTGTGAGAATAAAGCTTTAATGTTTTCATCACATACCCACAAGAAAACTAACTATGTGAAGTCATGGGTTTGCTAACTAACCTTCATAATAGTGATCATTTCACAATATTTGCATGTATCAAATTATCACATTGTATCTCTTAACAATACTCTATCAATTATATCTCAATAAAACTGGAAAACTATGTTTTCATGACTTAAAATGGTATGGAAAAAGCATCTTCTGAAAAGCAGTCTGAATTTAAAACTAGAAACAATCCATGATTATATGTCTCAGTAGAAGTTAATTCTGCACTTCCAGCACACATTTGCACTGGCTGAAATCTAACATTAGTACAATAGAACAGGAAGCCACCTGTTTTTGCAAATCTGAATCAATGCCTCTGTGTATATATGTATCATCATGCTCTCTATATTATATTTTTATTTTCAGGGGTCATCATGATAATAACCATGTGACTAATATTCTTATCACATCTATGAGAATATGTCCTTGAACTGTATCACAATATCTGCTATACAACAAAAGATTTTTTTTTTATAGATCCTGCTCCTAAGTACGAAATGACAGACATTTTTAAATACAGAAACACAGTTCTTCCTCAACTTATATGAGGTTATGTCTCAATATACCCATCATAAATTGAAAGTATCTTTAAGTCAAAAAAGAATTTAATAACCTAAGCTGTGAAACTCGTAGCTTACCGTAGCCTACCTTAAGTGCGCTGAGAACACTTACTTTAGCCTATAATTGGGCAAGATCATCTAACACAAAGCTTATTTTATAGTGTTTAATATGCCATATAATTTATTGAATAAGGTACTCAGAATGGCTGTATGAGTATAAGGTGGTTGTGGAGTGTATCAATTGTGTACCCTGGTGATGACATGGTTGACTGGGAGCGGTGTCTTGCTGTTACTGACCAGCATCAGGGGAATACGTAATCGCATAGTTCTAGCCATGGAAAAGGTCAAAATTCAAAATTCCAAGTACAGTTTCTACTGAATGCTATCACTTTTGCACTGTTGTAAAGCTGATAAATCTTAAACCATTGTAAATCAGGAATCATCCTTACCTTGTTAATCTACCATTGATATCTATATTACATTATGACAACATCTACATCTTTGGGGGATATTTTTCCAAGATTTTCTGCCTTCTTTTGAATATGTTTCATTTCCTTTGATTAATTCTTCAAAAATTACCATTTGATAGAATAAATAAAGTGTGTGCTCAACCAAAGAAAAGGAACAATTTTAAGATATTTGAGTAGACCCAGAGGAAAAAAATTTGGATTTTTTTAACATAACAGTTTTAGGCCAAGCCGTGAACATCCACATTAAAAACAGCATTAAAGAGGGCAAAAAAAAAATTGGCCTGAATAACAAGAACTATATTACAAATGAATTCCAAACATATGTACTCACAAGATTATTCACAATTTTGTGATTTTTGAAAATTTTTTGCTTCTTTTGAAAATAATTAAGTAAATGTAAGAAATAAACCACATATGGTGGTGTCTTCCACAGCTTCTGCTGCCCTCTCAGTGGAACTTTCTGCTACAAACCTGAGATGAATTTTGAGAGGGGCAGCTGAAGATGATTTGAGGGTGGGCACTTCCCTGGTGGCTCAGACGGTAAAGCGCCTGTCTACAATGCAGGAGACCCGGGTTCAATACCTGGGTCGGGAAGATCCCCTGGAGAAGGAAATGGCAATCCACTCCAGTACTATTGCCTGGAAAATCCCATGGACAGAGGAGTCTGGTAGGCTACAGTCCATGGGGTGGCAAAGAGTAGGACACGACTGAGCAACTTGACTTTCACTTTCACTGTGCGGCCAATAGCCTCAATGGAGTCTTTGTGTGAAGACTCTCTTGATTGCAACAAATGCCTCCCTATAGAATTGGACCTGAAAAATACAGAGGATATTACCATGTGATAAAAAGAGAAGAACTAAGAGAAATGTAAAGGGCATTAGGAAGAAACAAACAAAGCCATAAGTGAGAATCCGTGTTTAGCTGGATCCCTAGAATACCCTCTGCCCATAATGATGTTACAGCTCTATTTTAGATCTTATATAGCTTCATGTTGAAATATATTCTCTTAAGATGTCTTAAATGAATTTCATAGTTCATAAAAAGTAATTCATTGGTTCAGAGAATTCCTTGACACACTAATGAATTTTGGATGCCTCTTTTCTTACTCTAAAATATAATTGCTTTTTGCAACTATGGAGCCTTCAAAAAAAAAAAGAAAAAGAAAGAGAAAAGACAGAAAAATGCTGTTTGTATTGGGCCCCTTTCTACGTTGACTTAACTCTGTTCAGTAAGTAGATCTAGTAGTTGACCTAGCAGTTGGCAAACAGCAATGATTCTCAAACATTTTGGTCACAGGACTGTTTTTTCCTCTTAAAAAGTTGTGAGTCATGTGGTGGTTCTATTTTTCACTTTTTAAGGAACCTCCATACTCTTCTCCATAGTGGCTGTATCAGTATACATTCCCACCGACAGTGTATGAGAGGGTCTGTTTTCTCCACACCCTCTCCAGCATTTATTGTTTGTAAATTTTTTGATGATGGCCATTCTGACTGATGTGAGGTAATATCTCATTGTAGGTTTTTTTTTTTTTCATTTTTTTTCATTGTAGTTTTGATTTGCATTTCTCTAATAATTAGTGATGTTGAGCATCTTTTCATATGTTTGTTGGCCATCCTTATGTCTTTTTTGGAGAAATGTCTATTTAGTTCTATATGACCCAGCAATCCCACTCCTGACATATACCCAGAGAAAGCCATAATTCAAAAAGATACATGCACCCAATGTTCATTGCAGCAGCATCTACAATAGCCAGTACATGGAAGCATAAAGAGAGGAATGGATAAAGATGTGGTACATTTATGCCCTGGGATATTGCTTAACCATAAAAAAGGAACAAAACTGTTCCATTTTCAGAGACAAGGATGGGCCTAGAGACTGTCATACAGAGTGAAGTGCATCAAAATGAGAAAAAGAAGTATTGTATAATATCCCTTATAGGCCAAATCTAGAAAAATAATGCAGATAAATTTGTAAAGCAGAAATAGAGACACAGACATAAAGAACAAATATACAGGTACCAAGGGTGAGGAAGAAGTGGGATGAACTGGAAGATTGGAATTGACATATATAACTACTGTGTTTAAAATAGGTAACTAATGAAAACTTAACTGCATAGCACAGGGAACTCTACTCAGTGCTTTGTGATGACCTAAACAGGAAGGAAATCCAAAAAAGAGGAGATATATGCATATGTAGAGCTTATTCACTTTACAGTAGAAACTAACATAACACTATAAAGCAATGATACTCCAATAAAAATTAATTTAAAAAAAAACTAGTGACAAACCTAGAGCTTTGTTTCTGTGTGAAAGTTTTAAAATATTTTTAAAATAATAGAAATGTACTATATGTTAAAATAAATTAAATTCTCTATGAAAAATAACTATATTTTTCCAAAAAATTTATGAAGAGCATTGTTTTGCATTTTTGCAAATCTATGCCTGCTAATAGAAAATCACTGGATTGTCATAATTGCTTCTGTAGTCTGTTGCGATATGTTGCTTTGTTGGAGTATGTAAAGAAAGACTGACTCTAAACACATATGAAAAAGTCTCAAGGTCCTTCACATGTCCTCAGATCACACTTTGATTTAATTTTAATTTTTTTATTTTTTATCTATTTTATAATTATTATTTTTTAAACTTTACAATATTGTATTGGTTTTGCCACACATCAACATGATTTGAAAACAGCTGCTCTGTGGGTAGCCTTCTATTTGTACTTCTGCTCTCCCTTAACCTCCTCACACTAAATATCTCTGCTCTTTCTTTTTTTCATTCATGTCATACTTGTTTTTATTTCTTTCTCCTTCCCTTATCTATTTTCTCTACTTTATTATCTACTTCTTTATTTTTCTGACCTGTTCCTCCTTTCTTCACCCTGCCCACTGAATACTCTCTACTCTGTTTTATCCAAGCTATACATGAAAATGAAGTCTTTCTCAAAAAGGAACTATCTTGAAGGATCTTGGAAAGGTATATAATATTTCTTATTTATTCCTCCAGAAATTACCTCTGTAAATGGTAATATCTAGTCATTCATACAAAAAAATGCCCCATGTCCTCATTTCATATATCTAGTCTCATTACTGTCCATCCACAATATGTCCTGTCCCTTTCCTCCAATTTTACTTTTGTAAGCCCAAGTCAGTTTAATTCCCTTTCTTCCCTCATTTGTAGTATAAAAACAGTGTACTAACTGATTGTCCTTTTTCACCTCTTGCCAAACCCCACTAAAACCACAATCAATTCTCCCCTCAGTAGCCCATGTGATTACAGTAAAAGTGCTTGGTGACCCAGGTTGATCTCCTTTTCCAGTTATTTTGAAGGCTGGCTAATAGTAATACACAACTGATTGTGGTCTCCTCTGCAGATTGACTTACACAAAATAGAAACTGCCTCTGAAGCTGTACAAAAAAGATCTTCACAACCCGGATAATCATGATGGTGTGATCACTCACCTAGAGCCAGACATCCTGGAATGGGAAGTCAAGTGGGCCTTAGAAGGCATCACTACAAACAAAGCTAGTGGAGATGATGGAATTCCAGTTGAGCTATTTCAAATCCTGAAAGATGATGCTGTGAAGGTGCTGCACTCAATATGCCAGCAAATTTGGAAAACTCAGCAGTGGCCACAGGACTGGAAAAGGTCCGTTTTCATTCCAATCCCAAAGAAAGGCAATGCCACAGAATGCTCAAACTACCGCACAATTGCACTCATCTCACATGCTAGTAAAGTAATGCTCAAAATTCTCCAAGCCAGGCTTCAGCAATACATGAACCATGAACTTCCAGATGTTCAAGCTGGTTTTAGAAAAGGCAGAGGAACCGGAGATCAAACTGCCAACATCCGCTGGATCATGGAAAAAGCAAGAGAGTTCCAGAAAAACATCTATTTCTGCTTTATTGACTATGCCAAAGCCTTTGACTGTGTGGATCACAATAAACTGTGGAAAACTCTGAAACAGATGGGAATACCAGAGCACCTGACCTGCCTCTTGAGAAATCTGTATGCAGGTCAGGAAGCAACAGTTAGAACTGGACATGGAACAGACTGGTTCCAAATAGGAAAAGGAGTACGTCAAGGCTGGATATTGTCACCCTGCTTATTTAACTTATATGCAAAGTACATCATGAGAAACGCTGGACTGGAAGAAGCACAAGCGGGAATCAAGATTGCCAGGAGAAATATCAATAGTCTCAGATATGCAGATAACACCACTCTCATGGCAGAAAGTGAAGAGGAACTAAAAAGCCTCTTGATGAAAGTGAAAGTGGAGAGTGAAAAGTTGGCTTAAAGCTCAACATTCAGAAAACTAAGATCATGGCATCTGGTCCCATCACTTCATGGGAAATAGATGGGGAAACAGTGCCAGACTTCATTTTGGGGGGCTCCAAAATCACTGCAGATGGTGATTGCAGCCATGAAGTTAAAAGACGCTTACTCCTTGGAAAAAAAGTTATGACCAACCTAGACAGCATATTCAAAAGCAGAGACATCACTTTGCCGACTAAGGTCCATCTAGTCAAGGCTATGGTTTTTCCTGTGGTCATGTATGGATGTGAGAGTTGGACTGTGAAGAAGGCTGAGCACTGAAGAATTGATGTTTTTGAACTGTGGTGTTGGAGAAGACTCTTGAGAGTCCCTTGGACTGCAAGGAGATCCAACCAGTCCATTCTGAAGGAGATCAGCCCTGGGATTTCCTTGGAAGGACTGATGCTAAAGCTGAAACTCTAGCACTTTGGCCACCTCATGTGAAGAGTTGACTCATTGGAAAAGACTGTGATGCTGGGAGGGATTGGGGGCAGGAGGAGAAGGGGACGACTGAGGATGAGATGGCTGGATGGCATCACTGACTCGATGGATGTGAGTCTGAGTGAACTCCAGGAGTTGGTGATGGACAGGGAGGCCTGGTGTGCTGCGATTCATGGGGTCGCAAAGATTCGGACATGACTGAGTGACTGAACTGAACTGAACTTTACTGAAGCTGTACTCTCTTACAGCCCCAGGATAGAAAATAGTGACTGATAGGTAGGGTAAAGGAGTCTGGTTCCTCGGCTCCAGTACTAACTCTGTGGTGCAGTTTGGGTCTCAAGTTTTCCAGTGGGATCAGATGAAGCCAGTCTCCGCTGAGACTGCATTCTTTCTTCTCTCACTCCCATTCCACTGAGACAGCTGTTTGGCTGATGCTCTGCTTGTAGGGAACTCAACCTAAGACAGTAGAAGTTCAATATTCTATAAAATTAGGTAGCTTTCTGCTTACATCTCTCCAATAAATTCTAACCTCTTCTTTTCAGCCTACAAAAATACTGCTGTAAGTGACAACTGCTTATATTTCTGATGTCATTTCCCATCAATCAACTAAGAAGAAAAGATCTTTCCTCAGGGCATTTGCACTTGCTATTTCTTCAGCCTGGATTTTTGTAGATTTAGCTTGTCATGTTCAGATTGCAGTTCTTCTAGAGGCCTTTCTGACTCCTCTATCTAAATTTGTTCCCCATCTTCCTTAGTATTCTGTTAAATTAACAGTTTATATCTTTCAGAGCACTCATTACAATTAGAAATTATTTTATTTACTTATTTATTTTTGATTATCTCTCTACTCTTAAAATGTAAGGAGTAGGTTTTATCTGTGTTGAAAATTGCTGCATCCCAAAACATAGAACTAAATGTATCACATAGTAGATGCTCAATAAATATTTATTGGCTTGAATTAATATTGAATCATAACATTTATGTCATTTTTAAAGTAGTATTTTATTCCATGATCATTTATTGATTTACCTATTCATTTCATTTAACAGATAGTTTAGAGACTCATTTTGCTGAATGTTATATTCAATGTTATAAAGTAAGACACTTATAGTAGACCCTGCTATTTTCTTCAATGTCTGGCTCTCTTCTTCCTGAGAATACAAAATCACTACACTTAGTGACTAGATACATTGTGTGAAGAATTCCATAACAATAGTATAAGCATAAAACTCTTACGAATTGATGATTATATGAGAACAGATGAAAGTGTGGTAATTGGTGCTTTTTTCATAAATGTATATTATAGAAGTAAATGGTGGTGGTGGTGATGGATCAGTCACTAAGTTGTGCTTTTTGTGACCCTATGGGCTGTAGCCAACCAGGCTCCTCTGTCCATGGGATTTCCCAGGCAAGAATACTGTTCTGGTTTACCATTTGCTACTCCAGGGGATCTTCCCAACCCAGGAATTGAAACTGTGTCTCTTGCATTGTAGGCAGATTCTTTGCTGACGAGTCACCAGGGGAGCCCATAGAAAGAAATAATTTTAGTCGAAAGAACCACAATGAAAGATGGAACAAAATGCAAAATCCCATCAAAAAATGGAAAATAATTTGGCCAAGATAAAATTATGTGTGGGGGAGTATTTTGATTGATGACCCAATGCTGAAGGGAGAAAGCCACCCATTCCTGTTCTTCCATGATTTACAGATGTCTAGAAATTTGTTTTTAAAAAAGAAGAAGGAAAAAACTCTTCAAATACTCATGGCTTAATCAGCATAGTTCTGCTCTTACAGAAAGTGAAGCAGCAGCTGTGATTCAGGATTTTATCCAGCTTTCTGCTACTCAGCATCCTTACGACAGTGATAGTGCTGGATCTAGATGTATCTCTACCAGCAGCAGGGAGAGAGCCCACTTTCCCTTTGGAGCTTGTGCTTAGTCCTCAGTCATGTCCGATTCTTTGTGACCCCATGGACTGTAGCCCACCAAGCTCCTCTGTCCATGGGGATTCTCCAGGCAAGAAGACTGGACCGGGTTGCCATGCCCTCCTCCAGGGGATCTTCCCAACCCAGGGATTGACTCCAGGTCTCCTGCATTGCAAGTAGATTCTTTACCATCTGAGCCATCAGGGAAGCTTTGGAGCTTGCACCCCACCTAAGACTGCACCCAGTTACATTTCAGTGAATAATGATTTTATTGACTAATACATATAAAAAATATGATAAGTATTTTTATGGTCCCTTCTGTTGAACAAGTGCTTTATCAAAGTGTAAATATATTTGGATACACTTCTTCATCTGAGACTATGCTGATACATAAAACCAGGCTAATAGGTTACTCTGATAACAGCGCAGGCAGGGGCAGAATTGAAGAAGAGGAGATGGAAGCAAACTAATTAATCGACAATTTTCAAACTGATCAGTCAGTGAAGTAAAAAACCTAAGCCAGTTTATCCACCAGACTAAGTTTTGTTTAAATATCATGAATTGCAAACTTGGAGAACAAAAGATGACTGACTACCAAAGTTTGGAATTCTTAAAGTAAATTTAAATGATTCCTTTTATGTTGGGAGGGAAAAAAAAACACTTTTATCAAAGTTTGTACAATGCATAGCCCTAATGCTGAAGTTAAGCTCCTGAGACCCTTTATAGAATATAAATCACTAGTATTCTGAATGCTGTCACAATAGATGCCTCACCAAAGACAAACATGTTGTTAGATGCAATTGCTGCACTTTCCAAAGAGAAGCCAGAGAATCACCACAATTTGTGATGGCTCAACATGGAACATTTAGGTCACCATATTGGATTGCTTACCTATTTATGTTATACACAGTCAGGAAATATGTTCTGACAGTTTCAAAACCAATATAATTATTTTTGAAAATTGAAGATGACATAGCTGTTTTATGATTTTATAAATATAATCAAACATAGAATCTTTCTAGAGGAAGATTCTACCTTTATTCTCAATTAGCTTCATGAAACAGAATAAACACAATTAGCCACAATTATTTTTGCTACCTTAATCATCATCTATCAAACTGTTTGGGGGATCATTTCTACTTCTATAATTGGGATAAATAAACATGGCATAAAACACAGAAGGTCTTTTTCTCCCTGTGCTAGCTAAACTTATGTATCTCCTATGCACAGTTTATTATTTTTAAGTTGTAAAAGTTCTTGTGCCTTCTGCATAATTTGTAAGGATTGATGATAAGTATTTAACAAGTAAAGAAAGAGGTAGAAGAAAGTGTATGCTTATATTTAATCAAAATTTAGCCAAGTGTTCAATTAGAAAATATCTTCTTTGTAGTACAAATCAAGAAGGTGTTACAGCACGTTCTTTTCAATGTCAAACTTTTCAAACTACTTTTCAATGTCTAAAGCTAACTGGACGTAGTCCCCAAAAGCTATCTATCAATCCTTGATAATAAATAGTTACATTCTAGGGAGATGGTATTTTCTCACATTTGTAAAACAAATTACTACTGAGTTTATCTGTGTCCTTTTCCTCCCTCACTCACAAGTTTGAGCCAATCATTGTCATCATTAACTTCTGGGGAGTAATAATTAACGCAATGTTCTAACAGCATCATGAGAGCCTCTTAATATGCCATGCCTCTCTTTCCAGTCTCCTACTACCCGTGTTTGTATGTTTTCTTGTTTTTGTTTCTTTCACAAATTACCCATCAGTTTTGACAGCACTGCTTGTGAAACCAGTCAACTCAATTTAAGTGCTTTGAGAAATTGAATGCAAAACACACAATTTAAAATCTCATAGAGTCTATTTTAAACAGAGGAAATATAACATTTGAGGAAGAACATATCCAACGAGGAACACAGAAAGGTTAATAAGACAGTAAGTGGTAGAAAGCTTCAGATGTAGTTCCCCAAACTTCTCTACACACCACTAAATCTTCTTCAAGTTGGTCTTTTCTCTAACCAATATTTCACTGGAGAAGGAAATGGCAACCCACTCCAGTGTTCTTGCAGGGAGAATCCCAGGGACGGGGGAGCCTGGTGGGCTGCTGTCTATGGGGTCACACAGAGTCGGACATGACTGAAGTGACTTAGCAGGAGCAGCAGCAGCTAACCAATATTTCACTATCATAATTACTTTAAAAATAAAGCTTAGTTCATGTATCACATAAGCCTCTAAAATGAAGTCATTTAAATGATATTTTGCCTTTAATGTTCCATTATTGTTTTAATACTACCTATTCCTTATCCCATTTAGAAATACACAGTAACTCAGGGGAAAGATCTCTGGGTACCCTCATCGTACTTCTGAAGAAGGTCAAAGTTGTCCACAATTTCCAACTCATACCAAGTCATGCAGGCTTTCAGCCCTGTGATCGGAACTCAGCCTGGGTCTCAGCCTGGGTCACCTTCAGCTCAGCATTCTTATGAATATACGCACTGAAGTCTGAAAGTTGCTCCACAATCTAGGAAGAATTTTTCTACTTATCCTAAAGTGCTTTTCTGTGAATAATGCTACAGACTGAGTTATGTCTCCCCCCAAAAAAGTATATACTAAATCTCTTACCTTCAATGTAATAATACTTGGAGATAAGACCTCTGGGGAATTAATCAGGGCTAAATGAAGTCATAGGGGTGGGGCCCTTAAGATGAGATCAGTAGCTTTATAAGAAAAGAGAGAGATCACTCTCTTTGCCATGTGTAGATACAAAGAAAAGCCATCTGCAGGCCGAAGCTCTCACCAGGAATCAAATCAGCTGATTCTTTGACGTTGGACTTTCCAGCCTCCAGAACTATAAAAAATTAATGTCTGTAGTTTAAGCCACACAGTGATAATTGTTATAGCAGCTGAAGTTGACTATAGTTATGCAATTCATATTACCATGTTTATTGCATTCACAGATTCATAAGTGCATTAATTTAGAAATATATGCCCCCTTTTACTTCAAATTTTCATAATACTTGAATTTTCAAACAATTTTATGAGATTAATCCATGTCAGTTTTATTAATCACTCTCTCTTTTGTTTGATTCTTTTTTGTTGATGGAGCAATCAGTTTTTTTCTGTCATTCTAGTGGTTTCTCAGGAGGGCTTCATATAATTGATATAATTATTATAAGTTTTGTAGAAGTAAGTAAATAACATTGAATTTGGGATTCTAGATATTTATTTGCTATTGACTCCTCTAGGAAGAGAAAAATCAGATTGAGGTGCAGACCTGACAAAGCCTGGACCCATCTTGCCCATTAGAATATCAAAGTTGACCAGCCTTGGGCCAAAATGGCCCAGCCTTGTTACCTTCACCTCATTTAGCCACTGGATGGGGGCTGTTCTGGGAAGCTCCTGAAAATGCTAACTGCTGGAAATGTCTGCCGATCATCTTTCTTACAGCCAAGCAGTATGAGGTTGGCACATCTGTTTTCACCACTATAGCTAGATATTTAGATTACCCATTACCATTACAGTGTGGATAAGGGCAAGTTCAGAACACCCTGAAAGATGCCCTGTGTCAGAATATCCTGAGAAAATATAGTTGACTCTATTAAAGTCACTGAGATGACCCTGGCTATTTTTGGTCATTTCTATACCCTATCATCTGCTTATTGTGGTCATCACCTGGCTACTTTTGAAGACGCTGATTCACTGTGGAAAACCACACTGGCCATCTGCTCAACCCCTGGTCACAATTCTTGCTCCATTAGACAAATGATATATTTAACTAACTTTTAATACACACTTTTCCTGGATGAATAGCAAAAGGTGGGAATCTTAATATCCAAGTGTTTATCCCCCTTTTTAGTAACCATATTATGGATCAATTAATTAATACTAGCCATATACAAAGAAATGTTAAGACTAATTTAATCCTGAAATATTCAAAGAAGCAAATGTAATCTGAATAAATCTGTTGGCAAATACAGAATACTGTTTTTTTCTGTTTCTTTTTAACAGAACCAAAACTTTTATTTCCAACTCACCTTGAAAAGAAAATCAACAAGTGTAACTCTGGTTTCTCTCTAAATCTTTGCTCATCCCATCCCTTGGAGGTGGAGTGATCTAAGGAATTTATAAATTCAGCCAAGAAACTGCCAAAAAAGAGCATGAGTTTTACCCTATTCTCCCAGGACAGGTCTTCCACAGGGGACTGCCTATGAATGAAAGGTAAGGACAAGTCTAATTCTGAAACAATAATCCATGTCCTAAACCTGACTTTTAGACACTTGGTGAAAGAAACACTTGCTACGAATATTTATTGTTTGTGTAATTTTTTCTGATTTCAGTATCCAAATTTGAAAGAAAGTACTCTGAGAGTCTTCTTCAGAAACTCTGAATAATTAGAACAAAATGGACAAAATTATCCTAATATATCTTTTAATGATATGTCTGAATTACCTTGCATACAAGTGAAAAAGAAAGGAAAATTAACAAGTAAATATGAAGAGGGAAATGTATATTTTTATTCAACAAGTAATAAACTTCTTTAAAAGTCTGCTTTGACATCAAGATAATCAAAATTCTGACAATAATACAACACAATAAATAACATAAACAACTCAAGTTTTTATCTGCTATGTCAAATATAATTCCTCTGGTTTCTTTTTGTTTGTTGGTTCATTCAAGAAAATCTTTTTAAAACCTGAATTGACTAAATGGGCTGCCTGTCTTGTTATAATATAAGAGCAGCTAAAAATGTTGAATAAGTAGATGAATATGATAGAGCTGTGTATTAGAAACAACAAGCCAGGTTTGTCCTAAATGCTTGCCCCATAGCCAGGTTAATTTTAAGTCAGCATGGGAAAGATTTTGTGATTAGACCTCAAAGCACAAAAATACCAATTAATTATGATGATTAGATATGTCTTCATTAGTACTCTATAAATAAATCATGCTCAGATTATGCACTCAGCTGTCCTGGAAAAAATATTCTTCTAGAGGGCTGTGAAAACAGCTTAATTAATTATAGATGCTCTGCAACTTGCCACATATTATATTTTGAAGTGTTAAATACACATATATCCACATGTTATATATGTGTGGAGGTATTTGTCAAACCGTTTCAGTGTTTCTTTGTCAAACTGTTTCAGTGTTTCTTTATGCTACTTAACACTAAAATGCTTTCCAGAATCAAGATGGGAGTTTGCTAAAAATCTGCATTTATTGTTAAAAAAAAGTTAGAACACTTATATTTCCATTCCCTTTCATGTTTTCAGATGACAGTGTTTCTCTTCGATATTTAACTCTATACTTCCAGAAGTGTTTTGTGAATGTGCTCCTCTCCTCTTCCCACCCCTCAGTATTTTTTCCCTGCCCTCAGTTTACTTTTTCATTTTCTAAAGAGAATTTCTTCTTGAATATGTGGCTTTATTAAAAACATTTTCATTGTATTTTTAGTTAACCCAATTGTGCAAGACATTCCCCACTCCCTCCTCCAGGTCCCCTGTCCTCTTTTCTGTACCCTGCTAGACCTCCAAGAGATGACCTCTATGAACTATATCAAGCAGTTCCTTGCCCTTCAGTTTCCAGTTGATTTCTGCTAATGGAGATCTCTGGCAGGAGATCAGAGGTGGTGGGTAGGGGAATTTATCCCCTAACCCTTTCACTGCAGGTTGACTGTGTACCTCAGCAAAAAGTCCCAGCTCCCGGCACGTGATACTTACCAGTAGATCTCTCAATGGGTTTTAGTCCTTTCAGATCTAAGAGTGGTAACAGATCTCTTTATGTAACTTGCCCTGGGGGAACTGCATTATCTCTCTTGGTTTCCTTACACCTTTATAGGCTAGCTTTTACAAATAGTCATTTAATTAAATTTATCTCAAATTACCCAATTTGAACAAGTAGTCAAAAAACAAGTAGTTTTCCACAGAACCTTGATTGATACATGATACTTCTTATAAATTATTCAAACAATACAAAAATAAAAGAGTAAAACATGAACATCCTCCTTGTATCTTTTGCTTGAGAAAACTGGAAACACAATTTGAATTGGCTTAAGCACCTGGATTTTTCTAGTTTTCTGAGTCCATATATCACATGCAGAAACACATGCAGAAGCTTGCTCTTGTCAGAGCTAGTTGGGATTTAAGTAGGCTGCAACAGAAGTTTAAGTTCCCATCAAGCATGCTTTTGCATCTGTTACCCTGGGAAGGAATTTGTATCAGTCAGGGTCCAATCAGGAGACAAAATCAAATTAATTTAACAGAAACAGAATATATAAATAATTATTAGTAAGGTTTTAAAGAATGAAAAAGGCAAAAAGGCAAATTAAATGATTATAGAAAGACTGTCAGCAGACTGCAGCTACCATCCTAGGGCCTTGGGAAGAAGTGCAAATGCACAAACCTAGAGTAGGCACCCAACAGAGCTGAAGCTCAGAACTCAGAGAAGAGACCACTGCTTGACCTAAACTGGAATCTCTTAGCTTGGAGGAGAAATCTCACTGGACTAGGATCCAGTCCCATGAAGAGGGATAATGAACAACATCAGAAAGTGCTGGAGTTTTTGCAGGTTCACACCAAGGTTGGTTCAGCACGTTTACAAAAGCTGAAAACTTAGTTCAACATTTTGCTGAAATAAACCGGTGCCTCCAAAGGGAAGAAGTGAGAAGAGGCCAACGTGATGCTGATAGGGGCAGGAAGCCAGCAACAAGCAAATAAGATGGAACAAGTCCCTCTTCCTCCATCCTCATAGCTGCCTCTTGTGCTTCCTACTGACCAACACAGAGAGGCAGCTGGCAAAGCTGACAGATTTCCAGGCAGCATCACAGAACAGCACAGAAGAGACAGTCTGAACTAAAAAGCAATGGCTTAATAAGGTGGTATAAGGTAACAGGCAGAAAATCAACTACACTCCTCTAGCAAAACACCGAGTTTTTACTGTACACAAGGCCCTGTGTGAGGCTGCTGCTGCTACTGCTGCTAAGTTGCTTCAGTTGTGTCTGACTCTGTGTGAGGCTACAATTTACCCAACTCAATTGCAGGTAAATTTTAATCTCCTTTCTAATATGGCTTTTAATATGACAAAGAAAGCAATTATAATATTATTTAAGAATAATAATAATAAATAATAATAAAAGTAATAATATGGGACTTTTGGAGTGGCATTTGTATTAGGCAAGAAAAATAAATTTAGTAACCAAATTGAGAAGGAAGAAGCAAATTGCAACTGCTTACCAGTGGCATGAGATTATATATAGAGAAGTTTGAAGATTCATCAAAAATCTGTTACAGCTAATAAACAAATACAATAAAGTTATAGAACACAAAATCAATACACAAAAATATGTTGCATTTCCATACCCTAATAACAAATTATCATAAAGAAAACTAAGCAAACAATCCCATTTATACTTGCTTCTAAAAGAACGTAATGTTGTTCACTCGCTTAGTCATTTCTGGCTCTTTGGAACCCACGGACTGCAGCACGCCAGACTTCCCTGTCCTTCACTACCATCCAACTATCTCATCCTCTGTTGCACTCTTCCTGCCCACCGTCTTTCCCAGCATCAGGATCTTTTCCATTGAGTCAGCTCTTCACATCAGGTGGCCAACGTAATGGAGCTTCAGCTTCAGCATCATTCCTTCCAATGAATATTCAGGGTTGATTTCCTTTAGGATGGATTGGTTTGATCTCCTTGCATTCCAAGGGATTCTCAAGCGTCTTCTCCAGCACACAGTAGAAAAGCATCAATCCTTCAGTGCTTAGACCTCTTTAGGTTCCAGCTCTCACATCTGTACATAACTACTGGAAAAACCATAATTTTTGACTATATGGAGTGGTTTGTCATAGCTTTTCTTCCAAGGAGCAAATGTCCTTTAATTTAATTTAATATCTTTAAAAAATTTAACCGAGTAATTTAAATACTTATATATTCAAATACTCCATGGATAAACAAATTTTGTCAGTGTTTTTAAAATTAACTGCAAAGTGGTAATAATTACAGTGCATAGTGCATGCTTGCTCCATGCATGCGTTTATGCTGCATATATGTACGCATGCTAGGTTGCTTCAGTCGTATTCTCATTTGGAAGGTCTTTGTTAATGGTGAGAACCAAATGAAACTCAAGGTGTAAATAAATAAATAAACAGAGACCTGTATACTGAGAACTACAAGACATTAATGAAAGAAACTGAAGAATACACAGATAAATGAAAAGATATTTTGTGCTCATTCATCAGAAGAACTATTATTATAATTCACATATTACCCAAAGCAATGTATAGATTCAATGCAAATTCTATCAAAATTCCAGTGTTTTTTTTTCAAAAAAATAGAAGACACAATCTTCAATTTGTATAGAACCATATACAAATTTGTACAAATGCAAAACCAAGTACAAGTAGCCAAAGCAATCTTCAGGAGAAGAAAAAAGGAACAAAATTGAAAGCATCATGGTCCCTAGTTTCAAACTGTATTGCAAAAGTATACTAGTCAAAACAGTATGGTATTAACATTAAAAACTGACACATAGACCAAAGTAATAGAATAGCAAGCCTAGAAATAAATCCATACTTATATGGTCAATTAATTTATGACAAAGGAGCCAAAATTACAATAAGAAAAGAAGAGTCTCTTTTTTTGTTATTGTTGGAAAAAGTAGACAGTCACATGCAAAAGAATGAAATTGAAGCACAACAAAAATTAACTCAAAATGTGCTAATGACTTGGATGTAATATCTGAAACCATTAAACTCCTGGAAAAGAAGCATAGGCAGTAAGCCCCTTGAAACAGGTCTCAGTAATAAGCTTTTGAATCTGATACTAAATGCAAAACCAACAAAAGCAGAAATAAACACGTGAAACTACATCAAATTAAAAAAGCTTCTGCACAGCAAAGGAAACCATCAACCAAATGAAAAAGCAACATACTGAATGAGAGAAAATATTTGCAAAATATTACATATCATATACATATATAACTATACTGTCCATGGAATTCTTCAGGCCAGAATACTGTAGTGGGTAGCCTTTCCCTTCTCCATATCTTCCCAGCCCAGGGATCAAACCCAGGTCTCCAGCATTGCAGACAGATTCCTTACCAGCTGAGCCACAGGGGAAGCCCAAGAATACTGGAGTGGATAGCTTATCCCTTCTCCAGTGGATTTCCCTGATCCAGGAATCAAACCAGAGTATCCTGCATTGCAGGTGGATTCTTTACCAACTGAGCTACCAGTGAAACTCTACATATATAACCATATATCTGATAATAAGCTAATACCCAAAACTTATGAATAACTCATACAACTGGATAGATAAAAATAAACTATTCAGTTAAAATGGGGGCAGAAGATCTGAATAGATATTTTTCTAAAGAACCCATACAAATGGCAACAGGTACATGAAAAGATGCTCAAAATTATTATGCATTATAGAAATGCAAAGCAAAAGCACAAGATATCACTTCACACTTTTTAGAATGGCTATTATCAAAAATATAAAAAGTCAGAAGTGTTGAAGATGTGGAGAAAAGGGAACCCTTGAACATTGTTCATGGGATTAAGTTAGTACAGCCACTGTGGAAAACAATATGGAGGTTTCTTAAAAAATTAAAATGAAACTACCATATGATCCAACAATTCCTTTTCTGGGTATGTTTCCAAATAAAAGCACAAATTTAAAGATATATATGCATCCTCATGTTCATTACAGCATTACTTACAGTATCCAATATATGGACATAACCTAAGTGTTCATCCATGGATGAACAGTTAAAGAATTGTGGTATATGTATAAAATGGAATACTATTCAGTTCTAAAAAGGAAGAACTCTGTTGTTTGGGATATCATGGACGGTTCTTAAGACCATTATGCTAAGTGAAGGACATAGAAAGGCAAATATCACATGGTCTCTCATATATGGAAATGAAAAATAAACAACAAAAAAACACAAGCTCATATATTGGTGTTTGCCAAAGGCAGGAAGTAGAAGTTGGGAGAAATGGGTAAACTTTTTTTTTTTTTCAGTTTAAATAAATTGAAAAAAAATAAAGGGAGGGGTGGCATCTGTTTGGTGGAAGGTAGGTCTCTTGCCCTGCTCTAGGTGCCAGAGATAAAAATGAATAGACTTTGACCCTTCGTCTGACCTTGAATCTTGGCTCCCTCCCAGGTTTACATAATGGAGACTTTATTCTCAAATAAATATTCTCAAGTAAGTTGAATATTTGTATCATGGCCAAAATATGCTCACTAAAAATTGTCCCTTTAGGGCTCTGTATCAACCTAGAGGTGATAGGTTGATATCATCCTGGAGAAGGGATGGGGAAGGAGATGGGAGGGAGGTTCAAGAGGGAGGGGACATATGTATACCTATGGCTGATTCATGTTGAGGCTTGACAGAAATCAACAAAATTACATAAAACAAGTATCCTTCAATTTATAAATAAATAAATTTAAAAATATCCCTTTACTGTCTCACATACAGGGTTACTGTTACCATCTTTCTAAATTCCATATATATGTGTTAGTATGCTGTATAGGTGTTTTTCTTTCTGGCTTACTTCACTCTGTATAATAGGCTCCAGTTTCATCCGCCTCATTAGAACTGATTCAAATGTATTCTTTTTAATGGCTGAGTAATACTCCATTTTGTATATGTACCACAGCTTTCTTATCCATTCATCTGCTGATGGACATCTAGGTTGCTTCCATGTCCTGGATATTATAAACAGTGCTGCAGTGAACATTGGGGTACACGTGTCTCTTTCTATTCTGGTTTCCTCGGTGTGTATGCCCAGCAGCAAAAGAGACACAGATGTATAGAACAGTCTTATAGACTCTGTGGGAGAGGAAGAAGGTGGGATGATTTGGGAAAATGGCATTGAAACATGTATAATATCATATATGAAATGAATCTCCAGTCCAGGTTCGATGCATGATACCGGATGCTTGGGGCTGGTGCACTGAGACGACCCAGAGGGACGGTACAGGGAGGGAGGAGGGAAGTGGGTTCAGAATGGGGAAGACATGTATACCTGTGGCAGATTCATGTTGATGTATGGCAAAACCAATACAATATTGTAAAGCAATTAAACTCCAATTAAAATAAAAAATTTATATTTTAAAAATAAATAAATAAAAGGATTGTAAAAAAAAAAAATCCCTTTGGCAATCCAAATATAAAATGCTCTTCTTATTTTGAAAGGAAAAACTTCCTAACATAGTGCAATTTCCTCTCATAGCAAAAATCCATTTTTACCAGCATTTCAAAAGGAGAAAACTATAGGTCTCTTCCCTTCCTCACCCAGCTCTGAGTCTAGGAGCCTTGAGTAACATCCATCCTGACCCTAGTTATCTTGAATCCAGTCGATGTTCAACAAAATACATCTGAAATTATAAATCTAATGATCATTTATTCCTGTGGCAGTAGCTACTGAAAGGAAAGGAAATGAAAGCAGAAAGAGATTTCAATTATGTATATATATTTTGGTAGCTCAGATGGCAAAGAATCCGCCTGCAATGCAGGAGACCTGGGTTCGATCCCTGGATCAGGAAGATCCCTTGGAGAAGGGAATGGCTACCAACTCTAGTATCATTGCCTGGAGAATTCCATGGACAGAGGAGCCTGGTGGGCTACAGCTGCAGGGTTGCAAAGAGTCAGACAAGACTGAGCAAGTAACACTTTCACTTTCATATATATTTTTTATAATAAGGTTTGCCAAGTAAAAGATACATCATTGGAGCTAATGATCATTTTTACAATGATCACAAAATTATATATAATACATGCATATGTGGATGTGATATATATATATATATGCATGTGTGTGTGTATCACTTTTATTAAAAAAAATTTTGGCCACACCATGTGGCATGTGGGATCTTAGTTCCCCACCAATGTTTGAACCCACACCCCCTGCACTGGAAGCATGAAGTCAAAATCACTGGGCTGTCAGGGAATTCCCAATATAACTTTTATTTTTTCTCTAAACTATGTATTTCCTTTGCCATTGTCACTTGTTGAGCTTTTTAGCCAGTGAAGTGATCCACCCTTTATTCCTAGAAGTTCTAAGCTCTTCTGTGTGCTGTGCTGTGCTTAGTTGTTCAGTCGTGTCCGACTGTTTAGGAGTCCTGTCTATACAGAGTCTCAATCTTCTACAAGTAGATATGATTGTATGAAAATTCCTCAGAGACCATGAAAAACCTATCCTCCTTGATGCATCACTATTTTCTTTTCTTTTGATTTCCAGAATCTAATAACCCAATTCAAGAGAGTAACCCCTGTTTTTGCCTGCTGACTCGGTTTCATGAGACTATGAATGGTCTAGATGATGTCATTTACTTTCATGTAACCATTGCTGAATCCCCTGGTAGAACATTTTCCCATGGTTATTACTAATGTGTAAATTAGTAGTTCCCAATCTCAGGGATGAGAATTTTTCTAAAAATGTCAATGGTTGATTAGGTTTAATTGTGAGAGATACTATAATAATTATAACTTTATTCTTTTGTTCTGTGTTTGTGTGCTTAGTCGCTCAGTCATATCCAAATCTTTGCAACCCTTTGAGCTGTAGCCCACCAGACTCCTCTGTCCATGAGGTTTCCCAGGCAAGAATACTGGAGTGGGTTGCTATTTCCTTCTCCAGGATATCTTCCTGACCTGGGGATCAAACCTGAATCTCTGAGGTCTCCGGCATTGCAGGTGGGTTCTTTATTGACTAAACCATCAGATAAGCCCTATTCCTTTGTTTGGGGACCTACAAATAGTTACTATGAAAAAAATAGTGCCATATATTGGTCAGTGTTTCAAAACATAGATACTGTCCTATGATCTGATGCCCATCATTGATTCCTTAGTAATGTACATGATAAGACTAAAGTAATCTAAGGGCACTACCCCATTGTCTTAGTTCTTTCATGATAAATTGAGCTCCTTGTTTGGAAAAAACTGTGAGCAATGTCATCATGTTGAATGAAGTATTCTGTTGAATAAAAAACTCATGAAAATACTGTCTTGAGGCATAATGAATGCAGAAATCAAATCTAAATCCAAACTCAGTATAAGTATAATGACTAATCTGCATCATAGGAACTCTCCATGACAAAGGAAGTAAAATAGAAAAATCATCAACTGATGCCCAAATATATTATTGTACAATATTACAGATTCAGACATACTACTTTTTGGAAAATGTCTTCATATATTGGTGAAGGGGATTCTGTATTGTTGTATTTGTGAATGCATCCATATTGTTCATCATAGCTACATAATTCATTAGGTAAGTTCTGAAGATATTATAGAGGAGAGATAACTGGCACTGACAGATCATGTTGTCTTATATGCCTAATTATTATGAGTGAAGATGTCCTTTGAGCATGTAGCATGGATATTCTTCATGTTCCAAGCCCATTTCAAAAAACTTCATCCCTGCTTTTCCTACCCCTCCAAAATATGTATTCTTTGAGATTCCTTATTATTAATGAAAACTAGCAGTCACTATCTATAAATTCTGACAGATCCTTGATGAAGGCAATGTGAAACAGTTGTCAAAGTCTACATGATAGCAACCAAGAAAATTGGACTTCTTGTGGCTTTTTTTTGTACCAGGAGATTCACAAGTTGCCCTGAAAACCATAAAGGAAGAATATTCTCCAATAGGTGCAAGGAGTTAATACATGCTTAAAGCTCATTTAAGTATTTCCCTTTCATCAGGGAACCTTTACCCTGTTAAGTGGATCTAGGTGTCTTTAGGGAGAAGCAGGAGGATATTTCTTTGAATCTTCTTCAGTTTCAATGGCTATCAGTGGGAGTTAGTGTTTGGACTGCCAACATACTCTTTCTACCAGTTCTTTAATTTTCACATGAAAGAGAAATAAAAGCTGTGAATTCAGCTGATAGTCTTAATTTTTACTATCTCGAAGACCACATTTTATTTTTTTACCCAGCTCAGTTCCTGCAACAACAAAAGATGAGAGATTCTTTTATCTTGATCCTAAAGACTCCCTGGATTTCATTCAGTGCTATGAGCCTAGAATTCAAGGATTTTAACTTGTCATTCTCTTTCTTTAAGCTGCCCATTGATGTTTGAAGCAGCTGCTCCTTTTCTAAGTCCATAAATTCCACATGTACATCCTACTGTTCTGTGGTAAGAGCAACTCAGTTCTCATAAGCAATGCCTGTACTGTGCACTTGAAGCCAGGTGACCACAAGCAATGATTTGATTAGCTTTTTCACTGCTGAAGAATTCTCATATTGGCATTTAAGCAAGGTTTTGACTAGTTTCTGATCCAGCTATGCCAGGAAACAATTGATGGTCCCCATATTCCCTTGCAGGTATCTATCAATGCACCATATTCCTTGGTAACAATTTCTCTCAGTTATGGATCTTGATTGTGAGCAGCAAAAACAGCTCTAGCTAATAAAAGGAGAAAATTGATTTGTTGAAAGAATGTTGGATAGCTCACACAATTAGCTGGCAGGGTGGAAGACTTGCTAGGAAAATGGGCAGAAAACAACAGAAGATTTGTGGGAGGAACTGCAGCCAAGATGATGTTGAAGAAATGCACTTGTTTGGATGCCCCTTATGTACCACTGGTGCCATAGTACAAGTCTGCTGCAGGATTATACCACTGCTACCCACACTAGAAAGTGATAGATGATAAATCCAAATGGCATAAATCCAGTTTAAATCATTGGTAAGCAAGAAAAAGAATGCAGATCAAGCAGAAGAGAAACTAAAGCCTGTCTCTGTTGGTGATACATAAGAATGTAATCGAGGCATTCATTATTTGATATTAAGAGGGAAGGGATATTAAGAGATGTTTGATTAATGTGCCATCTTCATTTAATATCTTCCATTATGCTCAATTATCAGTTGTATGACCTTGAGAAAGTCACTTATCCTTCCTGTAACTGGTTCATTATCTCTAAAATTAAGGTAATAATATCTACCTCATGAGGATGTTTTGAGGAAAAAATGAGTAACACACACAAAACTGATATAGTGGTACCCAGAATAAAACATGCACTTTTGCATGTTAGTTAACTAGTAGTAGTAGCAGAGAGATAAAACCTCTTTAAGTGTGAAGAAAATAAATACAAATATGTAAATAAAAAGAAAAGAGAGCATGTAGACAATTGCTACTAGAATTAATTTAAAAACTCCTATCAGAGCAAACTGGTAAATTAGATGTCTTTCATGTTTCATCTTATGTTGAACAATTAAGTCATAATGTTTAAATGGATGCTTAAATGGATATTTTTTTCTGAGCTGATACTTGTCTTCAGATGGAATTTTCTTTATAAAAATTGTTAACATGCTGGAAATAGAAAGAAAATTTGCTTAAGCATATCTAATAGGAACAAAGTCAGCAATATACTTGATGCTAAAATATTAATGGCAGTACAATTATAATGAGACACAAGATGATGCTATTACTATTTCTTGAGTTCCTAGGTAATATAATTATACAGAGCAATACATGTAAGAGATATCACAATGATAGGAAAATATTACTCTTGCAAAAAACAAGGGAATTAATGGAACAAACAAATTCTTTAAATTAGGCCTAATAAAATTGTTTTAAAAGGTAATTGAGTATATCAACAAAGTAAAATTGATGGCTTTCCCATTCATATACACAAGATACAACTACTAGAAAATACAGTGAAAATATATAATGTAAAGATAGCATGTAAAATAAAGGACAAATTCCACTCACAATGGTAGAAAAACCCTTCAAGATTCCTATGGATTTATCTGACAAGGATTCATAAAACTTAAGTGGAGAGAAAAAGAATTTTTCTAGAGACATGAAATGTATTTCTGAATGCAAAGTTTCTATCCTAATTCTTAATTTTTCTTGTTAATTCTCCTCAAAGACAGTTAATATTTTTTAAGTCAAATTCATTTTGTTATTTTAACTTGTCTAACTGATTCCAAATTGTTTTTCATTTGTTTGTTGTTGTTTGCTTTGCTTTATTTTTTGCTTTTTTTCTTAAATATTCTCAAATAAAGATATTGCTAACATATTAGTTGAAATATTTCTTTGTTGGATAGGATTCTTTCATTTATTGAAATATGCTAACATCTCTGGCCTTCACTTAGTAACTGCTAGTGGCACACCATCAGTCATTGTGACACCATAAAATACCCTCACACCTCCCAATATTCCCTAATGATATGGAGCAACTTAATATTGAGAATTAGTGGTCTGCAAAATATCAAATCATACTATAAAGCAAAACCAGCAAAACATTGTAGTGTACACAGAGAAATAGGAAAATAGGTCAGTAAAACAGAATAGAAGTATGAAATAGATTTATGTGCATATATGAATTTTCCTTATCATGAGCATGATCCTTGAAATCATTGAGGAAAGATAGATTTTATTGATTAGGTTATAAATCTAACACACACTGATATATACACACACAAGCAGTTTCCAGATATATTGAAATGTGAAATAAAAACAAAAATAAATGAATTTCTGGGAGGAATTTATATATTGACAAAGTATTGATAAACAAATAGCTTCCCTAGGAAGGAAAAAAAATAGAAATCAATAGCAGTTTTGCCTACAAAATATTTAAAACTTCTGTAAAATAACAGACATCATAAAAAATTTAAAAATATTTGAGAGCAGAGAAGAAAAATTAACAAACAAGTAATACTCACAAAATGAAGTATTTCTATTCAATGATAAGTTGAAAATAAATTAATTTGGTATGAATGGCATCTTTACAATGTTGAACTTTCAATCCAATGTATCATTATAATGAAAAATGTTTTGTATACATTTTTGTAATATCAACAACCTTGCCTCAATTAAAGACCAGTTCTGGTGGTTAAAAATGTCCCTTCAATATTGGACAAAAAATAAAAATAGAAAGAAAGAAACAAAGGTGAGGAAGAATGGTAGGAAGGAATGAAAGAGGAAAGAAGGAAGGGTCTAGTTAGTCATAATCTGGTGAGATGTATGAATTTCAAAGATTTAAAAAAAATACTAATTTACAAGAAATTAAAGATCCAGCAGGGAAAAAAAAAAAATATGTATGTCAGTATGGACTCAGCTGAATTCAAGGACTCCATCAATTAGCTTGATATAATTGACACCTTTAGACTGCTTCAACCAACAATCCCAGAATACACATTCTTCTCATATGGAATATTCACCAAGATATACCATGTTCTGGGTCATAAAACAGTTTTAACAAATTTGAAAGACTAGAGTTGCTACAGTATCTGCTCTCAGACCACAGAGGAGGATAAACCAGAAATCAATGATAGAAAGATAACTGTAAAATCCCCAAGTAAGTGGAGATTAAACAATACGTTTCTAAATAACACATATGTCAAGAAAACATTCTCAAGGGAAATTTTTAAATATTTTTAATTAAATGAAAATATAACATCAAAATTTGTCATTTACAATGAAAGCAGTGCTTAGAGGGAAATATATTTCATTGAATTACTATATTAGAAAAGAGAAAATATATAAATCAAGAAAATTACATTTCTAGCTTGGGAAGCTAGAAAAAGAAGGGCAAACTAAATTTGAAGTAAGCAGGAGAAAAAGAAATAATTAGAATTAGAACAGAAATCAGCAAAATTGAAAACAAAATCAATAGAGAAAACTAATGAAACTAAAATCTGGTTCATTGGAAAGTTTAATAAAAATAAAATAAAAAAAAAAAACCTCTAGCAGGCTAAGAAAATAAGAGAGGATAAAAAGTACAGTATCCGAAATGAAAGCAGACACATCACTAGTGATCTTACGGACATTAAAAGAAAGATTGTTTTTGTTCAGTCGCCTAGTCATGTCCAGTTCTGACTCTTTGTCACCCCATGGACTGCAGCCCACCAGGCCTCTCTATCCCTCATCATCTTCCAAAGTTTGTCCAAATTCATTTTGATTGCATGGGTGATGCCATCCAGCCATCTCATCCTCCAACACCCTCTTCTCCTTCTACCCTCTATCTTTCCTAGCATCAGGAACTTTACCAGTGAGTCAGCTGTTCACATCAGATGACCAAAATACTGGAGTCTCAGCTTCGTGGATCACTGCCTATGGTGAAGAGGTTTGCATAACTGGATGAAGTTATGAGACATGTCATGTAGGGCCATCCAAAATGGACAGGGCATAGTGGAGAGTTCTGACAAAATGTGATCCACTGGAGGAGGGAATGACAAACCACCCCAGTATACCTGCTGTGAGAACTTCATGAACTATAAAAGGACAAAAAAAAAAAAAAAAGAAAGAAAGCTAAAGGAATACAATGAACAACTCTATGTCTACAAATATGATAACCTAGATGGAATGGACAAATTCCTTGAAAGATCCAACTTTTCACCCAAGAAGAAAATATCTGAGTTGGCCTAAATCTATTACAGAAGTTGAATTAATAATTAATAACCTTCCATAAAGCATCATACCAGTGAATTCTACCAAATATTGAAGGAAGAATTTGTACCAGTTGTCTAAAATCACTTTCAGATGATAGAAACAGATGGAGTACAATCTAGCTCATTCTTTAAGTCCAGAATTACACTAATATCAAAATCAGACAAAAGCATTATTAATGTAATCAATTACATCAATAAACAAAACAAATTAACAGAAAAAAACATGGCTTTTTCATTAGATGTAGGAAAGCATTTGGTAAAAGCCAACATCCATTCATGATAAAAACTCAGCAGACTAGGGACAGAGGATAATATCCCCAAGTTGATAAATACTCTCAATCAAAAACTTACAGCTAGTATCAAATATTTCCCTCTGGTACAAGGCAAGGATATTTGCCCTAACCAACCCTTTTTCATCATTCTACTGGAAGTACTAGCTAATGAAATAAGAAAAGGAAATAAGAGATATACAGCATGGGAAGGAAGAAATAAAACTGCCTTTGTTCATAGAAGACAGTTGTTGAGAAAATCCAAATAAGTGGACAGCAAAAATGATGGAATTAATATGTGATTATAACAAGGTTGTAGGATACAAGGTAACAAATGAACGTCTTTCACATAAAACCTGGGCACCTCTCAATTGGCTGCTTCTATACAGACCCCTGGGTAATTGGGCTTCTTATGCTAAGAACAGACCTCTGTTCTCTGGAAATTTAGAGGCAACTGATTAGTGCTTATATCTCCCTTTGTGAGGGTTGCCTGTATCTCAGGGAGGGAGTGAGAAGCACAGAAGCTTCCCAAGTCATGAAATTTTGCACAGATATAAATTTTGAGATTGAAAGACATTCTGGAAGAATTGTTTTCATTAAGGGACTGAGCAAGTTTATAGTAGAGTCATGGATGAACAAATCCTAGTCCAAGAACGCCTGGGAGACTGAGGTTTTACCTCAGAGACCTTGTGGTTTTGTTCATGAACCTTGTGAGTTTTCTAAACTGATCCTCACATTCACAGAAACCCTTTTCTCATTTTATGCAGAGCCTTCTGACTGAGCTGGGTCCAAGTCTGGCCCCTTCTGTGATTATTTCCAACCCTCTAGTAAGCAGCAGACCTCCCTATGCACAGATGGAGATTCCATGACCATGCTGGAACACTGAAGAACAGCCAAAGGCTTTATTTCATAGTTATTTGTATGGTTTCTTCACACTGCAGAAAGGCAAGAATGAGGTTTGTTAGAGATTACTGTGATCTAACAAATGAGACCCAGACCACTATTAGTGGTAAATCTGGGAGTAGAACATGGGTCTTTGGTTTCACAGTCTAATTCATTATGTAGTTGTTGAACTCTTTCCTATTTAAAGCTAATATATTATTGATATCCTCCTAGTATTCACAGAAGAGAGAGAAGGAAGAGGTTGTTAAAAAATTGTAATCTGAACTTTGAAAGTTTTCTTATAATGAATGGGCTGTTTTCTTTCTAAGTTCAGTTTCAAAATGTAAACAAAATGACTACTACAATTGTAAAGTATTATTCATACAGTAAACACTGTGCTTAATTCTTTTTTTTTTCCCTGAACTTTTAGCAGAACAATTTAAATGCATAGCAAGATTGTTGTTCTTTTCAAGTATATGTTTTAGAGGAAAAAGACAAGAATTTTTTTTTAAGGAATAGTAATGCCATTTATTATTTTTTTGTCTTTCTGAACTAAAACTGCAGATGAAAGTAAGCTTTCCTAGAATAAGCTTAGCTTGGGAAACAACCATCTGTCCTCAGGGACTCAATCTATTCCCAGAGGATCATCTATTGACAGTAAGGTTAATACTTGATTTCAGGTTGCTTGCTTCTTTTAACTCAATGTGAAGTCTAGTCATAACGAAGATTCAAACATTATTTTAAATTCTGTAAAAGTGCATGAATTTCATCCAACATGAATTAAGAGTTTTAATGTCTTTTTTAAAAATAATAATAGGGAATACGTTAACTTGACACTTTCTGATTACAAGATGTATGTCCTTATAAAATCTTCTAACTAATTCAACCAGCTAGGGTAGTATTCTGCAGTAATCCTTTTGTTCTTCAAAATGCTTCTCTGCCAACCAAATCTCATGTTTCTTTCTTTACAGATAGGAAGTCCTTTACATTTAAATTGCAATTCCTTTTACCTTGGATAGGGGACAAAATCTAGTTCAATTTCTGGCCAGTTCCTACATCTCCACTTTGTGATTATATTTTCATTAACAATTCCATATATTTACTGATGATTTTCCCATCAAACATTTGTGATTTCTCTCCATTTTCAGCTTCTAGTACAACAGGATAATTATAAAATTTGTGCACCAGACCTTCACAGTGAAGACACCATTTAGCTTCTCTACAGATGCGTCAAATATTTCCATCACGTGCAGTGCCGCACTGGGAATCATTATGCCTGATGCCATGAAAGTGAAGGCCTGCAATGTATTCTCATTCACTTGCCTTTTAAAAAGTGACAATTCCTGAGTTGTTATAACTTTGTTGGTAAATTCACTCCCGTCTTAAATTCCTTACTAAGTGCCTTTGTGCATGTGTGCTGAGCTGCTTCAGTAGCTCAAACAGTAGACTGCCTTCAGTTCAGTCCAGTTCAGTTGCTCAGTTGTGTCTGACGCTTTGCGACCCCATGAATCACAGCACGCCAGGCCTCCCTGTTCATCACCAACTCCCGGAGTTCATTCAAACTCATGTCCATCCAGCCATCTCATCCTCTGTCGTCCCCTTCTCCTCCTGCCCCCAATCCCTCCCAGCATCAGAGTCTTTTCCAATGAGTCAACTCTTCTCGTGAGGTGGCCAAAGTATTGGAGTTTCAGCTTTAGCATCAATCCTTCCAACGAACACCCAGGACTGATCTCCTTTAGGATGGACTGGTTGGATCTCCTTGCAGTCCAAGGGACTCTCTCAGGTAACCTCAAAAAAACCTTCCTGCGCTTGGAAGTGCCTGCAGCTTTCATACAATCCTTTAAATAAAAAAAAAAATGTTTTGCTCACATTTGCCTCAATGTCATCTACTTCATTTTCTTCAGAAAGTTTGAATATTTTAATCAATCCCTAGTGCTTTACTCTAGCTTCCTTAATTGTACTTTTTCTAGCCCGGTTTAATGTTCCACTCATAAAGTAGAATCTACTTTCCTTTCCAGCTGCTTCACAAAACCTCACCTTCTACCTGCTTTAGCTCACTGATCTTGCAGCAGCCAGCCTATTGTCTACAACAATGCCCACTTGTAGCTCATAGAACCTCCCCTTGGATCAACTGGCAGCATCCTTCTCTGTCCACGGCCAGTTGTTAGTCTGTCCTCCCACTCCACCATGATCTAAGGCAGATCCCCTTTCCCTGCTTGGTTATGTCTACACAGGTGCTACAGCCTCTTTCAGATTCGATACATAGTCTGTCCTGGAGAATGTCCTATGTGCTCTTGAGAAGAATGACTATTCTGTTGCTTTTGGATGGAATGTTTTGTGCATGTCTGTTAGACATCTGGTCTAGTGTGTGGTTTAAGTCCATTGTTTCCTTATTGGTATTTTTTGGTCTGGATGATTGAAAGTAGAGCATCTAAGTCCTCTACTATTATTATACTGCTGTCTATTTCTCTCTTCAGATCTGTTAATATTTGATTATATATTTAGGAGATCCAATTTGGGTACATAAATATTTACAAATGTAATGTCCTTTTATTGGATTAACTCCTTTGATATTGTATAATGACCTCCTTTATCTCTTATTACAGATTATTTTATCTTATATAAATATAGCTACGTCTACCCTCTTTTCAGTTTCATTTGCATGGAATATCTTCTTCTATCTCTTCACTTTCAGTCTTTGTATGTCCTTAAAGCTGAGGCCTCTTATAGTTATCATATAACTGAATGTTGCATTTTTTTAACCCATTTAGCCATTCTGTGCCCTTTGATTAGATAATTTAGTCCACTTACAATTAAAATAATGATTAAAAAGGTAAGGACTTACTTTTGCCATTTTATTAGCTGTTTTGTGACTATTTTGTAATTCCTTTGTTTCTTTCTTCTTCCCTTGCTCTCCTCTTTTGTGATATGATGATTTTCGGTAGTGGTACGCTCAGATTCCCTTCTCTGTATCTTTCATTTATTTACATAGGTTTTTGCTTTGTGATTATGATGAGGCTTACAAAAAATGTCTCATATTTTTAACAGTTTATTTTAAGCTTTAACCACTTAGCTTTAAATGCAAAATAAAGCTTTATTTTCTCCCATTCAGAAGGCTGATATTGCAGAATTAATTTTAATTAGACATTTGTTTTATTTTTGCTCATTCGAGGATCCTCTCTTGCCTATGTTCTCTCTAGGAGTTTTATTTCTGATCTTACATTTAGATCTTTTAATCCATTTTGAGTTTTAGCAATTTCATTCTTTTACAAGTGGTTGACCAGTTTTCCTGTACTCCATTGTATATTCCATTGATCTATATGTCTGTCTTTGTGCCAGTACCATACTGTCTTGATGACTGTGGCTTTGTAGTTCTCAAGATTGCTTTGGCTATTCGAGGTTTTTGTATTTCCATACAAATCTTGAAATTATTGCATTGAATTTGTAAATTGCTTTGGGTAGTATACTCATTTTTTCACTATATTGATTCTTCCAATCCCCATCTTTTTCTTTTAATGGTGAATGCAAGGGATTTTTCTGTGTGTTGATTTTATATCCTGCAACTTTACTATATTCATTGATTAGCTCTAGTAATTTTCTGGTGGAGTCTTTAGGGTTTTCCATGTAGAGGATCATGTCATCTGCAAACAGTGAGAGGTCTGTTCCTGTGCACAACTAGCCTTCATAATAATGAAGCAACTGACAAACAACTAATTTTACAAGCAACTTATTCAACTAATTCTAAAATAGACTTAGACATACGGATGGCTGCTCCATCACTCATTATTTTGTGAGGAGTATGGCTGATCTTTGCGGTACAGAATGCAAAACTAGTACGATTCCACTCTCATCTGAATTATGTCAATGTTTCACTGTTTTATATTTTAGATGTCCATCAGCAGATGAATGGCAAAGAATTCATTTGAATCAGTTCTGATGAGATGGATGCGAAAATGTATACAAAAAACTTAAAAGCTTTACACTTTTACTATCCCACCCATGCACACATGGATTTTATAATTTTGATGCTAAAATTTGCATCTTTTATCTTGTGTATCCATTAGCAAGTTATTGTAGTTATATTTTTAATACTTTATCTTTTAATTTTTACATGAAGTGGTGATTAATTTATTCCATTAATATTTTAATCAGAGTTCATCTTATTTTCACAGGAAAATAATTGACATATTAGAACACAAATCATGTAATTGTCTAGCTTTTACGTGCATTTATTATATAGATCATTTAAACATTTTATTAAGTCATTTTGCAATATTAAAAACCTTATTTCTGATCAATATTTATTGAAATCCTAAGTATTACTGCTCTATACTCAATGATATGCCCTAAACATTGACTTTATATTTAACTTGAAACCTTTATAAGGTATTTCTTTAACTTAAGAAAATTTTTTATAATAAAGTATGGCTGAGATACTCAGCTGTAAAGTTGAGATATCGACAATACCATTGAAATTATAATAATGGACTGAATATGAGATTTCCAAAAGAAGATAATGTTTCATCCTGAATCACCTGTAGCAACTTGTGTTTGCAGGGCACTTTCCCAGGTTGGATTTACACTCTGTGACTCAGGATTCTTGATAAAGATAACTTCCCAATGTGGGAGAAACATTTTTAACAAAACGAAACATAGCAAAACATTTTTAATAATATGTTCTAACAAACTGAGTTAACTGAATTCCATGCCTCATATTTTTCTCTAATCAATTTTAGATTCATTCTTTGTAGAATCCTAGACTATATTTAAGTGTTTCTCAAGATCATGTATAGGTCTTGCATTCCAAGGTCATAGAGAAGTTGGCCCAAGTGTTGATACTATCTTTTAGCAGGCTTATGAGTTCAGGAAAGTTATATAACTTTCAAAATCTGCTTTTCCTCATGTATATATATAGATAACAGATTATAGTACCTGTCTCATAGAACTGTGGTTATAATTTAATAAGAAATTGCATATAAATGTTTATCTCATGCCCAATAAGTAAAAAATGATTGTTAGCTATTATATTATTTATTTATTTGACAATACTCCTTCCTCCAGTGTTTTCAGAGACATTGCAAATAAAATCGACTGGATTCACATGCTTAGAATTCAGTCCATTCCACTGTATGTTCATGTCTGCACAAAGCTACTGATAGAACTGGATCCCAAAGTTGGAATTCAAAATGGAAGATCTGCTTCTCTGTGTATATGACAAGGTACACAAATGTATTTTCACAGGCCTACCTTCCAGCTGAGTTGACCTTCTGTAATACAGATACAAATTAATTTAGATTTTGTTGCAAGATAAACTGCATAGGCAGCATGATTTGAAGCAATGGCAGTGGATGACTTTTGGGGAAGCTAAGTCAAATGAAATGTATTTCACTATGGGTTTATTCTTGAGACGTAAAATGCATTTTAAGAAGACAGTCTGAATGTATTAACTCCTGCATTTGCCTCTTTTATTCTCTTTCAAGGCAGGCCCAGGTGAGAATATAAAAAAGGTAGTATCCATCCTACGAGCACACCCTGTGTCATCCTCTTGGCTGTATAGAGATATTTGTTCTTGAAAGGATAATTAAACTGGCCTTATCCAATGTCTCTTGCACATTACATGTGTGCATTTTTACAAAGGGAAAATAAAACCTGACTGCAAAGCATAATTATAAATGGTAATAGTTACATTTTCATCATATTTATGCAATAAATAAGTCTGTCAAACCTAGAGTTTGGAATTTGTAGTGTTGCTTCCCTCCTGTACTGATATAATTTATTTTGCTCCTCTGGTAATGAGGCTGGCTTTAGATAGCCGTGAGCACCAGTCTCAAATAAAAATTAAAAGTCAGTATATTACATTTCTCCTTCTGTTCCTTCTGCATATTACATTGCTCCATAAGCTCATTGATTCTGGAATTCTATCTCTCCTTTGGCACAATTTTCCTCTGTGGTATGATGCTATGAATATTTATGGCACAATAAAAATAATATAATAATAAGCATTTTTCTAAACTTGTGCTGCATATATCTTCAGACAGGCGCTGGGAGGGCTATATCTGTTACCTCCCGCTAGAGAAGATCTTTATGTCCTGTGAAATAGCTGGCTGTCCCAAAGACCTTCACTTCCACGTGAGTTAAATGGCTTTTGTACTGACAAATTCCAAGAGGAATTTTTGTTCTTCCGTGTATAGTTTAGGCTCTCATCATCTCTGAAACATTGCCAGATTTTCCTTACATTGAATAGGCTTCAATTGATATCCTTATTCATCCTTCCTGTGTCAACCACTACAATTCATGCTTTTACAGCCACCTTAAATCTTTAGTCTGTAAAATTCCAGGGTCCAGAATACTCTGAGCAGACTATTATCTTGCTCAGTGAAGCGGGACTGCTTTCTCCTCACTCCTCCTCCATCACCTTAACTGATGGGATTTCTTTTCATTTATAAATTTAACTCAAATTGTTTTCTTTTTTCAAATATTTGCCAAAATCTCTCATTCCAGCCAGTTTCCCCAGCTTGATATCTGCTGAGCTGTACACAATGTTCCTAATTCTGTGACTTTGGATTTTGCCCCATGTCAGTCTCCCATTTATCCTCTGCAGTCATTCTTCTTATCTGTGTAATTAAGATAGTTAGAATTCATTCCATTTCCCATTAATAATTACCAGAAAAAGAGGTTTTTAAGCTTTGTCAACTGTTAAAGAAATTCCGAGGCTCATATAATATGAACATTCTGATATTTTATTGTAAAACTAATGGGAATTATTTTAAAGCTATAATATCTCCAAAACTTTCTTCAACATTTAGGATATGTGTGTGTGTGTTTATGTATCTGTAAGAGAAAAGAGACAGAGACGGAAACAAAAACACAGCCAGAAAATGCCCTTTACTACGCTTTCATATGGAAACCTTTTTGGGAGACAGTTATCCATGAGTTTCTCACATTTCTGCACATCTTCTGAGCAGAGGCTTAGGCCTTTGTTCTGGACTATTATTTTGAGGCTGTTCGTTTACCAAACAGCATCAAGAGATAGATAGTTTCTCCCCCTGGAGCAAAGTGCAGTTTTATTTTTTGTTCTGTGTTTTGTTTCAGGCTTCCAAGATAACTCAGTTGATAAAGAATCCACCTGCAGTGCTGGAAACCCTGATTTCTGGGTTTGGAAGACCCACTGGAGAAGGGATAGGCTACCATTCCAGTATTCTTGGGCTTCCCTGGTGGCTCAACTGGTAAAGAATCTGCCTGCAATATGGGAGATCTGGGTTCAATCCTTGGGATGGGAAGACCCCCTGGAGAAGGGAAAGGCTACCCACTCCAGTATTCTGGCCTGGAGAATTCCATGGACTATACAGTCCGAGCTGGACATGACTGAGAGACTCACTGAATTGTTTCACTGTTTTTGTTGTTCTTATTTCCTTATGTTACTGTCCACTATAATGAAAACATGTTTGTCTTTGGGTAAAAAGAAGGCATGTTTTCTACCTATTACAGAGGTTTTGGTTTCTCTAACTCATGTTTTGTCTCATACTGTAACCATGTGCAAGATATCAACTGAATCTCTTCATGCTGTGCTATGGGAATTGGAACTTGGGGAACCTGTGAAAATACTGACACTCTTGCTATTATTGTCACTGGAAATAAAGTCCTTTGTCTCTTATCCCAGGGGGTTGTTTTTAAACTTATTTACCTTTTGTATTCTCTGAAAATCTATAACAGAGAGTAAGTTGCTAGTTAAGTAAAACCTCAAACCCTCCATTATTCTGATGGATGAGAGGCTGGCAGAGATATGGCTTTCTGCAGGAATAAAGATAAAGGTCTCACGGGCTGGTTAAAAAGAGAAGAGGAAAGTTCATGTATGATCAAGTGGGTATAAAAAATTCTCCATTTTATTTCCTTTTAATTAACAGGAATTGTGGAGATGGTTTCAGGTCGAGCACGAGGAAGTAAGTGTAAACACAACCTCAAATGATGCCAAGGTATTCTCTTCTAAGAGCAAAAACTGAAGTTTCTCAGCTGGATCATCCTCAGGCAGAAATTTCTACCACCATTCGTTCAAAAGAAATGGACTGAAGAGACTTCATTACCACAGAGGGTAAAAGCAGACAAACCATCAGAATTTTGGTTAGTTTGGCTGAGGAGATGAGACAATGGGATATAATGCTTGACTTTGGGTATGTAATGACTATTAAGGCAGAATGGCTATAGAAGGGTTGCTTATGGCTTAATCCTTTCTGCAATCTAGCAGGCCAACTTCAGAGATACTTCCAGAGATCCCAATGAGTGGTCTCTAGGCTTTGTGCACTGGGCCTTTGCTACCATGAGGGGAATTCCTTGCAAGAGAGAAAATTCGTTTGGGAAACCATAGATACAGCATTCATAAAGATTTGGGCTCTTACTGCCCTGGGTGAGCTTTAAAATGCTGATGAAAGTGACTCACTAATAAATAAGAAATGGACTCAAAGAAACCTGGTAAGTTTGCTCAGCAAAGATGCCACCTTGGAAAACTCCCTTAGGCCTTACATTGAAACTGGATAAGAACTTAAGTTGTTGTTTTCACAATGCAATTTCAGATGTTCTCGATTAAGGTAGAATCGAAAAAGTTTCCTCTGTGTATGTAACATCCACATCAGCCAAGTAGAATAAATCTCACAGCCTCAACCAAGCAATGTGACTATGGCAGTTGAATCAAAGTTTCCTCAAAGCTAAAATAGTTGGTGTCAGTAGTTATAATCTTGGCCTCTTTTATGACTTTGGGTGGACTGAAAACACTGAAGCTTCATTTGGTTGAGCTGTATGTGGGCACCACTCTGTTCACAACTGAAAGTAAACATGATTTGACTTTTGATTACCCCAGGCTCTCTGATTCTTCCCTCTTGATTAACCTGATTTCAACCGCTTTAAAGAGAAAGGTGATTTTAGATGAGTTCTAGGTGTCCCCGATTCCGTGAAAAACCAAAGGCTATACACATACATCTAAGTCTTCAGGGGAATTTGGAGGAAGGAAGAAATTCAAATGTGTGTAATTCTTTTGGAGAAGAGTGCATGCACGCTCAGTTGCCAAGTCGTGTCTGACTCTTTGCAACACCACTGACTCCTCTGTCCATGGGACTTTCCAGGCAAGAACCCGAGACTCCTGCATTGGCAAGCAGATTCTTCGCCACTGAGCTACCTAGGAAGCCCTTGGAGAAGGGTAACTGAGTCCCAATTCCTCCTGGTTCTACAGTTACAGGGATACCCAGCTTCAGGTATTGAGATTTGGACTAGGTACGCATTGGGTAAAGAGAGTTAATATGTCCTTGTGGATGTGGCCCTTTTGATCAGTTCAATATACTGTTGTGATTTCTGCTCCTACATGTACAATTATATTAATTTATATGTGTTTACTGTGAATACTTATAAAATCCAGAATAGATTCTCCCAATTAGGAAGTATCATATATAGAAAATCACTATGGGACATGTAAATCACTTCCAAGCTCCTCTGCCTATTCACTCCAAGGTTGTCCAACATAAACAATATATAATCCAAGGATAACAAATAAAAACCACAGTCTTAAGGTCTTAAAGACAGCAAGGATGGATCACAAAATCAAAACAACAATCCTGTGCAGCCAGCAAAAAATCATAATGGGAGATAGAGTCTTATGGTGGCTTATTACCAACTGAATCTTGTTATTGCTACTATAGCCCTACAGATAAATTCATTGCACAGACTGATGGCCCTTGGTATGCTTTGTTAAACATTGGCAACACCATCTGTTGCATCCTGCTGTCAAGGATCAAGACCAATGTCCCTTCACTCAGCAAGGCCTTCAATATACATTTACAGTCCTCCCCAGGGGGTACCTAAGCTCCCCTGTCTTTTGCCTTCAGGGCGTGGCCCAGATAACACTAATACCTCTATCATATTGTCTGAATTTTTCAGTAAATAGATGACAACTTGTGGGTCAGCAAGTTTGAGACTTCAGTGTGAACAGCCTTAACTTCAGCATTACCACATTTCTCCCAGCAAGAGTGGCTGATAAACTCCAACAAAATTTAGAGGTTTGATAGCCAAGGAGTATCTTGGGATTGTGTGGGTATATATCAAAGTTCTCAAATCCTCTGGCAATGAAGGAAAAACTACTGTCTCTTTGCTACTCCTCACAGAGAGATTTAACAATGTATAGAATTCTTTGAATATTATTGGGGTTTCTCTGGTGGCTCAGATGGTAAAGAATCTACCTGCAATGTGGGAGATCTGGGTTAGATCACTGTGTTGGCAAGATCCCCTGGAGAAGGGAATGGCTATACCTCCTGTGTTCGTGCCTGGAGAATCCCATGGACAGAGGAATATGGCAGGCTACAGTCCAGGGGGATGAAAAGAGTCCAACACAACTGAGCAACTGACACTTTGAATATTAAAGATTGTACACAACTCAAGTGGGCATTCTGTTTGTAACATTATATCAGTTAGTTCAAAAACATTCATCCTTTGATGGGACCCAGACCAAAAGGGTGGATTAGAAGCTATCCAGTGAGCCCTGCATGGTCTCTACACAACTGACCCCCATGACTGATGATATTGCTGATCGGAATCTCTGGCAAAGAGTGGTACCCTCCATCTAGAGGTGCCTCATCCAACAGTGACATAGTTAAGTTACAAAGATAATGACCACTTGGTTGAGAACACTGCTTGCCATGATCCCCTACAGCAGACCACACTGGTCAGAGCAAGAGACACAACAGGGCTCTGTAAGTTCTATTAAATTTCCTTTGTCACTTTTGCATTTATCCGTTCTGAGTGTGAGTAGGGAATAGTTGAGGAAAGATAAAGTTTTAGCTGCTGTAATGTGGCATAGATATTTTATGGCAGTGGAGGAAGAGCATCATTCTGAAACCTGCAGAGGGAACATCTTAGCCTGTGGGAGGCATGGATGAGAAAGTGACAGTAAGATTTCTTTTTTCCTTTCAAGCTATCCCTAGAGTCTTCCTCAAGAAAAGTACATTGCTCCCAAATTAATGAGCACTTAAATTTAATTGATTTCAGGATCTGTTATCGCCCAGCAAGAAGGTCTGGTACCATCTGATTGCCAAATTTCTTAAAATAACCAAAAAGTCTACCAAAGGGGCAGATAACAAACCTATTCTCCACAACTCACAATAAAATTCCTGTCAATATCTTTAGTATCCACTTCACCCTGTGCCAAGTACTGTAGTTCAGTGATGCTCCAGAGTGTATAAAAGCTGCCCAGCTGATGAGGCAGATAGCAGGAGAGAGTAGGCTCACTGTCCTTAGGCATTACCTTCAAAAACAATAACTAGACTCAGTTTTTTCAAATTGAATTGAGAGCCCTAACGTCTACTAGCTGGGTATGAGGCCACCTTGGAACAGAGTCAACTTATGTTCCTGGATGATGTAGGCCAGGGGTCTCCAACCTCTGTGATCTAATGCCTGATGATCTGAAGTGAAGCTGATGTAATTATAATAGAAATAAAGTTCACAATAAATGTAATGTGCTTGAATCATCCCCTCCACCCCCACGTCCCCCACCCTTGCCACATCTGTGGAAAAGTTTTCTTCCATGGAACTAGTATTTGGTGCCAAAAGCACTGGGGACGGCTGATATAGACCCCTCTTTAGTGACTCCAGTAGCATTTCTTTTAGGGCACATGTACCCTTAGGACTATATGTCTTGTGTGAAAATTCAAACATTAGCTTCTCTCCCCTAAATGTTGATTGTAACCTTAGGAATGGTCATAAAAGACCACCAAGTTTTTAAGGAAAATTCCCCTAGGATAATGTAGGCCTTGCATGACTGTACCATCTTCCCAAAATGATGACTTGGGAAGCTCCCTGGATAGGGAACTGACTTATACTTGCACCCACCTTGCAGTCAGCTTTCCCTGCAATGTGTGTTGCCCAATTAGAAAAAAGTGATATAAAATTTGTCTTCAGTATTAGTTGAGGTGATCAAAGATACTGCTGTAGTCCTGGAATGTATTCAGGTTAGCAGTAACTCAATGACCAAGCTTGTGATAGATGATACTGCCCCTAAATTTGCTTCTTGAGTGCCAAGGTAAAGTCTGTGTAATCTCTAAAACTCCTGCTATATCTGGACTAAGGCCATGGGACAATTTGAAAAGTCAATGTGGAATTAAAGGGAAAAAGAAAAACCTAGATGTCTGAGGTAGATCCAGATGGTTTATGAGATTTGTTCAGCTGGTTGAGGGACAGTTGAGGGTAATAAGGCATATTTCCTCATCCAGCTGCTCAGAGTCCTATTGATATCAGCCATAATGAAATGTGATATGAGCCAAATTGAACAGATTTAGTCCTAATCTCTATCAGCCTGATTAATCATGTGGCTGACAGAGGGTTGTACTCAGAGGAAAATTTTCCAGATATCAAGACAGTTTTGGATGGAGGGGTAGATACCATTAGAAGACTAGTCTCCATAGGTCTTGAACGTTTATTGCTCAGTATGACAAAGACAGTTTTTCCCCTGGAGACAAAGATCAGACAGGTTTACTGCCCATTATAAAAGATTCAGTTTTCCTAAGGTTGGAATCCCACTCCTGTAATACAAACCACTGTGTGTGTGTGTGCAGGCACTTGCCTCAGTCTGCATGGTCTTATGGGCACCAGCACAAATACTGACAACTGCTATTCCTATGAGTAATAAACACCTTTTCTTCTGAAGTCTCCTGTCTTCTGCCAGCACCCATGAACTGTAGCATGGTAACTTGGCACACAGGTAGAGTAACATCTCAGAACCTTCTATGTTTTTGTCATATATAAAATTACTAACATATACTAATTATGATTTCACTTACATTAAAGAGAGTGGGAGAAAAAAACCCTTAGGCTACAGATCTTGTAGCTAACATTTTCAAGGCACACTGGGCTTTAATTAAGTGAGCAAATGAATGTGATTAAATAGAAAGCAATTCAGCACTCTCCTGAAAAGAAATTCTGGTTTGTACTAAGAGCATTTATTTTAATATGTTGGATAAATTGATGAAGAGCATGGAAAATGCCCAATAACACAAATTGTGCTTTGACATTTGTAGATAGTTCTAAGTCTGTGGATTGTTTAATTGAGAACCTTGCTCTAAGTGAATTTACTCCCTTTCTAGTGAGTATGCTGTTCCCAGGCCAACCTGCTGGCACCTCCTAGGAATGACATAACAGGGTACAATATCTTTTCACAGAATTCTAGGAAATGCAACATGCTTGTAATCAGAACACTGGAACATTTGAATATGATTCATTCCTGGGTAGATGGGTGTATACTAATATGGCATAAATCTAGAATCACATGAATCAGATACATTTCTAAATTAATTTTGACTTCACAGATTAGAAGTCAGGGAAATAGCTTGTTGAAATTTTTAAAAGTATATTTCCACCTGCTTTTTTAATTTTTTAATTTTTTAATTTTTACTTTATTTTACTTTACAATGCTATAAAATAAATTAAAAAAATAAAAAATATAGCATCCAACTAATGAATTTGCTAATAGTTGTTCTCTGTCAATGGACATGAATCTAGCATTTTATATGTTATTCACATGAAGTTCAAATGCCAGGTAGCCAAGAAATAGAAAATCATTATCCATTTGAAGTGAGTGATTTAGCCATTCTTTAAACACGAGTTGTGCAATAAAAATAGCAAAGAACAGTTAACTCAAATCTTAAGGAACCATTTATTCTATAATGCCTTAGTCTTACAACAAAGTGGACCATCACTTGTAATTCTATAATTCCTTTTCAGAAATGTGTAAGGGAAAATGTATTTGGGAAAAAATACTCAACATTTTCTTCCCTGCTAGTATTAGAAAAGGTACTGAAGGTAGGGAAAAGTTATTTGTTTGCTATTACTGAACGTTTGCTTCACACAGAGCAGAAAATAGGAATAAGGAAAGGAAGTCAGCTCTCCAATCCCAGCTGCAGGCTGATGAATCACATAGTGATTAATTGTTCCTCCTAGTAATTGAAATAATCATATTTCAGAGAGGGGAAGAAAAGCATTTGGTCTCTGAATTTTTTTCCTAAAATTATAACTGCTGCAATATCAAAGACTTTTTTAAAGGAGGTATAAGGATCTTAACGTAAAACTAAAAGGAATATAACTTCCAAGATTGACCCAACATCTGGCATCAGGTTTTGAAAAACTTTCCCCTGGCTGTAAAAACCAGTGCTCCCCTTTACACTAACCAGCCGTCTTATTTTCCTATATAGTTTTCTTTTCAATACAGTTTTCCATATAGAGAACAATGAAAAACTCTGAAATATATATTGTCTTTTTTTCCAAAAAGCCACTGAGTTCATATTTACTACCCCCAAAATAGTGTTTAAACTTTTTAATCAATGTTAATCTGAGTCAATAGACAGGATTTATCATGTTTGGAGTTCTAAATGTGTATGGTCCTATGCCAAGAATTTGAGAAGTCACTACCTTCAAGGAGTTTACTGTCTAATTATGGAGGTATAGTGTGGCAACCCACTTCAGTATTCTTGCCTGGAAAATCCCATGGACGGTGGAACCTGGTAGGCTACAGTCCATGGGGTCACAAAGAGTCAGACACGACTGAGCAACTTCGCTTAGTGTATACAGAAAATGTTAGCAATAAGTATGGTGCCTGTGAACATTATAGAAAAGATGTCATGATGTTGGAAATTTGCATTCGGTGTGTGCTTAATATGTTTAGGACTTTTCAAAGTTTTTTCATAGCTAATCTCCACAATGACCCTGAGAAGAAATTATCATATCAATGTTAAGTGATGAATAAGCAGGATCAGAAAGACTAAGTGATTTATTCCTGTTCACACTGCTAGTAAAAGGTAGAGCCAGGTTTCAAATGTGGTTCTCTTTCCCTCTGATTTTAAAAGAAAGAGAGAAAGATATAACTCCATATTTTAAATCCTTGGTGATAATAAAAGTCTGAAATAATAGCATTTATAGAATAGAATTATGAGAAAAAGCTGGCATTAGAGAAGAGATGGGTTTATTTGTGTATATTGTTTCTGAAGCAATGCTAGGCCATATAAGAAGAAATATTATTCTATTGTTAGATAGATATTAAAAATCCTAGTTAAAAAATCCATCTTGGATATGTAGGTATGGTATTCAACATTGTTTAAATGTAGACACAATGAATAATAATGATAAATGAGCAACTATGTTCTTGATTCCACACAACAAAATGATGCCATCTGGAAATTCAAATTCTAGGCAGTGTAATGAGTAGTTGGCAAAGCGGACTGTAACAATTCCTCCTGTGCCTGTGCATGCATGCAACACCTCATGTTAAAAATTGGAACCTATTTTTTTCTCCCTTGGAATATGGGTTGGCTTTAGACTTAACTTGAGCAATAGAATGTGGGAAAAGTAACTCTGTGCTAATTCAGGTTCTAGGCTCTATGAGATATTACAGCTGCTGCTTTCATTCTTTTGCTGCCCTGAGCCTTCTGGTAAAGAAGTCCAGGCTCTCCATCTGGAGAAAAAGGCCACTTGGAGAAAGAGGCCCCATCCAACAGTCCAGAACTAAGGCCCCCAACATGGGAGGGCGACCATCCTGATCCTCCAGCCCAGCTGCCATCTGAGTGAGCGTCACTGACACAACAACGAGGAGAACTCTCTGAGGAGCCCCACTCAGATTTCTGAATCACAGAATCACGATTAATACATGGGTTTCATTTTAGTCCACTAGGTGTAGGGTAGAGTGTTACTGATTTATTGCTAAGAGAGACTCTTCTAGCAGTAAATTATTACATAAATATTTGCCTTTTCTTCCTGACAGGAATTGAATCATTCTTTTAAGAAACATAAAACAGGACTTGATGATAGAGAGCTGCCAAGGAAGTGGTAGAGAAATGCTTGCATTGGGTGATCAGAGAAGGCTTCCTGAGGAGGTGACATTTGAGCAGAAAAGGAAATTAGAGAATTGAATGGGTCATGGTGATGAACCATGAATATCAGGGAAAAATAATTCCCCAATGTTTATAATAGGTTATAACCGGCATATTCAAAATTAAATTCCCACCTGTATATTGACACCGATATAGAAGGCTCTGCTCTTTTCTTTTGTCTGTATTTCTATTCACATTTGAAAATGAATTCTCATGCCATCTTCCTCAGAAAGGCCTGACTTCTCTAACCTGAGCAGATGTCCTCTTCTACGTCACCATCTCAAACCACATTTTCTTCTAGGAGAGTTGGAACATGTTATACAGCTTATTTCCTTTTATCCAAACCTCTTGCCACTAAACTTAAAGCTTGTTTTGATCTCTGCACTCACAATATGTATATTGTAGGTGAAATGACATTACTGTCTTGCCTCTATTTACATTACAGTAACTACATTTTATTATTCTTTTTTTTTTTTTCAGGCTTCCATTGGATACCAGCTTAAACACATGATCAAAATTTAGACTGTATCACAAAAAGTTTGTGGTTTTTTTTTTTTTTTTTTTTTTTTTGGCCAATGGCTGCTTAACCTGTTACTGAAAGGTAGCAACAAAATAAAGCTTTTATTAACCAGAAAATGTACTGTGCTTCCTTTGGGAAGGTAAACAAGACAGCAGATATAGAAGCCTCACTCAAAGAGGGAGAAAGGAAACTGAAGGATTTTAAGAGTAACACCTGTCAACTGGAGCAGTAATGTGTACTGCTTGACAAAATAGGTTGGTGACTGTCAAAATAAATAATAATCCTTCCAGCTCTGACTAATGACAGAACTACACCAGAAGACTTGAGGGAAGCATCCAACAAAATGCAAAATTGAAAGTAAAGCTGGAACGATCAGCACAGCCTCCCAGCAGCTAAATTCCAAGTAATTCTGGAGAAACTCAAACCATTCACCAGGTTTCATGGCAGAGGGAAAAGTTCCAAAAACTCTTCTGACTGAGCATTCCTCTTTCGTTAGGAAATCACATCTCTTCTGATGGAGCGCTGGAACCTTGTTTCTGCTTTTTCAATACAGAAACAATCTTGCCGTTACTGTGGCATTCTCTGTGCACACATTCAGCTGACTGCCAATAATATCATCAAGAGGATCAGCCAGAGCTGTACCCCTTTGTTGTCAGAGTGGGGCACACTGCAGAAAAGGCAAAGATCCAGGGAAAGGCCACTTCTGATTCCTTTCTGTGTCCATTTCTTCCCAAATGAGGTACCTAGTTTTCTTTTCCCGTAGCTCCTGAGAGGATCATCTTATTTTCTCTTTCCAGAAAGCAAGGTTTTCTAAAACAATTACAGAGCAAGCTGCCCAAGTGTCTGCAGATAATGTTATGACCCTTTCCAGGGGCATTTTCATTTAAGCAAATTGTTTTTTGGAAGCCCTAAAAACCTTTGATAAATTTCTGCTGTAAATTTAATAATACATCACAAGTAGAAGAATATATTGTTAGTGGAAGAATTTTAAACATCTCAAAAACATGGTTCTGCAAAAGCCATTTTGCTTCAGAAATTATCCACTTATGCCTCTAGTTCCAAGTGTCAGAGGTGAGGGGCGGTTTGTCCCTCTGCCTGACTCTCTTAATTGTATTTTTGTTCCCAGGCAGAGCTATTCTCTGGGCTCCCGAAGTCAAAGTGAAAGAGAGAGGAATAAAAACACTAAACAGCACTAACTCCCAAGGAGAAGCCGCTTCTAGAAATTGTTTAGCCTACAGTAACATGGCTTGCTTTCTCATTTAATTTTATTTATGCTCTTCCATTATTTATTCTTCCTTTATCTGTTTCATCCATTATATTTATTGACTCTAGTTCCAAATACGTTTTTTTATTAGAATCTAATTCTAAGCAAATAATTTAGAGATGTGCAAAAAGCAAAACATCAAATCTAAAAACATAAATTTCGTGCTGGCTTCTTTCCAGTCCAAAGTATTTACTAAAATGTGTAATTTAAGGAAAAAAAAAACTGAACATTTTGTTTATTTTATATGTTATCTTGGAGAGTTATACTAATCTAAAAACTGAATTCTATATTATTTTGATAGCCATATTTATTAAACCAAAACATCAAGACATACTCAGACAACAGAATGAATATCAGAACTCAGGACCATATCAGATATATGAGCAGCAAGTGACTGTCAAGATGTGTCACGTGAAGTGAAGGATTAGTTCCTTCAAATTACCTTGACTCACAAATGGACAGGAATCAGGATGCCTTTACTTTGTATCCAGTGATTTCAACATTCTAGGATGATTTTATTCACCAGACCATTGGTTGATCCATCCTACTCTGATTGAGCGTGACCCAACCAGTCACCATCATGTCCAAGGAATCCTTCACTTCCTGCAGCAATTATTCTGGTTGGCAGGATTGTCTTCTTTAAAACCTTCTCTACTCATTATTCTTGCTGCCTCTGAAGGGTCAGTAATGTGTCTGCCAGTAAAGCATTGTCTCCTTCCATTTCCTATTCCCATAACCACAAAAAGTAGAAGCAGTTCCCCAGTTGAGGAAAGAGCATGTGTTCATTAATAACCACAGTAGTCTAGCAGCCAAGCCCTTGCTAATGCTCTGCTCATTTTTAACTTGGACTACTATAACCACACTCTGTTTTGTCTCCAAGGCTTTATTCTTCTGTCCAGTTTAAAATGATATGCATTCTGCAGAGCAAATCATTTTCTAGATGGATTTAAGTTATGCCTGTGGGAAGAAACAGCCTGGGCTTGGCAACGTTGTGTATAAGGAGTGTGGTGTGGACCAGGGAGACGAGTGTCTAAAAAAGGCATATAAATATACTGTATGATGATAGGGACCCAGTTTTGTTAGGTGTTTCTTTTTTATTTTGTATTCCAGGAATCACGAACTCTCAAGATCTAATTGCAACTTTAATGACTACATTTGACAAATTATAGGAATTTTCTCTGCCTGTGTCCTACCTTATTACACAATATTAATACTTTGTGTACAGTAAGATGATTTGACTTACATGCATTGTGAAATGATTACCACAATAAATTTAGTGAATGCCCATCATCTCTTATAGATATAAAATTAAGTAGAAAAATTGTTTTCCTTGAGATGAGAACACTTAGGATTTACTCTCTTAATAATTCTCATATATGATGTAGTGGTGTTAATTATAATGATCATGTTGCATGTTACATTCCTAGTACTTATAATGGGAAGTCTGTACCCTTTGACTGCCTTCATCCAGTTCTCCTTCCCCCATCCCCACCTCTGGTAACCATAAATCTGATCTCTTTTTTTTATGAGTTTATTTGTTTTTGAAGTATAATTGACAGACAATGCTCTTCCAGTTTCTGTTACACAACATAGTGATTTGACATTTCTATACATGGCAAAATAATCATCACAATAAGTCATTGCCATCAATCACTTTTCAAAAATATTATGTAATTATTGGCTATGTTCCCCACATTTTACATTTTACATTGGTGGCTCATTTATTTTGCAACTGGAAGTTTGTACCTCTTAATCTCCCTTACCTATTTCTCTCACCCACTCACCCCTCCTTCCTTCTGGAAAACACCTGTTTGTTCTCTGTATCTATGATTCTGTTTCTGTTTTGTTACTTTTGTTCATTTGTTTGTTTTTTAGATTCCACATGTAAATGACTTCATATAATATTTGTCTTTCTCTGTCTGACTTGTTTCATATAACATAGTACCCTCTAGGTTCATCTATGTCTTTGCAAATGGCAAGATTTTATTCCTTTTTATGGGCAAATAGTATTTCCTTGCATATAATACCACATCTTTATCCATTCATCTAGATGGACACTTAGGTTGCATCCATATCTTGGCTGTTGTATATAATGCTGCTTTAAACATAGGATACATATATCTTTTCTAATTTGTGTTTTAATGTTTTTGGATAAATACCCAAGAGTGGAATTCCTGGATCTTATGATAGCTCTATTTTTAATTTTTTGAAGACTCTCCATAATATTTTACATAGTGGCAGTACCAGTTTATATTCCCATAAAAAAATGCAGGAGAGTTTCCTTTTCTTCACATCTTTACCATTTGTTGTTTACTGTCTATTTAATAAGAGCCATTCTGACAGGTGTGAGCAGATATCTTCTTGTGGTTTGACTTGCATTTCCCTGATGATTAGTGATGTTGAACATCATTTCATGTCCCTATTGACCATATATATGTCTTCTCTAGAAATATGTCTATTCGGATTCTGTGCCTATGTTTTAATTGAGTTTTTTTTATGTTGAATTGCATGAGTTGTTTGCTATACTTTTGATATTAACCCCTTCTTTGATATATTGTTTTCAAATATATTCCCCCATTTAGTAGATGGACTTTTTGTTCTGTTTCTTTTGCTGTGCAAAAAGCCTTTTAGTTTGATGTAGTTCCATTGTTTATGTTTTTATTTCTCTTGCCTGAGGAGACAGGTCTAAAAATTACTACTAAGACTTATGTTAAAAAACATACCACCTGGGCTTCCCTGGTGGTTCAGAGGTTAAAGCATCTGCCTGGAATGCGGGAGACCCGGGTTTGATCCCTGGGTCAGGAAGATCCCCTGGAGAAGGAAATGGCAACCCACTCCAGTACTCTTGCCTGGAGAATCCAATGGAGGGAGGAGCCTGGAAGGCTACAGACCGTGGGGTCGCAATGAGTTGGACACGACTGAGCAACTTCACATATTCACATCTGTAGACCTCAGATTTGTACAATGCTCTATGTCGATTATATCTCAATAAAACTGGAAGAAAAAACAATAATTTTAAATTTAATAAATAATAAATAAATAATTGAGAGACCATCCATAATATAGAAAACTTGTAAGGACCTGAATGTAAGACAAACTCTTATTATATTAAAGGGTAATTTGGGAGAAATCTGCCTTACATTTATTTATTATCAGATTTTTTTAAAGCACATAATTTGTGCATGATATGCAGCAGATGCTCAATAAATTTGAGTTTCCTTCATGCGTGTGTGCAACTTTTGCAAGCTGAAAAGCCACCGAAGAGTACTGCCATGCCAGCAGAGTCAATTTTTAAGGATCTTCTTGAGCAATAGATGTGTAGTCCACCAAAATCTGCAGATAGAAAAGAGTAAAAGCAAGAGGAACTTGAGTCAGTGATAGAAAAAGAGTAATTGTCTGCTACCCATGGACATCGTTCATCTCCTGGCATCCTAGACGTTTTTGTGGCTTATATTTTGAAATTACTGTAGCCCTCCAAGAAAGAGTTAATTCATTACCAAACGGTGAGCCATTTCCTGTCTGCTGAATTGTAGAATCAGAATAAGTACTATTTTATCAAAAGAACATTGGCTGTCACCTAGAGTTAATCACTTTCAGAACAATTATGATTAATCTATTTCCAGATTCCATTTTGGCAACTTGGAGCCTTACCTCATGTGTAAGATTATTGCTGAAAACAGTGCTTCTCCAACTTGTCTTTCTTCGTGTCTTTTGTCTCTTAAAAAAATTAATTACATTCAAGCTAGTGAGCTTGTGAGCCTATGCGAGGCCTATCCTAGCTCAAATATTGTTTGTATATAATGTTACACAGATGTGGAGCTAATAGGGAGCTAGATCACAGAGTGCTTTTACACATTTTTTAGTTAAATTAAAAATCCAAAACTAAATCTTGTGTTCTGAGACAGTGTGTGAATTTGACATTTCCTGAAGGCGATTAGAACCGTAAACCAATGAATAGACTATAGTCATCCATTTAAGTGGTTTGTGACTATGAAAGACTAAATATTTACAATGTCTTTTATCCTTGGATACAATATAATGATTTCATCATTTTAATAGCTCTTTACTCAAACGTAGCTGTATCCCACTTAGATTTTAGAGACAAGAATTTAAAATAGTTTGGATCTCATTAACCAAGTAAATGAGTAAAGCCCAAGAATGACAAAATATATAGCAAAAGTTCAAGGTGCTGAAATCATGATTTTAGTTTTGATTTATGTCTTCCCTCCTGAATCTTGCACTATTTACCAAACTTTGCTCTAAATGTTCAGATAAGGAGATATGTTTGTTCATACACAGTCAGAAGAAGGTCACTAACAGATCCCAGGCATCTGCATATAAATACAGGGTTATGCACACAAATAGGGACTGGTTGATGAAACGTGAATGAACCAGGACAAAACCATGGAACTATTATGGAAGCAATGAAAGCAACGTTCCCCACAGCAAGGTGCATGAATAACTTTTTTGTATACAGGAAAATATGGTGTTATCTCATAAAACCCATTATCTTGTCATTTGCTTTTCCTTTTAGAGTCCTACAAACGCCTCAGTTTTCTTCCTCTCATTATTTTCCCTATGTATACTCTTAACAGTTTCTGAAAAGGAAACTGAATTAGTATATTTGGTTAATATTATTCTTCCCCTCTCCCTCCCATGTAGGATGAAAACAAAATTTGGTTTATTTTCAACACAGAAATGCAGAGACTACATTAACTTTTTTTTTTTTAATTTGGTTCTAGTATTCACAGGTTTTCACTTATATTAATTCTCAGTCTTTTGCATAAAAAAGAAATAAAACAATACTGACTGACATAGGAACTATCAAAATAAATTTATAGTTACCTCCTCAAGGTGTAGAGAAGATATGATCTATTGGGACTTTTGTACTAAGACTTTCGGCATTCTCCTTTCATAGTAGTTGATTTCAAAGATTTTTCATAAATCACTATCCTAAGGCACCTATGTAAAATGTTTTACAATACCTTGGTTGGATCATCAGTCAAGACATAGTTTAGGACATGATGAGGTAGAATCAAAATGGAAAAAATTAAAGCGAAGGGATTTTTGGTTTATAATATACTGATCCTTAATGACTGTTCAAAGGAACCATCTATGTACAAAGGAGAAATTTTTATTTCTTTTTTAATATACATTTATTTATTTTGATTGGAGGTTAATTGCTTTACAATATTGTATTGGTTTTGCCATACATGAACATGAATCCTCCACAGATATACACATGTTCCCCATCCTGAACCCCCCTTCCACCTCCCTCCCCGTACCATCCCTCTAGGTCATCCCAGTGCACCAGCCCATGAAATTTTTGTTTCTATCCCACAGCAGGGAGAGGGAAATACACACATATATATGTGGGATTAAATGTTATATTTAATAATAAAAACTACAAACAACAGGTCTTACTGTATAGCACAGAGATCTATACTTAACACCCTATTCTAAATCATAATGAAAAAGAATATTAAAAAACCATGCATATATAAGTATAACTGAAGCACTTTGCTGTACATCAGAAATTAACATAATATTATAAACCAACATTATTTAAAACAAACAAAAACTCACTGTTACTTATTGACTTTAACACTCAATTTCCTTGCATTACATGATAATGAAATCTGCTGTATAATATTTTACAAACTTACTGAAAGTATAAAGTGAAATATTGTGCTTAAAACTACTATGAAAATCAAAAGCAACATGTACCGAGAAGATGGCATCATTAATTCACTGGTAATGCTGGCAAGTGAGGAGATGTGAATAGCATCTGTGTCTGCCTTTTATTGTTGTTGTTTAGTCTCTAAGTCATGTCAGACTCTGTGACCCCAGGGACTGTAGCCCGCCAGGCTCTTCTGTATGTGGGATTTTCCAGGAAAGAATACTGTGGTGAGTTGTCTGACTTTTAAGGGCTGTCATACAGTGGAGGAATCAGACCCATAGAATGTCATGGGTAAATCAGGAGGGAGTTCTCACCTTCCTTGGAACATAGTGGAAAACTACACAGAAGAAATGATATCTGGACTTGATATTGGAGGTAAAGTCAGGGTTCTTTCAAGTGGAGAATAAAGGAAACAATATTCTGAACAGAGGGGACAATAGGTACCTATACAGATAAGCAAGAAAAATCATAATAAACTTATCAAACTTGTGGCTGAAATAGGAGAGTGGGAAGATAGTGAGCTGTAGGTGGCTGACGAAAAACTAATGTATTATGATCATTTATGTGTTAGTGTGATGAGTCAAGATTTCATTGCCTAATTGTTTAGAGACTCAGGTTTTATTTACTTATTTATTTATTACTGAAGTGTGGTTGATTTACCACATTATATTAGTTTCAGTGTATGACAGAATGATTCAGTATTTTTACAGATTATGCTCCATTACAATTTTCACAAGATAATGGCTACAATTCCCTGTATTGTATATCCTTGTTGCTTATCTATTTTATACATAGTAGTTTGTACCTCTTAATCATGTACCCCTGTCTTGCCTTTCCTCCCTCCTTTCTACCTACTGGTAACCCCTAGTTTGGAAACACTGGGGTGAGAAAGCTCTTGAATTTTTAGGATGGAAAGTATGTAATAAAATATATATTAAAAAAAAAAAGTAATCTCAAGTCAGCAGTGTGGACCTGTTATGGAAAGGATTAGTAAACAGACTAGAAAGAAAAATAGCTACAAATGTATTACAATTATCCAGAAAGCCAGGGCTAACAATCCATGTTAATTTGGCTGTACTAAATGGTGAAGGATAAGCTGCAGAGTAACAGAGGTAGTGACATGATACTGCCTTTGACATTGTATTAAGGATTTTGATATATAACTTTTTCGATAATGAAATGGGAGAAATTCTCTAAACATGTACTTAAACTCTACCAGAATGAAAAGTATGCATTACTCTATTGTGGGTCTCTGCAATGTTTGCCAGTAAGTAGTTTATTTCTGATTTGACCATCTTCCCCAGAGTATATAAAGCATTTTCAAAACATGTAAAACAGATGCAAGCTAGCAATCCTTTCCCTTTAGTAATTTCTGAGATGAGATATGGAAGATTTAGGAAAAATTCCACTGTGCCCCTCTCCCCTTCTTATCACACTCTCATTTGAACAGCACTCAGTCAAGTCCTGGGATTTCAGCGAGGGTTCTTCCTACATGATTGGTGATGCGGTCGTGAATCACCATGACATGCATCTCCCAAGTGTCTCCTTTTTCACCCAGTTCGCTGATATACTCTGCTCAAGGGTGCAAGTGTTCATGGTAAAAACTTGCTTATCTCTTTCTCTTTGTTTAATGCATGACCTTAAAACGCTTGCATCATTGCTGTCTGGACAGTTCATACTCAAACCTCCAATGAGCTTAATTAATTCCCGTTTATAACAGTGCTGCCTTCTAAAAATACAGACATTTAATAAATGTTTTGGTGATAATGGAATAATTTATCTCTTCTAAGGAGCATCCCTTTCAACTGAACCAAGAACAGCATACACTGTACTGGTCTAGAGAGGATAAATGTAAGTCCATGACAATTAAAAATGATAGGAGGAATAAAAACTCATCCATCTGCCTAATGACTACATTTCAGTGGTGAAGATTTGATAATTCTAGTGAAGTTGTTAGTGGAAGAGCCTTTTATTTTAACACATTTTAAAAATTCAGGGAAGTCTGTCTGACTGCTTGTGCTAGCTCAATAGTGTCAAGTCAATCTAGGCAACCTCAGTGAATTCAGGAAAAGGACATGACCTGTATTTTCACTTCAAAACAAAAGAAAACATGATTTGTTTCTGTTTAAATTAGTTCAAACTTAGTTGAAATTTTTCCAATATGGTACCCAAATCACAGAATTTAAGCTTGTCCTTATACACATATACACACAGATGTATACAAAGGTGTGTATGTATGTGTGTATATATATATATGTGTACACAAATATATACTCTATACATATACACATGTATATACATACATTTATAAATATACACATGTATAAAATATATATGTGTATCATATATATGTATGTATGACCTTATATAAGATATATATATGTATCTTCCCCTGGGAAAATAATCATTTTTATGTGTTATTACTTGAAAAGATCATTATATTCAACTTCTTGCACCAAAAAGTTTATTATCAACTGAAATAGATGTATAACTGAATTAAAATAAGCTTTTATTTATAGAACTTTAAGAATTAAGTTGTTTTTTATTGATTTAGGTTATGTATGGATTGATATGTGTGTGTTTGTGTTTTTAATACCTACAACAATTGACCCATGCAGTTCCTAGAGACTGCTTGCTAAAAACTTGGCTGATTGGTTGACTTCTTTTCATAGTCACATAGTCAGTACCAAGATTTTAAAAAAATCTTAAAATGAAGCAAAACAAATTTGTAAAAGGAAATTTCTCATCCTCACCAGAATACATTTTACATATCTGTTCTATTTAGGTTAACATGTATTGTCAAACAACAGGAAAATTAAAAGTATAATAAAACCTTGTATCCTAGTCTGTTGAGTAATTTCTTCTTGTTCAGTCTCCAGAGCAAGAGAAGTGCATTGGTTATTTCAAAGACTTCGAAAAAGCATTACCTGAGTATTTTCAAATAAAGCTTATTAAAGTACATTGTTTCAAGCCAAGCTTATTAAAGCCACCATTGTGATTATACTATATTCCTTACTGACATGTAATACAAATTCCGTTTACTCCTTTTGCTGCAGTTATTGTGGTAGATGGTGATTTCTAAAAAAGAAACAATATACTCAAGTCAGTAGTTTTTAGTATGCATCAGAAATAGGATAGTTAGAATTTCATTTATATAGTTTTAAATCATGGAGTTGATTTTGTAGATACCACTGAAATACTTATTTAAGGGACACACTCTTATTTTAGAAAATGTAGTTCCCATTTTATCATTTATATTTATGTTCCAGTAAACTTGCTTTCTCCTTTGATTCAATTTTATCCACTGAAAAATTGCCTCTGATGTGTTTTGCATTTCCCTCCTCCCTCCAGATCTGTCCTTACATGTTTCACCACCAGCAGATTTACTCTGATGTTGTTAGCAATTTCTGCCACCAGAGAAAGTTGTGGTTTTTTTCCCACACTGTGGCTGCCTTGCAAAAGTTTAAGGGAAGCTGAGCTGCATTTCAGTTCAAAATGACACTTCTGTCCAGTTAAGCCGCATATTTATTTCTCTGAAAATTTAATTTCTGTGCCTAAAAATAAATAACCATTGTTAGTTTATATTGACATTTTGAGACATTTGAGACAATAGTAAATAGACATTTACTATTCCTCAGAGTATTTCCCTTGAGTTAACATTTTTTATTTGTATGCTTGATTTTTAAAGGTTTATTGAATTCATAATTAAATGTATTATGTCTTTGAGCCAAATGACTTTAAACGTCTGTACATCTAGTTTTATATTGCTAATCAATAGAAAAACATTCAAAACACAGTGTTGAATCTTCTCCACTGAGGGGGCCTCTTTGGATCTAAGGGCTGCAACCTCTGACAGAAAATTTGAATTACTTTGACACTGCTTTTTCTATTTGTGAGGGTAGGATCAAAAGACTTGCACTTTAATGCCTTAAACTCATTTAAGAGAGAGATGTTGACTTCCTATTATATTTCTACACTTACAATAAAAATATTGCTATAATAAATTAATAATGGTTATAAGAATTTACCAAATATTTTCTGGGTGTCAGACATTATGATAAGGCTTGCATCAGGAAGAATAGGATAGGCTATGCTATTGTAGGACAATCCTCGAATCACCTCTGATGTCCAGCATGGGTCAGCATGACAGTCTTAGCTGAAGGAGACCCCTTTTCCATATATGTTTCCATAAAGCTTCCAGCAGGCAAGAAGAGATGTGGAAATCTTAACTGGCCTTTCTGAAAGCTTCTGCATGCAACTTCTTTCTATCCAACTTTCAAAGCAAGTCACTAGGCCATGCCTAAATCCAAAGGTGGTAGAAAGTGTAATCCTATTATACATCAAGAAGAAACAGAATCTGTGAGAGCAGCCCTAAAATTTGGAGGGTCTTCTACAATTCACAAATCAGCTTCTCTAATAAACCCTAGGACTTTCTGCTAGCTCTGTCAAGCTCTGTTTCCTTACTTTGCTTTATTTTCTTAAAAGTAATTTTATGGCAAAACCAATACAATATTGTAAAGTAATTAGCCTCCAACAAATAAAGAAAAAAGAAAAGTAATTTTAAATATATGAACTCCTATAGTTTGCTCTATAAGTGTGGATATGGATAGATATGAATAATCAATAGCTAGAATGTACTCTCAATGAGGACAAGAACTCTGTCCACTTTTTCCTCTCCTCCTCCACTCTTTTCTTCCTATTCTTTCGTTTTTCCTTTTAACTTTATGATCAATACCTTCAATAGCACCTGCCACATAATAAATATAAGAATGAATTAATTATATGCATTTTACAAATAAATAAGCTGAACCTTAGAGATGTTAAGTAACTTAAGTAAGATAATATAACCATGAGTTGCAGAGCTATGATTCTGAACCCAAGGTTTAAACACTCCACTGTAATAGCTCCTGTGCTCAATGATTACAAAGGATAGTGGGAAAGGTGTTTATAATGAGGTAGCATGAGAAGTTTTTATAACATAGACAGATTACTATGAAAATAAAGCAATAAATCTCACCATCAGATATAGCATGTCTGAAGCTGATGAAAAATGGTAGGAAGGAAGGTTTCATGGAGGCTGTACTAGATTTCCAGTGAGATCTCGAAAATATGTTTACTACTTTTTTTGAAATAACTTCTTAGACTTTCTGCAATGAACTAGGAACGAGCTAGCTTTTAAGGATATTGCTATCGTTCAGACACTAAGTCGTGTCTGAGTCTTTGCAACCCCATGGGCTGTAGCACACCAGGGTTCCCTGTCTACTATTTCCCAGAGTTTGCTCAAACTCATGTCCATTGAGTCAATGATGCCATCCAACCATCTCCTCCTCTATCACCCCCTTCTCCTCCTGCCCTCAGTCTTTCCCAGCATAAGGATCTTTACCAATGAACTGGCTTATTGCACCAGGTGGCCAAGGTATTGGAACTTCAACATTAGTCCTTCCAAAGAAGATTCAGGGTTTATTTCCTTAGTATTGACTGATTTGTTCTCCTTGCAGTCCAAGGAACTATAAGGATATAGAAATACTCCAAAGAGGAAAAACAAACTTTGTCCTTGCAGTGCCTCTAATCTCATGAGTTATGTGCCAGACACACAAACAAAAGACACTTCTCAGAAAGAGGCTGATGGTCCTCTCAGCAGTTTTTGGAGGAACAGGTGTGGGTGAGGAAGGGGAGTTTCTACATGGTCAAGTGAGCAGATGTTGACAGGACTACATCCTGCATAAAGGTCTTTGGGAGCTATTGACACCGAAGGCTGTCCCAGCTCACAATTGTGGCACAAGAAGAAACAGGGCCTGGGTCCCTGCTGTATTTCTTCTTCCTTCTTCACTAAAGTTCCCCCAATCATATTCTTCCACACTGCTTTACAGGCAGAGTCAGATAAAAGAAAAGCCACTGCTTGCCATAAGACAGACCAAAGTCTTTCTGGCAGGGACTCAGAAAGAAAATACTTAAACTATCAATCTTCTGTGCTTATAAGAATGTGAAATTTGTCTCTTCCTAAATAAATGGGCAAAGTGTTTCACTTATCAATAACTATATTGATCAACTTCTGAGTTCAGGGCACAACATTTTAGTTAGGGGCCAGGGGATGGTACGAGAATGGTACATAATAATATGTTTAGACATTCTCAACTGAAAGTAAGTGGTAAAGACACAAAGTCTACTGACATCCAGAGGAAAGAGTGACATCCATGGGATACGTTGAATGCTGACTGTGGTCAGTAAAGCATCACTTTCCAGACAAGTAGATAAGGAGTTATCTCATTGAGGATTATTCTTGGCTGCCTATAATATTTATTGTTGTTCAGTCGCTCAGTTATGTTAACTCTTTGCAACCCCATAAACTGCAGCATGCCAGGCTTCCCTGTCCTTCACTATCTCCTGGAGTTTGTTCAAACTCATGTCCACTGAGTCAACGATGCCATCCAATCATTTTATCCTCTGTTGTCCCCTTCTCCTCCTGTCCTCAATCTTTCCCAGCATCAGAAAAATATAGAGCCCTCAAATAACAGTGTCTTTAAAAGACATAGATTTCTTTATCTCACTAAAAAATATCCGTAAGTATGTGGTAGAATATGATGTGGTATTTCCCCAGGATTCTCTTTTTTGTTGTCATTTATTTTGGGAGAAAAAAATACTGCATACTCACAGAGTAGTATTCCAAAGTTAAATAAATGAATTATTTATAGATGTGTTGAAACGTTTAAGAGTAGCAAAAGAATGCTGAAGATACCAAGGACTAGCAACAGGGGGATGCCAACATATCCTTAGGCTGCTCCAGGAAGTTAGAGCTGTGGCCGTATGAAGAGGAGCTGTGGCCTTAGAAAGAGGGACACAACTACTGCTAAAGACCAGCTCAGCAGAGAGGAAGTATAGGGAATGGATAAATAATCAATTTCCCATCGACATTTTATTGCCTCCCATTGGCCAAACACAACCAGAAGCTACAGAGCAAGGAAGCCCAGGGAGACACTTTCAGCTTTTCAGAGCACAGAACAGGGGATACAAAAGTAAAGAATTGAACCGGAAGAACAAACAGAAAAATCAACACAATTCCCCACTCAGCATTGTACCCCTTAGCATCTGTTCTTTTTTTTTTTTTTTTTCCTTCCATTTTGGGCAGCTGGAGTCACGAAATTACTTGGTGTCTCATCACTAGGTGTTAAGAGTTTACCAGGACCCAACTGTATGCCAGAAGCTACTTTTCAAATTGAGTTTATAACTGGTGGCAGAATAGGTTATGAATTTAATTAAAATCCAGGAGATCTGCACTATTACTCTCATATGTGGATTTATCAGACACCTCACAAAGTATCTCCATGTATCACAGTCCTTTTCAAGGCCATTGTCCCTGCCAGGTCCTAAGCCTAGATATGCTGTGTAGCCTTCTCTCGCTTTGTCCGAGTCAATATCATACCCTTAAAGATTACCTGGTAAACATAACAAAACAACATGCCCAAATAATTTGCACATTTGCTTCAAATTCTGAAGTTAATCAACTGTTATGCCTATTTGGGCAGTATTGAAAAATGCAGCAATTTGTTTTTTCACTTTAAGAGAGAATCCTTAGATATTCCCCACCTGAGAAACCCCAAGAAACTTCATAGATTTTGCCAGGCTGAATGCATCAAAATTTCATTTGCTTGTTACTCTCTTTTTACTTGTTTCAATTAGCATAATGTAATGGATCAGCATGTAGTCTATATAACACTACAAGCAAACAAATAAGGACAATTCCTTCATATTAGATTATGACAGAGAGTAAAAGAATTGTCATAGAACAGGAAAAAAAAAAAGATGGCAAATAGTGTGACTATTGCTGACAAGTGAAGACAATCTGTTTCTGATTTTTAAGTGTATTTCTAAGGTGATAGCATACCAGGGCCTAGGGCTTCTTCACTTGCTCCAGTGAAGACATCAAGTCCAGAGGAACAGACACAATTTTATTTTCTGATTGTTATAAAGACTTTTATAATCCATAATCACTTTCTAAGATCTAAGTTTGTAGCAGGCAAACAAAAAATTACATGGATAGAAAATAGAAACACCCACTCCATTACTAGGTCCTTGGTAGTGGCAGAAATGTCTGCAATACCCACCAGAAATGTGGTATTGCTTTTGAATTTGTTATCTTTTGATTTAGTATTTTAGGGGAGAACACCACAACAGGAAATTATATAGGCCATTTCTACAATAATAGCCCTCATTCTTTGGCACAGAAAACCAATGTGAGGACTGTGTCAGTATATATATGCTAAGTATATATATTCACTCCAAAATATTTCAGGACTAGGGAAATAACAGGAGAAATAATTCCCAAAGGCATTGGTGTTAAAATTGGCTTTGCCAAGATTTTCTCTCTCACCTGATCTCCATTAGCTCCTAATTGGACCAGAGGCCCACATGGTTCCATTCAGAGCCAGCATCTAATAATCACATAAGGTCTGGCTATTTGCTTTTTCTCAGTCACATTATTAAGGGATAATAGCCTTCAGAGAGGACGTGGAGGAAGATTCACAGTAAAGGGGTGAGGCCATTTTGGAGGATTTTTCTTCAAAGAGGACTGGTCTCCCTGCCAGTCATTCTGAGTCTATGAGATAGTTTACATTTTAGAATTGAATGAGAAACCATGAACCTCATCACAGTATTTCAACTCTTAATTTTACTCAGCAGACCTGGAATGTTCTGCTTATGAGTCAAACAGCACATTAAGAGGTTGCCCAGCTATTTCAATCACAGAGCCCTGGGAATAATTAGCTACAGCTATAGACCTCTGCGGCTGGTTAGGGTAATCGTGCCCACTACAGCTAAAGGTTACATGCTAGCATCTGACCTCACCATGCTGGGATCTCATTTGTGCTGGGGAGCCTAGTGCCATGGCGGCAGACTCACTTTCTTCCTGAGCTCAGAGAGAGCAGCCGCCATAGCGCTCGTAGCTCTTGTCACGAATGCTGGTGTTCCATGGACTCCTTTGTGCATTAGTGAAGAGAATTTCCTGCAAGCTGACAGTCATCCTTGTATGGAAGCAGTTCCTCATGGAGGAGGCCCTGACTGTCTGTACCATGCTTGGATCTAATTCTCATTTGTGGAATGGCGTCAACAAGAAATCTTGGGAGTGGAGACTGAAGAGAATCATCATCCCAAGAGATATCTGCACCAGGTAACATGATTTTGTTTATTTTTGCATTGTTTTTCTGTTTTCAGTGTGATAGAAGACAAGTTGTCTTCAGCAGGCATGAGTGCTTGGAGAGGGAGGAAGTTAGGAGGGTTCAAATTCTCACGACCGTCGGTGTCTATTTGAACCCAACCTACATCTTAGGGCCTTGGTTTTCCCCACTGCCACTGTTAAATTATCATAAGATATCTGTAGGTATGTGCAGTGTAGTTTTATAAATCTGCACAGACTTTCACAATCTATCACCATACACACAGCGTCTGAGTCCGGGGAGCTGATAAATATCGGTCACTCAGGATATAGTAAAAACGTATGAACTGTAGCTTAAGAAAGGCTTGAGTTTAGAGCCTTCCTCTATTAGAACCTCTAGCTATACATCTAGTTATCTTTGGTTTATTGTTAAAATCTGGGTGTTGTTTTTTATCTATGTTTAGATAATGTGAGGAATAAATGAGAGGACATATATAATGTTCCTTATGAAAGCGGTACTCACTATGAATTTCTTGTTTCCATCATTCCCTTTATTTTCTTTCCTGTCCTTTTCTTTTACCTACTTTAGTGTAATTTATGAAATAGTACTGCTGTAGTCCCCGCTTCACCTCAAGAATTCTAAACTTTCTAAATTCCCTGCCTTTAACAAGCTAAAAAATGCCAGTGACACCATTGTATGTCTTTGTAGTATCCCTTAACACAGAAAACATTAGAGAAAATACTAATAAAGCATTGAATATCTTGGGAAAATAATAACTCAAATATTTATGCAAAATTTTGTAACACTGGCTATGTAAACAAAATGAAAAGTTTTATAAGTCATAAATATTGCACATTTCAATTCTGATAATTTTAAGGATACTTTCCCAAATTTAAAATAGGAGTTGGAAATCTATAAGAATTTCAATAACTGAGTCTCTGTTCTGTGCCCTTTGAGGGCTAGTGCTAAATCTGATAGGTGCTTTTTAACTTCCTGTTAATATTTCCTCATTAATCATTTGTAAAGAATTAACAGTGCCAGAGGGGAAGTTTTTTTTTTCCTTTTTTCTTATTCTTATTTACTATACAAACAGTCATTTGTTTGATTTCAGTTTTATTCAGTGATTCCAAATTGGTCAATAAAATGCTAATGATTGCCAACATAGTATATTTCTCACTGGGAGATCATCATTTAATTCTAACAAATGCCAGTTGGATACTTGTTAAAACAGCAGGAACTAATTCATATATTCGAGCTAAATAAATAAAGTTTGATTGCATATTTGTTCCACTCAGCTTTGATGACTAGCACTGTTAGAGAGGTGCTTCATACAAATTACCCTGGAAAAGCCTGATAACCAAGTCTCAGTGATAAAACTGACATGTTAACAGAGTGCAGCTAAATATCATTTTGTTTGTGTTGCCGTAAATGTGTGTTAGCCCTTGAAAGCCACATTCTGAAATTCTGGGGCAGGCTTATTACACCTGGAAAAGCCCCATAATAGAGACCTACAGAAACTTATCAATATTTTCCATAAAGTCTCCGTGTGTCAGCCTATCCACTCCCAATTAAAAAATCCTGCTAAGACTAAGGATAATCCTAGAACATTATAAGATGATTTCTAATCGCCTTAACATAAAAGTGAGTTGAGGGAAATGCTTAATATTCACTTTAAAATAGACTTTCATTGGTCCTCTTCTTGAAGCTTCTTTTGATTTCTTGAGAAAATTTACACTCTCAAATATTCATTTTTGAATAGGTTTTTAGTAAAACTTTTGTCAGGTTTTTTTTTAAGTTCATATAACTTTTTTCTAAATTTTTAATTGAAGGATAATTGCTTTATAATGTCATGTTGGTTTCTGCCATATGACAACGTGAATCAGCCATGAGCATACATATGTCTCCTCTTTCATATACATCCCTCCCACCCTATCCCATTCCCAACCCTATAGGTTGTCACAAAGCACCGAGTTGAACTCTCAGGTCTCGCTTTTGGGAAATATGACCAGTGTCTTATTTGTGATTAGCTCATGTGACATTCTAACATCTTCCTGTTTGCTCTTTACATATGGTTAACAAAGTGCCTGTGTTTACCCTACTAGGGTCTTATTTTGTGGTTTAATTTCCCAAAAGTCAAAACAGTATGGAAAACCAAAAGCTCAGTTGGCTTATCTTGATGTTTTGCAAAATATCACATAAGAAACAAATTATGTGTAACTTTAATTTTTAAAGTTTAATTTCTTTAAAAGTTATTAGGATCACAGCAGAGTCAAAAGTTAAGTTATAGCTTATGAACCTTTTATTCAGAGTTGAAAAGAAACAACTAAACAATTAAAATTCTGTAATTTTAATAAGTCCAATAAGGACATGGAATGACTCTGACTGCTGATTTATTTTATGTTTGTATTACCGAATAACTGCCTTTTGGTAACCTTTCTTCTCAAATATCACTAATATTCAGAGAGAAGATTTTTAAGCAGGTTCTAGATTCATGTTGAACAGTACTTTTGCCTGAAGACTTTTGTGTGTGTTAGAGATTGAAGTTTCTAGTGTCAAAATGATAATTCAGAGTAAGTGTACAAAACTTTACATAGAGCTCTCCTTGACATAGCAGGAAGCAGATTACAAAAATTTTAAAGTTATAATACACTGAAAAAAGGCTCTAACACTTCTTTATTGTATCTGTTAATTTTCTATTATTGCTAACAGTATTTGATTAAACTATTTTTAAATTCCAAAGTGCAAATGTCAGCCAGGTTATCACATCCATGTCCTTCTATGTAGAATGATCTACCTCAACTGATGTGACTGGCCAGATCATGCTTACGGTATGATGCAATTACTATGTTACTAATTAAAGGTCTAAGTTACATGGTTGTTTAACATGTGTCTGTGTACATAATCATTATAAATCACTCATTCAAATCATTGGCATAATTTGAAGATGAGAATATTGAGCTATAATTTTAATATATGTCTTAACAACAGAAGTGATTCTGAAATCGAGCTGAACCAGGAATCCTGGTGGCTCAGACTGTAAAGAATCTTCCTGTGATGCGGGAGACCCAGGTTCAGTCCCTAAGTTAGGAAGATCCTCCGCAGAAGGGAATGGCTACCCACTCCAGTATTCTTACCTGGAGAATTACATGGACAGGAGCCTGGTGGACAATAGTCCATGGGATCACAAAGACTCAAACACAATTGAGTGACTAACACTTTCACTTTATTTCTTTCAGAAACCATCAAAGTTTCTAAATGGAAAAATGAGCACAGGCAATATTAAAGTGAATAAGAGAAATAGAGAACCTCAAGAGAAAAATTAAAGGAATAAAATCTGAGAAATGTTTATTAAAATGTAATAGCTAGCTAACAAATGTGTATTGAGCATTTGGTGTATGCAGAACACCGTGTTGATCCCAGGTCAATAATCAGTTCTTTACCTTGTGGCCAAACATGCCTAAGAAATAGTCATTTATCAATGTATTAACAGTTTAGTTGTTACTCTGTACGGTTGAGAAGAGAAAAAAAAAAAAGATAACTTTTTACTTGATGTCTAGGTGGTGAAAAGTTAAGAGATATAATGCAGGTTATTTGTACAGCCCACATAGAGACTCAGAGGCTGGGCTCTACCATATGCTGTGTTTATCTACCCATTGTGTGCTGAGAGCTGCTTTATACTTTTAAATAGCTGCCATTTGTTGAGTACCTACTATGTGCAGACACAGTGTTCAGTGTTTCATATGTAATAGCAGTTTTCAAAACCAATTTTGGGTGTGCCTATTTTATAACAGATGACTCCAAAGTCGGAGAATTCAACAAATTACCTGAATTTACACAGCTAGTGAAGGGATGAGGCAAACAGGAAATATTTGTGACCCTACAGTTGATACATTTTCTGATAAATTTCAAAGTCACCTTCAGAGCATTATGATGTTGATGGAAAAAATTCACCATCAAGGTGTTGAGTGAATCTGTACTTTTAATCTCATCATGTTGCTCAACAAGCCCATCCACACTTTGAGTTGACCAATTATATTCCAATACACTTAAATGAAATCTTCTTCATTTCTTCAGACACAAATCATTATGGTAATATAACAGGATAATCACTAACTGCTCTCCTTTTTATCTACACTTTCACTTTTTCCTGGGATTCAAGAGCACCTTTAAAACAGAAGTTTATTGGTGTTTAAAATCTCAGTGATACAAATGAGTCAGTGATAAGCATGGAAATTGTTTCCACCTAATTGTAGCTCATAATTTCATTTTCCTTTTGCTCTCATTCCAAAGAAAACTTTATACAAATTTAAAAATCTAGTTCACCTAAGACAATTTATTAGAAATTACAATCACCTGGGCTCAAACTGACCAGACTCGATTTGCGGTACTAAAGGATATAAATAGCTACAAAATGTTGATGCTATAATTAAAGGGAGATAATAGAGCAAATATCAAAGGTGCCTTGAAAACAGGTAATATCTAGTTTGCATGAGAAAAAAAAAAATGTGCTGGTCCCTAGTAGATAGTGGTGAATAAAATGAATACAGTTCCCAAACGTGTGGAGCTTACAGACATGAAACAGAGAACCCAAAAAGAGTATACTGCAGCATATCATGGGACTTTCCAAGTGGCGCGAGTGGTAAAGAACCTATTTGCCAATGTAGGAGAGGAGACGTAAAAGACACAGGTTCAGTCTCTGGGTCAGGAAGTTCCTCTAGAGAAAGAAATGGTAACCCACTCCAGTATTTTTGCTAGAGAATCCCATGGACAGAGGAGCCTGGTGGGCTACAAGTCCATGGGGTTGCAAGAGTTGGACACGACTTAGCAACTAAACCACCACCATCACAGCATGTGATAGTGCTAGGAAGATAAGAAAAGAATGCTAAGAAAAATGAGGTAAGATTGAGATATTAAAGAAAAACTCATAAAAAATATTATTTCAGGTAAGCACTGGAGGGTGTTAGAGTATACAGGTGAAAAATGGGAAGGGAAGTGCTCTAGACAGACCATCTAGTGCAAAATGTTTTGGCACATCTACGGAACTGAAATATCTGTTGGAATATTGCAACCCAGGCAGAAACTAGAGCATGATATTTAAATAAGCAATGGCCAGACTTTAGACTTTAGGACTATCATATGAAGAAGACTACATTATGGTAAGGGAAAGACACTAAGGATTTTAATAATGGGATTGAGATCATTCAATTTAGTTATAGTGGGATCACAATTTAATTAAAACAACATTAAAAATGTGCATAAAGACATATGGATTCTGTTGCTTATTTATAGGTTCTTATATTTATCTTTAATTTCCCCCTATCTTTTACCAATGAATCAGCAGGGGGTGGAAATAGCTATATTCTTCATTCTGCATAAAGTTTAATCAGACATGATAGTTCCCTTGTTTAATCTTTCTTGAATAAAAACACCCTTTCTCTCATCAGACTTCCTTCCCTAATCCCTAACTCTCCCCAAGGTGTCTTTTGGATATTTCCAAGGCGTTGGAGAGCTAGGTTGGTATCATGCAGTTGGGAATTGCTAAAGAAAGTGATGTGATTTTCAGATTCTCCTGTTTCTGTGGCTTCTCCTTCCCTCTCCCCCACACTCTGCTTCCGATCCCCCACAACAGAAAAGGGAAGTTTTCAGGTTACTTCCCCTCTGTCAAATCCTCCTAGCACCAGGAAGCAGCACTCATTGCCACACATGGAAGGAGAGCTTCTTTTTCAATAGGAAAGAACAGGGAAAAGAGTCCTTGCCCCATATAAAGGTGAAGATGAAGGAATTAAGATGCTTCTTTCTCAACAAAATTCACTACCAAGCAACTATTTTGCTGCAAAATCCCCTCATGAAGATGAGACAAAGAAAATGGTTTCTGTATTTCTCAGTCTTCATTCTGCATCAAATCCTAATCTGCATAGCCCGCTCCATAGATCCTTATGCAGATATTGACATGAAGTTTGTATAATGTGTAAAAATTTTCTAGAAGAAAGATGAAGTAGTTCACCCTATAATAACAACAAAGGTGACAAGAATAAATGAAAGAGTAGAATGGATAAAGATACACAGTGATAGATAAGGGGAGTCAGAGGGAGGAAATGTCTACATTTTGCTATAAATCTTAACTAAAAAAATTAATATTCACCCCAATTCTTCAAGATTTACCTATAATTTTATGTGTTTAAATATATTTAAATTAAAATCTGCCATAGTAGGAAGGAAAAAGCATTCTCTTATCATTAACTCATTTCTTAAAAGCTTTGGAGAGATTGTCCTCAATACTATTCTATTTTTATTTTTTAGAAACTTATAATATTTGGATAATCCATTCTTCCATGGCTGACAAGAATAAAATATTATCAACTTTCATGGCTCAGTAAGTCCCAACATTTTCAATTTTACACTCATTAGTAACCATGTTTCCCCATTCCCTGTTTACATGGAGCATGGCTTCAAAAATATACTCTTGATTTGCATGTATACTTTATCTAAACTTGAATTAAATGTCATTTTCTACCACCTAGTAATGCAAGTCCTAAGAAAGAAATTTTGTCAGTGATATATACATTCAAAACTATTCTATAGGATGCCCAAAACAGATAATAGGGCAAAACCCTTCATATTAGGTTAGTCTAAAAGAGTTCATTGAGCACTTATGTTTTAGGTACTGGCTAAACCGTAGAACTGTATAACATGAGCAAAACAACCAAAGCCCTGATGTCATGGAGGCTGTAATCCAGTTTGGGAATAGATGTAATAAAATAAGTAAATGATTTTTTCATATTAAAAAGTAGTAAGTACTTTGGATACAAATAAACTAGGGAAGGTGATGAAGTACTCTGGGTAAGGACAAAGTTCCAGTTTTAAGCAAGCCAGTCCAAGGAAGTTCTCATTAGCATTTGCCACTTATGCAAAGACTGAAGAAGCGTAGATAGCAAGCCTGTGAATTTCTAACAGGAGAAAATTCCAGTAACATGAACAAGTTCAAAAGTCCTGTTGAAGGGACTTCCCTAGTGGTCCACTCGCTAAGATTCTGTGCCCCCAATGCAGGGGGCCCAGGTTCAATCCCTGGTCAGGGAATAAGATCCCAAATGCCACAACTAAGACTCAGCATAGCCAAATAAATTAATTACTTTTTAAAAAGTCCTGTAGGGAGTGAGGCTTGGGTATGAGGCAGGGAGGCCTGAGAAGCTGGGGTAGAGCAGAAAGAGAGGAGGCTGGCATAATAAAGAGAAACTAGATCAGGCAGCACCATGTGCACCGGACAGGAGTCCCCCCTGAAAAGCCCATCGGTTCTGCCACTGCCTGGAACATGCAGACAGGCTAAGAGTGAATACCGAAACCTAGGTATACAATCTGTGGTGAGTTTGCTAAAAGTGTCTTTCAGAAAAGACAGATTTACATTCGTCTCATCTAGCTTTTCATTCAAATATTTTTGAATGGTATTCATGAATTATTAGTCTCCTAGTGGGTGAAAAATATATAATCCTTGACTTTAATGTAGTACCTCTCAAATTCTGGGTCATGAAAAGCACCTGGGAAGCTTGCTAAGCCTTTATATGGTCTATCCCCAGAAATTCTGATTCAGAAGTTCTAGAATGGAAGCAAGAGTCTTTATTTTATTAGACACTCCCCTTCAAGTTGATGACGTTACTCCAGAAACCATAGTTTAAGAATCAGTTATCTGGGTGATGTGTTGTACTTTCAAAATAGTAACAGGTTATACATACTCAGATTTGTGCTTCTAGTTCAGTTCAGTTGCTCAGTCATGTCCGACTCTTTGCGATCCCATGATGCGCAGCACACCAGGCATCCCTGTCCATCACCAACTCCCAGAGTCCACCCAAACCCATGTCCATTGAGTCAGTGATGCCATCCAGCCATCTTATCCTCTGTCATCCCCTTCTCATCCTGCCATCAATCTTTCCCAGCATCAGGGTCTTTTCCAATGAGGCACCTCTTCACATGAGGTGACCAAAGTATTGGAGTTTCAGCTTCAACATCAGTCCTTCCAATGAACACCCAGGACTCATCTCCTTTAGGATGGACTGGTTGGATCTCCTTGAAGTCCAAGGGACTCGCTAGAGTCTTCAATATCACAGTTTAAAAGCATCAATTCTTCTATGCTCAGCTTTCTTCACAGTCCAGCTCTCACACCCATACATGACCACTGGAAAAACCATAGCCTTAACTAGATGGACATTTTTCGGCAAAGTAAGGTCCCTGCTTTTTAATACGCTGTCTAGGTTGGTCAGAGCTTTTCTTCCAAGGAGCAAGTGTCTTTTAATTTCAGGGCTGCAGTCACCATCTGCAGTGATTTTGGAGCCCAAGAAGAAAAAGTCTGTCACTGTTTCCATGTTTCCCCATCTATCTGCCATGAAGTGATGGGACTGGATGCCATGATCTTTGTTTTCTGAATATTGAGTTTTAAGCCAATTTTTTCACTCTCCTCTTTCACTTTCATCAAGAGGATTTTTAGTTCCTCTTCACTTTCTGCCATAAGGGTGGTGTCATCTACATATCTGAGGTCATTGATATTTCTCCCAGCAATCTTGATTCCAGCTTGTGCTTCCTCCAGTCCAGTATTTTGCATGACGTACTCGACATATAAGTTAAATAAGCAGGGTGACAATATTCAGTCTTGATGTACTCCTTTCCCAATTTGGAACCAGTCTGTTTTTCCATGACAGGTTCTAACTGTTGCCTCCAAACGCACATACAGATTTCTCAAGAGGCAGGTCAGGTGGTCTGGTATTCCCATCTCTTGAAGAATTTTCCACAGTTTGTTGTGACCTGCACAGTCAAAGGCTTTGGTGTAGTCAATCAAGCAGAAGTAGATGTTTTTCTGGAACTCTCTCACTTTTTCAATGATCCAGAGCTGTTGGCAATTTTATCTCTGGTTCCTCTGCCTTTTCTAAATCTAGCTTGAACTTCTTGAAGTTCAGGGTTCACATACTGTTGAAGCCTGGCTTGGAAAATTTTGAGCATTAGTTTGCTAGTGTGTGAGATGAATGGAATTGTGTGGTAGTTTGAACATTTTTTGGCTTTTCCTTTCTTTGGGATTGAAATGAAAACTGACCTTTTCCAGTCCTATGGGCCCTACTGAGTTTTCCAAATTTGCTAGCATATTGAGTGCAGCACTTTCACAGCATCATCTTTTAGTATTTGAAATAGCTTGGCTGGCATTCCATTATCTCCCACTAGCTTTGTTTATAGTGATGCTTCCTAAGGCCTACTTCACTGCACATTCCAGGATGTCTGGCTCTAGGTGATCACACCATTGTGGTTATCTGAGTCATAAAGATCTTTTTTTATATAGTTCTGTGTATTCTTGCCACCTCTTCTTAATATTTTCTGCTTCTGTTAGGTCCATACCATTTCTGTCCTTTATCGAGCCCATCTTTGCATGAAATGTTCCCTTGGTATCTCTACTTTTCTTGAAGAGATCTCTAGTCTTTCCCATTCTATTGTTTTCCTCTTTTTCTTTGCATTGATCACTGAGAAAGGCTTTCTTATCTCTCCTGGCTATTCTTCGGAACTTTCTATTTAAATGGGTATATCTTTCCTTTTCTCTTTTGCCTATAGCTTCTCTTCTTTTCTCAGCTATTTGTAAGGCCTCCTCAGACAATCATTTTACCTTTTTGCATTTCTTTCTCTTGGGGATGGTTTTGATCACTGCCTCCTGTACAGTGTTATGAACCTCCATGCATAGTTCTTCAGGCGCTCTGTCTATCAGATCCAGTTTCTTGGATCTATTTCTCACTTCCACTGTATAATCTTTAGGGATTTGATTTAGATCATACCTGAATGATCTAGTGGTTTTCCCTACTTTCTTCAGTTTAAGTCTGAATTTGGCAATAAGGAGTTCATGATCTGAGCCACAGTCAGCTCCCATTCTTGTTTTTGGTGATTGTATACAGCTTTTCCATCTGTGTCTGCAAAGAATATAATCAATCTGATTTTGGTATTGACCATCTGGTGATGTCCATGTGTAAAGTCTCCTCTTGTATTGAGGTGTTTTCCATGAGCAGTGCGTTCTCTTGGCAAAACTGTTAGCCTTTGACCTGCTTCATTTTGCACTCCAAGGCCAAATTTTGCCTGTTACTCCAGGTATCTCTTGACTTCCTACTTTTGCATTCTAGTCCCCTATCATGAAAAGTACCTCTTTTTCATTATGAAACTGAAAAATGAAGACAGAAATGGTAGCCACTCATATGTATATATATAATGTATATAGTACATATCTATATCACTTATGTATATGCATGCAAAGTATACAAAACTGTATATCCATATATATACACATACACATATAGTCCTTAAAATACAATAAGTGTTAAGTACGAGGTCAAGTATATTTTATAGCTATCATTATCATCACCATAATCATGCGGTTTACAACCCTATTGTACTGACTCTTAACATTTGTTTCCCTTCTTGTTTTGCAAATTACATTGCTTTAAGAATTTATCTCTTCCCTAATTAAAAAAAAATACAAAAATAAGCCCTATTTATACAGCACTCATACTCTTACAGAAGAAAGTCAGTTCACACTAACCGTAACTTGAAATAAAAATGTTCCTACATATATAATATGTAAAATTAATATTATTAGTATTACCATGTTTTATAATCATTTCTTCCTGGAATATAAAATTTAAGCCCAATGAACTGAGTAGGCATCCTGACTCATTTTCTTTTTTGATACTTTACAGTGAGGCCTTATAATTTGCCTTGGAGATTTTTCTAAAGGTGATATTTTACATTTAAACCAGAATGGAGCAACGGAGCATAAAGACTCCTGTCTCAGGAAGTGCAGAGGAAAGACTCCCCAGATCTGCGGAGCATCCCAAAGTGATAACCTTTACCACCTGGCCAAACAATCCTAAGGATGCTTCCCAGCCCAGACTGACAAATGAGGATTGTCCTTCTCTTAGTCAGGTGACTAACCAAGTGACATATAGCACAAAGAATAGCTAGAATTTACTCCAGTTAGAAGAGGTCATTTGAAAAGGTAATTTCTTCAAGAGCAGGATGGATTTGTAAGAGCTTTGTATAATTTATATAAACTTTAAAGTACAAATGCATGAGATATTTCAATGATTCAATAGATAAAATTACATCTTAATTTAATCTGAGATAACTATTTCTAGACTGACACTGATGCTGAATTTCCAGAATGCACCCTATACATTCAAGTAATTTTTGAATCTTGTTAAATGCTTTTTAATGATGATGAGTACTTTGAATTCCTTGTAATGTTTCTTTCTGTGTGTAGATGGTGATGATATAACTATGAAAGATAGGAAATCATTTTACCTTTGGCTATTCATTCAAAAGAATTCAGTTGTCTGAAAGTAATGAATTAAAATGAATATTTCCATAAATTATAGGGAGCAAAAGTGAGCTGTATTAAATTGCCTGTCTTCTAAAAAAGTTAATTTTCACATTTTAGTTAGTATATATCAACATATATTGCCTTCAAGTGAGTGTACTTTGTGTTGGGGGGAATTACTGTATTTAAAGAGAAACATAAAAGAACAAGCTATAAAATTATTTTATTTTTATTGGTATACAAAATATTTTTCATTAATATTGATTAGTCCCCTTTTACTATTAAGTTTTCCTTTTTCCAGTAAAAGTTTTCCTGCATATAGGTTTCTCAGGAGGCAGGTAAAGTAGTCTGATATTCCATCACTTTAAGAGTTTTCCACAGTTGGTTATGATCCTTAGTGAAGCAGAAGTGGATGTTTTTCTGGAATTCTTTTGCTTTTCCTATGATGCAACAGATGCTGGCAATTTGATCTCTGGTTCCTCTACCTTTTCTAAATCCACCTTGTACATCTGGGAGTTCTTGGTTTATGTACAGCTGAAGCCTAGGTTGAAGGATTTTGAGCATGACCTTGTTAGCATATGAAATGAGTGCAATTGTGTGATAGTTTGAACATTCTTTGGCATTGCCTTTCTTTGGGATTGGAATGAAGACTTACATTTTCCAGTCCTGTAGCCACTGCTGAGTTTTCCAAATTTGCTTGCATATTGAGTGTAGAACTTTAACAGCTTCATCTTTTAGGATTTGTAATAGCTCAGCTGGAATTCTATCACCTCTACTAGCTTTGTTTATAGTGATGCTCCTTAAAGATGTCTGACTCTAGGTGGATGATCACATCTTGGTTATCCAGGTCATTAAAGAATTTTTTGTATAGTTCTTCTGTATATTCTTGCTAGTTCTTCTTAATCTGTCTGCTTCTGATAGGTCCTTACCATTTCTGCCCTTTATTGTTCCCATCTTTGTATGAAATGTTCCCTTGGTATCTCTAATTTTCTTGAAGAGATCTCTAATCTTCCCCATTCTGTTGTTTTCCTCTGTTTCTTTGCATTGTTCACTTAAGAAAGCTTTCTTCTCTCTCCATACTATTCCTTGGAACTCTGCATTCAGATGGCTGTATCTTTCCTTTTCTCCTTTGCCTTCTGCTTCTTTTCTCAGCTATTTGTGAGGCCTCCTCAGACAATCATTTTGCCTTTTTGCATATGTTTCTCTTGGGGATGGTTTTGATCACCACCTCCTGTACAGTGTTATGAACCTCCATCCATAGTTCTTTAGGCACTCTGTCTATCAGATCCAGTTTCTTGGATCTATTTGTCTCTTCCACTGTATAATTATAAGCGATTTGATTTAGGTCATATCTGAATGGCCTAGTGGTTTTTCCTACTTTCTTTGATTTAAGTCTGAATTTTGCAGTAAAAAGCTGATGCTCTGAGCCACAGTCAGCTCCAGGTCTTGCTTTTGCTGACTGTATAGAATTTCTCCATCTTTGGCTATAAAGAATATAATCAATCTGATTTCAGTATTGACTACTAGTGGTATCCATGTTTAGAATTATCCTTGTGTTGTTGCAAGAGGGTGTTTGCTATGACCAGTACCTCCTCTTGGCGAAGCTCTGTTAGCATTTGCCTTGCTTTGTTTGCCGAAGCCAAACTTGCCTGCTACTCCAGGTATCTCTTGACTTCCTCCTTTTGCGTTCGAGTTCACTATGATGCAAAGGACATCTGTTTTTAGTTTTAGTTCTAGAAGTTCTTATATGTCTTCATAGCACCGTTCAACTTCAGCTTCTTTGGCATTAGTGGTTGGGCTATATAGACTTGGATTACTGTGATATTGAATGGTTTGTCTGGGAAACAAACTGAGATTATTCTGTCATTTTTGAAATTGCACCCAAATACTGTGTTTCAGACTCTTTCATTAACTATGAGGGCTACTCTCTCTCTGCTAAGGGATTGTTGCCCACAGTAGTCGATGTAATTAACTATGAGGGCTACTCTCTCTCTTCTAAGGGATTGTTGCCCACAGTAGTCGATGTAATTGTCATCTGAATTGAACTTTTCCTGGCCACTATTAAGAAATGCCAGTGTTATGAATGGCAAAGATAAGGAACCATTCCTGATTGAATGAGACTAAAGTGACAAGATGACTGGATTAGACGAAATTTTAATAGAACTTTAAGACACTTGGCAAAATTTGAATGTAGGTGGTATATTAAATAGTAGTACTCTAAGACAGTAAATTTCTGTATCTTATAATTGCATTGTATATAAAATAATGTCCTGTTTTAGAAGATAAACATACTGAAACAATTAGAGGTAGACATTCATGATGCCTTTAATTTACTCTAAAATTGTTCAGCAAAAAGATATATACACACACTCATACACACATACACAAAGTAAGTGTGACAAAAGCTAACACTGGTGAATGTGAATGAAGAGAATAAGCAAATTAAACATTCTTGTAGCTTTTCTATTTATTTGTAATTTTTTAAATTAAAAGATCAAAGAAAGATTGAAAGAGCAAAGGGATAGGGTACTTTTCATTCATTCTGAACTTTACGACTGTACATTGTTCAAGGTGGGAGAGGAATCGTTCAATTAAAAATTAGGCATTTTTAGTCAAAGCACCATAAATATTGATATTTCCTATCCATCTCCCTAAAAATGTGTTTTCAGTAAAATATTATTCATGCACATGATAATTGTTAAAATTTGCAAACCTTTTATCATTTTGAAGAATTCTATTTTACTATTAAAATAGTAAATAATTACTTTAAAATGAGAAGACGTGACTTTCCCAGAAAATTTGAAAAATCTCTAGCCACATTCCCTCCAAACTTTGACTCAGTAAATACGTTGTGGGTACAACTATCTGTATCCTTAACAAGCACTCCAGGTGATTCTGAAGCGGATCATTACAACCTCTCTGGTGAGCTACACTGCAGTGCTTTCAAGCTTCCTCCCACAGATAGGAAGCTGAGTCTGACTTTTGCCTAGGAGCAGCTAAAGGCAGCCAGCCAAGAGACTGAGGAAAGTCTTTTCTAAAACCCAGAGAGCAATCATTCTGGAGCAGAAAGGAAAAATCAATACAACTTTGGTTTTATGCTATCTAGGACTGAGCATTTAATTTTTCCCACCCTTGACAAAACATTTTGAACATTTCTTTACTAACTCAACTCCCTTTCATGATTAGATACATATTACAGTTTAAGTGTGTATTACGCATTAGAATTTACAGACATTTCCTTTTTAGCATTTAACAGTATAGAAAATTACAAACAGTAAATACAATAAATGAGCTTGCCATTTAACTTTGACATTTTTATGCCTTTTTTTCTTTCTTATAATTTTTTTTTTCTGCTAAAATTGAAATTTCTATTGTTTGAGACTCCAGGTCGCATTCCCATACCCTATTCCTATCCTCAAGAGCTAAGCATTATTTAGGATGCACGGTAAAATTTTCTAGTTCATTTTCCTTACCTTTATATATACATATTTGGTCATAGAATATATATAGCAATTTGAGTTTTTGTTAACTTAAGATATGATATTTTGTCAGTGAAAGTATTTTTCAGTCTATTAATGTTGATAAAGATATAACTATAGTTCAATCAACACACTCTTAGGAGAAATGTGGCTTAAAATGATACAAATGTAGCTTAAAATGAACTCTTAAAAAGAGTTCCAAAATGTAGCTTAAAGTGAAGTCTAGTGTAAAACAATATGTATTATCTTGTAATTTTCATGGCTTAATTTGAGTGCTTTATTCAGAGTCTGTAGGTTTAAATCCAAGTACCAGTGAGAGCTATGGCCTCATCTGAAAACTTGGGACTCTCTTTCATGCCAATGTAGTTGCTAGCAGCACCCAGCTCCTTGCAGTTGTAGGGTTGAGGTTGGCAGTTCCCTCCCATGTGGTCATCTCTGCTGATGGTTCACGCATGGCACCTTAATTCTTTAAGGCCAGTGTGAACATCTTCTCATATGTGCTAGTAAGGCTGAGACTTTATACAGGCTGTCCTTTCTTTGCAGGTTATGGTGGGGATATACAAATGATGGTGCAAGCTGAAATCATGCAGAGCAATCCTAACAAGCAATGAGAAATTACAGTTTTCATTACTATTTTTCTGTGACCTTAAATTTGGTAAAAACATTTAAAAATTCTTATTATAGGTTGAAAATATATATTGGAAAAAATTTAAATAGTAAAACTAAAATACATCTAGAACTACAATTTCAATCAGTGGAGAGATTCAGAATTAGTGTTTGATTTCTTTGCATAAAACACTTATTAAGAGCAGCTTGAATAGTGCTGACTTTTTTCTCACCCCACAATCTATTATATGAAATGAGCAGCTTTTCTATGCCTTGGTGAAATATCATAGGCCTTTCTAAGTTTAAGTTAACTTCCAACATTTTAACTTTTGCACCTTCATTAACATGAGATGGTCTCCAAGAGTCCCTCTTATGTAGAGTGTTGTACTGGCCTCTTCTTCTGGATCTCTCCATCCTTTCCATCCCATCCACTTCAGCATTTATGTCAGTAAGTTCACCCTCACCGAGTTCTTTAGGGTGCATCTCCTTTACGGTCACTTGCAAACCCGTATCATTATTCATCTACATTTTAATAGGATTACCTTTCAAAATTGACTTGTCTCAACATCATTAAATATTTCACAATTGTTATAACCACTTAAACTGATACTTGGAATTTGAGTGTAAATTTTAGAGCTGCATTATTATCAGCTCTTGTAGCTACACCAAATAGTGTAATCTTAATTTATGCTACTTCGGAAACAATGAAACCAGACTTTACTGGCTGTAAAAATAATTCCTTCAGCCTTAGTAATTATCTTCTTTATTTTCAATTAAGCAACTAAAGTCAATACTTTGACCTGAATCTAGACAAACTGACTGGATTTTTTTTTTATTACAGCCTTCAATCCAAAGTGGAAATAAAAGCTCCACTCCTTAATACAATCTAAACTGAAGTTATAGAAGTGACTTTGTCCTTTTCTTTTTTTCCTAGTAGATTTCATTGACCTCTTTCAGTATCATTGAAATACCATGGAAAAAGTGCCTTCATGTAGAGATATGTCTAGTCCTATTTTCACTTTACTGTCTCTACATTCCTACTCTAACCACATCAAATTTTACTCCTGGTGTTTTCATTTTTCATATCTCTGCTCTACATTTCTTGGTCACCCAGGTCCCTAAATCAATTATCCATTTCTATAAAATGCTACATGTTTTATAGCAAGAAGACAAGGAAGTAATACAACTACATGCTTTGCTGTAACTGCATGAAGAAACTGATGTGTGTAGTGAACAACTATAAACAGACTTTGAAAGAAAATCAGTGATCATGATGTGCACCTGTTATTTACATAGCAATGAGTAAACTAAAGAATTCAAGCAAAATTTGTATATTTATAATTACAATTAATATGCAGTGATGGCTGAAATCTGGACCATATACTTGCAGGACTGATGATAGTTACCTAAACTATGTCAAATGAAATTTGTGCATATCAGAACCATGCTAAGCAATGACTCTATTTTGTAAGCTAATCACAATAGCGACATTCTTTCATCTTTATTTTATTGATTAGAAACAAGTGACAGGTCCCACTCATACTCAAAGGGAGGAGAGTATACAGAGCATAACATCAGAGGGGGTTGGGTAGTGATCATGGGGACCATCTTAGAATTTTGCCTACCATAGCACTTGTAATATTATTAGATTAATTCTGGGGCATTATATGTTCCCAACAGGAGTATATGAGGATTCCTGCCTCTTCACAATTTCATTGAAACAATTATCAGATATTAATTTTTGCTGGTTCAATAGATGCAAAGCCCTATATTGAAATTATATTATCTTAATTTTCATTGAAATTAAGTATTTTTCATGTTTTTATCCAATCTGTTTTCTCTTTATTCAATTACTTATATTCATTTCTTATTTTGCTATTGAATTGTTGATGTTTTTCCTTTTGCTTCTTAGGAGTAGTTTATATATTTTGGATAGTAATTCTTAATATATTATCTACAATGAAAACTTATCTTCTCAGTCTAGTCTATTTCTAGCTTTAATTTAGTCATATCTGTTATTGTATAGAGGTTTTTATTTGAATGTATTCAAATTGATCAGTCTTCCTCTTTATGCTGTTTCAAAAATGCTCCCAAGCCCTAAACCAAGGTCATTAACATTATTACTTCACAAAAATATAGTTCCAAAATATGGAATTACCAATCAATTGCTCAACCATGAAAATTATTTTAAGTGTGCTAAAATAATCAGTTTAAATTACAAATAGACAAAGTTAAAATTTAATATCACAAGCAAACATAAACATAGGGACAATTAAAACAAATCATTATTGCTGTATTAGTGGTATTTTTCAAAAGGATAAATGGTGCATTCTGACAGCAACCCCTTCCAGTAGGATGTAGGTAGAAGATATCAAAGACAATTTCAGATTTGGCAAAAAAAGGAATACGACTAAGATATCTTGGCAAATTTACACTCAAAGTTAAATGAAAAGTACTATTATTCATTTAAAAATATCTCACATGCATTAGGATAGCAACATTATTATACAAAGTTTCTACACTACAAATTCAAAGCATCACTCTGAAGCTTGGCCTGAACAATTTACTTTCTAGAATATAAGATCTGTTTTCTTTTCTTCTTCTTTCCAAGTAGGTTAATACAAAAGCACTTCAGTTAATAGGAAAGCCAAAGGATTGAGTCTTTTCATCAAAATATGAAATAGAAATGCTGTGAAATTAAAGATAGAGATCCTTTATTTGTATAAAGATAAATTAAAATCGCATCTATAAGACAACAGTCAGCTTTTTTGTAGTTGGCTTTCATCTGAAATAATCTAACGCAAATACGAACACACACGTATACTATGTGTTTGTTAATTAGAAAACACTTCTTTAAATAGCATCCCAAATATCCATTATTTAATTTTCGACAACTCCTCCAAGTTTTTGTTAAAACTGTCATTATATTACTGAGTTGTGATTCTTTTCTGTTTCTACTAAATGGTCTGGAAAAAAAATGTTTTTTCTTTTTTTAAAAATTAAATTGTGTAGTATGTATCGTTTCACGTCAAAGATATGCACACCTTTCAAAAATCTAATTCTGTTATCTAAGTGCTCTGTATCAATATGCAAACAGAACCATTCGGTTCAGCGAGAAACTTCACAAGGATCCTCTTAACCAATCTAAAGTCAGGATATCTGATCTTATAAAGTGATTCTACAGAGTTTTGAAGTCCAGCCTATTGCCTTGTGGGTTGCAGTTTATTCCCTGTAGGCAATGCATCAACATCTGAAAACCTGAATTGAAGCTTTAAAAAAAAGTCAGACATATAGTTATACATCAATCTCCAGATGGTTTCAATGCATTCTAAAATTTCAGTCTCAGAAATTCTCTGTATGATTTTCTGTCTTTTTAATTCTAGGATCTAAGAAATGTTCAGCTGAGTATTTATTTCCCCTCTTTGAATTTCCTTTATATTTTCATAACATTTATGATAACCTTAATTTAAAAATCTCATTAAATGGCAAAAGCACAGGTGGCAGATCTCTTTTCTAAGGTCTCACACAGTCTTTCATGGCCCTGAGAGATGTGAATGTCTGAGGAATGTATAGATATTCATTTTGTATATCTGTACATTCAAATAGCATATTTCAGTAGTGTAGAGAATTGAGACAAACCTGTTGTTGTTCAGTCACTAAGTCATGTCCAACTCTTTGCAACTCCATGAGCTATAGCATGCCAGGCTCACCTGTCCCTCACCATCTCCCAGAGTTGGCCCAAGTTTATGTCCATTGAATTGGAGATACTATCCAACCATTTCATTCTCTGTTGCCCCCTTCTCCTACCCTCAATCTTTCCCAGCATCAGGGTCCCTTCCAATGAGTCAACTCTTCACATCAGGTGGCTAAAGTATTGAAATTTCAGCATCAGCCCTTCCAATGTGCATTGAAGGTTGATTTCCTTTAGGACTGATTGACTGGCTTGATCTCCTTGCTGTCCAAGGGACTTTCAAAAGTCTTCTCTAGCACCACAGTTTGAAAGCAGTGTTCTGCCTTCTTTATGGTCTGACTCTCACATATGGAAGTGACTATTGGAATGATCATAGCTTTGACCATGCAGACCTTTGTTAGTAAAGTGATATCTTTGCTTTTTGATACACTGTCCAGGTTTGTCATAGCTTTTCTTCCAAGGAGCAAGCACCTTTTAATATTATGGCTGCATGTGCCACCCACAGTGATTTTAGATTCCAAGAAGAGGAAATCTGTCACTGCTTCCACATTTTCCCCTTCTATTTGCCATGAAGTGATGGGACTGGATGCCATGATCTTAGTTTTTTGTTTTTTTTTTTTTTTTAATATTGAATTTTAAGCCTGGTTTTTCATTCTCTTCTTTCACTCTTAAGAGGCTCTTTAGTTCTGCTTCGCTTTCTGCCCTTAAAGTGTTATCATCTGCATATCTGAGGTTGTTGGTATTTCTCCTGGCAGTATCAATTCCAGCTTGTAACTCATAAGTTTTCATGATAAGCTCTGCATAAAAGTTAAATAAACAGGGTGACAACATACACCCTTGTCGTACTCCTTCCTCAGTTTTGAACCAGTCAGTTTTTCCATATAAAGTTCTAACTGCTGCTTCTTGACCTGCATACAGATTTCTCAGGAGACAGGTAAGATGGTCTGGTATTCCCACAGTTTGTTATGATCTACACAATCAAAGGCTTTAGCATAGTCAGTGAAACAGTAGATGTTTTTCTGGAATTCCCTTGCTTTCTCTAGGATACAGTGAATGCTGGCAATTTGATCTCTGGTTCTTCTGCCTTTTCTAAGCTCAGCTTGTACACCCTGGAAGTTCTCAGCTCAAGTACTGTTGAAGCCTAGCTTGAAGGATTTTGAGCATAACCTTACTAGCATGGTAAGTGAGCGCAATTATCCAGTAGTTTGAGCATTTTTTAAGCACTGCCTTTCTTGGGAATTGGAATGATAATTGCTCTTTCCAATACTATGAAAAATCCACTGCTGGATTTTCCAAATTTGCTGACATATTGAGTGTAGCACTTTAATGGCACTATCTTTTAGAATTTTAAATAGCTCTGCTGGAATTCCATTTTACTTCCCCTCTGTTGTACTTCTCTCACAAATTCACCCATCTCTTTTTCTGGTTTGAGGTGGAGCATGACTTAAAAGGACTAAATAGAAAGTCATCTATCTATGTATGACCTGTGTTGTCCAGTTGTGAAGGACCAATGAAAATCTAAGCAGAAGATGTGAAAGAGAAGAAAACATGTTGAAGATATTTATTTCCTTGCTCCCTTATACCACAAATAGAAGTGACTACTCCTCCCCAGGCAGCTCTTTTACATTCTTTCCACGTTCCTGAAACTGCCCTCCCCACCCCATTTCAGGTTGAGGGGTGGTAACACCTTGGCAGTTACTAAACTAGCTCTGAGTTATTCCACAATTCTTTGGGTTCCCCTACAATCACACTTCTGAAGTAAAGCACTATTTTGTAAATAAACATCTCAAATTATTTTAAGTACATGATGTTTTTATTGGAGCTTCTGATATACTCAATATAACAAATTAATCATTAAATAAATCAGTGAGTCTGTAGACCAAATTATAAATATATTTTACATACAAAATTTTTCTAATTCAGTCATCCAGCATGACAACTGTTTGGAGATATTCTTGATGTATTCATTCATTCATTCATTCATTTTACTTATTCTTAAGTGTTTAAAAGGAATCTTGAGAGAATGTAATGTCTATCCAGGTTGTACCTGGAACATTTACATGAACTGAAGGGCTTAATGTTCTCTCACACAGATCGTGGAATAGACAAAGACAGTGTGTATATTGGGAGCGAAATACCAGGGACCAGAGGAAATATTTGAGTTGCGTTTAAGTCATTCACTAGAGGAGTCACAGGGATGATTAGTCCTCTAAAAGAGCAACAAAGATTACATTAGCAGAAGAGAAAAGACGGCTGTGAGACAGGAAAATTTTGTAGAGTACTACAGGAGTCCTGCTGGTAAAAAGTGCTAATGAGAGTTCCTTGAAGAATCTGGCCTGAGGGGTTTAGATCACTGTGTGAGAAATTTATATAGACTATGGATATGCTGCTGAAAAATTGTCACCAAGGACTTCCTAAGCTCTCATAGTTCTGAGAGAACAGAAAGGGGAAGATAAGGAGGTAACATGTGCTTTCTAAAAGGAGTAAGATTGGCCAGCTGAGCCTTGGTGGTGCACACTTGTGGAGCAGAAAGTGATATGCACCCTTAAAGTTTGGTGCTCCACAGGCAAGGGTCTAAGGGAGAGTAGGATAAGCAGATACCCTCCCATCATTTGATAATGGGCCTCATAACAGAATCAAATCTTGTACTAAAATGTGTTTGACCCAGCTAGAAAGAAAGCACCATCTCCCAGTCCCCATTTTTAAAAATCCTATTTCTAGTATGTTCCTCACAACAGAGTTGACTGACAAGGTCAAGATCAGATCTAGCCTGATTTCTGGAGAGCACCTATAAGAAGCAAGGGACATGAACCTTTGCCAGATAGAAATCACTAGCCCAAGGGAAAAACTCTCTCCCCAAAATGGCCTCACAGTTGGGTTGGACAGCCCTCCTAAGCAATAAGAAATTTGGGATTAAAGGGAGAACCTTTGAGTCTTGAGTTGGTAGAGGCCTAAATACTACCACTAAATATCTTCTCAATCTTCCCACTGACTTCTTTAAGACGGAATGTATTATGAACCCACTCAATGAATAAATATTGAAATATCATGTAGAATGAGCAAAGAAGTGTTCTAGGCACTGGGAGTACAACATTGTGCAAAACAGTCAAAAACCCTGTCTCATAGCGTGTAGAGTCCAGAAGGTGAAGACAGCAAGGTCAGTGAGGTTGTAGATGTTGTTGGTGATAAATGCTAAAGAGCAAAACAAATTGAGGAGTCTAAGGAAAACATGAAGGAGGGGAATTGGGAGTTAAAACCTGGGAGAAGAGGGTGCTGTGGAGAGGGAGCAAGTAGACGAAATAGAAGTCTAGTTCCAGGAGCGGCACAGGAGCCAGCCCTGCTGGCGTGGAGGGGACCAGAGGAAAGCAGGAGAAAAGGTCAGGAAGTCTGGGGATCTAGATCCTGTGAGGCCATTGCAGGGACTTTGACTTGTACATGGAGTGAGATGGAGGAGATGGCAGGTGATAACAAAGAGGGATATGATCTGACTTCAGTTTGGACAAAGCTGTTAGCTCCTGCTCTCTTTCAGCCACCTCTCAACCCAGCAGCCAGGAAGCTGAAGGCCAGGAAGGAGGCCACTGACCGAGGACAGTCAGAGGCTTGGTGGCCTGGGGGAAGGTGCCAGCAGGGAAGGTGAGCAGATCCAGTCCAGTTCCGTCTGTGTTGTAGATGGAGACACTTAAGGTTGTGATGGCCTGGCCCCTGTTACACTCCCTCCTATGCCAGAGGGAGTCTCCACCACAATGTCTGCCCCACATCTTGTGGAAAAACAGCTTGAGTAGATCTGCTAAGGGCCAAGAATATTCACCTCTTCACCAGTTGAGGAGGAGGTAATTTTTTTCTTAGAGATAGCTTTCTCTCAAGTGAAAGATTTGCATTTATCAAATTTGTATTTCCTTATGATGTTGAGGCTTTCAAAGTGGCTGCTGCTGCTAAGTCACTTCAGTCATGTCTGACTCTGTGCAACCCCACTAGGCTCCCCCATCCCTGGGATTCTCCAGGCAAAACCACTGGAGTGGGTTGCCATTTCCTTCTCCAATGAATCAAAGTGAAAAGTGGAAGTGAAGTCGCTCAATCGTGTCTGACTCTTAGAGACCCCGTGGAATGCAGCCTACCAGGCTACTCTGTCTATGGTATTTTCCAGGCAAGAGTGCTGGAGTGGGGTCAAAGTGGCTAGGGGTGGCTAAAGATCAAACTTGCATTTTCCTGAGTGTATTATGCTAGTTAAGGGCCAGAACTAAAAGGATAAGAATCCTGAAGGGATTTTGCCTAGCAGTTTAGACATCTTCTGCACTAGCATCCAAAAGCATGATGTTAAGGCTCTACGAGGTCCTCTAAAACTATGTCAGATCTGAGGAAAAGATTGGTTCCAAATTACAGAAAAAAATAAAATACAAGCCAAAACTTGCATAATGAAAAATACTTAAATAAATGAAAATACTTAAATAAATATTTAAATAGAGAAATAGTTAAGTTTTAAATGCCTACCAAATCAAAACTTGTGTTAACTTCATTAATTGTTAAAATTTGAATTCTGAAAGTCATGATTATGAAAACAATTTTAGGTTACCTCTTTTCACTTTGTAAGAATCCATGAGTTAGCATGATTAGCACAGTACAATTAGAGCCAATTGTGATTTTTAAAATCACTTCTAGTTAAATAACTTCAAAAGAAAAATTATAACAATTCTTTCAAAACTATTGACTGCAAAAAGTCACTTAATGTGTTATGTGGACGTCCTGCTAAGTCTGAAAAAGGAGAGATAAAATGTCTAAAGGATGTTATAGGGATCTTTGGAAGAAATGGAGACATCAACCAGGGAAACTTATTAAATGTCTTCATTTCCCATGGAGTCCTCAGTAAAAAGTTCACTATCTTAGAAAGTTAAAATCCTCCAAAATGCTGATTCTGCTCCAAGATAGGATTGAAGCAAATCAGAGGCTACCTAGAGGGAAAAAATTAAGTCTGTATAGCACTGAAATATGCTAAATGTTGACTCTATTGTTTTAAATAAGCATGAAAAGAATAAACATACAGATCTTTTTCTTTAATGTTGTAAATTGAAGTTTTTATTTCAGTTTGTAAAAGGTTCACCATGTTCAAGAATTTTTGTGGTATGTTTATAATTTGCAGATTATCTGGCATAAAAGAAAATAAAGCTTACTGCTTTAAAAACGAAACATGAATTCTTGGACCCAGGGAATTATTAAAAAATGAGTTATCCAGAAAATTTTCTCTAACCTTAAACAAAAGGAAAGCTATAGACTACAGCAGTATGTAGCACTTCCATAATGAGGAAAGGGCTGAATATGCTGATTAGGAGTATTTCCAAGAGTTAACAACAGGGGGAAAAAGAAGTAAAAATAGCTTAAGCAAAATTACTTCCAGCAATAAATTGTCATCTTATTAAAATGTAGGTTGCTTGGTGCTGTATGTATTAAGTCATTGAAATAATGGGAAGATTTGCACCAAAATTTGCAGCCATTATGAGATAATGATTAGAAGTTTTACCATTTTTCAAGTTTGATAGCTTGAAATGACAAACTTGAAAAACTTCCCTTTCCTATTCTCCATCTGAAATTAACCTCTCTTCCAATCTGAAGGAAAAATAGTAAGGATATATCTTTTTCTTTGTTGTGTGATTTGACAGTTCTTATTCATCACAAATCCCCACAGAGTATCATTTTCATTTATCATTTGTCATTAACTGAAAGGAGGAATGGTTTAACAAAGTTCTCATGTTCTTTTTCTTTTAATCTGCAATTTCAGCTTTTCGTGGTCTACCAGAAGTCTTACTCCTAAACCAAATGCAAGAGACTGAAAGCCCATTTATAGCACTGGGCAGGGATTCAAGAGCTAGCTTGGGATTCAAGGAGCTCTGGGCCTGAATTATAACTTTGCTTCTTCTTATTCAGCCTTCTGTAAGGTTCACTTCCTTAATTGGTAACTCAGGGATTTTATAAGAATTATCTTATTAGGTATATGTTAGATAGTGTCCAATTTATGGTGTTGAAATTCTAGAATGAACCACATTATGACCAGTTCTTTGGCTTGTGTGTTCAAAGAGGAACTAGAGGAGTAAACTTTCATAAACATGTATATTTGTTTTCAGACTATCAACCTTAATTTTTTTCCATTATGAAATTATTTAATCTCCTCTGAATAAACTTTCTAATTAATAATCACAACACACCTCCATGCTTAGAGAGCTGTAGCAAATGTCACAGCACCTTAACCTTTAGGTGGGATTGCATTTGATGGCCCATTAGTTACTGCATCACTGTGGGCACTTTCCCTCTCCTTAGACCTACTGCATATTAGTGTTGTGCCAGGCCTCACCAAGGACAGGTCCTGAGACTCCAGCCAAAGACTTTAACCTTCGAGAGTTAAGAAGAGTTGAAAGAAAAAATACATCCCAGCTGTGCGAGCAAGTGTCCTTGAGCTACAAGTTGTTCTAGTTGATGAAGAGTTTAGTCTGAAGAGCCTGTTACTCCCTCACTGGGATCTGTTGCCCCTAGGGTTTTCCATTTCACTGCTTACTAGAGTTGGTTATATTTAAACTAATTAACTTTAATGTGTTGATCCTAGATATTATTAAACAAATGTTGACCCTGCCCATCTAGCAACAGGCTATTTTGGTTATACAAGTATACAGTCCTCATTTGTTGATGCTGATAAGATGCTGAGGCCACCACAGGGACCTAGTATCTCAACTCACAGATTAAATGAGCTAATATATGTTAAGAACTTATGCCAGTGCTTGGTACTTTATTTATATCATATTAGTATTTGCTCTTAAGAGCCAAAGAAAAGCACTAACAATTGATTGGTGTAGCCACATGGGAAGAGGTACAGAATGTATTTTGGTTTGAAAAATGAGGAATGATTTGCCTCAAATCTCAAGCATACGGAACATGAGACCATTTTGTTTTTTTCTTTAAGTCCCTGTTGCAGGCCATGAATAAAACTTAAAATTCCTGCTTGTGCAGGGATTTGGTCCAGTCATGTCTCAGCCACTAGCTCCTCTCTTTTAGGTAACTTCAGTAAAGTGAGAAGGTAATCCCAGAATTGCGTGTGGTAATAAATTGTTTCTGTCCCCTTGCAAGTAACTATCAGAGAAAGATTTAGGATTCAGTATAGGAATGTTTGAGAGGATCCACCCCCTTTATACATGTGGGTTAAGGAGTTTGTGTGTTTTTGGTGTTTTATGTGCTTGAAATGTTTAAAATATTTTAACCCATAAGAATGATTTTAAATATCTAGGTCAGTATTTGATTTAGGCTTGTGTTTTTAAAATCATACCATTTGTTTATACTGTTAGAACAGTTAATAGTCTTTATGATTCAACATATTTAAAAGTTGAATTTGTTAAAAGTTAAGTACTCAAGAAGATTTTAAGTTAGACTCATGGAAAAAGACCCTGATGATGGGAAAGATTGAGGGCGGGTGGAAAGAGGGCAACTGAGATTGACATGGTTGGATGGCATCACTGACTCAATGGACCTGAGTTTGAGCAAACTCTAGGAGAGGGTGAAAGACAGGGAAGCCTGGCATGCTGCAGTCCATGGGGTCACAAAAACTGAACAATAACCACATTGTCTATGTTTACTACTATCCTGGGAGGAAAAAAAAAAAAAGTTTATTCTTATGTATATTTAAATTTCCCAACATATTGTTACCAAGTTGGAGATTGCTCGGCTACACGATAGGCCAATGAATCTAAGATGAGATGTTGAGGTAAGGATTTATTCAGGAAAGCCAGCTGACTGAGAAGATGGCAGACTAAGGTCTCTTATCAAGGTCTGGATGCCAGATTCTTTCATAGAACCAAAGAGAAAAGCAATGAGAAACTAAAGTCAAAAGGCATAATAGAGAGGGAGAGGCAGTGAGATAGTAAAGTAAAAAGGGCCTTCAGTCTTGCAAAACATCTCCAGAATGGCCAGCCCTTGGAAGAGGTGTGTTAATCTTGTCTTTTCACAGATGGACAGGGTCAGATTATCTCCCCATGAGCTAAACAAGTAAGATTAAACAATAGGTGCAGAGGGGCAGGGTCCTCTGAGGCAGGCCATTATGTGTGATTATAATAACAAAAGCAATGAAAGCCAGGTCAAAGAAACTATTCCAACACGTAGTCAGAATTGGTGTCTCCCTGCAATATTAGTGCCTTTGGTTAGTATAACAAATTTATCACAAATGTAGTGGCTTAAAACAACCCAGATCTAGTTCTTTTCAGCTCTACAGTTCTGAAGTCCAAAATGAGGTCATGAGGCTAAAATCAGGATGTTAGCAGATTTGGTTCCTTCTGGAGGCTCCAAGAGAGAGTCTTCCTTGCTTATACTAGCTTCTAGAAGTTGTTAGCATCCTTTGCTTGCTGGCTACATCACTTCAATATCTGCTCTTATCATTGTCATAGAGCTTTCCCTGGACTATAATTCCACTGCCTCCCTCTCATGAGGATCCTCATAATTGTACTGGGATAATCAATTGGGAAAGGAGTATGTCAAGGCTGTGTATTGCCACCCTGCTTATTTAACTTATATGAAGAATACATCATGAGAAATGCCGGGCTGGATGAAGCAGAAACTGGAATCAAGACTGCCAGGAGAAATATCAATAACCTCAGATATGCAGATGACACCACCCTTATGGCAGAAACTGATGAGGAACTAGAGTCTTTTGATGAAAGTGAAAGAGGAGAGTGAAAAGATTGGCTTAAAGCTCAACATTCAGTAAACAAACATCATGGCATCCGGTCCCATCACTTCATGGGAAATAGGTGGGGATACAATGGAAACAGTGACAGAGTTTAATTTTGGGGGCTCCAAAAATCCCTGAAGATGATAACCACAGCCATGAAATTAAAAGATGCTTGCTCCTTGGAAGAAAAGCTATGAGCAACATAGACAGCATATTTAAAAGGAGAGACATTACTTCACCAACAAAGGTCCATCTAGTCAAAGCTATGGTTTTCCAGCAGTCATGTATGGATGTGAGAGTTGGACTATAAAGACAGCTAAGATCCAAAGAATTGATGCTTTTGAACTGTGGTGTTGGAGAAGACTCTGGAGAGACCCTTGGACTGCAAGGAGATCCAACCAGTCAATGCTAAAGGAAATCAGTCCTGAATATTCATTTGAAGGACTGATGCTGAAGCTGAAAGCCTAATAATTTGGCCACCTGATGCAAAGAACTGACTTCCTGGAAAAGACCCTGATGCTGGGAAAGATTGAAGGCAGGAGGAGAAGAGGAAAACAGAGGTTGAGATGGTTGGATGGCATTACTGAATTGATGGATATAAGTTTGAATAAGCTCTGGGAGTTGGTGATGGACAGGGAAGCCTGGCATGCTGCAGTCCATGGGGTCGCAAAGAGTTGGACACAACTGAGCAACTGAACTGAATCAGGATCATTTCTTCATCTCTAGATCCTTAATCCTTGTGCAAAATCTTAGCTTTATCATATAATGCAAAATATATTCACAAGATCTAGTTTCTCTACTGAAAAAGATGCACAATATGAGAGTTCTGAGTCATTTTATTTGGGGGCAAAATGAGGACTTCAGCCCAGGGGATAACTCAGATAGCTCTGAGAGATTGGTCCAAAGAGGCAGTGGGTGAAGGTCAATTTATAAGATATGGGCAAAGGAGGGATTTCAGTCCAATCAAACACGTACCTTACAAAAGGTTTCCTGCTAGTAGGCTGATTCACCATAAAGGGATTTTGTGATTTTTCTAGATATGAAGAGATACAAAGATTGGATAACTATCTAAAGACCTGTTCACCAGTTTCCCTGGAACACAGAGTACCTCATTCTCCACCCTGAATTCCCCTCAGGGGGTGTTGAAGGTCCACAGCTGCGGCAGCAAAGGGTTCAGCAGTCACAGTTCAGTTTAGTCGCTCAGTTATGTCTGACTCTTTGCAACCCCATGGACGGCAGCATGCCAGGCTTCCCTGTCCATCACCAACTCCTGGAGCTAGCTCAAACTCATGTCTGTTGAGTCAGTGATGCCAACCAACCATCTCATCCTCAGTCATCCCCTTCTCCTTCCTTTAATATTTCCCAGCATCAGGGTCTTCTCCAAGGAGTCAGTTCTTCGCGTCAGGTGACCAAAGTATTAGCGTTTCAGCTTCAGCATCAGTCCTTCCAATGAATATTCAGGACTGATTTCCTTTAGGATTGATTGGTTTGATCTCCTTGGAGTCCAAGGGACTCAAGGGTCTTCTCCAACATCACAATTCTTCAGTGCTCAACTTTTTTAGGGTCTGAATCTCACATCCATACATGACTATTGGAAGAACCATAGCTTTGACTAGATGGACCTTTATTGGCAAAGTAATGTCTGTTTTTTAATATGCTGTCTAGGTTGGTCATAGCTTTTCTTCCAAGCAGCAAGCATCCTTTATTTTAATGGCTGTAGTCACCGTGTGCAGTGATTTTGGAAACCAAAAAAATAAAATCAATCACTGTTTCCATTGTTTCCTCATCTATTTGCCATGAAGAGATTGGACCAGATGCCATGATCTTAATTTTTTGAATGTTGAGTTTCAAGCCAGCTTTTTCATTCTCCTCTTTAACTTTCATCAAGAAGCTCTTTAGTTCCTCTTCGCTTTCTGCCTTAAGGGTGGTGTCATCTGCCTGTCTGAGGTTATTGATATCTCTCCCAACAATCTTGATTCTAGCTTGTGCTTCATCCAAGCATTTCTCATGATGTTCTCTGCATATAAGTTAAATAAGCAGCTAAACTCCCTTGTTGTTGTTGAGTTGCTGGCAAATGCTCTTGCTAAGTGTCAATTTGTAGTTGACAGGTTTAGGGCACACACACATTTGGGGGCCATTATTCAACTTTTCACACCAATTTTTGGACTAAAACATTCTTTTAACATTGAAAACTAGGGTTCTTGCTAAAGTATAGCAGACTCCAGCAAAATGCAATAATGTGTGATTGTGTTTGTGAATATAAAAGCATTTACCTCAGACTGGGACTTGAACCTACATGGCTGGGACTCAAACCCAGCCAAAATCCACAGTAGTGAAGCTCAGGTCCTTGATGTCTTATTTTGTAAAGAATTTACAGACAGACAATGTGATAGGTAAGAAGTGGACTTATTCGGAGAGAAACACCCTCCAGACAGTGGGTGGGCCATCACGGAAACTGAGTGTGGTGGCCTCAAAATGTGGTGTGGTTAGCTTTTATGGTCTGGGTAGGGGACTGGAATGCAAAAGTAGGAGTTCAAGAAACACCTGGAATAACAGGCAAATTTGGCCTTGGAATATGGAATGAAGCGCTGCAAAGGCTAACAGAGTTTTGCCAAGAGAACTCACTGGTCATAGCAAACACCCTCTTCCAACAACACAAGAGAAGACTCTACACACAGACATCACCAGATGGTCAACACCGAAATCAGATTGATTATAATCTTTGCAGCCAAAGATGGAGAAGCTCTATACAGTCAGCAAAAACAAGACCAGGAGCTGAATGTGGCTCAGATCATAAACTCTTATTGCCAAATTCAGACTGAAATTGAAGAAAGTAGGGAAAACCACTAGACCATTGAGGTATGACCTAAATCAAATCCCTTATGATTATACAATGGAAGTGAGAAATAGATTTAAGGGCCTAGATCTGATAGATAGACTGCCTGATGAACTATGGACTGAGGTTTGTGACATTGTACAGGAGACAAGGATCAAGACCATCCCCATGGAAAAGAAATGCAAAAAAGCAAAATGGCTGTCTAGGAAGGCCTAACAAATAGCTGTAAAAAGAAGAGAAGCAAAAAGTAAAGGAGAAAAAGAAAGATATAAGCGTCTGAATGCAGAGTTCCAAAGAATAGCAAGGAGATATAAGAAAGCCTTCCTCAGTGATCAATACAAAGAAATAGAGGAAAACAACAGAATGGGAAAGACTAGAGATCTCTTCAAGAAAATTAGAGATACCAAGGGAACATTTCATGCAAATGTGGGCTCGATAAAGGACAGAAATTGTATGGACCTAACAGAAGCAGAAGATATTAAGAAGAGATGGCAAGAATACACAGAATAATAATACAAAAAAGACCTTCATGACCAAGATAATCACGATGGTGTGATCACTCACCTAGAGCCAGACATCCTGGAATGTGAAGTCAAGTGGGCCTTAGAAAGCATCACTACGAACAAAGCTAGTGGAGGTGATGGAATTCCAGTAGAGCTATTTCAAATCCTGAAAGATGATACTGTGAAAGTGCTGCACTCAATATGCCAGCAAATTTGGAAAACTTAGCAGTGGCCACAGGACTGGAAAAGATCAGTTTTCATTCCAATCCCAAAGAAAGGCAATGCCAAAGAATGCTCAAACTACTGCACAATTGCACTCATCTCACACACTAGTAAAGTAATGCTCATAATTCTCCAAGCCAGGCTTCAGCAATACGTGAACCATGAACTTCCAGATGTTCAAGCTGGTTTTAGAAAAGGCAGAGGAACCGGAGATCAAACTGCCAACATCCGCTGGATCATGGAAAAGCAAGAGAGTTCCAGAAAAACATCTATTTCTGTTTTATTTACTATGCCAAAGCCTTTGACTGTGTGGGTCACAATAAACTGTGGAATATCCTCAAAGAGATGGGAAAACCAGACCACCTGACCTGCCCCTTGAGAAACCTATATGCAGGTCAGGAAGCAACAGTTAGAACTGGACATGGAACAACAGACTGGTTCCAAATAGGAAAAAGAGTACTTCAAGGCTGTATATTGCCACCCTGCTTAATTAACTTATACACAGAGTACATCATGAGAAATGATAGGCTGGAAGAAGCAAAAGCTGGAATCAAGATTGTCAGGAGAAATATAAATAATTTCAGATATGCAGATGACACCACTCTTATGGCAGAAAGTGAAGAGGAACTAAAGAGCCTCTTGATGAAAGTGAAAGAGAAGAGTGAAAAAGTTGGCTTAAAGCTCAACATTCAGAAAACGAAGATCATGGCATCTGGTCCCATCACTTCATGGGAAATAGATGGGGGAAGACTTTATTTTTGGGGGCTCCAAAATCACTGCAGATGGTGATTGCAGCTATGAAATTAAAAGATGCTTACTCCTTGGAAGGAAAGTTATGACCAACCTAGATAGCATATTCAAAAGCAGAGACATTACTTTGCCAACAAAGGTCCATCTAGTCAAGGCTATGGTTTTTCCAGTAGTCATGTATGGATGTGAGATTTGGACTGTGGAGAAAGCTGAGCGCCAAAAAATAGATGCTTTTGAACTGTGATGTTGGAGAAGACTCTTGAGAGTCCCTTGGACTGCAAGGAGATCCAACCAGTCCATTCTAAAAGAGATCAGTCCTGGGTGTTCTTTGGAAGGACTGATGTTAAAGCTGAAACTCCAATACTTTGGCTACCTCATACGAATAGCTGACTCACTGGAAAAGTCTCTGATGTTGGGAGGGATTAGGGGCAGGAGGAAAAGAGGACGACAGAGGATGAGATGGCTGGATGGCATCACTGCCTCGATGGACATGAGTTTGAGTGAACTCTGGCAGACAGGGAGGCCTGGTGTGCTGTAATTCATGGGGTCACAAAGAGTCAGACACTACTGAGTGACTGAACTGAACTGAATTTCATGGACTAATAAGTGGGAGGATTATTCCAACTACTTTGGGGAAGGGAAATTTCCAGGAATTGGGCCACTGCCCAATATCTGGTCTTTTAACAGTGCCTTGGAGATATCATGGTGCCTCTGGGTATGTCATTTAGCTTGCTGACTGAGGATCAGGGGAAGTTTTTTGGTGGCTCGGAGAGTACGAAATCTGCCCACAATGTGGGAGACCCAGGTTCAATCCCTGGGTCAGCAAGATTCCCTGGAGTCCGGAATGGCAACCCACTCCAGTATTCTTGCCTGGAGAATCCCATGGACAGACAAGCCTGGCAGCCTACATAATTGAGTGACTAACATTTTGAGGATCAAGGTCTAGTTGAAGTTGAGTTGTCTGCCATCTTGAACCCATCTGATTCTGTTTATGTTGTGTCCTCAGGCTATGTCACTCTTTCAAAAGTTGTATCTGACCCCCTACCCTCCTGTTTCAATTGTTCAGTCACTCAGTCCTGTCCAACTCTTTGCATGCCCATGGACTGCAACACGCCAGGCTTCCCTGTCCTTCACTATCTCCTGGTGTTTGTTCAAACTCAGGTACTGAATCAGTGATGCCGTCCAACCGTCTCATCCTCTGTCACTCCCTTCTCCTCCTGCCTTCAGTCTTTCCCAGCATCAGGGTCTTTTCCAATGAGTTGGCTCTTTGCATCAGGTGGCCAAATTATTGGAGCTTCAGTTTCAGCATCAGTCCTTCCAATGAATATTCAGGGTTGATTTCCTTTAGATCCTGGTTTGCTCCCCTTGCTGTCCAAAGAACTCCCAAGGGTCTTCTCCAGAACCACAATTCAAAAGAATCAATTCTTTGGCCCTCAGCCTGTTTTATCGTCCAGCTCTTACAACCATACATGACTACTAAAAAACCATAGCTTTTGACTGACTCAGATAAACAATCTGCCTATAATGTGGGAGACTTGGGATTGATCCCTGGGTTGGAATGATCCCCTGGAGGAGGGCATGGCAATCCTCTCCAGTATTCTTGCCTGGAGAATCAGATGGACAAAGGAGCCTGGTGGGCTACAGTCCGTGGGGTAGCAAAAGTTGGACACAACTTAGGGACTAAACTACTACCACCGGCAGTATACAGTGATTGGGTATTTTACAGATAACAATACTGAGGCAGAAAGGGGTGATGGGGGTATGAGAGGTTTTCTACAGAAAATGTCATAGTGCTGCTTGAAGGGAATATTGAGTTTCAACTCAAACTCCAAGAAGAAAATTGTATTTCCAGGAGAAAGGATTTAACCCAGCCACGCCCTGCCTCTACCCAATAGGGTGAAACATTGTAAACTTGGGAGGAGGAATCTGAGAGACTGCCAAGACTGGAGTCCAAGATCAGGGAGACCCAATATCACCAAATTGTTCAAATAAGTGGAGCTGTGCATCCCACAAATGTTGCCCACAGCTGTAGAGCATGGCATAGGGAAAGCAAGTCTTCCTCAGAAAGCCACAAATGTAGATATCATATTCACACTTTGAACGTAGTAGTCCCTCCTTTCCTTTCCAGAATTTCTTACTGACAGGGACATCTCCATGTTAAAATTAAAATTCAGGAATAGTTTGGAGATAGGGAAACTTGTATCCTGTGGATTTTCCTGATGGTTCAGTGGTAAAGAATCTGCCTGCAATGCAGGAGACTCAGGAGACATGAGTTCCATCCCTGGGTTGGGAAGATACCATGGAGGAGAAAATGCCACCCCACCCCAGTATTCTTGGCTGGAGAATTCCATGGACAGAGAAGCCTGGTGGGCTACAATCCATGGGGTTGTAAAGAGTTGAACATGACAGAGTGCACGTGTACACCTAGTGCAAGGGAAATCTATTAGAATTAGGAGCAAGAGACTAAGATTTATAACTATATCAATATGGCAGATACCGTTAATATACTTCTTCAAAACACCAAGAAATTCAGGATAACATATAACAAACAGATTTTTTATATGTATAGCTTAGCTTTTGAGAAATCAAGGAAGTTCCCTCAGGGGCCAAAAATAAAGAGGAAGTTGAAAGCCAAGGAACTAAGCTGATGCGTTCAATGCCTTAGAGGCATTTGACTTTAAATGCCTTCCTTGATGTTAAGCGTGTTAATTCAATTATGCCTGTAAAAGTTTGGGAAATGAAACAACCACCAAAAAGTTGAAACAAGCCAGAGTGGAGAAATAATATATATGAAAAAATTGTAGAAATTCAAGGGACTATTTCAAGAGGGGCAGTTGAAGTAATTTTCTCCTTGGACATAAGGATCGTTTTGGCAGTTGATGAACATCATGCACAATGCAATTTTTAGATGGAATGAAAGCAAATTTTCAAGGTTCTGTTTAAGCTTAAATTGTACTCTGCAGTTGCTCAGTGTTCATGGTATCTAAAAATCAGTCCGCAAATTCGAAGTCTTTAGTAAAAGTTTCCCCTCACCTCCCTTCCCCTCTCTTCCTTTGCTTAGTTAAAGGACACCTACACCTCTTCCTATGCCTGCCCCTCCCTCTCCTCCTTATCCTCATCTTTAATTAACAACAATAGTTGTTTAATAAATATTACTGAAAAGCTTATCTATCCTGAAACTTACTAATGCTTCTTTTAATTCCTCCTCTATCCCATCTCTCACTTTTCTCCAAGGAAAAAAGGACCCCATTCCCCCTTTTGTTTATGACCAAACTTTCACAGACGTTTAAGCCATTGTCTAGTCTATGCCCTCTGTCTTTCACTTGCTCTCATTCACACACACGCACACAAAACTTAACTTTGCGAAGTGTCTCTAATTATTCCTCAAAGGAAAACATTTTACTCAACATTACATAGCCCTTTTGTCATCTATTTTTTTTTCACTTTGCAATCAATGCATCAATGTTTGTGAAAGCATGGTCTATGCATATTGTCTATTCTATTGCACTTTCAAACTCTAAATCCCATGTCTAATAACATTATTCTCTCAATCCCAGTTAAAACTTTTCTAACCATGGGCAATAGCAACATCCTTAATGTTAAATTCATGGTGGTTTTGATTGTTGAAATTAAATGTCTTTTCTGCAGCTTCAAATACTGCTGATTCACTTCCTCTATCTTGATCACTTCCTCCTCCTCGAAATTATTTTCACTCTTATCTGTGTAATACCACCACTTCTACACCCGCCCTCCTCCTGTAAGAGTTTCTCAAAATTTAGGAGATGCTCTTTTAGGCTGATCGTCTCTAGAATTCTATCTTATTCTTTTCTCCTTATCCCTAGATGATCTCACTCTTCATGACTTCACTATCACATGCACAACCACTGACAAGGGCAATGCATGATTTTAGCTCAAATCGATATATTATATATCCCACTAGATAGTTCCATTTGGGTGTCCCGTAAATACCAGATGAGTTATGTTAAAGATGAACTTAGTATCTTCTTCATAAAATACAGTTGGCTTTCTATGCTTATAGGCTGGATCCTTGGATTCAAAGTATTATAGATCCTGTACTATGTTCACAAGTACATGGCTGCTTGAATGTGAAGACACAAAATTTACGGATACAGAGGGCTGACTATGGGACTTGATCATCCACAGATTTTGGTATCCATAGAAGGTCCTAGAACCAATTTCCTGTGGCTAGTGTGTGATGACTGTATTCTCTTATTCCTTCCATCAGAAAGAGACATCACTTTTTATTTAGCTGTCCAGTCAGAGATCCAGTTAGTATTCTCTACTCTTCCTTCACTCATCCTTTGAAAAGCCACTGACTATGATCCTAAATTTGAGACCTCTCAAACACTCTTTACCATCCCAGTCTCCTTAGAGTATTGCTGTGATTGTAAGCTATTGGATATGTCAGATTGCACATCCACAGTTGTTTCTGTAAAAATTGGGACATAAATCCTGAAGGAAAAGTCTATTCAGAATTATGGGAAATCAGGAGATACAGGAGATGCAGATTCGATCCCTGAGTCAGGAAGATACCTGGAGGAGGAAGTGGCAATTCACTCCGATATTCTTGCCTGGAAAATTCCATGGACAAAGGAGCCTGGCAGGCTACAGTCTAAAGGGTTACAAAGAGTCAGACATGACTGAGTTACTAAGTGTGTATATATGCGGTATATATTTGTTAAACCTTGGTGTATGGATTTTTTACAAATTTTACTCGATAAATTCCATAATCAATGTTGGGACTTTCTGAGTAGAAAACTTTTGAGCTGTGAAGTTATTAGGTTGTAACATTACATTACTGAAATAGAAGTTCTCAGTGGAATTCCAAACTAAAAAATGTGAATAGCATGATGTAAAAATTAATAAAATTATGCAAAAAATGAGAATGGAAGGAATAACAATAAATTTAAAATTTCCTATTTTTATTCATATATATTGTACCTGTTTTTATTTAGGGAAAGGAAAATATATGAGAAGAAGCAAATAAATTCTTATTTTACTTTTGGCTATACTGGGTCTTTGTTGCTGTATGCAGGCTTTCTCTAGCTGTGGTGAGCAAGGCTACTCTCTAGCCACTGTCCTCCAGTTTCTCACTGGGGTGCCTCCTCATGTTGGAGCACAGGCTCTAGGTGGGCAGCCTTTAGTAGTGTGGCGTATGGGCTCAGTTCTTGTAGCTACCATGCTCTAGAGCACAGGTTCAGTAGTTGTGGCTCATGGGCTTAGTTGCTCCTTGGCCTGTGGGATCATCCCAGACCAGGAATTGAACTGGTATCACCTGCACTGCAGGGCAGATTCTTAACCACTATACCACCAGAGAAGCCCCAAATAAATTTTAATTTCATTACTTTATTCTTTTTAAAAATACAGTCATGAGTTTTTTTATGTGAGATACTTTGTATTTGATAGTAATGAAACTATTTAGTGATAACATCCAAATAATTCTGTTGTAAACAGAAATTCTTACTTTGTAGTTATTTTTTTATCTGAATTTAACTTAAAAAAACCAAGATGTATAGAAAAGAGAAAAGATAGCAAATAGTTTTTTTTTTAAACTCTTTATTATATTAGTATATAATAGCCCCATTTATAATGCAAAAAGTGTTAAAATCACCATTTTTTATTTCTTATAACCTTATTTTAAACATTTTGAAATGTATTTTTAAATTTAATAAAACACAACCAAACTTAAAGTTCAGTAAAAATTAACTGAGTCCCACTTTTTTATATTTCCTTTGAAACTTTTTAAATAATAGAATAACTAGTAAGTATAAACAAAGAGATTGACATTATAAAAAATATCAGCCAGGTATAGAAAACATATGTTTGTAAAACTATAAAGGATCTTTATGGAAAAAGTATTTAGAAAATATTCACTGGTCAGTCAGTTCAGTTGCTCAGTCCTATCCAACTCTTTGTGACCCCATGGACTGCAGTCCATCACCAACTCCCAGAGCTTATTCAAACTCATGTCCATCGAGTCAGTGATGCCATCCAACTATCTCATCCTCTGTTGTCCCCTTCTCCTATCGCCTTCAATCATTCCCAACATCAGGGGCTTTTCAAATGAGTCACTTCTTCACATCAGGTGGCCAAAGTATTGGAGTTTCACCTTCAGCATCAGTCCTTCCAAAGTTTATTCAGAACTGATTTCCTTTAGGATGGACTGGTTGAATCTCCTTGTAGTCCAAGGGACTCTCAAGAGTCTTTTCCAGCACCACAGTTCAAAAGCATCAATTCTTCAGTGCTCAGCTTTCTTTATGGTCCAACTCTCACATCCAAACATGACTACTGGAAAAACCATAGCTTTGACTAGACAGACTTTTGTTAATGAAGTAGTGTCTCTCCTTTTTAATATGCTGTCTAGGTTGGTCATAACTTTTCTTCCAAAGAGCAAGCGTCTTTTAATTTCATGGCTGCAGTCAATATCTACAGTGATTTTGGAGCCCAGAAAAATAAAGTCTGTCACTGTTTCCATTGTTTCCCCATCTATTTGCCATGAAGTGATGAGATCGGATGCCATGATCTTAGTTTTTTGAATGTTGAATTTCAAACCAGCTTTTTCACTTTCCTCTTTCACTGTCATCAAGAGGCTCTTTAGTTCTTTTTTGCTTTCTGCCATAAGTGTGGTGTCATACCTACACAGTGGAACCTAAATAAAAATGAAGGAATTAGTAGAACTTCCAGGTTGGTGAAAATATGCATGCATGTCCTGGGAGGGTGGAACACTTGAACACCAAAGGGAAAGAAACTCCTCTTCTCAGGACCTTTTCAGACCTCACTTCATGTACCTCTGGGGCTCTTCATCTGTATTCTAATAGCATCCTTTATAATAAATTGGTAAACATAATTAAAATGTTTCCCTGAGTTCTGTGAGCTCTGTCAGATAATTGAATATGCAGGAGGGCTTGTGGGAAGCCTGACTTCATAGCCAAGTCAGAAGTGGATACCCTGGAGAATGTAGTCTTGTGAGACTGCGTCCTTAAACAGGTAGAGTTTGACACTAACTCAGGGTGGATCAGATAATTCAAGTTAAGAGCAGTTCTTTGATATAGTAGATTTGAAATCATAATGTATTTGGCATAAACCTTTCATGGCAAACTTGCATTCTGCTATTACAGACATGATTACTATATTTACATGGATCTTCTGAGTTTCTTACATTTCAATTCAACAGAGTCCTCAATCAGACTGTGTGAGAAAACTGAGGATGCCCATTACCTGTGGAGGTAGCTTTTTTGGATCATTTTACTTTTTTTCATTTTATTTTTTATTGAAGTATAGTTGCTGTACAATATTACATAAGTTACAGGTGTATAATAGAGTGATTTATAATTTTTAAAGGTTATACTCCTTTTATAGTTATTATAAAATACTGGCTATATTCCTCATGTTGTACAATATATCCTTGTAGTTTATTTTATACCTGATAGTTTGTAATATTATACTTCAATTGAAGCCTGGATTTGGGGGCAAACTATGTGCTAGTTGGACATCATGTTACACACACTGGGCTCTGTATTGGTGGCTATAAAAAACTTTAAGGGAACATTATAAAGAGCCCAGTGTTTCTAAACTGATTCCAAGATAACAAAATTATATTTTTGTAATGACTCTCATAAGCCCTTGTTTCTCCAGATAATTTGTTTCTTCTTTTGTTTGTTTGATTTTTGCTGTTGTTCTGCTTGACACAGTGCTTAGCTTAGGCACAGTGAAGATGGAAGGACTGAATTTGATGGCACATCTCACCATTAAGGGATGGAGTGCAGATTTCTCAAATAACTCAGCTAAGGCACATAAAGAGAGCTTTCTTTTGTACCTTGATGCAATGGATGGAATTATGCCAATAAGCATGTCAAATGCCTAGCAATAAATGTAAACCCTCTGCCTCTTACAGAAACCCATTAAAACATGAAGAATCTTATTGCCCTTAGAAATAGTCTTTGATGGCCCTAAAGTCTCCTAGAATTGCATATAAAGTTTCACAAGAACCATCTTTAAAATTCTAAAAGCTGCCCCTCCAACTTCCAGCTAAAGAAACCAGAATGCCAACTAAACACTATCAAATTGTATCGCTTTACCAAAAAAATAAATAAATAAAGTGATTAGTGAAAGAAGACATGAGAATGAGAAAGAAATGAATGAACTAGTTGCTGAAACGTGCTTCAGTTACAAATAGCAGGTATCCTATCCCCTTCCTATATGAAGACAAGGTTAAGATACTCAGTATCAGAAGCCAAATTGGAAACTATATAGAGCTCTATATTAAATTTGAGGAATAAATTATTTCAAATAAATTCATTGCATGTATTGCACTACAATGATGAAGCAGAGATATTTTTACACACTGACCTCAAGAAGCTTACAATTTAGCACAGGAAAAGTAATATGCACACATATATGCCCATAACACAAATATGAATGAAATAAGTGTTACATTAGAAGGGCAAGCAAAGTCCTTTGGCAACAAGGAGGGAAAAAATAAAAGTAATTCTTGAATAAAGCATGGAAAGTTTACTGAGGTTTCACAGGATATGGGGATTCTAAGATGAAGGACTGTCTTTAGTAAAGCAGAAATTGAAAGTACATCTAGCATATTATGTTTGCTCTTGACCATTATAAACATGGAAAGGCTTAGCTTTCTCAAATTCTCGCTGATTAGCAATGTGAACTTCCTATGCTTTTGCCTATCTATAAAATAGGCTTAAAATAGTACTTGCTTCATAAATTTTTGAAATTAAAGAGAGTACATGTGAAGTATATATCTGACATGTGAAGTCAATGTCTGACATAAAATGAGAGCTCACTAATTTTTAGCTGTTATTAAAACTAAGTTTTGTATGTATGTATTATTTGATTGAAAGTCTCACAGCTTTATAGAATTAGCTACTATAGAAACTTAGTTTTCCTACAATCTTAAGGGCTATTCTGCTCATGAACTTTAGATACCTGTCCTTGAATGAGTAGATAGAAAGCTCAGAATAGATAAACTTTACAATAAAGGAACTCAAGTGATCCAGTCAAAAAACAGTGATATGCAGAGAAAAAAGCAATCAACATTGACTAAATCATTTGAAAAAATATCCTCTACTGTGCTCTTAAAAAAAAATAAGCAAATGGGTCCAATTGCATACATTACCATACCTTTTTATTTTAATTCCTTTTATCTTGTATCATCTCTAGTATTCCTTTCATTGTATCCCCAGTGAGTGTCTTAATCAGTGGAAAACAGAGTATTGAAACATACTGTTCTATTTACAAATGCCAAACTCTGTTTTTTTAATGCTTATTTGGTGATATTGCTAACCAGTAGTATCTAAACATATAGTGTAAAAGTCTTTGTCATTCAGTTGAGTCTGACTCTTTGTGACACCATGGACTGTAGCCTGCCAGGTTCCTTTGTCCATGGAATTCCCCAGGTAAGAATATTGGAGTGGGTAGCTATTCCCTTTGCCAGGAGATCTTCCAGATGCAGGGATCAAACCCAGGTCTCCTGCATTGCAGGCAGATTCTTTACTATCTGAGCCATCTGAGCATATATCCTTCCATGTATGCAACAAGACTAAGTTACATCTCTATTGCATATCACACATTATGTTAGGAGCCAGAAGTAAAGGAAAAGCTAGTTAATTTTCTTTCTGGCAAGAGTTTAAGGCCTAGTGGGTGACATGCAAATGTTAAAATATTTGCAATATATCTTGATCAATATAATAAAAAATCTATCACTAGTCTTAATGATGGCACAAACGATAAATATATAAAGTGTATCAGAAGATTTCCCCAAACCAGTGACATGGTAACTGACTCTCAAAGGTGAGACGTTCATTCTCTTGGTAGGCTAAGAAGTAAAGAGCACTTCAGACAAGGGGCAAATTATGTACAAGGGGAGGCAGATAGTGCTCAGGGATCTTTCAGTGGTTAAGCAAGGTGTGAAAGTGAAAGTCGCTCAGTTGTGTCCGACTCTGCGACCCCATGGACTATACAGTCCATGGAATTCTCCAGGCCAGAATACTGGGGTGGGGTAGCCTTTCCCTTCTCCAGGGGATCTTCCCCACCTAGGGTTCAAATGCAGGGTCTCTTGCATTGCAGGCAGATTCTTTAACACCTGAGCCATAAGGGAAGCCCAAGAATACTGGAATGGGCAGCCTATCCCTTCTCCAGGGGATCTTCCTGACCCAGGAATCAGACTGGGGTTTCCTACATTGCAGGTGAATTCTTTACCAACTGAGCTATCAGGGAAGCCCAATCAAGGTGTGAGTGTAGGTTATATTTGGAAAGTGGAGGGTGGTTAGAGAAGTAGTTTAAAGCAGAATGTTGACAGTTAAATATCTCATATCTAGGGAATTAGAAAGACATCGAAGACTTTTAAACAGCAAATGAACAATTATCCAATACTCCTCTCTCCACATTCTGGTACACATTCTGTCCTCTGCCAGGTTCCATGTCTCTGATCTCCTTATCCATCCCATACAGATTCTACACATGGAAAAGAACAGCCTCACAGAAATGTCTTCTTTCTCTGGCATCACTTAAAAAGTTGATTCTAATGCTTTAAAACATTGTGTTTCAAATGTTGCTTAGTCTACTTTTTACAAATAGTGTGTTTTTCCAGTTCAGTTTTTTTTATGAAAGTGAAAGTGAAGTTGCTCAGTCGTGTCCGACTCTTTGCGACCCCATGGACTGTAGCCTATCAGGCTCCTCCGTCCATGGGATTTTCCAGCAAGAGTGCTGGAGTGGATTGCCATTTCCTTCTCCAGGGGATCTTCCCGACCCAGGAATCGAACCCGGGTCTCCCGCATTGCAGGCAGACGCTTTACCGTCTGAGCCACCAGGGAAGTTTTTTATGGTACAAACCAATTCTAGGGCTTCCCAGGTGGTGCTAGTGGCAAAGAACACTGCTTGCCAATGCAGGAGACATACATAAGAGATGCAGGTTCAGTCCCTGGATCAGGAGGATCCCCTGGAGGAGTGCATGGCAACCCACTCCAGTATTCTTGCCTGGAGAATCCCCATGGACAGAGGAGCCTGGTGGGCTACAGTCCATAGCCTTGCAGAGTAGGACACTACTGAAGTGACGTAGCATACACGCATAAATTCCACATAATTACTTTAGGCTATGTGACTCTTCTCCAATGTAAATCTATTAACAAAGCATCTTCTCTGAAGACTGTACACAAAATGTCTACTAATGTCTTTTTTAATGGCCTTATCTGAGAAGGGAGAATTTGAAGAGTCCACTTAGATGATTCTCCTTCATTTTATATATATATATGTATATATATATATATATATATACACACATACACACACACACACACACACATATACATACACACACCCATATATATACACCAAACAAGGATTGCATCAACCCTTCATTTAATGTATAATTGGGATATATACAGAACTAAACTTAAAAATAATCATTTACAACTGGGAGATAAAAGGATTAAAAGAATGCTTTTTTAAAAAAGAAATGTGATTTGTTAAAAATGCCTACAATTTAGGACAAGACTAATTGATCAGCAGTTTCACAAAATGAGTATAAGAACAACACAAGATTCCAATTTACAAAGCAGCAGAATGTGCGGTTGTGTAACATGACTGTCTTTTCTTTTAAAATGCAAATTTCTTGTATTAAAATGGAAAGGGGTTAATAGAAAAATATGTACCCTGTGTTATGCTCTTTATTGACTTTACATATCCTATTTCATTAATTATTTTATAGCATTGGATTTAGGATTCTAAAATTCCCAAATTATATTCTAGAAAAGTTGATTTATATATCTATTACTGATGGAATAGTGTGAAATGTCACAGGCTCTAAAACCACTTTCTCTTTTATATTTCACTTCACAACTTCAGGCTAATATTAAAATATTTAGTAGAGTCTGATCATTTCCTGCTGGTTGGATTGTATTAAAAATATATGGCTTTATGGGCATGGAAATTAAATATGTGAACAATCAGGCTTTGTAAAAATGTACCACATGTTAACCTAAGTAAAAGTCATAAAATATAAACAAAATGTGAAAATTTAGAACATTCTCATAATATATGTTCTTTTTATGAGCTAACTGCTCTGTTGTTGGTCATATTGCAAGACCAAAAAAAAGGATATAATTTAAAAGATCTTTTCATGTAGTTTTGAAAATGATAAAGCTAAACTAAATCTTTAGTTGGGTTTTTAAGTCATAAATCACTTTAAGGTTAGTGGCTACCTGATGTAATATTCTGACACCCTGACAATAAAGAAGGGATTATAACAGTGCTGGGGGCATTGTTTTAAAGTGTTTTCCTACAGTTAAGTAGTAAATCAGTGACAGACAGGATTCCTATTTTACCATAGTTACATTAAGTCTATATTACAGTATAAAATGTAATTTTTCCCAATCTCAGTTGAAGAAAAATTATTCTAGAAATCTGCGTTTAAAACTTCTGGATGAAGTCTTGTTTGCATACAGCCATGTAATTTCCAAGGGAATATAGCAACTATTTCAGTAATTGCTTGCTGAAGGCCCAAGAAGGGTTATTCTAGAAAAAGAAGTCATAGGTTGATTTTTTTTTTTCTGCCTTTAATGGATGTGTTTGTTCACTTGCCAGACTTTTTGGCTATGAATAAATTTAATACATCAATCAAAATAATGAAATTATTGTACTAATTTTGAAAGGAAATGTGATGTAATACTTTTAATAGTATGCTTGCCTTGACTGTGTGTATTATAGAATAATTCAATAGAGCATGAAAGAATATAGAGACTTCATTTAGTACATCCAATATAACCTAAGCGATTTATCTGCAGATTGACTATAATGTCTCTAGTAAACAGTTTCAGGTAGAAAAACTGTGACCAATTTCAAAGGAAACTGAATTATTTTCAATATTTGCAATTGTCACTCATGTAACAGCAATGCCATACGGGCTTTCTTGGAAAGTTTTATTTGTAAAAGTTCCCTTAAATTAAAAAAAAAAAAGAAAGAAAAGGAAACTCAGGCATGTACCTACTCTCACCTGGAAGAATTATAGAAAGATAGGGAAAGTGAAGAAACCTTTATAACACATAATCTACAATGTCAGCATATGTCCAAAATACGTGAACCTGTTTTTGGGGACATAGAGTTTAGAGGATTTCATCTTCTTTTTATTTTCAGTTAATTTACAAAGTTACTTTTAGTATAAGGATCAGATTATTCTTTAAACATCATTTCAATATTCAACTGCAATCAATAAATAATAAAAATATGGATTAAAGATGATAAAATTTGAACTAAGATTTTGCAAGCACAGAGCAGTCCTCGGATATAATTAAGCATTATGCTGCATGAGATATTCTAGCACGAGCCTTTATTAGTTGGTGACCCTTTTTTGTTTTTTTAATCTCAGGGTTTAAATCAGGTCAAAAATCATTTAGGATCACAGAGCCTACAATTTTTGTTGGTAAGGTCTACTAGACATAGGTGCGATGAAAGGGACATTTAAAATTAAATTTGTTTTAATTTTGAAATTTAATCTACTGCTGAAATCAGAATTGAAATGGTGTCTTAGACTCATTTGTCAAGCAGGAGAATGTAAATGCTCTGAGAAGACACAGTTTCACCCTGTAAGTGGTGGCTGTAGAGATTCCAACCTGTCTTCATGCTGCAATAGTGACATTATTCCATTGTAGGATATCCTTATCCTTTTTTTGCTTTGATTTATGTATTAGAATTTTTGTTGTGTTCCTAACTCATGTGGTCCATCTTGGTAAAATGAATAACAAATTGGTGTTTGGAGGGCAATGTACCATGCAAAATGCAAATGGGATTCCTGAATGGAAGACATCCAGCATAGATCAAGACCTCGCCCATATGTGGGGTTTTTGTCTAAGCAATCTTTTTATAAGCTTTTTAATGCTTGAACAGCTACCGAAGCAAACAGAGACATATTATTTATTAATTGTGCACCGTTAATAGCGAGGTCTCACCAACTGCCAATCCATATGGACATAAAGCCCTCAGTCCTAAATCTGCTAAGATTAATTTCTTTCAACGGCCTCCAACAGCGTGAGGTTGAAGTGAGAACCAGGTTTTGCTCCTGCCTTTTTATGCCTTGTGTGGCAGATTAGTTCACTGGGACTTCTTCACAAGCAAGAAAAGCTGCCGTCCTTCTAGGTTCTGTCCAGTCTAGAGATTTACTAAGATGAAGATGAAAGGACTTTAGCTCTGTTGTGTTTTTCCCAGATCCTCTCCAAAGCCTGCATAATCCTATTGTGCCCCCCGCCACCTAAAAAGGGGTAATAAAAAGAGATAAGAAACATGCCTCAACAAATTCAAACAGCTACAAAATCTAATTATATTAAGTGGAACTCTTACTTGCAAAAGCTCAAACTTAAAGTAATTAGGCTTAGTTGCAATTTCAAGATGTTTGTACTTGTGATTCCTGGTTGCTTTCAGTCATCTTGATTCTTCATGAGAAAATGTAAAATCTACCTAAACTAATCCTAACCCACCCCACCCCCCACCGCACCCATATACACATTATATGCCTGCCACATTTCATTAAGTTCATTTTTTGTTTTTAATTGAGACACATTCTGGTCTTTCCTTAAATTTGCAAGCTAACTCAATATTCCTAGGTGAATCAGTTCAGAGAAAGGACCCAAATTTTGCTGCTTCCAGATCTACTTTCTGCCAGATGCCTCCTTCCACTCTTAAAAGGCGGAGATGGTCATTTAGAGGAGTCTGTTTGTCCCTGGTCATTTTCCTCTCTTCCTGCATCCCCTGAGTTTGGTGCAATGTTACTCTTTACTCTTATCCCTCGGGTTATCCTGCTTCAGTCTGTCTAAATGACTTGAGCCCTTTTGTGATGCGTTCATTTCCTTGTAGAAATTCATAAATGATAGAAAATTAGACAAGTTTCTAGGTAACAAATGAAAATAAAAAGACTGGAGATTCTGAGTATGAGTGTGTGTGTATTTTAAAGAATTTAGCCATGGTCAAACCAAAAGCATTTTTAGTCACCTTTTAGGGCAGTGTCTTTACTATGTTAAGCAGTTGTTCAGTAAATAATTTAAAAAACTAAACTACTGAACTTTGGAACTGTGCCATTTCAACCTGAACTCTGAATTCTGACTTCCACCCTTTTCTGGCAAAGAACTAAAACAAACTTCCTGAAGTAAGATTTCCTTGAGAGAAGCTGGAACTCATCAGTATCAACTGTAGATTTTAAATTTTTTAATCTAGAAGACTAGCTATTTTAATCTTTCCTGCCCAGTACGCATACTCTTTTAAGAATGGATGAAGAAACTTTGGTACATATAAATGATGGGATACTATTCAGCCAATAAAAGGAACACACGTGAGTCAGTTCTAATGAGGTGGTTGAATCTAGAACCTATTATACCTACTAAGTCAAAAAGAGAAAAACAAATATCATGTATTAATGCATATATATGCATTAATATATATATAGGAGAAGGCAATGGCAAGCCACTCCAGTACTCTTGCCTGGAAAATGCCATGGATGGAGGAACCTGGGTATCTGCAGTCCATGTGGTCACACAGAGTCAGACACGACTGAAGTGACTTAACAGTAGCAGCAATGCATATATATAGAATCTAGAAAAATGGTACTGAAGAACCTATTTGCAGGCAGCAATGAAGATGCAGACATAGAGAGCAGACTTACTGACATGGATAGCGGGGAGGAGAGAGAGGGTGAGACAAACAGAGAAAATATCATGGGAGTATATGCACTATCATATGTAAAATAGATAGCCAGTAGAAATTTGCTGTATGACTCAGGGAACTCAAATGGAGGCTCCATAACAACCTAGATGGGTAGGAATGGGTGGGAAGTGGGAGGGAGTTTCAAGGGGGAGGGGTCATATGTACACTGATGTCTAATTCATGTTGATGTTTGGCAGAAATGAAATCAATATTGTAAAGCAATTATCCTTCAGTTAAAAATAAATTTTAAAAAAGAAGTAAGGTTCGATGCAGGGTGTAGGATGCTTGGGGCTGGTGTACTGGGATGACCTGGAGGGATGGTGTGGGAGGGAGGTGGCGGGGGGGGGGGGGTTCGGGATTGGGAACACGTGTACACCCGTGGTGGATTCATGTTGATGTGTGGCAAAACCAATACAATGTTGTAAAGTGAAAAAAATTTTTTTAAGTAAGCAGGAAGCAGCCTATTTTAGGTAAGAAGGGAGTCAGTGTGTGGACAGCCCCCTCAGCAGACTCTGGGAGCACTCAGCCCAGTTTCTGCCTGGGGCTCCCTGGGCAGAAAAGGTCATTTTCCTTAAGAAATAGCTGGACTTTTCAAGTAAGGGCTAAACTCTGGCCTTATGAAAATCACTAGTTTTCCACCGAAGCAGTATTTTTAAAACAGTGTTTATCCTTGGCAGTGGTAGCATTCCCTTTGTATTACTTTTTGTTTGTTTTCAATCAAGTCATTTAGAAGGTCACCACCGCTTCCTGAATGTATCCATATTTAAAGTTGATTGACTTTCAGTGACTTGCCAAGCTTAGTATGTTCCACTCTGGAGCAATATTTAGCTGTGATGAGTAAGCTCACCACTAAAGAATCTGGCTGCAAATATGTACTTTTTCCTTTTTTTATCTTTTCTTTCTTCATCTTTAATTCTTAAATCCTGGGGAATGAAATAACATTTTATTCATCTTAAAGATGTCTTCTAACCCATTTGAGAAGGTTAGATCCTTGACTTTTTCATCTCAGGCAGCAGCTTGCTGGAGATCTAATGAAAATCTGTGCATGTGCGCAAATTGACTAAAGGGAGTACATCAAATGTTAATTCATAGATGCAGAAGTAATATGCAAATAGAGATTCTAAACTTACTGTGCCATCATTTTTAATGAAATAAGTTATTCATCCTTTGCTTTAAAGAAATAATAACATTTTGCCTTGGCTCAGCACACTGGAATATAGAGTCTCTTTCTCTTAATTCACTGATTGCCAGTTCACTTCTCTTTGCCACCAGATGGATTTGAACTTTCTGAACTAAAAGGACTTTTTTTTCTTTTATCTTAATTTTAGTAAGTTTGACAATAAAGAAGCCTAGCTGTGTACAAATTATGTGCCAATATCTTTTTACTCATATGTAAAAATGTACCTTAATGATAACTCCTAAGGCAGATTGATAATTTGATACAATATTGATACAAATTCAATAAATATATTACTGACTCTCCAAGGACATCTTTTTTGGGTGTTAGTTCTAAATGATCTTGGAGGTCTTCATAGAGTGATTCAGCTTCAGCTTCTTCAGCGTTACTGGTTGGGGCATACACTTGGATTATTGTGTTATTGAATGGTTTGCCTTGGAAACGAACAGAGATCATTCTGTTGTTTCTGAAATTGCATCCATGTACTGCATTTCAGACTCTCTTGTTGACCATGATGGCTACTCCATTTCTTCTGAGGGATTCCTGCCCACAGTAGTAGATATAACGGTCATCTGAGTTAAATTCACCCATTCCAGTCCATTTTAGTTCGCTGATTCCTAGAGTGTCGACGTTCACCCTTGCCATCTCCTGTTTGACCACTTCCAATTTGCCTTGATTCATGGACCTGACATTCCAGGTTCCTATGCAATATTGCTCTTTACAGCATCCAACCTTGCTTCTATCACCAGTCACATCCATAACTGGGTATTGTTTGTGCTTTGGCTCCATCCCTTCATTCTTTCTGGAGTTATTTCTCCACTGATCTCCAGTAGCGTGTTGGGCACCTACTGACCTGGGGAGTTCCTCTTTCAGTATCCTATCATTGTGCCTTTTCATACTGTTCATGGGGATCTCAAGGCAAGAATACTGAAGTGGTTTGCCATTCCCTTCTCCAGTGGACCACATTCTGTCAGACCTCTCCACCATGACCCACCCGTCTTGGGTGGCCCCACAGGGCATGGCTTAGTTTCATTGAGTTAGACAAGGCTGTGGTCCTAGTGTGATTAGATGAACTGTGAAGAAAGCTGAGCACCGAAGAACTGATGCTTTTGGACTGTGGTGTTGGCGAAGACTCTTGAGAGTCCCTTAGACTGCAAGGAGATCCAACCAGTCCATTCAAAAGGAGATCAGCCCTGGGTGTTCTTTGGAAGGAATGATGCTAAATCTGAAACTCCAGTACTTTGGCCACCTCATGCGAAGAGTTGACTCATTGGAAAGACTCTGATGCTGGGAGGGATTGGGGGCAGGAGGAGAAGGGGACGACCGAGGATGAGATGGCTGGATGGCATCACCGCCTTGATGGACGTGAGTTTGAGTGAACTCTGGGAGTTGGTGATGGACAGGGAGACCTGGCATGCTGCGTGCGATTCATGGGGTCGCAAAGAGTCGGACACGACTGAGCTACTGAACTGAAATGAACTGACTCTCCAAGATGAGCTATAAACCTCACTTATAAATTGACTCTTAAAAAATTGTACCTAAATTAAAAATTGCATTTATAACATTTACTTTAATATTATTTTATATTTAGCTAAATTTTTATTGTAGAATAATTTTATCATAATTGAGGATATCTATTATACATGGAAAATATTTATTAACAGTAATTATACAAGTGATGCTGCTAAGTCACTTCAGTTGTGTCCAACTCTGTGCGACCCCATAGATGGCAGCCCACCAGGCTCCACCATCCCTGGGATTTTCCAGGCAAGAACACTGGAGTGGGTTGCCATTTCCTTCTCCAATGCATGAAAGTGAAAAGTGAAAGTGAAGTCGCTCAGTCGTGTCTGACTCTTGGTGACCCCATGGACTGCAGCCTACCAGGCTCCACCATCCATGGGATTTTCCAGGCAAGAATACTGGAGTGGGGTGCCATTGCCTTCTCTGATACAAGTGATGAACCTACCCCAAAACTTTGAAACCAAAAGGTCTCTCCATTTGGCAGCAGGATATTCATACCAAATTCTACCAAAGAGAGATTTTTTCCAGTAAAATGTGTCAACCATTCACTATTAAGCCAATTCTTTGTCTTCAAGAAACAAAGTGTAATGTTAAAAAAAAAAGAACAAAAAACTGAAGAATAGTCATGAGGTGAATTAGTATGGAAGTTGAGTCTACTTACCCAGATTCTATCCATCTTGTCCATCATCTCCAAGTACATGTTGACATTCTAGACTTGCTTCAGTCTAAACAATCTAACCATCATAGAACAGAGGTGAGATATCAAGGAAACTAAGATGTGACTACATGAAAAAAATAGAAAAGAAGCAAAATGTATATAGTTCAGTTCAGTTCAGTCTCTCAGTCGTGTCCGACTCTTTGCGACCCCAAACACTGCAGTGCACCAGGCCTCCCTGTCCATCGCCAACTCCCGGAGTTCACCCAAACCCATGTCCATTGAGTCAGTGATGCCATCCAGTCCTCTCATCCTCTGTCGTCCCCTTCTCCTCCTGCCCCCAATCCCTCCCAGCATCAGGGTCTTTTCAAATGAGTCAATTCTTCACAACAGGTGGCCAAAGTATTGGAGTTTCAGCTTCAACATCAGTCCTTCCAATGAACACCCAGGACTTGTCTCCTTTAGGATAGACTGGTTGAGTCTCCTTGCAGTCCAAGGGACTCTCAAGAGTCTTCTCCAACACCACAGTTCAAAAGCATCAATTCTTCTGTGCTCAGCTTTCTTTATAGTCCAACTCTCACACCCATACATGACCACTGGAAAAACCATAGCCTTGACTAGACGGACCTTTGTTGACAAAGTAATGTCTTGCTTTTCAATATGCTGTGTAGGTTGGTCGTAACTTTCCTTCGAAGGGGTAAACATCTTTTAATTTCATGGCTGCAATCACCATCCGCAGTGATTTTAGAGTCCCAAAATATAAAGTCAGCCACTGCTTCCACTGTTTCCCCATCTATTTGCCAGAAGTTATAGGACGAGATGCCATGATCTTAGTTTTCTGAATGTTGAGCTTTAAGCCAACTTTTTCACTCTCCTCTTTCACTTTCATCAAGAGGCTCTTTAGTTCTTCACTTTCTGCCGTAAGGGTGGTGTCATCTGCATATCTGAGGTTATTGATATTTCTCCTGGCAATCTTGACCCCTGCTTGTGCTTCTTCCAGCCCAGCACTTCTCATGATGCACTCTGCATATAAGTTCAGAGAGGAAGAAATCATGGGCACTTGAAGCTTCATCTCACAACACAAAATCAGGAGTGAATGAAAGGGAGAAAATACCTTTTTTTGCTATCTAGTTATACAAGCTGTTTTTAGCCTCAGAGGGAAGGAGGACTTGCTTTGCTTTGTTTTAATTGAAGTATAGTTGATTTATAGTATACTGTTAGGTTCAAGTATACAGCAAACCAATTCAGTTTTACGTGTGTGTATATATATATGTTTCAGATTATTTACCATTCCAGGGTAGATCAAAATACTGAGTACAGCTCCCTGTTCTATCAAATAAATCCTTGTTTGCCTATTTCATATATAGTAGTATGTATCTGTTAACCTCATACTTGTAATTTATCCCTCCCTGATGTTCTCTTTTGGTGACCATAAGTTTGTTTCGTGTATCTGTGTGTCTATTTCTATTTTGTAAGTAAATTCATTTTTACTGTATTTTTTAGATTATGCGTATGAGTGATATCATATATTTGTCTTTGTCTATACTTCTTCACTTAATAGAATAATCTTTAGGTCCATCTATTTTGCTGCAGATGTCATTATTTCAATCTTTTATAAGGCTGAGTAATATTCCATCGTCTGTGTGTATACACATCACATCTTTATCCATTTATCTGCCTGATAGATTCTTAGATTGCTTTTATGTCTTGACTATTGTAAATAGTGCTGCTCTGAGCATTGAGGCATGTGTATCTTTTCAAATTAATTTTCTATGGATATGTGCCAGGAGTGAGATTGCCAGATTGTATGGTAATTCTATTTTTAGTTTTTAAGTAATTTCCATACTGCTTTCCATAGCGGCTATGCCAATTTATATTCCCATCAATTTACAGGAAGTTTCTTTTTTCCATTCATTATTTGTAGACTTTTTGATGAGGGCTATTCTGACAATTATAAGAAGTACCTTCTTGTAGTTTTAATTTGTATTTTTCTGGTAATTAGCAACATTGAGCACTTTTTCATGTGTCTGTTGGCCATTGTAAGGACTTTTTTTCAAAGAATGAAGTTTTACTATAGATATTTTAGTTACAGTACACAACACTTCATAGATAGTAGGTGCACTTACCTGTCTTTGTTGTTTATTCATCCACCTATTCATTCTTTAAAAATTGAGGCTCAAAAGCCTCATGTGTCAGACACTCTTATAGGTGTACATTTTAATGGTAGGAACAGATATATTAATTATTGATTATATAGAATAAGATTATTAAGAAAAATGTAACAGATAGAGATAGAATTATCTATTTTTAACAATGACTAAAAATAATTCTGGGGTTCTTAATATAAATTTCCTTTTTAATTCATCTGAGAATGATTCATCTGAGAATCATAATGCAGTGATCTAGACAACTGGAAAGTGGCTCATTTAAATAAAATCTATTGAAACTGTATAATTAAATATCCAAAGTTTATAGTTTTATGAAGAAAATAAATAACAGCAAAGCATTGCATAAAAGCTTTTGGAGGAAGTAAGATATTAATTACTTTTTTGCCATTTAATATTGGGAGGATTTCAAAGCCTTGGTTATTGCACCCTTTCAAAACTTATTTCTATTTAAAAATAAGCTGCTTGTATACTTAGATGCATTAAAGCATGAGATATTACTGTAATAAAAGTATGAATTCTAAAGTCATGCCCTTTTCTGAGGTATTAACTTCAATTCTGTAATGGGTTTTTAGCCTGTCAAATTTAAAAACAACTGGAGTAAGAAAGATAAGTGAACAATACATATGACTAGAAGTTTAATGGAAATTAAAAAGTGAGAAAATTTGGTCAATGGAAGAGAAAAAATCCAACTCTTGGCAGCAGAATAACTAAATCATAAATAGTTCTGAATGACATGCCTATGGAATGTAGCAATGTACGTAGACCCGCAAACCCAATTTATGGCACACTCTGCAGTTATGGCAGGATGTTGTGTAAGGGCAGTGTGCCGCTATAATGTGTAAACACAAAAATAGAATATATTCCTTGTTAATGTAACATTTTGCAAGATTGTGACCACTTTAATAAAATTATTAAGTAATATCCACTCAATTCAATATCTACCAGATGTAAGTCCAGATTAATACAGAGAATGTGAGGTTGGGATGATAGAGAATGGAAGGAAGGGATTGCAAAGAAAGAGAAAAAGGGGGAGGAAAAATGCCTAAACCTCCTACTGAGTAGGATTATATTGAATATAGAGCTAACCTGGGCATTATTAGATTCAACTCTTAAGTTTCCACATAATGCTAATGTCCACTTCTACTCCTGAGAAGGTGGTTAAAAACTACATAAAATTGTTTTCACTTGGTCTGAATTCCTCGTTTTATTGTGCACCTTTAGCTTATCCTATTATTTACCTTCTACACTATTTATGCTCCACTCTTCTCTGTCTCAGTTTGATCACCATCCTTATTTACAAAATAGATTATGAATCTTCATTTTAAGATTTACTCAGTGTTCATTTTTATGACACAGTATTATTGCCAAAGACACTTGCTTCTCCCCAGTACACACTGCAAACCCCCAATGGCTTGAATGCTTACTTAGGGCCTGGTTGGCTTTTGTGTTGTGTGTTCAGTCAGTCTCTCTAACCTGAGAAATATTTGCTTGTCTTCTCTATGCTTGATTCTTTTTCAACTTTCAACAGGAGAATCTGGACAAAAAGTTGGACAGAGAGGAAGTCGGCTGCATAATTACCGTCTATAGAAGACACATTCTACTTTCCTAACCAAGCTGATTTTTTTAGATTCCATATCACATCCTTCATATTTCTCATAGGAGATAGTCACCCTCTTCAGGCCCAAGAATAAGTCATGATTTTTCTCCATGGCTCACAGTGGTCTCATTCCCTTTGCCAGTGATTATTTTAGGCCTGGCAGCCAAATTGACTCTGGCCACCATTACAAGGGGTCATCTCTGCTGGATGTCATTTGGCACAGGTTTTCCACTTTCGAAAAAGAACTTTTTTTTTCACCTGAGATATTATCATGCAAATGGAATCTGTGGCATCTTGCAACCAAGAGAAAAGCTCACTTGATGATGGTGGAGCAGAAACCTAGGGGAAAAGCCTAGGTCCATGAGGAGCCATGTATCACTCGCTGAGCAGGTGAGTTAACAAATCCCATATCTGTCTCAAATTCCATCAAAAGCAGAGGCTGATAAAAATATGTGGCAGCAGCTAAGTTGCTTCAGTCATGTCCAACTCCGTGCAACCCCATAGACGGCAGCCCACCAGGCTCCTCTGTCTCTGGGATTCTCCAGCCTAGAATACTGGAGTGGGTTGCCATTTCCTTCTCCAACATAAGCATGCATGCTAAGTCGCTTCAGTTGTAGTCAACTCTGTGCAACCCCACGGACAGCAGCCCACCAGGCTCCTCTGTCCACGGGATTCTCTAGGTAAGAACACTGGAGTGGGTTGCCATTTCCTTCTCCAGATAAAAATATGCACTATTACTCAATTAAGAAGCATGACCTTAGTTTTTATAAATGGTGAATGGGAGAGTAGAGTGAGAAAGGAAAAAAATGCCTTTTTAAGAAACCTTTTATTTTACAAATTAGAGTGTAGATGGCACTGGTGGTAAATAACCTGACTGCCAATGCAAGAGACACAAGAGACGCAGGTTCAATCTCTGGATCAGGAAGATCCCCTGGAGGAGGGCATGGCTGCCCACTCCAGTATTCTTGCATGGAGAATCCTATGGACAGAGGAGCCTGGAGGGCTACAGTCTATAGGGTTGCAGAGTCAGACATGACAGAAGCGACTTAGCACAAATGAACCGCATAGTTGATTAACAATGTTAGTTTCAGGTGTACAGCAAAGTGATTCAGTTGTACATATACATGTATCTATCCTTTTTCAAATTCTTTTCCCATTTAGGTTGTTACATAATGTTGATCAGTTCCCTATGCTATACAGTAGGTACTTATTGACTATCCAGTTTAGATACAGCAGTGTATACATGTCAGGATGTATTATTAATATCAAACTGATTACCATTTGTATCAAATGTGGCTGACTGCTCCATCTGGAGCTACGTTCTTAAAAGAATCCCAAATAAAAGAACACAGGGCAGCTCTAGATTTGGTTTTTGTGATATAGATCTGGAAGAAAAGAAGGAAATTTTATCCAGGTGCTCCTCCTTCCATTATGTAACTTGATATTCTAGAAGAGAGAGATAAAGACGAAAAGATCTAGAGTGGTGCATAGTGACACATAGTGGTACATCTGTGTATCTTCTGTTTTACTATTTCTGGAGTGTTTCATTTCTTTGTAAAGAGATAAATCTCTTCTGGCATTCTTTTTCGAAATGAAGAACATTCCTTGTAATGCAGGTCTGCTAAAGAATTCTCCGTCTTCAAAAAAAGGTTTAATCTATTTTCATTTTTTAGAGATCTTTGAACTGGATATAGAATTATAGCTTAATAAATCTTCTAATACAGCCATACCTCTTTTTATTGTCCTTCACTTTATCATGTCTGGAAGGTATTGCTTTTTTTTTTTTTTTAACAAATTAAAGGTTTATGACAGCCCATCATCAACCAAGTCTATTGGTGGCTTTTTTTTTCCCCAAAGCATTATTTGTTCTCTTTGTGTCTGTTTAATATTTTAGTACTTCTTACTGGCTTCCCTAGTGGCTCAGAGGGTAAAGCGTCTGCCTGCAATGCGGGAGACCCAGGTGGGAAGATCCCCTGGAGAAGGAAATGGCAACCCACTCCGGTAATCCTGCCTGGAAAATCCCATGGATGGAGAAGCCTGGTAGGCTACAGTCCATGCGGTCGCAAACCAAGCAACTTCATTTTCACTTTCTTTCACAGTATTTCAAACTTTTCATTATTATTATATTTGTCGTGATGACCTAGATTAGTGATCTTTGATGTTACTATTGTCATTACTTCCAGGGCACTGCTAACCACACCCATATCAGAAGGCAAACAAGTGACAAATGTGTGAGTCCTACTGCTCCGTCATCTGGGTGTTCCCCCATCTCTCTCCATCTTCTCAGGCCTCTCTACTCCCTAAGACACAACAATGCAGAGATTAGGCCAATGATAACTCTAAAATTGTGTCACTTAGAGAAAGAAAGTGTCGTATGTCTCTCGTTTTAAACTAAAAGCCAGAAATGGTAAACCTTAGTGAGAAAACTGGAGAAGGCAATGGCAACCCACTCCAGTACTCTTGCCTGGAAAATCCCATGGACGGAGGAGCCTGGCTGCAGTCCATGGGGTCGCTAAGAGTCAGACATGACTGAGCAACTTCACTTTCACCTTTCACTTTCATGCACTGGAGAAGGAAATGGCAACCCACTTCAGTGTTCCTGCCTGGAGAATCCCAGGGATGGAGGAGCCTGGTGGGGTCACACACAGTCAGACATGACTGCAGCGACTTAGCAGCAGCAGCAGTAAAGAAACTATGCTGAAAGTTTAGACAGGCTAAAAGCTAGGCTTCTTGTGCCAGTTAGCCAAGTTGTAAATGCAAAGGAAAAGTTCTTGAAGAAAATTAAAAGCACCAATCCAGTGAACACACAAATGATAAAAAAGAAAAACAAGCTTATTGCTAATATGGAGAAAGTTTTAGTGGTTTCGATAGAAAATCAGGCCAGGCCCAATATTTTCTTAAGTCAATACATAATCTAGTACAAGGCTTTAACTGTCTTCTATTCTATGAAGCCTTGGGGTGCTGAGGAAGCTGCAGAAGTTTGAAGCTCTCAAAGGTTTGTTTATGAGGTTTAAAGGAATACATCATCTCCATAACATAAAAATGCAGAGTAAAGCAGCAAATGCTAATGTAAAAGCTGCAGAAAGTTATCCAGAAGATCTAGCCAGGATAATTGATGAAGGTGGCTACACTAAACAACAGATTTTCAATGTAAGCAAAGCAGCCTTCTACTGGAAGAAGCTGCCATTCAGGACTTCCATAGCTAGAGGGGAGAAGTCAATGTCTGGCTTCAAATCTTCAAAAGACAGGCTGAATGATGTCTGAATTGAGGCCTATTGATTACTTATCACTTGACAATAGGTTGTTTTTCTTATTTTTCTGCATGTCTTATAATTTTTCACTTAATTCCAGACACTGACTTTAGATTTTTAGTAGTTGTTTAGTCTCTAAGTCATATTCAACTCTTCTGCGGCCCTATGGACTCTAGCCTGCTGCACTGCTCCATCCCTGGGATTTCCCAGAAAAGAATACTGGAGTGGTTTGCCATTTCCTAAATTTTTAGAAACCAAGGTAAATTATATTTACCATGAATATGTGCTTTTCTCTTCTTCAGGCTGTTAGAACGGAGTACTATTCAGCCAAACTTATCAGAAACTGAGCTGAGTTTTGGTTTTGTAGCTTCTACAGTTAATGCCAGTATATCACAAGCCTTAGTTCTGTCTGTTGTCAGCTAGCATTGCATTGTTGTCCAGTCCCCCAGTTGTGTGATTCTTTGTGGCTCCATGGACTATAGCACACCAGGCCTCCCTCTCCATCTTCTGAAGTTTGCCCAAGTTCAAGTCCATTGCATCAGTGATACCATCCAGCCATCTCATCCTCTGATACCCTTTGCATTATATGATGTCAAATTGGGGTGCCAGATAATTTTTTTTGAGCATGTACTTTCCACCTTCAGCTTTCACCATCTTTGCAAGCCTATACCACAGAAAGGATCTCTCCCATTTTCATCCTTCCCTCAATTGTTGGCTGGTATTGCTTATTAATGTGTACTATCTTTGTCTTAGGGATGAAAGGATCTGACCTCACTTCAACCTTAGGGAGGGCATATCCATCTGGACCTTGGGTTGGGATTATTTCACTATTCATTGGAATTACTGATAATCCACTACCTCATGGCAGCCAAATTCTACCTTATATCTGTGGTTGGTACTAGGTGGGAATGTCCTACCACTGTTCCAGTAGTAGGAAACCTCTTCTTGGTGTTCATATAAGATATAAGACCTAAGGACAGTCACTCTACCGTCAGAGGCTATTGCTTCATCATAGAGAAGAACCTTGATAAGAGAGCAGAGCTTTGCATCTATTTCCTGTTCTGTTGCTTATCACTTCATTTACATCTTGTGAATGAGTGTTTGCTGCCCTTCCTCGAGAAGCTTAAGGTGTTGTTCCATATGATAGAAAAGTCCACAAAAATGTGCAGTGTTTTGGCCTGTTTCCCAACATCTCCTGGATGATATTATGGTGAATAATTTCTCTTCTCTCCTATCCTGCTCTCAAGTTCTGCAGTGATGGTGTTCCACCATCCCAGCGCTCATTGGTTTAAACCATTAATTTGTTAGAATGGTTCATAGTTCTCTTCACTGACAGCCTCACCTTAGCTATCCTTACTTGAGGTCTTTTATGCAGTAGTGTCCAAGATGAGAGGGCCTTCCTCGTGGCTTGGTGGTAAAGAATCCGCCTGCCAATGCAGGAGATGTTGGTTTGATTTCTGGGTTGGAAAGATGCCCTGGAGTAGGAAATGGCAACTTACAGTATTCTTGCTTGGGAAACTCCGTGGACAGAGGAACCTGGTGGGCTGCAGTCCATGTGGTCACAAAGAATCAGATGAGACTAAACACTTTAGCACACATATTCAAAATGAGGCTGGGACTGGAGTCATCTGAAAACTCAGTGTCTAAAATAGCTTATTCCCATAACTAATAGTGGATTATAGCTCTTGACTAAAACTCAGATGTATTTTTTAATGGAGTGGCTATTCTTTGTGCCTTGTGGCTCACAGTGTGGTGGGTGGTATTTTTTTTTCCTTTCTTCTTCTTTAAGGATAAATTCTATAAGCTTTTAAAGATGCCCAAGTATACTGATTCCCTTGTGGGTTTCCCTTGTGCCTCAGTTGTTAGAGAATCTGCCTGCAATGTAGGAGACCAGTTTGATCCCTGGGTTGGGAAGATACCCTGGAGAAGGGAAAGGCTACCCACTCCAGTATTCTGGCCTGGAGAATTCCATGGACAGTATAGTCCATGGGATTGAATAGTCAGATATGATTCCGTGACTTTCACAGACAGACAGAAGTATACTGCAATACTTTTAACTTAACCCAGAGTGTCACGTTCACCATATTCTATGAGTTACATGAGTTACTAGAGCCAGTCCAGATTATGGGGAGAGGGAATTTCACCTCTTAATGTGAGAAGCAGTGGGTATTGCAGCGAGGGAAGGAACTGACAATGAGCATCTTCAAGACTGTCCTCCATAGACTGCCACAGGGGACCCATAATGCATGATTCTTCCACAGAAGACATCCAGTTATTCACCAGATAAGAGTTTGAAACTCACCTCATTATAGTACTAGTTTTAAATATAGGATTTTATCATCTAAATTGATTTTAACTCCAGGTTATCAAGTATGAGCCCTCTCAGTCTGAAACTTTGTGAACTAGAAAAAGAATGTCTCTGCCTCTTCTGCCCCCTGTTCTCAAACCCAATATAAGATGGTGATATAGGGATAAAATAATTGTAATAGACACTCCCATTTCAAACATGAAGAGGAGGATGGGGGCACAGAGCCATCACCAGTTCACCTCTGCACATATCACAAGTTACCTTGTTAGCTTAAAAATCTGTTCTCTAGGAATGATTTTCCATGGCTCTTGAGTCCACTCTTTGGACTCTTGGTTCTGAGATTCAAGTCATCCATAAGCAATGGCCAGTGTATGCAGCTAAGTAGCTTTCATCTTGCTTAATGCCCATAGAAGTTTGGGAACACTATAGGCTTTCACTGCCTCTGATGTTTTTACTCCAAAGTGATGACATTCTTATTAATTCAATATTCATAAAATGTTGGACATTTCTTATAAATCTTTTTAGGGTTCAATTGACTAACTTGGCTGAAGGCATAGTCAAAGATTTCATTAAGACAAGTCCCATTCTTATTAAGACTGAGAATCATGACACAGTACTATCAAGATTTTAGAAATCTTTTGGTCTGGAGAGACAGAGTTTCAAAGATTTATCATTATCATTACTTCCCAGCTTAAAATGCCTAGGAAGTATACCCTTAAGAGTCTTAGAAGTCTTCTTTCCTAGCTGAGATGGTACACAAAGCACTGCCTTAAATATTTCTGAGGTCTTAACAAAAGGTCTTATAACCACAACATCAGTCTGAACATTGCTACCCTGAAGCCTGATTTTACTGGCAAGACCTTGTATATGATCTTTGCTCTGAGTCCATTTCTTATTTTGAAAGCTATTTTAACATTGTGAAAGTCAAAGAATAAGCAATGGTTTAATTTTTGACCATGTATTTCCAGGCTCTGTTATATTTCCTCAAAAAGTTTTTAAAGTAAACAACTCACTTTAAAAAGTGAGTTGTTTTTAAATCTCCACTCTGTTTGTACCTTATATATGGCTTTAAAAAAAATGCATTCTTATGGTTCTGGAAATCTTAATCAAAATTGATAGATAGTATATAGTATTTCTGTTTTCCGCTTATTCCCAAGTGTCACCAAGCATTTTGATACAATGAATATAAAATGGGTCACTTGTCTTTATCCTCTAATGAAATTTCCTCCGTGCCTTTCAAGTCTACCGTAATTGTCTCGAGATCCCTCCAGTTTGTGCCTGCCTCTCAGTTTCAAAGAATGGCCACACATTTTAAGTTTTCATGAGGGCAACAACCAACCTCTGGTACTACTTTCTGTTCTACTTATTTATTACTGTGGGGAAAAAGTACTGCAAAACTCAGTGGTTTAAAACAACCATTTCTTGTGACTTCCTGTGCTGTGTAGGGTGACTGATCTCAGTTGGTTGATTGTCACTTTGAATTCCTTATGAAGTTATAGTAAGTTGGCAGCTATGGCTGGAGGGCTGTGAAGCCTCCACTAGGTCAGACATCTAAGATGGCTCATTCATATTGTCAGTGATGCTATCGGTTGCCTAGAAGCTCATCTTTGTTGTTTACCAGAGCAGTTACTATGCCAAAGCCTTTGTGTGGATCACAACAAACTGTGGAAAATTCTTAAAGACCTGGCTCCTGAAAAATCTATATGGAGATCAGGAAGCAACAGTTACAACTGGACATAGAACAACATATTGGTTCCAAGTTGGGAAAGGAGTACATCAAGGCTGTATATTGTCAACCTGCTTATTTAACTTACATGCAGAGTACATCATGAGAAACACTGGGCTGGATGAAGCACAAACTAGAATCAGGATTGCTGGGAGAAATATCAATAACCTCAGATATGTAAATGACACCACCCTTATGGCAGAAAGTGAAGAACTAAAGAGACTCATGATGAAAGTGAAAGAGGAGAGTGAAAAAGCTGGCTTAAAACTCAGCATTCAGAAAACAAAGATCATGGCATCCAGTCCCATCACTTCATGGCAAATAGATGGGGAAACAGTGGAAATGGTGACAGACTTTATTTTGGGGGGGGCTCCAAAATCACTGCAGTTGGTGACTGTGGCCATGATATTAAAAGACGCTTGCTCCTTGGAATGAAAGTTATGACCAACCTAGATAGCATATTAAAAAGCAGAGACATTACTTTGCCAACAAGATTCTGTCTAGTCAAAGCTATGGTTTTTCCAATAGTCATGTATCAGTGTGAGAGTTGGACAATAAAGAAAGCTGAGCACCGAAGAATTGGTGTTTTTGAACTGTGGTGTTGGAGAAGACTCTTGAGAGTCCCTTAGACTGCAAGGAGATCAAACCAGTCTATCCTAAATGAAATCAGTCTTGCATATTCATTGGAAGGGCTGATGCTGAAGGTGAAACTCCAATACTTTGGTCACCTGATGTGAAGAACTGACTCATTTGAAAAGACCCTGATGCTGAGAAAGTTTGAAGGTGAGAGGAACAGGGGACGACAAAGGATGAGATGGTTGGATGGGATCACTGACTCAATGACCATGAGTTTGAATAAGCTCCAGGAGTTAGTGATGGACAGGAAGGCCTAACAACATCCATGAGGTGGCAAAGAGTCAGACGCAACTAAGCAACTGAACTGAACTGAAGAGCAGTTAAACATGGTCTCTCCATGTGGTTACAACTGCCTTCTCACTGGCTCCATGGGGGCTTGTTTCCAAATAGAAATATCCCCACAGAAGGCATTCAAGAGACCTAAGTAGAAATTGCAAGATTGTTTATGACCTAATCATGTAAGACTCAGAGGTTACTTCTGCTGCATTCTGTTGGGTAAACAATTCACTAAGACTAGACTGGAGCAAATGACAAGCAGCATATGCATATAGGAAGGGAAAGAAATTCTGGCAGTCATTTTGAAAACTATCCACCACAGAAGATATGCACAAATTCAGTAAAGAAATGATGCTCAGCATGGGCAGAGTTAAGAAGTAGGTTTTTCATAAAGCTCTCTGTATCTGTACACCATACATAGTACATACAGAAGCCACATCACCACAGACCCCTACTAACTTCTTTGTCATTTTCTATCTTGCCTTTAGGAATCATGTTAGAGATTGAAAACTTTATCATTTATCAAGTGTTAATCACTTTGTTTTTGTTTTATAAAAACAATCACTCGTATATGAGCTTCATTTTATGACTACATACACCAGCCACCCACCCATATACACTCTCTCTCTCTCTCTCTCTCTCTCTCACACACACCAGGAAGGCATATATTAATACTATGAGAGATCACTCCTCTAATAAGTACCCATACCAAATAAATGGAAAAGGCAATGGCAACCCACTCTGGTACCCTTGCCTGGAAACTCCCATGGATGGAGGAGCCTGGTAGGCTGCAGTCCATGGGGTCGCTAAGAGTTGGGCATGACTGGGCGACTTCACTTTCACTTTTCACTTTCATGCATTGGAAAGGGAAATGGCAACCCACTCCAGTGTTCTTGCCTAGAGAATCCCAGGGACGGGGGAGCCGGGTAGGCTGCCCTCTATGGGGTCGCACAGAGTTGGACTTGACTGAAGAGCCTTAGCAGAAGCAGCATACCAAATAAAACATAATACTTAACTTCTATTCAATGTTTGTTAGATACATTTTTCAGAGATTAATCTGCTATGGAATTTTGATTTCTCAAAGACTGTTTTAACTAACCTAAGTTTTGCTTTATATTGTGCTTATTTCTAATTAACCTCCATTACTCCATTCATCTAAATAATGACTACAATTGTATACCACTAGTCTTTCCTATGCATTGGAGAAGGACATGGCAACCCACTCCAGTGTTCTTGCCTGGAGAATCCCAGGGATGGAGGAGCCTGGTGGGCTGCCATCTATGCGGTCGCACAGAGTCAGACACGACTGAAGCCACTTAGCAGCAGCAGCAGCAGTCTTTCCTAAAGGAAATCAGTCTTGAATATTCATTGGAAGGACTGATGCTGAAGCTGAAACTCCAACACTTTGGTCACCTGATGTGAAGAACTGACTCATTGGAAAAGACCCTAATTTGGGAAGGATTGAAGGTGGGAGGAGAACGGGATGACAGAAGATGAGATGGTTAGATGGCATCACCGACTCGATGGACATGAGTTTGAGCAAACTTTGGGAGTTGGTGATGGACAAGGAAGTCTGGTGTGCTGCAGTCCATAGGGTCGCAAAGTGTTGGACATGACTGAGCGACTAAACTAAACTGAACTGAAGCCATTTTAGCAGACTGAGTTTGTAATGGTTGCTGGTGATTTTTTTTTCCCCTTTATTGCAAACTTGTTGGCTGTTTGCCTTCAGCATCATCAGGTTGCTAGCTTTTGAACCACATGTACATTCATAAAAATTTTAGGAGTAAGTCACACAGGTAATTTAAGATACTTAATTAAAAATATAGTATGTAATTGTTCTGCTTTCAAGAAAATTACTTAACCTCTATGTGCCATCTTTGAAAATAGAACAAAATAATTATTCTGCATTATTTCATTGACATGTTTTAAGGGGCTGCTTAGAGGATCTTTAAGCTTGCTAAAGTCCTTTAGTACACTATAGTCAAAGTAAAAGAACTGAAGGAAATATATTACTAATTCCTACTTTCAAAAAAAGAAGACTATTACTTTCAAAATGCATACCCACAAACATACACATTCTTATTAAAGTTGGATAAACCCAGATATTTATCACCAAATATTGATTCAAGGCATCAGTAAACAAGAACTATATTAAAATCTGTGAGATTCATTTTTAAAAGAGTAGTTATAACCCCAGGAGCTAATTTTAGGGATAAATGATATATAGAAAATAAGCATTGAAATAGTCAAGAAAATGAATCCCAGATTTCAGCTAAAACATCTTTTAAGAAGCTGAGTGAGGTAACAATAGAGAAATAGTTGGACAACTTTTAAAAGTTTTTTGGTATTATGAAGGAAATACATAATACAAAATATTTGAAAAATAGAAAATAAGATAAATAAGAAAATGATGACTTATCTTGGACCCTCCATTAATTAGCTTTTGGAAATTGGCCTGTTTCCTAATTTATAAAGTGGCAAAATAAATGTGTTAATGTGTATAAATAATATATTAAGATTAGTTAATGCATAGGAAATATTTGTGTGTTAACCATTATATTATCATTATTATTATCATATAAATCTATTTTAAAAATTTGTTGAAAGCCTATTAAGGCATTGGTCTGCCGTTAGACTAAAACAAGAAAGTATAACAGACTTAAATTTTTGCCTCACAGAGCTCATATTCTAATGGAAAGAGAAAAAAAATGTATACCAAAATAATAGGTATATTGCCTGTTAAAAAGTAATAAATGTTATGAATATAAGTAAGGCAGAATGAGTAGGATAGAACAACCTAATGAGAAGTTGATCATATTTTTAAGGAGTGTGAACTGGATAGACCTAACTAAGAAAGTTAATTCAAGCAAAGACTTGAAGGAAGTGATGGAGTGAGCCATGCAAAAATGCATTGCAAAGATCCTGAGGTGTTCAGGGAGCGTTATAGAGCCCTCTGTCTAGTCTAGAGAAGACTGAGTGAGGGAAAGGGCAGCAGAGCTGTGGTCAGAAAGCAAGAGGAGGAGCACATCATGCAGGGATGTATAGGTCTATGATTTCTAACCTGCATAAAATGAGGATTTTGAGTAGGCATAATCTGACGGATGCTTTTAAAGTGTGTTATTTACAGCTTTGCTGAAGCTAGACTTTAAGGAGACAAAGGTGGAACTATGGAAGCCAGCTGGGGGCTACTGCAGTCATCTAGGAAAGTGAGGACGATGACTTGAGTTAGGACAGTAGCAGGAAATGACAGTGCTGAGGAAACAGCTGGTGATGCAGGAAAGAGAGAAAAAATTCCTTAAATAAAATCGTTTAATAGGAAAGAAAAGAGCTTTACTTTAGATTGGAACCAATGTCCGTACAGTGACAGGAAAGATGGCAGGAAGGTGTGGGATTGGGGATTTATGAGATGCTCTTTTACTGTTCTTTCTAATTACAGAGAAAAGAACCACTGATATTTGATGTCAGTGTCCAGGCTTTACTCTCAATATCACATAAGAAAATAAGGGCAGAGATGGGGCTGATGCATCTGTAAAGGCAACAAATGCATAAGATTGCCAGCAAATCAACGGTAGGTAGGAAAGAGGCATGGAACAGATTCTCCCTCAGAGCCTTTAGAAGGAACTGAATCAGCAGACATGTGATCTTGTACATCTAGCCCCCAGAACTGGGAGAAAACGCATTTCTGTAAGGCACTCAGTGCATCATACTTTGTTAGGCAGCCAGTAGCAAACAAATGCACTACCATGGCCAAGTGATCAAGATCAACATCAACAGTAATAAGTCATGTTGTTGGTGTGTGCCTTTGATAAGATGTGATGAAAATGGCACTCTGTGGTCTTCCTCCAAAATACCACAACCACAGCCAAATCAGGAGAAAACATCAGACAAATTCTAACTCTGGTATAATTCTATAAAATACATGACTAGTATGTATCACAACTGTCAGACATTAAAAGCAAGGAGAAATGTGAGAGATTACCACAGCCAAGAGGCATCTACAGAGATACAATAATTAAATTCAATGTGGTAAGGTGGAATGGATCCTGTAAAAAACAAAAACAAAAGTACATTAGGTAAAAATTAAGAAAATCTAATTAAAGTACAAATTCTAGTTAAAATCCATAAACATCAGTTTCACTAACTGTAGTTAATGTACTATACTAATTATTGTTGTTATTCAGTCACCCAGTTGTGTCCAACCCTTTGTGACCCCATGGACTGCAGCATACCAGGCTTTTCTGTCCTTCACTATCTCCTGGAGTTTACTCAAACTCATGTTCATTGAATCAGTGATGCCATCCAACTATCTCATCCTCTCTTGTCCCCTTCTTCTCCACCTTCAGTCATTCCCAACATCAGGATCTTTTCCAATGAGTTGGCTCTTCACATCAGGTGGCCAAAGTATTAGGACATCAGCATCAGTCTTTCCAATGAACATTCAGGGTTTATTTCCTTTAGGATTAACTGACTGGATCTCCTTGCTGTCCAAGGGACTCTCAAGAGCCTTCTTCAGCACCGCAGTTTGAAAGCATCAGTTCTTTTGTGCTCAGATTTCTTTATGGTCCAACTCTCACATTCATACATGACTACTCTAAACATCATAGCTTTGACTAGCTATGTTTGTTGGCAAAGTAAAGTCTCTGCTTTTAAACATGTTGCCTACGTTTGTCATCGGAGAAGTCAATGGCAATCCACTCCAGTACTCTTGCCTGGAAAATCCCATGGACAGAGGAGCCTGATAGGCTGTAGTCCATGGGGTCGCTAAGAGTTGGGCACCACTGAGCAACTTCACTTTCAGTTTTCACTTTCATGCACTGGAGAAGGAAATGGCAACCCACTTCAGCGTTCTTGCCTGGAGAATCCCAGGGAATGGGGAGCCTGGTGGGCTGCCGTCTATGGGGTCGCACAGAGTCGGACACAACTGAAGCGACTTAGCAGCTTAGCAGCAGGTTTGTCATGGCTCTTCTTCCAAGGAGCAAGTGTCTTTTAATTTCATGGCTGCAGTCACCATCCATAGTGATTTTGGACCACAAGAAAGTAAAGTCTGCCACTGTTTTCATTTTTTCCCTATCTATCTGCCATGAGGTGATGGGACTGATGCCATGATCTTAGTATTTTGAATGTTGAGTTTTAAGCCAGTTTTTCACACTCCTCTTTCACTTTCATCAAGATGCCCTTTAGTTTCTTCTTTTCTTTCTGCCACTGCGGTAGTGTCATCTGCATATCTGAGGTTGAGATATTGGGGAAATTGGGGCTTCCCAGGTGGTGCAGTGGTAAAGAATCTACCTGCAATGTAAGAGACCTAGGTTTGATCCCTGAGTTAGGAAGATCCCCTCGAGGAGGGCATGGCAACCAACTCCAGTATTCTTGCCTGGAGAATCCCCATGGACAGGGGAGCCTGGTGAACTACAGTCCATGTGGTCACAAAGAATTGGAGGAGGCTGAGCAACACAGGTCCATCTAGGCAAGGCTATGGTTTTCCCAGTGGTCTTGTATGGATGTGAGAGTTGGACTGTGAGGAAAGCTGAGTGCCGAAGAATTGATGCTTTTGAATTCTGGTGTTGGAGAAGACTCTTGACAATCCCTTGGACTGTAAGGAGATCCAACCAATCCTTTCTGAAGGAGGTAAGCCCTGGGATTTCTTTGGAAGGAATGATGCTAAAGCTGAAACTCCAGTACTTTGGCCACCTCATGCGAAGAGTTGAAACTCATTGAAAAAGACTCTGATGCTGGGAGGGATTGGGGGCAGGAGGAGAAGGGGAGGACAGAGGACGAGATGGTTGGATGGCATCACTAATTCAATGCACTTGAGTTTGGGTGAATTCTGGGAGTTGGTGATGGACAGGGAGGCCTGGCATGCTGTGGTTCATGGGGTCGCAAAGAGTCAGACATGACTGAGTGACTGAACTGAACTGAGCCAACACATTGGGGAAATTAAGTGGAGGTTGTATGTGCTGTTCTTAGTCACTCAGTCATGTCAGACTCTTAGCATCCCCATTGACTGTAGCCTACCAGGCTTCTCTGTCCATGGGCATTCTCCAGGCAGGAATATGGGAATGGGTTGTCATGCCTTCCTCCAGGGGATCTTCCCAACCCAACGATCAAACCCAGATTTCCCACATTGCAGGCAGATTCTTTACTGTTTGAGCCACTAGGGAAGCCCATAGTTTGTATGGGAACACTCTAATATCTGTCAATTTTTTATAATCTTATAGGTTTGTGATTTTAGTACTTTTTGCAATTTTTTTTCTGTAAAGGTAATACTATTCTAAAAATAATATGTAATGTTTAAAACTGCAGAAAGCTTTTGGCTGACCCTTATACTAGTTCATCTAGACACGCACTGATTTCCCATGCTTAACTGCATCTAACCCAGATGCTTTCCACAGTTAGGGTTCAAACATACAGGTTTTTAAAATTTTTGATCAGCTTAGTTTACAGTGATGTTGCTGACAAGGTAGTAGATGGAAAAACAAGGTGAAGGCCATGTTTGTTTGCCTTCCCTCAGTAGAGATTTGAGAAAAGGCAAATGAAAAAGTTATTTGATGATGAAAATTTTTTAACTAAATAAATTTGTTTAGTCTTCAAATCTGATAGGTACACAATCTAATGAAGAGGATTAAAGAGATGAAATTATTTTTTAAAAAGGAAGAATATTTTCAGTATATAACCCCATCTTCATGAAAGCCAAAGAAAAAGTTTATAAGTCAATTGCATGCAAAAGTGATAAAATACAGAACAATGTTATATCTTGGTCTTTCACTGTATTTTTAAAACAAATTAGGTTAAATAGAAAATGTTTTAATTTTTTATATTCCAAAATCATTGGTTAAAATAAAGAGCAATATATAAAGTATTGTAACATTGAAATATACAGAGAAATATTTTTAAAATATTATTAGAAAGCAAAAATTCCAGGACAAAAGCTTCCACAAAAACAAAACAAATAAACATCTATTTATAATACTTAGAAATAAATATGTTTTAAAAACTTATTTTGTTTGACTTTCAAGCATGAAAATAATCTTTACATAATTCCCAATTGACTTTAGAATGAATATTAGATTCTCTAGTGTCTTTTAGCACCCACTCCTGTGTTCTTGCCTGGAGAATCCCAGGGACGGGAGAGCCTGGTGGGCTGCCGTCTATGGGATCGCATAGAGTCGGACACTACTGAAGCGACTTAGCAGCAGCAGCAGCAGTGTCTTTTAGCAACGCTAATGACTTTGTAGATCTGAATAAAAGAACGATAAATGAAACCTAATAAAAAATTGGAGTAAAACTCTAATTTCAATATCAAAACTCATACTAAATTTTTGGAAAGTGTCCATAGTACAGACCATTGTTTATTATAATTATTATTTAGCTATTAGATTTTCTAATAATGTTATAATGAAAAATAAGATTTTTAAATTGTTATGTTTTTATATTTAAGGGCATTCTATCAATCTTCAAATTTAAAGACAGTCAACTTGACCTTATGCCTTATAGCAAATTTTATATATTTGTTTTTTAGGAAGGAGTCCAAAGTGTATCTTTTAAAATAAATATGGTATTACTTATCCCTGTCTCTTGAGTGTGCTTTTGGGTTGTTGTTCTCACAATACTGTTCTTTCATCTCATCCCTTCCTGCAAACAAAGACAACTTGTCAGGGTTTGGGATATGAGCTGTGACCATAGGTTAAAGCAAAGTTAATTATTCTGTAGAAGCATCAAACCCAAGTCTTTGACCTCAAGAATGTCATGCTTGAAGTAATTGGACTAACTTGGCCACAGATAAATTAGTGAGACACTTTAAAGCAAAATAAAGTTGCAAATGAGATAGTATTTTGAACCAGTGGTGGTAGGGTGAAGGTGGGAACTCATTTTTCCTCAGCATTTCAATTTTACCTTTGAGGAAATTAATCCACTCCAGAAAGCTCCTGGCACTTTTGCTCTCTTCCCCTCCTCTTTGTTTACTCTCATTCTTCCCTGCCCACAAATCCTCAAACCCTCATAGAATCCTAAGAGAGTTCAGAGAGTGCATAAAACAACCCAGTCTTTCATCTTCCTTTAATTCCCAATCATCAGTATTCTCTATCAACCAGGAAGGTTTTCAGATAGTTGGAATAGCTTTCCTACTTTGTGTAATTTGTAGTTTAAAAGGAAAAACTCTCATTTTCAGGCTTGGGACATTGATTATGTGTATTAATCCTAATCTTTTCTTCCCTCTTGTGAAGGAGAATACTCAAGGTGCTATGCCTGCAATTGTGATTTTGCCCTACAATTGTCTTTTCGTTTTATCCTTTTTCATCTTGATATGGCTTTCCCTATAGCATACACACACTGTGGCTGATCCCTCACTAAAAGAATACTCTAAATGACTGACTTCCCTGACATGATTCTATATCCTCTCTAATACATTCTACTCATGATCATTAAAATATTCTTCCTCAGATCCCTGTATTATTTCTGACTCCCCATCACCGAACACGTCACACTCAGACTCTTCTCACTAACCTCTAGGGCACACAGGCATTTCTCATCTCCACTGAAAATAACTTCTTATTAACATCCAAGGTGCCCCAATTTTCAGCCTGGGGTCAATACCTTGTAGGTCACAGAGAAAAGTTAACCTCTGTTTCCCTGTTTTCAAGTCACTGAATCCCCAACAGCTCTCATCATGCCCTTCATGGAGTTGATTTCCTTTCTGTGTTCCAGTCCATAACCATCACACGCACATATGAATTAACCCCAAATACAGCCAAGGAACCCTGACTCCTTCAACCCAAACTTTCACGTGGCCTCTTCCAAGTGCTCAGTCTCTGCTATTTTGTTTTTTATCTTTCCGAAATTAAAGCTCATTAATTAGAGCCACACACAAAGAATTGATAAGTCACAAAACATTGAGCGAAAAAAAAAAGGTAGAAAAATGTATAGTTTGACATCATTTTTATAGAAGACTTTTTAGCATAGAAAACAACATTATAAATACAAACATTAAATATTTGACCTTGTGGCTCATCTCATAAAGAATCTGCCTGCAGTGTGGGAGACCTGGGTTTGATCCCTGGCTTGGGAAAATTCCCCTGGAGAAGGGAAAGGCTACCCACTCCAATATTCTGGCCTGGAAAATTCAATGAACTGTATAGTCCATGGGGTCTCAACAAGTCAGACACGACTGAGCAGCATCCACTTTAAACGTTCGCTTTTCACTTTTTCAGATATATTAAGGTATGAGAAAAATATATACAGAAATGTACGGGAATAGCAAATCTGTAATTCAGGAGTAGAGGAAAGTTCTGTGCCGGAGCAGAAGGAAGAGGGGGTCTTTAATCCTACAGAGAATACTTTATTTTATAAGCTGAGTGGTGAATACATGAACTGATATTACATTATTTGTTTTGTGTATTCTATGCTTTCTTAAACTAAATTCATAGAATAGACAATATCCTCAATATTATACACCAAATTCACAATATAGGCACTATTTTCTTAACTGTAATATCAGAAATCCTTGGTGTCCCTCAGATGGTAAACAAACTGCCTGCAATGCAGGAGACCTGGGTTCAATCCCTGGGTCTGGAAGATCCGCTGGAGAAGGAAATGGCAACCCACTCCAGTATTCTTGCCTGGAGAATCCCCATGGACAGAGGAGCCTGGTGGGTTCCTTTATTCTAATATCCGCTTTTAATATTAGATATGCAATTACAAAAGGGACTTACAAAGTTATCTATTCCAAACTTCTGTCAAATTAAGAATCTACTACCTAATATTACAATTACTAATTTATTGTTAATATTTAAATTTAAAAAATTAAAAACCATCTCTTTGTGGAAAGCACCAGGATGTCAGTAAAAGAAACAGGGGAATAACTCTGTCTATTTATTCTGGGAATTTAGATTGTAGACGGAGAGACAGATCTTTAAAAACTTAAGTGTTGTAGACTCTGTGATAAAAGAATCCAGGTGGAAGGCCAAGCCTGATGGTAGCCTAGCATATGGGCTAAAGATAGCCCATAAACTAGGATATCTTCAGCGTAACTTAAGGTAGCCTAGCGTATGAGTTGGGCCACTGAGGTCAAAAGAAGAATAAGGCAACCTCTTAAATATTAGGATTTTGTTTTCTACTCTGCACTTTCCAATGCTATAATCACTCTCTGTGCTTGTGATCTTTACAAGTGTACTAGAGACACCCATAAAATGAATTTAATAATACTCCCCAAAGTTCCAGTTGGTAAGAAAGATCTGTAACAGTTAAAATGCATAGCCTATATTTCAATAAATAGGTGAGGAAAAGATGTGAAATAAAAGGGAGAATCAGCAGTAATGCTACCATTATAATTCTAGAAAAAATGTTGAAAACATTCACTTTACTTTCTGGATTTTTTATTATGTTGATTGCAGATATTGTTTTGTTCACCTGAGTGATTACTTTCACCTTTGTTTGCACGAATGCTGGCATCAGAAACACTGTCACGAAATAGCTATGTTTCTTTACGGAAATTTCTTAATCTAAGACCTGATTTTCTTTTTGTAAAATAGGAATGACGAATACCACTCCCAAATTGTTATGAGAATTAAAATAGATATTTCATGTAATTTTCTTCACACATTACCTGGCACATAATGAATGCTCAAAAATGTTTGTTGGTTTATTATTATCATTTCAAATTGCTTTAAGGAAAATCTAAATGGCCACATGCTGTATTTTATCAGACATTTGAAACTCAGTTACACAGAATTCCTTCCTAACCTCTTCGTGGTTCATTGACTATACATTTTCCAAGATGGGATACTTTCAACTCTGTAGATAGAGTAAAGCTACAAACTTAGACACTCATGAATTCTGCCTTCCACTCTAATCAAGGAATTGTCTGCATGCTTTTCAGCAAGCACTGTCATGCATTCACTTCTATTTTCTTCAGAAAGAAACTGCTGATTTTAATTTGTGGCTCAGAACTGCTGTGAGAAATTAGAGAAATCACTGTAAAAAAAAAAAAAAAAAAAGAGAAAGAGAGCATCAAATTACATGCCACTAAGTGCAACATAACATCTAATGGCAGTGTGAATCTTGGTTTTATCTCCATGTGTGATAATGATTGTTTGCTAGAGAATTCAGCATAATTTGTATTTAAAATATTTGCATGCTAACTCTGGTATTACCTCAGGTTATGTCATTTTGTGAAGTTTATCTTTCTGTAATTTACATATATGATAAAACTTTAAAAAAAAGTTTATTTTTTTCTGTGCCAAATCTTCGTTGCTGTGAGGGCTTTTCTCTAGTTGCAGAAAGCAAGGACTACTCTTCTTTTTATTGTGTGGGCTTCTAATTGCGGTGGCTTCTCTTGTTGCAAAGTACAGGCTCTAGGTGTGTGGGCTTCAGTAGTTGCAGTGCATAGGCTCAGTTGCAGCACATGGGCTCATTAGTTGCAGTTTCTGAGCTCTAGAGCACAGACTCAATACTTGTGGTGCACCCGCTTAGTTACGCTGAGGCATGTGGGATCTTCCCAGACCAGGGAACAAACCTATGTCTCTTGCATTGGCAGGCAATTCTTTACCACTAAGTTATCAGTGAAACCCTTATGATAAAACTGAGTATCAAAAGTTGACAGTTTTATCTGGTAGGTGTATTCCTTAGGAAGACTTTCAGTTCTGAATCGAACTGAACTGTTCAGTTGCTCAGCCGTGTCTAACTCTTTGCGACCCCATGGACTGCAGCATACCAGGCTTCTCTGTCCATCACCAAATCCCGGAGCTTGCTCAAATTCATGTCCATTGAATCGGTGATGCCATTCAACCATCTCATCCTCTATCATCCCCTTTTCCCATCTTCAATCTTTCCCAGCATCAGGGACTTTTCAAATGAGTCAGTTCTTCACATCAGGTGGCCAACTGACTTTAGGGACGATAAATAAATGACAACAGTGGTTATTCACTTATGTATTTTTGGCCTCAAAATGCATTTTTTACAAATAAGTTTTTATTTGCACTTTCAAAGTCTACACACACTTCTACTAATGAGGAAGGAATCAAAAGCATTTTTATAATTTGTGCAAACTCAGATCTGAAACCATGGATTTCCATAGTTTTGGGGAAATAAAAATTTGAATATGTTTTTGTGAAAAATGAGACACTATATGGAAAAATTTATGTATATTTACATAAAGAATTTATTTGTGCCTTTCAGGAATATTAATATTTTAAAATATTAATTTGAAAACAATAGAAATTTTAACTTATTTTTAGTGTTTTATAAGATGACTTAAACTAATTATAGCCACCACTTTCCCATACACGCAGTGTGACCTCTTTAGAAATATTAAATAGAAAACTTCAAAAAAAAACCTTCCATAGTCATTCATCACAAAATGTGGCAACTTTTAAAATATATACATAAAATGATCAACTTAATGGTACAGTTTGAAAAAGTGCAGTATCATCTATGGTTTTATTTCTTGTAAGTGACTGGTATACATTAGCCTTTCTGTGGGAATGTGAAGTATATGACATAACCTGGTATTTTAAAGTGGCCAGAAGTGAAATCATGGTCAAGAGACAGTGTGTGGTGAAGAATTGATACAAGCCATTTATCTTCATTTTCTCTGTCTTTTTTTGGTTAATACCTATTCAAGGTTTTAAGGTAGTGCTTAATATCATCCCACACTTTAAAGAAAGAGCTTCCTTTTTCTGTTAATAAGTAAACCTTTGATTTTTTAAGATGACAGAGCTAACGCTTTAAAAAATTGCTCAACAGAAAATCATATGGAGTGATGTGGAAAGTCAAGAGAGGCTAGTGGTGGTCAGCGAGGAGCCTTGGAGAATGGGAGGCTGTACTTATCAGAGCCTGGCAGCCTCCAGGAATGAGAAGTCCTCTGCCAGCACTCGCTCCAACACTTGACGGGTGTGTAGTTAGACACAGTACGATGATCACAGCATTGGATGCAGTCAGAATTTAATACCCTGGCAGCTGTGGAAACAGTAAGACGATCACCTCGCTGTAGTGGGATGGAGTAACGTTCACAGGCTTCACTGGGGGTTCAAAAAAGCATAGCAGTGCCTGCTCCATCGAGCTTCTTATAATTCTCTAGAAGTTTGAAATTTTTTTCTGTTTCAAAAGGAACATTAGCTGAAGGTCATTTCTCCTGACTGAGGCTGCAGTGATTAATTTCATTTCCCTTGTTCAAGTGGCCTGTGTATACCTTACAAAATCACATCAACAAATTGGGTTAGTGGCCTATTAGGCTAAGAAAAATAAAATTATCACCCCTCATCTCCTCTTTGTACTTTCTGCTGCAGCATAAGTGTGTTTCCCTAGGTCCTGGATGTCTTCACATGATAAGATGAACTTTAATAGAAAAATCATAAGTAAGCAGAAGAATATAGTTAATTCAATTTTCTTTGAATGTAAAATAATTAGAAATCAGGGAAATAGGCAATACTTCACTTTTTGTATTTGTACATGATGGTTTAGGAATCCAGTAATGCCTTTTGTTTTTCTTTTAAATTGAGATATAACTGAAACATAACACTGTATCCAGCATCAGTGTACAAGATGATAATGGAATATGTATATATATTGCAAAATGGTTATCACAAGTCAGTTTAGTTAACAACCTTTATCACAGTTACAATCTTTTTCTCTCATGATGAGAAGTTTAAGATCTACTCTCTTGGCAACTTTCAGATATACAGTACAGTACTGTTAACTATAGTCACCATGCTGTACATCCCTAGGCCTTATTTATCTTGTAACTGGGTGGCAACATCTTTTGATATGGTTTTGCTTGATTCAGCAGGATGCTGCATCTCTTTGGACACTTGATTTTATTTTGAATGCATGTAACCATTTGTTACAGTGACCATTTGTTACAGTGACATTTTCATATTTTCTGTTCTGTTATAGATGCTTAAATTTTTTTTCTCATAGTAATTAATACTCATAGTAATTTATTCAGTTCAGAACTCTAGGAAATACTTTAAAATTCTAGTCACAGAAATACTTTGTTCTCAGAAGAGCAGAACAAGTGATCTTTATGCCAGGGAATAACATAAGCGAAAATTGGGACCTCTTGGATATGGTGGGAAAGCAGATCGGGATGTGAGCAGGAAGAATGTGTATGTGAGGGGGTGTGGATGTGCCTATGTGTCTGTGTTTTGTTGCTCTTGGTACTCACTCCTTCATCAGAAGGGAAGAAACAAAGGGAGCGGGTGAGACGTATGGGTGATGAATTTTTCAGAGGAATAGATGATGAAAAACAGCGCTATGTGAAAGCTGGTGGAAAACTATTAAAAGAAACAACAAACAGCTGTTTAAATAAATCAAAACAAAACCCTGAGAGTACCATTACAAAGAACTTTTGTCTTCATATCAGTAAGAACAGCAGTTCATTTTTCTGTAAATTTTCAGCCCCAAATGAAGTATTAAATATGTTGATTTTTTTAAAAGATTTGTTCAGTATGTTGGATGTCCTGGAGTTTTGGACTAGTGGTTTAGTTAATCATGACTCAGGGACTGCATTTCTGTACCAGAAAGGAGGAAATGAAGCCGTTTCATAGGCCAGTGATATACTTGTGATGAGCAATGGCTTTTTTACTGCTCATTCCAGTGGGAGGTTACTTAAAGGATCTCTTGGAAACATTTTGGGCTTCTCCTGAAGGTAGAAATTAGTGCTCCCCGAAGGACTCCTTTTACAAAGAAGACTGTAGGCAAGAAAGAAAAAGATATCAGTTACCAATCATTGACATCAAAGAAAGGAGTTTTGTCTTATTATTTTTTTTTTAATAGTAGAGGAGCTCCTTTATTTCTAAAACTTCTAGTGAATATTTAATTTTTTTTTAATTTTAAAATCTTTAATTCTTACATGCGTTTTTGATGGTGATGGGTTGTTTTGTTGTTTAGAAGTTATGTTAATTTGATCATTTGCTCTCAGACTTGGATGTTGTTTGCATATATTCTCTATGCAGATGTCAGTGATTATTTTTTTCTAAAAGGATATTATATATATATATTTATGTCCTTTATGTATGTATGTGTGTGTATACATGTGTGTGTGTGTGTGTGTATATATATATATATATATATATATATATGTATTTACCATTATGGGCCACATAAGCTCTCTGTCTAAGCTACTGCTAATTTTTACCTACCCTCTTTTCTCTTCTCTTTCTTCCTCCTTCTTCCCCACCCTCCTAAAATGTCTGAGTTGTTCCTTCCATAAAATAAAATAAAGCTTTAAGGAGTCACTTATATAACATTAGAAGGATATGAATTATAGGACCATAGACCATTATTTCCATAATTGACCTTAAGGTCATTCTCTTTACCATTGATTTGTTTTTATGAAGTTATTTTATTTTTCTGATGAGGAAACTTACTTAGAGAAAAAAGTGATTATATGTTGTCTTCTGTAATTCACAATTAAGGTAGCAAATAGGTTTTTAAGTCATCAGTTTTAAATCAGTGCCAAATGTCTTTGTCCAAGGTGTCTAAAATGTTTGGATCTCACTAAAATACTGATTCTATAGATGTAATTAATAAATAAGTTTGAAGGGTAGCTGAGGGTATGTCAATGCAGCATCAAACTCCACACTTCATAGTACAGGTCATAACTAGTGTTTAAGTTTAAATATCTAATTTCTTTCAAGGAACATCTTATAAAGGACCTTTTGTCCTAAAGACATTGTCAGAAATGTCTCTAATGAGCAAACTAGGGATTCATTTTTCATAAGCCTTCAACAGTTCTGTTTCAGTCATCTTCCTTTTTCACTTTTCTCAGATTTCTTGAAGGATCTCATCAACACCAATCATTTTTATATCTAGCTTCCCTAACCCCTACCTTTATAACTGCAGTCCTGACTTTTAATTTTTCTCTTGATTCATTTATCTAATTGCCTAATAGACGTCTTTTTCTGGGGCTATCACATATATCATAAGTGCCACATTAGAAATATAACTAATCCTCATTTTTCCCAAGCCTCTTTTTCTATCTCTATTACAATATCTGTTTCATTCAGTTCCTCAAGCCTGAATGCTAGGCATCCTGTTTGGTTTATCTACCACCCCACCTCATCCCCATGCCAAACCACTTATCGAATTTTGTTGACTCTATCTCTTTTGTATCTTTTATATAGATTGTGTTTCCATTTCCACCACTACTGACTTAATACAGGACCTCATTATCCTGGCTTATACTGGTTCAATAATCTCCCTTCCAGCAGCCTTGACCCTCTCTAATCCATACCTGACACTGCAGCTAGGGTAATCTTTTAAAATGCAAATTTAATCATCTTATTTCCTTGTTTAAATCCTTCAAATGGCTTCTCATTTCCTCTAGGTTAAAGTCCAAATGCTTCCATATGGCATACAAGGCGCTTCCGTGATCTCACACTCAGACTCATCTCTCTTGCCTCTGTGTTCCCCCTCCAACCATTCTAACTCCCAACCATGAAGATCCAACAAACTTCTTGGAGTTTCTGCACAACTGAATTCTAATTTCTCACATTCTGATTTCTCTACTTATAAATCCTTTATCTCTTCATCCACTTCTTAAACTCCCACTCACAACTTTAATACTTAGCATAGTGGCATATTCTATATTCATCAGGGCTCTCAAGAGGAAAAAAAACATACAGATAGATAATTTATGATCTATGATTTATAAGGAATTGGTTCCTGCAATTATTATGGGACAATCTGCAGGGTGGGCCAGTAATTCAGGAGCCCAGGGAGAGGTAAAGTTCGAATTCAGTGGCTATCAGGCAAGAAGATCCTATGTTGGCAGTGAAGACTGAGGCAGGCAAGTGGAGAATTTTCTTTTACTTGGGGGAGGGAGGCAGTGTCCATTTTTTCTGTTCTATTCAGGACTTTGACTGGATGAGGCCCACCCACAATGGGGAAGTCTAGCTGCTTTACTCAAGTCCTCTGATTTAACACTAATCTCATCCAAAACACCCACACAGAAACATCCAGAATAATGTTTGATCAGCTACTGTATCTGGAAACCCAGTGGCCCAGCCAGACAGACTTGTAAAATTTACCATCAGTCTCTATGAACTAATTTTCAGTTCTTTAAAAAGAGTGAGTTGATTATTCTCGGTATAGCGTAAACATCTATTATATGCCTCTATTTCTGTTTACAATATTTTTGTAATTATTTATGTCAGTCTCTCCTATCCAGATATGAGCTCCATGAGGAAAGATAATATTACCCTGGCCAGAAGTAATGGTTTTGAAGATAATAATAAAACGAGATATTGCAGAGCTCTGTATTATTTTCAAATTCTGCTGTCTCATTTGATTCTCACATTAATCATGCTTATATACAAATGACTATTTTTCTTCCATCTAACAGAAGTGGTAACTGAAAAATTACAGATTAAAGAAAATATGGATTTGACCCAAAGTCACATAGTTAGCAACTGTCACTGCCATAACTGCTGGATTCTCTCTACTTAGCACTTTCCCCCTCAATAATCAGGCTTTAATAAAAGCCTGTCCTAGTCTCTTATTTTGTGATTTTCTTTTTAGCTAAGTGTCTTTTACTTGGTTATTAATTTTCAGACTCACTGTACATAGTGAAGTGATATGCTGTTACTTGGAGCAATATGTTGGAACATGCTACCGCTTGACTCATTTCCAATTTTCAATATCTGTAAAAAATGGAAGTGGTTCAAATAGCTGCAAATTAAAGCACAGTTTAAAATCGCTGTATCATATCAAACCTATCTGTACTTTGGTTTATAAGTGTGTGCTGCCCGTGCACGGATAATCCATCACAGCTTAAAATTAGAAAAAAGACTCACAGCAGGTCACTGCTTTTTCTGACAACATGACCTTCTAAATACTTCTTAAACGAAATAGATGTGTTTTCCCCTCCATATTTTCAAATCCGAATACTTTCAATGGAGCCTCATTTCTGTCTGGGAAGCCTATTCGAGCCCATCATTTAATTAAGCTGGTATTTGTATTCATAAAGCAGAAATAACCAAGGGCAAGGGCATTTCCTCATATGTGTGGCCTACTTCTATAATGGAGATATGCACATCTGTCAAGTTTGTTGAAACTGAAGCCATGTGTCCTCTGATGTCGGATGGTGTTCTGGACACACTGCTTTAGCCTGTCTACAGAGCAGTGTCAGATTTCACAGACCCTCAAGGGATAAAAGGAATCTGTACTGAGATGTGATAGTATTGAATTTGGTCAATACTTCTCATCTCCCTTTTTAAAAACCATTTTTATTATGTTTATTTTTGGGGAACACTTGGGAAGTCTGGGGATAGCTATTAAAATAACTGTTCACAATACCCACCCAGTTCAAATATCCAGCTAATATCAAATACACAGATATCTAGAAACATGTGAATGACTGTCAGAAGCATTGCTCATTACAAAGACTGTGCCAATACAGTCTTCTTCCTAAACTCAATGTCCATGTTATTCCATTAAACCAAATTTCTTTGTTTATGTGACTGGAATTCCAGATATTCTCCTTAGCATGCATTATCTTATATAACCACTACCCCAAAATTTGTATCTCTCTGCCCCTCCTACTCACAATTTAAAAAATTTTAAATTAAACACATAGTGGGTGATATTTTATGAGGCATCACAGGTGATATTTTATGAGGCATACCTTGTCTTGTTATAGGATGAAGGTAGTGATCACAATTCTTTTAGCCATGATCACCATATTTTTAACTATGAATGGAAGGCTGCTTTAGGACAAAATGTCCGTCGCTGGACTGCCGTTGGTGAGGAAAATTTTTAGCTGTGCAGCTGAAGAAAGAAGCTTCAGAGTTTTTAACTGTTGAGTTGTTCCAGGAAGTTATGCAGCTGAGAGGGGGAACATATTAATGGGCTTCTCACAGGGAGGTAGTATCAAGATGAGAGATTCTAGAGTGAAATAAGGGTGGGGGGCCTGCCACAGCTGTGGAGAATTGCAGACTTCTTTTTAGCTAAGGAGATGGATCTAATGAAATGGATCTAGAAGAAGCATATGGTATCTGGGAGGGGCCTCCATTTTAGCAGAGACAAGAATAGAAGATAAAAGGATGTAATAGATGGAACACATGCACTTTAGCAAAGCATTTGATACAGTGTTTGGTGAAATTGCCCTTTAAAATACTTCTAGTAGGTATAACTACCCAAACAGATGAGAAACACATGAGAACGTACACATAAAGGCAAAAGCATCATAGCCTGGCAGAGCTGGCACAGGACTGTCCAGAGAACTCTGAACCTGTTCCGTGGAGTCTGATGGACCATGGTGGAGCATTTGTCTAGTTCATCACCTCCTCTGATGACTAGAAATCACTGGAGGGGTTTGGTGCATAATTCATGATGATGCTGAGTTGGGGATGTCATGTGTATGTGTGTGTTAGTTGCTCAGTAGTATCCAACTCTGTGTGATCCCATGGACAGTAGCCTGCCAGACTCCTCTGTCCACGGAATTCTCCAGTCAAGAGTACTGGAGAGGGTTGCCACTTCCTTCTCCAGGGAAATCTTCTCCAGGGATTGAACCCAGCTCTCTTGCATTGCAGGTGTATTCTTTCCTGTCTGAGCCACCAGGGAAGCCCAGGGATGTGATATGTGCTCATATACATCCTCCAACAGGAAAAGGAACTTGGGGATATACACATCAGAGACTAGAAGGTCATGGGAAGTAGGATCTGCGTTCTTCCTATGTTCTGAGCAGCACCTGGTTCACTTTTGGGATTCTGCCATCATTCATTTAGTGCAGTGTCAAAGTCCATCCTGAATAAAGATTTATTTTTGCTACCCTATCTTGACAAAAACCACAAGAGCCAATAACAGGAACTGAAAGCTGATACTTCCTTAATATGAAAAATATAATACATTAAAAAATTAAAAATATAGTTTCTATGAAGTTAAAGCCACAGTTGTACATTTATATGTAAAATGCAATAAAAAAGTTATAATTACATTACAGAATAAAAGTTAATTGTTTTATTTTAAACTGTTAGTGTGAAAATTATATTCCTATACTTAGTAAATAGAAGATCTTCTAATGAATAAAGAAAAAGACACAAAGCCAAATTGAAGTGAACAGAAATTATATTTTTAGGTTTCGTTAGAGTAAGAGTAATTTAAAATGCAAAGATAATTGTAACCTTGAATGATTGCAGAATATTTTTCTTACAAAGAGTAAGTCAGAATATGCTAATGGATGAGATACAATGTGATAAGATATTTCAATAGCTTCACAAAGCCTAGGACAAAGGCCATATGGTAAAATCAATGTATATCTCCCTTTCTAAATCTTGTCATGTTTAAAAGCGGTTTTAAAAATTATTTGTCTTATAAAAAGACACATGCTCCTCTAATGGAAAACAGTGTGCATTTGAGCACAATTTGTGACTTTATCTGATTGCTAATAAGAAGAAAACTTTATATAAATACAAGGCAAATAATTGATGAATGAGAAGCAAGGAGTAAATCTAACACAAATTTTCTTCCCTTTTGGCCCTGAAAAAGAAAAGATGCAGAAGTTATCGAGCTGCATGGAAGATGTTAAAAAGGCAGAGTAAGGCTTTATCTCTAATTTACAGAAAGCTGTCATGGATGAGACTTGCACTCAACCGAAAGAGCAAAGCAATTGATGGATATTGGCCTAAAGCCCTAGAGCAGTGTGCGCACTTTGAAACATTTTAAATTTAATTTAAAATATTTAAGATGGTTGAGAGAGATCTACTCAAAACAGAGTATAAACTACTGTTAAAAAAATTAGTCATTATTAACAATTAAGGATAAAAGTCAAAATATAGTAAAATTGTTTACAAATATTTATTCTGGTATACAGAAAAAAGTCTTTTCCAAGACCAAGAACTATATTTTCATAACTTACATTTTAAAGTAAATAGTGGCTAGTCTCCCATGACCACCACTCTAAAAAAAAAAATCTTGATTTCTTAATTATGTTTTTAGGAAAGCTTGGTGCCCCAGACATGAAGGTATGCCTGCTGAACTACCACTCTCAACATACTGCTGCTGCTGCTGCTAAGTCACTTCAGTCGTGTCCGACTCTGTGTGACCCCATAGACGGCAGCCCACCAGGCTCCCCCATCCCTGGGATTCTCCAGGCAAGAACACTGGAGTGCTATAAGTTATTAACTTTAGTATTAAGCTTAAAATTTAAACCTAGAGATGGAGATAAGTAGAAACCTGCCTATTTTGATGGATTATAAAGAGAAAGACAGAAATCATCAGATTCTCAAACTATAACTTCAAACTGAAACAGTCAAATCACTTACAGAAAATGTTTTAATATAAACTTTTTATTCATAATCATTGCAACCTGTGACTTACGCTTTTTTATACTTTAACCATAGAGGAAAATCTGTGATTAACATTATCATTGACTTTAAAAATGTTATCTGTTTTCTTTTTTTAATTACTTTATTCTATCAAACTCTTTTACTTCTTTAATTCTTTGTTGGTAGCTTTAGTATTTTTTCTTTATTCTGTCCTTATTTTGTTCTTCATCGGTTCTATTTCTGGATGGAGACAAAGCAAAGTTAAAAAGTAGTTTTGAAAAAAAAAAAAAAGATTTGAACTTATGTGAAGAAGCCTGGTCTGAACACTGATTGAATGTGAGGCCTTCCATTCACCAGAATTTGCAACTACTTGGATTTCTCCATCTACCCTTTTGGCCTTCCCTATCTGGAAACCTCCCTGAGTAGGAATGGTCACACATCCAGGGTGTTTCCTACTGCCTTCACATTATTACATTCTCATCGTAATACATGCTTTTTGGCTGGTTTTTGGTTTCAAACCTAATATTGAATAGTTTATATGGGGATTCAAGATTCTGAGAGTATGTGGCAGGAGGAGGGAGATCCTTCCTGTAGGAAGAGACAGGGTCTTACTTGAGGCTGTTGTCCAGTTTGATACCCTTCCTCAAGCTGGCCAAAAGTCAGGTTATCCCATGAATACACATTTTCTGTAATATTGCTCTACCCTAGTGATATCCAGTCTGTGTAAATTTCTTCCTGACATCTCTCCTAGCCTGAAACATTTCATATCCCTTTTGCAAATGTTCAAGTATTTCATTATAAAAGGAAATTTTCAAACATTTTAAAAGAAATATCTTAATTATCAATTCAATTTTACTATAGAATAACAGCCCTCACAAAATTAAAGTTATCTAATATGTATGTTCATATAAAAAGATTTACCTAATCTTTGTTATTTAAAGATGATGTTATTGATGATAACAAAAGGTTACTATCAGTAATACATTAACTGGAAGTAAGAATGCTTGGAAAGAGTAAAGCAAACTGAATAGCATTTTCTAATGAGGGTCCATGAATTATATAGCATAATCCACATTTCAGTTGTCCTTTGCAATAAAACACTACATTATCAGAAAGTGAATATGTATATTTAATACTAGATTGTATCAATTAATAAAGAAAAATATTGTTGACATGATGAAATTTAAGCCCAGAATGTTAGTAATCAGGTATACAAATTCAATGTCATGTTACTATTTTATTCTTGAAATTATTTTATAAATAAAGACATATATAATAGATAAATATATATATACATATTAGAGAGAAAATTTAATGTGATTGTTTCCTATTCATATAAGACATTTAAATTACAGTTATCAATCATCTTGGCAATAATCTTTACGATTCTCAAAATGTCAAATTGTTTTGGAAACATATTCATTACAAGATAAAAGACACAGTTGTCTGGAATTCTAAAGAGCCAGTGACTCACCCATGAATTCAATAAATACTTACTGGTATCTAGACTTCCCTGGTGGCTCAGATGGTAAAGCATCTGCCTACAATGTGGGAGACCTGGGTTCAATCCCTGGGTCAGGAAGATCTCCTGGAGAAGGAAATGGCAACCCACTCCAGTACTCTTGCCTAGAAAATCCTATGGATGGAGGAGCCTGGTAGGCTACAGTCCATGGGGTCACAGAGTCAGTCATGACTAAGCGACTTCACTTTCACTTAAGGCTATGGTTTTTCCAGTGGTCATGTATGGATGTGAGAGTTGGACTGTGAAGAAGGCTGAGCACCGAAGAATTGATGCTTTTGAACTGTGATGTTGGAGAAGACTCTTGAGAGTCCCTTGGACTGCAAGGAGATCCAACCAGTCCATTCTAAAGGACATCAGCCCTGGGATTTCTTTGGAAGGAATGATGCTAAAGCTGAAACTCCAGTACTTTGGCCACCTCATGCAAAGAGTTGACTCATTGGAAAAGACTTTGATGCTGGGAGGGACTGGGGGCAGGAGAAGGGGACGACAGAGGATGAGATGGCTGGATGGCATCACTGACTCGATGGACGTGAGTCTGAGTGAACTCTGGGAGTTAGTGATGGACAGGGAGGCCTGGCATGCTGTGATTCATGGGGTTGCAGAGTCGGACATGACTGAGCTGAAATGAACCATATATTCAATAACTGTGCAAAATGCTAGAAATTCAAAGATAAGTTCCTACCTGCAGTTAATCGTCTAGCCAGATATGGTGTCTCTTAGTCACCCTAGTTTCCTGGTTATTAATAAAAGGCACCTTCCATGTTTCTTGATAGACTAAGGCTCTGGTTGGGCACTATCGTTCCTCTTTTCTTTTCACTCTTGATTTCCCACCTCTTTTAATTTTCATTTATTATTAATTGAAGTATAGGTGATCTACATATTCTTCCCTCTTCTAAATCCTTTAATCTTGAACCCTACCACCCTAATTTCTTTCAGTTTATATTCAGCTTGGACCTGAAAGATAACTGTTTGTTTAACTAGCTATGGACAATCTTTCAAGTTCTCCTCCTGGCTGTACTGTTTCAAGTTGCAGCCATCCTGTAAATGGTCCTTTTTATTCACCTGGTCCCAGCCCCATGGTCCCTCTTCTAAATGCTGCACATCTCCAGTGCAGTCTTTCTTCAGATCCTTGAACAAGATCTGGAAATCAAACAAGAAAAGCAGACATGTAAGCACATAGTGAAGCTGTGTATGTGGAATATTATTCCACAGTAGTCAACAACGTATGTTTATGATACAGAGCAAAGAAGAAATTCATTTGTTTTTTAAAGTATAAGTAAGATAATTTTGCATAACTTTAAACCATTCTCTATATCCTCTAACATAGTTCCTCTGTATTGATTTATTTATCCATTTATTGAGTAAATGTTTACCTACTATAACTCTGGGTTTGCCATAGTGAGGAAAGGCCTACCCTCTTAGAGCTTACAGTTTAGCAAGGAAAACAGACATTGAATTATGAGGTGTTGTGTGCTACAAAGGGGAAGAGGTGGGATCACTGGAATATATGATAGACAGCCTTTATTTAGCCACCCTTCTGGGAAGAATTGAGAAGCAGTGATCTCATATAATAATGTGTCATTTTCTTGAGGGTCATGTCCATTTTTATGAGGCTACCTGTGACTCACCCAAGAGAAAGTGATCAACAGCTATTCACATTGTAATTCTCTTTTAGGATAAGGCACGATACTCTTAGGAAGTAAATATATTTACTGTTCGATTGCATTGCTTAATGTGTAATGATACATTTCTCTTGCTGATGATCTTCTATTATCATAAGTGCTTATGGTGACAAAAAACAAATGAACCCAAAAGTTAATGGACAGGAGTGCAGTAAGCACTTACCATAACATGTTCCCCAAAGCACTAAGGTGGTAAATCATAAGAAATCCACAGATACTTTTTTGGTTTCATATAGATTCATTTAGGAATAAGTAGAAACGTAAATTTACTCAGGTGTCCAAGATGCTATCTGCATAATATAGTTTTACAACAAAGTACTGATTATACAGAACTGCTCAAATCCCAACTTTTCCATTAAACCAGCCATCCACCCATAGATTTAAATAAATCTATCCTTTATTATTTTTATTTTCATTTATTTGCACATCATATTTTCTCTCTGTATCAGAGTTTTGTTAGTCTGTACCATTGGAAGACCCTCTGTACTGAGTGTTTGTTTATTCTCCACTTTAAGTTTCCCGCAGAAGTCCTAGCTCACTGTCTGTTCTATAGTGAGTATTTAAGACATCTTTGGTAGGTTAAATGGAATGCAATGAGGGTAAGTGAAATATCTATAAAATCATTCTTATTAAAAGTTTGAAAATAAATGATCACAAAAACACATCTGAGTACTGAACAGAAGGTCCACAATTGGATGAACATCTAACCATGATTATAATTATTTTTCTACAGAACATAGGAACATGAAAAATTGAAATCACTGAATTATTTATTTCAGTTGCTATTTTCCATCCAATCTTGTTATTAGAATTGGTAGCTAATTTTCTGATTTGACAGTTTTTTCCTCTAACTGCTTTATGTTATAAAGAGAATAGCATCAGGGGAATGATTAAATACTGAAGAAACAAAAGACCTAGGCAGCCAATAGATGACAAGCCCTGAATTATCATGGTTCTCTTACTAATTGCAACCCAATTACAACAGATTGGGATGTTGCTATGTCAGAAAGAAGAGAATCAAAAACTCTAGATCTCAATACTAAATAGGCATAGAGAACAAACAGCCCACAGGGAAGACAATTATCAACCCAGTTCCTTCCTCTGTGGAAAAGACTCTGGTAACTAGCATCAGTCTGCAGGCAGTAGCTTTCCTAGAAGGAATAGGGATTCAGAAAATACCCCAGACTAAGAAGGATACTAAATGTGATGAAGAGGTCATTGAGCAGAGATCAAAGGAAGTCTGCAGCTGTTCTATTCTGGTTGTCCAGGGGTGTTCTTTGATGTCTGTATAACTGTTTGGGCTAAAGTCAGAGCCCTGTGGAGAAAAAGCCACGCCCCCTCTTCCCCCAAAAGTTGAGAATTGGGTAAACACCCAGGGAATATCAGCTATTTAAACATTTAGAATTACAGGAAATTTCTTACTTTGGAAAAGTGTGGAAGATGGTTAAATAGAAAGTGTACACAAGTTAAATGTCTTTCTTTTTAATCCCCTATGCTAGTATAGTATTTCATGAGTAAGAACCTCAGATTTCCCGTGATCGATCAGCTGCCTCTTTCAAGTTGCATCTGTGGTAGCTTACTAGTTTCAAAATGATCTCATCTTTATTTGTATACCTTTAGACATGTTCCTAAAAATTAAGAGGTTAATGTTGAACTAGCTAAATTAAATATATTAGCCACTGTGAATGCTATGTGTTAGGATGTTATTATGTTTTATATCACTAACATTTTATATATTTTTAAGACTCAGCAATTATTTAATTTAGACATATTTCTTTTGGTAATGGTAACTAAAACCTAAAAGATTAAACTGTGAGAGGAAAAGGGTGCTTACACGTGTTCAGGGACTTAAGGATAAATTCAAAATCCCCATTTTCACAAACCAATTGAGTGCACATTTCCTAAACCTTTCACTATGGCAACAGTGCCGGCAGATTCACTCAGACCAATGTGACACAAATCTGGTATCACTGGCACATTTTCATAGCCAAAATGAAATTTAAAGTGATTATTAAATAACCCAAGCACGAAACCCCTATCCCACAATTCCTTTAACTATTTGGCTAATAGGTTTCTGTCTGAAACATCCCAATTAATTATAGCATTTCACACTTCAGCCTGACTGTGGACACTTGCCAATTCAATGACATTCGAATGTCCTCTGTGCATGCAAATATCTCCGTAGCAAGGGACATGCTTTCTGAAGAGTGACTCTCCCATACACCTTAGCACATAAGTGAGGCAATCTAAACAACAGCATTGCAAAGTGGGTCTGTTTTATTTCTATTTAAAAGCCAGAGGGACTCAGCACCAAGAAGTCAAACTATTTCCTCAACTGGGAAATTTCACTTAATCTCTGGCACTAAAGGAACAAGTATTTAGAAAGTGTCTGATTAATGGGAGCAATGAAGCCCGCCGATACGCACCATATATGAAGAAGCTGACCTCAGTGACTACGTTTGTAGTCTATTCTGAAACTCACTATATCTGCATTTGTACCCCATGAACCAGGTCTGGCTGACTGGCTAGATAATATACTGGCCAACAGACAGAAGACAGAAACAATATTTGCTTGCTGATTGAAGACTCTGAAGATAAAGAAACATCTGAAAAATGGATTTTTTTCATCTTTTTTGCAATTCAGGCATACTTCATGTGCTAATTTGTGAAATATAAATATCCAATTTATGATGCATGATTTCTGAACAGACCTGTTTCTAGAATAATTTTTAAAAGTGCTTTCTTTCAGCTGAGTTTTTGTCTGGTTTTCTTTTCCTCAAAAAAAATTAAAAGCAAGAAACTATAAGGCTAAACACTTCAGGTTTTTTAAAAGCTTTTGATACCTTCTATTTCCTTTCAAGGTTTTATGTTTAGAACTTATTTTAGGATAGAAAAATTAATTGCAACTATAACAGTTACAAAATGGAAGGCAAAAAGAGACCAGGTTAATATGTCATGTACAAAGCATGGGGCCTAATTTATGTAAAAAAATTATAAAATACTCCAGTATTATCAGTCACATCATGCAAAAGTAGTTCTAGCTCTAGGGTAGCCAGCAGAGGGGATTTAGAGATCAAGGGCATATTCCATTGCTGTGAGGTCCACCAGTGGCAGTGCCTGTTGCAATGTGGATTTTGCTGTTGGTTTCAAGCGGAACTTTGGCACAGAATTGGCCCTGGAGACAGAGTTGTGGTGGCAACATACTGACCATTCTGGCATGTGTGTTCAGCATCTCAAGTGGGAATTGATTGAATGGTTGTGCCCATGGCATTTTGTTGTCCTGCCCACTTAATCTATCCCTGTAGGAATGAAGGTGAAGACACTGAGAATGAATTCTGGGAAAGTTAAGAGATGCCTAAAGGGCCAAGGAACAAAACAGCTCTGAGCTCTGCAAATGTCCCCAGCTGTCAATTTGGACACTAAACACTAGTTTTAAAGCAGAAAGATAAGCCTTAGCAAGTTGTGTGCCTTCAAATTCTAGCCTCCTACCTACAAAAACAGACACAAGTTTATATATTCATTTTTCTCATTGAATAAAGAAAAACATATTAACAAAATGATGCACTACTCTTTATCTGTTTTGGGGTTATTTCAGTCCTTTCACATTCTTATACATAGTTTCTACAAAGATAGTATGAACAGTTTTTCTATATAAATCATTACTCTTTGTTTTTAAAATCATAGTAATGGTTTAACCTCAGTCTCCAACTCTGTTCAAAAGCAATATTTTTTTGTTTCAGTGTGTGCTTTGAAACAATATGGATGCTTATGTCTGAAACATAAGACAGAATTTCTCCAGATGAGTGAAAATTAAAATAGAAAGTTTTAGTGACAAGAAGCCACCACCACCACCTCAGTCTCTTAGGGTACATTTGGTGACAAAAACCCAGCATTTTGCAGGACTCAGAAACATACCTGTTAGTGAAATTTGAATCTGCACTTTTGAACCTTTAGAAGTACAGTACCTGCTACAGTTCAATACAGTGGGATCACTGTTTCTTTCTCATAGGTTGGCAATACAGACCATTGCTCTCTAGAACACTCATTAAGCAGACGTGCATTCAACAAGAATTTATTGAGTGCCTCCCACACGCTCAGCATTTGATGCTCCAGTCACACTAAGCTACTTGCCACTGCACCCTCTCTCATCTTCATTCCTTTGATTGCACCAACCCCTTTGCCCAGATTCCTCCCCCTACCGTGACTTCACCACATATCTCTCCCTTCCAATCTTGCTCCTTCTTTAGGCACAGCTCAAATGTTTCTTCCTTTTGAAAGTATTTCTTATTCCTTTCAGCGGGAGGTGATTTCACCCTATTTCATGCCCCCTAGGACCTTATCTGTACCCAGCTACTTAGTGTGTGGGGTCCAGTATGAAATGGAAATGAAGTGCCTCTTGTTCACAACTTAATAAGAATTTCCACAGAGTGACAGCAGAGCATGAAAACAAGTGTGGGCCCTTCAAAGCAGGGGGCCCTGTGAGACTGCACAGGTCACATGCCCATGAAGCCAGCCCTGTCTGTGCCTCCCCAATGCACTAATTGCTCTCAATTTTGTTAATGCATGAGCTATTTTTACACACAGATTGACTTTTCTTTTTGCATATCCTGTATGCTCCTTGAGAACAGCATCTGCATATATCCCCACAGTAACAGAGAGAGAGAGAGTAAATCTTGAAAAATATCAGATATTCTCATCCTTGCTTCTAAAATGTAGTCCATGGACTGACATCACCGAGAGCTTGTTAGAAATGTGGAATCTCAGACTTTACTCAGAACAACAGAATTAATCCGCGTTTCACAAGATCTCCATGTGATCTGTATGCATATTCAAGTTTGAGAAGCACTGTTGAATGAGTAAAAGAATAGCTCTCTAGAACAGAAGGCACACATGAAGTGAGAAAAATTATCTGTTAAGGGTTCTGTTACTATCTGTTACTCCTTCACACTGTGACAGAAAGGAGATTTCTGCTTTTCTCAAAAGGAAGGAAGCCTTGAGTTAACGGTTCCTGTCCCTCACTTAATCCTCTGATCTTCTCTTTCCTTGCAGAGAAAGGGCTACTTTTCTCATTGGTGATATGGGGGAAAGTCTGCTAGCTTCTAGAAGTGTTACCTTGTAAAAGACAGGTGTGGAAACACAGATCTGGAAATTCCAGTCTCTCTCCATCCCATTCTCCCTCTCTCTTTTTCTCCTCTGCTTTAGGGTACTGGTTTGCCAGCAACTCCTGTTGTTAAATAAATAGCCAAGCAATTCTGTCAGTATGACAGAAGTCAAACAAAATGGGCTTATGGATTGATATAACTCAGATTTTGCCAGAAAACTCAAAAGGCATCATGTCTACTATAATATTCTTCCTCTGATTCTCTCTTTGATATCTGTCTGAATCTTCCACATTAAGCGTCTTTCAGAGCAGCCAACATAGCAGTTGTGTGGGAAGATGCAGTATTTTGGAAATTCTCTAAAAATTCCAGGTCTACATTCCAGGAGATTCTGAAACATATTTCCTCACAAAGATCGTAAGATTTGTGCAATCATGTAAGTCACTCTCTTATAATGACAGCTCTGTGACTTGGGTTTTAAAGAAAAAGCTAAATAAGTCAATAGGAAATGTGGAAGGAAAAATTAACGTTAGAAAAATACTAGAGAATCTAATTTCACCAATTTAGGAAAAAATCTATTAAATAAATAAACAGTTGCTTCAGTGATAGCAGAAATGAAGCGTGATTTTATTTAGAGTATATTCTGACATTACTTATAACTATTACTTGCTCCCAAGATAGCTTATTTTATCTGGGTTAGATCTGAGGGCTATGAATACTTAGACATATAATCAAAGTTTAGAAATTCAATACACACTGATTTTAAGAAAATTTATAAAACCTTTATAAAATTTCAACTCCAATAGTGAGTGTATGTAAGCAAGTATATTTGTGTATAAAAGTCCTCTAGGAGAAAGTCTCAGCAATCTGGTTAACCCTCAGTTTTTTCAGACCTCATTTTACCTGCTCCTATTCATGGAAGTGAAGTTTCCTTGCTATTACATTTCAGAATTTGTGTTGTAAACATAATAATTGCAGGTAACACCATGTCGAGTTCTACTACCGAAGGTCCAAAATGCTGAACAGAAGGCAATTGTGGCAGAAAAATAACATAGAGGAGAAAAAAGCCAGAAATAGAATGTTAAGTTTGCTTAAAAGAGATAATTTTATTCAAGTCTTTTATAGTAATAATAGCAGGTAGGAGATTCAGGTAAAACTGAAACAAGCCAAATATCCCTTGACAGATCGCTGGTGGCAGGAGATGGCTACAGTTTTACAATTGCAACTTTGATTCCACTGAATAAGCTCTGATCTTGATTCTGTTCCTATGTATTATCTGTTTCTGTGTAGTATACTACTCAAAAACTTAGCAACTTAAAGCAGTACCCATTTGTTATTTCATATTTTAAAGAATCTGTGTGCTGTGTATCTAGGTGTGTGTATGTCTCTAGGTCTCTCATGAGTTAGCAGTCAACCTACGATCTGGAGTTGGGGTCTAAACTAGCGATTTGACCAGTGAATGATCTGATTCAGATCTAATTAACAGGACAACTTAAGGCATGGTGAAAAATCCGAGAGAGCAGAACTTCAAGAGGAAGCCCGTTTCTGGGTAGCCTAAATGCAGAAGCGGTGTGACCTCACATCTGCATGTTTCTATTAGTTAAAAGTGAGTCACTAAATCCTGCCCACACTCACAGGGAGGAGATGATCAAAGGTGAGAATGCCAGGATTGGAATCATTGGGAGTCATCTATTATATCCTACCATTTAAAGGAAATACGAGTTAAAAATAATTTCTTCTGTTTTAGTCCATTACCAACATTTTCCAAAATATTTTAATTTGATGAGCCTAAGGAAATTCATGTGTAATGCTCCCATTCCATCCTAGAAATACATCTATATTATATATATTCTCTCTCTACACACACACACACACACACACACACACACACACACACACACACACACATTCTGGCACATTTTTGTTTCTTGAATGGAGCACACTATTCACCTTGAGGGAAATTTGAAACAATTCAAAAGGTATTAATCAGAATTCTTTCTTATATACATAACCATAACTCAAATCAGATAAATATATATATATATATATATATATATATTTAAATTGGATTGAATGCCTGAAAACTACAGAAGCATGTTTGGATTTAGGCATGGCAGAATATAGGAATTTATCCAATTTATCATGTCTTTCTATCTCTTGCTCTCACATGCTCTTTCATTCTCTCTGTTTTCTCCAGTTTTGAACTCTTTCCCAAACATACAGTGTTGATGTGGAGAAACCTGACGTTTCCAGACTTATGTCATTTTTATAGCCAGAATTTCTATTAGAAACCAAGATTTTTTTCTATTTCTAAAATTCCAACTGACATCCTAGAATTGAGTGTTTATCATCCAGGTTTAAGTTACATATTCATTTTGACCAGGGAAAGGCATATGTAAAATATGTGAAGAGCCAGGCCTGGATAATATGTCTGTGCTTTAGTTGGGTGTGGGGTGGAGAGGGTGGGATAAGAATCAGTTTCACTCAAATAACAAGTAATTAGTGTGGAGAAGGAGTAAATCTCCAAAGTAAAGTTGGGTGCTAAAGATTGGAGTGGGTCCAGCAAAAACTACACATCCATTACACGTATTTGTCTATGACAAATATTTATTCAATGCCTAAGATGTGCTTGGCACAATGCTTTCACTAGGAACAGTTTTTCTTCCAACTAGTATAGTTCTGTTCACCTCCTGCAAGAGAAGGACTAGAAGGCTGATTAAATGAGAACAGCATGGATAAAGTCTGCTAGTTCAGAGGGAAAACAAAATCAGCCCAAGTGAGTACTTTGCATCATAAAAATTTCTGTGACTGTGTATGGTTTTAAACCATGTTGTATTAATGTGATTAAATAGCTTATAGAGAAAGTGTTTTCTAAGCAATTATTTTAAGGGAAAATTCGGATCCTTCACTTTTGGCATTATAAAGGTATCCCCTCTGGTATAACCTCCTGCCTCTTTGGGTACATACCATGGGAAGAGCCGAGTTATTTAATCAGTCCTGATTTGTCTTTCTCTCTGGTGACTTGGAAGCTCTGTCACCAGAACCCTATTCGAGCCAAGTTGGGCTTAAAATAATCATAAGGATCAACCATTATGGTATTCATTTTTACTCAGGAATATATTCCTAAGAGATGGTTGTTGTTCAGTCACTCAGTTATGGCCAACTCTTTGTGACCCCATGGACTGCAGCATGCCAGGCTTCCCTGTTCTTCACTGTCTCCTGAAGTTTGCTCAAACTCAAGTCCATTGAGTCGATGTTGCCATCCAACCGTCTCATCCACTATTGCCCACTCCTCCTCCTGCTCTCAATCTTTCCCAACATCAGGGGCTTTGCCAATGAATCTGCTTTTTGCATCAGTCTTTTCCAATTAATTGGCTCTTCATATTTCCTAAGGTAAATCTTATAAATTTATAAATCTGGTTTTGCAAAGAATGATATGTTAATTCATGTCAGAATTGAGCTAACCTCTGTGCAACATGCTTTAGGACAGTCACACCACTCACATTTGGAGTTTCTCTTACACTTTGTGAGGAGACGAAGATCTAAAGGAACACTAGAAGAAGACTACAAGTTATCTCAATAGACAAGCTGCTTTTTCTGGCTTTAACCAAACAAATGAAACTGCAGAAGAGCTGAGGGTCAGTGTATGCATGCAGTTGTTCAGGGAATATGTTCACTTGTATTTGCTTAAGATTATGAACTGTTGGATTACTGCGACAGTAGTAAATGATGTATGGGATGAGATACATCCATGCTTAATGCACAGACTATCAACTGTGTTAGCAATTACAGAGACATGGTGCTATTTTTAGTGATATCGTTACACAGTAAGCACATTACTATTATATGAAATATCCTGAAATATAAACTAAGCTTCTCTCACAATGGAGTTCTTAGGAAATTATGCCTAATAAGAAAGTAGAGAGAGAATGATTATATTTCTCTGCAGTCTATGTCTACACTTGCAAAAATGAAGGGATTAACAGAGATTATACATCATTTTGGTCATAGCACTTAGTTCTGCAGGGAGCCTTAAGGGTCACATATGCATTCCAAGTATTGGTCTCCCTTCCCCGTTCAAAGGTGTACATTGTCTACTATATTTGGGTAAAGTCGGTGTACCTTGGTCCACTTCTCAGCCAGCCATTTGCCAGCTGTTTCTCTACTTACACTGTGTTCTAGGCATGGTGTTCATTGCTATATTATTGTACCTCCAGGTGTAACTCAGATCATGTCATTCTCTAAGCACCACCTATAGATGGATGTATGCATGGCAAATATTAAGTATATATTTTGGAAAATGGAGGAGGTACTTTTTGAAAGTCTGGAAATTAGAGCGTTATTGAAATATAATAAATGTTTCTCTTAAATATTCTGCACCATTTCTGCTATGAAATCTTCACACTGTTGACTCTTACCTCCAGGGTTCCCTTTTGCTCCCAGATTGCAGACCTTGCCTTTCCCCATTGACCTCTTCCTCAGTCATCTCAAGCGTTCTTCAAACACAAGATACCTGACAATAAGTGTATACTGAGAATGAAGTTATATTTTACGTAGTCCTAATCCACAGGGCTACAGACCCATTAAAGCGTTTTCCCTGAAATGCAAATCATTGGTCTCACAGATGTGTAAACTAATACACACAGAAAGCAAGATGGAGACATACAGAAACACACAAAAACACATGCAGAAAACAAGATACAGAGACACACACAGACACAGACATGCTACATATATTATACATAATACATACACGCACTCAACATATATGAATAACAAAAGACTGGAACAGAAAAGAGCGATTTATTTTTGTTGCTGCCATTCATTATTTGAATCAACTTTTTTGAGGTATAATTTCTGAAATAGTTCCTTGCAATCTAGACATAAAAAATGGAATATTATAGACATATAAATATAATGGTTGCTAAATTAACCAGGATCAAAAGATCAATAATGTTACTAAATAACTAGGAGTCAACTGAAACATGCTAAAGTAAAATCATAGAATGAAAACACACAGACACACACACACCCACAGAGCCCAAGCAGCAATCTACAAAATTTGGGGAAATACTGCCTGTGAGAGCTGATTTTGCATTTACATGATCAGCGTGATGGAAGGATTTCTCTAACTTAAGTAGCCATTGTCTTGTCCCCATTCCTTTTGATGATTGTCATTTGTGTATTGTCATTTTTATCCTGGCTTCTGAAAGCCATCATTCTGTGAGTGGAGAGTGGACCCTGTGAGCAAGAAAGGTTTGTCAGATGTATTCAGGAGTGGGAATACAGCGGTCTGGTATCTTGTCCTCATGTAATTTCTAGGCAGGAGAATCTTAGAAAATCTTTCTTTGTCCTGTATTTTCCTATTTTAGAAACTGAGACAACCACATGTTTAGGATTTCTCTTACCTAAAAATTCCTGTTATTCTGTGAAAACACAATAATTAGTCATATCTCACATTTGGGATCACAGTATCATAATGCTGAAAAATTCATTCACAGAGAAAAAGTCCATCAATAAATATCAAATGTTTGTGATACTGTATAACCCTCCCGATGATAGTGGAGGGTGGATCCAAGAAGGGAGTGCCAGTTCTCCTTGGGTGCCCTGAAGTATCCAGAAGATTCAGGCACCATTTCCATGAAATTTCCTACTTAGGACTTTTAAATGAAAACTTTACCCAAGCAAAAAGAGAACTGCAGCTCATTCAGTGGCACAGAATGGCAGAAAAGGCATAAACTATTTAATTAAACTATTTTATTAGGTATATCCAACAAATTCAGCCATCACTCTATGAAATACACAAATCTGAGTTGAATTGAGGCTACTTGATTGGGACTTGTGGCTAAGGATTAGAAAGGGAAACTCAGCTCTAGGTTTGAGCTTTTTTTTTTTTTTTTTTTTTGTTCTTTGCTCTTGAGCTAATTTCATAATGTGTCACAAGTGGTCCTAGTGGATCAAACTTGTTCAACTAACCATTATATTCTCTTGTCTTTATCTAGTTATGTTATATTGTAGGTTTACTTATGGAAGTTAGCTTATATTAGTAATGGTTATTGCTAATATGTACTAAACACTATATCCTTAGCTCCATTATAAGTACCTTATAGAGATTAACTCGTTTGGTCCTTGTAATGCAAAGAGGAAGGAAAGCAGTCAGTATCTCCATTGTATAGCTGGGCAAACTGAGGCACTGAGTAGATAAGTAACTTACTCAAGGTAACACATCTAGCAGGGATGGCCTCAGAACTTGAGCCTGGATGAACTGATTCTAGAGTCTATGCTCTTGACCACTAAGTACATGCCTCTTATTGGCTTCATTACTTTTATTGCATATTAGCTCGCTTGTTACTGGTATTCCAAAGTTCTGCATTCTTGCTACACATATTAACATTTTTCTGTCTGTTTTACCCTCTCATGTATTTTTCATCTTTTTCTCTGTGGGACAGACTCCCTGCAACAGTCTACTCAGACTCGATAAGGTGCTCCTTCCTTTTCTCTGATCACTGTCTACACTCGTTTTTCCTCTCTTCTCACACCACTTACCAGCTTTGAACATAAAACAATTTATACCCTTTCTCTTAACATTTCCTCTCAGTCTCTGTTGTCAAGGCTGTTGAATCAAAGATCCTCTTCTCCCAAAGGGTGACTTATTCTGTGATTTATTTTTTATTATATATGGCTTGAGTGAATATGTTTCCTACAGAAAAATACATTCTTTGAAATAAGAAAACAAAGCCTTCCAGGTTTTTGTTGTTGTTGATGTTGTTTTATTTTTAAACAAAAAAGAGATAAACAGTTGGTCTCTTCAGAGAAACCAATACACTGAAATTACTTTCCATTTACTTGAAAGCATCCTCCCACCTTAAAAAAATCCATATGTCAAAACTTGTCAGCTCTTTATGAATCACAAAAGTATCCCTTAAAGGTTAAGACACTTAAGATATGATTGACCAGTTTATGTGTGCAGGACTCTGCTAGACTCCAAGGGAATGGTAATCCGAGTGTCCTTTGATTGAATTTACAAAGGGACACAATGTACTCAGTTTTACAATAGTTACTCCCAGCACAACCAAGTTGAAAGCTGTTGTTTTTGTTTATCACCAAGTGCATTTAAAGTTTTGTGGGAATTGTTTAATCCAGATGTCAGCTAAAACTTGTTCCTTCAGATCTTAATGAAATTGTTTCAAACCTCTAATCTGCAGATTATGGAGAATCAAGTATCTTCCCCAAGGTTTCTATGAATTTCTGAAGATGTTTTTGATTTTCAACTGTTCTCTTGTTTATATTTAGGGATTAACTAAGTGTCTAGATTGTCTTACTCGGTTTTTAGGTACAAACACTGGGAAATAGATGAGAAAACAGTGGAAACAGTGTCAGACTTTATCTTTTTGGGCTCCAAAATCACTGCAGGTGGTGACTGCAGCCATGAAATTAAAAGATGCTTATTCCTTGGAAGAAAAGTTATGACCAACCTAGATAGCATATTGAAAAGCAGAGACATTACTTTGCCAACAAAGGTCCATCTAGTCAAGGCTATGGTTTTTCCATTGGTCATGTATGGATATGAGAGTTGGGCTGTGAAGAAAGCTGAGTGCCGAAGAATTGATGCTTTTGAACTGTGGTGTTGGAGAAGACTCTTGAGAGTCTCTTGGACTGCAAGAAGATCCAACCAGTCCATTCTGAAGGAGATCAGCCCTGGGATTTGTTTGGAAGGAATGATGCTAAAGCTGAAACTCCAGTACTTTGGCCACCTCATGCGAAGTGTTGACTCATTGGAAAAGGCTCTGATGCTGGGAGAGATTGGGGGCAGGAGGAAAAGGGGATGACAGAGGATGAGATGGCTGGAGGCATCACCGACTTGATGGACCTGAGTCTGAGTGAACTCCGGGAGATGGTGATGGACAGGGAGGCCTGGCGTGCTGTGATTCATGGGGTCACAAAGAGTCAGACACGACTGAGCAACTGAACTGAACTGAGGAGGAGCACAGAACACTCTGTGTATAAACATTTATTAAGGGAGGGAGGGTGTTAGAGGAATAGGAGCGCATCACAAGGTGCTCAAATTAAAATTCCACTTTGGGTGTATAAATGTAAGGGGAGGACCAATAGACCCCATAGAGGATAGTTAGGGTACTGGAACTTCTCTATTTGATACTATAATGTAGGTATATGTCATTAGGTTGATCAGTCAGATTTATTATTCCTTGTTCAGTCACTAAATCTTGTCTGACACTGTGCAACCCCATGAACTGCAGCATGCCAGGCTTCTCTGTCCTTCACTCTCTCCCTGAGTTTGCTCAGACTCATATCCATTGACTCAGTAATGCCATCCAGCCAACTCATTCTCTGTCACCCCCTTCTTCTCTTGCCCTCAATCTTTCCCAGCATCAGGGTCTTTTCAAATGAGTCAGTTCTTCGCATCAGGTGGCCAAAGTATTGGAGTTTCAGCTTCAGCATCAGTCCTTCCAATGAATATTCAGGACTAATTTCCTTTAGGATGGACTGGTTCATCTCCTTGCAGTCAAAGGGACTCTGGAGTCTTCTCCAGCACCATAGTTCTAAAGCGTCAATCCTTCAGCTCTCAGCCTTCTTTTTGGTTCAGCTTTCACATCAATACATGACTACTGGGAAAAACCATAGCTTTGACTATACGGACCTTTGTTAGCAAAGTGATGTCTGCTTTTTAAAACACTGTCTAGGTTTGTCATAGCTTTTCTTCCAAGGAGCAAGTATCTGTTAATTTCATGGCTACAGTCATGTCAGCAATTATTTTGGAGCCCAAGAAAATGAAATCTGACACTGTGTCCACTTTCCCCCATCTATTTGCCATAAAGTGATGAGGTCAGATGCCATGATCTTAGGGTTTGGTTTTTTTTTTTTTTTCCATGATCTTAGATTTTTGAATTTTCAGTTTTAAGCCAGTTTTTTCACTCTCCTCTTTCACTTCATCAAGAGGTTCTTTAGTTCCTCTTCGCTTTCTGCCTTTAGGGTTGTGTCATCTGTGTATATTACATTATTGATACTTCTCTCAGCAATTTTGATTTTAGCTTGTGAGTCATCCAGCCCAGCATTTCTCATGATGTACTCTACATATAAGTTAAATAAGCAAGGTGACAATATACAGTCTTGACATTCTCCTTTCCAAATTTTGAGCCAGTCTGTTGTTCCATGTCCAGTTCTAACTCTTGCTTCTTGTCCTACATACAGGTTTCTCAAGAAGCAGGTAAGGTGGTTGGTTATTTCCATCTCTTTAACTATATTCCACAGTTTGTTGTGATCAAAATCATCAGACTTTAGTGTAATCACTTAAGCACAGGTATATATATTTTTTAATTCCCTTGCTTTGTCTTTTATGATCCAGCGGATGTTGGAAATTTGATCTCTGGTTCCTCTGCCTTTTCTAAATCCAGCTTGTACATCTGAAAGCTCTTGGTTGATGTACTGCTGAAGCCTAGCTTTGAAGGATTTTGAACATAATCTTGTTAGCATGATTCCTTATACACTTGTCAAAACCCACACAATGTACAACACCAATGGTGAACCCTAATGTAAATTATGGTCTTTGAGTGATAGTGATGTATTATTGTAGGTTCATCATTTGTAAGAAAGGACCATTCTGATGTGAGATAGTGATAGTGGGAGAGACTGGGGAAGGAGGCCAGAAACGGGGCATATGGAATGCTCTGAACTTTTGCTGTGAACCTAAAACTGCATGAAAAAGCTAAGTCAATTAAAAAAATATTGCATGTCAGAAATACTTCTGTTTCTAAAGCTTCACAACCATTTGTTTGGCTCCAATCTTACCTCCCTATCATGCTATCCAGGCATCTCCTGTCTTCCATTTTCTTTACTCTCTCACAGCCCCTTACATTTCTGTTCACTTCCAGTGTAAGGTAGTGTTCCAGTCACATTTACCAGCACAGATTGTACAGAAATATGCTTTCAAAGTCTTGCCTACCACTTGCAATTGTTTTAATAAGGTATTTTCTCCAAACAAAGACAGTTCTTTTCCTAAAGTTAGATTTCTAGAACCAGGTGTGGAGGTAATTATATATCAAATTCCACTCTAAAGAGATTGTGACCAAGGTTCTGATTGCTTCAAAGTAGCCCAGTACTCAGAATAAAACACTATTCAGTTCAGTTCAGTTCAGTCTCTAAGGTGTGTCGACTCTTTGTGATCCCATGAGCTGCAGCACGCCAGGCCTCTCTGTCCATCACCAACTCCCAGAGTTGACCCAAACTTATGTCCATTGAGTCGGTGATGACATCCAACCATCTCATCCTGTCGTCCCCTTCTCCTCTCACCCTCAATCTTTCCCAGCATCACGGTCTTTTCCAGTGAGTCAGCTCTTTCCATCAGGTGGCCAAAGTATTGGAGTTTCAGCTTCAATATCAGTCCTTCCAATGAGTATTCAGTACTGATTTACTTTAGGATGGACTAGTTTGATCTCCTTGCAGTACAAGGGACTCTCAAGAGTCTTCTCCAACATCACAGTTCAAAACCATCAATTCTCCTGCGCTCAGCTTTCTTCACAGACCAAATCTCACATCCATGCATGACTACTGGAAAAACCATAGCCTTGACTAGATGGACCTTTGTTGGCAAAGTAATGTCTCTGCTTTTTAATATGCTGTCTAGGTTGGTCATAATTTTCCTTCCAAGGAGTAAGTGTCTTTTAATTTCGTGGCTGGAGTCATCATAGGCAGTGATTTTGGAGCCCCTCAAAAATAAAGTCAGCCACTGCATCCACTATTTCTCTATCTATTTGCCATGAAAGGATGGGACTGGTTGCCATGGTGTTAGTTTTTTTGAATGTTGAGGTTTAAGCCAACTTTTTCACTCTCCTCTTTCACTTTCATCAAGAGGCTTTTTAGTTCCTCTTCACTTTCTGACATAAGGGTGGTGTCATCTGCATATCTGAGGTTATTGATATTCCTCCTGACAATCTTGATTCCAGCTTGCACTTCATCCATCCCAGTGTTTCTCATGATGTACTCTGCATATAAGTTAAATAAGCAGGTGACAATATACAGCCTTGACGTACTCCTTTTCTTATTTGGAACCAGTCTGTTGTTCTATGTCCAGTTCTAACTGTTGCTTCCTGACTTGCATACAGGTTTCTCAAGAGGCAGGTCAATGATCTGGTATTCCCATCTCTCAGAATTTTCCACAGTTTGTTGTGATTCACACAGTCAAATGCTTTGGCAAGGTCAATAAAGGAGAAATAGATGTTTTCTGGAACTCTCTTGCTTTTTCCATGATCCAGCGAATGCTGGCAACTTGATCTCTTATTCCTAGGCCTTTTCTAAAACCAGCTTGAACATCTGGAAGTTCATGGTTCACGTACTGCTGAAGTCTGGCTTGGAAAATTTTAAGCATTAATTTACTAGCATGTGAGACGAGTGCAATTGTGCGGTAGTTTGAGCATTCTTTGGCATTGCCTTTCTTTGGCATTGGAATGAAAACTGACCTTTTCCAGTCCTGTGGCCACTGCTGAGTTTTCCAAATTTGCTGGCATATTGAGTGCAACACTTTCACAGCATCATCTTTCAGGATTTGAAATAGCTCAACTGGAATTCCATCACCTCCACTAGTTTTGTTTGTAGTGATGCTTCCTAAGGCCCATTTAACTTCACATTCCAGGATGTCTGGCTCTAGGTGAGTGATCATACCATTGTGATTATCTGGGTCATGAAGCTCTTTTTTTTACAGTTCTTCTGTGTATTCTTGCCACCTCTTCTTAATATCTTCTGCTTCTGTTAGGTCCATACCATTTCTGTCCTTTATCAAGCCCATCTTTGCATGAAATGTTCCCTTGGTATCTCTGATTTTCTTGAAGAGATCTCTAGCCTTTCCCATGTTATTGTTTTCCTCTATTTCTTTGCATTGATCTCTGAGGAAGGCTTTCTTATCTCTCCTTGCTATTCTTTGTAACTCTGCGTTCAAATGGGTATATTCTTCCTTTTCTCCTTTGCTTTTTGCTTCTCTTCTCACAGCTATTTGTAAGACCTCCTCAGACAGCTATTTTCTTTTTTGCACTTCTTTTTCTTGGGGAAGGTCTTGATCCCTGTCTCTTGTACAATGTCACAAACCTCTGTGCATAGCTCATCAGGCACTCTGTCTATCAGATCTAGTCCCTTAAATCTATTTATTACTTCCACTATATAAAATCATAAGGGATTTGATGTAGGTTATACCTGAATGGTCTAGTGGTTTTTCCTAACTTTCTTCAATTTCAGTCTGAATTTGGCAATAAGGAGTTCATAATCTCAGCCACAGTCAGCTCCCAGTCTTATTTTTGTTGACTGTATAGAGCTTCTCCATCTTTGGCTGCAAAGAATATAAGCAGTCTGATCTCGGTGTTGACTATCTGGTGATATCCATGTGTAGAGTCTTCTCTTGTGTTGTTGGAAGAGGGTGTTTGCCTGGCCAGTGCATTTTCTTGGCAAAACTCTATTAGCCATTGCCCTGCTTCATTCTCTACTCCAAAGCCAAATTTGCCTGTTATTCCAGGTGTTTTGAATTCCTACTTTTGCATTCCAGTCCCCTATTATGAAACAGATATCCTTTTGGGGTGTTAATTCTAAAAGGTCCTGTAGGTCTTCATAGAAGAGTGTTCAACTTCAGCTTGTTCAGCGTTACTGGTCAGGGCATAGACTTGGATTACTGTGATATTGAATGGTTTGCCTTGGAAACGAAAAGAGATCCTTCTGTCATTTTTGAGATTATATCCAAGTACTGCATTTCGGACTCTCTTGTTGACTATGATGGCTACTCCATTTCTTCTAAGGGATTCCTGCCCACAGTAGTAGATATAATGGTCATCTGAGTTAAACTCACCCATTTCAGTCCATCTTAGTTTGCTGATTCCTAGAATGTCAACGTTCACTCGCTATCTCCTGTTTGACCACTTCCAATTTGCCTTGATTCATGGACTAACATTCCAGGTTCCCATGCAATACTGCTCTTTACAGCATTGGACCTTTCTTCTATCACCAGTCACATCCATATCTGGGTGTTGTTTTTGATTTGGTTCCATCCCTTCATTCTTTCTGGAGTTACTCCTCCACTGATCGCCAGTAGCATATTGGGCACCTACTGACCTGGGGAGTTCATCCTTCAGTGTCCTATCTCTTTGCCTTTTCATACTGTTCATGGGGTTCTCAAGGCAAGAATACTGAAGTGGTTTGCCATTCCCTTTTCTAGTGGACCACATTCTGTCAGACTTCTCCATTACCCATCTGTTTTGTGTGGCCTCAAGGCATGGCTTAGTTTCATTGATTTGGACAAGGCTGTGGTCCGTGTGACCAGATTGCCTAGTTGTCTGTGATTGTGGTTTCAGTCTGTCTGCCCTCTGATGCCTTCTCTCAGTGCCTACCTTCTTACTTGGGTTTCTTTTACTTTGGACGTGGGGTATCTCTTCACAGCTGCTCCAGCAAAGTGCAGTCACTGCTCCTTACCTTGACTCCTCTTGGATACAACCTCTGACCTTGGACATGAGTGTTTTTATGCCTAAAATAATGATGATAATCATACTATGGTTCTGCCTCTCTTCTTCTCATAATGCAGTGTAAGGACACATTTCCCAAACTCCTTTCTTCTCTTATGATTGTTCAAAAAAAAGGATAAATCATTTGAAATCCTGACATTCCCAGACGTTTAATTTTTTTGAGCTTATCTTTGTTAAAGCCAGAGTTAAATATTTCCAGTTCTGAACTTGATTACTTCCCTTAGACCTTTTATTACCCTGATCTTCCCCAAATTCCATGTTCATCTAGGCAATCTGAGTCAAGAATTCCAGCACTGTAATTTCTATTTAACATACGTATCAAATCAGGAAATTTATACCATAAAGTTTCAAATCTTCCTTGACTATCTTCATATAAGTGATGCTGACTTTTGATCCAAAGTGATATCCAAACATTGACTAAATTAGCTTAATACTGCTCTTCTGCCTTCTTGTCATTGAGTTTTCTACTTAACAGGGACTTATTTAATCTTGAAAATGTAGGTAAAATGATTCTAGTTGAGTTGGTATGTACAGCAACATTCTTGTGGTCTGTTTCTTCTGGGATATTTCATTTAATTGTTAGACACAGTGGTCAGAAGAACATGAATTTAATAAAATCAATATACTAAGACTACTATTGTCATAATTATCTGTACAGAATTTAAATTTTTTTCTTTATTCTGTGTATGTCTATACTTTGAAGAAATCACTGTTACATTTAAAGCCAAGTTTAAACTGTTATTTTTTTCTGTTGCTACTTGCTAATTCATTGTGCTTAATTATAATTCACTTTTAAACATAGTTATTATGAAAGTGTAATTATTCCACATTATGATAGATTTGGGTATAAAATAATATATTCAAAGAACATCAAAATATCCTGTTGAAGTAAATATTTTCCAAAGTTTGGGTAATTATTTCCCTGTGCTGCTGAAAACACTATGAAAGGACTCATTTAAAATATATATTATTACAAGACCTAATTATAAATTATTAAGATAAATATTATGGTTTATCATGTATATTTTATATATGGACTTCAATTTTTTCTGCAAAACCTATTTGCATATATTTTTTAACAATTATGATTGAAAGATAGTTGGGCTATCCAGTGATGCAAACTGAACAAAAATGAGAAAAAATGCAATAGAGCATGACTTTTTATGACTTAATAATAAAGATATATTAGTGAACATGTTTTTAGTAGAACTGAGATCATACATAGCAACGGTTAAAAACTGTTGCACAAGGCTCTGTCTTGCATTGTATATTATACCCCTGTTTCAGTTATCTATTGTATGACCAACCACTCCAGAACTTAGTGACTTAAAACAGCAACCACCATTTTTATTTTTCATCTTTCTGCAATTGGGGGCATCTTTGCTCTATGGGATATCCTGTAGGGTGACTTGACTGGGCTTGAGGATCACAGATGGTTTCACTCTCATGTCTGGCACCTCAGAATAGTTAGAAGAACTGTAGGACTGCCTGGGACTCAGCACTCATAGTCTTTATCACGCAGAATTCTTGCCCAAGTTTCTTTACGGGAAGTGGGATGCCAAAAGACCAAAAACTAAAGCAACCAGGTTTCTTAAAGCTGACTTGAAATTGGTACAGTCATTTTGGTGGAATTCCGTTGATCAAAACAAGTTACAAGGTCATCCAGATTCAAGGAGTGGGAAAATTGATTCCCACTTGTGGTGGGAGTTAGGACAAGCATGTAGGGGAGGGAGTGTGATGAACTGTTGGCAGCCATCTTTGCAGCCGACGCGCCTACAATCACTGTCAGACTAGCACTTAAAGAAGTAGAAGTGGTGGCCAACAGGAATTGCCAATGTGTGAGACGTCAGCTATCAAGTGAAACACCAAAACTTTTTAGATGAGGTTGCTGCTATTTAAGAATTCCGAGATTCCAAAATAAAATTTTAAAATGAGAACGAACATGCTGAGATGTTGGCAGAGTTAGGTGCCAACTAGCAGCTACCAGTTAGCACTGGTTAATTAAATACAACTGAGTCTAGCCAGTTCAGTTGTATTAGGAATCTATTCTAGGCACTCAGAATTTTTATAGGAAGGATATATAAATGTTAGAATCAATAAATAATGTGCTAATAGCCAAAATTATATGTCAGTTATCACATTTTCAATTATCTACCACATTTGGCAATTAATATGTTGTTAATCATCTGCTGTCCAATTTTATGTGACTTTCTAAAGCAAGTAGCTTACCCTCTACCTCCGAAAAATTATTGTTTATCATTGGTGAATACATAATCAGTTCCTAAACTTTCCATTTAATTTAGAACTGTTTTGTGGCAATGAATTCCCCTCAAGCAGAATTTGTTTGGAGTTGTGTACATATGTGAGAACAGACCACTGAAGCAATGGTTTTGTAGTTTGGATGTCCTCACTATACAAACAGAACACCAAAAATGATTCTCAGACATTAAAAAATTAATTTTTAATAACATTCATTTTGACAGAGTGCTTTTCATAGGATTATGTTGTTGGCAATGTAAGGAAAGCAAAATGCTATTATGGTCAATATAAAATAATATGGGCTGAGATTTTTGAGTAATACTTCAAATGCAATCCTTCTGTGTGCATTGTGGCTAATGAAGTGTGGTATAGTGGCAAGTACACAAATTTTGACAGATCAGAGTTCAGATCTTTGCTCATCAAATTATTAGTGCATTTGGCAGCTATTGCAATGTTAATGCTGCCTAACAAACCATCCCCAACAACAAACATTTAATTTTCTAGCTCATGGGTCTAGAGATCAAGGCAGTCTGGCTCTATAGGCTATGCTTGACTGGTCAGCTCTGTTTCAAGCTGTGATTAGGATGGGTTTGATTCTTTAAGTCAGGTTTGGGTACATCTTCCATGGATCAATGACTGCTTAAGGTATATTATTATCATAAATAGTTGAAAGGTAAAAGCAAGCTAAGCTAAAAACACATCTAGAGGCTGTGCTCACATAATATCCAACTATGAATATTTCATTGCCAAAGCACATTGCCAAATCAAGATGAAGCATAGAACATACTAGATCCCAAGAAGGAGGCAGGATCTTGAGTGAATATTTGCTGGGGAGTACTGCAGTCAATCACAGTAGCATTCCATATTTGGACATTATCCTCATTGTCTCTGGAGTTTTAGTGTTATCATCTATAAAATAGGAATGATGATATCACATATTCAGAATTATGTGGGGACTAGCATGTTCTTGACACAAAGTTGCAGAAAAATAATGATGATGTTATCCACTTCAACAAGGATCTGTGTGATGCAATAGATTTAGCTGAATGGACAGGGAGGCCTGGCATGCTGTGATTCATGGGGTCGCAAAGAGTTGGACACGACTGAGCAACTGAACTGAACTGAAGTAAAATCTTGGCTATTTTGAAATTTCTGTACTCAACTAGTAAACTGCATTTGCTTCTGTTAAAATTAAAGTTGAATTCAAACTATTAGTGAAAGTTCACATAAAAATACTAAGTTCCATTTAATATAGTCATGAAGCCATATTCCTTAGAATATGATGCTGACTTAGTAATATGACAGTAGATAAATTAATCACATCATTAAATGCTCTGCACTAAATGCTCCGCAAATCTATGAAACTGCCATTGTAACAAAGTACAGAGAACAAACATAAGGGATTTCCCTTCTAGCAGCTTCTGATCTTGATGTGGAGTATAAAAGAAGAGTATTTAAAACAAAAATTAATGATGCAGATAATTAGATTACAGAATTAGGGAGGACAAAAATCCTGGTAGCTTGATAATAATCATAAATAAAATGTAAGACAAGAAGTAATATTGTTGTAACTTGATTGAAGGATTGGACTTGAATAACAGATGGCTGGAAACTACTAGCTGGAAGAATTTGCCACCATTATTATGACTATAGTCAGCTTTCTTTATAGACCATCTCCCATGCCTCAAACTCCATGCAGGCACTTTACCTTCATTAGTTCATCATGCTACAAAGTTGATGGCTATCCTCCTTGAAGAAAAGAACCAAAATTTAATAATTTTTAGAAATGCATCATAAGAGATTAAAGGCTAAGTGTTAAAAAACGGCAGGTCTCAAACTCTCTACCCAAAGTTATTGACTATGCAATACTCACTCACACAGTGTGACTTGAGTCTATGTAATATAACAATACAAAATAATAACTAGAAGAAAGTCTCAGTTCATATAACTGAATAATAGGCTAAGGAATTTGAACACTTTGTGTCAATAGGAGGCCATTGATGGATGTTGAGCAGGAAGTTGATGAAAGTGAAGTGTTATAAAGAAAACGGTATAATACAGACACATTAGACTACATTGCTGCTGCTGCTAGGTCGCTTCAGTCGTGTCCAACTCTGTGCGACCCCATAGATAGCAGCCCAGCAGGCTCCACCATCCCTAGGATTCTCAAGGCAAGAACACTGGAGTGGGTTGCCATTTCCTTTTCCAATGCATGAAAGTGAAAACTCAAAGTGAAGTTGCTCAGTCGTGTCCAACTCAGTGACCCCATGGACTGCAGCCTACCAGGCTCCTCCATCCATGGGATTTTCCAGGCAAGAGTACTGGAGTGGACATTAGAGAGATGAAGAAAATAGATTAAATAGTATGCCATAATTCAGCACTGTCAGTGAAGGGTATGCAATAGGACATAATAGAAGTGAAATGGAGGAGGGACATTATGGCAACAGCATTAACAGGACTTGAGAAAGAGGGGGTCTACTTTTTTTAAAATTCTTCAGTCATATTTTTTTACGTAGCATTTAAGGGAAAATTATTTCATATTATAGTGTACAGCCATTAATAACTTCTATATGAACATGCACAAATATGCCTATAAAGCAGGGCCAATAAATTTGTTATCTTTCTCCTGTTAAGACATTCCATTGGCTCATACGTTATTGTTGAAAGACAGAAGCAGATGTTAATGGAAGTGATGTTTAATGATCTGTGACCCTATATACAAAGAATACAGGCATCATAGTCATCTGCTAACCACATCCATGAAACCTGCCAGTGCGATAGAATTCATGACCTTCAGATCTCAAGCACCAACCTCTTCCCAGTGAGTTGAAAGAGCTCAGCTGGAAGAAGAATAAAAAAAAGAGAGTAAACATTTGAACAAGTGTGACATCCCCTTGTACTAGGGGTAGGTGATATATACACAGCCTTCCCTTTACCTCCCATTTCCCTTACAATTAGGGTGAAGCTTGTTCTCAAGATGCAGAGCAGCTGGGGTTCACAGAAGGGCATTACCACAGTTGGGTGCCAATCTTTAATGATGCAGTACTGCCTGCATACACAGACATCAAGGTCAGCAGCAAATATGTAAAAACTATCACAACAAGGTTCTATTAAAAGCATCAGCAATGATTCAATGACCAAAGGAAGAAGTTCACTTTCTGATCAAATAGAATCTATAGACAGCTGAGCACACATAACTTTGCATATGATAGAAAGGGCAGTATATATTATCAGTTGGAGGGTAAATCTCCAAAAAGTAGGTTTTGTTAATTATCATTACTGAAATGAAAGTTTCGCTTTGACACTGAGAGTCACCAAGAGAGAAGCAGTTCAAAATTCTTAGGCATGCTGCCATGTTATGATTAATTTTACAGTCCATGCATGGATGTTTAGTTAGAGAAGAGAACTGTAGATATCTTGTACAATCCATCAAAATAGTAGGAATAAACTGTCACTCCCAACCTGAGCCGTGAACATGTTTATTTATGAGCCACTCTGCTGAAATTGAAAAAAAGAAAATCAAGACAGCAATGCAAAGAGAGGCATCTGAAATGTTCTCTGTTAAGCAACAGCTAATGGAAAACATGCAGCAAAGAAAGACCGGCTTATTTCCAGTTTTCAAAAAGGTTGAGGACTCTGGTTCAAATGGTTCAGGTTTCTTATTTGACCCACCTTAAGACCCTTAAAATCCAATGTGATTGTCTTCAGAATGTGCCTTATGTTTTAAATGTGAGTGAAATTTCTTTTTCAAATCTTTATTTTTAAACCTTAGTAAGAAAAACTGGAAATAAACCCACCTATGTAGTAATGGTCATTGTTGAGGAAAAGTACCGTGGATGATCTTGTATCTTAGGCATTCTTTTTATCCCTTTTTCTATATTATAAATTATAATGCTACATAAAGCCAGTATCTTTTTTATCTTTTATTGTAGCCTTATCCCCATTTCATAGGACAAGGACTAGTATAAGGTAGGGACTCAAAAAATAGCTGTTAAATGAAAGAATGATTGAATTAATTGATCAAGTGATATCAGTCTTATCACCTCATAAGGAAATTTCTATTAAATTACCACTAATGTAGATAAAAGTATACAGATATACATAAACTTTGATAGGTTTATCTTAAAAATCTACTTATTTTTAGCACTTGGAAGATATGTTGGCAAACTAAAAACAAGTAAAAGTTAATTGGTGCCTTCAATGTGTTATGCTAAGGTAAGAACCATATAAATGTAAACATATTTGATCCTCTTATTAAATAATATGTCAAAGGGAAGATAAAACTTTGATTACAAAATCAAATGAGATGCTGTCAAAGAGATTTTTTGATGGAGAAGACAATGTATTAAAATTTGATCCAACATGTTAAAAAAATAGACAAGAAGATAATAAATGAGGACTCAAGAAGCAAAAGAGAGGGGAGCTAAAGTATCATTGTCTGATACTTTATAAAAAGATGACAACCAGTGAAAACAACAACAGCAAACACTGGAAACACATTCAGAGCAAAATATAGAAAATGGCTTATAAGAGTAATTACAAAGTGCTGTTAATACAATTGGAGTCACTATGTTAAAAATCATGATAAAATATTCCATACACAATGGAAATAAATTTGAAAACAAGTATTTGTTTTAAACAAGCATTAAAATGGTTTTCTGAAGTGGTAGAAAACTTAGGAATTAACCAATAACCAAAAATAAAAACGTCAAGAAGTATCAAAGAAACACTGAGCCCAATGCAGCCAGGGTCTTATGATTTTTATGACAAATGATATCAGCAAGTAAATCATCTCTGTTCCACTGAAAAATAGCCAAGAAAGCAGAAAATTCTAAAATTTCTCCCAGTAATTTTGTGATGCTAGTATTACCAAACCTAAAAAATACCTAGAAACCTAAAACCACTTTCTTGGTACTTTTGTTGTTTGCCTTCTCCCTGGAATGTTCTTCCTAAAGCTGAGAATCCCTCTCATCACAGAGGCTCAAATGGCAATTCCTGAACCTTCCCTTGAAGACAGCACTGCCCCAGCCACTCTCTCCTTCTGATTCAACCAATTTTACTGATTGAAACATCATGTGAATTTATTTTACTTTTTTTTTCTTTTTAACATGCTTTTCTTCTCTTGTGTCTTTGGTCACTGCAGGGTAAATTTCATGAAGACACAGCTGAAACCTAAGTGCCTTAAACACTGCTGATTAGGCACTGCTAAGTAGGCATTCTGTAGATACATGTAACTTTTATTTCTCATTTGTGTAAGGCATGGAAACATCTTAGATATGTCCAGATCAGTTCAGTCGCTCAGTCGTGTTCGACTCTTTTCGACCCCATGAATCGCAGCACGCCAGGCCTCCCTGTCCATCACAAACTCCCAGAGTACACTCAGATTCATGTTAGAGAGTAATTAATGATTTCTCTGTAAGCATAATATTTATATATTTTATAGGAATATAAACATACTATATCACAAACTGATTATAGTTTATTCTGCAAAAGCAGGGATGTTTGGTCAACATTTGCTCTGAATGTGAAAAGCTATGACAAACCTAGACAGCATATTAAAAAGCAGAGACATTATTTTGCCAACAAAGGTCCTTCTAGTCAAAGTTATGGTTTTACCTGTAGTCATGTATGGATCTGAGATTTGGACTATAAAGAAAGCTGAGTGCTGATGCTTTTAAACTTTGATGTTGGAGAAGACTCTTAAGAGTCCCTTGGACTGCAAGATCTAATCAGTCAATCCTAAAGGAAATCAGTCCTGAATATTCACTGAAAGGACTGATGCTGAAGCTGAAGCTCTGATACTTTGGCCATCTGATGCGAAGAACTGACTCCTTAGAAAAGACTCTGATGCTGGGGAAGATTGAAGGCAGAGGAGAAGGGAACAACAGAGGATGAGGTGGTTGGATGGCATCACCAACTCGATGGACATGAGTTTGAGCAAGCTCAGGGAGTTGGTGATGATCAGGGAAGCCTGACATGCTATAATCCATAGGTTACAAAGAGTCAGACATGACTGAGCGACTGAACTGAACTTGAATTCGGTTCAACATTAGAGAATCTATAACTGTTTATACACACATTTAACAGGCAAAAATAAGATTGGTGGCATGGATATAATTGGGCTTCCCCAATGATGCTACTGGTAAAGAACCCATCTGCCAATGCAGGAGACGAAAGAGATGCAGGTTTGATCCCTGGTTTGGGAAGGTATCCTGTAGAAGGGTGTAAAAATCCATTCCAGTATTTATGCCTGGGAAATCCTATGGATAGAGGGGCCTGGTGGGCTACAGTTCATAGCACTGCAGAGTCAAGCATAACTGAAGTGACCTTGCATCAGTTCAGTTGAGTAGCACAGTCGTGTCTGACTCTTTGCGACCCCATGAATCGCAGCACCCCAGGCCTCCCTGTCCATCACCAACTCCTGGAGTTCACTCAGACTCACGTCCATTGAGTCAGTGATGCCATCCAGCCATCTCATCCTCTGTCATCCCCTTCTCCTCCTGCCCCCAATCACTCCCAGCATCAGAGTCTTTTCCAATGAGTCAATTCTTCCCATGAGGTGGCTAAAATACTGGAGTTTCAGCTTTAGCATCATTCCTTCCAAAGAAATCCCAGGGTTGATCTCCTTCAGAATGGACTGGTTGGATCTCCTTGCAGTCCAAGGGACTCTCAGGAGTCTTCTCCAACACCACAGTTGAAAAGCCTCAATTCTTCAGTGCTCAGCCTTCTTCACAGTCCAACTCTCACATCCATACATGACCACAGGAAAAACCATAGCCTTGACTAGACAGACCTTTGTTGGCAAAGTAATGTCTCTGCTTTTGAATATGCTATCTAGGTTGGTCATAACTTTTCTTCTAAGGAGTAAGCCTCTTTTAATTTCATGGCTGCAGTCACCATCTGCAGTGATTTTGGACCCCCCCCCCAAAAAAAAAGTCTGACACTGTTTCCACTGTTTCCCCATCTATTTCCCATGAAGTGATGGGACCGGATGCCATGATCTTTGTTTTCTGAATGTTGAGGTTTAAGCCAACTTTTTTACTCTCCTCTTTCACTTTCATCAAGACGCTTTTAGTTCCTCTTCACTTTCTGCCATAAGGGTGGTGTCATCTGCATATCTGAGGTTATTTCTCCCAGCAATCTTGATTCCAGCTTGTGTTTCTTCCATCCCAGAGTTTCTCATGATGTACTCTGCATATAAGTTAAATAAGCAGGGTGACAGAATATAGCCTTGACGTATTCCTTTTTCTATTTGGAACCAGTCTGTTGTTCCATGTCCAGTTCTAACTGTTGCTTCCTGACCTGCATATAAGTTTCTCAAGAGGCAAGTCAGGTGGTCTGGTATTCCCATCTCTTTCAGAATTTTCCACAGTTTATTGTGATCCACACAGTCAAAGGCTTTGGCATAGTCAATAAACCAGAAATAGATGTTTTTCTAGAACTCTCTTGCTTTTCCATGATCCAGCGGATGTTGGCAATTTGATCTCTGGTTCCTCCGCCTTTTCAAAAACCAGCTTGAACATCAGGGAGTTCACGGTTCATGTATTGCTGAAGCCTGGCTTGGAGAACTTTGAGCATTACTTTACTAGTGTATGAGATGAGTGCAATTGTGCGGTAGTTTGAGCATTCTTTGGCATTGCCTTTCTTTGGAATTGGAAAGAAAACGGACCTTTTCCAGTCCTGTGGCAACTGCTGAGTTTTCCAAATGCGCTGGCATATTGAGTGCAGCACTTTCACAGCATCATCTTCCAGGATTTGAAATAGCTCTACTGGAATTCCATCACCTCCACTAGCTTTGTTCGTAGTGATGCTTTTTAAGGCCCACTTGACTTCACATTCCAGGATGTCTAGCGCTAGATGTGTGATCACACCATCGTGATTATCTTGGTTTTGAAGCTCTTTTTTGTACAGTTCTTCTGTGTATTCTTGCCCCCTCTTCTTAATATCTTCTGCTTCTGTTAGGTCCATACAATTTCTGTCCTTTATCGAGCCCATCTTTGCATGAAATGTTTCCTTGGTATCTCTGATTTTCTTGAAGAGACCTCTAGTATTTCCCATTCTGTTCTTTTCCTCTATTTCTTTGCATTGATTGCTGAAGAAGGCTTTCTTATCTCTTCTTGCTTTTCTCTGGAACTCTGCATTCAGATGCTTATATCTTTCCTTTTCTCCTTTGCTTTTTGCTTCTCTTCTTTTCACAGCTATTATTAAGGCCTCCCCAGAAAGCCATTTTGCTTTTTTGCATTTGTTTTCCATGGGGATGGTCTTGATCCCTGTCTCCTGTCCATATCACGAAGCTCATTCAATAGTTCATCAGGCACTCTATCAGATCTAGGCCCTTAATTCTATTTCTCACTTCCACTGTATAATCATAAGGGATTTGATTTAGGTCATACTTGAATGGTCTAGCGGTTTTCCCTACTTTCTTCAATTTGAGTCTGAATTTGGTAATAAGGAGTTCATGACCTGAGCCACAGTCAGCTCCTGGTCTTGTTTTTGTTGACTGCATAGAGCTTCTCCATCTTTGGCTGCAAAGAATATAATCAATCTGATTTTGGTGTTGACCATCTGGTGATGTCCATGTGTAGATTCTTCTCTTTTGTTGTTGGATGAGGATGTTTGCTATGACCAATGCATTTTCTTGGCAAAACTCTATTAGTCTTTGCCCTGCTTCATTCCGCATTCCAAGGTCAAATTTGCCTGTTACTCCAGGTGTTTCTTGACTTCCTACTTTTGCATTCCAGTCCCCTACGCATGGATTAATTAATGTATTTTATAAAATTCAGGATATATTCCTACTTTAGTAAAATGGTGTATGTCATGGAGCCCACTATTTAAGTGAAAGTGATCTTTTGTGTGATAGCTAGTTACATTCCTGTGGCACATGGCCATAGATTATGGGTGTTGAATGTGGTCTGGGGAATAACTAAGCTTGACTCGGTCATCTGACAAGAAAGGTTGAATTCTAACTTGGCCCAGTTATCCCTCCCTTCTGATGTTTCAGATGTAACTGCATTCTTAAACACGCGATGGAAGAAGTTGTTAGATGGTCTTAGATGCTACAACAACTCCCTTCACAAACTTTGAGGAAGCTGAGCTGCACTGTGTGGCCTGCCCTGTAGGAATGTGAAGGCACCAAACACTGAGAAAGCACAAGGTCCAAGGCACTCAAGGGAGACCAAGGATTTCTGTATGCAAATACAAGAAAAAGGAAAAAAAGGAAAGTCAGCCAGGCCTTATGGGAGACAGGACTTAAAATCCTCAAATTAAATTACTAATGGGGACATAACATGCCAATTGGCAATAAAATTAAAATATTTTAAGAATCTGGAAATAGTTGAGGAAACAGTGGAAACAGAGTCAGACTTTATTTTTGGGGGCTCCAAAATCACTGCAGGTGGTGACTGCAACCATGAAATTAAAAGACGCTTACTCCTTGGAAGAAAAGTTATGACCAACCTAGATAGTATATTCAAAAGCAGAGATGTTACTTGCCGACTAAAGTCTGTCTAGTCAAGGCTATGGTTTTTCCTGTGGTCATGTATGGATGTAAGAGTTGGACTGTGAAGAAGGCTGAGCGCCAAAGAATTGATGCTTTTGAACTGTGGTGATGGACAAGACTCTTGAGAGTCCCTTGGACTGCAAGGAGATCCAACTAGTCCATTCTAAAGGAGATCAACCCTGGGATTTCTTTGGAAGGAATGATGCTAAAGCTGAAACTCCAGTACTTTGGCCACCTCATGTGAAGAGTTGACTCATTGGAAAAGACTCTGGTGCTGGGAGGGATTGGGGGCAGGAGGAGAAGGGGATGACAGAAGATGAAATGGCTGGATGGCATCACGGACTCAATGGATGTGAGTCTGAGTGAACTCTGGGAGATGGTGATGGACAGGAAGGCCTGGCGTGCTGCAAATCATGGGGTCGCAAAGAGTCAGACACGACTGAGCTGTTGAACTGAACTGAATATAATTTTAAAACTTCAAACAGAAACAAAAATAGAAATATGGCTTGCTGAAACAAAATTGAGTCCAGAAACAGAACCAAATTTTAAAAATGTATATATGATCAAAATTATATTTAAAACCAGTATAGGATATATATACTGCATTAAGACAAATGACAAGCCATTCGTGGAAAATAGTTAAATTTTTATGTTATTCCTTCTACCTGAATAAATTTCACATTCATTTCTAAATTAAAAAGGAACATGGAATTATTAAATATTCTCGAAGAAAATGAAAATTTAAATTTAAAAAATCTTACGGGTGTCGCACTTTTTCTAATTCTGATCTAAAACCAGGAAAAGAGCTCAGAAAATTAATTTAAAAATAAGCGCTACTTGTGGTAAAGGCATGACAACATATTTAACAGACAAATGACAAACTGGGGAAATGTGCAACATTCGACAGTCAATTATAAGTTACTGAATAACAGAAAAACATTATAATTACATAATTTAAAAACATATAAACTATTAGTAATCCGAATGAGTAAAAATTATAATTAAGATGAGATATTATTTTTGCCAATTAGGAGCTACTTTTTTGTTTTTTCTAATAATGATAAAATTATAGTGATAATTAAGAAAATTAGGCCTTTTATTATAATAGATTACTAGTAGCCGATTTGACAAAAATTCATTATTAGGTATTTGAGAATATATCACAATTATAAAAGAGGCATATGTTGAAATTCTCCTTATTGGAATTTGTATCAATTAAATCTGATAAGTACAAAGACATGCATAAGGGTTTCCATACCAGCACTGTTTGTTTAATAGACAAAATGAGACGTGACTAAAATGCCAATCAGTTTTCAAACATTTACAGAAATGTTGTACATAGATCTTCACAAGGGAATTCTATGTAATCGTGATACAGAGTGATAGATGTGTGCATTTTCCACTATGACTCTATACATACAAAAAATGGACGTTATACATGCAGTTTTAACATTCTGTGCCTATTAAAGCAGTACTTTTTTATTTTATCTTTATTTTTTGTATATATAAACTGATATGTAATCTGTTATGTAGAAAGATAAGTAAATATCTTTAATCAGGAAAATTGGAGTAGTAATAAAATGGAGAAAGGAGCCTTTTCTTCAAGATATTAAATGACAGCACAACGTTTTAGTAATTTCTGTAATGTGATACAAGTATAAGAAGGTAAACAGGTCAAAAATAATTGATATAGCTGATACTTAAATATAGATAGTTTATACTGAGAATATACCAAAGGACATATCACAGATAAATTAAGGGAAGGGATGGATTACTTACCAGCTGGTATAAAGAAATGCATCTAATTACAGTAAAAAATTAACTTTGATCCTAATCTTATACCACATTTTGTAATAATAAATTTAATTTGAAAATGAAATAACAAAATTTAACTGATTTCTGATCTGGGTAGGGATTAAAAATTATTTAATAAATATGAGATCAGTTCAGTTCAGTCGCTCAGTCATGTCCAACTCTTTGCAATCCCATGAATCACAGCACGCCAGGCCTTCCTGTCCATCACCAACTCCCGGAGTTCACTCAGACTCACATCCATCGAGTCAGTGATGCCATCCAGCCATCTCATCGTCTGTCGTCCCCTTCTCCTCCTGCCCCCAATCCCTCCCAGCATCAGAGTCTTTTCCAGTGAGTCAACTCTCTGCATGAGGTGGCCAAAGTACTGGAGTTTCAGCTTTAGCATCATTCCTTCCAAAGAAATCCCAGGGTTGATCTCCTTCAGAATGGACTGGTTGGATCTCCTTGCAGTCCAAGGGACTCTCAAGAGTCTTCTCCAACACCACAGTTCAAAAGCATCAATTGTTTGACGCTCAGCCTTCTTCACAGTCCAACTCTTACATCCATACATGACCACAGGAAAAACCATAGCCTTGACTAGACGGACCTTAGTCGGCAAAGTAATGTCTCTGCTTTTGAATATGCTATCTAGGTTGGTCATAACTTTTCTTCCAAGGAGTAAGCGTCTTTTAATTTCATGGCTGCAGTCACCATCTGCAGTGATTTTGGAGCCCAAAAAAATAAAGTCTGACACTGTTTCCACTTATTTACTAGATATGAGAGCAGTAGAAGATAATATAAAGGAAAGTAAAAGTTTATCTAAATATATCAAATTTAAAAGTGTTGTGTGCTGAAAAAACACAATTTTAGAAATATAATTCTTTATTCAATGAAATATTAAGGCAGAACAAAGGTATTTCATTCATGAAAAGACTCTTACTTCCTGAGTACCTTTCATAGGAAGATCAAACCAGTCAATATTAAAGGAAACTGACCCTGAATGTTCAATGGAGGGATGAATGCTGAAGCTGAAGCTCCAATACTTTGGTCACGTGATGCAAAGAGCCAATTCATTTGAAAAGACCCTGATACTGGGAAAGATTGCTGGAGAAGGGAGTAACAGTGGATAAGAGGGTTGGATGGCATCACCGACTCAATGGATGTGACTTTCAGCAAACTCTGGGAGACAGTGAAGGACAGGGAAGCCAGACTCAGACATGACTGAATGAACAACAACTGAGGCTATACATTAAAAAATAACATGATTGTAACAGACAAGAAACAGTTAAGAGATTCAAGATTAAGTTCATCTAATCCTTTAGAGCTACAGTTGGCCAAAAGATCAGGCTTGAAAAAAGAAAAAAAAATGCTCCACAGAATACTTATGAAAATGGAGACATGCTATGAAATAACAGGCAATCAGAAACTTTAAGAAAAACAAGCAATTGTAAATGACAGCCACAGATCAATTGTAAAGAAGCCAGTCCAAAACAAGGAAGGCTGTTGTTTAAAGGAAAAATAGAGTGGAATGAGCATACCAAAAATAAAAACAGAACAGCATCATTACAACTATGAATATTATTTATTGAGAAGAAAGCACATATTAACTTTCTTTACTGATAAAATAAAAGAAAGGTAATTACTAAATCCAGGAGAAACCTACAATTCTGGAAAAGTCTGATTCACATATAAAGGAGAACAAAAACAGTATAAGTCACCTACTTGGTTTTAACAAAGAAAAAACTTTTGAGCGGTGCTGGAGTTGTAACACTTAAAACACAGAAAAGGAAATGTAGCTATAGAAAACTATGTGATTTTGCGGTGATATTTATCTATTTAGTCATAATCACAAATAATGACCATTTTAAATTTTAGAACCAACCTATAAATAAAGCAAGAAACTAATAAAGTGTGCAAATCACAGATGTAAGGGAGAAGAGAGAGAATGAGATAGCAGAATCATTGATAAGTTCTTCTACAAGTTACAAGGGAATCAAGAAATATTTTATTATCTATGTGTTTAAGGTATTGATTTAATGATCAAATGATAAGCAATAGAGGAATTAAGATGAGTTTATAAAACTAATTGGAATTGGAGAGAGAGGTGGAAGCGGATGTAATTTAGCAAACACTTATGAAACAAAAAGAAGAGAAGCGAAAAGCAAAGGAGAAAAAGAAAGATATAAGCATCTGAATGCAGAGTTCCAAAGAATAGCAAGAAGAGATAAGAAAGCCTTCCTCAGTAATCAATGCAAAGAAATAGAGGAAAAGAACAGAATGGGAAAGACTAGCGATCTCTTCAAGAAAATTAGAGATACCAAGGGAACATTTCATGCAAAGATGGGCTCGATAAAGGACAGATGGTATGGACCTAACAGAAGCGGAAGATATTAAGAAGAGGTGGCAAGAATACACAGAAGAACTTTTAAAAAAAATAGCTTCATGACCCAGATAATCATAATGGTGTGATCACTCACCTAGAGCCAGACATCCTGGAATGTGAAGTCAAGTGGGCCTTAGAAATGATCACTATGAACAAAGCTAGTGGAGGTGATGGAATTCCAGTTGAGCTATTTCAAATCCTGAAAGATGATGCAGTGAAAGTGCTGCACTCAATATGCCAGCGCATTTGGAAAACTCAGCAGTGGCCACCAGACTGGAAAAGGTCCGTTTTCATTCCAATCCCAAAGAAAGGCAATGCCAAAGAATGCTCAAACTACTGCACAATTGCACTCATCTCACATGCTAGTAAAGTAATGCTCAAAATTCTCCAAGCCCGGCTTCAGCAATATGTGAACCGTGAACTTCCTGATGTTCAAGCTGGTTTTAGAAAAGGCAGAAGAACCAGAGATCAAATTGCCAACATCCTCTGGATCATGGGAAAAGCAAGAGAGTTCCAGAAAAACATCTATTTCTGGTTTATTGACTATGCCAAAGCCTTTGACTGTGTGGATCACAATAAACTGTGGGAAATTCTGAAAGAGATGGGAATACCAGACCACCTGACTTGCCTCTTGAGAAACTTATATGCAGGTCAGGAAGCAACAGTTAGAACTGGACATGGAACAACAGACTGGTTCCAAATAGGAAAAGGAGTACGTCAAGGCTATATTCTGTCACCCTGCTCATTTAACTTATATGCAGAGTACATTATGAGAAAATCTGGGATGAAAGAAGCACAAGCTGAGTCAAGATTGTCAGGAGAAATATCAATAACCTCAGACATGCAGATGATACCACCCTTATGACAAAAAGTGAAGAGGAACTAAAAAGCCTCTTGATGAAAGTGAAAGAGGAAAGTGAAAAAGCTGGCTTAAAGCTCAACGTTCAGAACACTAAGATCGTGGCATCTGGTTCCATCACTTCATGGGAAATAGATGGGGAGGACTTTATATTTTGGGGCCCAAAAATCACTGCAGATGGTGACTGCAGCCATGAAATTATAAGATGCTTACTCCTCGGAAGAAAAGTTATGAGCAACCTAGATAGTATATTGAAAAGCAGAGAAATTACTTTGCTAACAAAGTCCATCTAGTCAAGGCTATGGATTTTCCAGTGGTCATGCATGGATGTGAGAGTTGGACTGCAAAGAATACTGACCACTGAAGAATTGATGGCTTTGAACTGTGGTGTTGGAGAAGACTACTGAGAGTCCCTTGGATTGCAAGGAGATCCAAACAGTCCATTCTGAAGGAGATTAGTCCTGGGATTTCTTTGGAAGGAATGATGCTAAAGCTGAAACTCCAGTACTTTGGCTACCTCATGCGAAGAATTGACTCATTGGAAAAGACTCTGATGCTGGGAGGGGTTAGGGGCAGGAGGAGAAGGGGACGACAGAGGATGAGATGGCTGGATGGCATCACCAACTTGATGGACATGAGTTTTAGCGAACTCCGGGAGCTGATGATGGACAGGGAGGCCTGATGTGCTGTGATTCATGGGGTCACAAATAGTCGGCCACGAATGAGCAACTGAACTGAACTATGAAGAATTCAGTTGATAAGATGCATTATGAGCAAATTATTTAGACATCTAGATGTGAGTGCCCGAAGAAATAAAAATATAAATGACAAAATGAGGTTAACTCAGTAAAGTGGCCCCGATATCTGGGAGGAATGAGTTGCTATTGAGTTGAAACATTTGTAATTCATATTAGTAATATAAATCTCCGTCTTATGATAGTGCTACAAATAAAGTTAAATTGAAAGAGGAATGCAGGAAAAATATTTGCAGCACATAGGTTATTTTCAGGGTTAAAAACATGTATATCTTCTGAGTAAATAAGAAAAGCATGATTATCGTATTTTTTAAAATTAAAGGAATCTGAACTGGCAACTATCAAAAGTAAAAAATAGTCATAAATATAAAATATATTTCATCAGACTAAATAAACCAATACATAAATTTAACCAAATATGGTACTTTTTTTAGCAATTAAGTTTTGAAAATAGCTAAAAATATTTTAATATTAATGCTATGACAGGGACAATGATATAGATAGTTCCACACATTGTAGATGATAGTATGATAAAGGTTACAGATAGAGAAGACTAGTAAATGTATCTAATAGGTTGATCTAATAAATTTTCAGGAATTCACTTTAAAGATATCATCTTATTTATTCAAAGAATTATAGATGAGCATATCTATGTCAATATTATTTATAATTGTCAATACAACCATATTTTAATATCCCCAGGGGAATTTGTTCCAGGACTGCCCACCCCCATACCAGAACTTGAAAAATTCAAGTCTTTTATATAAAATGGAATATTTTTATATAATCAGACTTCCCTGGTGGCTCAGACGGAAAGCGTTTGTCTACAATGTGGGAGACCTGGGTTCGATCCCTGGGTTGGGAAGTTCTATGGAGAAGGAAATGGCAACCCACTCCAGTACTCTTGCCTAGAAAATCCCATGGATGGAGGAGCCTGGTGTCCCTGGGGTCGCAAAGAGTTGGACACGACTGAGCGACTTCACTTCATACATATCCTACTGTGTACTTTAAATCATTCTACATTTATTTTAATACCTGTGTACTAAGTTGTTTCAATTGTTCAACTCTTGCGACCCTATGGACTATAGCCCACTAGGCTTCTGTCCATGGGATTCTCCTGGCAAGAATACTGGAGTGGGTTGCCATTTCCTTCTGCAGGGTATCTTCCTAACCTAGGGAATGAACCTGACTCTGTTAAGTCTCCTGCATTGGCAGGCAGGCTCTTTACTACTAGTGCCACCTGGAAAGTCCAATTATAATATCTACAGCCATGAAATTAAAAGATGCTTACTCCTTGGAAGGAAAGCTATGATCAACCTAGATAGCATATTCAAAAGCAGAGACATTACTTTGCCGACTAAGGTCCGTCTAGTCAAGGCTATGGTTTTTCCTGTGGTCATGTATGGATGTGAGAGTTGGACTGTGAAGAAGGCTGAGCGTCAAACAATTGATGCTTTTGAACTGTGGTGTTGGAGAAGACTCTTGAGAGTCCCTTGGACTGCAAGGAGATCCAACCAGTCCATTCTGAAGGAGATCAACCCTGGGATTTCTTTGGAAGGACTGATGCTAAAGCTGAAACTCCAGTACTTTGGCCACCTCATGGGAAGAGTTGACTCATTGGAAAAGACTTTGATGCTGGGAGGGATTGGGGGCAGGAGGAGAAGGGGATGACAGAAGATGAGATGGCTGGATGGCATCACTGACTGAATGGACATGAATCTGAGTGAACTCTGGGAGACGGTGATGGACAGGGAGGCCTGGCGTGCTGCGAATCATGTGGTCGCAAAGAGTCGGACACGACTGAGCGACTGAACTGAACTGAATACGATATAAATCATTGTATATACAATGTAAATGCTATGCAAATAGTTGCTGATGTACAACAAATCCAAATTTTGCTTTTTAAAACTTTCTTGAATATTTTATTATTTTAAGTAATTTTGATCTGCTGGTTGGTTGAATCTGTCATTGCAGAACTCACAGATATTGAGGGCCCATTGTAAATGAGAACAGTGCTCAATTAAATGATAAAACATGGATGAAGATCCAATCAATGTTTTCTTAGACCACATAAAAACTGAGGAAAGCACATGCAATGTAAAACTGAGACAGCTGGCTGCTTGCAATCTCAATTTTAATGTACTTTCATTATCCCTATAAATTTAAGTAATTTATCTAAATAAATATGGATTACATGCACAATTAAATGTTATATATATATGAACTTATAGATAATTGAAAAATATTATCATGTCTGAATAATTTATTTATTGTTAATGTTTATCATGTCCTTTAATTCAAATTTTTTAAAGAGCCCTTCTATATTGAGATAGAATGCATATTATTTATAACAGACAAAGTTAACTAAAATAAAAATGAGTTATTATGTCACAAAGCCAAATACATTATCTAAGAACTTTGTACTTACCTCAAATCATATCACTTGAATTAAACTGCAAACTATTTCCAAAGACTTTGTGAGATTAGTAATGAGTAACTAGATACATGGAGCAACAGACTGGTTCCAAATAGGAAAAGGAGTACATAAAGGCTGTATATTGTCACCCTGCTTATTTAACTTATATGCAGAGTACATCATGAGAAACGCTGGGATGGAAGAAACACAAGCTGGAATCAAGATTGCCAGGAGAAATATCAATAACCTTAGATATGCAAATGACACCACCCTTATGGCAGAAAGTGAAGAGGAACTAAAAAGCCTCTTGATGAAAGAGGAGAGTGAAAAGTTGGCTTAAAGCTCAACATTCAGGAAATGAAGATCATGGCATCTGGTCCCATCACTTCATGGGAAATAGATGGGGAAACAGTGGAAACATTGTCAGACTTTATTTTTTTGGGCTCCAAAATCACTGCAGATGGTGATTGCAGCCATGAAATTAAAAGATGCTTACTCCTTGGAAGAAAAGTTATGACCAACCTAGATAGCATGTTCAAAAGCAGAGGCAGTACTTTGCCGACTAAGGTCTGTCTAGTCAAGGCTATGGTTTTTCCAGTAGTTATGTATGGATGTGAGAGTTGGACTGTGAAGAAGGCTGAGTGCCCAAGAATTGATGCTTTTGAACTGTGATGTTGGAGAAGACTCTTGAGAGTCCCTTGGACTGCAAGGAGATCCAACCAGTCTATTCTGAAGAAGATCAGCCCCGGGTGTTCTTTGGAAGGAATGATTTGAAGCTGAAGCTCCAGTACTTTGGCCACCTCATGTGAAAAGTTGACTCATTGGAAAAGACTTTGATGCTGGGAGGGATTGGGGGCAGGAGGAGAAGGGGACAACAGAGGATGAGATAGCTGGATGGCATCACTGACTCGATGGACGTGAGTCTGAGTGAACTCTGGGAGTTGGTGATGAACAGGGAGGCCTGGCGTGCTGCAATTCATGGGGTCTCAAAGAGTTGGACATGACTGAGCGACTGAACTGAACTAGATATAACTAACTTATCATTTATATAGCAAACCCCTTATTCAAAAATAGTACTCAGTAGTCTCTGAACACATGGTCATAAATGAGGACAGATTTTATTAATGAAGCTTTAGTGGTCCCACAGAAAGTTTTAGTTACTTATTTAAGCTTAATTATACTTATAGAATTCCTCCAGAGATGGTTGACATAAATATTTATAAATTTAAAATTAAGTACATGTAAGTAATTTTATTTTCTTGAAGGTTAGCATTATGATACTGGTAATTATGTTTCATTACATATTTAGAGGAATTTATCAAACAAAGGGAAGATAATAGGAATTTTTAAAAATTCAATTTCAGTATATCTTAATTAAATCAGTAGACTGTATCAGTTAACCCATACACATATAAAAACTTGAATTTTGCTGTAATAACACTTATGGTGGTAAATAATTTTATACAGGCATACCTGTTATAAACTTCAGCCGAAGAGCCTTAGATGATAGTCTCAGGCCATGTACTCAAGGGTAATGTTTTTAGTTTCCTATGTATAATAATTTCTTCTTCAGTAAAAGTACTAAAGTTAATTGCTCAAGTACCTGAATTGTTTGGAAAATAAAGACATTCCATTTTCTCTCAGTAGAAATGTGGGCAATAGAAGAATGTGCTAGTAAATGAATTAAAATAAATCGAGCACAGTTGAAGGGAAAATTACAAACTATAGCAGAATTTGAAATAAGTTCTGTTGGACAAAAGGAAACACTGTGAATTTTTTGGTTGGGTTAAGATTGGATCTGTACTTTGGACAGAACATCCTATAGAAATGCTCCGTGAATAAAGCTTTCTTGATTTAAGGCTTTAGGAAATGCATTCTATGTTTATAGACATTTATTCAGATAATCACAATGAGTTTCATAACAGGAAATTCCCTGAAGAGTCTGTAATAAAATGTGAGATCTGTTTAACTTCGTTAAATATATTTGCTAAATATATTTCATCATAAATTAGTTTTGTCAGTAACAGCTAACCTTCCAAATCATCTTTGGAAACAGTTACATTATAATGAAATCAATATAGTCTACAGTGTAGAGTTTGATATAGATAGCAAAAAAAGTCTACAATATGTATCATTTCAATGACTTACAGAAGAATTTAGTTTTAGAAATTTTTTGTACTAGGTCTTATTTCTAGATCTTCTTTTTGTATAAAAATTAGTGAGCCCAGTTTTAAATATATTAAAATATAATTTCCAATAGATTAAGATGTCTCTAAAATTTATAAGAATTATTTTAAAATAATAAATTTTTATGAGATGTGTTATAGTCTATTAATTCCTTTGAAGGAGTTAATTTTTTTTAATCAAAGCTCAAAAACAATATTTTAGTAGAATTAGGTAAAAATTGTGATTTTTCTAAGTTTTTCTTGATGAAGCGATTTTAATTATATGACTAGTTTTGATCTGTGGATTTTTTTGAAAATTCATTTTATTTTTAGGGTATAACTTATCTTTATTTTTTTCTAGTCAGTCTTTGTTGTTTATCTGTCTTATTTTTTATTAATTTTTATTGAAGTATAGTTATTTTACAATGTTTTGTTAGTTTCTGCTGTATAGCAAAGTGAATTAGCTGTACATAAACACATATTCCCTCTCCTTTGATTTCCTTCCCATTTAGGTTTTTATTTTAGAGTAACCCCTGTGGGAATTACTTTCAAATCTTAAGTCAAACTATATAATCTTTATTTCTCCCCTAAAAATAAAAATCCATAACTACTAAAATCATCTATTTCATCCAAACTAAAACGACAACTTAAGATTTCTAAAAGATTGAATTTATACTTTTTAACAGAATTGATTTTGTGATAATAAGATATTATTGCACCAAATCACTACTCTGAGCAGAGTTCACATAAACAGAATAAAAGAAAAGAATATTAGCATCTTTGAATGTCAGTGTTTGAAATACATCTTAGACTATTGACAATTCTGTCTGGCAGAGCTTTCTGACCACCTCATGAATTAGGAGAATGAACACAGCCTTAAAAGGTTAGAAGTTCTCCTCTTTTGGAAAAGTCATATTCACAACGACTTGTCACCTCCCACTATAAAACTCCCTCTCTGTGGAAGTTCTCTTGGGTCTTTATTTCAGTATTAGGAGAGACCAAACTCATTATGCTATTTAACACCTTGAACTAGACAGTAACTTGGCACAGGAAAGAAGCAGCCAGTGTTATAGTTGCCACTAAATACAGGCACCTTTTAAACTATTCAGAGTGCAATTTTATTAAGCAAAAGACATATTATTGGCCTAGAGCCATTTACTATAAATATTTCCTGGTCAAGATCAATTGATGTAGAACATCTGAATAATGCTACGGGAAATATAAAACAAAGCTTGGATGTCAGAGGATATATAACATTATATAAATGTTACAAATTAAACTTAAATTATTTTAAAATCTTGCTTTGTGTATTGTTGAAATAAAGTACATAGAATCCAATCCTAGATATAATGACAAGGTTGAATTTATAACATATATAGGATATGCAAATGTGTCTCTTCTCTAGTGCTCTCAAAGTAGAATCCATGAAAAGCAAATCAATTTTTGGCTCAAGAAAGAATGTTCCTTTCCCTTCAGATGTGGGAACATTAAGCAATCAATATTATTTTGGATGTTCTTTTTGGCCTTCATTACTCTAAGCTAAGAGTCCTAAATTTAAACAGTAGTAAAGGAGAAAGAAATGAACACATTATAATGAAATTTTACTGAAGCCAAAAGCTTATTTTAGTGGATACTAAGTGGTTAACATCAATTTGTTGGAAGATGATAACTTAGTGATTCTTGTCTTGCCTTAGTGATTCTTGTTTCTAAATGGATCCAGAGCAGCAATAGGACTTCATGAGAATAAAAAAGAGAGGAAGACTTATTTGAGGATGGGTAATAAATGGATAATCCATATCTTAAAGGAATCAAAAAATAAAACTCTTACGTACCAAATGCATAACTTTGATTAGTTATGTTTTATAGTAAATATCATCTCTTCTTTGCCAACATGGTTTTAGCATTTCTGTATAAATAAAGAGAGAAAGTATATTTGGGGCTCACACTGCTGCTGCTGCTGCTGCTGCTGCTAAGTCACTTCAGTAGCACCTGACTCTGTGTTACCTCATAGATGGCAGCCCACCAGGCTCTTCTGTCCATGGGATTCTCCAGGCAAGAATACTGGAGTGGGTTGCCATTTCCTTCTCCAGCGCATGCATGCATGCTAAAAAGCTTCAGTCATGTCTGACTCTGTGTGACCCTGTGGACAGCATTTCTTTCTCCAGGGGCTCACACAATATATACTAAAACAGAAATGAAAAAAATATTTTATTTATAAATATGTTTTCAATGTAAAAAAATTACCTTAGCAGATACTTGCTGTACTTGTCCCTAACTAGGTTCAAACATTTGTCTAATGATTTCTTGCTGAATAAATAATTTATCATTTGAGGTCTCTGAGACCAGCATTGTCTTTCATCTAAGCATAGTTTTTTTGTTTTTTGTGTTCTCTTGATTCAGGGAGTGAATGATGTAGAGAGAAGAAAAAATACCAGGGAGTGATAAACTTGTAGTATAGACACACCTTCCACCACACATCCTAGATATAACCCTCCCTTATTAAGATGTGCATAAATGTGTTATAATTTTCTGTACAGAATACCAATTTTTTTAGAACACAGAGATAATACTTAGTTGATTTCAGATGGAAATCAACAAATTGTGAGTCCCTAAGAATAACAATGATCTGCTAACTAAGAGCACAATAAAATTAAATAATGATTAATAACAACTATATATAGATCCCCAAATTTCAACTTGAATAGACATCACACAGAACAGAGTATGGAGAGCAGTGTCTAAGTTAGTTCTTCACACTTACCAAATGAAGGCAACTATTTGACCTTAGGGACATTACCTAACTTCTCTGAAATTTGTTTTTGTCAAATCAAATCAAAATGGCAATAAAACAATGTGTGTTAAATATAGCACTAAAAGCACTATACTAATAATCATAATGTACAGAAAAGATAAATGGTAGATCAGCTCTGTATCTATTATATTCGTCAATAAAACAGGGTGAGTAGTGACGAGAACCCTGGAGGAGGGCATGGCAACCCCCTTCAGTATTCTTGCCTGGAGAATCCCATGGACAGAGGAGCCTGGCAGGCTATATAGTCCATAGGGTCACCAAGAGTCAGACACTACTGAAGCGACTTAGCATGCACGCACAATGATGATTATTACCTCTGTTTTAGAAAAGAAACTGAATTTTAGATTGAGAGCACTTAAAGAAGACTGTAGGACTAGAAATCTATAATTAAGCCTAGAGAAGTATATATACTTATACCACATACTCCTGAAAAAAGAATAAAGGAACTCTCACATCTAAATACAGTTTGAAAGGAGACAATTAAAAAGAAAAACAGAAGAAAAATAAACTCCTAAGGAACAGAGAAATAGCCATATTTTAGGAACCTACTATGACTTATTTAGTGTAGTTGGTATTCAAATTCCATCCAAGCTCTAGCAAAATTGTTGCTGTGGACAGATTGAGTGAGACCAATTTTCCCCAGCTGGTGTGAACTTCTTCATGAAGGGTGAGCAGTTTTAAGTGCTCATATGTGATGTTGAAGGCTTTTGCACATTCCCCAGTGACTGTCTCCATTTTACCGATGCTCTTCTGTTGACAGTCACAATCACAGCCCCCTCACAACTAGAAAATCCCTCACCCTGGACTTAATTCTGATCTAGGCTATTTAACTCTTATCTCCCTCAAGTTTATTTTATCCATGCGAAAATGTGTTTTCATCCATTCTCTTTTCTGCCCTCTACTAAGAGAGAACTATAAATGTTCTCCTGTCTTTTAAGGCCAACTATCTTCTTGTGATCTTAATTGTCTTCTCACCCTCTTCCATCATCAATCTCCTGCCTGGTCATTGTATTTCAAACTCCTCCTCTCCACTAAAATATTGATCTTTTCTTGGTGGTGGTGGTTTAAGTCACTAAGTCATGTCCGACTCTTGCAACCCCATGGACTGTAGTCTGCCAGGCTCCTCTGTCCTTGGGATTCTCCAGGCAAGAATACTGAAGTGGGTTGCCATTTCCTTCTCCAAATAACAGTTCCTGATTCCTGCCTCATTCTAAAGTACAGAGAATACAACTTAGAGGATAAACTGAATTCATATTGAAAACCAGTTACTCATGAGCTATCCAAATCCTCTACCCCATCCCAAGTATTCAGCTTGAGTACTATTTTTAATTTTTATTCCCTCCCAACTGTATTTGAATCGAGCACATTGTGTCATTGTGCAGATTTTCTCTGAAATATTTTTGCTTTGATTTCTTCTTGTTGGTTTCTTCCACAATCATACAGATTTACACTTTGATTGATTGCTTCCTTTCTGAATTATTGTCATAGACTACTATTTGGTCTTACCACTCTTAACTTCCTGATCTCCAATCTATATTTTCCATTATGTGATTATAAGAATAACTTCCCTGAATCATATTTTTCATCTAAGCTTTGTTATTAAAACCTCAGTGATTTCCATTGCGTGAGAAATAAATTGCTATCTCCATCAGCTTTCCAGTTCTCCCTACAACTGAGTTTCATGGACCCTCACTTTACAATTGCAAAACAATAAAGTTGGCCTGTGCTTTCCTGCCTCTGTACCTGTGATCATAATTTTTATACCAAGATCATTCTTTTAAACTTCTCAAAACCCTGAGAGTCTTTGATGCATCTTTAAAGGTGCCCTTCAAAATGTTTCTCTTACAGTAACTTTTCTAGGATTCCCCAGCCAGAACTTCATTCCATCTTTCCATTTTCCAGCAGCCTTCATGATTTTCTTTGGACACTTATCTTCTTTCTTATCCTTTAATTTTTCCCTCTGTGTATCTTTTCTTGGCTGTTAGAACCAAACTCATCCATATCCATCATTATGTCAATTTTGTCTCTGCTCAGTCCTCATCAAATATTTTTGCCTTGAAAATACTTGGGGTTCAATTAAAAGTAAATGGAAGTTGACTGTGCACATCTCTACAAAATAGAGAATATAGAACCAATTGTTCCTTTCCTCTTACATCAAAACAGAAGTTCACATTTTAGCAGTCTGTGATGCACACCTACACACACAAAGAGCCCCTGAGATCTCATCAACTTAAGAAGTAAAATTTTGCACCAAAGTGATGTTTACATGGTGGGTGAAAAGAGAGAACTGGATGACAGGAAGGATGACAAGTCAAGTGAACCAAATCTGAAGTGGTAATTTTTACAACCTGAGTAATCTGCTCTCCATATGTTTCCTGCAAATCCTAGGAAAGGTACTATAACCATGATCTTTGCATTAGAGTCAAGCATATAAAGATTCACCTCTTCACAGGAATAAATTTAGAAACAGAGAACCAAGAGGAAAGCTTTTTGGCAACCTTTCCTCAAAGTGTGTGCAAGGCTGAAAAACCAAATGGCGAGAGGAGTCTGTTAACCTTTATCACACACCGCATGCAAAGTAATCACACATCATAATGCTTTCATATCATATGTTTCTTTCACATTCTTGGACATGGTACCACACAGTTAAGCTTCCAGCAGCTGGAAAAATTGTAACACAGTGATGGTCTGTCTACCCATAGAGTTCAGTGCCTCATTTAGAGTTCTTGGCTTCAACAGTTTGATACAAACAAGAAATTTTATGTTCATACACTAAAGCCAGACTGTGACCTAAATTAGTTTCCTCACATATATATTTTTTTAAGTTTTAACTACTTTAAGTCAAAGAAAAATCTATACAAACAAAACTGAAGAAAGTAATTTACATTTTTATGGAGGTGTGACACAAATTTTTATAATTCTAAGAAAAGGTCTTGTCTCTCCTCCTGTCTGCTTGGTTTTCATTGTCCCTCATTTGTCCCATCATAAGCAAGGGTATGTGGACTACCATTTGAGGAAGAGAGATTTTAGGTCATTTGTTCACATCTTAAGGAAAGATTTTATTGCCACCATCCTCAAATATATACCCCTTTGGAAATTTCCTTTAGATAGTATCCCCTTCCTTAGAAAATATGAGTACTCATGAAGGCAGCACAGAAGAGGCATTCACATTTGGACTCGGTGTTAATGAAATCCTGTTCTCCTTAGGTACTCTCAACAGACAAGGGCCATGGTTCTGGCCCTCTTGTTTATATTTTTTGGCTAACAGAAGACCAAAGATATGAATAAGCAAATTGTTAAAATACATCCACATGGCTTTTCGTAGTTGTACTGAAGCGCTGGTGTGATAGGAGGAGAATGTTTTTGGCCTGGTTGTCTGGATTTGATTTGTCCCCATCTTCACCTCTTCATTTGCTGTGTGATACTGAACAAGTCACTTAGAAAACTTATTTTGCATTTATTTAGTCATCTCTGAAATGAGGATAATAAAGCTCACTCTCCAGTTGCCCTAAGGATTTAATAATATGACATGAGTATACATATCTAATAATGCTCATTAAATTGTAACTCCCTTTTATCTTCTTTCCCCCACCTTCATTTAAAGGTAATTCAAGCATTATTTTGCCTTTCAGAGGGACTTTAGGTGTGGACCCAGCTTTCACTTTTATCTCACATCTAGTCTCTGCACCTATTTCCATGCTACATCTATTTCTGAAGTACTCTGTTGCTTTTCACCGTTTTTAAAAAATGCTCATTTAAAAAAACACTGCCAGTATAAAATCCATTTACATCTGCAATACCTCAATGAATTCTCATAACAGTTATTCAAAATAGATATTATTTATCTGTAATCTATACATGAGGAAACTAAGGTCAAAAGGCTAAGTGACTTTCACAATACCATGAAAACTAATAAGCACGCTTAAGTGGCTTCTGCCATCACATAACGTGAGTAAGTAGCGATTCTGGGAACGGAACTCTGGTGTTCTAATTTCAAACTGAGTCAACTTTCCTCTCTTCCATTCTGCGAGAGCTCTTCTTTGGATAGTACTCCCCCTTTAATATACTTCTATTACTTTAATATCAAACTCAACATTTTGCTCTAATCAGCTTCCTCTTCCCGATCTCTTCTAAGAACCCAGAGAAAACTCTGCCTATTTCTGTAAATAGTAATCTTTAGTCATCCTTATTTTAAAACATACTTAGGGAAAAATATTTCAATCATGGTATTTAAGCCAAATCAAAGGGAGAAAACAGTGCTTATCAATTATGTGCAATGACTTTTTGCGTAAATGACAAAATATTACACTTTTAATAAAAACATACAACTTTAGGGTATTAAACGATCATTAGCAAGAAAAGACATTAGATTAACTATGGCAGAAGGAACATAATTATTTGTACAATTAATACCAATAGCAATCTTGGAAATAAGGTTGTAGTAAATATCATTAGGTAAGTAAACAGCATAGGCTTAAGGAAGGAAAAAAGAATGTGCACTATGGAATTTGAATGTCTGAATCATGTTTAGATCACTTCTATAGGGCTTCTGAGTAACATATCACATATTCCTCTAATTAAGATGGAGGAGAGAAAGGAGAAAGGAGAGACTCTTTTATGCTGAGTGAAAAGTGTTTCTGAACAATAAAAAGCAGCATTTCCACAAAAATAATGTATCCTCTTAATAAATAGTAGAAACACTGAGAATTTTTCTTAAGCCACCATCAATCATTAAATATTAAAGCTTATTATGTCTAAGTATCTCTATTTTAAATAATTTTTCAAGTAATACTCTAATAAAATTAGAAGCAAGAAATTATCAAATACTACAGTAGAATCATTTGGTTGAAAGATGAGAATATACATGTGATTCCTCTTGAAATGAGAGCTACCAAACTACATAATAAAGTGTAGCATAATAGAATAAAAACTGAAAAGTCTGAGTGACTTGAGCAAAGATATAGAGGAAAAAGAAAACAATTATATTTCTCCACCAAAATATTCATTGTTTTAGACATTCTTACCCTGGACCCTGAAACATACATTTATTTTATAAGTATGATTTACAAATAAACTCAAGGACAGTCATATAATTGAGCTGCCAAAACATGAAAGTGATAATGATGAGTCTTTAAAGCAATGGAAAATTGTTACTGATAAGGTGATTTAGAAATGGCAATGTACCAAAAATACAGACTCCAGCCCCAAATGTGTCTAAAGTCTTTACATTTAGATGTATGATTGACACATTGTTAACTGTTTGGGAAAATAGAAACAAAATATTAACAGAGGTTATCTTTGGAAAATATGCTTGTGCAAAATTTTTAATTTTGTGCTAGTTTAGATTTTCTAAAATGGACATAGTTTTAAGTCATGAAAAGGCGATAAAGCTGACATCAGAAGTCCATGTTGACTTAGTCTGTTTTGGATGCTGATCACTCAGACATGCCTCATGCATTTTCTTCACTCAGGGAGATGCCACTACAAAGTGACTGACAAAGGGAAATAAAAAAGAACTCCTTTTTCAAAGAAAAAAAATATAAAGCAGCCCCTTTTTGGTTGTCAGTATGATCACGTCAGACTCTGAGACCCATGGAGAGAGACGTTTCATTTAGACTTTGTGCTGTGCACAGAGCTCCTGGTGCCATGCATGCAATTATGATCATTGACAGTCACTCAATCTCCTTCCTTCTCTTCTGTGCCATTGCTGCCCTGGTGCTGCCTCGGTAGCATATTTAGGTTTTAAGTTGTCAATCATGATTCTTTTATATTCCAGCAAGATGATAAAAATTCATAATATAAAAAAGATGCCTAGTGGGACAAAGTTTTTGCTGGACAATTGCATTCTTTTCCATGTGTGTACTCTGCAAAGGTCTAATACACCAAATATCCCATAGGCCAATCAAAGTAAGTTTCCTTGTTTTAGTTTCAATCTATTTTATGTCAAAAATTCTGTTCATCTTTAAAGAATGTTCAGCTATTGCTGCACAACTCCCCGAGACTGCCTGGGATTAAATAGGGAAACCAATCAGAACAAAACAAGATCTCCTTTGCCCTTCTACATCAAAACACTACAATCCATTCTCTAACAGTTCCCAGGAGGAAAATCTTCATTAAGCTGAAATACACACATTGCCATAAATCAAAGCAAATATATATATCTCTGCTTTGCACATTCTATTTTAGGCTGAGTGATCAATTCTACTTACCACTTACTGAAAGAAAGTAGCTCTGTGTGTGTGTGTGTGTGTGTGTGTTTTCAATATTTCAAATGGAATTTTCAGACAATCTGGAAAGCTAAAGAAAAGCTCAACAAGCACAAGATTAACATTACAGTAGATAGACACTTAGTGAACTTAAAATTGAATTATAAGAATAATGTGTGTGTATTGTTTTCTCTTCATGAGTCAGAATGACCTCAGAAATATTTACTACTCAAGAGATCACCTTTGAAAGCCCTAGAATCCTAGGGTGGAAAAGGAGGTGGCAATCTTCACAGTTTTAGGAACAACTAAAAGTAAACAAAATGTTTGGAGTTCTTATTCCACTGCCAAATCGAGCTGGCCAGATATCTGGCTGGTCATGCTGAATAATAAGGTTTGGGAACCGATTGTCCCCTTGAAGTATGTGAACTGCTAGACCTTCAAGTTCATTACCAGAGTTCTTCATGCACACACTTCTCAGTAAACATAAACTATCTAGTATGCTTAGAATTGTGTGAAACATCAATTGACAATGAGAAGAATTTTATTTTATACCAGAATTTCGTTTTTCCTCCCATAGAATAAATTAGATGCTAGCAAAATTAACAACTAAACTGTGTCAGTTATCATTGCACAATTTTTGTTTTTCGTGCCTATTTAGTCTTATATTTATAGGTTCAAATGTAGTGGTTTTTTTTTTCTTTTTTAATTGAAGTATAGTTAACATACGATGTTGAGTTTCAAATATGCAGCAAGATAATTCCATATATATATAGTTATATACATACATATATATATGTATAAATACTTTTTCAGACTCTTGTCCATTATAAGTTAGTATAAGATACTAAGTATAGTTCCTAGTACTATACAGTAGGTCTTTGCTTCTTATTTTATACATGTGTGCATGCTTGGTCACTCAGTTGTGTCTGACTCTCTTGTAACCCCATGGACTGCAGCCCGCCAAGCTCCTTTGTCCATGGGATTAGTTAGGAAAGAATACTGGAGTGGGTTGTCATTTCTAGGGGATCTTCCCGACCCAGGGGTCTCACCAGGGTCTTGCATTTCCTGCATTGGCAGATGGATTCTTTACCACTAGCGCCTGTTGGGAAGGCCGATTTTATACGTAGTAGGAATGGCATCCCACTCCAGTACTCTTGCCTGGAAACTCCCATGGACAGAGGAGCCTGGTAGGCTGCAGTCCATGGGGTCGTAAAGAGTTGGACACAACTGAGCGACTTCACTTTCACTTTTCACTTTCATGCATTGGAGGAGGAAATGGCAACCCACTCCAGTGTTCTTGCCTGGAGAATCCCAGGGACGGGGGAGCCTGGAGGGCTGCCATCTACGGGGTCGCACAGAGTCGGACACGACTGTAGCGATTTAGCAGCAGCAGCAGCAGTGCATTTATGTTAATCTCAATCAAATGTAGTGTTTCAATAGAACTTTGCTCCTCAAAAAGTAAACAAATATTCATAGTAAAGTTCATTTTCTGTTTGAAATCAATGTTCAAAATTTCTGATGTTTTTAAGTGCAGAAAGACTAATGTACAATGTATTCCAGTAAGTGCTATGAACAGAAGTAGTTAGGACTTTGATTATATGTCTCATCTCAGAAAATCACCTTCAGAAACCTAGAATGCCCTAACTTGAGTATAGGGCACTATTGAAATTACATTTAAAAAGGCAAAGAAAATGTAGTTACAAGGTAAAAATGTAAGAGTAGTAATTACTTGGTCTGTGTTAGGGCAAAGTCAGGAGATAGAGTCATGGAATGAAACCCGATTAGCAGAGGTTACAAAAAGAAATAAGGAAACACTTACTGTAAGTGCCTGAGAATCGAAAGAATGTCACTGAAGAGTCCAAGTCCACTGCTTAATAGGAAAAGGGAAAATTACAGACTACACGGAGGGCAACACTTTTAATTGCTCCTTGGGTTATTCTTTTCTAAATACTAATAATTGTAAAAGGTTGCTTAATGTGATAATAGTTACCAGGGTTGAAGAGATCAAAAGGCAATGTCAGAATGTAATAGATTGAGGTGAATAAACATTATTGTGAATGTATTCATATTAATAGTACCCTGAGATGGACCAAGGAAGGAGATGCATCTGATGCTGAGGTAACTGTGAGTATAGAGAATGATAAATAAATACTCATTTCAACTTGAGTGATGAAAAGACAACCATTATTCCGCCAAAACTTTTAAAAATTGATAATCATAAAATCAGTCAACTAGCAAATGTCTGTTGAGTGTAAACTATCTTCCTAAGAGAGGCTATAGACCCCAGTGAATCTCTAATACATGACTTATTGCTACTCAAGATTTACTCCAGATTTTGGTGAGTAGCTAATAATGTGTATTACTCACATACACATTATCAGTTAATTGTGTACAGTAATTAAAGAATAGTTATAATGAATATGAGGAGCAGTAATGAAGATATTCTGGGTAATATGTGACCAATGATCTAGGGTGTTGAACTTCATTACTGTGACACTAATATGAACTCTAACCACATCGACATTTACTGTGTAGAATAATTCTATTCTATTCTCATGCTCCTATCAAACTTTTCAAAGGAGCTTGTTACAGTGTTCAAGGCCCTGAGAAAATAAGTATGAATTGTAAATAAATACCTACTCAATAGAGCAGAACATATAAATATATATTCTGACTTTCCTAGATCATAAAATATTTTACACTATTAAATATAATTGAAAAGACTTTTCACTTCATGTATTTGCTTTCTCTTCAAAGTATCAGATTTTTTTTCTTTTATATTTTAATTTTTTACTTAGTGGCACTCGATTTACTTAAACCAAAGAAAAACTGTTCATCCATTTCTCCTACCACCTACCCCCACCCCTGCCTCTGGCCACCACCAATCTGTTCTCTGTATATGAGCTGATTTTTATTTTGAATTAATCTTTAGATTTCACATATAAGAGAGATTATATGGTATTTGTATTTCTCTGGCTTATTTCACTTAGCATAATGTCCTTGAGGTCCATCCATGTTGTGATGAATGGCAAGATTTCATTCTTTTTTTCTCATGGCTGAATTATATTGCATTGTATGTGTGTACACATATACGTGTATATATATGCCATAGTTTTTTGATCCATTTATCCATGGATGACACTTAGGTTGTTTCCATATCTTGTTCTTGTTCAGTCACCCAGTTGTGTCCAACTCTTCACAATCCAAAGAACCACAGCACACCAGGCCTCCCTGTCCCTTGCCATCTCACAGAGTTTGCCCAAGTTCATGTTCATTGGACCACTGATGCAATACAGATATCCCATCTTCTGTCACCATCTTCTCCTGCCCCTAAGTTTTCCCAGCATCAGTTCAGTTCAGTTCAGTCATTCAGTCATGTCTGACTCTTTGCGACCCCATGGATCGCAGCACCCCAGGCCTCCCTGTCCATCACCAACTCCTGGAGTTCACTCAGACTCACATCCATTGAGTCCGTGATGCCATCCAGCCATCTCATGATCGGTCGTTCCCTTCTTCTCCTGCCCCCAATCCCTCCCAGCATCAGAGTCTTTTCCAATGAGTCAACTCTTCACATGAGGTGGACAAAGTATTGGAGTTTCAGCTTTAACATCATTCCTTACAAAGAAACCCCAGGGCTGATCTCCTTCAGAATGGACTGGTTGGATCTCCTTGCAGTCCAAGGGACTCTCAGGAGTCTTCTGCAACACCGCAGTTCAAAATCATCAATTCTTTGGTGCTCAGCTTTCTTTGCATCCAACTCTCACATCCATACATGACCACTGGAAAAACCATAGCCTTCACTAGATGGACTTTGTTGGCAAAATAATATCTCTGCTTTTGAATATACTATCTAGGTTGGTCATAACTTTTCTTCTAAGGAGTAAGCATCTTTTAATTTCATGGCTGCAGTCACCATCTGCAGTGATTCAGGACACCCAAAAAATAAAGTCTGACACTGTTTCCACTGTTTCCCCATCTGTTCCCCATGAAGTGATGGGACAGGATGCCATGATCTTGGTTTTCTGAATGTTGAACTTTAGGCCAATTTTTTCACTCTCCAGTTTCACTTTCATCAAGAGACTTTTTAGTTCCTCTTCACTTTCTGCCCTAAGGGTTGTGTTATCTGCATATCTGAGGTTATTGATATTTCTCCCGGCAATCTTGATTCCAGCTTGTGTTTCTTCCAGTCCAGCGTTTCTCATGATGTACTCTGTATATGTTTAATAAGCAGGATGACGATATACAGCCTTGACATACTCCTTTTCCTATTTGGAAACAGTCTGTTGTTCCATGTCCAGTTCTAACTGCTGCTTCCTGACCTGCATACAGATTTCTCAAGAGGCAAGTCAGGTGGTCTGGTATTCCCATATCTTTCAGAATTTTCCACAGTTTATTGTGATCCACACAGTCAAAGGCTTTGGCATAGTCAATAAAGCAGAAATAGATGTTTTCTGGAACTCTCTTGTTTTTTCCATGATCCAGCAGATGTTGGCAATTTGATCTCTGGTTCCTCTGCCTTTTCTAAAATCAGCTTGAACAACAGGGAGTTCACGGTTCACATATTGCTGAAGTCTGGCTTGGAGAATTTTGAGCATTACTTTACTAGCATGTGAGATGAGTGCAATTGTGCGGTAGTTTGAGCATTCTTTGGCATTGCCTTTCTTTGGGATTGGAATGAAAACTGACCTTTTCCAGTCCTGTGGCCACTGCTGAGTTTTCCAAATTTGCTAGCATATGGAGTGCAACACTTTCACAGCATCATCTTTCAGGATTTGGAATAGCTCTACTGGAATTCCATCACCTCCACTAGCTTTGTTCGTCGCAGTGCTTTCCAAGGCCCACTTGACTTCACATTCCAGGATGTCTAGCTCTAGATGAGTGATCACACCATCGTGATTATCTGGGTCGTGAAGCTCTTTTTTTTTACAGTTCTTCTGTGTGTTCTTGCCACCTCTTCTTAATACCTTCTGCTTCTGTTAGGTCCATACCATTTCTGTCCTTTATTGAGCCCTTCTTTGCATGAAATGTTCCCTTGGTATCTCTAATTTTCTTGAAGAGATCTCTAGTCTTTCCCATTCTGTTCTTTTCCTCTATTTCTTTGCATTGATTGTTGAAGAAGGCTTTCTTATCTCTTATTGCTATTCTTTGGAACTCTGCATTCAGATGCTTATATCTTTCCCTTTCTCCTTTGGCTGTTCACTTCTCTTCTTTTCACAGCTATTATTAAGGCCTCCCCAGACAGCCATTTTGCTTTTTTGCATTTCTTTTCCATGGGGATGGTCTTGATCCCTGTCTCCTGTACAACGTCATGAACCTCAGTCCATAGTTCATCAGGCACTCTATCAGATCGAGGCCCTTAAATCTATTGCTTACTTCCATTGTATAATCATAAGGGATTTGATTTAGGTCATACCTGAATGGTCTAGCGGTTTTCCTACTTTCTTCAATTTAAGTCTGAATTTGACAATAAGGAGTCATGATCTGAGCCACAGTCAGCTCCTGGTCTTGTTTTTGTTGACTGTATAGAGCTTCTCCATCTTTGGCTGCAAAGAATATAATCAATCTGATTTCGGTGTTGACCATCTGGTGATGTCCATGTATAGAGTCTTCTCTTGTGTTGTGGGAAAAGGGTGTTTGCTATGACCAGTGCATTTTCTTGGCAAAACTCTATTAGTCTTTGTCCTGTTTCATTCCACATTCCAAGGCCAAATTTGCCTGTTATTCCAGGTGTTTCTTGACTTCCTACTTTTGCATTCCAGGCACCTATAATGAAAAGGACATCTTTTTTGGGTGTTAGTTCTAAAAGGTCTTGTAGGTCTTCATAAAACCATTCAACTTCAACTTCTTCAGCATTACTGGTTGGGGCATAGACTTGGATAATTGTGATATTGAATGATTTGCATTGGAGATGTACAGATATCATTCTGTCGTTTTTGAGATTGCATCCAAGTACTGCATTTTGGACTCTTTTGTTGACCATGATGGCACTCCATTTCTTCTGAGGGATTCCTGCCCTCAGTAGTAGATGTAATGGTCATCTGAGTTAAATTCACCCATTCCAGCCCATTTTAGTTCACTGATTCCTTGAATGTCGACGTTCACTCTTGCCATCTCTTGTTTGACCACTTCCAATTTGCCTTGATTCATGGACGTGACATTCCAGGTTCCTATGCAATATTGCTCTTTACAGCATCCAACCTTGCTTCTATCACCAGTCACATCCACAGCTTGGTATTGTTTTTGCTTTTTTCCATCCCTTCATTCTTTCTGGAGTTTTCTCCACTGATCTCCAGTAGCATATTGGGCACCTACTGACCTGGGGAGTTCCTCTTTCAGTATCCTACCATTTTGCCTTTTCATTCTGTTCATGGGGTTCTCAAGGCAAGAATACTGAAATGGTTTGCCATTCCCTTCTCCAGTGGAACACATTCTGTCAGACCTCTCCACCATGACCCACCTGTCTTGGGTTGCCCCACGGGCATGGCTTGGTTTCATTGAGTTAGACAAAGCTGTGGTCTTAGTGTGATTAGATTGACTAGTTTTCTGTAAGTATGGTTTCAGTGTGTCTGCCCTATGATACCCTCTTGCAACACCTACCGTCTTACTTGGATTTCTCTTACCTTGGGGTGGGGTATCTCTTCACAGCTGCTCCAGCAAAGCACAGCCGCTGCACCTTACCTGACTTTTCCAATGAATCAGCTCTTCCCATCAGGTGACCAAAATGCTGGAGCTTCAGCTTCAGTCCTTCCATGAGTATTCAGGATTGCTTTCCTTTAAAATTGACTGGTTTGACCTCCTCACTATCCAACAGACTCTTGGGAGTCTTCTCTAGCACCACAGTTTGAAGGCAACAATTCTTTGATGCTCTGCTTCCTTTAGAGTCCAGTTCTCACAATGAGATGTGACTACTAGGAAGAACATAGCCTTAACTATATGGACCTTTTTTGGTGGAGTGATCTCTCTGCTTTTCAATGCACAGTCTAGGTTTGTCATAGCTTTCCTGCCAAGAAGAAATTGTCTTCTAATTCCATGGCTGCAATCACCATCCGCAGTGACTTTTGAGTCCAAGAAGAGGAAATCTGTCACTGCTTCCACTTTTTCCCCTTCTGTTTGCCATGAAGTAATGGGGCCAGATGCCATGATCTTAGTTTCTTAAATATTTAGTTTTAAGCCGGCTTTTATACTCTCCTCCTTTACCCTCATCAAGAAGTTCTTTAGTTCCTCTTCACTTTCTGCCGTTAGAGTGGTATCATCCATATAGCTGAGGTTGTTGAAGTTTCTCCACCTGTCAATTCCAGCTTGGAGCTCATCCAGCCTGGCATTTCTCATGATGTGCTCAGTGTATAAGTTAAATAAGCAGGGTAACAACAGACAGCCCTGTAGTACTCCTTTTTCAATCCTGAACCAATTGTTCCATACAATGTTCTAACTTAACTGTTGCTTCTTGACCCACATACAGGTTTCTTGTGAGACAGGTAAGATGTTCTGGTATTCCCGTCTCTTGAAGAGCTTTCCACAATTTGTTACATATAACCTATACAATCAATGATTTTCCATGGACTCTCCCATCCTCTTCTGTTTGTTAGTGGCATTACTTTCATATTATCATATATTTCTGTCATCTTTATGACCATCATTTAGTCCTAGATATAAAGTTAAATTATTGCACGTACATCAATAGTACTCATGACAAAACTTCATCAATCATAAGTTGGATAGTTGAATCTTATTTTCTACTTGGTTCTTCAGGCCAGCCACATGGGAACAATATTCTGAAAGATCTTTCATGTCCATAAATGTTTGCCTATGATCTGTGGACAGTGTGGACAAATTTAAAGTACTTGACTCACATTCTCTAAGTGTCTAAATAATGCTGCTCCAAGGTCTTCTAGCATTAATGTTACAGCTAGGACATCTGATCCTAGTTTGGTTTTCTTTTATGTGTGATTCCTTTTCTATTGATGTACAGTTAATTTACAATGTTGTTAGTTTCAAGAGTACAGCGAAGTGATTCAGTTATACCTATATATTCTTCTTTAAATTTTTCTCACTTGTAGATTATTATAAGATATTTAGTATAGTTTTCTGTGCTATATAGTAGGTCCTTGTTGTTTTTGTATTTTGTAAGTAGTAGTGTGTGTATATTAATCCCAAACTCCTAATTATCTCCCCACACCCTTCTCTCCTTTTTGGTAGCCATAAGATTGTTTTCTATGTCTATGAGTCTAATTCTGCTTTGTAAATAAGTTCACTTGCATTTAGTTTCCACATTTAAGTGACATTTTTCCTAAAAAGTTTTTAAACCAATGGCTGGTCAAAGTCATTTTTCTGGAAATTCAAAACATGCTTTTTAAATCTTTGAAACTCAGTCACTTTGTTAGGATATATCTCAGAACTGGACATTCAGATTTAAATTCCTAGATACATTGTACCTTTTAAATTTATGGTCATAATTATTTCAGAAAGTTTTTATTTGAATTACAATTTAAGATATTCCCTTACATGACTTTCCTTCTCTCCGTAGAATACTGCAACCACATATATTGTACATATCCTCTGCCTGTCTTCTATATTTACCACTTTTTTGGTTCCAGTTTTCCTTTTTTATTTCTTAATATTTTCATCCATTTCATTTCAATACCTTCACTCTGCTTTGCAGAGTGATATCTTTGCACTCTTACCTTTCTTCCCAGTTCATCTGTTTTAAAAAATATTTTTCTTCCAGTTTTTCACTCTTAGTCCTGAATTCTATCGGTTATTCTTTTATTTCTGATTTTAAGCCATCTCATTCCTGAGATTTTCTGATTTATGGCATTCTTTCTATCATTTGAGAATTTGCCTGAGGTCTTTTAAGTTATTTTGAAAGGTTAGGATACTCTGTTCATCTTCTGTGTGAAATCAGTTTAATAGCATTTCCCCTCTACTTGGGGTATCATTTGATTTTCATCTTTATCATGACATTTTTGCATCAGATTCAATCAAATTCTTGTGAGGATTTTCTAAATGTGTTTTCCTGTGAGGGGACAGAGGAAATGTCATGGTGGCTTTCCCAGTCTCAGAGCTTGGGGTTCCCTCTACTCTGATAATGTAAAGCATTCAAGCAGTCACTCTGTGCCACCATGTCTGACTTTACAGGCTAAGCCTGATTCAGGACAGCTTTGATTAGATATTTCTCTAGGTTAATCAGATTTCCAAGGCCTGGCTGTCCCAAACTGTGCTCTTGCTTTAAACTCCATTTTACTGCTAGAAAATAGCAGAGGTATATAGCAGAGGTATGCCTCCTGTGTGTGTGTGTGCATGTGTTTTTATAGCATATTTCTAAAACAACTTTAACATTTATATAAAAGAATAAAGATACATAAATATCAAGGTTAGACATGAAAGGAAAGTGAAAGATTTGCCCTATCATATATCCACATATACACCCCAACCACAGTAATAAAAATACAGAAATGAAACAATAAACCAGTAAAATAGAATGAAGACTTACCCATATATAAAAGTATTTAGCATAAAATCAAAATGGTACTGCAATCAAAAAGGAAAGGACAAATAGTCTAATAGATGAGAAATAAAATGGACTCCTCACCTACTCCATATGCAAAGTGAAGTGAAAGTGTAGAGTACTAGACACAGAACAAGTAGAACTGCCTTATGACCCAGCAGTCCCACTGCCGGACATACACACCGATGAAACCAGAATAGAAAGAGACACGTGTACCCCAATGTTCATCGCAGCACTGTTTATAATAGTCAGGACATGGAAGCAACCTAGATGTCCATCAGCAGATGAATGGATAAGAAAACTGTGGTACATATACCAATGGAGTATTACTCAGCCATTAGAAAGAATACATTTGAATCAGTTCTAATGAGGTGGATGAAACTGGAGCCTATTATAGAGAGTGAAGTAAGCCAGAAAGAAAAACACCAATACAGTATATTGATGCATATATATGGAATTTAGAAAGATGGTAATGATAACCCTGTAAGCAAGACAGCAGAAGAGACACAGATGTGTAGAATAGTCTTTTGGACTCTGTGGGAGGGGGAGAGGGTGGGATGATTTGGGAGAATGGCATTGAAACATGTATAAATCATATATGAAATGAATTGCCAATCCAGGTTCGATGCAGGATACAGGGTGCTTGAGGCTGGTGCACTGGGATGACCCAGAGAGACGGTACGGGGAGGGAGGAGGGAGGGGGGTTCAGGATGGGGAACACGTGTATACCTGTGGCGGATTCATGTTGATATATGGCAAAACCAATACAATATTGAAAGTAATTAACTTTATTTAAGTTTATTTGTTTATTATTAAGTTTATTAATTAACTTTTAAAGTAATTAAATTTATATTAAAGAAAAGACTGCTTCTAAAGCTCAAACCACAAGACAAGAAATTTATAGATTAAAGGATAAGAACTCCTGCACTGATTAGCTAAGTGAACTTGGACAATCCTTTAACTTTTGTGTGCCTCAATTTCCTCATCTCTAAAAAGGATATTAAATGACTTAATATATGCAAAATGTTAAAAAAATGTTTTATACACAGTAAATGCTAAATAATTGCCTACCATAACTACCTCTACTATTGTGCCCAAGTCAAGAATTTCTTAAGGAGCAATACCATGAACAAAACAAGGTAACAGGAGAAAGAAGGGAAAAAGATACTTGCCATTATCTAAAAGTATTAAGAGATTAACATTTAGAATATGAGAAGCTTCTACAAAACACACACACACACACACGAAAGAGACAATAGAAAATAAGAAAATAAAGCAGGTTATTTATAGACAGGGAAACCAAAAAGCTATTAGGTTTAACCATATGTAACTTGTATATTTTGTAAATTGAAAATATTTGAATCTCAGCAAATTCATATGCTTCAACTTAATCAGTAATTGATGAATAGAAAATCATTAGTAATCAAAAAAATGAAAATTAAAATTGTATTGGGAAAACAAATTAAGGCAGTAATGCTAAAGGCTCTCAGGGATGTCGAAATGTATGAACCTTTGTACCCTACAGGTGAGTGTGTAGATGGATATAGTCATTCTGGAAAGCCTTCAAGTAACATTTAGTCAAATTACGTAAGTACATAGTCAGTGAAACAGCAGGCCCACTTGTGAATGTGTATGCTCAGGAAAATATTACTCTAGTTCATAAAAAGATATATTTGAAGATAATTTTCCCAGTGTGTGGCAGAAAGAAGGTAAAAAGAATCTTTGGGTCCATCATTTGGAAAATAATCAAGTAAAATATGGTAAATGTCAATCATGGAATATACAATACTTAGCAGCATTGACTAAATGCAAAATGCATATCTATCAACAAAGATCGATCTTAGCAATAATGCTTTATTTTTTAAGATAGAAAACAGAATTTGGTATATAATATAATGCTATTTATCCCTATAGCAAAATGCAATTTATACACAAGCAAAATATTACACTTGAAACACTGAAATGATTGACTTTGCAGAGAGAGAGATGAGATGGTAGTTATAGGCATTTAAAAAAGTTAATAAAACAAGGACAGGAAAACAGATAAATATTCAAGTTGAAAACAGATGAAAAATTAAAAGGCAAATGCAAACTAAGAAAATGTTGCCACAAATATGACAAGGAGTTGATGACCTTGATGTAAAGAGCAGTTTCCAACAAGAAAAACAAAAAGTTGTATATCAATAGAAAAATGGGCAAGAAGAGAAACAGAGTTCCCAAAGAATTAACAAAAAAATGGATATTAGGAAAGTTACCGTGAACTTCCAGATGTTCAAGCTGGTTTTAGAAAAGGCAGAGGAACCAGAGATCAAATTGCCAACATCCGCTCGATCATGGAAAAAGCAAGAGAGTTCCAGAAAAACATCTATTTCTGCTTTATTGACTATGCCAAAGCCTTTGACTGTGTGGATCACAATAAACTGTGGAAAATTCTGAAAGAGATGGGAATACCAGGCCACCTGACTTGCTTCTTGAGAAACCTATATGCAGGTCAGGAAGTAACAGTTAGAACTGGACATGGAACAACAGACTGGTTCCAAATAGGAAAAGGAGTACGTCAAGGCTGTATATTGTCACCCTGCTTATTTAACTTCTATGCAGAGTACATCATGAGAAACCCTGGGCTGGAGGAAGCACAAGCTGGAATCAAGGTTGCTGGGAGAAATATCAATAACTTCAGATTTGCAGATGACACCACCCTTATGGCAGAAAATGAAGAACTAAAAAGCCTCTTGATGAAAGTGAAAGAGGAGAGTGAAGAAGTTGGCTTAAAGCTCAATATTCAGAAAACAAAGATCATGGCATCTGGTCCCATCACTTTATGGGAAATAGATGGGGAAACAGTGGAAACAGTGTCAGACTTTGTTTTTTGGGGCTCCAAAATCACTGTACATGGTGATTGCAGCCATGAAATTAAGAGACGCTACTCCTTGGAAGGAAAGTTATGACCGATCTAGATAGCATATTGAAAAGCAGAGACATTACTTTGCCAACAAAGGTCTGTCTAGTGGTCATGTATGGATGTGAGAGTTAGACTGTGAAGAAAGCTGAGCACTGAAGAATTGATGCTTTTGAACTGTGGTGTTGGAGAAGACTCCTGAGAGTCCCTTGGACTGTAAGGAGATCCAACCAGTCCTTCTAAAGAAGATGAGCCCTGGGTGTTCTTTGGAAGGACTGATGCTAAAACAAACTCCAGTACTATGGCCACCTGATGCAAAGGGTTGACTCATTGGAAAGGACTCTGATGCTGGGAGGGACTGGGGGCAGGAGAAGAAGGGGACAACAGAGGATGAGATGGCTGGATGGCATCACCAACTCAATGGACGTGAGTCTGAGTGAACTCTGGGAGTTGGTGATGGACAGGGAGGCCTGGCGTGCTGTGATCCATGGGGTCGCAATGAGTCAGACACGATTGAGTGACTGAACTGAACGGAAAGAAAATTCACACTTCTAAGTAGTAAAATTTTAATTAAAAGAAAGCTTTGTTTTCATGTTTCTTACACATGCAAATATGAAAACCATGGTACTCTGTACTGGGGAAAGTGAGGTAGCAAGGGTGGCACATTCTTAGGAAATAAATAGTTGCAGGACAGAATATTTATGTGTACAGGAGTTTGCTACAATGTAAAATAAAAATAGGATAAAATAGAAATTAGACAAAAACAAACTAGAGGGAGATGGCTAATTTATAAGAGATATGATAAAATTATGTTTACAAAGATTAGTAATCTAAGAAAATGCTTACTTTGAGAGAGAAATATTTATATAATAAATTCATATCATAAAATTGATATAAAAGTATTAATATATGTATAGTATCTTTTTGAGGTATCTGTTATTTTTACATTGTAAAAGTAACATTTAGAACTTGCTTGCCTATTGTACAAGTTATGTAGAACATATGGCTTAATATATTGAGCAAACCAGCATTATAGGAAGAAAAAAGAGAATGGGGTAAGAGAGTTCTAGATTAAGAGGAAGTTAAGGAACACAAAATACAAATTCAAATCATGGTTTTGAGAACATACTGATATGAACAAATTAGAAGTCAAAGATTTTTTCTGGGACTATTAGAGAATTTTGAATATATAAGCTTATTCTATCATATTCTAGATTTATTGTCAAACATTTACAGCTTTAATAATGTTTTTGTAGAAAAATATCCTTGCTACTTAGAGATGCATTTGGAAGTATTTGAGATGAAAATGTGTGACTATCAGAGCTTATTTCAAAGAATTTATCAAAAGTAACACAATGTAAATAAAACAAAATTGTACAATTGTTAAACCTCAATTATATATTAGTGTTCATTGTATTTTTGCTCTATTTTTCTTTGAATTCTAAAAATTTTATCATATGGTGTTAAAAATTCCTCATAGATTTGTCTTTGTTAGAGATGGATCCATAAATTTATTATAGAGTTACATTTTGCTGTTAAAACATAAACCATAAAATAGGATCTTTATAAAATTATATGTCCACCCATTAGAAAAGAATAACTTTAAACTCATCATCAACATGAATTCTAATATTTCAGAATACATTGGTAAAGTTTTTGTTTAACTTTTTACACAAATTGGGTGTATCCTTAATAGAATGCTGTGCTCACAGGTTAAAGAAATGAATTGTTTTAACTTGTTTTCCTAAATATTTATGCATTATACCAGAAAATTCTTTGGGGGAAGCAAATGTGTCTTTTATTTTCCTTTACTTATATAATGTAAGATTTTGCTGAGTGATGAAGACAGATCAAAGGAATAGAACTGGGCTTGGCACAGAATCATCTAGTCTGGGCTATTTTCTTGTATGCATCTACTAGTAATTATGAATATATCCTATTTTTCTTATTAATACAAATGGTAGGTTACTACCTACACATTTCTGTACCTTGCTTGTTTTATTCAGCTCTGCATTTTAGAGATCTCATATAAGAACATAAAAACTTTCTTCATTCCTTTTATTTGGCTGCTTGATGTTCCATATGTATAAATATACCATGTAATTTATTAAACATGGTCCTTATCCATGGACATATCATATTTCTAATCATCTACTACTTGATTCTCATGAAATCAACATTTTACTATTATAAATTTCTCTTAGCTATATTTGGGAAAATTAAAGCAGGCTAATGAGGACTGAACATGCTGAAGCAGAAACAAATTGAGCAGAAAAGAGTAATAAAATGAAAGCCCAGTTACAAAACAGAAAAAGTTTCTTTAAGAATTCTGGGGCAGGCTCATTTCAAAGCAAGGACTGAAAATGGAGGTGAAACCAAATCTAGCATGAATTTCTGGGACATCCAAGCAATTATTAGGGACTTCAAGTAATACTTAGAAAAACTAAGTAGGTAAAAGAATATACTGCTTCCTTTTTTCTTGCAGTATGTGAGATCAGACATTGTGTACGTGTGTGTGTGTGTGTGTGTGTGTGTGTGTGTGTTTGGAGGGGATGTAGTCCAATAAACCAGTAGATCTCAATGAATCTATCCCTGCCCCTTTACCATTTACTATGAATTGGTATTCAGATGCTAAGTCGTGTCCAAGTCTGTAACCCCATGGATTGTAGTATGCCAGGCTACTCTGTCCGCCACTGTCTCCCAGTTTATTCAAATTCATGTTCATTGAGTAGGTGATGTTATCTAACTATCTGATCCTCAGCCATCCCCTTCTCTTCTTGCCTTCAGTCTTTCTCAGCATCAGGGTCTTTCCCAGTGAGTTGGGTCTTTGCATCAAGTGGCCAAAGTATTGGAGCTTCAGCTTCAGCATCAGTCCTTCCAATAAATATTAAGGGTTGATTTCTTTTAGGTTTGGCTGGTTTGATCTCCTTGCTGTCTGAAGGACTACACCACAATTTGAAAGTGTCAGTTCTTCAGTGTTCAGCATTATTTATGATTCAACTCTCACATTCATACATGACTACTGGAAAAACCAAAGCTTTCACTGCATGGACCTTTCTTGACAAAGTGCTGTCTGCTTTCCAATATGCTGTCTAGGTTTAATATAGCTTTCCTTCCAAGGAGCAAGGTCTTTTAGTTTTATGGCTGCAGTCACCATCCATAGTAATTTTGTAGCCCATGGAAATAAAATATGTCACTGTTTCCACTTTTACCCCTTCTATCTGCCATGAAGTGATGGGACCAGATGCCATGATCTTAGTTTTATTTTTGTAATTTATTTTTTATTGAAGGAAAATTGCTTTACAGAATTTTGTTGTTTTCTGTAAAAACTAAACATGAATCACCCATAGGTATACATATATCCCCTCCCTTTTAAAACTCCCTCCCATCTCCCTCCCCATCCCATCACTCTAGGTTGATACAGAGCCCCTGTTTGAGTTTTATGATCTTAGTTTTTTTAATGCTGGGTTTCAAGCCAGCTTTTTCACTCTCTCCTTTCATCTTCATCAAGGGCTTTTTCAGTTCCTCTTTACTTTCTTCCATTAGAGTATCATCTGCATAGCTGAGGTTGCTGATATTTCTCTGGCAATCTTGCTTCCAGTTTGTGATGCATCCAGCCCAGCATTTCACATGATGTACTCTACATATAAGTTAAACAAACATGGTGATAAAGCACAGCCTTGTACTCCTTTCCCAATTTTAAAACACTCAGTTGTTCCATGTCAGGTTCTAATTGTTGCTTCTTGACCTACATACAGTTTTCTCAGGAGACAATAAGGTAATCTTATACTCTTATCTCTTTAAGAATTGTCCATAATTTGTTTGATCTACACGGACAAAGGATCTAGCATAGTCAATGAGGCAGAAATAGATTTTAACTCTCTTGATTTCTCCATGATCCGATAAATGTAGGCAAGTTGACCTTCTGTTCCTCTGCCTCTTCAAAACCCAGCTTGTATGTCTGGAAGTTCTCACTTCATGTACTGTTGAAGCCTAGCCTGGAGGAATTTTGAGTATAATCTTACTAGCATGTGAGATGAGTGCAACTGTACAGTAGTTTGAACATTCTTTGGCATTGCGTTTCTTTGGGATTGGAATGAAAACTGACCTTTTCCAGTCCCATGGCCATTGCTGAGTTTTCCAAATTTGCTGACATATTGAGTGCAGCACTTCCACAGCATCATCTTTTAGGATTCTAAATAGTTCAGCTGAAATTACATCACCTCCACTAGCATTGTTAGAGTGATCATAATGTCCTTTTAAAATGTGTTTTTTAGCAATATACCTCCCCTAAACTTTCAATGTTAGTGGAGACCAAAGCAGACCCCAAAATATCAAGGGTAATTCTGAGAACAAACAAAAACCAAAAAGGTGCAGGTGCTTGCTGTTGAAAGTGAAGTTATATTGAATATTCCTACCCCCACATCATATTAAAGCTAGACAGCATACTAAAAAGAAAAGACATTACTTTGCCAACAAAGGTCCATATAGTCAAAGCTATGGTTTTTCCAATAGTTATGTATGGATGTGAGAGTAGGACAATAAATAAGGCTGACTGCCAAATAAGTGATGCTTTTGAACTGTGGTGTCAGAGAAGACTCTTGAGAGTCCCTTGGACTGCAAGGAGATCCAACCAGTCCATCCTAAAGGAAATCAGTCTTGAATATTCACTGGAAGGACTGATGCTGAAGCTGAAGCTCCAATACTTTGGCCACCTTATGCAAAGAACTGACTCATTAGAAAAGACCCTGATGCTAGGAAAGATTGAGGGCAGGAGAAGAAGGAGACAACAGAGGACTAGATGGTTGGATGTTATCACCAACTCAATCGACATGAGTTTGAGCAAGCTCCAGGAGGTGGTGAAGGACAGGAAAGCCTAGCATGCTGCAGTCCGTGGGGTCACAGAGTCAGACACGACTGAATGACTGAACAACAACTTCCCATTCCCACAGGCTTTCAGACATATTAACAAAAATGGAGCTAATGTGATCTCACCAGAACACAGGCAGTGTCTTCTACAAAATGCAGGTAGAGGGAAAGATACAATTAAAGATCAAGTCTAAGGAAACTCCCACTTTAAGAGGTCTGAGAAAAGCAAAAAAAAAATCAATAAAGGTGACTGAGAATGGATGATCAGTAAGGAAGAAGTATAATCAAATGAGTAGATGTATTAATTTTATAGGGCTGCTATAACAGAGTACCATAAACTGAGTTCCTTAAAGCAACCAAAATTTCTTCTCTCACAGTTCTGGAAATTGGAAGTCCAAAATCTAGGTGTCAGTAGGCCCATGCTCTCTCCTAAGACTTAATAGAAGAATCCTTCCTTGTTCCTTCTAGCATCTCATGTTACCAATAATTCTTTTCATTTCTTGACTTGTCAACCTGTGTCTCCATCTTCACACAGTCTTATTTCCTGTCTGTTGTGTCTTCACATTATCTTCCCACTGTCCATGTGTCTGCTTCCAAATTTCCCTTCTTTTATAAGGACACCAATCATATTGGATTTAGTGCTTATCTGAATTTAGTATGAATTCATCTTAATTTTCTTACATCTGTAAAAGACTCAATTCCAAACAACGACATATTCACAGGTTCCATATGGAAATGAATTATGTGATAACACAATTAAACCCAGGACAGTAAAATATCCCAAAAGCGCAGTAAAGGAAAATGATCAAGGAAGGAGGAATGATTTAACTGGTTAAATGCCACAGTTAAAAATATTACTTTGATTTAGCTACATTATTTCAGTGATATATTTGATAAATGCACTTTTACTGATAGTTGGAGCAAATTTCTAACTCAAGTGGCTCAAGAGGAAATGAATACTGAGGAAATAGAAAACCTAAAGAGGCCTGGCGTGCTGCGGTTCATGGGGTCGCAAAGAGTCGGACACGACTGAGCGACTAAACTGAACCGAACTGAAACGTGGAAGAATTTTCCTAATAAAAGGGAAAAATCACACAGTATTGATATTATCTGGTTGGTTGTTGTTCAGTCACTAAGTCCTGTCTGACTCTTTGCTATTCAACGAACCACAGCACGCCAGGTTTCCCTGTCCTTCACTACTCTCTGCATCAGGTGGCCAAAGTTTGGAGCTTCGGCTTCAGCATCAGTCCTTCCAATGAATATTCAGGGTTTATTTCCTTTAGGATTGACTGGTTTGATCTTCTTGCTGTCCAAAGGACTCTCAAGAGTCTTCTCCAGCACAATTAGAAAGCATCAATTCTTTGGTGCTCAGCCTTCTTTATGGGCCAACTCTCACATCTGTATGTGACTACTGGGAAAACCATAGCTTTGACTATATGGACCTTTGTTGGCAAAGTGATGTCTGTTTTTAATACTCTGTCTAGGTTGGTCATAGCTTTTCTTCAAATGAGCCACCATCTCTTAATTTCATTGCTGCAGTCACTGTCTACATTGATTTTGGAGCCCAAGAAAATATAATATGTCACTGTTTTCAAATTTATCCCTTCTATTTGTCATGAAGTGATGGGACCAGCTGCCATGATCTTAGTTTATTGAATGTTGAATTTCAAGTCAACTTTTTCACTCTCCTCTTTTACCCTCATCAAGAGGCTCTTTAATTCCTCTTCACTTTCTATCATTAGAGTGGTATCATCTGCATATCTGATGTTGTTGATATTTCTCCCAACAATTTTTTTTCTCTCAGCAATCTTGATTCCAGCTTGTGATTCATCCAGCCCAGCATTTCACATGAAAAGTAAAAGTGTAATCAGTCAGTCCTGTCCAACCTTTTTGCTACCCCATGGACTCTAGCCTGCCAGGCTCCTCTATCCATGGAATTCTCTAGGTAAGAATACTGGAGTGGATTGCCATGCCCTTCCCTGGTGGCTCAGAAGGTAAAGCATCTGTCTATAATGCAGGAGATTTGGGTTCGATCCCTGGGTCGGGAAGATCCCTTGGAGAAGGAAATGGCAATCCACTCCAGTACTATTGCCTGGAAAATCCCATATACAGAGGAGCCTGGTAGGCTACAGTCCATGGGGTTGCAAAGAGTCAGACACAACTGAGTGACTTCACTTCACTCACTCTCCAGGGGATCTTCCTGACTCAGGAATCAAACCTGGATCTCCTGCATTGCAGGCAGATTCTTTACCATCTGAGCCACAAGGGAAGTGTTTCACATGATGTACTCTGCATATAAGTTAAATAAGCAGGGTGACAGTATACTGCCTTGATGTACTTCTTTCCCAATGAAACAACCAATCAGTTGCTTCATGTCTGGTTCTAACTGTTGCTTCTTGTCTTGCATACAGGTTTCTCAGGATACAGGTAAGCTGATCTGATATTCCCATCTCTTTAAGAATTTTCCACAATTCATTGTGATCCATAGAGTCAAAGGCTTTAATCCAGTCAGTGACTCAGAAGATTTTTTTTTTTATTCCCTTGTTTTCTCTGTGATCCAACAGATATTGGCAGTTTGACCACTGGTTCCTCTCCATTTTCTAAATCCAGCTTGTACATCTGTAAGTTCTTGGTTCAAGTACTGTTGAAGCCTAGCTTGAAGGATTTTGAGCATTACCTTACTAGCATGTGAAATGAGTGCAATTGTATAGTAGTTTGAACATTCTTTGATATTGCCCTCCTTTGAGATTAGAATCAAAACTAACCTTTTCATGTCCTGTGGCCACTGCTGAGTTTTCCAAATTTGCTGACATATTCAGTGCAACATTGTTACAGCATCATCTTTTAGGATTTTAAATGGCTCAGCAAGAATTCCATCATCTCCACTAGCTTTGTTCATAGTAATGCTCCCTAAGGCCCAAATGACTTCACACTCTAGGATGTCTGGTTCTAGGTGAATGACCGCCATGGTTATCCATGTCATCAGTGAGCTTTTCTGTATAGTTCTTTGTATTCTTGCCACCTCATTTTAATCTCTTCTGTTTCTGTTAGGTCCTTGCCATTTCTGTCCTTAATTGTATTCATCTTTGCATGAAATGTTCCCTTGGTATCTCCAATTTTCTTGAAAAAAATCTGTAGTCTTTCCCCTTCTATTGTTTTCCTCTATTTCTTTGCATTGTTCACTTAAGAAGTGTTTCTTATCTCTCCTTGCTCTTCTGAACCTCTGCATTTAGCTAGGTATATCTTTCCCTTTCTCCTTTGCCTCTCACTTCTTTTCTCAGCTATTTGTAAGGCCTCCTCAGACAACCATTTTGCCTGCCTGTACAGTGTAACAAACCTCTGTCCATAGCTCAAACACTCTGTCTACCATATCTAATCCCTTGAATAGAGTTGTCACCTCCATTGTATAATCTTAAGGGATTTAAGTCATACCTGAATGGTCTGGAAGTTTTCCCTAGTTTCTTCAGTTTAAGTCTGAATTTTGTTTAAAAGGAGCTCATGATCTGAGCCACAGTCTGATCCAGGTTTTGTTTTATCTGACTGTATAGCTTCTCCATCTTCAGCTGCAGAGAATATAGTCAGTCTGATTTTGCTATTGACCATCTGATGATGTCCATGTGTAAAGTCATCTCTTGTGCTTTTGGAAGAGGGTGTTTGCTCTGGCCAGTTTGTTCTTTTGACAAAACTCGGAATATAGTAGCTCTCTGGGTCCAGTAAACTATGTAATTCTACCAAGCAAATGGGAGAAAGAAATAGAGGAGTAAGAGAGTTTAGTACATAAATATAGGAGTGGTTATAACTTCATGGGAAATAGATGGGGAAACATTGTCAGACTTTATTTTTGGGGGCTCCAAAATCACTGCAGATGGTGACTGCAGCCATGAAATTAAAAGACTCTTACTCCTTGGAAGAAAAGTTATGACTAACTTAGATAGCATATTCAAAAGCAGAGACATTACTTTGCCGACTAAGGTCCATCTAGTCAAGGCTATGGTTTTCCAGTAGTCATGTATGGATGTGAGAGTTGGACTGTGAAGAAAGCTGAGTGCTGAAGAATTGATGCTTTTGAACTGTGGTGTTGGAGAAGATTCTTGAGAGTCCCTTGGACTGCAAGGAGATTCAACCAGTCCATTCTGAAGGAGATCAGCCCTGGGTGTTCTTTGGAAGGAATGATGCTAAAGCTGAAACTGCAATACTTTGGCCACCTCATGCAAAGAGTTGACTCATTGGAAAAGACTTTGATGCTGGGAGGGATTGGGGGCAGGAGGAGAAGGGGATGACAGAGGATGAGATGGCTGGATGGCATCACTGACTCGATGGACGTGAATCTGAGTAAACTCCAGGAGTTTGTGATGGACAGGAAGGCCTGGCGTGCTGCAATTCATGGGGTCGCAAAGAGTTGGACACAACTGAGTGACTGAACTGATACTGACTATGGAACCAGAATTTCAGTTGCATAGGAAGTCAGGATATACACGGAATGAGAGACAAAGAAATGTCTACAGAATCAATAGACTGTAAGTCCCAGCGGAGTCAGAGTAGTAGAGGGTGGAAACTTTAACAAGTTGTTATTTTAAGGCTTTTTTGTTGTTTTAAAAATCTGTTGCTCTAAAGTTTAAATACTGACAGCAAAATATGTTTAGGTTACCTCATTTCACTCTTTTTATTTCCTCATATTCTTTATAAAACATTGTATAAGCATCAAAGATGACTTGTAATAATTACTGTCCATGATTTTTAAAAATTGTCTTCCTCATGCAATTTGAATTGAAAGTTCTGCTTTCTCTTTTAGTCTCACAAGATAAGGAACTTTTATGTAGCCTTCCCTGGTAGCTCAGCTGGTAAAGAATCCGCCTGCAACACAGGAGACCCCAGTTCGATTTCTGGGTTGGAAAGATCCCTTGGAGAAGAAATAGGCTACCTAATCCAGTATTCTTGGGCTTCCCTGGTGGCTCAGATGTAAAGAACCCTCTTGTAATGTGGGAGACCAGGGTTTAGTCCTCGGGTTGGGAAGATCCATTGAAGAAAGGAATGGCTTCCCACTCTAGTATTCTTGCCTGGAGAATTCCATGGGCAGAGGAGCCTGGTGGGCTACAGCCCATGGGGTCACAAGGAGTCAGACATGACTGACCGACTTTCACTTCACTTTCTGAAATACTTCTACCACTGATGAATAACTACAAATTAAATATAGCTGTTATTGAGTACTATGATATTTTATTGAGTATTATGAATAGTAGTGCAATAGAAAATTCAACACTATGCCTTATTCTGTTTTGTATCATTTAATTTTAAATTTGTTTTACCTTCTATTTTTTGCTAAAAGAAGATACATTTATCTCTGGTTATGTAGCTAAGGCCCTCTTTTAGCATTCATTTTTTAATCATTAATCTATTCTCCTGTTCTTATATTTGAAAGTTTTTAGTAATTACTTTTGTGTGTACAAGCAATTTTCACTAATTAATAGAGCATTCTGACTTTGTAATAGTGAACTCCAGGAGACGGTGATGAACAGGGAGGCCTGGCATTCTGCGATTTATGGGGTCGCAAAGAGTCGGACATGACTGAGCGACTGAACTGAACTGAATAGTAAACAAACATATGATTTGAGAAAACTAATAGATTTTCAACATATAAACACATAAAGAAATATCCCTTCAAACTACATTTGAAAGACTTGGTAATGAGTTTCAATACACGTGTGCATTTGCATTCTGTAATCTTTATTTTTTTAATTTTTAAATTAATTTTATTGGAGTATAGCTGCTTTACAATGTTGTTAGTTTCTACTGTACAGCAAAGTGAATCATCTATATTTATACATACATACTCTCTTTTTTGGATTTCTTTCCCATTTAGGTAACTAAAGAGCATTGAGTAGAGTTCCCTGAGTTATCCAGTAGGTTCTTATTAGTTTTTTATTTTATAAAAGTGGAAGTGAAAGTCGCTCAATTGTGTCCAACTCTTTTCAACCCCATGGACTATAAATTCCTTGGAATTCTCTAGGCCAGAATATTGGAGTGGGTAGTCTTTCCCTTTTCCAGGGGATCTTCCCAACACAGGGATCAAACCCAGGTGTCCCACATTGCAGGTGGATTCTTTCCTTGCTGAGCCACAAGGGATATATATAGTATCAATAGTGTATACATGTCAATCCCATTTTCCCAATTCATCCCGCTCCCTTCAGCCCCGCCTTGGTATCCATTTATTTGTTCTCTACATCTGTGGCTCTATTTCTGTTTTGCAAATAAGAGCATTTATACCATTTTTCTAGATTCCACATTTATGAATTAATATATGATATTTTTCTTCTCTTTTTTACTTCACTCTGTAGGACAGACTCTAGGTCCATCCACATCTCTGTAAATGACTCAATTTCATTTCTTTTTACAACTAACATATTATTATATATATGTACCACATCTTAATCCATTCCTCTGTTGGTGGACATTTAGGTTACTTCCATGTCCTGACTGTTGTAGGTGGTGCTGCAATGAGCACTGGGGTGCATATGTCTTTTGGAATTATACTTTCTCTGGGTATGTGCCCAGGAGTGGGATTTCTGGGTCATATGATAGTTCTTTTATTTTTTTAAGGAAATTCCATACTGTGTTCCATAGTGGTATATCAATTGGCATTCCCACCAAGGTGGAAGAGGGTACCTTTTTTCCCATACCCTTTCCAGCATTTAATATTTGTAGATTTTTAAATGATGACCATTCTGATGAGTGCGAGGTGATACTTCATTGTAATTTTGTCTTACATTTCTCTAATAATTTACTTAATTCTTTTCATACTTTGTTGGCCATCTGTATGTCTTCTTTGGAGAAATGTGTCATTAGATTTTATGCCCATTTGTTTTTTTGTTTTTTTGTGTGGTTTTTTTTTTTTTTTTTGGTTTATTTCTTTTTAACACATTGAGCTGCATGAGCTGTTTGTATATTTTGGAGATTGATCCTTTGTCAGCTGCTTCATTTGCAGATATTCTCTTTCATTCTGAGGGTTGTCTTTCCATGTTGCTATGGTTTCCTTTGCCGTGCAAAAGCTTTTAAGTTTAATTAGGTCCCATTTGTTTTGTTTTTATTTTCATTACTCTAGGATGTGGGTCAAATAAATCCTGCTGCAATTTATGTCAGGGACTGTTCTATGTTATCCTCTAAGCGTTTTAGAGCATCTGGCCTTACATTCAGGTCTTTAATACATTCTGAGTTTGTGTATGGGATTAGAGAATGTTCTAATTTCATTATTTTACATACAGTTGTACAATCTTCCCAGCAAAATTTATTGAAGAGGCTATCTTTTCTCCATTGTATATTCTTGCCTCCTTTGTCATAGATTAAGTGACCATATGTGCATGCTGGAGCTCTGCTAGTAAACAATCAGTATCCCCAGGGAGCCTGGGATCACAAAGAACTGACTGAGTGGCTCAGTACATGAACATGAGTTCCTCTCTGGACTTCCTATCCTGTTCCACTGGAATCTTTGCTGTTACATTGATTATTCTCTCTACTCTAGCACTGTTATACTATATTAATTTTGCTATAACATCTTAGTAATTCTGCTTTAAGATAATACTGATTATGGTAGATTATATTTCTCCACATCTGTATTTTTCTCTCAGCTTCCATAGCGGTCTAAGTGGCAAAGATGCATTCGTGTTATATGGGAACGTGTAAGGCCACACAGACAAACTCTTTCCTATAGATGACACTTGGACTTGAGTTCTTGGCTTCTCAACAAACACCACCCACCAACCCATACATGCACATATGCTCCAGGAATTTGGCACAGGTTCCAGAAATTTCTCTATGAGAATCCTACTACTTTGATATCCTACTGGATAGATACTATTATTTTTCCCACTTTACAGTTGAGAAAACTGAAGTTCTTGTTGTTCAGTCAGACTGCAGCACATCAGGCTTCTCTTTCCTTCACCATCTCCCAGAGCTTGCTCAAACTCATGTCCATTGAGTCAGTGATGCCATCCAATAATTTCATCTTCTGTCATCCCCTTCATCTCCTGCCTTCAACCTTTCCTATCATCAGGGTCTTTTCCAATGAGCTGGCTCTTTGCATCAGATGGCCAAAGTATTGGAGCTTCAGCATCAGTCCCTCCAATGAATATACAGGATTGATTTTCTTTCGGTTTGACTGGTTTGATCTCCTTGTAGTCCAAGGGACTCTCAAGAGTCTCCTCCAACACCACAGTTCAAAAGCATCAATTCTTTGGCACTCAGAAGTTAATGTATTTTAAGTAAATGGACCAACTAGATCTTATGTCTATCAGCTATATTTTTGTATACTTCAGAACATGCAGCATTACTTGATCACTGACTTATTATGTGCTTCATAAATAAATTCATTATTATAGATTAGAGAATGTATTTTGGAGAGGAAATCAAGAGAACAGTCATTATTTTGACAGATAATTATTAGCAAACATCATAAGCAGCATCTTCTACTGTCTAGTTTGAACATATAAAATTTAATGTTGTCAAAACCATGTATTAATTGTCTTTTAGACCAAAGCTGAGATTTGAACAGCTCATAAATGAGGTAGTCATTATTCTGTGTAACCCACTGCAAATCAGTAGGTGGCGCAGTGGTGAAGAATCTGCCTGCAATGCAGGAGACCACAAGAGACATGGGTTCAATTCCTGGGTCAGGAAGATCCCCTAGAGAAGGAAAGGGCAAACTTCTCCAGTATTCTTGCTGGAAGATCCCATGGATAGAGGAGCCTGGTGGGCTACAGTCCATGGGGTTGCTGAGTCGGACATGACTAAGCACCCACACACATGCGGAGGAGGTTGTCAAGGCCTTTCCATAGTTCGGCTGCACGACATACCTGTGAAGCTTGTTTTTAGTCTGAAGTTGCGCTTATGGACTATTTTCACCCAACTGTTATACATCATATTCTAAGTGATTATTCTTGCTGAGAAACATATCTCATCTCTGATTACTGCATGCTTAGTTGTGCTCTCTGCCCTTGTGTTTTGCGAGCAATTTATGTAAGAATGCTTCATGTGAAGTTGTACTTAAATATTTTTAAAGATTTATTTCCCATACCTCTTATACAATATAATCAAAGTGAAATTGTAGAAGACCACTTATTGGAGATGAAGTGCACCTGAGAGAATTCCTTACTGCAGAATCCCAAGTGCATCAAATTTCAGTAAAATGACTGGTAGATAAATGATAAGCTGACCACAATATCAGGAATGTGAAAATTCTATGAATAAACAAGAGACCAAGGGATATTAAAAAGTGTTTCTACTAAAAAGTATAGTTTAGAATTAAATGATACTATAAAAGTTACTCAACTAACTACTCTTCATATGAATACATATCCAGTTTAGATTTGTGTATTCTGTTTGACCTTTCCTTAACAGAAACTGTATAATGAATGGAGTGATTATGAATTATGTTTTGACTTATGTTATGAATTATGTTTTCATTCAGGCAAGTTCATACATTCTGGGTTACATGAGAAAAAAGATCTTGGCACTTGATTTCCCTAAGATACCATCCAATCATAGTCGAATGATTTTTTCCCCCTTTTATCAATTTTTATAAAGGCTTTTTTTCTGATATTAGACATCACAACACAGATTTTTCCTCTCTCATCATTATGTTACCATCCAAGCCAGATTCCTTTATGATAGTTATTATTTTTTCTTAACATCTTTATACTCAAATCAATCACAATGCTACTCCCATTATTCAGTCACATGAGTCTTCCTCACTTTACCCTATCTCCTGAATCCACCTTTTTAAAATAAAATAGAGCTCCCCACAAAGGCAAAATCTTATGTTACTGGGGGCATTAGCTCAACACTCACAAATAAATAAAAATAGATATGTAAGAAACAGGCCCAGAAGAAATCAGTAAGCATTGTTAACATCTGTTGATGATGATACTGATCATAATAGTAATTCACTGACCACTTGTTATGTGAGATAAGTGCTATTAAGATGTAGATTTTATTGATAAGGAAATAGGCAGAGATAATTACAGAATTTAATGGAGCTCATGCACCTACTCAGTGGGAGAGTTTAGAATAAAAATCAGCTTTGATTCAGAAATCATACTCATTTTGCTCAACTGTCTCAGAATTCTAGGAAGTCAGAGGTAAGATCCCATGAGGGTGTGGAAGACTTGAGAGACAAAACTATATGTATCTTGGCCTTCTGCACTTGACTTTTATAAGGACTGTTACAAACTGCATGTCCTCATTGACTGCTACAAAGGTGGCTAGAATTAAGTGTGTGAATTGTGCATTATTAAAAACAACCAATAAATAACCAAAATAACTTTTGAACCTGTAATAGTATCATATTTGGTGGAGTGGAGATGCGGGCTCCTTTCTCCCCAAGATAAAATAAATAGTTGTAAATTCCTGTGTGGATGCACCAATCCCTCCATTCAAGGGTAGCTTTATTAAACATACAAGGTTTAAGCCTCCGCATGATGCATGACTTATCAGAGGCAGACTTTGAGTCCTCTGTGCTCTAGTAAAATCAGCATTGTAGCTGTAGCTGAGATCTGTCAAGACCCAGCAGATAACAGGATTTATCAATCTTAAAATGTATTGGGAATTGCAGATTACTACATATTTCTCACAAGAATAATATTTGGCATCTAAGGAAACTACCAGAAACTCCACTCAATCATATCTGTAGGGGTCTTCTTGATCATTATGACCCCTAAACAGCATGAACAACTATATTATTTGCAAAGCACTTAAGGTCTGCCATATGGGCCAACTCTTTTGACCCTGTCTTGGAAGACCTGTTTTGTTGCCTCTAATCTTTTTCCACATGGATATAGCTAAGAATGCATTTTGGACCTGTGCCTAAAAAGGATCAAAGAACTGATACCATGTACATGTGGCCAGTAAGCAAATCTGGCATCCAAAGGATGCCATCAGACAAGAAATTAGAAATTATCTACTATGAGAAAAAAGCATATATTACCAGGTAATATATCCAAAATACCAACCAGAAGTCCTGAGTTGGTGGGGGTCTGTGCTGACGGCTGATAGATTGTGGTGCTCCTAGGAATGTAATACATGGATATCCAACAAGAGTGTCGTTGACCTATATATTACAGACTATATAATTACAGACCAAATGAGAGTGAGTTGAAAGTTGGTATCTGATATGCTATTTAAAAACATCTCTCATCCAGTTTGTGTAGGAATGGGCACAATTTTTTATATATCAGTGCTGAGTAAAGAGTATCTGGCATAGAAGAGACACTAAATAACAAGGAGGATAAGATGAATCATTCAATGCAGGTCAGTAAGCTTTAGTCCTTGACTACTCCATACCTGTATAAAGGACTCATGAACAGAGTCATCACTGGCATTTTGACCAAGGGAATAAAAGTGACACACTGACCAGGTGTGAAAACTATTATGTTATCTGCGACCTTGCTTCTTTCCCTTCTGTTGTTAGTATGCAAATATCCTTGAAAGGAACTGCTCTGTCACACTGGGTCCAAGGTGAAAAAAGAGAAGCGGTCAGAGAGATGAGGGTACAGCTGACCAGTGATGGACATATAAAATATGCAAAAATTAAGCCAGGCTTTTTTTTTTTTTTAAGCGACTGAGGTTTTTGAGGTCATTTGCCAACGCAGAATTACTTAATTTATTCTGGCTGATCACAGCTATCTACTCTGAGTAATTATAGCAATGATTTATCAAAGAAGAATTAACTATCCCTATTTTATAACCTACAATTCCCAGTGCTTAATTTTCGCAAGACCCTGAAGTCTCTCTCACAAGAGACATAGACAGGGGGACATGCACATGTTTCTGGATCATGACTTAATATCTCTTGTTATAAAGAATGAACTTGTTTTCCTTGTGGCAGAGCTAAGTGTGCACAAGACTCATTTCAAGAGCAATCTTGACAGATGTTCAGCCAAGTTAAGTAATAGCTTCCTTATCACCATGTACAATGGGCTACCCATGTAATAGTGCTTTCAAATTCAATATATGCCATCTCAAATGAATTCATGAGGCAATAAGTCAGTAATTTTCAACCTTTGCCTTCAAAATTTTATAAGAGAGGAAAGAGAGCAGCACATTCATTGCAGATTATCTTTCCAGGTCTAAATCAGGATCTCTACCACTCACAGACTGTCATTGTGAGAGAATATTCAGTTTCCTATCAATTTTCAGCAAATTTGTAGACCTATCATTACCACCAATGCAAATGCAGGCTCAGTCTGATTTAATCACATAGGCATCTGCTCATTTGTAAAAAGAAAACAAAACAAGAAAATCTACATAATGTGTGATGTAGTTCACATTTCAGAGATTGAAAAGACAGTTTCTGATGACAGAGCCTGATAAATTCAGTGTGGTTTTGAACCTGTAGCCTTAAAGTCTTTACACTTTCCAAGGTACCTCAGAAGCTCACAAGCTTTTGAACATGCATTAATGTCTGTAGTGAAACCATAGAAGGGAAGAATTAATTCAAGGCATCTTCCATCAGGTGTATCCAGGGGTTGGGTATAGACAGAAGCATAGTATGTAAACAGAAGTGTAGGATTAAGCCCTTCCTTTTTCCTTACTGTGAATCACTACTGTGTATTCTTATGTCATTTTCCTAGGGATGAGGTGATATGAGTAGTCATTTATCCTGGAACACATCTCCACCATTATTCATATAAATACTGTTTTTTTGGTCTAAGACTCACTGAATCACAACATACCTTCAACAAATATATATATATATATATATATATATATATATATTAATTACTTATCTTGGTGGCTCTGGATCAAAATCAGTGGATTGTTTTTTAAAATATGAAGACAGTTGGTGGTTAGACTCTTGAGGGTGATAGCAGTAAATTCCTGTTTGCACACTGCCTGAACTAAAGGAATCACATTTCGCTATAGTCATTGTTACAACACTGCAGCCATCATGTTCCCTTTTGAAAGACATGGTCATACTGACTTACTGATTGAGCTCCAGCATCAGCTTTTAAAATCCCCACACAAAATGTCCCAGAGTGATTTTTAGCACATTATAGGATAGATCCTGGTGGACTGGTGCCACTTTTTTGTATCACAAGCTACCTGGTGGCTTTCCCTACCTAAGTTAGCTATGTTCTCCTATACCTCTTCCAGACATTTAATGCAGGACTTCTTTAGGGTCAGTGTAGTGACCCCATGTGCCAATCATTCCATATTCTTTTCTCTAGTCATGAATTTTATATTCTGACAAGGATCTAATGATGTCCGCATAGAAACTTAAATTCTTTCATGACCCAGTAAATAGCAAGATCAATGACTTTATGGACTTGAAATCATTACTTATGCTCTCCTAAGATGAGGACCAGAAAGACAGAATGAGTTAGGCAATGATATATTATTGAACAATTTGGAGAGCAGCTGCAGTGAAATCAGTAATAGAAGCAGAAGCTTTCATTCAAGATGGCTCTTTCCAATAACAGCAAAATCCAACATGAAAAGTTCTCAAGAACAGAAAAAGTTAAATCCATAGGCTCCACAATTATGTTATCATTTTTCTCAATTAATTTACTAAGTGATTTAATACAATCTTATATCCTCCTACATGTCATATCTGTCACATATTAAAATGGTCAGTTTTGCATTATTTTGATTTTTGTATTACGTATTGGCAAAAGTCACAAAACATACTGCTTTAATCACATGTAGCTGTACAGTTCAGCAGCACTAAGTACATTCACATTGTTGTGCAACTCTCACCATCTCCATCTCCTAAACTTTCCACCTTTCTAAACTGAAACTCTGCCCCCATTAAACACTAATTCCCCATTTCTCCTCCCCTCCTTTACCAATGTACTTTCTGATTCTATGAATTTGACTATTCTAGGTACCTCACGTCAGAGAAGGCAATGGCAACCCACTCCATTACTCTTGCCTGGAAAATCCCATGGGAGGAGGAGCCTGGTAGGCTGCAGTCTATGGGGTTGCAAAGAGTCGGACACTACTGAGTAACTTCACTTTCACTTTTCACTTTCATTCATTGGATAAGGAAATGGCAACCCACTCCACTGTTCTTGCCTGGAGTATCCCAGGGACGGGGGAGCCTGGTGGGCTACCATCTATGGGGTCGCACAGAGTCAGACACAACTGAAGCGACTTAGCAGCAGCAGCAGCAGGTACCTCAGGTAAGTGGAATCAAACAGTCTTTTTCTGCACCTAATGTATTATGGAATGCATTTTTGAGGTTACCTTAATATATGTCCTACAAACATATTGCACTCCCCCCCTGCCTCCATGCTACACAGTATGTTCTCATTAGTTATTTGTTTTATACATAGTGGGCTTCCCTGGTGCCTCAGACAAAAAAAGAATCTGCCTACAGTGCAGTTGGGTCAATCCCTGGGCCAGGAAGGTCCCCTGGAGAAGGGAATGGCAACCCACTCCAGTATTCTTGTCTGGAGAATTCCATGGATAGAGAAGCCTAGCAGGCTATATAGTCCATGGGGTTGTAAAGAGTCAGACACGACTGAGCAACTAATAACACTCACTTTTTTTTTTTCAGTTTATACACAGCAGTGTATGTATGTCAGTCACAATATCCCAATTTATCCTATCCCCCTTCCAATCCCTTGACATCCACATATTTGTTCTATACGCCTGAGTCTCTATTTCTGTTTTGCAAATAGGTTCATCTGCACTATTTTTTTATATTTTTCATATATGTGTTAATACACAATATTTATTTTTCTCTTTCTGACTTACTTCACTCTGTATGAGAGTCTCTAGGTCCATCCATGTCTCTGCAACTGTCACAGTTTTGTTCCACTTTACAGCTGAGTAATATTCCACTATATATATACACATACACACCCCCCCCACACACACACACACGTTTATCCATTCCTCTGCTGAGAGACATTAGGTTGCTTCCATGTCCTGGCTATTGTAAACAGTGGTGCAGTGAACACTGAGGTGGCATGTATCTTTTGAAATTATGATTTTCTCCAGCTATATGTCCAGGAGTGGGACTGCTGGGTCATATGCTAGTTTTATCTTTAGTTTTTAAGGAACTTCCACACTGTTCTCCATAGTGACTGTGTCAATTTGCATTGCCACCAATAGCATAAAGGGATTTCCTTTTCTCCACACCCTCTCCAGCATTCGTTTTACTTTGTAAAGGTTTGTTTGTGTACTTTGGGCTGTGCCAGGTCCTCACTGCTGCATGGGCTTTTCTCTAGTTGTACCGAGCGGGGCTCTTCTCTCTAGGTGCTGTGCGTAGACTGCTCATTGTAGTGGCTTCTCTTGCTGGGTAGCACAGGCTCTAGCACATGCAGGTTTCAGTAGCTGCAGCACATGGGCTTGGTAATTGTGGTTCCCGAGCTCTAGAGCACAGGTTCAGTAGTTGTGGCGCACAGCCTTAGTTGCTCTGCAGCATGTGGGATCTTTCTGGACCAAGGATAGAACCTGTGTCTCCTGCACTGGCAGGCAGATTCTTTACCAGTGAGCCACCAGAGAAGCCACATGTTTATATTTTTTGATGATGGCCATTCTGATCTGTGTGAGATGGTACCTCACTGTAGTTTTGCATTTCTCTATTAGTGATGTTGAGCATGTTTTCATGTGCCTCCTGGCTATCTGTATGTCTTCTTTGGGGAAATGTCTATTAAGGTCTTCCACCCATTTTTTTTTTTTTTTGTATTGAGCTGCATGAGCTATTAATTAGCTTCATATTATTGGGAAAAAAAAGTCTCCAAGTATCCAAATGGAAATTGATGAGTAATCAGTTAAAATTTAGAACTCTATGTCCCAATTCCTTCACATATGCTTTTCAATGAATTCTTTATTTTCAAAATCACCATTATGTTCTACATTAAAAACAGACAAAAAAATACAAAAAAACCCCATAAATATGAAGTATGGATCATAGAAAGTAATTTCTATTAAAAAACTGAAGTGTGTACTAAATGTCTCTGGAACTCTTAAAACACTTTTCACAGGAATTCACCTTGTTATCAGAAATATGTAGTGTTGTTGTTGTTCAGTCACCAAGTCACATCTGACTCTTTGCAACCCCATGGACTGTAGCACGCCAGGCTCCCTTGTCCATCTGCTCAGATTCATGTCCATTGAGTCTGTTATGCTCTCTAACCATCTCATCCTCTTCCACCTGCTTCTCCTTTTGCCTTCAAAAGGAGAATATATGAAAAATGCATATTTACATAATGGAAACAAACTTTTTATTGGTATTTCTCAAAAATATCTAGTATTTCCAAAATATCAAGTATCTAAGTAAACACAGTATTTCAATTGTTCAACTGCCAAGTATTTTTGTAATTTTTAAAAATGTTTTGTTGCTTTATTCAATACCAAAAATTAGTGTACTTTTCCCCTATCATTGTTAATAATAGAAAAATCTCTTATTTTTGTTATATTAATAGATTTGTTTTCTCATGCATGGTATGGCAACAGGACTTCTAAGAAGGATATATATTAATAATCTTAGCTCAGACTATTCTTACTATCTATCTTGTGATTTTTATGGAGCACTAATATGGGTCTAGAGTCCAGAAATTATTTGTGTGTAGACTTCCTCAAATCTAAATGGTAATCAGTAGTTTTTTTTCTTAAACCAGTGGAATTATTTTCACTTAAGCTGGCAGAGGAAAAACAGTTTCCTCTTCAGAAAATCATGGAATAGGATCATGTATGGCCATAATACAATTTTATAATAACTATAAAATGATTGTGTAGACTACTAAAACAGGTGGGGTCCAGTCAGGAAAATAAGAAATCATATTTATTATTTGAACACAGAAGTCAGTATATGAAATTGCTAACACATATGCTAGAGAACTGAGACTATAAAAATACCAAAGTACCACAAAAGACTTGTCTGCTGGAAGTAGCCACCATCTCCAGGGATGAGTAACAATGAGAAGAGGGGGACGGAGGGTCCTGAGAGTCATGTCCCTTGTACGTCTGAGGGGTCTGAGGAGTGGGGACAAATACAGGCTGGAATCAACTGCCACTGCTGGGATTAAGGGTTATTGCTAAGCCATCTATCAGGACCAGCCAGCAAAGAGGACAGAAAAAGCCCCTTTTCCCCTCCACCCTTCCATGTTCGTTCTTTTGACCCTACTGATGGAATCTGTTGATGAGCAGCTGACAGTGTGGTTTGCAAGATCTCCACCCTTGCGTCAAAGTATAGAAACATGGTTTTGAAGTTAAGACAAAGAATAGCTCAATAACTGACACATTTATTACTATTACTGTGAAATTCTTAAAATCTAAGGATTTATATTTCATGATTTAAAATATACTTTTATTTTTTTTTATTTTTTTTTTAATTTTAGTTTTTTTATTTTTTAAATTTTAAAATCTTTAATTCTTACATGCATTCCCAAACATGAACCCCCCTCCCACCTCCCTCCCCATAACAACTTTCTGGGTCATCCCCATGCACCAGCCCCAAGCATGCTGCATCCTGCGTCAGACATAGACTGGCGATTCAATTCACATGATAGTATACATGTTAGAATGTCATTCTCCCAAATCATCCCACCCTCTCCCTCTCCCTCTGAGTCCAAAAGTCCGTTATACACATCTGTGTCTCTTTCCCTGTCTTGCATACAGGGTCGTCATTGCCATCTTCCTAAATTCCATATATATGTGTTAGTATACTGTATTGGTGTTTTTCTTTCTGGCTGACTTCACTCTGTATAATCGGCTCCAGTTTCACCCATCTCATAAGAACTGATTCAAATGAATTCTTTTTAACGGCTGAGTAATACTCCATTGTGTATATGTACCACAGCCTTCTTATCCATTCATCTGCTGATGGACATCTAGGTTGTTTCCATGTCCTGGCTATGATAAACAGTGCTGCGATGAACATTGGGGTACATGTGTCTCTTTCAATTCTGGTTTCCTCGGTGTGTATGCCCAGAAGTGGGATTGCTGGGTCATAAGGTAGTTCTATTTGCAATTTTTTAAGGAATCTCCACACCGTTCTCCATAGTGGCTGTACTAGTTTGCATTCCCACCAACAGTGTAGGAGGGTTCCCTTTTCTCCACACCCTCTCCAGCATTTATTGCTTGCAGATTTTTGGATCACAGACATTCTGACTGGTGTGAAGTGGTACCTCATTGTGGTTTTGATTTGCATTTCTCTAATAATGAGTGATGTTGAGCATCTTTTCATGTGTTTGTTAGCCATCCGTATGTCTTCTTTGGAGAAATGTCTATTTAGTTCTTTGGCCCATTTTTTGATTGGGTCGTTTATTTTTCTGGAATTGAGCTGCAGAAGTTGCTTGTATATTTTTGAGATTAGTTGTTTGTCAGTTGCTTCATTTGCTATTATTTTCTCCCATTCAGAAGGCTGTCTTTTCACCTTGCTTATAGTTTCCTTTGTTGTGCAGAAGCTTTTAATTTTAATTAGATCCCATTTGTTTATTTTTGCTTTTATTTCCAGAATTCTGGGAGGTGGATCATAGAGGATCCTGCTGTGATTTATGTCTGAGAGTGTTTTGCCTATGTTCTCCTCTAGGAGTTTTATAGTTTCTGATCTTACATTTAGATCTTTAATCCATTTTGAGTTTATTTTTGTGTGCGGTGTTAGAAAGTGATCTAGTTTCATTCTTTTACAAGTGGTTGACCAGTTTTCCCAGCACCACTTGTTAAAGAGATTGTCTTTACTCCATTGTATATTCTTGCCTCCTTTGTCAAAGATAAGGTGTCCATATGTGTGTGGATTTATCTCTGGGCTTTCTATTTTGTTCCATTGATCTATATGTCTGTCTTTGTGCCAGTACCATACTGTCTTGATGACTGTGGCTTTGTAGTAGAGCCTGAAGTCAGGCAAGTTGATTCCTCCAGTTCCATTCTTCTTTCTCAAGATTGCTTTGGCTATTCGAGGTTTTTTGTATTTCCATACAAATCTTGAAATTATTTGTTCTAGTTCTGTGAAAAATGTGGCTGGTAGCTTGATAGGGATTGCATTGAATTTGTAAATTGCTTTGGGTAGTATACTCATTTTCACTATATTGATTCTTCCAATCCATGAACATGGTATATTTCTCCATCTATTAGTGTCCTCTTTGATTTCTTTCATCAGTGTTTTATAGTTTTCTATATACAGGTCTTTAGTTTCTTTAGGTAGATATATTCCTAAGTATTTTATTCTTTTCGTTGCAATGGTGAATGGAATTGTTTCCTTAATTTCTTTTTCTACTTTCTCATTATTCGTGTATAGGAATGCAAGGGATTTCTGTGTGTTGATTTTATATCCTGCAACTTTACTATATTCATTGATGAGCTCTAGTAATTTTCTGGTGGAGTCTTTAGGGTTTTCCATGTAGAGGATCATGTCATCTGCAAACAGTGAGAGTTTTACTTCTTCTTTTCCAATTTGGATTCCTTTTATTTCTTTTTCTGCTCTGATTGCTGTGGCTAAAACTTCCAGAACTATGTTGAATAGTAGCGGTGAAAGTGGACACCCTTGTCTTGTTCCTGACTTTAGGGGAAATGCTTTCAATTTTTCACCATTGAGGATAATGTTTGCTGTGGGTTTGTCATAGATAGCTTTTATTATGTTGAGGTATGTTCCTTCTATTCCTGCTTTCTGGAGAGTTTTTATCATAAATGGATGTTGAATTTTGTCAAAGGCCTTCTCTGCATCTATTGAGATAATCATATGGTTTTTATTTTTCAATTTGTTAATGTGGTGAATTACATTGATTGATTTGCGGATATTGAAGAATCCTTGCATCCCTGGGATAAAGCCCACTTGGTCATGGTGTATGATCTTTTTAATGTGTTGTTGGATTCTGATTGCTAGAATTTTGTTGAGGATTTTTGCATCTATGTTCATCAGAGATATTGGCCTGTAGTTTTCCTTTTTTGTGACATCTTTGTCAGGTTTTGGTATTAGGGTGATGGTGGCCTCATAGAATGAGTTTGGAAGTTTACCTTCCTCTGCAATTTTCTGGAAGAGTTTGAGGAGGATAGGTGTTATTGTACATTATTTGTATACACTTTTATAAATGTTGGTATTTAATGATTTTACTTATAGTAAAATATTACATAAAAAAAAGAAATATTGCATTTTTCCTAATAGTTTTTAACCTCTGTATTTCTCAACTTGAGGGGAAGTGACAGTAGTGTTTCACATCCATGTTCACTTTTGTGCTCTTTCCCATCAAGAAGGGCAGGTTGACTGTGCCAAATGTCAAGTTTGTCAAGGAATGAGTGAGCAGTACCTTCAAACTGTAAGCTGCCCCTCTTCTATCCATGAAAGAATTAATTTATCTACATGTATTGTTATTGAATGACTAGTACAAATTTAAAGATTTATTTTTCTATTAATGCCATGTGTACCATTTATATTCCATTAAGGCATAATATTCATGGTTAGGTACTAATGAAAATGTTTATATGTGGCAAAATACATGATTAGTGGGCATTTTTACTTTCCTATTCAATCAGTATTGCAAATGTCTGTGAAATAGAATTATTTTTTTCAAAGAAATTGAGAAAATTGTAATTAAGGTATTATGGTTTAATAAGTTCATACTGATAGTGGCATTCATGACAAATTGGAGACTGTCTCTTAAGTATACTTTGTCTTCATATAGCTAAAAAATATCCTAAGTAAGAAAAGTTTGAATGGGGTCTCAAGAACAATTACTTCCCATGTAAAAGATCAGATCAATTTATCAATTTCTATTCTGAATACTGGTGAATTTACCTGTTTGTAAGTGGGATCCTTAGTTAAAATTCCTAAATATTCTTAAAGCAGTCCATATTTCTAAATGAGTGGGGTAAGAGGTTCTCTGGAGTTATACAGCATCTTAAGTACATTCAAGGAATCAGGAACACGATTCCTTGAAGAAATTTTATGACTGTTTATTTTTTTGAAAGATACGAATTTATTAAGACAAGCCAAACATCACATTAACTTAGATGTCAAGGAGAATTTAGTACTGCAGGAAATCACCATATCTGTAGCATCACCAAAAGTACTGCAAGACAAATAAGACAAGCAGTGTGTTTCATATAAACCAGTCCACAAACTATTCATAGTACTGCTCTACATTTTCTATTCATTTCTGCCCCTTTTAACTAAATCTCATAAAGAGATATTTAAGGTATATTCTAAAATACCTTCACATGATATCTGTCATTTCTGAAAATATGACTTTATTTTTAATTAAAAATATTTGTTTTCATAAAAGATAACATTGTATGGAAAAGTGTGCAGAACACATACAGTCCAATGAATAACCATAAAGCAATTACATAATCTCCACCAAGGTCAAGAAACTGACATCACCATCTGGGGCCAGGAAGCTCCACGGACCTCAGTGATACCTGCTTCCTGTTAATTCATGTCTTTGTATGCGTTGGGGTAGATGTGCTTCCAACAAAAAGAATGAGGCAGAGGTGATGGAGAGTCACTTCTGAGATTAGATTATATAAAGGATGTGGCTTCCCTCTTGGCATTCTCTCTCTTGTTCTCCACTTAAAGCACTCACAGTGATTCAAGTTACCTCTAAAGTCACCAGACGGCCGTGGGGAGAGACCCACATGAATGAGCTTGGAAGCAGAATTCAGGGGCCTGTCAGAACCAAAGCCCTGAGTCTGGAAGAAGATACTTTAGCTCCAGTTGAGGCTCAAAAAGACTGTCCTGGCTGACACTTTAATCTCATCTCTAAGAATGATATGGAAACAGAGGGACCCAGGAAAATTGCGCTCTGATTCCTAATTCATAGAAACTAATAATTTTAAAACTGCTACGTTTTCAAGCAGTAGATACACCATCACTCAAAAGTGCCTTCTGTCCCCTCCTACTCATTTCCCGTCTCTACTACCTTGTCCCCCAAAGTAATCCATATTCCTACTGCCAATTTTTTAAAATTGGAGTATAATTGATTTGACAATGTTGTGTTAGTTTCTGCTGTACAGCCGTGTGAGTCAGTTATACAAATATTCACTACTTTTTAGATCCTTATTCCCATATAGATCATTACAGAGTACTGAACAGAGTTCCCTGTGCTATACAGTAAGTTCTTATCTATTTTATATATTATAGTGTACATATGTCAATCCTAATTTTCCAATGTATCCTTCCCCTGCATTTCTTCCTTAGTAACCATAGGTTTTCTATATCTGGGACTCAATTTCTGCTTTGGAAATGGTTTATTTGTACTTTTTTTTTTAGATTCCACATATAAGCAATATTATATAATATTTCTTTTTGCTGTCTGACATACTCCACTTAGTATGATAATCTTTAGGTCCATGCATGTTGCTGCAAATGGCATTATTTTGTTGTTTTTTTATGGTTGAGTGCTATTCCATTGTATATATGTACTACATCTTCTTTATCCATTCATCTACATGTTGATGGACATTTAGGTTGCTTCCATATCCTGGCTATTGTAAACAGTGCTTCAGTGAACACTGAGTCTACCTATTTGACTTATGGTTTTCTTTGGATATAAGCCCAGGAATGGAATTTGTGGGTCATATCGTAGTTCTATTTTTAGTGTTTTAGGGAACCTCCATAGTGGCTGAACCAATTTACGTTCCCACCAATGGTTTTGTGAGAAGGCTCCCTTTTTCTCTACACCCTCTCCAGCACTTATGGTATGCATGTTTTTTGATGATGGCCATTCTGACTGGTGTGAGGTGATACCTCATTGTAGCTTGATTTGCATTTCTCTAATAATTAGTGGTGTTGAGCATCTTTCCATGTGTTTGTTGACTATCGTAAGCCTTTGAATAAATGTATATTTAAATCTTCTGCCCATTTTCTGATTGGGGTCTTCTTTTTACTTTGAGCTATTTGAGTGCTTTGTATATTTTTGGAGAGTAATTCCTTGCTGGTTGCTTCATTTTCAAATATATTCTTCTATCCTGTGGTGTTTCTTTTCATTTTGTTGATCCACAGTCCTACTTTTTTTTTTTTTTTTCAGATTTAAACTTCGGACTGTTGTTAAATTTTATTTTATTTCATTTTTATTTATTTATTTATTTTTAGTTTTTTATTTTTTTAATTTTAAAATCTTTAATTCTTACATGCGTTCCCAAACATGAACCCCCCTCCCACCTCCCTCCCCATAACATCTCTCTGGGTCATCCCCATGCACCAGCCCCAAGCATGCTGTATCCTGCGTCAGACATAGACTGGCGATTCAATTCTTACATGATAGTATACATGTTAGAATGCCATTCTCCCAAATCATCCCACCCTCTCCCTCTCCCTCTGAGTCCAAAAGTCCGTTATACACATCTGTGTCTTTTTTCCTGTCTTGTATACAGGGTCGTCATTGCCATCTTTCTAAATTCCAGATATATGTGTTAGTATACTGTATTGGTGTTTTTCTTTCTGGCTTACTTCACTTTTAACACAATCTTTTTAAATTTTTGGCTTTTGAATGCTTACCTTTCCAACAATACAGATGATATTCTTCTGTGTCTGGCATCTGATGCTTCACATTATATTCATGAGATTCATTTTCATTAATCTATGGTTTCAGTTGGGGTTCTTACAGTTATTATTGTTAAAATTCTTATGTATATTGTTTAGTGCTCAGATTTATTTCTCACTAGTATAAACCTTCAATTAGAATTTCAGTATAAAAAGTTGCCATGTTTCTAATGTTTGTGAATCATTGCAAACTGTTTTCTGGTAGTTGTACTGATTTACAAACCCAACAGCAGTATATTAGGGTTCCCACTGTCCCACATCCTCACCCAGCTTTGCTATTTTAGTTTTCATATTTTGCTCTTCTTCCATGGAAAGAGTGGTATCTCACAGTGGGTGTAACTTACATCTTCCTGATGACTAATGTGGTTGAGTCTTATTTGAATTCAGTGCAGAGTTCTGCCACTTACTCCATAGATTTGTCCTTTCCTCACCAATTTGTATGGATACAAACCCTGTCTTAGATATATGTCTTAGCTTTTAAAATCATAAAAGCCATTTGTGGTGGGCCAGGGGAGCTTGTTTTTCTATTCTTCAAATGGTGCCTTTTAATAAGCAGTTTTATTTTGATTTTTCAGTCTATTCTTTTCTCCCCCTTATTACTGCCATAACGTCCTTTACATAAAATTTACAATTTATATCAGTATAGTTCAGTAGCATTAAGTATATTCATATTGTGTAACCATCACCATAAAAAAGCCTTCCTCAGTGATCAATGCAAAGAAATAGAGGAAAACTATAGAAAGGGAAAGACTAGAGATTTCTTCAAGAAAATTTGAAATATCAAGGTTAGAGTTCGTGCAAAGATGGGCTCAATAAAGGACAGAAATGATATGGACCTACCAGAAGCAGAAGATATTAAGAAGAGGTGGCAACAATACACAGAAGTATTATACAAAAAAAGATCTTCATGACTCAGATAACCACAATGGTGTGATCACTCACCTAGAGCCAGACATCTTGAATGTGAAGTCAAGTGGGACTTAGGAAGCATCACTATAAACAAAGCTAGTGGAGGTGACGTAATTCAGTGGAACTATTTCAACTCCTAAAAGATGATGCTGTGAAAGTGCTGCACTCAATATGCCAACAAATCTGGAAAAGTCAGGAGTGGCCACAGGACTGGAAAAGGTCAGTTTTCATTCCAATCCCAAAGAATGGCAATGCCAAAGAATGCTCAAACTACTGCACAATTGCACTCATCTCACATGCTAGAAAAGTAACGCTCAAAATTCTCCAAGCCAGGATTCAACAGTACATGAACCATGAACTTCCAGATGTTCAAGCTGGATTTAGAAAAGGCAGAAGAACCAGAGAGTAAACTAATATCCTTTGGATCATCAAACAAGCAAGAAAATACCAGAAAAACATCTGCTTTATTGATTATGCCACAGCCTTTGACTATGTGAATCACAACAGACTGTGGAAAATTCCTAAAGAGATGGGAATAACAGACCACCTGACCTGCCTCCTGAGAAACCTGTATGCAGGTCAAGAAACTACAGTTAGAATTGGACATGAAACAAAAGACTGATTCCAAATAGATAAAGGAGTACATCAACGTTGTCCCCCAGCTTATTCGACTTATAGGCAGAGTACATCATGTGAAATGCCAAGCTGGATGAAGCACAAGCTGAAATCAAGACTAGCAGGAAAAATATAAATAACCTCAGATACACAGATGACACCACTCTTATGGCAGAAAGTGAAGAAGAACTAAAAAGCCCCTTGATGAAAGTGAAAAAGGAGAGTGAAAAAGTTGGCTTAAATCTCAACATTCAGAAAACTAAGATCAGGACAGCCAGTCCCATCACTTCATGGCAAATAGATGGGGAAACAATGGAAACAGTGGCAGACTTTATTTTTTGGGCTCCAAAATCACTGCAGATGGTGACTGCAGCCATGAAATTAAAAGCTTTTTAACTTAAATTAAAAAGCAAGCTTTCCAAGGTTGCTCCTTGGAAGAAAAGCTATGACCAACCTAGACAGCATGTTAAAATGCAGAGACGTTACTTTGCCAACAAAGGTCTGTCTAGTCAAAGCTATTGTTTCTCCAGTAGTCATGTATGAATGTGAGATTTGGCCTATAAAGAAAGCTGAGTGCCAAAGAATTGATGCTTTTAGAACTGTGGTGCTGGAGAAAACTCTTGAGAGTCTCCTGGACTGCAAGGAGATCCAACCAGTCCATCCTAAAGGAAATCAGTCCTGAATATTCATTCGAAGGACTGATGCTGAAGCTGAAACTCTAATATTTTGACGACCTGATGCAGAGAGCTGACTCATTTGAAAAGACCCTGATACTGGGAAAGGTTGAAGGCAAGAGGAGAAGGGGATGACAGAGGATGAGATGGTTGGATGGCATCACAGACTCAATGACATGAGTTTGAGCAAGCTGTGGGATTTGGTGATGGAGAGGGAGATCTGGTGTGCTGTAGACCATAGAGTCATAAAAAGTCAGACACGACTGAGCAACTGAACTGAACTGAACCCAGCACTACTGTCCATCTCCAGAACTTCTCATCTTCCCAAACTGAAACTTTGCACCTATTAAACAACTCCCCACACCTCCCTTCCCCCAGTTCTAGCTTTTGTCTAATTTTTGTTCTCTATGATTGTTCTAGTTTTTGTCTCTATGAATTTGACTTCTTTATGTATCTCATATGAATAGAATAGCAATGTTTATCCTTTTGTGTCTGCTTATTTAACTTAGCATAATGTTAGTGAAAGTGAAGATGCTGAGTCATGTCCAACTCTTAGAGACCTCATGGACTGCAGCCTACCAGGCTCCTCCGTCCGTGGGATTTTCCAGGCAGGAGTACTGGAGTGGGTTGCCATTGCCTTCTCCAAATGTTAAGGTTCATAACATCAAGTTTCATCCATGTTATGTCAAAATAACTGTCTTCCTTTTTAAGGCTGAATAATATTCCACACATTTATATACCACATTTTGTTTATCCTTTCATCCAATAGTTATTTGGGTTGTTTCTGCCTTTCAGCTCTTGGGAACACTGATGCTATGAATGTGGGTGGGTGTACAAATGTCTGTTTGAGTTCCTGCTTTCACTTCTTTTGGGTATATTCCCAGAAGTAGAATTACCATATTACACAGCAATTCCATGTTTATTTTTCAATTGGAAGATAATTGCTTTATAATGTTGTTAGTTTCTTCTGTACAATAAAGTGAATGAGTTAGTAGTAGTCACTCAGTCGTGCCCGACTCTGTGACCCCATGGACTGGGGCCCACCAGGTTCCTCTGTCCGTGGAAGTCTGCAAGCAAGAATACTGGAGTGGGTTGCCCTTTCCTTCTCCAGGGGATCTTCCCCATCAAAGGATTGAACCCACATCTCTTGTGTCTCCTGCATTGCAGGCAGGTTCTTAACCTGCTGGGCCATCATGGAAGCCATATGGGAATGAGTTATATGTATACATATATTCTGTCCCTCTTGATCCTCCAGCTCCTGGCCTTAGGTCATAGGAGAGTACTGTGCTGAGCTCCCCGTGCTATACAGCAAGTTCCCACTAGCTATCACTTTTATACATGGTAGTGTATATATATCAGAGAAGGCAATGGCACCCCACTCCATTACTCTTGCCTGGAAAATCCCATGGATGGAGGAATCTGGTGGGCTGCAGTCCATGGGGTCGCTAAGAGTCGGACACAACTGAGCGACTTCACTTTTACTTTTCATTTTCATGCATTGGAGAAGGAAATGGCAACCCACTCCAGGGTTCTTGCCTGGAGAATCCCAGGGACGGGGGAGCCTGGTGGGCTGCCATCTCTGGGGTCGCACAGAGTCAGACACGACTGAAGTGACACAGCAGCAGCAGTATATATATGTATGTATGTATGTGTATATTATATATATATATATATATATATATATATGTCAATCCTACTCTCCCAATTTGTCCCACTCTCCCCTCCCCTGGCCCCATGTCCCCATTTTGGTTCTCTATGTCAACATCGCCATTCCTGCCCTGCAAATAGGTTCATCTGTACCATTTTTCTAGACTTAATATACAATATTTGTTTTTCTCTGACTTACTTCATGTTGTATCACAGACCCCAGGTCTGTTCTTTATGGTTATCACTTTAATATAAAAGTTCTTTTCCTTTCCCAAGGTCAAGATGATTTCCCTCTATTATCTTTAAAGCTTTATTGATATAATTTTCATATTTTTCACTTTAACCCACCAGGAACCGGCTTATATGTAAGTGTGAGGCAAGTGCCAGATTTTATTTTTTCTCCCATGGGTATATAGTTGACACAAGATAATTTATTGAAAAGATAATCTTTGTGCCGTGCCATCATATATGTCATAAATCAAGTGACCATAAACAGGTGGTAGGTTTCTGGACTCTTGATTTCATTCATTAGCCTACATATTGGTACCTGTACCAATACATACTGTCTTAACTACATTTTTATAATAGTTATTGAGTTTTGGTATATGTTAGTGTACATTCTCTAATTTAATACTTTTTCAAATTTTGGTTTTCTTTTTTACATTTCTATATTTATTTTTAATCTGTTTGTCAATTTCTCCTAAAAATTACCCTTGAGGAATCTGGTTGGAATGGCATTAAATCCTCAGGTAAGCTCAGGAATGAAGAAGGAAATGGCAACCCACTCAGTATTCTTGCCTGGAGAATCTCATGGACAGAGAAACCTAGTGGGTTACAGCCCATGGGGTCGCAAAAAGTGTCGGACACAACTGAAGCAACTAAACAAGCTCACAAAGAGTGGACAAAGTTACAATAATTGGTCTCCCAATACAGTCCCTGGATTTTTTTTTTAATTTTTATTTTTACTTTATTTTTTGGTCTTAGTTCTTTGGCCTCCAGCTCTGTGCAGTTTTAGAGTTTAAGCCATACACAGCAGGAGAGAGCACCATATCTGAGGTTTCTGAAACCTCTGATTCTTCTATGTGATCCCTCCAATCTCTTCCAGTCACTCTGTCTGTCCTCCTAGTAGCAACCCTATGTGCAGGTTTACTTAGGAATCTCCATTTTGTCTCAGATCTACAACCAACAAATGCCTGCAAGGATGCTCAAGCCCTTATCTCTTCTCCATAATGAATCCCCTCATTGGAATCTTTTTAGTCTTTGTGGCTGCTGGAGTTCTCTGATGCCTTCAAGAAAATAATCTGGTAACTCTTCTAGGTTTTCTGTTTTATAATTGTTTTGATCTGCCTCAAAATGCTCATCTTACCCAAAAGTGAATCCCTTTGAGGATTTATGTTTGATTTAGACCATCAGCTGGTGTACTAGCAAGTGGTGATCATCTTAATCCAGTTGCTGAGCCTGAGACAGTTTAAACTGAGAGTGTCAACCCTTGTTAGGGACAGGATATCTCTTATTTCTGGTTTCTCTCTTCTGGAGTGTATCCCTTGGAGGTTCTACTCCAAGTGATAGGGGTTTTCTAGGGTTTCTAATTTGGCTGTCTTATATTTGAATTTCTGTTCCTTAGAACTGTTAATTTATCAAAAGTTCTGCTCAGCTTGTCTCTAATAGAATCTATTGTGTGTGTGTCTGTGTTCAGTCACTCAGTAATGTCTGACTCTGCGACCCCACAGACTGTAGCCCACCAGGCCCCTGGAATTCCCCAGGCAAGAACACTGGAGTGGGTTGTCATTTCCGACTCCAGCATAGGAATCTACAGATGCCTCTAAACCTAGGAAAAAAAAATAGCCCCCAATACTAAGTTTACCTCTTGGAGTTTCTATCTCCTCCTGGTTGTTGGTCCGATAATTCTTCTTGCCTTGTTAGAACTCCTGTGTTTCAAAGAGATTGTTCTTTATATATTTTTCCTCAGCATTTCTTGTTCTCCCAATAAGGAAAATTAATATTACCTTGTGAAATTTCTGTAACAAAATGCAAAATCATAGAAACATTCATTAATGAGTATTTTCACAACAAAGAATATATCAATCTTTGGACTTGGCAGAGTAAAGCAGTTTGACTTGGTTTGGCAGCACTTCGTTTTGTTTCTGGTGGTGGTGGTTTACTTGTTATGTTTTCAGCTATCATGCCAAAGATCTGCTCTGTAAGTTCAAGTATTTGGAATGAGTTGTACAGTTGAAAAATGGTAGCAAGAACACATTAAAATATGAAGGCTAACTTCTTTCTTAATTTTTGAGGTCCTATTTAGAGGTTTCATTGACTGGTCTTCTGCCAAGTTTAAAAAACAAACATTTTAGCATGGTACATACTTTGCATCTACAAAGTTCTCATAAAAATTTATCAAATGTGCTCTCTAGGGATAAAAAAGTACTCCCTTTTGCTGTCAGTAATACCTCAGTCCAGATGATACAGTTCTCTTTTATTGCTGAATATGAATGAACTATATGAATGTACATATACAGAACAATCAAAATCCATAATCTAAACATTTACAATCTCCCGTTATTTCTGGGCATCACTATACTCTCGTTCAGTGTTTGCAACCTCACAACCTCTGCAACCAGTTAAGCTCCTATAGCTCAAATGCTCAGAAGTAATCAATTTACCATAAAAATCAGCAGCTTAAAACAAGACACATTTTTAGCTAAGTTACCTAAGTCAAGAATCCATGATGAGTTTGCTGGGTCCTCTGTTTAAAGGTCTCTTACCCGTTGTAATTCCTCGGTCAGCTGGGATGTAGTTATCTCAAGGTTTAACTGAGGAAACATCCACTTCCAAGTTCATGTGGTTGGTGGCAGGATTCTCTTCTTTGCAAGCTGTTGCACTGAAGGCCTCATTTTCTCCCTGGTAGTTGGCCAGAGGGAATTCTCAGTTCCTTGCTTGTGGATCTTTCCAAGGAGTCAACTTGCTTCATGAATCCATGCAAACTGAGCAGGCAATAGAGAGAGTCTGCTACTAAGATGAAAGTAACAATCTTACGTAAGCTAGTTATAAAGTGACAGCCTAGCACTTACAGTACTTTCTGTTGGTTAGAATTTAGTTACTATGTTAGCCCACACTCAACAAAAGGAGTTACATAAGGATTGGAATGTTGAAAAGCTATGGAGGAAAGATGACCAAAAATTCATATACATCTGGGACTCATGCTCTAGTCATGTTCTGATCAATCTTCTAGAAGCAGCTCTCTGATCATATCATGAACTTGCCTAATAAACAAAGCAAAGATCCTCTTGCCCATAGCCACCCACAATCAGACTCCAGTCTCATATCCAGCTTTTCTGTTTTCTCTTACTGCTCATGAATTCCATGCTCTAACCAGTACTGTGAGTTGAATTCACAAAGTGCTTGCTCTGTATATTTGTTGTGTTGCTTCCCTGCCTGACATAAGGGATTCTTCTTTTATTATAAAGTAAGGTTTTTAGCCTGGAAAAAAAAGAGGGGGTGATGGAAGGCACATTATTTTTCTCTTCAAATATGTAGAGAGAGAGCACCGATTATGCCAATGTTTAAAAGACTAAAAGGGCAGGATTTCAGGTATACTGGGGAGTTTCTGACAGCCATCAAGGTGGTCCAACAGTGAAATGAACTGTGAGAACTGTGAAATGACAAACAGTGAGTTTTCCAATTTTTTGTGTGTTCAAATGAAGGGGAAGAAATTGTCCATTATGGGGATAAATAGATATCAGTGTTCGACAGAAGTTAAAATGAGAGGACTTTCAGGGCATCTTCCAACTCTTTGGATTCTGTGAATCTATGAATCATAAAGATAAAAAGAAAAACTATTCTATTTGATATGCAAAAATGAGATATGATTTACATAATAAAATTTTAAAATAAATCATACTTGCTATTTAGATAGTGGGTATTGCTCAAACTCAGAAACCTTTTTTTTATATTTTCCCTCTTAAGTGAGTTGCTCAGTCGTATCTGACTCTTTGCAATCCTGTGGGCTGCGTCCATGGGATTTTCCAGGCAAGAGTACTAGAGTGGGTTACCATTTCCTTCTCCAGGGGATCTTCCCAACCCAGGGATCGAACCCGGGTCTCCCGCATTGTAGGCGGACACTTTACCATCTGAGCTACTAGCGAAGTCTCTTCTAATTCATATTTTTTGTAATAAACTATGGAATTACCTAACATTCCAAATTTTAAAATAAATATCTTTATGATCAATGTGCAGAAATTAAATGTTTTATTTGTGTAAGAAGAAAGACGGTGCCATTTAAATGCTCTTTTCCTATCAATTATGTTCCTAAGAATTTCCATAGAAACAATTCAGTCTACATTTTCACAGAATCTTTGGTTGCTGTTCATTTTAGGTTTATTGATGACACTGAACTTCAGAAAAATATTAACCTTGTTTGAGAAAATTCATAGATGCAACAGCTGTCCAAGGTCTTATTGCTATCTCTCTGGGTAAGTTGGAGGAAGTGGTATTATGAATGATGCTATGAATCATCACATGGGAAAAGAGATCTCTAAAAGCACAACTTTCAACTTCAACAGTGAGACAGAGAGGAAGGGAGACAGCGATCAAGGGAACTGGTGATGGCCAGTCCTTAATGGAGCACCTGGTTAACAGTCCCTCTGGGTGGCATCTAGTAGAAAAGAGATAATCTTTAGACAAAAACTGACATGATTTTTTATTTATTTTTAAAATTAATTTAGTTATTTTAATTTAAGGCTAATTACTTTACAATACTGTAGTGGTTTTTGCCATACACTGACATGAATCAGCCATGGGTGTACATGTGTCCCCCATCCTGAACCCTCCTCCTACCTCCCTCCCCATCTCATTCCTCAGGGTGATCCTAGTGCACTGGCCCTGAGCACCCTGTCTCATGCATCAAACCTGGACTGGTGATCTGTTTCACATATAGTAATATACACGTTTCAATGCTATTCTCTCAAATCATCCCGACCTCACCTTCTCCCACAGAGTCCAAAAGTCTGTTCCTGACACCTGTGATTCTTTTGCTGTCTTGCATATAGGGTCATTGTTACTATCTTTCTAAATTCCATATATTACTGTACTGGTGTTTTTTCTTCCTGATTTACTTCACTCTATATAATAGGCTCCAGTTTCATCCATGTCTTTAGAACTGATTCAAATGCATTCCTTTCAATAGCTGAGTAATATTCCATTAAGTATATGTACCACACCTTTCTTATCTATTCATCCATCAATGGACATCTAGGTTGCTTCCATGTCCTAGCTATTGTAAACAGTGCTGCAATGAACACTGGAGTACACATGTCTCTTTCAATTCTGGTTTCTCCCTGTGTATGCCCAACGGTGGGATTGCTGGGTCATATGGCAGTTCTATTTCCAGTTTTTAAAGGAATCTCCATACTGTTCTCTATAGTGGCTGTACTACTTTGCATTCCCACCAATAGTGTAAGAGGGTTCTCTTTTCTCTTCACCCTCTCCAGCATTTATTGTTTGTTGACATTTTGATAGCAGCCATTCTGACCATTGTGAGATGGTACCTCACTGTGGTTTTGATTTGCATTTCTCTGATAATGAATGATGTTGAGCATCTTTTCATGTGTTTGTTAGCCATGTGTATGTCTTCTTTGGAGAAATGTCTGTTTAGCTCTTTGGCCCATTTTTTGATTGGGTGGTTTATTTGTGTGGAATTGAGCTGCATGAACTGCTTGTATATTTTTGAGATTAATTCTTTGTCAGTTACTTCGTTTGCCATTATTTTCTCCCATTGTGAAGGCTGTCTTTTCACCTTGCTTATTGTTTCCTTCATTGTGCGAAAGCTTTTACATTTAATTAGGTCCCATTTGTTTATTTCTGCTTTTATTTCCATTACTCTGGGAGGTGGGTCATAGAGGATCCTGCTGTGATTTATGTCAGAGAGTGTTTTGCCTATGTTTCCTCTAGGAGTTTTATAGTTTCTCGTCTTACATTTAGATCTTTAATCCATTTTGAGTTTATTTTTGTCTATGCTGTTAAAAAGTGTTCTAGTTTCATTCTTCTGCAAGTGGTTGACCAGCTTTCCCAGCACCACTTGTTAAAGAGATTGTCTTTTCTCCATTGTATATTCTTGTCTCCTTTGTCAAAGATAAGGTGTCCATAGGTGCGTGGACTTATCTCTGGGCTTTCTACTTTGTTCCATTGATCTATATTTCTGTCTCTGTGCCAATACCATACTGTCTTAATGACTGTAGCTTTGTAGTATAGTCTGATATTAGGCAGGTTGATTCCTCCAGTTCCATTCTTCTTTCTCAAGATTGCTTTGGCTATTGGAGATTGTTTGTATTTCCATACAAATTGTGAAATTATTTGTTCTAGTTCTCTGAAAAATACCATTGGTAGCTTGATAGGGATTGCACTGAATCTATAGATTGCTTTGAGTAGTATACTCATTTTCACTACATTGCTTCTTCTGATCCATGAACATAGTATATTTCTGTGTCTATTTGTGTCATGTTTGATTTCTTCCATCAGTGTTTTATAGTTTTCTATATATAGGTCTTTTGTGTCTTTAGGTAGATTTATTCCCAAGTATTTTATTCTTTTTGTTGCAATAGTGAATGGAATTCTTTCCTTAATTTCTCTTTCTGTTTTCTCATTGTTAGTGTATAGGAATGCAAGGGATTTCAGTGTGTTAATTTTATATCCTGCAACTTTACTATATTCATTGATTCGCTCTAGTAATTTTCTGGTGGAGTCTTTAGGGTTTTTTAGGTAGAGGATCATGTCATCTGCGAACAGTGAGAGTTTTACTTCTTTTTTTCCAATCTGGATTCCTTTTATTTTTCTTCTCTGATTGCCGTGGCTAAAACTTCCAAAACTATGTTGAATAGTAGTGGTGAGAGTGGGTACCCTTGTCTTGCTCCTGACTTTGGGGGAAATGCTTTCAATTTTTCACCATTGAGGATAATGTTTGCTGTGGGTTTATCATATATGGCTTTTATTATGTTGAGGTATGTTCCTTCTTTTCCTGCTTTCTCAGGGTTTTTATCATAAATGGATGTTGAATTTTGTCAAAGGCTTTCTCTGCATCTATTGAGATAATCATATGGTTTTTATCTTTCAGTCTGTTAATGTGGTGTATCACATAGATTGATTTGTGAATACTGAAGAATCCTTGCATCCATGGGATAAAGCCCATTTGGTCATGATGAATGATCTTTTTAATATGTTGTTGGGTTCTGCTTGCTAGAATTTTGTTAAGGATTTTTGCATCTATGTTCATCAGTGATATTGGCCTGTAGTTTTCTTTTTTTGTGGCATCTCTGTATGGTTTTGGTATTAGGGTGATGGTAGTGATCTGGTCCCATCACTTCATGGGAAATAAATAGGGAAACAATGGAAACAGTGTCAGACTTTATTTTGGGGGGCTCCAAAATCACTGCAGATGGTGATTGCAGCCATGAAATTAAAAGACAGTTACTCCCTGGGAGGAAAGTTATGACCAACCTAGATAGCATATTCAAAAGCAGAGACATAACTTTGCCAACAAAGGTCCATCTAGTCAAGGCTATGGTTTTCCAGTAGTCATATATGGATGTGAGAGTTGGACTGTGAAGAAAGCTGAGTGCCAAAGATGTGATGCTTTTGAACTATGGTGTTGGAGAAGACTCTTGAGAGTCCCTTGGACTGTGAGGAGATCCAACCAGTCCATTCTAAAGGAGATCAGTCCTGGGTGTTCTTTGGAAGGAATGATGTTAAAGCTGAAACTCCAATACTTTGGCCACCTCATGCGAAGAGTTGACTCATTAGAAAAGACTCTGATGCTGGGAGGGATTGGGGGCAGGAGGAGAAGGGGACAACAGAGGTTGAGATGGCTGGATGGCATCACTGACTCGATGGACGTGAGTTTACGTGAACTCCGGGAGTTGGTGATGGACAGGGAGGCCTGGTGTGCTGCAAGTCATGGGGTCACAAAGAGTCAGACTCAACTGAGCGACTGAACTGAACTGATTCTCATAGAATAAGTTTGGCAGTTTACCTTCCTCTGTAATTTTCTGGAAGAGATTGAGTAGGATAGGTGTTAGCCTTTCTCTAAATTTTTGGTAGAATTCACTTGTGAAGCCATCTGGTCCTGGGCTTTTGTTTGTTGCAAGATTTTTTATTACAGTTTCCATTTCTGTGCTTGTGATGGGTCTGTTAAGATTTTCTATTTCTTCCTGTTCAGTTTTGGAAGGTTATACTTTTCTAAGAATTCGTCCATTTCTTCCAAGTTGTCCATTTAATTGGCATATAGTTTCTGATAGTAGTCTCTTATGATCCTTTGTATTTTTGTGTTGTCTGTTGTGATCTCTCCATTTTCATTTCTAATTTTGTTGATTTGATTTTTCTCCCTTTTTTCTTGATGAGTTTGGCTAATTGTTTGTCTAACTTATTTATCTTCTCAAAGAACCAGCTTTTAGCTTTGTTGATTTTTCTATAGTCTCCTTTGTTTCTTTTGTACTTATTTCTGCCCAAATTTTTATGATTTCTTTCCTTCTGCTAACACTGGGGTTCTTCATTTCTTCTTTTTCTAGTTGCTTTTCGTGTAAAGTTAGCCTATTAAGCTCATTTGCTCAATTGTTCTGTGGGGAGGGAGGAACACTGCAAACAAATATCACTGGCATGTGTGGGGAATGCTAGCAGTCTATGGACCACACTGGGTTTGCCTCAGCTCATGGCACATGGGCCTTCCCGGCCTACACTGCTCAGGCTCCAGGTTGCTCTGCAGGAGAACTGTTCAAAATGAGCGCTGGGTTTCATGTACTTCCCAGGTCTAAGCTGCTCAGGTTCAGGTTCTGGGGTACCCCACAAAGGCACAGACTCAGTTGGGCGTGTGTTTGTGCCCTTCCCAAGTCCGAGGAGTTCAGGCAACCAGGTGCTTGGTGAGTGCACTGTCCTAGGTGGGCCTTGCATCTTAATCACCTCCCTGGATGTCAACCGCCTGCCTTTCTGCCTCCAGTGGGGGGATGGGCCAGTCCGCAGGCGGCTAACTCTCCTTTGGTATTCGCTCAATTCTTTGTCCTGGGAGTGGGCCAGGCTGCCCCTTAGGTTAGAGCTTTTCGTGGGAAAGTTCTCTCTCTCTTTCTGTTTCTTCCTTCTCTCTCTGGCTATCCCACAGTTTGGGTTGCTATCTCACGTTAGCTCCCTCAGATTGTCCTCAGGGCATTCAGACCTGGTCCTTACCCTAAGAATGCAACCTGCGCCTCCCTGTTCAGTCCCCACTCACTGGTGGCTGATGTGAGCATCTGGGCTACTTCTCCACAGTTTATCCATGTACTCTGTGGGCTTTTTTTTTTTTTTTTTTCTCTCCTAGTTATGTTGCCCTCTGAGATTCCAAAACTTCTCACAGACCTGCTGGTGAGAGGGTTTCCTGGTGTTTGGAAACTTCTCCTCGTTTTTGCCTCCCTCCTCCGGATGGGTCTCTGTCCCTAACTCTTTTATCTCTCTTTGTGTCTTTTATATTTTGTCCTACCTCCTTTTGAAGACAATGGGCTGCCTTTCTGGTTGTCTGGTGTCCTCTGCCAGCATTCAGAAGTTGTTTTGCGGAAGTTGCTCAGCATTCAAATGATCTTTTGATAAATTTGTAGGGGGAGATAGTGGTCTCCCTGTCCTATTCCTCTGCCATCTTCCCAAAGATCTGAAATGATTTTTTAAAAGAGAAAATTTGTCATTTACTTGTATTTTACTTTCTCTGCAATGTGATGTATGAAGACAGGGACCTGCCTGATTTTTATGGCATGACCTAGTAACAACCATCACAGACAAACACTGAAATAAATGTATGCTTAATGAATCAGTCATTAAGTGAATGAATACAAGGATACATGAGACTCAAAAGTTCCAATATACTGATGGCCTTAGAACTTCAGATTCTGCTGAGTTGTTTGTTATCCTGCATGCACAAATTGTGTGTCACAAAACCCAGGATTCTTATGTAAGACAACACTAATGTACACTAACTCCCTGATGATGAAAATAGACATGGCTGTGCAGTTTCTGTCACATAGATGATGTCATTCAAGGCAAATAAGCCAGACAATAGACAATGAATTGGACTATTGCATAAATTTGGTATTATGGCCATATGATGGGACATACTCGTGTATAGGTGAGGGTGAAATTTCCTTTAAGATAAATGGGAAGAAGTTAATTCTGGCACCTATGGCAGTGAATTTTGGATTAGGAAAAGAAAGTTTCTCCTGGTCTTCCCAGGGTTTCAAGTAGATCTGACTCTGAGATGCAGGAAGGGAAAAACTGCCTTAGCCTCTGGAAGTGGGGTGAGGAGTAAGAGAGAAAGGCCATAAGGAGTATTTTCAAAAACCTGCACAGTTGTTGAAAATACTTTTTTTTTTTTTTAACATAGACCTACTTTGTCAAAGCTTGCTAAAACTGTCATTACAGTTTGCAGTGTGAAGCCCATTGGCTGGCCATGGAGCATCGGTGAGGTCAGTGCCAAGTTTCAGAGGGGGAGGGGGCTAAATGCAGCATATAGTGCAAGTGGGGCAGGACGCATGCAACCAGCCCCTCCACCCAGACACACAGGATGGCATTTGTTGGAGGAGTTTGTGAGACATTCTCTCTACCCTCAGAGCTCTAGGACTAATGCATTTTTCCTCCACCTTATACCACTGGTGAATATCTCCTGGAACTAAAGAAAGACACAGTGTAGTGGAGCAGCCAGGTGGAGACAAAATGGCAGAGTAGAAAGATGAGGTCACCTTTTACAGAAATACCAAAATCACAACTAACTATGGATTAACTGCCAACCAAAATAAATAAATAAATAAATCCTACATCCAAAGACAAAGAAGAATCCACAGGAGTACAAATGGGCATAATCCTAATAAAATCAAATCCTATACCTGCCAGGGATAACCTGGCATCTTTTAAGAACATGAAAACTGATAAACCTGTAGCAAGACTCATCAAGAAAAAGAGGGAGCAAGCTCAAATCAATAACATTAGAAGTGAAAAAGTTACAGTGGACCATGCAGAAATACAAAGAATCATAAGAGACAATTACAAGTAACTTTATGGCAATAAAATGGGCAATTTAGAAGAAATGCACAAATTTTTAGAAAGGTACAAACTTCCAGTACTGTACCAGGAAGAAACAGAAAGTATGAACAGACTAATCAGAAGTACTGAAACTGAAACTGTGATGAAAAACTCCCAAACAAAAATCCAGGGCTAAATGTCTTCACAAGTGAATTCTGTCCATCACTTACTCTTCTGAAACTCTTCCAAAATATTACAGAGGAAGAATGGGTGGAAGACCTAAACAGACATTTCTCCACAGAAGGCATACAGATGGCCAGGAGGGACATGAAAAGATGATCAAAGCCCAGAGATAAACCCATGTACCTATGGTCAACTAATCTATGACAAAACAGGTCAGAATATATAATGAAGGAAAGAGTGTCTCTTCAATAAAGGTGCTGGGAAAATAGGACAGCTACACGTAAAAAAATAAAATTAGAACATTTTTAAACATCATACACAAAAATAAACTCAAAATGGATTAAAGACCTCATGTAAGACTTGATGCTATAAAATGTGAAAACAAAACAGTCTTTTGACATAAATCACAGGAATATCTTTTTTGATCTGTCTTCTAGAGTAATGGAAATAAAATTAAACATGGGACCTAATAAAACTTATGAGCTTTTATGCACAGCAAAGGAAACCATAAACAAAATGAAAAGACAACCCGAAGAAAGGGAGAAATATTTGCAAACAATGCAACCTACAAGGGATTAATCCCCCAAATTTACAAATAGCTCATGCAGCTCAGTATAAAAAATAATAATAATAAAAAATAGGCAGAAGACCTAAATAGATTTTTCTCCAAAGAAGTCACACAGACAGCCAAAAGGCACATGAAAAGATGCACAACATCACTAATTAGTAGAGCAATGCAAATCAAAATTACAATAAGGTATCACCTCACACCAGTCAGAATGGCCATCATCAAAGAGTCTACATGGGAGTTCCCTGGTGGCCTACTAGTTAGGATTTCAGACTCACAGCTGTGGCTTGGGTTTGATTCCTAGTTGGAGAACTGAAACCAACCCCTACAAGCCATGTGGCATGGTCAGAAAGAGTCTACAAACAATAAATGCTGGGGGGAGTGTGGAGAAAAGGGAACCCTCCTACACTGTTGATGGGAGTATAAATTGGTAAAACCATTATGGAGAACACTATGGAGATTCCTTTAAAAACTAAAAACAGAGCTACTTTATGATCCAGCAATCCCACTACTGGGCATCTGTAGAGAAAACCACGGTTTAAAAGCATAGACTCACCTGAATGTTTAGTGTAGTGCTGTTTAAAATAGTCAAGACATGGATGCAACCACATTTCCACTGACAGATGACTGGATAAAGATGTGGTTCATATATACAAAGGAATATTACACAGCCATTAAAAGAAATGAAGTAATGCCATTTGCAGCAACATTGATGGATCTGGAGATTATCATATAAGTCAAGTCAGACAAAGACAAATATCATATGATATTGTTTATATGCAGAATCTGAAAATGACTCAAATGAACCTATTTACAAACCAGAAAGATTCACAGACTTAGAGAACAAACTTGAGGTTTCAAGGGGGGAAGGATGGGGAGGACAGATTGGGGGTTAGGGATTGACATGTACACACTACTATATTTAAAATAGATAATCAACAAGTACCTACAATGTATAGCACTTGAAATACTGTTCAATATTCTATAATAACCTGAATGGGAGAAGAATTTGAATAAGGATATATGAATATGTAACTGAATCATTTTGCTATATACCTGAAACTAAGACAACATTTTTTAATCAATGCAACTTTAACAAAAAATACACATTTTTTAATGTAATAACAGAAAAAAATGCAACGTGAACCCTGCCTTATATTTGGGAAGAAGTGAACACATTCTTGAGCGTCCCAGTCACAGTGGCAAGACAGTTATCACAGAAGTGGTACTATAGCGGGGGGCGGGGGCAATCAACAGAAACAGCAAAGTTTCTTGTACACTGTGGAAGGCCAGAGGAAAAAGTCCCTGCAAAATGCTTGAAAAGATTCTGAAGACATTTAGAAAGTGGTCATTTGGTAACAAGGTACTTCATCTGTAAAATGGGGCAATAATACTTGTCTCTGCTTTCCTCTGGGAAATTTATGAAATGTAAAATAATTCATGACTGTGATGTGTTTGAACACCTTGGAAGAAATATGATATATAAGCATATGATATCATGATTACCTCCATAATAAAAAGAAAATAGTAAAATAACAATAATATGTACATTTTCAACACCTGCAGTTATATATGAAATATGTAACTCTTTTTATTGTTTTCTATCTAATTCACTGCACCTGCATTAAAAAATGCACCCCAATGGTCCAATTTTTTTAAATATATAAAATTTAGACAGGTACTTATTCTTTTATTCACCCCATTGTGCCTAGGTCTCACAGAACATATTTTAAATAATATACTACCACAAAGAGACCACTTCAATACAAATCTCCAAAGTATGGGTTAGTTAAAAAAAATTACTTTTAAAGGAAAACATCTGGCACCTCATAAATATATATCACCTTTCGTCAAGAGTTTCTCAAACTCTCTTCATATATATTTCACTTATAAGCATTATTAATTCAGCATATTGTACATTGGTTTGAAAGCAGTCCCAAAGCAGAATTACATATGTAAAATATGTGCTGTAATATCTAGGCCCATGCAGCTCATAAAGAACATTAACCATGATGCTAAATCCTTTTGATTTAATGTGTTCCTTTAGCTAACAGGGGTGATTTTTTAAAGCACAGATACAAGAAAATACTCCAGTTAAGCTTAAAGACAGCTATTTATTCTGACTAATTTTTTTCTCTTTTGTGACATTTAGCAAATTATTCTAGGCTTACATGTAGCTTGTGTCGAAAATATGTCTGAAATACTTTACTCTGGTTTATCTCTTCATCTGAAAATATTTTTCAGAGGTGACTTGCCTTTACAAAGGCTGAATCTGAAACACCTAACTGGTATTTCTCCTGTTTTCAGAGGATACTGTAAAAAAGAATATTCGTTAATGCCCTTCGGCAATTTTTCCTGTCATTAATGATCTTACTGTGAAGTTATTTGTTGTACTTCAGTTTTTGTGGGTTTTTTTTTTTTTCTGTACAAGTAAATGCCAGTTCCTCTTGCTGTGTCTTTAATGATGCTGGAGAAAATACAATCAGGTTTATTGTTATATTTTCATAATGGTGCATATATTTAGTTCATAAATCTTACTACTGGAAAAATAATAACACTCCTTTAGCCATTTCTGACAAATTAGAGGCATTTTTCTTTTTGTATTTTCATATTTCTCTCAACCTCTTCAAGAAATGAATGCCACAAAATGGGCAGAGTTAAAGCTAAAAGTTGTCAAGTTTTGTGGCCTGAAAGACTAAATGGGCTGTTTACCTTACTCATATCCCTGGTGCCTCATCTAAAACTATTGACTTTCTGGGACTATATTAGGCAGTGGAGATACAGTGACAGAACAGAATTTCTAACCATACAGAGCTTTCAACATAAAAGAGAGCAAAGAATACATAAACAAATAGTTAAATACCTTAAAATTGTTTTAGTGCTCCAAGGGAAAAATATAAATGGATCTGCCTCAGAATTAAAAGAAAGGACTTTCTTTGGATGGTCAGAGGTACACTCTCTTAATACCTGATGTTAAGGGTATCATGCTGATATCTTGATTAAATAATGAATGAGACATACATTTAACTTCCTTCTCAAAATCATATTAAAATGGCTATCTGAATATACAATATATACAGAGAAAATACTGTATCCAGTATTAGAAAACATGGAAGAATAACTGTCTCATACCAGGAACTTCAGGGAAATTCTCTACACAGGAGAATCCGCACAGCCAACTTCTTGTATGCACCCAAATGAATACCTTGCTTGGGAAATAAGTGAAGAGATCCCAAAAGAACTCACTAGCAGCAACTTGCAGAAAAACTGGGTATCAGGGCAGTAAGACAGTAACTTGTGATTCTATCAGAATTTCAGTTAAGTGCCCAGTTTCTGTCTGCCTTACACATCTGATCCCATGGCACTCGCTCATGGTATATCCTGGGACGTGCCCCTGCTAAATAATAGCTGCCATGGTAAACACAGAAAGGTGGTCTTTGAGTGGAGAGAGGCTCCCACTGCAAAGCCCATCACATTGGTCTCTCTCTAGATACCTCTGGAAATGGAGGTCTAAACTGGCAGAGTAAAACTATGATACATGGGAACTTTCTTCTTATCCCTTCATTGAAGGTTGAAAGTCTCACAACCTCCGACAGGTCCCAATTCACACCAGAGGAGAATGATCCAAGAGAGTTCTCTATAAGGAGAAACTAGTATAAAAAAATCACCGGCTATAGGAAATTACATGAAAGTTCAAAAGAGTGTAACACAGAAGAGCAGTCAGAAGAGTGAGGTTTTCTGACAAAATCCTAAACATTTTGAAAGTATGTTTAGTCAATGTCCCTTTATAGAACTCAAGGCAACAGTGCAGATGACCACAGGGTATCAATCAGAAGAAACTACACAGAGGACAATACAATCACTGAATTAGAAACCTCAGTGAAGCACGTATTAGCAGATTGAAAAGGCAGAAACTATTATAACTACCCTCCAATTAAAATAAATAAATAAATTTTAGAAGAAAGAAAAGGCAGAAACTAATAAAACAAATTTTCACTGTGAGCCAGTTTTCTTAGCACAGTGGAAACAGAAATGAAGAGGATGAACCCTTCTCTTCATGGACTGTATGTTGCATTGGAGAAAGAGAGACAGAGACACAATGAGCAATTAAACATCTGCTTTACTGGAAGATGACACATGTAATCAAAAATCTATTGAAAAAAAAAAAAAAAGAGGGAGTAGAGAGCAAGGATGACAGTGAGGTTGCAATTTACAATGCAGGAGGTCAAAGAAGTCCTCACTGAGAAAGTGACACTAGAAAGACTTGATGTTGTAGAAGATACTGTGTGACTTCTATAGCCAAGCTGTGAAAGACATGGAAGCTTCTGTCTTGATTTCTTAGTTCACTCTCTAGGGAGGGCCAGCTGTCATGGCTTAAGGACACTCACTCAGCCCATGAAGAGGCTATTATCGAGAAGAAATAATGTTTCCCACCAATAACCAATACCAACTTACCATACATGTAAGCAGTTGCTTTGGAAGTTAATCTCCCAGGCCCAGTAAATACATGCATACATCAGATGGGTACAGTTCCAGCTAACATCTTGCCATATCCTGTAAGAAGGGAAGATAGAATTTCTCAGCCAAGATGCCCTCAAATTCTGGAGCCAAAGAATCTGTGAGAGCTAATATTTAAAATTTTAAATCACTAAGTTTCAGGGATAATTTGCTAGGCAGCAGTAGATAATCAACACACATGCAGATATCCAGAGGAAGACCATCCAGAAACATAACCAGAAAGAACAGCAAGGATTAGTCTCTGAGATAAGAATATGCCTGGTGTGTTTGAAGAAGCATAAGGAGGCCAAACTAGCTGGATCTGAGTAAGGAAAAAGAGAACTGGAGTTAAGTGAAGAGGTAGGAGCCAGATGTATAGGACTCAGTAAGCCATGGAGAGAACTTTGGGTTTTATGTCGAAAAAGAAGAGCAAATTTTAAACTCAGAAGTGGCATAACCTGATTTAGAGTTTAAAACAGTCACTCTGGCTGAGGCTCCAAATACACTGCTATTGGATGAGTGGGTGGGGAGTGGGCAGTATGGTGGAGCAAACAGTGAACAAGTCTTGGGTAGAGATTAGTTAGGAGATTATGGTAACAATCCAGGCACAAATGATAGTGACTTATACCAGACTGGGACAGTTTCCCCAGGTGGCTCAATGGTAAAGAATCTGCCTGCCAGTGTAGGAGATGCAGGAGACCTGGGTTCAATCCCTGGGTTGGGAAGATCCCCTGGAGGAGGAAATGACAACCCCCTCTAGTATTCTTTCCACGGGAAAATCCCATGGACCGAGGAGCCTGGCAGGCTACAGTCCACAGAGTCACAAAGATTAGGACACGACTGAGCATGCACACACACACACACACACAGTACCAGTGGAAGTGGCAGAAAGTGGAAAGATTTTGGACAAATATTGGAGAGAAGTCAAGAAATAGATGCAGGGTGAACAAAAAGGAATCTATGATGATTCCTACATTTTTATCCTTAATAAGTAGAGTAACAGCATTAAATCGGAAAGATAATCAAAAGGACTATCTATAATATTTATTGAAGAAACTACAGGATAATGGGAAAAAACCAAGTAGGTTAGAAAAAGACTATACTTCTATAAATAAAAATTTTAGTTTGAAATTAAAATTTTTCCATAATATAGCATACAGAAGTGAAAAGAGTATTAATTATTAGAAAAAAATGGATGTAGTAAAATAATACAGAAAATAGCATAGACAGATAGATAATCTATCACAGATAATATGAGAGATGTTATGAGATAAGGAGGATCTGACATGAATCCAAGGCTGGTTGTTCCATAACACCTAGTAAATTATTGGTAACATGGTAACTCTCAATAAATATTTACATATTTACTGAATTAATAATAACACTAGGAAAAAAGTGTCAAGAGAAATTCCTATAGCAGCATAGGAATTTCTAGTTCTACTCCAACAAGAACATCAATTTTATTAACTATGTGCATTCAAAAATATCTTCATATGAGTGAAAAATTCAAGGTGAGGGATTACAGCACTTGGGTAAAGCACAAAAATAAGAAAAGATGAAATGAGAAAGGTTAAGAAGCATATATTCACACTACCTCCATCTTCCTTTCCCCAAGCCTGGGCAGCCTGGTGTGGACCAAAGTATGCTCCCTGTGGGAGACAGAGAGTGAGGCAAGCACTTGACTTTACCATGGATCCCAGAACAGACTTAACCCAATTCCAGGCTGACCCCTGAACCTTAGGTTTCTCTTTGCATGCTTCTACTAACTCAGGCCCCTCACTTACTCTGGCATCTGCCAATCCCAGTGGCCGCAGTGGCTCCTGCAGTCTCAGGCAGCACATACACCACCAGGCTCCACATAGGCTCCCACAAATCCAGGCCCCTAGCTCACCCCTACTCCCATCTGCTCCAGAAGACATGGGCAGTTCCTGAGGCCCCAGATGGCTCCCATGACACCAGGCTATCAGTGGACTCTAGCAGTCCCAGGCTCCCACCCCAGTGCTGACTGGCTTCTATGACCCAGGGTGCCTCCTATGGCTCTAGACTTTCAGTGGACTTCTTTGAAGCTAGGCTCTTTGCTTACCTTGCTGCCAGCTGGGTCCCATGGCAACTTTCATGGCACCAGGCTCCAAGTGAGCACCTGTGAATACAGGCTCCCAGCTAAGTTCTATGCCAGGCTAGCTACAATAAAACCAGACTTTCGACCCATACCACTTGTAGGCCAGTACCCACAGAGCTAGACTCTAGACTAGCTCGACTGACCCAGGCTCACGGTGCCAGGCTAGGCCCCAGGCCAGCATCTGAGACCCCAGATTATAAGCTGACTCTTGGAGCCACAGACTCCAGCTCATCCTGCTAGGAGAATGATATCAAAAACCAAGGCTTCTAGACTGGGTCCTACAAAACCTGGCTGCCAGTTCATCTCAGTATTGGTTGACGCCTGTAGAATCAATATCTAGGTCTGCAATTGCATATCCAGGCACCAGTTGTGCCTGCCCAAAGACGCTGAGCAGCAAATTCATCCATGGACTCCATCAGGTGGCCCACTCAGAAACTCTGGACAGATCGAATATGGAGGGCTTTGCCTACTGAAGCCAGTCTGTCAAGACTAGGAGAGGTGCCTCTCAAATGGAAAGACATAAACACAAGGCCACAAGGATCACTGATAATGAAGGAAACAGGACATTGCCAAAGGAAACCATAAAGCTTCCACAACAAATCCTAAAGAAATAAAAATCTATGAATTGTCTGAAAAAAACTAAAATACAGGTCATTTGAAATCACACAAAGGAATAAGAAGAAAAAGAATGAAAGAGTGAATTTTGGGATATCATTAAAAGAAACACTCTAAGTCTCAGAAGGAGAACTGACCAAGAAAAGAGCAGAAAACTTATTTAAAGAAAAAATGGCTAAAAAGTTCCCAAATCTGGAGACATTTCAATAGCCAATTTCATGAAGGCAATAAGTCACCACAAAATTTCAACTCAAAACAATCTAACTCCAAGACACACAATAATACTGAATAAAATAAAGAGGTAGAGGGTAAATCCCTTATAATTTGAGTATGAAGGTTAAAGACAAAAGTAACTACAGAACAATAGTTTGTAAATGGATATACAGTATAAATAGATGAAAAGTGAAATCAAAACAAAATATATGAGAGGAAAAAAATGTAGAACGTTACTATGTGTTTAGAATTATTATCAACTTAAAATAGATCATTTTTTTTTCCTGTGAGCCTCATGGCACACAAAGCAAAAGCCTACTGAAGATAATTAATAGACGAAAAGAATTAATACATAACATGGTGCTAGTGGTAAAGAACTGACTTGCCAGTGCAGGAGACTTAAGAGGCATGGGTTGGATCCCAGGGTCAGGAAGATCCCCTGGAGAAGGAAATGGCAACCCACTCCAGTATTCTTGCCCAGGAAATCCCATGGACAGAGGACCCTGGCAGGCTACAGTCCACAGGGTCACACAGAGTCAGACATGACTGAAGCAGCTTAGCACGAACTATTAAAGAATCATAAATCACAAAGAAAGAGAGCAACAGAAAAAGGAACAAATTATAAAACAACTACAAAATAATTAAAAGGCAATAGTAAATCCATGCCTATCAAAATTACCTTAAATGCAAATGGACTAACTTCTCCAATCAAGAGAAATGGCTGAATGGATTAAAAAATAAGACGTAATGTTATTTATCTAAAAGAGTCTCATTTTAGCTTTAAGGACACACATAGGCTCAAAATGAAGGGATGGAAAATGATATTCCAAGTAAACGGAACCCCAAAGGCAGTAAATTGCTACATTTATATTAGACAAAGTGAATTTAACTCAAAAAATTTAACAAGAGATAGATAATGCCATCATATAATGATAAAGTGGTCAGTTCATCAGGAGGATATAAAAATTATAATTATATATGCACCCAGAATCAGAGCACTAAATATATTAAATAGACACTGACATGCAAAGGGAGAAACAGACAATATAATAATAGTTCAGTTCAGCTCAGTCACTCAGTCATGTCTGACTCTTTGCAACCCCATGAATTGCAGCATGCCAGGCCTCCCTATCCATAACCAACTCCTGGAGTTCGCTCAAACTCACGTCCATTAAGTCGGTGATGCCATCCAGCCATCTCATCCTCTGTCATCCCCTTCTCCTCCTGCCCCCAATGCCTCCCAGCATCAGAGTCTTTTCCAATGAGTCAACTCTTTGCATGTGGTGGCCAAAGTACTGGAGTTTCACCTTTAGAATCAGTCCTTCCAAAGAACACCCAGGACTGATCTCCTTTAGAACAGACTGGTTGGATCTCCTTGCAGTCCAAGGGACTCTCAAGAGTCTTCTCCAACACCACAGTTCAGAAGCATCAATTCTTCGGCACTCAGCTTTCTTCACAGTTCAACTTTCACATCCATACATGACCACAGGAAAAACCATAGCCTTGACTAGACAGACCTTTGTTGGCAAAGTAATGTCTCTGCTTTTCAATATGCTATCTAGGTTGGTCATAACTTTTCTTCCAAGGAGTAAGCATCTCTTAATTTCATGCCTGCACTCACTATCTGCAGTGATTTTAGTGCTCCAGAAAATAAAATCTGCCACCATTTCCACTGTTCCCCCATCGATTTCCCATGAAGTGATGGGACCAAATGCCATGATCTTCGTTTTCTGAATGTTGAGCTTTAAGCCAACTTTTTCACTCTCCTCTTTCACTTTCATCAAGAGGCTCTTTAGTTCCTCTTCACTTTCTGCCATAAGGGTGGTGTCATCTACATATCTGAGGTTTTTTATATTTCTTCCGGCAATCTTGATTCCAGTTTGTGCTTCTTCCAGCCCAGCATTTCTCATTATGTACTCTGTATATAAGTTAAATATGCAGGGTGACAGAATATAGCCTTGACGTACTCCTTTTCCTATTTGGAACCAGTCTGTTGTTCCATGTCCACTTCTAACTGTTGCTTCCTGACCTGCATATAGGTTTCTCAAGAGGCAGGTCAGGTGGTCTGTATTCCCATCTCTTTCAGAATTTTCCACAGTTTATTGTGATCCACACAGTCAAAGGCTTTGGCATAGTCAATAAAGCAGAAATAGATGTTTTTCTGGAACTCTCTTGCTTTTTCCATGATCCAGCAGATGTTGGCAATTTGATCTCTGGTTCCTCTGTCTTTCCTAAAACCAGCTTGAACATCAGGAAGTTCACAGTTCACATACTGCTGAAGCCTGGCTTGGAGAATTTTGAGCATTACTTTACTAGTGTGTGAGATGAGTGCAATTGTGTGATAGTTTGAGCATTCTTTGGCATTGCCTTTCTTTGGTATTGGAATGAAAACTGACCTTTTCCAGTCCTGTGGCCACTGCTGAGTTTTCCAAATTTGCTGGCATATTGAGTGCAGTACTTTCACAGCATCATCTTTCAGGATTTGAAATAGCTCAACTGGAATTCCATCACCTCCACCAGCTTTGTTCATAGGGATGCTTTCTAAGGCCCACTTGACTTCACATTCCAGGATGTCTGGCTCTAGGTGAGTGATCATACCATCGTGATTATCTTGGTCATGAAGATCTTTTTTGTACAGTTCTTCTGTGTATTCATGCCATCTCTTCTTAGGGGACCTCAATACCTCACTTAAACTATGGGGAGATCACCCAGACAGAAAATCAGTAATGAAACATTGGACTTGAACTATACGTTAGACCAAATGGACTTGACAGACATGTATAAAAGAATCCACCAAACATCAGCAGAATACATATTTTTCTCAAGTGCACTTGGAGTTTTCTCCAGGATAGAGTATATTTTTAGAGATAAAATAAGCCATTGCAAATGAAAGATTGAAATCACACCAAGTATCTTTTCCAACTACAGTGGTATGAAACTAGAGATCAATAACAGGAAGAAAACTAAAAAAAATGACAAATGTGTGTAAATTAGACTACCACTCCTGAAAAACTGATGAGTCAAAGAAGAAATAAAAAGGAAATAAAATTATTTGAAAACATATGAAAGTGGATTCATGTCAATGTATGGCAAAACCAATACAGTATTGTAAAGTAAAATAAAGTAAAAATAAAAATTAAAAAAAAAGAAAGTGAAAATACAAAATATCAAAACTTATGGGATGCAGCAAAAGCAACAAATTTTCATGACAAATATTCTCACCTAAGTGGGTATAGGAGGAACATGCCTCAACATAATAAAGATCATATATAATAAACCCACAGTTAAAATCACACTCAGTAGTGAAATGTTAAACGCTTTCCTACTAAGATGAGGAACAAGACAAAGGTGCTCATTTTACCACTCCTATTCAACATAATACTAAAATTCATAGTCAGAGAAATTAGGTAAGAACAAATTAAATAAGAGGCATCCAAACTGGAGACGATTAAATAAAAGTGTCTCTGTTTGCAGGTGACATGACCTTACACATAGAAAGTCCTAAAGATGACATCAAAACATTACTGACACTAAAAAATGAATTGAGAAAAGTTGTAGGATACAAACATCAACATAGAAAATCAGCTGTTTCTATGCACTAACAACTAACTACCAGATAATTAAAATAATCATTTAATACAGAATCACAAATAATAAAATACTTTAGCCAAGGAGCTTGCATTGTAAGTGCCTGAGTGTTTTTTGTCTTTATCATAATGCAAATGCCTAACTTAAGCTGTGATTAAGAAATCCAGTTCAAAACACATTGCCAGTCCCATGACTAGATAAAGAGCTAGGCTTTGCCCCATGCTCCTACAGCACCAACGTTCATTTTAGAGATCTTCAATTCACTTAGATAATTAACTAGTAGCTGGTGGTTTTTCTCTTCTTGTACTTTAATTCCTCATCTTATGCTTTAAATTCACCAATAATATGTGAACCCACAAAATCATAGGCCCCCACTACTGACCACAGTAAAAGCAGAGGTACCAGGCCTGAGTGTGTATCCATTCTCGCCCACGCCCCCACCCCTCCTCATTCCACCTGAGGCTTCACTGTGTGGCCCTAGGTATGCCATGTACCCTCAAGAGCTGTGAGTAATAAGCTCTGTTGTTTCATAGTCTCTTCATGTTAATTACTGAAGGCATCTTACAATCATAAGAACTACAGTGCTGCTCCAGCCACAACAATGGTTCCAAAAGGGGATAAGTCTATGGGGAACTTGTCTCAGGCCCAGGTGAGCACTGCATCCTGGTATTTCTAGCTAAGATCAATACTTTCAGTAGACTGGGATCAGCATAAAAACAGAGGTGAAAAATCTGTATGCAGAAAATTAAAAGACTTGGATCAATGAAATGGAAGAAGTCACATGTAAGTAGAAAGATATCCTATGTTTTATGAATTGGAATAATTAATATTGTTAAAATGTCCATACACAAAGCCATTTATAGATTCAGTGCAATCCCTATCAAGATTCCAATGACATTTTTTACAGAAGGAGAAAACAATACTAAAATCTGTATAATCTTTTTTGGACAGACACCAAAAGTAATTATAGTATGGAACTGGCATAAAAATAGATGCAAAGACCCAAAAATCAGAATCAAGAGCTCAGAAATAAATACAAGCATATGCAGTGAATGAATATTTGATAGAGACAAGAATACTCAATGGGAAAAGCATAGTCTCTTCAACAAATGGTGTTAAAACTGTATATTCACAGGAAAAAGGATAAAATTCAACTCATTTTATAACACTCACAAAAATTAACATAAAATGGATTTAAAGAATTGAATATAAGCATTAATTACAAGAAAAAAGGAAATCCTACCTTTTGTGACAATACAGTTGGACTTTGAGGGCATAAGCCAAGTGAAATAAATCATACAAAGACAAATCTGTTTATTCTTATAACAGATGGAATCTAAAAAGCTAAACTCATAGAAAGAGAGTGGAATGGTAGTTGCCAGGAGCTGAGGGGTAGGGGAATGTTGGTCAAAGGGTACAAACTTCCAGCTATAAGTATATGCAAATGACACCACCCTTATGGAAGAAAGTGAAGAAGAACTAAAGAGCCTTTTGATGAAAGTGAAAGAAGAGTGTGAAAAAGCTGGCTTAAAACTCAACGTTAAAAAAATGAGATCATGGCATCTAGTCCCATCACTTCATGGCAAATAGATGGGGAAACAATGGAAACAGTGACAGACTTTTTTTTTTTTTTTTTTTTTGGTGCTCCAAAATCACTGCAGATGGTGACTGCAGCCATGAAATTAAAAGACGCTTGCTCCTTGGAAGAAAAGCTATGGCCAACATAGACAGCATATTAAAATGCAGATACATTACTTTGCTGACAAAGGTCCGTCTAGTCAAAGCTATGGTTTTTCCAGTAGTCATGTATGGATGTGAGAGGTGGAGTATAAAGAAAGTTCAGTGCCAAGAACTGATGCTTTTGAACTGTGGTGCTGGAGAAAACTCTTCAAAGTCCCTTGGGCTGCAAGGAGATTCAACTAGTCCATCCTAAAGGAAATCAGTATCGAATACTCATTGGAAGGATTGATGCAGAAGCTGAAACTCCAATACTTTGGCCACCTGATGGGAAGAGCTGACTCCTTGGAAAAGACCCTGATGCTGGTAAAGACTGAATGCAGGAGGAGAAGGGGATGACAGGGTGAGATGGTTGGATGGAATCATTAACTTGATGGACATGAGTTTGAGCAAGCTCCAGGAGCTGGTGATAGATAGGGAAGCCTGGCGTGCTGCAGTCTATGGGTTTGCAAAGAGTCAGACATGACTGAGCTACTGAACTGATAAGTAAGTTCTGGAGATAGAATATAAGATAGTGACTATAATTAACAGTAGTGTATCATACACTTGAAAGTTAAAATGGTAATATTGTAATGGGATGTAGGTATTAGCTAATTTAAAGTCATTTTGCAATATAACCATGTATCAAATCATCACATTATATATACTAATCTTACATGTATTTTAATAATATCTCAATAGAACTAAGAAAAAAAATAAAAGTGTATATTGCTTGAGAATTTCCACAACAAATCTTTGTATTAACCAAACAGAAAAAAACATGTAATGGATAAATAAAAATAAATTAAAATTCAAACATTTGTTTAAAATTTCCTAATAATAAAAACAAGAACTGCATGCAAAGAAGAATTAGATTGAGAGCAGAAATTTTTATCAACAATAAAGGCTGAAGCCGTATCTTCAAAATGTTGAACTTAGCACTATATACCTACATAAATTTTCATAAGATCAAAAGGGAAATAAAGATATCTTCAGAGAGATGGAAGGAAATTACCTTTTACAAGTTATAAAGGAGATACAGATGGCTCTTGAATGACATAGGTTTGAACAGTGTGGGTCCACTTATAGGAGGATTATTTCAACAGTAAAAACGACAGTACTACACCATCTGTAGTTGGTTGAACCTGTGGATTGGAAACCATAGATAGGAAGGAACCACAAATAAGTAGTAGCCCTGTATATAGAGGACCTATTATAAGTTATACTTGGATTTTCAACTGAGTGGAGTTTAACCTGAGTGGAGTGGAGTTTCAGCTTGACCGTTGCATTATTCAAAGATCGACAATATATCTAAAAGAAGTAGAAAACTAAAAGGAAGGCAGGTAAGTTAGGTCAAAGGCATTGGAAAGGAAGAAAATAATTTTACAAAAGCATTGCCTGTTAACAAATAACAATAATAATATCAACAATGACAAAATAATAATGGCTATTTATGAAATGACATAAAATTAATGACTGAAGGAGATCATCAGAATGAAAAGTATTCTAAGATCCTAAGTGAAAGTGAAAGCCGCTCAGCCATGTCTGACTCTTTGCGCCCCCATGGATTGTAGCCTGCTAGGCTCTTCTATCCATGGGATTCTCCAGGCAAGAGTACTGGAGTGGGTGGCCATTCCCTTCTCCAGGGGCTCTTCCTAATGCAGGGATCGAACATAGGTCTCCTATATTGCAGGCAGAATCTTTACTGTCTGAGTCATCAGGGAAGCCCTAATATTCTGACAAATATCAGTCTCAAAATACATAAAGCAAAATTTTATATTTTTAAAACAAAATTTTCCACCAAGGTCTATTAATAGGAGAATACAATTGAGCATTTTTACTTTATTAAACATCCAAATTTGTTTTAATAGAAAGGCACTGATTCATCAGAAGAAAATTATTTTAGTAATACTGATGTTTTGTGTTTATGTTGTAGCTTACCTAACCCATGCATATCTCTCTAAGCTTCTGACTTATGTTTACCACAGGAAATATCCTTGCCTTCACAACTTACAGTACAGTTTTACAGCTGCATTACTTCAAACTGTAAAGAAACATATTCTCAGGACCGTAAATTTAGTCTTGGTACTTAGACCTAACAAACTAACACGTAACACATGAAAATAAACTATGGTATGAGCTTTCGAAGTTGTCCAAAATACAAGGACATGTTTTCAGAAGATTATTAAAAGACTTATATTTCATAATCAATTTTTATTTGTGTGTGTATATATATAGTTTCAGCAATACGTAAACTGTGAACTTCCAGATATTCAAGCTGGTTTTAGAAAAGGCACAGGAACCAGAGATCAAATTGCCAACATCCGCTGGATCATGGAAAAAGCAACAGACTTCCAGAAAAACATCTATTTCTGCTTTATTGACTATGCCAAAGCCTTTGACTTTGTGGATCACAATAAACTGTGGAAAATTCTGAAAGAGATGGGAATACCAGACCACCTGACCTGCTTCTTGAGAAACCCATATGCAGATTAGGAAGCAACAGTTAGAACTGGACATGGAACAACAGACTGGTTCCAAAGAGGAAAAGGAGTATGTCAAGGCTGTATATTGTCACCTTGCTTATTTAACTTCTATGCAGAGTACATCATGAGAAACACTGGACTGGAAGAAGCACAAGCTGGAATCAAGATTGCCAGGAGAAATATCAATAACCTCAGATATGCAGATAATACCATCCTCATGGCAGAAAGTGAAGAGGAACTAAAGAGCCTCTTGATGAAAGTGAAAGAGGAGAGTGAAAAAGTTGGCTTAAAGCTCAACATTCAGAAAACCAAGATCATGGCATCTGGTCCCAACACTTCATGGGAAATAGATGGGGAAACAGTGGAAACAGTGTCAGACTTTATTTTGGGGGGCTCCAAAATGACTGCAGATGGTGATCACAGCTATGAAATTAAGAGACATTTACTTCTTGGAAGGAAAGTTATGACCAACCTAGATAGCATATTGAAAAGCAGAGACATTACTTTGCCAACAAAGGTCTGTCTAGTCAAGGTTATGGCTTTTCCAGTAGTCATGTATGGATGTGAGAGTTGGACTGTGAAGAAAGCTGAGTGCCGAAGAATTGATGCTTCTGAACTGTGGTGTTGGAGAAGACTCTTGAGAGTCCCTTGGACTGCAAGGAGATCCAACCGGTACATGCTAAAGGACATCAGTCCTGGGTATTCTTTGGAAGGACTGATGCTAAAGCTGAAATTCCAGTACTTTGGCCACCTCATGCGAAGAGTTGACTCAATGGAAAAGACTCTGATGCTGGGAGGGATTGGGGCAGGAGAAGAAGGGGACAACAGAGGATGAGATGGCTGGATGGCATCACTGACTCGATGGACATGAGTTTTAGTGAAATCTGGGATTTGGTGATGGACAGGGAGGCCTGGTGTGCTGCAATTCATGGGGTTGCAAACAGCCAGGCATGATTGAGTGAATGAACTGAACTGATATATAGTAAAAGGGTGGTTCCAGTTAGAAATTTTATTAATAAAATTCTTTAATATATTATATGACACCAAGATACCAAAGAAACTGTCATCTTTAGAAACATGAATTCAATATGTATAGGACAATAAGTTCTGTGCTTTTCACTTACCGTGCCATACTATTTGAAATTTCTTGTCATTGTGATAAATAATAGTAGAACTAATCTGTAAAGGAAGGCATCTAGAATATGTCACTATCTATTTACCTAAAGAAAGCAAAGGGAAAAATTAAAAATACTTGAAAAATGGTATATATGTTACACATAAAATATGAAGAAATAAAAAGTATCCATGGATACCTAATAGTATGTAAGATATGAGTCACTATAGCAACCAAGGTCTAAAATATATAGGAATTAATTTATTAAGAAATGTTTATGAGAGGTATCACAAAACTTTGCAAGGGAACAAAGTATTTTTAAAAGCAAATAAAAGAAACACCCCAAATTTCTGGATGAAAAGAATTCCATTTCTAAAAATTATCTGTAAATATAATGAAATTCTAATCAATATCCAAAAAAGAACATGGCAAAAATGATTTTAAGCCTTATCTGAAAAAATAGTTGGTGCTATCCTCATGCTCTATTCCCTAGAGAAAGTCATGCTTGAGAGAATTATTTGGACTATATTTTACATGTCTCTGAGGAAGATATTACATATATGGATGGAAAATTGGCATGTTACTGTGTATCTTGATAAATGCCCTATTCCACACTAATTTTTTTACAATGCTACTAAGTAGGAAATCATGTTTCAGAATTTAATGTACACTAAATAGATCTTGGTACTCAGAACTGCAAAGAAACAGTGGACCAAGTTTCAACATCTGAGTTTTTCTCTCATAAATGGGAGATAAATACTGATATTTACTGACTACTTATAATTTTCTAGGGACTTTACATGTATTTCTTCATACAATCTTTATGCAAACATCATGAGATAAAATATTATCAGTAGTTCCATGAAAAAAATTCAAGCTCAAAGAAATTCAGCACCAGATTTTCAACTACTTATTGGCGAATTTGATCAGTCCCATGATTTGGAGGCTTTAAATTCAGGTCACTTCACTCTTACTGTTGTTTTCTTATGATTTTATTGCTTTTTTATCACTTTAATAATTTTTTAAATAATCTTTCAATATTTCTAGTTAGGGCATTCTTCTCTTCATATTATCTGCCAATTCTCATGTTACTTTATTTGCTGTGTTTAGTTGAAATTCTATTTATTTATTTATTGTTTTCAATACAAGACACTGAAGTTGTCATAGAAATGTTATTTCGGAGGTATTTTATTTTTGGATGGTTTTATTGAGGGAATTTCAAGGACTTCAGTGATCCTGGACCAACTTTCACCGGAATTTTTGCTATGAGGTTCTCAACCATGCAAAATATGTGCATTTTCTTTCTATACCTACATGTAAGAAATGCCTGAGATTCCAAATTCCCCTTAAGTGACATTTTCCCTTAAAAGCAAAATACAAAAATCCCTGTACTTTTTCTTCAAGAAAAGGGGTTGGGGTGAGGAGTGCTGAGTTTTCTGTAGGTGCTTACCTTGCACAGCCCTGAGGCCATGCTGCAAAGACTGGTAAATCTTCATGAGATTCAGAGTCCACTTCTCCAGCCCTTATAGGACCTTCTAGAACCCCAATCTCTCAACCACTTGGCTATCAACCCTGACCTATTACTTTTGCACTGATTTTGTAACAGTTCATGTGGGTTTGGATTCACTTAATTCTTTTTAGCTTAGCTATTTAGCTGTTTTAATCTAGCATTTCCACATATATTTTAAAGGAACATTGCCTTTTCCCTCTCTTTTCACATGAACTAAATCTTGGGATCCCATGCTCTTCCCTTGTTTTTTGGCTCTGTTGACTGAGAACTGTTCCTTCCCACTCTCACATTTTTTTTTAAGATTCCTATCCATATATTTTCTGTTGTCTTACCTCTTCCTTATGTATTGATTTCTTCTATCTTCTCCCCTTTCCCTGGGATGCACCTTCCTCTTTACCTATGTTCAACATCAACCAACTCCATTTCTCCATCATTTTTTCCACTTTTCATGTAACTTATTATCTTTGAGCTATAAATTTTATTTGGTTGTCTCCTGTTATATAAGGATAAGAGTCACAGCTGGAATATTATGCTATTTTTTGTGTACTTCATTGGTTCACTCAGAACACTACAAGAAGTTACAACCAAAATGGGGCTTTAGGGATCAAATTATGATGAAAAATTAATTAAGTTAATTAACTGCAACTTGGAGTTTGAATGAACAGAACTCTTTCAGGTAATTAGCACACCTATAAGCTAGGGACCCTATTATTCAGGGTGTAACAAACTGTGAAGCTTAAACTGAAATCAGATAATTTATGGAAACTCTTTCTCAACTATAAGTTCTAAATTAATATCAAGTACTTCATTTTTTAAGATAAGATTTGTTAAATATGTCAAGATAGTTTTAGAATGAAAATATTCTATAAATTTGGTTAATGTATAATGTAGAATGAATGATAGGTAAAAATCACAGCAAAGATAATTTAGTTGAGGTGAAGATAAGACTGCTCCATCATTTGGAGGTCATCTTTGAGCAGGATCTCAGTTTGCATAATAGAAAGAACAACAGCTCACAACTACTTTGTATTTAACATATGCCAGGGACTATTTTAAGTGACTTACTTTTAATCATTCATCTCCTTTTAAAATGACCCTAAAAATAGGTTATATTTTTACTTCATTTTGCATGTGAGGAACTAAGGCACAGCCATGTTAAGTAACTTGTTCATGGTCACATAAACATTGAGATTAGGAGTTGGGATTTGAAATTAGATAAACTGTCTTTGTTCTGGGCTTTGAGGAAACATTACACTTTTAAGAATTTTACTTGAAATGTATAGCAACCACACTATAAGAACCATGAGTTCTAGAATGAGCAAAATCAATTGAAACATATCTTTCATTTAAGTATATATTAATATTTTAATATTATAAACACCTATAGTTGACACACAGAGATAATACTTGCAGGATTTTTTTTCAAAACTGAAAAACATTCTTTAATATATTGTAATTATGAGTGTGTGCTGTCCCAGTTGAATATAATCATTTTAGAAATACTATGAGAAGAGAGGCAGAGATCATTAAGATAGTCTATGAAGAGAAATTAGAGGAAAGTCTTGACACTGGGCCATCTTTAATTGGTGTTGGTTCAAGAATTCATTACAGCTACCTATGGCTTTATTAAGATAAAGAAAAATAGACAGGAAAGAAAACAATAACCACATCTAAATGAAATTATTTTGAAATACTTATCCTCAGATACTAAAACAAAAAGGTTTTAGTATTTCCTATGCAACATGCTTTAATTTGTGTATTTTATAAGTATTGTACTATATTTTCTTGATTACAAAAGCAATATATGCTAATTATGGAAAGTTTGGAAAGCATAGAAAAGCAAAAAGAAAAGCAAGAAATAGAAATGAAGGAAGGAAGAGGAAATGGAAGGAAGGAGAAGGGAAGGAGAAAGGATGGGAAGGATAGATGAAGGAAAGAGGGAGAGAAAGAAAAAAAAATAAAAGAAAGGAAAGAAAACAAAAACAAAACCCTCAACTTCCCAGAGGTAATTTCTCTCAATATTTTTGTGTACATTGTTACCAATATATATTATATAGTCTCATTAAAAATAGTCACACAGTGGGATGAATGTATTCATTTATAGTCTACTTTTTCTGTTATCAAGCATAATGAATAAAACATATCCTATGCCACTGATCAGTTATTTATCTGTTTAGACTTTTCATTTTAAAATAAGTCTAGATTTATAAAAAACATTTTAAAATTAATACAAAAATGTTGTATTAATAGTCTCCAAATGTTAACACCATTTCACAATAAAATAACCAAAACCAGGAAATTAACCTTGAGACAACACTTGTCAAAATCTAGAGACATCATTGAAATTTCTTCAGTCGTCCCACTAATATCCTTTTTCTTGTCCAGAATCCAATCAGGACCACATATTGCATTTAGATGTCATGTTTCTTTAGATCACTTTATCTGGGACAATTCATTGGTGCTGTGATCTTGAATCTTTTGAACAGTATTAGTCAGTTATCTCACAAAAATCTCATGATTTAAGGTTGTCTGATGGTCAGATTATGTATTTGGGGAAGTATATCACAGAAGTGATGTTTTATCCTTGGTGTATCTTATCAGGAAGCTCAAGTTATTGATATAGTCCATTACTGGCAAATTAACCTTTTTCACTCAAGTAAGATCTGTTAGGCCTTACCATTAAAAAGTAATCATTTCCCCTTTTGTTTTTATAATTATCATGTGGGAACATACTTGGGATTATATCAATACCCCATTTCCATCATACTTTCACCCACTAACTTTAGCATCCATTGATAATTCTTGCCCCAAATAGTTATACCTACAGTCTTCAACAAATTTCAATTTTCTTTTTCTATAATTTCTTCTACAATTATTAATTTGAATTGTCACTTCTCTCTCATTTATTTATTCATATAATAGATGGATATATGTATACACACATATATATGTACATTCATTATGAACTCATGGATATTTTTTATGTTTTATAATCCATTACTACTGTCATTTATTTTTTTGTCATTACTACTGCTCTAATTGTACCAGATATTTGGCCACTGGTGCATGTTCCAATAATCTTTTGAGCACTTCCTTACTTTATACCACCAGAAGATGTTCCTATACTACCATGTACTTTCCACTTCCTAGAATCTGCCATTTTTCCTGAGAGCTCTGGTTCCATTGGTTGTAAAGTATCATTAAGAAACCAAAAAGCATTCCAATTACTACTTGGTTTTGTTTCCAGACCCTTTCAGTAGACAGAGCTAGAAAATACATGTATAATATACACACACATATTTATCTCCATATGTGTATATATATATATATATATCTTATTTGTTCATCTAAACATATTAAACTCAAATTTATACTGATATTTCTAACTCTACTTCAACAACTTCTAGTCTCCTTTCCTTAATTCTAACTCATTTTCTCCACAATAAGAAACCTGACACTAATTTTCTTATTTGCTCAATTGAAAATATAGTTTCTCAATTACCAACCCATTTTCCTAGTGGAAATGCTAGTTATATAAAGTTGTTTTTGTCTATTTTTAGATTAATCAAAATACTGTTTTACAAGTTCCTTATAGTAATTCTTTTTTTCCTCCATCCCTTCAATAAAGTTATGTTATTCATTTATAACACTATTAAGTTAATTTATACTCTTTGTATTATATTCTAGGTTCCCTCACCAAATCCTGGTTTTTTTTTAAAATTAATTAATTAAAAATAATTTGGAGTATTTTAACTCAGAAAGACTCATATTTGGCTTTGAGTTCTGTTGTTGCCATGATGAAATTTTAAACTTTGAACCATAGGCCCCCTTTTTTGCACTGGGCACCCAAATTATGTGGTGGGGCCTGTGTCCTAATGAAAGTATCAATATACTCTTACTAATAGTTTCCATGTCCACCTGTTACAACACCTCAAAATAACTCAAATATTTTTCACCATCCCTTACTTATCATCCACTTCTCCTTTTTCAGGGAAAGTTTACTGTTGAGTTATTAATTCCATTACCTCCTAGTTCTTAGGAAATATTTTGTGTATAGTTCATTAATTATTCCATCTTTAAGTTCTTCAAACATAGTCATATGTCTGAAACATAGTAAGCTAAAAAAAACTATCCTTACTTGATAACTCACCAAGCTCAAACTGTGTTTATTTAAATCAGATACCTCAAGAATGCTTTTATTTTCTTTCTATTCACACTACTCCTTAAAATTTTACTTAGGAATAAATCTCCCTAAGAAAGTAAAATATCTATACTCAGAAAACTATAAAACACTGATAGAAGGAACCAAAGTAGACACAAACATGTGGAAAAATATACCATGTTCTTGGATTGGAAGAATCAATATAGTGAAAATGAGTATACTGCCCAAAGCAATCTACAAACTCAATGCAATTCCTATCAAATTACCAATGACATTCTTCACAGAATTGAAACAAGAAAAACTTCCATTTTGTATAGAAATACAAAAGAAACTGAATAGCCAAAGTAATCTTGAGAAAGAAAAACAGCTGGAGGAATCAGGCTCTACAAAGCCATAGTAATAAAAATAGTATGGTACTGGAACAGAAAAAGAAATATAGATGAATGGTACAGGGTAGAAAGCCCAGAAATAAACCTATGCACATATGGTCATATAATCTATGACAAAGGGGGTAAGAATATACAATGAAGCAAAGACAGCTTCTTCAACAAGTGCTGCTGGGAAAACTGGACAGCTACATGTAAAATAATGAAATTAGAACACTACCTAACATGGTACACAAAAATAAACTCGAAATTTATGAAAGACCTAAATAGGAGACTGGACAATATAAGACTCTTAGAGGAAAACATAGGAAAAGCACTATTTGACATAAATCACAGCAAGATCTTTTTGACCCATCTCCTGAAGTAATGAAAATAAAAACAAAATAAACAATTGGGGCCTAATTAAACTTAAGAGCTTTTGCACAGCAAAGGAAACCACAAACAAAATGAAAAGACAATCCTCAAATGGGAGAAAATATTTTCAAATGAAGCAACAAACGGTTAATCTCAAAAATATACAAATAGTTTATGGAGTTTAATACCAAAAAACAAACAATCCAATAAAAAAAAAAATGGGTGTAAGACCTGAATAGACTTCTCTCCAAGGGAAACATGCAGATGGCCAAGAGGCACATGAGAAGATACTCAGCATCACTATTAGAGAAATGAAAATCAAAACTACAATGAGGTATCACCTCACACTGACCAAAATGGCCATCAACAACAACAAAAAATCTACAAACAATACAGGAGAGGGTTGGAGAAAAGGGAACCCTTTTATTCTGCTGTTGGGAAAGTAAACTGATCCAGCCCATACAGAGAACAGTATGGCAGTTCCTTAAAAAAAAACACATTAAAAACAGAAAATTACCATATGACCCAGCAATCCCACTACTGGGCATATACCCTGAGAAAACCATAATTTAAAAAGACACATGGACTCCAATGTTCACTGCAGCACTATTTACAATAGTTAGGACATGGAAGCAGCCAAGATGTCCATCAACAGATGAATGGATAAAGAAGATGGGGGGGGGGGGGATGGAATATTACTCGGCCATAAAAAAGGAATGAAATTGAGTTACTCTAAGTGATATGGATGAACCTTCACCCTATCAGACTGAAGTAAGTTAGAAAAACAAATTGTATATTAACATATATATATATATATATGGAATATATTAATAGAAAAGTGTTACTGTTGAATCTATTTGCAGGGCAGGAATGGAGTTATACTAAGATGTAGAGAAGAGAATGGATTTGTGGACAAATTGGGGAAAGGAGAGGGGGGATGAATTGAGAGAGTAACACTGACATATGTACATTACCATGAGTAAAACAGATAGCTAGTGGGAAGCAGCTGTATAACACAAGGAACTCACCACAATGCTCTGTGATGACCTAGATATGTGGAATGGAGGGGTGGGAGGAAGGCTTAAAAGGGATGGGATAAATGTATACACATGGCTGATTCACAGTGTTCTACAACGGAAACTAATGCAACATTGCAAAGCAATTGTATTCCAATAAAAATAGAGAAAAAAAATTACAGTATAGCTTTAGTTCCTTGAAATTTCATTTTTAAAGCCCAACAATGATCTACTGATTGCCCAAATCAGCACACTTTCCCTAGCTTTTCATACCTCCTTCATAATGTTGTTAACCCCTGTTTTCTACTTAAGCTTTCTCCTCAACTGCCTGTCATGATAAAAATATTCATCTTTTCTTTCTTTTCTCTGATGCTTCCTGTTACCCAGTCTTCTTTTGTGTGGATCTAAATAGGACACATACCTTAAGACCCAATCAATCCTCAAAGAAAAGAAACCAGTAGAAAGTCTAAAAGCAGGATCCAGAAGTAGAATCCAAAACCAAAAGGAGTGCTGGAGAAAAAGCAGAAACTAAGAATTTCCCAGGGCTGAGCTATAGAAACTTAGAATTTCTATTCAGAGTTTTGCTACTGAAGTGCTTCATTCATGTCATTCCTGATATTCAGGGGGGGTTTCAAATTCCCAGAAGAATGGATCTTATTGAGTTATCTTATGCTTTGGATCAATCATTTTTGGCACCATACAAGATCTGGAATAGAGTCTTGGTTGGTTCTAGAAGTTGGAAAAGACCACAGTTGGCATCTACTACAAGTATTCATTGTAAATATCTCCTACATCCCTGCACTGAAAATAATTTCTGGACTTGTATTCCATTCTGTATGATACAGTTTAAAGCAGACACTGAAAACTAGCTAGTTAGTTCACAGAGACATGGCTGAATGAACATAAAATCATATATATGTGTCTCAGATAAGAGTTAAGAGTTTCAAGGAAGAAAATATACAGTAACAGTTTTCAAGTATTTTAAAAGTATGAGTTAGAAAAAGTCAACTAATTTTCATACCTCCAGGGAATAGAAATGAATATCACAGTGTAAAATATGTGTGATTGTATTTCTGTGGCTCAAGTAAAGAGGAATATTTTTTTTTGAAGTATAATTGAGTTAAAATACTATACTAGTTCCAGGTGTGGCACACAGAGATGCAACAATTTTGTACATTACAAAATGACCACCACTTTAAATCCAGTTATCATGTCACCACACAGTTATTACAATTTCACTGACTATATTACCTATACTGTATATCATATTTCAGTGACTTAATTTATAACTGGAGGTTTGTATCTCTTAATCTACTTGTCCTATTTTGCTCATCCCGTAACTTCCCTCTCCTCTGGCATCTACTGAGTTGTTTTCTGTTTTAGGATTCTATATGCCTTTTTTTCTCATTCGTTTTATCTTTAACTAGATCAGATAGTAGTTGTCTCCATCCTTCTGAATTATTTCACTTTATAATACCCTCTAGGTCCTTGTTAAAAATGGCCAGATTTGTTTTTATGTTTTATTCCTGTGTGTGTATCACATATCTTATTATTAATTCTACTAGCAATGAACACTGCTGTGAACTTTGGGATGCATATGTCTTTTCAAATTAGGGTTTTCATTTTCTTTGAATAACTACCCAGAAGTGGAATGGTTGGATCCATGTTAGTTGTGTGTTTTTTGTTTTTGTTTTTTTGAGGAATTTCCCAACTGTTTTCCACAGTTACTGTACAAATTTACATTCCCACCAACAGTGCACCAATGTTCCCCTCTCCCCACATCATCACCAACACTTGTTATTTATCTTTTTGATAATAGTCATCTAACAGGTACAAGATTATATGTCACTGTGGGTTTGATTTATAGTTCCCTGATGATGAATGATACTGAGCATCATTTCACCTGTCTGGAGGTCATTTGTCTTCTTTGAAAAAATGTCTATTCAGGTCTTTTGTCCATATTTTAAGTAGACTTGGAGGATTATTGAGTTTTATGAGTTCTTTCTATATTTTGGATGGTAACCCCTTATCAAATGCATCATATGCAAATCCCTTCTCACATGCATTAGGCTGCCTTTTCTTTTTGTTGACAATATGGTTTCTTTTGCTGTGCACAAAAACGTTTTAGTTTAATCTACTGCCATTTGCTTAGTTTTCCTTCTGATGCCCTTGCTTGAAGAGACACATCTAGAAAATACTGCAAAGACCAATATCAAATAGCAAATTCTGTATGTTTTCTTCTAGCTGTTTTATAGATTCAGGTCTTATATTTAAGGTTTAATTCATTTTGAATTTATTTTTGCATGTGATGTAGGAAAATGGTCTAGTTTCATTCTTCTGTGCAGTTGTCCAGTTTTCCAAATGATTAGTTAACTGTATAAGCATAGATTTATTTGAAGCTTCTCTGTTCTGTTACATTGATCTATGTGTCTGTTTTTGTGCCAGTATCATACTGTTTATGGCATGATACCTACAGCTTTCTTCCTTCTCAAGACTGCTTTTGACTTTTTAGGGTGTGTTGCTTCCACAAAGTTTAGGATTGTTTATTCTTGTTCTCTAAAAACTGCCATGGGTATTTTGGTCAGGATTACATTGAATATATAGATTGCTTTGGGTAGCAGTGACAATTTAACAACAGTAATTCTGCCAATCCATGAACAGTCTATCTTTTCATTTCCTTCATCTTCAGTTTCCTTTATTGATGTCTTATAGCTTTCAGAGTACAGATTTTTCACCTCCTTAATTAAATTTATTTCTAGGTATTTTATTCTTTGGTATAATTGTTAGTGGGATCTCCTTAATTTTGCTTTCTGATAGTTTGCTACAGAAATAAAACAGATTTCTATATATTTACTTTGTATGCTAAAACATTATTCAATTCATTTGTTTGTTTTAATACTTTTTGGTAGCATCTTTAATATTTTCTATATATCTTTAATATTTTCTATATATCTTTCATGTAACTTGCAAAGAGTAACAGTTCACTTCTTCCTTTCCCATTTGGATTTCTTTTATTTATTTTTTTCTTATCTGATTGCGGTAGCCAGCATTTTCAATAATGTCAAATATGCCTTGCAAGAATGGGCATCCTTGATTCCTTCCTGCTCTCAGAGGGCTAACTTTGTTTTCCATCATTTAGAATGATGTTATCTATGAGTTTGTTATGTATGACTTTTTTATGTTGGCATATGTTACTCTCTATACCTACTGTGTTCAGAGTTTTTATCATAAACAGAGGCTGAATGTTGTCAAACACTTTTCTGCATCTATTAAGATGATTGTATAATTATTATACTTTGGTTTATTAATGTGATGTAACATGTTGCTTGACCTGAAGACACTGAACCATTCTCCCATCTTTGGAATAAATCACACTTGGTCATGGTATAACTATCCTCTTATTCAGTTGCTGAATTTATTTTGCTAATATTGTGTTGAGAATAGTTGCATTTAAGTTCATTAGGGATAATGGCCTGGATTTTTTTTTGGTTGTATCTTCTTCTGGTTTTGGTATCAGTCAGGGTAATGTTGGTTTCAGAAAATGACTTCAGAAGTGTCCCTCTTCGATTAAAAAAAAAATTTGAGAAAAATGGGTATTAATACTTCTTTAAAAGTTTGGTAGAAATCACCTGTGAAGAGAAGCCATTTGGACTTGAACTTTTACTTATTGGAAGTTTTTTTGATTACTGATTCACTGAATTATGAATAATTCTATTCATATCTTCTGCTTTTTCCTGATTTATCTTGGAAGAGTGGATGTTTCTAAGAATTTATTCTAGGTTTCTCAATTTGCTAACGTAATTGTTCACAGCAGTCTCTAATGATTCTTTGTATTTCTGTGGTATGGGTTATATAGTTTCAGATTTTACTTACTCGAATACTCTTTTTTTTTTTTCTTGATGAGTCTGGCTAAACTTTTATCTATTCTATATTTTCAAAGAACTAGCTTAGTATCACTGATATTTTTCTATTTATTAGTATCTATTTCATTTATTTGTGCTCTGATCTTTATTATTTCCTTACTTTTATGAACTTTAGGCTTTGTTTCTTCTTTTCTGGTTCCTTTAGGTATGTAGTTCAATTGTTTATTTAGAATTTTTCTCATTTCTTGAGGTAAGGCTGTTCACTAGGATTCCCTCTTATAATTGCTTTTGCCATATTCCATTGATTATTCCATTACAAAATTAAGACTTAAATTGAAGAAAGTAAAGAAAACTACTAGGCCATTCAGGTATGACCTGAATCAAATCCCTTATTTGGAAGTGATGAAGAGATTCAAGATTCAATTCAAGGGATTAGATGTGGTTGACAGAGTGCCTAAAGAACTATGAACAGAGGTACATAACATTGTACAGGAGATGGTGACCAAAACCATCCTCAAAAATAGAAATGCAACAGGGTAAAATGGTTGTCTGAGGAGGCTGTACAATAGCTGAGAAAAGAAATGAAAGGCAAAGGAGAAAGGGAAAGATATACCAAGCTGAATGCAAAGTTCCAAAGAATAGCAAGAAGAGAAGAGATAAGAAAACCTTCTTAAGTGGACAATGCAAAGAAATAGAGGAAAACAATAGAATGGGAAAGACTAGAGATCTCTGAAAAAAAACTAAAGATACCAAGAGAACATTTCATGAAAAGATGGACACAATAAAGGACAGAAACAGTAAGGACCTAACATAAGCCAGAAGAGACTAAGAAGAGGGGGCAAGGAAAAAAGGTCTTAACAACTGGGGTAACCATGATGGTGTGGTCACTCACCTAGAACTAGACATTCTTGAGTGTGAAGTGTGAAGTTAAGTGAGTCTTAGAAAACATTACTAGGAACAAAGTTAGTGGAGGTGATGGAAGTCCAGGTGAGCTATTTCAAATCCTAAAAGATGATGCTGTTAAAGTGCTGCACTCAATAGGCCAGCAATTTTGGAAAATTCAGGAGTGGCCACATGATTAGAAAAAGTCAGTTTTCATTCCAATCCCAAAGAAAGGCAATGCCAAAGAATGTTCAAACTACTGCACAATTGCATTCATCTCACACACAAGCAAAGAAATGCTCAGAAAACTTCAAGTGTGGCTTCAACAGTACATAAACTGGGAACTTCCAGATGTACAACCTGGATTTAGAAAAGGCAAGGGAACCAGAGATCAAATTGCCAATATCATTGGATCACATAAAAAGCAAGATAATTCCAGAAAAATATCTATTTATGCTTCACTGACTGCGCTAAAGCCTTTGTGTGGATCACAAAAGTGTGGAAAATTCTGAAGAGTTGGAAATACCAAACCACCTTACCTACCTCCTGAAAAACCTGTATGCAGGACAAGAAGCAACAGTTAAAACTTGACATGGAACGATGCACTGCTTCAAAATTGGGAAAGATGTATGTCAAGGCTGCATATTGTCACCCTGCTTATTTAACTTATATACAGAGTATATCATGGGAAATCCCAGGCTAGATGAATCACAGGCTGGAATCAAGATTTCTGGGAGAAATGTCAATAACCTCATATATACAAATGACACCACCCTTATGGCAGAAAGCAAAGAAGAATTAAAGAGCCTCTTGATGAAAGTGAAGAGGAGAGTGGGAAAGTTGGCTTAAAACTCAACATTTGGAAAACCAAGATCATAGCATCTTGTCCCATCACTTCATGGCAAATAGATGGGGAAACAATAGAAACAGTGAGAGATTATTTTGGGGGGTTTCAAAATAACTGAAGATGGTGACTGCAGCCATGAAATTAAAAGACGCTTGCTCCTTGGAAGAAAAATTATGACCAACCTAGACAGCATAGTAAAAAGCAGAGACATTACTTTACCAACAAAGGTCAGTCTAGTCAAAGCTATGGTTTTTCCAGTAGTCATGTATGGATATAAGAGTTGGACTATAAAGAGAGCTGAGGGCCAAGGAATTGATGCTTTTGAACTGTGGTGTTGGAGAAGACTCTTGAGAGTCCCTTGGACTGCAAGGAGATCCAACCAATCATTCCTAATGGAGATCAATCCTGAGTATTCATTGGAAGGACTGATGCTGAAACTCCAATAGTTTGGTCACCTGATGCAAAGTGCTGATGCACTGGAAAATATCCTGATTCTGGGAAAGATTGAGGGCAGTATGAGAAGAGTGACAGGATGAGATGGTTGGATGGCATCATTTACTCAATGGGCATAAGTTTGAAGAAACTCTAGGAGACAGTAAAGGACAGGGAAGCCTGGAGTGCTGCAGTTCATGGGGTTGCAAAGTGTCAGACACAAGTAAGCAACTGAACAACCACATTAGTTTTTCAAAGTTCTGTTTCCATTTTCATTAGTCCCAGGGTATTTTTAAATGTCCTCTCTGATTCTGTCCCTTTGGTTGCTGAATACATGATTACTGACAGGTATGTACTTGCCATTTTATTTCTTGTTCTTCTTTTTCTTTCTTATTTTAGTCTCTTCCCTTATGGTTTTAGAATTTTTAAAATGTTATGCTTGGGTTTCTCTTGTGTGTGTGTGTGTGTGTGTGTGTGTGTGTGTGTGTGTGTATACATACATTATATGTTTATGGTTTGTAGTTATCATAAGGTTCATGAATATTGACCTATATACATGTGGTTTATTTAGGGCTGCTCATCATAAGTTTGAATGAATTATAAAAGCACTATATTTCCTTCCTTCTATGCTTTTATGTTTTTAACATGATATTTTACATCTTTTCATTTTGTGTATTCCTTAACTAATTGTAGTTATAGTTGACTTTATACTTTCTTTTAATCTTCATATTTACTTTTTAAGGGGTTGATCCATGCTTTTACTATAAAATTGACTTTACCAATGAGATTTTTTTATAGATGTTCTTATTTTTACTTATGGCCTTTTCCTTTCTGCTTAAAGAAGATCCTTTAAGAGTCTTTAAGATCCTTTCTTCAGACTGAAATTTTGTGGCCCCCAAGGTTGGTTAGTGACAGAACCAAAGTAGAAATACCCTTTATGAATGCTACACAGACCTAGAACAGATTACAGCATCTACAATAAACATAGGAACATACTAGGTCACAAGCCATAACACTGGTTAATATTAGTCCTTAATGTCAGAAACTTTTCTGACAGGCTGTAAAGTTTGCCAGAGCACTCTGTTCTTCTGTGGGGAAATAACCTAAGCTGGCATTTTTTTCCACTCAGGCTAATAAAAAAAAATCTTATATAATTTTTAAATTGCAAAAATAATATAAAGGAAACAAAAACAGAAGAAAAATTATCCCTACTTGAATACAACTGCTTTGGTTTATCTAATTTCAATATTTATTACTTTTAAATGTGTTTTTACATGGCTTATATACACACACTTCCCATATGTAAAATTCAGCACCTTTATTTTTTTCTCTTCTCACACATCCTCAAATAGTCCTCTACTTTCCCTTTGAAGGAGTCAAAGAATTTTAAGAAAATCATATCTTAATGAAGTTTTTTTTTTTGAAAAAGAAGTAGCAGAACTTGATTGCATTTTTCTCATAGCAATCTTTAGGTGTATCTATATCTCCATGTATAACTTGAGAAGATTTGCTAACCACTTGGGATGAAAGGCTATTTCTTTCATCCACAGTCATTCTCATCTGTGAATAATTTAGGGAAGAGCAATTTGTGACTGTACTCCCACCAATGTCTTAGCCATGTATCACAGGTTCTCTTCATAGGTAATGTTCCTCCTCAGAATAATAGTAATGCTTTTCCTCTCCAGAGGGATGCATATGGTACATTGCTTTTCCCTTCTAATAAATAACACAAATAAAGGCAAAGTATCTAATGCAAACTTGCATTTAAACCCTATATATGATACACACACTTTCCTCTTTGGGAAACAATTATCTTTTTCTTTCAGAAGTGAGTCTATATTTTGGCCAGAATATTATCTCTTTTAAGTTAATCCCTTTGTGATAACTAAGCAAGAGATGTTAGGAAATTGTTACTCTGGTAAAAATGAGCACATGAACTGTAAGAAGGGCTATAACAGTTCAAAATAATGGAACATTCAGCTTAATGTTACAGAAAGGGAGAAGATGATGTAACAGAATATTTTTATTTTGAATAGTATCTTTAAGCATATTTGAATACTAGCACTATCTGTGGACCAAAATACCCAATCATCCAATCATTCATCCTTTATTAAATGTTAACTTATGGTAACTATGTGTGTGACAATGACAAAATCACTTAGTCTGAGTTTACTCATCAGTAACTAAATGATAGTTTCCAAAGTCTCCTTCCTGTTCTTTAAATGGAGTCTGTTATTCGTGATTGCCACCATCACCACCACCTCCAGCAGCATATATTAAAACCACAAGATCCCTTAGTGAGAATACAAAAGATTATTAAACAGAGCCCCTCCTGCCAATGGGCCTAAATCTATAGTAATGAAATATGCTAAATTGGGATAATAAATGACAATAATACATAAATTAAACATTTAACATATACAAAGAATCACTAAGTCACCAACCTTTTCAGGTAAGATCTTTTACAAATATTGGTCTTGTGATTGAAATATATTATTTATATTTCTAGTCTCTATTTCTTTGAAGTAAGGTGAAGTAGAATGACGATCTATGTAAAAAATCCTTTCAGTATTTTTTTTCATTTTTCAAATCAGTCATTATGGTCTTACTTACACATGGTCTTATTCAGTTGCTGAGTCATGTCTGACTCTTTAGTGACCCAGTGGACTGTAGCCTGTCAGGCTCCTCTGTCCATGGGATTTTCCAGGCAAGAAAACTGGAGTGGATTGTCATTTCCTTCTTCAGGGGATCTTCCCAACTCAGAGATCAAACTCACCTCACCTGCATTGACAGGCAGATTCTTTACCCTTGAGCCACCAGGAAGCCCCATATATGGCCTTGCTGCTAAGTTACTTCAGTCATGTCTGACTCTGTGTGACTCCATAGACGGCAGCCCACCAGGCTCCCCCATCCCTGGGATTCTCCAGCCAAGAACACTGGAGTGGGTTGCCAATTCCTTCTCCAATGCATGAAAGTAAAAAGTGAAAGTGAAGTCGATCCGTCATGTCTGACTCTTCGTAACCCCATGGACTGCAGCCTACCAGGCTACTCCATCCATGGGATTTTCCAGGCAACAGTACTGGAGTGGGGTACCATTGCCTTCTCTGATATATGGCCTTACTTATGCATAAACTTAAAGATATTTTTCTTTGGTGACCAAATACTGAGAGCACTGGACTTAGCTTTCAGAGTCCAACACCTGTCACAATTAATAATTAAATAATTATAAATATATAATTATATGTAATTATAATGTAATTTTAATTATGTAATCACAATTACATTTATAATAATTTAATTATAAATATAATAGTAATATAGGATTATAATTTTACATGTAAAATATAAATATGTAATATTTCTGTAATACAAATTTTATATGCAATATACAATTATGTATAATTTATTTATAATTGTTTTAAGTATGTTTGAGAACAAATTTAACTGATTCTTGTTAAGCATATGAGGACTTCGTGCAAGCAGAAGTACACAGGTGCACTAAAGAGAGGCCTATGAGCAATATTCACTAGGCCTTAGACAGTGGTCAGCTATTTGCACAAGGACAGGGAGTTTTTGTTAAACCAGCAGTTAACGCTCAGTGGAGACAGGGCGAGAGAATTTCTATTCTATCTGGAGACAAAACACAAGCATATAAAGAAGTATGCAAAAATATGGTAGAAATCACTATAGAACAATGTAGTGAATATAGAAATATACAATCCAATGCCTAACAAATAAATGGGCACTATATGGTAAACAATGAATCCAGAAAGAACTTTTCAAGGTAGAGTATTAGGAGGTAACGGCTCTTTTCTATTCCTAAATACTCCTTCCACATGACAGGAAGTAAAATTAGCAGTGCACTCATGTTCTTCCTCTGCCTCTTTAATCCTCCCATCCCAGGGGAATTCAAAGCGTTTTCTCATCAGAAAATTTCAGTTTAACATTTCCCTTCTTCTCTTTTGGGAATTACCTGTGTGAGTAGAGTATGCTTGCTCTCTTACGATTAGGCTCTATCTCAGCTTGTGGAGGGACCTTGCCTCTGTCCAGAGCTACCCATGGTTTGAAATTTGATATAAGAAGCACACATGTCTACAGTCATAACCCACATCCCTCAACCCAGAATCTATCAGTAATAAAGGTGATATTTTGGCTCCCATCTGCTTATTATCTTTTTTTTTTTTTAATTTGGTTCAGAACTTAAGTGAAGAAGATAGTTCTAGAGAGTGCTGGGCCCTTCAAAGGATCCAGCAAGAAGATCAAAGAAAGCTCCAGGGAAGATGTGGAACTTCAGGTGGAGACAGAGAGAAACAGAGAGTGCCCAGTACTCACACATTTCACTGAAATTGTCTTTTAATGGGTCTGTCATTCCCAGCTCTTCACTGATAACTCTTTCCACTCTACTGCAAAAGCCATCCTTCCTAGAAATGTGCCTCTGATTAAATATCTCAGTTACTTCTTGAGCATAATATACTGTAACATTCAAGGGCTGTTATTAGGTGACCATTTATCTTGTTTTGTTTAGGGAAATCCAAGTCTGAATATGTTGTTTTGGTGTCATAATTCATAGCACCTCCTTTTACTCTTAAAAGTGTCCCAGTTTCAGAGTTTTATTGTCACCAATTTTATGATGTAACTGTTTCCTAGCCTTTCAGTCTCTTTTCCTATTACTCTTTAACTAGCACTTTTGGCTGTACCAATGTAATCCACTCAGCAATTTCACATAATGCACGTATGATGTCTCTGGCCCTTTGTCAAAGCTGCCCCTTTTCTATGGAATGCCTTTCCTTCCACCCTCATTTGATAAAGTCCTACTTCTCCTTCATGGCCCAGATGCAAGGTCATTGCTTCTGTCAAGTCTTCCATGACCCTTCTCTGCTCATCTGAATGCATGCTTAGGCTGCATCTGCCACTGGGATGAAGTGTACTTTGAGCCACTAATGCAACCAGTATATTTTGATCAATGACTACAATTCAATTTTTGCTAAAACAGAATATACATAATGTTAAACAGTGTCTACAGAGTGAATATTGCCCTGATAGTCCTTCATTGTGCTTCAGAGCTGGGCATAAGACAGGCTCTGTAAGAGTCAAGCAGAGTTTAATGTTAAGCTGGTGACAGAGAACAAACAGGAGTTAAGCAGGATATATGAGAATTCTCCCTGGTGAGTATATAACTGCGCTTGTTTAGATGGGCAGTAAACAGTCCAGCTCCAATAGTGGCCTGTGCTAGAGAACAGTGGATTCTTTTATAGACACTGGGAGATATTGTTATGCTGTCCCAGTGACTGCATTGTCATTATTGCTAACATTTAGTGCTCTTTTGAGTCTTTTAATCACTTCAAGAGTATTGTCAAAAATTCTAGTACTCAGAAATGTGCAGTGATGACCAAAAAAAAAAAAAAAAAAGCTACTGGTACAGTAATAAGAGCATAGGTTTTTGAATAAAGAAGACCTAGAGACATATTCTGCTACCCTCTAAGTATGACTTTAGAGAAATTATTGAAACTGTCTAAATGAAGTTTCTTTAATCCATAATAAAGGGACAAAACACCGATCCTACTCTATCCAGTTATGTAAATCATGCATATATACTCATATATAATGAGTATTCAGTAAACGTTAGCCACTCCTTCCTAGAAAATATTTTGTGTACTCTTGTAGGTTGTGATACCAAGGGAACTAATCAACCAATGCAACTTCATGTTTGTGGGGAAAAGTGTGCAGAAGAAAACTCAAGTATTTAGAATATAAATCTCCAAACAGCTTTGCAGCCCAAAGCTACACTGAGCCACCAGTTCCAGATTTTTATAATTTTGTTCAAGCAGGTTGGACACAGAGGGACTGACAGAAACTAGGTCCTCCTTCAGTGTACTTCGGGGGGGGGGCAGATAATTTTCAAACTTAAATACCTTTATATCATTATATTTTCTCTTTTTCTCTCTGACCTTGTCTCTCCCTGTCCCTCTCTTTTTTCTTTCAAGAAACCCAAGTGTTTACTTAGCAAGGCTCTTTTGCAACCACTTTCTTAACAAAGACTTCTGTATCTTCTGATGCAATATGATAAAAAAATAATTTCCTGCCTTCTCCCCTCAGTCTCTTCCTAAGCCAAGCAGAAAACATATTGAAGGCTTTATTAAAATGCTATTGTTGCTAATGATGACAGAAAGAATAAAAGACTTTATTTCTAATGCTCTCCTCCTTGCTATCTGCTTTGAAAAATAAAAATCAAGAATAACATCCCTTCACAAGACTCCTGGTAGATATGGGTTGACAAATAATACAAAGATAGCCTGTCATATTTTTGAGAAGAAATTCATTCTAAGAACACCTGAGCATTTCTTCTATGCTAAGCTGAGTCTGTGCTTGGGCGGGTCTCTGGGTAAAGTGCAGAGGAAAAGAGGGAGGTAACAATGGAGAGACAGCAGCTGTATTGCCTAGCAGTAAAAGCAGAAGGTTAATGGAAGATCAAGTTTACAGAGGCATTTTTCTTCCTTTTAGTCCACTATTCTTGCCCAGATCAATGTTAATCTTGCCTCACAAAATGTTCTCCCATTTTCTCATGACAGGGATAATATTATCAACATCTCAGGGGTGCTGTGAGAATTAAACACAATAATAAATGCAAAACCCTAAAACAATGCCTTGCCCATGAAAAAACCAAATGGTGTTAGTCATTATTATTGCCGTTACTTATTTTTTATTATTGACCTTACCTTTGAGGGACACTAAGGTAGAATGAAATACTGGATGGATTATGTAGTGGTGTGAGATGAGATGAAGAGAAAATAATGTTTCCATACTGAGTCAGGAGTTAGCAGATGAATGAAGAAAATGAAAAATACAAAAACATTCTACTAAGCAGAAAAGAGAGGTCCCATATCTATGAGCAAAGGGATGTGTTATATGTTCAGTATTTGTTTGATCTCAGCCTGAGATTCAAAAATACATGAGTAAGATGGAAAGCAAGATGGTGCAGAATACCAAGCACAGTAGAAGCTTCATGGAGGATAACCTTGGAAATGGGCAGGGATAATTAAGCTAGTTCCAAGCCAACCTCCTGAGATTGAAGGGTGAGTATAAGAGAAAATGGTTCTTCAGTGACAGGAATACGGTGGCAAAGCAGTAACCTCAGTGAAAAGCAAAGACAGTGAACTCAGATGAGATTCAGGTCATCCCAGGAGACACATCAGAAAATTGAAGGAGATCATGAGCAAAAAAGTGTTCACAGTTCAGTCCACGGAAAATGAATCAAGTTAAAATAAGACAGAAATATAACCTCAGTCAAAAGAGGCTAAGACACCAATATTCTTTAGGAACCAGTGTGATATGAGCTCATAAAAGAATGGGATCAAGTAATTAGCCTAATCTCCCAGGGAGAGTTTTGAGACAGACCTTTATAACCCAATCAGGTAGTGAAATGTTTCCAAGTACATCCTATGAGTAAATTAATTAACTGGCCCTTTATCACATAAGAAAATGAGCAGCACATCCTGGAATAAACAAATATGGAGATCTAGAAAAACCTGAACACTACTATGAGAAAAATGCAATTGTATACTGCTACTTCCTTAAAAACAATTAAGATAGTCTTTTCTAAAAACTGTTCTTTGATAGACTTTTCCTTTAAAGGAAAAAGTAGAGAACTATTTAAGAGTGGGTGATGATATCTCAGAGAGAAGTAAAAATAAATCTATATACTTGAATGCCCATCTGACCCACCTGATGGGGGCAAAGATAATGCAGGTCCTCTCAAATGCTGTAGCACTTACAGTCATAGAAACCCACTTACTAAAGTGCTTGTCTGAGTATAAATGCTGAATAAATGTGACCTGTTTCTAAAACAGAGCATATTTACATTTTAACAATACATTTTAATCCAAATAGAGAGTACCGATTCATGGAAGGGGTTTCTAGTACATTGACAGAACAAAGGATGGAAATATTTTGGAGTCAAGAAGTCTTTTGTATCTTGTCAAATCCTACTGGAAATTGGTATGTGGGATGAGCCTAGGATGAGAGTTCAACACTAGCAGTTTTTATATATAGAAGTTTCTAGGAGTTGTGAAGGACACCACAATAAATACTGTCCACATTTCCTGGGGAAAATAAGTCAAATAACTTACTATTTGTGGAGAAACAGTCTGAAACTGTTAAGGCTTCAGAAAGTCACCAAAGATCCATCATGGGATCATGTAAGCTCTCAAAATTGTATAACTTGGGGGCTAGAGGATATGTTAAAAATCTTATTAGCTAAAATGAGGGTAAAGAAAGCAGGGTACAGAACCGTACATGTTTATATAGAAATTAAATATATATGCAATTTGAGGTAACAATGTATTTGGAAGGACTTTCAACTTGCAGGAAGTTGAGAAAATGAAGTTCAGGGTTACCTGAGAATAAGGGGCTGGCTTTATTTATTTATTTATTTTATTCATCACTGTAATGCCGCTGTCAATATCTTTTCAAATAACCTTAAGTTATCTGAACCCTTCTGGATTTTACTCAGATTTCTAATGCCATTTTAACATTTTACACAGTGGTTTAATAATACAGAGTCCTTGGCTCAAAAAAATTAGGAACAGATGGCAAGAATGGACTCATTCCCATTCCTGATGTGCACTTTATTATACTCCTTTCAAAGAGTGACTTAAAGCGCATTCCAAAAATGTACAGTAGGTGTGTGGATTGCATCTCTTGAGAAATGACTATTTTGTGCAGTTATCATTTAACTATTGCTATTCCGAGCTCTGTTTCAGGATTAATGGGACAACTTTAGAAAACAAAGAAAATTAATAACTAGTGATGCAGATGCCCAATACAATTATTTCATAACCTATAATGAATCTTAGTATTTGCATCTCTTTTCCAAACAAAAATTCTACTTCCTAATACTTAAAAAGGACTCCTTACAATACTGAGTGCCAAGCACAAAAATATTTTAATTAATTCTATTTTAGTATATATTTTTGAGGTATATTGACATATAATGCTGTATTACTTTCAGGTGTACAACATTATGGGTTTGATATTTGTGTATATAGCAAAATGAGCCTAACAATAATAGGACATTTTAAAATTTCTGACTTTGGAATTATGAAATGGTAAGATAAAAAAATAACAACCATAGCTAATATTAAGTGAGTGCTTGTTATTTTCCACTCATTATTTTAAGTGGTGTGTGTTTCAAAATCTCATTTATTGTTCAAAATTACCCCCATATTAGGGAATACATTTTTAGGGGTAAGTTTATTCCCAATTCATAGATGAGAAAACTGTAAGACAAAAATATTAAGTATTTTGCCTTCCCAAGGTTTATTAAGGCTTCCCTGGTGGCTCAGACAGTAAAGTGTCTGCCTGCAATGTGGGAGACCTGGGTTTGATCCCTGGGTTGGAAAGATTCTCTGGAGAAGGAAATGGCAACCCACCCCTGTGCCCTTGCCTGAAAAATCCCATGGATGGAGAAGCCTGGTATGCTACAGTCCATGGGGTTGCAAAGAGTCAGACACTACTCAGTGACTTCACTCACTCACTCACTCACTCAAGGTTTATTAATAACATTCTTGCTGCTGCTGCTGCTGCTAAGTCGCTTCAGTCATGTCCAACTCTGTGCGACCCCATAGATGGCCATCAATAGTAACATTTGATCGCTAACAGAATGGAAAATATTTATATGCATACCTACAGAGTAAGATAACTTAGTTGATTTTTTAATGTGCTTACTACTAGGTTACCATTCAGTTTGTTGGCTACCAGAAATATAGATAGTAATGAAAGGCTATCTATTCCCTGGTGACTCACTTGGTAAAGAATCTGCCTGCAGTGCAGGAGACCTGGGTTCGACCACTGGATTGGGAAGATCCCCTGGAGAAGGAAATAGCTACCCACTCCAGTATTCTTGCCTGGAGAATTCCATGGACAGAGGTGGGCAACAATCCATAGGGTTGCAAAGAGTCGGACATGACTGAGTGACTACTACTAAGTTTTACTCCAGTATTCTTACCGTGAAAATCCCATGGACAGAGGAGCCTGGCAGGTTACAATTCATGAGGTCTCAAAAAGTCGAACATGACTTAAGTGACTGAGCATGCACATACACAAGGTTTCCTCAAAGTATACCACTGGCTCAATGTACTCCCACTAAATCCCAACGAAGTAACTAAAATTGTGATTAAAATTTGATAGTCTGCTTCTTAGGTCATAGCCTTTTTACTAGAATTATATATAGTGCAGAGGCTGCAAGAGGCTGATTAATTTCTATAGTGGTGATAGTTTGCTATGAGCACTTGGCTTGGGGGGTGAGGAAAGCTAGATATCTTAGAACTTTAATAAACCGGTCTCAATTAAATTGGCTCAGGAGACCAGAAGGGGGAGCTCCTGCACCCTGTGACAACAGCAAAACCCAACAGGAAGAAAGACTCCTTCCTGGCAAGATCTCAGTCCCTGAAAAGCCATGGGTTCTGTTTACTGTAACCCTCCTAACTCCTTTTTCCCCTCTAAAAAAAAGCATTCTCCTTTCTTTGCTTTGCTGGGACTTGCAAATGGCTTGCATTGGTTGTAGACCCCAAATTGCAGTTTTGTGCCAATCCAGTATCAATTCCTCATTGCTAGAGAAATATCCAGTAGTATTTTTATGTCAACAATATACATGAAAAAAAAAAAAACAATGATCCTGTAAGGATATTCCCAATGAATACTACTAAAGTGATCTGTTTGGAGTTTACTTTGGTGTTCTGGAGTCACACATCCTCAGATTTGCAAAATAGCATCTTGTCCTTGAACAGTAAGCCTTTTCTGCATGTGACTTCCAAAAAATCACACTTGCTTGAAAACTATGAAAAAAATAATTAAGCAAGAGATCTTTATCTTCATTTTACCAAGTTGTCAAGGTTTGGCTTGTACTTCCTCTGGACTTACAATTTAAGAACACTGCCTTGATTTCAGCTCTGAATTAGTTCTTGCCAGTTTTGCATGCTGTCTGAAGCAGCAGTTCTCAAACATTTCTGTGTATCAGAACCAACTGGATGTTTGTTTAAATTCAGTTTATTAGGGACCCTACCCCCAATTTTTAGGTTCAGTTGGCTTAGGATAGGGCTGAAGAATTTGTATCTCTAACATGTCCCAAGTGATGATGAGGCTGCCAGGTGGGAGATCACACTTTGAGAAGACAAACTGGTGTGTGCTACACGAGTCTTAGAATCAAGCACAAACCATTTTGATTTGCATTAGATTTTTAATGTCTTTGGTTGCCTTTCCTGACAGCTAATTAATATTATTTAATACTTTACATTTGGTTGTGATGTTTAAATTCTATACCTTCCTTTTCAAGGACAGTTGCCCTATATGAATTTCTCTTTGGGGCAATTGAATTCTAAACTTTAAAAAAATAAATAAAATGTAGAATTTAGTGAAGGGATAGCTTCACATATGTAAATCTTCCTATGTTACCATCAGTTTTAGGTGGTTGATTTTACTGAAATGAAAAATTTTTCATTTTATTAAGAGATTGGTAATATGCTTCAAGTTGATCTTCTATCTAAATGGATAATATTATATGGACTAATCATCTGTAGCTTTCCACAGTATATACAAAACCATATGAAGTAACCGAGGTACTGTGCTAGATTAGTCCCATGATTTTTTCTTTTATAGAATAGTCACTCCTTAATAGGGCTTCCCAGGTGGTGCAGTGCTAAAGTATCCACCTGCCAGTGCAAGAGATGCAAGAGACGTGAGCTAGATCCCCTGGAGAAAGAAATGGCAATCCGCTCCAGTATTTTTGTAGGAAAATTCTGTGGACAGAGGAACCTGGCAGGCTACAGTCCATGGGGTCACAAAGAGTCAGACATGACTGAGCAACTGAGCATGCGTGCCAGCACACACACTTTTAAAATACACTTAGAATATTGTAAATCAAATTCTGCACAGCACAATTCCCATCAGGTTTTGAGGAAAAAAAAAAAATTTAGTGCTACTTAGATATACCAACACTTTTTTCAAGGAAGATTACCCTGTAAACCTAAGCTTAGAATTAAAAATGTTTATTGGCTAATAGTATAAAAAGAGTAAAAGCCAGTAAGAAATTATTTTCCATATTAAATTTTAAGTTACAGCCACTCAACGGTTGTCACATAATGTGGAATTCATTTCACAGATTGTTTGACATGTTATTTTTTAATGTAACCAATGAGAGACTGTCTTTATCTGATAACTCTAAACACAATTATGTTATTAAGGTACAATATTTAAAGAAATGCTTACAAACAAAAGAAATGCTGAACATCTGTTTGCCAAGTAATTTTGCAGTCACTGAGAGTAAAACTATATTACTATTAGGAGACACAAAAGAAGACCAGAGGAGTTGTATTTTCTTGGCTTGTTTGTATTATGAAGCATAGTTAAACAAATACCATCTCCCTTTCATGGCTCAGAACCCCAGCCAACAATATAGCTGAGGCTAAAACTACTTGAGAGATGTAGATTTTGCATAGATCTGGCTGGATGACACTGCTGATTGGAAAGCCCAAGTGCTGCTGCTTTACCACAGATACTTTACAAGGCAAGAAACTTTAGGGACAGACAATAGCAGAAACTATTAGAAAATTAATGAAGATCCTCAAGGCTGTTCTTTTATGAACTGTCAGGAAGTCTTTCATCAACCATATTTACTATGCAAGCAAATCTGCAAAAATAAGTATGTGTAATATATACCTGTATCCATCTATCCATCCATCTATCTATATTTAAAAGGATTTCCTACAAGTCTGCTGCAAGGTAAGAGAGCCTAAGCAAAAGGTTTAATGACACTTTATCAACGAGAGACTCAAGAGGAAAAAAAAAAAAAAAACAAACTAAAGGGTAAAAGCTAAGAAAACTTTCATTGTGCATGCCAGTTAGACATTTTGTCCTTCAATGACAAAAAGCTTCTTTTGGATTTTCTCACAAACATAAAGTAACATAGGATGAAAGTAAAATAAACTAACAATGTATTAGTGTATATGTTAAATTATTTTAAAACTGCTTTACCAGTATTACTGTTATTTCAACAATAAAATAAATAAAATACAGACTTATGAATGAATTCATTGCATAAAATTAACAAGAAAACAATGAGCATCATGCATTTTTTTTAAAAAATTGTAACTTCAGTATTATACTTATATACTCCCAATATAAACCTTAAAAAGTAGACTGAACATGTTTTAATCTGTTAATGGTTTAATCGGAGCAGAATAAGTTTACACTTCAGTTTCCAAGTAAAAATATCAGAATGATCCATACAGTTCTGGATTCATTTTTAAAAAATGCACACAATGCGAGTAGAAAGAGTCCCCTTCTTTTGCAGCACTACACTTTCCCTTCCTTACTGCCTCTTCCTAGGGCAGCATGTATAGTTCTGACAGAAAATATGCAAGTTAACCTAAACAGGATATACGATAACTCTCCACTAAAGAAGGGTGCTTGGCTCCATTGACGGACAATTACAACAAAGTTGAACTACTTTTATGGACTGTTTTGGTAACCAGATTTTATAAAATTTAAATAGAAAATAAACAAATGGGATCTAATTAAAATTAAAATCTTCTGCACAACAAAGGAAAATATAAGCAAGGTGAAAAGACAGCCTTCTGAATGGGAGAAAATAATAGCAAATGAAGCAACTGACAAACAACTAATCTCAAAAATATACAAGCAACTTATGCAGCTCAATTCCAGAAAAATAAACGACCCAATCAAAAAATGGGCCAAAGAACTAAATAGACATTTCTCCAAAGAAGACATACAGATGGCTAACAAACACATGAAAAGATGCTCAACATCACTCATTATTAGAGAAATGCAAATCAAAACCACAATGAGGTACCACTTCACATCAGTCAGAATGGCTGTGATCCAAAAATCTGCAAGCAATAAATGCTGGAGAGGGTGTGGAGAAAAGGGAACCCTCCTACACTGTTGGTGGGAATGCAAACAAGTACAGCCACTATGGAGAACAGTGTGGAGATTCCTTAAAAAATTGCAAATAGAACTACCTTATGACCCAGCAATCCCACTTCTGGGCATGCACACCGAGGAAACCAGAATTGAAAGAGACACATGTACCCCAATGTTCATCGCAGCACTGTTTATAATAGCCAGGACATGGAAACAACCTAGGTGTCCATCAGCAGATGAATGGGTAAGCAAGCTGTGGTACATATACACAATGGAGTATTACTCAGCCGTTAAAAAGAATTCATTTGAATCAGTTCTGATGAGATGGATGAAACTGGAGCCGATTATACAGAGTGAAGTAAGCCAGAAAGAAAAACACCAATACAGTATACTAACACATATATATGGAATTTAGGAAGATGGCAATGACGACCCTGTATGCAAGACAGGAAAAAAGACACAGATGTGTATAATGGACTTTTGGACTCAGAGGGAGAGGGAGAGGGTGGGATGATTTGGGAGAATGGCATTCTAACAGGTATACTATCATGTAAGAATTGAATCGCCAGTCTATGTCTGACGCAGGGTGCAGCATGCTTGGGGCTGGTGCATGGGGATGACCCAGAGAGATGTTGTGGGGAGGGAGGTGGGAGGGGGGTTCATGTTTGGGAATGCATGTAAGAATAAAAGATTTTTAAATTAAAAAAATAAAAAACTATATTAAAAATAAATAAATAAATAGCTACTATGTTGCTTTCAAATTATTTGCAATCACTTTATAACATTTCTAAACGAAACAGTATCCTAAATGCAGATGTATATTGACCCAAATGTAATTCACCTATGGAAAGAAACCAAATTAGAATAATGGAGGGAGAGGAAATGAAGCAAGAATTGTTAATTGGACTAATCAAATCTCACAATGTAACTCCAGCCGCATACCCATATTAAAGAATATCAAAATAAGAGGAATGTGCTGTATTATACATAGAACACCATTACCAATATCAACAACATAGACTTTGGAACAAAATCCAATACTTACGTTTGAATTATAAGTATGTTTGATCTTTTCAAAATTTATTGTATTTCAGAAATACTACTGCTTACATTGTCACATTATATCCACCAGTTCAACTAAATCCTAAGACCCCCCCAAGTAGGTGAAAGAATAGTATTATTTCCAGAATAATGAAAAGTATAAACCAGCAGATCTGTCCTCTCCCTTTCTGAACCTATCCTTCTTTAACATACAGTAATAAATAAAATGCTTAGACTCCAAAGACCTTCCCTGTTAGGTAGCAGGCAAAACACAAGAGTAATCACATTTACTAAGAATTGAAAGAAGGTAGATATACTCTAAAAATACTAAAAGTAACAAATTTATTTATGGAATTAGAGTCATTTTAAGGACAATTTCTAATACTGTTTTGGCCTTCAATGTAATAACAGAATATACAGTATTTTAGTAAAAAATTATTTAAACCAAAATGTAATATATTCTAATGTTACTGTATTAAATTTATCATAGAATATTTTAATGATATGAAAAAGTATTTTAAAGACTATTAAAAAATAAGTCCAAGAACTCAGCACTGAGATGTAGCAGTTTTTAGTTTGCTGTATTTTCTTCAGATATCTTCTCTTCCCTCCCTTCCTCCTCCTTCCCACCTCTCTTCCTTCCTCTAGATGAGTAACAAAAACAGATATTAAATGTATCACTGATAAATTAAAATTGTGATTTGGGCTGTGAAGAAGTCATTACAATAAATTTTGCTGTTTAATGATTAAGCAAATAAACTCAAGGATTAAAAATAAATCTTACAAATATGTAATCCAAAGTCCTCATTTTTGCCCAACTGTCAGTTCCTTTTTACTTCTCATAAATACCATAGAATAAATTATTTTTTAAATTGAAAGATGTCTGACATATAACAATGTGCAAATATATGATGTACAGTCTAATTTGGTAAGTTCCTATACTGTAATGTGATTGCCAAGTGGGAATAATTAGCACGTCTGTCACATTATATAATGATCTCTGTTTTAAATGTTTGAAATCATTAAGTTCTAATCTTTTAGCAATTTGATTATTATAATACAGTACTGTGATCTGTATCTCTAGGCTTATTTATTACTTGTTGAAAGTTTATACTCTTAAAACATCTGTGCTATTCCCCTACCCCTGATTCCTGGAAATCACCATGATACTTTCTGTTTTTATGAGTCTGGCTTTTTCAGATTCCAAATATAAATGATACTGCATAATACTTTTCCTTCTATTTCTGACTTATCTCACTTAGCATAATATGCTCAAGGTCCACCCATGTTGTCACAAATGGCAGGGTGTCATACTTTCTCATGGATGAATAATACTATAGCACAAATTATTAAACAGTTGAAGGGAAAAAATACCTACCAAGGTTACGTTCAACATTATATTCTATAATTCAAACAAATGTTCATAAGCTAGCTCTATTTTGTATGAATAGAAGCCATACAAGTTATCATGTTATACAACTGCATTGAAATACAAAGCTGGAGATCATGTAAGAAAATTTGAAAATATTCATGTATGAACACCAGGACACTGTTTTTTTTTTTTTTTTTAACCTCAGTTCAAACAGAAACCTGTACTACCAGAATTCTTGGCATAGTAGAGGATCTCAATAAGTAATTGCTGAATTAATAAAGAAAATTATAAAATTTTATATTGATTCTGTCAGCTTTCTACTTAGTAGCCCACTGTTTGCACATTATTCTTTAAATACTCAATGAATGTGTTGTGTAAATGACACTAGTGGGTCCCCTAAAAGATCCATCTGCTTCCTAATACTGGAAACCTTTGCATGTGACCTGACTTGAAAAGTGGTCTTTGTAGATGTTAACTAAGGCTCAAGACAGGATCATCTGGATTGTCCAAGTGGGACCTAAATCTCATTGTAAGTATTCTTATAAAAAACACAACTAAAAGACACAAAGAGAAGAGAAAGTGGCCATATGGAGACAGAATTAGAGCTGAAAGTTATGTAGCCATTAACCAAAGAATATGTGAAGCTACTAAAAGCTGGAAGAGGCAAAGTAGGCTTGATTCTTACATAGAGCCTTCTGAAGGAGCGTGGCGTATTAATTTTACATTGTTGGCCTCCAGATTTGGGACTGAACGTGTTTATGTTGTTTTAAGTCATCCAATTTGAGATGTTAGTCATGGTAGTCTGAAAAAAGGTTTTCAAGGTTGGAAAGATTTGGATTCTAAACTTGTCTTCATTTCTCTTATTGGTGTTGTTACCTTGAACAAATGACAAAGAACAGTGACTAATGCTAACAAATTAGTATCTATATCTCAAGAAGAGGATAACAACAATTAATCTATGTTATTTCCAAGTGTCAATGAAAAAAAGCACAGAAACAATAAAATACCATACAAAGAGTGTTTTAATGTCTCCTATAGTCTCCTCTCAAAGATAAAAAAGGAGAAGTCCCAAAGAGATTTATCTTATGCTGTAAGAACCTCTTGATGAAGGTGAAAGAAGAGAGTGAAAAAGCTGGCTTAAAACTCAACATTAAAAAAACTAAGACCATGGCATCCAGTTCCATCACTTCAAGGCAAAAAGATGGGGAAAAAATAGAAACAGTGCAGACTATTTTCTTGGGCTCCAAAATCACTTTAGATGGTGACTACAGCCATTAAATTAAAAGGTGCTTGCTCCTTGGAAGAAAAGCTATGACAAACCTAGACAGCATGTTAAAAAGCAGAGATGTTACTTTGCCAACAAGTGTCTGTATAGTCAAAACTATGATTTTTCCAATAGTCATGTATGTATGTGAGAGTTGGACCATAAAGAAGGCTGAATGCCTTTATGCCTGGAAGAAATGGAAAAAGTGGGCAGATGGACCTGGAAGAAATGGACAGATTCTTAGAAAAGTTCAGTACCAAATGGGAAGAAATTATGAACAACACAATTACAAGCACTGACATTGAAACTGTGATCAAAAATCTCCCAAAGCACAAAGCCCAGGACCAGATTGCTTCACTGGTGAATTCTATTAAACATTTAGAAAAGAGGTAACGCATATCCTTCTAAAGCTCTCTCAAAAAATTACAGACAAAGGAACACCTCCAAACTCAGTCTATGAGGTCACTATCACCCTGGTAGCAAAACCAAAGAAAACACACAAAAAACTACAGGCCAATATCACTGATGAACATAGATTCAAAAATTCTCAGCAAAATTCTACCAAACAGAATTCAAGAACACATTAAAAAGCTAACACATTAAAAAGTTCATACACTGTGATCAAGTTGGGTTTATTCCAATTATGCAAGTATTCTTCAATATATACAAATCAATCAGTGCAATACACCATATTAACAAATTGAAAGATAAAAAAACATGATAATCTCAATAGATGCAGAAAAAGCCTTTGACAAAGGCGCCCATTTATGATTCGGTTCAGTTCAGTCACTCAGTCGTGTCCGACTTTTTGCGACCCCAAGTACTGCAGCACGCCAGGCCTCCCTGTCCATCACCAACTCCCAGAGTTCACTCAAACTCACATCCATTGAGTCGGTGATGCCATCCAGCCATCTTATCCTCTGTCATCCCCTTCTCCTCCTGCCTCCAACCCCTCCCAGCATCAGAATCTTTTTCAATGAGTCAACTCTTCGCATAAGGTGGCCAAAGTATTGGAGTTTCAGCTTTAGCATCAGTCCTTTCAAAGAACACCCAGGACTGATCTCCTTTATAATGGACTGGTTGGATCTACTTGCAGTCCAAGGGACTCTCAAGAGTCTTCTCCAACACCACAGTTCAAAAGCATCAATTCTTTGGCACTCAGCTTTCTTCATGGTCCAACTTTCACATCCATACATGACCACTGGAAAAACCATAGCCTTAACTAGATGGACCTTAGTTGGCAAAGTAATGTCTCTGCTTTTTAATATGCTGTCTAGGTTGGTCATAACTTTTCTTCCAAAGAGTAAGCGTCTTTTAATTTCATGGCTGCAGTCACCATCTACAGTGATTTTGGAGCCCAGAAAAAGAGTCAGCCACTGTTTCCACTGTTTCCTTATCTATTTCCCATTTATGATGAAAACTCTTCAAAAAACGGGCACAAGAGGCACCTACTTCAACATAGTAAAGGTCATACAGGACAAGCCCACAGCAAACATTCTTCTCAGTGGTAAAAAACTGAAAGCATTCCCCCTAAGATCAGGAACAAGACAAGGGTGTCCACTGTCACCACTATTATTCAACATAGTTTTGGACATCCTAGGCACAGCAATCAGAGAAAAAAAAAATGTATCCAGACCAGAAAAGAAGTAAAGCTCTCACTGTTTGCAGATAACATGATACAGTACATAGAAAACCCTAAAGATAGTATCAGAAAATTACTAATCAGTAAATTTAGCAAAGTCATAGGATACAAAATCAATACACAGAAACCACTTGTATTCCTATATACTAACAATGAAAAATCAGAAAAATAAATTAAGGAATCAACCCATTCACCATGCAAACAAAAGAATAAAATATCCAGAATAAACCTACCCAAGGAGACAGAAAAACTGTACACAGAAAATTATAAGACAGTAATGGAAAAAATCAAAGATGACATAAACAGATGAAGAGATATTCCAAGTTCCTGGGTAGGAAGAATCAACACTGTGAAAATGACTATACTACCAAAGGCAATCTACAGATTCAATGCAATCCCTATCAAACTACCAATGGCGTTTTCCATAGAACTGGAACAAAAAAAATTCACAGTTCATATGGAAACATAAAAGACCCCAAATAGCCAAAGCAGTATTGAGAAAGAAGAATGGAGCTGGAAGAATCAACCTTCTTGACTTCAGATTATACTAAGCTACAGTCATCAAGACAGTATGGTACTGGCACAAAAACAGAAATATTAACCAATGGAACAAGATAAAAAGCACAGAAATAAACCCATGCACCTATGAGTACTTTATTTTTGAGAAAGGAGGCAAGAATATACATTGGGGCAAAGACAGCCTCTTCAACAAATGGTGCTGGGAAAGCTGGACAGCTACGTGTAAAAGAATGAAATTAGAACATTTCCTAGCACCATATGCAAAGATAAACTCAAAATTGATTAAAGACCTAAATGTAAGACCAGGAACTACAAAACTTAGAGGAAAACATAGGCAGAACACTAGATGACATAAATCAAAGCAAAACCCTCTATGACTCAGCTCCTAGAGTAATGGAAATAAAAACAAAAGCAAGTGGGACCCAATTAAACTTAAAAGCTTGTGCACAGCAAAGGTAACTATAAACAAGGTGAAAAGACAATCCTCAGATTAGGAGGAAATAATAGCAAATGAAACAACTGACAAAGGATTAATTTCAAAAATTTTAAAGCAGCTCATACAACTCAATACCAGAAAACCAAACAACCTAATCAAAAAGTGGGAAAAAGACCTAAACATACATTTCTCCAAAGAATACATACAGATGGCTAATAAACACATGAAAAGATGCTCAACATCACTCATTATTAGAGAAATGTCAATCAAAACCACAATGAGATATCACCTCCCACTGGTCAGAATGGCCAAGATCAAAAAAGTCTACAAACAATAAATGCTGGAGAGGGTGGATAAAAGAGAAACCTCTTCCATTGTTGGTAGGAATGTAAATTGATACAGTCACTATGCAAGACAGTATGAGATTCTTTAAAAAACTAGGAATAAAACCACCATATGAGCCAGTAACCCCACTCCTAGGCATACACCCTGAGGTAATTTAACTTATATGCAGAGTACATCATGAGAAACGCTGGGCTGGAAGAAGCACAAGCTGGAATCAAGATTGTCGGGAGAAATATCAATAACCTCAGATATGCAGATGATACCACCCTTATGGCAGAAAATGAAGAGGAACTAAAAAGCCTCTTGATGAAAGTGAAAGAAGAGAGTGAAAAAGTTGGCTTAAAGCTCAACATTCGGGAAACGAAGATCATGGCATCTGGTCCCATCACTTCATGGGAAATAGATGGGGAAACAGTGGAAACAGTGTCCGAATTTATTTTGGGGGGCTCCAAAATCACTGTAGATGATGACTGCAGCCCTGAAATTAAAAGACACTTACTCCTTGGATGAAAAGTTATGACCAACCTAGATAGCATATTCAAAAGCAGAGACATTACTTTGCCAACAAAGGTCCATCTAGTCAAGGCTATGGTTTTCCCAGTGGTCATGTATGGATGTGAGAGTTGAACTGTGAAGAAAGCTGAGTGCCGAAGAATTGATGTTTTTGAACTGTGGTGTTGGAGAAGTCTCTTGAGAGTCCCTTGGACTGATGCTAAAGCTCTTTGGCCACCTGATGCAAAGAACTGACTCATTGGAAAAGCCACTGATGCTGGGAAATATTGAAGGCAAAAGGAGAAAGGGGAAGCAGGGTATGAGATGTTTAAACAGCATCACCTACTCAATGGACATGAATTTGAAAGAACTCCAGGAGATAATGGAGGACAAAGACTGGTGTTGTACAGTCCATGGGGTCACAGAGACAGACATGATTTATAGACTAAAAATGACAAATCACAAAACCACAGCCAATGTAATACTCAACAGTGAAAAGTTGAAAGCCTTCTCACTAAAATCGGGAACATGACAAGGATGCCGTCTTTCACTTCTATTCAATATAATGTAAGTCCTAGCAACAGCAGTCAGGGAAGAAAATAGCAATAAAGTGAATCAAAATTCATAGAGAAGAGGTAATATTGATATTCTACACAAATAACATAATACTATATATATTGAAAACAAAAACTACTAGAACTGTGAAATGAATTCAGCAAGGTAGCAGGATATAATATTAACATAAAGAAATCAGTTGCATTTCTTTACACAATCAATGAAATATCAGAGTAAATGCAAGAAAAGAAGCCCTTTTAAAATTGCCACAAAAAGTAAATACTTGGGAGTAAACCTGACCAAGGAGGTTAGGAGTTATATGCTGAGAACTATAAAACATTAATAAAAGAAACTGAAAATTATTGAAAGAAATGGGAAGATATCTCATTCTCTTGCATTTGAAGAACAACATTGTTATAATGGCCAAACTATCCAAAGTAATAAAGATTTAATGCTATCCCTATCAAATTACCCATGACCTTTTGTAGAGAACTAGAAAAAATTAGTACTAAAATTTATATAGAACCATAAAAGACCCAGAGTTGCCAAAAGTAATCCTAACAAAAAAGATCAAAGAAGGAAACTAAACTCTCCCAAACTTCAGAGAATACTACAAAGCTAAAGTGATCCAAACAGCATGGTATTGAAAAAGCAGATATATGGATCAATGAAACAGAATAGAGAGCTCAGCAATAAATCACAATAAAATTTTACTTAGAATGGTCTTGCCCACCTGAACAAGAACACATTTCCACCCCCCACCGTTCCCTCCCATCAGAAAGCTTGCACAAGCCCCTTAGTCTTATGCAACAGAGGGCAGACAGAAGAAGGAAGCAAAACTAAAATCCCACAGCCTCCAGAAGGAAAACCATAGTCACAGAAAGTTAATCAAAATTAAAAGACAGAGGATATTATCTCAGATGAAGGAAGAAGATACAATCTCAGAAAAGTAACTGAATGAAGTTAGGCCAACTTCCAGAAAAAAATTAAGAATAATGATAGTGAAGATGATCCAGGATCTTGGAAAATAGACAAGATGCAAGAAATGTTTCCTGAAGACCTAGAAGAGCTAAAGAACAAACAAATGGATTAAATGCACCAACATGCACATTATAGGCATCCCTGTAGGAGAAAAGATGGAGAAAGCACACAAGAATATATTTGAAAAGATAAAGCTGAAAACTTCCTTAATATGGGAAAGGAAATAGTCAACCAAATCTAAGAAGTGCAGTCCCAGACAGGATAAAACCAAGGAGGAACACACTGAGACACAAACACTGACAAAAATTAAAGACAAAGACACAATATTTAAAACAACAAGGGAAAAATGACAAATAACATAAAAGGGAACCCCTATAAAGTTATTAGCCAATTTCCCAATAGAAACTCTACAAGTCAGAAGGTAAATGCATGATATATTTAAAGTGAAGAAAGGGGAGAACCTACAGTCAAGAATAGTCTACCCAGCAAGAAACTCATTCAGCTTTGATGGAGAAATGAAAAGCTTTACAGATAAGCAAAAGTTAAAGCACTACCAAATTAGCTTTAAAACAAATGTTAAAAGGACTTCCCTAAGAAGGAAAAACGAGAGGGAAAAGACCTACAAAAAAAATAAATCAAAAACAATTAAGAAAACAGTACTGTGTGTGTTCAGTTCCTAAGTCATGTCTGATTCTGTGACCCCATGGACTGCAGCATGCCAGACTTCCTTGTCCTTCACTATCTCCAGGAGTTTGCTCAAATTTATGTCCATTGAGTTGGTGATGCTATCTAACTGTCTCATCCTCTGCCACCCACTTCTCCTTTTGCCTTCAATCTTTCCCAGCATCAGGGTCTTTTTCAATGAGTCAGCTCTTCACTTCAGGCAGCCAAAGTTTCATATATATCAGTAATTATATTAAATTTGAATGGATTAAATGCACCAATCAAAAGTCATAGACTGGCTGAATGGATTCAAAAGCAATACCCATATATATGCTGTCTACAAGAAACAGACCCACCTCTGATGTAGGGACACTTACAGACTGCAAGTAGGGAGTTGGGAGAAGGTATTCCACATAAATGGAAATAAAAAAGAAATTGGAGTAGCAACACTCATATCAGAAAGAACAGACTTTGTAACAAAAAAAGTTATAAAGAAGGACACTACATAATGAGCAAAGGTTTAATCCAAAAAGAAGATATAACAATTATAAATACACATGCACCCAACATAGCAATACATCAATATCTAAGGTAAATACTGGCAAACATAAAGGGACAAATCAACAGTAACACAGTAATAGTGGAGGACTGGATCACCCAAATTTCATCAATGAACAGATCTTCCAAACAGAACATTAATTAGGAAAAACAGGCCTTCAATGAAACTTTAGACCAGTTAGACTTAATTGATATTTATAGAGCATCCCATCCCAAAACAGCAGACTACAACATTCTTCTCCAGGGCACGTGGCACATTCTCCCAGACTGACCATATGCTGGGCCACAAGGCGAATCTTGGTAAATTTAAGAAATCTGAAATCACATCAAGTATATTTTCTGACCGCAAAACTTTTTAACTAGAAATAAACTACCAGAAAAGAACTATTAAAAAACCAAAGATGTGGTGGCTAAACTATATTCTACTAAACAACCAATGGATCACTGAAGAAATCAAAGAGGATATAAAACAAAAATACCTAGAGACAGATGAAAACAAAAGCACAATGGTCCAAAACTATGGGATGTAGCAAAAGCAATTCTAAGAGGGAAGTTTAGAGCAATATAATCTTACCTCAAGAAACAAGAAAAATCTCAAAGAAACAACCTAACCTTATACCTAAAACAACTAGAGAAAGAAGAACAAATGAAACTTAAAGTCAGTAGAAGGAAAGAAATCATAAAGATCAGCACAGAAATAAATGAAATAGAAACAAGGAAAATAATCACAAGATCAATGAAACTAAAGTTGATTCTTTGAAAAGATAAATAAAATTGATAAATGTTCAGCCAGACTCATTAAGAAAAAAAAAAGCGGAGGTTGGGGGAGAAGTCAATGAAAAATGAGACGTTAAAACTAACCCCATAGAAATACAGAGGACAATAAGAGACGACTATGAGCAACTATAGGTAATAAAATGCACAACCTGGAAGAAATGGATGAAAGTTTGGAATGGTACAATCTTCCAAGACTGAACTAAGAAGAAACAGAAAATATGAACAGATCAATCACAAGCACTGAAATTGAATCTGTAATTTAAAAACTGACAAACATGCATCCAAGACATGATATATTCTCAATTAAATTCTATCAAACATTGGAAAAGAGTAAACACCTATCCTTCTGAAACTTCCAAAAAACTGTAGAGGAAGGAAAACTTCCAAACTCATTCTTAGGCCACCATTACCATGATGCCAAAACCAGACAAATATGCCACAAAAACAGAAAATTACAAGCCAATATCACTAATGAACATAGATGCAAAAATCCTCAACAAAATTCTACCAATCTGAATTCAGCAATACATTAAAAAGATCATACATCATGATCATGCAGGATTCATCTTGGAGATACAAATATTTTTCAATATCTGCAAATCATTGTGATACACCACATCAGTAAACTGGAGAATATAAAACATGTGATCATCTCAATGCATGCAAAAAAATCTTCTGACAAAATTCAGCACCAATTTATGATAAAAATTCCAGGAAGCAGGCATAGAAGGAACATACCTCAAAATAATAAAGGTCATATATAAGAAACCTACAGCTACCATCTTACTCAATGGAGAGAAGGTGAAAGAACTTCCTCTAAGATCAGGAACAAGACAAAGACATCTACTCTCACCACTTTTATTCAATTGAGTTTTGGAAACCCTAGCTAAAGCAATCAGAAAAGAAAAAGAAGTATAGGGAATCTAAATTGGAAAGAAAGAAGTTAAACTGTCACTATTTGCAGATAACATGATACTATACATACATCTTTAGAAATACTAAAGATATTACAAGAACACTGCTAAAACTCATCAATGAATTTGGTAAAGTTGTAGGTTACAAAATTAATATACAGAAAGCTGTTGCATTTTTATACATTAACAACAAAAGATCAGAAAGAAAAACTCAACAAACAATTCCATTTACCATCACATCAAAAAGAAAAAAATACCTAAGAATAAACCTACCTAAGCAGACAAACTTTTCCTTGGAAGAAAAGTTATGACCAACCTAGATAGCATATTCAAAAGCAGAGACATTACTTTGCCAACTAAGGTCTGTCTAGTCAAAGCTATGGTTTTTCCTGTGGTCATGTATGGATGTGAGAGTTGGACTGTGAAGCAGGCTGAGCACCGAAGAATTGATGCTTTTGAACTGTGGTGTTGGAGAAGACTCCTCAGAGTCCCTTGGACTGCAAGGAGATCCAACCAGTCCATTCTGAAGGAGATCAGCCCTGGGATTTCTTTGGAAGGAATGATGCTAAAGCTGAAACTCCAGTACTTTGGTCACATCATGCGAAGAGTTGACTCATTGGAAAAGACTCTGATGCTGGGAGGGATTGGGGGCAGGAGGAGAAGGGGACAACAGAGGATGAGATGGCTGGATGGCATCATTGACTCGGTGGTCGTGAGTCTGAGTGAACTCCAGGAGTTGGTGATGGACACGGAGGCCTGGCGTGCCATGATTCATGGGGTCGCAAAGAGTTGGACACAACTGAGCAACTGAACTGAACTGAACTGAACTGAACTGAAAGCAGACAAAAGACCTTACACTGAAAACTACAAGATGCTGATTAAAGAAATTGAAGAAGATACAAACATATGGAAATATATACCATGTTCTTGGATTAGAAGAATCAATATTGTCAAAACGACTATGCTACCCAAGGCAATCTACTGATTCATTGCAATCCCTATCAAGTTACCAATGGCACTTTTCACAGAACTAGAATAAAATGTCTCAAAATTTGTGTGGAGACACAAAAGACCCAAAATAGACAAAGCAATTTTGAGAAAGAAAAACCGAGTTAGAGGAACCAGACTATATATAGTACAGATTTCAGACTATACTACAAAGCTACTACCATTAAAACAGTATGGTACTAGCACTAAAATAGAAATATAGATCAAAGGAACAGGCTACAAAGCCCAGAAATAAACCCATGCACCTATGGCCAATTAATGTATGACAAAGGAGGCAAGACCACACAATGTTGGAAAGACTAGTCTCTTCATCAAATGGTACTGGGAAAACTGGATAGCTACATGGAAAAAAAAAATGAAATGTGTTTTGTTTGTTAAAGATCATTCTTTAACACCACACACACACACACACAAAAGCTCAAAACGGATTAAAGACCTAAATGTGAGACCAGATACTATAAAACTCCTAGAGGAAAACATAGGCTGAACACTCTGACGTAAATAGCAGCAATATCTTTTCAATCCATATCCCAGAGTAATGGAAATAAAAACAAAAATAAACAAATGGGATCTACTTAAACTCAAAAACTTTTGTACAGCAAAGGAAACAATAAATGAAGCTTAAAGACTACCCACAGATTGGGAGAAAATATTTGCAAATGACCCACATGGTGTTAGTCTCTAAAATTTACATGCAGCTCTTGTGTTCTTGCCTGGAGAATCCCAGGGATGGGGGAGCCTGGTGGGCTGCCACCTGTGGGGTCACACAGAGTCAGACACAACTGAAGTAACTTAGCAGTAGCAGCAGCTCGATCTTTAACAGAATCAAAACAAATAAGCCAATCAACAAATAGGTAGAAGACCTAAATAGACATTTCTTCAAAGACAACATACAGATGGCCAAGATGCACATTTAAAAATATTCAATATCTCTAATTATTAGAGAAATACAAATCAAAACTACAATAAGATTATCACTTCACACCAGCCAGAATGGCTATCATCAAAAAATCCACAAACAATAAATGCTGGAGAGGGTGTGGAGAAAAGGGAACCTTTCTTTACTGTTGGTAGAAATGTATTAATAAATTGGTACAGCCACATTGGAGAACAGTATAGAGGTTCCTTAATAAACTAAAAACAGAGTTACCATAGGACCCTATAATCCCACTCCTCAGCATATATCTGCAAAAAAAAAAAAAAACATGATCTGAAAGGATATGGGCACCCCAATGTTCAATTGAGTACTGTTTACAATAGTCAAGACATGGAAGCAACCTAAATGTCCATTGACAGAGGAAAAGATAAAGAAAATGTGGTACATATACACAATGGAATATTATTCAGCCATCAAAAAAGAATGAAATAATACCACTTGCAGCAACATGGATGGACACAGAGATTGTCACACTGAGTGAAGTAAGTCACAGAGGGAGAAATATAGTAAGACATCCCTCATATGTGTAATCTAAAAAGTAATGACACAAATGAACTTACTAACAGAACAGAAAGAGACTCATAAACTTAGAGACCAAAATTATGGTTGCCAGGGAATAAGGATAGTTAGGAAGTTTGGCATGGATGTATACACACTGCTATGTATAAAATTCATAACAAACAAGGACCTACAGTGTAGTACAAGGAACTTTGCTCAATGTTATGTGGTAGGCTGTATGGGAGAGGAGTTTGGCAGGGAGAATGGATACATGTACATGTATGACTAAGTCTCTTTGCTATTCCTTTGAAACTATCACAACTATGACCAGTTGTTAATTGGCTATACCCCAATACAAAGAAAAAGTTAAAAAAATCCACACAGTTCAGTTCACTCGCTTACTCATGTCCGACTCTTTGCAACTCCATGAATCACAGCACGCCAGGCCTCCCTGTCCATCATCAGCTCCCGGAGATCACTCAGACTCACATCCATCGAGTCATCTGTATGCAAGTCAGGAAGCAACAGTTAGAACTGGACATGGAACAACAGACTGGTTTCAAATAGGAAAAGGAGTACGTCAAGGCTGTATATTGTCACCCTGCTTATTTAACTTATATGCAGAGTACATCATGAGAAACGCTGGGATGGAAGAAACACAAGCTGGAATCAAGATTTCTGGGAGAAATATCAATAACCTCAGATATGCAGATGACACCACCCTTATGGCAGAAAGTGAAGAACTAAAAAGCCTCTTGATGCAAGTGAAAGAGGAGAGTGAAAAAGTTGGCTTAAAGCTCAACATTCAGAAAATGAAGATCATGGCATCTGGTCCCATCACTTCATGGGAAATAGATGGGGAAACAGTGGAAATAGTGTCAGACTTTATTTTGGGGGGCTCCAAAATCACTGCAGATGGTGATTGCAGCCATGAAATTAAAAGATCCTTACTCCTTGGAAGAAAAGTTATGACCAACCTAGATAGCATATTGAAAAGCAGAGACATTACTTTGCCAACTAAGGTCCATCTAGTCAAGGCTATGGTTTTTCCAGTGGTCATGTATGGATGTGAGAGTTGGACTGTGAAGAAGGCTGAGCACTGAAGAATTGATGCTTTTGAACTGTGGTGTTGGAGAAGACTCTTGAGAGTCCCTTGGACTGCAAGGAGATCCAACCAATCCATTCTGAAGGAGATCAGCCCTGGGATTTCTTTGGAAGGAATGATGTTAAAGCTGAAACTCCAGTACTTTGGCTACCTCATGCAAAGAGTTGACTCATTGGAAAAATCCACACACCTACACTCAAATAATCTTCGACAAAAGAGACAAGAATATACAATGGGGAAAAGAGTCTTTTCAGCAACTGGTGCTGGGAATGTTGACAGCTGCTTGTAAATAAATGAAGTTAGAATACACCCTCACACCATGCATAAAAATAAACTCAAAATGACTGAAAGACTTACATATAAGACATAACATCATAAAACTTCTAGAAGAGAATATAGGGAAAATGTTCTCTGACATAAATCATACCAATATTTTCTTAGGTCTTATAAACCAAATTTATAAGCCTTTGTATAACAAAGGAAATGAAAAGATAACCTATAGGCTGGGAAAAAAGTATTTGCAAATGATGTGACTGACAAGGGCTTAATTCCCAAAACATATGAACATCTCATACAACTCAATAAAAACAACAACAAAGACAATAATCCAGTCGAAACAGAAAATATTGGGTTAAACAGACATTTCTCCCAAGAAAACATACAGATGCCCAAAAGGCACAAGAAAACATTTTCATTATCACTAATTTTTAGAGAAATGTGAATGAAAACTACAATGAGGTTTCTTTTTACACTGGTCAGAATGGCTATCATTAAAAAGTCTACAAATAACAAATGCTGGAGAGGGTGTGGAAAAAACAAACCTTCCTACACTGTTGGTAGGAATGTAAATTGGTGCAAACACTATTGAAAACATGTTGGAGGTTGCTCAAAAAAAAAAAAAAAAAAGAAAAAAAGAACTAACCAAAAATATACTTGTCATATGATCCAGCAATCCCCTCCTGGGTATATACTCAGATGAAACTATAATTCAAAAAGACTCATTGTCCCCTATGTTCATAACAGCACTTTTTACAGCAGCCAAGAGATGGAAACAACCAAATGTCCATTGGCAGATGGATAAAGAAGATGTGTGTGTGTATATATACACACACACACACACAATGGAATACTAATCAGCCATAGAAAAGAATAAAATAATGCCATTAGCACCAACATGGATGGACCTAGAGAGTATCATACTAAGTGAAATAAGTCAGAAAGCAAAGACAAATAGCATATGATATCACAAATGTGGAATCTAAAATATGACATAAATGAACTTATTTATGAAACAGAAACAGACTAACAGATATAGAGGACAGACTTATGGTTGCCAAGGGAGAAGGCTGGAGATGGAATGGATTGGAAGTTTGGGGTTAACAGATATAAACTATTACATATAGAATGGATAAACAACAAGAAATTACTATGTAGTACAGGGGACTATATTTAATATCCTATAATAAACCATAATGGAAAAATATGAAAAAGAATACAATATGTATAACTGAAGGTCTCATCATGACTTTCACATATTCTACATAAAATGTCCTTTCTCTAGTTCAAATACATATATGTATCACTTTGCTGCACAGCAGAAATTAACACAGCATTGTAAATTACCCATATTTCAATAAAATGAATTTTAAAGTTAAAAAAATGTTATCTTCCCATGGAAGAATAAATTTGACTATTCTGAATATTAATTCTATTTCTAATGATTACTGAACAAACGATCTCTATCATTAGGATGGATAATCTATATTCTTGAATAGTGTATGGCTAATCAGTAACTCTACCTGGGTGCCCTATAGGCATCTCAGAATTAATGAGTTCATAACTGGAATCTTGACTCAAGCTCAGCCTCAAACTTACCCTACCCCCAAACCATTTCTTTTAGATTTCCTGAGTCATGGTCAATGATTCCTAGGCAATATAAAGTTATAAAAGGTAAAATTAATTTGTCTCTTTCATCACTTCTCACATACAATCCACCAGAAAGATCCAGTGGCTATACTTCTCACATATATGGCAAATCTGACCATTCCCATTGAACCCTGACAACTTTGATCATTACCATCTTCTCTCACCAGGATTACTGTAATAGCTTCCAAACCAATTTCCCTATTTCCATCATGGTTTTCCACATGGCTCATTTTCTACATGATGGTCAGGCAAATTTTCAAAAATGTAAATGAAATCATGCCAATCCTATGCTTAGATCTCTCCAATGGCTTCCTGTCACAATTACAATAAAATCTAAACTCTATGTCTTAAGCCCACAATTTACTGCCTTCATTTGACTTCTCTGTGCCTATCTAACCATTCACCATCCTCCAACTAAACAGACCTTCCTTGCTAAGCTCATTCTCTCATCAGGACCTTTACATATTCTACATAAAATTTCCTTTCTCAACTTCAAAACTTAGTCCTTTCTAATAATTAAGATCCCAGCTCAGATATTACCTCTTGTATGAGATCTTTCTTGCCCATTTCATTTAAAGCAGCTCTCCTTTCTGTTTCTACCTCAGACAATCCTGATCCCAAATTTCAGTTTTATTATTATAAGCACTTATCAGATGAATGTGTCTTGTTTAATTATTTGGTATTTGAGTAAGTGTTTTATCTGCTCTCTCTATTGCAAGGTGATCTCCTTAAGAGAAATCACCTTACTGGACTTCTTACACTAACTTCATGGAGTCAACTCCCAGACATATAGTAAGCACTCAATGAATGCCATCAAATATTTAAAAAAGCAGATGGCAGCAATAAAACAACAAAAAGTGTGATGATTAAGGGAAAATGTGCAAATAGTCACAAATATATTTAAGTGCTCTGACTGAAAGAGAAAATAAAATGAGACAATTACTTCAAAATTCTAAAACAGTGGAAGAAATGTTAGCATTTTGAAGTATTGATTTAATATCCTTATTTTCCCTTCTAAAATCCTCTTTGCCACACATTGAAAAATAGTACAGAATCTAGTTAGTAATAATAAAGATATAATATTAAGCAATAATAATATAATTATTATGATTTGGGTTATAACAGAAGAAATATAACCAAAATAACACGCCCTAATAAAATTTTAAATCACATAAACATTTAAAGATTGAAACAACTATACAGTAGGCTGATTCATATGAGCAGTATAAAGTAATTCCAGCATTAATAAATTAATAATAGTCATCGCCTTTAATGAAGGTCATACAATTTCCTTTTTCAAGTCAACATAGTAATTCTGAAGCTTTATAACTCTAGGAAAAATTATATGAAGGCTTGAAAACTATTCAAGCAAGTCATGAATAGCAAGGGTACACACTTTACTCCTCGAAGCTTTATCTGTATAAAATGAACATGATTATGATTTGATTTCTGAAGATTTGTAACTGTAATCACTCCAAATGTTATTAATTCTAGAATTATATTGAATATACTGAAGGAAGATTAGTTAATATCTCTTGAGATTTCCATGAGAAATAAATGTCTTTTTCATTTGGCTAGCCAGGTGGGAAAATATGAATACACAACAGATACTAATTTACATAACATGTTGTGTTGTTTTCCAAAGGCTCAAGAATAAGCATTTTTCCAAATAGTAATAATCCCTTCCACTTTATAGCTTGTAAATCACACCACATACATTATTACATTCGAGCCTGATAAAAATCATTTGAGATAAGTATAATGGTATATTATTTCATTTTTATAAACAAGAGTAAAGAAAGATGAGGATCAAAAAATTTAAGTAATTTTTCCAAATTGCATGGCTAGAATGTGGACTAACCAATAAGAGCCCAGGATTGAAATTTCTATCCCAGCACACTTTTCATCATACCATCCACCCTTGTTAATTTATTGACAGGTAGGACAGGAAGTAATTAGAGAAAAGTGTTTTCAGCGATTGCTACCCAAGGAAGCGTCACAAAATCCACATTTCCCTGCAACAGGAGAATCAGTTCTGCTTCCAAGCAGGAAGTAACTCTTAAAAACAAGGGGCTTAAAAACCCTTCTTGCATCACCAAAAACACTAATTCTGCAAAGAGAAAGCAGATGCCAGTAGACACAGAGTTCTCAGAATAGAAGGGCAGAGAACAGCTGGAAACTACTCGTAGACAGCAGTTTTCAAAACATATTAAGGGGAAGCACAGCTTTCTAAAGAAGTTAACTGATAAAAATTCAGTACTTAAAGATTATATACTGAAGAAGAAAAACAGAAAAAGACAAATGACTGTTATATTAAGCCCGAAGCTAGGTCAGGCAGATTTGGGCAAGAGAAACTTGGGACAGAAAGATCAGAACCCAGATTGGACCATGTCACATGGTTGAAAGAATATTACAAGTCTTTTGTGAGGGAGTTTGGAAATATCAGAACTTCTGTAATGCCTATTACAGATCTTAGCAGACTACACTGTAAATTGTACAAAATCTTTCTTTGGCTTATGGTCTCAGTTACTCCAGAAAAGTTGCTAACAGCATTAAGTTTCAATATGAAAAGACTTCTCTGTATATGTTTATGTGAAAATCCAATGCAGCTCCTTTAAGAGTTAAATCTCTGGAGACCTATTCAGTTCAGTTCAGTAGCTCAGTTGTATCCGACTCTGCGACCCCATGAATTGCAGCAGGCCAGGCCTCCCTGTCCATCACCAACTCCCGGAGTTCACTCAAAGTCATGTCCATCGACTCGGTGATGCCATCCAGCCATATCATCCTCTATCGTCCCCTTCTCCTCCTGCCCCCAACCCCTCCTAGCATCAGAGTCTTTTCCAATGAGTCAGCTCTTCACATGAGGTGGCCAAAGCCCTGGAGTTTCAGCTTTAGCATCATTCCTTCCAAAGAACACCCAGGACTGATGTCCTTTAGAATGGACTGGTTGGATCTCCTTGCAGTCCTAGGGACTCTCAAGAGTCTTCTCCAACACCATAGTTCAAAAGCATCAACTCTTCAATGCTCAACTTTTTTCACAGTCCAACTCTCAAATCCATACATGACCACTGGGAAAACCATAGCCTTGACTAGACAGACCTTTGTTGGCAAAGTAATGTCTCTGCTTTTGAATATGCTACCTAGATTGGTCATAACTTTTCTTCCAAGGAGTAAGTGTCTTTTAATTTCATGGCTGCCATCACCATCTGCAGTGGTTTTGGAGCCCAAACAAATAAAGGCTGACACTGTTTCCCCATCTATTTCCCATGAAGTGATGGGACCAGATCTTAGTTTTCTGAATGTTGAGCTTTAAGCCAACTTTTTCACTCTCCTCTTTCACTTTCATCAAGAGGCTTTTTAGTTCCTCTTCAGTTTCTGCCATAAGGGTGGTGTCATCTGCATATCTGAGGTTACTGATATTTCTCCCAGCAATCTTGATTCCAGCTTGTGCTTCTTCCAGCCCAGCATTTCTCATGATGTAGTGTGACAATAGCCTAGAAGAGCTATTAGGGCTTCCCTGATAGCTCAGTCGGTAAAGAATCTGCCTGCAATTCAGGAGACCTGGGTTCAATCGCTGGGCTGGGAAGATCTCCTGGAGAAGGGAAAGGCCACCCACTCCAGTATTCTGGCCTGGAGAATTCCTGAGGTCACAAAGAGTCGGACATGACTGAGCAACTTTCACACCCTTCACTCTGGAGACCAGATCAGATTAGTCAGTTAAACAACATTGTACTTTTTAAATGAGATTATTTCTGTCTTAGGCTGTGTCCCTCCACAAATGGTCACTGATTCTTTCTCAGACAAGATGATATATGACAGTATCCCTCATGCTCCCCAAACTTTTTCCCCTGTTCCTCCTGGACCTAAGCATGGTAATAGTTTGTCTGCTAATATATCTAAGATAACTGCAACAATCTTTGTGATTACCATATACCTACACCTTTATAATTAGTATCACTATAAATAAATCATTCTAGAATTAATCTCTTTCACATGTGCCATCTGTTTCCTGCTGGTAGTCTAAAAGATATAAATTCACATGGTACAAGACTTTATTACCTAGTTCTCATCACAGCCATGACAGATGATGAATTTTAGTATTTCCTATTGACATTGATGTAACTTGGGCTTGTATAGTTCAAATAATTTACCTAATGTCTCACAGTAAGGCAACACCAAAATTTTAATATAGAATTATCTGAGGCCAAACTTCTGGTATTTCCACCATACCACATTTTCTCTTGAGTTTATTATCATATATTTCCACATATGTATATCTGATTTATACACAAAGTTTGCACAAAATGACAGGATGCTTGAGTGAAAAAGATAGTACAGATAGCCTATCTTAAAATCTTTATAAACAAAGAGGTGAGAAAACTGGGGAAAATAATTTGCTCAAATTCACAAAAGTACTGACTGCCAGCCAAGAATACCACCCATTCCTTACATAAAGAGATACATGCTATTCAATGACATCCTGATGCAGAGAGGCGAAATGACTTGCCAAAGGTGTATTCTCAAAGGTTGAGACATGTTTCTTATTCTCAAGCAAATGTTACAAAATTATAGCTGTGGGGCAGAGTAGGTGCTCATAACTCTGCCTTATAGAGAGGAAATCGATAGATTTTTGCTAACAGAAATCATCCATCAGTTGATTTATCTGACCATCTTATAGATTTGATTAAAAATAATGACTCAGTTTCTGAAGGAAATGGTAATCTGGGGAACATATTTGACATTCTGAAATGCTGCAATTCTTATTATCCTCATATATTTAGAGAATCACTATCTGATCAAGTAATAATTCTGATATTTTAGGCAATTTTGAGTAAACCTTGTTCAGTTCAGTTGTTCAGTCGTGCCCGACTCTTTGCGACCCCATGAATCGCAGCACGCCAGGCCTCCCTGTCCATCACTAACTCCCGGAGTTCACTCAGACTCACGTCCATCCGAGTCAGTGATGCCATCCAGCCATCTCATCCTCTGTCGTCCCCTTCTCCTCCTGCCCCCAATCCCTCCCAGCATCAAAGTCTTTTCCAAAGAGTCAGCTCTTCGCATAAGGTGGCCAAAGTACTGGAGTTTCAGCTTCAGCATCATTCCTTCCAAAGAAATCTCAGGGCTGATCTCCTTCAGAATGGACTGGTTGGGTCTCCTTGCAGTCCAAGGGACTCTCAAGAGTCTTCTCCAACACCACAGTCCAAAAGCATCAATTCTTTGGCGCTCAGCCTTCTTCACAGCCCAACTCTCACATTCATACATGACTACTGGAAAACCATAGCCTTGACTAGACGGACCTTAGTCGGCAAAGTAATGTCTCTGCTTTTGAATACTAGTACTCAAATATAAGGTACTCAGAAGGAAAATGAACAAATGAGATCCACATGAAATCTACTAAAAACTTTCTGAAAGCCATAATATTTGTATGTATTAAAGTTTACACACTATTTTTAAAGCAAAATACAACGTGTATAGATGTATAATTGTTTCCAAACTATAGTAAACTTACAATTTTAATAAAAACTAGAAAGAGATCTTATCCTAGTTAAAAATAAATTATACTGTTCATGAACATACAAGCAGAAATCAAACAATTATGGGGGGAACTTACATAAAGGAATTAGTTTACAGAAGGAATATATGATAAAGAAAATATGGAAATAATGGAGAAAGAATAGATTAATTGACCAATTATTTTGAACAAATGGCAAGCTAATTTAAAAGTACCAACTGAGTTTTTCTTTATAAAACATACCAAAATACAGTATAGATTAATAATTTTAAATATAATATATCAAGCCATAAGAAATAGAAAATATGATTAAAACTTTCTACTTTTAAAGTCATTGAAGAAATTTTGAAGGATACAGTTAATATATGGACAAAATAAAAATATAAAACTGAATGTTTAAAGTATCATATTTATTAAAAGATAAATGGAAAAAATATTTGCAATAAAGAAAGGGTTAGTGAATTTAATAGAGTTCAGTCAAGCAATTAAGGAAAAATTTGAGACAATAAATAAATGAATAAAGAATATGAGAGAATTCATGAAAAACAAATTTTATATAATAAATATACTTTAAAAAGGCTGAATGTCAAAAATAATGAAAGATATCTTACTTAAAATAAACATCAATTTTTCAACAAATTGATTTGCAAATTTTTTTAAAAGTTAACATTTTATGTGGTTGTGAAGTTATGTACATGGTACAATGTTTGAAAAAATAATGAAATGCCAGAAATTTCATCCTTGATAATCTATAATAAAGATATATTCTGAAATACAATACTTATTCTATATTCTTCCACATTACATTAGAGTAAAAATAGGATCAATCTGCATATAAAATATGATATTAACTATATCCAATCATGTTAATTTTCCTATTTTATTGAGATACAATTGACATACAGCACTATACAAGTTTTAAGGATTATAGCATAATGATCTGACTTACATATATCATGAAATGATTACCACAATAACTTTAGTGAACATTATCTCATTTAGATACAAAATTAAAGAGAAAAAGAATTTCCTTGTGATGAAAATTCAGGATTTCCTCTCTTATTAGCTATTATATATAACATACAGCAGCATAAATTATATTAATCATGTTGTACATATCTCTAGTACCTATTTATTTTATAACTGAAAATGTATACCTTTCAATCCACTTCATCCAATTGCCCCTCCCCTCAACCTTACTTCTAGTAATCACAAATTTGATTTATTTTTATGTGTGTCTGTTTTCCTATTTTTTTTTCAATTTCTATTACAGTATAGCTGTTTTATAATGTGTTAGTTTCTACTGTACAGCAAAGTGAATCAAGTGAATCAGCTACATTTATACATATGTCCCCTCTTTTTTGAATATCCTTCCCATTAAGGTCACCACAGAGCAATGAATAGAGTTTTCTGTGCTATACAGTAGGTTCTCATTAGTTATCTATTTTACACATAGTATCAATGGTGTATGTATATATCTATATGTGAATCTTCACCTCCCAATATTTCACACCCACTTCTTCCCCACCCCCATATCCATATGCTTCTTCTCTATGTCTGTGTCTCTATTTCTGCTTTTAAATAAGATTGTCTATACCAATTTTTTCACATTCCACATATATATGTTAATATACAATATTTGTTTTCCTTTTTCTGACTTATTTCACTCCATATGACAGTCTCTAGTCCAACCTTCCAAAACTGAACCTGGAAGAAAAGGAAAATATGAACAGACCAATCACAAGTAATGAAATTGGAACTGTGGTTAAAAATCTCCCAACGAAAAAAAAGTTCAGGACTAGATGGCTCCACAGGCAAATTCTATCAGACATTTAGAGAAGAGCTATCACCTAGCCTTCTCAAACTCTTCAAAAAATTTGCAGAGGAAGGAATACTCCCAAACTCTCTGTGAGGCCACCATCACCCTGAGACCGAAACCAGACAAAGATATCACAAAAAAGCAACATTATAGGCCAGTATCATTAATTAACATAGATACAAAAAACCTCAGCAAAATACTAGCAAAGTGAATCTGACAGCACATTAAAAGGATCATACACCATGATGAAGTAGAATTTATCCCAGGGATGCAAGGATTCTTCAGTGCATGTAAATCAACCAATGTGATATACTATATTAACAAACTGAAGAATAAAAACCATATGATCATCTCAATAGATGCAGAGAAAGCATTAGATAAAATTCAAGACATATTTATAATAAAAAAAACTCTCCAGAAAGTGAGCATAGAGGGAATCTCTCTCAACATAATAAAGGCCATATATGACAAACCCACAGCAAACATTATCATCAATGGTAAAAAACTGAAAGCATTTTCTCCAAAATCACGAATAAGACAAAGGTGCCCACTCTTGCCACTCTTATTCAACATAGTTTTAGAAGTCCTAGCCACAGTAATCAGAGAAAAAAATAAATAAAATGAATCCAAAATGTCAAATAAGAAATAAAACCATCACTATTTGCAGATGACATAACACAACACACAGAAAATCCTAAAGATGCCACCAGAACACTACTAGAGCTCATCAATGAATTTAGTAAAGTCACAGGATATAAAATTAATACACAGAAATATCTTGCATTCCTATACACTAACAACAAAAGATCAGAGGAAAAATAATAAGCCAGGGTTTTTTTAAAGCATGATTGATCTGCAAAACCATGTAAGTTCCTGGTACACAACACAGTGATTCAGTGTTTCTATACATCACAAAGTGATCAATATCATTTTTCAAGTCCATATGTCATCAATACAAAGCTATTACATTATTGACTATATTTCCCAGTGTGTACATTTTATCGACACATCTAAGTTTGTACCTCTTGATCTCTATCACTTGTTTCACTCAATGACTTTTGTTCCCTTTCCCCAAGCAACCACTTGTTTGTTCTCTGTGTTGATGACTCTGTTTCTGTTTTATGTTTCTTCATTTGTGTGTGTGTGTGTGTACTTCACTTAGGATAATACCATCTAGGTTCATCCATGCTGTTGCAAACATCCATGATTTTTTTTTTAACAGCTAAGCAATATAATATTCCATTGTGAGTGTATGTGGGTTTGTGCATGCCACAGTATATCTTTTAAACTACTGAAGGACACTTAAGTTGTTCCTGTACTAAGGCAACTGTAAATAATGCTGCAATGAATACAGGGTTTCATATACCTATTTGAATTAGTGTTTTTGCTGATCTCAGAAAAATCCTCAAGAGTAAAATTTCTGCATCTTATGGAAGTTCTATCTTTAATTTTTTGAGAACTCTCCCTACTGTTTTCCACAGGAGTAGCACCAATTTACATTCCCACCAACAGTGTACAAAGGTTACCTTTTCTTCATATCCCAGCAACACTTGTTATTTGCTGTCTATCTGATAACAGCCATTTTAAGAGGAGTAAAGTAGTATCTCATTCTGGCTTCTTTCAGTTTGCATCCTCTTGAGCATCTTTTCATATGTGTGTTGGCCATCTGTACGTCTTCTTTAAAAATATCTATTTAGGTCCTCTGTCACATTTTCCATTAGTTTAATTCTTTGATACTGAGTTATATCAGTTCTTTGCATATTTTGGATATTAATCCATTATCAAACATACCATTTGCAAATATCTTCTCCCATTTGGCAGGTTGCTTTTATGTTTTATTGATAATTTCCTTTTAAAAAAATATTTTTCTTTTTTTATTTATTATTATTATTATTTTTACTTTACAATATTGTATTGATTTTGCCATACACCAACATAAATCCACCATGGATGTACACATGTTTCCAATCCTGAACCCCCTTGCTGTGAGGTTTTTAGATTGTTATAATCTCAATTGTTTCTTTTTGCATTTTTTCCCTTGCCTGAGGAGACATTAGAAGAAAATATTGCTCAGGCTAATTTTAAAGAGCATATGGCCTATCTTTTTCTTCTAGAAGTTTTATGGTTTCAGGTCTTACATTCAAATCTTTAATCCATTTTACTTTTATATACAGTTGAAGGAAGCAGCTTATACTGATTTTTTTATATACAGCTGTCCACTTTTCCCAACAGCATTAATTGAAGAGGCTGTCTTTCTCCCCAGTAATATAGTCTTGCTTCCTTTATCATAGATTAATTGCCCATGTAAGTGTGGGTTTATTTCTGGGCTCTCTATTCTGCTCGGTTGATCTATGTCTGCTTTTGTGCCACTATCACACTGTTTTGATTAGTCTAGTTTTGTAGTATAGTTTAAAATCACTTAGTGTGATACCTTCAGCTTTGTTTTCTTTCTCAAGATTGCTTAATTTACTCAGGGTCTGTTGTGTTTCCATATAAACTTTAGATTTGTTATACTTCTGTGAAAAACGTCATGGATACTTTGATAGGGATTGCACTGAATTTGCAGATTGCCTTGAGTTGTATGGTCATTGTTGTTTAGTTGCTAAGTTGTGTCTAACTCTCTTGCCTCCATGGGTTGTAGCCCACCAGGCTCCTCTGTCCGCAGGATACCCCAGGCATGAATACTGCACTGGGTTGCCATTTTTTTCTCCAGGGAATATTCCTGACCCAAAGATTGAACCCGCATCTTCTGCTTGGCAGGCAGATTCTACTAATTCTTATAGCCCATGAGCACAGTATATCTTCTTATTTGTTTGTGTCCTCTTCAATTTTTTTCATGAGTGTCTGATAGTTTCCCTTTTACAGATCTTTTACCGCCTTAGATTTACTGCTATGTATTTTATTATTTTTGATGCCATTATAACTGGGATTATTTTCTTAACTTCTTTAATAGTTTGTTGCTAATATATAGAAGTGCAAAAGATTTCCGAATTTTAATTTTACTTCCTACCACTTTATTAATTGATTTATTAGTTCTAATCACTTTTTGGTGGTGTCTTTAAGATTGTCTACATATAATATCATGTCATCTGCAAGTAGTGACAGTTTCATTTCTTCCTTTTTTCTAGTTTGGCTTCCCTTTCTTATTGTTTGCTATGGCTAGGACTTCCATACTATGTTGAATAAAAGTTGTGGGAATGGTCATTACCATCTTATTTCTGGTCTTACAGGAAATGTTTTAAGCTTTTAACTATTGAGTATGATATTAGCTGTAGGTTTATCACATATGTCCATTATTTTGAGGTATATTACCTCTATACTCGCTTTATGAACAACTTATAAATGATTGTTGAATTTTACTAACAGCTTTTTCTGCATCTACTGAGATGATCATTGGATTTTTATTCTTCAATTTGTTAATGTGGTATATCACACTGATTTTCAGATACTGAACCATCCGCATATACATGGAGTGAATCTCACTTGACATTGGTATATGATCCTTTCAATGTATTTTTTTAACTCAATTGCTAATATTTTGTTGAGGGGTTTTACATCTGTGTTTAACTGATATTCATCTGTAATTTTCTTTCTTGTGGTAATTATAGAGATAAAGTGGAGTGACAAAGATGCTCCAGGATAGGACTCTTGATGTGAATAAAAATGTCTAAAATAATTTGTATTTCCTAAAATCCCATGGACAGAGGAACCTGGCAGGCTACAGTCCACAGGGTCGCAAGATTCAGACATGACTTAGCGACTAAACCACCACCACTACCATGAAGACCTAATAATGCTGAACATCATTTTTTGCACTTTTGGATTATTTGCCTTTTATTACTGAAGTTAGAGTGTTTTATATATACTCCAAATAACAGGTATATATGAAGTACTATTCCACATCTATTAAAAATTATAATTAAAAGAAACTGACTATACCAGGTATTGGCAGGATGTGAAAGAACTGCAATTCTCAAACATTTCTGCTGGTAAGGTGGTACATCCACCCTGAAAAGCAGTTTGATAGTTTCTTAAAATATTTACTATATGATCCATACATACTACTCCTGGCATCTCCTCAAAATAAACAAAAGTATATGTTGATACAAAGATCTCAATATAAATGTTCCCAGAAACTTTATTTCTAATAGCCCCAAACTGGAAGCAACTTAAATATCCATCAATAGCCCAATATATAAATAAATTGTTGTGATTCCATACAAATGAATACTACTCATCAGAAAACAGGAATGAACAACTTACTGATACATACAACAATATGGATGAATCTCAAAATAATATGAAGTGAAAGAAACCAGGCAAAAACAAGTCACTCATGTATATTCTATGAATCTATTTATGTAACTCTTTTGTTGTTGTTGCTGTTTAGTCCCTAAGTCGTGTTTTACTCTTTGCAACAACATGGGACTATAGCCCCACAGGCCCCTCTCTTCATGGTATTTCCCAGGCAAGAATAATGGAGTGGGCTGCCTTTTCCTCCTCCATGGGATCGTCCCCACCCAGGGATTGAACCTGAGTCTCCTGCTTTGCAAGAGGACTCTTTAACACTGAGCCACCAGAGAAGCCTCTAGAAAATGCAATATAATCTATAGAGAAATCAGATGAGTGGCACATAAAAATAGGAGGGAAACAGCAAGAAGAGTGTGGAGAGGGTGTAAAACTGAAATTACAAAAGGTTATGAGATTATAGAATGAAACTTTCCAACATGTATATATAAACTTTAGTGTATGTCATTTATACCACAATAAAGCTGATAAGAATTTACATAGACCATGGCTATTTTTCAAATTTAAGTTATTTTATGATTGTGAGTACATTATTTCATGTTCAGATTCTGATCTTGTAGCAATAACTTAGTGGTTGAAGAGTTTCTCTCAGGGAAAAGGTTTATAGAAGGAAGTCCTACATGGGCCAGTCTGGAAATGTTATGCAGATGTCTCTTTAGGGCATAGGAGGGAAAACAGAGAAGCAGGAGGGAGGTCAGGACAGAGGATAAAGAAAGATGAACATAGGCTAGTAGGAGGAAATGGGTTTCGAAATGTCCGGGAGCACACCAAGGCCAAGGTCAATGGCTGAAGATCTAAAAAATTTGCCCAGGCTGGTCACCTAACAGGTACAGTCTAGAGAGTCTAATTAGATTTGTAGGGGAGAACTTAGCATATTTCACTGGACTCAGGTAAGACAAGTGACATCAATCCTCTGCTAGGTAATGAATTCACCAGTTAAATAAAGAAGAGATCTCTCAATGATGTCACTTCAAAGAAAGAGAAGTCTACATATATGACTATGAAGAATACTTCACATTATGTAAAAATGACTGTTGATGAAGTTGGATTGTGACTGCAAAGGAAGATATGAGAACACTTTCATTTCCTACTGTGTATAAAAATAATTGCTCTTTGAAAAAGTAAAATCTCAATTTAGTGATAATGCTTGGGGATTAAGATGTTCTTGTTAATTGAATTTTTTATTTATACAATCATCGATGACAATCATAGAATTTCACAGCTGGAAAGGACCTTGGAGACCATTTAGTCCAACTTCATTTTATAGATTAGGTAACAGAAGACCAAGAGGTTAAATAAATGGCCCAAGGTGGCAGTCAATTAGTGACAGTACTGGGATTATAAGAGAAATTTAACTAGAACATGCTTTTGTTTCAATCCTTGTGATTGAAAAGTTTTCCACTTAAGAATGTGTTCATCTGCTTAAATGTTTTAATATGTTAAGTATGGGAACTTTGAACCTACAAAGATATGTGTCTCTAATTCCTTTCATCAAATGTTTTAACTAATATTTATTGAATTTCTACAGGTTTTAGGCATTAAGTTCTGAGAGTAAACAAAATATAAATAAAAAGAGCTCATAGTCTCAGGAACTGACAGAAAGAAAATGTAATAAATGCTATGAAAGTTGTAAACACAGCGACTCTCAAACCACACTAGAGGGGTGACTGGTGGGATGGAAAAGAGTTGTGACAAGTATTGCATTACTACAAACAATTTATTAGAAACATAAAAAAAGGGAACAAGAAAATAATTATCATAAAATTAAGGATAGCAATTATTTCAAGGATGGAGTAAAATGAAGCCATTACTAGGTGTCCATTCAACTTATACTGGTCATGATCTATCTCCTAAACTGGATTGGTATATGTGTGGTCATTATAAGTGACTATTCTAAGTAATAATATATGCATATTTGTACACAGGCTACATTATAGCAAAACAACAACAGCAACAAAAACACTTTTCAGCAACTGAGAGCTAAAGAAAAAGAGAATGAGTGAAAACTACTCTACCTCTAATGGGAAGAGAAGAAAGGAGTTTCTATAGGAGTTCAAGGGGATTTTGGGGGGGAAGAAATAGAGTATTTCTTCTTTTCTGCTGACCAATAAGACACAGACTGAAAATAAAAGAGGACCACATCAATAAATATAGTTAAGAAAATTGGAGAATGTAAAAGTTGTGCTTCAGAATGGTGGCAAGCACTTTCTTCTGTCGACAAAAGAAAAAAAAAAGTTCACTATGAGAAAAAGGAGGAGCAAGTAAAGGCAGTTCCTGAAGTTCCTCTTGAAGGCTCATGGTTTTCTTAGCAAGAGGGTTTTTTTTTTTTTCCCCTTGTTTTCCAAGAGAGTAAGGGCAAGAGGTGGTAAGGGAGGCATAGAGGAGTGGAAGAGGTAGAGATGGGGAAGAATTGTTCTTAGAAGCTGGAAGGAAATGAAAAAAGTATGAAAGAGCCTGTATTGAATACAAACATTACCACTGAAGCCTACCTGAGGGCTAACAAGAAATCTGCAGTTGATTATATTGACAGTCTTGTGACTTAAAAAAAATTTTTTTTTTGCAATGGTAAGCAAGCTGGCTGAAGAAGAAGAGAGTGCAGAGGTCTTAGAATAACGCATAGTGTGCTATGGAATTGACTGAGGAAGCAAGGAGACATAGGGTATTGGGAGATGTCATGCATTGGACTGGGGTATGAGACATGGAGCTCTGATCAGGCAAACACAAGAGTGGAAAGGATGAAGCCATTTGGACCTTAATTTGACCCTACTGGGGTAGAATAAAGTGTGGAGATTATCCTTAAGATTTAACAGTTAAGATTTACTTTGAGCTTAACTAGAAAGTGCAGTTGAAAGGGGAAGGAGTGTAGGAGGTTGTGAGCCATGTACAAAGAATGTGATAAACTCAATTTGGATTCAGACAAAAGTCAAAAGGGAGTTTTCGAGAGCAGGTGTTAGATCCCAGCAGGAAGGCAGAGCACAGCTATAATCTGGTTGATGGTCCAGGAAATTTAGGAAGCAAAAAAAAGTCACTATTCAGAAACAGGTCTGTAGGTGGAAAAATAAAGCCCCATTTAGTAGGTGGGTGTTTAGAAGCAATACTTTTGTACTTCTAAAAGGGGGTAGAAAGGAGACAGGCTGAAAGGAACTACATTACTAATTAGCCATGTCCTGGGAATTGGACCCCTAGGGATAAAGGTAAATGTGACTCTGAAGTCTATGCATCAGAGACTTTGGCCAGAAGAATGATGAAGGCTAAATGCCTTTGACACTGGTATCTTCAGCTGTTCAGTAGTCCTTTTATGTTCAGTTGGTTTTGGAACTAGGGAGAAAGAAAGGTATACTTTATGTGTACAAGTGGACACAGTTCCATCACTGAGGCTTAGAACAGTAGAGTCAGGAGAAATAAGGTGGAGGGATTAATTAGGAGTTCTGGGGGTTAAAATATGCAGACTATTATTTATAAAATAGATAACCAACAAGGACCTACTATATAGCACAGGGAACTATACTCAATAACTTGTGATGACCCATAATGGCAAAGAATCTAAAAAGAACAGATTTGTGCATGATGCTGTGAAAGTGCTGCACTCAATATGCCAGCAAATCTGGAAAACTCAGCAGTGGCCACAGGACTGGAAAAGGTCAGTTTTCATTCCAATCCCAAAGAAAGGCAATGCCAAAGAATGCTCAAACTATCATACAATTGCACTCATCTCACACTCTAATAAAGTAGTGCTCAAAATTCTCCAAGCCAGACTTCAACAGTACATGAACCGTGAACTTCCAGATGTTCAAGCTGGTTTTAGAAAAGGCAGAGGAACCAGAGATCAAATAGCCAAAATCCACTGGATGATTGAAAAAGCAAGGGAGTTCCAGAAAAACATTTATTTCTGCTTTATTGACAATGACTTTGACTGTGTGGATCACGACAAACTATGGAAAATTCTTAAAGAGATGGGAATAACAGACCACCTGACCTGCCTCCTGAGAAATGTGTATGTAGGATAGGAAGCAACAGTTAGAACTGGACATGGAACAACAGACTGGTTCCAAATAGGGAAAGGACTATGTCAAGGCTGTATTTAAGTTCTATGCAGAGTACATCATGAGAAACACTAGACTGGAGGAAGCACAAGCTGGAATCAAGATTGCCGGGAGAAATATCAATAACCTCAGATAAGACCACCAGATGACACCACCCTTATAGTAAAAAGTGAAGAACTAAAGAGCTGCTTGATGAAAGTGAAAGAGGAGAGTGAAAAAGTTGGCTTAAAGCTCAACATTCAGAAAACAAAGATCATGGCATCCTGTCCCATCACTTCATGGCAGATAGACAGGGAAAGACTGGAAACAGTGACAGACTTTATTTTTTAGGGCTCTAAAATCACTGCAGATGGTGACTGTAGTCATGAAATTAAAAGAAACTTACTCCTTAGAAAAAAAGTTATGACCAATCTAGAGAGCATACTAAAAAGCAGAGACATTACTTTGCCAACAAAGGTCCATCTAGTCAAGGCTATGGTTTCTCCAGTAGTCATGTATATATATGAGAGTTGGACTGTAAAGAAAGTTGACCACCAAAGAATTGATGCTTTTGAACTGTGGTGTTGGAGAAGACTCTTGAGAGTCCCTTGGACTGCAAGGAGATCCAACCAGTTCATCCTAAAGAAATCAGTCCTGAATATTCATTGGAAGGACTGATGTTGAAGCTAAAACTTCAATGCTTTGGCCACCTGATGCAAAGAACTGACTCACTGAAAAAGACCCTGATGCTGGAAGATGGAAGGCAGGAGGAGAAGGGGACGACAGAGGACTAGATGGTTGGATGGCATCACCAACTCAATGGACATGAGTTTGTGTAAACTCCAGGAGTTGGTGATGGACAGGGAGGCCTGGCATGCTGCAGTCATGTGGTTGCAAAGAGTCGGACATGACTAAGTGACTAAACTGAACTGATGTACAACTGAATCACTTTACTTTATACCTGAAATGAACACAACATTGTAAATCAACAATATTTCAATAATTTTTTAAAGAAAGCTGAGGTGGATACTATCAAAGTCAGCATGGTTTAAAAAAAAAAAAGTAAGGATTAGCATCAGGTCTAGGAGTGGTGCTAGGGGTAAAGAACCCACATGCCAATGAGGAGAGGTAAGAGATGTGGGTTCAGTCCCTGGGTAGGGAAGATCCCCTGGAGGAGGGCAAGGCAACCCACTCCAGTATTCCTGCCTGAAGAATCCCAAGGGCAGAGGAGCCTGGGGGACTACATTCCATAAAGTCACAAAGAGTCAGACACGACTGAAATGACTTAGCATGCATGCACACACTAGGAGACTGGCAGGATCTGAGTCCAGAAGCCAATGAGGTTTCTCTAGGTATAATTAATTCAATATGTTGGTGGTCTTCAGCTTTCCTATCTGTTCGTATCTGTACCCAAACCATACCAAACGATTTACAGTCACCTGTTTGTTCTTATAGACTTGAAGATTACAAGCATCAGAATGTCAGCACATGAGTTAGTGTTTTCAAATACTTATGTTAATCTTGCAAAGCCTGCATATATGCATGCTAAGTCACTTCAGCCATGGGCAACTTTTTTCGACCCTATGGACTATAGCCTGTCAGACTCCTCTGTCCATGAGATTCTCTGGGCAGGAGCCATGTGCTCCTTCAGAGTATCTTCCTGACCCAAGGATCGAACCCACATCTCCTGCAACTCCTGCATTGCAGGTGGATTCTTTATCGTTAAGCCACTGAGGAAACTCTTGGAAAGCCTGAGTGTTGCCCAAAACACATAAGCACCAGTACTGTCACAACTTCTGAGGTATATGAAAGTAACAAATACATATATACAACACACCTGACTACACAAAAATTCAGTTTCACCCATAAGTCATGCTTAACAGAAAAATGACAAGCCAGAGTCACCAACCTTGAGATTGGAATGTGGTCAATCATTTGGAAAGGGTAAAAAGAGAGATGTGGGCAGAGAGTAGTAATACTTGTCAAGACAATTTGATGTGAAAAATGAAAGAAATAAGGTTAAAGAAATGTAGAAACAAATACTCATATAAAATAAAAAGGTAAAATGGATTATTTTCACTCCAGAAAATTTTCTTTGTTAAGATATGTTAAAGTTAATTAATTTATTTATTTATTTATTTAAGTTTTTTATTTTTTAAATTTTAAAATCTTTAATTCTTACATGCGTTCCCAAACATGAACCCCCCTCCCACCTCCCTCCCCACAACATCTCTCTGGGTCATCCCCATGCACCAGCCCCAAGCATGCTGCACCCTGCGTCATAGACTGGCGATTCAATTCTTACATGATACTATACATGTTAGAATTCCCATTCTCCCAAATCATCCCACCCTCTCCCTCTCCCTCTGAGTCCAAAAGTCCATTATACATATCTGTGTCTTTTTTCCTGTCTTGCATACAGGGTCGTCATTGCCATCTTCCTAAATTCCATATATATGTGTTAGTATACTGTATTGGTGTTTTTCTTTCTGGCTTACTTCACTCTGTATAATTGGCTCCAGTTTCATCCATCTCATCAGAACTGATTCAAATGAATTCTTTTTAACGGCTGAGTAATACTCCATTGTGTATATGTACCACAGATTTCTTAAATGTAAAGGACTGAACCTAAAAGAGCTATCTATGGAAACTTTACTGAGTAGCTCTTCACTTGGGAACTCTTCATTATAGAAGTAAGTCAATTTGGGTATCATCTGGAGAACAAGTATTCAATAAGATACTCAGAGGATCTTAAAATTATTTCACTAAAGGCAATCTCAAAACAGGAACCTTAAGTATAGTGTAGTGTTTTAGCAAAGTTCCAGTATATATTTGTATTTTAATCCTTTGGAATAAAAACTAGAATAATTTGTTTAAGAATTAATATAGTACTCTATTTTTTATGGCTGAGTAATATTCCATTGTATATATGTACAATGGCTTCTTTTTTAAAATTTATTTATTTTTAATTGGAAGATAATTGGTTTGCATACCACAATTTCTTTATCATTCATCTATCCATGGACATCTAGGTTGCTTTAACGTCCTGGCTATTGTAGTCAGTCGAAGTGATGTCGGGGAATCTAGATCCTGTTTTACAGAGTGAAGTAAGTCAGAAAGAGAAAAAATAATGTCTATCAAAGCATATACATGGAATATTAAAAAAATGGTACTGATGCACCTATTGGCAGGGCAGGAAGAGAGATGCAGATGTTAAAAACGTACTTTTGGACACAGCGCATAAAGGAGAGGGTGGGGCAAACTGAGAGCGTAGCTTTGACACATATAGATTGCCATGTGTAAAGTGGATAGCTAGTGGGAAGCGCCTGTACAGCACAGGGAGCTCAATCCCATGTTCTGTGATGACCTAAAGGGGTGGGATCAGGAGGAGGTGGTGGGAGGGAGGGGGTATAGGCATATTTACAGCTGATTCAAGCTATTTCACAGGAGAAACCAACATAACACTGTAAAGCAATTATCTTCCAGTTAAAAATAAATTGCTGGTTTAGTCACTAAGGCATGCCCGATTCTTTGCAAGCCCATGAACAGTCTGCCAGGCATCTCTGTCCATGGGATTTTCCAGGCAAGAATACTGGAGTGGGTTGCCATTACTTTTCCAAGCGATCTTTCCAACCCAGGAATCGAACCTGGGTCTCCTGCATTGCAGTCTTTACCAATTGCTGCTGCTGCTGCTGCTGCTGCTGCTGCTGCTGCTGCTGCTGCTGCTAAGTCACTCAGTCATGTCCAACTCTGTGCAACCCCATAGACGGCAGCCCACCAGGCCCTCCGGTCCCTGGGATTCTCCAGGCAAGAACACTGGAGTGGGTTGCCATTTCCTTCTCCAGTGCATGAAAGTGAAAAGTGAAAGTGAAGTTGCTCAGTCGTGTCCAACTCTCAGCGACCCCATGGACTGCAACTTATCAGGCTCGTCCGTCCAGGGGATTTTCCAGGCAAGAGTACTGGAGTGGGGTGCCATTGCCTTCTCCGCTGAGCCAACATTTAAAAAGTGAAACATGATACACTAAGAAAAAGAGAAATAGACTCACAGGCATAAAAAGTAACTTTGTAGATGTGTTTAGTCTCTCAGTCATGTCTGACTCTTTGCGACCCCATGGACTATAGCCCTCCAGGCTCCTCTGTCCATGGGGATTTTTCTAGCAGGAATACTGGAGAGGGTTGCCATGGCCTCCTCAACCTTATGGATAATTAAGGGGTGAGTGGGTAGGGAATAAACTATATGTATTGTGTGTACAGCTCAGAGAACTATATTCAATAGTTTATAACAACCTATAATGGAAAAAAAAATCTTAAAAAGAATATAACACTTTGCTACACACCTGAAACATTGTAAGTCAACCGCTAATTCTCTTTAGTTGTGATCAACTCTTTGTGACTCCATGGACTGTAGCCTGTCAGTCTTCTCTGTTCATGGGAAATCTCCAGGCAAGAATACTGGAGTGGGTTGCCATTCCATCCTCCAAAATCAACTATGAAAGTGAAAGTCACTCAATCGTATCTTTTTGCAACCCCATGGACTATACAGTCTATAGAATTTTCCAGGCCAGAATACTGAAGTGCATAGCCTTTCCCTTCTCCAGGGGATTTTCCCAACCCAGGGATCGAACCCAGGTCTCCCACATTGCAAGCAGATTCTTTACCAGCTAAGCCACAGAGAAGCTCAAAAATCAACTAACCTCAAATAAAAAAGAAAAAACATAGTACTCTAAGAATCTATGATGAGAATGCTAAGAAAATCTTTATTTTCCTACAAATTAGTACTTTCTATCATTATCATTCTCTTTAATCTTCACTTTTCAAAAATTTACATAAAACTTTTGAAAATTACTCAAAATTTTTAATATCTTCCTTACTGTTGATTTTAATTGTTAACCCACAGTAATTTTAAACTTAGGTTTTCTATGTTTAAAGCACAAAACTTCATGAAAGTTTTTCTTAACCTTATTTACCCTGAGAGATATTCTAATGTATCTTAACTTGATTTCTGGTCTTAAATATAACTTCCACTTAACAGAGAATTTTTTTAAAATGTAGGTGCTATTCAATTTCAATATGCATACTTTTAAACTATTGCTCTGTAATAAAGAAAGATTTTGCAAATACATGCCATGCTCAGTTTTCTGTTCATTTTTAGGTTAATCTTGTACACATAGTCACACACACTTACTTAAGAGTGAACAAAACTTATGACCGTACCATGTAGTGGGGTACGAAAAAGTCATTACCCACTTTGAGTTTTACCTATAACATAAGAAATCATGGAAGTAGAAAATAATTCTATCTGTTATGTTCCCAGTAAGAAACAGATGTCACACTCAAATTAGGATAATTCAACGGATTACCCCAATATAGAGCTATTTACAGAGATGACATTATAAGGGAACCACAGAGTATGATGCTGCAATGTGGGCCTAGTTGTAACTATGGAGCTGAGGCACTCTGACCCAAGGGAGAAGGGAGAGAGAAGTTATTGGACCACTGAAGAGAGAGCTAAGGAAATCAATACCTGAGTTTATCCTTTTCCCTCCCCCATGACCAGACCCAACCTGAAGCCTCTGGGCACAAGAGCCCTGTGGCTCCCAGTCAAGTTGTTCCCTTTCCTTGGGCAGGAAACAGGGAAGAGAAGAGAGAACAGAAAATCCAGAGGAATGAAACAACACTGTCAAAGTCAAAAATATAAACCATATAAAAAGACTCTTCTCCTAAACTAATGTAAGGTATGTAAATTATAATTATTAAATATTATTAGTAATTACAATCAAGAAGCATATGGTTGAATATTTATAATTTCTATTACCATTATTAGACTGAGTTTATAACCTGGCCTAACACAAATCTCATCAAAGGATCATAATTAGAAGAGACACACACACACATACACAAAAATTAATATATGCAACAGCTAGGTTCATCATTCGTTCGCTCAGTCATTAACATGTACTCCGCTAGGCACCAGAGATTAAAAAAGATCTCTGCTCTACAGAAATTCACAGTGTAGTAAAAAAGACAATTTTAGCAAGTAATTAGAAGACAATAGAAGTAGAAAGTGGTTAAAGACCTTAGAATAGGGAAGCCTTCATAAAGCGCTAACGTTTGAGACTTGAAGAAATAATTACTCTAGACAGGGGATAAAGCTTGAACAAAAACATGGAGTGAGAGGGTCTGATATGTATGGAAAGTCACAAAAATTCAGAATGATGGTGAACGGTTCAAGTGAGGATGTGAGATGCAGATAAGGCAGAAAAGATGACAGGACCAATTAATGCCCTGTTCACCATGAAAAGAGCATAAGTTTCATCCTAGGATAATGTTTTTTGAACTTTTCACCATAAAAACAACAAAGAAGACTGAACTTATATACCCATAGGTCTGCCAACAACATATGCAGCAGTTTCTACTTCAAGCAAAGACATTTTTAAAGTCTTAAACCTTACTGTAAAAGCTAGCGAGAATTCTGCATTCTACTCTTTTGTTTGTAATACATGAAACAGATATTTTGATCCACTTACAAATGAGTAAAGTGGATACCACATTGAGCTCAGTCATAATTAGTTTGGTGCTTCTAATACTCCCAGGAATAAGCTAAGAAAACACCCTCTCCAGGAAGTTTGAAAAGCAGGTTTGAAAATTTTCATGAGGCAATAAAGAGGCAATGGAGTTTTTTTAAAAAACACATATATATAAATATAAATTGGTGTTGTTTAGTCGTTGTGTCCAACTCTTTTGCAACCCCATAGACAGTAGCCCGCCAGGCTCCTTTGTCCATGGGATTTACCAAGCAAGAATACTGGAGTAAGTGGATTGCCACTTCTTTCTTGAGGGTATCTTCCTGACCCAGGGATTGAACCCACATTTCCTGCACTGGCAGGTGGATTCTTTACCACTGAGCCACACACACACACACACATAGCTGTATATATTTATCTACGTATATATGTAGAGATCAGTTCAGTTCAGTTCAGTTGCTCAGTTGTGTCCGACTCTTTGCGACCCTGAATCGCAGCACGCCAGGCCTCCCTGTCCATCACCATCTCCCGGAGTCCACTCAGACTCACATCCATCGAGTCAGTGATACCATCCAGCCATCTCATCCTCTGTCGTCCCCTTCTCCTTCTGCCCCCAATCCATCCCAGCATCAGAGTTTTTTCCAATAAGTCAACTCTTCTCATGAGGTGGCCAAAGTACTGGAGTTTCAGCTTTAGCATCATTCCTTCCAAAGAACACCCAGGGCTCATCTCCTTCAGAATGGACTGGTTGGATCTCCTTGCAGTCCGAGGGACTCTCAAGAGTCTTCTCCAACACCATAGTTCAAAAGCATCAATTCTTCAGCACTCAGCCTTCTTCACAGTCCAACTCTCTCATCCATACATAACCACAGGAAAAACCATAATAGAGAGAGAGAGATAGATATAAAAAGAGAGAGAAAATCAGGTCTAGAGTTCTAAAAATGGAGGTTGGGATTAAACATCAAAAATTAGACACCTGCAACCAAATCCCTCTATACAAGTATTGTTTGATGTGCAAAGTGTGAAAATATGTTTTTCAAGTAACATTTAAACATTCAGTTCAGTTCAGTCGCTCAGTCATGTCTGACTCTTTGCAACCCCATGAACTGCAGCACACCAGGCCTCCCTGTCCATCACCAACTGCCGGAGTCCACCCAAACCCATGTCCATTGAGTCAGTGATACCATCCAACCATCTTATCCTCTGTCATCCCCTTCTCCTCCTGCCCTCAATCTTTCCCAGAGTCAAGGTCTTTTCAAATCAGTCAACTCTTTGCATCAGGTGGCCAAAGTATTGGAGTTTCAGCTTCAGCATCAGTCCTTTCAATGAACACCCAGAACTGATCTCCTTTAGGATGGACTGGCTGGATCTCCTTGCAGTCCAAGGGACCCTCAAGAGTCTTCTCCAACACCACAGTTCAAAAGCATCAATTCTTCAGCGCTCAGCTTTCTTTATAGTCCAACTCTCACATCCATACATGACTACCAGAAAAACCATAGCCTTGACTAGATGGACGTTTTTTGACAAAGTAATGTCTCTGCTTTTTAATATGCTGTCTAGGTTGGTCATAACTTTTCTTCCAAGGAGTAAGTGTCTTTTAATTTCATGGCTGTAGGAAACTGATTTAAACTATTCTCAAAATACATCAAGTTCAGGGGACCCTGGACCAAATTAACCCATGACACATCTTCCAGTTACTAAATAAAGGCTGCCCCTTTTTGAAGATGTCTGCACCCTCCTCTACTCTATTTCTCATCAAGAAGGCATGTACACTCACCCCATCTGCCTCACTCATGTCCAGTGTTACTTTTGAGACTTCCATGATGTTTGCACTTGCTGTTTTTGGTCTAGGTGAAAGCTGAAGCTTTTATAGTTAATGAAATCACTAACAGGAGAGGAGGGGAAATAGAAAGAAGAGATGAGAAGAGAGACAATGAAAGGGAAGGTAAGAAGAGGGAAAGAGAACATTTTCTCTGAGAAAGAGTTGAACATTTGGAGAAAGACTTTCCCGAAAAGGATCATAAGGATGGTCAAGTTAGTAAGAAAACTAAGATTGTGCTGTTATGACAGCCAACTGAGTAGAGATCTCCAGCAAAGAAACACAAAGTCCCATGTGGTCAAAAGGCTCAATTCCAGTGAATGTGGAATTGTGGGAATTGTTGTGGTTTCAACAGAAGTCTGACCACAACACATTTAGGCAAGTGGAAAGAGAAAAGAGAGATAAGCAGCCCAAAACATCCTTTCAGTAAATTATATTTTGTATGTTCTTTGAACAGTTTAATCCACAGGCTAGAGTACATTCTAAAATGATTTTTGAGTTAGTTTATATTTAAAGGTTTGCAAAACAGATGAGAAATTACTATCCTAAATTATAAAAACTTTCTTAAAGTTTAATTTAAATAAATTTTATTTTCAAGATACATGTATCACCAGAGAAAAGGCATTATTGGTAAAGAGCAATGACTCATACTGAATTCTAGAACAGTGTTTGAATATGAGGATAGATGACATCTTGAAGTAACCCAACTTCCTGACAAAACTGTTTTTTTTTTTTCTATTCAACCTTGATACTGACTCCTATTTTAAAGGAATGAAAAAATATTAATGAAAGCATGTATTATGCCCACGATTTACATAGATTATCCTCTCACTCAAATAATAATAAGTACATTTGTGGAACAGTAATAAATTCATTCACAACCAATGATCTGTAGGTTATGGCAGAAAACCAAAGACATACACTACTAGGAGTCTGTGACTGAAGAGAATTTATGGAAGGGACCATTTCACAAAGGCTTCCACACAGTTAAATACATCTGTATAGAATGGTATCCCATCCAAATACTAATGACAGTGGAAAGGCAGCCAGCCCCAGGCCTCAGTTACAAGAGGGAATATTTACTAGAACCCATTCAAGTAAACTTGTAACTGTAGATGGAAAAAAAAAAAATGAACAGGAGCTTCAAGACAGCAATAGCTCCAAACAACCTGAATGATGTGTGACAGGAAGGGAGCTGAGGGAATAAATATCTCAAACCAGTTGTCATCCAGTTTTCCAATTTCTAGTCATTATCTTCCATTTTCTAAACTCAGTCAGAACATAAGGGAGACAGTTGAGTGGACATTAACACCAGTCTTCCCAGTAGCAGAAGAAGAGAAGGGTTATAAAACGGTATCTCCAGCATATCTTCCAGACAATAAACAGTTTTCTCTTGGGGAGTTGTCTAGACTCTACATTATAGCATTTTCTTCAACCAACAAGGTGGTCCCCTTTTGCAACAACAGGGATGTGTCATTTTCTCTCACTATTGGGAAGAGTGGCTCATCAGTTCAGTCAGTTCCGTTGCTCAGTCGTGTCCAGCTCTTTGCGACCCCATGAATCGCAGCACACCAGGCCTCCGTGTCCATCATTATCTCCCGGAGTCCACTCAGACTCACGTCCATCGAGTCAGTGATGCCATCCAGCCATCTCATCCTCTGTCGTCCCCTTCTCCTCCTGCCCCCAATCCCTCCCAGCATCAGTCTTTTCCAATGAGCCAACTCTTCACATGAGGTGGCCAAAGTACTGGAGTTTCAGCTTTAGCATCATTCCCTCCAAAGAAATCCCAGGGCTGATCTCCTTCAGAATAGACTGGATCTCCTTGGAGTCCAAGGGACTCTCAGGAGTCTTTTCCAACACCACAGTTCAAAAGCATCAATTCTTCATTGCTCAGTTTCTTAACAGCGTGGCACATAAGGCAGCGTTATGTTTATTTTTTTATTTATTTATTTGTATTTTTACTTTATTTTACTTTACAATACTGTATTGGTTTTGCAGCATTATGTTTAGTGTAGTGGTATTTTTGTTGTTTGCTCCTTTGTTTATAGCATCTAGCGCCTTTTCTTATGTTGAGAGAATGTGTCACTGTTGACTGTCTTCATGGAGAGGTAGGGAAAAGGTGCTTCTGCCTTTGACTATGAATGCTTGAAGGAAAGACCCTTGCTCTTCCTGCCCTGTGCCCACAAATACAAGTCTCTGGACCCAAGAACACTGAATGAGATGCATTCTTCTAAGACACTCAATTTGTAGTAGATAAGTGGTATTAACTAGAGTTAGGCTTTCTTCTAGACATAGGAAGAAGCTGTGCTCACTTCCTAAGCAGCAGCAACAGCAGTCTGACCAGGCTAAGAACACTTCTGGTACTTGATGTACTTTTACTATTGGGAAGCACTTAGTTCAATCCATTCTGCTAATTTAGCCTTGCAGCTTCTCTGTAATTATCTAAATTCTAAAGATGCTCACAAAAGATGCCCTTGTTGGCTTCTGTTATGTGTGGACAGGAGCATCTTTTTTTTTTTTTTTTAATTAGAGTATACTTGCTTTACAATGTTGTGTTGGTTTCTGCTGTAAAATAAAGTGAAGCAGCTATATGTATTCATATATCTCCTCCCTCTGACTCCCCATATTCCACCTCTCTAGGTCATCAGAGACCATGGATCTGAGTCCCCTATGCTACACAGCAACTTCCCACTAGCTATCTATTTTACACACGGTAGTGTACACACGTCAGTGCTACACTTCAATTCTCACCATCTCCCCCTTATGTCCACGAGTCTGTTCTTTACATCTACATCTTATTGCTGCCTTAAAAGAGATCCACCTGTACCATTTTCTGGATTTCATATATATGCATTAATATATGATATTTGTTTTTCTTTTTCTGTCTGACTTCACTCTGTCTGACAGACTCTAGGTCCATCCACATCTCTGCAAATGGCACAATGCCATTTCTTTTTATGGCTGAGTAATATTCCATTGTATATATGTATGTGTTTACTGCATTGAGTGGCCAGTTGGATGACACCAGGTTTTCCTCAGGTTCACACCACTGATGTGAACCTATCCCAAATTGTCCTATACTCCTTACCCAGCCACTCTCTTGACCTCAGTGACTGATTTAGTCCTTTCTTTGTCCTGACCCTATCCTCAACTGGGTCATTTCTCTTCCCTTATCTACCTATCTTTTAAAATTAGTACTAATTTTTTAATCTCAATACTCACCTTTAGAAAAGTTCAATACTTGAATTCATTTAGATGTGTGTACAGGCTTCCCAGGTGGTGCTAGTGGCAAAGAACCCACCTGCCAATGCAGGAGGCATAAGACACACAGCTTTGGTCCCTCAGGAAGATCCCCTGGAGAAGAGCATGGCAATCCACTCCAGTATTCTTGACTAGAGAATCCCATGGACAGAGGAGCTTGGCAGGCCACTGTGCATGGGTTTGCAAAGAGTCAGACATGACTGGTATGTAACTAATAGAAGCTTGATTTTCAAACAGTAGATTTTCAGGTGTCAGAGGTCAGCTGTAAGTTGAGCTATCTAGGGAACAAGAAGACTATCCTGGCAGTCTTAAAAAATCTCAGCAGTGAGATGACTGATTACCCTGCTTAAAAATCTGAACGTGGGACTTCCCTGGTGGTCCAGTGGCTGGGACTCATCTCTCAGTGGGGACCTGGGTTTGATCCCTAGTCAGGGAACTAGATCTCACATGTGGCAACTAAAGATCCTGCATGCAGCAGCAAAGCCCAAGGATCCCGTGTGCTGTGACTGAGACTTGGTGCAGCCAAATAGATAAAGAAACATTAAAAAAAAATCTGAATACTAAAAGAAAGAGGAAAAACAGCATTTTATACTCGTCTCCTGCAGATCAGCCACAATGAGCTACACACTTTCAGATGACATTATCTTTTTTTATTCTCACAATATAAAAGTTTAGGAAATTTCCCCAAATAACTGCTGTTTAGACACAGAGCTGGGATTTTAACATGTAACTCCTCAGCTCCTGCCATACTACCACTCTGCCTAAAAATCACAGCTACTTCTTTAAAGATTCTGACATTCCAAGTGTGAGAAAATTAGTGGCAGCAGTCAGTTCAGTGACAAAAGTACAGGAGACTATATAGGATCTTATGTATCAAGATGAATTTTTGACAGCACTAGAGACATTTTATGAAGAAGTCATGAATTTGACTGGGTTATGCTTAGAACATCTACTAGAAAACCACTTCTTAAATTACTATTTTATTTTCTATGGCATTGATGGAAAGGAAACTGTATAATTTGCTTATGTGTCAGAGGTAGTCTGTTTGTTTACTGTTAATGATAGTCAAAATATCTAACATGTAATAATGTTCTGGTAACACTTAAATCAACCTGATTATATTGGAAAACTAATAAACAATAACTAGAATTTTTTTTTAATATGCTTCTGGCTGTGGAAGCACTGCCAATCTGTAAAATATTTGAATTCCAAACCACAAATGGATGTGTATTCAATTGTATAATCAAAGGGGAGGAAATAAAAAACACAGTTTTGATTGAGCAGCCTTTTAACCTGAAATTAAAGAAAAATAACTGAAAATTATAAAAGGACCCTTCAATTTTGAATTTTAATTTTAGGGAATTAATATTATTTTGTGACCATGATGAGGTTAGTGTAATTGAATTCTTTTTGGTAATCGAGTTTCATAGGTGTGACTGGAAGCAGCTGCAAAAGCAAATCAAGTCTTCTCAGAAAGAATATTAATAGGATTCTGAAACTCCTCATTCCCAAGAGAAAAGTAAAACTTAAGCTAAATACTTGAAAGAATACACATTTTACATGTTTCTTTTATTAGTGATGAGAGTTGCTTATTAATCAATGTTTAACAATGTAATTACAGCTGTTTTAGTCTCACCAGATAACACAGATTAATAAATGACCTGCAGCTAGTGAAGTGTGCAGAAAGGGTAATGAATTCTTTCCATCAGCACTCTAATTTATTAGTAATAAACAAAGACCATGATGAATTAGGAGAATTGTAGAGTTTCTGAATATTGAAATCAAATTTCCAGATGAAAGCATTTAATCATTCAGTTTTCCTTCATTTACTTCTCTTCATGTCTGATAATGTGGTGGGATTTGCTTTTCTGGACTGCATTAAATAGTTCATCTAAAACTCATATCTTATACTGTTTGCAAGTTTACATTGATCCAACTCTTATTATTATATATGTTTTTACCTAACACTGAAAGTAGTATAATTTTGATATCAACTAATCAAATTATGATGTTGAGAAGAGCTCCTGTTCCAGCTCGAGGAGGCACTATTGGATGAGGCACTATTTTTCCAAAACTGGTTTTAACTATATAGAATTCTATTTGACAAATTGAGCTAACTCAAAGGAGAAAGACACAAATGCATATGCTTTATGATAAATATAACCAAAATCTGATGGGGAAGAAAAGTTACTAGTCATATGCACACACATAATTAACATTGTATAATATTTGACAATCATTTGAAATATGTCTTTAATTCTAGCCCCATTTTGAACTTCGGTAGCAGAGAGGAGTTCAAATATGAGCACTACCTGGTGGCATATGTTAATTATAATACACGTCCCTTCTGTTGTCTCTAGTTATCACCATATGCTATTTTGTTATTACTTTTGTGGGAAGGACATTCCAAATCTGAGTCACTAACTTAGAATTGCAATATTGCATTAAAAATAATTAGAAGCATAAGATACCAAGGCTTTTCTTACATTATTTAAGACAAGAAATGATTATGCCTATATATGTATATAAAGCACATGTATATATGTTGTGTGTATGTGTATGTACAGGTCACATACTGCTAAACTGTATTTTAAGAAGTGGATCCTGAAAGATCCTTAAAGATCCTTTAAGTCACAGGATAAAGAGTGAACAACAAGTGTGAAAATTCAAAGGATAAGAATTTGAAGCAAAATAAATTGTTGCACTAACTTTGTGCTCAGAATGGAAATAATTTAGTGAGAAAATTATTCTCTCCTGATGAGAAAGCCTAAATCAGAATTTTTCAAAACCCCAAGGGTTGACACTGATTCCTGTATCCACTTACTGCTGTAGGCACCCTCTTTTGTTGTATCTTGAGTCTAGCTGGTAAAACAGAAAGCTTTTTCTTTCATGTAAAAAAAAGCAAGTAAGTAGAGGGAGAACTACTTATACATAAGCAGAAGGTAACCTAGTTAGTGCTTTTTCTACATACAAATTTCAAAAGAAGGGTGTTAAAAGCTTCAACACTAAGACTGGAAAGTGTAGCCTGCAATTGCTGGAGAAACTGAAGTCATCATACATCATTAGGAGGGATGTGAAATGTTTCAGGTACTGTCAAAAAAAAAGTTTGACAATTTCTCAAAAAAATTAAATGTAATTGTGATTAAAAAGCTTCCAGCAACAAAAGTCCAGGGCCAGATGGCTTCACAGGCAAATTCTATCAAACATTTAGAGAACAGCTAACACCTTAACTTCTGAAACTTTTCCAAAAAATTGCAGAGAGAGAAACACTCCCAAACTCATTCTACAAGACCACCATCACCCTGAGACCAAAATCAGACAAAAACATCACAAAAAAGAAAATTCAGGCCAATATCACTGATGCAAAAGTCCTCAACAAAATACTGGCAAACTGAATCCAACAACACATGAAAAGGATCATATACCACGATCAAGTAGGATTTATCCGAGGGTTGCAAAATTCTTTAATATATGCAAATAAATGTGACATACCATATTAACAAATTGAAGAAAAATCATATGATCATCTCAATAGATGCAGAAAAAGCTTTCAACAAAATTCAACACACATGATAAAAATAAACAAAAAATAAACTCTCCAGAAAGTGGGCATGGAGCAAACCTACCTCAACAAAATAAAGACCACATATGACAGAGCGACATCAAACATTATTCTCAAAGGTGAGAAATTGAAAGTATTTCCTCTAAAATTAGGAACGAGGGTTGTTTGCCTTCTTACCACTATTATTCAGTATAATTTTGGAAGTCCTAGCCATGGCAATCAGAGCAGAAATGCAAATAAAAGGCATCCAAACTGCCAAAGAAGAAAAAGAAATAAATGGAATTTAAAATGGCAAAGAAGGAAAACTGTCACTGTTTGCAGATGACATGATAATATAAACAGAAAATCTTAAAGATGCCCAAGTAAACTATTAGAACTAATCATTGAATTTACAAAAGTTGCAGGATACAAAAATAATACACAGAAATCTCTTATATCTCTATAGACTAACAATGGAAGATCAGAAAGATATTAAGGAAACAATCTCATTTACCATTGCTACAAAAAGAATAAATTACCTAGGAATAAACTTACCAAAGAGGCAAAAGACCTGTACACAGAAACTATAAGATACTGATGAAAGAAATCAAAGGGAACATAAATAGATGGAGAGATATACCATATTCTTGGATTAGAAGAATCAGTATTGTGAAAATGACTATACTACCCAAAGCAATCTACAAATTCAGTGCAATCCCTATCAAATCACCAATGGCATTTTTCACAGAACTAGAACAAAACTTTTTTACAGTTTGTTTGGAAACTCAAAAGATCTCAAATAACAAAAGCAATCTTGAGGATAAAAAGAAAAACAAATTGGAGGAATCAGACTCCCTGACTTCAGACTATACTATAGGGTTACAGTGGTCAAGACTGTACAGTACTGGCACAAAAACAGAAATATAGGTCAATGGAAAAGGATAGAAAACCCAGAGATAAACCCACATACCTATGTCACCTAATCTATGAAAAAGGAGGCCAGAATGTAAAATGGAGGAAAGACAGCCTCTTCAAAGAAGTTTTGTTGGGAAAACTGGACAGTTACATGTAAAAGAATGGTACTACAACACTCCCTAACATACACAAAAATAAACTCAAGATGGATTAAAGACCTAAAACTCTTAGAGGTAAACATAGAACATTCTTGGATATAAATCCCAGCAAGATCTTTTTTGGCTCACTTCCTAGAATAATGAGAATAATAAGTACTATTTATAATAGCTAGGACATGGAAGTAACCTAGATGCCCATTGACAGATGGATAAAGAAGTTGTGGTACATATACACAATGGAATATGACTCAGCCATAAAAGGAACACATTTGACTCAGTTCTAACAAGTTGGATGAGCCTAGAGCCTATTATACAGAGTGAGCAAGTTAGAGAAAGACAGATCTTGTATACTAATGAATATATATGGAATTTAGAAAGATGGTACTGATGAACCTATCTGCTGGGTGGCAATGGAAACACAGACATAAAGAACTGACTTATGGACACAGTGGGGGAAGGAGAGGGTGGGACATGGGGCAAGTTCACAGAGTAGCATTGAAACATGTATTACCACATGTAAAATTAGCCAGTGGAAATTTGCTGTATGACACAAGGAGGTCACACCTGGTGCTCTGTGACAACCTAGAGGAGTGGGGTGGAGCAGAAGGTGGGAGGGAAGTTCAAGAGGAAGGAGATATATGTATACCTGTATCATGTTGATGTATCACAGAAACTGATACAATGTTGTAAAGCAATTATCCTCCAATTAAAAATAAACATATAAAATAAACAAATTGGACCTAATTAAATTTAAAGGTTCTGAACAGCAAAGGAAACCATAAAAAAGATGGACTGACAACCCTCAGAATGAGAGAAAATATTTGCAAATGAAGCAATGGAGAAAGAATTAATTTACAAAGTTACACAAACAGCTCATGCAGTTCAATTTCAAAAAACAACCAATGCACTTAAAAAAAAAAAATGGGCAGAAGACTTAAATAGACAGTTCTCAAGAGAAGACACAGGGATGGCCAACACACATGAAAGGATGCTCAACATCACTAACAGAAATGCAAATCAAAACTACAATGAGAAATGTATGATCTCAAAACTACAATGATTCTGACCTCACACTGGTCAGAATGGCCATCATCACAAAATCCACAAACAATAAATGCTGAAGAGGGTATGGCGAAAAGAGGGACCCTCTTGCAATGTAGGTGGGAATGTAAATTGACACTGTCACTATGGAGAACAGTATGGAGGTTCCTTAGAAAACTAAAAATAGAACTACCAGGTGACCCAGCAATCCCACTATTAGGAAGATAAAACCATAATTCAAAAAGATACATGCACCCTAATATTCATAGCAGCACTATTTGCAGTAGCCAGGATGTGGAAGCAACCTAGATGCCCATCAACAGAAGAAAGGATAGAAAGGATATGGTACACACATATACAATGGAGTATTACTCAGCCATAAAAAGGAATAAACTGGGTCATTTGCAGAGATGGGGATGGACCTAGAGAGTATCATACAAAGGGAAATCACAGAAAAACAAATATTGTTTATTAACGTATATATGTGAAATGAGAAAAAAAATGGTATCAGTTCAGTTCAGTCGCTCAGTCGTGTCCGAATCTTTGCGACCCCATGAATCGCAGCACGTCAGGCCTCCCTGTCCATCACCAACTCCCGGAGTTCACTCAGACTCACGTCCATCGAGCCAGTGATGCCATCCAGCCATCTCATCCTCTGTCGTCCCCTTCTTCTCCTGCCCCAATCCCTCCCAGCATCAGAGTCTTTTCCAATGAGTCAACTCTTCGCATGAGGTGGCCAAAGTACTGGAGTTTCAGCTTTAGCATCATTTCTTCCAAAGAAATCCCAGGGCTGATCTCCTTCAGAATGGACTGGTTGGATCTCCTTGCAGTTCAAGGGACTCTCAAGAGTCTTCTCCAACACCACAGTTCAAAAGCATCAATTCCATGGCATAAGGATTGAGAACAAGAATATACTGCATAGGGAACTCTATTCAATGCTCTGAGGTAACCTAAATGAGAAGGAAATCCAAAAAAGAGGATATATATGTAAACATATAGTTTATTCATTTTCCTTTACATTAGAAACTAACACAACACTGTAAAGCAACTATACTCATAAATTAAAAAAAAAAAATAGAAAAACAGTAAAATGGAACCTTTGTGGAAAAAGTACAATGAAGATGATTAAGCTGTAAAGAAATAAAATGAAGAAGTTAAAAAAATATATATACAACTGAGCAATCCACTCAGTACATACCCAGCAGAAATGAAAAGAGGTACTTGAATACATATTCACCTGCACTCACAGCACACTGTTCACAGTAGCTAAAAGGTCCTTTGTCAACAAAGGTCTGTTTAGCCAAGGCTATGGTTTTTCCAGTGGTCATGTATGGATGTGAGAGTTGGACTATAACAAAAGCTTAGCACTGAAGATCTGATGCTTTTGATCTGTGGTGTTGAGAAGACTCTTGAGAGTCCCTTGGACTGCAAGGAGATCCAACCAGTCCATCCTAAAGGAGATCAGTCCTGGGTGTTCATTGGAAGGACTGATGCTGAAGCTGAAACTCCAATACTTTGGCCACCTCATGTGAAGAGCTGACTCATTTGAAAAGACCCTGATGCTGGGAAAGATTGAGGGCAGGAGGAGAAGGGAACGACAGAGGATGAGATGGTTGAATGGCATCACTGACTTGATGGACATGAGTTTGAGTGAACTCTGGGAGTTGGTGATGGAGAGGGAGGCCTGGTGGGCTGTGGTTCATGGGTTTGCAAAGAGTCAGACAGGACTGAGCAACTGAACTGAACTGAACTGACCCACCAAAGGATGGATGGACACAATTATTACAATGTATTGTTATTTAGCAGGAAAAGTAAATGAAGTATTGATAAATGCTACAATTTGGAGGAAACTTGAACACATTCTGAGTGAAAGCAGTCAGCCAGAAAACACCACATACTGTTCTTGCCTGGAGAGTCCCAGAGACAAGGGAGCCTGGTGGGCTGCCGTCTGTGGGGTCACACAGAGTCGGACACGACTGAAGCGATGCAGCAGCAGCAGCAGCACTGATGGTATGATATCATTTGTGTTAAATATATAGGACAGGAAAAACCCAGAGAAAGAGAGCTGACTGGCAGTTGTCAGCTGGTGAGAGTAGAGAAGAATGAGAATGAGGAGTAACTGATTAGTAGGTTTCCTTTTGGGTGGTAAAAATGCTTCAGAATCAGATAAAGTTCACAGTTGCACATATTATGAATGTACTAAATACCACTGAATTAACATTTAAAATCCTCAATTTTATATTATATGAATTTCACTTCAATATTATTAAAAACAAATCAGGAAATAGATAAAATCATAATAAACAATGGCTAAGTAGTGTTTACTCCAGAAAGAATGACCAAAATGAGGATCTCTACTTAAGTAAAAAATGTATATAATTATATGAAGATCAATAAAGTTGAAAGAGCCAATAATAACAAAATAAACTCTAATAGAGAAGGAAAAAATAAAATGATAAATACTAGTAACAGATATTTAACAAAAACAAAATTATACTGAAGAGTGAAATGTTAATAACACAGAATTTAAGAATTAAGACATCTGTGTCAACTATTGCAATTGTGAAAATTATTGTGGACAATTTTGTTAATGCAATTGGACTTAAAGATGGGAAAATTTTTAAATACTGAAGGAATAAAAATATATATCTATTTACAAAACAAATGATACATCCTCAGAAAAATCCTAAAGATACCAAACTTTCAGAATTAAAATAGAATTCAGTAAGCTGGGGAGAATATCCAAAAAACATGCCAAGTTCCATAAATAATTCCCAGTAACAAGTTAGAAAAAAAGGCTGTAAAATGAAAGTTCCAGTCACAATTATTTAAGATTACAAAATACAATTAGCATTTTTCTTTTTAAATAAAGTACCTATATAAAGGACCTGGAACACAAAGCTTTCTCAACACTCTTAGCCACCAACATCACTTAGATAAGTTTGTGGTAATACGTTCCCAGGGCATTGGGGTAGTGTCCATTCCATAGAAGAATTCAGGGATTGGAGTTCCTCAAACCTACCATAGATGCATGAGGGTTCCAGCATGGCAGAGATCTGTAACTAGTCCCAGTGAAGAAGACGGGGAAACTGGAGAAGATAAGGCATTCATGAGATATGGATGATGTGGAGTCAGAGCCAGCGCAAAGGAAGTTGGGTCCATGTAGCAAATTGTTCTCCAAGTCAACTAGGCAGGTGAATGATCAACAATAATACAATTTGTTAAATGACTACTGATTGAGTTCTTTTGCTGAAAGACAACTATTGTAAAATTTGACTGTAAGACACCATGGTGAGTTATGTTCAAACTTCAAACTGTTACAATCACTCTGGGAGATACATTTTTATCCCTATTAGACAGATGGGGAAACTGAAACTAAACAGCTGGAAGACACCTGCCCTAAATCACAAAATGAATAAGAATAGATGTACATGAACTGAAATAAACAATGCAAAGAATAGAGGAAAATGATAGAATGGGAAAGACTAGAGATCTCTTCAAGAAAACTGGAGACACCACGGGAATATTTCATACAAAGATGGGCATGTTAAAGGACAGAAATTTAAGGACCTAACGGAAGCAGAAGAGATTAAAAAGATGTGGCAAGAAAACACAGAATTATACAAAACACAGCAGTGACCACAGGACTGGAAAAGGTTACTTTCTGTCCCAATCCCAAAGAAGAGCGACAAAGAATGTTCAAATTACTGTACAATTGTGCTCATTTAACATGTTTATAAGATTATGCTCAAAATCCTTCAAGCTAGGGTTTTTTTTTTTAATTTTTTAAATTTTAAAATCTTTAATTCTTACATGCGTTCCCAAACATGAACCCCCCTCCCACCTCCCTCCCCATAACATCTTTCTGGGTCATCCCCATGCACCAGCCCCAAGCATGCTGCATCCTGCGTCAGACATAGACTGGCGATTCAATTCACATGATAGTATACATGTTAGAATGTCATTCTCCCAAATCAAGCTAGGTTTTAGTACATGAACTGAGAACTTCCAGATGTACAAGGTGGGTTTCCAAAATGCTGATATTCGTTAGGTCATGGAGAAAGCAAGGAAGTTCCAGAAAAACATCTACTTCTGATTCATTAACTATACTAAAGCCTTTTACTATGTGGATCACAACAAACTATGGAAAATGTTTAGAGACAGCAATACCAGACCATCTTATCTACCCCCTGAGAAACCTGTACACAGGTCAAGAAGCAACACTCAGAACCAGACATGGAACAATGGGCTGGTTCAGAGTTGGGAAAGGAGTGTATCAAGGCTATATATTGTCACCCTGCTTATTTAACTTATATGCAGAGTACCTCATGTGAAATACTTGGCTGGATAAGTCACAAGCTGGAATCAAGATTATAGAAATATCAACAATCTCAGATGTGCAGATAATACCACTCTAATGGCAGAAAGAATCTGCCTGCAATGCAGCAGACCCAGGTTCAATTCCTGAGTCAGGAAGATCCCCTGGAAAAGGAAATAGCAACCCACTCCTGTGTTCTTGCCTGGAGAATCCCATGGACAGCGGAGCCTGGTCCATGTGGTTGCAAGAGTCAGACACAACTTAGCAACTAAACCACCACCAATGGCAGAAGATGAACACGATCTAAAGAGCCTCCTGCTGAGGGTGAAAGATAAGAATAAAAAAGTTGCACTGAAACTCAACATTCAAAAAACTAAGATTACAGCATCCAGTTCCATCACTGGCAAATAGATGGGGAAATGTGGAAGCGGTGACAGATTTTATTTTCTTGGGCTACAACATCACTGCTGATGGTGATTGCAGCTATGAAATTAAAAGAAGCTTTCTCCTTGGAAGGAAAGCTATGACAAACCTAGACAGCATATTAAAAAGTAGAGACATCACTTTGCCGACAGAGGTCTGTATAGTCAAAGCTATGTTTTTTTCTAGTAGTCATATATGGAGGAGAGAGTTGAGTCATAAAGAAGGATGAGTGCTGAAAAATTGACACTTTTGAATTGTGGTGTTATGATGCTTTTGAATTGTGGTGTTAGAGAAGACTTGAAAATCCCTTGGACTTCAAGGAGATCAAACCAGGCAATCCTAAAGGAAATCAACCCTGAATATTCATTGGAAGGGCTGAAGCTGAAGCTCCAATACTTTGGCCATTTGATATGAAAGGCCAACTCACTGGAAAAGACACTGATGCTGGGAAAGACTGAAGGGAAAAGGACAAGGACAAGATTATTAGATAGAATCACCAATTCAATGGACACGAATTTGTGCAAATTCTGGGAGACAGTGGAAGACGGAGGAGCCTGGTGTGCTATAGTCCATGGGGTTGCAAAGAATGGGACATGACTCAGCAACTGAACAACAACAGTAGTGATGCATGCATACATCATTATTCAACAGAGTCGCCCAGAACAAGACTGTAGGAAAGGTTTTGATGGTTTTCCTGAATAATATTTATTTTCAAGACATATGCCTGGCACTAAGAGTTGAACTAACTACAAAGATCACATTCAATTAGAGAACAGGCACCATCAATTATTTTCCTGTCATACAATTTTTCTAACAGTGCAGCCTTAGAACTTAGTTCAGTTCAGTTCAGTTCAGTCACTCAGTAGTGTCTGACTCTTTGCGACCCCATGAATTGCAGCATGCCAGGCCTCCCTGTCCATCACCATCTCCTGGAGTTCACTCAAACTCACGTCCATCGAGTCAGTGATGCCATCCAACCATCTCATCCTCTGTCATCCCCTTCTCCTCTTGCCCCCAATCCCTCCCAGCATCAGAGTCTTTTCCAATGAGTCAAGTCTTCTCATGAGGTGGCCAAAGTACTGGAGTTTCAGCTTTAGCATCATTCCTTCCAAAGAACACCCAGGGCTCATCTCCTTCAGAATGGACTGGTTGGATCTCCTTGCAGTCCAAGGGACTCTTAAGAGTCTTCTCCAACACCACAGTTCAAAAGCATCAATTCTTCGGCGCTCAGCTTTCTTCACAGTCTAACTCTTGCATCCATACATGACCACTGGAAACTTAGTTAGGCCTGAGTTATTGATGCTATAGTTATCATATATTATTATTATAGTTATTGAAGCTACTTCTTGAGAAAATCGTTTATGGCAAATGGTGAGATGGAATAGAAAATTTATTATCAATTTATACATGATGCAAACAGGGGGAATAGAGCAAGTGCTTAGAGACTTTAATAAATGTTGTTCGAGGTTATGTGCTAATACAACATATATGAAGAAGAGACAAAAATAGAGGGTTATATGGAAATATTCTTTGTTTGAACTATCAAACAAACATAGTCCTAAAAAATTTATACCAAAAACCATAAACCAGGAAAGAACCTCTGCTGGGGAACATGAAATTAAAACATACTTATTTCCCCAGATTGTCCAGATAGCACACATGGCTGATTATGAGCTGATTTAATAATTCCTTTTATCAAAGGTGAAAGTATTTGATAGACAAGGATACATTTACAGCATTCTGAATCTATATTCACTTCCCCTGCTGAGCTCAGACAAGGTTATTAAAAATGACACAGAAGCTATTGGATCTGCAGCAGTAAGAGAGTTGTTTATGGCTGGCTTCCTGGATGTAAAGAACAGGAAACCTTGTTACAGTAACATGGAGTGTGTTTCTCTAATCAACTGCTAATAGAATGGAGATGGGGTAAACAGAGATGGCTTTTGCCAAGACATAAATCTCTGATAAGGTAAAGGATTTTTCTCCATCAAGCTATGAAAGGAAACCCTTTTAGGAACTTCCACTTCAAATCTTTCCTTTTGAGATATTTTCCTTGCAAGAAACTTCAGCCTATTCATGGCAGATGCAAAGGACTTGTTTAGTGGGATATGACCATTTTACAACTCAAAAATGGCTTGGTAAGGACCTAGGACTTGAACTTAATGAAATTTGGAATAATAATGTGTTTTAACTTCTGTGCCTATATTATTCAGTGGGCCATCTTTCAGCTTCTTTCCTTTTTGATTTATTCTACTACATGTTGAGAATAGTGATCAATAAGTACATGTGTAATACAGTCTATTATGAGAGTAACTGTGCATTAAGGAGTAAAGCTAGATTTATATCATAAAGATATGCAGTCTCCTGAAACAGGTCCTAAATTTGGGCCTCGAATATGTTCCTGTGATTGCTTCATATTATATCAGATTATACTATAAAGCTACTGTTATCAAGACAGTATGGCACTGGCACAGAAACAGAAATATAGATCTATGGACCAAGACAAATGGCCCAGAGGTCAGGCTCCTCTGTTCATGGGATTTTCCAGGTAAGAAGACTGGAGTGGGTTGCCATGCCCTTCTCTAGGGGATCTTCCCAACCCAGGGATGAAATCCTTGTCTCTTACATCTCCTGCATTGGCATGTGGGTTCTTTACCACTATTACTACCTGGGAAGCCCCATTTCCAAACCTATACACCTACACTCTCCTTTTCATTGTTCAGTCACTCAGTCACGTCCAACTCTTTGCGACCCCATGGACTGCAGCACACCTGGCTTCCCTGTCCTTCTCTGTCTCCTGGAGTTTGGTCAAACTCATGTCTACCAAAATTGATGACAAAAGAAGTAAGAATATACAATGGAAAAAAGACAGCCTGTTCAATAAGTGGTGCTGGGAAAACTGGACAGCTACATGTAAAAGAATGATATTAGAATATTTTCTAACATGATACACAAAAATAAATTCAAAATAGATTAAAGATGTGAATTTAAGGCCACACATTATAAAACTCCTAGAGAAAAACATGGGCAGAACACTCTTTGACATAAATCACAGTAAGATCTTTTATGATCTACCTCTTAGAGTAATGAAAATAAAAACAAACAAATGGGATCTTTTGCATGGCAAAGGATCAAAAAACCCTCAGAATAGGGGAAAAATTTTGCAAATAAAGCAACTGACAAAGGATTAATCTCCAAAATACAAAGAGCTCATGCAGCTCAATATATTCAAAACAAACAACCCAAACAATATGGAGTTTTCCTTACAAAACTAGAAATAGAATTACCATATGATCTAGCAAACTCACTCCTGGGCATATACCTAGAGAAAACCATAATTCAAAAAGATACATGTACCCTAATGCTCATACTAGCACTATTTATAACAGTCAGGACACAGAAGCGACCTAAATGTCCATCAGCAGAGGAGTGGATAAAGAAGATGTGGCACACATACACAGTGGAATCCTACTCAGCCATAGAAAGGAATGAGACTGGGTCATTTGTAGAGATGGAGATGAGCTTAAAGACAGTCATACAGAATGAAGCAAATCAGAAAGATGAAAATAAATACTGTATATTAATGCATACATGTGGAATCTAGAAAAAAAATGTCACAGATGATCCTATTTGCAAAACAGAAATTGAGACATAGATGTAGAGAACAAATGTGTGGATCCCAAGGGGGAAAAGAGGAGGGTGGGAGGGATTGAGATTGACACATATATACTACTGATATTGTGTATAAAGTGGCTAACTAATAAGAACATACTGTATAGGACAGAAAACTATACTTAATGCACTATGTTGACATTAATGGGAAGGAAATTCAAAAGGGAGGGGCTATATGTAACATATAGCTGAGTCATTTTGCTGTTCAGTAGAAACTAATATCATAAAGCAACCGTACTATACATGGTAAAGCAACTATACAATACAACATTGTAAAACAACCAATAAAAATGTATAAAAAATTAAATAAACATTGTCTAGTCCTTTTCAGATGGAGTTGAGGTACCTACTAGAACAAAACTGTTTTTCTGAAATATTCTATATTTAGATCAAAAAAATTAAATGAAAATCCTATTATAAGACATCTATGCTGTGCATATGAACACACATATATATTCATATGCAATAAATACGGTTTGAGTACATATGAACACTTCTACGTTCATAATCATAGAAGGAAATCAGTCCTAAATATTCATTGAAAGGACTGATGTCAAAGCTGAAACTTCAGTACTTTGCCACCTGATGCGAAGAGGTGACATTTGAAAAGACCCTGATGCTGGGAAAGATTGAAGGCGGGAAAAGAAGGGGATGACAGAGGATGAGATGGTTGGTTGGCATCACCAACTCAATGGAAATGCATTTGAGTAAACTTCGGGAGTTGGTGATGGACAGGGAGGTCTGGTGTGCTGCAGTCCATGAGGTAACAAAGAGCAGGACGCAACTGAGCCACTGAACTGACTAAACTGAACACTTCTATGTACATGATGAAAATACAGTCAGCTCCCCAGTAATCTTTTCTGCGGATGGATGAGGGAAATAAAATTGACCCTTGAACAATGATTAAGGGTGCTGACATTTCCAGAGGTCAAAATCTGAGTATACCTTTACAGTCACCCTCTTTATCTGTGGTTCTGTGTTCCTGGACTCAACAAAATGCAGACAGTATAGTACCTTATTTCTTGAGGAAAAAAAAAATCTGTAAGTGGACCCATGCAGTCCAAATGTGTGTTGTTCAAGAGTGAACTGTCCATCAGCATGTGAATGGATAAGAAAGCTGTGGTACATATACACAATGGAGTATTACTCAGCCATTAAAAAGAATACATTTGAATCAGTTCTAATGAGGTGGATGAAACTGGAGCCTATTATACAGAGTGAAGTAAGCCAGAAAGAAAAACACCAATACAGTATACTAACGCATATATATGGAATTTAGAAAGATGGTAATGATAATCCTGCAAGCGAGACAGCAAAAAAGACACAGATGTATAGAACAGTCTTTTGGACTCTGTGGGAGAAGGAGAGGGTAGGATGATTTGGGAGAATGGCATTGAAACATGTATAATATCATATATGAAACGAATCGCCAGTCCAGGTTCAATGCATGATACTGGATGCCTGGGGCTGGTGCACTGGGACGACCCAGAGGGATGGTATGGGGAGGGAGGAGGGAAGTGGGTTCAGAATGGGAAAGACAGGTATACCTGTGGCAGATTAAGTAATTAACCTCCAATTAAAATAAATAAATTTATATTAAAAGAAAGAGTGAACTATAGGTGAAAATGTCTGTTGAATTACCTGTATCCCTATTATCCTGGTTATTGTCTCCATCTTTTCCTACAGGCCCCCCATCTACTCCTAACTCTCTGCAGCACTCTCTCCCCAACTACATCCTACAACCTCCAGATGATGTGCCTCTCTCAGAAACAAGTTCCATCCACAAAGAAGAGGGAAAAGTAAAGACAGAGGCAGAAAGAAAACCTTGGGGATGATAGATACCCTGGCTCCAGTTAGTCCTAAAACCAGTCCCACTCAATTCCTTATATGAGTCATATGTTTTTAGCTATTTAAGTTGTGCTGCTGTCACTCCCAGCCATACAGATGCCACAGTGCTGCAAAACTTATCATAAAGTCAGCTTATCATCTGCTTCTATTCTTCTTTCATATGCTATGATAAGAGACAAGAAAACCCTGTCCTCATATTTTTATCAGCATAAAGCTTCTGTGTATAAAGCCCAGTCCTACTTCTCTATCTTATCTGAACTCTCATTCTGCTTGACCTCTTGTCAGTATTTGGCAGAGCTGACCACTTCTTGATGGAGACGGCAATGGCTCCCCACTCTAGTACTCTTGCCTAGAAAATCCCTGGATGGAGGAGCCTGGTAGGCTGCAGTCCATGGGGTTGCTAAGAGTTGGACACGACTGAGCAACTTCACTTTCTCTTTTCACTTTCATGCACTGGAGAAGGAAATGGCAACACACTCCAGTGTTCTTGCCTGGAGAATCCCAGGGACAGTGGAGCCTGGTGGGCTGCCATCTATGGGGTCACACAGAGTCAGACACGACTGAAGCTACTTAGCAGCAGCAGCAGCAGCAGACCACTTCTTGAAACACACTGCCCTCTTGCATTCTGGGACACCGCACTCTCCTTCCTCACTGGGTCTTCTGCTCCTTGACAACCCCTATATATTGGTCCCTAAGGAGATCAGCCCTGGAATTTCTTTGGAGGGAATGATGCTGAAGCTGAAACTCCAGTACTTTGGCCACCTCATGTGAAGAGTTGACTCATTGGAAAAGACTCTGATGCTGGGAGGGATTGGGGGCAGGAGGAGAAGGGGACAACAGAGGATGAGATGGCTGGGTGGCATCATCGACTCAATGGACGTGAGTTTGAGTGAACTCTGGGAGATGGTGATGGACAGGGAGGCCTGGTATGCTGCGATTCATGGGGTCACAAAGAGTCGGACACAACTGAGTGACTGAAATGAACTGAACTGAACTGAACTGAACTGATGGCCTCTTCTATAACTTTGCTGCACAAATGTTTTTAACAAATGGTTCTGGAGCAACTGGAGCATAGGGCCCCTAAAGTAAACCTTTACCTAAATTTCATACCTTATAAGAAAGTATTAACTCAAAAGATTCACAAACTTAAAGGTAAAATGTAGAAGTATTAAACTGTTAAAAGCATATGGAAAAGTCCTAAGTCTCTAGAGCAGGCAAAGAGATTTTAGACTTGACAACAAAAGCACACAGCTCATAAAAGAAAAAAAAAATGAACCACAGAAAAATTAAAAACCTCTGCCTTGTGGAGTACCTTGTGAAGAGGATGAGAAACCAAGCTACAGAGTGAGAGGTAATATTTATAAATCACATATATTTATAAAAGGTCTTGTGTGTGTATGTGTGTGTGTGTGTGTGTGTATGTGTGTGTGTGTATGTGTGCACGCACATGTTAGTTGCTCAGTCATGTCCGACTCTTTGTGACCCCATGGACTGTAGCCAACCAGGCTTCTCTGTCCCTGGAATCCTCCAGGCAAGAGTATCAGAGTGGGCTGCCATTTCCTTCTTCAATACAAGGTCCTACACCTCGAATATATAACAAACTCTCAAACCTCAACACTACAAAAACAAGTCAGTATATTTGATAAATATGAAAAAGATATGAAGAGTCATTTAACCAGAGAAGATATACAGGTGGCAAATAAGCATATGGGAAAATATTCAATACCATTAGGTATAAGAAAGTTTAAATTATACCCACAGGAGATATCACTACATACCTAAATTAGTGTCTGTGTGCTGTGCTTAGTCACTCAGTCGTGTCTGACTCTTTGTGACCCCATGGACTGTAGCCCGCCAGGCTCCTTTATCCATAGGAATTCTCTAGGCAAGAATACTGGAGTGGGTTGCCATGCTCTCTTCCAGGGGATCTCCCCATCCCAGGTATTGAACCCAGGTCTCCCACATTACAAGTGGATTCATTTGGACTGAGCCACCAGGAAAGCCCAAGATTACTGGAGTGGGTTGTCATTTCCTTCTCCAGGGGATCTTCTCGACCCAGGAATCAAACCATGGTCTCCTGCATTGCAGATGATACTTTACCAGATGAGCCACCAGGGAAGCCCTAAATTAGTGGCTAATTACAAAAAAAAAAAACAAAAAACAAAAAAAAAAAACTGTGAGAACACCAAATGCTGGCAAGGATGCAGAAAAATGAGACCACTCATACATTACTGGTTAGAAGGTAAAATGCTACTTTATCAGTCAGAAAGTAAAATGGTAGCAGCTTCAGTTTCTCACAAAACTAAACTTGTGCTTACCATATGATCCAGTAGTTGTACTCTTGGGCATTTACACCAGAGAAATGGTAACTTATTGTCAATAAAAACCTGTACATGAATGTTCATAGTTTTATTTGTAAAGGTCAAAATCTGGAAATAATCCAAATGTCCTTCAGTGGATGAACGGGTAAATAAACTATGTTATATTCATACAATAAAATGCTATTATCAATAAATAGCATAAACTACTGATATACTCAAAAACTTGGATATTACATGGATATTACATTGACTGAAAACAGCCAATCTCAAAAGCTCATGGATGATTCTATTTGTGTAAACATTTCTAAAATAACAGAATGATAGAGATGGAGAAGATAACAGTGATTGCCCAGGGTTAGGAATGGTGAGGAGAAGAGTTGACTGTAACTGCAAAGAGGAGCAAATAAAGGATGTAAGATCTTTGTGATAATGTAACAATTCTACATCTGGATTATATTGGTGGCTACATGCCTCTACACATAGGACACAATTGAGAGAACCACACACACACACACACACACACCCCATACCCACAAGTGACTTGAGTAACTGTAAAACTGATGACATTTGAACATGCTGTGGATTGTACTAGCATCAATGTCATGGTTTTAATATTGTACAATAGTTTTATAAAGATGTTAACACTGAGGGAAACTGGGTGAATTGTATACAGTCCCTCTGTATACTCTGATTCTGTGAATCAATAATTCTTTGAAAAGTTACAAAATTAACTGAGAGTCTATTTAAAAAACCCAAGCCCAGATTTCATCTCAGACCACTTAAATCAGCATCTCTAATTAAGCCAGGTAGTATCAACTAACGGAGAAGGCAATAGCAACCCACTCCAGTACTCTGAGGAGCCTGGTAGGCTGCAGTCCATGGGGTCGCTAGGGGTCAGACACGACTGAGCGACTTCACTTTCACTTTTCACTCTCATGCATTGGAGAAGGAAATGGCAACCCACTCCAGTGTTCTTGCCTGGAGAATCCCAGGGACAGTGGAGCCTGGTGGGCTGCCGTCTCTGGGGTCACACAGAGGCGGACATGACTGAAGCAACTTAGCAGCAGCAGCAGTATCAAACAACAGCATGTTAAAAAACACCCCAGATAGTCCCAACGAGCAGCCAGCATTAAAAACCAGTGTGCCAAAGTAGGTTTTTCATGGTGTCATCCCAAAATGGAAGCAAAGAATGATCTGGAAACTTGTTAGTCATGCACATTATCAGGCCACACCGTAGACTTACTAGCTCAGAAAACAAGCAAAGTTGTGTTTAAAAAAAAAAATCTAGGTAATTTTGTACTATTCAATTGGTAGCAATTATTCTCAACTATGTGTATACAGTGGCATCAATCAAGGAGCTCAAAAAATAAATATATCTAGTATCTATACCCCACCACCCCAGACTGATCTATATAAATCAAACTGCTGGCCTGGGGTTGACAATTTTAAAAAGCTTCCTGGATGATTTTAATGTGTTGCCAGGTAAAAGAATCACTGATCTAAAGCTGGGTTCTGAATTTTTTCCGCTTGAATTCTTTCAAAAATTAGATTTAGGAAACTTCCCCTAGAAAATATACATTCACACACAATTTACATATATTTCAAGACAGTTCTAGGAGTCATATAAAGAATTCCTGGCTTTAGGGATTTTATATGGTTTATTTTTAAGAAACTTAAGGGGTCTCCCCCCAAAAAAGGAAAGGAGTTTTAGATAATGATAATTTATGTTCTTAGACCTAGACATTTATCAGCACATTCTGTTACTAAGCAGTAAACTGGATTGAGGATGAGCTGTCCATCTTGAGTTCAGAGATAATTTTTGTAATTTACTAAGCATGTATAATGAGAACATATCCTGCTTAATTCTGTCTTATTTCCCCAATAATTATCTGCTATATTTTATTATGTATAGCTCTCTTTAAAAATGAATATACATCCTCCGACATATTGTTCCCTCTTTTGAATTTTATATATGAGTCACTCTAATGCTTTTCAAAAATTTGAATTTTTGTCATTAACACCACTGCCAAAAATCCCACTTTTGGAAAATCTAGGCTACAAGAAATGTCCTTGTGAAACACTTCTCTAGAAATAACTTCACAGAGCTGATAATAAAACACATGGTCAAACTAACTGAAAACTATTCATTCACACATTCAACTATCAAGTATGTAATATGTGTGTAACCACTGTTCAAGGCACCAAAGAAAGAAAATATTCCCCGTTCTCATGCATCTTACAGTCTAGTTTGGAAAGAAAAGATAATAAACTTAAGTAATGACATCACATATTGAATGGTGATAAGATCTGTAGAAAAAGAAAAAAATAAGGAATAGAGAAGCCCAAGGAAAACCTTTGTGAGCAGAGACGAGTAAACTTAAAGGAGGTGAAGGAATCATAGATATAAACGTCTAGAGGCATTATATTCCAGGAAGAGGGAATCTGAACGGCTCGATGAAGAAGCTCCCCTGGCCTGTTAGGAGAGCGAGAAATCAGTGTGATAGAAAAAAGAAAGGGGAGAAAAGACAAGAGAGGTGGCAGTCCCAGGGTCATAGTTTGGTGGGCTTTCTTGGTCATTAATGAACTTGATTCATACCACAGCGTGAGATGGCAATCACTAGAGACTTTCCAGTGGAGGAGTGAAGTATTTCTGTGTTGAAAACAGAACCCTCCAGCACAGGGGTCCACAGCCTCTGGCATCTAATGCTTGATAATGTGACATGAAGCTGATCTAATAATAGAAATAAAGTTCACAAAAATGTCCTTGAATCATCCTGAAATCATCCCCCACCCTAGTTGGTGGAAAAATTGTCTTCCAAAGCCAATTGGTCCCTGGCCAAAAGGTTGGGGACCCTGGCTCTCGCAGACTATTGAGAATGAACTGAGAGCATGAGCAATCCTGGAAGCAGAGAGCCCAGGTTAACAGAATCATTTAAATGCTAGGGAACAGGTGATATGTTTGAAACTTAAATGTATTTTTAACTAAGGTTCTAAGTTTCTATCATCATTTTATTTATACACTCTCAGTCTGTATTATGTCCCACGTGGGATAAAGGAGGAAGGCGAAGAACAGGAAGCAACAGGAATGCACGGCTTCAAGGCTCTTTTCTCTCAGAAAAAGTTGATGGACATGCCTTTAAAAGCTTCTTTATTCTTGCCATAATCCATAACATCATTTGTGGCACTGAATGCTGCATCCTGTCCAGTGAAACAGGAAGAATTAAGGCAGATGAAATACCTGTAGGTTTGTCTTAAGTAAGCAATATATTTTTCCAAAGATCAAGATAAACTTCAAATGGACAATAACTAGACATTGTCTCAAATTATAACAAAAGGTTTTTGAAGTCCTATCAACAAGAATGAGATCTCTGTAAAGCCATACAATGGCACAGAATTGTAAATAGTACATTGCCCCCCTTACTCAAAAATAAATAGGTAAATATGCCAGTTTTCTGACTAGTATGGCTTTTTTGACAACTGAATATCACAAACACTTAGTAGAATCTTTCACACACATAGTCATCCACCAGATTACAAACAAAGCTCTATTATAGTACAATGCACATGTATACTATTATGTATGAAACGAAGTGCCAGTCTATGTTCGATACAGGATACAGGCTGCTTGGGGCTGGTGCATGGGGATGATCCAGAGAGATGATATGGGGTGGGAGATGGGAGGGGAATTCAGGATTGGGAGCTTGTATACACCCGTGGTGGGTTCATGTCAATGTATGGCAAAACCAATACAGTATTGTAAAGTAAAATAAAGTTAAAAAAAAAAGAAAAAGAAAAGTAGCTCTTTCGAAGAAATGATGCTGGGTCTATTATATACTTCATGGGGGAAAAAATGCATCTTGATCTCTACCTTCCGCCATAAACAAAAAACAATTCTAGGCAGATTGCAGATTCCAGTATGGAAGGGAAAACAATACAGATGACAGAGGAAAACACAAAGAATTATCTTTGTGGCACCAAATTAGGCAAAGATTGCTTGAACAAGATATTAACATTACCAATCCCAGAAGAAAATCAAGAATTTCTTTGTATCAAAAGATTATATTAACAGAGTAAAAAGGTAAACCGCAAAATACACCTGATAAACGATGCATATCTACATATATGAACCACCACTATAATCTATAATAGACAATTCAAAAAGGAAAAATTTTTATCAGATGCTTAATAAATGATATTCACATAGCCAATAAATGTATAAAAATGTATTCAAGTTCATTACTCATCAGATAAATACTAAAACCACAATATATCACCACACAGAATGGAAAAAAATATGGAAAATAATATGTATAGGGAGCAACTGAACCCCCATACTTCAGTGCTCGGATGTATGAGGAAACAGACTACTAGAGGCATTTTAAGCTGGAGAAAATTAATTTGGAAATTAGACACCCACAAAAGTTTGTGAAACTTCCTGTATTAGTTTCAGACAATTGCGTAATAAATTAGCCCCCAAGTCAGCAGCTTAACATAACAACCACCGTTTATTTTCCCAGTTCCTATGGGTTAAGAATTCCATGTAAATGTGGTTGGACCCTCTGGGCCAGCGTCTTGTTTTCCACAGGCAGCAGTCCAGGTGCCCACCTGGATTATATTCATCTCAAGGATCAACTCAGAGTTTCTGCTTCCTAACTCACACCTGATGCTGTTGTTAGTCTTCATAATATCTACTTTCAAGATCATTCCAATTAAATTTCTTCAAATGTTTGTAAGTTTCTATTCTTCTGTAACATGGGCATACCCTGCTGTGCCCTTTATATACTATCTCTTATCTCTGAAATGTTAATCATCAACTGTATGTGACCAGCTATTCCTGCAACCCAAGACCAACCTGAAATGCCAGTTGCTTCAAGGATGTTCACCCCAGTCTGACTTATTGCTCTGAATACATCAGGGCACCTACCTCATTTAAAAAGCTCCGCCTGTTAATTACATTAATGATGCGAATTTCTGTCACATACTAAAATAAATATTTTTTGCATGTTGATATTTTACAATATGCAGAAATGTTGAATCATGTCATACATCTGAAATTAACATAATGTTTGATTGTTAACTATACCTCAGAATCATAAACTATGATAAGCTAGGGAAAATATAAGAATTAGCTGTGACTTCTGAAAACAGAAGTTCACATTTCAATTCTCTCCTCCCCTTTCCCAACTTTTTGTATCATATCTACATTTTCAGAATATAAAGCTATTATGACATAGGCTGGAATCTGGGCCCCTTTACCTGAATGCTTGCACCTGGATAAAAGTCTCCTCCAGCAGCAGAATATATAGGACTAAAATTAACCACAGGCACCTAAAGTCTGGTTAATTACAAATAATAGCATACCAAAAGGCCGCAAACCTACTGCCACTTCTGAAGTGCTAGGGTCAATGGAGGGTACTGTGCATGATCACTGCACACAGCAGCACCAAGGGGGTAGGCAGACCACCCCTCCAGCATCCAATGATACACCCATACCCTCACCTCTTTAAGGAAACAATGCCCTCCCCACTTCAACAGCAAGCAAGGACACTTGTTGCTTTCACTCCCTCGGTGCAACAGGAGTCCCAATAAAGCCCTGTCTGAATTCCTCAGCAGATTTCAATTGATTAAATAGAGTCCAAGGACCCAAATCTGTATCAATTACATACTATTTTTTTTTAAACCTTCCTTTAATCTTCACACTAATCTTTACTGCAATGTCTCTTCAGTTATTTTCATTTCTGAAGTGGGTTCTTTCGTAGACTTCTCAAGGAGGGTGCCTGGAACATTCTCATGAAACACTGTCATATGATCAGGATCAGCATTACTGATTTTTCCTTTTGCCTCTAGGCTCCAGAATGGCTCCGCATCAAACTGTTAATGATTCTTTCTTTAAAAGTTTGAGATTTTGCTTGTCAAGTATTTTTGGCATTAAATTCCCTTTTTGAAGAATTGCTGCCTTAAAAATTTCATTTACTTTGATTTCTGAGTTGTTTGGAGCCCCTGAAGTTTCGTGTCAGGCACCAGTGCCTTTTTTGCTTTTCCTGGCTCCAGACCTGAATTTGAGCTTCCCTGGCGTTCGTCTTTACCGTTCCCATCCTACTTAATTTTAATTCTGCTCCTTATTGTCGATGTCCATTGTGTAGTCCAGTCCCACTGGAACCCTGACAGTTCAGTGGGAGGATTTAAAGACTTTCATGCGTTACTTTAGATGTCTGCCTCATTCACTGGTGGAGTTTAGCCAAGATCCTCTGCCTTCAACTGCAGCTCCTTACTGGACTCCTTCACTGCCCAAGCTCTGAGCTCTGGTGTGGGGCCCTACATATCGCCTGCACAGAGCATGTGTGGGGCTCTTCTGGAAAGGGGTAGGGCTGGGCTCTCTGTGCTGCTTTAATGAAAATGTGCCTGGCCTTCAGCCGGTGACATTGTTGCTTCCTTCTGCTTTCTCCACTTTTAGGGTGATACTGGGCAGGTCTAGTGGGTATTGTCCATCGGTTTGTATTTTGTGATTACAAGGGGATACTGGAGTGGGTTGCTATGCCCTCCTCCAGGGGATCTTCCCAACCCAGGGATCCAACCCTTTTCTCAAGCATCTCCTGCATTGGCAATTGGATTCCTTACCACTAGTGCCACCTGCTCTTGTTAAAATATTGTTAGTGGATTTTGGTTTTAATATCTTAATGGCCCTGTGTTATGTGGGAATCATGGAAGATACAAATTATGCTTCCACAACTGCTGCCATCTTCCCATAATTCTTAAACAATTTATTTTTAAAAGAAACTTTAAAGAAAAAAAAATAGAGAATCAGATTTATTTTTTATGTATAGAAAGAAAAAAAAAAAACACGTACAAGATGACTGTTTGCTGGAGGCTTAGATATGTTCTCATTGTTAGCAAGGGAGACTACAACTGGTAGGGATGTGACAGCTCCTGGTCCAGACAAGATGTTGACTAGATAGTCCAAATGCCCTTGTGCTGCAAACATCCAGGCACGTGATGGCCAGGCCATGCTCAGAAGAAAGAGAGAGAAAGGCTCTAGGAGTGAAGAGGGATGGGAAACCCAGGGGCAAGTTGTCATCCAATATTTCAGCTGCCAGGGTAGGGGTTCTCTTATTGGTCTATTGAGACAGGTGCCTGAATGAGTTGTCTTTTGCTGGGAGAGGAGGCAGAGATCTGCAGTGGAGACACACACACACACACACACACACACACGTTTGATGGTGGATTGTGCCCCTAATAGAAGGTTGACTAGATACAGCAGTCCCCAACCTTTTTGGCACCAGGAGCCAGTTTCATGGAAGACACTTTTTCCACAGACAGGTAGGGGGGTTGTTTTGGGGATGATTCAAGTGCATTATATTCATTGTGTATTTTATTTCTATTGTTATTAGCTCCACTTCAGATCATCAGTGTGGGACAATTAATAAGATGGCACCAGTCAGGCTCTCTTGCCCCATGCTCTCATGCTCTCTCACCTCATGTTCTGTAAACAATGACTTTACGTGGTTATGTAACAGCTGAGATCACTTATAGCATTGCACATGCATGTCATGAGGTACCCACTTGGCCACAGGCTACTTTTGTTCTGTAAGTATATATAAGCTTCACATGGAAAAGCCCGTCAGGGTTGTGTGCAATTATGTTGTGTTATGTCTGCTGCTACAGCTGCTGTGCTAGCCAGCTGAGAATAAACGTGTCTGCAGTTCCTTTGGCTCCTTTCATTTTCTTCCAGCCCCTTAGGTCATGCCTTGCCTACCATGGGTTCAGCAAACAATGCACACAATGAGATGCAGAGAGGAAACTGATGCTGTGAGCAGGATCAGCAATACAATCAGATATTAGATCCCAGAGATTGAGGACCCCTGGACTAGAAAACATTCTAATCATTAAGGAAACTTTATAGTCTGGGCTCTGGATGAGGAAGAAAAGGACATCTCTGAGGGAATCCCAGGTGGCACAGAAGGAAAGAATCTGCCTGCTGATGCAGGAGGCACAGGAAACTTGGGTTGGATCCCTGGTTGCGTAAGATCAATTGGAAGAAGAAATGGCAACCCACTCCAGTATTCCTGCCTGGAAAGTACCATGGACAGAAGAGCCTGGAGGACTGCAGTCCATGTGGTCTCAAAGAGTTGGAAACAACTGAGTGAGCGTGCATATGCACAGGGACTGACTATTTGTCCTCCCCAAATTCATATGTTGAAATCATAACCTCTAAGGTGATGTTCTTAAGAGGTGGGACTTTTGGGCAGTGATTAGGTCATGAAGGCAGAGCCCTTATGAATGAGTGCCCTTGTAAAAGAGTCCTAAGAGAGCCCCCTTGCCCCTTCTGATGTGTGAGAACACAGAAAATAGATGACTATCTATTAATCAGAAAGTAGGCCCTCATCAGACACCAAGTCTGCATGTACCTTGATCTTGACTTCTCAGCATCTAAAACTAATTTAAACGAATTTCTGTTGTTTATATGCCATTGAGGCTATGGTACTTGTTATAGCAGTCCAAATAAGACAGCCTGGGATTCAGCCAGCCAGTGTCTGATTATAAGTGCAAAGGGTATAGTAAAATAGAGGAAGGGGTGGAGGCTGGGAAAGGGGAACATTTTGTTGTAAGTAGGGTGATAAGTGAAGTTTGAGTCAGGAGTAACATTAAGGAAATGATATCTAAAAAAACATCACATGTTCATCTCCACAGGGCCTGAAAATGTGTTTGTGAAAAATCAATATTCTTTTGTGATTAAAAACCAAAATCACATTTAACAAAAATTACAACAGGTAAATATGTCCTTAACATGACCAAAAGAGCATATATATATTTGTATATACAAGTATACAATATGTGTATATATACAAATATACATATATTTGTATATATATGTGTGTGTATGTATATATATAAGTGTGTATATATCTCAAAACCCCAAAGCTAGCAAGGATCCATCATCACCAAAATATGCCCTGATCTCACCATGAACAACAGTCAGCAAATACTACAAATGGGTGGATTACGTCAAGACCTACACGAAATAGACAATTTAATAAAACTATAACTGATAAAAGAAATCCCTGTAAATTGGTTAAAGACATAAAAGATTCATACTGTAACCCTAAATGAATAAGATACTGTGAAAAAATAACCAGAAATTAGAAAAACAAAACAAGATAAAAAACAATTTCTAAAACTAAAAAAAAACAAGCCATGGAAATTAGAATTCTATTGGATGGAATAAGTAGCAGATTAATTAGAGCTGAAGAGAGAAAAGATAAACAGATAGAAAATAAAAACAGGGCAAATACTATGAATCAAAGGGGTGACTATAGAGCAAATTTTTAAAATATTATATTTTGAGATACTTGAATACATAGAACTATAATATTCGTCCTGAATTTGTGACTGCTCCCCCACCTTTTTCATTCAGTATCTTTCACCATCCTGTTGTGTAGCCTTGGGAACAAGTGTAATCGATTGAATCACAGCTGTTATCCTCTAAAAAGGATATGCTATGCTTTGCTATGCTATGCTAAGTCACTTCAGTCGTGTCCGACTCTGTGCGACCCCATAGATGGCAGCCCACCAGGCTTCCCTGTCCCTGGGATTCTCCATGCAAGAATACTGGAGTGGGTTGCCATGTCCTTCTCCAATGCAGGAAAGTGAAAAGTGAAAGTGAAGTCGCTCAGTCGTATCCGACTCTTAGCGACCCCATGGACTGCAGCCTACCAGGCTCCTCCATCCATAGGATTTTCCAGGCAAGAGTACTGGAGTAGGGTGCCATTGCCTTCTCCAGCATATAACTACCATTTAAAACATGATGCTCTAATGGACAGTTTCCCATATTGTACTTATTATAGTATACCTTTATTCAAACTTAGGTGATTGTTCCTCAAAATTTAACTCAAAGTTACCATGTAAATATATGATAAATTGTTAAAATAAAGACAGATGTGATTGTATAGAAACATTAAATCCATGTTGAGATTTGAAAGAACTCTCATAAGGGGTCTTGTCCTTCTTTATTGGAATGCAGGGTAAATTTCCTTGCCCTGTACTTGTGAGGTAGATAAAGTTGGTTTTGCCTTTTCTGATTATCATCTATCCTTAAATGAGACAAATTTCTGTCATGTTTTTTACATCTTTAGTTTTACACAGTTTGCCACCAGAGCTTGTTGCATAAAAGACTGCCAAGAGAGTGACTATGAGATATTAAAATCCTTAATTAAACTGAGATTGACCTCAGTTGTTTCATCAATCTAAAATCAACCAGAGAATGTGTCAGCTTAACTTTGTAGCTTTAGCTAAAGCAAATGCATCTATATAACCAAACAATGATAAGAATATACTCACAGAATCTTGAGATGGAGTATGAATGTTCATTTTTTTTAATCTGATCTGAGTGCAGAGAGGGAAGAAGAAAAGACCTTTGGACAAGCCAGATGACGATCCTTATTGTGGCATTGGATCACTTCGCAATTTACGGTTAAAAGTGTGACTATGTAGACATCATCATTGTTCTCATGGCTGAAATCAACACTGAGTAAAATTGGCTAGTTATCTATATCTCTAAACATATGATCTTCCTGTTTCTAAAAGGAAACATGAATCACAAAGGAATGCTGATGGTATTAGGTCTTGAGAGTATTGGGCTATGCTTTATTCATCTGAATATGACCCCTGTGCCTTTCTAAATATTTAATACCTAAAAATACTATTTTAATCAAGGTCTCTGTCAATATTCTTTTACTGAAATTTATGCATTTTAGATTGTGAATCTGTAATCTATTTGATCCACATCATCAAGGAAAAGTATATAGTCACTTGTCTATTTTAATGTGCTCAGTTCAACTGAAAGGGAACTCTAGCATCTCCTTCTTGAGGTTTTCTTTTCTCCACAATTGTCTAAGAACTTCTAGAAGTACAGTCAGTTCAAAGGGATCATCTTTCTTCCCAACGATTCATTTGTTCAGTCCACTAGTGTCTTCATTTTCCTTACTGCCACACTGTATAACATTTGAAATCTAGCTTTACATAGAATTACTGCAGTGAAACCTTGCTCTGCACTCAACATTTGAGCTCTAAGGGTATGTCTCTTTTAGTCCACACTTAGATAATTAGGACAAACATCATACCTGGGTGGCTAGGTTCAGAGAGCTTCTGAGCCTCAGGCATGTGGGTTCATCCAGCAAATTTTAAGCCCAGAATTTTCATTCCCCTCTCAATGAGGACTTCTTTGAGGTATTTAGGTGTATTTACTTCTCAGTCAGAGCTTTTCTAATATTTTAGAGCTGCTAATATTGTTGAAATTCAAATGGGACTGCATTAGGGACTTAAGACACTTTTCCTCTCAGAAATTTGCCCACATTCTCCACAGAGAATACACTGTGGGCCTAGTTAAGGGGTAGTAGAAGGCAACCAGAGAAGGTGATGGCACTCCACTCCAGCACTCTTGCCTGGAAAATCCCACGGATGGAGGAGCCTGGCGGGCTGTGGCCCATGGGGTTGCTAAGAGTCTGACATGACTGAGCGACTTCACTTTCACTTTTCACTTTCATGCATTGGAGAAGGAAATGGCAGCCCACTGCAATGCTCTTGCCTGGAGAATCCCAGGGACAGGGGAGCCTGGTGGGCTGCCATCTATGGGGTCACACAGAGTCAGACACGACTGAAGTGACTTAGCAGCAGCAGCAGAAGGCAACACCTTTGGCAGTGTACAGAATTCCACACTTGAAAGTGAAAGTGTTATTCGCTCAGTCGTATCTGACTTTTTGCCCACGAGGCTCTTCTCCATGCAATTCTCCAGGCAAGAACACTGGAGTGGGTTGCTATTTCCTTCTCCAGGGGATCTTCTCGATCCAGGGATTGAACCCAGTTCTCTTAGCATTACAGGAGAAGTCTTTACTGTCTGAACTAGCAGGGGAGCACACTTAGTGGGAAAAGTACCCACAGCTTTATAATTTTACAGCTAGGGCACACTATTTCTAAATTCTTTTCCCTGTAACATAGAAATACTATTTCTAAATTACTTTGATGCATAAGATTACTATTGTTCAGACCTTTTCTTAGACCTCCTTGAGATCATGCAGGCAAATTTTGACAAAATTTCATTTTTAGTATTAACCATGGCAGAAGACCATGGGTAGAAGTGGCCTATAAAATGTTCCTCAAGCAAGAGAGTCCTGGAAATATCACAGGATCCTTAAAAGCAGTTCTATCAAGTCCGAGGGAACACTCAATCCCAGCCTGGCCATGTTTTGAGGGTGAAAGACTTTAGGAGGAAAGTGGGTGGAAAGCAAGAGAGTATCTGAGGTGTATCTGGAGACTGAGAGTTCCTCAGATGTTTGGTTTAAAAGAATAGGAGAGAGCTTTTCTACAATATAATTCACCTTCTAAGGTGCTGGGAGGGATTGGGGGCAGGAGGAGAAGGGGGCGACAGAGGGTAAGATGGCTGGATGGCATCACTGACTCGATGGATGTGACTCTGAGTAAACTCCGGGAGTTAGTGATGGACAGGGAGGCCTGGCGTGCTGCAATTCATGGGGTCGCAAAGAGTCGGACACGACTGAGCGATTGAACTGAACTGAACTGAAGGTGCCTTCAGAATCTATTCAGTTAAATATGGCCTGAACAGTTTGAAATAGGTTATATAACATCTCACAAAATTTTACAAGCCCTTTAGTACACTGGTATAGGTACAGAGTATAAGAAACTTAAAAGTGTCAAAGGAACAAGTATGTATTTATTATATATATACACATATATAAAGTTATACACACACACACACCATACATAATTATATATGTAAATAATTTTATAATTACCTCATCCTTATTCAGTGCAGGCTTGGTTATTCAGGACACCCAGAGATCCTGATGCCCCCTGGTGGTCACTGAATTACCACAGATCTCCTTGACATCTGAAAATCCACTGGGTTTGAAGAGCTAAAAAGTTTCGAGATGAAAAACCATGTAAGCATGTAGAAGTAATTTACATAATTTAAGCTAGTTCTTCCTCTCAGTGCTGGTGATTTATGGAATAGAGAACTATAAGTAATGGACGAGCCTCCTCCAGCAAAACCAAATTTGGAAAAAAAAATTCTTAAGCACAAATGGGCATGCATGTGTTAAGTGAATTTGAATATAATGTGTCACATTTCTCTGCTATGTTTACTAATTCTTTTAATAATAATCAAATAATTAAAGTTATTTTATTTAACACTTTTGAATATTTTAAGTGATCAGAAAATTTCAGAGTGACACCTCAGCGATATTCAATTGGACTTATAATTCTGATAAACTGTATTTTTATTTGTTAAGCTCTCTTGAATTAACTCAGTAATTGCAGTTCAAGAATTATAATTTTAATCTTCTAAGTGTTACTAATTTATCCAACCATGCAAAAGTGAATGAACTTTTATAAAGGTACAAAATATAGCCTTGACTTCTGATTTCTGACCTCTGACTTCTTATACTACTAGATAAATCTGAAAATCTGAAGAATAAGTAAAATCATTGCTATTTATGAGCTTAGCCTATGTACATTTTTTACACTGGACTACAAGTAAATATTTTATATACACTACATAAATCATGCTAACGTAAACATGTAAGTGATTTTCCTGCATAGTGGAAAGATTGTTTACATTTAGACTGAAATCACAAATAGAGAACCCAATTTTCTGTAATATCTATTAACTGAGACATAATGCTTTCTTTTTTTTTCTATTTATAATCAGTTTCTTCTGTACAGGACCTTTTCTAATTCAGTTTAAATTACCCCTTTTCTGTGATGAACTTGCATTTCCACATTTACCAGCTGTGAATGCATTTAGACAGTAAGTGCAAAACTAGTAGGTTCAGAAACAGCCCTTTGATTTTGTTGTCACTGTTAACTAGTTTGGCAGCCTTGGATTTTTCCTTTCCTGAGGAAAAGCCTCAGGTTTTTCCTTTCCCCTCTGAAGGCCTGTTTACTACACACACACACACACACACACACACACACACACACACACACACACAAAGGCTTTTATTTGAAAATTTATGGAACTTATTCCCTGAAGTCATTAGAATTTATTCCTAAGTAACTATTCCTCTCTTAAAATTGGAAAATATCTCCCAGAAATAAACAGTGAGGTAAATATTAGTGTTGAAGCAAGTTAAATGAAGAAATAGCTATACCCTCATTTGGAATGTTTCCTGAATTTGTACATTTATTTTCATATATGTACAGTTACATGTAATTATCAGTAATCAGATAATAACAGTGCATAAATATTGGGCATATTTTCTTTGTATCTGAAAACAGGCATTTGTCATCTTTCTGCTATACAGTTAAGACAGATGTTTCAAAAGAGGGTTTATAAATGTAATATTAAAGTTTTAGTCTCTTTTTTCCAAAGTTATCTAAATATAAGCAGGGTACTCTATTAGCTGCATTTCCCAACAAATATATAAAAAACAATTTTTCTAGAATTTCTGCTTTGGCTCACATGTGTTGGTTATATATATGCCATTTGGTATTGTTCAGGAAAATGATTTTTAATACATTTTATAAACATACATACATTTGCTTCTCTAAAATTTGCCTTAGCAATAATATGCACAAATAAGATGCTAAAATAAACCATTTTAAAAGTGATATAAAGGAATTAACTATTTTAAGTTATTTAAAAATAAGTTTTGTGAACTGATTATTTTTTTATTTCAATGGCTTCATGTACAAAGAGGTTTATAGGCTTTGCTGGTAGTCAAAGAGTCTATTGCTAATTTATATATTTTTATATATTAAAATATATACTGTATAAAACAGTATAACAATCATCCTTTCCTTGACTAAGTCACTTACTTTACGTTAAATTCCATGACTTTTTCATCACTGTACCTAGATACAAAAGAAAGAAGGTTGGTAAACCTAAAAAGGAGTATCATTGTGCAACTCTGCAAGCAAAACTGTCAGTAGTCTGGCACGTGTGCATTTAATGCGAAGTCTCTTGTCTCTAAAAATAAAAGCAAGGCTGAACATGCCTCTATGTCTGATAGAGAGAAGGGACACAATAAGGAGATTCCTTATACCACCTACACGCATCAGAGTGAAGGATGTTACTTCTTTGGTTTCCTGGTCTAATGGAAAGGTATTTGTATTCACATCACTGAGTATTAGTCACTCAATAGATGAAAGGAATATTTTAAACTTTAAAGGCTACCTTGGTGTCATTCTAAGAAGTGGGGATGAGACCCTGGGGAAAGTGTTGAAATTCTGGAGAATTATTTTAACTATTAGAAGTGGTTTAATATCTGTGAGTATGTGAGATTAACAGTTTTATTGCCTACGTGTGGGGATCTACATTCTTAGTTCTAGTGTTTTACCTTACAATTTTTACTCCTTAAAGCACTCGTTTGTGCAAACAGTGCTTAATCTCTGTAACAAGTGCACTCTACATCTTTTTGTCTAGTTTCAAGATTATTCTATTAAGCTGTTTACATTTTCCATGCATCTTCTAAAGGGCATTAACGATGCTTTTAGTTATAATTTTTTAAATGTTTAATAGGGGTAATGGCTAGGAACAAGTAATATTTAAGAAATAAACTAGAGACCCAAAGATAGGTTAGAGGAGGAGGAAATCTCATTTCTCTTTTCTTCGTAATTGTATTAGGCAAGTAAAAACTTCAGGAGACAATTTTTCATAAAATACAATTTTAAAATCTAGGGATCTGTCATCTCTGAAAAGTCTTTGCTATAAATACCAAACAATTCAATTTACTTTACATATCCAGATAAAAAAAATAGGAAAAGTTTGGAATCTTAGACGAGGTCAAACTTTTTGCCTCTCTTAAATACAGCTAAATCATGAATGACAGAATTTTTTTTTTAAGGGAGGAAATACATACATATATATATATATATATATATATATATATATATATGACAGGAAGAAAATGAAGCTCCTCTCAGACATGTGATCAAGTTACTAGGCTTGACCTTCGGATTTGATGATTTGGCAATTAAGGTTTTTAAGTTCTTCATCTTATTGTATTACTCATCTTTTGAATTGCAAAGTGTCTGAAACTACCTAACGGGAATGGGATTCTAGGCAGTCGTCCTCAATATTTTAGTTAGACGAAATCAACCGGCGATGTTGGTGACACTTTTTATTCTTAGTTTGCCTTTGAAAGGTAATTATTGACTAATTATTCAAAAGTACTCAATATGTGCGAAAGAGGTCTTGCTCTTAAATTAATTGGATGCATGGTAACATTCTTTAAAATTAAATGTAATTTATGCAGCGAAATGGAAAACGATCAAAGTGTGGGGGGGGGGGTTCCAGGAAAATCTCGGAAAATGATACGCACGTAAGAAAAACGTTTCGGAACCTTCAGAAGTTTCTCTTGCAGTGTTCTATCTAGTCCTACCAACCATTGGTAAACGATAGGGCGGGGGTGAGGGGGCCACATAAAACAAAAGACTTCCTTTCTCCACTCCCTTTTCCTCTGGCTCTGTTGCCAGAGCTAGTTGCAAACTCTTGGAAACATTGTTTGAATATAATACACTTGATTACTTTTATTCTACCAGAGATTGTGCTGGGTGGTGCCTAAAGCTGTCTTTGGAGTAACAGAAAAGAATAGTAACCCTTCAAGAAAGAAAAAGAACAAAGTTACCCAACCCGCGGAGGTTGTGAGTAACAACAAAGTGAAAGCCACTTTACTTAAAGGCACAGCTCATTTCACTGTCCCGGCTCCGTGCTTGGTAGCTGAGAGAGCTTGCATCGCTCTGGTTTCTAAACAAGCGCGAGGAGCACTACTATAAACACAACTGTAAATTAGGAGGGTTATTTTAGGATTGATTTTGCTCCGCGAAAGCTGCGATTGCTAAAAGCCAAGCGCCCACAGCAGCACGCACCTCGGCTGCCATCCACGTCCTCCTCGGAGCATCCAGAGCTAGCCGAGAGCTCCGAACCTGGAGGGAATCCTGTATCCGCAACCTGACTCCGCTTGCCGCCGATTGGCCCGCGCCCCTAACCCAACCCCCAAGGTTGGGGCGGCCGTTTCGCTGGGACCCGCCCCTAAGCCCTGGGAATCGCCGCCTGGGAGGCCGGCTATGCCTGCCACTCAACCCGAGTGGCGGAGGCTCTCGGCTCGGAGCCCCGCCCCCTCCCCCCTAATTGATATTATTGGAGTGTGGAGCAAGCGGCCGGTCTGCAGTCGGAGACTTGCAGGCAGCAAACACAGTGTGAACGAAAGGAGGGGGGAAAATTTTTTTAAAGCTAAACGTGGAGCAGCCAGCCGGAGATCGAGAAGGGGAATCAATGCGTGGGGCGCAATAAAAAATAAAAAGCCCATATACTTCGGAGCAAACAGCATTTAAAAAGCTACGGCTCAACTGAAACCTAAGATAAAACCTGCTCATGCACCATGGTTTTTCAAACTCGGCACCCTTCATGGATTATTTTATGCTACATCTGGCTGCTCCACTTTGCACACACCGGAGAAGCGCAGGCTGCAAAGGAAGGTAAGGTGATGGGAAAGCAAAGTTTGTTCTGACTTATTTATTTAGCTGTCTACCTGCAAGAGCCGGCTGGTCCGCGGGGCTGCCGGCCGCGCCTCCGGCGCCCGGCGACCCTCCCCCGCCGGCTCCCCGCCCCCTCACCGCTCCGGCCGCTCCAGGCTGGCCGGTGGCTAGCGGGGCTCTCTGAGCCGCCTGCAGCCCCGCGCCCAGGGCCGTTAGCCCGACGAGAGTGGGATTTCTGGCGCAGACTGTCCAGAGGGCGTGAGCATCAAAGGAAGGCGGAGGGGGGGGCGGGGGCTCGGGGGTGTGGGAACCGCCGACGAGCTCGTTCTCCTGGAGCCGGGGCAGGTCAGATCTCTTCCTCTAGCCCTCTGCTTTTCCTCCTCTCGCCGTTCGTCTCATTGGGATTAAGCTGTGGCCAGAGTTGGTCCGAGACTGGGGAGTGCAGCTTCTAGAACCCTGGCCAGCCCGCCGGCGAACGGCTGGAGCCTTCCCCGAGGGGCCGTGACTTGTGTGAGCTCCGAACGCTCGGGTTACTAATGAAGTGCTCACTGCGTCGGAGGAGCAGGCGGGGGCCTGCGGTTGGCGCTCGGACGCCGGCGCGGAACAATAACGCCGCGGAGGTGAAGCAGCGGACGGCGCGCTTCCCGCGCCCCGCCGGCCTGAGACATCTCCATTCAGCGCGCGCAGCGCAGGTCCCGGCGGCCGCGGGGATAGTGGCAGCCCAGCGGGCTCGGCCCGGCCAGGGGCGGGCGGTGGGAGTAGGGGGCAAGGGGAGGGGGATAAAAGGAGGGCTTGGACTGTGCAGTTGATAAAAAGATGCCGCCTGGGCGACCAGAAGTCCTCAAACCTCTGTCCCCACAGTTCTGCAGTTAAGGAAAACGAGTGATCGAACCTTGCGAAAGACATGGACCCTGGGGGCTAATTCTGGTTCATGAGAGCAAGCTTCTTTGGGGCAGCTAGATACTCCTGTATATGGCTTTTTCCTCTCGTTTTCTCCTTTGAACCATTGACAGAAGGTAAAAATACCTTTCGGTGCCTGTAGTTGGAGCTGGGGAAAAATAAATCCTGTCGATGGAAACGTCTTCTGAGCAGTGTCACAATCTACCCACCCCCCTCCGTATCGTGCAGGCTGTATGTCTAAAGCTGATTTCCCGATATTGAAAAGCAGAATACTAATAATTACTTGTCCCTAAAGTGTGTAGGATGGAGAAATCTGTTACCAGATATAGGTCTTTGGGTCGGGAGTTGATACGCATCGGTACTCGCTTCATCTATGTCTGAAAACTTCCTGACTTAGTGCTTTTTACGATTCTCTTCATGGGGCCTTCTTCGGTCACTGAAACCTCTCCCCCCACCCCGGCAACCAAACGCCATGACCTACTCTTTGATCCAGCCTGACCTTCTGACCCCAGTTTGCACATCTGCAACCTGTGTTGATGCTGAACCCATTCAGAGCAAACCTTAACTCCCAGCTGTCGGTTTCCTTCTTGCAGATGAACACACATCTGCTAGAAACACACATCCATACACACCAAAACCCACATTTCTACTCGCGTGACATCAGAGAATAGGGGCATTGAATCCTGCAAACTTATATTGATTGCTTCGGAATCTCGGGACCCGAGGAAAAGTTTGCACCGCCGGGGCGAAACCCCGCGCGCGAGCTAGCGCAGACCCCGGCTGGAGTTTGAGCTATAAATAACTGCATCACTAGGGGGAGAGGTTCCTGCAGTCAGAATGGCTTGCTCGCCCGCGTTTCTCTTCTGGCTGCGAAATACGTGGAGAGGATTCTGATTCTAGGAGGCCGAATTCTTTACGTGCAGAAGTGAACTGTTTAAAAGGTGGGCGGGGGTGGCGAATACGCTCCGCTTCTCAGTGACGACTCACCTGGCGAGTCGCGGCGGTCAAGGGCTGCCGTTTTGGGAGCGAGCGAGCCCTGAGGCGACGCCGGGGCACCCGGGGGTGAGCGCCAGGGAGCGCCTGGAGCAGGTGCCTAGGTCTCTGGAGCGGATGGGAATGATTAGAAAAAGATGAGGGCCCTCCTTTCTCCACTTTTCCCGCACATGTTCTCTCGGGGAGGTCGGTTCTCGCCACTGGGAGCGCGCATATAAGTCAGTCTAACGCTTGGAGGCGAAGTGCAGCCGTTGTATTTCCTCTCCTTTAATGCCGCTGCCGCGGCCCCCTCTGAGAAGACGCTTCCCGATAGCCTCTCTCCTCCTCCCGGCTCCCTCTGGAGTTAGGGCGCCACCGGTTCCCTGGAGTGCCCAGGTCTGGCGGAGGCGTAATGGATGCTCCGCGCGGCAGGCGCGCCCGTCTGGCAGCCCCCGCCCCGCCCCGCCGACGGCCCCGCCCCGGCTCTCGTTGCCCGCGCGGCCGGGTGCCGGCTCCACCGGCGCGCCGGGCATCTCGCTCCTCACCCGCACCCCCCGCGTCCCCCACCCCAGCCCGCGCGGCGAGGGCTCAGAGTCCCGGAACCGCGGACCGCACTCCGCGTTCCCGATTGACCGCCAGGCTACGCCTCCGCGGGCGGGAAGAGGGGCTGGTGCTCCGAGCGGGAAGGCAAAAGCTCACAGTTACCGGCTGGTTCAGAGAGCACACAGCGGAAGGCAGATGGGCTGAATCTTTACGAGCTAGTTAAATGCTCAGGGGCCGGTTTCCCTTTTGTTTTTATTTGCTCATTTGTTTCTCTCTTAACTTGTTTGCCATCACTGCCCCACCTGGGTCCCTGGTTCTCACCCCAGGCTGTGCCGAGGGGTAACGGAAAAGCAGTAAATCATCACGGTGCTTATTTCACCTTCAAAAATGACCCAAGAAAGTCTCCTGGGTTTAAAATTCACTTGTCACTACGGAAGACGGAAATAATAAAAAAAATAATCTCTAAAGAAAAGTACATAGAACCCACATTGTTTGTGCATGTTGAGGACAAAAACAAAATAAACTTTAAAAATCATTTCCTATAAATTCATTAGTCCAAACATTTATTGATGTTCCTAGTTCGAAGTACAATTTAGTATTTTAAAAGTGTGGCTTTAAAAATTATTATTATTATTTGAAAGGGTGCGTGCTATCATGATCTCCCTGAGAGTCTTAAGTATAAAACATTTTGAGAAAAAAGTGTTTGTATATCTATTTTCAGTTATAGGGAATAACCTTGACTAGTGTGAAGGAGTCGAACACATTATCAACTGCTTCTCTCTTTTCTTACAGTAAAAAATTTTCATTACCTTTAACACCACAGTGTTTTACTCTATTAGTAGTTATTGAAAAGTTTATTTAAGCATGTATTTCATTTAAGTTCAAATTTTAACATCTTGTTGAGATTGATGGCAAGCATTTTTACATGCCTGAAAATACATTCACCATTATTTCTGGACAGATTGATTCATTTGTTAAAATGCTATGGAATCATGGAAATATTTTTGAAGAATACAAACTTGTAACTCTGAAACTAGTTTGAGCAGAGTGAATGCTTTAGGAGATTAATTGTCCTAAAAAGGAGTAAAACATATCAAATTGGAAGCATGGTATATATTAATGTGTGCCATTTGAATGCATTATCTTGCATTATATTGTAAATGCATCCGGAGCATTTATTACATTTATATAAATTATAAATTAATTGCATTATACTTTATGGTAGTGTAAAAGCAGAATACAGCGGTTTTTAAAAGTCAAGTCAAAGTTTGAATATCCCATTTTGAGAATTAGCTAATGCTTTGAAATATTTGTAAATTTAAAAAGTAGAAATATTAAAAACAGATGTTTGAATAACCCAGAAATATATCTTGTGATAGGCAATTTACTTTTCTCATAATAACACTGCTTAATATGATTTTTAATTATATTCATTATGGCTCAAGAGAAGATATTGTGTGTGGAAAGTTAAAAAAGTAAACTCCAATTCTCAAAAGGCACTAGGAAATAGTTTTTGAAGAATAGTACAAGTCAGTGACTGAGGAGTAATATGGAATTATGCTTTATTATGTTAATGCTATTTTATTTGACAAAGTTTAGAGCACTCAGTAGTTTACAAAATTCTTTATAATATACAATTACTACAGACTCAGTATGCATCACATATCAATTTTTTACCTTTGCTTTCATACTTTTGAGTTTTTAATTAATTTTAATATTTCAATTAAATGTGTAAGTTGGTTTTTCAATATCTTTCTTCCCTTAAGAAAGTGGAATATTTTTGTCAGGTGGATCTATATTTCAGCATTCACTAATATAAATAAATGTTTATACATTTTAAATCATAAAGTGATAATTGTTTTAAAAATTAGATTGACTTTAATAACTTTTACAAACATATTTTCACTTTTCATCTAACATTTAGAAATGCAACTTTCTTTTTCAGTACTACTGCTGGATTCTAAAGCACAACAAACAGAGTTGGAATGGATTTCCTCTCCACCCAATGGAGTAAGTTCTTCTCCTCATAAAATACCAACCTCTATTTTTTAAAGTAAGAAATAAAACCCTCTTTCCCTTCCCCAATGGAGTTATTCAGATTCTTCACATTTAAATAAATTGTTTTGATTTCACATATCTTGTTCAATATTTTGTTGGGTTTATAATGAGACATTGAATTCTTGGAGTAGAGATGGTATACTTAGAACTCTGAAAAATAGATTTTTAAAAATCTCTTTAATGATTATCTTTTGAGTTCTTCTGTAAGTGGGACCATATGTCAGTTTCCAGGCTATAAATGTTAACTAATTACAGAGAATATGCTTTTCATGAACTCAAACCTCTTTAGTTACTTTATACTTCTTTAGTATAATCACCAGGTAGGTTGTGTGTATGTAGGTCTTTAAAAACAGTAGGTAATCTGTTTTCCTCTTTTGAAAAATGTTTAAGCATTATTCAAAATATACATGAAAGGATAACTAAAAGTATAATATGCTCAACATTTTAACATAAAATTTGCTATGAAACATGATTTGGATTCTCCAAAATTTGTACTATGTGCTACCTGTTCTTATTAATCAGAAGTGATGGCAGAGCAAGCACTTATCAGAGTAAAAATCTGTTACAATAAATAAGTGAAAGCTGTCCAATAAAAGTTTATGAAAATATAAGTAGATTCTAAAAAAATCTGACTGTTAAGTGTTGTTTATCCAGAAAGATACATTACTTAAATTTAGTTCAATGTCAATGTCTTTGGGTATTATTTTAATTGTGAAAGAGGGTACATACTTCATCCCTTACTAAGTAAAAAGGTTCCAAGAAAGGGAATTGTAATCCCCATTGTTACTTAAGTTAATCTTTGGTACAATGAAAAGTTTGGAGTCAAAGAGCATTAAGTATAAGTGAGGATATAAAAAGTTTGCGAAGAATGTAAGTCTGAAAGAGATTTTTGAGTTTAAGAACATCATGAAATGAACATGTCATAAGCTGGAAGTTAGTTTAAAAACGTAAAATGTGAACAATGCAAATCTGTTTAAAGTAGATTAGGTTTTTAAAATGAATATTTGAGATGCTTAAGATCATATTGCAGTTGTCTGTATTGGTCAGAAAGAGCTATGAAAAAAATGACAAGTATTTTACAGATTAAATATAAAAAGTAGGCTGAGTTTGAAGTATGAATGTCATACTTAACCTTGAAAGTTGAATGGTTTCCGTGAGTAAAATAATATGCATTATAGGAAGGCATTCACAAAAAAATTGAGCACCTTTCTTGCCAATGATAGATGTGGCCCATTTTCCACCCTTCATCAGTTAAAACAAATAGAGGATGGTTTTTATCTCGTAAGGAGAAGTAAACTGATATATGTTTCTAATATTTCATCCATGCAATCCATAAAATGATAAACCATGACTTTCTGTTTTATCTTGGACTGAAATGGACATTTTATCAGTGCAAAATATCTTGAGTGAACTTAACCCTACATATCTTATGAATCAGCAGATAATATTAGACAATGATGATTGACAGTTTATCCCATGTATGAAATGGGATGGCTTATAAGTGGCTAAATATCTAACTGGAAATAAAATGTTATTAAGATATAAGTGTCTAGAAATAATTTTGTAAGCGTACTATAAAAGCACACTAGCCAAACTAAGACTTCTTTCCCAGTGTAGAAATCACTGCAGTCTCTTAGAAAGTAAGATATAAACCAAAAGTTGCATTAAATGCATTAATTTTGTCTCAATCCATCTTAAAGTTTCCCTTCAGGAGTAAATTTTTAAGTAAGCATTAAAGTTAACTGAGTTTCATTGGTAGTAAAATTGATTTTTCATACATGGAACAAAATAATATAATTGTTCTTAGAACTAGAAAAAAGAGTTCTTCAGTTGTATTCCTTTCTAATAATTAGCCTTGGCTTCTTCTAACTAGGGAATTGTTAAAAAGAGCACATTTATCCTTGGAGCTTTTCACTTTTTGTTAGATGCTATTACTAGTTTCACTTCTTTTAATAATTTCAACCTAATTAAGAGACTAAAATTCTGCTCATCCAAATGGATGAATTTGGTTATATTTGGCTGAGAGCCATTCAAGAAGATTATAAGCAGCTAACTAAAATGGAAAACTATGCACTGCATTAACTAGTCACAAACTTAAGTTGTGTTGAGTAAAAAGCTGAATATGTTAATGGGCTGTTTGCTACATTTGAGGATCTTTGATAGTGTGTATAATAAAATTGTAGCAAATATATGTCATCACAAGAAATTTCTGAATTTCAGGATATTGCTACTTTGTCTTGTTAGTTTTCTCAGAGCTACTTTTAAAAGTAGATATTAGTATTTTACAGAATATTTAGGGAAATTGATATTTCTGATCGAGTTTTATAAATAAAACTCATTACCACATGCTTATTTTTTTTCCCATTTGCTTTTCTTGAAGCAGTAGTTTAAATATTGCATGCTATGTGACTTTGGATTAGAAGACTAATAGGATTTTATATTTGGCATTTCCTATTAGGGAAATTAATACAAGTAGGTGACAATTTCACTATTAAGGTATCATAAATACAAAGTTGAAAATTTTGTAATAATGGTAAGAAAGGACATAAACAACAATTGATTAGGCTTTTAGGTAAAATGAATTTATTAACCAATGAGCAATAAAAATAATATTTAGCAAGGTTTAATAAGCTTTAAATTCTTGCAAATTCAGCTGAGTTTATTATTTTCCTTTTTTGTGAAAATAAATGAGTTCACTGTAGTATATATTATATCAGCATATGAATGGGTATTTTTAAACATCTGATATTTTTCCTGTCAGAAGGCTTGTTACCTAAATGTGATTCAACATGCTGGCTTGCCATGGACATTTTATTGTCTGTTGAATCATACTTTTATAACTATTTATAGTTATGTGGCATTATGGACAATATTATATATAACACTGCAGTAAATAAACAGCTCTATAAAACATTACTCTTTTATATCTCATTTTTCAAAGAAAGATTCCCCATTATGAATATCAACATGTTGTGAAATGCTCTTGCATTTCAGAGTACTCTTGGCATTTTCTTCCCTGTGTTTTTAGGTACTCTCTTAATTTAAATATAACATCAACACTTAAAATGTCAACAGAATGATCAAAAATTCCGCCATGTAGCTGTATGTATATGCATTAAATGGTAATTTAAGTAATTTCGTTATGTGCTTTAGTCTATAAAAAACATAAGCTCAGTGGAGACATTGGCATAAGCAAACGCGTAAAAAGCAACACTAATACATCAGCAAACAGATACTAAGCAAAATAAAAGATTTATTGTGTGCATAAACAATATAAGCAACCTAAATGATGTTCTGCCACCAGGATGGAGCTGAACAGAGACTCATTCTAAAGGTTACATTGTTTGTCACCAGAGGAGTTCACCTCACTCTTTCAAAGATATGCATTTGTGCCATACTGAAGAGTCCTCAGGCACTTGCAAAACCCTAATTTTATTATTTGATGAATGACTGATGACCTTTTCTAAATTTTACAGTGGGAAGAAATTAGTGGTTTGGACGAGAACTATACCCCAATCCGAACATACCAGGTTTGCCAGGTCATGGAGCCCAACCAAAACAACTGGCTGCGGACTAACTGGATTTCGAAAGGCAATGCACAAAGGATTTTTGTAGAATTGAAATTCACCCTGAGGGATTGTAACAGTCTTCCTGGAGTCCTGGGAACTTGCAAGGAAACCTTTAATTTGTACTATTATGAAACAGACTACGACACTGGCAGGAATATAAGAGAAAATCTCTATGTCAAAATAGACACCATTGCTGCAGATGAAAGTTTTACTCAAGGTGACCTTGGTGAAAGAAAGATGAAGCTTAACACTGAGGTGAGAGAGATTGGACCTTTGTCCAAAAAGGGATTCTATCTTGCCTTTCAGGATGTAGGGGCTTGCATAGCTTTGGTTTCAGTCAAAGTGTACTACAAGAAGTGCTGGTCCATTATTGAGAACTTAGCTATCTTTCCAGATACAGTGACTGGTTCAGAATTTTCCTCTTTAGTCGAGGTCCGAGGGACATGTGTGAGCAGTGCAGAGGAAGAAGCGGAAAACTCTCCCAGGATGCACTGCAGCGCAGAAGGAGAATGGTTAGTGCCCATTGGAAAATGTATCTGCAAAGCAGGCTTCCAGCAGAAAGGGGACACTTGTGAACGTAAGTAATACGTGCTATTAAAATTTCTCTTTGCACTTTTTTCTGTTTCAGTGTCAAAGATTTCAAGTTATAATGATTATTTGAACAGGCGAGTCAGTTTGTACCAGCAGTCCGATTTGGTGGATTTTAAGCAAAGTCACTATTGAACTTATTGATGATTTGCCGCAGTGCACTAAGTATGCAATAGGTATTGCAGTAAATATTGATGATCATGGTATTTCTTACTAAGATTTAACTAACCCTGTGCTTGACGTGGAAGACAACAGTGGCACTTTGGGCTATGAGATTTAAGAAAGGAGATTGGGCAGAGAGAGGTGACATTAATCAAGATTGAATGATGTGTGATTCTATGTTTTGAAACCCATATTGTCTGGACTCATGGGTAGCAGGAAAAGGGCATGAAGGGGGCTGCTAACAAGAGTTCTTCTAACAGACAAGATACATACAAATAGAGTTACAAACTTAGAATTATTTTTTATAAGTACTAAAACTTCTATGCAAAAATCATCAGATTTCACTTGCTAAATCTCTGAGACTGCTTTTGCCAAAGCTGTATTTCTTTCCAGGACTAAACAATAAAAGGAGTGTTCCTCTGATAAGTCAAGTTTTAGGTAGACTACATTTTTGTGGAAGTGGGCCAAAGTAAAGTTTTAGTTATCAGAATATATCAGCTGGACATTTTCTGTTTTGAAATAATAATAGCATATGAATTTGTGAACCTTTTCCTTTGTGTAATAAAACTGAATTTTCTCTTACATAGCTTTATGTAGTCATAATAATTGGCCAGTTTTTTTCTATTTAAAACTATGTCCAGGGATATTCAAAATTAATAGATATTTTTCTGTTTGTGAATATCCTGAAAATATAATCAGGTTATATTAATTATGTCTCTTATAAATTTGAAAACATAATATATTACCCAAAATAACTTTTATATATTCTTTGTACCCCTGAGGCAGCTGTATAATTTTAATATTCGTACTTCCCAGTTAATTTAAAGGGAATTGTAGTGAAAAATAATTATTGTAACTAAATGTTTTTTGCTGATTTACCATGTGCAGATACTCTTCCATGTGCTCTACACAAAAGAGTTCATTTAATGAGATAGATAACATTATCACCTCTATTTTACAGAAAAAAAAAATGAGGCTGTCAAGGGTAAAAGACTGCTTGCAGTTACCTTAGTAAGTAATTGTCCTAGCTTAGATTAAAACTCAGAATGTTCTGATTCCAGAGCCTGGACTTTTAGCGACAGTCTTGTTCTGGCTTCCATCAGAAAGCAGGAAGAATCATAGCAAGTATTATTGTTTCATTGCTGAACTTAAATGCCTTGGTTCTAGTAGTTTGATATGTAAATCACATTACTTTCTTATAAAATTCTCATTCTCATAGAATGGTTCAAGAAATTAGCAAATATTTAGATCTGTGTAATCTAGGAAGGTAGCCAGTGGCCACATGTGAGTCTGAGGCTCTAAAAAATGGCGATTCTATGTTAAGATGTACTGTAAGTATGACTTACACACTGAATTTCAAAGACTTGGTACAAAAGAAAAAGTGGCAAACATCAGTAATTTTTTATGTTACTTTGATTTTGAAAAACTCATACATTAGAAATATTGGGTTGAATACGATATAACGTTAAAAGCCTTTCAAATATTTCTTTTTACTTTTTTTAATGTGGCTACTAAAAATGTAAAAATTGCATATGTGGCTTGTGTTATATTTCTACTGAATGTACTATTTAGATGGAATAACTGAGTAAATATATTTTTTCTGTCCTGATTGAAGTGTTAAAATACTTCATGTGAATGGTCGCTACCATATAAAATGCCTCTGACCCAGCACTCAATTATCATTCCTACCATAGCTGACATTGTAAAGTGAGCTCTGAGCTAAACAGAGATGATGTATTCCCGTCCCCTAGACCAGTTTAGCAGCCTCTCTGGCCATTCCATGGAGTCAAACCTGTCTACCCACTGTCATCTTTCCCTTTCCCTTGCTAGTAGTATTTCTTATTAAGTAGAACATCCCGCAGGTTGCATATGTATGGAAATCAAAAACTGATGGAGATTTATCACTACTAATAGGCAGAATGCTATTCCACTGGGTAAGTATAGAAATATTCTTAGTGAATTCATCAATTCAATGAAATGGAATGTTCTTATTGACTTGAGATTAACAACAGGTACTTGAAAATGATGGAGGATTCAACAATAACTATTATAAGAACATTTTAATGACACACTGTTACACTTCAGCTGTGAAAGCAGCCGGTTTCAGTAGTATGCAGATTTTGATTGATGTGAAATTGGAATTTAAAATGTTTGCACAATTAAAAATGGAACACATAAAAATTCATATAAAAGCACACAATTAAATTTGTCTAAAAAGAAACTGGGAAATAACGTTAAAGATCTTGTTCTTTTAAGGTTTAAAGAATTTTAAAGCAAATTATAGTCTTTTTTGTTTTATTTTGTGTAATTTAACTCAAATGATCTCTACATTTACTTACTAAGAAAATCAACCAGGAACTGTTTGACTTCTGTACTTCTAAGTATAGAATTTAGTATGAGAAGCAGTCTTTAAATGCGGCGAAGAGATATATTTTCCGTGAAGTCTCCAGTTTCTTTGAAATGATGAAAATCATCTCATTAAATGTGGTACTATTAAGATTATTTACATTCATTTATTTTGGTTTCAAGAATTGGAACCACATTTGAGTAGCAAATTATTGTTGCCTGCGAACTGCGCCAAACTGCTTAAAAATAAAGTAAAATTAGTTCACTGTCATCTGCATTAATTCTGCATTGGAATAAGTGAAATTAGGTATTAATAGTGAGAGTTCATGAAAAACATGTGATTCAAGGACTCAAGATGCCTTCTTTTGGTTTAAGCTGAAAGAGGATGTGTGTACTGTTTTGTCTGCCCCGTACCTTTCTTAATTTTTAACCTTAGTGGTGTTGACAAAGGAATTAAATACCTTATACTTAACCATGGCACTATGTTCATTTGCAAAAACATTTCCCTCCTTGGCATAATTCCAACGCATTGCTGTGAGTGTACTTGCCTCTGGAATCAATCCAGGCCTGCCTTTATAAGTATTTCTCCTGTTTCCTTTCAGTGATCCTGTTAAGAGTTTGAAAACAAATCTCAGTCCCATATTGAGGAAAACTAAAGAGTTTGGGAGAGGATGGTACCGAGTCCCTAGCCAAATAATGGTAGTTAGTCACTTAAAGGCAAGTTTATCTGGGCACTTTCTAGAATGGGAGTCTGTTGTGATGTGTGTTAAAAGTATAGTTTGAAATATGGACAATTATGAAAACTGATCACAGTTTTCCTCAGTTGATGTGAAAGCTTTTATTTCTTTGTGATTTTGGAAAACATAATTCAATTTTGAAAAGCACATGTTTCTCAAATCTACTAGTATATGGAGAAATTCTAATGTTTTTATACAGTATTTTTATGAAAATATCTTTACACTCATTTAAAAACATAATTCTAGATAGCATGTTGATTATCAAAAAGTCCTTTTGAAAATATTTAGCATATCAGTTCCATCACAACTACTATGTAAACTAGCCAGTATATTTAGATAGAAGTGTATTAATTTTAAAAAATGAGAGCAGATTTTATTTTACATATACAAATATCTCTTGAAAACTAGTAAAATTTTATTCTGAAACAGCTTGAAATTTTTAGAAGTTTTTTTTACAATTTTATTTCATTTAAAAAGTATTCTCAAAGTGTGGAACTTATTATTGTAACTTGAATTTGTATAAGTAATTTGTAGCTCACACTGAAAACTCATGGTCATTTTTCTCATTTAATCCTTATCACACTGCTAAGAGGTGGAAAGTATTTTTTTTCTCTCTTTCAATTTAGGAAGAAACTGAAGGTTAGGGATATTAATGAATAACAAAATTGGCTGAGAATCCAGGGTTCTGTTTTTCAGTTCAAGCCTTTTATTTCCCTACTACATCACAACGCTTCCTAAAATTTATACTGAACTTCAACCAGTGGATTTTAGTTACTGAAGAAGTAATGACATTTTATTCTAGGTAGGGTGACCATAAACCTAGTTTTCTGGAAATAATTGTTTTACTTTTTACAGTGTGTCTTTTTACTTTTAAAAATGTTCTAATTTGGGTGATAAAATATATGGTCAACCTAATTGTAAAATATCCAAAGATGTGATGCAGTTTACGTGCACATACATTGGAACATAGAGATGTGAGCTACTTGATTTCATATAAAGGAGAATTCAAATAATCATAGGTTTTCTAGTTTTTATTGTAAAGGATTTCCGTAATAGTTACTTCTTAATATTTTCTATATACCATTATTTTACTAACGTATAACTTATGGACATAGAACAAATGTTATATGTTACTTGAAGAATTAAAACATTCATTAATTAAAACGCTCATCCAATTTAATGGCATTAATAATAGTTGAAATCTGGTTGTTGATTTTGAAAACTGTGTTTTTCCACAGAAAAGTAGCAATTTGTACCATTACTTTGACATTTACATTTGACAGTAACAAATATATCTTTATGATATATAGTATTTATAGTATATAAAAAGAAATATAAGGTACACTACAGAGTTAATAGCTCAGATGCTGGAGTCATAGCTTTTAAATTCTGGCTCAGCATCATACCAGGTGCAAAAACTAGGACAATCTTCTAAGCCTTAGTTTCCTTAAGTATAAAATGGTGCTAATAAAAATAGTACCTGTTTCCATAGAATTCTTGTCAGAAGTGAATGAAATAATGCGTGTAGAAACCCTATCTGGGACATAGCAAATAATCAATGAATGCTTGCTATTGTCTCATTATTAATAATGCAACAGGAGTTGTCTAAGTAAAGAAATTTTATGGCACTGGGTAAATGAACATGTTTCCAAAGACACAGATAGTTAAATATCCTTTAGGTCAGTAATCTCATCCCTGGTCATTTGCTGAGGAAGATATATCAATGGAAGAAAAAAACTTTTTATATAACCTTTCTTCCTACCAGCCTTGTTTATAATTTCAAATATTAAAATAATCTAATTGTCCAAAGTTAAGTACATCCTCTTGACTGAAATTAAAGTATCAGCAGTGTGATGTAGGAATTTTAAGTCATTTATTAATAATTTTAAATGGAAAACAAAAATATGTTTTATATACTCATATTTAGAATTATGAAAAATATGCAAGTGAAAAAGAATAAAAGAACATAATATCACAGTGAATGTGTCAGATTGCTGAAATGGTGGGTGATCTTTTTTCTCTGTGTTTTTAAAGTATCTTGAGATTAAAATTTTTTAGCAATGTAAGTTTTATGTAACCTGGTAGCTTATTCAAACACAACTTGAAATGTATCTCCAAAATATGGGTTTTTAAATTAAGTTAACATCTGTATAAAATCACTCAGGCAATAGAACAGCAGTAAATCTTTTAAATGATTTAAAAGAGGGGAGATTCACCAAAAGGCATTTAGTAAATGCAGGTCATAGATTTTGTTGGTTTTTAAATTATAAAAAGATGGCAAGAGCTGTTTTAAGTGTTTCATTTTATTAATTCATTTAGTCTTATAGAGAGGCATTCCTAACTCAATCTGGTGGGTAGGCACTTTTATTACCTAGTTTAAAGGAGAAAAACATATTTAGAAGTATGTAAAATGTAAAAGTTATACATTCTATATATTAAATTAGATTTACATAAATTATACACATTTTTATGTAAGAAAACCAAAGCACAGCGAGGGGTGGGTTAACTACCTAAAATCACACACCACATAGACTGGCCAACTGCCATTTAATCAAAGTACTCTGACTCCAGAATCTCTGCCCATAACTGATACAGCGGATTGCATCCTTATAGATGAGCATTTATCTATCAGAAAATTTTTTTTTAAAAGATAAGATTTCTTTCAGGATGTCTTAAAAGGTGATACAAATTTTCTTCAATTTATAATAATTTCAAAATACTTGTATCTCTGTCTTTCTCAAACATTCTAAATATTTCATCTGCTTTGCCATTTTCTATTCCAGTTCTTCTTTTATGGAACAGTAAGAATGCACTTGGTAGAATGTGACAGAGACATTGTTACAGTATTACTCAGAAAGCTTCAGGTTTCTAATAACCAATAAAAATTCCCCATTTTTTACAGTGGCATTTTATTCTTTTCTAACTTTCAGTCACATAATTTATCATCCTTGAGAGCCCTGTTCCATCTGCTTGATACTGGTCTCTTGTTCTATCTGAAGACATCTGTAGATGTTTTTATGATGCCCTATCACTTAACATTTGGTCCCCAATAAACAGAAATGCAAATAAACTATCATGACCTCTCACAATTACCTATTGTATCTTAATCTCACATATCCCCGGCTTCTTCAGCAACCTCTCTTCCAAATTCTGATGTTAGACACTGGCTGTACTTGCCCTGGTTTTTACCTTGCCTTTTTTCTACCCCACAATGCCACCTGCCCTATATCAGCCTGTTGAAATTATGCCTTTTCTTACAATTTCAAATTAAATGACATTTATACCTTGTTAGATGATCCCACTTTGTGAATTCCTACAAGTGCTTTGCCCTTTCCCTCTGGAGATCATCATATATGGTCTGATTTTTATCACTGTAATTTCTTTTTACAAATTCTAAAATTTCTTAACAACCAAAACCTACTTATAGCATGCTATGTATATTTCACAGTAGCTGACATAGTTCCTTGCACCACCCAAATCTTCCAGTAAATGTTTATCAGATTTCTTAAAGACTTTGAGAAATTTGGTAAATATACTACCTACTCCAAAGGCAAATATATTCTATTTCATTTTGCTCATAGCACATAGCAAGTTGACGTGCTAAGAATAAGCAAACATGAACAGGAGTCTGCTCCAGACGTGAGGAATTTATTTCTATGAGGATAGTGTAACTACTTATATGTATTCATTGTCATATTGCTATTTTCTATTTGTCCATTATCTTTATGTTTTTCTTTTTAACTTCTCCATCTCCCTCTTTTAATGAAAGGAAAGCCATTTGTCGCTTTTTACTAACATACTATCTATGTCTTGAGAAAAGAGCCTGATAGATTTTCCAAAATAAAATCTTAAAAAGTTTATCTTATATGGCAAAGTGCCATTCGTTTTAAGATTATATTAGTTTTCTTCCAAATTATATATTGTAAATATTATCTTGATTTGCAAAAGAAATGAAAAATAATACAAAGAAACAAAACACAAGAAGTCAATTCCTAAACTAACATTTCACTCTATATATTGGAAGTTAACATGCATTCAGTGTCATGTCCAAATGTATTTCTGCTATTTGAGTTATAACTATATTGTATTATAATTTTTTTACTCTTCTTAAAATTATTAATTTTCAGAACCTTGTAGTACTTTTTTAAAAGGCTTTTTGAATAGGTAATTTGTAAGATCTGGAACAAGTGCCATCCATGTGTGCTCCAGTCCCAAAATATTGCTTTTCCCAGGAGCAACTACTGATCATCAGTTTCTTCTGTCCTTTGCAGAGATATTTGCTCATAATTTCTTTAAAAATATGGAGAAGGATCATTGTGATACTTAATAAGAATCATAGTACAATTTCCTTATAGAACACTGTAGACTTCATTTAAAGTTCTACTGTTTTTTACTCATTTCTAGTCTTCGTTGTATGTACCCACAGTTCATTGAAATGATAACTATTCAAAAAATAAAGAAGGACAGAAAGAAGATCCGATGAAAATCAGGAAAATAATCAGAGGAAAGAAATATGAAATTAATATATGCAATTTAACTTCATATGATTTAGAAACTCAGAATATGATATCAGATGATTTCTAATTATCCTATCTTTATATACCCCTTTATATTTCTAGTGGAAGTTTAAATTGGCATCAGTTTCTAGAAGCTATTTTTAAAATTTAAATCATTGATACCTTAAAATGTTGCAATTAGTTTGATTTTTTTATTGAACCTTGAGTTGTTTTCTATAAGATAATTATCACTAATCTACAATAGATTTTATTCATAATAATATTATGTATAATAAAGTTATTTTGTGCAAATAATGCTATAATTTTAATGGGATAAATTTAACACAGCCATATATTTACTATTTTTCTCTATGAGCATAAAAATCTGATGCAGGATTCAGAGAGGAAAACTTCAGACAATCCTTTTATCCAAATTTTCCTCAGAGTTAATTTATCTCATCCTATGCAAAGTATCACACAAATTCATTTTTATGAAAGCATGTCTTCACTAGGATAGTCACATAGTACTAATACTTGTTAATTCATATAGTAATAATATGTGGGAAGTAGAAGAGTAGATTCACATGTAATATTAAGATTGGCAATAAATCCAGTAACAAAAACAATTCACCCTTAAATTTAGGTCAGATTGATAAGATAAAGTCATTTGTTTTTGTTTTCTGCCTATAGTATCAACCTCATTAAAAGTTTAGAATCTGTGTGTTTTTGTTTAGTTGCCAAGGTGCGTCCAGCTCTTTTGCAACCCCCTCTCTCAAAGGGATTTCCAAGGCAAGAATACTGGAGTGGGTTGCCATTTCCGTCTTCACAGATCTTCCTGACCCTGGGATCAAACTCACAGCTCCTGCATTGGCAGGCAGATTCTTTACCACTGAGCCAACAGGGAAGTCCAAATCTGTGTGTACACATGTTATATATTAATCTGTAATAATAGCATTTCACAGGAACCCAGAATAATATATCGATTGAAATAAGTTTACATTATTTTTCTTAACTTTTGTGGTCTTATTAAGAAGTAAGGAAGATTTATTATTTAGTGTTCTTTGTTTAGTCTGGGGTCAATCAGTGACATAGAAAACAGGGGAAAATACATTTTAGGGCGTAATAGTTTGAAAAATTTTAATAGTTCCATTTTATATATTATGTATTTTGAATTTTTTAATTTAGTTCATTCACTTATTTACTGTTGATAATTGTATTATCTCTTGCTTCCAATATATTAGAAAATTAAGAGGCTTTGAAAGAACATGTAACTGTAGTTTATTTTTTGTTTCATATGTCATCTAGTTAACATCTCGTTTAACCTCTTAACTATGCTGGTGTCAGCCTCGGACCTACACTGAAGCTATTAGCGCTGAAATAGCCTTTCAAAGAAAACCTAGATCCAAGGAAGGGTATTAACATTGCAATGCTTTAGTAATAAAATACAATGTTGATCACATAATTTACATATCTTATCTTTGTGACTTATCAGAGTTGCTTAACAATTTGTCATGTTAATATTACCTGTTATACTTTTTAAGATCATTCTTTTAAAAGAGAAATTAAGGGTGGGAGTGTAAAGATGCGAATATATCTAAAAATCACTACATATAATAAAAGTTTTTTTCTGAGAAAAATAAATTGATTGTTAATTCACCATGGTTAATTCATGGTTAATTCACCATGGTTGGAGGAGCCTGGTAGGCTACAGTCCATGGGGTCGCTAAGAGCAACTTCACTTTCACCTTTCACTTTCATGCATTGGAGAGGGAAATGGCAACCCACTCCAGTGTTCTTGCCTGGAGAATCCCAGGGATGGAGAAGCCTGGTGGGCTGCCGTCAATGGGGTCGCACAGAGTTGGACATGACTGAAGTGACTTAGCAGCAGCATATTAATCTATGTTTTCCAATGATACATATATGTTCCAATGATATATATAAACATATATATGTTCATTTTAATAATAGTTTATTTTTTTAGCTAAACAGTTCCCATATAGACAAGGACACTTAATGGTATTAACTTACCTAAATGATATTAATTAATGACCTTAATTTAAACTAGTAGATGATCTAAATAAACTTAATTGATTTCAAAAATGTTTCTTTATATCTTCTGTTTTTAAAAGGTCAAATAAAGCATATTACATAGTGTTCTTATTTTAGTTGACATTTTGCTATAAAGTAGTTTTATCCTTGAAAAGAAATGTGAGATATGTATTTTACCCACTCAAATGTATAAATTCATTATAGCACAAATGTTCTGTGGACATTCTTGTACTCCTTGAGGGTATAATCTCCTCCAAGACAATTAGAATCACAAATTCTTGAAGGTTGAGCATACCTTAAAGATTTATCAAAGATAAATTGAAGGTTTTTTTTTTTGAGAGGATTGTAATAAATGGGACAATTAAAAACCTCATTTATAGTTATAACAGTTTATTTATGACAGGTCTCAAGGTAAAATCAGAACTTACTGTTTCCAGTCTTCTTTCCACTTCAGTATCACAAACACACAATACATGTATACATATACACACATATGCAGAAACATTGCCCACCTAGCCCCCTACCAAGAAGAAAACATGCAAGTGAACACAATGGAACCAAAAAATAAGGTTATTGTTCTCTTTGACCCATTTTTAGGTTTCTGAATTGCTGTGCACTAATCTCTTAATTTATAGGTACTGAATAGTTAACTGAATAGTTAAGATTCTTTTCTCTGTGGAAATCTCAGGTGACAGTTACAAAGAGGCTGAATACTCATGTAGGATATTCTTGGATTACTGCATATTTTAAAAGGAAAAAAAAACAAAGTAAAGTAAAGCTACCTCAGTAATGTCTTTAAATTTTGCTTCACAAAGCAAACAATTTAGAAACAAATTTTTGCTTCTTTATTTTCATGTAGATTGTATTTCCTCTACTATGAGTGAAAGTAAATTTCACTTTTTTTTTTAACTTACTTAATTCATGTATTATTTTACCAGAACCTAAGAAGGAGGATTTTTGCAATTAATGTGTTTCAGATATTGTGACTGTTGTGGGTAAATATGTTTTAAAATGAGAACATCGAACACTTCTTACATTACCAGAAATCTAGAATTTGGGATGCAGCAGAAACTCTGCTGTATAACTTTGTGTTTTCTGTCTAGATTTCCCTCTGATAAACCTATAGACTTTAGCTGCTTAGTCTTTTCAAGGACGGGGACAGTCAGGCTTCATGAAAGTCTGTTTTCAAATTGACCTCTGAAATTAGCACATGCTAACCTTAGACATTTGGCTTGTGATCTGAAGCTAGGAAAACATGTGGCTCCAGGTTTAGTATATAGAGACAGTATTTTAGTATGCAAAGAAAACCTGATAAGAAAATTTTAAATTTGCTTTTTCGACCATGTTTCTTGCTGTGTCTAATGTTTATTCTGCACAAACATTATATACTTGAGCACTGTGTGTTTCGAGGCAGAACATAATGGCTTGTTCATTTTACCCCTTTGTAAATCTTTCCCATAAGAAGACATTGCTACTTCAAATTCAGAGAGCTCTCCATTGATTTTCAAGATTATTCACCAGGTCATCACTGTATGTGTAGTCACTCTTCTTTCTAATATTCTTCACTCATCATTCAAGGTTGCAAAGTGAATGTTATTTCCCATTCCAGCTCCCCCTGATTTCCCTGTTATTTTCCCCGCATCTTTTCCTATAATGGCGTAGACTTTGAAAATAGCTTTTCATTTACCACTGAGAAAGTTCTACACTCTTCCTGGGTTTAAAACTTTTTAGAAGGTAGTAAAAATATATCTTCCTTCCCTCCTCTGTGTTTTTATTGATGAGATATGATATAGCTCGAAACATTTTGCCCCTTTACCTTTCTAACATGACAGTGATTCTATATAATTCAGCATTATTCATATTAATAGTTAATAAAAAAATTTAGACCTTATTAATAACTATTGCTCATTTTCATTGCAAAGTTTTGGTGTCATGATGGCATATTTTTCTGTTTTGAGCTATTATCCATCCTTTCACGTTTCTGGTTGGATTCTTAAGTAGGTGTAACAGGAAATCTAGTTTTTATCTCTTCCATCATTGATAATGTTAATTCTTTGCAAACATATATAAAATTAAGCTTCTACTATTGATCAGAGAAATAAGTTTTATAATGGAAATGTAAAGTGGTAAATTAAAAGTTAAAACCACAAATCACAGTGTGTGGCATAATTTGTATTTTAACTCTGTTTTGTTTTTTTTTGAGCCAAGAAAATGAACCACACTTTGGATCAATGTTGAAGGTTATTGTCCCTTTTGTAACATTTAGACTGTATCTAACTCTAGAATTACCACTGTCAGTACCACAAAGGAATAGTCAAGATGTGTATATGAAGGCCTAATCAGTTAAAAGTTCTCAACCCTGATATTTTTAAAAAGTTGTAAGAGTGACTGTTATGGTATGCTTGAATCTGAGAAAGAGAGATGGAGACACTAAGTGTGTAGTAATAATCTAAATAGTTTTCCTGCCAGGAAGGCAGATTAAGGGTACATAACAGAAGAGGTGCAAGATTAGGATACTGACACAACTTCTTCTGATCTTTAGTTTTTTAAGGATCTTCTGTCTTATATACTCTATTACAGAGACAACAAACTACATGTTAGGTCTGTAAAAGACAGCATACATATTCAGGAGGCTGTGAATACAGCTCACTTAAGCTCATATGATACAATCTAATACAAGGTTGATGTCTTGAAAAGCAAAACACTAATGTATACCAGAGACCACATTAAGCACATCTTTTATTGCAGCTACTTTTTAAAAACCATTTCCTAATACATGATTAAAAAAAAAATCAGCAAACAAATGCAAAAACCAAGTCTGCTTTTGCATACTGGCTAATCTACACTGAAAATAATATACATTTTATTCATGTAAACCTAAAGGGCATGGTTATTTATTATTCATTAATGTCAACAGATAACTGACTGTCACTTGCTGTCAGAGTGGAATCTGATAGAATGCTGACATTGATTGATAGACATGATCCTGAGAATCTGTGTGGACAGACTTTTTAGATCAGTTCAACATAAAACCCAGATTGGATATGAGGCATCTTTTTGGTTGTTTTTTTTTTTTTTAAAGCGTATCCAAAACTCATTTGATTTTCAAGATTAGTTCTAGATTTTTAGCACAATTATAAAATAAGACTACTAACTGATTTGATTTTAAAAATAATTCAGACTGCTGGTGCTTCTTCTGGCTCACATTTTGGAGTAAGAATTTTAATTTTGTTCATGCTGTCTTATAGAAAGAAAAATCAATAAATAAATTTTAAAAATTGATAGCTGTTTTGCATATGCATACCTAAAATAATTGAAATTCTTTGGGGAGATACTGTTTACTTAAGAGAGTAAAAATTAAAGTCATTGAGGTACCATATATAAAATAAAAGAGAACTGTGTTCTTAAATTTCTTCTTGAATACCTATCAGCACTGTATATTTTTAAATGAACTCCTCTCCCTAATAAGTACACTTTCTTTAGAGATAGTTGTTAATATATTTAGAACAAAATGTTTGGCTCCAAAGATTTTAAGTGATGATTGTTTTTAATCATAATTTATTTTCTCAACTTGAGTGAAAGCACCAGCACTAAAAATAATATGCAGAATTAATGGTTTTTATTTCAAACTATGGGAACATCATCATATTGTATTTTGTCTGCAACTTAATAAAAGGGTTAATAAGTTAAAATTGGGACATCCTTATCTTTATTTTTGTGAAATTTATTTTTATTTTTAGTTCTCTTTTTTAGTGCTGAGATTATATATATATATATATTTACTAGCTAACTCTGCAATTCCAGATATGCAAATATATTAAATAATATTTTTCATGGACTAAATAATGTTGATAATTATGTATAATATTTTGGAGTCTCTGAGTTATAAATATATACATAATCAAAATAGTTATTTTTTGTAAAATGTGTTGCATGTAAATCTCTTTATAAGAACTTGTCATCATTTTATCATATGTGTTTTAAAAATTTGAATTTGAATTAGATAATTTCTATCAAATTATTCAAATATCAATAACAAATCTCCAACATGTTAAAATAGCTCACAGTCAGGATCTCAAAGAAACATGTAATTTATTATAATGTATAGCATCTTTGTTAGGCATTAAATATTTTAATGTATTTTTTAGTCAGAGAAGGCCATATTTCACAGTGTCAACCACTGGTAGAGCTCACAATAGAGTTCTGAAAATTATGTAGAATATTTTCAGGTACATTTGTTCTAAAATATGGTTGTCAAAACTGCATATATGAAATGGCTAGGAACCCTTTTTTTCCCTACTGACTGAATAGTTCTGTGTAACATATATTACATACTAGTCAGTCATCAAAATGACAAAACATTTTGATTTTCCATTTAGATATATACTAAGATTATCTAAGGGTTAATTTCTACAGACAAATGCCATATCCGTTTCATTAAAATTACTCTGGGAAATGGAGATAAGTAGTTCAGCGCTCTCTGTGCTGACATGATGTTTGCCTGTCCGATTGCATCCTTTCCAATAGACAGCAGAGATGGAATTACAAAAAAAGACATCTGTGCCAAGGTTTAGCTAGCCAAAAAGGGCAAGCTCTTGTGTTTAAAAGGTAGAGAATCCAATCGATGAAAATGTCTGGACCTGTTAGCACCAATAAAGCTGAAGGCCACTGGGAAGCTCAGAGAGGGTCTTTTGTTGTAGAGCTAGAAAGAGACCCAAACTATGACAGTTTAGGGGAGCAGGGTCAGCGAGGAAGATCATCCATCTTCTGCAGTGGCAGCTCTCTGTCAGATTCTAACCCTGTTCTGTACAGGAACTAAGCCTCTACTGTTGACACCAACCAATTCTCAGCCAAGTGTAAATGAAGCTAATATTCACTGACCTTATGCATAGCAAATGAAGCTCCGTGTGTCACTTAAGAAATAATGTTATCTGACACTTCAAAAAGTGAGTGATGGACAATGTGTGTATGTGTTTTTTTTTGTGTGTGTATGCCTGTCTGTTTTTGTGGATCAAGTCAACAGATATATATTCCTTAAGCACTCTGTATTTTTAATTGATTTTCACAATAGCCACAGATTTACCATATTGACACTGATTTACTTTTTGTTTTATTTTCACCTTCATGTCATGAAATTTTATATGCTGTGTAAAACTCACTGTGTTGCAGAACAAAGTCTCATTTGGCTTTCTTTAGATCTGATACAGTACCTAGTCACAGAAAGAGAAGACTCAGTTTCGCTCATAAAAAATTTTCAAAGAGAATTGAGTTACTAGTTCACATCCAAAACATGATAAATTAGAATATATGTCTTTGTGATTATGAAAAAATGTATTGGTCTCATTATAGGATAGCAAGACACAATTTAACTTTTGTTTTTCATTTTAAAGCATTGTCTAAAACCTCTTTTGAGTTAGTAATGTCTGTTACAATATAATAGTCTTTCTTAGTCTCTAAATCAAGATATTCATATATTATGCTTACTAAGGATTATATGTTAAATTGCATTTTGTGAATTTCTCATTCTCCAAGGTTTTTCATGGTACTTAAAAAAGATGCTCACAAAAGTGAGTGTTAAAATGTACCGGTGGTCATAAATATCCAATACATCAACAATACTATGTAGCCAGTGTGCTTTGTAAGTAAAACAGTACCACTAAAAAAAAAAAAAAAATTCAAAAAATAGCCATACTAAATATAAAGAAAACATTCTAAAGAATGTGAAGAATGCAAAGATTTAAGGGAGAGATGAGTTAAAGCATGGAGTTGAATTTTCAGAGTTCCATGGAAGGTGATTTATCTGACATGGTAGATTTCATGAGACTCACCAGGACAGATCTGCACCTAATTGACATCAATCATCTTTTAACTGAAAATAAACAGTTGTAAAATATTTGGGATCTGTGTATTGATTTTTGTTCACCTCATCAGTCTTGTTTATTTGTACTTATTAAATGAATGAACATGTTTTTTCCTACCAAACTTAAAAAGACAGCATCTGATCCGTAAGATATTTTTTTCTTCTTTTTTGACAAGCAACTAAAATCAGATGAGATCAAACACAAAGTTTTCTCCTGGCAGTGTTCCTGAATTTAATCACATAAAGACACTAAACATGTGTTTAGTCAATTCGTATTTCTTTTCCCTCACATTTCTGTGAATCTAAGCACCCTTCTAAGAAGGATGATGCTCAAAAACCAGAGAGAAATTATCCATGTTGATAGTAACTTTACTGAATAAGGACAACTCTTAGTCTGTCATCAGCTGTTTATCTTCTACAGGATTTAACAATGATGTCCATATAAAGCACAAGTATTAGAGTTGCAGCTCGTTTATGAATTATATGTGATAGGATCTGCATATACGGTTAGTAAATTAGGTCAGTGAATCAATTATTTTCAAAGCAGTGCTCTGACAAAGAATAGCTTCATAAGTTTTGCTGTTAGTGATGTTAGGGGCTGGGAGGGCGAGTTAGGGGTTAGAGTTACGGTTAGAGAAAGGGAGTGGACTAAATTGAGCTGATTTTCATATATTTTGAATTGCATTTGTTTGTACAAAGGGTCTTTAAGATAAACACATGCACATTTACTCCAGAATTGACAGGAGCCTACTATTCTGGATATAAATTTGTTGATAGTAATCGAGAGAAATTTGTGAAAACCTCTCTGCAGTACAGATATAATTTTGCTTAGACTTCTAACATTATTTTGTCATAGATTTTGTTGATTTCCTTAGAAATGTCATTTGAAGAGTTTTCATAATAGAAGGAAATAGGGGCAAACTTACTAAAAGGAAGTATATTTTGCTTCATGGAATCACAAGTTAATGGATTTAGCCAGGTGTTTGAATCTACATTGAAAAAACCAATTGTACTTTATGATTTGCAGAAGTCACATTGGATTAGTAACACTGAAGTTTAGAAACCACAGTGTCATTTTGTGCTACAAAGTAAGTCTCAGCTCTTTTGCCCTGGGAGTTTACAGAGTTCCACTCAGTTCCATCCTGCTGGCTCAGTAGAGATTTTTTAACATGTGGGTCAGTGTATTATGGTATCATAAAGACTTCTGGTAACTTTCCAAAATGATTCCTTGTTGAATCATGTGAACTCGTGGTGGTAACATATCATAGGACTACTAGGCTTCTTCTGACAGCCATTGTTTGAATTGGAAACTTGGAGACATTGAAAGTACCTAAACATCTTTCATATGCTAATTTAACAGTCTATGATGGAGCTATATCATTCAGCATTATACTATGTAGCAAATTCACATATTATAATACTGATTTATATTTCAGATTTTTAGGATCCGAAGAATGCCTGAAATAATTGTGATTCCTGGTTTTTGGTCAGAAAGCTGTAATAGCTGACTGTTGTGGTTTGAGAAAAGATGCCATAGAGGGTTATTAAAAATGCCTAAATAAATCATGCTACCTTAGTATGAATTATAATTTTGCTAGAGCAGATCTTAAGATGAGTTTCAAAGATCTTTGCATTCAATCAAACTGTAGAATCAAAGCAACCTTTTCCAGAGTTGCTTGTAGTCATTGTCATATATTAGTATTAAATGAAATGAGATATTTTGTCCAACTAGTACTGGTTTCATGATTTTCTCTAAAGTAAGGATTGCCATAATTCATTTAATAAGTATTTTTACTTAAACTAGTTCCCAAGAAAAATTTTGTTCCTCTTTATTTTCAAAGAAAAATTGAAACATATTTCAAGTAAATTAGTTCTTATTTTTACATTTTATGCTTTAAGACTTTACCTGGGAAATATGTATTTATAGAGACATTATTGTTTTAAAAATAATAAATGGTGCTGTATTGTGTAAAAGACAGGCTTGACATGCTTTTATTTTTAAATATGAATGAAATTGGTCTAGATTCAAAACCCCTCTCCTCTGAAGTCAGTCTTTTCCATGGTATTGATTTTATATGCTGTGTTAAGATATCTTAATCATTACTTTTTTATCTTCAAGGAACAATATATGGAGTAATCAGGTAAATGGATAGTATTCAGTTTCAGATACTGTTTGTTTATTTTTTTCTATTCAAAAAGTGAAGGAAAATGGGACTGGTGATTTGTAGTATAATAGGTTGGAGACTCATCAGGTGAATAGTGACATCTCTAACTTAGAGCTATGGAAGTTGTTTTTTCCTTTGTGTCAATCTGGAGGGAAAAATAAACCGGCAGTTCCAATACCTGGTCTGACATTTCCCATCTTTTCTTGTGGAGGCAGCTGGGCAAAAGCACACATGGTGACTGAAAAGGTAACTATCCCTTTGAGGGCATGGTTGATTTTACTTCTGATTCTTACGGTGCTGTAGGGGTCAAGGATTTCTCGAGAAGCTTGACCTATGTTTGCTGTCAGGAAAAGTGGGTGATTTTCACTCTCTATACCTGCAAGTCTCTGAAGTTATGTGTAGATTGGAGTTTATTCTGCACTGCTTTGTCAGCATAGCTGTGGCTTTTTTTTGACAGTTGTAAAAGAATCCTGAGATGGAAGGAGCTGAGTGTAAAAATTGCTTTCTTTTGTAGAGCAGGAGACTCCTAACTAATTTATAGAAGTTTAGATTGGTCCATATACCTTTAACAAAATTTTAGAGTATGCCATTTTATAGTTAAGAAAATTCTGTTTAATTCTGACTGATGTGCTCCAAAGTACAAATATTATAATGAGTTGAAATCCAACTACAATTTAGTTCTTAGTTTTTTTTTTTTTTTTTCTGTCTCCTAAACCATGGAGAGTTTAACTTTTATTCTGTATTTAGGTAGCTGAAAGTTGAATGAATAAGTAATAGGTTAAAAAATTAGATTGTTTTATTCTGTTGTCCTTATCTTTTAGCTAGTTAACTAAATAACCAATCTTCTTCTTCCTCCACTTCTCCCATCCTGCTTTCCCCTTTCCTTCTGTTATTTATTTGTAATCATTAGTATACTATAAGTAGTTTATAATGACATGAATATATTCATAAATGTACAGATAGACTTCCCAGGTCAATAGGCCCTGCAGTAAATCTTCTTATGTACATCTTTTCCTTTGTGACTGAGAGATTACTACTTGAGTTTTTCCCTAGTCATGCTACTTCCTTTAGGCCCTCCTTCTGACCTTTTCTACCAAGACATGAATGTTAACGTAGAAGATCAAGGTGCTATATTTTTATCTTAGTAACACAATATAATTATGTTGCACTATCTAAGTAGTCTAGAATGTTTTCTGATTTTCTTTTCCTCCCTTATCAGTTTTCTGTTTCTGTTTATTTCTTGGACAGTGATGTCATATTGGGAGTTTATCCAGTGAAGATGACGCTGAAGATTTCATTCACATTTTTATACCTGTAATGACCTTTCTTGCTCTCAAAGTAGAGTTGCTTATTTCTGCATCTGTTTGAACCCATGAAGGGCTAGTGTGCAGCATAAAATTCCAGAGGGATTGATTTCATTAGAATATACCCATGTGGTACTAGTGGTAAAGAGCCTGCCTACCAATGCAGGAGACAAAGGAGATACAGGCTTGATCCCTGGGTGGGGAAGATCCCCTGGAGGAGTGCATGGTAACCCACTGGAGTATTCTTGCATGGAGGATCCCCATGGACAAAGGAGACTGGTGGGCTACAGTGCACAGGGTCGGAAAGAGACACAACTGAAGCAGCTGAGCATGCACACATGCACAAGGCTGCAAGGGCTAGTAGGCTATATTTAAATATGTATTGACAATTTAGATTATTGCTGCAATTTAATGCATTTTTATTGAGGGAAAATTATGAAACTGACAGGAATATAATAGAAAGGGGAATTAAGGATTCTTCAGTGCTGCATGGAGAGTAGAAGATCAAACAAAACAAAAATATTGGTCTTAACAGGAATTCACTGGGAAAAGGACTGCTGGAGAAAAATGTTTGGAATATAAAACCAATTCAATTGAGTTCAATAAATATTTCTTGGATGCTTTTCACTTATAGATAACTATGATAAGCTTATAGAGATAAACTTACATGAGTTTATAGATTCCCCAAAACTCAATATTCACCAGATGGTAGAGTAAAAGGACGTGTGCTCATCTTCTCCTGTGAGAACTCCAAAATTGCAACTAACCTCTGGAAAACCATTAACAGGAGAATGTTGGATTCCACCAAAAAGATACCCCACATCCAAGGGCAAAGAAAAAACTCCAACAAGATGGTAGGAGGGAAAAGTCACATTAAGAATCAAACCCTATACCTGCCAGAGATGCTCAGAGGGCTCAGAGACGCACAAAATCTTGTGTGCACCAGGACCCCACAAGAGACTGAGCGAGATCTGCCTTTAGTGTTTGAGTGTCTTCTATGGAGGCGTGGGTCACCTGTGGTCTGCCATGGGGGACAGGGGCTCTGGGTGCAGCAGACCTGGGAAGCATGGCATGTGAGCCCTACCATAGAGCCACAGAACAAACAACCCACAAACTGGAGAACAATTATACAAAAGAAGTGCTTGCACTGTTGTGAAAGTTCTGCGGACCACAACAGATTTCCTAACCCAGGAATTTGGCAAAGGGCTGAGAACCCCCCAGGGAATTTAACTTTGAAGGCCATCGTGTTTTGATTATAGAACTTCCACAGGACTGGGGAAACAGACACCTGGAGGGCACAAGCAAAACTTTGTGCACACCAGGACCCAGAAGAACCCACAAAAGACTGAGCCAGACTTGCCTGTGAGTTCCAGGGGTCTCTAGCAGAGGTGTGGGTGGACAGTGGCCAGCCATGGAGTCAGGGGCACTGAATGCAACAGTGCTGGCATAAGTCCTTTTGAAGGAGATTGCAATGACCACCATTAACCCTACCATAGTTTGGCTTCAGGCCAAACTACAGGGAGGGAACACAGCCCCACCCATCAACAGAAAATTGGAGTAAAGATTTACTGAGCATGGTTGTCTGAGGAGGCCTTACAAGTAGCTGAGAAAAGAGAAGCTAAAGGCAAAGGAGAAAAGGAAAGATATACCCATTTGAAGGCAGAGTTCCAAAGAATAGCAAGGAGAGATAAAAGTCTTCCTCAGTGATCAATGAAAACAAATAGAAGAAAACAATAGAATGGGAAAGACTAATGATCTCTTCTAGAAAATTAGGAAGAGAACATTTCTTGCAAACATAGGCAAAATAAAGAACAGAAATGGTATGGACCTAACAGAAACAAGATAGTAAGAAGAGATGGCAAGAATACACAGAACTGTACAAAAAAGATCTTCATGACCCAAATAACCATGATGGTGTGATCACTCACCTAGAGCCAGACTTCCTAGAGTGTGAAGACAAGTGGACCTTAGGAAGCATCACTACAAAGTTAGTATAGGTGATGGAATTTCAGCTGAATTATTTCAAATCCTGAAAGATGATGCTGTGATAGTGCTGCACTCAATATGCCAACAAATTTGGAAAATTCATCAGTGACTACAGGACTGGAAAAGGTCAGTTTTCATTCCAATCCCAAAGAAAGGCAATGCCAAACAATGCTCAAACTACTACCCAATTGCACTCATCTCACATGCTAGCAAAGCAATGCTCAAAATTCTCTAAGCCAGGCTTCAACAGTACGTGAACCATGAACTTCCAGATGTTCAAGCTGGTTTTAGAAAAGGCAGAGGAACCAGAGATCAAAGTGCCAACATCCGTTGGATCATCAAAAAAGCAAGAGAATACCAGAAAAACATCTACTTCTGCTTCACTGATTATGCCAAAGCCTTTGACTGTGTGGATCACAATAAACTGTGGAAAATTCTTCAAGAGATGGGAATACCAGACTGCATTATCTGCCTCCTGAGAAATCTTATTAAAGTGAAGTCACTCAATCATGTCCGAGCCTTTGTGACCCCTTGGACTGTAGCCTCCTCTGTCCATGGGATTTTCCAGGCAAGAATACTAGAGTGGGTTGCCATTTCTTTCTCCAGGGGATCTTCCGGACCCAGGGATCGAACCCAGGTTTCCTGCATTGGAGGCAGACGCTTTAACCTCTGAGCCACCAGGGAAAAGCAGGTCAAAAAATAACAGTTAGAACTGGACAGACTGGTTCCAAATTGGGAAAGGAGTTCATCAAGGCTGTATATTGTCACCCTATTTATTTAACTTATATGCAGAGTACATCATGAAAAATGCCAGGCTGGATGAAGCACAAGCTGGAATTCAGATTGCCGGGAGAAATATCAATAACCTCAGATAGGCAGATGACACCACCCTTATGGCAGAAAGTGAAGAAGAACTAAAGAGCCACGTGATAAAAGTAAAAGAGGAGAGTAAGAAAGCTGGCTTAAAACTAACATTCATAAAATGAAGATCACGGCATCTGGTCCCATCACTTCATGGCAGTTCAATGGGGAAACAATGGAAACAGTGAGAGATTATTATTTTGGGCTCCAAAATCCCTACAGATGGTGACTGCAGCCATGAAATTAAAAGACGCTTGCTCCTTGGAAGAAAAGTTATGACCAACATTAGACAACATATTAAAAAGCAGAGACATTACTTTGCTGAAAAAGATCCATCTAGTCAAAGTTACGGTTTTTCTAGTAGTCATGTATGGATGTGAGAGTTGGACTATAAAGAAAGCTGAGTGCAGAAGAATTGATACTTTTGAACTGTGGTGTTGGAAAAAACTCTTGAGAGTCCCTTGGATTTCAAGTAGATCCAACCAATCTTACAGGAAATCAATCCTGAATGTTCTTTGGAAGGATTCATGCTGAAGCTGAAACTCCAATACTTTGACCACCTGATGTGAAGAACTAACTCCTTGGAAGAGACCCTGATGCTGGGAAAGATTGATGGCAGGAGGAGAAGGGGACAACAGAGGATGAGATGGTTGAATGGCATCACCGACTTGATAGACATGAGTTTGATCATGCTCTGGGAGTTGATGACAGACAGAGAAGCCTGGTGTGCTGCAGTCCATGGGATCACAAAGAATGAGACAGGACTGAGCAACTGAACTGTACTGATCCTGGCCCCACCCCTATAGCCAGTCCCTCCCATCAGGAAGCTTCCATAAGCCTCTAATCCTTATCCATCATGAAGGCAGACAGAATGGAAACCACAATTATAGAAAACTAGCCAAACTGATCACTTTGGTATCATCCTTGTCTAACTCCATGAAGCTATAAGCCATGCTGTGTATGGCCACCCAAGATGGATGGGTAATGATGGAAAGTTCTGAAAAAACGTTGTCCACTCAAGATAGGAATTGCAAATCACTTCAGTATTCTTGCCTTGAGAACAGCATGAACAGTATTAAAAGACAAAGAGATACGACATTGAAAGATGAACTCCCTAGGTCAGTAGGTGCTCAATATGCTACTGGAGAGGAGTGGAGAAATAGCTCCAGAAAGAATGAAGAGTCAGAGCCAAAAAGAAAACAATGAGTTGTGTACATGACTGGTGATGAAAGTAAGGTCCAATGCTGTAAAAAAACAATATTGCTTAGGAACCTGAAATGTTAGGTCCATGAATCAAGGTAAATTCAAAATGGTTAAACAGGAGATGGCAAGAATGACCATCAACATTTTGGAAACAGTGAACTATAATTGACTGGAATGGGCAAATTTTGTTCAGATGACCATTTTATACACACACACACACACACACACACACACACACACACACACACACTACACTACTGTGGGCAAGAATCCCTTGGAAGAAATAGAGTAGCCCCCGTAGTCAACAAAAGATTCCAAAATGCAGTACTTGAGTGCAATCTGCAAATATTTAGAGATCAGAGAAATCATAGAATGATCTCTGTTTTCAAGGCAAGCCATTCAGTATCACAGTAATAAAAGTCTATGCCCCAACCACTAATGCCAAAGAAGCTGAATTTGTATGGTTCTACAATGACGTACAAGACCTTGTAGAACTAACACTGATAAAGATGTCTTTTTCATCATAGGGGAATGGAATGCAAAAGTAGAAAGTCAAAAGGTATCTGGAATAGCAGGCAAGTTTGGCTTTGGAGTACAAAATGAAGCAGGGCAAAAGCTAACAGAGTTTTGCCAAGAGAACGCACTGGTCATAGCAAACACCCTCTTCCAACAATACAAGAGATGACGCTACACATGTACATCACCAAATGGTCAATACTTAAATCAGGTTGACTGTACTTGCAGCTGAAGTTGGAGAAGCTCTGTACAGTCAGAAAAATCAAAACCAGGAGATGATTGTGGCTCAGATCATGACCTCCTTATTGCAAAATTCTGACTTAAATTGAACAAGGTAGGGAAAACCAGTAGTCCATTCAAGTATGACCTAAATCAGACCCCTTACAATTATACAATGGAAGTGACAAATATGTTCAAGGGATTAGATTTGATAGACAGAGTGCCTAAAGAACTATGGATGGAGGTTTGTAGCATTGTGTAGGAGGTGGTGATCAAAACCATGTCCAAGAAAAAGAAATGCAAAAAGGCAAAATGGGTGTCTGAGGAAGCCTTACAAATAGGTGAGAAAAGAAGAAAAGCAAAAGGCAAAGGAGAAAAGGAAAGATATATTCATCTGAAAATGCAGAGTTCCAAAGAATAACAAGAAGAGATAGGAAAGCCTTCCGAAGTTATTTCAAGTTAAAACTTTTGGTTAGGTATATAGTGTAGTTGATACAGTTTATTTTTCACTGCATCAAATCATGTCACATTTTCCTCTTATTTGTGATGCTGTTTGATGACTTGTTTCAGGTTATATATTTTAGATCCTTCTGTTGTTAATAGACTGTCTTCTCTTTGAAATTGATCAGTCATCTATGCAGGGCTACTTGGAGACTCTATGATTCTCTAATTCCTTGACAATATTTCACCCATGTTTTATCATCCATTGTCACACGGAATCATCCATTGTCACACGGAATCACTTATTACATTGGTAGTTGTAAAATGTTAGTTACATAATTTTTTCATTTCTTTTATGTTTGGTAGTTTGTTTTATTCCATAAGAAAGAGTTTTACCTCCTTTGGCCCAAATTTTATTTTTTGAATAATGCTATGAACTCATAGAATCTAATAAAATACTTCTTGAAAGAGAGTATCTATTTAAAGAAGAATGAGTTCTATTAAATGAAGAAAGAAATTGAATATAAATAATATTTAATTTAATGACTTCATAATTTTTAGGATTAAAATTCTACCCATGTCTTCCAGTTTTTATTCTATTATTTTTTTAACATATTTTCCCTCAGAAGAGAAGTTTAATGCATCTTTATTGCTGTGCATCCTTTGTGACAGAATGAGTGAATGTTTTATTTTTAGAGACTTTTTGAGACATCTTTCAGATTGGCAGCATAACCCTATTAAAGTAATTAAATAATGCTTAAAAATATCCCTTCTATAAAGATACCCAGAGATGCCTGTTCAGAAACCAACACCAATTATCTGTATAAATGGGCAAGTTACTTAATCTGTCTAAGACCTTGGTCTCTAACATATAAAGAGGGAAATACCAACTATTTCAAGAGGTTGTGTTGTAGACCAAATGATCTAATAAACAAAACACTCACACAAGGAAAGTGGCAATAAATGTGCATAAAAATGGAGTGATTCTTGTAAAGCATTTAGCAGACTAACACATGAAGAGCAACCCATAGATGTTTAGCTACAATTGTTATTATTCTAAGAATTGCTATCTGTGTTTCTGTTTTGGTTAATGTGCCTGGCATTGATCGAAGAGTCTTATTGATTGTACCTCTGTAAAATCTCTCCAATCGACACTCCTCCATCCTAATGCCACTATCTTAGTTTAAGTCTTTTATGTTTAACTCAGAGAATATCAGTAGCCTTTTAATTTGTTTGTGTTTGCTCTTACTCCCCTTTCATATTTTCTACTCACCCTCGAGAGCTTTTTTAAAATGCAGATTCAGTTATTTCAAAACTTTCTTCAAAATATATAATTGCTTCACATAGTTTTCAAGCTTTTTTAACATCCTATTCAAAATCCTTTTAACTTGACTATACATATCTGTTTACCCATTGCTCACTTCCCTGTTGGCTCAGTGAGTAAAGCGTCTGCCTGCCATGTGGGAGACCCGGGTGTGATCCCCGGGTCAGAAAGTTCCCCTGTAGAAGGAAGTGGCAACCCGCTCCAGTACTCTTGCCTGGAAAATTCCTTGGACAGAGCAGCCTGATAAGCTGCAATCCACGGGATTGCAAAGAATCACACACGACTGAGCAACTTCATTACTATACTAAATAATTTGAGGTATCCTAAATACTTTACTTCTCCTTCTGATTTTCATATATTGTAATTTTCTACCTAGATGGCCATCTCTTTTTGAAGACTTTTCTAATCTTCTTCCACTCTCCTCTCTTCCTCCTTCTTCACAAGTGCATAGCTTCCGGGGTCCAGCCCCGGTGGATCCAGGGTAATTCGAAGGGGAGACGGAATCGGCGTCCTAGGAAAAAACTTATTTAATTACAGATATAAAGAGAGATTAGAAAAGGATAGTGTAGTAAGAAATATTAGTGAAGAAAAAGAGGCTGAATAACTTGGTTTACGTGGAGTAGCATCCACGCTCCAAAATGGAATTCAGCCAGAAGGAGAAAGAAAGAACGACACGGAGGAATCAGTCTTTCCAGAAACTGATCCGTTTTCTTTACTTTTCAGGTTTGCTTATATACTTTTTATTATACATAGGGATGAATACAGAGTCACGCAGGGGTCAGCAGACCTGACCCTTGTCAAAATCAGGTGCTTCATATAAGTGTATACAAAGGTCTTAGGGATTTTACATCATCTTCTGGCCATGAGGGCTGCTGACATTTTATGGTCCTTTCTGATAACGGTCAGTCAACCAGAAAACTTGTTTTTTCCAGGGGTGATTTTTTCTTAAACCAGGCACCACCCTCCAAATAAAGTTGCATTCCAATAGGGTGAGGATGTAGTGGGTTACAATCAAGAAAAAGAATTTACTTAGCCTAAGGTTTAACATGATTAATCTTAAAGGTTAATACTTATTTCTCCTATATGCTAGTTATATTCATTATAAGGGCAGGGAATATGGAGATTTAGCCAACAAATATTGGCTCAACAAATGAAAACCCTTCACCAATGTAATTTCTAATCAACCCACTAATACTATACTAATAATTTTCTAACTTCCCAAAAGAGTCTGTATTTAGAAAGTTTTAAAGCATCTCGTGCCTCTCACAGTTGGGAGGCTGTAAACAATCACATATGGCCGGATGAACCCGCTCAGGCAGGCTAGAGAACCTTCAGAGGAGTTTGTAAGTTGAAACACTCTTGTCACGCCCAGGAATTTTTATTAACTGGAACTGCAAGTTAACTCCTTCTCTGAGAGAAATGGTGATGGGGGAGAGCCCCCCCATAAAGTCAGAGGTGTAGGTGAGAGCATGAGTAAAGTAGGCAGACTCTGGTTTTGGGGGTAGATGCTCAGGAACAGGAGGTTTCCTGGGGCTCGATCCTGCCTCTGCATATGCCGAAGCCTCCTTCCTCATGACCTTTGCCATGGGTGGAGTTCCTCACGCTGGCTCCCGGCACATAGCCATACTGGTCAGGCAGGCATTCAGTGTACATCAGCTTTGCTGTATGCACCTCATGGGATTATAGGTTACTACTAAGGAATGGCTTTTCCTTATGTTCTTCACAACTAGCACCCTACCTAAAGAATCAAACATATAATGATTGTTTGGCTAACTTGTTTTTGTATAGCAGGGCATAAAGATTACATGTCATACCCAATATTCAGTTGTGCCAACAAGTAATTTTGGTGATGATAATTATGATGATAATAGAGATTCTCTTCCTAGACAAACAAAGAATTTTGATTCTTAAAAGGGAAATGACAACCTTAAAGGTCCAAGAATAGAGACAAAAACTACTATGAAATATCCTTAGTTTAAGATGTCAGGCATGCATGCAAAGTCTCTTCAGTTGTGTCCAACTCTTTTTGACCCCATGGACTGTGGCCCACCAGGTTCCTCTGTCCATCCAATTCTCCTGGCAAGAATACTGGAGTGGATTGCCATGCCCTCCCCCAGGACAGTTTCCTGACCCAGAGATCTAACCCATGTCTCCTATGTCTCCTGTATTGGCAGGCAGGTTCTTTACCACTGAGCCAGCAGGGAAGCCCTTTGAGATGTCAAATAGAGTCTCAGATCATATCATTGAATTATAAAGTTTATATGGGGAAGTGTTCACAATATTAGGTTAAGTAAGAGTAGTATGCAGAGTAGTATTTACAATATCATTTTTAGGAGAAACTGGAAAAGTATACATATAGTTGCTAACATGGATCATCTGTGACCAGTGGGGATATAGGCTATATTTGGTTTTCTTTGAATTAGGCCATGTTTTTTTATGTTTTCTTCCTTGATCATGTGTTACTTTGCATGGATGTATGTACCATATGTATGTATGTGTCTATATATGCATCTGTTGGGGGCTTCCCAGGTGGCTCAGTGGGTAAAGAATTCACCTGTAGTATGAAAGACACAGGAGATGTGGGTTCAGTCCCTGGGTCAGGAAGATTCCCTGGAGGAGGGCATGGCAACCCACTCCAGTATTCTTGCCTGGGGAGTTCCATGGACAGAGGAGCCTGGTGGGCTACAGTACATAGGGTCACAAAGAGTTGGGTACAACTGAAGCCACAGAACATGCACACATACATTTATCAATCTTTCTCACCTCTCTATGTGTAATTTTACAAAGACAAAAAGGAACATGGGAGCTGCAAATAACAAAATTAACTCATCCTTACCTTGATTTTTACTCTTAGCATTCGCATTCCAAATACTTTTTTTCTTTTATTGCTGTTTGATATTATGGGGCACCATTCTAGTTAATAAGTGGCTTCTCTTGTAGCTCAGTTGGCAAAGAATCTCCCTGCAATGCAGGGGACCCCGGTTTGATTTCTGGGTCGGGAAGATACCCTGGAGAAGGGAAAGGCTACCCTCTCTAGTCCCAGAGAATTCCATGGACTGTATAGTCCATGGGGTTGCAAAGAGTTGAGCACGACTGAGCAACTTTCACTTTTTTCTTTATTTTCAATAATATTTTAGTATTAAAGAATTCCCTGAATTTGACTCCTAGTTGCAGAGCTAAGATCTCACAAGCCACATGGCAAGGCCAAAAAAGTAAAATAAAATAATTATCTAAATCAACTTAGTAAATGAACCACTGTTACATGTATATGGAAAATAAACTTTTGAGGATTTAAAAAGTTATGGTCTTTAACTTTTATGATTTCTTTCTGATTACTAGATGACACAGAGAAGTAGATTATTTAAGCACACTATATGTATCTCTTCCTTTCTCTCTCTCACACACACACACGCGCACATATATATGTAATATATATTACATACATATACATGATATGTACACATATATTTTAGTCTGATCGATTACTAGCCCTTGAGCTGTAGCTGTTACTAATAAGGTATTATATACTTGCAGTCATTTGTATTATTCTGTGGCATTGAATATCACTTATAGAATAAGTTACAAATGGTTAGTATCAGTTCTAGTAGATTTTATTTACTAATTGCCCAAAAGTAAATGTGTCTTTTTGTGCGAGGAAGAAATTGGTATGTAATTGCAATTTAATTACAAAAAATGAAACCAAATTATTTATAAACTTAAGTGCTAAAAGGAAGTAAATACACAGTAACAATCACCTTCAATAACATATTGAATCTTGCCATGTTCTGTATACTGCACATACTTTTATATTTGTACTGTAACATTTTTGATTGTCTGATATGGCATATTCAAATCTCTGGGTTTCTTAGTTTGAATGAAACTACAATTTTTAATTTTCATCCTATTCAGTATGTGTGTTTTAAAGACTCCACATTAATTTTCATATTAGACTACAGACAATATTATAGAGTGATAAATCTTCTGGGAATCATATGACAAGAGTATAATTTGTAAGAGTGTTTTAAACATGTATGTAAACTTGTGCCCTCTAGATCTGCATAGTCTCATATAATTTTGGCTAGATCAACCTTTTCTACTCAGATGTTTAGGAATAAGATATCATGTCAGAATGCCAATCTTAGAAGCTTCTGCAGCACCAGGAAACTTGTGATTAGTAGATGGAAAGTAGATGGAAAAGGCTGCCCAGAACATTTGTTTCCCTGCCACAAAAACTGTTGCCTAGCTCAAAACTTGCATCAGGAACACTTTTTCCCCTGCTGACAGCTTCCTACCAAATTATCTCCCTATCATTAGTTGAAAAAACAAACCAGACAAACAAAGCAAAAAATTATACTGAAAATCTATTCTGTACATTGTAGGTAAACTTTCTGTTTTCATCAAAATATAAATATTTAAATAACCAGAAGTAATAAAAGTCAGAAATGGTAAATTGTATATAAATTCTAATTAAGGATGGAAATAAATTTCAACTAGAGAAAAAAATTAAGACTTTTAGGAGATGGTATGTATATTGAAAGTGTTAGTCACTTAGTTGTATCCGACTTTTTGCTGCCTTGTGGACTGTAGCCTGCAGTCTTCTCAGCCCATGGAATTCTCTAGGGAAAAATACTAGAATGGGTTGCCATTTCCTTCTCCAGGGGATCTTCCTGACCTAGGGATCAAACCCAGGTCTCCTGCATTGCAGGCAGATTCTTTACAATCTCAGCCATCAGGGAACAGACAGATGTGAAGTCATATAAAGACACTTCCAGGCCTGGTGAGAATGATGAACAAAGATGGTGTATGTATGAAGTTACAGGTCATATTTGTTCATCAGATTTCTGGAGTAAGTACGGAAAGGAATACAGTGAGAAAGTTAGGAAAATAGAAGATAAGTTGTATTGGGTCTCGAGGGGCTGTCTATGTTGTAGTAAGGAAATTGTACTTTTGTAGTTATGAAGAAACCATCACAAATTTGTTAAGTAGGGTATATAATCAAAAGTTGTGCTGTAGTGATGACATGAAGGGAGGTTGAAGACTGGATTAGGGATAAGAGAAACAGAAAGTAACACCTATATGAGTGACTAGAAAAAAATCTCTGAAGGAAGACCCTGGTACTGAGGTGTGTTGGGAAACATAAGAGACAAAACTAATGCTCAGAAAAACAGCAAGCTGTTAAGGGTGACATACGACATTAGAGTTTTGAGCTTATCTTTTATTACTGTCCTATTTAAGCCCACTTAGCTTCAGTCTAACTTTATTTGTCAATATTTCCTAACTGTAGTCCTTAATTTTTGATTTCAGTGTTTTCTGTCATGCTTGTTTCAGATTCCTGACACTCCTTTTCCTCCATTCCACATAAAACATGCATATATTGTATGCTGTTCAAAAACTCAAGTTTAACTACCCCCAGCAGCCCTCTGTGGTTTTCATGGTCTAAACAAATCTCTTGCCTCCTGAAGTCCCAGGATATTTTATTTCTGTATTTTTATGAAAAATATATAAAAAGATAACATATTTCACTAGTAAAGAGCAAGAGCTTTGGAGTCAAATTATTGTTCTACACTTCACTAGTCTTGACTTTGTGCAAATTAGTTAATCTCACATAAGGTTTCCTCATCATAAATTATGAGTTCATAGTTGAATCCATGGAATCCAAGTGATATCTGATATTATTATTAATAATAAATTGTATGGTGTATATATATTACTGAATGACATACCAGGAACAAAATAAGTGTTTGGTAAATTTAGTTTGGAGAAGCTCAATACAGTCAGCAAAAACAAGACTGGGAGCTGACTGTGGCTCAGATCATGAACTCCTTATTGCCAAATTCAGACTGAAATTGAAGAAAGTGGAGAAAACCACTAGACCATTCAGGTATGACCTAAATCAAATCCCTTATGACTATGCAGTGTAAGTGAGAAACAGATTTAAGGGACTAGATCTGATAGAGTGCCTGATGAACTATGGACAGAGGTTCGTGACATTGTATAGGAGACAGGTATCAAGACCATCCCCAAGAAAAAGAAATGCAAAAAAGCAAAATGGCTGTCTCAGGAGGCCTTACAAACAGCTGTGAAAAGAAGAGAAGCCAAAAGCAAAGGAGAAAAGCAAAGATATACCCATTTGAATCCAGAGTTCCAAACAATAGCAATGAGAGATAAGAAAGCCTTCCTCAGCTATCAGTGCAAAGAAATAGAGGAAAACAACAGAATGGAAAAGACTAGAGATCTCTTCAAGAAAATTACAGATACCAAGGGAACATTTCATGAAAAGATGAGCTCAATAAAGGACAGAAATTGTATGAACCTAACAGAAGCAGTTATTAAGAAGAGTGGCAAGAATACACAGAAGAACTATACAAACAAGATCTAGGTGAGTGATCCCACCATGATGATTATATGGGTCGTGAAGATCTTTTTTGTTGATGGCAACCCACTCCAGTATTCCTGCCTGGAGAATCCCAGGGATGGAAGAGCCTGGTAGGCTACAGTCCATGGGGTCGCAAAGAGTCGGACACGACTGAGCGACTTCACTTCACTTCAAAACAGAAGCAGATATTAAGAAGAGGTAGCAAGAATACACAGAAGAACTATACAAAAAAGATCTTCACGACCCATATAATCACAATGGTGGGATCACTCACCTAGAGCCAGACATCCTGGAATGTGGAGTCAAGTGGGACTTAGGAAGCATCACTACGAACAAAGCTAGTGGAGGTGATGAAATTCCAGTTGAGCTATTTCAAATCCTGAAAGATGATGCTGTGAAAGTGCTACACTCAATATGCCAGCAAATTTGGAAAACTCAGCAGTGGCCACAGGACTGGAAAAGGTCAGTTTTCATTCCAGTCCCAAAGAAAGGCAATGCCAAAGAATGCTCAAAAGACCGCACAGTTGCACTCGTCTCACACACTAGCAAAGTAATGCTCAAAATTCTCCAAGCCAGGCTTCAGCAATACGTGAACCATGAACTTCCAGATGTTCAAGCTGATTTTAGAAAAGGCAGACGAACCAGAGATCAAATTGCCAACATCCGCTGGATCATGGAAAAAGCAAGAGAGTTCCAGAAAAACATCTATTTCTGCTTTATTGACTATGCCAAAGCCTTTGACTGTGTGGATCACAATAAACTGTGGAAAATTCTGAAAGAGATGGGAATACCAAACCACCTGAACTGCCTGTTGAGAAACCCGTATGCAGGTCAGGAAGCAGCAGTTAAAACTGGACATGGAACAACAGACTGGTTCCAAATAGGAAAAGGAGTATGTCAAGGCTGTATATTGTCACCCTGCTTATTTAACTTATATGCAGAGTAGATCGTGAGAAATTCTGGGCTGGAGGAAGCACAAGCTAGAATCAAGATTGTCAGGAGAAATATCAATATCGTCAGATATGTAGATGATACCACCCTTATGGCAGAAAGTGAAGAACTAAAGAGCCTCCTGATGAAAGTGAAAGAGGAGAGTGAAAAAGTTGACTTAAAGCTCAACATTCAGAAAATGAAGATCATGGCATCTGGTCCCATCACTTCATGGCAAATAGATGGGGAAACCATGGAAATAGTGGATGGCTTTGTTTTTCTGGGCTCCAAAGTCACTGCAGATGGTGATTGCAGCCATGAAATTAAAAGACGCTTACTCCTTGGAAGGAAAGTTATGACCAACCTAGACAGCATATTAAAAAGCAGAGACATTACTTTGTCAACAAACGTCTGTCTAGTCAAGGCTATGGTATTTCCAGTGGTTATGTATGGTTGTGAGAGTTGGACTGTGAAGAAAGCTGAGTACCGAAGAATTGATGCTTTTGAACTGTGGTGTTGGAGAAGACTCTTGAGAGTCCCTTGGACTGCAAGCAGATCCAGCCAGTCCATCCTAAAGCAGATCAGTCCTGGGTGTTCACTGGAAGGACTGATGTTGAAGCTGAAACTCTAATACTTTGGTAACCTGATGTGAAGAGCTGACTCATTTGAAAAGACCATGATGGTGGGAAAGAATGAAGGCAGGAGGAGAAGGGAACAACAGAGGATGAAATGGTTGGATGGCATCACTGACTTAATGGACATGTTTTTGGGTGGACTCTGGGAGCTAGTGATGGACAGGAAGGCCTGGTGTGCTGTGGTTCATGGGGTCACAAAGAGTCAGACACTACTGAGCAACTGAACTGAACTGAAATTTGGTTTAGTTATAGATGGTGTGTCAGTTGATGGGAACTGCCTAAATGCTTTACAGCAGTGGGGAATAAGGGTCTCCCATCAAATGTTGGGCCAGTCAGATTGAGGACTCTTAATGTGAGGCTCCTAAAATCCTATAAAGACTTTGGTTAAGTGCAATGGACAAAGAATCAAAGGATAATTTCCAATACCCAGTTTTGCTAAAATCTCATCCTTGCTCAAGACTTAGCTACTGAATAACAGCAACAACATCCTTGCCTTGTTCAGGTCAGAAAACCTGGCAATATAGGCTTCTCCTTTAAAATGAGTGTGGCTGTAGATGGTAGCTGCATACAGTGTTAGCGATACCCCATACACGTAACTTGAATAAGCTAAGACCTTGTCTGAGATATTTGTGAAAATGGTAGTAGTTGTAGCAAAAAGTGGGAAGACAAGTTAGATTAAATCTAGGTGGCAGAGTTTCTTAGGATGAATCATAGAGGGGTAAGTAGCGTCTCAGTCTATCATCTCGATAGTGGTAAGGGCAAAACCAAATTCAAGTGAACCAAGAAATAAATGGTCAAGTGAGAAAATGGTGCTTGTTATGAAGAAAAGAAAACCAAGGCAAAGTAAACTTGTTAGCAGAATGGATAAAAGTTTATCTATTTAGTTATTTGGATGGTTCACATAAAAGGGATTCTTATTCTCTGTTGGAGAGTTAATGATGGTAGACAAAAGCTTTAAGGAGTTGGAATTAAAGACTTTTTTATCCAAAGTTTCCTAAAATTATTTGATAGAATGTGCAAAGTTGACTTTAAGATACATCCTTTTTATGTAGTAATACTTCTTAGTAATATTTGGAGCAGCGTTTCCAAATGCAGTGGAAGATTTTCTATAGTCCTTGAAGGAGAAGGGCAGAGAATGAAGAAAGGAAGGAGATTCAAAGCTGAGATCAAAGTGGGGAATTTCCAAGTTTGCGACTGGGAAATGAAAAACATTTGATTGATGATGATAACTTAAGCATGACTGTGCTTGTTGACACAAGGAGAGATTCTATAAGTTTATCTCTCCAAAGATGGAGCACAATTGGAAAGAGAGGATCACAGGATATAAGAATAAAAGGACAGAGGGGAGGGTGCGGTGCGGTGTGGTGGGGGCCAGGGTGTGGAAGGGATGCCAAACTCTGTCTTGGAATTCCAGAATGTAATTATCTTTTCTCCTGACTTATTAGCTCATTGGTTTTAATGACCTTTGATATAAAGTTTCTAAGCTTTTTAATTTGTGATTTAACTTGTGATTAATTTAATTGGTAATTAATTTGCTAATGTTTGTTAACCAGTTGTTAGAATTACTAAATACATGTGTTAATAATCACGATACCAAAGGAAGCTGCTTTGTTTGCCCTATAAATCAAACTGAAAGGTCCTACCTTTTAAGGACATATTTTGCAATAAAAAGGATTTTCTAAAATAGAAATCTTAAGTTTGTTTCAGAGAAAATAGGAAAACTTATGATCTTTTAAAGATATATTACATCTGATCTTACTGTGTTCACCACTGCTTCTGTTTAGTTCTTGATTTGTGAAAATGAGATATGTATCACTTACCTATCTAGTAACTTAATGTAATAATTTCCTTTTACTGCTTATTTTCCTTTTCACTGAAAATTTATCACCTTAGAATTTTCTCAGTTAGTAATTGTGTTCAGGGACAGTTGTGCATGAAGCACTGTAAGGAGATGAATTTGTAAATAAAAAATATGATCCTTTGAAATGAATATAGTCATGAGTAAAACACTAAATAATCCAGAAAAAAAATGGCTATATGTTTTTTTTGCTGAAAAGGATTTCATTATATTTAAGAGAATACTCTGAAAAATGTTCAGGAGGCAATGCTTAATGTTAACTGAAACACATGAAAAGCAAATGGAAACAAGGCAGCCACCTTCTGCAGAGCTTTTAATAGTTACAGTGGAAAATTAAGGGCCACCTGCCATGTTGAATTTTATAAGTATGAACGATGCGCAGTATTTGCCAATACATTCATGAATAAGTGAAAAAAGAGGGGTTTTATATAGTAACACAAACCTTCAAATGGAGTTACTAAAAGACAGGGTTTTCTTTACTGGGTGGAAAGTTATCTGCTATATAGAAAAAGGCCTACTGAATGAAACATTTGTCCTCAAATTCCTTTTAATCTGCTGTGAGGTTCTGCCTGTTACCTCACTTGGAATAATGTGCCAATTTTGTAAGGATAAAGAGAATTTTATCCCTTTTTCGTTCCTTTAGCTTCTTGATGCAGCATTTCCTTGAATTTCACAGTACCTGCCTGTTTTTAGCAGCTCTAATTTCAGACTATCACTTTCCTGGGCTAAAGTGTAAAAACTGATATTCTCATCCCCTTGATGGAGAATATTCAAGAAATGCAATCCCAGTGAGAATGCTGCTTACTAATGGATATTTCTTTCTCCAGGCATCTTAAAAAATTCTGTTTCTGTTTCAACTCTTTAATACCCCCAGTTCTCTGCAGAGCTGGATTAAAATGTCTGGTATCTGTGGAAGAACGCTTTTGTAGTAGCAATTGCTTTTGTATTATATATTGTAAATGGTTATTGTTCACAGCTCACACCTTAATGGTTTGAGTTAAAGGTTTTTTTTTCTTTTTCTTGCTCCTACCAAACTATTTGCTTTATCCTGTGACAGTTTGGAACTGAAGTGCAAGGTATGCAAAGGTATAATAGGGTTTGATTAGTTTGGCATTGAAGCTTGGCTTTTCAAAGTTAATTGGGTATTGTTCCTATAGATTAAAAAGATTTAAGTGGAAATAATTATAGATTTGTAAAATGTTATGGAGATTGAAATCTGTTTTGTAACTATGGCAAGATATTCAGGTTCTTAGCACTAAAAAAGATATTTTAGTGTGCAGGAATGTTAAACAGCAACAAAAGCTTTTACAGTTTCCAATTCAGTTTTAAGCAAGTTGTTACTGTAGAATATATTGATTCTAATTTACGTCTAAAAATATTGATATAATTTCCAAACTTTCCAGATTTCAGAACCTTGATGTATGTCTAGGTTATTTAGTTATTTTATTTGTATGTGAAAGTGAATTTTACTGAGGAGCTCATCACTGTAATTTTAGGAACTCTTAGAAAATCCATTTTCCTTTGTTGTTATCTCATTCTAGTGATTACTAATAGCTCCTTTTTCACTCTTGAAAAGGCCCTGGTTTGGAGGATAAATTATATAGTCACCTTCCATATAAAGTGTTTAGCTTCATCCTTTTCACACATTTTATGTCTTTCTAAAATAATCACATTTAAAACTATGTTTGTATGTTTTAGCTTTTAAAAACATAAAGTTCTTAGTGCCTACTATATCCAAAATAAAATGTATATATGTGTAACTGATAGTTGTATTCACTAAGAAAAGTAATTATAATGCCCTAACATTAAGTTATTAAATTATGACTCAAGTCTTCATATTTCATGATATAAACTGACTAATTATAGTTTTTGGAGTCAAATTTAGAGCTGAAAATGTGAAGCATCTTATAGGATTACTTGTGAAATGCAATTAAATGGAAAGAAAAATTGTTTTGGAGAGAGGCAGTTCAGGGTTTTGGTTTTTTTTTTTCTTTTTTTGCTTCTCTGTAATCAGTGTGTGTTTGGAGTGAACTTGCATGAGGGTAAATTTGATTTTTGTAATTCATTAAATATTTATGTTCTTATCATGCTACCTAACCCATGTGAAACAAGTTTACTCTGGATAATGATAATAGATCTCTTCTTCCCATATTATTCATATTAATATAAATGTTCATTTATGATTTTATTCATCTTGTTATATTCAACATAATGAGTTTTTGCTCTTATTTTCATTTATATGTATAATGGTTAATGAATATACATATACACAGATTAAATTACTAGAAAATACTTAACAGTAGTCATATGCCAGAATGAGTAGTATATACAAAACAGCACAGAACTTTGACAGAAATCTAGATCCAGGAAGAACACCCTACTAGAAACAGAACTGGATTCGGAAACTGATGGCTGTGTTCTAAGCCCACTTTTACTCTTTGGTAGTATTATAAATTAGGATGTTCCTATGTTGCTTAATCTCTCTGAACTTTCACTTGCATCTCGTCTCCTGTGAAGGAGCTTTGCTTGCCTACTTATATGATGTCGTGAGGAACCTTTTACTTATTCTAAATCAAACTGCATTTTAAATTTCTAATATTTTAATATCAACTCTGCTGGCATGAGCTAGGTAATTGGAAAGTGTAAATGTAGACACTGGGGAATATTTGGCGGGAAAAAAAAAAATCTAATTCTGCCTCCCAAGTCTCTATAAGCAAACTCACATATCCTCTTCCAGGCCATCTTCTTTCACCTGTATTACTGCCACAGCCGTTTTTCTGTTCTTTTTTTCTGTGCCCTCTAAATCCTTTGTAGCCAGGGTGATCTTTCTAAGTGTAGGCCTTAGCAGAACACTCTTCTTAAAATCCTTCAATGGCTTTCTATTCCTCTTAGAATAAAATAATAATAATTATTAACTCCTGCCCCTGCTTCTTTTTTCCAGTTTCATCACTTGCTTCCACTTGTATTCTACATTTCAGCCTTTTGACATTCTGTCATTGCCTCAAACATACCATTATCCTTTTCCTTTCTGCTCTTTCTTTCTTTTGAATAATTTCTTTCCACTCTTCTCTGAATATTTCTTCCTGATTCTTCAGTTTTCAATTATAACAGAAGAGCTGTCATTTATTTTTGTTCTTACAGCAATACTCTTTCTGAACACATCATGCTTTATGATAATTGCTTGTTTAATTATTGGTCTTCCGCTGGACAAGAGCTCTGTGAGGGGAGGGATTTGTCTGTTCCCACAATGCCTACAGTTCTTTACATTAAGTGTATATAGAAGAGTGAAAACATTTGTTGAATGAATGAATAAGTGAATGGCTGTTATAGGAAGATAATGCAGTAAAGATGAACTGTGATAAACATTTGACACAGGCTTGCTGTGTTCAGAGTGTCAGAAGAATATGGACAGGAATTAACTCGATATGAGAAGTAGTAGAAAGTAGAAACTGCCAAGCTTCCTGCTGTTGATGGAATGACAAGCTCAGGGTTTGTTTTGTTCTGTTTTTCCCTTTTAAATTTTAGGTTTGGGTAGGCTTTATAAGTAAAGACACTACTATGTAGCTGGAAATTTGAAATAGGGGGCACCCTGTGAGCAGGGAGATGGTAATAACAATAGTTCTGTCAACCTCAATCCATATGGCACATTTTTTTTTAGTTTTCTAAATTTTTTTTACAGAAATTTCAAATGAGGTTAATATCTAAGTAAATCATCTAGAGCTTTAGCTGGAGAACTTTGAAGAAAAATTAAATTTATGAAAGATAAACCAGATAAACCTAACTTTTGTAACACAGTTGTTTTCTTTTTGTATAAATATGAAAAAAATCTAGCTATGATCCTTTTTTAATTTTGCCTAGTTAGTACTAAGCTTCATTAATAAGGAGATGCCTAGGATGCCTGGAAAATCCCATGGACGGAGGAGCCCGGTAGGCTGCAGTCCATGGGGTCACTGAGAGTTGGACACGACTCAGTGACTTCACTTTCACTTTTCACTTTCATGCATTGGAGGAGGAAATGGCAACCCACTCCAGTGTTCTTGCCTGGAGAATCCCAGGGACGGCGGAGCCTGGTGGGCTGCCGTCTACGGGGTCGCACAGAGTCGGACACGACTGAAGTGACTTAGAAGCAGCAGCAGCAGTGCTTAGAGTGAAACTGACAGATAGCTTTGTCCTAAAGCAAGGTTTCTCAACAGCAGCATTATTTAAGTTTCATGCCAGATAATCTTTTGTTTTGGAAAGCCCTGTAGGAGGTTTAAGAGCATCTCTGATGTTTGTTTACTATGTGCTGGTAACAGCACCACCCTTTCTAGATATCTTAATAAAAACATGTCTGCACACATTGCAAAATGTTCCCCAGGATCATAATCACCCCCATTTGAGAAATATTTCACTGGAGAATTAAAAATTATTTCCCTATGTCGTAGACAGGAAACCTTGTAATATATTAGAGTCTTGTAATTCCCTGGTAAATTATTTCTAGATCTTTATTTGGTGATTATTAGCAAAATGCAAAGGACCAATGTCGCTACTCCCAGATATTGCTAGTAATGTTGAGTGGTGAGGACTGTGGCTGCTTATCTCAGAAAGCAAAGACACCAAAGGAGTAGAATAAGAATGGGAATGTAAGAAGGGGAAGGAAACTAATTTACATTTTGAGGATCTTCTTCAAAGGTGGAAGGAGAGAATGTATGTCTGCCTGAGTCTTTGACTAGGAGCCCATAGGCAAGCATTCCGTTAGAAGGGGTATGTACACTTATGTAAATCAGTCTTTGTTTATTCAAAGGCATGGGTATGGAAGACAGTGAATATTTATCTTATAGTGGAAGGACATGATTTTTCAAAAAATGAGCCACATATGTTCCTATAGGTGGGAGAAGCATTTCCAGCCTTCTGTTCTCATACATCATTGATCAGTTGTGTTTTCTCAAAGATATCATGTCAGTTGTTTGGCTGCAGATTACCAATATTGTGTCATTATGTGAAAATGAAACCTCAGTTTGTCACTTGATTACTGCTCATGACAGTAAAGCATGCTTCTGCTCTGTGTGCTCTCTCCTTCTCTTTTCTCTTGTTATCTTCAAACTTGTTAACTAGGAGAAGGCTGCACCTCTTTCTGTCCAACCTGCCCTATATCCATAGATCGTGAATCTCTTACAATGAAAGTTCTATTAGGCATACTGACTAAGAAATAAAGCAACAGAAGTTCTAAAGTACGGTTCTTTTGTTTTTTATGTTTGTTTGTTTTGTTTTGGAGTCATGAAGGAAGAAAATGCTAGCTTTCATTTTTCTTTGTTGTCTTTAAAAAAACATTGGCAGGCTTGGAAGATGTGGATGGAAAGCTGTTTGATATCAAATTGTATATGGATGCTTACATCTCTGTTAAAGGTAGCAAATAAAAAGCTTAAACTGACCTGAAAAAAAATGTTGTATGATTATAGAAATCTATTCTTTTTTCATTACTACCCCCTTTTTTCTCAATGGATATTTCATCTATAATATCTTCCTGTAAGGTATCAGAATGTTTCTTGACTGCAAATCTCATTTTTTATCAGACTGTCTTATGTTGTTTTATTTTATTACATGGAAGGTTATACAGATTGAAATGTGTGTTTGGTATGTTTCCTTTCATTGTAGGGCAGAGTTCTGTCTCCACCTAAATAGCATATTAAACCAAGTAAGTTTATCCAGACCAAAAGAGCAGAAGGGGAAATATGTTAATTTTCAGACTAAGATCTTTTTTAGAATAATGTTATTTTAAAGAATCTGATATACATGGTTTCTTTAGTTGTTGAAACTATTAAAGAAATTGCTAAGTTGAAACTTTTACACATTAAGCTACGGGATTTATAAAATGATGCATTTAAACAGATTGTTTGCAAAAATGTTGAAGAATATTCCAAAAGTTTTTGTATGTTTTAGTGGAAGCAAAATTCTCTTAATTTAAAAAAGATAGTTGTCTCTACTATGTTAACATAATGATAATTAAATTAACTGATGTTTGCAGAGTATCAGCTATGTGTTAAATACTGTCATAAGTTCTTTAATTTAACACGGCAATCATATTAGGAATTTTATTATTATTATTATTTCTAGGCACTTTTTGGTTCAGTGGTCTAGTGGTAGCTCTGGCATTTGAACCTAGGGTTTGAATTCAAGGTGCTTGGCTCCATAGCATGCATTTTTAAAGGCTATCTTCTACTGTTTTATAAATGTTTCCTTAGCCATCAGTACATATCCACATATACAAATATTTTCTATTTTGGCAATAAAATTGCAACCTATATAAATATAAAACAGCAACATGTCTTGCTACTGCTACTGCTGCTAAGTCGCTTCAGTCGTGTCCGACTCTGTGTGACCACATAGATGGCAGCCCACCAGGCTCCCCTGTCCCTGGGATTCTCCAGGCAAGAACACTGGAGTGGGTTGCCATTTTTTTCTCCAGTGCATGAAAGTGAAAAGTGAAAGTGAAGTCGCTCAGTCGTGTCTGACCCTCAGCGACCCTATGGACTGCAGCCTTCTAGGCTCCTCCATCCATGGGATTTTCCAGGCAAGAGTACTAGAGTGGGGTGCCATTGCCTTCTCCGCAACATATCTTGGGTGGTAATAAAAACTTGCTTAGTATTTCCTGACACTAGGAAGGAAAGCTTTAAAGGACCAAATTCCTGTGAAATATAAAGCAAATGAAGTTAACATTGTTACATTTACTTGGAAGAATTTGATAACCATCTTGTAAGATTGTGGTGACAGTATAATATACCTAAAATGAATTAGATGTATAGATAGATGAGAAAAATAGATAGGTAAATGGACAGATAGGGATAGATATAAAGATGGAGATCTTGAATCTGTAAGTGCTTAATTATAGGAAGGAGAAAAGAGAAGAGGGACTTAGTTGCCTAAGTGTTAGTTGCTCGGTTGTGTCCGACTATTTGTGACCCCTTGGCCTGTAGCCCACCAGGCTCCTCTGTCCATGGGATTTCCCAAGCAGGAATACTGGAGTGTGTTGCCATTTTCTTTAGTGGTTCTTCCCAACCCAGAGATTGAACTCGGGTCTCCAACATTGAAGGCAGATTCTTTGCTGTCTGAGCCACCAGGGAAGCCCAGTAACCAGAGGTCAGATATAGTATTACTAAGCAGGTGTCTGGATGGCATCACTGACTCGATGGACATGAGTCTGAGTGAACTCCGGGAGTTGGTGATGGACAGGGAGGCCTGTCATGCTGCGATTCATGGGGTCGCAAAGAGTCGGACCCAACTGAGTGACTGGACTGAACTGAACTGAACTGAAGCAGGTGTGGTTTGAAAATTTAGCAAATATATTTGTAATGAATGTCCTTTCAGAAGTTCAGCACCACATACCTTACTCCATGATATAACTATCTCTAAATTTGAGCATGAATCTTAAAAAAAAAAGTAATGTTCTATTTTAATACTTTTGTGAGACTTCATGTGCCTTCTTTACAAGGAATCCAATACTCTGCCATCTTATTATTTCTTCTGACATTTGATACAGTTTTCTTTACTTATAGTTATGCTGTTTCTCTTTAGAAGTTAATAGTGGGGGTACTAACAAAACACCAAAGTGTACTGTAAAGGACTTATTCCTTCATATGTTAGTGTAATATGTAAAATGAAATTTGGAGTAATTTTTTTAACCTTTCACAAATCCACATGCAACAGTATATTAATCCATTAATAAATGGTGTGCTTATGCTAAACTCGTGATCCTTCAGAAAGGACTGCACCGAAACAACAGGGAGAGTAACAGATATAGCTTAAAACTTTGTGGTTCTACAGAAATGACTTTGGAGACATTGGTGAATCCTGAGAGCTAAGCATAACTCTAATTTTGATACTGTCATTCAAGCTCACTAATTAAACTATCTCTATAAAATATTACTATGGAATAATATGCAGTGATAAACAGTTGAGAAATCAGTGTTATACCAAATGCATAAGAGACAATTGATAAGAGAAGAATTTCATTTTGGGAAAATCCTAGAATTTTACTGACACTGTGGGCTAGAATATCCTTCAACATCTGTAGCTTGAAAAACTTCACCTTTTAGACTCTTAAAAGACTACTAAGTTAAACTACAAAATAACCTTTTTCAAAAATAGCAGAAGCATTATTCCTTACTGGGTTTGGACTCTCTCCTTTTGTAATTGTTGACATTTGGCAAGGATCACCTTTGATCCAGTCATGTCATATTGTTTTTATTTAGTCACTGAATCGTGTCTGACTCTTTTGTGACATGGGCTGTCGCCTGCCAGGCTCCTCTGTCCATGGGGTTTCCTGGGTAAGAATACTGGAGTCGGCTGCGATTTTCTTCACCATGGCATCTTCCAGGGATGGAACCCCTGTTCCTGCAATGGCAAGTGGATTCCTTATCCCTGAGACACCAGGGAAGTCCCCTAATCATGTCGTAGGTTGTATGTTAATTACAGTGACAGGAAATAGAAGCACATGAAAATTTGTAGCCATCATTTTCCCATTGGCGTCCACATCTACTCACAAAGGTGTTTGAGTCCATAACTTTGCTGCTGCTGCTTCTGTGGCTTAGTCACTTCAGTCATGTCTGACTCTTGGTGACCCCATGGGCTGTAGCCTGCCAGGCTTCTCTGTTCATGGGAATTCTCCAGGCAAGAATACTGGAGTGGGTTGCCATGCCCTTTTCTGAGGATATTCCCAACCCAGGGATCGAACCCATGTCTCCCTCATTGCAGGCTGATTCTTAACCACCTGCAATTAAAGTCATACCTTTAATTATCCCTAAATTACATAGGACTGAGTCAGTCACACCTTAGCTTTTAGATATTTTGTTTAATTTAAACATACATACGAGTACTATTCTTATCAGCCTTTTGTTAAACACTTACTCAAAAGATAATTCAAAAAAAAAAGATAATTCAACTTAAATATTGAAAACAATTATTCTAAACATATTGTCTGACCTAGCCCACCTCGTTTCCATCTCTGACAGCATATTTTCACAGTCTGTCACCTGGCTTTATTTTGTATGTTCTTTACCATTTGACTTGGATATAATCTTTGAACTGATTTTTTTCCTTCCTTATTATCTGAATTAAGATTAGTATAGATTGATATTTCCACACCTATATGTAGGTTTTGAGATGATTTGATTCTAATTAAGTAAGAAGATTTAATGTATTATTAGCTCTCGGTATATAATATTATATACAGGCTTCCCAGGTGACACAGTGGTGAAGAATCCATCTGCCAATGCAGGAAATGCAAGAGATGCAGGTTCGATTCCTGGGTTGGGAAGATCCCCTGGAGTAGTATGGCATCCCACTCCAGTATTCTTGCCTGACAAGTCCCATGGACAGAGGAGCCTGGTGAACTGCAGTCCATGGGGTCACAAGGACTTGGCCACCCTGAGCACACGCATGCATATAATATAGTGCCATTAGTATAGCAATAGAATCAATCATTATATTCTTTTTTATTCTTTTCTTTGTAAGAACTTTCCACAAATACTTCATTTACAATATTATCCTTTTCTATGTGAAAACAGTATTTCACTTCTAAAATTCTCCGTTATTTAGGTTGACATGTGTAAGCATATATATGTTGTTTGATCCTTTGTAGTATTGACATTACATTCCCTGAAATCATTTTAATGTTAAGGTACTTTGTTTTTATCCAGTTTTTCTGTTAGGATTAAGTTTAGACTTGAAAAAAGTGAGATATTATATGTATGTGTAAATAGGCTTTAACCCTTAGTTTTATCATGCTGCTCTTCTCACAGGTCATAAGGAAAATAATTAATCTGAGATATATGAAATTAAGTGGAAGAACACAAATATATAGAAGGTTAGGTGAATGTATATATGTATTTACACTCATAATAAAGCAAAAAATGTAATATCCCATTGTATTTAAATTAGCTTTTTGTTTACTCTACAGTAATTGTTTTTTAAATTTAAAAGAGCCAGTTGGAAATAAATTGAAATCATTTTTCATAATGTAAGGCATCAGTGGTGTTTCTGTGTTTTCCAATAGAAACGTTAATTACAAGAATTTATTTTAAGGATGGCCTGTCTAATTCAAAGTTACTTGCAGAAGTGAAAGCATTTGTGTACTCTTTAGAACATGGCAATTCTAGATTATCTAAAACTAGAATATTCTTGGTTTTAAGTTTGAATAGATCATATATTTAAAGAAAAGTGTTACTCTTTAATAATATGAAGGGGGCTATTATTCTTTAGAGTTTGGTCTTGGAGAATTGCCCTATATTAAAAGTTTTGTCATGATTTATAATTTAGTACATACTAATTTCTCTTCCTTGGACTTTCCCTCTCCCATATTCAAAGAAAATGCTTTTGATTTTACTCTTATAAAATATATTACATCTTGGACTTCCTTGGTGGTTCAGTGTGATAAGAATTCCTGCCAATGCAGAGTACTTGGGTTCAATCCCTGGTCCAGGAAGATTCCACATGGCATGAGTAACTAAGCCAGTGTGCCACAACTCTTGAAACCTGAACATTTTAGGGCCTGTGAGCCACAACTAGTGAACCTGTGTGCTGCAGCTACTAAAGCTGTGCACCTAGAGCCTTTGCTCCACCACAAGATAAGCCACCATAATAAGTGTGTACATTGCGATGAAGAATAGCTCCTGCTCACCGCAACTAGAGAAAGCCTGCAAGCAGCAAGCAGAGCCACCAAAAAATAAAAAATAAATAAATATGTTATACCTAATTCATACATTTACACATATTACTATGTTAAGGATGCTTGTAGAATCATTTTAGAAATCATTTCCTGCATTAATCTAAACATGTGCAATTGTTTCCCGGTACAGTATAATAGGGAACTTAGGAGTGTAAATCCATGAAATGTCTCCTTTAACTGATAGAGTCAAGACTGTACCACATTCTACTAAGAATGTATCATGTCATTTCCAGTGGTCTGATTACTATGAAAATTTTACTAACTGATGTCAGTGAATTAACCTTTGGTAAGTGGAATGACTGTTACCAGATGCATACTGCTGTAGGATGAATAAAGATTCTTTCTTTCAATAAATGTAGGTTAACCTCCTGCTGTGTGCTAGGCAATGTGCTATGGTTTTGGGATCCATGGATAATATAATCTCTGTCCTTGAGATGCTCACAGTGGGCTGGAGGAGACACACAGAAAGAAATAATTATGGCAGTGTTAATACCACAATTGTGACCAGTTTGTACTGCCTCCTACATAGCTTTAGGAGGTCAGGAAATACGGAGGAAGTAAAGCTTTTAATTGATTCATAAAGGATGATTTACTTATTCTTCAAAAAGGGACTGAAGTAGTTAGAATGTATTTTTACATATCTAACACAGCTTTTTCAAAAGACTTTATTAAGAAACATTAAGTAATGTTCTAGTAGTACCAACATTATCTTTTTGCAAAATACTGTGGATGCAAAGTAGGACACTAGAGAACTACGTTAGATTATTTGCTTGGTGTGGATATAAAAATCAGCAACTAACTAGTTTTCTATTATTAAGAAGTTGTAAGGGGATCCAGTTAGAGAACTTTTACTATTTTGTTTCTCTCTAACCATTCTGTTTATCTGACAATTCTGTGTATCTCATATATATATATATATATATATACATATATATATATATATATATGACATGACTGAGTGACTTCACTTTCACTTCTCACTTTCATGCATTGGAGAAGGAAATGGCAACCCACTCCAGTATTCTTGCCTGGAGAATCCCAGGGACAGCGGAGCCTGGTGGGCTGCCGTCTATGGGGTCGCACAGAGTCGGACACGACTGAAGTGACTTAGCAGCAACAGCAGCATGTGTCTATTTGCTTTGTGTGTGTGTGTGTATAGCCAGCTCCTGTTTTGAGAAAAGGATTGAGCTCAACAACATTATTTGTTGTAAGGATTTATTCTGCCTATTATTTTCTTTTATTTCTGAGAATTAAGGATTGACTGAATATCCTCATTGTCCTGATGCATCTTTTTAAAATGTCCTGCTTCAGGGTTAACTGATTTCTTTATGATCTTCAGAAAAATTTTCCACTGACATAATAGAAATGATTATTTATTTCCCCACATGTTTAAATTGCCTTAAACTGCTTTAGGGTAATTTGTTTCACAAGACTTAGTATTGATCTACATTTTATAACTGACTAAATAAGAAAAAAAAGAGTCTCCATGAAATAGCTAGAAAGATTGCCTTAACTGATGATTTTGTTTTAATCATTATTGAAATTATTGCAGAAAACTGATAGTTAAAAGCCCATATCTTAGGCTGCTTGAAATGGAAGGTATGTTCTTTATTTTAAGAAATCAAGATGAAATTAATTCTTTTCATTTTGTCTATGGATCTTGCAAACTTTTTCTACATATTTATAGTTTTAAATAGATTGTAGGAGAAAGATCAATTATTGATGAATTGCTCACAAAATCTAATTTTAATTCTTTGAATTTAACTAAAAATATTCATTTTGTTAAATAAATGAATTACAAACATTTGTAGGTATATACATATTTCTTGTCCACTTGAAGTTTTCTTAGTGTGAAATAACCTGTCCTTACAGAGTATTCTTATATTGCCACATCGCTATTAGCCTCATTGAAAAAAAAGCCGATAACTGCCACAAATAGCTCTCCAGTTTAAATATAATTGGTCAATAATATATACTTACACACATTTCCTGCATGTCTACATACACTGAATAGTTTTTTCCCTTCACATTGATGAAATGCTACAGCTCTGGCAGGAAAGGTGACTTTTAAGTCTGTGTTCAGCATGGAAGTAGAAGATAATTAAGTACATTGTCAAAGATAAAAATTAAGGTACAATATTTATAATTTACATAGGTAATTTCCAATGAAAAATCAGAAATGTAATTAGCTTAAACACATAATTAACATAATTATTCATGCCATTTGATGCTAGTTCAAAAAGGAATATAGTATTGAGAGATCATCATATTTGTCTTTTAGCATATATAACTTTTGTCCATTACCTGACATAATGCAAAGAGTAGGCAAACAATAATTATTTTGTTAGAGAATAAATGCATACTAGGGCTATATTTGCCTAACAATTAATTCGTGTTTCTTATTTGCATATACATCTGGTCCTGGGGAAGTAGTTCAGTGTTTATCAGTGGTAGAAACCAGAGTGGGATCAAAACTGCACATGAAATATAAACAGTCTATCTTTGGAAAAAAAGAAAAAAAAAACTTCACATGGAAATTGACATTGTGAAATAACTATAATAGTGTACTATTTATTGAGTGCTTATTCTCTACCAGGCATTGTGCTAAGTTCTTCACATGAATCATAAACTTTAATTCACAACAATCTTTGGAAGTAGTCTTATTAAATTTCTTTGTTTTAGATATGGAAAATCTAGGTTCAGAGAACTTAAGCAAATTGAAAAAGGTCACACAGCTAGTACATGCTAGAAGGAAGTCAGATTCATAATTTATATAAAGAACAAGTAGTATTGCTTTTTCAAGACTGTTGGAATGAGACTTATATGATGAAATTAACAATGCCTGTCTTTCAGAATATTAACTTTATCTTTTTTTTAATATGATTGTGTTAATATAGGGCTTCCCAGGTGACACTAGTGATGAAGTACCTGCCTGCCAATGCAGGAGACTTAAGAAATGCCGGTTTGATCCCTGGATCAGGAAGATCCCTTGGAGGAGGGCATGGCAACCCACTCCAGTATTCTTGCCTGGGGAATCCCATAGACAGAGGTGCCTGGCAGGTTATGGTCCATAACATCTCAAGCAGTTGGACATGACTGAAGTGACTTATCCCGCCTTTGTGTGTTGAAACAAAAATATTGATCTTTCCAAAGAGGAATTCTTGCTTATATACTTTACGTTATGTTTCACATATAGAACTTGCATTACCTGACTTTTCTTGCTATTTTCAAAACTCTGAGGAGTAATTTAGCATAAAAGGAATGAATAATAAAAACAAATTATAAAAAGTATGATATCATAATAACTATAAGAGAAATATTTGAAAATAAGCTTTACAGTGGCATAAATGCTAGAGTAAATTGTATCCCCTGTCTGAATCTTCCTAACACCAATTGCTGTTTGAGAACTTATTGCAGCCTCTTGTTCTTAATGACATGCCCTCAAGGAAATCTTTTAGTAGAATACAGTAATAACTGTGTCATAAATAGGCTATAATTTTTTTAGTTACTACAAATAACTAATATAATGTTTGGGTAGCTGGCCTCCCCTAATTTAAGTGTTTTTCGTCCATGGGAATTCCATAATTACACTATTTTGCTTTAGATGTGAATTAAGGTTAGGATTATTTTAGTTCACTTCCAGTGGGGTTACTGAATTCTTAGACTTCACAATTAATTTGTGTTTTTTATCTGTATGTGGATCTCTCAGTGGACCTTTGAGGACAATACTGAGTGAAATCCAGAAGGATCTGATTTCATTTTGAATCTTTCTTTTTATGGGAGTTGACTATTAAGTAATTTACATAATTAAAAATTCCACGGCTGGATCCTTACCGGCAGGAACCAAAATCAATGTACATGTCTTTGGGAACACACACAGGGTTTGGCAGCAATGGCACACGGAGAGCTGGAGGTGAATGGCTGAGCAGAGAAATCCTTGACACGGTGCCTGCTGCTGCCTGTCTGGGATGCACGCAGAGGCATGACAGCCCCTCTAGAACCTGTCTTTCACTCTCTTGCTGAGGCATTCCTGAAAGACTAAGTGGGTGTGAGTTAGCACGTGTGGTTTTGGGGTGGTGATGGTGGTAGAAATATATGTTTTTACAGATAGCATTTCAATGAAAACACTTGCACTAGCGTTTAACAGCTAGATAACCAATTAAAGTGTTGTTAAAACAACCTTTTGAAAATTGGAAAAAAAAAACCTATTGTCTATAGCTGTTAATAATTAAGAATGAGAAAACGAGGACATTGAAGCTGAGAATGTGAAATGGCTTTGTCTAAATTGCGTGCCAGTAAATGGTGGAGTGGATTTGAACACAGTTCTTTAAGTTAAAATCCATCTTTCTTTTGAGAATAGGGAATAAGAAAAAACATTTTTAATATTCTATTAAAAACATTTTTTAATATTGACTTCTTTTTCTTTTAAAAAATCATTTTGGTAATGAGGTCAGAATTAGGGTGAGTTTCTGGTGTAGATTCTGGTGTAGTAGAGAGTATTTTAATACAAGACTTCAGCAAAATTCCTAGCGTATTTCAAACTGAAAATTTAATAAAGAACAAAGCTATTTACATAGTGTTCAATTTTATTTCTCTTTACAGTCTAAATCTTAAAAATAAAATCTTTAAGTGGTTTTTATTTTATGTTTCCTTTTTACTGTATTGAATCAATAAAACATTAATTACTCAAATAACACAAATAAATAACATATATATTTATATTTTCCCCAAATTAGTTTTTCTTTTTAGTTTGAAAAAAATCCCAAAATTATTTTCAGCACTTGAGCACCTAATATCAAACTTTATTTTTCTGCATCATTTCTTTTCTAAATTCTTACAAGTTAGTTGTGAGGTGATATGGATGGTGATTCACAAACTGTAATATACTTGTTACATCATGTTGCTTTTATACTCCCTGCTCACTGTTCATTCTCAATGTGAAAAATCATAGCATGTCAATGACAGGAGGTCTGGCTTTCAGACAGACTTTTGTAATTATTCCCACTGAGGCACTGTCAATAGGATTAAAATACAGATTCTGGATCTGTCCATCCCAGATGAGGTCAGCACTTTGAGCAGTGGGAGTACTATTTCTGCAAGCTGTGCACTCCTCTTTGCATGGAGAAGCATAGACATGAATATGACACAAATATTTGAAAGCTCCTATGGAAACAGGCTAGCTTTTCCTAAATTAAATGTCCATCTGCAATAAATAAAATAACAGCATTCATTAGAATCCCTATGTACGTATGTAGACTCTACAATAATATTAAGGCCCAGAAAGTTTCAATTACAGAACAATCCACTTATAGTTCATAATTAATAAACTCTTTGCAGCTGTATAACTGTGGCCGGAAACATCTGCAAAGCCTCATATTTTACACACAGACACATACATATAATTCCTTCAGAAAAAGTTTAATTGTGCTTAAAATCATAGGTCTGGAAACAGAGTAAGAACTGAGGAAGCTGAGTCTAGTTGTATTCAGTTAGCTCTTGGGAGAAGGAGATGGGAAGTAAAAAGGAAACCAGCCCTTGTCTGGCACAGTGAATGTGGGTAAAAAATAAGAATGTTTAAATTCTATTCATGTATTCACTCAAAACTAACTTTGTATATAATCCCCCTAAATATAACTTCATATTATAGGTATTGAAGTTATAAAATTATTCAGATAAAATTGCTAGTCTTCAGATAAAAGATAAATTTTTATAAAACCCTAACGTTAGCAAATGGGTAAAATATATTGATTATATATTTTCCTTTTTTTGAATTTTTTGCTTAATTTTTTATACCCAAATATGGCTATATAAAAATAGATGAATATAGAACATATGTGTTAGAAAAGCAAACTAACATATTTTTGACAGATAAAATTTGGTATTTTTTCTTAATTTTGGCTTACTTAAATGTTCACTTTAAAATTGCATTATCAATGGATTTTATTATGCAAAGCAACTTTACTAGATAAAATGTACATACCATACAACTCACCCGTTGCAGTTAACAGTTTAAATATTTTGTTAGTATAGTTATGGGTGTGCTTAGTCACTCAGCATGTCCAACTCTTTGTGACCCCTTGCAGCCCACCAGGCTCCTCTATCCATGGGATTCTCCAAGCAAGTCTACTGGAGTGGGTTGCCATGTCCTCCTCCAGGGGATCTTCCCAACCCAGGGAATGAACCCAGGTCTCCCACATTGTAGGCAGATTCTTTACCTTCTGACCACCAGGGAAGTCCTAGTATAATTACAGAGTTGTGCAACCATCACTACAAATCAAATTTTGAACATTTTCATTGTCCCAGAAAGAAACCCTGCACCCATTAACAGTCACTTTCTATTTCTCTTACTGTCCCAGCTTTTAGCAACCACTAATCTACTTTCCATCTCTATAGACTTGCCTATTCTGGATACTTCATGTAAACAGAATTATATAGTATATGGTCTTCTGTGACTGGGATTCCCAGGTGGCTCAGCAGTAAAGAATCCACTTGACAGTCCTGGAGATGCAGGAGATGCGGGTTCAATACCTGTGTCAGGAAGATCCACTGGAGGAGGAAACGGCAACCCACTCTAGTATTCTTGCCTGGAAAATTCCATGGACAGTGGAGCTTAGCAGGTTGCAGTCCATGCAGCCACAAAGAGTCGGACAGGACTGAACACACACACATTGCTGCTGTGACTGGATCTGTGTGACTGAATTCTTTCACATGGCATAATGTTTTCGAAGTTCAGTCATACCAGAATGTATCAAAATTTAACTTCTTTTGATTGCTGAATAGTATTCCATTGTGCATATTCATTTATTAGTTGATGAACATTTGGATTGTTTCCACATTTTGGGCTATGATGAATAATTCTGCTATAAACATTTAATTATATTCAAGTTTTTGTGTCAGGAAATGTCTTCATTTCTCTTGGGTACATACCTAGGAGTGGAGTTGCTGGGTAACATGATAACTATGTTTAAACTGTTGAGGACTTGCCAGTTTTCTTCAAAGTGGCTGTACCGTTTTAGATTCCCAATAGCAATATATGAGTTCTAATTCCTCCGTATCCTTACTAGACTTCTTTTAGCTGTCTTATTGATTGTCTTCCTACTAGGTATAAGTGGTTTATCAGTATAGTTTTGATTTCCTTTTCCCTGATGACTAATAATCTTGAGCATCATTTTGTGTGTTTATTGGCTACTTATATATGTTGCATAGAGAAATATATGTTCAGATTTTTTGCCTAATTTTTGATTGGCTTATTAATGAATGTCAAGTTTTAATTGTTTTAACATTTCAACTTATTATACTCTCAATATCTAATCTTATCTCCCTCATCAATTTTATGGTAGGAATATCTTATTAACATACATTCTTTCCAGACTTTGGTAATCTGAGAAAAGACATAGAACCTCCAGGATGATGATTCTAAGCACCTAGAAAGTTTTTATATTATAGAAATATCTAAGCCTTAATAATGATTCAGTTATTTTTAATAATGCCAAGGCTAGTTTCTTTTCAAAGCACACCTCCATGCTCAGTCATAGAAGGCAGCCTACAAAGGCATAGACTTCAGTGCCTTAAGGTTTAGGATGGGGTCAGCTATGTCTGAAATTAAAGATGGAGTTTAAGATTTCCAAAAAATGTGCCCATTAAGGTCAAGGGAATCATTCTTGGTTGTAGAAATCTAAAAGTATATGGATTTTCAAGAATAACCATTTTGTGGGAGAATGTCCTTAGAAGTATAATCATTTAGGATATCCCCCAAACTTATGCTTGTAGGTCATGCACCAGGGCAAGTCTGAGTATCTGCACCCTTGATCAGAAAAAAAAAAAAAGTATTCCACTTCACCTAATTCCACCTAAAGAGTGGAAATTTGTCTATGGCTTTTACAATGGTCTTTAGGATGGTTCATTGAGAACAAACAGTTGTCTACACCAGTGCCCTGATTGTTGCCTCATGTAAGTGTATATTCAAAGGCCTGGCACCCCATTGCTTAAACAATTGCATTCCATTGAAGATGACTGTGTAGTGTGCTGTTGTTAGGAGAGTTTAAGAATCAGAATACAAGTCTTTCGTATAAACTCTCTTATATCTTTGTGTTTAGAATTTTATTGCTCTTAAGTAATTTACTTATAGAGTTTGTTTGTTTTTTTAAGAATTTAAATCCCAAATATTATTTGAAGCAGTTGTGTTATAGAAGATGATATTCTCATTTATTTTTTTTTTCCTTTTTTTATTTTTTAAATTTTAAAATCTTTAATTCTTACATGCATTCCCAAACATGAACCCCCCTCCCACCTCCCTCCCCATAACATCTTTCTGGGTCATCCCCATGCACCAGCCCCAAGCATGCTGCATCCTGCGTCAGACATAGACTGGCGATTCAATTCACATGATAGTATACATGTTAGAATGTCATTCTCCCAAATCATCCCACCCTCTCCCTCTCCCTCTGAGTCCAAAAGTCCGTTATACACATCTGTGTCTCTTTCCCTGTCTTGCATACAGGGTCGTCACTGCCATCTTCCTAAATTCCATATATATGTGTTAGTATACTGTATTGGTGTTTTTCTTTCTGGCTTACTTCACTCTGTATAATCGGCTCCAGTTTCATCCATCTCATCAGAACTGATTCAAATGAATTCTTTTTAATGGCTGAGTAATACTCCATTGTGTATATGTACCAAAGCTTTCTTATCCATTCATCTGCTGATGGACATCTAGGTTGTTTCCATGTCCTGGCTATTATAAACAGTGCTGCGATGAACATTGGGGTACATGTGTCTCTTTCAATTCTGGTTTCCTCGGTGTGTATGCCCAGAAGTGGGATTGCTGGGTCATAAGGTAGTTCTATTTGCAATTTTTAAGGAATCTCCACACTGTTCTCCATAGTGGCTGTACTAGTTTGCATTCCCACCAACAGTGTAGGAGGGTTCCCTTTTCTCCACACCCTCTCCAGCATTTATTGCTTGCAGATTTTTGGATCGCAGCCATTCTGACTGGTGTGAAGTGGTACCTCATTGTGGTTTTGATTTGCATTTCTCTAATAATGAGTGATGTTGAGCATCTTTTCATGTGTTTGTTAGCCATCCGTATGTCTTCTTTGGAGAAATGTCTATTTAGTTCTTTGGCCCATTTTTTTGATTGGGTCGTTTATTTTTCTGGAGTTGAGCTGCAGAAGTTGCTTGTATATTTTTGAGATTAGTTGTTTGTCAGTTGCTTCATTTGCTATTATTTTCTCCCATTCAGATGGCTGTCTTTTCACCTTGCTTATATGGCAAAACACTCTCAGACATAAATCATAGCAGGATCCTCTATGATCCACCTCCCAGAATGCTGGAAATAAAAGCAAAAATAAACAAATGGGATATTCTCATTTAAAAATAATTGAAGTTAAATATAATGTTACAGTTACTTCATTACTGGAGACAATAAAGCAGATCTTGAAATATAGTATATTCTGTAATGTAATTTAGTATATATATATATATATATTGCAGTAGATAATCTTGTTACAGTCTAATAAACAGAAGTTTCATGTACTTCTTAGATTTTCTTTGGTGGTTTTCCATTTAAACAACTGGCTAAGCAAAAACTTGCTTAGTGTATGAAATCTGACAAGATTATGGTTCTTATTAAACTCCAGGATTAATGAATTTATGTTATTTTATTCACTAAGACCCATTCATTACTGGTTGGGAAAAAACAGTCCCAGGCAGGTCTTTGTGTTGACATGGAAAAATACTGTTACTAAAACAATTGGTGAAGTATTACTTTAAAAAAAGTAATTTAATATTGAAAACAAATTTTATACATATTTCTAGTCTTCATCAATACAATGAAACATTACCTTAAAACAATGTTCAGTTAAAAAAGCAAAATTATTGAAAGGCAGGAAATTAAAATGGTATGTTTCTTACTGTAAATAATTTTACGATAGTGCATACACTATATTAATTAGTCTGCTTTGAGTTCAAATGCTGTTGAACAAATTGAGAATTGAAGCAAAATAAGAAAAATAAGCAAAATAAGAAAAAAGCTGTAAAACCACTGTATCACAATTCCTAGAAAGTTATTCTTATATACTTCACCATTATGTATGAAGGGAATTAGGGAATTTATCTTTGATTGAGGTTTCAGAAGGCATTTACCATGAAAAACTTTTTTACTTTTACCTTTATGGAAAACAAGCTGCATTTATAAGAAAGGAGAAATTGCCTTTATTTCTGTGTAGGCTTTTGGGAGCAGTTGGAGAACTCATTTAAGTCTTCCTTAAGTGGTTAAATCTCAGGTATATCACTTCACCCCAGTTTCTCTTCCTGAGTATTTTACTCAAGCTATTTCATCTAGATATCTTATCTAAAATTTTACTTTTATGAGCATCTGTTACTTCTTTCCGAAACTTTTTACCACCCAATTGCTCAAACTACTATCCTAAAAGATACAGCTTATGTCTTCTTGTGTTCTTGGCTTTCCTCTTCATACTGCAGCTCCCAAGATTTTATACTTATTTTTAATAAATTTAAATTAATGGCTTCCTTAGACGGTAAGTGAAAGCCATCTTGTTACAACTTATTATTTTCAATATTAACTGAACTGAAACAGAATAGTACTTCAAAAAAAAAAAAGTTAAGACTTTTATGACCACATTTTTCTGGGATTGCCTCTCTCATTATCTATTTAATGATGGCCATGCATGTACTCCATCATTTTGCAGGCATCCTCAGTGCCAAAATCCATAGTGAAATTGAAAAGATCTATTTAATACACCTCTTCTGTAAGGTGTGCTAGCTAGGATATTATTTCACCATTTTCTAAAGTAATAGCTTTAAATAGTCAAAGGGTATACTAAAAGATAGTAGACACCCACTGAAAATTCATTTGGGGGATGCTAAAGCTTCAAGACACACTGAATAGATGCCAGACTTTGGCTCATTCAGCAGTCAAGGCTGAAGCAATAGCATATGGTTAAGTATCAGCAGTCCTGTGTTTTAAATCCAGTTTTAACCTAGACAATGGAATTATTTGAGGAACTCATGTTAACTTTGCTTCAAATCTGTTTTCCCATCTGCTAAAATGGTAACAAAATTTAATGTAATTTGAAAGTTGAGTGATAAGGGTTTTAAATTTCTCTACATTAGGTACCATAGGTATTCTGTAAATCATGGAAGTGGAGCAAGAAATGGGTCCTCCTTATTTGTAGGAAAAGTGGGAGTAAGCCTTTAGTTAGAAGCCTTTATTTGCAACAGGAGGATGAGAATTGCATGAGATTCCACTAGGTAGTTTGCTGCCTACCAGTTCTGGAAGTGTTACCTGGTTGTTGTTGTTCAGTTGCTAAGTCAAGTCTGACTCCTTGTGACCCCGTGGACTGCAGCCTGCCAGCCTTCCCTGTCCTTCACTGTCTCCTGGTGTTTGCTCAGATTCATGTCCCTTGAGTTGGTGATGCTATCTAATGATCTTATCCTCTGCTGCCCTCTTTTCTTTTTGCCTTCAATCTTTCCAAGAATCAGGGTCTTTTCCAATGAGTTGGCTCTTTGCGTCAGGTGGCCAAAGTATTGGAACTTCAGCTTCGGTCCTTCCAATGAATATTCAGGATTGGTTTTGTTTAGGATTGACTGGTTTGATCTTGGATTTCCCTGGTGGCTCAGACAGTAAAGAATTTGCCTATAATGCAGGAGACCTGGGTTCGATCCCTGGGTTGGGGAGATCCTTTCGAGAAAGGAATGGCTACCCACTCCAGTATACTTGCCTGGAGAATTCCATGAACAGAGGAGCCTAGTGGGCTATAGCAATGGGATTGCAAAGGGTCAGACATGACTTAGTGATTGAACAACAACAACAAGGTAGGGCTTCCAGAATTGATAGGTACCAAGCTACCTAGTAGAATCTTGTTTGATCTTATCTGCATACTAAGTTGCATCAGTTGTGTCCAACTCTGTGTGACCCTATAGGCTCCTCTGTCCATAGGATTCTCCAGGCAAGAATACTGGAGTGGGTTATCATTTCCTTGACCAGGGGATCTTCCTGACCAGGGGCTCTCAAGTCTCCTGCATTGGCAGGCAGGTTCTTTACCGCTAGCACGACCTGGGAATAGAAACAAAATTAAAAAAGAAAAAAGCTTACCCAGTAGACGTTAAATGTTGATCTTACTTAGTAGATGTTAAATCATGTTGCCATTGTGTCCATTTCCTTGTTCCCTAAGTTTCTATCCCTGTAAAAAGTAAATAAATACACATAATATCATCAAAGACTTATCAGCATACACCTCTTCTCTCTGTCTTTATCTTTTTTTCTTTTTTAATTCTCTGGGACTTTGTGTTATCAAGCTGCAGGTTGTGAATAAAGCATTGCAGTCTCTATATTATGGATGTTCTATCTGATCACTGAATTACAGATAATACATGGAGCAAGATACAGTGCATACTTAGAGGAATTTCCAGCCTGAGAAATCCATGCTAAATCCTTTATCCTACCAGTTAACCATTCTTTTATGTGGCAAGGTCATATCTTTAGAAACATTCTAAAGTGTTTTTTGATATTATTTCATAATGAATCTCACAGTTCTGTGTCTTAGATTTGTAGTAATTGCTACAAGAACATGTGAAGATGCATTCATCTTCTGGCCTAATATGTTTGCCAGTGTTTCTCTCTTGTAGGAATTGAGGAGGCCAACTAAAGGCAGACTGGCTTCTGAGAGCAAAAGTGGATCATATATTTACATAGAGATGATGGTAGTTCTGTTCACAAATCTTTATCTATCACAATATAATCAATTTTTAAATTTTTAGGTTATCTAAAATACCTGTCTTGTTCATATAAAACAGCCTTGTTTTTTCTTTAAGCTTAAAAGATAATTTGGATTTCTTAATTGTACCAAATTATGTATTAAATATTCAGCATGTGAGCAAAAGTATCGAATGACTTAACTTTTTTTTTTCTAGAGAATAAAATAGGATTTTCTTAATAAGATAGGATTGTTTTTCCCACCCATGAGTGAAAATGATTATGCTGCTGAATAATGCCCAAGTTGAGAATATTAAATAAACTTGAATCTAATACATAGAAGTTATAATTGAATTCATGTTAAATATTCAGTAATTTTTCTTTATAGATATGATTTATTAATTTCCATTAAATTTGAAGGTCACTGAAACTTAAAGAGATATTCACTTAATAAATATGGAGGGCAAATTGAATCTCTTTAATATACTCAATGTATGGTACCATCAATTAATTTTAAAATGTTGAAATAATGAAAATTGAATTTGCTAAATTTTAATTGAAGATAAATATGTAAAATGTCTGGGGATAGTAGATGCTTCCAGGTTACTTGATTTTATAACATGTAGTCTAAATGAGTAAGAGAAAGTCACTGGAAGGTGGTAGATGTCTTGGGTGCCTGTCTATTCATTGCTGAGCTATGTTACTGTGACTATCCTAACTTTTCCCAGTAGAAGAGAAAGAGTCATCACCTGTGTGTAGTTAATGGCTTTCTCCTTATTTCTGATAGAATAGGTTTCTCCTATCCATAGGATTTCATTATTTTTAGTAACAGGGAAGTTTGCTTAGTGGAAAACAGACTGCCTTAGAACTTAAATTGGTTGAAATTATATCTTGAAGTTTTCTGAAAATTGGTAGGGGGAATACATTTCTATCATTTTAAGATAAAAATTTAAGAACCATATTCACACATAAAGACTTAATTTACAGCTGTATTAGATTAAGAAAACAGAACTTTGAAGTGTGTTAATGCAAATCAACAAGCAAGTTAATTACTACTGAAATCAAAGTTCCCCTAAATTAACCATGCTGAGATTTTGTCTAAATAAATTATGTTTGTGTTTAGTTTGGGGCTCTAGATTTTGGACTGATGCCAACTACAGGTCCAAGTTTGGTGTATCAGTTGGATTTTATTATTTTGTTTTAAAATGTAGTATTGTAAAATAGGTTTACTGATATACACTAAACAGAATTATAGAAGTATACCATAAAGGGCATGTTCTTCCCTTTTTTTTCTGTTTAATTAGAGACTTACGGCTTATAGTTAGTGATAGTTGTCAGGAAACATGGCTACAGATATAAAAAGAATATGTTAGAAATTTCTTATTAGAATCCAGGTTTTTATTGAGTCTGATGATAGCACATTTGGAAATCAGATTTCATATTTTATTGTTTGCTAAAAATTACTAAAATTCAGAAAGGGTCTGCTTGTTCTCATGGTTCTATTTTTACTTTCTTTTGTGTTCTCAGCCTGTGGCCGTGGGTTCTACAAATCTTCTTCTCAAGATCTTCAGTGCTCTCGTTGTCCAACTCACAGTTTTTCTGATAAAGAAGGCTCCTCAAGGTGTGACTGTGAGGACGGGTACTACAGGGCTCCATCTGACCCACCGTATGTGGCATGCACAAGTAAGTTCGTAATTGCAAAATAAAGACTTTCAGATCCCTTCCATTTGTTTGTAGAATTGTGACATAGTTGAGATAAGCCTGACATTTCTGAGTACATTCTTAATTATTATTAAATACTTACAAACTTTCCATAAACCAATAAGGCTAAACAATAATATAAAATAGATACACCTTACATCATCATCAGTGTAGTTTTCATGTCTCCCAGATCTTGCATTTTAATCATATTTTACACATGTATCCAATAGGAATAACAAATAAAATGTAAAAGTTATTTGTGTCTTGCATGGCTTTAAATGTAATTAAAAAGTAATGGTTTCTGAATTAAAATTCCATCACTAAATACAGCAAATCTCACATCTTGATGCTTCAATGAATGAATGTTTGAGAGACTCAAATCCAAAGCCAATACCAGACATTACTATAAATCATTCTTGAGCACATTAAGAATGAATAGATGTATTCTCTCTTATATGTTTAAAAAAAAAACTATTTTTAAACAACTGCACAACTGTTTTTTAGGTGCATTAACTATTCTTTTTTAATTGCTCGGAGAAAAATAGCTAAAGACCGTGGCAAAACTACAAAGACAGTCGTTATCCTGTTTTCATTTTGACATGTTAAATGGAAAATAAATAAAGCCTCTTGCCACGTGAATTCAGGAAGGCTTTTATAAGGTTTCTCTAGGAAAGGTAATGAAATGTTTATGTGAAAGAAAGCATTTCAACTAGTTTTCTGTGTGGTAATTGAGCCACTAGTTTAATGCCCCACATGGATCCTTTCATTTGTTTGTTTGTTTGTTTTTGGCCATTTCTATTTATTCATTTACTTATTTTTGGTTTCCTAAGGGCCTCCATCTGCACCACAGAACCTCATTTTCAATATCAACCAAACCACAGTGAGCTTGGAATGGAGTCCCCCTGCAGACAATGGGGGAAGAAATGATGTGACCTATAGAATACTGTGTAAGCGATGCAGCTGGGAGCAGGGCGAATGCGTTCCCTGTGGGAGTAACATTGGCTACATGCCCCAGCAGACTGGATTAGAGGATAACTATGTCACTGTCATGGACCTGCTGGCCCACGCTAATTATACTTTTGAAGTTGAAGCTGTAAATGGAGTTTCTGACTTAAGTCGATCCCAGAGGCTCTTTGCGGCTGTCAGTGTCACCACAGGTCAAGCAGGTATGTTTTCCTGTTTGTCTTCACTGAGTGAAAAGTAAGTGAGATCTCGCGCTTGAATATTTCCTTAACTCAGCTGTACAGAACTTGATTACTCCAGCTTGCTGAGTATTCACACCTTTAGCTTTTCTTTGTTATTTCTTCTGTTGTCTGTTAAATCATTACTAGACTCATTAACATCTCCTGCAGAGATCTGGCAGGAGAAATAAAAGGGGATAAATTATAAACCAGTTAAAGTTGCTCTAAGAGGAACAATTCTGTTAAGGGGAGGACAGGGAAAATGGACAAAATAAGATGTGGGATATTTCTTGCATTTTTTACCTTTTGGTGTGCTATGTGTTAAGTGCTTGTGATCAAAATTTATATAATTAGGAATAATGAAGGAGTTGGCTTCAATGTCTCAAGTAGTGACAACCACATAAAATGTGATATTTTTAATAGATGGCAAATCTGCCTTAAAAATTGCATGAAGGAATTTACATTCATCTCTAGATTTGTGATCATGTCATGTGAATGTCTATAATATTGGAAAAAGTATTTAGGAGATCTCGTGAGAATTAAAAAATAAATGAATTAAGAAATATAATAAATATGAAGGTTGTGAACTGGTAGCTTAGCCTAAAAGCAATTTTGACTTGTCTTCTTACTGGCATTTAAGATGCCTTACTTGGTCATTCTTTGCTGTGTTTAAGTTGGTTTTGGAAAATATAAATTGGGAAGGTAGCTTCAGAAATTGGGGACTTTCTAAACCTTCAGAAAAATCTTATGACTGAGGGAAGTTCCAGAAATTGAGGGCTTTTTCAAACTTTTGAAAATTCTTGCTGCTGAAGGATGATGCTATGCACTCAATGTAGCCAAGTGCTATGTCATTGTCATTAATAAAATTAGACCTGTACCAGAGTACTGAGTTGTGTAAGCATCATAATAAGGTTATAACAAGGTATTCTTAATCTTTGGCTAGCTGTCAACAGACATTATTATCACAAATTCCTGGACATAGACTAATCTATTCTCCATATCTATACCAATTTTAATAAAATGTTATCTATTTAAATAATATCTGTACAATGAAACCTATGCATAAGTCTTATGCTTACCATTTTGAACAGATTAGTGAGTTCCTATTTTAAAGGCTTCATTTTGATGTTTGTTTAAAAGGCTATTGCAAATCAGATTTCTTAATGTAAAAGCTGACGTGTGGAGGTAAAACAACATAGAAACTTTTAAATCTTCAAAAATTGGACAAAAGAAGTAACTAATTTGACTAATACTTGTATTGACTCATTTTATTTACCCTCACTTCATTTACCATTCTTTTAAAATGCTGTTGTCGTTAGATATTTTTACTTGTGTTGCTTTATATTGAAATTTGTCATCATAACATTACAGTAAGTGGTTCTGAAACATTTTGGGTTCTTGTTTGTGACCCTAGAGCTATCTTTGGAATCATTAATAAAAACTGTTAGGTCTGCTGAGCTAGAAATAGAAAAACTGCTCTATTCCTGCTGATAACAAGTGTAAGAAGGGATGTTTTTATTTATTTTTGGATTCAACCTAAAGATACTGAACTGATACCACAAGTAGAGTTTGTCAGATAGACCACTTTGGGGATCTGTTTTCTTGCTCTTTAAATGACTATTATTTAACTTTTCAAGTTAACACTTCACAGCCTAAATAGGTCATAGATTTTCCATAAATTCCTGAATCAACTACCTTATAGTAGTTAAGTAAAATGGCTTTATCCCTTGTTTACCCTGGTTAAGATTAAACCAGGTTTGTTTGCTTTGAGGAGTAATTTAAATGTATAAAAATTAGATTGCTGTGGTTATACAGCTCTGTAAATATACTTTAAAATGTTGAATTGTGTACTTAAAATGCATAAATTTTACAGTATGAGAATTATATCTCAAAAAAGCTATTAACATTTTAAAAAGAATAAATACAATACAGTTGAAAAAAAAAACTAGTTTGGACTTTTATGTTAAAACATTAATTCACAATTGCCTAGCCCCAACTACATACATCTCAAATGCTAAAAACCCATGAATATATACTTTTAGCTTTTTCTGCTTTCAAAAAGAAGTACATTAATAAGGCAGCAAGCTGTGGTAATTTTTTAAGTTATTATATGTTTTTAGCATAACATATAAAATACGTTAGCGATTATTGTTCAGTTAAACTGATACCCACCCCCCTCCCCACATCATCAGTATTTTTCCTTTTTCTAAAGGGAGAATGATTTGAAACTTTGCCCGTATTTATGATCATCCCTGGAAACCTACAATGATCCTTAAAATTCTCATTCTACGTTAACCAAAATGCATTACCTCCCACCTAGTTTATGCTGCAGTCACTTCAGTAATGAATTTAAGGGTCTCTGGTCAGTTATTACCCTCATCAGCAACCCACTGGGACAAAAAGAATCTGGCCATGTGTTTGGGCAAGATGAAAGAGTAAGAATGGAAAATCATCAGGCAGTGTTTGAAAGATTGTGTGTATACTTCGTAGTTCTTTTTCTATTAAATTTGAAGTCTGAAGCTCAGGACCCTCCATAGCAGCATTTGTGGAAATGGAAGCGCATTGAAGACCCCTTGTCCTTTCCTCAGGATAGTAGTAGGGTTATAGGTCTTTAAGGACCTGTATACTAGCCCCTGTTGCCACTTACGAGGCAATACTTTTAGGTGGACCATAGAGGTTCTGCGTGAGTAAAATGGAGATAAAATGGTGTGTACGTTCCTGTATTATCCTGTTAATGAGATGTTGAAGAAAATTTTAAACTCTTTATTATCATAAAAGTGTTATTTCAGTGAGGAGCATGATTGCTGATTAATCCTCTTTTTTGCAACACTTTGTGGACCTGCCAAGGCAAAGCACACTATAATCTTTATCTACCGTCATGTGTCCGAGGTGGGGGATATAATCAAGGCCCAGAATTGGCAATTGTGTGTTAAAGCATGGCAGGAGGGAGAAATTAATTTTGTTCAGTCACAGGTTATCTTAAGACAGATTCTTGTTTAAAAAATAATTAACTTTAAGATGAGACATGTATCAGTTCAGTTCAGGCCACCTCATGCAAAGAGTTGAGACATGTATAGAGAAGCATAATATATGATATTTATATTTAGATAGTTTCTGTGTTTGCTTATCAGGGACATATGACCTACACAAGCTGGCTAAAATGTATTTTTTGTTGTTGTTGTTTTGTTCAAAAGGATGTTGATCTATTAAGGGTGTAGTCACACAGATCAAACTTGTACATTGGAGATGTGTGTGTGTGTCTGTGTCTGTGTGTGTGTGTGTGTGTAAGGGGGAAAGCACATGCATTTAATTTATGACGTTATGATCCTCATTCTTCCTTACAGTGGAAGACTCTCTGGAACAGATTTGGTCATGATAATTGCATAAGTGTTCTGAAGAGGTAACTATTTAATTGCTACTTTTCAGAACATTAACTCAAACAACTGTTCTGAGTAGTAATGTCAATTTAAGTCAATTTATGTCTAGCACTGTGTGGGATCCTGAGAATAGGAGAGCAAAGAATGGTCCTGTCCTTATGAGGAGCCATTATTGTAGCCAATGTATATTAAGTTATACAACTAATGAGAGGGTACCTGAATATAATGTGATACATGCTGTAGAACAAGATTAGGAACAAAATATAGAACCTCAAAGAAGGAATGATTTTCTTCTGTGGAAAGAAAGGGAGTCTTCACAGAAAAGATGCCAGTCAATCTAGAACTTTAGAATAAATATGGTTTTGCCAGAAGGAGGATGAATAATTCATTTTCTGAGCTCTCAGGAGGACTTGTCCCATGAAAACAGAATAACCACCACTACCTTCCTCCCACAGATCAACTGCATTAACACACCGAAATGGGCTGCAGAAAAGTTAGGAAAAACCGCTCACCCTAAAATTACTGTCTCTGTCTGTAATACCTTGATTCACTGTGGGATCCCTTAGACAATCAGATAATTTTTAGCTTTGTTAGAAAACATGAAATTAGAATATGTGGTTTCCCGCCAAGAGATGGAAGAGACTTAGCAATTATTCTTCAGGTCAATAATTATGTTATGTTTGTGTCTTTACCATCTAGCACAGTTCTTTCTGTATTACTCATGTTGTACAATTAATTCCAACGAGGAAGCTAGTCACATGCAAGAAAAGTTAAGTGATTTTATGAGTGAAAACATTCAGACATGAATGGAAAAGGCATAGGATTTGATATTTAATGACATGATTACTTCACGTTAGATAAGATATTTCACCTCTTTAACTTGAACTTTCTCCTAAATAGATGGGATCATGCTACTTAACTCCTCATGCTAGTTAACTCCTCATATTATTAGAAAAATTAGCTTTTAGCTTAATACCTGTAACATTTATTAGAATAAAATGAGTGTGTTTTTATACTACAATTACAATAATTGTGAAGAACTGACTCATTGGAAAAGACCCTGATGCTGGGAAAGACTGAAGGAAGGAGGAGAAGGGAATGACAGAGGATGAGATGGTTGGATGTCATCACTAACTCAATGGACATGAGTTTGAGCAAGCTCTGGAAGTTGGCGATGAACAGGGAAGCCTGGCATGCTGCAGTCCATGGGGTCGCAGAGTCAGACACGACTGAGCAACTGAACTGAACTGAATGATAAGAATTACTAGTGAGTGAACACAATGTATTTTTTGGTACTTTTTAAATGTAAAAGGTACACAAAAAGAGTGTCAAGTTGAATCACTTAATGTCTTTGGACTCATGTAGTCCTCCTAAGTAAAGGAGAGGTCTGAGATAGACCTCAAAGAGCTCATCTTGTATCAGTAATTAAATGGACAATCATAATAGAATACTAACTATACATTGCACAGTGCAAGGTTGACTGCTGATTATTGATAACTGAGTAATATGTGTACAGATACTATCATTTTTAATGAGGTCTATGACTTACAATGCTTAATTAAGGATGAAAGCTGTAACCTCTTAAAAGAGGATTGATTTCCCAAATTGGGCTCTCTAGGAGGCAGACAGTGTGATAGAGATTCTTACAGGAATTGTGTTAGGGCTTGTAATTAGAATCAGCACTATCTGAAGAGAAAGAAGGGAGTAGAACTGAGCAGAAGAGAAGTTGAGCCATGATACAGTCTCATTCGAATCCCCTGCCAACTCCATGGGAATTCTCCACGTGTAAGGGATCGTCAGATTGTCCCAATTTGAAAAGAGAGTAGCAGGCTTTTATACCTCTTTGTCACACAGGCATTGACTGGAAGCTTTTCTAGGAATGTGTCATTTTTGAGACAAGGAAATTCTAAAAGGGGACAGGGAACTGAGGTCTGTTTTTGAGCAGCTGTCTCAGCAGCTAGCAAATTCTTTCTTCATTCCTTCACCAAAGGGAATGGGGGCCATCTCTCATAACATATATTACATAGAACTAAATCATATCAAAGAATACAAGGGGCAAAGTTTAGAGTGTGTTTAGAGAATAAGTGGTATAAACTGGATGAATAGAGCTTTCTGGGAAGAACTAATGGGAAAGTTTATTTTTAAGAAAGAAGACCTTTCTAATTGGAGGAGGGGATAGTGGGAACAGGATGTTTTGAATAGGCAAGTTGCATAACTAACCCTGGTTTATGTTTTAAATTTTTGTGTATCTTCACAGAACATTTGATACATTCCATTTAGCAGTTTTAATTTTTTTAATACCCTGCTTAGCCTTGATTCCTGTGGAAAGTAGATATGTAGAAAACATTTCCGAAAGTATGAGAAAGTATCAGCAAAGCTGACATGTCAAGGTAGAGACCCGTAATTTCTCTACAAAGCTATCTCAGAGAATCTCTATCAAAAAAATAACTATTTTCTTTTTCTCATCTTCGGTTTTGTTGTATATGAATGAATGGTTTTTATGGCACTTATATACATTCTGTATCATTAAAATTTGAAGTAAATTTGTAAAGTTAGTAAGACAGGTATCAATACCAATTACAGGTAAAAAGTTGAAACTTAGACGTAGTAATGTCACATGGCAATTATAAAGTGGTGACCCAGAGTATTGTAATCAAGTATACTACTTACCTCAGAATTATTATATTATGTAATCTTGTCATAGGCTACTACCTTAAAGAATTTAGCTCTCCAATCCTTTACATGGGAATTTGGAGAGTGATTCAATGGTTTGGTGATAGATTACTTCTCAATGAAAAGGGGACCTCCTAATGAAGTTTTGTTTCCTGAAAATATTAATAACGCATATAGTCTCTGAGAAGGAAGCATTGATAACTGTGTTATTTGCCCCCTATCTATGATTTTATGGGCTTCCCATCTGGCTCAGTGGTAAAGAATCCACCTGCTAAGAAATAGAGCTGGATTGATCCCTAGATCTCCCATGGGGAGATCCCTCAGAGAAGGAGGTGACAAGCCACTCCACTATTCTTGCCTGGGAAATTCCATGGATGGAGGAGCCTGGTGGGCTAAAATCCATGGGGTTGCAGAGTTAGAAATGAATTAGTGATTGAACAGCAACAGCTATGATTTTATTACCCCCTTTTAAGAAACTTCAGAGACATCTCTTCATATCTTGACTAATTTCCCTTGTGTTTTCAAATGCTCAGATCTGTTTCTCTGTTAAAATTAAGCTTTGCTTCAGTATTCACTTTCCTTAGATTTTTGAACTTTACATAATGCTCCATATGAAATATAACCATAGAGTTATATTATATAATATTATAGGTGAGTAAAATTCTACAAAAGAAGAGAGAACCAAAAATAATTTTCTGTATTTGTCAGAAATATCTTCACTCCCATTCATTAATGTGACTCAACTGTGAAGATTTTTCTCATATTGATAAATTAATTCAGATCATCTCTTTGCAATGATTTTAAAGAGCAGGCCATCAAGTTATGTATCCTTTACGTAAAAGCAACTAATTCCATATAAGTTTATGTATGTTGAGATTTCTTAGAAATCTATAAGCTTAATTTATATTTTAAAGGAACATAATGTTAAGAAAATATAGTTTCTTGTTTGAGAGATTTACTGAATATTATTAAATGCTGCAATTGCCATAAGGTGAAACAGGATATAAATGCAAAAAAAAAAAAAAAACAGTGACAACGAAAATTTTTTAGAAATAGTGTTAATGTTGTTAAAATATACATTACTTATGCAGTCTGCAGCAGAAGAATATACACGCTTATAAAATATACATGCTTACGCAGTCTGTAGCAGAAGAATCAACTGAGTGAGATTCCTTTAACAGTAACCCATTCAAAATGTTCCATTTCTGTTTCTAGTTATTTTATAAACCTGATGTATCTGAATGGCATAGCAGGATTCAGTCATGCTAATTTTTACCGGAGGGCATGACATTTCAGAAATTTATATGCTTTGCTTAACGAGTAGTAGATCCATTTACAGTTTTCTGTCAATATATATCAGTAATTAAGACAACTGTATAAAAGAAGATTTTTTGGATACTATTTTAGCAAAATTTTCATTATAAGAAATACGGCCATGTGGTATTAATACTGACATCTAACACTATTGACTACTTAGTGTGTGCTAATCACTTTAAACGTAAAGACCCATATGCCTACATAGCATCTTCACATCCCAAATTCACAACAAAAATTTGGGAAACAGTTATGTCTTTTTGTGATATGATCTTACAGTAAGTATCTCATGCATTTTCTTATAATTTCTGTGAAATATTTGTCTTTCCTGTTAGAATTCATAGTGTAAAGAAACAGTGCCATATTTGGTATTATTCTCTAGCTTCTACTATGTATAGGGCCCAAAGTACATGCTTGGTAAACTTGTTGAATTAAATCCATAAATTAGTTATCTATTGCCATGTAAAGAGACTTTCTAAGATTATCAAGATTAATATATAAAGGGTTAGTTTAATTCAAATTTAATATAGTTTTATTTAAATTATGCAGTGACTATATAAGATAATGATTTGAAGTATAAAAATTTTGTGATTTGGTCTTGAAGCTATAAATATATTTACATTCTTAAAATGAGTTTTCATCCATATGTTAGTATTTAGTAGAGATTTAGAACAAAAGCTTACAGGAACCTTATTATGAAATATTAAGATACAAGTCCCATTTAACTTTGAAATCTTTTATACTTAACTTCTCCATGGGCTTTCCACGGAGCTCTAGTGGTAAAGAACCTGCCTGCCAATGCAGGAGACATAAGAGATGTGAGTTCAATCCCTGGGTCGGGAAGATCTACTGGAGGAGGGCGTGGCAACCCACTACAATATTCTTGCCTGGAGAATCCCATGGACACAAGAGCCTGGAAGCCTACAGTCCATAGGGTTGCAAAGAGTCAGACATGACTGAAGTGATTTAGCACACATACATACTTCTCCATATTTTGAAAACTTACTGAAAATAGAGTTGATTTATTTCTTTTTATATGATATCAAATGTAGTAAAAGCATGAACAGAGACCAACATTGGAGATTTTTCATCAGTGCTTAGAACTACTGTTTTAAACACTTATTACCAACTTTTTCAGTAGCAGTTGTAGTAGCAGTTTATAAGTGTTTAAGACTATAGCACATAGCTGTTCTATGATATTTCTTAATTAAAATATGTGTATATGTACCACAGCTTTCTTATCCATTCATCTGCTGATGGACGTCTAGGTTGTTTCCATGTCCTGGCTATTAAAAACAGTGCTGCAATGAACACTGGGGTACACGTGTCTCTTTCAATTCTGGTTTCCTCGGTGTGTATGCCCAGAAGTGGGATTGCTGGGTCATAAGTCAGTTCTATTTCCAGTTTTTTAAGGAATCTCCACACTGTTCTCCATAGTGGCTGTACTAGTTTACATTCCCACCAACAGTGTAAGAGGGTTTCCTTTTCTCCACACCCTCTCCACCATTTATTGCTTGTAGACTTTTGGATTGCAGCCATTCTGACTGGCATGAAATGGTACCTCATTGTGGTTTTGATTGTACTCAGCCATAAAAAGAATACATTTGAATCAGTTCTAATGAGGTGGATGAAACTGGAGCCTATTATACAGAGTGAAGTAAGCCAGAAAGAAAAAACAATACAGTATACTAATGCATATATATGGAATTTAGAAAGATGGTAACGATAACCCTGTATGTGAGATAGCAAAAGAGACGCAGATGTATAGAACAGTCTTTTGGACTCTGTGGGAGAGGGAGAGGGTGGGATGATTTGGGAGAATGGCATTGAAACATGTATAATATCATATATGAAATGAATCACCAGTCAAGGTTCAGTGCAGGATACAGGATGCTTGGGGCTGGTGCACTGGGACAACCCAGAGGGATGGTATGGGGAGGGAGGTGTGAGGGGGTTTCAGGATGGGGAACACGTGTATACCTGTGGCGGATTCATGGTGATGTATGGCAAAACCAATACAATATTGAAAAGTAATTAACCTCCAAAAAAATAAATAAATTTATATTAAAAAATAAAATATGTATAAGGAAATAACTATAAGCACCTGTGTTCTCACCCCATACCTTCATCTTAGTCCCACCTTCCAGTCTCAGTATCTTTGTAAATTGTCAAATCCACCTTTTCTGATTTTATAAATATTTGTAATGAACTATTTACAGTTGCATTGTTAGGACTGTAAGTTGATCTACATACTATTGAATGAAAGAACTCTGTTAACATTTGAAAGAAACCTAGTATGTTTTAAGAGTCATGTTTTTATTTCAATACATCTTAATCTTTTCTTAAATTCTTTAATCTCAAAATTGCTGTTTTGTGATAATAATGTTTATGTATCTGAAGAAAAAACTGTATCTGTGCAATAACACAGATATAATACTGCTGTGGACTGAGTTGTATCTTTCCCCAAAGTTTTATGTTGAAGCATTATCCTCAATATGACCACAGTATAGTTGAAGGTAGGGACTGAAAGGAGGTAAGTAAGGTTAAATGAGGTCAAAAGGTTGGGACCCTAATCCCATAAGATTAGTGTCCTTACCGTAAACAGCACAAGAGAACTGGCTCTCTCTCCATACACTCGCAATGAGGAAAGGTCAATGAGTACATCACCACAACATCTGGCTTGGTCTACAAGCCAGAAAAAGAAGCCTCATCCAAACCTGAACCCTACTGGACCTTGATCTGGGACGTCCAGCTTCCAGAACTTTGGGAAAATTAATTTTTTTTTAAGATAGCAAATTGATGGTAGACTGAGTAGACTAATACAAATACCCATTCGTGAGATAATATAGTTCCAACCTATAATTTGAAGAAAATTATTGGACTGAAAGGAGATCCAACCAGTCCATCCTAAAGGAGATCAGTCCTGAGTGTTCATTAGAAGGTCTGATGTTGAAGCTGAAACTTCAATACTTTGGCCACCTGATGCAAAGGGCTGACTCATTTGAAAAGACCCTGGTGCTGGGAAAGATTGAAGGCAGAAGGAGAAGGGGACGACAGAGGATGAGATGGTTGGATGGCATCACTGACTCAATGGATATGAGTTTGGGTAAACTCCGAGAGTTGGTGATGGACAGGGAGGCCTGGCGTGCTGCAGTCCATGGGGTTGCAAAGAGTCAGACACAACTGAGTAACTGAACTGAACTGAATTTATTTTCCATATGAGTGAGAACAGCTAAGGTGTGAACACAATTTTGTGGCTAGGCCAAGGAATGGGAGTTGTAAGCATTTTATGCATTTCTGTGATTTCTCCTCATCAAAAAGTATTAAATTAATTTAGTGCAATGCATTAAAGTAAGTACTGGAAAGACCAATAGTAATATTTTCCTTTTAACATTCAAGATAGTTTTTTTTTTTAACAGAGCAAATTCATTATCTTATAAATTATAGAAAGTGCTACATTGATGGTAGCAGAACATTCAATATGAAATAACTTATGAATTTTGTCCCTGATTTTCAAGCTTGAGCAAGTTTGTCATATTCTTGGCAATTTTAAACTAGCAATTTCTACATGATTAAGAAGTGAGTGCTATTCCAGGATTCTCTAGTGGAAAAAAAATTATAACTATGTTTTGGATATTTAAATTTGTAACTTGTTAAATTTGAGCTTCCTTTAAATAGACTGCAAAAAATATGACTGCCCGTTAGGATCATTATTCTGGAATACTCCATAATGATGGAATTATGTAAAGTAATTCTTATTGTATGCATTGTCCTTAATAGAAAATCCTTCATTTTGCTACTGTCAGTTTAAAGAGTAGTGATTATAGAAAATTGAAAATATATCCACTAGAATATTATTTATAAAGAAACAGCTACTTTTCTTTAAAAGTCAAGAAATTTGTTCAAGTGAGATATAAAAAATCTATTTTAACTGAACTGTGACTAACCAAACCACCTACTCTTTACTTTTAGGGAGAAAAAGATGATAAAACAAGTTACAGCAGGGACTAATGTAAAATGTGCAAATTTTTTTTCGGTTACAATCCTGAGTCAATGTGTATTGAATTCAGTCTCTTTTTCTGGAGGTATTATACAATTAGAAATAATAAACAGAAAAATGTATGTAATATAATAAGATTGTTCTGCTGAGAATATAAACTAACATATTGGTAAAAGATTTTCAATATAAATTGAACCAAGAAGTGATTTTTGGTCTATCCTTAGTTGACCAAAACCAGTTACCTAATTTACTTGGTATTGTTCCACAGTACAAAAAGGCTTTGATCTGTGAGTTGTTTGCTCAGTTATTATAGGGAAAACTATCATAACCATTATCCCAAAGGAATAGCATAATGAAGACAGACGCAGTTTCAGAAAAACTTCATTTAAGAGCAGGAAATCAATAGGTGAATTTCAGAGAATGAAAAGCCAATGGATGGTAATTTCATACATTATTCATATATAGACAAGTACATATAATGTGAATTGGTAATGGTGATGATGATGACGATGTTGATGATGAACATCTGAAGAAACAAATATAATGTTATATGTCAATTATACCTCAATTAAAAAAGCAAAAACTTCTACTTATAAACTTGAAGTGCATATTTAGGTTTTCTCCCCAGTTTCATTTCCTACACTGTTACACCCAACCACTCACACCATTTTAAGCCCTGGATGAGCTGAGGGACATGAGACAGGTAGGAGATAGTTTTTATTTAATTATTTGTTTAAAAAATTATTGGGAGTATACTTGCTTTACACTACTGTGTCAGTTTTTGCTGCACAGCAAAGTGAATCAGCCATATGTATACATATATCCCCTTGTTTTTTAATTTCCTTCCCATATAATCACCACAGCACACAGAGTTCTCTCTGCTATAGAGTAGTTTCTCATTAGTTATCTGTTTTATACACTGCAACATAGATGCATCAATCCCAATCTCCCAATTCATCCCATCCCCGCCTTTTTCCATTTTTTATCAATATGTTTATTCTCTAGTTCTGTGTCTGTGTCTCTGTTTCTGCTTTGCAAATAGCATTTGGTTGTTCTGTTTTCAGTATTGGTGTTAAGAGAGTAAATGTTGATTATTTTATTCTTTGCTTCATTGGTGATGATGAATTGAAGCAAATTTGATTCAAACAAGCTACCTGGTGGAATGATGCAGAACCATCCACAAAATGCCTGTACTAGTCAAGCAATGCAGCAAATTAGAGCTATATGGAAAAGACATTGATCCAAGAGGATCATTAACCAACTGACCTAAGTTATAAGGTAAAGGAGAGAATACTATGGAGATCTTGCTTTTCGAATCTGTCAATTACTACTATGAAAGCCTGGTTGCTACTTGTTTCAATTCAAACTGTTTATGACTTTGGTTTCCTTTATGCTATTGTAAAGGGCCTCCCAGGTGGCAGTAGTGGTAATGAACCTGCCTGCCAGTGCAGGAGAAGTAAGAGACCCAGGGTCAATCCCTGGGTCAGGGAGATGCCCTGGAGGAGGACATGGCAACCTACTCCCATATTCTTGCCTGGAGATTCCCATGGGCAGAGGAGCCTGGCGGGCTACAGTCCACAGGGTCTCAAAGAGTCAGACATGACTGAAACAACAGCACATGCTATTGTAAGTAAGAAATAATTAAGAGGTAAAAACCCAGAAAAAATTATCCAAATTTCTTGCACTGCATTTACAAAGGAGTCAGTCACTAAGGGAGAGGTAATTGCTGCAACTTAACGAAAAGTAATCAGGGAGAAAGTGGGATGGATGATATACCTTCTGAGACAAAGTGCTATGTAGAGATATGCATGCAGTCCTGTGGTTGCTTGCCTTTTAATGACACAAGGACCAGAGAAGATCTGTGAAAAACAATTAGCATAGCTTTAACACAGGCAGTTCTTAATTATCCATAGCATGTTGACATCAGATAATTAGTGTCCTGAATTTTAATAATATTTGATCATTAACTTCAGCATATAGAAAGATGCAGAACATTGTCTGAGTATAGCATTCATAATGGCGAGCATGCAAGATGACCAATGCAAAGATGCCGATTAAGCCATATCCCTATTGCATAGTTTATTCAAATATTGCTAATACTCTTAAACACAACACCCTTAGCTCCTATTATATCAAGCTATGTCACGTGTGATCTACTGTATTTATAGACATGTATATGAACAGTTATAACTATATATATGTTTTAATTTAATACATTTTGTGAGCACATATACATTCCTAAGCAAATGGATGTTCAAATGTCTGTGAAAAATGTTATAGATTTGGGAATCGTAAACCTATAGTTAATGAGTTAATGAATGGCCTTTGGGGGTGAAGTAGGGGTAGAGCTAGAATTTAAAAGTTTGGGAGAGAACTGGTACAATATCAAAAACACATGATGAAAATCAAAAAGGAGTACCTAGGTCAGTTAAATAGGAGGCTGGTCACAGTAACCAAAGAAGGAAAATTTCCTGAGTCAGTTGATCGTAGAATTAAATGTCACAGGAGGTCAAAAGAATTTAGGCGAGAATAAAGTCCAAGGATTTAACAATTTCAAGCCGTGAGACACAATTCTGATAGACAACTTGGGGTAGAGAATGTCATAATTGTATTTGTCATGGTCCAGAACAAAGCCTCACACTATGACATATGTGATGTAAGTGCTCAGTGCTGGCTGAATTGAAATGTAATAGATTACTTTTTATGCTGATTTCATACAACATTTATCAGACTGGTAAAGACTCTAAAATAGATTATGAATTTTGTTTGAGAAAAGAACTGCCTTTGTTCTCCTCTAATACATTATAATAACCTTGTTTTCTCCTTGTTTTGTCACTTCATCCTATTTTCACACATCCCTGACATCACTAAGAACCCAAATTTAGCCTCACATAAATTTCATCGTTGAGAACCTGATAATCTCAAAAACAGAGGTCATAAAAGAAAAGGCGTTAACTCTGTTAAGATAAACTATGCATTTATGGGTCTCATATATTTGTTGGGCTTCCCTAACAGCTCAGATGGAAAAAAAAAAAATTACCCTGCAATGCAGGAGACCCTGGTTCAATACCTGGGTCAGAAAGATCATCTGGAGAAGGGAATGGCAACTCCCTCCAGTATTCTTGCTTAAAAAATTCCATGGACAGACTATGGGGTTGCAAACAGTCAGACTGACTAAGCAACTAACAATTTCACTTTCTCATGTATTTATTACCATTATTAATAGAAAATAATTCTTAATTATAAATCTTTTTTTTTGTATTTGGGGGCTTCCTTGTTGGCTCAGATGATAAAGAATCTGCCTGCAATGCAGGAGACCCAGGTTCGATGTAGAAGATCTCCTGGAGAAGGGAATGACTACCTATTCCAGTATTGGAGCCTGGAGAATTCCATGGACAGAGGAGCCTGGCAGGCTATAGTCCATGGGGTCGCAAAGAGTCGGACACAACTGAGCAACTAACAATTTCACTTTCTATGTTTCCTTTGCATAAAGTAAAGTATATATAGCTGTACATTATAGCTATATTTTATGTTTTGGTTTTTGTAGTTCTTTTTCTCCCTAGTTTCTTCGCTTTTCTCAGAGATTTAAAATCATGCACCATATCATGTGCTCATTTATAGTTTAGTTCAGTCGCCCAGTCGTGTCCAACTCTTTGAGACCCTTTGGAATACAACACGCCAGTCTTTCCTGTCCATCATCACCTCCCAGTGCTTGCTCAGACTCATGTCCATCAAGTTGGTTATGCTACCAACCCATCTCATCTTCTGTTGTCCTCTTCTCTTCTTGCCTTCAGTCTTTCCTAGCATCAAAGTCTTTTTCAGTGAATCAGTTCTTCACATCAGGTGGCCAAAGTATTGGAGCTTCAGCTTCAGCATCAGTCCTTCCAGTGCATATTCAGGACTGATTTCTTTTAGGATTGACTGGCTTGATCTCTTTGCAGTCCAGGGGAGGCTCAAGAGTCTTTTCCAACACCACAGTTCAAAAGCATCAATTCTTCAATGCTAAGGTTTCTTTATAGTCCAACTCTCACATCCATACTAGATGTGACTAGACAGACTTTTGTTGGCAAAGTAATGTCTATGCTTTTTATTCTGTGGTCTAGGTTGGTCATAACTTTTCTTCCAAGGAGTAAACGTCTTTTAATTTCATGGCTGCAGTCAGCATCTGCAGTAATTTTGGAACCTACAATAATAAAGTTTCTCACTATTTCCATTGTTTCTCCATCTATTTGTTGTGAAGTGATGGGACCAGAAGTCATTATCTTAGTTTTCTGAATGTTGAGTTTTAAGCCAACTTTTTCACTCTCCTCTTTCACTTTCATTAAGAGGCTCTTTAGTTCTTACTATCTGCCATAAGGGTGGTGTCATCTGTGTATCTGAGGTTATTGATATTTCTCCTGGCAATCTTGATTCCAGTTTATGCTTCACATGAGTCCAGGCATTTCACATGATGTACTCTGAATATAAGTTAAATAAGCAGAAGGACAATACACAGCCTTGATATAACTCCTTTCTCAATTTTGAACCAGTCTGTTGTTCCAGTTCTGGTTCTAACTGTTGCTTCTTGACCTGCATACAGATTTCTCTGTATATAGGAGGCAGGTAGGTGGTCTGGTATTCTCATCTCTTAAAGAATTTTCCACAGTGTGTTGTGATCCACACAGTCAAAGGATTTGGCGTAGTCAATAAAGCAGTAGATGTTTTTCTGGAACTCTCTTGCTTTTTTGATAATCCAGCAGATGTTGGCAATATGATCTTTGGTTCCTCTGCTTTTTCTAAATCCAGCTTGAACATCTGGAAGTCACAGGTCACATACTGTTGAAGCTTGGCTTGGAGAATTTTGAGCATTACTTTGCTAGTGTGTGAGATGAGTAGAATTGTGCGATAGTTTGAACATTGTTTGGCACTCCCTTTCTTTGGGATTGGAATGAAAACTGACCTTTTCCAGGTTTGTGGCCATGGCTGAGTTTTCCAAATTTACTGACATATTGAGTGCAGCACTTTCACAGCATCATCTTTTAGGATTTGAAATAGCTCAATGGGAATTACATCACCTCCACTAGCTTTGTTTATAGTGATGCTTCCTAAGGCCCACTTGACTTCACATTCCAGGATGTTTGGCTCTAGTTGAGTGACCATACCATAGTAATTATCTGGGTCATAAAGATCTTTTCTGTATAGTTCTTCTGTGTATTCTTGTCACCTCTTCTTAATATCTTCTTCTTCTGTAAGGTCAGTACCATTTCTGTCCTTTAGTGTGCCCGTCTTTGCATGAAATATTCCCTTGGTATCTGTAATTTTCTTGAAGAGATCTCTAGTCTTTCCCATTCTGTTGTTTTCCTCTATTTCTTTGCATTGATCACTGAGGAAGGCTTTCTTATCTCTCCTTGCTATTCTTTGGAACTCTGCATTCAAATGAGTATATCTTTCCTTTTCTCCTTTACCTTCAGCTTCTCTTCTTTTCTCAGCTATTTGTAAGAGCTTGTCAGACAACCATTTTGCCTTTTTGCATTTCTTTTTCTCGGGGCTAGTCTTCATCCCTGGCTACTATACAATATCACGAACTTCTATCCCTAGTTCTTCAGGCACTCTAACAGATCTAATCCCTTGAATCTATTTGTCACTTCCACTGTATAATCATAAGGAATTTGATTTAGGTCATATCTGAATAGTCTAGTGGTTTTCCCTACTTTCTTCAATTTAACTCTGAATTTGGGAATCAGGAGTTCATGATCTGAACCACAATCAGCTCCCATTCTTGATTTTGCTGACTGTATAGAGCTTCTCCATCTTTGGCTGCAAAGAATATAATCAGTGTGATTTCACTGTTGAACATCTGGGGATGTTCATGTGTCAAGTCTTCTCTTGTGTTGTTGGAAGTGAGTATTTGCCACGACCAGTGCATTCTCTTAGCAAAACTCTGTTAGCCTTTGCCTGACTTCATTTTGTACTCAATACCAAATTTACTCCAGGTACCTCTTGACTTCCTACTTTTGCATTCCAGTCCACTATAATGAAAAGGACATCTTTTTTGGTATTAGTTCTAGAAGGTCCTGTAGGTCTTCATAGAACCATTCAACTTCAATTTCTTCAGTGTTACTGAATGGGGCATAGACTTGGATTACTGTGATAGTGAATGGTTTGGAAATGAATGGAGATCCTTCTGTCATTTTTGAAATTGCACTCAAGTACTGCATTTTGGACTCTTTTGTTGACTATGAGGGCTATTCCATTTCTGCTAAAGGATTGTTGCCCACAGTAGTAGATATAATTCAGATCAGTTCAGTCACTCATTCATGTCCAACTCTTTGCAACCCCATGAATTGCAGCATGTCAGGCCTCCCTGTACATCACCAACTCCCGGAATTCACTCAGACTCACGTGCATTGAGTCAGTGAGGCCATCCAGCTGCCTCATCCTCTGTAGTCCCCTTTTCCTCCTGCCCCCAATCCCTCCCAGCATCAGAGTCTTTTCCAATGAGTCAACTCTTCACATCAGGTGGCCAAAGTACTGGAGTTTCAGCTTTAGCATCATTCCTTCCAAAGAACACCCAGGGCTGATCTCTTTAGAATGGACTGGATCTCCTTGCAGTCTAAGGGACTCTTCAGGAGTCTTCTCCAATACCACAGTTCAAAAGCATCAATTCTTCGGTACTCAGCTTTCTTCACAGTCCAACTCTCGGATCCATACATGACCACTGGAAAAACCATAGCCTTGACTAGAAAGACCTTTGTTGGCAAAGTAATGTCTCTGCTTTTGAATATGCTATCTAGGTTGGTCATAACTTTCCTTCCAAGGAGTAAGTGTCTTTTAATTTCATGGCTGCAGTCACCATCTGCTGTGATTTTGGAGCCCCCCAAAATACAGTCTGACACTGTTTCCACTGTTTCCCCATCTATTTCCCATGAAGTGATGGGACCAGATGCCATGATCTTCATTTTCTGAATGTTGAGCTTTAAGCCAACTTTTTTGCTCTCCTCTTTCACTTTCATCAAGAGGCTTTTTAGTTCCTTTCATTTTCTGCCGTAAGGATGGTGTCATCTGCATATCTGAGGTTATTGATATTTCTCCCGGCAATCTTGATTCCAGCTTGTGCTTCTTCCAGCCCAGCATTTCTCATGATGTACTCTGTATATAAGTTAAATAAGCAGGGTGACAATAAAGAGCCTTGATGTAGTCCTTTTCCTATTTGGAACCATTCTGTTGTTCCATGTCCAGTTCTAACTGTTGCTTCCTGACCTGTATATAGGTTTCTCAAGAGGCAGGTCAGGCGGTTTGGTATTCCCATCTCTTTCAGAATTTTCCACAGTTTATTGTGGGTCACAATAAACTGTGGCATAGTCAATAAAGCAGAAATAGATGTTTTCTGGAACTCTCTTGCTTTTCCGATGATCCAGTGGATGTTGGCAATTTGATCTCTGGTTCCTCTGCCTTTTCTAAAACCAGCTTGAACATCTGCAAGTTCATGGTTCACATATTGCTGAAGCCTGGCTTGGAGAATTTTGAGCATTACTTTACTAGCATGTGAAATGAGTGCAATTGTGAGGTATTTAAGCATTCTTTGGCATTGCCTTTCTTTGGGATTGGAATGAAAACTGACCTTTACCAGTCCTGTGGCCACTGCTGAGTTTTCCAAATTTGCTGGCATATTGAGTGCAGCACCTTCACAGCATCATCTTTCAGGATTTGAAATAGCTCAACTGAAATTCCATCACCTCCACTAGCTTTGTTGGTAGTTATGCTTCCTAAGGCTCACTTGACTTCACATTCCAGGATGTCTGGCTCTAGGTGAGTGATCATACCATCATGATTATCTTGGTCATGAATATCTTTTCTGTACAGTTCTGTGTATTCTTGCCACCTCTTCTTAATATTGTCTGCTTCTGTTAGGTCCATACCATTTCTGTCCTTTATCAAGCCCATCTTTGCATGAAATGTTCCCTTGGTATCTCTTATTTTCTTGAAGAGATCTCTAATCTTCCCCATTCTGTTGTTTTCCTCTATTTCTTTGCATTGATTGCTGAGGAAGTCTTTCTTATCTCTTGCTATTCTTTAGAACTCTGCATTCAGATGCTTATATCTTTCAGTTTCTCCTTTGCTTTTTGCTTTTCTTCCTTTCACAGCTATTTGTAAGGCCTCCCCAGACAGCCATTTTGCTTTTTTGCATTTCTTTACCATGTGGATGGTCTTAATCCCTGTCTCCGGTACAGTGTCACAAACCTCAATCCATAGTTCATCAGGCACTCTATCTATCAGATCTAGGCCCTTAAATCTATTTCTCACTTCCACTGTATAATCATAAGGGATTTGATTTAGGTCATACCTGAATGGTCTAGTAGTTTTCCCTACTTTCTTCAATTTAAGTCTGAATTTGGCAATAAGGAGTTCATGATCTGAGCCACAGTCAGCTGCTGGTCTTGTTTTTGCTGACTATAAAGAGCTTCTCCATCTTTGGCTGCAAAGAATATAATCAATCTGATTTCGGTGTTGTAGAGTCTTCTCTTGTGTTGTTGGAAGAGGGTGTTTGCTATGACCAGTTCATTCTCTTGGAAAAACTCTATTAGCCTTTGCCATGCTTCATTCCATATTCCAAGGCCAAATTTGCCTGTTACTCCAGGTGTTTCTTGACTTCTTACTTTTGGATTCTAGTCCCCTATAATGAAAAGAACACCTTTTTTGGGTGTTAGTTCTAAAAGGTCTTGTAGGTCTTCATAGAACCGTTCAACTTCAGCTTCTTCAACGTTACTGGTTGGGGTAACTTGGATTACTGTGATATTGAATGGTTTACACTGGAAATGAACAGAGATCATTCTGTCGTTTTGAGATTGCATCCAAGTACTGCATTTCAGACTCTTCTGTTGACCATGATGGCTACTCCATTTCTTCTGAGGGATTCCTGCCTGCAGTAGTAGATATAATGGTCATCTGAGTTAAATTCACCCATTCCAGTCCATTTTAGTTCACTGATTCCTAGAATGTCGACGTTCACTCTTGCTGTCTCCTTTTGACCACTTCCAATTTGCCTTGATTCATGGACCTGACATTCCAGGTTCCTATGCAATATTGCTCTTTACAGCATCGGATCTTGCTTCTATCACCAGTCACATCCACAGCTGGGTGTTGTTTTGCTTTGGCTCCATCCCTTCATTCTTTCTGGAGTTATTTCTCCACTGATCTCCAGTAGCATATTGGGCACCTACTGACCTGGGGAGTTCCTCTTTCAGTATCCTATCATTTTGCCTTTTCATACTGTTCATGGGGTTCTCAAGGCAAGAATACTGAAGTGGTTTAATAGTTAATAATGAAGTAGATATAATAGTTACCTAAATTAAATTCTCCCATTCCCATCCATTTTGATTCACTGATTCTTAAAATGTCGATGTTCACTCTTGCCATCTCCTTTTTGACCTCTTCCAATTTATGTTGATTCTTGGACCTAACATTCCAGCTTCTATGCAATATATATGTATTTTTTAATAGCATTGGACTTGACTTCCATCACCTGTCACATACACAACTGGGTGTTGTTTTTACTTTGGCTGTGTGTATTCATTCTTTCTGGTGTTAATTCTCCACTCTTCTCCAGTAGCATATTGGGCACCTACTGACCTGAGGAGTTCATGTTTCAGTGTCCTATCTTTTTGCCTTTTCATACTGTTCATGGGGCTCTCAAGGCAAGAATACTGAAGTGGTTTGCCATTTCTTTTTCCAGTGGACCATGTTTTGTCTGAACTCTCCACCATGACCTGTCCATCTTGGGTGGCCCTATAGGGCATTGTTCATGGTTTCATTGAGTTAGAGAAGGCTGCGGTCCATGTGATCAGTTTGATTAGTTTTCTGTGATTGTGGTTTTCATTGTTTCTGCCCTCTGAAGGATAAAGATAAGAGGCTTATGGAAGCTTCCTGATGGGAGAGACTGAAGGTAAAACTGGGTCTTGTTCTGATGGGTGAGGCCATGCTCAGTAAATCTTTAATCTAGTTTTCTGTTGATGGGCAGGGCTGTGTTCCCTCTCTGTTGTTTTATGTGAGACCAAACTATGGTGGAGGTGATGAAGGTGATGTGGACTCACTGCTGCCCTCAGGGCCCCTCCCCTGCCTACTCAGGCCTCCGCCAGAATTCTGGACACTCACAGGCAAGTCTGGCTTAGTCTCTTGTGGGATCCCTGCTCCTTTCTCCTGGGTCCTGGTATGCAGAAGGTTTTTTTTTTGTGCCCTCCAAGAGGCCATTTCTCCAGTCCTGCATAAGTTCTGGTGGCTCTGTAGTGGGGTTAATGGTGACCTCTTCCAAGAAGGCTTATGCCACCCCCAAGTCTACTGCAGTGGCCTGCCACAGGGGTAGGGCTCTGGGTGCAGCAGACCTGGTGTGGCTCATCTATAAAAATGGGAGAAAACCACCTAAAAAGTTTGGAAACTTTTTCTGTTTTTCTGTATGATAATATGAATCTCTCACCTTTTATTTTGAGTCACATTTCCTTTATCTTTAAAAATTACATAGGCAACAAACAGAAATCTATGATGCTCTTTCACCAAACTTTGGGTGTTATAATTTGTAAGTATCGTCTTGTGCATCTGCTGCGTTAAATACTGGTGTTATTTTTGAAAAGATACCAACTGACCTCTTTTACACTGTCTTCTGACTACTTTGATGTTTCATTATTTTCTTCAATCCAGGGATGAAATGGATGAATGGATCTTAATTATAGTGTCCTGGTGACTCTTTTTTCGGATCATTTTTCTGGACAAGCATCAGCTAATCTGACAAATCATGAACAGTTTACTTTATAGTGTGGTTGGGATTAAGTTACTAACTGGAACCTGCAGGGAACATAAAAGAACAGTGTGTCCTGATAAAATGCATTGGATGTTTGCCATGCCTGTTTTCAATTTTAATCAGTAACCTTTAGGAATTGAGAACTATAAACAGATAATTCTCCAACAGATGTATTTTTATACATTCACTTATAGCACTTCAAACAAAAACAGGCCCTGTGTATCAGATTTACATATCTAAAATCTTATTGTGTCTTTGCCTATGAATTTTCTTCCTTCCAATTTTTCACATGTAGAAAGAGCTACTATGTAATATTTGTTTTTATTTAAAGCAACTTTAGGTATAGTACTTTCTTAGAATCAGGTTAGAGTATTTATGGGGAGGCTTTTAATTTCCTGAAGGTAATAGTACAAAATAGTTTTTTTTTAATTATTTTAGCTGTCTTTTAATTTGAAGGATATTTTTATGTGATAATGGAATGGATGGATTTTTGAGGAGAATTTGAATTCAAATTCTGTCTTTTTTCAAGCTCAAATAAAATAGAAAGTGAAAATTTGGGGGAAGCTACACAATTTTTTCAGGATTTATAATAGTAAATCAATATTTACATTGTTATTTAAAGATTTTCATACACCAAAGTCTTTCAACATTTATGCTGTTCTTTTTTCTGAGAGCAGTTGATTGGTTTTGCAAATTGCATGTGCATTCTGCTAGATAACATGGTTTCTTGTTCAGCTTTATGTTTGTTATTGTAGACAAGAAAACTATCATGTAATTTCTTTAAACAGATCAGTAAATGCAAAATGTGTTCATTAGTTAAACAAATGAGTAACATGTAAAACCATATTTTTCAGTAACTGTCATTTAATTGACATTTTGCCTCATCTATCTTTTTTTAGGTATGTAATAAACATACCTAAAAGAAGTCAAAGTAGAAATTAGATTTAATAATCCCTCTAGGTAACTGAAGTTACCCTGATTGTTGTTATAAAAGTCTTTTTTTTTTTATTGTTCTTAGACTGTAAATAAATGTATTGACAGTAAAGCATTAACAACACATCCAGAAAGACTTTATTTAATAATGGTGATGTAAAATACATCTTATGCCATTCGATTTATCTAATTTATAACTCTGTTTGATTACCCCAGCATGCCTTTCATCTGTAGGAATTGCACCCTGGGGACTAGTCAGCTTATTCATTCATCGCTTGTTCTTTTATGGTTGCATCCCCATTATAGTAGGAACAGAATAATATTCTCTTCTGAAAGCTGCCAGCCAACCAGCTCCAATCTAGCTGACCTTTTGTTTGTAACTATAATCCTAATGGTTTTTCTATTGGCTTCTGTTTCTAATAGATTGCACTACAATCTCCCTTTTTGTCTTATGGTATCATGATGAGGATAGGCCAGCAAGAATGAATTCCACACCTGTGATTACAGTTTTATAAAGAGGAAAGACTTGCTTCAAGTTAACCTGTAGGCTTTTTTTAAATGCCTTTTGATTTATCTGTCACCTGATCCATCAGCAATGAATAATTTTCATGGAAGGTGCACTTTAATTACATTCCCATTTGACTTGCATTATCAAGCCCTATCTAGGTAATTAATCTCACCAAGTATCCAATTTCGGTCTTTATTGCTGGCAGGCAGGCCTCTTGAATTATTGTGTGCTTGAATGGGTCTTGGGTCTTTTTAACCAGGCAGACCCTGAAAGAGATCTGGAGCCTTCCAAATCCTGGAACTGTGTCTCAGAAAGGTTTCTTTTTTTTTTTTTTTTTCCCTTAGATATTGTGATTAAATTATATTTGACATCAAAAGTACACTTCCATATTTAATGAGGCCTATAGATTACTATAATCATGAAAGCCTTCACTTTTAGGTGTAGCCGTAGCCAATCTGCATGTCATTTTGCATGTGGTGGAGCTGTGCTAAACTGTTAACTATAGCTAACATCTGTATCAATCTGCTGATATAAATTTGCCACAGTTACCACCTAAACTTAAGAGTGTTCTTTTAGTTCTGAATTTAAGGTTTATATGATTTTAGGTGAATATTTAGTTAAAAGATGATTAAATCAAAATTAGAATCACAATTATCCTTCTTTATATTTAGTCATATACTTTCCAACAGTTTTCTTTATTTTTAATTAACAAATAACTCATCTTTTATGTTTTCCCTATCTTTTGATTTTGATAATCTTCATTCCTTAATTACTTATATCAGTTAATGCCAGAGTTCAATGATTTTACCAAGTTAGTTATATACATATGTGTAATAATTCTGAAATATGTTATTTGCCTTTCTGTTATAGTCTTGTTTTAAATATAGTGCAAAAATTTTCAATGTGCTTTATGATTTTGTAATTAGGAAATTATGTTTATAGGGAATACAGCTTTTTGCTTCTCTCCTCTGAAGACATTACAAAAAACACTGGGAACTTCTTGAAAATCAAATTAAAATATAGTGTAAATAGATCAGCTGCCTTTTTGAAACTGATGTAAATATCTGACAATTTTTTAAGCCTTAGATTGCCTGATTAGTAGAAGATTAGTTCAATCTTTTGTAGACTAAATAGGTTATAATATTTACACAGTAAGATCTTTTGGAAACTATGGACTGATGATTGTGAGGAAAAAGGATGAGTACCTCTCCAACTTCTACTATCACCTCTATATGGTTAATTGTATACACATCTGCCACTTACCCTGATGCCTCTCACAAATTCATACCATACATCTCAAGACTATAGTTATGGCTGAATTTGTAAGTATTTTGCCATCAAACCAAACTCCACAGAAAAAAAAAGCCTATTTTTTAATTTAATTCTTACTATGTAACTTTAATCTGACCCTTTGTTCTTGAGACAGATAGTTGAACACATTTTAATGGAATCCATATTATATATGGATTCCTAAAGCATATAACATCACTTTGTAAAAATTGCATAGTATTTTTTAATCCAAGTATTAGTTACCCTTGTCATTTAGAAATGCCTTCTTTTTTTTTCAATTGTAAGAGTATATAGCAACATTTTATCATTTACCATATAGTAACATTTTACCAAAACATTTTACCATTTTACCAAATAATTCAGTTTAATCTATTTCAGTTGTATATGTTCACAATTATGCTTATAAGATACAAGAGAGCTTAACTCAGAATTTAAATTGGCAGGGATATTTGCTACTGAATGGTTCACTACTGTGAGTTCCTCAGTAGAGTGTGTGTGTGTCTGTGTACATCTATATATATATACACACATGCACACCCATATATGTACATAATATGTAATATGAATATGTATGTATTCATATTAGACATTTTAAAAGAAATTATTCCCTTTATGAATATACTATTAACATAAATACCCCTAATAATTAGGTATATAGTGTCCGTTAGTAGTTATATTTCCTCTTAAATATTAATAGCTAACCAAAGAGCTCATGGCTTTTTAACATTTCTCCTTACATTTATTTTCTTTTTGGCATTTTTTATTCAAGATGGTTTGTGTGTGTGCATGTGTTTAGATGCTTAGCTGTGTCCAGCTTTTTGTAACCCCATGGACTCTAGCCCACCAAGCTCTGTCCATGGAGATTCTCCAGAGAGGAATACTGGAATGGGTTACCATGCCCTCCCCCAGGGGATCTTCCCAACCCAAGGATCGAACCCAGGTCTACTGAATTGCAGATGGATTCTTTACTGTTGTATTTTTAAGTAGTTATTATTGTTCCCTGTAGCAGCATTTTGAACTAGAATATAACAAACATAATTAATGCTCACAGATAAAGGAAGTGAGACTTAAATGAGAAAGACTGCTTATATAACATCATATAGTAAATCAATAGACTGGCTTAGAATTTAGGGATAATTTGTTAACTGAAACATTCTATCAGAGTTATTTTGCTTTTCTTCTGTGTAGTCTTAGATGTTGATCTTTTTCAGGATATTGATTTACCAAAAATATTTATTACTTAGGCTGTTTACAGAGTCAATACAGATATCAAAGTAAAATCAGTTTCTGTATAATAGTGCATGTAGAGATAGACTTAAAAGACATCAGATTAGTTTGACTTAGAATGATAGATTTAGAATCTAAATGTTTGACTCCATACTATACCAGTTGGTTTTTGACTTTGTGCAATTAATGCAATCTCTTTATCTTAGTAGTTAAACAAGTATTATGTGAAGCATTATGTGAAAAAGTTTTATAAAATTAAAACACTGCAGTTGTCATTTGGTGCTGTTGATATACTAGAATGGAACACTGTGCTGCAAATTTAACTTTAGCAAAGCACATTCTTAGAAAAAATTAGCAAAATAATGCTGATTATAATACAAATTAATGTTGACTTTATTCTCCCAATATATAGTCCTCTCTGTAGTCAGACCTACAAAAGAAAAGATATTTTAAAAAACCTGTTTCTGGACAAAATCATCATAGTTCAGAAAATTCAAGGAATTAATAAGAGATGCATTAGATATAATCGATTTCATAAAATGAGCTTTGAATTTATAATATATTGTCTCACAAAAAATTAAAAATCTATTTTTATTGCCAGTTTTCATATTATTTTGCTTTTAGAAAATGATGTTCGGTATCAACGTTAAAAGTCTTCCCTGGTGGCTCAGCGGTAAAGAATCTGCCTGCAATGCAGGAGCCAGGAGCCTCTGGATGTGCAAGTTCGATCCCTGGGTCAGGAAGATCCCCTGGAAGAGAGGATGGCAACCCACTCCAGTATTCTTGCCTGGAGAATACCATGGACAGAGGAGCTTGGAGGGCTACGGTCCATAGGGTCACAGTCAGACAGGACTAAAGTGACCTAGCAGAAGCAGCTTCAGTGTTAAAATTGAATATGTTTTTGAAATTTAATTAAACATAAAATTTAATTTTCTAGATATATAGAGATATTATAACTATATATAATTTACTACTCCATCAGAATACAGGGATCTTCCACTTTTAGGCTCAATTTATATTGTATTTTGAGGGTAAGACAATATAAAGCTAGAAAAGAATGATTTTATAGAAACAAATTGAAAGTATTCTAAAGATCAATAATCTTTAGTTATATTTTTTAAAGATATTAGTATCCATCTTCATAAAATGATAGAATTAAAATGACTTATTTTGTTTTGATTATTTAATATTTAGATATGGTTGAAAGCTTTGAAGAAATTATAAATACCTGGGAACATCTGTATTTGAAGTTTAAGCTCATTTATGGCAAACTGGAAATAGGAGAAATATCACTTAGAGAGAGAGCTGAATTTCACTGTTTCAGATATGGTATAGAATTTCTAAGTACCTGAAAATGGTTCTCTTATTTGCTATATTTGATTGATTTCTATTTTTCCAGTGGTTCCTTCTCTTTTGGCTAAACCATGAGCCCCTGAATACACATTTTTGTGCACACCCCTTGATTAGATTACTGCAGACTACCTGGGTGGGGGCGACGGGGGATGCAAGATTTAGAAAACTAAAAGATGTAAAATACAAGATAAAAAAAGAAAGAGGAAGGAGGACATGAGTTTGCACATGCATTCTAGGAATTATATGACAGAAGTTCCAGGCTGACCTTTACCCCAGAAAGTCCTTGTCTACCGTTGCCATTTCTACCTCCAGGGGCTGTTGATGGGTATTTCTAGCAACCTGACAATATTCTTGGGCTTCCTGGCCTGGAGTTTTATAACTGTTTGACATGGCATCTCTTTTTTCCTTTTTTCTCTTCTTTTCCATACACCCTGTCCTCTTGCCTTTTTCTCTCTCCTTCCTGTCTTTCCTGATACTGTTTGATTTGGTGGTGAGCAGTAGTAGCTAGGTACAGAAGAAAGAAAAAAAGGCTACGATATGAAACCACGATCCCAATGTCACAAGAGTCATATATGGCGAACAAAGAACAGGTTGTTCCCTGAGAATTCGTTTCTTTGCCTCTAGGATGCTGCTGTTTTTTTTTTTTTTTTTTTTTTCCATCCTGTGATATTTACTTCTCTTTCTTAACGTACATCTGACTTGAGAGCTGCAGGTCTGAGATCAGTGGTGAGGAAAACAACAGACTTGTCTGATACTGTCCTGTTTGATATGGAAAAATATTGGGATATTTTCTTTTCCTGCCAGCTATCCGTGACAGAAAATTTTCAATTATCGACTGACTACATTTATACAAATATGCATGAGTGGTTTTTAAAAATAGGTGTTTGAGACCTTTCAAAGCAAGATTTTCTTTCCTTCCGGTACTTCAAAATTCTCTTAAATAAAGAGCATCACTATGTCCAGACTGATTTTATATTTTAAAAGTAACTTTTTCTAAGGAGGGAATTGGTCAGAGAACTACCCACAGAAAAGTAGGTCTCATTTCTAATCTGTATTCTAAAGAACAAAAATGGTCTTTTGTTACAGCCTTATTCAGCCAGTGTGTAAATACACTCACTATAAGATCTTGTGATTCTGACCTTTTGGAAATGGTGTGCAGTCACTGGAACTTTGCTTTTGATCATGAGTAATCTTTGACATTATTAAGCAATCTTATCCTTGAGGATCTTTCTTAAATGTTTTGGGTCAGTCTCCCAGGGGAGAAAAGGGAGATTTGACATTGTAGATTTGAAAGCAAAGCAGCAGTACACTCTTCTGTTGTGTAATGTACTTTTCTGTGAAAATTCTCACTGTAGCTAATGTGCCTTCAGTCAAATACAACAAAACCACATCATCAGTCACTTTTAATTACTCCTTTAAAGTTAGTTCACTCATACCTTTTTCATAACTACTCCTAGCCCTATGGATGCCTAACAAAGGAACAAGTTAGCTGATAGAAGCTTCTCTGTTTTTTTTCCCTTCCTTTTCTATAATGTTTTTTAAAGGAGATTTAATTTATATAACTCTTAGCACCCTTCAGATTTATGGTAAAATTTTTAAGTTGGAAGAACGATGCCATGCAAAGCAAGAGATTACTCTTGGCTGCTGGATGGGTAGTTGCTATTGGAGCTCGTGACGAGGAAAACTGTTTTTCCTGTTCTTACAAGGTGTAAAAGGTTTTGTATACCTGTCCATTTGACTCACCACTGGGCTTTCGAAGTGGTAGGAACACTGTATCAAATAGTTTGTAATGAGCAGCATATGAGTAGGATCTGAAACTTTCAGTTTGTTTGCACTTGCATGGTTTACTGAAGCTAAACTCATGGAGGAGAGTGCAAGGAATATTCTCTGAGCCATCTTAAGAATCAAGAGCAGTGTTGTAAATGAAGTTATGCAGTGACTGTAGTTCTCTCTCTCATGTTAAAAGGCTTATAGTAGTTGAAAGGCTTGAGTGTTTTGGTACTCAGTACACTACATAAACTTTTTACATTTTTTTTTCCTTTTTATGTTACTAATTTAAGTCCACTTTAAAAAACAGATAAATCACAATTAGACTTTATTTAGTTTATATTGGGTAGCAAAGATAATACATGGGCCTCTTTTCTAGGTTATAGAGAAAAAGCTGCCTCATTCATCTTTCATGTCCTGGATAAATATGTTCAGATCTCCATACTGCCAAATCTGTAGACTGTGAAGAGATGACTAACAGGGTTTTCCCAAGAGTGCTTTGAATCTTAATAATCTCTTTTAAATTATTAGACAGCTAAATAGTTTCTTTCTAAGTTTTCACCAAATGCAAAGGAAAATTATGTAACTTATAATGACTCATATTTCAGTAAGAAATTATTGTAATATGAATTGAGAAACTATAATTAGTTTCTAGCTCTCCTAAAAAACAAAAACTGTGAATGATTATCATAAGATCACTAAATTATAGGTGAACTTACGGGTCCAACAATATTTTTTCCCTTTCACCCCTTTATTTTAGTACTCTGTATCTTTTCTGGTGGGCTCTGACACAAAACACAGGTGCGTTTTTAAGTAAATTATTTCATTGCTTATGTTTAAGTAATTCCTTATGTTCCTAATGATACCCAGAACCTTAACTAATCCTTTGAAATTAGAATGTAAATACCAATGAAATTGTAAAATCTCAAATAGAATTCATATCCCAGGTTTGGTGAGACCAAAAAGCTTATATTACAATCCTAGACAGATAATATATCACACATGTAAATGATTATGCTTTACTCTGGATGAAAAGCCTCACTTCATTCTAATACTAAAAACAGACATAGACAGAATTTTTATAATATTGCTTGAGTCCCCCCCGTTATATTTTGAGACATAGAAAAAGTAAGACTGGAGTTACATGAAAGGTATTTAGGGATTCAGTCCTGCCTGCTAACATTTTATTGACTCCCTAGTTTTCTGAGGAATGTGTTATTATTCAGAATGCCGGGGAAAATTAAGCAAATTGCCCCAGGTAATAAGGCCCCAGATGATGTGGTCAGACTATGGCCCACCCTCTTACCTCCTAGGTTATATTATTCCTTCCTGTTCTTGAGTTTTGAGGTTGTATTGCTTTATTTGTAGAGAAAAAGTCCATCCTAATAAACATGATGCATAGACATACTGGAAATTTTCTAAATAGAGTCTACACGTCACAATCTGTATACTACTTTTAGATTAAGTGTAAAGGTATATAACATGCAAATACATTCATGGAATCCAGGGACTGAAATGGATTTGCATTACACTTTTAACGTTCACATTTGTGAATTTGATTCAGAATATCCTAGTTATAATGCATGGAAAACCCACAAGGATACAGATTTCCACCCAGAGTAATAGCCATGGTAACATTTAATGTACTTCTTTGGACATTTTTTCCAGCATTATGTGTTAAATTTGCTCTCTAGTAATTGGTAAATGTTTCAAATTGTGTGTGTGTTAGTGGCTCAGTCCTGTCCGACTCTGTGATCCCATGGACTGTAGCCCGCCAGGCTCTTCTGTCCATGGGATTCTCCAGGCAAGAATACTGGAGTGGATTGCCATTGCCTTCTCCACGGGATCTTCCTGACCCAGGAATCTAACTCAGGTCTCCCGCATTTCAAATTGTAGCTGTTATGTATGCAGGTCAAAGACATCTGTAGAAATATAAAATTTATGTAAGTAGAAATATAAAATTAGTTTATATTATTTTGATAATCTTAAACTAGGATATTTTATGTTTAAATTAAAACTTTACATAGTTTGATTCCTTTAAATCTTTGCCAGATCATGTTGTTGATCACATCTGTTTCTTTGAAAATTTGAAATTCAAAAATAATGTAAATAATATTTTTTTTTACTGAAGTGTATTGAAAATTTAAGGCATCTTTTTTGCCTTTAGGAAGTGTATTAATAGAATGTGCACATAAACAATACTAATGTATTTATGAACTTGTTTACTTTTTGCCATGAACAAGAATATTACACTGTAGCACAAAAATTTAACTTCCTCAAAGTTACAGTGTAATTGAGTTCCTGTGTAAACACTGCATATAATAAAATATAAGCCACTTAGCTTATATTATAAAGAAGAAATGGAATTTGTAGTATTTATAAAAGTTCATATCAGAGGAAAGATTGCCAAGGCTCCCCTGTAAATAGCCATTCATTCATTCTCTTTATAGTCAGAGCCAGTTAGCAGAGATGGAACTTGCCAATGAGGGTAAGAGGAGTCATAATATCTAGTTAAGTATATATTTTATGAACATTATCACTAATTTATTAATTTTCCAATTATATTGGAAAATATAGATATTTTTATTCATTAATTTTTAGTTTTTGCTTTATTTATTTTCACTCCTCAGCTCCCACCACGTCCACTGAACTTCACTGTAAAGATTCCATGAATCTATTTCTGTGAGAATATTCTTAAGAACTCTTATTCAACACATTTTTTATGGTCATGCATCTAAAAGTGTAAGGCATGTGGTAAATGAAAAATACATATTTCTTGAGAAAGCAGATTTATTTTCTTCCAGTTTTATTGAGATATAATTGGCATGCAGAACTGTATGAGTTCAGGGTATACAGCAACTTAATGATTTGACTTATATACATCATAAAATGATTGCCACATTAAGTTTAGTGATTATTCACTATAGATACAAAGTAAAAAGAAAACAATTTTCCCTATAATGAGAACTCTTAAGATTTACTCTCTTCACTTTTATATATAACATACAGCTGTGTTAACTATACTGATCATGTTGTACATGCTTATTTATCTTGTAACCAAAAGTTTGCGTCATTGAACCAACCACCTTCCTCACCATATAAAGATGCCATGCTATTCTTTACTATGCTCTCCACACTGTGCATTTCATTTCTGTGACTCATTCATTTTGTAACTGAAATTTGTACCTCTTAATTTCCCTCATTTTTCACTGATAAAATATTGGGTTGGGCAAAACCTCATTGATTTTTCCTGAAGATGTTATGGAAAAATCTGAACATTTTGGCCAACCTGATAAATTTTTCTATTTTATTTTTGTATTAAAATAGATATCACTAATTAGATTTTAATGCATTATTTCTATTTATTTACATTTATTCTGTGTGAATAAATATGACTTAGAGTTGTCTATGTTTCCCTTAAAACAGAGAGTTGATTTAATGAAATCCTCTTCATTCAGTAGCTGCTTGTGGATACTTTGGGACCAACAAAAATAATTAATCTACAAACTAAACAAATGTATAAAGAAGTTGCTGATATTTGTCACAGATACACAAATTATATTGAGAAATTTATTGGGTGAAAAAGCACAGTTGACTCAATTGTTTGTATATTTCAAATGAAAAAAGTTATTTTTTCTCAGTTATACAGATTATTTCTTTAACTCTTCATGATCATTTCTTTGAAAAATGTTCACGTGCACACATAAACGAATCTCATATGCATTCCAGAAGGAAATTCTTTTTCAAAGTAAGTTCTGAAAGAAAGAAGAGACTTACGTCTATGATTTGAAGGAGTTCCAGGGCATGCATTTTATATTCATTTTTAGCTAAAGATGTAATCTTTATATTTCAGGAAGGAACATATTAAAGAGTTGCAGAATTCAAAATGTGTTTATGGGTGGAGAAAACTAAGTAAGACATTTGGATTTATTGGGTTGGCTAGATGAACTTTTTGGCCTACCCAATAGCTAGAATGATATCCATGGAAATCTTAGATAGCATGGTTTTATTATAGTGATGTGACTGTGCTGCATGAGAAATAAAACTAGAGGAAAAATTACTAGGCCATCTCTGTTTACTTCTCCTAAAATACAGTGAAATTCCTTATTTGTAGTATTCTAATTTATTCATTCTTTGCCAAAAGTTATATATACTTAACTGTGGTGTTGGAGAAGACTCTTGAGAGTCCCTTGGACTGTAAGGAGATCCAACCAGGCCATTCTAAGATCAGTCCTGGGTGTTCTTTGGAAGGAATGATGCTAAAGCTGAAGCTCCATTACTTTGACCACCTCATGCGAAAAGTTGACTCATTGGAAAAGACTCTGATGCTGGGAGGGATTGGGGGCAGGAGGAGAAGGGGATGACAGAGGATGAGGTGGCTGGATGGCATCACTGACTCGATGGACATGAGTTTGAGTGGACTCCGGGAGTTGGTGATGGACAGGGAGGCCTGACATGCTGCGATTCATGGGGTCGCAAAGAGTCAGATACAACTGAGCGACTGAACTGAACTGAAAATGTTATAGTTTTACTGCATACCCATGTTGCTATTTACTTTTCAATATTACAGGCTTTTCTTCAAATAGCCATGCTTTATTGAAATGTTTGATCTTTATGCCCACTCTTAAATGTGAATATGTTCAGACAAATCTTCTAATGTAAAACCATTTAAGAAATGCTCAACATTGTAGTTAAGTGTTTGTGTAAAGAAAAGTCCTAAGATCACTTCCAGGATGAGAAGTCAATAAATGTTTGACGCTTAATACCCAAGCTAATGAAGAAGAGAGAGAATAACATATATATTTTTTTGCCCATGAAGAACATACTGTTGATTGCCTTGGATAAACAGTTTATCCATGATTACCAGCTTATGCATTAAAAGAATTTAATTATTGTGTTTAGCATTGTATATAAAGATTATTCAAGCTTCCCTTAGTGATCACATCTCTTTATCCCACTGATTGTGACATTCTTCTCCATCCCTTCCAAAATGTAGCTTTTCTTTTGGCCAGTGTAAAATGAGAGAGTTTACATTACTGATGACTTAATTCAATAATACAGTTGCTTATATCATTACAAGATGAGATCTTTGTTTTTGATTTCACTTCAACTGTAGAGTGTAGAGGGAAAAAATACGATGGAGCCTTCAAGGAAGAGAGGGCTTGATATTACTGATTTTACTTTCCAGTTCTGTGACGTTACTATTGTGTGAAGTAGATAATGCATAGAACAAGATTATTATATATATAACATTATCAAAAGTTCTTGAGAAAATTACTAAAAGATATTTTAGAAAATCCAAGAAGTCCTAAGTTTATTTAACCTCAGTCATGCTTTCTAGAGTATGGAATGTACATGTTGGGAAATGTCCACTTATTTTCAAAAGTCTACAAAGAACAAGTATATTGCAAAAGTACTTGAAAAATCAAATATATCAGGATCCATAATTAATAGTTCAGCACTCACATTCTTTATTAGGTGTGGAGTAAAATTCTTACAAGAGCTCTTGGACCATATGCTGTTGCTGTGTTCAGTTCAGTTCAGTTCTGTTGCTCAATCATGTCTGGCTCTTTGCGACCCCATGGACTGCAGCATGCCAGGCTTCCCTGCCCATAACCAACTCCCTGAGCTTGGTCAAACTCATGTCCATTGAGTCAGTGTTAAAAGTCAGTATCTAAAAACGACAATTTAATTCCATAGTTATGTTAATATTGCTTATGGTCTAGCTTGGATGTTAATTGACAAAACCTTTCAAACTTTTCTGTCCAAAATTAGAACTACTGATAATTGACTATTAAAAGTTACAGTTATTGCTGCTTAAAAGATAAATGGTAATTGTTTAGTGACCAATATCTCCTTCAGAACTCGAGGGACAAGCTCTGTAGTTATTTATCTTAGGCATAATTAAGCATATTTAAGTTATAATATTATAGTATAGATTTGAAGAAAGATATTTGTTCAATCTGACACTAAAGTATGCAGTATCTGATGGAAGACAAATGTTGAAAGTTCATGGTAATAAAAATAAACGACCTAACTTCATTAACCCTATTTTCATGAGGAGTTACTTACCTGCATGTAGTAAAATGATGAGACTTTCACTGTTGTAGTGTCATCATTGGGGCTTCCCCGGCGACTCAGATGGTAAAGAATCCACCTGTAATGCAGGAGACCTGGTTGCAATCCCTGGATTGGGAAGGTCCCCTTGAGAAGGGAACGGCTGCCCACTCCAAATTTCTGGCCTGGAGAATTCCATGAACAGAGTCCTTTGTATAGGAGTCGCAAAGAGTCAGGTATGACTGAGCAGTTTCATCATTACAAGTTAATTTTGATCATGAAAGATGGTTTTGAACATGGATTTTATAATGCAGCTTCAGTGATTTGCTTTCCAAAATATTTCCTTTATTTTCCTTTTTAAATTTTAGCTTTAAATTAGGAACCTATAACTTTGTCTATTTTGTTACATACTCCTGCTCAATCACTCAGCCATGTCTGACTTTATGACCCCATGGACTATAGCCCTTCAGGCTCCTCTGTCCATAGGAATTTTCAGGCAAGAATACTGGAGTGGGTTGCTATTTCCTGCTCTCAGGGACCTTTTGACCCAGGTATCAAATCCACATCTCCTTCTTTGGCAGACAGATTCTTTATTGTTAAGTCAGAGTATTGTTTTGTTCATGATGTGTATGTAGTTTGCTTAGGGAGACCACACCATCTTTCTCCCTAAATCCCCCAGTGAATCTTTCTCCTGTTATTTAAGTTTTGTGCTTTGGGGGACACATTGATTATGTGGAGCTTTCATGGGAGTTCTCTAATGAGAATGAATTAATACCCAGAGTGAATAGTGATCCTATAATCCGCTTCATTTGCTATAACTCAGAAACTAATGTCCTAGGAGAAATCTTGGCATCCAAAGATAATAAAGTCAGGTAAGAACAGCTTATCTCTATTTTGAGTTAGAAAAAGTCAGTAGTGTGATGTATGGTGCGCTTCTAGGGAGGTGAGGATTCTATCACACCAGAACTCTTCTCGGTTGGCTGATGGTTGAAGATTCACTGGTGACATACTTTCACTTAAAACATTCATTCATGGAATTCCCTGGTGGCCCAGTGGTTATGACTCAGTACTTTCGCTGCCATGGCCTGGTTTAATCCCTGGCTGAGAAACTAAGATCCTGCAACCATATGGTGTGACCAGAGAAAACCCTTTCATTTATTCTTTTAGTATGCAAACACCTATATTCACCATATCACAAATTCAGAATATCATAAATTTCACCTGATGGGAAAAAACTGACTCAGTGGAAAGGACCCTGATGCTGGAAAAGATTGAAGGCAAAAGGAGAAGGGGACAACAGAGGATAGCATGGTTAGATGGTATCACTGACTCAAAGGACATGAATCTGAGAAAACTCTGGGAGACAGTGAAGGAGAGAGGAGCCTTGCATGCTGAAGTCCATGGGGCTGCAAAGAGTCATACGTGACTTAGCAGATGAACAACATAAATTTAACACATGTTTCTAGGTACTAGGAGAAAGCAATAGACAAAAAAAAATCTGCTGTTAGAAACTTCTAGTAAGAGTGAGATGAAGAGTGAAACAGAACTCAATTAAATGTGTGCCATATTTAAAAATTAAATGATCCTGTCCAATTAGTGTCGGTGGCTCAGTGGTAAAGAACCACCTGCCAATGAAGGAGACATGAGTTCAATCAATGGGTCAGAAAGATCTCTAGGAAGAGGAAATGGCAATCCACTCCAGTATTGTTGCCTGAAAAATCCCCTTGAACAGAGGAGCCTGGTGGGTTACAGTCCATGGGGTCACGAAGAGTCGGACACGACTTAGTAACTGAGTATGCATGTCCAATTAGTGTAGGAAAGGCATTTAACAGAATCTCAGAGGGGATATCTGAAAAAGCTTCTTAAGAGATGATATTTGAGTAAAAAGTCTGAGTAAAGTATAGAAGCAAAATCAAAGGAAAGAAGATGTTTCAGTCAGAACCATCTGTGTGAGGCCCTGAGGGAAGAGTGGGCTGGGCAAGTTCAACTGGGGAGGAGAGTAATACAAGGTGTGGATGAATAGAAGAGAGTAGAGTGGATGCCAGAACTTTAGTGGGATTGGAGGATATTGTATTGGTCCTTACAGATCATTTAAACCACTGGCTTTAGATGGAGATGGAATACCATTGGAGAGTTCCAACAGTAGAGTGATGTCAGCCTACTTGCATTTTAACAGTGTAATGTTACAAATGGATAAGAATGGCTCAAGGGTGGAAGCAAGAGGTTCTGGAGGCTATTGCAGTAATCTAGAAAGGAGATGGCATTGGCTTGGGTTTGACTATTAGCAATGGAATGGTAAGGAGTGGTGGTCAGAGCCTGGATACATTTTGAATATAGAATCCACAGATGAACTGTTAGAATGTGGCCTATGAGAACAAGAGAAAGACGAAGGGCGATCTCTTTGCTTCCCTGGTGGCTCAAGATGATAGAGAATCTGCATGCAGTGCAGGAGATCTGGGGTCAATCCCTGGGTTGGGAAGATCCCCTGGAGAAGGGCATGGCAACCCACTCCAGTAAGGTGCCTGGAGAATCCCCATGGACAGAGGAGCCTGACGAGCTCAAGTCCACGTGGTTGCAAAGAGTTGGACATGACTAAGCTTAGGGATTAAACACGCAAAAAGGGTGATTCTGAGCATTTTTACCTAAGCAACTGGAAAGATGAAATTGCTAGTAATTCAGATGCAGGAGATTATGAGAGGGACAGGTATGAAGGAGAAAATTAGGAACTCAGTTTTGGATATGCTAAGCTTAAAATGCCTGTGGTTGGATATTACAAATCTGAAGTTCATATCTGAGGTCTGTGTTAGTGATATTAATCTGGAATTATCAGCAAAATATGAAATTTAAAGTAATGAAACTAAATAGGATAATGAATGGAATGAATATAGCTAAAATCACAAAGAGGGTTCAGATCTAAGTGCCAGGGCAGCGGGTGATGAGGAACAGTCAGAAATGACAGAGAATGAGTGGCCAGTGAGGTTAGGAGGAAAATTCAGAGTTTAATGCTCTGAAAGCAAAGAAAGTGTTTCAAGGAGAAGGCAGTGATCTGTGTCAAATGTTAATAGCCCTGCAAGGTGAGCAGTGAGAACTGAACTTTGGATATAATCAACTCAGCATGAGTCTAGTGGCCATCAGAACATCTCATATGTCTTCGATTGCACTAATCTATCGTCTAAGGGTGGCTGACATTCTGCTTTACTCTACACTAGTTACCTCCAACCGAGTGTATTGTGTCCAGATATGATGCAGCTCACAAGCCTGTAATATGAATATGAGTCAAAAGAATGGATTTGACTAACTTGGAGAAAACAGAGGACAATACCATGGTAATCTTCAAAAACTATGAATCTTTGTATCTAAGAAAATGTTTTTCTTATATTTAGTTTATAATTTGTCTTTTTGTTGTTTCCTCCTATTCATTCATTTATTCATTAAATACTAAGTGCCTATGGTGTGTCAAACACTGCTGACCACTAGAGATCAAGTAATGAGCAATGAAGGGAAGATCCCTGTTTCTGAAATAGATTGAAGAATTTTAGTCCAAAACTGTGAAGTACCTTGATGAGGTTCCAGCTCTGTGGGTATTCTGCATTAGTAGGAAACTCACTAAAACTGAAAAGGGAAGACGAAGTATAATCTCACACTAAAAATTCAAGGGACAAATGATTTCTCGGTTTTAAAAATTGCTTTTTTTCCTTGCTTCTGCTTATACTATGCAGTGAATTACAGAAAATCATCACATATGGTGGTTTTAGAACACCTGCTAGTCAGTCTTTCTTCTAAGGAAGTTCTAACTGTGCTATTCATTAAACATTTAATATGCATGTTAAATATATTTAAAATCACTTCTTATACCTCTTGAAATTACACTGAATGTTTTGGCAGTGTTGTGTTGTGATTTGGGTTGTGTTTTTACTCATTTGTGGAACAGATATTTATTGAGAATGTACTGTATGTCAGGTATTTTTACTGAGTGCTGGGGATTCTGTGGTAAAATGGGCATAGTGTCCCATGGATCCTAGATTATTGAGGGAGATAGGTACTAATCTCTTTCCTTTACTGCTTCCACATTCATCTTAACATTATTCTTGAGTGTTATGAGATTTTCATCCAAGTGCTCAGTTGCTCAGTCATGTCTGGCTCTTTGCAACCCCATGGACTGTAGCCTGCCAGGCTCTTCTTTCCATGGAATTTTCCAGACAAGTATACTAGAGTGGGTTGCCATTTCCTTCTCTAGGGGATCTTCCCGACCCAGGAATAGAACACAGATCTCCTGTGTTTCCTGCATTGGCAGGCAGATTCTTTTTTCCACTCCACCACCTTGGAAGCCCATTATTTTCATTAATGAGTCCTACTCTATTAATAGAATTATCTGCTGTATGGTTAATGTTTGGTGAATATACAAGGCAGTTTATAAGCCTGAAATTATTGTTCTTGAATCTTGGATGGATCTCACTGATGGTTAAGACAGGATGTTGTGATTTTTTTTTTTTTCCCAGTAAGCGTAGGCATCACTTTACATCTGAGACAGCAAAGAAAACAGATAATTATTTAATCTTATGTGTTTGATGATAACCATTTTTCTTGGCAAATGCTTGGATTAAGCAAGTTTTATTCATTGGTATTTCTATGATTCAAAGTCTTTTTTTCAGCCAGTTAAATATATTCAGCATCTTCAAAGTGTGTCTGAGTAAATATAAACTATTAAAAGTATACCAGTATGTGCAAAACAATCTTTCTACTGCAAGCAAAGTTGGTTCAGTGTACACCTGTTTTCAGTATTAAAGTGGTCATTCGTTAGGTTGGAATATTTTTAAAAATTGCCTTTACTTATTTTATCTTTTTTTTTAATCTGCTGAGTGTCCTAGGTACATGTATGTAGCAAGAGCAGGTGTAGAGAGTAGAAAACATCAGAATATAGAAGGATGTTATAGATTTTTCTACTAGTTTAACCAAAGCTTGAAATTATGGAAAATTTTAGACAACCAGCATAGCAGATGCTTCCTGTGAGTCAGTTATGCATTACTGGTTTGGCCCATGTTTTTGTGCAGTGGAATGGGCCTGGCAGTTGTTTTGAAGAAGGGGCATGCTATCTCTTTTAGAAGGATAAAGTAAAAAGTTTCTTACTTAAAGAGTTTTGATGATTAAAAGGAAGTAGAAGAAGTGAGATAATATTGAAATTTCTGTGAAATAAAAACCACGCAGGTCTACTCCTTTTAAATTCCATTGTTCCTCTGCTTTGAATTTAGAATTAAATGTTAACTGTATTTATACAGATATTTCCCTGTGTTCATATATGACTCTTGGCAATCTTAATTCTTTTTTCCCCTGGTAGGCTGTTAAAAGAAATTTTAGTCTATACCATAGGTATTTATTTGCATTGTGATTTGGACTGTTTCATTTTGTTTTTTCTTGCACTTTCTTTTCACTTGGGAAAGTGCAGAGATGGAGGCTAAAGAGTTTTTCTCATAATATTCTTATCTGAAGAAAATCTCCCTCTCTGCATACTCCTCTTTTCATCTCACTCTCCTTCTGTCCATACCCATTTTTTTAGCCTACATAACCCCAGTCCTAGAAAAGGTGTATTGATGGGAAAGAATGATTTTTCTCATGATTATTATTAATAGAGAATAGGAAAATGAGTTTGTGTAAGTTTAAGATGTGTAGCATAATGATTTGACTTACATATACTAACGACTATAAATATTGTTAATATGAATCTGTTCTTTTCCTGATGATGTTTCTCAAAGTCAAAGAATGGATCCTTCTTATTTATCCCAATATACTTGCAAATATATTTTTAAAGCACAGCTATCAATTTTATCTAGAAGTAATGTACACAGTTCTGAGAATATATAATTTCCTATTTCTAAACTTTTCATTTTGTTCACTAATATATTAAGTGTATGAATTCTTTGATCCCAGTTTTTCCTTATTGATGATCCTGCTATATTTTGTATTTTAGGTCTTTCATTTGCTCTTGGGTTTCCCAAAATCTAATAGTGATTTGTAGGTTTCCCTTTACCAAACTAAAAAACTTAATAGCCACTGAAGTTTATGGAATATTATTTAGCACCATCTTAATTTCATTTTCAGGTAGAAACTTTAAAAAATTCCTTGAGATTTCACTGACCACTCTATATAAATGAGGTCCAGTGAAAAAGATTCTGATAAATATTATAAGGAATTAATCAAGAGAATATTTCTTGTTAATAAATTTCATATGTAAGTAAATAAAGTTAGCCCAGGGCAAACCTAATGCAGATTTGAAAACAACAACATCAGAAAAATTTTTCTATCCATTAACATTAATGTTGTAGCTTTTTTTCTAAGCAAACAGATTAAAAAAAATAGTAGCAACATTTCTATTAAAAAATCTCAAAACTATTTCTTGTACTTAGAAAGTCTGTCTCCCCCTTCAAGGATGCTTTTAGATAACTTTTGGCAACATAAAACAGACCACTGATAATACTTGGAGGTAGTTTGTATTTGTGATTAAATGCATGTGAAATATATAAGTGGAAGGACTCTTGGAGTTAAGATTTTAATATTTCAGTTGTAGATAACTCTCTTTGAAAACATAGCTTTTTATACAGATTTGGTGTGAAAATGTTTAGTTGAGCAGATGGAGATCCAGCTGGTAGAGTATATGTTTGTCAGGGTATCTGGCATTTAGCTACATCCAAAAATGATATCAAACCAAAAGATGCTAAAGAGCAGCACTGTATGAAAGCCAGTAGGATCAGTTAGGGGTAGCATTCCCTCAGTTTTGATTTTCTAACCTTGTAGAGATGTATTGTAATCCAGATGGAATTTTCCATTTCAAAAATAAAGTCTGAGAAGATGTAAATAAAATTGTCAAACATCTGCCTTTCCAAAATCATGATTACAGTAGGCCAGGAAACACATGCTATTTTGTGTGTTGAAATTTGTTATCTAATGAAAGTATATATCTATAAGCACACAAAATCATATACATTTCCCAGAACTTTATATTCTGTATACTTAAAGTCATTATTTTGGCTTCATGAGCTAAACTATAAGAAGTGGCAGAGGATAATGAGTAGAAAAGTAAAAGGAAGATATAAAGCATTTGGAGAATAATGACAGGAGCCCTAAATATATTTGAAAACATTTTACCCTATGGGATAGCAGTATTTAAGCCCACACTGCAGTGGATAAAAAGGCCAGCTTAGTAAGGAATAATAATATGTTTACTCCTAAGTTTTGCAACATATATATTTAGTTGCTTAATATAGTCTACTTATTCATTTATTTCTCAAAGAGATGAATTTTTAGAAATATTTTGTCAATATGTACATGTATTCAAAATCAAGAGGAATATACAAATGTCATAATTGTAGTTAATAAAAAATTTTACATCCTGTTTTTTGTTTGGTTCCCCTTTTGATGCTGTGTTAGTAAAATAGATATTCAAATTTAAAATTCACTGAAAATGACAAATTTGATTGTTGTTTTATGTGAGACCCACATAGCATCAGTTAATATACTTATTTATAAAACTGTTAATGTACACATAAGTATGTGCACACACAAGTAGAGGGTGGGATGTCCCCTAAATACTTAAAACTGCATACCACAGTGAGTACAAATATCTGCGGCGACTTTTGGAAGGTTTACTGTAAAAATTTAAATTAATTACTGACTCCAAAGAAAATTTTAGATCCTAATTTGACTTAATGAACTCATAAAATTGGTTTCTATGTTTTATAAGTATAAAATCAGAATAAGAGAGTCACTAATATGCATCCCTGATTCTGCCATTGATATAATAAGAATTCACTGCACTGCTTTAAAGTATCCCCTTACCAAACACCTTTAGCATGATTTAGTTAGCTCAGATTTAGAAATTGTTTAAGGAAGCTTGTGTATCTACATAATGCTAGTGTATTTATCAGAAAAGCACACTTCTGTGAAATAAAAAGTCTTTTGGCCTCTTCAGGGAGCTTCATATTTTATAAAACAAGACCCAAAAAGTACAGTTACTTTGAGCAGATTATAAAAGATATTTGCTTTTTATTTCTATGTAATTCTTTATCACATTTCTTCCTAAATTTTAAAAAATGTTAATGTAATACTAGCTTTCATCTCTTTCAGGTATTCATCTCACACTTTACTTGTTTAAATCATTTTTTACAGCATGAATTATATATATGTATGAACGTATTAAGGGCTTCATCCATGGCTCAGAGGTGAAAAATCTGCCTAAAGTGCATGAGACACAAGAGATGCAGTTTTGATCCCTGAATCAGGAAGATTCCCTGGAGAAGGAAATGGCAATCCACTCCAGTATTTTTGCCAGGAAAATCCCACAGACAGAGAAGCCTAGTGGGCTACAGTCCATGGGGTCACAAAGAGTCTTATGCAACTGAGCGCATATAATATATAACTTACAGTGCAAATTATGTACATATATATATGTGTGTATATATGTATGTGTTATATATAAATAAAATATGTGAGTATGTTCATCAGTATGGTATGAGAAGCTGATTGCTTCATTTACTTTATGCTGAGTTTTGTTAGGTTCTTTGCATCATTATTTCAATGAGTTCTAATAGTACCCTATAAAGTTAAGTTAATTTTGCCATTTTACAGATGAGAAAATACAGGTGTAGAAAGTTTGAGTAACTCAAAGTTGTATAGAGGCAGGAATCTAACCCCAAACCATGTTCTTTATCACTATGCCTTAGGCTCTGTGTAAATTTTCTAGTCCTTTTAATAGTCCAGATTAAGTCTTAAAGGGCATAGTTTAGATATCTGAGAAACTGACCAATTCCTTTAAACAAATTCCCAAACTGTTAACCTGTTAATGTTGATCAATTAATGTTGCGGTCCCAATGGCATCATATGGTTTCATAGACCGCAGGAGTCTGCACAGGGGATGTCTGTCTCTAGAGAACAGTGCTTCCCACTTCTCGTTGATGATCCACACATTTCCAGGGAGGCCACATCTTAATTCCAGAAGGCAAGCCAGAAACCTAGATTCTTTCAAGTGAAATCTTAATATTTTACAATTTGTGTGTAATAATTTCATTTTAAAATAAGCAATATGCTCACTGGGTTAAAATAAGAAGGAAAGGAGAGTGCATTAATTTCTCAACTGTAAAATGCTCAACTATAAGCAGAGGCAGGTTTAATTCTAATGGTAAACAGAATCTGAGACAAAAATGTGTATGCAGGGAGTTTCTTGGGGACTTTTCTTGAGATCAACACCTCTAAAGTGCAACAGTAGCAGGACTGAACACAGGTATTCAAAGAGCAACCATTGATGCAACTACAGCAGTCGCATTAGCCAGTCTCACAGAGCACTTTGGCACTGGATAGGCACTGTAGAGTTGTCCTGGTTAGGGAAAGGAGCCAGGCCGTTATGCCTTCTGTCCTCCCTTCTGCCGTTAAGCAGTCATTGGATATGCTCCCACTTAGGGGTGTGAGCTTGGGCCATGAGACTCTTTGTTTATTGTCCAGCCCCCAAGTTGTGTCAGACTCTTTGTGAGCCCATGGACTGCACCATGTCAGGCTTCCCTGTCCTTCACTATCTCTCAGAGCTTGCTCAAACATAAGTCCATTGAGTCAGTAATGCGATCCAACCCTCTCATCTTCTCTTACCCCCTTATCCTCCTTCCTTCAATCTTTCCCAGCATCAGTCTTTTCCGATGAGTCAGCTCTCTGCATCAGGTGGCCAAAGTATTGGAGCTTCAGCTTCAGCATCAGCCTTCCAATGAATATTCAGGGTTGATTTCCTTTAGGATTGACTGGTTTGACCTGTTTGCTGGCCAAATGACTCTCAAGTCTTCTCTAGCACCACAATTTGAAAGCATCATTTCTTTGGCACTCAGTTTTCTTTATGGTCCAACTGTCACATCTATACATGACTACTGGAAAAACCATAGCTTTGACTATATGTACCTTTGTCAACAAAGTGATGTATCTACTTTTTAATACACTGTGTTCGCCGTAGCTTTTCTTTCAAGGAGCAAGTGTCTTTTAATTTTGTGGCTGCAGTCACTGTCGGCAGTGATCATGGAATCCAAGAAAATAAAATCTGTCACTGTTTCCACTTTTTTTTTCATCTATTTGCCATGAAGTGATGGGACCAGATGCCAAATCTTACTTTTATTAATGTTGAGTTTCAAGCCAGCTTTTTAACTCTTCTTCTTCACCCTCATCAAGAGGCTCTTTAGTTACTCTTGGCTTTCTGCCATTAGTGTGGTATCATCTACATAGCAGAAGTTGTTGATATTTCTCCAGGAAATCTTGATTCCAGGTTGTGATTCATCCAACCTGGCATTTCACCTGGTGTACTCTGCATGTAACTTAAATAAGCAGGGTGACAATATATAGCCTTGATGTACTCCTTTCCCATTTTTCGACCAGTTCATTGTTCCATGTTGGGTCCTGTTCTTTCTTGACCTACATACAGGTTTCTCAGGAGACAGGTAAAGTGGACTGGTATTCCCATCTCTTTAAGAATTTTCCACAGTTTGTTGTGATCCACACAAAGACTTTAGTGTAATCAATAAAGCAGAAGTAGATGTTTTCCTGGAATTCCCTTGCTTTTTCTGTGATCCAGTGAATGTTGGCAATGGATCTCTGGTTCCTCTGCCTTTTCTAAATCCATCTTGTCCATCTGGAAGTTCTAGATTCATGTACTGCAGAAGCCTAGCTTGAAGGACTTTGAGTATAATCTTATTAGCATGCAAAATGAGCACAACTGTATGGTAGTTGGTACATTCTTTAGTGTTGCCCTTCTTTGAGACTGCTTCACCCTCCAGGATGTCTGGCTGAGTGAGCACAGCATTGTGGTTATCCAGGTCATTAAGATCTTTTTTGTATATTCTCTTGTGTATTCTTGCCACCTGTTCTTAATCTCTTCTACTTCTGTTAGGTCCTTGCTATTTCTGTTCTTTATTGTGCCCATCTTTGCATGAAATGTTCCCTTGGTATCTCCAATTTTCTTGATGAGATCTCTAGTCATTTCCATTCTGTTGTTTTCCTGTTTCTTTGCATTGTTCCCTTAAGAAGGCTTTCTTTTTTCTCCTTGCTATTTTCTGGAACTCTGAATTCATTTGGGTATATCTTTCCCTTTTTCACTTGCCTTTCACTTACCTTCTTTTCACAGCTATTTGTAAGGCTTCCTCAGACAACCACTTCGCCTTCCTGAATTTCTTTTTCTTTGGTTGATTTTTATCACCATCTCCTGTACAGTATTACCAACCTCTGTCCATAGTTCTTGAGGCACTCTGTCTATCAGATCTAATCACTTGAATCTATTCATCACCTGTGCTGTATAAACATAACGGATTTGATTTAGGTCATATCCGAATGGCCTAGTGTTTTTCCTTATTTTCTTCAATTAAAGCCTGAATTTTGCTATAAGGAGATCACAATCTGAGTCACAGTGAGCTCCTGGTCTTGTTTTTGCTGACTATATAGAGTTTCTCCATCTTCAGCTGCAAAGAATATAATCAGTCTAATTTCAGTGTTGACCATCTGGTGATATCCATGTGTAGAGTCTTGTGCTATTGGAAGAGGTGTGTGCTAGGACCAGTGCATTCTCTTGGCAAAACTCTTGTTAGCCTTTGCCCTTCATTTTGTACTCCAAGGCCAAACTTGCCTGTTACTCCAGGTAATTCTTGACTTCCTATTTTTGCATTCAAATCCCCTATGATGATAAGGACATCTCTTTTGGTGTTAGTTCTGGAAGGTTTTGGGCTTTTCTGGTGGTGCAGATGGTAAAGAATCTGCCTGCAATGTGGAAGACCCACATTTGATCTCTGGGTCAGGAAGATCCCCTGGAAAAGGGGATGGCAACTCATGCCAGTATTCTTGCCTGCAGAATCCCATGGGCAGAGGAGCCTTGTGGGCTATAGTCCATGAGGTCCCAAAGAGTCAGAGGTAACTGAGTGACTAACACTTTCACCTTCACTAGAAGGTTTTATAAGTCTTCATAGAACCATTCAGCTTCAGCTTCTTTGGCATTAGTGGTTGGGGCATAGACTTGGATTACTGTGACACTGAATGATTTGCCTTAGAAATAAACTGAAATCATCCTGTCATTTTTGACATTTCACCAAAGCACTACATTTCAGACTCTTTTGTTGACAACTGTATTTTTTGTAATGGATTTTTGCCCGCAGTAGTAGATATAATGGTCATCTTAATTTAATTTGGCCATTTCCTCCATTTTAATTCATTGATTACTAAAATGTCCGTGTTTACTCTTGCCATCTCTTGCTTGACCACATCCACTTTACCTTGATTCATGGACCTAACATTCCAGGTTCCTATGCAACATTTTTCTTTACAGCATCATACTTTACTTTCAGCACCCGACTCATCCACAACTGGGCCTCGTTTCCGCTTTGGCCCAGCCTCTTCATTCTTTCTGGAGCTATTTCTCTGCTCTTCTCCCTTAGCATATTGGACACATACTGACCGGGGGGGCTCATCTTCAGGTGTAATAACTTTTTGCCTTTCCATACTGTTCATGGGATCCTCAAGGAAAGAGTACTGGAAGTGGTTTGCCATTCCCTTCTCCAGCATACCATGTTTTGTCAGAACTCTCCGACATGACCCATCCATCTTTGGTGACCCTACATGGCATGACTCCTACCTTCACTGAGTTATACAAAGCTGTGAATCATGAGATCATTTTGGTTAGCTTTCTGTGATTGTGGTTTTCATTCTGAAGCCTGTGAGATTGTAGTACTTGCTTCTTCTGTGTGTCCTCTGATGAATGAGGATAAGTGGCTTGTGCAAGGTTCTTGATAGGAGGGACTAGCTGTGGGGAAAAGTAGGTGGGAAAAATTAGTCTTGCTCTGGATGCAGAGCCATGCTCTGTAACTCTTTACTCCAATTGTATGGTGATAGGTGGGGCTGTGTTCCCTCCCAGTTAGTTGTTTCGCCTGAAGTAACCCAGTTCTGGCTTGTACAGGCTCTCTGGTAGGGCTAATGGTGACCTCCAAGGGTCTTATTGTTAACACACAGCTCCCAGGACTGCTGCTACCAATGCCACTGTCCCCTCAGCAGGCCACTTGTCGATTCACACCTCTGCAGGAGACCTGCAAACACTCACAGGCAGATCTAACTCAGTCTCTTGTGGGGTCAGTGCTCCTTTCCCCTGTGTCCTGGTGCAGACAAGCTTTTGTTTGTGCCCTCCATGAATCTCTAATGTGTGAACATAGTAAACTCTTAGTAAATATTTGTTAAATTGAATTGAATTGTGACTGTAGTAAGAAAGTGAACTATTAAACACACATTATGTGTTAAATGTGTTACAGATTATTTATGTGTTAAACATTGAAATATAAATGACAGCAAAGATTGAGAGGTTGAAACACTAGAAAAATTAGCTGTGTTGATCAGAAAAGACCACTGGCCTTCAAAATCAGATTCCCTGGGGATTCCCAGTCCCTTTGCCAGATGCCCAGGTTGGGAAGTCTGATGTGGGGCCTAATACCTTCACAACAGTGTGAGAACTTCTTTGGTAGTATTGTTCCCAAGTTTGTGGTTCACCCACCCAGTGGGTGTGGGATTTGATTTTAAAGTGATTACACCCCTCCTACCATCCCATTATGGCTTCTCCTTTGTCCTTGGCTGTGAGGTATCTTATTTTGGTGGGTTTCAACGTCTTCCTATTGTTGATTGTTTAGCAACTAGTTGTAATTTTGATTTTCTCTCAGGAGAAAATGAATGCATGTCCTTCTACTCTGCCATCTTGATGCTGATGAAGCTCTTATTAGACTAGAAAAGTTTTCAGAGGGCCACTCAACCATAAGCTTAACATACTTAGTACTAAAGGAGAGGAGCTGTGGGCCTGGGTAGTACACCACAGCAGATATGGCAGCCTGCTAACCACAGTCTAGCCCTGGCCACTTTAACCATCTAAGTAATCTAATAACTGTTTTCAAAGTATTCCCTTATCATATAGACCCTTCACCAGAAATGCCTACTTTCCACCTCTACAAATTCAAATTCTATCCATCCTTAAAGACTTCCTCAAGCCTCCCTTTTTCTATGACTCTTTATGGACCATACCCTCAGCCACTCTCATATATGTGTATGTATGTATATATATGTAATCAAACAACAGTGTATTGATGTTGCCCATTCTTAGATTCACAAAACTTTGTTCCCAAACTTTATGTCAGGTACTTGTTCCAAGTGCAGACACTGGTACCTGAACTTCGGAAGTCCTGATACTGTAGGTAACTGGGTTGGAGCCTAGTCATGTTCCTGTTTAACATATGTAGCCGATTCTTTATAATTTAAATACATATGCCAGATGTTTCTATAGCAGGTTGAGATATACTGATTTAAAAGAGAGACATATAAATGCAAATTTGATATCTTCTTCAGGTGTAAGTTGTATCTTTGTAAACCTTCTTCATAGGGCTTAGGACAAGTAAGCAAAGCAACTGCTATTTTATTTATAAATTATTAGATGAGAATAAAATACATACAAATATACAAATTCTCTTGTAAACATGAGACATTTTATGAGTGAAATTATGTTTCAACTAATCAAAATTATTCTGGAAAACTTCTGACTTGGTAAGCTCCCACAGTCCTGTATTTCAGCATTTTAATGCTGCCTTAGGACTTGGCTAATTGTGTTGGGCCATCTTGTCTCTAAAGCATTAAGTACTAGTAAAGCTGTGTAAGCTTTAAATATAATTTTCTAAATTATATTTTCTGACTAATGCTTATGAAATTTCATTTATTATAAAAAATGCAACACATTTTTATTATAAAACATATTTATTTTCCTCAGTTGTAATTGCGCATCTGACCTGTGTCTACTATCATCTTTCTAAAACCATGGAAGGGAAAAGTAAACATTATACTTTCACCAAACCTGATTCTGCTAGCTACATTCTTAAATATATTTACTAAATATGAAAGGGAGTTGTTTTTCTCCCTAGTGAAGTAAAATTGCTCTACAAATCATTTTGTGCTAATGATTGTATTCTTTTAAAATAACCAAGCATATTCAGTCTCTAATCACTTTTCCTATCACTGCAATATAATGTTAATTTTAAAGAATTCTCTTTTGGAATGAAATAACTAATTTACTGAATCTTTATTTGAGTTTTACTTATGTATCAAAATACTTCCCTAAGCTTTTGTTGAATCTTCAGAATATTCCAACATGCTGAAGCTTCTTAGTATTATAATACAACATTTATTAAAGCACTTAGAAGAAAAATAAAACCAAGCTTGACAGTATAATATTGGATAAAATTTCTTCAGTTTCACAAGAAGGTTAATTAATCAATGAAATGGATCAATGGTTTCTCTTACTTCAATAAGTAACCTATTAATACTAGCACACAATGTGTGCTACAGATTTTACCAGTAGGTCACATCTTTAATTATCTAACATGCTTACTTATTGTAACATTTTGCCCAATTTTACACACAGTCCATCATCTAAATATCTAGTAAAAATATGTTATTAAAAGAGATCCTCATCCTAGAAAATTTATTTTTCAACTTACTACATGAATTGAAAAAAAATGTAAAATGAACTATTTCATTGTATTAATAATTTTATTTTCTATGTGAGTTAATAATTATCTGTTATTGGTTACTAAATAAACTGATTATATATGATATTATAAAAGTATGATAATACTTGATCATTTGATTATTAATATATGAAGTCTCAGGAAATCCTGTTGATTCTATCCTCAACATATTTATATGTTTAGAAAATATATATGTAGAATCTGACCACTTTCTTCACTTCCGTGGCTGTTCAGCTATTCCAGGCCACCAGCATTTCTTATCTGATGACAACAAAACTTACCAACATGTCTCTTCTAACAGTTTTCAACACAGCAAATAGATTCTTTTTAAAGCATATACGATTTTATTCCTCTGCCCAGAAAACTGTCATAACCCTGTATCTTACTCAGAGCAAAAGTCCACCAGGCCTTCTGTGCTCTGCTTCCTCCCCACCTCCTTAACCACTCTGGTCTCATCTTCTGTGATTGCCCCCTCACTCACTTATTCCAGCCATGTCAGTTCTGTTGCTGATTCTAAAACACACCAGAAATGCTCCCAACTTTGGACCTTTGTTTGTGGTATTCTCACTACCTTAGAATTATCTTAACCTAGATATTTGTTTGGCTAACTAATTCATCTCCCACAAATCCTTCTTCAGAGCCTACCTTCTCAGTGAGGTTTATTCTGACAACCTATGGAATGTGACAGCTTTTTAATTCTTAGCACCTAACATCCTGACCCTGCTCTTCTGTGCTTTATGTCAGAACACTTTTCACCTTTCATTTTATATAATTTTTTAGTTGATTTATTGTTTGTCTTTCTTCTGGGTAGTGTAAGCTTCAGTGTGGTAGAGATCTTATTCCTGTAACACAAAGAAATGTGTGAACATAGTAAACTCTTAGTAAATATTTGTTAAATTGAATTGAATTGTGACTGTAGTAAGAAAGTGAACTATTAAACACACATTATGTGTTAAACGTGTTATAGATTATTTATGTGTTAAACATTGAAATATAAATGACAGCAAAGATTGAGAGGTTGAAACACTAGAAAAATTAGCTGTATTGATCAGAAAAGACCACCAGTTTTTCTGTCAGCCACAATAATAGTTTCCTGATTCTAGAATTCCAAGAAACTTTAAAAGAATTTTTTTTTAAATAAAACTACTGACAGACAAGGAAGACCTCATGAAGCTTTAATAGCTAATCTTATTAGAACATCATCACCATAAAGATAATAAAATAGACAACAAAGCAAGGAAATAAAAATAAAATCCTGTATGGTTTTATCTCCACTATTTCTTAAAAACAATTGTGTTTAAAAACCGTATTAGCAGAACATAAAATTTTATAATTAAGGACATCTTTTAGATTAAATGAACTTGTCATAACTTAAATTGCATTAATTTTTAGCATTATTTGTCTTTTTCTCATTTTTAATGTAAACTACCTAAGGAATAGCACTGGTCCACAAACCTCCAATGAAATATTGTGAATCAGTGAACTTAATGCCTTCAAAATGACTGATTCAAAATAGTTTCTTTCTACATGTTTCTTTCACTTTCTCACCAAGCAGATGGCAGCATAGTGGCAAGCTATGGAGACATACAGGCCAATTTATTCTGCCATGCACTGAAAACTGTGCTCGAATTTGTAGGCAAAACAAAAGCAAGAGAAAGAAACTGACACTTTTGAGAGCCATATTATATACCAAGCACTATGTTAGTGTTTTCATATATGTATGTGTGTGTGTGTGTGTGTGTGTGTATATATATATATAAAATTTCATTTAAGAAATCTATGAATTAGCGAGAGAGAGATATTAGCACATAGGAGTATGATATGTTTTTAAATATATTTTTCTTCTAAGAAGGATAATGCCATAATTGGCTTAGCTCTTCATGAAGCGTACTATTTTGATCAAAAGGAAACAGTAGAGAATTCCAGATTCAGAAATGATTATGAAGAAGGTATAGAGGTGAGAATAAGAGCTGTGGTTATTGGATAGCTGAAGTTAAGGAGGGTTAAGAGTTCCAGTTCATATTGTAACCTCATTAGATAAACTATTTCATTACTTTCTGTAGCTAATGACTCTCCAAGAGGTTCTTAAGCCAGCTGTGATGACACCAGGAGCCGGTTTCACATATTGAGGTGCTAGGCAGGGTCAAGATGTCTGCTTTCATAACAGCTGAAGGAGTTAGGGGGTGACTTGGGTTGATATGAAGGAAGGACATCACTTACTTGTTTTATTCTTGCAAAGTTAGTTATGCCCAAGCAACTCATATTTGTACTTGTCATTCTGTATAACTCTGATAGAGTACAAATGCTTCCAATATTAAGCCTTCATAGGCCAAGACCTTATTAAAAGAAAGTTCATCGTTGAATTAATTGCTTGCTAGGGTTAAAATGGAGTATCCTGAAAAATGTCTGGGAATCAACTATGGTCCATAATTCATACCTAAAAAGTATCAAACGAGCACAAAGCTGGGTCTTAAATAAATGATCCACTCAATTTAGTAATCTTCTTTATTGCACACCTTTGTTTCTAGGCTACTGCTTTTCATACCATGCATTCCTGGGACATGCCTCCAAGTATCATGCATGGAAAATGTCAATGTATTTCCACATTCAGTTCAGTCATGTCCGACTCTTTATGACCCCATGGACTGCAGCATGCCAGGCTTCCCTGTCCATCACCAACTCCCCTCAGCCTACTCAAACTCATGTCCATCATGTCAGCGATACCATCCAACCATCTTATCCTCTTTTGTTCCCTTCTCCTCCTACCTTCAATCTTTCCCAGCATCATGGTCTTTTCCAATGAGTCAGTTCTTCACATCAGGTGGCAAAAGTATTGGAGTTTCAGCTTCAGCATCAGTCCTTCCAATGAATATTCAGGACTGATTTACTTTAGGATGGACTGGTTGGATCTCCTTGCAGTCCAAGGGACTCTCAAGAGTCTTCTCCAACACCAGTTCAAAACCATCAATTCTTTGGTGCTCAGCTTTCTTAATAGTCCAAGTCTTACATCCATGACTACTGGAAAAACCATAGCTTTGACTGGATGGATGTTTGTTGCTAAAGTAATGTTTCTGCTTTTTAATAAGCTGTCTAGATTGGTCATAGCTTTTCTTACAAGGAGTGAGCGTCTTTAAATTTCTTGGCTGCAGTCACCATCTGCAGAGATTTTGGAGCCCCAAAAAAATAAAGTCTGACACTGTTTCCATTGTTTCCCCATCTATTTGCCATGAAGTGATGGAACCAGATGCCATGATCTTAGTTTTCTGAATGTTGAGTTTTGAGCCAACTTTTTCACTCTCACTGTCATCAAGAGGCTCTTCAGCTCTACTTTGCTTTCTGCCAAAAGGGTGGTGTCATCTGCATATCTGAGGTTATTGATATTTTCTCCTGGCAATCTTGATTCCAGCTTGTGCTTCCTCCAGCCCAGGATTTCTCATGATGTACTCTGCATATAAGTTAAATAAGCCTTGCATATAAGTTATATACTTATATATACTCTGCATATAAGTTATACAGCCTTGACGCACTCCTTTTCCTATTTGGAACCAGTCTGTTGTTCCATGTCCAGTCCTAACTGTTGCTTCTTGACCTGCATACAGATTTCTCAAGAGGCAGTTCAGATGGTCTGGTATTCCCATCGCTTTAGGAATTTTACACAGTTTCTTGTGATGCACACTGTCAAAGACTTTGGCATAGTCAATAAAGCAAAAGTAGATATTTTTCTGAAACTCTCTTCCTCTTTCAATAATCCAGTAGATGTTGGCAATTTGATCTCTGGTTCCTCTGCCTTTTCTAAATCCAGCTTAAACATCTGGAAGTTCATGGATCACGTACTGTTGAAGCCTGGCTAGGAGAATTTTGAGTATTACTTTACTAGTGTGTGATGTGAGTGAAATTGTGTGATAGTTTAAACATTGTTTGACATTGCCTTTCTTTGGGATTGGAATGAAAACTGACCTTTTCCAGTCCTGTGGCCACTGCTGAGTTTTCCAAATTTGCTGGCATATTTAGTGCAGCACATTCACAGCATCATCTTTTAGAATTTAAAATAGCTCAACTGGATCCCATCACCTCCACTGGCTTTGTTTGTAGTGACACTTAAGGCCCACTTGACTTCACATTCCAGGATGTCTGGCTCTAGGTGAGTGATCACACCATCGTGGTTATCTGGGTCATGAAGATCTTTTTTGTACAGTTCTTCTATGTATTCTTGCCACCTCTTAATATCATCTGCTTCTGTTATTTTCATATCACTTCTGTCCTTTATCGAGCCCATCTTTGCATGAAAATGTTCCCTTGGTATCTCTAATTTTCTTGAAGAGATCGCTAGTCTTTCCCATTCTGTTGTTTTCCTCTATTTCTTTGCACTGATTGCTGAAGAAGGCTTTCTTATCTCTCCCTGCCATTCTTTGGAAGTCTTCATTCACTTGTGTATATCTTTTCTTTTCTCCTTTACCTTTAGCTTCTCTTCTTTTCTCAGCTATTTGTAAGACCTTGTCAGACAACCATTTTGCCTTTTTTGCATTTCTTTTTCTTGGATATGTTCTTGATCACTGCCTCCTGTGCAATGTCATGAACCTCCATCCATAGTTCTTCAAGCACTTTGTCTATCAGATCTAATCCCTTGAATCTATTTCTCACTTCTACTGTATAATCATAAGGGATTTGATTTAGGACATACCTGAATGGTCTAGTGGTTTTCCCTACTTTCTTCAGTTTAAGTCTGAATTTGGCAATAAGGACTTCATGACCTGAGGCACAATAAGCTCCCAGTCTTGTTTTTGCTGACAGTATAGAGCTTTTCCATCTTTGGCTGCAAAGAATATAACCAATCTGATTTTGGTATTGACCATCTGGTGATGTCCATGTGTCGAGTCTTCTCTTGTGTTGTTGGAACAGGGATTTGCTGTGACCAGTGCATTCTCTTGGCTAAACTCTCTTAGCCTTTGACCTGCTTTCTTTTGTACTCCATAGCCAAATTTGCCTGTTACTCTAGATACCTCTTGACACCCTACTTTTGGGTTCCATCCCCTATAATGAAGAGGACATCATTTTGGGGTGTTAATTCTAGAAAGTCTTGTAGGTCTTGATAGAACCATTCAACTTCAGCTTCTTCAGCATTACTGGTTGGGACATAGACCTGGATTACTGTGATACTGAATGATTTTCCATGGAAACGAACAGAGATCATTCTGTCGTTTTTGAGATTGCATGCAAGTACTGCATTTCAGACTCTTTTGTTGACTATGATGGCTACTCCATTTCTTCTAAGGGATTCTTGCCCACAGTAGTAGATACAATCACCATCTGAGTTAAATTCACCCATTCCAGTCCATTTTAGCTCACTGATGCCTAAAATGTTGATGTTCACTCTTACCATCTCCTGTGTGACCACTTCCAATTTACCTTGATCATGGGCCTAACATTCCAGGTTCCTATGCAATATTGCTCTTTTCAACATTGGACTTTACTGCTATCACCTGTCACATCCACAACTGGGTGTTATTTTTGCTTTCGCTCTGTCTCTTCATTCTTTCTGGAGTTACTTCCTCACTCTTCTCCAGTAGCATATTGGGCAACTACCGACCTGGGGAGTTCATCTTTCAGCATCATACATACCTTTTTGCCTTTTCATACTATTCATGGGGTTCTCAAGGCAAGAATACTGAAGTGGTTTGCCATTCTCTTCTCCAGTGGACCACGTTTTGTGAGAACTCTCTGCCATGACCCATCCGTCTTGGGTGGCCCTACATGGCATGCCTCATAGTTTCATTGAGATAAACAAGGCTGTGGTCCATATGATCAGTTTGATTAGTTTTCTGTGATTGTGGTTTTCATTCTGCCTGCCCTCTGATGGATAAGGATAAGAGCTTATGGAAGCCTCCTGATGGGAGAGACTGACTGAGGGGGAAACTGGGTCTTGTTTTGATTGGTTGGACCATGTTCAGTAAATCTTTAATCCAATTTTCTTCTGATGGTCTGCGCTGTGTTCCTTCCCTCTTGCTTGACCTGAGGCCAAACTATGTTGGAAGTAATGAAGATAATGGCAACCTCCTTCAATATGTCCAATGCAAGCACTATTGCACTCAGTGCCCCTGACCCTGGAGCAGGCCACTGCTGACCCACGCCTTTGCCGGAAACCTTTCCATATTACCTTATCTAAAATATAATTCAATTAGTAAATCTTCTTTAAATCCCTATTAAAAAGTCCAAAGCCAGAAGGTTATAGGTTTTCTGTAAGATTGTTTTATAGCTATACAGGGGAACATACAACTTACACAGTAGAGAATAAAGGCCCCAAGGACATCTGCCTTTATACCTGTTTTCATCATAGCATAAAGAAAGGAGAGAAGAGAGGAGATTCAAAGTGTCCAATATGTTTGGCAAAGATTAGCTTAGGAGAAATGACCCTTAGTTAATACAGCAGGTGGTGTTACTAAATGCACAATATGAAATTTACTACATTCCATCTTGGGCTTCCAAAGTTGTAAAGAATCTGCTTGCCAATACGGGAGAAACAGGAGATGTAGGTTCAATCCCTGGATCAGGAAGATCCCCTGGAGAAGGGAATGACAACCCACTCTGGTATTCTTAACTGGAAGATCCCATGGATAGAAGAGCCTGGCATGCTGCAGTCCATGGAGTCTCAAAGAGTCGGACACAGCTGAACCCGCATGCCTGCACATACATTCCATCTTAAGGTTGTAGTTTAGTATTCTCTTGTCAGGGCTAAGTATTGTTTTCTTTCTGATTTCTTTCTGATTTCAATATTTGTTCTTATGCTACATTGCTTACAAATTTAGAAGCCATACCTAACAAATACATCCAGAGAATCTTGAAATCACCTCCATTGGTTTATATAATATAGAAACTCAATAGTCAACAAGAAATTTCTGAAAACATATGATTCTGCTTTAGAAGTGAAGTGAAAAAATATATGCCTTAGATTTACTTAGTCATTTTTACCAACTGACATAGAAAATAATTACTTAACTCAGTTAGTACTTTATGTGTTGCTGTTGTTGTTCAGTTATCAGTCCTGTTTTACTCTTTGTGACCCCATGGACTGCAGCACGCCAGGCTTCCCTGTCCTTCACCATCTCCCGGAGCTTGCTCAAACTCATGTCCATTGAGTGGTGATGCCATCCAACCATCTTGCCCTCTGTCATCCTCTTCTCTTCCTGCTTTCAATCTTTCCTGGCATCAGGGTCTTTGGAGCTGAGTCAGCTCTCCACATCAGATGGCCAAAGTATTGGAGTTTCAGCTTCAGCATCAGTCCTTCCAATGAACACCCAGGACTGATCTCCTTTAGGATGGACTGGTTGGATCTCCTTGCAGTCCAAGGGACTCTCAAGAGTCTTCTCCAGCCCCACAGTTCAAACGCATCAATTTTTTGATGCTCAGCTTTCCTTATGGTCCAACTCTCACATCCATACATGACTACTGGAAAAACCATAGCTTTGGCTATACAGACGTTTGCTGGCAAAGTAGCGTCTGCTTTTTTTATATGCTGTAGACTTTTGTCATAGCTATTACATATGTGTAAATTATTAATTTCATATAAAAAAGTGACTTGGGACCTGATAAGTAGTCATTTAAAAGAGAAGATACTATTTAAAACATGCAGATGTTTGCTATTAAATTGTTTCACATATAACCTAAAAATTCTGTAAATGTAATACATACTCAAAGGCAAACTATAGCTTTCAAGGCCTCTAAAGATATCTGTAGCTCCACAGAGAAAAGCCCTAAATATTTCAAGTTGATTCTCTAAGAGTAACTTCTAATGTTATGAGCTACTTGACACATTCAGGTAATGAGAAACTTATAAGGATTTAGCGTCACCTTATTTAGGAAGCTAGAAAGGGTCTGTTGTATTCTTGGTCTGAAGTATAGATAATGTGCTGCATATTCATTATTAAATAGAAAAGATTTTTAGAAATCAATTCCTGATGATTCAAAAGCTTAGTGCTGTGTAGTAAAAAGTTGAGCAAAGAAAGACCAGCAGATACTCAATCTGTTGCTCTTTAAAAAGTTGGCACCTGTATTCTTTTGAATAATGCTCACCAACATGATTTTAAGGTTGTGTCTCTAGTGCTTGGTTTCACGTCCTATGGTTGTAGGACATGTCTGTAAGTTGGACTTGTTACTCAGTAGATGCGTGTTATCATTAATAATTGTGAAGTAAGTTAGGACATATGAGAGAGCTGGGCAGGTCTCTGGAAGTGCCTCTGGCCCTTTGCACTCAGATGTCTTTTTATGGTACATTGTTAAATGTTCCCCAGCTCTAAAATTCTTCACCTCCAAAATTGAATCACCATAGCAGTTATTAAGATGTTTACTGTGCCAATTAAATAACTGATAATTAATACTAGACAACATAATAGGAGTAGTGGTAATGGGTGTATTATATAGGATTTTTCCCCATATTAAGACTTCTTAAAAATAAAGCAACTTACTCATATAACAGAAACTTCTCAGCATTTTTTGATGTAATTTATTTTTATTCACTGTATTTTACAAATTATGTATTCTATAATAACCTAAATGAGAAAAGAATTTGAAAAAGGATAGACATATATCTATAACTGAATCACTGCTGTACACCTGTAACTAACATATTGTTAATCAACTGTGTTCTAATATAAGAAAAAAATTAAAAATTATCATACTTTAGATATTTCCCTTAATGAAAAGAAATATTTCCTATGAAATATTTGTTTAGCCTCAATGTGAACCCAAAGAGCTTTTTTCAATATGACTATTTTTATTACTAATTTTCAAACATTATAAATAGGCTCTATTGTGCATGTTAAGACAGCTGTTGTCAAATGGAACTTATGTTTTATAGAAACCAGACAATGGAATAAGTAAATGCAGGCAAGAATAAAGTAGTTGATAGAATAGAAAATAATGGTGAAAAAAGTATAGACTACAATACAGAAGCAGAAGAACTGAGAAGAGAGATAAAAGGACTAGAAATATAACACACAACACAGGAAGGATAGAAAACATGAAGAGAAAGGCCATCCCTAAAATGCTCATTTTTTTTCTAATGTATTTGCTACCATCTGTGTCTGGCTGCCAATTGGTACTAAGAATGGTGCTGTTGCCTCCAAGTTCCCATTTTCCCAGACTGAAACCATCTTCCTTAGTCTGGTTCTCTTACAGGGCAAGGAAATCTCTGCTTGAATTTTTTTTTAATCATTTTTATTGGAGTAGACGTGGATTCAATGACTAATCCGGAAAGATGCCCTGGAGAAGGAAAGGCAACCCACTCCAATATTCTTGCCTGGGAAATCTCATGGACAGAGGAACCTGACAGGCTCTAGTCCATGAGGTCACAAAGAGTTGGACATGACTTCGTAGCTGCACAACATCAACAATATAGTTGCTTTACAATGTTGTGTTAGTTTTTACTGCACAGCAAAGTGGCTCAGCTATATGTATACATATACTTGGGCTTTCCTGGTGGCTCAGATGGCAGAGAATCTGCCTGCAATGAAGGAGACCCAGGTTCGATCCCTGGGTTGGGAAGATCCCCTGGATAAGGGAATGGCAACCCACTCCAGTCTTGCCTGGAGAATTCCATGGGCAGAGGAGCCTGGCGGGCTATGGTCCATGGGGTCACAAAAAGTTGGACACAACTAAAGCAATTGGGCAGAGCACAGCACATAAGTATATGTGGGCTTCACAGGTGATGCTAGCGGTAAATAACCCACCTGCCAATGCAGGAGACATAAGAAATATGAGTTTGGTCCCTGAATGAGGAAGATAGCCTGGAGGAGGAAGTGGCAACCCACTCTAGTATTCTTGCGTAGAGAATCCCATGGACAGAAGAGCCTGGAGGGCTACAGTCCATGGGGTCGCAAACAGTCAGGCATGACTAAAGTGATTTGGTATGCATGTAGCATGTATGTGTGTGTGTATATATATGTATGTATACATGTGTATATGTGTGTATATATATTGCAGCATATATATATATATATATATATTCACATATATGCATGCATACATCCCTCTTTTGGATTTCCTTCCCATTTAGGCCACCACAGAGCATTGAGTAGAGTTCTCTGAACTATACAGTAGGTTCTCATTAGTTATCTCTTTTATACACAGTCTCAGTAATGTATGTGTGCCAATCCCAATCTCCCAATCCTTCCCACCTGTTTTTTCCCCTCTTGATGTCCATATGTTTGGTCTCTATTTCTGTGTCTCAATTTCTGCTTTGCAAATAAGATCATCTGTACTATTTCTCCAGATTCCACATATATACATTAATATACTGTATTTGTTTTTCTTGTTCTGACTTATTTCACTCTGTATGACAGTCTCTAGGTCCATCCATGTCTGATTTAGGCTTTATACTGCTGTACAACATCTCTTTAAGGAATACTTAACTCTGACGATTAATATCTTTTTTTAATTTTATGTCTTAAAAATGGGAATCATATGAAAAATATCTTGTGTTTGATTTTTCAATCAAAAAAATTAAAGAATACATTTTATTCTGTTTATGTATGTATATTAAATTTTATTTTTATATATTTTACTATACCAAATAAGAATCTTTTACTATATGAGACTCTTTTATAACATTTATTGTTTCTGGCTATAAAAGCTACATGTGTTTATTATGGAGAATAGGAGGTTCAGATATGTACAGCGTTCAAACAGGAAAGGAAATGATCACCAACTGTTAAAGTTTTCCCAAATTGTCATTAATAGTGTTAATTTGATTCTATACTCTACTTTTTCTTTAATATCATATAGTATCATTTCCTTTTGAAATGAAGTATTTCTTAAAAACATTACTTTCAGTGGCTTTATATATTAATATATGGAGAATATTCAATAGATTGTTTTCAAATCTTCACCACTATTGGTAATCCTTTCCTATTTTTCTAAAGATATACCTTTTAGCATCTTTTGTTTTTGTTTTTGTTTGTTAACTTTTTATTTTTACTTTATTTTACTTTACAATACTGTATTGGTTTTGCCATACATTGACTATTTAGGATACATTTACAGAAATACGATTAGTTAGTTGAAGATGTTGTACTTGTTGTTAAATTGTTTTACAAAGGAGTTATTTCAGTGTACAGTCTAACAATATAGGAGAGAACTAGTTGTCATCTACTGAGGGGGTTTCCTTTGCTGATTTTCATTCAATTTTCCGTGTCTTCCACAATGAAACTGAAAAGTTACTCGGGGGTTGGAAGGTATAATTTTCTCCATTGAAGCCACAACCAAAATTTATATTAACTTGACTCATGTCATAGGCCAAGTAATTTATTGCAAAACTCAGCACCATGAAAATGCAAATTAACTATAATCATTCATCTCATTGAACACTATTCAAAAACATACCCCTTTTTAGTCTTTTTAAATGTACTTGTTAGCTGCCTGATAAAGCAATAAAGATGTCAAGGACTGTCAACCAAGTATAAAGTAACTAAAATGGTTAAAATTCACCTTTTAAAAGCTTGCTTCCCATACTGCTGACCTTACTTTATTTGCCTTTTAAAAAGTAAGAACTGAGGGATGTTATTTTCTGATGTAAGTGAAGCTTAAACAAAACATCTATCTACATTGTTTATTTAATTGTGCAACTACTCATATTGAATAACATCAGAAGTTACGTTAATGCTAATTTTACTTCCTAGTCTCTACATAAACACATTTTGTTTTTTACTTACGTCTGCTCAAGAATAAACTATCTTATATTTTAATTGTATAGTGATGGGCATCTGGTCCCATCACTTCATGGCAAATAGACGGGGAAACAGTGGCTGACTTTATTTTTCTGGGCTCCAAAGTCACTGCAGATGGTGATTGCAGCCATAAAATTAAAAGACGCTTACTCCTTGGAAGGAAAGTTATGACCAACCTAGATAGCATATTCAAAAGCAGAGACATTACTTTGTCCACAAAGGTCCATCTAGTCAAGGCTATGGTTTTTCCAGTGGTCATGTATGGATGTGAGAGTTGGACTGTAAAGAAAGCTGAGCACAGAAGAATTGATGCTTTTGAACTGTGGTGTTGGAGAAGACTCTTGAGAGTCCCTTGCACTGCAAGGAGATCCAACCAGCCCATCCTAAAGGAGATCAGTCCTGGGTGTTGGAAGGACTGATGTTGAAGCTGAAACTCCAATGTTTTGGCCACCTGATGCGAAGAGCCAATTCTTTGGAAAACACCCTGATGCTGGGAAAGACTGAAGGCATGAGGAGAAGGGGATGACAGAGGATGAGGTGGCTGGATGGCATCACTAATTCAATGGACATGGGTTTGGGTTGACTCCGGGAGTTCGTGATGAACAGGGAGGCCTGGCGTGCTGCGGTTCATGGGGTTGCAAAGAGTCGAACACAACCAAGTGACGACTGAACTGAACTGATAATGATACTTGGGTAGGTTTGTATTCATTTTGTCATATACTTTTGTTTTGATTAAATAAATTATATGACTATAATTTATGAAATTTGAAAAATGGATTTTATTTGAATAGCATATATAATAAGAACATCTTTGATTAACCTTATTGGGTACCAGGAATTTTTGGCATTGTTTCAGTATAAGCGATAATTTCTTTACAAGTCATTATTTTATAAATCAATATTACCTTTCAGTTAAAGTTTTATGTGGTGAATGCTGGAAAAAAGTTTTACCTAGAAACGTTTATAGTTTTGATGACTACTATGATTTCTTATTATCAGCATTTTATATGGTAAAATATGTGATAGACAACACTTTTTAAAGTGGGCTTTCCTGGTGTCTCAGCTGCTAAAAAGAATCCACCTGCAATACAGGAGACCTGATTTCGATCCCTGGGTCGGGAAGATCCCCTGGAGAAATGAATGGCTACCCACTCCAGTGTTCTGGCCTGGAGAATTCCATGGACGTATAGTTCATGCGATCACAGTAGAGTCAGACATGACTGAGTGACTTTCACTTTATTTCACTTTTTAAAGTAGCCATCATTTCAAACAGAATTACATAAATTAAGGTTATTCCATTTTGTACCCTTCAAGGAAAGGAGATCTCTGAAATTGAAAGATAGTTTAATTATTTATAAAAATTGCCATATTAACTGGGTTTTAAAAATCCACATGTAAATATCAACTAACTATATATTTTATAATCTGAATTAATAGTGCATTGATTCTACTAATTATAGCAGCAAAAAAAAAAAGAAAGAAAAAATAAAATCTTTTTCCTCTTATGTATTAAAATCTGTTCTGTGGTAGCAAGAGCAGGTGTTGAAGGGCTTGTGGGCTCAGCTTATTGAACCCCGGAGAAAAGATTCTAGCATCCTGAGCAAGTGGATGATTAGAGCCTGAGACAGAGTTATCATGTAGCATATCACTCATTAGTGATTAAACCTCAAAAGATTAAAAATGGCCAGAATTTCATGAGATTCAAAGAATAGCTTTCTCTTTGGATAGCTTCAGGTTTCTGTGACTCTGATACTGTTAGCTTATTCTGCTCCAACACATCTCTCCCGCCCTACACCCTTTACTGAGAACACTGCCAGTGGGAGAATTCAGGATAATGTTCTTTCTCTATTCTGAGAGTGCTGACATCCAAACAAAAATGCCCACATCCATATCCATCATAAAGAAATATTAATATTTGAGAACTAAGTAGAAATTATTCACTACTTTCCCTACTTTCAGGTTACCATAGAAGGTGCTTTTGTTATTAGTAAATCTTCCTGGTTTCTTCCAGACTTGAAGTCTGGATGAGAGCTTTCCCTAGAATGAAGAGGACAAGATGGAATTACAGTCCTCAAGGGATAAGCAACACAGTTATAAAGACTGATCTGCATTAACATGTAGCATAAGTGCACACATATTTTACCATATTGTTCTTACTTTTCCACTGTCTGCTAACTGCTTGATCTGAATGCTGTGAAATTTCGTTTGTACGAATCAGACTAAGGGGAGTACAAACAAGCTTGATTCAAATATTGTATACTTTACAGCATGAAACTTAAAAATAATTTTTAACTTTCATTAAAAACATTCAGCTCCTTAAAACTTTCTATTTTAGAAAGAAAAAAAAATGGTGAGGTTAAGTACCATTCCTTCCATAATCACTATTTGGCATGGTATTGTGGGTGTTATTTAGTCCAGACAGAGCTGAAAGAAAGAAAGTGAAGTCATTCAGTCATGTCTGACTCTTTTTGCGACCCTATGGACTATAGCCTACCAGGCTCCTCCATCCATAGGATTTTCCAGGCAAGAATACTGGAGTGGGGTGCCAATTCCTTCTCCAAGGGATCTTCCCGACTCAGGGATCAAACCTGGGTCTCCCACATTGTAGGCAGACTCTTTACCATCTAGCCACCAGGGAAGCAGAGCTGAACGTGATAGGAAAAAAACAGTGACTTAAAATTTGTTATCAGAGTTAGAACAATTCATTCATTAGCGGAATAGATTTAAAGTTTATTATTTTCATTTTTCTATTATATGGAATAGAGATTGTTTTAACTGGGAATTGTGTTTATGTTTGTCATCATGACTATACAGTGGAAGTGAGAAATAGATTTAAGGGACTAGATCTCATCGACAGAGTGCCTGATGAACTATGGATGGAGGTTCGTGACATTGTACAGGAGACAGGGATCAAGACCATCCCCGAGAAAAAGAAATGCAAAAAAAGCAAAATGGCTATCTGAGGAGGCCTTACAAATAGCTGTGAAAAGAACAGAAGTGAAAAGCAAAGGAGAAAAGGAAAGATATACCATTTGAATGCAGAGTTCCAAAGAATAGAAAGGAGAGATAAGAAAGTGTTCCTCAGCCATCAATGTAAAGAAATAGAGGAAAACAATAGAATGGGAAAGACTAGAGATCTCTTCAAGAAAATTAGAGATACCAAGGGAACATTTCATGCAAAGATGAGCTCAATAAAGGACAGAAATGGTATGGACCTAACAGAAGCAGAAGATATTAAGATAGGTGGCAAGAATACACAGAACTGTACAAAAAGATCTTCACAACCCAGATGATCACAATGGTATGATCATTCATGCTCACCTAGAGCCAGATATCCTGGAATGTGAGGTCAAGTGGGCCTTAGAAAGCATCACTACGAACAAAGCTAGTGAAGGTGATGGAATTCCAGTGGAGCTATTTCAAATCCTAAAAGATGATGCTGTGAACGTGCTACACTCAATATGCCAGCAAATTTGGAAAACTCAGCAGTGGCCACAGGACTGGAAAAGGTCAGTTTTCATTCCAATCCAGAAGAAAGGCAATGCCAAAGAATGCTCAAATTACTGTACAACTGCACTCATCTCACATGCTAGTAAAATAATGCTCAAAATTCTCTAAGCCAGGCTTTAGCAATACGTGAACTGTGAACTTCTAGATGTTCAAGCTGGTTTTAGAAAACGCAGAGGAACCAGAGATCAAATTGCCAACATCCGTTGGATCATTGAAAAAGCAAGAGAGTTCCAGAAAAACATCTATTTCTGCTTTATTGACTATGCCAAAGCCTTTGACTGTGTGGATCACAAGAAACTGTGGAAAATTCTGTAAGAGATGGGAATACCGGACCACCTGACCTGCCTCTTGAGAAACCTATATGCAGGTCAGGAAGAAACAGTTAGAACTGGATATGGAACAACAGACTAGTTCCAAATAGGAAAAGAAGTACGTCAAGACTGTATATTGTCACCCTGCTTATTTAACTTCTATGCAGAGTACATCATGAGAAACCTGGGTTGAAAGAAGCACAAGCTGGAATCAAGATTGCCAGGAGAAATATCAGTAACTTCATATATGCAGATGACACCACCCTTATGGCAGAAAGTGAAGAGGAACTAAAGAGCCTCTTGATGAAAGTGAAAGAGGAGAGTGAAAAAGTTGGCTTAAAGGTCAATGTTCAGAAAACTAAGATCATGGCATCTGGTCCCATCACTTCATGGCAAATAGAAGGGGAAACAGTGGGAACAGTGGCTGACTTTATTTTTTAGGGCTCCAAAATCACTGCAGATGGTGATTGCAGCCATGAAATTAAAAGACACTTACTCCTTGGAAGGAAAGTTATGACCAACCTAGATAGCATATTCAAAAGCAGAGACATTACTTTACCAACAAAGGTCCATCTAGTCAAGGCTATGGATTTTCCAGTGGTCATGTGTGGATGTGAGAGTTGAACTATAAAAAAAGCTGAGCACTGAAGAATTGATGCTTTTGAACTATGGTGTTGGAGAAGATTCTTGAGAGTCCCTTGCACTGCAAGGAGATCCAACCAGCCCATCCTAAAGGAGATCAGTCCTGGGTGTTCATCAGAAGGACTGATGTTAAAGGTGAAACTCCAATACTTTGGCCACCTGATGCAAAGAGCTGACTCATTGGAAAAGACCCTGATGCTGGGAAAGATTGAAGGCAGGAGGAGAAAGGGATGACAGAAGATGAGAAGGCTGGATGGCATCACTGACTCAATGGAAATGGGTTCAGGTAGACTCTGGGAGTTGGTGATGGACAGGGAGCCCTGGCATGCTGTGGTTCATGGGTCACAAAGAGTCGGACATGACTGAGTGACTGAATTGAACTTATCATCATGGTGAATTTTTTTTCTATACTACATATTTCACAGTGGTTGGTTTTCTAACATGGAAAATACAGAGAATTATAACATTTGGTTGGTACAATGTAGTGTCATCAAGTTTTTTCTTCGTAAGGAGATACAATTTAGATAGGCTTGATAATTTATAGTCCAATTTAATTTTTCTATCAGTTTCACTAAATTCCTGTGTTCAAATATATTCTTTATCATTATGCTTACAAAGCATATACTATATTATTCTGTTAAGGTTAAATTGAGATATGAGCAGTTCTAAGCATGTTGATGCACTATGATATTTTCTGTTAAAATAAGTCTCACGAGAGTATGGATATATGTATACATGTAGCTGATTCACATTTTGTACAGCAGAAGTTAACACATTATTGTAAAACAATTATATTCCAATTAAAATAATAATAATTGCCACAAAAAGAGTTAAATGCTTTGCTTTATTTTTATAGAGAGACTTTTCATTCCTTCCAGAAGGAATTGATTTCTCTCACCTGTTGAACTAAAACCTAGGATTTCCACTGTTGTTCATAGAATTCTGTTCAACTCTTTTTTTTTTTTTTACATTTTTTTACTTTAAAACATTTTTATTATAAAAGTAATACCAACAAAGAAAAACTAAAATCTTAAAGAAAGACAAAGCCATCCATTTACTGCCCTGCCCTCCTATTATAACCACAGTTAGGAATTTATTTTGTCCTCTTTTTTATTATGCACTTGGTGTGTTATTTACAGCCATAGTCATACCCATTAATACACTTTTGTATCTTGCTTTTTTCTTTTTACTAAGCATTTTCTCATCTTTTACAGTATACTCATTTCTAATTTTTAATGGGTACATAACACACCATTCATTACCTTTGTATGTTTATTGACTATTTCCCCAGACCAGCTGTTGGCAAACTATGGCCATGTGTTTGTAAATAAAGTTTTATTGGAATACAGGCATATCCATTCATTTACATACTGTCTACAATTATTTTTATCCTACAAACAGCATAGCTGAGAAGTTGTGAGAAAATCTATATGGCCTGAAAAACCTAAAATAGTCCCTTTCTGGCACTTTCCAGAAAAACTTTTCTGACTCTTGCTTTAACTTTTAAAATATGTTTCTTTGCAACAATTAAGAGAAAGTAGAAAAACTAGGTCTACTGAGAAAGATGTTTTTAAGGTTCCCACTGTCCGCTACCATTAATATCTCTCCTACAATAGTCTAGCTATGATACAATATGGTGGTAGTAGTAAGAATGGGGAAAAAAAAGGCCCAGTGCTCTTGTAGGTTAACACTTCTCTGGTCCCTATTAATCTAGATATGCAATTTTATACTCTGGATGAGCATATTTTTAATTTTGATTTAAAGTTAACCAAAGAAGAAAGTAACATTAATTGTACCATGAAAACCAATCAAAAGAACACTTTCTACTGGGGCTGAAAAAGCAGACTAAAGTAAATTCTCCATTTCTGCAGACTAGCTGTAGTGACCAAAAGGCACAGAGAGAGTTCAGTAAGGGAAAGAGATGGTGGTCTCAAGAATGTCCTATCCTTCTGAACATACCATAGGCATAAACTTGCATATGACTATAACCAAACTGTCTCCAGGTGAGAAAGTTCTAGAGCAACTATCTTACTATTTTTTTTTTAACAAAATAAATTCTTCTATATGGGAAAGTTTTATTCTTCAAAAAAGAAAACTTCTGGAATGGGACCAGCTAAGTCAGCCCTGACTATCTCTGAGATAAAAGATGAACCAGGCTGGTGGTTCTTAATCCAGTCTTGTGTGAACAAAGTAAGCATCGGGAAGGATAGGTGTCATCTTCTAAGGGAAATATTCTGAGGATCCGGCAGCATAAATCCATCAGTGAGTTTGTAATAGACTATTGTAGAGTCGGACTCCACTATAGCCAAAGTAAACAACATGGGCAAGTCGGGATCACCTTGCAATTTTCGCGATGCCTTCAAGATTTCCCTTATTCTGTTATGGCTGAGGGAAGCACTGATGGGTGTAGGTACCAGTCTGTAACCCTTCTCCTTCTATCTCAGTACCAAGAAGGCAGATGAGCTGGAGATCTGGTAGTCCCACACAGTTTACTTCATGCCAGCTTTTACTCTCCATGAGGTCCAGGTAAACCAAGAACGCTATATAGACTTGGGTGGCATCTCCTATATCTAATTCCATCATTTCTAAATACTTAGTGTGCGTGCCCATCCAGGCGTCCTCGGGGGCCCACTGGTGGGCGCTGCCGCCGCCGCGATCGTCGCCCAAGCACACATCGCCGCAGCCCGCGGTCGGCTGAGACTCGCCGCGCTCCTCCATCTCAACTCTTATCCAAACTGGAAATAAACCGGGGGCTGATGCTCTCGTGCTTTAGAAAATGCAGTTAGACTTATAGGGAGTCTGTGTTATTTACATATTTCATGAATATGTGAACTGACTTGAGCTGTACACGGAATTTACCTTAGGAATCAGGGAAAGAAAAGGCAACTTATTTAACACTGAGGGTTATTAAACATTAGAATTAATTTCACAGAAAAAGACTACATTCAGTTCAGTATAACATAGGTTAGCTTTAGATCTCTGTTTATATGCCTCTGGTTTTATAATTTTTAAGTTCATAGTTCTGTGCCATCCACACTTTTAGGGTGTTGGATATATCATCAGGAATTACTGTTTACTTTAATTAAATTCATTTGAATAGTTGAGAAATATACCTAAACCTTTTGGGTACTTTGTAGGAACCTAATACTTAGCTAACTCTGAAGACATTTTTTATATTTTCATTCCCACCAAAGCAAACATTTACAGTTTCATTATCCCATTAAATGAGATGAAATATAAAGTTTTCAATCTCTGGCATGTCAGCAAAATAAAGACTCTTCCAACTGGGATTCCTGGAAGAATTTATGAGAGTAGAGAAGAATTGTAGGCTGCCTCCACAATTCTCTAGTCAAATCATGTTTTTAAAAGTTCTATTAAAGTTAGAGAGAAATAAGTTGAAATAAGTATGATTCTAGCATAAATAGTGATTATTTAGTTGAAATAAGTATGATTCTAGCATAAATAGTGATTACCACATAGTTTTTCTTTTGGATATCTGTTAATGTGTGTAATGGTGACTGTTTTAAATATCATTACATCTGTGTGAACATTCAGGGTATATGGGAGCAGTATATTTTTAAAAATATTTCTGCAACTTTGCAAAGATGACACTGAGATATTGACAACAGGGAGAAAGAGATTGATTTAGTTTCCAGTATTTTTTCCCATAAGAAACAGAATAAATGAATGACTTTGACTTTCATCTGTCTTGGCAGTTCACAGTCTGTATTTTTCACCAGTAGCTTAAATATGTCTAATAAGTCTAAATTAACATTAAAATTTGTGAAGAATTAGAAGGAAAGCCACTTTGAGAATCAGTAGTTATTGGTCACTTAATTGCTTGGCGTTGTGTATTGTGCTCTTTTATTTTTATTTATTTATTTATTTTGCCATAGAAGTATTTCTCTCTTACATGGACATTCTAGTTTGGAATCATACATGTGGCTTTTGACGGTTATAGAGAAATTGAAGGAGGAACTATTCCTTACAAAAAGTGATTTGTAACCATCCCAGGGCATCGTGGGATTATTTTTAGGAGATTTCAATCCACTAAATTCTGTACAGCATGAACTGCTTCAACCTCTCGTATGATTCTTTGAACATTTACTTGCATAATTTCTCTTTTCACTATCATCACATTTACATTTCTTTTTCCCTGCTTAATCAAATCTTCTCCCATACTTAAGGTCCAGCTTATGCTTTTCTTCCATAAACTCTTTCAGTTGTTTATTGATTCCATACATACAGATTTTATATCAGGAAATAATAGAAATAGTTTAGAAAAAGAAACTATAGAAATGGTTGTGAAAAAATGCAAAAATTGAAATCCTCATTGGAGCTGCAGTTTATGTTTTAAATATGTTTTAAAATAAAATTTTAAAATTTATTTTAAACTTCTAGAGACATGGAGGGGAGATAACTAATAAAATTAATAAACTATATGGTGATTTAGATGGTAATAAATTGGAATAGGGAGTAGGAACGGGGTGGTAAGGCAAAGGTTGACTGACAAGTTTAAAAACAGTTAGGGTAACATTAATAATATGAAGGAGGAAAGGGAGCAAACCACGGCAGGAAGAATGTTCCAGACAGATGGAACACCATATGTGAGGCCATGAAGCTGGAACATGCCTGGTGAATTCTGGTCACAAGACTATAACTAAAAAGCAAGGGAGAAAGTAGTAGGCAGTGAAGTTACCTAGTTACTCTGAATACTTCAGCTGTTTTTGCTGATGAAGCTGGGAAACCACTAGAGAATTTCAGCAGAGGCGTGACAAAAGCTGAATTAGGGTTTTATTTTTTATATATGTTTTTATTGGAGTGCAGTTGCTTTGCAATGCTGTATTATTTCTGCTGTACAGTGATGTGAATCAGCTATGTATATGTATATACATATATATCCTCTTGTTTGAATTTCCTTCTCATTTAGGTTACTACAGAGCATTAAGTAGAGTTTCCTGTGCTATACAATAGTTTCTCATTAGTTATCTAATTTATACATATGTATGTGCTCAGTTGCTAAGTCATGTCAGACTCTTTGCAACCCTTGAACTGTAGCCCCCCAGGCTCCTCTGCCCATGGGATTCTCTAGGCAAGAAGACTGGCATGACTTGCCATTCTCTTCTCCAGGGGATCTTCCCACCCTAGGGATCAAACCTGCATCTCCTGGACTGCAGGTTAGATTCTTTTACCTACTGAGATACCGGGGAAGCCCCAGATAGTATAGTGGCAGTCAGTAAGTGATTGGGCATTGATCTGATTGGGAAAGCTGGAGCAGAACAGATAAAATAAGCATTACAACAAGCAGCGGAAGCCCTGGAAATCTTTTCTACACAGATTTGTTAGTTTACCTTGTAAATACAAGCAGTCCAATAGAAACTGTTTTTTCTATCTTCAATCTAGAACACAAATTACAGACCCTCAGGGTACCTCTATATTGCCCTTCAAAGCATGTACTTTGAGCAAGTATCCACAATTTAGGACTTATATATAACAACCCCTCCATCTTAGAATGCCTATTAAGTCTTTACATCTTTTTCTTGATATATCCTGTGATTTAATCAGAAATTTTTCCAGTATTCTTTTCCTTTGAGTGCAGTGAAGGCTGTCTTTAGCAACAGATGCAGAGCTATCTTTCTCCTATTCATTTCTCAGACATTTATGTCTTGCAGCATGTGAGAAGCATATTAAGTGGCAGTTAGGTAGTAGTAGAAAGGTTTCCACAGATAATGCCTGACAATTCAATCAAAGAAAATCAGGAGGAACAATTCATGGAAAGAAAGTGACAGAGAAGATAGGTGGAGTTCCTGTGGACATTGACGGAGTAAAGAGCGGTCCTTTGCCTTGCCTTTTCATACTTCAGAAATGCAGCTTCATCGCCCATTTTTACAGAATCAGAAATCAGATATCTACTGATAATATTAAAAATCTCCAGTAAAAGCTTATTTAATTTCATTTTAAAATGCAAAGTAGATACTCTGCTGATTCATATCATTATGTATATGCATTTGCCTCCATTTACTTCCATTTTGTTTCTTAAAAAGGAATAAATGGTCAGGTTTTGCTACTCAAGGTGATCTATACGGTGGATCTAAAATTGCAGCCATCAGCAATATTTCTCATCTTTCTACCCTGCCTTATTTTTCCTTCTTAGCACTTCTCACTGTTATCATATATATACTTGTATATATTTTACATACTCATGTCGTTTCCTATATATTTGCATCCCACCCGCATTAGGATATAAACTCCTCGGAAATATAGATGTATATAGTTTTATGATCTATTTTATTCATTGCTTAATAAACAGAACTTAAAAGAGTGCCTAAAATACATTAGACACTAAAATATTTGCTGAGTGAATGAAATAATTGTAATTACAAATTATATATATATAATTTGATATATATGTATACATATATATTTATATATACACAAACCAATTGTTTCCAGTTATGTTCTGATTTTACATATACCACTCTTTGACACAGAGTTTACCTTTTTATAAGTCTATCTTTTGCTTAATGATTTGCTGCTGCTGCTGCTGCTAAATCACTTCAGTTGTGTCCAACTCTGTGTGACCCCATAGTCAGCAGACCACCAGGCTCCCCCATCCCTGGGATTCTCTAGGCAAGAACACTGGAGTGGGTTGCCATTTCCTTCTCCAATGCATGAAAGTGAAAAGTGAAAGTGAAGTCACTCAGTCCCATCTGACCCTCAGCGACCCCATGGACTGCAGCCTTCCAGGCTCCTCCATCCATGGGATTTTCCAGGCAAGAGTACTGGAGTGGGGTGCCATTGCCTTCTCCATACATAATGGTTTATATCACTATTATAATGCTTTGAAAAACCTTATCCATAACAAATTTACAAAAATACTTCTTCACCATTCTTTTATTAAATGGCTTTGATTTTATATTAAAGAGACACAGATGTATAGAACAGTCTTTTGGACTCTGTGGGAGAGGGAGAGGGTAGGATGATTTGGGAGAATGGCATTGAGACATGTATAATATCATATTAGAAACGAATCACCAGTCTAGGTTCGATGCAGGATACAGGATGCTTGGGGCTGGTGCACTGGGATGACCCAGAGAGATGGTATGGGGAGGGAGGTAGGAGGGGGGGTTCAGGATTGGGAACACGGGTACACCCGTGGTGGATTCATGTTGATGTATGGCAAAACCAATACAGTATTGTAAGTAAAATAAAGTAAAAAAAAAAAAAGAAGAAAAAAATTTAAACTATCAAGAATATATTTCATATGCAGTGTAAGGTATTTTTTAACTTTCTCCTCCCGTTAATCTTTTCACTTGCTTTGATATTATTTACTGTAAAGTTCATCCTTCTCACAGGGTTTTAAAATTTTATACCAAGGTCATGTAGACCCTAGGGCCTGTTCTGGACTTCCTAATCTTATTTAATTCTTTATTAGTTATTTTGTTGGCTAATATGACATTATTTTACTTAATACATATTAAGATTTTTATATTATATAATTCATGCCACTTAATTATAACTATCTTAACTTTATTCATTATAAAGTATTTATTGATACTTGTCTACCTAAATTTTAGTTTTTAAAGCCTCTTAGAGTTTTCACTTTATTAAATTTGTAAATTAATTTGAATAAAATGAAGATCTACTTAACACTGGGTCTTCCTATCTCAAGAACATATTCTGTTCCTTTATTTAATTACATATATATCTGTGTAGCTGAGTAAAGAATTATTATTTTCTTCATATAAGTTCTGTTGACTTCTTAGGTTTATTCCTAGGTGATTATTCTTAATGAATTTTTATTCCTGAAGGAAAATAAAATTGCTGTTGACTTTCAGAGTTGTAAGACTAAGTCTACAGTAAGAAAGACAATGTTTCAATTTATCAAATTTACAAATATGTGCTGCATTTTGAAGGTTATGAACCAGTACACTATGAATAATTGATCATGCACTCAGTCAATTCCCTCAACTGAGCATTTCTAGAAAGTGCTTTACACCATACCCAGTGACCCACCTCTTTAAATTCTGTAGCAAAACGGTACCTAAAAGTGGGAATGGTCTTTGTTTCTGTTCTTTGTGGTTCTAAGATATGGTTGAGAGAAGTATTGTCTTGTGGCTGCCCAGTTGGTAACTATTTGACTTACTGGAAAACCCACTGATCATAATACAAGAAAAACTGAATTCTAATCTACTGATCTGCTAAATTAACATTTACCTGTAACGAGTCACTTCACTTGTTGGAGTTTCAGTGTCCTCAGCTATAAAATTAAAGAACTGAACTGGAAAAGATACTGTAATTTGATTCTGTTCCCACTGACACCCTACTACTGTTTTGCTTGCTGGCTCTGCTTCAGTGAATAAAGCAAAGTCCCTGTCACTGTGGAAATCATATTGTTGTGAACCTGCTACTGCTAAGTCATTTTAGTTGTGTCCGACTCTGTGCGACCCCATAGACGGCAGCCCACCAGGCTCCTCCGTCCCTGGGATTCTTCAGACGAGAATACTGGAGTGGGTTGCCATTTCCTTCTCCAATGCGTGAAAGTGAAAAGTGAAAGTGAAGTCACTCAGTCGTGTCTGACTCTTAGTGACTCCATGGACTGCAGCCTTCCAGGCTCCTCCATCCATGGGGTTTTCCAGGCAAGAGTACTGGAGTGAGTTGCCATAGCAATTCTAATTCTAATGCTCTCTGTCTCTATAGTACAAACTGGGATGAGTTCTGGGGGAGAACTAAACTTTAACCTATAATCAAGGAAGATATAGCCACTGAAATTCAAGTACAGTTGACCCTCTGTATCTGCAGGTTCCACATCCAGGAATTCAGCTGGCAAAACTTGAATTTGCAACATGCAGGCAACTATTTTATAGCATTTACATTTTATTATAGCTATATATATACTGGAAGGAAAGTTATAACCAACCTAGAGAGCATATTCAAAAGCAGAGACATTACTTTGCCAACAAAGGTCCATCTAGTCAAGGCCATGGTTTTTCCAGCGGTCATGCATAGATGTGAGAGTTGGACTGTGAGGAAAGCTGAGCGCCGAAGAATTGATGCTTTTGAACTGTGGTGTTGGAGAAGACTCTTGAGAGTCCCTTGCACTACAACCAGACCATCCTAAAGGAGATCAGTCCTGGGTGTTCATTGGAAGGACTGATACTGAAACTGAAACTCCAGTACTTTGGCCACCTCATGCGAAGAGTTGACTCATTGGAAAAGACGCTGATGCTGGGAGGGATTGGGGGCAGAAGGAGAAGGGGACAACAGAGGATGAGATGGCTGGATGGCATCATCGACTCGACGGACATGAGTTTGGGTAAACTCCGGGAGTTGGTGATGGTCAGGGAGGCCTGGCGTGTTGCGATTCATGGGGTCGCAAAGAGTTGGACACGACTGAGCGACTGAACTGAATTGCATTTACATTGTACTAGGTTTTTATAGGTAATGTAAAAATGTAAAAAGTATATGATAAGGGTAAGTTATATGAAATACTATCTCATTTTATATAAGGGACTTGATCATTGCAGATTTTGGTATCCTTGGAGATCCTGGAATCAATCGCCCATGGCTTCCAAGAAATGATTGTACAATAAATTCTCTATTGACTATCACCAAACCCAAGAAGCTCAGGAAATACAATCCTGTAGTATACTAGTTTTATAACCTGCATATTTTTATTTAAATCCAGTTCAACCAGCTTCTGCATGTGTTTATGGACCAGCTTCCTCACCTTTTCCTTTCCAAATGTCAAAATGCTCATTTTTACAGACTACAATAATAGCCACTTCAGTGGTTTATTTTGTGGAGAGAATGAAATAATATATGGAAACATTTTAATATAAAGCCTTAAAAAAAATTCTGCTCAACAAATCTTAATTTTTGTCCCTGTTCAACATACTCTGAAATTGGAACTTTTCTTCACCTATGAATTATATTAGGTTGAGGTTGATGTAAAGATCACAGTAGGTCCAAAACAGGATTCATAAGTCATAGAAGCAGCTTTTCTGTTTAACAACATGCTGATCTGCAAACACTTCCTGGAAGTAGAATTTCTGAAATGACACAGATCTAAAAGCTAAAGCTAATTTTGTTCCCATCCAAACTAAAGATAATTACAATTCTAATGAATGAGAAATTGGATATGAAATATCATAATGGAAATAAGGGTCAACCAGGGTATTTTTGGCAGAGACATATACTGAAGTAGAAAATTTAGTGGCTTAAAAGGCATTTAGCTCAAACCTTCATAGTATGTTTTGGTGTAGATCTGGAGATACAGTATATAGGGGCCTCAATTACCGAGTTTCTGTTTTTAGTAAATAGTTGCCCTGTAGGTCACTAAGTGCTATTGCTGACAAGGTTGTATACGAGAAAGCTTTTATTTTAATAACCAGTGGCAGCTTTGCACTTAGAAAGAACCTTCCATTTCTCAAAACCCTTCTTTGGTTCAGGATAGCTATACAGATTGCAGTCACCTTAGGAATAGTAGACCTAAACCAAGTATTAACACAAGAACAAATGGGACATCAAAGAAAAGGAGATTTTTGAGTAGAAACAGACCACCAAGGCTTGTTCTTATAAAATATGGTTTGTGGTCTTTATGGCCACATTGAATAAAATGCTTTTCTTATGATCCATATTCAATAACCTGCAAATAATTAGGCTCAGTTTCCTCAAAAAAAAAAAATTAGGTAGACCTCGTTCATGTAGAATCTATATTGTAGTTGTCAGCTCTTAGTGCTGTAGGTTTAGTGACCTTGGGAAAATTACTTAAATTTAAAAAATCTACTTCCTATCTGTAAAATGATGAAAAAGGCTTCTGCAAGGACTTTTTATGATTAAATTAGGTGATTATATAGCACATCTGTTTCAGTGAAGAGCATACCATAGTTGGGAAATAAATAATGACCAGTAAGAAAATAGAATTTTATTTTTATTTGCAGCAATATGGATGGACCTGGAGATTATCATTCTAAGTGAAATAAGACAGAGAAATAAAATTGCCCTGTGAGAGTGCATATACATGAAATCTAAAAAAAATTATACAAACATTTACAAAACAGAAACAGATTTACAGATTTAGAGAGCAAATTTATGGTTACCAAGGGGGAAGGGGGAAGAAGAGGGGTAGTTTAGGAGTATGGGATTGACATGTACACACTGTTTTATTTAAAATAACAACGAGGACTTTCTGTATAGCACAGGGAACTCTGCGCAGTACTCTGAAATAGCCTAAATAAGAAAAGAATTTGAAAAAGAACAAATCTACATATATATAACTGAAGCACTTTGCTGTACACATGAAACTAACACAACTATACCGCAGTATAAAATAAAAATTAAACCATGAAACTACTCAACTACACTGCAGTATAAAATAAAAATCAAAAACATGATATCTTTACTGTGTGGCTAAATCCAACAAAAGCATAATTTTAAAAAATGCAATTGACAGTTGTAAAAACAAACACAAAAATCTGTATGTGACCGTGTGTAATGAAAGGTTTTATAGAGAAAACTACAAAACATTTTTAAATGACATGGAAAAGACCTCACTCAACGTATAGAAAAGGCCAACAATATTTATCATTTGGAAGTCTTCATGACATAACAATATCAAGATGTGTTCATTGAATTTTTATATTCAATGCGATTATCATCAAATTTCCAATAGAGTGTGTGCATATTTGTGTGTATAAAACTTAATGTTAATCAAATTTCTGAACTAAATGGGAAATGAATAGGAATAGAATAAAACAGTTTTGAGGAAAAGATGTGGAGATATATTATAAAGCTGTGGAATTTAAAAATATTCTATCAGCAAAAGACTAAGTAGTCTAATAAAATAGAACAAATATTTCAGACATATACAAAGATATTTAACAGTAGTGATATGATTAAGTAAATAGTGCTATATTATACTGTAAATAATAAATATTTCCATAGAATAAAGACAATTGTGAAGAGAAGAGTATAACAAACAATTTTGAAGAAAATATAGATTGCTGTCTTTATGACCCTTGATTAGCAAAGGAATTTCCAGTAAGCTCAGTCCATAAACAAGAGACTGATAAAATTACTATAAAAGTGAAAATACAAGCACACATTGAAAGGAAATGTTATATATATCTGAAAAAGGGGTAGTATCCCATGTTTATTTTTAAAAACGAAAAATTGCAAGATAATAATAAAGCAACCTAATCAAAAATATGAAACTGAAGAATCAGAAATGGTTCATAAGTCAATTAGAGAAATGCAAAAGTGAACAGCAATAGAACATTTTATATATAAGTAGAATAAGCTATTAATTAAAATATAACAGAATATTATATTGTATAAGACATATAAAATGGAAAATTTTATAAATTCCTAGTAGAAATAGAAATTTATAAAACTGCTTCAAGTAACATAGAAATATTATCAAAATGAAAATTATCTTATTTTTGAAATTTTAGTACACACAGAAGTTCAAAATGGTTCACTGTATAATTGTTAGTAATTAATTACAAACAAAAATGGACATTAACTTAATGTCTAGTAGGAAATAATGGCTGTTGAATAACATTTTTTCTACTTTTAAAATTTGTGGGATTTAAAAAAAATGTAATCAAATTTTGTCCAAAGTTTGTTTCATCTCTCTCTGTCTCTGAATCTCAATTTCTGAAAGGAATTACACTTATTTGGAAGCTTTTTTTCCCACAAAAAAAAGTAATTAAAAAACTTTTAAATGTTACACTTAGAAAAGACCATCAAGTTAGCCAAATGAGTTTGAAATTTTTAAGGTAAAACTCAATAAAATATGTGTAAACAAAGATATGTTTGTATTCTAGTTTCTGTAGACCTCCAGAACTTTCACTTATTTTCAGTGTCACCTATTAGCATACACCTTGCAAAGTTGGATTTAAACTGCTACTACTGCTGCTGCTGCTGCTGCTAAGTCGCTTCAGTGTGTCTGACTCTGTGCGACCCCATAGACCCATAGACGGCAGCCCTCTAGGCTCCCCCGTCCCTGGGATTCTCTAGGCAAGAACACTGGAGTGGGTTGCCATTTCCTTCTCCAATGCATGAAAGTGAAAAGTGAAAGTGAAGTCGCTCAGTCATGTCCGACTCTTAGTGACCCCATGGACTGCAGCCCACCAGGCTCCTCCATCCATGGGATTTTCCAGGCAAGAGTACTTGAGTAGGGTGCCATTGCCTTCTCCGTGGATTTAAACTAAGTATGTACAAATAATTGTTAGAGGTATATAAGTTTTTCAGAACTGGGAAACTGTAATTAATATAATCATAAGTGGTGACCCAAGATGATATACATTCTATTTATATATTCTTTGAAACAAAGTAACATTTACAACATCAAAATTTTATTTTTAAAAGTTTGTATATGTTGGAAAACCGTCCTCTTAATGATAAAAGTCAAACTAGTTACTTATGAAAAAATATACATTTCTACAACATGCATTCTTATTCTTCTTCAATTTTAGTTTATTGATAGATATATATATAAATTAATTTTTGATACATCAGAGTGGAGTTTATTTTCTTACCTATAATTGTCATTAGATTTAAAGTCAGCCTACTTTAGTGCATTGTTCCTGAGGCATTGGCCATTTAAGAGGGAAAGGAAAATCCTTATAATTACATGGAGAAAAATTTAGTATATTCTATTTAGAGTCCAAAGTTAAAACCCAGACTATATTGTCATCTCTACATTAAAAATCATAGTGTATTAAGACTTTTTCCACAGCTAGCATCCTTGAGGTTGACATCTTCTTGTGACTGAGTAGATAGCAGCAAGAAATTCAATTACAGCAAGCCGGCTCTGTCATTGCACCTGTCTGCTTGCGCAGGAAATGATTTGTAAATTGGGCTTTATCTTTCCTGTCCCATAAATCTCCTGTCCATAATTGACACTTGTCACCACAGATGAATAGTGTGAGAAAGAAAACAGAAAGTAAATGAGTAGCCCACCTGGGAAAACGATGTCTTGTTGCCTTTGGGAGTCATTTACAAACAGCAGTACCTACGGGCCAGAGTTTTTATCCACAAGCAGGTGGCAAATATTTTGCAACTGAATAATACAATTCCTGAGCTGAATCACAGTGCAGACAAGAGCAAAGGAATGATAATTAATATATAACATTTTTCCAGAGCATGTAAACTTGTCTTCCCAAGAAAATAGAAGCATTTCTTGGCTATTTGTGATACTCACGTATTGCCGCTACACATTTGTAAATATCAGGTTGGTGTCTGACCTGTCAAATGCATTCATGAAGCAAGCATTTCGGCTGTCTTGGGAGTTGATATTGTCACTTGTTACACAACTCAACATCAGTTCAAAGTTGTTTGATAACAGTGTCGACAGATTGGTTTAAAAAAGACATAGGAATAACAATGTTTTCTTTCAAATGTAAAAGAAAGAAATGGGATTTCATAAAGATGATCTTGAAAGCAAGCACTAACTGTAAATATATGACAGATAAACCTTTGTATCTAATATTCCTAAATGGCTAATTTAATTTTACATTTCTTTCTGAATCTTATCTCATAGTGTGAAATACTCATATTTTAAAACAAAAGAAAAAGTATTTTATAATTTATTAATAATCTCTTGGTATTGAAATATGTAAATATTCTAAAAAACCATTCTCAAATTATCACCAAAATTTTATTTAAAAATATAACCACAAGTTCAAATAAATAACAGAGCAAATATTTTACTAACTAAATTATAAAAAACAAAAATCATTATTTATGCATCATGCATGGTTTGTTTTGATAGCCTTTTCTAAATATTACCTGACATTTTAATAATTCTTTACTGTATAAAATTTCATCAATAGTTTTAAAAATCTACAACTTGTTTTTAAGAACAAAGAATGTATCATTTCTTTGAGTTTTGCAAGATCCATAATTATTTCTTTCACTTTATATTTTACAGATATAGTCTAACTTTAAAGGATAACAACTTCATCATTCTCTTTGCTCCCACAAATCAGCACAAATATAAAGTTTATTTCTTCTAAAATAAAAGCAAAAGATTAGAAGAGGAGCAATTGCAGAGCATAGATTTAACTTGAATACCTCTCCATTATCGGCTCCTATCACCTGTGGTTCAAAGGGTTGTTTGCCTATATATCTAGTGTTTAAAGAAATTGTCAGCATTTCTGTTATTTTTGTACTGCAAAATGAAAGTTTGAGTGAGGAAATAGCTTCTCCGTAGTTTATTGTTAGTATAAAATAAATGATTTATGTATGCCTTCTTTAGTATTCTAGTCTTGTAAACACAGTGGGGAATTACTTGGATATTGATCTAAAGCAATAGGTATTTATAGCATAATACTGTGGTACTCCATAACTCTTTATCAGGGTCAACTTTGTCACTTGGCAACTTAACCAAAGAAAAAAAGAAAAACCTTTCAACACAAGTAAGGCATTTTACCTGCCTTTTCTTAAGTCAGCAGTTTTCCAATAACAAGTATATCTCTTATTTTTATCTATTGAGTGTATCTGTCTGGACATAGATATTTAAAATACTAAGGTAATATCAACAATACTAGGCAGCATGGAAAACAGAGATGTGGATACTGTTGCCAGTTTATTTTTAAAACTTCTTTAAGCAGATGCATTGCTTGTCTAAACTTCAAAAAAAAAAAACCATTAAATTTGTTGCACAAACATGTATGAAGTTTCTGCTCTGTATTTGTTCCTGTGCAGGAATCACGGGATGTAACCATGAACAAATACAGTCACTACCCCAGTGAAGCTCATATTCTGTAAGGGTAGAAGGCATATAAACAAATAATTCCCCTCCAAGAAAGTGTTAGTTGCTCAGTCGTGTCTGAATCTTTATGACCCCATGGAATGTAGCCTGCCAGGCTCCTCTGTCTATGGTATTCTCCAGGCAAGAATACTGGAGTGGGTATTTCCTTCTCCAGGGTATCTTCCTGATCCTGGGATCCAACCTGGGTTTCCTGCATTGCAAGCAGATTTTTTATCTTCTGAACCACCATACAAAATACAGAGAAGTTGAGCTTTCAGTTGTCTTAAGTTGTGGACCAGAGCCTACCAGCAGGCTAAAATAAGTGTTTCCATACAGAACAAATTGAACAGTCATAACTATGGACTCATGAAATAGCATGAACTGTTAAATAAGGCAGAGATTTCCCTGTTAAACTAATTTAAAGGCATCTTGCAATCCTGACAGATAAATGAAATGACAGGTAAGTGATGCTGCAGAAGTAAACAGAGGTCAATGAGGACAGACCTTGTATGCTGTGCTCATTTTAAGAGCTATCATTTTTTCTATACTCATTTTACTAACCACTTCTTATCATTTCTCATTTAATGCTTTTAGTGCCTCCTTAAAATGACATTATTCCTTTAGACAGATGAGAAAACTGAGGCACATTGAAATAAAGTCAAAGGTTACAGTAGGTGTCATAAGGAAATGTTAAGGCCATCCTTTCAAATAATTTAAAAGACTAGCAAATCAGTATATTGACAAAGACTATTTTCTCTTATCAGAAAACATTGCATTATAATTAATATCCAGAACTTAACATGTAATAATTTACTTAGTAAATATCATTCTTACATTAGAATTTGCATGGATTGTTTCACATTATATAGAGCATTTATCGAGCCACATTCTCTATTAACACAAATAACAAAAAGAAACAAAATAGGATATAAAAATTGATTAAGTTAGTACATCTCTGTACCTGAGGCCTGAATATAGTATATCCCTGTGGATCCAAAGTAAGGTTTCAAATATATTGTATTTGGAATATTTATATTACAGGATACCAGTTTGCATTAGAAGAAAATAATGTCAATGAACTGAATAGAAATATTTCTACTCATGCCATTTTGTGAAGTCAATTTGGCATGTTTATTTTTTCTTTAATTTCTTTCTCTCTTAATAGTAACATTTATTGAATGATTGCTAGTTGCTAAACATTGTGTATGTGATTCATATTTATTATCTATTAAAATCTCTGTGGTACCCTTACCATTTCAGTTTTGCAGATGAAAAATTCTGTGCTTTGGAGCAGTTTAGCAACTTGACCAAAATAACATAACAGAGCTTGGATCAAATATTTTCTGCGTAACTTCAAAGCTTGTGAAAGTTGAGTAGGGGGCACATCTTTATTAACATATTTTCCATTTATCCTAATTACCCATTTATAAAAACAAAACAATGCCCAATCATATGTTTGGTGAGGGTAGGAGTTAATTTAAAGCATGAGAAATCAAATTCAGACAGATTTGAAAATATTTTTCCTCTAACTCTGGGGCATAATGAATTTACATGCCATTTGTGTGTGTGTGTTCATATATGTTTAAGTATGTGTATGCATGACCTCAGTCTCCAGGTGTACCTTTGCACCTTACCTAAGGAATAATCTACAGTTTTTCCAATGGATTAATGGTCAGCTGCTAACAAATGGCTTCTTCTTCCTTGAACACATAATTTGGTAATCTGATACCAGAAAATTATTTCTTGTCTGTTATTTAGTGGTGAATTATTCTGCAAATACTTTATTTGGCCATGTTGTTAGATGCTTAATGGTAATTCATTTTTGTCTTTAACAACCAGAAAAAAACACCAGAACTCTGTTTGATTCAAATGTTCTTATTTTAAAATACCATAGAAGGAACTTTCCATTCAAAATGAATTCTTAATAAGTGCAAACTATACAGTATCCACCTTTCATATTTCATTAATATGTAACACAAAATATGATACACAATTGCTTTTGTTTGTCATCCAAGCCAATTTACAGCAGAAATAAAGGATGTGTTCAGAAATATAAAGGAGTTTTCCAGAGAAGTGTACCACTGGTCAGATTTTATTACTGGACAAAAGAGAAATGTTCTCATTTTAAAGAGCAATTAAGCATTTGTTGGTCAGTGAATTGCAAATATTAAGTGAACATCAGCAGGTTAATGCTTGCCACAAAGACAATTAGAAGACATTTCAATATTATATTAATTGCTTGCAGTTGTATTTTTTGTTTTCTTTTGTTTTATGATGAGGAAAAATCAGACTTGTATTAACCAGGAAGTAGAATTACCTTAAATGGATTATTCATATGATTTTCCTAATCATAATATATCAGGTCACTGAGCATTCTGAAGAGCCTTGCTCTGGCACTGAGTGAGCTAAGACTGTTATGTGAATGTGTAATGGAAGGTGCTCAGAACCCTGCATTGCTTCACTTCTCAGGAAACAGAAGTTGATGTTGAGCCTTGGTGCTAGTTTGTGGGTTTGTTGTTGTTGTTGTTGTTGAGCGGTGTCTGACCCTTTGTGACCCCATGACTGCAGCATGCCAGGCTCCCCGTCCTTCACCAAGTAATCTGGGTAATCTATATGTGTGAGTAATCTATTGATTTAAGGCAAATTTTATCTAAAACTGAGTAACTAACCTAAAACTGAGAGAGAGGAGAGAAAGAAAAGAATAAATAATTATTTTCTGTTTCAGAGGAAAATTTTAGGTCATAATTTTGTTATCAGAGTTTTGTAAGCAAAATGAACTATGAGGACGTTAGTCTCTCAAAATTAGACCTGACAAATTGACTCGCAGAGTTGAAGAGACATGTAATACTATTTCTCTTGTACTAGTGTTTGGCTAGAAACTGAAGAGTTATCAATTGCATACCTTTATTAAATGTGGAGTTTATTTTTAAAAGAATATGCACCAATAAAATTTCTGAGATTGTCATAAAGCAATGAGAAATATCTTTAATGTATGAGTCATTTATTTCAAAATGCTATTCTGTGGTTAGTACATTTGCAAATAAGTAGCAATAAAATTATCAACATATTGGTCATAAAGTGCTTTTAATTATAGATATGAAAAGTTTATATATGAATATAGTTATATATGTCTGTATATGTATCACATGTTCATTTATAGGATATATGACTTTATTAGATACTGTAGATGAAGAACTATAGTATTTTCTTATATGAAAAATTACTTAGAATATTAATATATTTTATATATTACATAAATGTATATCAATTTGAATAAAAATAATTTGTTCTTTTATAATTTGAGAACATTTTGCTTTTTTATCCCAAATGGTTTAAGGCCAGGATAACAGGTATTAACTAAAATCCTTCATGATAATGATCATTTAAATAAAAATTGGGGGAATTGAAGCTAATATTTTGATGGCTTTATTTTATTAACAAGTATATTATATATAACCAAAATTGTGTATATCCTATGACTTTATGTATATATCTTCCTAATCCTATGCAGACACACAGAACAAGACATAATGAGGGAACTTGATTGCACTGGAAACATTTTAATAAAATAAAATAACACTCATAATACCATAAGCAAAATTATGCTTATTTGAATAAGTAGTTTGAATGTATTGATATTAAAATTTATCTTACTGATATATTGAAAAATACCAAAAGTTAATCACCAACTTTTAAGCTGCTCTAGTATAGGATGGTTTCACCAATTTATTTCTTTCTTTTTTTTTAATCATTTGACATTCTGTGATGTCTCTTGCTTAGAGAATTGCAATAGACATGGCAAGTAGAAGTCAAAAAAAAAATCTTAAGTACGTATTTAACTTTGCAAAGTTCTGCAAGGTATTTTAACACTTTAATTTGAGAGAATAATTAACCTAGAACAAAGAAAAAAACAGATTTGCATCCTAGAGGAGATTTTTAGATAATTAAGAACTATAATTTGTTCATTAAAGCTGAACTTAACATGTACCTAAAGGCTGGCAACTACAATAAACAGTGGGGACATTTTGTTGTCAAAGCCAAGCATGTTCTCCCAGCCTTATGGAGCATACAGTCTCGTGGGGAAAACAGATATTCATCAAATAATTATACAAACATATGTCAATTTCCAGCTCTGAAGTGCTGTAAAGGGAAATTTTTAATTCCGTGCGTGCAAAGTTGCTTCAGTCCTGTCCGACTCTGTGTGACCCTATGGGCTCCTCTGTCCATGGGATTCTCCAGGCTAGAATACTGGAGTAGGTTGCCATTTCCTCCTCCAGGGGATCTTCCCAACCAAGGGTTCCAACCAGATTCTTTACCACTAGTGCCACCTGGGAATGAGCATACAAAATAGGTTGGGTTGTATTCAGTCAGAGAAGTTGGAAAAGATACTCTAAGAGGAGCAGTCAGAATGAGGTTTTTCTGCATGTGAATGGGATTTGTCTCAGCTGAAGAACAAAGGTATAGGATGTACAGAATGTGGGGATGTTTATACATGGTGAGGCTGGAAAGTTGGAGGTCAAACAGTAAGTTATGTTAGTTTTGATCCTTATTCTAAAGTCATGGAAAGCCCATTTTTAACAGCTTTCATTAGACATAATTTGCATACTATAAAATTCACCCCTTTCAAGTATATCATTCAATGGTTTTTGGTAAATGTAAAGAGTTGTGTAATCATCATTACAATAAAATATTAAAGTATTACCATTACCTTAGTAAGATATCTCCTGCCCATTTTTGGTCTATCCCCATTCCTACCCCTAGACCTAGCCAATTACTAATCTAATTTTTGTCTCTATAGGGATGTCTTTCTAAACATTTTATATAAATAGAGTCATACAATGTTGGTCTTATGCATCTGAGTCTTTCAGTTAGCATAATTTTTTGAGGATCATTCATGTTGTACCATATAGCGAGTCCATTCATTTTTATGGAATGAATATATACTGTTCCCTAGTATATATTTCCCTCGTATAGTATTTCATTAGTCAACAGTTGATGGATCTTTAGGTTATTTCCACTTTTGGGGCTGCATGAACAAAATTCCTATAAACATTCTTGTTTAAGTCTTCATGTGGATCTATGTTTTCATTTCTCCAGAGTAGACTACTAAGAGTTTAATTACTGTGTTATATGGTAACTTTATATTTAACTATTTAAAAATTTGCCAAACTGCTTTTGAAAATGGCTGTTATATTTTACATTTTCCACCAACAACATATGAGAGTGCTGGTTTTTCCACATCCTTGCTAAGACTTGTTATTACTTGTCTTGTTGGTTGTAGCCATTCAAGTTGGTATCAAGAAGTATTTTAATATGGTTTCAATTTGCATTTCTTTAATGACTAATGAACATAAGCATCTTTTTATACAACCTTCCAGAAATTTGACTATTGCTTGAGGAAAAAGGGCTTGCAAAGGAAACAGAGGAATTAACCACACAGATAGAGAAAACTAGAATAATGTGTCTTGGGAGCCAAGGATAAAATGAGAAAAAGTTAACAATATTAATGTTGTTGAGAACACAAGAAAGATGAGGATTGAGAAAAGTACTTCCATGTGGTTAGACTGAGGCCATTGGTGGCTTATCCAAACAGAGGGATGGAATGAAGTAGACTAAAGCCAGACTGAAGAAGGTTGGAGCATGAAAGAGTTTTAAAGAAAGGGAGAAAAAGAATCTAGACAACTTCTTGGCACATTCAGCTATAAAGGGAAGAAGAGCAGTTCTCTGGGAGATGGACAGGGGTATAGGTTTGAGAAATAATTTAATTTTCACAGGGAAAACCTGTAAAATCTATTAGGCCAAATCCAATAAAGAGGAAGTGATTGCTTACATAAAAGAGAAAGGGTAACTGATATGTGATAAATGTATCCATGTACTTAGCATGTACTAAGTGGCCAAAATATGCATGGTGGTATGTTCCTTGCTAGTACTGTCAATCAATTTGAGACTCTATTTCACATAGGAATTTCTCATGTCAAATGGTTAAATGAAATAATATCATTTAAAGGTGTTCTTACAAGATGTTCTCTGTTAGTTAACGTGCTATTCATGATGTCTAATAAATGGTTTCTCTCCAAAGAAAAAATGTTTAAATCACCTGATACGACCTTTTCAGACCTGGCTGTTGTACTCTTCAGGTTTTCTACAACTGTCTAGTCCTTACAAGAAAAAGCCTTACCTCAAGTAACTCCCTGATACAGCCAAACAAGGAAAATAAAATTTTTTTCTCACTTTACTCTTGTGTGCGGGAATGCTAAGTTGCTTCATTCATGTACAACTCTTTGCAAACCTATGGAATACTGCGTGCCAGACTATTCTGTCCGTGGCATTCTCTGGGTAAGAATATTGGAGTGAGTTGCCATTTCCTACTCTAGGGGATCTTTCCAACCCAGGAACTGAACCCAGGTCTCTTAACTTCTCCAGCATTGACAGGCGGGTTCTTTACCACTAGTGCTACCTGGAAAGCCCACCTTACCTTTAAATTTGGCTAATAAAGATTTAGTGATATCCTAAAGCTCTCTCTAAGTCCCAGTTTACATAACCTTCTTTTTTTATGCATCATCTAATGCCTTCAGTTAGGAATCTGACTCACTTTCCTTGATCTGTTCTGTTCTATATTCAGAAGAGAAATTAATTGAGGAGGCTGGAAGGATAGGAATCAAGTTAAGTGATTGATCTCCCTTTCTCTTGCTGTTGGGAATACAAGGCTGGCAGACATCTCTAGTTTCCTCCCTATTATCAAGTCCTTTCTTCTTATTTACTATCCTTTTTTTTAGAACAGCAGTATACCCTATTTAATTATAGAAATCTATGTCCAACCTAGGAAAGAAGATTCATAAGACATAAACAAAAGATTGCTAGAGCTTGCTGGAAAAGTTGCTTTTCCTTATTTAGACCTTGAGCATTCCACACTGCCTTTTCTTTGCATGCCTGCAATGTGGATGTTATTGCCTGAGTAGCAGCAACCTTAACACATTGCAACATCGAGGGAAAGGCCAGGAGAATCTCTCTCCATCCTTGAGCCACTGAACCCAATATAGCAACAGCCTATCTGTGAAGTATATTCATTTTTTGAACGAGAAAAATAAAGAAAAAAAAAACAAATCACTGTTTGTGTGGGTTTTCTTACTTGCAACCAAACAAGCTGTAACTTAGAAGTGAGCAAATTTTCTGAATAGGACCAGATAATAAAAATTTCATGCTTTATAGGCCATATTTTCTGTTATAATTACAAACCTCTTGTATTTTAGCACAAATAGCACCCATAAACCATATGTAAGCAGGTAGATGCAGTTGTGTTCTAGTGAAATTTTACTTGTAAAAACAGGTAACTAGCCAGATTCAGCCCTGGGCCATAGACTCCTGCTCTAACTGATAAGAGGGTGAAGCTAGAGACTTTATTGTCCTGTGCTTGAGTTCTAGTTAGTCATTGAGAAGGAATAGTGGCAGGAGACTATTTAGGAATGAAGTTAAATCTCCATATATGACAGATGAGGGCAGCGGCAGAAGCTAAGCAAATATTGATCAGTTTCTGTTTCTGGCTAAGAGACATCAGTATTTTAGGATGATTCTGGAAAATTTTGATTCCTATATTGAAGTATCTATATTCAGTGGTAATCAGAATATAGATGGGCATTTAATAAAAATGGGCAAAACCATTTTCTGTTTTGCATATTCACTAGATTAAAGCAGAATTGTTTTTAACTTGTTTTCTATACAAATGTGCAATATTTTAGCAACATTCTGGGTCAAAGGTGTTTGTTGGCTATCTTGGCAATTTAAATGCTATTTATGATACTGATTTCTATGGAAAATGAAGTCTAAATTATAAACAACTAAACTACAAATTAACCTTTGAAACCAAGCTTATTCCTAAATTGGAAAATCTCCCTATATATAGTTATTCATTATAAACCAGATTTTCCCAGTGCATAAAAGTGGCTCTTTGAGTATTAATTGGCTGCTTTAAGAAACTGCATTAATTTTGTTTTGGTACCAAAATATTATTTACTGAATTAATGCCACATGGCACCATTGGCATTATACAGGTATAGGATATTTAATGCAGCTTTTATGTGTAACTTCCTAGGCAGCAGCAACAACTTTGAAATACAAGCCACAATGCTAGTCGAAATGTATTTAACAGACTCTATTAAACTAAGTGCTTAGTTTGTAGTAGGTTCTTGAAATAAAGTAATAAATCTTGACTCGTGGTGAGAACTTTTAAGCAATATGAATCTCTTAAGTTTATGCACTTTGGAGATGAAATATATTCAGAGTACCTGGGGCATTTGGGATTATAACATTTTTTAATTGCACATTTTAGGTGAGATAATTTTAGTGAGTTTTGAGACACTTTAGGTTTCCTTCTTTTTCTGCCCTTCCACCTCTTCCATCTTCTCTTCCTCTTCTTCCTTTCACTTTCTTCTTCTTCCTTTCTTCTTTTCCTTCTTGAATAATCAAACTTTGAATGGAGAATTAAAATCGAATTAGTTGTAAGGAGTACTAGAGTGATGATTTCTGGAAAAAATGTAAAAAACAGTGACAGGCACTAATGAGGAACAATAGCTGCAAAACCAATATTGTTAGATAATATTTTAAATTTTTAACACTTCACTGGGCTGTGTGTGTGTATATGTGTTTGATCACTCAGTCATGTCCAACTCTTTGAGATCACATGCACTGTACTCCTCTGTCCATGGAATTTCTCAAGCATTGGGATAGACATTTTGAATTTATTTCTTTGAAAAGTTCTGATATCATAAAGGAAACTAGGAATAAGGTGTCTAATAATTAACTGAATATTAAAATCAAAGTTGGAGGAAAAAAAAAAGAAAATATATTGATTTGGATACATGTGAGTTTTAGGCCTAGAAAGACACAGGCAGAAAAAATAAACTGTATAGTGGAAAAGTATGAAATTGATGGTGGCCAGAATATAATGACATTTGCTGTTCTCTTTTAACTATTATCAAGAACTTGGGATAGAGTAAAAGAATGGTATTAAATAGGAAACTGTCATACTTACTTTTGCTGTATTATATTTTGTATTGTATCACTTTAACACATGCATACCTCTTTGTAAACAGATTTACCCTCAATTAGAAATATGAATTTCAAGTATAAATGATTTTTTAATATTTTAAATGTATTTATTAAAAGTAATTCATAGATGTACATTGTTTATCTATACTTTGATATATTTATACATGGGCTTCCCTGGAATCTCAGTGGTAAAGAATCTGCCTGCTAATGCCAAAGACATGGTTCCTATCCCTAGGTTGGGAAAGTTCCCTAGAGTAGGAAATGGCAACCTACTCCAGTATTCTTGCCTGGAGAATCCCATGGACAGATAGAGTCCATGGTGTTGCAAGAAGAGTCAGACACAACTTAGCAACTAAACAACAACAATATTCATACATAAACACTCATATATGTGAAACAAACATTTTATGAAACTGTATCACTCAGTAGAGAACTCAGTTTTTATGGTTTCATTTTTTGAAATTTTGATTGTAACACATTATACTCATTTTTTAATAATGAGAAATGGTGGTATACTGGAAAAGGATTTGGGGATTAAAAATTCAGTGTGGTCACACTATAAGTACACAGTTGGCATTCAGTAATGTAAATTTTATTCTAATGGAAAAATATGATTTATTCTGTATTTATATTATTAATGCACTGCTTTAAGGCAAATCTCACATCTCCTCTTTATTTAATATTCTTTCTATTGACAATGTTCCTCTTAAACAACCTACATGTTATTTAAATAAATGTTATAATGCCTGTGAAAAGTAAACTGAATCTTCAGATTTCCAGAATGTTATTATAATGTACAGAACAATATTTTAAATATTATGTACCTATTTAGGAAGAGGAAGAAATGAGCTTACTTAGCCACATAATTATATATGTAAATATTAGTATATATTATAATATAAGAATAATTTATATAGTTTCATTAATATCTATAATTTTTGTCATATTGTAAGGAAATAAAGTTATAGCATATCAAATGAAAAATAATTCAGAAGTCTATTTTTAATATAAGCTAAAAGAAAGTATATTCATGTTATAAAGAATGTAAATAGATGGATGTGAAAATTATAATTAAAGATACCCATGACACAAAGATTTGTAGTATATTAATGTTTCAAAAATCACTGGCTGTCATTATAATTATATTTCTGTCATTAAAATACAATGTTATTCTCTATTTATAATAAAACATGTTCCAAGGTCAAAGAAAATGTACACAACTGAAAAGATTATTCTGTTGACCTGTAAAGGAGGTTTTGGCCATTAACAAATGTGTATACATACATGCCCGTATATTTTATTCTGTTTAAGCATTTATTTTCATTATCGAAATGGTCTCCTGTAGGCTATAGCTATCCCATGCTTTCTTATAAATCATTTTTATAACTAGTTCATCATTAAACTAAGAGTAGTCAACCTTACCATGGTTGACCTTATAAATAAGGTAGCTTTTAACTCTGGATTCATAGAAAATTAAAGATGGAGTCATATTACTTGATAGACCACAAGCAAAAGTATATGGATTTTTTAAAGTAATCAAATTAATAGTTTCCCCACCACATAAAACAGAAGAGACTGCTTCATTTGTATTCTTCTCTCAACTTAATATATAATATTTTGAAAAGAACATGTGTTTGTCCTCTTTCCATTTTGTTAGTTGTTTGATTGTTTTACAGTGATATGTTCCTTCTAAATGACATAACCTCAATGTCTTTCTGTTTAGCTGGCATGTATAAAACAGAAAGTATAAATTATAGAAATTGGTCATTTCTAAATTACTGAAATTGAATAAAACCTGTCAATATTGAAAAACCTCACATTTGCCAGCATTTATTATAGACAATCCTGAAATTCCACGTTGAATTGACAGTTTATTTTCCTGCCAAAGTTTCAGAGCAATTGTTCTCAAACTTAGCTGTTCATCAGCTTCATCTGAGTAGCATTTGAAACAATTATGCCTGAATCTGACCCCAAGATCAGTGTATTCTGGAATGGGTCCCAGGCATCAGTAAGTCTAACACAAACAAAATAAATGTAGAATAATAATATACACATATGTATATATTTCTTATCATGTCGCTGGAATGGTTTTAAACATTTAACATGTAATCATGTACTGATTTCCAGGACAGTTCTATTTATAAAGTATGTACTCTGATTATAGCTGTTTTAAAGCTGAGAAAACCGATGCTCAAGAAGTTTGGGTCATTATTCACGATTGCATAATTTGCAAATAAGTGCTGGAAACCAGGTGCACACCCGGTAGACTAACTCATAATCCCGTGCTCTTCACTCACTCTACTGCTTCACCACATTTCCTGACTTCAAGGAGCATCAGAATAACTGAGGAGATAAATAGCTATAAATTAATTGTTACATTGTGTAGTACTATCCACGAGGGAAATAGGGTTTTAGAAAAAAAAGATCTCTATTAGCTGAAGCAGATGAAGAATGATTCAATGAATTGTAACTTATTTGTGGAGGCCACCAGATAAAAAATCATGGGTCCAGTCTTGAACCTGGCTCTGTTACTTTGCAATAGAAAGTTATCTCATGCAGATTATAGAAACAATGTCAACATTCTTGATAATTAACTTATGTAGTTATACCAGTCAAATGGGCTTCCAGGTGGCACTAATGGTAAAGAATCTGCCTGCCAATGCAGGAGACGCAAGAAACCCACGTCCAATTCCTGGTCAGGAAGATTCCCTAAAGTAGGAAATGCAAATGACTCCAGTATTTTTGCCTGGAAAATTCCCTGGACAGAGGAACCTGGTGGGCTACAGTCCACAGGGCTGCAAAGAGTCAGATGAAACTGAATACACAGACTTATACCAATCAAACACTGAACTACAGATTTTTTTTGCAACAATGAAAGTTTTTATGTGTTTTACTCCTTACTGCCTCCCGATAATTTGCTAGCACTTGGTTCATATTTCATCTATGCTTTAAGTTGTGCATTCAAATTTTGCATATTCATGTTCTAAATTGTTTCTTACACTAAAATCTCCTTGAAGCTGGGTCTTGTCAACCTTGTAGTCTGTAAAATAGTTCGTGCCATGCTTAGATGCTCAGTCATGTCCCACTCTTTGTGACACTATGTACTATAGCCCACCAGGCTCCTCTGTCCATGGAGATTCTCCAGGCAAGAATATGAGTGGATTGCCCTGCCCTCTTCCAGGGGATCTTCCCAACCCAGGGATAGAACCTATGTCTTCTGCATTTCAAGTGGACTCTTTACCGCCTAAGCCACCAGCGTGGTAAAGTCCATACAATACTTTGGTTATACTATAATCAGTAGTGAAAAAATTATATGTTAAATTTTAAAATTAATGAAACATCAGAAATCAATAAAAATATTATAGTGATCTTACCTTCTGGGCATTTTAGTGTAACAGTGAAGTGTACTTCAGACTAATGCTAATATACTTTTAAAAGTCATTGCTACTAAAAATGCCAGTATGTGACAAGTAGCTTGCACCAGAAAGAACATGATCAAAGAACCTGTGAAGAAAAATAAATGCTGCTTCTTTTTTTTTTAATGCTTCTTCTTTAAGAAAGTTCTGTTAAGAAAAAAATGTCATCTGAGCAAGAACAAAAAAATGCTTGCTGACCTGTCATATAACTTCATCATCTCCTCATAGGCCAAAGATTTGCTTCTGCAATTGGAGGAGCCAGTCTGCACTTTGAGCAGCACTGTCTAAAACATTTTAAGTAATAGTAACTTTATTTAGCCCCAATTTTCTTTGATAAAGCAATGATTCTAAGTGAGTTTTAATAATGGCATGTTTTACCTATTCAATCCATATAACCTCACCTACCTCTTTTCACCTGCAGGCACTAAACCACTCTGAAATGTTTTATCCTCCTTAGATGATCCATATTAAATGCCAATTTGCCAGCAGTTTTATTGAAGCATAATTTATAAGAGAAAGAGATGGGACGGGAACAGGCTTATAAGTGTCTGGTCAAATATATCAATAGTACATCCACAGACTGCTGGTTAAAGAGCAATGCATATCTGTACGTGTTAAATGATACAAGTTATAATGTATAGCACAAATGAAAACTATTAAGGTTCTGAACTATTAGAATGATATCATCCCTGTCTTCTAAAATGCATCCCCTAAGGGTCTTTTCATCATTATGGCCCCTGCTGGATTTTCAACTAACGTTAAGTGTGAGGCTTAACAGCCTTTCTGCTTCTAGTACCTGCTCTCAAGAAGTGCCAGCACCTAGAATTGTTGCATTGTAGTTGAAAAAAGACATGGGATTAGAATTTTAAAATGTGATTCATTCCAAAATCTTCCCCTTTCTGAGTGGATGCTACTTAATTTCCATAACCCTCAGCTTTTCCATCAATAAAATAGAACAATGGTACCTACCTTCACAGTTATAGTAGGGAAGAAAGGAGGTGATATATGGTGGCTACTGGAGATCAGAGGAGAAATAAATACAGAAAGAATGAAGGGATGGAGCCAAAGCAAAAACAATACCCAGGTGTGGATGTGACTGGTGATAGAAGCAAGATCCGATGCTGTAAAGAGCAATATTGCATAGGAACCTGGAATGTCAGGTCCATGAATCAAGGCAAATTGGAAGTGGTCAAACAAGAGATGGCAAGAGTGAACGTCGACATTCTAGGAATCAGTGAACTAAAATGGGCTGGAATGGGTGAATTTAACTTAGATGACCATTATATCTACTACTGCAGGCAGCAATCCCTTAGAAGAAATGGGAGTAGCCATCATGGACAACAAAAGAGTCCGAAATGCAGTACTTGGATGCAATCTCAAAATGACAGAATGAACTCTTCATCTCCAAGGCAAAGCATTCAATATCACAGTTATCCAAGTCTATGCCCCAACCAGTAATGCTGAAGAAGCTGAAGTTGAACAGTTTTATGAAGACCTCTAAGACCTTTTAGAACTAACACCCAAGAAAGATGTCCTTTTCATTATACAGGACTGGAATGCAAAAGTAGGAAGTCAAGAAACACCTTGAGTAACAGGCAAATTTGGCCTTGGAATGCAGAATGAAGCAGGGCAAAGACTAATAGAGTTTTGCCAAGAGAATGCACTGGTCATAGCAAACACCCTCTTCCAACAACACAAGAGAAGATTCTACACATGGACATCACCAGATGGTTAATACCAAAATCAGATTGATTATACTCTATGTAGCCAAAGATGGAGAAGCTCTATACAGTCAACAAAAACAAGACCAGGAGCTGACTGTGGCTCAGATCATGAACGCCTTATTACCAAATTCAGACTTAAATTGAAGAAAGTAGGGAAAACTGCTAGACCATTCAGGTATGACCTAAATCAAATCCCTTATGATTATACAGTGGAAGTGAGAAATAGATTTAAGGGCCTAGATCTGATAGATAGAGTGCCTGATGAACTATGGAATGAAGTTCATGACATTGTATAGGAGACAGGGATCAAGACCATCCCCATGGAAAAGAAATGCAAAAAAGCAAAATGGCTGTCTGGGGAGGCCTTACAAATAGCTGTGAAGAGAAGAGAGGCGAAAACCAAAGGAGAAAAGGAAAGATATAGGCATCTAAATGCAGAGTTCCAAAGAATAGCAAGAAGAGATAAGAAAGCCTTCTTCAGCGATCAGTGCAAAGAAATAGAGGAAAACAACAGAATGGGAAAGACGAGATCTCTTCAAGAAAATTAGAGATACCAAGGGAACATTTCATGCAAAGATGGGCTCGATAAAGGACAGAAATGGTCTGGACCTAACAGAAGCAGAAGATATTAAGAAGAGGTGGCAAGAATACACAGAAGAACTGTACAAAAAGATCTTCATGACCCAGATAGTCATGATGATGTGATCACTAATCTAGAACCAGACATCTTGGAATGTGAAGTCAAGTGGGCCTTAGAAAGCATCACTATGAACAAAGCTAGTGGAGGTGATGGAATTCCAGTTGAGCTGTTTCAAATCCTGGAAGATGATGCTGTGGAAGTGCTGCACTCAATATGCCAGCAAATTTGGAAAACTCAGCAGTGGCCACAGGACTGGAAAAGGTCAGTTTTCATTCCAATCCCAAAGAAAAGCAATGCCAAAGAATGTTCAAACTACCGCACAATTGCACTCATCTCACATGTTAGTAAAGTAATGCTCAAAATTCTCCAAGCCAGACTTCAGCAATACCTAAACTGTGAACTCCCTGATGTTCAAGCTGGTTTTAGAAAAGGCAGAGGAACCAGAGATCAAATTGCCAACATCTGCTGGATCATGGAAAAAGCAAGAGAGTTCCAGAAAAACATCTATTTCTGCTTTATTGACTATGCCAAAGCCTTTGACTGTGTGGATCACAAAAAACTGTGGAAAATTCTGAAAGAGATGGGAATACCAGACCACCTGACCTGCCTCTTGAGAAATCTGTATGCAGGTCAGGAAGCAACAGTTAGAAGTGGACATGGAAAAACAGACTGGTTCCAAGTAGGAAAAGGAGTACGTCAAGGCTGTATATTGTCACCCTGCTTATTTAACTTATATGCAGAGTACGTCATGAGAAACGCTGGACTGGAAGAAACACAAGCTGGAATCAAGATTGCCAGGAGAAATATCAATAACCTCAGATATGCAGATGACACCACCCTTATGGCAGAAAGTGAAGAGCAACTAAAAAGTCTCTTGATGAAAGTGAAAGAGGAGAGCGAAAAAGTTGGCCTAAAGCTCAACATTCAGAAATCAAAGATCATGGCATCCCGTCCCATCACTTCATGGGAAATAGATGGGGAAACAGTGGAAACTGTAGCTGACTTTATTTTTGGGGGCTCCAGAATCACTGCAGATGGTGACTGCAGCCATGAAATTAAAAGATCCTTACTCCTTGGAAGAAAAGTTATGACCAACCTAGATAGCATATTCAAAAGCAGAGACATTACTTTGCCGACTAAGGTCCGTCTAGTCAATGCTATGGTTTTTCCTGTGTTCATGTATGGATGTGAGAGTTGGACTGTGAAGAAGGCTGAATGCCAAAGAATTGAGGCTTTTGAACTGTGGTGTGGGAGAAGACTCTTGAGAGTCCCTTGGACTATAAGGAGATCCAACTAGTCCATTCTGAAAGAGATCAACCCTGGGATTTCTTTGGAAGGAATGATGCTAAAGCTGAAACTCCAGTACTTTGGCCACCTCATGAGAAGACTTGACTCATTGGAAAAAAAACTCTGATGCTGGGAGGGATTGGGGGCAGGAGGAAAAGGGGACGACCGAGGATGAGATGGCTGGATGGCATCACGGACTCGATGGACGTGAGTCTGAGTGAACTCCGGGAGATGGTGATGAACAGGGAGGCCTGGAGTGCTGCGATTTATGGGGTCGCAAAGAGTCGGACACGACTGAGCAACTGAACTGAACTGATGTGGGTTCATACCCAGGGTTGGGGAGATCTCCTGGAGGAGGGTATGGCAACCCTCTCCAATATTCTTGCCTGGAGAATTCCATGGACAGAGGAGCCTAGCAGGCCACAGTCCATAGCGTCGCAAAGAGTCGGACACAACTGAACCACTAAGTACAGCAGAGTATAGCGCAGCAAACTGTAAATTTGTGTAGAAATGCCACCATGCCCTGCATAGACCAAACACCACAGATTTATTGACTAGAACTGAACTAGTAAAAAATATTAACTGTTGATTGAAAACATAGGTGACATGTATGACTCAATATCAAGACCTCCTTAGCCTCGCTGAATTGTCATATTAGATTGAAAGTGAAAGTTGCTCAGTTGTGGCCAGCTGTTTGTGAGCCCATGGAGTATACACTCTATGGAATTCTCCAGAATACTGGAGTGGGTAGCCTTTTCCTTCTCCAGGGGATCTTCCCAACTCAGGATTGAACCCAGGTCACTGGCATTGCAGGCAGATTCTTTACCAGCTGAACCATATTAAATTATAATTTAGTTATTCTTTTCTAGGTAGGACTGGTGTGAATAGTACACTTAGTTCTGGACAGCTGCCTAATTTGTGCCTACCTATTTTTATGGTAGTTTATTTTATTTTGTTAATAGTTACAATTACATTATAATTCTATGAAAATACAAATGCACCTAGAGTTACAAATTAACTCCCTCATCAATTAATATTTTAGGCAGCACTTAACCACAGATGAGCAGGAGTCCAGTTTCATGTTTAGGACTAATGGCCATAGTAGCTTTCATGAAAACCCTCAGGTCTTTGCCCTTTAAAGCATTTTAATAGAGAATTACTATTTTAATTAGTAATTAGGCTTACTAATTCCTACAGTAGTTAATTAAACATCCAAGTAATTGGTTACTAATCAGCTGATGACAGAAAAAGATTTATTTCCAGAAAGATGTATTAGTAGATCATTTTTATGAAGATGTTGACTGTTGCTTAAAGAACAAGGCTCTTTTTAGCTGAGGAGTGACTTGTTATTCCTGTGAAGTGCTTTATTATCCTATTGGAATGATATTAACTTTATTCACTTGACTGATGGGCTTCCCAGGTGGAGCTCATGGTAAAGAACCTGCCTGCCAATGTAGGAGGCATAAGAGAGTCATTCCCTGGGTCAGGCATATTCCCTGGAAGAGGGTATGGCAATCCACTCCAGTGCTCTTGCCTGGAGAATCCCCATGGTCAGAGGATCCTGTAGGCTACAGTTCACAGGATCACAAAGAGACAAGACTAAAAAGACTGAGCATGCACGCACACAATGGGAATCTAAAAAATGTCAATAGATGTAACAACTTTAGTTGTGTAGTAAAAGATTTCTACACAACTTCATACCTGTTGAAGTACTTGTTGACCCATCTTACCTGATTGTATTGTTTAGAAATACAAATATTATTTCCCACTCACCATTCTTTGCTGAAATTCATTGAGAGCATTTAAATGTAGTGAAAATGACAAGTATCAATAAATTACTTAAGTCCAAAATCAAATTTATGAGCTTCATTGAAGTTCTAATCACAAAAAGGAAGTTTCTTCCAAGTGTATAGTGGAGATTTCTTTTCTATAAGATACATTTTGAGTCCTAATCAAGATCAAAATTCCTTGACTCCGTGTTATTTCAGTGTAAATTTTGATACGTCACACTAGTAAACTATCCTATCACTAAACTTTTTTCATCAACTTTGTTAAAATCCAGTCAGTCTATTTTTCCTTTACTGTGGATATTAATTTTCTACTGTTACCATACATAGTTACCACAGAAACTTAACAACACTCATTTCTTATCCCCAAGTTCTGTGGGTCAGAAGTCTGCACACAGTGGGACTGTGGGGCTCAGCTGGAGTCTCAACTGCCAGCCTAATGGACAGAAATCAAGTTATCAGATGGGTTGGGGGCTCACCTGAAGACTCTGGGGAAGATTCACCTCCAGTCTCATTGATGTTGTCAGAATTCCAAGTCTTTGTGCTTCTATCATGGTTTCTATTTCTCTGCCTCTAAATACCTGTGGCATGACTTTGATCCTTAAAGACTGCCCTCATATCTTGTGTTTCCCACGTATCCCCTCCAGCAATGGCAGGTTGATTCCTTCTCATTCTTCACATCTCTTTGGCTTCCCCTTTTGCAACATCTGTCTAACCCTGGGTGGAAAAAATCTCTCTGTTCATAAAGGATAGTGTGATTAGGTTGGGCCCACTGAAAAAAGTCCAAGAAAATATCTTTATTGTATGGTCTATAACATTAATTATATCTGTAGTGTCCCTTTTGCCCAGTAATGTTGCAAATTTACATAGTCCAGAGATTATAGAGTATGAACGTTGGAGTGCCATTGCCTGACTAAATTTTTTTTTTTGGTTTTTTATTTTTTTAATTTTAAAATCTTTAATTCTTACATGCCTTCCCAAACATGAACCCCCCTCCCACCTCCCTCCCCACAACATCTCTCTGGGTCATCCCCATGCACCAGCCCCAAGCATGCTGCACCCTGCGTCAGACATAGACTGGCGATTCAATTCTTACATTATCTTTTAAAATTGTCTGTCTCCTCACTTTGTGCTAGGAAATGTTTCCATAAGTATATGTAAGCTTAATATTTTGGTGGGGGTCAGGGGGAAATAGAGCCCTTATAAGTACACAGATGGTGATGGTTTAAAAATGGCGAAGTTGGGTCTGACTCTTTGCAAATCCATGGACTGTAACCCTCCAGGCTCCTCCATCCATGGGATTTTCCAGGCAAGAATACTGGAGTGGGTTTCCGTTTTCTTCTCCAGGGGATCTTCCCAACCCAGTCTTAGGTATTGAACCCAAGTCTCCTGCTTGGCAGGCAGATTCTTTACCACTTGGCCACCTGGGAAACCCTATAAGTACATTCCATCTTGTAATTTAAATATATTTTTTAGTACTTGGATTTTAATTGAAAATTGAGATCAAAGATCATGCATGAGTGCTTACATCTCAAAATCTCTAAAATATTGATTGGTTCAGGTCTATACATAAACCCACCATTCTTACTGATTATTTTCAATTCAAAGACTTATACTAATGATCCCATTGCCCACAAATTTACCTTTTGGCTTGTTGTTCAACTTTTGCTTTTCTGTGGCATCAACTTTATCGACTTTGTTTTTATGCTGTTGAGATCTGCCACTTTAAAACACAGAAACCATTTCTGTATTTTCCAAGATCATCATTCACTGTCATTTTATAGACTCCAAATATGTCCCCAATAAGTCTTGAAAATAATTAAGGGCAAAATGTTCCATCTGTTCCTTCAGTTGAAATGAATTTTTATATTTGAACATTTCTAGAAACTGAGGTGAGAAATTAATCTCTTAATCATTTTTTAGAAATCCTACTACAAAGTTGTGTTTAAAATCTTGCCTGTTTGCCTACATTTTCCAATGAAGGAAATTTATTATTGCTATTTAATATTTATTAGCTTCACATTAATTCCAATTACAAAAGACTTGATTTCACTTTTGAAAATTATAATTTAAATGTCATAATGCCATTTTGGTTCTTAAGTATGGATATAATTTGGTTAGTTGTATGCATATTCTTTTCAAAATGAACTTCAGGTTGTAGTTAATTGACTATTTTGGTGTGAGAGCATATTAGTGAAACTGTCACAGTGTGATTAATTTATCAGGTAAAATATATTAGCCATAGAAATCAATGTGTTTTAAGATTTCTTTCTTCAATTTTACTTCTGTGTATAACTTTATCTGAAAAGAATGACTGCTAGAATCTGATTAGCTTAGAGATAATTTTGTTTATAAACTGTACATCTTGTGAGATGTATATTCTCTATGCCTGAGATTTTGAAACACAAGGGAAAATATTATCAATTTTTATGTACCAAAGTGTCATATTTGAAGGACATAAGATAGGGAAAGATTTTTCTATCTTTCCTATCATGCAGTTTATCTATTCTCAAGGGCTATGTGCTAGTACTTCTGCCTCTGACTCTTAAATGTGTGACTTGATACAGTATCAGCAAGGGATAAATTTTTTAAAATATGAAATACACAGGAAATCAGGAGTATAGTCACTGACAGATATGACTCCTCATACAAAAGTGCCATAGGCTTCAAAATACTATATATTTCAAGTGCCTTTTGGGCATTTTTCCCCCTCAATCCTCAATTATATCATTTTATTGGTAAATTCTTTTTCAGAGTGAAATGAGTATAATGTTAATGTATAACTTGCAAGAAATCACGTCTCATTCTGTGCTTATATCTTGCTACAACATGTCAGAAACTAAGTTAGGTACATTTATACCTCAAGTCTGCAGGGTATTTTGCAGGATTCAGTGTCTAGTCTCCCTCATCTTACTGTTTAGTAGTAGAAACGAAGCAAAATGCCTTATAGTTTGACTTACACTTCCAAATCACATGAAGCTACCTGTGTTCCTGAAGGAGACCTAGAAATTAGCCGTAACCAATTTCCATCTAACCTGTTTCCAAATGGCACACATCATGCCATACACCTTGATGGGAGGCCCAGCAGCCTTATTGAGTAATTTATGTATTGACTATTGTAGTATTCTCACCTGTGCTGCATTCTGCTTTTTAACTGATAGAAAATAAAATACAGGTTTTATGGGGCTTCTCAGGTAAAAAGAACCAAGAGATGGCAATGGGACTCCTGGGTCAAGAAGATCCCCTGGAGGGCATGGCAACCCACTCCAGTATTCTTGCCCGGACCATCCCAAGGACAGAGAAGCCCGGTGGGCTATAGTCCACAGGGTCGCAAAGAGTCGGACACGACTGAAGCAATTTAGCATGCAGCACACACAGATTTTATAAGTGGTTTTAAGTAAATTAGACTATTAGAGATTACTGGCTAAGTATCAATAAGACCTTATCTCACCACTGGTTGAGGTTTGTGTTTCCCAAGGCTGTGGTTTGGGGATGCAACTTCTTGAACCACATAGTTGCTGAGATGCTAAAAATGTTTTGGGTGGAGAGATAAATCACTTTAGACACAAATATTTCTTCATTGCATATATTAAAGTTTTAAAAGTCATGGGAAAAAAATAAGATTTCTTATTAGAAATTGGCTTTATTGGAAACATATCAGAAACACTGTTAGTCTGTAAACACAGTATGTTGAGTACTTCAGCTGCATGCCCCTAAAGGGAAAGTTGTTCCACTTAATCTGCCCTAGTTATGCTTTTGTTAGTAATCTGAGAGGAAGTGGGAGTCATGCATCTTCCAGGTCCTTCCCTCAAAATCGCCAAGCCAGAAAGCAGTGACAAATGTTTTTTTCTCAACATTGATATAAGAAAATTTTAAGAAGTAGAAGAAACAAAATAAAGCCAAAGGGATAAACATCAGAAGCTTGCTTAAACAGCTTTAGCCCCATTTAATTGCTTTTCTGTCAGCAGGATTATTAACAATTTTGGACATCTGAAAATTAAATTAACAGCCTGAAAATATTTTACAGAATGAGATAGAGCATGATACATGAAACATAATGACCCCACTGAAATCCAGCCAAGCCAGTGTGACTACTCATTTAGACAGAGAAGACAACTAGTTAATCATCACTGAGCAAATTAGACAGAGCAAATTAGTTTCCTACATTCCACAGTCTTAGCTACCAGAAAGAGTATATGCCACTAATTAGGATGAAAGAATTCTAAGCATATTATTATCTGTATAGAAAGAGAAAGCAAAATTGTAGCTTGAATTACTTTTATTAAAGCTTGAAGCCTAGGTTACATAGGTATAAATTACATGTGCAAGCATTTGTGTGTGTGTGTATGTGTTCACACATACATATTGATATTTAAGTAACAGAAGCCTTAGCATTTTCTTGCATCTTGACCTAATGAAGTATAAAATTTTTTCCAAGGTTAATTAGAATTCTTGGGAACACATTCACACACACACAGACACATACATGTCAAACATAAAACCATTTCTTTTAAAGTGTGATTCCTTTCATTAAAGATGAAAGTAGCCATTCCGTATACTTTACCTGGAACAGCATTAAATTATTTTTTCTTTCAAAAAGTGTATTGTCATTGTATATGAAATAAATATTTGGACTTAGTTTATCACTGGAGATCAATCTGAAATCATATTTTGTAGCCTTAATTAGCATTTATTTGCTTAATTGTCGTTCTCAACCCCATCGTTTCCATTTTTCACTAACTTGAACAATGCTATCTTCTGCTGTTTGCACTTTAATTTAAATTTCTATTAAGGTTTATGAACAGTAATAAGGTCCTGTTTGAATATTCATTAGCTTTTGAATTGTGAGCTATGAAAAGGTGCTTTCTTTTACCTTAATGAAACTGGCACAGCATGGGACTGATCAGTTGTGACATTTGATTTGAGGCATCCAGTGAATTTTCTCATTGTTTATTGACACATCTTGTCCAAACAGCTCCCTCGCAAGTGAGCGGAGTAATGAAGGAGAGAGTGCTGCAGCGGAGTGTGGAGCTTTCCTGGCAGGAACCCGAACATCCCAATGGAGTCATCACCGAATATGAAATCAAGTATTACGAGAAAGTAAGTGCTAAGAACTGCTGAAACGTACAACCATGTATGATGCTCGCTGTGTCTCATGTCATCCTACTGCACTGTCGACTAAAGCTGGTCATTATAATACCAACTGTTTGGAGCTGCTTCAAAATGGATAGTTGATGCTAGCCAATTTTAATAACCCTCTCCCTGAATCTCTGGCTCATTATTATAATGATGGTTTCTGTGAATTAAGTTTCTGTGTTACACCAGTGAAAATATTCCACTAGTAGTGTGTTTACGAATTCAAATTTTGATATCTTAATTATTAGATATAGGATGTTTAGTACCACAGAAACCACAGAGCCCAATGTGTTTCTGAAAATGTTTCTTTGAGGTTATCTATTTGAGCCCTTCATGACTTATTTTATGTATGTGGTTTCATTGATGATGATGGTGGCCTCAAATAATTTAGTAATTAAAAAAAAGACTATTTTCTGTAATAAATATGTAGTCAGGTGATTATACTTCATTTTGTTAAATTCCTCCTGAAGTTATACTAATCATGCTAGTAATGTCTATCATTTCTTTACACCCCTCTCTCCATGAAAAAGTAGTGTGGCTAAAACTCAGGTGCTGCTCCTTCAGTCCCCTGTAATGGCTAAATTTTAGTAAATAGGAATGTAACTCCATGTTTGAGTTTATTTACTTCTGACCCATCTAGAGAAAGACAGAAAGACTGACACACCCCTGTTCACAAATATTCTAGTCTCCCTCTCAAAGAAAACCTGATTCAAGGTTTGAAACATGGAACTATTATTATTGCTAGTAGTAATAGTAATAGTGCATTATTATTATTATTGACTTAATTAGCTAAAGTGCTCTAATATACATAACCGTTTAACCATTTAGATAAAATTTCACAATAGAAACATGAAACTCTGTAAATATTTGGGGACTGAATTGACTTGATTGAATCATTTAAATGCAGACAGTGCTAACCCTTGGCAATGGATACTTGTTTTTCACTTTAATGGAAAAACAGAGTTTTTAAGTTTGTTATATTTTTACTTATTGTTTACTTTATGAATACATAACTTCCATGGCCAAAGTTACATTTTAAATACTTAATTTTTGTACCAGAGGATACATTTCTTATCCCATCAAATGTATTTCTAATGGGATCCTTGATTTTAGTTTTGGTTTTGTTATGTCTGTTTTCCAGTGAGCTCTGACAGTTATAGTTTCTTCTGAAATTTCATCAGATTTCAAAAACAATGAAATGTGTTTTTAAAATATGTTAGGTGGTTAGTAAGAGTAAAGTTTCTTACAGTGCAACACAATATTTTACAAATCTGGAATAAATTTGATTAAATAGTTACTTTTTTGCATGACAGAAATAGAATATCTGTTTATTGAATTTGCAAATTCCAAAATAATATTATAAGTAATACTATTGCTTCATAATATATGTAAGCCTGTGATATATGTATATATAATTATGTCATCTAATTCCAGTTTTTCCTCATTCTTTTATTTTAGATAAATATATATTTATATTATATATTTATATATTTTATATACTTATATATTTTATATATTTATATATATAACTCTTTTTATAAATGATTATAATGCAGACAGTATATATCAGCTTTACTAAGTCCAGTCTACTTATACATTTATTTACAGCTTTGCAAATATTATAATTCAAACAACCAGTTTGACATTTTTAAATTTCACTGAATAGTTTTATTACCAGACACAGTTGAGTGCAGGTTTTATTATTGAACAAGTAAGAACCTATCTAGAATCATATATTTTAATGAGTAGTTTTTATAACTTTTTTATAAAGAGCACATTAGAATCATATCAACTGTTTTAAATTTTTATTCATTTAAATATTGTTTTATGGAGTTTTTATATTCTTTGAATTTTTATATTATTTTATTCTTACTTATCATATATAACATGAAAAACATATTTAAAGTCTGTAAGTCTCAGTTTTCATATCTGAAAAATGGAGAAACTAAGATATTTAAAATACTGCTGAATCATAAAGTATCTAATATATTGTTTTATATTTAAAACAATAAGTCTTACATTGATAACTTCAAATATTCCATTAAATGCTATTTTGCAAAAGTGCTTTTATCCTGTGAGAAGTGTAGGTTTTAATGAAAACAGTTGATGTGTCACTATGCTGGTGGTGGTTAGCTAAATTTCTTGATTTAATACCTTTGTTAATTTTTAACATATGGCTTTTTTTTTACTGAATAACATTCAGGAATGATATTAAGAGAACTGTATTATGAAGTAAAGATTTCTACTCAACCATAGATTTTACAAAAGTGGAGTTATATTTTGGTCAAAAGGATATTTGATTATATTTATGACTAAATATTTCTTGCCACTGTGTCCTCTACCAACAAAGCAACGACTCAAAACATCATAAGTGTTTTTAAAAAATTATTTCTCTTTGAAATTTGTAGAACAAAGGCATGTGCTCACATTTACATTTAATATTATCTGAGAAACGGCTCAGTGTTCCAATATTCCACAGGGTACAATGTAGCCTTTATAAAAACAATGCAGCAAATTGAAATAAATAGCCAGAATTGGCTGTCAAATTGTCTGGTTGTAATCACAATTAAATATTCCCTGTATATATTGTTTCCAGGATCAAAGGGAACGGACCTACTCGACATTAAAAACCAAGTCCACTTCAGCCTCCATTAATAACTTGAAGCCAGGAACAGTGTATGTTTTCCAGATTCGGGCTTTTACTGCTGCTGGTTATGGAAATTACAGCCCCAGACTTGACGTTGCTACACTAGAGGAAGCTACAGGTAAAATGTTTGAAGGTAATTACCACCTTTGGTTTGGATTCTTATCTCTATAACGCTGGCGTAATTTTTATTTCAATATTGAGTGTCATGACTTAGTTCAAGGTGATTTTTACATTTAAGGGTGAATGTATGTGCTGTGCTGTGCTTAATCTCTCCATCATGTCAGGCTTTTTGCAACCCCATGGATTTTAGCCCACCAGGGTCATCTGTCCATGGGGATTCTCCAGGCAGGAATACTGGAGTGGGTTGCCATGCCCTCCTCCAGGGGATCTTTCCAACTCAGGGATTGAATCTAGGTCTTCCGCATTGCAGGCAAATTCTTTACCAGGTGAGCTAATCAGGGAGGCCCTGAATGTATATGTACATATAAATATATATCTATATACTTTGTAAAGGTTATTCAGAATAATAATTTAAAACTTGCTATTTTGTGATGTTATAAACTTTGATCTAATTTCTTTAATACGTACTGGGTTTATTTTGAAAAGATTAAGTCAGAAGCAGAAGCAAGGCTTGCTCAAAAGTGTATTGACACAAGCTGTATTCATAGACCCTCAAATGATCTTCTTCTAGTTGTCAGTCAAAGCTGCCGCTTCATAGACACCCTTAAATGAAGCCAGAAAGTATACCAAGATGGGCCAGAGAAAGATAATTTATAAAAATCAGGGTTAATTGAAGCTACTTGAATTTTAACAATGATTTCGAAACTTGCCATTCAGGAGGAAGACTTTGTATTTATTTTTACTTTTGTCATCTGTTTTTTTCAGTTTTATGAAATATTTCAAGCATAGCAAATAATATATTTAAAGAATATATGAAATATTAAGAAGAATAATTAAATATCTCTGTATATTCCACTCCAGCTTAAAAATAGAACGTCACCAAAATCTCAAGTCCCCTTTACCATTTGGTGTTTTATAATGCAACATAGGATCATAACAAAAAAATACTTGTAACTAGAGTGTATCACAAATAAACAGATGTATCTTAGGCTGCACATCCCAGTTTACTGTCAGAGGACAAGGTTTAGAACAGCTTGAGTACCACTGCTGGTTGTTTTTCAGCTAGGTTGAAGCCTCAGGGTATGTTTCTGTATTTTGAAAGTTTTTTTATTTCTCTCAATGTTATTCACATATTAGGTTCACCCCGCTGTTACTTCCTTCTCTCCTTGCCAATCTAATTTTTCATGGAATTCTATACAAAAATTAGCTTAAAATATTATATTATTTCCTTTTTTCAGTTTTTAATAGGAAGATTTTTTAGTAAATTAAGTCAATGTAATTTTGATTAAAGAGTTATTTTGATTTTGGGAGAATATTTTTCTAGATATTCTAAAAGGTAGAATAAATTGTTATTCTTTTACATTAGTTCATGCTTAGTAAGTTTACTAACAGTAGTATTTTTTAAAAATATTTTGTTATATTTTTAAATTGAGCAGTAACTGGCAACCTCAACTAATAAAACATATGTTGAAATATATTTTAAATGTAAATCAGTTATATAGAAATATAAACACAAAAGTCATCCATTGAAAAAGATTTCATATAACTTGATGTGATAAACTTAATATCAGTATTCTTTATTACCTTTTTAAAATGGAGTATATAAGATTAAAAATGAGAATATCTAAGTTCAGTGCCTCTAAAATATTAAAGTCTTTTACTCTATTAACATTTAAACATTTGAGTGGTCTTCTGTTAAATGTGTTCTAGTAATTTTCCACTTCGGAGAAGGCAATGGCACCCCACTCCAGTACTCTTGCCTGGAAAAATCCCATGGACGGAGGGACCTGGTGGGCTGCTGTCCATGGGGTCGCTAGGAGTCAGACACTACTGAGCGACTTCACTTTGACTTTTCACTTTCATGCATTGGAGAAGGAAATAGCAACCCACTCCAGTGTTCTTGCCTGGAGAATCCCAGGGACGGGGGAGCCTGGTGGGCTGCCGTCTATGGGGTCACACAGAGTCGGATACTACTGAAGCGACTTAGCAGTTTTCCACTTAGACTGATCTCCTGATATTTTACTTTGTAGTTTCTAATATAATTAAACAATTTAAATGATTTTTTCATATTCTAGTGATTAGTTCAAAGTTAAAGAAACATCAGTCGTTTATACTTACCAAAAATTCTTTATCAGTTAAAGCTTGAGTTTAAAATCTTTAAGAAATGAGTTTGTGTATTTTCCTGACTTTGTAAATTAAGAATATTGGGCCAAATTATTATTTATTACCTACTAAGATTCATAGATCTGATTGCATTATTTAAAAATGAAGTAACTAACAGTCATAGAGATTGACATGAAGTGCCGTCTATGGAGTCACACAGAGTCAGACACGACTGAAGTGACTTAGCAGCAGCAGCAGTAGAACCCAAATGAGCACATGAAGCTAATGCTAAAAATGCATTTTGCATTAGAAAGGATTTGGTGATTTTTATCATCAGAATATTCTCTCCACTGGAAGGTAAAGTTTGATGAAAGAAGAATCCATATCTCCCATTTCTTACTTCAGTCTTACAAGTACCTAATATAGTGCTTGACACATAGAAGACACTCATTAAATAAGCAAGAAATGAATACCTCATGTTAATCAAAAAACAAATTATCAGTATCAGTTGAAGCTAGTAGAAATATCCTTGGTTTCACATTTCAGCTCTGCCATGTCTGGCTGTGGGACTTTGGGTGAGCTATTTCTCTGTGCCCAAGTTGCTAAGAGAGTAACACCCAACTCTCAGACCGATTGTGAGGATTGAATAAGTTAATGTACACAAAGTGCCAAGTGCAGTGCCTAGCAACACAGACAGCTTTGAATGTCAGCTTTCATTGTTTGGTACAACCATTCTCAAGTGTTTTGGTCTTGGGAAGCCTTACAAGCAATTAAAAAATATTGAAGATCCCCAAATAGATTTTGATTATTTGGGTTATATTACTTATTATTCACCATTTTTAAAATTAAAACTGAGAAAATTTTAAAACACAAGTATTCACAACACACGTTTCATTAGCCAGCAGAATGATGACATTATCACTTGTCATCTAAGTTCTGGAAAACTCAAAGGTGCACTTGTGAGCATGTGAGAGTAAGTGAAAGAGACAAATAACATTTTATTATGTGAAAATAGTTGACCTTGCAGATACCTTGGAAAGCTTCTGAGGTTTCCCAGACATGCTTTAAGAACTACTGATTTAGCACACAGGTTACTGTGCTAGGGATTAGGGATGCACAGAAACACACAAGCACATTTGATGTGCTCAGTTAGTGAGAGAAACTTGCTCACAAGTTCTGGCCATACGGTTAAGCACTGGTGGAGTGTACGGCCCGCTGCTATCACAGCGTCAGGAAACAGTGACTCTTGTGCTAGGAAGGAGGGCTAGGAAGAAGATCCACCCAAAAGAAGTTACTTGAGCACTGATTGGAAAGGGAATTTAAACATAGTATTCCATTTTACATATATCCTAAAATCCCCTTCTACACAGAACCACTGCTACCAATTTTACAATTTTTAAACTGTGGTATAGTGATTACGACATAAAAATTATTTTTAAATGTGTTATCCATGAAACAGATGAAAATATGAATCATAAATAGTGATTATCATAAGATTAAAGTGTGATCCTAACTATATTTAAAAACATATAAGTAAATATTCACAACTTCTAATTCACCATTCACCTGACTTCAGTTTTCTCACTGGAGTTGTGTTTCTGAAGCTAAGGGCAGAACAGAGTCTAAGACAAGCAAAGAATTAGACCCACGGGACAAACTGAATGGAAATAATTTCGACACATACGTGTTTAATTTTTTCCTTCCTCATGAACAAAACTACTCCATTCTTTTTCCTCTCTGCTGCTGCTAAGTCACTTCAGTCGTGTCCGACTCTGTGTGACCCCATAGATGGCAGCCCACCAGGCTTCCCCATCCCTGGGACTCTCCAGGCAAGAACACCCGAGTGGGTTGCCATTTCCTTCTCCAGTGCATGAAAGTGAAAAGTGAAAGGGAAGTCGCTCTCTAAATATATATTAAAAGAAAGATAAAAACAAAACAAAAAAAAACAAACCAAAGCAACAAAATTACTTGAAGTCATCTTTTCTCTGTTGAATCATAATAGGCAGTAATTCAGAAATTAAAGCTTTCAAGTTGTTTTCTTTTTCTTCTTTTTCCTTTTCCCTTGTTTCATTCTCTCGAGGAGCAAATCAGCAGGTCCTGACTTAGGGAGTGTGTATAATATCTCTTTTCAGAAACTTATTACACTGGAGCTATTTTTACTGGTGTTTCAACATAAGAGCTATCTATAGTTAGCATAAGTATACAAAATTAAGAGAGGAGTTGTCAAAAGGAGGGAGACATAGATAGAGAGAGAAAGACCAATTGAAAAAACAATCAACACCTTTATGTTGCCTATTGTGGCAAGACACATTCTGCCTACATATAATTTACTGCTCTGGAGACCAAGTCCCTTGCCACCACTAAGAAGGAGTAGTATTTTCCATCCTCCCTGAAAGTTTACAGATGTTGATTGTTTCAGAAATAAACAAACTATATTAGTTTTCATTATTTTAGATATTAATCTGTAACTGAATCATCTATTGAAATATACATTTTCACTGTTTTGCATCCATTTGGTTATTAGGTTTATACTAGTATTGAAAATAGAATATTCTGGGGAAAATATGACAAATGTGAATTGCCAGATAAGTAAAACTTCACTAATTTGGAAAAATACAAGTGAGAAGGCCATGTGACTTGATGAAGAATAAGAATCAGAGGCTGTTTTAAAGGACATGTAAACATATACTGCTCCCAGAGAGACTCTCAGAAAGATTCAGCTGGGTTTGCCTTAACAAGCGTAGAAGAATTACTTAGCCTTGTACAGGAAGTATCTACAATTAGATAATGCTAAAATGTTTTTTACAGTACTTGCAGAAAGTTGGCTCTTCCATAAACAGCCTAGCTTCTCTGTAATCTTAAACTCTCAAATGTGTGCATTGCATACTTCGTCAAATTAATATAAGTAATTCTGTTTATTTTCCTGAATTAAGGTGAATTATAAACTCATATTGATTTGCTATGATTACATCATGATTTTTATTCTATATTGATGATGTGAGAGATAAATCATTTAAGGTACTTTGAAAAATGCTGAGAGTATGTTATTTGGATTCTTTTTTTTTTTTTTTTTTTTCACACGCCAGGAAAATAGACACAGCGGGATCAAGTACCTTACTGAGGGGAAAAATGGGGATTTACTAGCAATTGTAAATGAAAAATCTTTATCTCTTGGATCATAACTAAGTTTCCAACAATTAAGCAGGGGATCACCATTCAACAAGGCATTTTTCAGGGATCTTTCCTAGCTGAAGAATATAAAATAGATGAAAGTATTGTGCTTACCACTTACTTAAAATGTAAAAAAAAAAGTTTATTTAAATTTGTTACAATAGAATCCATTTATTTAAGTTAGAGGTGAATTTAATAGCATAGATATCTTGCTTATAAGATTTTGCCTAATCTTTCAAGTTCTTGAATAGTATTGAGTATTTTATTGAGCCTTTTTTTTTTTTTCTGTTTACAGCTACGGCAGTCTCAAGTGAACAGAATCCTGTTATTATAATTGCTGTGGTTGCAGTGGCCGGGACTATCATTTTGGTGTTCATGGTCTTTGGCTTCATCATTGGAAGAAGGTAGAACACAAATTCGTTCTAATCTCTAACATAAAATGTATTGATTTTTCAGAATTATGTCAGCCTATTACTTATTGTTTAGTTTAGAATGTGTACTAGTAAATGCAGTTATTCTTTGTCTCATATGAAACACTAAAGGTCAATAAATTTTCATTCTCCCAAGGTCAGAAGAGGAATGAGTAGTGTCATTTCTATTAGGTGATTCTTTATTAGTTATTTTCAGAGTTTGATTTTTGTAATAAATATAGGAGACACCTGGAGAAAGATTTACTCTTTTAGTTAATGGTTTGTGGAAGCCATTTAAAATCTGTTGTTGCTGTTTTTCAGGAAAAAAATATGAGCAAATATTCACTCATTGGTAAATATAAATCTGTGAAATAGGTCCTTTCCACAGTGTCTCACACTTTATATTCTTTGCATTTTTCAAATCATGTGAATTGCTATATTATTATTGAGTTCAGAACTATGGACAGAAAGTTTATATATTTTGTTTATAGCTCTAACTAGCAAGTTTTAAGTAATTAAGATATATCATGCTGAATTTTAAATACACAAAGCTAGATTATTGATTGAGATCATCAAAACTTTATTTTTTTCCAGGCACTGTGGTTATAGCAAAGCTGACCAAGAAGGGGATGAAGAGCTTTACTTTCATTGTAAGTGTTTGGCTTTTCTTTATTTATTTACCCCAGTTAATACAGATCTGGTTGTCAGTATTGGCATGAATAAATTCCTGATGCATCAGGCTTGAAAATATACCATGAGCTCAAAATGTTGCTTTAAAGCATTTGAACAAATATGTAGAATGAAAATATAATGTGAATTCTTTAAAAATATATTCAGAAATGTAATCTCTCATAAGAAATTTTAATATAACCGAAAGGATGTTCAGCAGCTTTTATGTCACAATTGTTCCTTTTGCAATCTTTGCCCAAGTGTTTCATATCATCCTAATAATGATTCATTAAATGTTGCATGCGCCCATGTTCTAGCTCAGGAATTCATTTTAAGTTAGAAGGATAGGCCCTTTTTTCTATGCAGTGAGTGATGCTATAATGAAAAACTAAGGAACCTCTCTCTGTCCATCTACTATAAACTGGCCATCACAGGTAGATATTTTGAGACACAAATAGTGTAATAATAGGATTCAGTACTCTGATGTTTTCCTGTGGATTTGAGCTACCTGATTCTTAAAGTTCATTTTAGAAATTATATCAGAACATAGCTCAGGAAACCCCCCCCCCAAAAAAAAAAATAGATGCTCAACTGCATTAATCTTATTGTTGTTGCACATGGATGGCAAGTGAAACCCTGAGAGCTTTGAGAGTAAATGTTGACTTTTTGCAGCCAAAGTGACATCCAATGGATGATGCTCTTATCCAAATCCAGTATCCCTATTTTTAATCCTTGAAAACATTGAAAATAATTTATGTGTAATTTTTCTTAGTAACCATACTCCTTACTAAAATTTCTCATGGGTAGATAAATTTTCTATAAATGGCATAAGAATGACATCTATTTTTGTGTTACTCATAAAATTCTTGTGTCAGTATCTAAGAAGATATTGTCATGTCCTGATTCTTAAGTCATGGGAAGATATAGCATAAATCAAGGAAGTGTGTGGTTGAAAAAACACAATATGAACACCATTATTATTCCTGAGTTTCTCCAGCATGTTATTAATTGTTGAACCAACAGTTCCCTTGACTTTAGTTTTCAAAAGAGAAGTGTCTTTACATAATACATATTCAAATCAATGATGAAACTGTATAATTCGAACCGCTGAAGACAGGGAGTGTATTAGGACTCTAAAAATTATGGTAAAAGTTATGACTAGAGGGGGCTTTATCATGATGATTAAGTTTCAGGGCCCCTGGTTTTCGCAGACTCCTTTCAAGGCCCTGAAAGAGTCCTAACAAGTTAGTATGTAGAATCTTTTCTCTTAAAGAGAATATCCCAAATTGCAAAAGCTTTAAGCCACACCAGACTTAAATCTGCCCCTGATTATGGCTGAACACATGTGATTCTATGACCCTTCTCCTGGTATTATTGACATATTCCTAATGTTGGTGCTTCCTCTTGCTAACTGGCAGTGATTTTGTGACAAGTCCCAGTGATGAGAGTATCATAGGCTGTTTATAGCTAGAGGATATGCAGAAAAAGTGGAAGTTATATTTTTTTCTCTTTCATGACATGAGAGAATACTTTTAACACTTCCCCAGACAGGAAGGAGAGGATCAAAATTTGAATGCCTTAATTTTTGTGTCAAGTTTGTATATAGATGACAGTAAACATATATAGAAGAGAGTAACATGAGACTATAGTTCCTGGAATCCCAGATTCTACCCATATGTGAATAATTTGATGGAAGAATCATTTAATAATACCTTAATCAGTATGTCACTTTTCTTTGCTTATTGAAGATATCCAAGACATCCCCAAATGATCAAATACTGCCTCTTGGTTAATTTGCTTTTAGCTTGCAAGTTAATGCTGAAGGTAAATTAAGACATAGCTTACCTAAAACATGTTGTATAGCTTTCTGCTTAACTGTCATCATTCAGTTTTAATATATTGATGTCATTCCCTTTTTTCACATTTGACATCCAGTTTGTATTTAGAAAAAATAAAGCTGCGTGTTTTACCTGCTAACATAGAAAAGATAAACTGGAACTTGTGTATATAAACAGTTTTCATCTCTAGAGTAAAATATCAGTGGTGGTTTTAAGATATTTAAGATTCATGAGAGATGTAAATGAGATACTAAAACACAAAAAGCTCACACTCTTAAATCAAGATAAGCAACAAACCAAAATATTCAGAAACTGTGTCAAAATTGTTATTTTAAAACTTCCATTTTTAAACGAATAATGAAAGAAATACACTTAAGATATCCTATCTTGGTAAATCCTTGATATTTTTGAATCACCCTTTATACAAGGATATCTTTTCTTGTCATTTGATGAGAACCAGGCATTTTATTTGATTTTATGACTGTATTTATAGTACATAAAGTACAACACTGTGGTCACCAGCTATTTACAAGTTGGTGTCCTTTTATTCCTTTAGTATACAGACAATTTTCTTAGGTGCTAAGACACCAGATTGAATTTTTACAGAAACATGAAAGCAACCATTTAACTAGCTTTTAGAGCACTGAATTTAATAGAATGTCCAGTCATTTGTATCAGGTGCCCTCCACTCTCCATGGCCCCAAGTGCTACATTTAAAGATATAAACACAATGGAGGAGTTTAGTGAACCAATTCCAATTTACATTTTGTTTCCTCCTACCATTTCTTCTAACAATGTCTTTGAATCCAAGCTGGGCAGTATTTCATGTTTTTATGCCAAAATTGCTCTGGCCTGTCAAAATGTTTTGTGACAACTTGAATAAAGAACCATCAGAGACCCGTTTGAGATGCAGAAGGTTACCTCCAATCTAGCTCCCTTATCGCAAAATCAAACCAAAAAAAAAAAAATGAAAGAAAGAATAAAACGGAGAAGATGGCTCATTCTCCATCTGCCTGCCAATCTAGGAGGTTAACCTATTGTTTTCTTCCCTTCTCTCTTTTTCTCTTCCCCCTCTCTTCCCTGTACTCCTTTTTCTCTCTTTTCTCTTTCTATCCCCTCTCTCTTTTCTTCTTGTGTTTTTTTCTCATGTTCAGCTTTAGTAACAAATGAGCATCTGTCAGTTTTATAAACTGCAACAGTAATTGTTTAAGACAATCAATTTTGGATAAACAATCAACTACAACAGAATAAATCAAGATTTTTAAATCCCATTTTTCCTTTATACATTCTGCTTCTTTTTGTTTGTTATGTGTTTATTTTAAAAATATAATTTCAAGTTGATGTGATGACATAAGCACAGTTAGGCTGCAGTGTAATACATAAAGAAATATATTGTTCTCCAAATAGTAAGATTTAATGAAAAGATTGTTCAGTGGCTTTGTTAAAAAACAATAAAGTTTTTTTTGAGGATATAGTGTAATTATTTTCATTGCATTAATATAACGAAATATATGCCTATCTATCTTATCTTTGTCTTTAACCAAATGATTAGATTTGGAATACATTATTGTAATTGATTTAAAGTTGACATAGCATTCTGTTACCTGCATGCTTCTGGGTGCGTTTTAAGACAATTTTAACTTTTAAGATGATTCTATGTTGTTTGAATCTTGACTACCTTTTCTGAGGTGTATTGGCTACCTCCTCATAGCAGTTAAGAACTTCCAGAGCCTTATAATTGAAAGTTCATATAAACCATTCCTCTTTCAAATTACTGTCATACATGGTTAGCAGATCCCAGGAATATTGTAAATTTTCTAACTTTATTCTGCACTTTGTACATTTGGCTTCTATTGCCCTTCAAGGTGAAGAAGAAACTGTGTCTTTAGTAGATTTCTCTCTGGTTTTGTGATAGCAGTCCCTCACAGCTTGTATTAATTTTATGTATATGTCAACGGTGGTTGGTCTTTAAAAAAATAAACCAAAAGAATAAGTAAGATGTCTAAATGTTTTTAATATTACTGTCAGTGTAGTAGGCTACCTGTAAATGAAATGTCTTCTTTTCCCAGTGTATTAATTTGATTGATTGACTGACTGATAGATTTACAAATGTGTTTCCAAGTCCATTACAAACCTCAATATGGCTTGAACTATGCCATGATAGCAATGAATTTAATTAAACCTCCAGTCTGATAAGAGTCATGTCAGAGAATTTTGGTGCTGTCTTTTGTTGATTTACTGGAAAAGCAATTCAGTTAGTCACCTATGAGCTGGATCCTATGTTACCTATAGAAGCTTGCAGATAATACCTATACGCCTGCAGACTGAAGTAGTCTGTTAAAACTGCTGTGAATCAGGTGATGTGGAAGCAAGTTCACTGTTCCAAGGAGCACTCTGCATAATGAAATTCCTGGGCTGACTGCACAATAAGTGCTTTGCTTCATCACAGTCATGCTTTCTTACATCATTACAGTTAAATTTCCAGGCACCAAAACCTACATTGACCCTGAAACCTATGAGGACCCAAATAGAGCTGTCCATCAATTCGCCAAGGAGCTAGATGCCTCCTGTATTAAAATTGAGCGTGTGATTGGCGCAGGTAAGGCTGTTGTAGCTTCCTTGTTCAGCTGTTCCATTTAGCCAAGATCGAAAGTCATACATCATAATGACAGGCAAATAATTATACCTCAAGTATAGAACCTTTGCATTTACCTGAAATGTTGGAAGCAATGAGCCCTTACTTGTTTATGAAATCTTAAGGAAAAAAAAAGTGAAAAAGAAACATGTGGTGCAGAGAATTGTGTATCTTTTGTCTCTTGTTGGATTTTTCAGATATTGTTCTATTGTAAGCTATTTCATAATAGTTCTGGCCCATCGAATATATGAATTTATATTTAAAATAGTTAGAATGTTGTGAATATTGCTGGAATATACATCCTCTGACTTGATTTATCATCTTCCTGCCAAGTGTTCATTTTTATTATTTTTTGTTATATTTGTAGCTGTTGTATTAATTTCATGTAGAAAATTAATATGTATTAATTATTTAAAAGGAAAATTATTTTCTATGTGTACAATGTATCTTCACAGTAATTGTACATTTTGGATGAAGTCCCTTACATCTAGCAAACCTAGGTACATATGAATTCCAGATTTTTAAATCTTTCAGAAGTATTAGTATTTCAAGTCATGAAAACAATAGCAATATGTAGAATTTGCTAATGTGCCCTTATACTCCAGTAAACAGTGTCCATTTTGCAGTGTATTTCAAACCTAAATGTTGTTTCTGAAAGAGTTTTTGTTAAGCCAGTTGAAAAAAAAATAGGACTTTGTGTAACAGTTTAAAAAAGTTTAAAAGTGTTTTTAAAGAATTGAATGCAGTTACTCTGAGAGAGGAGATATTTCTGTAATTAAAATACACCTGCCTGTTCTGTTACTTTAGGAGAATTTGGAGAAGTCTGCAGTGGTCGTTTGAAACTCCCAGGGAAAAGAGATGTTGCAGTAGCCATAAAAACCCTGAAAGTTGGTTACACGGAAAAGCAAAGGAGAGACTTTTTATGTGAAGCCAGCATCATGGGGCAATTTGACCACCCAAATGTTGTCCATTTGGAAGGGGTTGTTACAAGAGGTACATATTGACAGTATATTTCATTTACCAAATGGACTGTCAGAAATCAGTGTTATTTCACAGATACTAAAAAATCAAATTGTAAATATACTGCATATTTTCATGAGTTTTTCTTTGGATGTGTAACTGACTAAAATAATTTTCTTTTGTGCTACCATCTCAGGCAAAATATGGATAAATGAATGCAGGTTGAGAATTAAAGAATAAATTTGATAGATAGATGGGAGTGACAGATATTTTCATTTATCTTCAAAAGTCATAAACGTATTACATTTTAGTCTTTCGATTTTCTGTAAAGTGTCATTTTCTCTGAGTTGTATTCACAAAACAGGAGTCAGAAGAACACACTGACTTTTATTGTTTAATTTTATCAATCATGACTATGTTCCAAACAGACAGTTAATGACTCTGCGTTTAGCAGCAGCACTAGAAATGTTAGAAATACTCACCACTCACCCAGTCAGTCTTTCAAAAGAGCACTAGATATTTTATCTGGGGTGAGAAACAGAATAAATCTGAAATTTACATTACAGCTTTGGAAGCAACACTTTTTTTTCCTTATATATATATATATATTTTTTTAATTTTAGGGAAGCCAGTCATGATTGTAATAGAATTCATGGAAAATGGAGCCCTAGATGCATTTCTCAGGGTAGGTAACAAAATTATTCTCCCATTCTAAATATACTATGCCTGTTACCAATGTAATTTTCTGAACTTTTCTTTGCAGTGTAAAATGTGAACAGTAGAAACTTGAACAGGTCACAAAATTGTCTTTGAAAAGCAGCTTTAAAAAGTCTTAAGACTGGATTGAGAAAGATTTTTTGAGCATTTAAGCGATATAATGCCATTTAAAAATAGTTTCCATTGATATATTGCCGCAAATACTGAGGATACTGGAAGCCCTATAATTGGAATACTTGCTGTAGAGTAGCATTTTACTTTTTCAAATTTACAATTATAAATGAAATACAGAGGTAATACAGAGGAAAAGTGAGATAACCGTTCAATGTTGGTAGGACTCTGCTCTGTGGAGCCATTTCTACTATAGTGTTATATGAACATCAAGCTTAAAATAAAGAATTATTACCATTTTAAAGTATGTTATTTTATAAATAATAAATTCTGAATGTAAAACATACATATTTTTATGTTCAGACTTTTCATCTAAGATCATGAAGAGGTGTTAACCTTTTTTCAAAGGGCAAAGAGAAAATAGTAAGAGGAAGAGAACATGTAGAGATCATACATGATCTAGAATGGAACATTCAATCCAGATTAATAAGCATTAAGAGGATTTTGACATGCTATGTCTTGTTAATATGCATACCTGTCAACTTTCTAGAAGAAGGCATCACTTAGCAAATTCGTCTATTCAAACCACTGTCAGCTTGCATTGTATTTGGAATTCAACTGGAGAAATCTGTGGGTTAAAAATAAGTTAGAAATATATGGTGGCCAGTTGGTTGCAAAGAGTTCTCAATCCCATTTATTAGCACATCTACCTCAGGGAATCTTTGTTCAAGTAATATTCCTACCTAAAGCACAACAATGAAAAGTAGAAGATGAAAACAGTCAGCTGGTACAATCCCTTTCTACCTCTTAATTTCACTCCATTTTTACTGAGAAATTTTTTCACCCTTCCTTTTTTTACCATTTGGAGAAAAAATCTAATATATGTGCCTTTATCCTTTTATATGTTTAGACTATTTATGTAAATTTTTAGCAAGTGGGTAAAATGCTTAGCTGTCAGGGATTTTTTTTTTAATATTTCATTCCCTAACTTCCTGATGATCTGTGCTTTTATTTTGGGGCTTCCCTGATAGCCCAGTTGGTAAAGAATCTGTCTGCAGTGCAGGAGACCCTGGTTCAATTCCTGGGTTTCTGCTGGAGAAGAAATAGGCTACCCACTCCAGTATTCTTGGGCTTCCCTTCTGGCTCAGCTGGTAAAGAATCTGCCTGCAATGTGGGAGACCTGGATTCGATCCTTGGGTTGGGAAGATCCTCTGGAGAAGGGGAAGGCTACCCACTCCAGTATCCTGGCCTGGAGAATTCCATAGACTATATAGTCTGTGGGGTCACAAAGAATTGGACAGGCAGTAACCTCAGATATGCAGATGACACCACCCTTTATGGCAGAAGTGAAGAGGAACTAAAAAGCCTCTTGATGAAAGTAAAAGAGGAGAGTGAAAAAGTTGGCTTAAAGCTCAACATTCAGAAAACGAAGATCATGACATCCGGTCCCATCACTCCATGGGAAATAGATGGAGAAACAGTGGAAACAGTGTCAGACTTTATTTTTCTGGGCTCCAAAATCACTGCAGATGGTGATTGCAGCCATGAAATTAAAAGACGCTTATTCCTTGGAAGAAAAGTTATGACCAACCTAGACAGCATATTCAAAAGCAGAGACATTACTTTGCTGACTAAGGTCCGTCTAGTCAAGGCTATGGTTTTCCAGTAGTCATATATGGATGTGAGAGTTGGACTGTGCAGAAGGCTGAGCACCAAAGAATTGATGCTTTTGAACTGTGGTGTTGGAGAAGACTCTTGAGAGTCCCTTGGACTGCAAGGAGATCCAACCAGTCCATTCTGAAGGAGATCAACCCTGGGATTTCTTTGGAAGGAATGATGCTAACGCTGAAACTCCAGTACTTTGGCCACTTCATATGAAGAGTTGACTCATTGGAAAAGACTTTGATGCTGGAAGGGATTGGGGGCAGGAGGAGAAGGGGACGACAGAGGATGAGATGGCTGGATGGCATCACGGACTCAATAGACATGAGTCTGTGTGAACTCCAGGCGTTGGTGATGGATAGGGAGGCTTGGCGTGCTGCGATTCATGGGGTCGCAAAGAGTCGGACACAACTGAGCAACTGAACTGAACTGAGTGACTTTCACTTTCACTAACTTTGATGTAAAAATTAGCATATACTTTTGGATTTGCATGCTTTGAAGCTATTAATTAATACCAGTTACATATCAATATAAATAAATGATTACTAGAATTCTATTTTATATTATTTGACTATTTAAATCAGCACCTGTTGTTTTTCACAAATGTCTATATTATGTAGAAAATTAAGTAGTAATTCCTCTTATATGACAGAAAATCACTATGTGCAGACATTTTTCATGGTAATTTTTTTCTCTTTTCAAACTGGGTTGACTGGACTTTCATTTTTGTCTTCCTATAGAAACACGATGGGCAATTTACAGTCATTCAGTTAGTAGGAATGCTGAGAGGAATTGCTGCTGGAATGAGATATTTGGCTGATATGGGATATGTTCACAGGGACCTTGCAGCTCGCAATATTCTTGTCAACAGCAATCTTGTTTGTAAAGTGTCAGATTTTGGCCTGTCCCGGGTTATAGAGGACGATCCCGAAGCTGTCTATACAACGACTGTAAGAAAAAGTCTATTACTGCACCTCTTCATATTTCTGCCAGTTTTCCTACCAAGAAAGCAGGGCTTAATAATACAAAATGAAACAGGAGAAAAGAGGCAAATTGATCTCTACCTTTGTTTGTTGTGATCTTTTTTTCCTTTTGGAAGAATCATCATCGCTTTTACAGTCTTCATATAGACTAAGAGGAGAAGTATGATAAGAATATCAATAGCTTATTTCATATTGGGATTGCTAATATATATAATATACATATAGTATTTGGTTACTAGTGGTCATAGTTGTAGCAGAAAACAATAATCCCACTTTTTAATCAAGATTTTAAGAAAATATAACTATGCTAATTCTTGTAAGTTTGCAAGATTAGAACAAAGGAAAGCATATGGGGATTTACTTGTATACTATTATTCCAATATTTCTTTCCATTTTAGTAGTTATTTTACCTGAATTGTCATTGTCTTTTTGAGTAGACTCTGGCCGTACAACCACATAGTTCATAATTGATTTGCCTTAGAATTGAAAACTTAACCATGACATTTAAAAAGCAAGTTAGTAACTTTAACTACACTTGGAGAAATTCAAGATGAATAGACCTGATACTGCTGAATTGTCAATGAAATACACAGGCATTTAGCTTAGCCTTATGGTTCTACTATAAAGATTTATATGTCATTGTATATATCTAAAATATCAATTTCTTTTAATACAGGGTGGAAAAATTCCAGTAAGGTGGACAGCACCTGAAGCCATCCAATACCGGAAATTCACATCAGCCAGTGACGTATGGAGCTATGGAATAGTCATGTGGGAAGTTATGTCTTATGGAGAGAGACCTTATTGGGACATGTCAAATCAAGATGTAGGTGTTATACTACTTAAACAAAAAGGATTTAATACATTAATATTCATTTTATGGGAACATGTAGGTAATGGCTCATAAGAAGAAACTTTTACAGTTCTAAAAAACATGGTTGCTGAGTTTTCATGATTATTACCATAAATTACCACAATAATTACTCTAAATTAGTGGTTCAACTAATTTTCTTTTGTCTTCATTTTGAAGAATTGCTTTTTCTTTTTCATTTAAATTCTCTGGACATAATAGAAGCCAGAAAAGGATATTTCTTTCATAAAAGTAATGATGCTGATCTTGCACAGCTGTAGTGGGAGAGTCACCTGAGTAAAAGATTCATTTATGGAGGGGAGAGAAGGAAGGCTGTGTTATTTTGTCTTTGAAGCTTATCTTCCTCTTGCTTTTAATTTCCTGATAAAATCTGTTTAAATTATGTTGTTGGTTCATTTAGTTAAGTTTTAATTTCATGAGATAACCTAAATTTAACAACCAATATGTGTTTCGTAGAAATATTTTAGAATATAATCACAATGGGAATATCTTGGGAAATTTCTTTTAAAAATACAACTTATTAAATGTGTATCCTGTTACTATGGCAAGAAGTACATTGTTCACCTTTGAGAAAAGAAACTGATGATAGTTCTCGGGTATGTACATCTCACTCCAGGAGACCGTTTATAAAACAGTATAGCATAAAGGCTTCCCTGGTGGCTCAGATGGTAAAGAATCTGCGTGCAATGCAGGTAGACCTGGGTTAAATCCCTGAGTCAGCAAGATTCCCTGATGAAGAGAATGGCGACCCACTCCAGTATTCTTGCCTTGAGAATTCCAGGGACAGAAGAGCCTGGCGGGCTACAGTCCATGGGGTCACAAAGAGTCGGACACGACCGAGTGACTAACACAACAACAATAGCATAAGTGCAAGTAAATATTTACTTCTGTAAGTTGAATTTTACAAAGTTAACATTTTTGTAAGGCAGAAACTTACAAATACTGTCAGATTCATATGCCTTTATTGAAAATGTGAGTGAAATTTAGGTAAAAGTAGAGTAAGTATAAAATCTAGGAAGGTACCCTGCATTAAACCAGAAATATGGAGAAGACCTTGGTTCATAGCTGAGGAGAGAATTCACCAAGGGAACACTTTGGAAAGTGCAGAAACAAAGGCTTAGTGAAGTGTATGTGGACCAACTAAGTAGAGTCCCTATCCTATAACAGAGATACATACATTATTAGTGATCTGAAATGAAGATTGTATGCATGTGCTAAGTTGCTTCAGTCATGTCCAAGTCTGCAACCCTGTGAACTCTGTCCATGGGATTCTCCAGGCAAGAATACCAGAGTGTGTTGCCATGCCCTCCTCCAGGGGATCTTCCCAACCCAGAGATTGAACCCACATCTCTCAAGTGTCCTGCAAAAAGCAGGTTCTTTACCTCGAGCACCACCTGGGAAGCCCCTGAAATGAAGATTAGGTTGGGGCAAGTTGACAAAAAAAAGTGTTTTAAGGAGTTTGGAAATGATAAGCCTGCATGCTCTTGAAGAATAAAGTAAAAAATAATAATAATAAAATAACTGGTGCTTGAAGAAAGTCTATATTACCATTGAGGAGAAGCATGTGACAAGCAAACCAGTTTGAAGTACTGAATTCTTGAGATATTATAAACATGTGTAACAACAGAAGCTGACTAAGGTTAAAACTGAGTTATTTTTCAAAAATAGATCATAATCATTGTTATATAAAATTAGTATCTTTTTTTCTTATTTTAGAATTTTCCCTATCAAGTTCCTATGTTTCTTAAAACTAGTAAGTTATTTTTAGACAACTAAAATCAGATTGTTGGGAAGGTGATTTTCAGTACTTTTTTAAACAAATTTCTTCACTGACTAAAAAATTTACAGCCAAAAGAAGGAGAGGTTTGAAAAAATCATTTACTATTTTGAATTGAATAATGACATAAAACTTTTTTAATGGCAGTTTTTTTTTTTTTTGGTTTTGGTTTTTTGAAGATAAAAGTCTGAATGATGAGTCTGTTTGGCAGAGCAAAGTTGTTAATATTTGACAGGTCTCAGTGTCAAAGATTTCATGGACTGTCAAAATGTGGGCAAACAAATCCTTGGGGCAGAGAAAGAGAAATATTTACATTCCCTAGACACTCGGTAGAGTTTCATTTCTTTTGACACCTTCCTTCTGTACTAGATTCAAACATAAAGGAGTGACAGGAATATAAGATAACTTTAAAGTTCACTTAACTTCTAAAAATAAATAATAGAAATGGTTAAGAAAAAAAATCTATTTTAGATTTAGAATTCCCATTTGTTTTTATTGAAAATTAAATATTATAAATATATATATTTTGTCTGTCGTGTTAATATTTTTACTGATCTAATAAAGTTTTAAGAGCACAGTGTTTAATTCTGACCTAAAACATTAAGCACCATCTTTCTTCTTTTTTTTCAATTGCAGAGGTCTAAATTATTAAATTATTAAATTTAAACACAAGAGATTACCAACACAGTTCAGGTTTTATAGTGACATTGATATTAACATTCGTCTTAAAGGATAATATTCATTATTTTATACTTATGTTAAACTGCTATTTGAGCAATTATATATTTCATTTTCAATATGCAAATGGTGGAACAAACTTGAATTTAAAATAATGATTTCCGCTATAGTAAAAATAATGCTCTAGAGAAAGCTTTTTTACTTGGAGTCTCCAGGTAGGAGACTGTGGAGAGACTTAAGTGATCTACCAATTCCTCGATGTCTCTGGAAATCCTCTGTTTATGTGACTATATTTTATTTTTCTGAAAATTATGCTTTTATCAATTCTTCAGCGATATTAATATTTTAATATTAGATTGATTGAAAGAATCAAATCTCTTTATATGATTTAGATTTAGTTGTTAGAAATTTGTCAAGGATTTTATAAAACCCTCAAATTTTCAAATACCTTGGATTATAAGAGACTTTTCTTAAGACATGTGAAACAAGATAAATCAAGACGTAAGTTGATAATTAAGTTTTTCAGGAACTCCATAAAACTCTAGGCTGAAAACTAAATAAAGTGAGGTTTCTGTGGTTACTCCGAAGAAATCAAAAAGGGGGTGCTCCTTATCAGTAGGGGGCTTCCCAGGTGACACTAGTGGTAAAGATTCCACCTGACAATGCAGGAGATGCAAGCGATATGGGTTCGATCCCTGGGTCGGGAAGATCCCCTGGAGGAGGGCAGGCGTGTGGACAGAGGAGCCTGGCAGGCTACAGTCCATGGAGTCGCAGAGAGTCCAACATAAATAAAGTGACTGAGCGCAAAGTCCCTTAGTATCCATAGGATATTGGATCCAGGACCAATCTGTGAATACTCAAGTCCCTTATATAAAATGACATTGTTTTTTCACTAAACTTGTGAACACCCACCTGTATACTTTAAATTCTCTCCAAATTACTTATGGTGCCTAATACAATATAAATATTATGTAAATAGGTATAAATGTTGTACAAATAGTAACTGGCATGTGGCATATTCAAGTTGTGCTTTCTGGAATGTTCTGATTTTCCTTTTTCTTTTTGAGTATTTTTACCCATGGATGCAGAATCTGAAGATGCAGTTTCAGGATATGCAGGGTGACTGTGTTGTAAAATAGTGAGGTAGACAGTTGCCAGGGGGCTTTGGCCACAATCTATACAGGGGAATGAACAAGCCCATGTCGGGAAAAAATGATATGCTTAGGTATGAAGATACCTAAACCCAAATGGTTCCAAATAGGAAAAGGAGTACGTCAAGGCTGTATGTTGTCACCCTGCATATTTAAATTATATGCAGAGTACATCATGAGAAACGCTGGGCTGGAAGAAGCACAAGCTGGAATCAAGATTGCCGGTATAAATATCAATAAACTCAGATATGCAGAAGACACCATCCTTATTGCAGAAAGTGAAAAGGAACCTAAAAGCCTCTTGATGAAAGTGAAAGAGGAGAGTGAAAAAGTTGGCTTAAAGCTCAGCATTAAGAAAACAAAGATCATGGCATCCAGTCCCATCACTTCATGGGAAATAGATGGGAAACAGTGGAAACAGTGTCAGACTTTATTTTTGGGGGGCTCCAAAATCACTGTAGATGGTTACTGCAGCCATGAAATTAAAAGACACTTACTCCTTGGAAGGAAAGTTATGACCAACCTAGATAGCATATTCAAAAGCAGAGACATTACTTTGCCAACAAAGGTCCATGTAGTCAAGGCTATGGTTTTTCCAGTGGTCATGTATGGATGTGAGAGTTGGACTGTGAAGAAAGCTGTGTGCCGAGGAATTGATGCTTTTGAACTGTGGTGTTGGAGAAAACTCTTGAGAGTCCCTTGGATCGCAAGGAGATCCAACCAGTCCATTCTAAAGGAGATTAGTCCTGGGTGTTCTTTGAAAGGACTGATGCTGAAGCTGAAACTCCAATACTTTGGCCACCTGATGCAAAGAGTTGACTCATTGGAAAAGACTCTGATGCTGGGAGGGATTGGGGGCAGGAGGAGAAGGGGACGACAGAAGATGAGATGGCTGGATGGCATCACTGACTCGATGGACATGCTTTTCAGTGAACTCCGGGAGCTGGTGATGGACAGGGAGGCCTGGCGTGCTGCAAATCATAGGGTTGCAAAGAGTCGGACACAACTGAGCTACTGAACTGAACTGACTGACACCCAAATAGATTTATCACAGGATTACTGCTCATTGTTTTTCATGTGCCCATAACGTCCATGAGTTTTAACTGCAATAAAAACAGTTAGAATCTAGGCATTCGCAATTAAAGCCAAGAGAGTAGGCTCTCCCATATATCTCCAGCTTTCATTCTTCTTTAAAACCTGTAGGTGGTTAGCCCTTTTCGTTAATGACTTTTCAAAGGGCAACCATATGTGTATAAATGCAGTCAAATATAAAAAAGTAATACGTAAATTGGAAATACTTACTCTTGGTATTCACAGAAGCTTTTAATTGAATTTATGTGTTAATTCACATGGGCTTCCCTGGTAGCTCAGCTGGTAAAGAATCCACCTGCAATGCAGGAGAGCCCGGTTCGATTCCCGTGTTGGGAAGATCAGCTGAAGAAGGGGTGGACTACCCACTCCAGTTCTTGGGTTTCCCGGTAGCTTAGCTGGTAAAGAATTTGCCTGAAATGCAGGAGGTCTCAGTCCAATCCCTGGGTTGGGAAGATCCTCTGGAGAAGGGAATAGCTACCCACTCCAGTATTCTGGCCTGGAGAATTTCATGGACTGTATTGTCCATGGGATCGCAAAGAGTTGGACACAATTGAGCGACTTTCACTTCACCTTTATGTCTTAGTTCAAATGTAATTTTCATAGTCAAATTATGAAATTTTAAAATTCTTATTCTATGGATTATTTTTTTTTCTGTTTATCATATTCCGCAAAATTGTTTCTTCTTATTTCAAGGTAGGCCAATACATCATTGGTTTTACTAGTAGGAGTCATAAGGATAATAAAAGATTAAGCTTTCATAAAGATAGGAGACATAAAGGTAATTCCTTAAAATGGTCCATGAAAAGACATTTAAAAGCTTTGAGAACATAATATGCTTATAACTAAATTTATTCTCAACTAAATTGTGAGCCCTCAACTTTTCCTTTTAAAAGTTATGACTGATTTATTACTTTGATTTCTTTTATATTATGATAGGAAAGAATATAGATTTTTTTGGTAAAACTTTGCCATATCTGTATGTGGGGTCCAAATATTTAATTGCATAAAATATGGGTCATGTTTTTATGAGGTTAATGAGATAAAAATTGGTACAACAGGAGAACAGAAGCCAATTGTGTTATATCATATTCTGAGTTATTACATGCCTATTATCATGGGGTCTGTCCATGCTTAATTACAATGGTTATATTTTAGTCAGTTCAGTTTAGTTCAGTCACTCAGTCGTGTCCGACTCTTCGTGACCTCATGAATTGCAGCACACCAGGCCTCCCTGTCCATCACCAACTCCCGGAGTTCACTGAAACGCATGTCCATCGAGTCAGTGATGCCATCCAGCCATCTCATCCTCTGTTGTCCCCTTCTCCTCCTGCCCCCAATCCCTCCCAGCATCAGAGTCTTCTCCAATGAGTCAGCTCTTCACATGAGGTGGCCAAAGTACTGGAATTTCAGCTTTAGCATCATTCCTTCCAAAGAACACCCAGGACTGATCTCCTTTAGAATGGACTGGGTGGATCTCCTTGCAGTCAAAGGGAGTCTCAAGAGTTTTCTCCAACACCACAGTTCAAAAGCATCAATTCTTTGGCACACAGCTTTCTTCACAGTCCAACTCTCACATCCATGCATGACCACTGGAAAAATCATAGCCTTGACTACATGGACCTTTGTTGGCAAAGTAATGTCTCTGCTTTTGAATATGCTATCTAGGTTGGTCATAACTTTCCTTCCAAGGAATAAGTGTCTTTTAATTTCATGGCTGCAGTAACCATCTACAGTGATTTTGGAGCCCCCCAAAAATAAAGTCTGACACTGTTTCCACTGTTTCCCCATCTATTTCCCATGAAGTGATGGGACTGGATGCCATGATCTTTGTTTTCTTAATGCTGAGCTTTAAGCCAACTTTTTCACTCTCCTCTTTCACTTTCATCAAGAGGCTTTTTAGTTCCTTTTCACTTTCTGCAATAAGGGTGGTGTCATCTGCATATCTGAGTTTATTGATATTTATACTGGCAATCTTGATTCCAGCTTGTGCTTCTTCCAACCCAGCGTTTCTCATGATATATTCTGCATATAAGTTAAATAATCACGGTGACAATATACAGCCTTGATGTACTCCTTTTCCTGTTTGGAATAATTTTAGTAATAATACTGAAATACATCTCGGCAAGCAAATGAGTTTGTTTTCTGGCATTTCTTTATTTCTGTAGTAAAGAAGTATCCCCTGATGGATAATTAAGTGTTCCCTTACAATGTCATTTACCCTGGTCACTTCATATTCTTCTAGGAATGATCTATATTAGAAATTGCTGTCAATATGTTTCTTTTGTTCTTTGACTCTTATTAGAATACTAAGACAAGATCTAGACAGTTAAATCCAAGGGGGTGCTAGTAATTTTACAAAGAAGTTGTTTCAAATGAGTTCCATGGATAATTATATAATGCTTTAAGAAGTGTAGGATCAGGGATCTTAGTGTGTGTTTTTTGTTGTTTCCAAGAATATGTAACTGTTTGCAACAGGGCACTTTTTGTTTTCCCAATTGGAAATATAAGCAGCTCTTAACAGCATCAGCTCTGGTCAGACAGCCTATGTCAAATTCTGTCCCTTCTAGTAACAGCTCTATGATGTTTTCTGTGCTTAACTTCTCAGCACCTCTAATTGTTTGTCTCTGGAATCAGTGTAATACTTGCCTAATAAGATTTCTGTAAAGATTGAATGAGATAATTAAAACAGTGCTAATCATATAGCAAGTATTCAATAAATATTTACTATGATTCTTGTATCCTTAAAAGATAAGTTGTTTTTCTAGCAGGCTAGCCAAATAAAACCTGCAGAGCCTCAAAGCTTCAGTCCTGTCTGAATCATCATCCCATGAGGTGGGTTTAACTTCAACAAGCTTGCCTTGAATTATGACAAAACTGCCTTCCCCCTGGTTCAGCTGTAAAGAATCTGCCTTCCAATGCAGGAGACGCGAGTTCGATCTCTGAGTCAGGAAAATCCCCTGGAGAAGGAAATGGCAATGGCAACCCAATCCAGTATTCTTGCCTGGGAAATCCCATGTTCAGAAAAGCTTGGCAGGCTACAGTCCGTGGGGTCTCAAAAGAGTCAGATACAACTTACTGACTGGACAGCAACAACATGCTATATAGAGGCCAAGGTTCCCAGCATGTATCTCTGGTGCCTCTGTAGGGAGGAGCATGATTGTTAATGGGAACTTTAGGGTCCCTAAATCTTTGCCAGTTGAGAACATCTCTTATTTTAAATGTTCTATTTTGTTTCTGCTCCTTTAAAAATATGTAAACCACTGTTTTTGAGAGCTAGAAGTTTCGTTTTGTATTGATAAATGTTTCTGTTACAATAATACGCATTGTCAAACTTCTGTAATGCAGTAGGATAACTATAGAAGCTCATTAACTCTTTCATTCCTGTAAGAGTTATTTAATAGTACTCTACATTATTCATTGGCACAAAGATTTTAAGACTATATTGTGCTCAAAGCCAAAGGATTCTAATTGGAGAGTCATTGAAGAGTATTATGTTAGTAGAATCATGATAAGGTTTAGATGTACTTTTAAAAGATTATTTAGAGGGAAATGAGAAAGGAAACATTCTTCTACTTGCTTTGTTCTTTTCAGGACTTCTGAGAAAAATCTACAAGGGGGAAATAGGAGGTGGTAGAAAATGATAAACACTGCCCTAGTCTTATGAGTCTGGGGATAAAGTCCTGTAAATTCAGAAAAATACTGTATATATTCAAATACAAGCAACCTCAAATATGAGGAAAGCTACTCTTCCCAGTTAAAAAAAAATGCTCCCCCACAGTTGTTTGTTATTTGGTCATTTTAAATATATAAAGTTTTGCTAGTTATTTACTTATTCACAACTTGAGCTGCTGTTTAAATAACTTAATCCAGCTTTCCAAAGCACATTATTTTTACTTTTATCTAACTTGTTTAACATAGAGCAGTTTTGAATCCTAGAACAGTGATGTCCCTGGAGTGTTATACAAAGCCACATGAAATTCTTTGCATTTAAAAGTTGTTTTGTTTTTTTTTTTTTAATTGAATTCCTCCTACAGTTAAATATTTGTGATCTTTGCGGAGTTCCCATGTGTGTAGGTTTTCTAGTGTGCTTTTTAAAAGGATATTTTACAGGAATTTTTGCAATGATATCCAGCATTTGTAGTTATAGAGTCATAAACAGGAAAAAATTTTAAATTCAGTCATATGACTTTCATTAGCATTCAGTATCAATACTGATTAAAGTGACTAAAGGCCAAGGTGTTTTTTCCATAGCTTTTATTCAAAATAAAGCACGGAAGGAAAAATCCCATAATGTGAGATTTTGTAAAGACCATCACATAACTATGGGAAAATGGCTCCATTGCTACAAGAATATATATATATGTATATTTTTTCTGTGTGTTATATTTTAATCTGTTACATTTGTGGTACTTTCTACAATACTTTCTCCTATCCCTCCAATACCAATTTAATTAAACAAATATAAGGTAACATTTTAAAAATTGCTATTTGCAAAATTAATAATAATCTTTAGGGTAAATCATTTTTAAAACAAAAATACATAAGCAGAATTAATTTACACTAACCCACTAACCTAATTTTCAGAATAAAGCCATTTCCAATTATAGCACTGTACAAGATCCATATTGTTGTTGTTTAGTTGCCAAGTAGTGTCCGACTCTTTGAGACTCCATGGACTGTAGGCCACCAGGCTCCTCTGTCCATGGGATTCCTCTCCAGGCAAGAGAAATGGAGTGGGTTGCCATTTCCTTCTCCAGGGGATCTTCCCGACCCAGGGATCAAACCCATGTCTCCTGCAGGCAAATTCTTTACCACTGAGCCACCAAGAAACCCCCAAAAGGTTACAGAGAGATCCATATACATATATGAAAAAAATGCTTCTATCATTTGAATATATTGTATTTAGGAAGTAATATCATCAGAAAGTGGTCACTGATATACATATAAGAAAGTCTAGATTGTTCTCACTTCAGCTTTTCTGACTGGGATGACTGGAAATATCAGTAATTGAAAAACTAAGAGCTTTGGGGAAAAGGTGAAAAAAAATCAATTTTAAATAAAGTATGAGGTTACTATGGCAAGTCCAAGGGAAGACGTCTAGTAAACTGGTGGACCTACCACCTAGTGGTGGACCTACCACCTAGTGATCAGGGGAGAATTTGGGCTAAGGATTTTATATTTAGGAAAACTTTCAAAAATTACCATCATTAAGTTTATCTCTTAAACGTTTAAACTTTTATCAGTTTGCATGTGTAAATTTCTCTTAAAGAAAAGTGAACACTGTGGTTCTTATACTAAGGATTTTCTCAAAAAATTGTTGATGCTAGCTACTTTTCTTATTCTATCTTACAACCTCTTATATTTAAATGTGCTATTTTTGAATGTCAGAAAGCATCTGAAGGATATATTTCCCTGCGAACAATAAGTTCATCAACATTTCTTAAAGCCAGCTTTTGTCTGCCTACTTTAGTCCTATTTTCTTAAAAAATTCAGGGTTACCTCTTTTTTTTTTTTTCAGAGCATTTTTTTTTTCCTACATTTCTACTACTCTTATGTTATCATGGAAAGATTTGTTAATCCCCCTTGAATAATATTTTGATTTTTTTACAAGTCCTTATTTTGTTTTTATTTTTCTTTTTGCCTTCCTATTATTTTCCCTTTGCTGCTCAGATTTGTAACAGTTTCCGATTTTATGAGAAGTTTAAATGACTGTGTCATGAGAATGGGCTGCGTACATCATTGGTTTGAAAAACCTCCATTTTTTTTTTAATTTAGAGTTCAGTCATTAGGAAAATAATAGTCTGGAGAGATTTTATATTTATATTTTGAATATACCTATTTTAAAGCATAACTGTGAGGACTGTGTCTTCTGTATTGCTGAAAAATTCTGCTTTGGAATAGGCTTATCAGTGGTGAAGTTTACAAAATTGCACCTGGTACATGCAGGTGATTTTGAGTAAGGACAGTAAAAATGGAAATCTTTGTATATTGTATTGACATAATTTTCACAAAATCTATCTTAAGGACTTGGCCTTTTTTTTTCTAATCTTAAAGAAAGAAAAAAAAGCTTTTGAAGTGATAAAAAGGATGTTTTATATAGAATAAATAATGTCATTTTAATAGGCATTCCCTGTTGTAATAGGGGATATTTGAAAGATACTTTTATGAAGACTCATTTCCACATATAGCAGATTGTGTTCTCCTCTCTTTAGTTATGAGAGGTTGCTGACCCTTTTGAGCTTCTATATTTCTCTGTTACTGAGAACCCTAATCCCTTACGGACATGATTTTTTGGTACAAACTTTCTGTATGATTTTTCCTATAGTCCAATTAATTACTAACAGTTATGTAACTGTAAATTATGATAATTGTATATCTACACAGATAAATAAAAGCACTGCAAAAGAAAAAAATAAATAAAATCTACTTTTGCTTTCCACTTAAACAAAAAACCCAAGTCTAAATAAATAATTTTTGGACTGATTGCCATGTGCAATGTTTATGAAAGCTCATTTTGTACTACCATTCAAAGCTTCTTAAGTTGTTATTATGTATAAATAGACAGTAATGTACTGATGAAGTTGAACAGCCAGGCTCTCTGAGTGAGCAAACTCTGATTTGTAACCTTTCTCTATTTCCTGGTATAACCCTTTACTCTGTGTCCCAAGGGTGGTTTCAATCTGCCTGTTTGAGGTCACTGGACTCAGTTGAGAAGTGATCCAATAGCTTTATGAACAATACAAATCAGTTCTAGAACAAAACTGTATCTTGTAACACTATATACTCCATAAGCATATGAGCTGCATATTATTTAAAACATATTATTGGAGCTTTTTCCGTCATAGTACATTCACATATTTGGATGTCTTATTGAAATAATATCATTTGAACTCTGCAGAAAGTGAAACTTTCACGGCAGGACTACTTCTGGGTAACTCAGAACTTCTTTTTACAACCTGAGGAATTCATAAATGTACAGAAAAATATGTACATGCACAGCTATATACAATAAAATCATCCCATAACATCTTCCCTTTTGAAAACCTCTGGGATGACATTAAAAAATTTTGCATCTGTTGCACCCTGGGTGAAATTAATTGCTGCTCCCTATTGCTGAATTAACTAGGAAATGTCATCATACCCCAAGCTTCATGCACCCCTTAATAACATGCTTACTATTCATGGATGTTTGTTGGAAAAAAAAAAAAGTAAGTCTCTCACATAGCAGTGTGCTTTACTCTTATGTGGATAAATCACTTTGCCTCCCGGGCAGTTTATTTTATTCTAGTTGAACCTCAGTCAGTAATATTTTAATATCCTTTCGGCTATTAGGTTATAAAGGCAATAGAAGAAGGTTATCGTCTGCCAGCACCCATGGACTGCCCAGCCGGTCTTCACCAGCTGATGCTGGATTGTTGGCAGAAGGAACGTGCTGAAAGGCCAAAGTTTGAACAGATAGTTGGAATTCTAGACAAAATGATTCGAAACCCAAATAGTCTGAAGACACCCCTGGGAACATGTAGTAGGTAAGAAATAGCTAAGGAAATGAAATCTGGGAGAAATTCAAACATTCACATGAATCATTTATCTCCACAGCTCCATCCCAACAGCATATTGACATTTGTGTTAAATTATTCAAGTTCATAATAAATTTGTTATTTTAATAGAAGTTATTTTCTTTTTCTTTTCAGATGGCTTCAGTTCAGTTCAGTTCAGTTTAGTTAAATCAGTTTGAAAGAGACATTAATATTGCTTTTTGAAAAATTTAGAATCAATATCACTTACTGATATGATCAAAATCATATTGATATGATTTTCTAAAATCATTTTAGAAAAATTTCTCAACTGGATGTGTGTGATTTAGTGGCAATTTTACATTTTCAAACCATTGCTATTACATGTATTTTTATTGCTGTTGCCTTAGTTTTTATTATTATTATTATTATTTTATATCCATACTATCTGTTGGATTGTTTGGTTTCAAGTTTAATAGTAAAATGATTCCATGGAATTAAAGTTTATAAAGGTAATTCAATACATGATTTAAGAGGTATGCTCATTAAAAAGAGCCTAACCACCCCATTTATATTTTACACTTGGCTTGCTCCATGGTAATGTAGATTAGTAGTTATTCAGCTCCAGTTGTCAGGTAAACCTGTTGTACGGTATCTAGAGTGTAGTCAGGCCCTTATGAAGGAGCATGAGCTCACAAGGTGCTAACAAGAGTCCCATTAGTACAGTGGGTGCATTATGTTCTCAAGAGCACCCTCTGAGAAAGTCTGTGTTTTCTTTACTCCCAGTTAGTTTCAGAGAAGCAGATTAACAAATATTTACTGGTTACAAATATCGTTGGCTGTACTTTGAAAAATACATGGAAGATACTATCTGCTAGACATCGTATCTAAATAAAATAGAAATTTTGGAGTTAGTAGTTGTGTTTTTTTTTAATTTATTTCATTGAAGTATAGTTCCTTTATAGTGTTGTGTTCATTTCTGCCTAATAGCAAAGTGACTCAGTTATCCATGTATATACATTCTTTTTAATATTCCTTTCCATTATGATTTATCATAGAATATTGAATATAGTTCCCTGTGCTATACAGTAGGACTTTGTTGCTTATCCATTTGGAGTTTGTAGTTATTGGCCAACCATTACACATTAGATTTTTATTAGCATATCTGTTTATTTGTTACTATAACATCAATTAAAATATGCAATTTTATTTCATATATCCTTATTTTTCTGGGGGCCAAGACATGCTTTCTTTAGTAGTTCATGGAAAAATTTGCTTTGCTGTTTTATTCTCACCCAGGCCAATAAGCCCTCTTTTGGATCAAAGCACTCCTGACTTCACTACCTTCTGTTCAGTTGGAGAATGGCTACAGGCTATTAAGATGGAAAGATATAAAGATAACTTCACAGCAGCCGGCTACAACTCCCTTGAATCAGTGGCCAGGATGACTATTGAGTAAGCGTCAACTTCTAAAATTATACTTGAGAATGTATCAGGTCAATTCAAGCATTATACATTAGGTCATCTTCCATCTATCAAAGACATATGAACCCCAAAAGCAGGGAGAAAATTATCTGAGTGCATACCATGTCCCGGGCATTTTTCTAATCAGACTTCTGAACACATGTTATCTTGTCAACCTTCATGGCAATAATTTTATTAAGTCAGTAGTTTTACACACAACAAGGCTAATGCTCAGAGAATTTAAATATTTGCCCTAAAGTGGCTCAGTAGTTAAGTGGTATCTAATTTGTCTCCATAGTCAGTATTCTGCACATCAACCAGTGAGACTTCGTCTTTTATTATTTAGATTCCCAGTCACTGGGGAAATTTTCTCCATTGCAAAAGAGAATTTTTTTTTCATCATGTTTGTATCAAACATTAAAAAATCTCAAAGTTTCATTATGTAAGTACTTTATGAAATTCAGTATGATCACTTTCTGAGAAGTTCCAGAAAGCTTAATTCAATTAACCATAATAAGAATTTAACTTAAGCTTTGAAAGTTATGTGATTGATTGACTCATTTGTTTAACCTGAAGAATGACCTGATTTTTAAAAAAAATTGAAATTGCTATGAAGTGGGAGTATAAAGAACTAAATTTTTCTTTCCAGCCCCATCACTGATTATGTAGAAATATATTTAGTGTCTCTGGACCTCAGCTACCTTAGCTGCAGCATAACTCTTGGGGGCAACGCAGTTTCTCTCAGTCAGTGTGTTTAAAAATGGGAAACAGTTATGAAGGTTCTATTAGCAGGATGCTATTTATGTATTGTTGTGAGAAGTGCTTCCCATTTTTTCACATAAGAAGAAAGCTTGCAATCATGTAGTCTTTCCTGGTGTGTTAGGAAATGGCATATGCATGAATTTTGGCATGTACCTGGTCTCTTAGTTGGTTTTCTGCTAAACACCAAGTGGGTAGCGCTAATGTATTTACACCTGTCTCTCCAAAGCAGTCTACTCCCCTGAAAAACTGTGCTTCTCAAAGTCTTATTAGACCACAGCTAGGAAATACGGCAGTACTCTACTGTTGCTATATTTTAACTACTTGTAGATACCTAAGCTCAGTCATTTGACCTAGTAGGAGAGGTCTGTAGCACAGTCCATACACAGATACAGCTAACTTATGGCAAATTTAAACTATCAAACACAGGTATTGTACACTTAAGGAATATTTTTTCCCAAAATGTAGTCAAATGATTGAACTAAAGTAAGAATACAAATAATAATATGCTCAGAATTACAACATGCTAATTAAACTCAGATAATACTTTGCTTGATCATTGATGATTCTTAATCTGCTAGAGCCAAAAAATGTTTCCATTCATACTGTATCCTATTTTAACAATGAAACATTTTAAACTTCACATAGGCTTAAGAATACTACATTTCAAATAATATTTCCTAACCTTACCTTATGGCTCAGCAGTAAAGAATCTGCCTGAAATGCAGGAAATGCAGGAGACGTGGGTTCCCTGGGTCAGGAAGCTACCCTGGAGTAGGAAATGACAACCCACTCCAATATTCTTGCTTGGAAAACCCCACGGACAGAGGAGCCGAGCAGGCTATAGTCCATGGGGTCGCAAAGAGTCAGACACAACTGAGCATGCACATATATATAACTTTACCTTAAGTTAATAATAACTTTAGGACTTTGATAGTCTCTTTTCTTTTGAAAGCTGCCAAAATATGTTGTAATGTGAAAATCACAAGTTACAGAACAGTTTACACAATATGGCCCTATTTGTGTACAATATTAAGTGTGCATACATATATGCTTATGTACAACAAGAAAAAATGTATATACATATATATATACACAGAAACACACACACACAAAGATACCATCCCAAGAGGCTCTGAAAATGGAATATGCTGCTAAGTAGCTTCAGTCGTGTCCGACTCTGTGCAACCCCAGAGACGGCAGCCCACCAGGCTCCCCCGTCCCTAGGATCCTCCAGGCAAGAACGCTGGAGTGGGTTGCCATTTCCTTCTCCAATGCATGAAAGTGAAAAGTGAAAGTGAAGTTGCTCAGTCGTGTCCAACTCCTAGCGACCCCATGGACTGCAGCCTACCAGGCTCCTCCATCCATGGGATTTGCCAGGCAAGGGTACTGGAGTGCGTAGCGTATAGTAAATGCTCTGTTCCAGGGCAAAAAATCGTAATTAAAGGGCTTATTTCCTATAGGATTATCATTCTCTGTCTGAGGAATGGAAATGGTGACTTAGGAAAATGGAATATAGGATACTAGAAATGAAACTTTTGCTTCTATAAAGACTTGAAATAAGGACAGGGAATTTAGGAAAATATTCTTGTCCCAGCTCTACATTTAATTTGTTGTGGGACCTCAGTTTCCTTATATTGAAAGTGAAGGGTTGTACTTTATGGTCCCTAAGTTTCTTTCAGTTCAAGAATTGTAAAATTTTACTTTTCTCTCATCAATTTGATTTTACTGATGTTGGATTACCTTGTATTTGAGACATCCACAGTCAGAACCTTAGGGAATATCTATTTAATTAGAATGATACTGTTTGTTTGTTTTTTTTAATTTTGTTCTCTTGTATTCCAAAAAGTACTACAGACTTGTAGTAAAAAAAAAAAAAAAAAGAATTAAAACTGTATAGAAGATACTTTCTTATATAAAAGGTCAAATCAGTTTAAAAATAACTTATCATTGACACATTGAGAGCCTAAGCAGTAGATTTTTGCAAAGGAGAATGTGGATGAAGGAATAGAATCCTCATATCCAAGAACTCTAAGATCCTGTTCCCCTAAGATAAACAGATTAATTAAAAAGTTAATGACAGTTGAGTATGAAATAAAATGTTTGTACGATAACTAACAATAAAATGCATTTGTCTTTTTCAGGGATGTGATGAGTTTAGGGATCACACTGGTGGGCCATCAGAAGAAAATCATGAGCAGCATTCAGACTATGAGAGCGCAAATGCTCCATTTACATGGAACTGGCATCCAAGTGTGATAAGCATTTCTCCCTTATGAGGGAGATTATGAACCACGTGAGAACAGTACTGGCCTTCAGTATATGCATAGAATGCTGCTAGCAGACAATTGATGTCCTGGGTCCTTCCTACAGTGAACTGAAGATTTAAGAAGCACCTATAGACTTGAACTCCTAAGTGCCACCAGAATATATAAAAAGGGAATTTAGGATCCACCACCGGTGGCCAGGAAAACAGCAGTGACGATAAACAAAGTACTACCTGAAAAACATCCAAACACCTTGAGCTCTCTAACCTCCTTTTTATCTGATAGACTTTTTAAAATGTACATAAAGAATTTAAGAAAGAATATATTTGTCAAATAAAATCATGATCTTATTGTTAAAATCAATGAAATATTTTCCTTAAATATGTGATTTCAGACTATTCCTTTTTAAAATCATTTGTGTTTATTCTTCATAAGGACTTTCTTTTAGAAAATTGTTTATAGCTTGGACCTTTTTAGTGTTAATCTATGACACATTACTACACTGGGTACCTTTGAAAGAATCTCAAATTTAAGAAGAAATAGCATGATTGAAGATATATCTTATGAACATTGGTATCCCTTTTAGGTCATTTAATTTTGTTTAATCAGTGCTGTTTTGATATTGTTTGCTAATTGGCAGGTAGTTGAGAAAATGCAAGTTGCCAAGCTCTCTGATATTTTTTAAAAAGAAATTTTTTTGTAAAGATCTGACAACACTATCTTTTCAATGAAAATAGCAATAATGATCCATAAATACTATAAGGCACTTTTAACAGATTGTTTATAGAGTGATTTTACTAGACAGAATTTAATAAACACTCAAATTGTAGGTTTATGATTATATAAAAAAAGATAAGGCACTTCATCTAAAGAATGTTGGTGAAGGCAAATCTCTGAAAGCAAGAACTATCCAGTGTTAACTAAAATTTAATCTGAGCACATCACGATTTTTTCAATATTAAAACATTTAGGAAATTTAGGAGAAATAGTTGGCATATATTTTATATCCTATTCTGTTTAATGCAGTCCAAACATTAAAGGGAAGAATTAAGTTTTATGTTAGAACTCTGAAGCATGATAAAAGGGGCAGTTCACAATTTTCACCTTTCAAAAACAAAGTTGCTGCACAGAATATCACCATTGCAGTTTAAAAAAAAAAAAAGTATTTTTATTTGTGAACACTGATGTGAGAAGTTTGTTTAATGAAAGAACTCTTTTTACCACGTCAGGAAGAGGTGAAGGATCTGGCTTTTTTTTAAAGCTTTATTTATTAAACCATGTTATTTGATTACTGTGTTAGAATTTCATAAGCAATAATTAAATGTGTCTTTATAGCTATTTCAGGAATGTATACCTATTGTGAGTAATGCTTTCAAAAGTTAGGAAAATCATGAACTACCCCAGAATTGAACTGTTGTATTTCCAAAGAGAATTGGGCTGTTTATAATAATTATTTTAATAGAGAAAGATCCCAGGGATCGGTCATAATTGGTCTTGTTTGATAATGTGGGCACCCACAAACAAACAAATAACAGAAACAAAACCTGTAAATGTTCCTTTGTAAAACTTGTAAATTTTATTTATACTGTCTTGTTTTGTACACACATTTCTCTGTAGTGGGCTCTGAATACATTGAAAATGCACTATATTTTTCTATTTTACTTGCAGAGCATCACAAAAGAACAGGTATTTTCAGTGCTACATAATGTGTTTTCCCACATTTAGGACCAAAGATGGCTATAGAAAAACTCAAACTGATTGCTTCCCAAGCCCCTCCCCACCCCCTTTTTTTTCCTTTTAAATCACTGTACAGTGTTATATGATATTTTAATTTATTTTTTGATTGACTAGAAAAAATCATTTTAATTTCACTAAAATGTTTTTTGTCCCTAAGGAAAAATAATCTGTAAAATAATTTTAATTAGCGTAATACAGTCACCTAGACACTTCCATTTGTAATCTTTGTAATAGACTGTAAATATATTTTTGGAACTATAACACAATGTGCTTGAGGGTTATTTTTCAGTGTCTGCAGTGTATACAAGTGTTTATACTAAGTACAGCACTTTACAATTCTAATCAGTAGCATTGGCCTTTGTGAGAATGAGTGAAAGAGTTTGAGTGAGTGTTCTTAATTCCATTTGGATTCTAGACTCACTAATAATGAAGTTCTTTTCTTGTTCATAGCTTAAGGTGCTTATTTTTTCTATTAAATTAACAAAAAGCCATTCTAGAAATAGAAGACATAGTAGGGTACATGCAAACAGTGTCTTTCCTGCTTTTTTCTAGCACTAGATTTATAGTTGAGTAGTCTTTCTTGAGTAGAAGGGCAGAATAAAAGTTTTTTTGAGTTTTTTTTTCAAAAATAACTTTTTCCTTCAGCAATATACCTCATCTGCCTTAAATTTTTTACAGCTCTTTACAGGGAAAGGGAGAAGGGATGGGAAAGACACACAGCACAATAGGAAGGGTATGATGCATCACTCTCTCGTTGGTAGGTTTCTTTTCCCAATCAACATTTTGATTTGAAATACATGTATGTGAAACAGATATTCAGAGAAAAATAATTAACCTTGTAATACTGATTGTAATACTGTCTTCCAGAAAGAGATGAAACGGTATAATGATAAGAATGTACAACTTGCACCTTGAAATCTTCTTCTTCTTCTTTTTTTTTTTTTTTTTTTTGATAAATTAGTGCTCAGGGGAGGAAGGGTAGAGAAAGCAAATGTCGGCAAGAGAACTCAAACGTTATAAAAATGCAAAAGGAAACGGCCTCCTTGCTTTAACAGAGCCACCTTTTTTAGAATGCTGTCTTCACATGTAACTTGTGTTTTGCATTCAGGACTGAAATAAAAGTAACTTTTATTACATCTGGATCTAACATTTTCTCAGCAGTTGATCTGGGCCTTGTTTTCTAGGACTGGTGGTTTATGCTTGTCAGAGCACTCTGAGTTGAATCATATTGTATACTTATGTAATCTACATTAGCTAGTACTATTTAGGACGCTATTTTAATTGCTCCTCCGATCTGTGTTTTAAAGACAATTAAAATGGTGTAATTCACCTCTCTTTTTTATTTAGGTAATGCTGATATTCTCCCTTTTGTTTCCTGAGTAGCCTGGAACTGTGCTACTCACTGATGTGCATGTTCAAATAAATTACTGATGTGTATTTTTTTGCTATATGTAGAGAAATCATGGGGAACTCGGGGCGAGATGTGCTTTTTGTTGGTTGAATTTGTCCCTCCTTGCCTAAGAATTACTACAGGGGTCATCCTTTTATAAGGACAAACTGCTTTTGAACAGTGTCTTCAATGTATCAAGCACAAATAACTCTTTCTTCAACACGAATCATAAGTCTCTTTTTACCAGCTTACAATAATAAACGAGTCTATTAGACAATGTAAAGAAAATCCTGTCTCCAATCATTGGTGGATTCCTTTATGTCCCTTATGCATTCTTTATTTTTTTACACAGTATCATGAAAGGAGATGTTTCGAGTAAAGGTTTTATTGAAATATTTCAGAGGGCTGATCAGAATACAAAGAAATTAATATCCTTTGCATCTCCTCCTTCTGCACACAGACTTAATTCCACTGTAATTATTACAGAATAACAAGTTAAGACTATGTCTTCAAAGAGCCATACTATCAAATATTTTAATTAAAGCTCTTTTGTTCCTTATTGAATCTACAGTGGCATGGTGCTAGCAAGAATATTTGCATGGGAAAGGTAATGTTTCGTCATGGGACCCTGACAAATATCGTATACATTTAGTATCATGCAGCAACTTGGAGAGTCTCTGCATTTAAGGTGCTGCAGGAGACAAACACAGAGTCCAGAGAAAATGGGAAAAGTAATCAATCTGGTTGTCTGATTGTTTATCAATGACACTGACAGTGATCAGACTAGCTTGCACCTGAAATGAAGAAAACTAAATCATCCCTTTTCTCCAGCATTACCATTGTAAGGTCTACAAACATTGAACAAATATTCAAACATATTTCAAAAAATGAGACTAGGCAGATACCAGGTGACGTGCTATCACTAGTTATCATGCTCCTGATGCTGAGGCTTAGGGTAGGCTACACTGAAATTGAAAGATAATCGTGAATTCTTGGCTATCCCAACTCTTCAAGAAGCAAGGAAGCACTTGCTAAGTTCACAAAGTGATAACATTGACCGGCAGTCAAATGATCTCTTAAAGTCCTGGATCCATAAGTGGTACAAAAATATGCTATTCCACCAAGACTCTTCTTTCGCTCCAAAAGAATAAAGCCATTATGATGAATATACAAGTTATATTGATAAATAAAAATCAGATTGTAATACTTTCAATAAACTAACAATTTTTTTCTTGGAGTGTTTTTATCTCCTACTGTTACCCTTTGTTTCATGTTAGCTGCAATGAAAACTCAATATCAATTTCAAGAGGAATTTCTGAGAAATCAAAGAGGTGATCAAATTCTTCAATTCATAAGATTATAGCTACTGACATTAATATATGATAAAAGAGTGCATAGTGACTGCAAACATACAAGCTGCTGTAAAGGGAACAGCATGTTCTTGGCTTTATGGCGGTGGCCCTTCTGTAGCCCCAACCCAACTGCTCTATTGTCTAATGCATCACAGCACAGCTTGAAGACTATGAACAGGAGAATAAAATATTTCAGTAGGACGCTTCTGTAAGTCTCATTAGAGTGAAGTGCTGTAAGGGATTTTTTTTTTTTCAAGTTCAGTGATTGAATGTAATTAAATGTATAATTAAATAATAAAAGACCTCTTCTGATTGACCTTGAGGTTAAAATAAATGTAATTAATTGATCTAATTTAATTGGGCCTATTTCACAAAGGTTGGTAAGTAGCAATAAAGTAGCTCTAGTCTAGTATTCCATGGGTCTGTGACAGCACTGGAAATCCCTTAGGAATGGAACAGTAGTAGGGATTCTCAAATTGCAGGCATTTGATGATTTGAGGTGAGTAACAAGTGAGGTGTTGTCTATTCCAAACTTCCATGAATAACAAACCTCCATAAGATGTACACTGCAACATATATTTCATTATTTTAGATATCCCAGGTTTTTACCACTGAAGATTATCTTTGTTTTCCCTTTGAAGTTCATGGACTTTAATTAAGTATATTTGTAGGTTTTATATATAACTAAAGAAACACGGTATGTTTTTAATGAATGATTGATCATGGATCTTAATTAAAGATGCTCAAAGGAAAAAACAAATGAAGCATTTGTTTTTAAGTAATGCTGATTCTAGTTTAACAGAAGACAAACATTCACTGTTCAAGTCTCACCATTTCACTGTGGAACCAAAACTAAATGAAGTGAATGACTGGAAAACAAACTCGAGAAAAACAAATAGATAAATAAGCTTCTTATGTAGAACTAGCATTCATACACATCATAGTTTCTACATTTTTGCAATTCGCAGAAAGGAGGCAAACAACACATACTTTTTTAAAGTGACATGAATTTGCAGATACTGATTACACAGATGGTAAACCTATAGAAATTACAAGAGAAAATTCTAAAGTTAATCTGGTGTGTCTCTGTCAATTAGCTAGAAATAAGCCCTGTTAAGAGAAAACCGGATGGAATATGAGGCTAAAGTGTCCTCTTTCCATACAGAAGAGAGCCACATCTTTCTTCAGCTCTGATATTTGCATGGAGTGTTTTAGGGATCTACTGGGCAGAGTATCTGCTGGTCGTGTGTTACTGTAATTTTGTGTTTCCACTTAAATAGTCACCACTTGCACACTGAGCTCCAGGTGTATTCACTGGAACCCAACTTAACAGAAACCACAAGAATCTGACTCTACAAACAAAACTTCTTAGCTTGACCTGAGGAATAGGCAGGAGGTAATGCATGGGCTCCTGCGGCTATTTCAATGGCTGCACTCTTCATAAGGGAGCAAATACCTGTGAGCTTAGGTGTGATGCAGGGCCAGTAGACAGGAGCAATTAAACCTCTTCTGATCTAATTGAGAAACAAAACCAGCAAACACCAAAGAATATCATCCTCCAGATTTGCAAAGGAGCAAGTAATATTGTGTATTAATATATATGTATAAATGCAGGGATGGGAACTTCCCTGGGAGTCCTATGTGGTTAAGTCTTCACCTTCCAGTGCAGGAGGAGCAAATCTGATCCCTGATCAGGGAGCTAAGATTCCACACGCCTCATGGCCCAAAACCCGAAATGTAACACAAAAGCAAATATTGTAACAAATTCAATAAAGACATTGAAAATGGTTCACTTTAAACAAGAAAAAGAAAAAAATAGGCAGGGACGAACTACAAGAAACCTGGAGAGTCAGCTCAGAGAAGCTGAGTCTAATGGAAGGGGCAATAAAGAGCTATTGGCAGTTCTGACCAGAAAAAAAAGGATGTGGTGGGAATTGAGTTTATAGAACCAAGGCCTGGCCATGATGCTTGAAGGATGAATTAATTATGCTCTATTTCGGAGTCAGAGCAATAGAATCGACTTCTTTACTTCCATAGCTTTGCGCTCCTTTCTCACATCCTCTCTCTACTTTCCTACATGGGAGAATTCCTTCTTCAACACACAACTCAGAAGCTGTTTTCTTCCACGCCTTCACTGAACACCCAAGAGCCAGAATTCTATCTTCTGTGTTTTGCTTCTGCTGGTGGTGCTGCGACTCCCTGACTGTGTTCTGTCAGATTATGTATGTGTGTGTCTCTCCCACTAGATCAAGTGCTCTTGGAGGGCAGAAGCCAAATGGAAATCTTTGTTTTGTGTCCTTTGGGACTCAGCTGTTTCTGGCACTTGGTAGACACTTTATAAATATTTTAGAATCCTTGAAGTGCAAATTAATTCAGATTTTTTTTTTCTTAAAAGGTAGTGTGGATCAGGTGCTCTGAAGGATAAATGGGGTACAGTGAAGGTAGTAGTAAGACGGGTGTTGCGGGAGAAAACTAATTGCTGAGCACGGATGGATGCTTCTGTGATAGGCTAGGGCAGCAGGAAAGCCCAGGAGACAGAGCAACAGGGCACAGACATGGGGACCCAGGTGAGAAGGGGAGGCGGGGATGAGATAATTAGCAAACAAGGCCAAACAGCAGCACCTTCCTGATGCTAAAAAGAGTCGGAGGAGGTATCACTGGTTGTAAATAACTGAGAAAGATTAAAGAAGAATTTGAAATCAAGTAGAAGAAATCAGACTTGATGTGAGAAACAGGAAGGGCTATTTACCAAAACCTGGTTAGACGAGGCAAAGACATGGTGAGAATGTTTTTTAAGGAACAGTAATCTGCAGAAAGATAGGAGCTGTGATTGTGACAAGGGGAAAAGAATATTTTTCTTCTTCTGGAATGAAAAAGTCCACCACTCCAGCTCTCAAACTCAGGACTATATCAGTAATTCTATAGTTAAATAAAAATAGAATAAAGTGGGATTTTGTGGGCCAACAATGTGAGTCTACTTATCATTTACAGCTGGAAGAGGCAGCGTAGTGTGGTTAGTGATGGCAGAGGGTTTGAATACAGGCCACTTGTGGCTAATTCTATCACTGCGTGGGTAATGCAAAGGACACAATTTAATTTCTATGTTTCCTGTCTTCTATGTTACCTGTAAAATGGTACTAAGCATTAATATGTCCCACTTCTAGAGTTGGTACATTTGTTAACTGATGCTTGGAAAGTACTTATGACAAGAATAAGTGCTCAGTACAATTTAGCTCTTATTATTTCCCTGGGAAGTATTTTTGTCTACATTTCTATCTATTTAACACACATACAAACACACCATTGTGAATTCTGAAATAATTCACTCACAAATAAATTTTAGAATTTAATTTTATATTTTCCTCCCAAATTTTATCCTTATCTTTTTTCTCAGTTTTCAAAAAAGGTGACTACTGATCATATCTCTCAAATCAGTACTCAGAGAGTCAAACTTCACTCATCTGGCCATAAACAAGTATTCACTACCTCCAACTGATTTTAGTTTTCCGTTTTCACAGACACTGCCCTAAATTACGTTTTCATCATCTCTCACCTACACTAATGTTACATCCTCCAGTGTGTTTTTCTTTTTGTAATCCTTTTTAATTATGACCTTCAGAGTCATTTCTCTAACACGTATCTGATCATGTTTTCCCCAGTATAAAAGACTTTAATGGCCCCTCCTTGATCAGAGAAGTGAACTCAGCTATATAACATATCATCAACAGTTGGGATCCTGCCTTTTTGATCTTCACCAATATCCCTCCTGCTGGATTTCATAAACCACTTGTGATTTTGACATACAAAGTTCTTTCATACTCCCTGTCATTATGAGTTTTCTGAGGGAAGCAACTGAATGTGTTTTATTCCTCTTAGTATCTACCGACCCCAGCACAGATTTAAAAGCTGGTGGTAGCTTCGATGTCTGTGTCTTTAAAAAGAATCCTGGGCAAAAATTGAAATTTGAGGAAAAATACACAAACTCCCTAAATTCACAATTGATATCACAATGTAATTTTATCACTTTTTATTCACCTTCTTTAATGACCAGAACACACATCTGGAAACTACAGAACACACATCTAGAATCTACAAAACAAATTATGTTGTTAATAAGCAATACATTCTGAATTATAATAGAAAGTTATATATCTACATCTTTATGTGAAAATTTACATTTTCTCTTATTTAAATATGTGCTTTAAATTTTATCTTTCATTGCTGCTTTTTAGAGAAGTGGTGAGAAGCAGTCCACATGACTTTATTTTGCCATCTGATCAAGGAGTCAGAAAACCTTCTTTCATTTTCTATTACCCAATGATGTTATATAATATTTTACAGTGTTTCTTTATCTGTCAATGATATTCACCTCACATATAGGAAGCAGAATTTTTGTGTAATTCACATTTCTATTCCAAAGCCTGGCACAGTTCCTGGCAACTTTCAAATTCCTAACAGGTGTGTGTTGAGTGGTTGAGAGTCACGTGATTCTCAAGCTCTTCATGGCCTCAAAAGAATCTAGTGTATTAGCAGTACGTCTTACCCTAAGCCATGAAGACCACTCTACCAAACTGAATCACTCTCCTTCAATTGAAGTGTCTCTTTTCAATGTCACAGATGTTTCCAGATGCTGTGCTATGACATGCCTCATGCAGTCTTCATCTCCATTGACCTGAGAGATATACTTAACCCCATCTGAAGACTCCAGTCCGCAGTATCACACTGATCTACACACCTTGTCCAGCATGTACTCCAAGTGACATCAGCAACTGATGTGCACAACTTAATTTCTGATTGGAGAAAACATCATATTTATATTCCACTAACTTCTCACAAAGTTCTTTGACTGAAACACAGACATGGAATTGAAATTTCATCACTCTGAAACACCATTCTGATTATTCAAAATATCGCCACCGTCATACATCCCTTCTCCCCACCTTTTTCCAAATAACCGAGCTAAAAATTTTACGTATGTTCCTAGCCTTATAGCTACTCCTTTCCTTTAGCAAGAGGTCTATACGACCTTAGCACAAGGTGATATCATACTTAGTATTTAGCCTGTTTTCTTGACTTTAACATTCTTTTTAAATTAATTTTTATTGGAGTATAGTTGCTTTACAATGTTGTGTTTGATGTTAACATTCTTAAAATGCATACCTTCATGCTTTATCATTTGTTTATGCAGGTATGCTAAGTTAAGTCAGTTAAACACATCCCTCTGGAATTCTCAGTTCAGTTCAGTCATTCAGTCACATCCAACTCTTTGCAACCCCGTGGACTGAAGAATGCCAGGCCTTCCCTGTGCATCGCCAACTCCTGGAGCTTACTCAAACTCATGTCCACTGTGTCAGTGATGCCATCCAACCATCTCATTCTCTGTCGTCCCCTTCTCTGCCTGCCTTCAACTTTTCCCAGTATCAGGGCCTTTTCAAATGAGTCAGTTATTCACATCAGGTGACTAAAGTATTGGAGTTTCAGCTTCAGCATGAGTCCATTCAATGAACATTCAGGACTGATTTCCTTTAGGATGGACTGGTTGGATCTCCTTTCTACTCATGGGACTCTCAAGTCTTCTCCAATATCACAGTTCAAAATCATCAATTCTTCAGCACTCAGCTCTCTTTATAGTCCAACTTTCATATCGATACATGACTACTGGGAAACTATAGCTTTGACTAGATGGACCTTTGTTGGCAAAGTAATGTCTCTGCTTTTTAATATGCTGCCCAGGTGCGTCATAACTTTCCTTCCAAGGAGTAAGCATCTTTTAATTTCATGGCTGCAGTCACCATTTGCAGTGATTTTAAAGCTCAAGAAAATAAAGTCTCCCACTGTTTCCATTGTTTCCCCATCTATTTGCCATGAAGTGATGGGACCAGATGCCATGATTTTCATTTTCTGAATGTTGAGCTTTAAGCCAGCTTTTCCACTCTCCTCTTTCACTTTCATCAAGAGGCTTTTTAGCTCCTCTTCACTTTCTGCCATAAGGGTGGTGTCACCTGCATATCTGAGGTTATTGATATTTCTCCTGGCAATCTTGATTCCAGGTTGTGCTTCATCCACTCCAGCATTCCTCAAGATGTACTCCACATATAAGTTAAATAAGCAGGGTGACAATATACAGCCTTGACGTACCCCTTTCCCAATCTGGAACCAGTCTGTTGTTCCATGTCCAGTTCTAACTGTTGCTTCTTGACCTGCCTACAGATTTCTCAGGAGGCAGGTCAGGTAGTCTGGTATTCCCGTCTCTTTCAGAATTTTCCACAGTTTCTTGTGATCCACACAGTCAAAGGCTTTGGCATAGTCAATAAAGCATAAGTAGATGTTTTTCTGGAACTCTTTTGCTTTTTTGATAATCCAGCAAATGTTGACAATTTGATCTCTGGTTCCTCTGCCTTTTCTAAATGCAGCTTGAACATCTGGAAGTTCATGGTTTATGTACTGTTGAAGTCTGGCTTATAGAATTTGGGGCATTACTTTACTAGCATGTGAGATAAGTGCAATTGTGTGGTAGTTTGAACATTGTTTGTCATTGCCTTTCTTTGGGACTGGAATAAAAACTGATCTTTTCTGGTCCTGTGGCCACTGCTGAGTTTTCCAGATAAGCTGGCATATTGAGTACAGCACTTTCACAACATCATCTTTTAGGATTTGAAATAGCTCAGTTGGAATTTAATCACCTCCACTAGCTATGTTCATAGTGATGCTTCCTAAAGCCCACTTGACTTTGCATTCCAGGATATCTGGCTCAATGTGAGTGATCATACCATTGTAATTATCTGGTCATGAAGATCTTTTTTGTATAGTTTTCCTGTGTATTCTTGCCACCTCTTCTTAATATCTTCTACTTCTGTTAGGTCCATACCATTTCTGTCCTAGAATTCTCACTCTGCCTCTATTCTCTGCTTCCAGAGCAGCAGAGCAGTGGCAGACCTTGCTCCCTGGCTAGGTAATGTGTTTGGGAAGAGGGCTGAAGAGGGTTCCTATCTATTGCTGAAATGGAGCAAGCCCTTGTAGTCCTTGCCCACCTCATGTCCTCCACCTGCCTTTTGTCTGTGGGAAAGCTTTGGTGAAAAAATAAGTTTAATCAGAGATGTGAGAAAACAGAGAAACAAAGGATAACAGTCAAAGGAAACCAAATAATAATAGTTTAATCATTAAGCATAGTCAAAGACTTTCAATTTTTTCCTAAGGACAATAAATAATATTCTGAGCCATAACCTGTGACCTGTCTTATATATCCTGAAATCTGCAAAACTGGAAGAAGTTAACTACATGATGACCAGGCAATAGCTGTGACATAAGCTGCCACAATTCCAAGAACTTGCTTGAAGTAAATGGGAAAAAACCAACTCTGGAACTGAAGATTAACTGTACTTAAAACAAGCAAGATGACACTGGTCAGACCTCCACATAACCAATTTCAAGATAACTGTCAGAGATGACTATGTGTTTCTGCATGTAGCCTCCTCACTTCATGTATAAAAGCTCTTGCCCACTGGTTGTGGTGCGAGGTGGGATATAGTCCTTGCACCATTGTAGGCATCCAGAGTAAAGCAAACTTTCCTTTCTACCAACCTCATTGCTTTAATGGCATTTGAGTGTCAAATAGCTGGACCCCACTTTCAGTTACCCTGCCCTCACACATTCAGTGTGTTAACATGTTAACAATAGGAGCCAAAATCTTTGTTAAAAGACATGCATTTTTCCATCATTCAGTAGAAAACATATCATCATGATTTTTAGTTTCTTTCCTTACATGAATATTCAATTTTCCATTATAGCAGTACAAATGTTCTCTCTGCGTGAGCTATGGCCATGGAGTTGTTGTAAGGAATTTTCCTTTCCATATATTTTCTGGCACTGCATTTGGGCTGGCTTACATATGGTAGGCACATAATCTATAATTTTGACTGAATGAATAACTGTGCCTGCAGTTGAAGCTAAAAAAATATATTTCAGAGATAACTGAAATACAATCTTTCATATACAAGGGACTCAGTTTTGACTACAGAGTTTTAACAACCATCATGGATATCGCCATATGTATTTACTATCAAAGAAAAATCTTTACATTTAAAAAGAATACAAATAACTAAGGTAGAGGGAAGAGTTAGAAGCTCTCAGCATTAGAAGTTCTCAGTTATCTAAGCGTTAGTCCTGGTTCCACCATTTACTAATTCCTTGACATTGGGAGAACAAGTTAACTCTGTGAAACTCAGTTTTCTGATTCATCAGATTGGGAATATCTGTTTTGCTTTTTATAAACAGTAACTTTAAGAAGAGCACATGAAATTAAACAGACAAATGAACTTTAAAAAATATAGAACAAATGTTAAATAACATTACGTAAACTATTTTTTCTTTGAAATGAAATTGCAGATTTCATTCATCTTCTTGCCAAATGCTTTTCCATAGCTTCAGTTTAACTTGGTAAAATTCAAATGTAGGCATGTAGGGAAGGATCTGATGCTTTCTTATTTTCAGTGATTATGGGATACATGCTTCTGATCCGATCCGATATTTTCTAACTTCCTTATCATTTTTTTTTTTAACGTAGACCATTTTAAAAATCTTTATTGAATTTGTTACAACCTTGCTTCTGTGTTATGTTTTGGTTTTTTGGCCACAAGTTATGTGGGATCTTAGCTCCCCAAATAGGGATTGAACCTGCACCCTCTGCATTGGAAGCCAAAGTCTTAACTACTAGACTGCCAGGAAAGTCCCTTCCTTGTAGTTTTTCAAGCTTCATGGCCCGTAGTCAAAGAATTTGCCTTTCTGGCTTACTTTCACTTCAGTGGCCTGCAGTCAGGCACAATGTCAAATTCAAGTTTTTCTTTGTAACTTCTAAAGCTTCCTTCAATCTTGCATCATGTAACCTGCAAGGCTTCTTAATCCTATAAACTCTAAATCACATCTCCTACCCTCTAAACTACATCCCATTTTTCTGCTCTTACAGCCCCACCTGGAGTTTCATGGCCATCGTGAATTCTCTGTGTTGGCCCCTAGGTTACAAGTGGTGGGTGTTACTCAGCACAGGAGTAAGCTGCCTGAATTAAAGACCTGCAGCTTCTGCATGAATAAATGCTGCTTGCTCATCCTGTAGTGCTCCAGGGTATAGTAAATTTTGATTTCTTTATTTTAATCTTGTTTGTACGCATGTCTAATTACATTTGTTGGTTTAGCTCTGTGTAGAGAGTGTTGGGTAATGTTATTATCCAGGGTTTACTCATCTTGGAACGTCAGCCAGAGGCCTAGAGTTGAAATAACATGACTAAGGTTGGGTCAGCATTGCTGTTAGGGTCTGTGTAATTTTAGAGATTTATATGTTGGATGTAAATATTCACAATGGACTCAAGGAAGATAGGAATTTTCTCACCAGGTTTCAGGTGATTTGAAAAACAGATAAGAAGATGACTGGCATTTTGGAGACTGTTTTTTTGTTCTTAGGATTAAAAAAAATTTTATTGTGGTATAATTGATTTAACATTAATTTTGCTGTGCAACAATTCTTTGGATTTTTAAATGAGTCACCCCCTTTAAAATCAAATAGATTACCTTAGTATTTTCTGTTTTTAATATATTTCAGACAGGTAGAAATATGTATGCATATGTATAAATAGCAATGCTTTAAAGCTAACCACTTCAAAATTATTATGACTGAATAAATTAATATATAACTGCTATTGAGACTAAAGAAATACATTTTAAAGAGTCACTGAAATAAACTCTGACTTTCTCCACCTTTGACAATAAAATTACAGCTGCTATCATGTGTAAATTCATATAATTTTTTATAATATATGACATATTATGTCTTGATTTGCATTTTACTGTTTCCCAAATCACCTGTAATTCAGTTCCCCAAACTCACACCTTTTGTTATCAAGTTTCAGCATCTTTTACCAATTCAGCTTTTCAAAATCTGATGGCAAATGGTAAGAGTATTCCCCATTTCCATTTCAGAGGAGATGTGCAAATTTGTTACCTTCGTGCTATTCCAATGTATGACAGCTAAGTCTCTTTTATCTTTAGGAAACCTACAAGTTTGAGCAAGATAGGCATCTACAAATACTTGAACTCGGCTGGAGGAAAAGGTGAGTAATGTTTGTTCCTTCCTTAAAATCCCAGTTCTACCAATTACTAGTGGTGTGAACTTGGGTTAGTTACAGCATTTTGCCTCATTTTCTGTTTTGTTGAATGGGAATGATAAATAGTACCTGCTTCATCAGGTTGTACTTAGAATTAAATAAATTAATACATTGTGTTGGCCAAAAGTTCTTTTGGGTTTTTTTTTTCCGTAACATCTTATGTTTTAGTCAACCCAATATGTAAAGATCTTAGAAGAGCACCTGGCTATTATTATCTCAGCCATTAAGTCTGTGATGAAAGACCCCTCAGTTGTAAGTTAAGTGGCAGGAGCCCATTGGAGGATGGTCTACCTCATTTTAAACTTCTAAAAAGATTTTCTGAACAATAAAGAGCACCAGTAGCAGGCAGAGCAGATGGAAGATAGAGTAAGAAAAAATAACAAGATTTGTTGAAAGCAATTTAAATACCAAGCATTTTGCTAGACCTCTGAAACCCATGACTATAGGAGAGAAAATGTAAAGAACTCAAAGTAGCTTTAGAACTGTTTTGAAAGAAAGATCTATACCTGAACACACAGATTTCCAGAGCCAAGGAAGGACTCCAGAAAGAATGGGAGAAACCAGCTTAGGATCTGCCTTAGGGCACAAATATGGACTGTGGATTTCTTAAATCCCTTCCTAATAAGTTGCAAATGAGACAGTTCCACAGACGTGGGAGCAAGACACATTTTGCTTGCAATGCTAACTTGGCTGCTCACTCATTGTGACTTTGAGGAAACCTCTCAAACTTTTTGAATATGTTTCATCACTAGTCAAATGAAACTAAATACTTGCTTCATATCTGTGAGTCTAATTCTGTTCTGTTATAACACTTGTTTGTTGTATTTTTTAGATTCTACCTATAAGATATCATACAGTATTTGTTTTTGACTTATTTCACTTAGACAGCCTAATACTCTCTAGGTTTAAGGGTTACCAGTGGGGAGAGGGGAGGGGAGACAAGGGTGAAAGAAAAGGGATTAAGAGACACAAACTGCTATGTATAAAATACATAAGCATCAAGAAAATGCTGTGTAGCACAGGGAAATAACAGTCCTTACTTTGAAACAACTTTAAGTGGAGTATAATCTATAAAAATATTGAATACTACATTGTACACCTGAAACTAATATAATATTGTAAATCAGCTATACTTCAAGAAAAAATAAAATACTTGCATAAAAGTACTGCTTTGAGAAAACAAGAAAAAAAAAGCACACTGTCTGATAATATAGGACAATGTTTGCTTCCCTTTGCTTGACCATGCCAAGGGCTCACTAGGACACACTGAGATAGAGAGTAGGCCTTTCCCTTGGTCCACCAAGTGTCTGTCCCCAAGGGTAAAAAGCTGGTAGCCCAGGAAGTTGTGGTAGTGACTCTGTCTTCACAGTGCAGAAACTCCGGTTAATCTCTTTTTCCCAAGGAAACTGAAGGATCAAATGTTTCCAATTTGTCTGCACCCAAATTAGGCTTCCTAATTAAGGAGTGGCCAAGGTGTGATGCAGGTAAAATCTCTTATAATTACCACGCTTGACTTTTGTTTTGGCTAGCAGAAATCTTTATGGAGAGAAGTGGAAACAAAACATCCAGTCCCCACCAAAGGCTCCCAAACCCAAGGTATAATCAGGCTACCAAAATTTTAATGATGTAGCAGAAATATTTGAGTTATTCGGAATTAACACTTAGTGTAGTGCTTCCCTGGTGGCTCAGTGGTACGGAATCCACCTGCCAATGCAGGAGGCACAGGTTCCATCCCTGGGGTGGGAAGAGCCCCTGGAGGAGGAAGTGGCAGCCCACTCCAGTGTTCTTGCCTGGGAAATCCAAGAGACCGAGGAGCCTGGGGGGCTACAGTCCATGGACTTGCAAAGGAGCTGGACACTACTTAGCAACTAAACACAAACAAACAGTGTATTTTAATACTCAGTTGACACCACAAACCGCAAATGTATGGAATCTATGTAGAGAAAGAGAAGAAGGAAAAAAACCAGTCAAGGTGAAAGACTAAAAAGCTAACTGGTTGTTGAAACAGAGGTACACACTGCACATACACACACACACACTCACACAAGAAATCCTCATTGAATGGAGCATTTGTGGGTACACATGATAGCCCACTGCTTAAAATCATAAACTGATCCACAGATAGTGTGGATAAGATAGGTTAACTATCTCTCAAAACTTGAAAGTATTTAATAGTAAAAAAAATGTAAGCCAAAGAAAGAGAAATAACCAATTATTATTTTCGTAAACTTAATTTCCTTTTTTACACAAATTCCCTTTCCATTCACTTCCACAGCCTGCTGAAAGTTATTTTATTTTTAAGAAAGTGTTCTAGCAGCCTACCTTTCTAAAACTGCATAGGTTTACAAAACCCATTTCTTTCCTATTTTCTAAATAGCTGCAGGCAGAATCATGAAAATTATAGAAAAACACAATCTTCTACTTTATCTTGATATGCATTCTATATTGTGTCACCGGTGGGAAAAATAATATCTTGCCTTCATGCACAGTTCAGCATATAAAAGGCAATCTATTTGAATAACTATGCAAAGAGCTACAGCTAAGCAATAAAATGCAAGTCAAGAAAGTATCTATACCCCATCCTTTTATGATTCTTTTAAAATGGGAGCACGTATACTTCTAGTCTGATCACAAGAGTCATTAAAGTTATAATCCTAGCCAAGCTCATGTTGTACTGGGCAAAATATTGTGAAAAAGCTTAAAGTTTGTTTTTCAACTTCCAATAGTTGGCCTTCAGCTTTTACTAAGTAATATGATACAAAGTGTTGTCATGACTGCTATATTGCAGAATTCCAAAAGGGAGTTTCTATTTATTTGGAAGCATGATAGATAGCTTAGTTGGTAAAAAATCCATCTGCAATGCAGGAGACCCTAGTTAGATTCCTGGGTTGGAAAGATCCACTGGAGAAGGGATAGGCTACCCACTCTAGTATTTTGGGGCTTCCCTTGTGGCTCAGCTGGTAAAGAATCCACCTGCAATGCAGGAGACCTGCGTTCAACCCCTGGGTTGGGAAGATCCTCTGGAGAAGGAAAAGGCTACCCACTCCAGTATTCTGGCCTGGAGAATTCCATGGTCTATATAGTCCATGGGGTCACAAAGTGTTGGACATGACTGAATGACTTTCACTTCACTTTACTTATTTATCAAACTTTCATTACAGTGTGTTATCTAATTCCTTTCTTTAATTTGGAGGGTAGTCATTGAGGTTTGCTTGAAATGATTTATTTAAATAATTTATTTTTATAAAACTGTCAGTGTCTTAAATATTTCTCAGGGAATGTTCATTCTAATTTAGCTGTAGGGGTCTTAAAAATGAAAAAGAAAGAAGAGCTAGTCTTGTAGTTTTAATAAAATAAAAATTCATACAAAACAATTAAATTATATAGTATTAGGCGCCCCACTCCAGTACTCTTGCCTGGAAAATCCCATGGACGGAGGAGCCTAGTGGGCTGCAGTCCATGGGGTCGCTAAGAGTCAGACACGACTGAGCGATATCACTTTCACTTTTCACTTTCATGCTTTGGAGAAGGAAATGGCAACCCACTCCAGTGTTCTTGCCTGGAGAATCCCAGGGACGGGGGAGCCTGGTGGGTTGCTGTCTCTGGGGTCGCAGAGTCGGACACTACTGAAGCAACTTAGCAGCAGCAGCAGATAACCTAAGGGAATTCCCAAGTGGCTCAGTGGTAGAGAATCCATCTGCCACTGACTCGATGGACATGAGTTTGAGCAAGCTCCGGGAATTGGTGATGGACAGGAAAGCCTGGTGTGCTGCAGTCCAAGGGGTCACAGAGTCAGACACTACTGAGTGACTGAACTGAACTGCACTGCCAGTACAAGAGATACAAGAGATGTGGGTTGGATCCTTGGGTTGGGAAGATCCCCTGGAGAAGGAAATAGCAACCCACTCCAGTGTTCTTGCCTGGAGAATCCCAGGGATGGGGGAGCCTGGTGGGCTACAGTCCATGGGGTCGCAAGACTGAGCACTTGAGCACACACACACAACGGATGATAAGCTAAGATCATCTTGAGAGAAGTACAATTTCCATTTTACCTCCCATAATTTTCATGGCACTCTCAGGAAACATTTGAAAATTGCTTATCAGTCTCTAGGAATAAATAGAAAAATGATAGATCCAAACTTCTCTGATGAGTGGTGGGAGGGAGGCTCAAAATAAAGGGGATATATGTATCCACATAGCTGATTCAGGTTGTTGTACAGCAGAAAGTAACACAACATTGTAAAATAATTGTACTCTAATTAAAAACAAAACAAAAACAGAAACTTCTCTATTAAGTAGCACTTTCTCACACAGTCTCATCAGATTGGGTATTATTTGTCAAAAACCTTGAGGGACACTGGAATGTAAAACAAGAAAAAATTTTGCTTCAGAGAAATCTGAATGGAATAGCTTTTTGTGCATATTTGGAAATAGCATTTCCTTTGCTTAATAAGATATAAGATAAAATAATTTTACATGACTATCAATGTAAGGACTACTTTTCCCAGGCACAATCTAAACTCCCTCTTTTAATGATCTTTCTGGTCCCATCATTGCTGGCACCCCACCTCCTTTGTAGCAATCCTGCTTGTGTCGCTCACAGAGTTTGAAATGTTGCCAGATATACTGGTATCTTTTAAAAAAATCCTCACTTTACTTAAGTATTGCTTCATAGAAAAGCCAAAATTCATGGACATGAACCAACCCCAGATGGTTTTGCCTAAATATTTGTTTTAGTGTAAAAATCTTTAGTTAGCAAATTGATGTTATATTTAAGAAAAGAGGGCAGAGTCTAGGGCAGAGGTCTGTAAGCTCACACTTAAATCAGTGGTCAGTTTAAACTTGGACATACAGAAGAATATGCTGGAAGTCTTTTAGAAATACTGATGCCTTGCTCCCACCTGTAACATTTTGATATAATTAATCTGGGGGTGCAAGGTGTAGATCACAATCTTTCCTAAGTCCAGGTGATTTAATTGTGCAGCAACTCTGGGGGTCACTGACTTGCCCTGTAGCTTTTACACACTTTGAAATGGGCCCAAATAATACTCTTGTAGCTCTTTGCTCATTTAATTTTTTTTTATAAATGATAATTGCTCACAAGTCTCCTTCCCACCCCTATCCCTCATAACCCCAGGAAAAATGAAATGGTTGCCTCTATCTCATGATTTTTCATAAAGCTTTAGACATGTCTACAATAGGGAAATGTCTAGGAAAGGATATTCATCTTGATTATGTTAATCCTCCTTAGCCAAGAAATGGGAAGTTGAGATCATCCCTCTGGATCAACAGAGATATGTTTATCATTGCCTTAAAATTGTTTGGAGGTAATTTGAATACATCCTTTGGGTTCGTAAAAGATTCATGAAATGCACTATATTTCCCTGTGGGTCACTCTATACCATGTAGAATACTAAAGACTGTGACTTTGCTTTTTATTTTTCCAAATGCTATTATTTCAGAGTTCTCAGTGATTCAGTATGAGTACACCAATTTAACTCTATAATAGTCATCATGGTTTTGCCTCTTCATAGAAAATATTTTCAGCTATATCTCTTCAGCAAGACTTTAAAATAAATGGTGATTTTCAAACAGGTAATAATGTTGCTTTGTAATATCTTCACAAGAAAAACTTAGCAAATGCTTATGAGGTTTGATTGATTCTTATTGGACACCTGTGCATTAAGTAAATATGTTCAGGGCCCTTTTGCATGGGCTAAAACGAGGCAAGAGGTATTTCCAGAGATTTCACAGCACTGACGTTGGTTAATGACTTCTGATATTTTCAGTATTAGAGGTCTTCTTTAGATATACATAATAAATGTTGCAAATTTAATTTATTGGCTACATCAGGAACTCTAGAGCTTATTATTCTTCTTTCTTTAAAGATTCTTAAACATTTTTCTAAATATATTTCAATACTTAAAAATAATAGTTAAAGTACTGTTAGTAATAATAACAGGTAACAGTTTGCCAGAATATGCTAAACATGGTATGGAATTATTTTAATTAAGTCTTCTGAAGTTCAGTAAGGTGAGAATTTTGTTATCCTTACTTCCTAGATGTGGAAATGGGGTTGCCGAGGCTAAATGGATTTCCCTCAGTTACACAGAGCATAAACTGTGAGAGCTAGGATTCACACTTAGGTTGATTATCTCCAGAATCCATGCTCATTATAATGTAACAAAATTAACACCAGAGTTTAGCCAAGTGTGTGACATTTAAACATCCTGAAGAAAAGTTTAAAAGCCAGGCAGTAGTCATTGGCCAAAGTGATGTGCTATCCAGATATTTAGAAACATGAATGCATATTGATTTTATTTTATTTTTAACCAAAAACTTGGTGCCATTTACATGCATCTTTCTTTTTACATAAATGGATTTGCAATTAGGGAAATCCAAAATGTTTTCAGAATAAGTATACCAGTGTTTGAATATGAAAGACTATGTGAATTACCTCCATCTGGATATTAATTAATGAGGTTTTCTTTTCTTAAAAATGTTGAACAAGTTAAATATAAGGAGATACTCATTGCTTATTTTGAGTATAAACATTATATCTATCCTTTATCTTCTAACTTACAATCATACTAGTACCAAAGGTCAGGCTCTTTATAACATCAAGTTCAAATAGCTTAGCCCATAACTGTTTTCTTTCAAGGACATCCCATAAATACCCCCAAACAACACTTAGGTTTTCCTAGTAGCTACATTCACAAGGTGATAAGTGTTCTGATTTGCTAAGGCAATACCTAAAGTTGAACAATTCGCTTGTAAATAACTGTCATTCCATAATTGCAGATAGAAACTGGCATACTTTTTAGATGGAATGTCTCATAAACTGTCTATAAATTCTAAGAAAATGAGTTACCATTTAAAAGTGAATATAGGGCAATTTGGATACAGTTTGAAAAACATATTGGAAATATTAATAAATATAAACAGAATTACAAGGATAAAAACTGTCCCCAAATCAGAGAAAATGAAGGGATAGTCAAGGGTGCTGAAAATACAAAAGCATGCACACACACACACACACACACACACACACACACCCCTACATATATACACATTCGTATATGTTAGGAACACTCATATAGGATTATGTAGTTTTTTGACAAGAATAAAAAAGCATTTGAATCTAATAGCTAAACTTGAATGGATATTTACTGTTGATGTCTGTACATAATAGCTATCGATATGGATGACATTGCTAGGCTCAGTATGTGGTATCTTTTTATTCATTATGGTAATTCTATGAAGCAGATATTACTATCATCCTCAGTCCTGAAATGGGAAAGCCAATTTCCAGAGCAACTGAGCAACATAGCCAATGTCTTACAGCCTTTGTGGCTATCTTTGACTCTGAAACATCTGCCACTTTCCTAAATACCACATAGTGTGTGTGTGTGTGTGTGTGTGTGTGTGTGTGTGTGTGTGTGTGTGTGAGTCACTCAGTCGTGTCTGACTTTTTGCAGCACCATGGACTATAGTCTGCCAGGCTCCTCTATCCATGGGATTATCCAGTCAAGAGTACTGGCATGGGTCGCCATTTCCTTCTCCAGGAAAATACCACATTAACTGAAATTAATTGCTTTTCTTTTTTCTTTTGCTTTCCTGGTTCTAAATGGCCTCTTGCCTGAATAGGAGAGAAATCCAGGTATATATCTATAGAATCTTGCCATAAATATTTTCCAGAATCATAGAATATAATTATCTTACATTCTATTATATGGTTGAAAAGACTGTTATGTTAAAAAAATTATTTTATTCTAAATGACCCTTATTTAGGCTTATTTAGTCATGGGTTTATTTTTTTCAATTTCCAATGATAAGTAAAGGTTGGTTGCTTACAGTTCTCAAATTAGAAGTATAACTTTAAAATTCTGAAAGAAGATTCGATAAAATTCAATGAACACCATGAAATATTTTGAAAAGTGAAAAAAAAAGAAAAATGACTTTATCTTCTTAGTATATGTTCTAAAAACCATCTGGACTTAGTCTTTCAGGTGCTGGGAGGCATGATGCTTTATTGCATTTGAGAAACAAGTATAAATGGCATAAAATACTAGAAAAATTACAAGCAACTTAAAACTTTAGAGAGTAAAAAAGACTATATTAATACATATAATCATGAATTCATTTATGCATTTGCCTGCTCAGCTGTGTCTTGACTCTTTGCGACCCTATGGACCATAGTCCTCCAGGCTCCTCTGTCCACAGGATTTACCAGGCAAGAATACTGGAGTAGGTTGCCATTTTCTCCTTCAGGGGATCTTCCCCACCCAGGGGTAGAACCCGAGTCTCCTGTGTCTCCTGCATTACAGGCAGGTTCCTTAGCAGGCAGTTCCCAAATGATACTGATGATACTGGTCTAAGGACCATATTTTGGGAACCAATGAATTGGATGACCTCTAAGTCCTCTATTATGTCTAACATTCCGACTTTTCTATGGGAAGATTTAAAAATATTTCCCCCAAATTTCCTTCAACAATATTTTAATCTTAACCTTTTCACATTTCTATACATAAATAATAAAATAGACACATCCTTATCCTGGACACTCATTTGCTTCATAACATTTTCTAACCTTTTTTTTTTAAGGAGAATGAAATCTACACTGTACCTAATCTATTCTCTTTTGTCTATTGTTCTTATTATTGACATTTTAACAGATATGAAGAAAGAGAAGTTAACTTCCTCAAAAGCTTGCTAGTGAAAAACTCTCAGGTTTAACTCAAGTTCTTTTCTCCTGGGTCACTAAATTATGCTTTAGTTCAATCTTGTTTTAGAGATGTACCTGATATTATATCTTCTACCGAGGAAGGATTTTGAAATTATTTTGGTATCTCTCTATGCTCTAGATATGAATAGATTCAAATCTGAATCAACACAACAATCTCAAGGTACAATTTTTCTGGGTAATAGTGTGAACACAATGATACCAACCGTCAGAATAATTATCATCAGAGCCCAGCATAGTAGTCTGAATGTGTATCTGATGTGTCAGCTTTGATATGAGTTCTGGGTATACATATCAGTTCCATAATGCTTTTTTTTCCCCCTTTCAAAAAGACAAGTTCAACAAGAGCTCTTTAGCAGTCATGAGGCTGGGACAAGGTTATATAGTTGCCTGATATCTCAGCCGCTCTCTTGTCACCCGGCTCGTACTGCAATACTTAGCAAATAATTGTCAGCAAGGAGCCAGCAGAGGAATCCAAGGGCAGACCTGCATATCAGGAGTGTTCCTCTCTCGTGGCAGCTGCAGAGTTCAGGATGCTCTGGTCAGTTTGCTTACAGCAGATCCAGATTACCTTTTGCACATGTATAGGTCAACATGAAAATATTACATTGCATTTTGCCCTTTTTACAATCAATCTACACACATTGTTGATGTCTGAATTTAGACCATCTTATTTCTACATGAGGAAAACAGGTATAATTTAAGATACTGTCTCATCAGGGGAAGAGTCTTTTTATCTCCTAATATTCTGAGGCAGCTGTGAGATTTTGCTTGTGCAGCCCCACATCCTGGGCTGGCTCTGCCAGCAGGGCTGAGTGGGAGGGGTACCACCCTCCCAGGAAGTTAGAAAGTAAGAAAACCTTGTGCCCTCAACCAGTCTTCATGTTGCCCTTGTGCTTGATTTTCTATTGCTGTACTCTACTTGGCCTCCTGAGTGCTGACTTGCACATTTATTCTTAAAGTTTGGGGTCCATGGGTTTCTGTCTGGCCTTTGCCATAATTGTCTGCTGCTGGTAACTTGGTAGAATTCTTGATTATAAATAACATTCTAATAAATAATGAAAAATGAAAAGTAAAAACTGATTGCTGGTGATTTCAGACACACTGTGATAGTTTTGGAGGGGGGGATAAATAGGTTCTGACCTCAGAATGGTGGCACAAATTGCGAAGAGTCAAGGGTAATGACAGTTCCTCTCATGTTGCTCCGTGTCAGGATATACTCCTATTAGATTATCATCACATGAGTAAAAACACAGTAATTGCCTGGCATGGAGCAAATGTTTAATAAGTGAGGCCAATTACCATGCTTATCCAATTAGGTATATAAACTTATTTGTGATGAAAGTCCTCTGTAATCAGGCTAAATACCACCTCTGGGCACAGCCCATGCTTAAGCCAAACATGTTTCCTGCAAAGGGCCCCTGGACTCGAATGCTCCCATTCCCTTCATGGTTGCCATATGCATCCTGAACATTTTGGTCCTGCAAAAGTGCTTCTTCCTTCTTAACTGGACAGCCCTCTTCCTCCTGTCAACAGCACCCTAAGACATTTTGTCCTTTTCTTACAGGCATTTAAATAGGGTATTTCAAACTGACTAGTTCAATTCTCAGCTTTACCACAAACTACCTCTGTGATCGAGAAATTCATTTAGCACTTCTGAGTCAAAGTTTTCTTATCTGAAAAAATGAGGTAATAATACCCGCCACACAAGGAATTAAAATTAAGGTTTATAAGTTATCTGCATAGCGCACAATAAACAGATGTTGTTTATTATTAAGAATAATGGATATGAATAATGAATGACTCAATGGACATGATTTGAGCAAACTCCAGCAGATAGTGAAAGACAGAGAAGGCTGGCATACTGCAGTCCATGGGGTTGCAAAGAATCAGACATGACTAAGTGACTGAAAAAAAATTATTATGAAAAAGACAGTAGGGCTTGATTATAAAGATTATCATAGAGAGTGGCAGTAATTGACTGAGTGGATCTTCTAATTTAAAACCCTTTGCAGATTCCCCTTCGCATTTGAACTGTACTAGTTAAAGAATTATTATCTCTGGACTTCCCTGGTGGCTCAGACGGTAAAGTGTCTGTCTATAATGTGGGAGACCCGGGTCCAAGCTCTGGGTTAGGAAGATCCCCTGCAGAAGGAAATGGCAATCCACTCCAGTACTATTGCCTGGAAAATCCCATGGACAGAGGAGCCTGCTAGGCTACAGTCTATGGGGTCGCAAAGAGTCAGACACGAAACTTTCACTTTTCTTTATCAGCATATCAAAAGTAAATCTCGTCATAAGTGCATGCATATGTGTTCAGACGCATGATTTTATGACTTTTATTGTACTAGGGAAAAATTCATATCTGAAAATATTTCCCTTCTATACTTTCATGAATACTCTGGCAGCTAATTTAAGAGTGATGGACATTCAGTCCACAGCTTCATAAGGTTTATGATTCTAAGCACTTTGGGGATATAACACTGAGCTAACAAGCACACAGGTACCTGTGGCCTTAGAGCCTTTCCCTGAGCAGTTTTTCATAGAGAGATGGCCGAGGGAGAAAGCATGATGACAGAGTATACGTAGGCTTGGAACAAAGAAGGCAAGAATTCAACATTTACATACTTCAAGTTTTGTCCAAAAATGCTCTGATATCCCTCCTGAGGATAATACCCTTCCTTGTTGAGTATTTGTTAATTGCTTCATCCTCCTGGCATTCTATTTCCAAGAGGAAGGCCCTATTTACTTAAACTTTTTCATCTTATATTTAAGGTACAAAGGTTTGCATTAATGGTCCTTGACTTTTGATGCACTAATTTCATTGATCTAAGCATGGTCCACCTCTATACATATAGTTTCTTAAATAACTTAATACTGTAATATGAACCCATGAACCCAACATCTCAAAGACCTAATTATGAATCTGTTTTTATTTTGGTCTTTATCAAAATTTAAAGAAATATATGTATTACACCATGACCACCTGAGCACCAAAGAATTTATGCTTTTGAATTGTAGTGCAGGAGAAGACTAACACGTATACACCTGTGGAGGATTCATGTTGATGTATGGCAAAACCAATACAATATTGTAAAGCAATTAGCCTCCAATTAAAATAAATACAGTTAAATTAAAAAATAATAAAAAATATTTTTAAAAAATATTCCCTTGGACTGCAAGGAGATCAAACCAGTCAATCCTAAAGGAAATCAACCTTGAATATTTGAATACTTATCTGAAGGACTGATGCTTAAGCTGAAGCGCCAATACTTTGGGCACCTGATGTGAAGAGCCGACTCATTGGAGAAGACTCTGATGCTTGGCAAGAGTGTGGGGAGGAGGAGAAGTGGAGGACAGAGGATGAGATGGTTGGATGGCATCATCAGCTCAACGGACATGAGTCTGAGCAAACCCTGGGAGATGGTGAAGGACAGGGAAGCTTGGCATGCTATAAGTCCATGAAGTCACAAAGAGTTGGACACAACTTAGAGACTGAACAACAACCTGATAAATTAGGTGACAGTAGACAGATGACTTATGTCTTCCCACTGCCCACCATCTTCCTTGGGGTAACTGACCCCTTTCTACTTCCTGTGATCCTAGTGGTCTGCCAATCCAAAGAACCCACACAACTAGCTTTACTTCTCAATGACCTCAAGCCATGCATTGACTTTTCCCCTTGTTGTCACTTATCTGCCTTTTGACCTTACCTGCACCCTAACCACCTACAAGTACTTAAGAGAGAGATGGTGGTAGTATGGAGCAGTTCACAGTGATGCAGTTGGTAAGGAGAATCAGATTATGGATATATTTGAAAGATATAGGCAACACTATTTACACTGAATAGAAGTAAGGTGTGAGATAGGGAGGCAGAGCAGGAAAGAATCGCTTGAAGGATGGAGCAGTTGAAAAATAGGAATGCCCTATTAACACACCAGGATACTAATATTGGAAGAGGAGTCTGTTTGAGGCTAGGTAGAAATCAGTTAGTTTTGAGAGATGTTAACTCTGGGGGCTAGCAGATATCCTTAGATATCCAAGTGGAGGTGGCAAGTAGTTTGATCAATGGGTCTGTGGTTTAGAGCACACAGAGGCTGGGATTTAAGTTTGGAGGTGCAGCATGTAGATGACAGGCTAAGCCAAGAAGCCAGATGAGATCATCAGGAATGAATGGAGATAGAGAAGTGGACCAAAGACAAATCTGGGGCAATTCTGAGTCCAGAGAAATGAAGAACCACCCAAGGAGATCAAAGAGTAGGAAGAAGGTGGAGTCTCCTAGGAGATGGGGAAAAGTGGGCTCTACACAGGAAGGATTAACAACTCTGTCCAAGTCACTGATGAGTCATGTAATAATGAGAACTGGAAATTGACCAGGAGTGGACTTGATAAGAGCTGTTTGACAGAATCAGTGTAAGTAATAATGATCAATATTGCACTAGTTTCATAGTTGCTATTCAGTTGCTAAGTCGTGTCCAACTCTTTGTGATACCATAAACTACAGCATGCCAATCTTCCCTGTCCTTCACTATTTCTCGGAGTTTGCTTAAACTCATGTCCATTTTGTCAATGATGCCATCCAACCATCTCATCCTCTGTCACCTCCTTTTACTCTAGCACTCAATCTTTCCCAGCATCAGGATCTTTTCCAATGAATTATCTCTTCACATTAGGTGGGTCAAAGTATTGGAGTTTCAGCTTCAGCATCAGTCCTTCCAATGAATATTTAGGGTTGATTTCCACTTAGATCTTTGAGATTTGGGGTGCATGATGAAATGTTTATTGGTATAGATTCAGGAGAGAATGAAAGAAGAGAAACTATTGATAGTCAGTGTTGATGTTACGCTTCCCCCTTGAAAGGTCCAGCTTAATCTTTTTGGAAAGATTTACTTGCTTTTAGACACTTTACCAAATGTAAAATTTGCGTCACAATTAATTTAATAAATTCCTTTCTAGATTCTAATGAAACATCTGTGCCTTTTTGTCCACTGTGATGACTGAGATGTATCAGTTCTGTTCAGTTCAGTTGCTCAGTCGTGTCCAACTCTTTGAGACCCCATGAATCACAGCACGCCAGTTCTCCCTGTCCATCACCAACTCCCGGAGTTCACTAAGACTCATGTCCATCGAGTCAGTGATGTCCTCCAACCATTCATCCTCTGTTGTCCCCTTCTCCTCCTGCCCCCAATCCCTCCCAGCATCAGAGTCTTTTCCAATGAGTCAACTCTTCACATGAGGTGGCCAAAGTACTGGAGTTTCAGCTTCAGCATCATTCCATCCAAAGAAATCCCAGGGCTTGTCTCCTTCATAATGAATTGGTTGGATCTCTTTGCGGTCCAAGGGACTCTCAAGAGTCTTCTCCAACACCACAGTTCAAAAGCATCAATTCTTTGGCGCTCAGGTTTCTTCACAGTCTAATTCTCATATCCATACATGACCATATGGAAAAACTATAGCCTATGGTATGCAATAAAATTATTAATAATGTTATCCTTTCAAATGAGAATCTACTCCTTGATTCACACCATTAAATAACCTTCTAATCTGTGAGTCAAAATGTCAACCAATACCTTGGACTGGGTCCTAAGGATATTGGTGGGTAAAAAAGAACATTCCTTAGCTGGTTTATTTTTTCTTCAGTATTAGTGCTAGCTTGGCTCATCTCTATATCTGATGTAAGATTGCTTTTTACCCAGGAATTTGAAAATAATTTAACTGGAGCATTTCTAACCAGATGTATATATATATTTCTTATTAAATTCTGGCTAGAATCCATAGTTCTGGAGCTGTATTGTTTTACAGATTTTGTGACTGGTTTGTCACAGAAAGTAGAATAAAATCCAATCTTTTTCTTTATTTCTGGGTATCAGTTTCATTTGGCAATGCCAGTATTTCCATAGCATATACAAGATACTTGATGTTGAGCTGTGGCTGAGGCTGAAGCATTGTGATAACTCACATTCATGGGCCTGAACCCAGTGTATCACTAGACAGACACAAAAGGCCAGCTCTTCTCAGCAATGTGTCCCTAGCAATCTACTTGGTTTCAATTTCCAAACAAACAGATGGGTTTCAATAATAAACACAAAACAGACCTACAACTTGAGGATGAATATTTACTTTGTTACCTAAACTGTTGTGGTTAAGCATTAAAGTTTCCCACTTAAAATAATTAGTAAGGACAGACAAAATTATAATTACATAGGTTGTAAGAATTTCAACACAGGTATTTTAAAATATAGGTATTTGGTGATCTCAAACTATGTGATATCTCTGTTATTTCTAGAGAATTCGAAATGCAAGCATAGATAATTTATATATGAGTATCGTTCATGAGCAAGTGCCTGAGTATTAGTCACTTAGTCATGTCTGACTCTTTGTGATCCCATAGATTGTAACCCACCAGGCTCCTCTGTCCATGGGGATTCTCCAGGCAAGAATACTGGAGTGGGTTGCCATGTCTTCCTCCAGGTGATCTTCCCAACCCAGAGTTTGAACCCAGGTCTCCCCCATTGCATGCAGATTCTTTACCACCTGCGCCACCAGGGAAGCCCAAGTATAACATAATTATTTTAAAAAGAAAATCACTATTATGAGAAAAGTAAGGACAGAATGTAGAATTTTACCTAAATCTGTATAATCGTCTCTATTAGTTTGCTAGAACTTCTCTAACAAATACCATACTGGGTGGATTAAACTACAGAAATTATTTCCCTACAGTCTTGGAAGCCAGCAGACTTGAGATGAAGCTGTTGGCAGAATTGGTTTCTTCTATGGCTTCCTTCCTTCACTTATCGATAATCGCCTTCTCTGTGTGTCTTCATGTGGTCTTACTTCCGCATATCAATATTCTCTTCTTATAAGGACATCAGTCACATTGGTCACCTTATCTTAATCACCTCTTTGAACATCATATAACCAAACAGTCATATTCTGAGGTGCTGGAGGTTAAGAATTCAACATATCAGTGAAAGGAAGATTCAATATAGCTCTTAACGTTTTCTATCATATTAGACAAGTTAAAACTCACATCTAGAGCTGCTGCTGCTGCTGGATGAACTCGTCAGGGACTTGGACGCGCAGGAGAAGCAGGCCGAAGAAGAAGATGAACATGTGGCGTGAACTCTGGAGCAAAACAAAGGCAGGATGGCCAAGAAAGAAGAGAAACGTGTCCTTCAGTAGAAACCAGACCAGAGTCCTGATCAACATTTTATTAGCCTTGGGTTCCCCAGACCATAAAAAAGAAGTCATTCTTGTTGATTTAAAACCTGTAACATTTTCTTTGACTGGATTGTACTTCTTTACCACCACCACCCTTTTCCTCCCTCCTTTCCAGATTTTGTGCAGAACTCCCAAATAGCTTTAAGGGTTTTTTGGTGTGAATTAATCATTTCCTTGAAATCATGAAGTAGATTTGCACAGACATCTTGTGAGTGACTGGTATTGGGAGTGTTCAAGAAACTGTTCAAAGAAAGAAAACTCTTCCCTCATTATTTTCCCTCATTTTTTGATGGAGGAAAAATTTAAAACATTTTTGTTGTTGTTAATGTTGTTGTTAATAGCATAATGAGGGATGGGAAGGGGCTTAAGAGGGAGGGATAAAGAAAACGTCATGAATGATTTTTTCCAGTCCTGCCATATGTAACACTGAGTCTGTTACCTAAATTTTATAGTTAGATCATATTCAATTTACTTATTAAACTGTGTTCTGTTTACCAGTGGGATTTTCTGCAGTTGTTTTACATTTCGCTGTAAAGATAATAAGAGTACTTCTCCTCTGCTTTCTTCAGAGGGTGGCCTTTGAATGTAGCCTGAGACAAGTCCTATGATTTGAAGGTGAGCAGTAAGAATGGGACTAATTGATATGCATCAGTTTACAAAGACAGTCTCATCATCTGAGAATGCACCGTCTTTCTCTCTGGATAATTATTTATTACATCTAGCTTGGTTCCCACATTTTGTTGGGTATTAAAAATTGGCTCAAGAATGCTGTTATTATTTATTCTGTATTGATAAAATCTGTCTTGCCATTATTGAGTAAATCCTCCAATTAATATTTTCTTCTCTAGCATAGCACTGTCATTTTTTGTGAAAATGGTTATCTGTTTATTACAATACTGAGTCATATATAAATTTTCAATAAAAGCAGAAACTTTCTTACCTTAAAAAAATTATGTGAATTATTAAAATACTGCAATTTTCAAATGTTTTCTTTCTTTCATGGCTTCATACTATCGTTATCTAAGTTTTCAGAGTAAGATGCATGTAGGAAGAGATCTGTCATGTCAGTAATGAATATAATTTTATATTTCAAATAATCTTATTTATTTTATTTCAGGGAAGCAAATAAATTGTTATTATTTTTATGTCACAGTGTGGATGGAGTCCCACTCTAGGGGAAAGTCACTGCTTTAGTAACTGGAAATTTGAACAAAATTTCTGGCTTCATGAAGCTTATTTTCTAGCAGGAATACAGATTAAACAATAAACAAATATATATACAGTCAACCCTTAAACAATGTGTGGGTTGGGGCACTGACACTCTGCAGAGTCAAAATTCTGAGCATAACTTGTAGTCAGTGGGCCCCTTTGTAATACGTGGTTCTTCAGTATCCTTGGTTCCATATCTGTGGATTCAAACAACCCCAGATTATGTGGTACTGTCGTATGTCCTATAGGAATAAATCTGCATATAAGTGAACTCATGAAGTTCAAACTCATGTTGTTCAAGGGTCAACTGTGGTTTTTAATTTTTTACTTATTTTTCTAAAATTTTTAAAAATTTGTTTTTAATTGGAAGATAATTGCTTTACAATATTGGGTTGGACTCTGCCGTATGTAAACATGAATCAACTATAGGAATATGTATGTCCCCCCTCTCTTGACCCCTTTCCAGGTCCTAGCGTCCCGGAGCGGAGGTTTAAAGACCCCTGGGGTGGGGGTGGGGCGGTCACCCGTCTGCCCATCTGCCACCCCTTTCCACCCCTCTAAGTCCTCAGAGAGCCCTGGGTTGAGCTCCTTGTATTCATACAGCAAATTCCCACTGGCTATGTATTTTCCGTATGGTAGTGTATATCTTTCCATGATACTCTCTCCATTTAGCCCACCTTCTCCTTCCTCCACTGTGTCCACAGCTCTGTTCTCTATGTCTGCATCTTCATTGCTGCCCTGCAAATAAATTCATCAGTACCATCTTTCTAGATTCTATATGATGATGCAACAAGTGCCAAAAAGAAAGACTCAGTGAGATGAAGGAAAAGAGCTGTTTGCTTGGAATATGCATGGAGGACCTCTGTAAGGTTACATTAGAGCAGAGAATAAAGTGAAGGACAAAGCCTGGGAAGGTTCAAGCAGTGCTTGAGGATGGCAGTTAGTCTGCTATGTGATCTATCTCCTCCCTCATGAAACCCTAAGTGTCACAGATGTAGGACAATTGGGCCATCAGTCTCAAGGGGGATACCTCCATACCTTAGCAGTACCTGATACAGAGTAAAAAAATCAGTACATAATTTATTAAATAACTCCATGTTCTTTATCTTTTGAAAAGCAGTTTAGTGTGATGATAAGTTAGGGAAGAATTGTAAAGATGTGATGGACAAAGATCCTATGTGAACAATAATATGAAAACAATTCTGATATAAGCAATGAGAAATCTGCAGAAAATAAGCGGAACGTTGATGATTAAAGATACAAGGAAACAAAAAGTAGACAACTAAATATTAAAAAAAAATCCAGTTCATTCAGTTTCTGTGGGAGTGGTTTAGTCCCTAAGCTAAGTCCAACTCTTGTGACGCTATGGACTGTAGTCTACCCCAGTCTGCACTGTAGCCTACCCCAGTCTGCACTGACCATGGGATTTCCCAGGCAAGAATACTGGAGACAGACATTACACCTGCATTACAGGTGGATTTTTTACAGCTGAGCCACCAGAGAAGCAAAACCCAATTTTCAGATCTAGGACGTTCCTTCTGTGTCATTTGAGTTCTCCAGGAAGCAGAGGCTGAGCTGAAGTTAGGAGTTCACAAGCTTTATTGGGAGGTAAGGCTTGTGAAAGGTAGAAGAAGAATGAAGCAAGACAGCAAAGAAATCCTTCAGACCTCAATGCAGCAGTGCCATGCCAGCTCCTGGGGCAGGGAAGGAGTAGGTGGGGGGGCGGACATTGGGAGAAGGAGGATTGAGCAGAGGGCACCTCTGACCAAGTTGTGCATCTGATAGTGTCTCTACCACCCTAGAGGACACACCAGAGCAGAGACTACCCTTGGAGACAAATTATATTGGTCAGAAATAGCCAGGCCCTATCCGCTGGCAGTGGTCTGTTATTGCTGGGCCCCTGGGGGAGAAGAGAAGCGGACCTTGCTGGAGGAATGTCTGGAGGCTGTTAGCTCCTTGCAGCCTCAATGCAAGCTCTTCCTTGAGAGGAGACCAGAGAGGTGCCCCATGCTCACCACTCTGACAGAGGCAGCAGCAGCTCTGATGGCACACTGGGTGGCCTTCCGGGGGACACATAGGAGAGGTCTCATACCCAGTACTTTTGTGGTTCTCTTGTGCTGTCATTATTAGTTTTAATAGCAGTTAGACTTATCTGTCAGATATCTTTTTATGCTCCTTATTTTGTGTGTATTGATTTTTTTTAATTCAAAAATTTAGGCAGTTATCCAGTGTTAAGCTGCAAATAGTACAAATGACTAAAACAAGGGGCCTAGCTGTGGTGTCTCATCCCTCTCATCCCACCTTACCCTTTTCTCAAATTCCTCATATAATCTCCATCAAATATGCTTCTCCTGTTACGGAACCAAACTTGGGTCCCCTTGCCTACATGCAGTAAAACCAATCTGCTGACACCGGGTTATGGTGCAGGCGTGGTGTCTATTGCAGAGTCCAGGCTATTGTTGTTGTTCAGTCACCAAGTCATGTCCAGCTCTTTGAAACCCAGTGATAATAGCTCACCAGTCTCCTTTGTCCATGGGATTTTCCAGGTGAAAAAACAGGAGTGGGTTGCCATTTTCTTCCCCAGGAGATCTTGGAGGTCCAAGATCAAACCTATGGTTCCTGCATTGGCAGGGGGATTCTTTACTGATGAGCCACTAGGGAAGCCCTAAAGAGTCCAGGTAACTCATGCTTAAAGAACCCAAATTCCATGAAAGCTTTCAGGGAAAGGTTTCTAAAACCTGGGTGAAAGAGAGTGATGTGGTGTTTGTGATCAGCTTGTCAATGTTCTGATTTGTTGGTGATGAAGTAATCAGGAGTCAACGTCATCAACCTTCTGGTTCCACCTGGTCTGGAGTCTACATGTTTGTGGGCAGCATACAGTTAACTTCTTCCACACTGTGGGGATTACAGGATCTGCAAAACAGCTCAAAGGATATGTCTCAGAATATCATCTTTAGCCCTTGAGAAACTAAAAGTTTAATGACTAAATTATTACTATTTTGTCTTGCTTGACTGTTTACTTTTCTGCATTTTCTCACTTCTCTGATTAAATTTACTCTTTGGAAACCAGAGAAGGCCTAAGAGGCTAAAGTTTTTCTACAGACAAGAGGCAGGTGGAGGACGGGGGGTTGAGGGGTTGGTTCGGGAAGGGCCCATAAGGTCCTGCTAGTTTACACTCCCACACTAGAGGAGTGAGGGGGTTGGTTCAAGACTGTATGGATATTGGCAGAGCCTATTTTCTTTGTCCTTGTCTTATTTATTAAGATGCACACACATGCAATGGGAAATTCTGTTTCCACCCAGTGCCCATTTGGAGAGTGGGAACTATCTATGACATGTAATGAGGAGATGCAGAGGATGTGGAAGAGAATGAATAGGCCTTGGGAAGGCAGGATTCTGGGAAGGGTTTTTGCTCCCTGTACCTGTTGGCTGCTGATACCAGAGGGAATGAGCACAGATCAGAAGCTACCTTTATCCCAGGCTCAGGTGACTGTTCATATGACAGTTTAACCAGCAGTTTTTGAGGGCTCAGTGCACACCAGAAACCTCTTATATATTATTTTGGCTCCAAATATAGTAGGACTGAAAATGTTAGCCGCTCAGTCGCGTCCTATTCTTTGTGACCCCATGGACTGTAGCCAGCCAGGCTCCTCTGTCCATGGAATCCTCCAGGCAAGAATATTGGAGTGGGTAGCCTTTCCCTTTTCTAGGGGATCTTCCCAACCCAGGAATCAAACCTGGATCTCCTACACTGCAGACAGAGAGAGCCACCAGGGAAGCGCCATAGTAAGATTATTTCCTCCATTTTGTAGATGATAAAATTGAAATAGAAAAAAGTGATTAAATATCTTATGCAAATTCACACAGCTACCTACCATGTGACAGAGCTGAGATACAAATGAAGATTCCAAATTTCAAATTCTACCCACTAATTATTTCTCAGAATGAGAACTTACACAGCTTACTAAACTGCTATGTTTAAAAAAAGAAAAAAAGAAAGAGGAGTATTACTTTTCATCCATAGATTGCGTATGAAGAAAGATGCATGTATTTTCCTTTGTTTGGAGATTTTTTTCTACCTCATTACTTTAGATCTTGCTTGTGACGGGCAGGTCCTCTCTCTAGGCCCTATTTATATTTCAAAATCTCTCGATTGCTGTGATATTGAGAACAGGTTTCTCATTAGTATTCAGGTGACAATAAGAGGAAGCTACCAAACAATGCACATGATGGAAGAAGGCTGTCATTATAAACTGAACTTATGAGAAATGCCAGTCAATACTGGTTGCTTGTAGGCTTTTCTTTCTTTCTTCCTTTTTTTTTTTTTTTTTTTAAGGAATCATTTAGAAGCAGCCTCTGACTGCATGGTAACCCGCTGTGAGAAATGGGAGTGTCTGGTTAGGTTGAAACCAGAGTAGAGAGCTTAGAAGAGATTTAGGGAGCACATCAGGTCCACAGAGCCAGCCTCTGAATCAGGCAGGGGCACAGTTGACCTTTCATGGAGGGCAACAAGCCCTGGTCTCTTTATTCTTGACAAAATTACTCAGCAGGCCATGTTCATGTTCCTGTTCCATGTTCAGAAATCCCTAGAGAAAGTTCTGCTTCGACACCCTGATAAGAGCAGCTGTTTCTAACAGCTCAGTCTTCACTGAGGGGACAGGGGGCCCGACCCAGAGCAGCGCTTGCTCCCCACCAGGAGGTGGGGATCTTCTCATGCTGAGATGTGTGATTTCTCAATGCCACACACTGAGAGCTCTCCGGGAACAGGGCTCTTAGGCTGGCCTCCGCTGGCTCCTTAGTGTGCTTCTGCAGTGGGTGAGGATTCTTCTGCCATCCATAGGGAATGGGTGGCCATCTTGAGATGAGACAAAGGCAGGTGGAATGGCCCCCTGAATTGGGGGCAACTGTCACAGCCCCAGAAGAACTCTCTTTGCCTACCCTTCAGTATCTCTGCAAGCCTGTGTGGCTGGTAATTGACATACAACTCAGTACATCTGCTCTAGAATGTAAATTATGTGAAAGGAATGATGGGGTCTGTTTACTGTTATCTCTATTCAGAGCACCCTGATGATGACATCATCATGTTTTTCAGTCTCTAAGTTGTGTTTGACTCTTTTGTGGCCCCATAGACTGCAGCCCGCCAGGCTCCTCTGTCCATGGATTTCCCAGGCAAGGATACTGGAATGGGTTGCCATTTTCTCCTCCAAGGGATCTTCCCATCCCAAGGATCGAACCCATGTCTCCAGCTTGGCAGGTATATTCTTTGCCACTGAGCCAGCTGGGAAGCTGAGTTCACCATAGGCAGTTGATATATAACTATTTTTATGAATAGATAGGCTGAAGGAAGAGCTTTTTATCTGTGCTGGAGAGTGAATTGGAATTACCCACGTGACACACTACCTCCAGAACTGCCTGGGAACCCTTGCAGATGTACATAAGGGTCTCCTCTGCTAGCTCGGCATTCACCACTCACCTGGCTCTTTTCCTCGTCCACCTATTACTGGTTCTCTGTTGCCATTTATGTCTCCTCTGGCTCTTGCTGATCTTTCAGTCTTTGTCTTCCCACTTTCTCTAAACTCTCAATCCCACATGTTTCTTAATAATCTGACCTCTGCTTCCACAATCTTCACTTTCAACGATCCCCCAGGCCTTCTCAGGACATTTTGTGATTTGAAGCTGAGTGACCAAAGCCAACTTTTCCTTGAACAGCCACCTTCCTGTCACTTCTTCTTTCCTAACCTTCATTTGTATCTTTTTGGTGGAACGATATGATGAATGCTGGGAATTTTCTTTGGAAGCAATGATTCTTGCTAATGTGCCACCCTTCTCTGGGAACAGAAACTAACAGGTAAGCACATGTAAAGAACACTTGCCCGCGGTAGAAATAAAATGCAGTGTGACTTTCCATTCTCTGTATTTTGAAGATATGCTCTCATTCAGCTGCTGTCTGAACAGCTATTTTGAACGCATCACTGGGCCAGGTTCTGGGAGGAATACAAAGAAGCAGGTTCCTCATCATTCAGTGGCCTGAAGGAAGAGCTGTGTAGTTGGGCATACATGGCGAATGCCAGGAAAGATAACAGGATGTGGGGTGGATGTGAGCACTGCCAATGCAGCAGGCGTTTTAGGAGCAAGAGCATTGCTAAGAATCCCAAAGACCACAAATAAGTAGTTTACCTTGGGCTGCTTTGGTTTCAGTCCTAAAGAACTGAAGATATCCTGGGAGAGTTTTCATAGGCTGGAAACATCCAGTGCGACAAATCCTAAAACCTACTGGATTTCAAAAAGAGAAATGGAAAGTGTTTCTTTTAAAAGGTGTTCATTAAAATATTTGCCTTTCCAACACCTCATCCTGAAAATATTTTCCCCATGTGTTTTCTATACATATCTCACTTTAAAATAAAAACCAAGGAAAATGACCTTAAAATATATCATTGCTATTTCTAGGAATATTGAATATGCAAACATTTGCATTCCTCAGGCCATGAGTCATGTGAATAATTCCATTTTCCTTTCTTTCTTTTTGGAGCCTGTGTAAGTGTTGTTTTCCATACTGCAAAGGATTTGGCTCCTTAGTCAACGGAAGTCCCAACTGGGTTGAATATCCAAGATGGTTCTCTCACATCTCCCAGATTTAGGCTGGCTGCAGGCTGAGAGATCCTCCAGGGTCTTGACAGGAACACATACACCTGGACTTTTGATGTAGCTTTGGGGATCCCAATAGCATAGTGCTTAAGTTCTTGGAGGGATTATAATCATTACATATAATTTATGATGGCTATCTATGGTATACATTATATATGATTATATCATTACATATATTATATAGTATATTGTAACAACCATTTTCCTTGACTCCAAACTGTTTTGTCAAGAATTTGGGAAGAACTTGGGTAGGAGGTTTGTCCCTGATCCATAAAATGCCACGTGGGGTTGATTCTAAGAAGCTCAAACAGCACTAAAAGGCTTCTTCTATTCTAATCTCAGAAGCTCCATAATGTCATTTCAATTATTCTCTATTAGCCAATTAAGCCACTGGGACTAGGCCATCATATTTGAGGAGCAGGGAATTAGACTCCACCTCTTTATATGAACAGCAGCCTGTGTTCATGAAGGGAAGCTACTACCAGTCTGTCCCCTGGTCATTACGATTCACATCTCTCCCACATGTCAAACACACTCCTGCTACCTCAAAGCCCAAGGTTCTCTGTCCAACATGATTGCTGCTCAATGTCCAGGAGCTTGCCATCTAAATTTAGGTCCAAATGTGGTAGAGGTTTCCCAAGTGTAGTTACTCTCAACTTGAGACTGAATTGGAGAGCAGTTATCTCCCTTCCTCACACCCAACATACAATGCTGATACAAGCGTAGGATAAAGTAATAAATGGTCCAGATCCCTAAGTGGAGGGCTGTGAGATGAGATGTAAGTAGCATCATTGTCCTAAAGCATTTCTGAGAATTAACCAGGCACGTGTTGGCTTTTTCTTGACATAGGCTCTGATTCCACTCCCTGAGAAACATTCTCTGTGGATATAGATAGACTCTGCCCTCTGGACTTTTGCTCTGTGTTTGCAGTTGTGTGGTTTTCTCAGCATATTTCCAGCCCTGGATGACTGAAGACCCAGAGGTCTGTCTTTCTTTTTCTTTTTTTAATTGAACAGTCTTTTTCAATTCAAACTAACAAATAAATTCTCTTACAAACTATGAGTTGCTTAAAAACAACATTGGGGTTCACTTTATTAGACAAAAGTCAGATCTGTCCATCTATTAGATTCAAGTTCCTTTACTCCAAGAATCAGGGTGCTGTTGGACAACGGCCTTAGGATCCATAAAAATCCTTTTGTCTAGCTGAGCCATATCCTCAAGATTCTTAAGGGCCTCATTGTTTATTTCTAGAGAATCTTTGAGCAGAATCTTAAATCTTCCTGAATTCTCAACAAAGGGTCTAATTGTTATATCTTTTTTTTGTGTGTGTGGCCCAAGCATTTTACTTTTTATTTTATTTTTATTTTTTTATTGAAGTATAGTTGATTTACAGTGTTGTGTTACTTTTAGGCATACAGCAAAGTGATTCAATTATACCTACACATCTTTTTTTTTTTTTTTCTGATTCTTTTCCTATCTAGGTTATCATAAAATATGGGTATAGTTCCCTGTGCTATACAATAGGTCCTTGTTGGTTATTTATTTTATATATGGTAATGTGTATATATTAATCTCAGACTCCTAATTTATCCCTTCTCTTCCCCCTACCCTTTGGTAACCATTGTATCCTAAACTTTATCATTACCCTGAGGCCATTTCTCATTTTGATAATCTTTTCCCTGGCTAAAAAGACTATCTTGAAGCCTGTATAATTCCATTTTAAACTCATTTTTCTATCATGACTCCAAAAAATATTGGTGCTTTCATCATTGTGCCTGGAAATCTCCTTAGCAAAGCATGGCAGGTAGGTATAATTCTATTTTCCACATTGTCAGAGGTGACAGAGTTGCCAAATATTCATCCATAATATTGGAATATTATTATGGCAGAGGGTATTTCTAACAGAAGGTGTCTTTCCTCCAGCTGTGATAACAATGTCTTCATTCTATACTAACAGTCTTCACTAACAGTCTTCTCTAACAGTCTTCTCTAGGCTCTTTTATCTTCTGCCTGTTTTATAGTCTCAATGAAAATGCTATTTGTTTCAGAACCTCATTTCAAGACATAATTTGTTTCCATTATTTATTGCTGTGAAAAACATTACTTCAGAGTTTAGTGATTTAGAACAGCCATTTTACTTTGCTCACAACTTTGTACATAGGACCTTGGGAAGAACTTGGTTGGAGGTTGGTTTTTGATCCACGTGATGGACAGGGGGGCCTGGTGTGCTGCAATTCATGGGGTCGCAAAGAGTCGGACACGACTGAGCGACTGAACTAAACTGAACTGAATGTTATCTCAGGTAGCTGGGCTAAAAGATGTGCATCCAAGTAAGTTTTCCACACATGCATCTAGTATCTCAGTGCCTCTTGTTTGAGCAGACTATCTCAGTCTACTCAAAGATTCTCTCAGTGCTTCCCTCTCCTGAGGTTCCTCACCCTTAAGGGTCTTAACCAACAGACTTGGGCTTTTGTTAAAAACATCATTTTACATTGGAGCATAATTGTGGGCTTCCACGGTGGGCTCAGACAGTAAAGTATTTACTTGCAATTCAGGAGGCTTGGGTTCGATCCCTAGGGTCAGGAAGATCCCCCTGGAGAAGAGAATAACCACTCTAGTATTCTTGCTTAAAGAATTCCATGGATAGAGGAGCCTGGCAGGTTCCTGGGGTCATGGTTCCATGGGTTCCATGGTTCATGGGGTCACAAAGAGTCAGACACGACTGAGTGATTAAAAACATAGTTAATTAACAATGTGGCACTAGTTTCAGGTGTACAGCAAAGTAATGCAGTTATACATATACATGTATCTATTTTTTTCCTGTTTAGGTTATTACAGAATATTGAGCAGAATTCCCTGTGGTATACAATAGGTCTTTGTTACTTCTCTATTTTAAATATAGCAGAGTGTACACATCAACCCCAAACTTCAATCTATCCCTCTCCCTAACTCTCCCCACAATAACCATAAATTTGTTCTTTGAGTCTGTTTCTATTTTTTAAATAAGTTCATTTGTATCACATTTGTTTAGATTCCACATATAAGTGATATAATATGATATTTTTCTTTGCCTGGCTTTCTTCACTTAGTTTGATAATCTCCAGGGTCATCTATGTTGTTGAAAATGGCATTATTTCATTCTTTTATATGGCTGAGGAATATTCCACTATATATCTTCTTTATCCTTTCATCTGTTGATAGACATTTAGATTGCTTCTATGTCTTAGCTATTGTAAACAGTGCTGCAATGAATACTGGAGTGCACATATCCTTTTGAGCCATATATTGTCACCCTGCTTATTTAACTTATATGCAGAGTACATCATGAGAAACACTGGACTGGAAGAAACACAAGCTGGAATCAAGATTGCCGGGAGAAATATCAATAACCACAGATATGCAGATGACACCATCCTTATGGCAGAGAGTGAAGAGGAACTAAAAGCCTCTTGATGAAAGTGAAAGAGGAGAGTGAAAAAGTTGGCTTAAAGCTCAGCATTCAGAAAACTAAGATCATGGCATCCGGTCCCATCACTTCAAGGGAAATAAATGGAGAAACAGTGGAAACAGTGTCAGACTTTATTATTTTGGGCTCCAAAATCACTGCAGATGGTGATTGCAGCCATAAAATTAAAAGACACTTACTCCTTGGAAGGAAAGTTATGACCAACCTAGATAGCATATTCAAAAGCAGAGACATTACTTTGCCGACTAAGGTCCATCTAGTCAAGGCTATGGTTTTTCCAGCAGTCATGTATGGATGTGAGAGTCGGACTGTGAAGAAAGCTAAGCGCCGAAGAATTGATGCTTTTCAACTGTGATGTTGGAGAAGACTCTTGAGAGTCCCTGGGACTACAAGGAGATCCAACCAGTCCATTCTAAAGGAGATCAACCCTGGGATTTCTTTGGAAGGAATGATGCTAAAGCTGAAACTCCAGTACTTTGGCCACCTCATGCGAAGTGTTGACTCATTGGAGAAGACTTTGTTGCTGGGAGGGATTGGGGGCAGGAGGAGAAGGGGACGACAGAGGATGAGATGGCTGGATGGCATCACGGACTCGATGGATGTGAGTGTGAGTGAACTCCGGGAGTTGGTGATGGACAGGGAGGCCTGGTCTGCTCCGATTCATGGGGTCGCAAAGAGTTGGACACCACTGAGCGACTGAACTGAGCTGAACTGATGCCTAGGAATGGGATTGAAGGATCATATCATAGCGCTATTTTTAGTTTTCCACAGTAGCTGTACCAATTTACATCCTCATCAACAGTGTAGGTGGGTTCCCTTTTTTTCCACATCATTTCTAGCATTTATTTATTGTAGATTTTTTGAGGATGGCCATTCTGACTGGTGTGAGGTGATAACTCATTTTAGTTTTGATTTGCATTTCTCATAATCAGTGATGTTGAGCATCTTTTCATGTGCCTCATGGCCATCTTCATGTCCTCTTTGGAGAAATGTCTGTTTAGGTCTTCTGCCCATGATTGGGTTATTTGATTTTTTGATATTAAGTTGCAGAAGCTGTTTGTAAATTTTAGAGACTAATTCCTTATCAGTCTCATCATTAGAAAATATGTTTTCCCCACTCTTGGGTTGTCTGACTTGGGAGTTTTAAAGCATGGTGCTCTTTGATAGTGCCACTTATTACATGGTGCATGGCTTCTAAGAGAAAGGAAGTAGGAGATTCCCAGATGAGGTCAAAGCCTGGAATTGGCACGTCATTGTTTCTGCAATTATTTGTGTTTGCTAAAGAAGTAACAGGGCACACCATGTTCTATGAAGTGGAGAAATAGTCTCTACCTTTTGGTACGCAATATCAAGGTGTCATTACAGAAGAGCACATGGGTTGGGAAATAGACTGTGGGCATGTTTGAAAGTACAGTCTGCCACTTCTTTGCTGTTACTACCAAAACTGCACTCCATAGCACTTTGTGGCCATAGTCTTCCACTTTTTACCCTGCTCAATGCCATACTGAAAAATTGATGCTATCTTACCCCTATTTGCATGAAAACTAGTTGCATGAAAACTTTCATGTCATGCAAACATTTAATTGTACTTAAAACTATATTTTTTAATAATACAATTTGGTGTTAAAAGTAGGTTCTGTGCTCTATCAAATACTTGTTCATCTGCAATTCCTCCCAATGTGATGAAACATCAAGAAACACAAGGAATGTCAGTTTAAATGAGATGAGATCAGGTCTTTTCTTGACCTTAGCTATATGCAGTGTTACTGTAATATGTAAAACAGTATTTACAAACTTCTGTATGAAAAGGGAAATGTACAAATTCTTTGATAAAACTTGGCATCTGCATTTATTTCTGAAGAAATTTTAACAATCAGAAGATTGCCAAGGAATCTGTGAAATGCACAATATTTAGCATATATCTACATATTTTATTGTAACTTCACATCCTGAATTTTATTTTTCTCAACTTCTGATCTGAAGAATAATTTATTTAAACAATGATACCAATTTTCCATAGAAACAAAATACAGTTTTGGACTTGAAGAGGATGTTACTATGAAGTGGACACAAATAAACCAACTTCCCTATTTTTCAACTACAATAGTTTCATAACATTTCATAGCTTTCAAAGAATGAAAGAAAATGTGTTTAAACTTTTGTCTTTTCTCCATTGATCAAGATTCATTTATACTTGCCCCAGTATCTAGATAATATATATTTGTTGTTGCTGTTTAATTGGTAAGTTGTGTCTGACTCTTTTGCAACTCCATGAACTGTATGTAGCCTGCTAGGCTCCTCTGTCCATAGGATTTGCCAGGTAAGAATACTGCAGTTAGTTGCTATTTCCTTCTCCAGGGGATAGTCCTGACCCAGGGATTGAACCCATTTCTTGGGCATTGGCAGGCAGATTCTTTACCACTGAGCCACCAGGGAAGCCCAAATAATACAATGATTTTTCTTATTTTACATTTGCTAGTCCCAAAACCTAATATTCTTCTGGGCCACTTTCTTCTGAAACCTGCATTTCTTTAGGTGTAATCTAAAGAATATAAAAATGTGCAAGGTATGTTGATTGGAATCTGCTTCTTTATCATAGCCTCCATTAGTAAGAATAATTTATTTACAAAAATGCTAGTTGATGTACACCATCTAAAAAGCAAACTTAACTTTGCCTGGTCCAGTAAAAGACCAGGCTATTATACTTTTAGGGAGTAAAATTTTGTAGAGAATTTAGTAGCTTGCATAGGAGCAGTGGATCAGATAGCTCTGCTGTATAATGTAAGTGGAGACCATCTGGGATCTGGAAAGCATAATGCCAGACATGTATGTGTGTGTGTACTCAGTCACTCAGTCATGTCCGACTCTCTGAGACCCTATGGGCTGGTGCCTGCCAGGCTCCTCTGTCCATAGAACTTTTCAAAAAGGCAAGAATACTGTAGTGGGTTACCATTTCCATCTCTAGGGTATCTTCTCGACCCAGAGATCAAACCCGCATCTCCTATGTCTCCTACACTGGCAGGTGGATTCTTCACCACTGAGCCACCTGGGAAGCCCATAATGCCAGACATCCTACCCTTTACCTTACTGAATTAACAGTATTTTTTTTTAAGGTCTTCTTCTTCTGCCTCTTCTCTTCTCCTATCTTGTAAGATTTTAAAATGTTTCTTTAAAAATAGTTGAATTAATGCATAATTTACATACAATAATTTGTACTTATTTAAGGTATAAAATGTGAAAAATTTTGTAGATGTATACATTCATGAAACCATTACCACAATAAAAATAATAAATATTGCATTACTCTAAACTTTCCCCCTTGTACCTTTGTAATCCCTCCCAAACCCCACCTCTCCTCCCATCCCAGGCAAACACTGTTCTGATATTACTATGATTAGTTTGCATTTTCTAGAACTGCATCAAAAAGGAAACATATAATGGCAGCCAAGGTGGTATTAGAATAAGAATACCCTGAGTGTCCCTCACCCCAAGGGCAAACCTACATTATAACTATTTACAGAGCAACTATAGATGAGAACAATGTGACGACTAGCAGAAAAGATCTTCAACAACTGCAGATACAAAGAAGGAACCACATGACATGACCTTCCTTGGTGGCTCAGTGGTAAAGAATTGACCCACCAGTGCAGGAGACTCGGGTTAGATCCCTAATCCAGGAAGACCCCACCTGCCACGGAGTAGCTCGGCCTGTTGGCCACAACTATTGAGCCTGTGCTCTAGAGCCCAGGAACTGCAACTATTGAGCCCACACGCCACAACTACTGAAGCTCCATGCCCACGAGCCTGCTCTCTGCCACAAAAGAAGCCACTGCAATGAGAAGCCTGAGCAATGCAATGAAGAGAAGCCCCCACTCACAGCAACTAGAGAAAACCCCATGCAGCAACAAAGACCCAGCATAACCAAAAATAATTTAAAAAATTAAAAGAAGAAACCACAATGAAATGGGTAGAAGTGGTGGAGATGCAGTACAGTCAAGACCTATACCCTTAGGTAAGCGACCCTCACACAGGAGAATAATTACAATTGCTAATGTTCTCTGCAAAGAGTAAAAGGTCTGAGCTCCCTCCACACTGGGCTTCCCAGACCAGGAATCCTGCATCAGGATGATGAAAGCCTAGAATGTTTGTTGCTGAAGTCCAGTGGTGCTTATTTTGAGGAGAGCCAGAGACCTGTGAGAAATAGAGATTTCTATTGTGTAAGAGCTCACACAAAATTTCACACTTTCTAAGACCCAAGGCAAAAGCCGTAATTTAAACAAAGCCTGAGTCAGACTCACTTGCTAATCTTGGAATGTTTCCCTGGGAAGCAGGAGGCAACTGGGTCTAACTCTGAGGACCCAGACTTTGGGAGCAGCCACTTCAGGGAACTCATCCTACCATGAAGACAGTGGTGCTGGCAAGTACCATTTTGGAATCCTCCCTCTAGGTTATAGTGCCTGGACTCAGTTCCACTCACCAGCTGGTCTTCACTGGTCCTGGGACATCCCAGGTCAAGTGGCCACCTGGGCTGACACACAGTTCCATCCACCTGCAGGTAGGATGCCACAGGACCCCCCAAACCCTAATTCACACTGGGACCAAGCCCCACCCACAAGAGGGCCCAGGACCCGGCTGCACGATCCAGGGGACCAGTACTAGCCCCAAGACTTACAGGGTCTAGCAGTCAGCCATCAGACACAACCATCAAGTGTACTAATGTGTGCATTACAGAATCCCAGAAGAGAGAAAGGGGCAGAGGACAAATTTGAATATATAATGTCTGAAAACTTTCCTAACTTGGGAAAAGAAATAGACATCCAAATCCAGGAAGCACAGAGCACTCCAGAAAGAAGCAACCCTAAGAGGCCTACACCAAGATACATTGTAATTAATATGGCAAAAAAGAACAAATACTATAAGCAGCAAAGGAAAATCTACAAGTTGCATATAAAACAACTCCCATAATATTGTCTGCTGACTTTTCAGCAGAAAATATGTAGGCCAGAAAGGATTGGCATGATCATTTTAAAGTGATGAAAAGGAAAAACCAACAACCGAGAATACTCTACCTGGCAAGGATCTCATTCAGATTAGAAGGAGAGATCAAATGTTTCACAGACAAGTGAAAGCTCAGAGTTCAGCACCACCAAACCAGCTTTACAAGAAATGTTTAAGTGAATTCTCTAAGTGGAAAAGAAAACTCTACAATTAAAACTATGAGAACTACCAAAGGAAAAATATCCTAAGTAAAGGCAAATATACATTAAAGATAGTGCGTGCTATGTTGTTTCAGTTGAGTCTGATTCTTTGCAACACTGTGCACTGTGGCCCTCCAGGCTCCTCTGTCCCTGGGATTTTGCAGGCAAAAATACTGGAGTGGGTTGTCATGCCAGCCTCCAGGGGATTTTCCTGACCCAGGGATCGAACTGAAGTCTCATGTGTCTTCTGCATTGGCAGGCAGGTAGTGATCAACCGTTTATAAATCTAATAGGAAGATTAAAAGACAAAATCAAGTTTGCCTGAGCACTGGGTCCTGTGCTCTTTAACCTTTTTATGTATTTCTTTCTCTGGTATTGAGTAGTTTCCTTACTCAGGTAGTGTATTAATGCCATGTTGAGTAATCAAGGATGCCCTGTTTAGATCTCCAGAATTCTCCCTTGTGAGGCATTCTCTCATTTACCAACTCTGTTTGACATGCTGGTTTCCAAACTCTCAGCTTGATCTCTCCATCTCAGGAAGTCTGCCAGGCTCTGCCTGCATTCCCCTTTCTTGGACAGTAGCCTGCAACTTTCTAAGTCAGAAAACTGGGAAAACTGTAGGCTAGAAGGAAGTGGCATGATCATTATTTCCATCTCTTGTAGATCACTGTTCTTTGTGGCCTGATGTCCAGTGTCTTGAAATCCATTGTTTCATGCATTTTCCCACTGGGGGGTTTGCTTCAGTAGAAACATAAATCTTCCCTGCTGTTCCATATGGATCTGAGTGGAAGTCTTCACATTTTCTTTTACAATTTAGAATACAACGCCCACCTCTATCCAGTGCAAGCAGATTATCATTTATCTGTTTTCGACTAAGAAAACACATAAATATAAACCTTAGTATTACCCAATGTTTAAAAGAGAGTTTCAAAGCCATTTTGAGCATCTTAAGAGAAATCTGGGAGGAACCAGACATGGAACTCCGTTTATTACTGACTTACCTCCTTGAAGTCCCTCTTCGGCTGAACACCAACCCCCAGCACAAATTCTGCCTTGGGTCGCAGGATCTTCTCTTTCTTTCCCCACCTACTATGTTTGATGATGTTTGATGTGTCTGCCTTTCTAATGTAAATAAATACGTTCCAGTCTTCCTTCAAAATTCTCTCTGCTGCCTCATTGATGCAGATTAAAAAGACCTGCCTTCAAAAGAAGTAAAAACAGAAATCTCCTGATAAAGTGCTGTGTGTATATACGTGTATGTTCATAAGTTTGTGAGAAAAAATTTATGAATATGTCTTCTCTAATTTTTATGTATCCTATACCTTGAAAAGACTCTGATGCTGGGAGGGATTGGGGGCAGGAGGAGAAGGGGGCGACAGAGGATGAGATGGCTGGATGGCATCACCGACTCAATAGACATGAGTTTAAGTGAACTCTGGGAGTTGGTGATGGACAGGGAGGCCTGGTCTGCTGTGATTCATGGGGTCGCAAAAGTTGGACACGACTGAGTGACTGAACTGAACTGAACTGATACCTTAAGTTTAGAAGAGTAGCAAACTTAATTAACCACTTGTAATTAGACACATACGAAGTCTGTCTGATTCTAGTTTCTTGATTGGGAAGATCTCTCCCAGATTTAAACTTTTTTTTTTTTTTTTTCCTTGCTGGATGCCTTCCAAACCTTCCATGTGGTTCTGAAGGCATTTTTCAAGGACTGGAAATCTGGAGTGACAGGAAGTATTTCTGTGGGGCATGACAGGAAAGCAGGAGTCCTGAAAGACCACTGCATATTTCCCCCTAAGATCACCTTACCCGGGAGAGGTGCACCTGTGTTCATGGCTGCAGGAACTCTGTAGTTTAAAGGTAAAGGCAAGAGTCAGCAGGGGAAGTGTAACTTTGCACTTTGCTGACAGTCTGTGAAATAAATGGTCCTGGCCTGGTCTCTGACACCGAACTCAGCAGGGATAAAAACCTACTTAAAATGAGCAGTCACAGGCAGCTAAGGTGTCGAGAAACCTTTCCTGGGAGGAACACCTGAGAAGGCAAACAGGGTTGTCATCCTGAAAGCTCTCACATGATTTCATTTCTGTCTTAATATCTGTGTCAAGACTTTTCTGCAAAAGAGAATCATCAAACTTGAAAGAGTAAAACAGGCAGTGTTAAGAGTAAATTGAAATTCAGAACAGGAAAGAAAAATATTATGCATGATGGTAAGACAGCACTTAAATATTTTAAATTCATGTCTTTAGGCAGAAACAAATTAAATTCCAGTTTAGTTGTAACAAATCACTCACTGATTCCAGAAATATTTATTGAGTGCCTACCAAGTGCCAGCACTGTTCTCTGCATATGTTCATGGAGCTGGAAGAAAAAAGAGACAAAGATCCTTTCCTCTAAGTGCTCTTATTTGTAATTGTGATTGCAAAAACCTTATCTTAACTCCTTGAAATGTCATAGGGAACAAGAAACTGCCAGTTGACAGGTTTGCCAAATTCTTTCTTAATATTCAAAGAAATGGCAGAAGCAGATTTCAGAAACTCTGTGCCAATGACAACCTTGGATAAAATTAGAAAATAAATTTGAGTCCTTAACACAAGAAAAAGCAATTACCATACACCCAGCTATATGAAGTCATGTGAACAGCCTTGCTTCACTGCGTCATTGAGTTTTTAGACGGGTAAATCAGGAGAATTTTCTGTGAAAATTATATCTTGATTTCCGTAAGACATTTCTTAGCTGTTTCGTACCACTTTGAGGGTTGGTTAGAAGGGTTTGGACTGACTGAGTAAACACTGTCTAAGAATCTAGATTTAAAGGATTGATATCAAGTTGGAAGGAGATTTAGAATTTCAGTTGATATAAATATACTTTCCTGTAATGTAACAGGGACTCTTGACCTAAAAAAGGAATATTAGAATATTTGTGAACTGTAGGTATAGGTACGAAGTGAAATAAAAACATTTACTTCAAAAGTTTATATGAGGATTAAGAGCGGACATGTTTGTTGCAAAATAGAAACTTCATAAATATCACTCTGATCTCTCGCTCCCTGGCTCAAAACATAATGTTTACTTTTACATCCTGTATGCAAAATATATGCATACTGTGGTTCTCATTTTGTTAATATTTGGTGTTCTATTAGCTTAAAAATGAAGTAGAACCACTCTCCATATATTGTACTATATAATGTTATTTATATTTTGAATGTCGGCTATATACTTATTTTGAAATGCAAATAGCTTAGTCACATTTAATAATTAATATTTAAAGCTTTCTGATGAGAGAAAATAAAAAAACAACTCACTCTTTTACATACCTATATTTTCTCATAAAATGAAAATGGAAAGCATATCTAACCGTGTTCTCATGACAATCTATGTCTTTGCTTTCTCTTTCTGTGAATCTTAACTGCAGAATGATGGCCCCATATAGACAAATGTACAAAAATGCTTTTTATAGCACTGTTTGAAATTGGAAAAATAAAATAACATTGTGCTTTTAGGGGAGTGGTGATATAAGTTACAGTACATCTATACAATGGAATTATATGTAACAGTAAACAATAAGGAGATGAGCCTATAAATATTGACTTGGTGAGATCTCCAGACAGCTTAGAAAATAAATAAAGCCTTGGTACTGTATACTTCCAATAATATAAGTAAAAGGACAACGGATATATGAAAGTAAGTGTGTGTGTGTATGTGTGTGTTTGTGAATGAGTGCATAGGAATAGGGGCTAGAAGATGGTACTTACTCTATTTAAATTTTATTTTACCTTTAACATTTTTCACTGAAGTATAGTTGATTTACGCTGTTGGGTTATTTCCTTGTGTACAGCAAAGTGATTCTGTTATATATATTCTTTTCCATTATGTTTATTACAGAACATTGAATATAGTTCCCTGTGTTGTACAGTAGGAACCTATTCTTTATTTTATATATAGCAATTTATATCTACTAATCTGAAACTCTTAATTTATCCTCACCTCCCCTCCCTCTTTGGTAACTATGAGTTTGTCTTCTATGTCTGTGAGTCTGTTTCTGTTTTGCAAATAAGTTCATTCAGTACTTACTCTTGATAGTGTGATCTCTGATGAGAGAATAGGGAATCAGTACTAGTGAAATGAATGGGACATTTATATTTTATTATTATTATTTCTATATTGATCAAGACTTTTAAACACAAATGTGTTTTAAGTCACAAATGTGTTTAAGCAAAAATGTGTATCTAGTATAATAATAACAAATAATGAAAAATAATACTGATATTATTTGTGAAAGTTTAAAGTATAAATTGACAAACACAGGGCTTCCCTGGTGCCTGAGATGGTAAAGTGTCTGCCTACAATGCAAGAGACCCAGGTTTGATCCCTGGGTTGGGAAGATCCTTTGGAGAAGGATCTGGCAACCCACTCCAGTATTCTTGCCTGGAGAATCCCATGGATGGAGGAGCATGATAAGCTACAGTCCATGGGTCACAGAGAGTCGGACACGACTGAGCGACTTCAGTTTTAGTTTCAGTTTTAGAGTCATTGGTCAAGAGATGGATTCTTCTTTAAGCCAGGTCTCAAAGATATGATAATAACCAGGAGAAAAAATGAGGACTCAAATCCAAACTGCAATTTGTTTGTTTAAAGAGAATAATGAAATAATATTCTCATGATTAAAATTTTCTTTAAAACTCTAATTTGCCTGTACAAAGAAGCAGTTTTACCATTTGCAATTAGTCTTCTTTAAACACTAAAGAGCAAATATAATTACTGTATTTCCTTTTTTGCAACCATTCACATGAAAAGATCTAAACCAACAATATAAAAGAGGGAGATTCATTAACTAGGTTTTATTTTATATTATCATTGCAATTAATTTGTCTAGATTGACCCCCTCAAAATAAGAGCTTTTTTGATATTTTGATATTCACAAGAGGGATTCAGGCTCTAATGTTGATTGTGATCATGATAGTCTCCTCTTCCACCTCCGGTCCTTCTTCCTCTTTTTCCCTTTATCTTCCTCCTTCTTTTCTTCCCCTCCACTTCCTCCTGCTTCTCCTTTTTTCCTTTCCACATTTTCAAATGGTACTTTTTGTTCATTTAGTTACCAAATCAGAATGCATAGAATGGATTTGCCTGTTAAAGAATAGGCATTAGTGAAAAACATCTCTAAACATTCTTTCAAAGAAACCTTTGGAGAGAGCATCCTCAAGCTCAGTGTCCACAGGAATACCTCAATCACATAGTCTAACCTTTACATTTCCCATTTTTGACCCATGCAATTTCAGAGACTGCTGGGTGTAAAATAAGAGGTCTGATGCCAATCAGTCATTGCACTTGCATTCAGATATATGCCAGAGAACTAATTGGTCTTTTTTTAGGGCAATACTTTGATGTTGCTGGTGTCAAAAACTTCACCCCCTCCTGCTAGAGACCAGTATCCTTCTAAACAGGTCGTAACTTCTCTGTCTATCTTGGCAAGTTATATCTGCTTTTAAAGAGGCTGTCAGTTTGGTCATAGGTCACTTAAAGCACTTATTTTGTAAATTGCGGGTGTTTGATTCTCTCAGAGGTGTCAGAGCACTTTGTTCTTATTTCTTTCTAAATTTTGCCATGAAGAAAAAGAGCTGTCATAAATCACCTTCTTTGACTTTCACTGGGTAAGGACTGTGTCCTTCAAATTCAAGGAATAGTTACTACTACGTGAATTTCTTTGTTCTGCCTATTAGAAAGAAATAGACACATATTTGTAAAATCATATGTAACCATCTATATGATAAGCTCATTCCTAGTACAGTAATTGTGTAGTGATCCAGGCCAGCCTGGGGCTTTCCAGATGGTACTAGTGGCAAAGAACCCACCTGCCAATGCAGGAGACATCAGAGATGCAAGTTCAATCCCTGGATTGGGAAGATCCCCTAGAGAAAGCCATGGCAACCCACTCCAGTATTCTTGCCTGGAGAATCCTATGGACAGAGGAGCCTGATGGGCCACAGTCCATAGAGTTGCTAAGAACTGGACACAACTGAAGTGACTTAGCACGCAGGCACACTATGCCAGCCTACATGGAGAAGGCCACTCTGTCCCATTCAATAGGGGTGGGAACAAGACCTCTCCATTTTTAATCTCATCCGTGAAGACTCCACCAAGGTTCTTTTTCTGTTTGCAACACACTCTTCTATGAACCCAGATGTAGAAGGGAGGGACGTTCTAGATTTTAACTTGACAAATATTCATCTTTGTTCGGGTTCCATTTTGAAATGTGCATGTCTGAAAATCATTCTTATGTTAGTTTAGCTCAAAATCTATGCCACGGCTCAGCATAAATCTTTTTGTCTTGAATTTGTCTTGCTTCCAGCCCCTGACACAAATCTAGTGAAAAAAAGTGCTACATGACTGAGGTTAAATTTTCAGCCATCTCATTTGAAATCAGAATTTAGTGTAGTTAGAGAAGATAAAGTGATACTTTATGCTCTCAACAAATATTTAGTATCTCCTCTGTTTTAAGCACTTTTCCTGGCTTTGAGAAAGCAGATAAAAGCACTTTTTGCATGGTTCCTAAGAACTAGCTGTCAAAGCAAAGGAATTCCAGTCCTAGGTGGGGGGTGTGCTCCTTCATGTGCCATTTATGTGTTGGCCAAAGGCCAGGATAAGATTAGGCTGTTGCAGAACATTAGCCCATAACCAAGAATCATCAGCCTCACAAAGAAGGTCAATATCATGAAAAAGACATTAAAAATTCCATGGAATGCCCTATGAAGCAGAGTTAATATGCTAAGCACCTCATTAAACAGACTTAATAGGCCAAATACTGAATAAAAAGAGAAATATCTTAGGTAAGAAAGATATATAAAATATAAAAATATGTAGAATTATATGTCAAAGTTAAAAATATGGGTAAATTTTGGAGAAATAATACAATGTTCAAGTTGGTGCCAGAAAAAATATAAAATATGAATAGACTGAAAATAAAGAAATTTTAATGTAATAAAAAGGCATACCCCTCAAATAGTTCTAGGCATAGAGAATATTACAGGTAAACACTGTCAAAATGTCAATAAGTAGATTTTATGTCTTTCTCAACATGCTTCTGTAAGTTAAATCCATATATTAAGTTGGGCAAAATGTCCAATTGTTTTATGTACATTTAACCTTGATACTAAACTAAGAAAACAAAAATTATAGACAAATTTCAAAATAGACTGGTACAAAAGTAATTATGGTTTTGGACCCTGATTTTAAATCATTTAAACTAGGCTCAAACACTTCTTTATTGATCAAAATAGGAACTATTACACAATCAACACAAATCTGCCAATGAGAAATAAGTTTGTTTATTCATGTAGCATAAAAATCCATAGCTTCCCAGGTGGTGCTAGTGGTAAAGAACCTGCCTGCTAATGCAGGATACATAAGAGATGCAGGTTCAATCCCTGGGTCAGGAATATTCCTTGGAGAAGGGCACAGCAACCCACCCCAGTATTCTTGCCTGGAGAATCCCATGGACAGAGGAGCCTGATGGACAACAGTCCATAGCGTTGCACAGAGGCAGACATAACTGAAGTGACTTAGCACACACAGAAATCCATATTTCAGGATTCAATGAACTCTTAGGAAGATTTTCTGTGTCCTGCTGGTTTTGGAAACATTTTCCCTGCAAAAAGTTGTTGAAATGGCAAGAAATCAGGTGAGTACAGATGAGGCAAAACTTCGTGGCCCAATTTGTTCAACTTTTTAAGTATTTTCTGTGTGACATTTGATACTAGTGATAAAAAACCCACCTGCAAAAGTAGGAGACTTAAGAGATGCATGTTTGATCCTTGGGTCTGGAAGATCCCCTGGAGGAGGAAATGGCAACCCACTCCAGTATCCTTGCCTGGAGAATCCCATGGACAGAGGAGCTTTGCGGGCTACAGTCCATGGGGTTGCAAAAGAGTTGGACATGACTGAAATAACTTAGCACAGCACAGCACATGGTGTGACCTGTGATCTGGTTTTACTGTGGAGAAATGAGACCTTTCCATGGACCAATACTGGGGTTGCAGGAGTTGCGGTTTTCAGTGTATCTCTTTGATTTGCTGAGCATGCTTCTCAGATGTAATGGTTTCCCCGGCACTCAGAAAGCTGTAGTGGATCAGAGCAGCTGCAGACAACCAAACAGTGACCATGACCCTTTTTAGGGTGCAAGGTGGCCTTGGAAAGTGCTTTGGAGCTTCTTCTCAGTCCAGCCACAGAGCTGGTCATTGGTGGTTATTGTATAAAATCCAGTTTTCATCACACATCATAATCCAGTCAAGAAACTATTCACTATTGTTGTATAGAATAAGAGAAGATGACACTTCAAAACAACGATTTTTTGTGTGTGTGTGTGATAAGCTCATGAGGCTTCCCTGGTAGCTTAGCTGGTAAAGAACCCACCTGCAATGTGGGAGACCAGGGTTCAACCCCTGGGTTGGGAAGATCCCCTGGAGAAGGGAACGACTACTCACTCCAGTATTCTGACCTGGAAAATTCCGTGGCCTGTATAGTTTGTGGGGTTGCAAAGAGTTGGACATGACTGAGTGACTTTCACTTTCAAGAGGCACCCACTTATTGAGCTTTTTCACCTTTCCAGTTTGCTTCAAATGCCAAATTACTGCAAAATGGTCAACACTAAATTCTTGCACAACTTCTCATATAGTTGTAAGAGGATCAGCTTCAATGATTCACTCAGCTGGTCCTTGTCAACTTCCAATGGCCAGTCACTGTGCTCATTTTCAAGGCTCTAGTCTCCTTTGCAAAACTTCTAGAATCACCACTGCACTGTATTTTCATCAGCAGTTCCTGGGCAAAATGTGTTGTTGTGAGTTGTCTCTGTGCTTTATGACTCATTTTGAACTAAAATAAGAAAATTGCTCAAATTTGCTTTTTGTTTAATATCATTTTCCTAGTCTAAAATACATATAAAATAAACAGCAAATAATAATTCATTAGCAAAAACATAAAGCAAGAAACGTGCATTGAAATGATGTACAACAAAATCACATTTAAGAATATATTCCAATATCAAATAGTGAAGTTCAACAATGCAAAACCGAAATTACTTTTGCAACAATCTAATAGATACAAAAATTCTAATTTAACACTAGCTGATATACATTATAATTAAGTATATTTTTTCTTGGAAATGCATGGGTAATTAACTAGCAGAGTAATTCCCAGTATTTTTCAACACATTAATGGGAAAAGAAAATCATATACTTCTTCATACATTCAAAAGTCATTTGAAACTTCTCTGCACTTATTTGTGCCTATAGAAATTAGGCTTATAGAAAGCAAGAACAGGCCAGAAATTCCTTCACTTGGTAAAAGTTGTATTTCCAAAATCTAAAAATATGGACAAGGAATTTTAGAGATATTATCTAAGGTTTGGAAGAATAAATGGATCCTTGCTATTGCCCCTATTTTATAATAGATTGTGGAAGGTCTCAACAAAAGGCAGTATGATAACCCATATAGAATAGAAAAGATTGTGTTGTTATTATTTCTAGAAAATTTGGAGGTTTTATCTAGAAACCAAAGGTAATAAACAGTAAAGCTATTAAAACCAATAAAATACTTCAAGACCAATATTTGAATTAAAAAAGTAACCCAAAGTCAGCAATATCCTCCTACATCAGCAATAATCAGATAATATAATAGAAAAGGTACAATAAACATGTGACGTTTAATCTAACAAAATTCTATTAAAATACATTATATAAGGCCTGAATAAATGGAGAATTACATTATGTTCATAAACAGGCCAATTTAACATCAGAAGAAGTGAATTTTTTTGGAAGTAAAGAAGGCTTTTGAAAATAAGCTACAGTAGTACAAGTAATGAGAAAATCTGCATTTATTCTACCATACTAAACAAAATGCCCCATTTAAAATAAAAATCTAAAGATAAGTGACAACTAGAAATTATCTGTAACACAGACAACACAAAGAGTCAATATCAATACAATATAAAACTTAAGTAAAAGAAAGCAATCTGTTGGAAATACAGTCAAATGATATAAAGAGAAAGTTGCAGAAGATATTAGAATGCCAATAAGCATATGAAACTATTGTCAACATCACTAATATTTAGAGATACTAATTTTAAGAACATATTTTCACATATCAGATCACCAAAAGCTATAAATTCTGACATTATTAATGTGTTGGCAAAGCTATAAGGTAGTGATTCTCAAACATTGCTGCACATGGAAATCACCTGGGGTCTTTGAAGCATCCTAGCGCCTGGTTCCCACCCCAACATTCTGATTTATTTGAAATGGACTTTCACATGCATGCCTATGATTTCACCTTGTAGAGAAATATCATGTGCGATGTGCTCTAAAATGTATAATGTTCAAAGGAATATTAAGAGGAAGATTAGATTGCCTATTACAAATCTAATAGGAAGACAATTATTAATAAGTGGGATAAGCAGAGACACATTGGGAAAAACTTTGAGAAATAGTTTCCAAAGAAAGAAGGACCTGTTTCATGATATAGAAAGCCACATGTTAGTGGAAATATTAAAGCACGTGGTGGACAAGCACTTGGTACAGTTTGTAGAGAAGAATTCAGGTTATTAGATTGATAGACAGAATAGACGACCTTACAATGACCTGTGAAAATGTGATACTAGGACAGCTGCTAACAGTTCAAACTGAATCTTCCTTTTCACCTTTTTTATTTATTTTTTTTTACCTCGAAGAATTCCTGACTCAAGGCTTTCTCCTGGAAAAAAAAAAATCATATTTAGAATCTGGTTGTGCATTCATTGCTTGTTTCTGCATGGTTTTAGCGATCTCTCCTACTATGGACTTGGAGAATAGGAATATACCATTCAGGGTGCATTTAACCAAATATTTTCCATCTTGGGAATGAGTGGAGATTTTCCTTCACCTTGTGGACTATACCACACTTCTGCTTTAGAGCTCAGGCATTTAGTGGTCCCTCTGTCATTTAGTTATTTCAGATGCTTTGGGACATTGTGGCACACCCTCCTACAGGCCTGAGGTTTGGCAATATGCAGTTTAAAAAGCCCTACACTTCTGATGCTTCAATTATTTGCTAAGAACAAAGATGACTAAAATTTCTGATCCTATATACTGAAACTTTTACTTGGGGTCTGTCAAGAACAGAGGTTTTGAGGCAAGTAAGCATATGCCATCATTCAAACAGCCCATTGTATTATATATACATACACACACATATATATATTTCAATGATTACATAAATAATGATTTTCCTACTAAGAACATGGAAAATTCCTTATAATACTTAGTGGAAAAAAAGATTACATTTGGTCCACATATGTGCATGTATATTAACATATGTATAATGCTCTGTAGATATCCCTTTCCTGATGATAATTTACTCCAGGTGTTTGTAAATATAATTATGGGCAGCAGAAAGAAAATAAGGTATCTGTGACTACCAAAAGAAAAATATTCAAGCTTTTGAAATGGGTTATGAATCAGTAGGCAGTGAAACTGTCGATTTACTTTTGACTATCATCTTTTAAAAAAAAAAAAATTAGTGGGGCCTTCCCTGGTGGTCCAGTGGCTAAGACTCCATGCTCCCAATGCAGCGGGCTCAGGTTCATTCCCTGGTCAGGGAAATGGATCCCGCATGCTGCATCTAAGGGTTTGCATGCTGCAGCTCAGAGTTCGTTGCCTCAGTTAAGACCCAGCACAGTCAAATAATAAATAAATAAGTAAACAAAGAAACATAATTAAAAAAAATTTTTTTGGTCACACCACATGGCATGTGGGATCTTATTTCTCAACCAGTGATTGAACTCGTGCCCCTATGTTGGAAGGGCAGAGTCTTAACCACTGGACCACAAGGAAAGTCTCTTTGACTATCTTGACTCCCTCATCTATTTGATCATTCAGTCGCTCAGTCGTGTCCGACTATTTGCAGCCCCATGGACTGTAGCCTACCAGGATTCTCCATCCATGGGATTTTCCAGTCAAGAGTACTGGAGTAGGTTGCCATTTCCTTCTCCAGAATATCTAGTCAAACCAGTCAATCCTACAGGAAATCAATCCTGAATATTCATTGGGAGGACAGATACTGAAGCTGAAGCTCCAATACTTTGGCTACCTGATGCGAAGAGCTGACTCATTAGAAAAGACCCTGATGCTGGGGAAGATTGAAGTCAGGAAGAGGATGGTGTGACAGAGGATGATGGTTGAATGGCATCACTGACTCAATGGACGTGAGTCTAAGCAAGCTCTGGGAGATGGTGAAGGACAGGGAAGTCTGATGTGCTGCACTACATGGGGTTGCAGAGTGGGCCATGACTGAGCAAGTGAACAACAGCATGTAGTTTACCTAAACTTCCCAGTTTCCTCAGTTTTAAAGACAGTAACCTCAAGTTCTTGGCTAGGTGAAGAAGAGAGACAGGCAGAGGAGGAGGAAGACTAACTGGAGAGAGCTTTCGATGCGAATTATACTGTGGTGGGCATTTGCAAAAAACTTCACAGCAATTTTTTATTGGAACCTTACAACTCCTCCACCAGGTGTTACTATTATCTTCCTTTTACATGAGGAAGATGAAACTCAGAAAATTAAATAATTTGCCCAAGATCACATAGGGTATGACAAACTGTGGTTTGAACCCCAAAGATCTGACTGGGCCATGAATCTATTAGTCTATAAAGTTAAAGTTAGTTAAGTCGCTCACTCGTGTCTGACTCTTTGCAACCCCGTGAACTGTAGCCCACCAGGCTCCTCTATCCATGGGATTCTCCAGGCAAGAACACTGGAGTGGGTTGCCATTTCCTTCCCCAGGGGATCTTCCTGACCCAAGGATCGAACCCAGGTCTCCCACATTAGAGGCAGACGCTTTAACCTCTGAGCCACCAGGGAAGCCTGTTAGTCTATAAGAATTTGTTAAACATCAGTAGAAGAGAAATTTGAAAAAGCTCAGTAATACTTATAAAAAGAGATGGGACCAAGTATTTATCAAATAAATTCATTTTTATGTGAAAATACTTTATAAAGGAGTTTCTATTGAATTTTATAAAATACTCAACAGTGACATAAACCTGAACTCAAATACTGAAAGATATCACAGATTTATAATACCTTAATTCAGAATTTGTAATTAATTATACTTAGGTATAGTATAATTAGCTAGATAAAATTTACCTGTGCACAGTTTGAAGAAAAGAGCATTGTATGTAAAATAACCATAAGTGATATCTTTAACAAAGTTAAAGGAACTCTTTGTGTGTATTTCAACATATTCATTTGCCACCAAATAGCACTGCTAAATTCAATACATTTTATTAAATTTAGGCCTGACATGATCTCCTTTTGGAAACCTATAACAACTAGTCCAAATTATGCTAAATACTTTAAAGTAATAAAATATAATTCATTGGAAAATATTTAATAGCTCACACATTTTTCAAAATCAAATGAAACTTCCATTCAGTAATTTTAAATTAATGAGGTTTTATTACACCTATTTGAATGAATGTCTGTAATTTCTGTTACTTTTGAAGAGATACTGGTGTTTGTTAAGATGTTTCAATTGCAGGATGCAATAAATGTTCATTTTCCTTTTAATAAGCATTTCATTTTATTAGTCAAAAATTATGTTACAGTATTTCTTCATTTTCTGTTTTCTATTCAAAATGGTTTTAAGTCCACTCATCCGAGACCAAAAATACCTAGTATTCTTAAACTCCAAATGATACAGAAGTTTCTAAATTTGGAACGTGTTGTTCTCCCTCCCATTTGGGGGATTCTGTTTTATAGATATGCAATAACTTGCTGCAGCACTTGAACAAAATTACTAATGCCATATCCAACGATGTTCTTATTATGTTATACCCCTGACACCAAAAGCAATTGTATGGGCTTAGGCACAGCATAGGTGCTTGTTCTCAGGCTGATCAAACAAGCTTAATTATGACCTCCAGATAAAGGCACTGCCATTAAGCCATTGAATTATCACAGATAAGGCTGAGTCTCCGTTACTGTCTGATGATAAATCGCAGCTCACAATGGGCAGAGGAGTCAGAGCTCACACAGTTAATCCTTTGAGGGTTTGGATGGGCCCGTTCTCCTACTGTTTTGAATCTATTTATATTGCACTCAGAACCCCCAAATGGCCTCTGCTTATCTCCAGCTTTAGATAATTTATGCTTTTTGGTGTGTCACCTCACTGCTGAAGCTGTTATCAGGAATGAGGAGGTTTAGGAAATCGGATCCAGTGAAATACTAATCCTCCTGCCAATTACTATACAAAAACAAGTTTTCTGTGCTGATTTGCTTTTGTTTATTTGATACTGCAAATGTGGATTTTATGATTACAGTTTAGGACAATTGTTTAGCTCCCAAACAAAATAAGCGTTTAATTTGACTAGCTTCCTCTTTTCACAAGAGTGGTTGGGCAATTTGCACTGATTCAAATGGCCAGATGGTTTCCCCTCTGTTTGTCACTGACTAAATAGATGTGTAAATATTTTTATTTTCATGGAGGGTTGGTCTTGAGAAGAGCATTTGTTGAAACCCCTCTCAATGGTGGACTTCTGGTCCAAGATGCACCCACCCTCATTTAGATTCTTCCATGTGAAGTGTCTTCTATGGGAAACTATTTCACATAGAAATATGATGCCTGTCTTGGAACTGCATTAAGTTGAAAAATTTTTTCATCCCTTACTGCTGTCCAAGTTTTATGAAATCTTATCTCTGAGAATTTTATGAGGTTGTTTGACTAGTAGTTAAATGTATTACTTTCAGTGATATGAAACATTCCTAAATGAGTAACTACCAAGCCCATAAAATTCTCATGTGCTTATTAGCATAGTATAATGAAAATTTGAAATGCAAGGTTAGACCATACTTTTAAACAGGCAAATTAAATTCATACTGAACATAGCTATGTTTGTCTCTTCACTCCTTTCTAAACAAGCTCTCTGAAGTTTTAAGGTTTGGGGAGGATGCGGTCACCTGGTTGTCAAGATTGATCACCAATTATTCAACTCTTCCTGTGTTCACTATTGATGCCAGTTATTGAGATAGTAATCTTTGGAGTGATAAGGGAAGCTACAAAATTAATTCAACCTTGAGATTCCATTACACTTAATGTCACCTAGTAGAACATTTGATATTTTTAATCCTGGTTAAAGACTTTCTCCCTAAGCAATTGCTGATGGCAGAAATGATGGAAAAGAAAAATATCTGAATTTATAACTTCTACAATTCTTTTTTCTCCGGGTATATTTCTGGGTACAGCATATATGTAGGTGGCTTCTCAAATGGCTTCTTGATTTTCTATAGAAATGTGAGGTGAGTGTCTGTATTTCAAATTGAAAATGAAATGCTCATTTTCTCTCATATATGAAAGCGTCTTCTCTTAAAAGACTTGCTTCTGCAAGGTATCCTAAATGTTAGCTTAGAAACTTTCTTACCTTTTTCTCCAAAGTTCCAGAATTTAAAAAAAAAAAACAAAAAACAAAAAAACACACAGATAAGAAAAGAAACCTGGACTAGTAGATCCACGCCATTCTAGAAACTTAATAGTTTTGATTTTAACAAATCAAATTTTAGGTAAGATTTAATTTATTAGCATTTACTTTAAAGATTAAGTCACCAGTCAAATAATAAACTTCATTGCTTGTTTTATATTTACCATCTGTCACATTCATATTGAAATAGTCATTTTGGGGGGGGTTATTTTGTTTATTTCGCTCCCATTTAACCATATTTTTGGTATCAAGTTCAAATTCTTCAAGGACCAACAGACTGCACTATGAACTTTCATACACGTTTTACTGGAGTCTATGGTCCTATAGCTTACTGCTCTTTGTGGAAACATAGAACAAAAATTAAACAGAGCTGTCACATTGTTCACTTCTCTATACCTGGAATGAAGTTCAAGGACAAAAGCAAAACCCCTCTCCACTTTGTGGCACAAGTAAATGATGCTGTGAGTGGGAAGTTGAGATTACCATGATTTTAGAAATAACAGTATCTGTTGCCTCATTTGGCTGTGACTCAAAAAAAAAAAAAAAAAAGAAATTAAGTAGCATTAAAGAATGTGTGTGGGCTTCCCAGGTGGTGCTAGTGGTAAAGAACCCATCTGCCAATGCAGGAATCATTAACTTGGGTTTGATCCCTGGTACGGAAAATCCCTAAGAGAAGGAAATGGGAATCCACTCTAGTAATCTTGCTGAGAAATCTCATGGACAGAGCAGCCTGGTGGGCTACAGTTCATGTGATCCTAAAAGAGTCAGACACAACCTCAGTTCAGTTCAGTTCAGTTCACTTCAGTTGCTCAGTCGTGTCTGACTCTTTGTGACCCCATGAATCACAGCACGCAAGGTCTCTCTGTCCATAACCAACTCCCGGAGTTCAATCAAACTCAGGTCCATCAAGTCGGTGATGCCATCCAGGTATGTCATCTTCCGTCGTCCCCTTCTGCTCCTGCCCCCAATCCCTCCCAGCATCAGGGTCTTTCCAAAGGAGTCAACTCTTCGCATGAGGTAGTCAAAGTTTTGGAATTTCAGCTTCAACATCAGTCCTTCCAATGAGTGATAAGGGAAGCTACAAAATTAATTCAACCTTGAGATTCCATTACACTTAATGTCACCTAATAGAACATTTGATATTTTTAATCCTAGTTAAAGACTTCCAATGAAGGACTGATCTCCTTTAGGATGGACTAGTTGGACCTCCTTGCAGTCCAAGGGACTCTCAAGTCTTCTCCAACATCTCAGTTCAAAAGCATCAATTACTCGATGCTCAGCTTTCTTCACAGTCCAACACTCAGATCCATACATGACCACTGGAAAAACCATAGCCTTGACTAGACAGACCTTTGTTGGCAAAGTAATGTCTCTGCTTTTCAATATGCTATCTAAGTTGGTCATAACTTTCCTTCCAAGGAGTAAGCATCTTTTAATTTCATGGCTACAATCACCAACTGCAGTGATTTTGGAGCCCAAAAAAATAAAGTCTGACACTGTTTCCACTGTTACCCCATCTATTTCCAATGAAGTGATGGAACCAGATGCCATGATCTTAGTTTTCTGAATGTTGAGATTTAAGCTTACTTTTTCACTCTCCCCTTTCACTTTCATCAAGAGGCTCTTTAGTTGCTCTTCACTTTCTGCCATAAGGGTGGTGTCATCTGCATATCTGAAGTTATTGATATTTTTCCCGGCAATCTTGATTCTAGCTTGTGTTTCTTCCAGTCCAGCGTTTCTCATGATGTACTCTGCATATAAGTTAAATAAGCAGGGTGACAATATACAGCCTTGACGTACTCCTTTTCCTATTTGGAACCTGTCTGTTGTTCCATGTCCAGTTCTAACTGTTGCTTCCTGACCTGCATACAGATTTCTCAAGAGGCAGGTCAGGTGGTCTGGTATTGCCATCTCTTTCAGAATTTTCCAGTTTATTGTGATCCACACAGTCAAAGGCCTTGGCATAGTCAATAAAGCAGAAATAGATGTTCTTCTGGAACTCTCTTGCTTTTTCTATGATCCAGCAGATGTTGGCAATTTGATCTCTGGTTCCTCTGCCTTTTCTAACACCAGCTTGAACATCTGGAAGTTCATGGTTCACGTATTGCTGAAGCCTGGCTTGGAGAATTTTGAGCATTACTTTACTAGCATGTGAGATGAGTGCAATTGTGCAGTAGTTTGAGCATTCTTTGGCATTGCCTTTCTTCTGGATTGGAATGAAAACCGAGCTTTTCCAGTCCTGTGGGCACTGCTGAGTTTTCCAAATTTGCTGGCATATTTGCTGGCAGCACTTTCATAGTATCATCTTTCAGACACAACATAGTGATGTTTAAAGCAGTGATAATAGGCTCTCTATATATTTGGGGACAGACTGAGACGGAAGGATCAGAACTGAAGATTAGTGGACATTTGCTCAAAGGTGGTGTCCGCAGGACATTCTGAGGTCTTGGGCTCAAGGATGATGCATGTCTACAAGAGGAGTTTAAAGGAGATGGTAATAAAAAGAATACATTTTGATTTTTCTGATAGATCAAGTGATTAGACAGCAGAGAGTTGGAAAACCACTGTAGAACTGTTTAGGATATATGACTCCCTTCACAGTCTGTACAGTTTAAACCCACGGCCACAAGTACCTGAGACAAAACAGAATTCTACTCAGATACTTCCTTAGTATTTCCCCATAGACACTTTTGGCAATTTAAAATAGAGCTGTTGTGTGTTATGCAAAAATACATAACTAAGAATAGAGACCTTGAAAAGTATATTTAAACCAAGAGGAATAGGAGTACAGATTTTTGCTATCAGCCACAGAGAGTGAGGATTTTTGTCATAAATGTTTGTACCTGGGTCTATGCTGCTATGCTGCTAAGTCACTTCAGTCGTGTCTGACTCTGTGCGACCCTGTAGACGGCAGCCCACCAGGCTCCCTGATCCCTGGGATTCTCCAGGCAAGAACACTGGAGTGGGTTTCCATAAAGTCAAACAAGACCAAAAGACCACATGTTGGTGTCTGAGTTAAGCAAACAGGAATGGAAAACATGGAAATCACCAGATATTTATGTCCACTTGCAGTTTGTTCTTTGTTTTATGCATGTATATTCATGTGGGAAATTGACTGCCTTATGAAAGCCTTTTGAGAAAATATGTATATATATATATTGGCTTTCAGATTTTATGAGATTTTTTTTCAGAGGCATGAAGTCCAAACTTTTTACAAATCCTGCCAGCCTCTCTAAATCTGTGAAAAATATTAGAATATTCAGGAGCAAAGGTGAAAGTACTTGTGTTTATTTTTTTTCCCTCCTATTTTTCAATGGGGAAATCTCAAAGGCAAAGATATTTTTCTGCCTCTCACATTAGTGTTTGGTACATTGGTATGGAGCAAGGATTGTTTCTCTGGAGACTCTGGTTCCCTTTTCCAATCTCTCCCGCATTTGTTTGCAGGAGACATCAAGGTAAAGAACAAGCTTGAGTAGAGGAAAGGACAAAAAAAAAAAAAAAAAAAAGATGTGAAAACTCAAAAAGGCAAGCGGAGAAAAATGAAGACAGGAAGAGACAGCCAGTTGGATGGAAAGCTGGAACTGGGAGGGACTTCAGCAAACTGATTCCCTGACTTTACAATGAAAGAATCTGAGGTCCAGAGCCTACAAGTAACAAACATACTCAAACTCAAGTACTCGGTCAGTGACCAAGATGAAACAGGATCTCATTTTCTTAGTTCCTACTTTTAAGCTTTTCTTCTAAATCAGGTTATCTTTCTCCTTTAGCTGATGTGTAAAGGAGAGAAACCACACAGTTTAGAGCATTTTCTAGATTTTTAAACTCTTTGCTTTCAGAAATCTGAGCTCTGCCTCTTCTTGTCACTGCTGAGAATAAGTCTCCAACCCAACTGGTGGTCAAACCTCATAATTCACCTTAACCTAAAGAAAGTCTGGACCACAGGCTAAACAAAGAATACTGGTAACCTGTGGAGTGACTACAGATTAGTTTGGAAAGTGAACTTACGCTTGTTCATCCCTCCTGAAATAGGAAACAGACTGTGTTGTGTTGTGTAAATAGCTCTGGAGCTGGTTTGTGTGTTGTTCAGCACCGGTGAGCAGGTGTTTAGACCTGTTTTGGGTAGCAGAGGGAAAGCAGTGTTGAGAAGGGAGGCTTGGCAGCCAAGACTCCCTGGACATCAAGGCATAGAGAGTTGATGAGGTGGTTCCTCGTGCTTCTGTATTCCAAAAACTCATGGCAGTGAACAGAAAAGATGAACTTTTTTTGATATAAAGAGCAGGAGAACATGTAAAAAGATTGCACTGACAAGGTTGTGTGATAGTGCGGAAAGAAGCGTATAGTCAAATCTTTGCACGGCATGCCTAGTCAATTTCAGAAGAGATGGGATAATATAATGAACCGTCATCCCTAGCCTAAGTGAGAGATAGCTGACCAAGTCACCAATATTTTAAGCATTTACTGTCTTAGGTGCATGGGCTCAAAGGTAATAGTAAGCCAAAAACTCATGATCATTTATCTTTGTGCGTTAATGTTTGATGTGGCTGCATGCATCTTTTTGATCTTTAAGCAAATAGAGAAGAAGGTGCTGCCTCTCCTTGCCTTGTGAGCACTCTGGCACCAAGCCCCTGGGTCCTGCTGTGCCTGATGTTAGCTGTGTGCCTGCAAGGGCTGCTGGGGTGTAACCAGATCAAACTACCCACAAAAGAAAGAAATGCCAGTGCTGTTAGTGCTGCCTCACTTTGACGTTTTGTTCTGGTTTTTTGTTTTGTGAATGGTTATTTATTTTTTACTCTTTTAATTGTTTTTATTTCAAACATTATGAAATACACATAACAAATCATGAACACTTTTTCTAATCCTGTCCCAGACATCATGGTTTGGTATATACACATTTAGCCTTTTAACTATTATATATTTAGCAAAAAATGAGACATAAATTTTTCTTTGTAACTTATGGTTTCCCTTACAATATTATGGATAACTTTCTAGATCTGTACATCCCAATGTGCTTTATTCTTAATATTGGTTGAAATATTACTGAGAATCAAAAGAAAAATGCTGCTCATGATCCCACCTTGATTATGTTTTAAGTAAAAGAAAAAAAATCCCTGTTAACCATCAGGTGAAAGTTTGCTCTCCATTCACCCAATACACATGTGCTTTCCATCACACATGAATGCTGTGATAGTAAATACAAGTAACAGTTGGGAGAATACGCGTCCAGATTTTGACCACATTGATACTGACATATCTATATACACATCTGCATATATATGCATTTTTAACATATACATGTATTTAATTTTAAAATGAAACAATTTTCTTAGTGAAAAATAACAGTAGTTTTTCTTTGGTTTTAAGGTTGCAAAATAATTTGGTTAACTGTTAGTATGAAGGTAACCTAAACCAAAAGAAAAGAACATCATGTAAAAAGGGAAATTTCTGTTTAGTGTCTGCCTAACAAAATGTTCAGACTTACAGAAATTAAACATAGAAGCTATATGGGGCCAACAGGAAAGTATTTCCTCAGTCGCTCATTCATTTACTTGTCTGTGTTACTATCTATTTGATGAGCCACATGTTAGATTTCATCCAAAAATGAGATATGATAGGTGTTTCACATTAGAATTAAGAGACATGTAAAATGAGTTCCTGTGTTTTCTGTTCCTTGAAAAAAGGACAAATGTACAGTAATAGGGACATCGGTTATGTTTCCTCTCAAAAGTACATTTCCTCTCTCCCTCTCTCTCTTAAAGGAATTCCTAATCATTGTTTCATGTTGTGTCATTGAAAATGATGCTGGGGGTGGAGAGGAGGAAGGAATATTTAATGAGCATCTGCAATGGATTCTGACTCCAGTTTTGATGTCTGGTTGCTGATAGCTTTCAAAATCCTCTCTTTTGCTTTCTTGCCTCACTTCTGGGAAAATCAATAAAAAGCTCTCAAGCTGCCTGTCTTGTACCAGTGGGAATTCCGGACTAGCAAACTACCTGCCTTTGCTTGGGACCCCACAGCCAAGATTCACCCACCGAGTCAATTGTCCCTCTCTGCTCTTTGAGTCATTTTCAAACTTGCTTGGGAGCACCAATCCTCCCTGCAAAGCCTCATGATGAGATAACAAACTTTTTCAGACCCACTCGCTGCATGCTTGGTGTCATTTGTTTCAACATCTGAATAAAATTTGGGGTGAGGAGTTGAACCACTCACCCCATGGGGCAACCACAAGGTAGTATTTAATACATGCAGGCATCTATGGGGTTTTATATAAACTATCAAACATAGTATTTATCACAAACAAATGAAGTAGGCAAAAGAGCAGATGATGTGATCAAATAAGTAACAGAGTTTCCATTTAAATTTAGATCTGATCCAACATTCATATTCTTTTTATATAACATGTGTTATAGACATTATTTTTAGCTGCAAGGCACAGAGGATCCATCCATACAAATGCTCAGATAATCAAGAGTTCACAGAAGAATACAACCAAAGTTGATAAACTCAATAAGTATTTGCAGGAGACACAATGATAGCTTATGAATAAGAGGGACCTTTCCCAGCCTGTATCTATTTTTTATCAATGAGCAGAACTTTTCCAGAAGCCATTAAGCAAATTTTGCCTCCCAGAAGAGGAATCACATTTGCAAGCCTCAACCAGATACTGGCAGAGAAACTGATACCACCTTGACTAGCCCGCTTAGGCAATGGTCCCCCTGGGAGGAGGAAAGATTCTCTACACCTAACATGTGCCAGGGTAACCATTTGAGAAAAAGAGAGGCTTTGGCATCAAGAAGGAAAGGGGGGTGCCTCTCAGACACGTAATCCACTGTGCCAACTATTCTGTCTTATTCTGCCTTTTTGTGCCATGCCCGTGTGAACTCCATTACTCTAGTTTATTATATACTTCATATATTTCAGTGTATTTTAAATGACATTTTTACTAGCTCATATCTCAAGTTAAACAATAATAACAACAATGAAGGAACATAAAGACCCCCCTTTCCTCATGCTCTCAGTTTCAAGCCATTTGTCATTCTGAGCCTGGTAGCTCCTGAGGTTAGTAGGTGACCGGGTCTGGCTACATCTGTGGCTCTATGTGGGTCTGTCTCCTATAGGCTCCTCCAGTGACTGAAGAAAGATAGCAAAGCCCAGAGGATGGGTAGGAAAGTGGGGGGTCTTAAGAAGACCTTGGTGTGTGGGAACCCGTGGACTCTGTCGACAAAGAAAGTTGATGATCACTCCTTTTAAATGATCCTGGTCAACTTGACCCCTAAAGGCCAAAACTAGATTTTTGGCTGAGTCTTTCCTGATCCAGCCTATGTGAAAAGGCAGGGAAAACAAAACAGAGAGACTGCTTTGTGTATTTCGGGAAGAGGCTGATAGCCTGCTATTAAAGATACCACAAGATACCACTTCTTTAAAAATAAAGAAGATAACCCTTTGGCCTTTTGTCCTGTGGAGAATCCCTATCCTAAATAAGTTCCAGCCATCAGGGCTGAGCTGCAGTGAGCTGCTTGAGAAAATAACTGCCCATTCATTTAAGGAGCCATAGCAGCCAGAGAGAAAAGGGTCAGGTTGAAATACAGAATACATGCCCAGCGACATACGAGCAAATGAGAAACTGAACTGTTTTTAAAAGAAAGGAAGGAAGGAAGGGAAGAAGGGAGGGAAGGAGGGAGGGAAAATACATAAAAAATATACAGATGCAATATTACACACCCCCAGAAACTAAATTGTGGATTTGGCAACTAACAAACCAAATATGTTAAAACAGAGAATAGTTACTGTTGAGACTGGATGAAATAAGTACAAGAGTATCTCAAAACACAGGAAAGAAAGAGAAAGAAAAATCACAAAGAAAAGAAAATACACAATACCTTTAAGAGCAAGAGCAGCAAAAGGTGATTTAGAGGAGGCAAAGGAGGGGATGGGAGTGAGGTCATTATGAAACAACTTCTAGACATAAATTTTGCTGAACTGAGAATATATTTGATTCTAACAATTAAGAGGGCTGAGTAAGTTACAGGTTGATTTAATAAGAAGACCTACAACACTATGTAAATCCTTGCAAAATGTGTGAACTCCACGGATAAAAGAAAAAATAAATGTATGTTTCCAACTTAAGAGAATAAGTTGCCAGAAAGGAAAAATAATCACAGTGTCATAGGCATTATTATTTGACATTGGAAGGTAATAAATAATAAGGTTATTTTTCAAGAGAAATAAAACCCAGCATGCCAAGAATCTCGTACTAAATATCCATTATTCACTGATATTTGGCTGAGGCCACTGGAAAAGATTGCGCTTTGAAGTTTAGGCACGGCAACCGGCTTTTTTGGTCAGTGAGATGTGACAATGTGTAATATGTGTCACTGTGGAGGAAGCGTTTATTGCTAGTGTGTGTGAATGTCTCTTATTCTTCTCGGCCATGGCAGTTGTGGAAACGGGTTTAAATACCGCCGCTGTAGGATGATGGAACCTCCTAGGGGGCAAAGTCAGTGGTAAGACACCTAGACAAACCCATCTTTTGATCCACTGTGGTCTTAGAGCATGAGAAAGGAAGAAACTTTTTTTAGCACTGAAACTTGGGGCTGACAGTGACACCTCACCTATTCTGAATGATTCAACCAGCCATCAAAGGGTCAGTCTTCAGTGGGGCTCTCAGACCAGATTGTTGTCTTCTGATTCCAGGACAAAAGTGAGGTCCTGGCAAATTAGATTGCCTCAATGAACAGGGAAGAAAAAGAAAGGGGGAGAATCTGAGAGCTAGCACATTTTAAAAGATGAGAGACAAAGTGTTAAACCAGAGGCAACTGTGTTCATGAATTAGCAAGATTAAATTTCTCAAAATCAGCAGAAATGGAGACAAAGAATAACATTCACTGAGTTACGGGAAAATAAAGGTCATCTCCACAAATCCTACTTTAGGCATTAATCTGGCCATGAAGCATTATAAAGTATCTATAGTAAATCATATTGCTTAATGACATGATTGATTTAATTCAACTGTATTTGTTGTTGAATAAGTCCTGCCAACTTTTAAGAACAAATTATTAGAGTGAAATTGTGATATTATGATAACACATTGTTACTATTTGGCATTAAGTGACTTTCTTTAGCAAAGAAAAAACCTTTCAATTGGGCTCCCTTGTTCATAATCAAAATACCATGTCCAAGAAAGATAGTTTAAAACAAAAGAGTATGTACAGGAGCAGGAAAAAAAAAAAAAGCTACCCATTTTTTTTTTTTTTAATGAATGAATGTTGAGGTCTAAATTTTATAAATATTATCACTGGCTTAAAAGTGTTAGAAAATGGTGAATATATAGTCAGCAATGGGCTTACAATAAGGAACAGAACCTATAGTGACTGGAATAAAATTCTCAGCTGTTCAGAAGGCCATGAATATTCACATTGGCGGGGCAATTTCCAAGGTTAGTAATTTCTATCCTCCTATCATCCTTTACCAAATAAGCATGCTCACTGTTGCTATAATTACTAGCTTTATTGGATATACAGAAGTTCATCTAGTATTTTCTATTAGAAATATTATTATTTTATACAAATATTTACTATATGATTTTATCATATCACTTCAGTTCAGTTCAATGGCTCAGTTGTGTCCAACTTTGTGCAACCCCAGGGACCGCAGCATGCCAGGCTTCCCTGTCCATCACCAACTTCCAGAGCTTGATCAAACTCATGTCTATCAAGTCGGTGATGCCATCCAACCATCTCATCCTCTGTCGTCCCCTTCTCCTGACTTCAATCTTTCCCAGCATCAGGGTCTTTTCAAATAAGTCAGCTCTTTGCATCAGGTGTGTGGATCACAATAAACTGTGGAAAATTCTGGAAGAGATGGGAATACCAGACCACCTGACCTGCCTCTTGAGAAACTTGTATACAGGTCAGGAAGCAACAGTTAGAACTGGACATGGAACAACAGACTGGTTCCAAATAGGAAAAGGAGTACATCAAGGCTGTATATTGTCACCCTGCTTATTTAATGTCTATGGAGAGTATGTCATGAGAAATGCTGGGCTGGAGGAAGCACAAGCTGGAATCAAGATTGCTGGGAGAAATATTAATAACCTCAGGTATGCTGATGACACCACCCTTATGGCAGAAAGTGAAGAGCAACTAAAGAGCCTCTTGATGAAAGTGAAAGAAGAGAGTGAAGCAGTTGGCTTAAAGCTCAGCGTTCAGAAAACGAAGATCATGGCATCCAGTCCCATCTGTTGATGGCAAATAGATGGAGAAACAGTGGAAACAGTGACTGACTTTATTTTTCTGGGCTCCAAAATCACTTTGAATGGTGATTGCAGCCATGAAATTAAAAGACGCTTACTCCTTATAAGGAAAGTTATGACCAACCTAGACAACATATTCAAAAGCAGAGACATTACTTTGCCAACAAAGGTCCGTCTAGTCAAGGCTATGGTTTTTCCTGTGGTCATGTATGGATGTGAGAGTTGAACTATAAGGAAAGCTGAGCACTGAAGAATTGATGCTTTTGAACTGTGGTGTTGGAGAAGACTCTTGAGAGTCCCTTGGACTGCAAGGAGATCCAACCAGTCCATCTTAAAGGAGATAGTCCTGGGTGTTCATTGGAAGGACTGATGTTGAAGCTGAAACTCGAATACTTTGGCTACCTGATGTGGAGAGCTGACTCATTTGAAAAAACCCTGATGCTGGGAAAAATTGAGGGCAGGGGGAGAAGGGGACGACAGAGGATGAGATGGTTGGATGGCATCACCGACACAATGGACATGGATTTCGGTGGACTCTGGGAGCTGGTGATGGACAGGGAGGCCTGGTGTGCTGCAGTTCATGGGTTAGCAGAGTCGGACACAACAGAGTGACTGAACTGAATTGAACTAGCATCGGTCCTTCCAATGATCATTCAGGACTGATGTCCTTTAGGATGGACTGGTTGGATCTCCTTGCATTCCAAGGGACTCTCAAGAGTCTTCTCCAACACCACAGTTCAAAAGCATTGATTTTTCAGTGCTCACCCTTCTTTATAGTACAACTCTCACATCCATACATGACTAATGGAAAAACCATAGCCTTGACTAGACGGATCTTTGTTGACAAAGTAATGTCTCTGCTTTTTAATATGCTCTCTAGGTTGGTCATAGCTTTTCTTCCAAGGAGCAATCGTCTTTTAATTTCATGGCTGCAGTCACCATCTGCTGTGATTTCGGAGCCCAAGAAAATAAAGTCTGTCAACATTTCCACTGTTTCCCCATCTATTTGCCATGAAGTGATGGGACCAGATGTCATGATCTTAGTTTTCTGAATGTTGAATTTTAAGCCAGATTTTTCACTCTCCTTTTCACTTTCATCAAGAGGCACTCTAGTTGCTCTTCACTTTCTGCCATAAGGGTGGTGTCATCTGCCTACTTGAGGCTATTCCAGCTTGTGCTTCATACAGCCTGGCATTTTGCCTGATGTACTCTGCATAGACGTAAATAAGCAGGGTAACAATATACAACCTTAACGTACTCTTTTCCCAATTTGGAACCAATCTGTTTTTCCATGGCCTGTTCTAACTGTTGCTTCTTCACCTGTATACAGATTTATCAGGAGGCAGGTAAGGTGGCCTGCTATTCCCATCTCTTTCAGAATTTTCCACAGATTGTCGTGATCCACCCAGTCAAAGTCTTTGGCGCAGTCAATAAAACAGAAGTAGACGTTTTTTTCTGGAACTCTCTTGTTTTTTCAATGATCCAGCGGATGTTGGCAATTTGATCTCTGGTTCTGCTGCCTTTTCTAAATCCAGCTTAAACATCTGGAAGTCATGGGTCACGTACTGTTGAAGCCTGTCTTGGAGAATTTTGAACATTACTTTGCTGGTGTTTGACATGAGTGCAATCGTGAGGTGGTTTGAACATTCTTTGGCATTGTCTTTCTTAGGGATTGGAATGAAAACTGACATTTTCCAGTCCTGTGGCCACTGCTGAGTTCTCCAAATTTGCTGGCATATTGAGTGCAGTGCTTTCACAGCATCATCTTTTAAATTTTGAAATAGCTCAACTAAAATTCCATCACCTCCACTACGTTAAGCTCTCTTGGAGGATTTGAAATAGCTCAACTGGAATTCCATCCCTCTGCTAGCATAAGCCCTCTTGGAGGAGGTTGTCATTAACCCTATCATATAGCCACCAAGCAGACAACCCACAAACTGCAGAATAATTATAATACCATATATGATGTAATAATAATTATCAATAAAATTATCCTTATTTTACATATTGATACATTTAATACTTCTTATTTGAAATTAATTTGCCATGTATACATTTAAAATTTTCAAGACACAAATGATAAATTAGAAATAAAAATCTTAAAGAACAAATATTACAAGAAACAAGAGAGAATTGACATTTGTGACAACATGTTCCTTATGGGAATTATACTAAGTGAAATAAATCAGACAGAAATAGAAATACTGTATGATCTCATTTATATGTGCAGTCTAACAAGGCTGAACACATTGAAACAGAGAGCAGAATGGTGGTTACCAGGGGAAACAGGGAGATGTTGGTAAGGGGATACAAATTTTCAGTTATAAGATGAATGGTGACTATAGTGAATAATACTCTATTACATACTTAGAAGTTTCTAAATGAGTAAATCTTAAATGTTCTCACCACACACACCCACAGGAAATGACGTGAGATGAGAAGTGAAAACTAACCTTATTATGGTGATCAGTTCAAAATATAAATATATGTATTTGTATATATATATTTCAAGTCATCAAGTTGTACACCTTAATCTTACACAGTGTTATATATCAGATATATCTCAATAACACTAGATGGAAAAAAGCATTTCAATACACACTCACTCAAATGAAAACTCCCAAATAGAATTGTGAAAGGCATGGATGGCAAAAAGATAATTAAGAACCTGTCTTTAGTTTAATAAAAATATCATTATTCACAGTCCTCAAATATTCATCACTGAGCAATGTACTTGTTGCTTTTGATTAAAAGTGTCCTGAAGCAAGTATCTCACTTAATTTCTTAAACCTATAGTACTCCATATTCCATATTTTGGTGGCATATGTAGTTTTAGATATTGAGAAATGATCCATTTTAATAGTTAACTTTGGTATAAAAATATTCATTATATGAAGAATGGCATCATGTTGTTAATTTTAAAGATTTCTTATTTTAACATAAATTTGAATGAAAGCTAAGTGCGTGCATATACATGCATGTATTAATTGGCATACAGAAATGGAAGAAAACATATTTGTTGTCTGAAGTCAGCTATCTTTATTGTTTATTTTGATTCTACTGAAAATGTGATCTATGAATTACCTAATATGTACCTAATTGCTGGTAACATATTTACAAAAATTGAGAGCAATAGTTTAGACACTTTCATGTTTAGCACTGCTCATGACATACAAACACAAGATCAGGGGACTCATTTCACAAAACAAGATACAGACTAGTTTCTGTTTTGTTTAAATTCTGTGTGAGTCACAAGTAAAATCAGTCCAAGACAGACTGGGGAAAAAAAAACAAAACTGATTTTTCACCTTGAATAATTTGAGCAGCACTTGTCTTCATCACCTAAGGTGGTAATGTGAGGTTAATACTGTTTACTTTTTATTTTTTGTTATTAGCATTTGTTTAATGATTCTCTCAACTAAACTGTAGCTGATTACCAGTGAGTAAGGTGCTTTACAAAATTCTGCCTATATTCCTTGTATATAATTGGTGTATTCTTGAATATAGTTATCAGTGAATTTATCAAGTTATACATGAATGGTTTTAATAACTAATAATAATAATATAATAAAATAGCTAGTAATTATACAGCACTTACAACACGCCAGATTAAACACTTTAAAATCATTGTGTTCTTTACTCTTCACAATAACCTTAGATGTTAAGTACTATGTGTGTACTATATGATCCTCTGATTATTTCAGAAGTCAAAGCACATAACAGTTAAGTGAATTACCCAAGGTCATAATATTTAGGAGGTGGTATTCCAGGGGTTTGAATCTTAGCAATACGTAGCAATACGTAGGCTCTGTACCTCCTCTGTACCAGTGTCTCTAAATTTTAGCAGAATTGTTAAAGATATCCCTAGTCCAGTAAGTCTGGAGAGGTTCAAGAATTTGCATTTCTAGCAAGCTCTCAGGAGATGCTTGAAGATCACATGGGGAGAATGCCATGGTTTAGTCAGAGAGCATTACAGTATATTCTGCTAGAAAGAAGCTGAACAGTCAGGGGTGTCTTTCTCTTCTTACCAGATATGCTATCCATTGTCAAAACCAATGAGACCATCACACAATACCTAGAATAAACAGCACAAAGCAATTTATCGCAGGAGAGCTATGTCAGTCAGGTAGTCTCTTGGAGCAGAACAGAAAACTTATCTCATATGACTTTAGAGGAAGCATAGAGTATGCCTGCCTGCTGCCTGCTAAGTTGCTTCAGCTGTGTGTGACTCTTAGTGACCCTACAGACTGCAGCCCAACTCCTCTGTCCATGGGGATTCTCCAAGCAAGGGTACTGGAGTGGGTAGCATAGAGTATAGGCACGGATAAACATTCACAAATGCAAGCGGGTTGACAACATTTTAGAGGCTTCATTAGTCCTTACTTTTAACCATGGCTACAGAATAATCATTCTTTTCCTGAATCTGTGGCAACTTTTGTATTATCACTACCAAACCTTCATTTGCTTATCATAAATATACTGTCATCAAATTCAACCATGATCTTCTTCATGCCACTGTCCTGATTTTTACAAATGCAGTTGATAATTGAACCTAGGGGAGCACACAGCTAATTTTATGACTCAGTTTTTCAGTTCAGTTCAGTTAAGTCACTCAGTCATGTCTGACTCTTTGATACCCCATAGACTGCAGCACTCCAGGCTTCCCTGTCCATCACCAACTCCTGGAGCTTACCCAAACTCACATCCATTGAGTCAGTGATGCCATCCAACCACCTCATCCTCTGTCGTCCCCTTCTCCTACCTTCAATCTTTCCCAGCATCAGGGTCTTTTCCATTGAATTGGTTCTTCACATTAGGTGGCCAAAGTATTGGAGTTTCTTATAGAGTTCCTCGTAGATTCCTAGTAGACTCTCAACGCATGCTTATTGAAGTTATAAATGGGGTGGAATCTGAAATAAAGTAGGATTCCCGAGGCTCAAATACAGGAATCAAAGAAATATCCACGGGAATACTCACAGATAGAAGAAAATGAAGGCTCTTCCAGAAGCTATTTGTATGTTTCATAATTCCATATCTGGAATAAATTTAAACATTTTTATTCTTCTGTTCATTACCAATATAACCACTGATGTACTCAGGCTGCTGTATGTGTGCATGTCTATAAATATACGTATATTTATACATGTGTGTATATGTATATGTAGAAAACATATATGAAATGATGGAGAACAATTTATCATTTATAGCTTATGCTATTTTTATTCTCCTTGAAGTCAGACATTGAGATTGTGAATGAATTATCTCATTACTGAATACTTGAATACTAACTGAAATATTAACAATGCCATAGAAATTCTGTGTACCATGTAGTTAAGGTTACTAAATGGCATCACTGATTTGTTCTACTTTTTCTTACAGGTTTAACTGTGTAATGGGACTTCCTTTTAGGAATGTAAGACCAATGTTTGAAGGTGACAGATAAGTTAACTCATAATTTTTATAACTACATGTTTTGCTGTAAGACTAATCATTTTCTCTATGAATTGTAATTTTGTAATTATTTTCTTATTTAGTCCTCTGTGACTGATTAAATGTTTTTATGTGTCTTATGCAAGGATTACCCTGGAAACAGATATACAGAGAGAAAGCTTACTGTAACTAAAATAGTGATTTATTCATAGCTACTTAGGTAATACTGCCATTTCATCCATTCTGAACAGGTAAAGAGAAAAAAATGTAATTTGTAGACCATCAATAAGTAATTATTGAGTGCAAGGCTTCTCTATTTGTTTAAATTCTGCTTCACCAAAGAATTAACAAGGATAATACATCAAAATTTTCTGTAGAAATAATGTGCTTTATTTGTTTATGGACACTGGGGCTTTATCTCAACAGCCCAACTAAAGCTATGATTTTTATCTATATTGAGAAGAGCCTAGAAGAGTGTCAGCAAATACTAAGTGCTCATGTATTGAATGAGTTATTGAGTGAACTTAGGAGTAGTCACCTATGAGAGCCTAAGCCACAGAATCCATGAACACAAAGGCAGGCCCATTATGGAGAGATCAGAATGGGTTTATTTAGTCATGTGCTTCTCAGATTTGAATGTGATTTATAAATAACCTGGTGGTCTTGTTAGAAGGCAGATTCTGATTTAGTTGGTCTGGGACCAGGCTTGAATGTATTTTTTTTTTAATGTATTTCTAATAAGTTCTCAGGTGATGTCAACATTGCTAGAACCTGAGCCATAATTTGAATAGTGATGGTTTAGCCACTGCTGCTTGAAACTGGTCCTTATCCTCATTTTCACAGCAGCTCTGGCAACTAACTTCATTATCAAAAAAAATGGCAACTAAATTCTATGCTGGGGATATCAAAGTGAATCAAATACAATATTGCGTGACTGTTCATAGTTCTCTTTGTAAATCTACTTGGTTGAACTTGGTAGTCTTGAAGACTGACTTATATGCACTGCCATGTATAAAACAAATAGCTAGTGGGAACTATTGTATATTGTATATTGTATATTGTATATTGTATATTGTATATTGAGCACAGGGAACTCAGCTCAGTGCTCTGTGGTGACCTAGGCGGGTGGGAAGGGAAGAGATGGAGGTAGGCATGGGAAGGAAGTGCAAGAGGGAGGGGATACATGCATACATGTAGCTGATTCACTTTCTTGTACAGCAGAAATTAACACAACACTGTAAAGAAACTATATGCCAATTAAAGATCCTTTAAAAGCCATGGAGAAAGTGTACTCTTTCTTCCAATGAAGGGATATGAGTCCTGACTGGGAAATATTGGAGCCGCTGTCAGTTGAGTTAATCGATGGTTCATACTGGAACCTGCACATTTCCTTGGTGAGCTGAGTGAAAAAAATCACTATTTTAGTAAGTACAGTTGATTCACGCTTTCAGTTATCACTCACTTTTTCTTCCCACACACTCAAAAGTTTGGGTAACTTGTGCTTCATTTCCTTTATCTCTTTGAATAAGAATTCCTTATTTAGGAAGTTTTTAGAGAGTGTAGACAGTTAGCAGAGCTGGCCAAAATTTCTTTTGTATGAATGTGGAGAAAGTAAATGTTTTGTGTTGGCAGAACTGTACCCATTCCAAACTTATGGAACAAACAAGAGCTGTAAAATATAGTCGTCTGGAGTGAAGTAATCATTTTCAGCATGTAATATGCCAAAGAGGAATCCCTGAGCAGGCTCTGTGAAATGTTTGATCATCCTAAAAACAGGATTTGAAAACAACACTATAACATCCTGCTGCGTTTAAAGTCTGGGTGGCTTGAAGATGCAGTTTATTGAACAATACACCAGATAATCCTCTAGCTACCTCTTTTTCAAGGTCAAGTCCACGCTAGCAATTACAGTAATGTTTGTTGAAGTTACTTGAATGGCAGGTATAAAGGCTGCCATTTAACCAAACTGGTTGATCCAGTGACTTTGTTTGTGAATTTTGCTCCTCACTTTTGCTTTAAAAGAATCACTTGTGTGGAAAAGAAAACAAGTTATCAGCCTAACCCAATTAACCGTAAAACTAACAGTTACCTGCAGATAAACCTACCAAGCATTCTCACAGAATTAAACAAAATCCATTCACATTTAGTTGAACACAATCTCTAGATTCTCACCATATTGACACTCCAAGATTTAGGAATAAAATAGTTACTGGTTTTCTTCTTGTAATCATATCAACTAAAATAGGAACCAATGACAACTTAAATCTCAAAACAGGGGATTAAATTTTTAAATTTGGGAACAAACAGGGTTTTCTTTTGTTTGGGACTCTTAAGTTCTGACATTTTCTTTTTTTTTTTTTTTTTCCTGTCAACTCTTAGATGCCTATATCTATTAGATGATCGGGGAATAAAATGTACTCTGATTAGCACCTGGAATAAGCAAAACAAAACAAAATAAACATAGTAATTTTCGAAACTACTTTTTCTGCATAAAACAAGTATGTTAGGAGCAATGATATTTTAATAGTGATCTAAATGAGAAAAACGAATCTTTGAAACTAATTTGACATTTCTAAGAGTTACAATGTTTATTTTAATACAATTTACTAAAGAAACTATAAAATAAGCCTTGACTATCAATATTATCACAGATCATCATTTGATTTAATAGGTTTTATATTTCAGTTCAGTTCAGTTCAGTTCAGTTGCTCGACCCCGTGAACTGCAGCACGCCAGGCCTCCCTGTCCATCACCAACTCCCGGAGCTCACTCAGACTCACGTCCATCGAGTCAGTGATGCCATCCAGCCATGTCATTCTCTGTCATCCCCTTCTCCTCTTGTCCCCAATCCCTCCCAGCATCAGAGTCTTTTCCAATGAGTCAACTCTTCGCATGAGGTGGCCAACGTATTGGAGTTTCAGTGTTAGCATCATTCCTTCCAAAGAAATCCCAGGGCTGATCTCCTTCAGAATGGACTGGTTGGATCTCCTTGCAGTCCAAGGGACTCTCAAGAGTCTTCTCCAACACCACAGTTCAAAAGCATCAATTCTTTGGCGCTCAGGTTTCTTCACAGTCCAACTCTCACATCCATACATGACTGCTGGAAAAACCATAGCCTTGACTAGACGGATCTTAGTCGGCAAAGTAATGTCTCTGTTTTTGAATATACTATCTAGGTTGGTCATAACTTTTCTTCCAAGGAGTAAGCATCTTTTAATTTCATGGCTGCAGTCACCATCTGCAGTGATTTTGGAGCCCAGAAAAATAAAGTCTGCCACTGTTTCCACTGTTTCCCCATCTATTTCCCATGAAGTGATGAGACCAGATGCCATGATCTTCGTTTTCTGAATGTTGAGGTTTAAGTCAAAATTTTCACTCTCCTCTTTCACTTTCATCAAGAAGGTTTTTATTTCCTCTTCACTTTCTGCCATAAGGGTGGTATCATCTGCATATCTGAGGTCATTGATATTTCTCCAAGCAATCTTGATTTCAGCTGTGCTTCTTCCAGCCCAGTGTTTCTCATGATGTACTCTACATAGAAGTAAAATAAGCAGGGTGACAATATAGAACCTTGATGTACTTCTTTTCCTATTTGGAACCAGTCTGTCATTCCATGTCCAGTTCTAACTGTTGCTTCCTGACCTGCATATAGGTTTCTCAAGAGGCAGGTCAGGTGGTCTGATATTCCCATCTCTTTCAGAATTTTCCACAGTTTATTGTGATTCACACAGTCAAAGGCTTTGGCATACCATTACTAAAGCAAACATTTGTTCTGAGTGTCAACTGCTCATTACATGCTTTGTTAATATGAAAGATGTCAAATTCTTCTTGGGATAACCAAAAGATACCGTTGCTTGTGAAAGGAAGTTGTGGATTAGTATTCATACTATCATCTCAATTTTGAAGAAACAGAAATAAAAGTATTTTTATATAGTCTTTGTCTTTCTCTATATGTATATTATATACACAGGTATATTAGAATAGCAAAGATTTTTCTAGACTAATATATAGCCTTTAAATCTCAGTGATTTAAAGCAACAGGAACTTATGACTTACTGTGTTGTGGGCAAATCTATCGTGTAGTTGTCCTCCCCGCTGACTTGGTGATCCTGACCATTTAATCCTCTGCCTTCTCTGCTACCTGAACAATAGGCTTGATTGGTTGATCTAAGCAGGAGGAAAACAGCCACTGTCTTTACTTAAAAGGGACACATTATTTCTCCTTATATTTTACAGACATAATTAGTCAAACATACTTGCTAAATACAAGGAGGCTCAATGCAGAGGAGTCCATGGAATGCTTGGCACCCTGTATTTCCACAAGAAGAAAGGGTTCAAAGGAAGCAAGCCTAATTGTTAAAGAGTAGATAAGTTTGAGGAGTGGAAGAGAAGTGGTAAAGGAGGACCACATTTTATTTTATTCAAATCTAAATACCTTGTTTTTTCAACAATGCTATATTTTGTTTGATTTTATTAAAATATATTTTAAATTTTATGAATTCTCAAAATCACTACTTAGAGACCAGGAGAATCCTCTGGCTTAATTTTTGTAATAAGGTTGTGGCTAGTTCAGTGTCTGGTAGGACATTTAGACCTCTTTTCATTCATAACTCTCCTTTTAGTTATCCTTCTTAATTAACATTTTTGTAATGTTATCAGTTCTCTTTTGGCAACTAAAATGTTCTGAGCTTTGCTTTCATAGGTCAATGATTTTCAATATCCAATTTGCTCCTATGTCCTTAATAAAATAATCAGAGAGTATACTCCTCTAGTAAAGCCTCCATTAATTCCAATGGAGTTCCATCAAAATAAAGAGTAGCCTGTAATCATGGAGGCATGTTTCCAATGATAAAAAGTTTCCCATATATTTTATGGATAATGTGATTAAAAAACTAAGAATCTAAAATTGTCTAAGTTGGGTAAAGCCCTAGGAAGCCATAGGCTTTCACATGCTCACAGTAGGGAAGAAAGAGCTATTTGGTGAATTTGCTTAGAAAATGGCTTCAGGGAAATCCCTGTTTGTCTTCGGTTAGCTAATTTAGGAGTATGTGACCTTTTCTGGGCTTTTATGTTTCCCTGGCTCACTTTGAAGGTATATAATTTGTTATTCCTTTAGAAACATATTCTTTAGATGTGAACAGTTTCACATGGATGTAATTCTTAACAAGTGCTACATAACCATAGTTATTTTAGGTATAATATAATTATTAAACAATTGCCACTCCCAAGCTTTAAAAAATATAGAGAGAGTCAGGCAAGATAGGACAGCTGAAGGTAAAACAATCATGAAGGCAATTTGAGAACTCAGTGCTCTTCAAAGGATTATTTGCATGAACAAAAGGAATATTAAGCTGACGTAACCATAGGAGGAAGCGTAGGATGCATTCAAAAGCAAACCAAGACCTAAAAGTGCAAGCAAAATGCAGGCTAAAAGCCTGCACTAAAAGTAATAGTGTGACTTGAAGTCTGATGTCTCCCTGACCGCTGGATAAAATTATCAGCTACAAATTTTCATAGAACCATATTCATTGCAGAAAACAGACTTTATTGGAGCTACTATAAGAAAAAAAGGGCTATACAGTTCAAAGAATCTTCAGAAGATTCAAAGAATCAAGTTTAGACACCAGAGCTTGAAGTTACACAGAAAAAAACACGAGGAGAAATGCCCAACAACCCAGAATAGTGGCCCTCAAGGTGTGGCTTGTGGACCAGCCACAAGTCCACATCCTGTTGCGATTCTGGGGTGAGAATCAGAGTACACCAGAGTACAAATGGACCATGTCACTAGGCACACTAGTTCAGCTGACAATCTTTTCCTTAGCAAGATTTCCTCAAAAGAGAAGCAGCATGACAATGTACATTCAAGTGAAAGCTCTCGTTGTCAGAAATGAAGACAAGAGGCAGCACTGTTTCTTGGGTGCACCACTGCCTTCACCATTTGCTGCATGTCACTGTTGCTTCTGCAAAATGGAGACTGAAACCCTTCAACCTAGCAACCCCAGGAAGAACCATATGCGTCCACTACCTTACTCCCCAGAAGATTCAGTCCTCTTTTGAGCTACAGAAGTTACCCAAGTCTCCCTTTGACTTCCAGGTCTGATGGCAATAAATAATAATAAAACATAAAGTTTACTGGTTTGATCAAATATTTTGAGAAATGAAAAACCTATCATCTAGAACATTTTTCAGGCCATGGATTATTTTGAGACTGTGATAAGAACCATGGACGCAGACTTCTCTGGTGTTCTGGTAGTAAAGAATCCAGCTACCAATGTAGGGGACACAGGTTCAATCCCTAGTCTAGGAAGATTCTGCATGTCGCCAGAGCAACTAAGCCCTCACACTGCAACTACAGAGCATAAGTGCTGCACTTAGAGAAAGCCACGGGCAGCAATGAAGACCTGGTGCAGCCAAGAAAAAGAACCATGGATGCTTATTCCTAGCAAACTGACATACATGCAATTGTACATAGACTCATAGAAGATTTATGGACGCTGCAAAGGCTGTCTTCAGACTCTAGGTTAAAAAATCCTGATCCAGAGTAAAGTAGAAATTATCAACTTTATCAATAGTTTGATTTTAATATATAACTCTCTATTTTACATAAAATGATACTTCAATTTGGAGCTGAAAATTGCAATTTGATTTACAACTCTTACTGGCAATATAATCTAGGCATATAAACTCTTTGGATCACAATTATCTTACTTGTCAATTGAAGATAATAATAATTATCTCATAAGATTACTGTATTTCCTTTGGTATGTATCTAGAATAGCACTTGTCACAAAAATATTTAATAAATGTTCATTTACTCATTCATTCTTTACTTATTTATTTTTGATGTATTAATAAGATTGCTTACAATCTCCTGATTATTTTCTGGCTTTACAATTATGTTCAACACATATTTATTAAATGCTCACTTTGTACCAGAAGCTGTTGTAAAGGGTGTGCATAGATAAGTAAGTAGGAAACTCTGCTCTAGAGTAACTTACAGTACGGTGGCATGTTAAGAGAAACTATTGATATATTGTAGTAAATGATACAAGAAATGAGCCTAAGATTGTATGGGATCCCAACAAAGGAGCAGTGGAACAGATAATGAGGATTTACTGAACAATTCATGATGGAAATGGTAGCAAGTTGTGCCAATAATATTAATTAAACTTTCTAATTGCTTTCTGTATGTTGATTATTTTGCTAAATATTGTTAAATACTAAATATTTAACAAATATTTAAATGTTGCTAAAATATAAAAATTTTTAACTTAAGAAAATTTTCAAACTTAAAAGATGTTGCTACTAGGCTGAAACAGAATATCAGAGAGAGCTGGAATTAGCTTTGACTTCAACTCTATGTTCTTTAACAATTAGTTTAAGAAAGTTGGAAATATTGTTTCAGTCAGGGGGAAGTAACTTTAAAAATTACCAGAATGGAGATATGGCATGCTTTTTGTATGAAAGAAACTACACAGAATAACATTGATAATAATTGTTATGAACACAAACAATAATAAATTATAAAACATAATTAAGAGATAACCTAGCATAATATCATTTGATTGTAAAGATGAAAAAAGCAAGTCATTATGATTGAATTACAGGTATCTAATTTGTGAATTCTAGATCTAATGGGGAAGGAACTAGATTAGGTGTGGGAAGATGATGCATCCAGGCGTTAAGAAAATTAGGGTATCCAGGAGGTAGTCAGAGATATATGTTTTTACTCCAGAGACATGGTCATAACTGGAAACTAATTTGGTTGACACTAGTCTAAAAATAGCAAAAAAAAAAAAAAAAAAAAGAAAAGATCATTACAGTGTATAAAGACACCCAGTAATATAGAAGGAACATGGGGCATTTTACTGTGCTTATTTTGAACAAAAATATACCTGCATTTCAAAGCATACGCACTGTAGTTTCTTATTCCTTCTTTATGAATTCACTTCAGTCACTCAGTTGGGTTCGACTCTTTGTGACCCATGGACTGCAGCAAACCAGGCTTCTCTGTCCATCACCAACTCCTGGAGCTTGCTCAAATTCATGTCCATCAAGTCAGTGATGCCATCCAGCCAATCTCATCCTCTGCTGTCCCCCTCCCCTCCTGCCTTCATTCTTTCCCAGCATCAGGGTCTTTCCCAATTTGGAACCAGTCTGTTGTTCCATGTCCAGTTCTAACAGCTGCTTCTTTACCTGCATACAGATTTCTCAGGAAGTAGGTAAGGTGGTCTGCAAGGAGATCCAATCAGTCGGTCTTAAAGCAGATCAGTCCCTGGGAGTTCATTGGAACGACAGATGTTGAAGCTGAAACTCCAATACTTTGGCCACCTGATGCGAAGAGCTGACTCATTTGTAAAGACGCTGATTCTGAGAAAGATTGAGGGCAGGAGAAGGGGATGACAGAGAATCTCATCCTCTGTCGGAGGATGGCATCACCGACTCGATGGTCATGAGTTTAGGGAAACTCCAGGAGTTGGTGATGGACAGGGATGCCTGGCATGTTGTAGTTCATGGGGTTGCAGAGATTTGGACACAACTGAGCAACTGAACTGAACTGAACTGAAGGTGGTCTGGTATTCCCATCTCTTTTAGAATTTTCTGCAGTTTGTTACGATCAAAGGCTTTGGCATAATCAATAAAGCAGTAGATGTTTTTCCAGAACTCTCTTGCTTTTTCTATGATCCAATGGATATTGGCAATTTGATCTCTGGTTCCTCTGCCTTTTCTAAATCCAGCTTTATGAATTAACTAAAAATTATTTTATATTGTCTGTTTTTTAAAAATATGGTAAAACTAGAATCTATAGCTAAGGAAACCTTTAGTTGAAAATTAGTAAAATTAGCAAAGTGACAGTTTATGCAATAAGACCATGCTCAACAAGAACTCTCTATAAATGAATTTATCGTAGTTTGTATTATAATAAATACCAATTAAAAATCAAACAAAAAATAAAACTAGCAACACCAACAACCAAACTCCCTTTGCTTTTTACTTGGAATTTAAACTAAACTGGTGATTGACAGCTTTTTTAGGGGGAGAGCTTCAGGGAATCAGTTGTGCCCAAATTTATTTAGATCACAGAGTCAATGTTTTTATTTATAAATCTCTTGTGATCTTTTACAAATTTAACCTTATTTTTAAGAATATCTGAAGATCCTATATGAAGGCTGAAAGAAATTTGAATTGCTTCTTAAAAATTCCCTTAGTAGAATATTCTATTTACCAGACAGTTTGGTTAACAAGAGAGGTTAATGGTTAATAAGTGTTTCCCATTTTTATAGTTTAATTAGATATCAAAGAATATCATGTGAATAAACAGTTTTTATTTTACCATTGTATTTATTTTCAAACAATCTCAACCTAATAGCAGTCAACCTCACTGAAACAGAAATATAGATGACTTGTAAAGAAGACATTTTCCGTGATTATATGGTTAGCTTCATTCAAACTTACCGATCATTTCAGATACATGTGTAAGCCCATTGACTGAAAATTCACTGCACTGTTAAATGAACAGATGCAGTTATTAATCTTGGATGGATTTCATATGTATTTTTGATAGAGATCAAAGAAGGCAATGACAACACATCATTCAATCCTGTGCTAAAACATCAGCAATGTCAGGGCAAGACAGATGTATGTCCCAAAGTACCAGGAAGGAAAATCTGTCATCATTTTTTTTTCTTTTTTATTAATTTTTTTAATCTTAAAGCAAAAATTTCACCTGCATAAGTAGTTCAAACATATATGTACTGACTAGAACTTTGCCTGTTTACAAATGTATCATTTGCATGTTTGCTAATGTATGATTTCTCTTCAGCTTCTTAAAATTTTTATCTTCTAACTCTCAAGTTGTCCCATGGTTTTCATTGTTTGAGCACAGGGAATAGGAAGAAAAAAGATGATTATTCTGTCAATGTATCAGTTCAGTTCAGTTCAGTTCAGTCGCTCAGTCATGTCTGATTCTTTGCGACCCCATAAATTGCAGCACACAATTCCTCCCCATCCATCACCAACTCCCGGAGTTCACCCAAACTCATGTCCATAGAGTTGGTGATGCCATCCAGCCATCTCATCCTCTGTTGTCCCCTTCTCCTCCTGCCCCTAACCCCTCCCAGCATCAGAGTCTTTTCCAATGAGTCAACTCTTCGCATAAGCTGGCCAAAGTATTGGAGTTTCAGCCTTAGCATCAGTCCTTCCAAAGAACACCCAGGACTGATCTCCTTTAGAATGGACTGGTTGAATCTCCTTGCAGTCCAAGGGACTCTCAAGAGTCTTCCCCAACACCACAGTTCAAAAGCATCAATTCTTCGGCTCTCAGCATTCTTCAAGTTCAACTTTCACATCCATACATGACCACTGGAAAAACCATAGCCTTGACTAGATGGACCTTTGTTGGCAAAGTAATGTCTCTGCTTTTGAATATGCTATGTAAGCTGATCATAACTTTCCTTCCAAGGAGTAAGTGTCTTTTAATTCATGGCTGCAGTCACCATCTGCAGTGATTTTGGAGCCCAAAAAATAAAGTCTGCCACTGTTTCCACTGTTTCCCCATCTATGGGAAATAGATGGGACCAGATGCCATGATCTTAGTTTTCTGAATGTTGAGCTTTAAGCCAACTTTTTCACTCTCCACTTTCACTTTAATCAAGAGGCTTTTTGGTTCCTCTTCACTTTCTGCCATAAGGATGGTGTCATCTGCATATCTGAGGTCATTGATATTTCTCCTGGCAATCCTGATTCCAGCTTGTACTTCTCCCAGCCCAGCATGTCTCATGATGTACTCTACATATAAGTCAAATAAGCAGGGTGGCAATATATAGCTTTGACATACTCCTTTTCCTATTTTGAACCAGTCTGTTGTTCTGTGTCCAGTTTTAACTGTTGTTTCCTGACCTTTATATAAGTTTCTCAAGAGGCAGGTCAAGTGGTCTGGTATTCCCATCTTTTTCAGAATTTTCCACAGTTTATTGTGATCTACACAATCGAAGGCTTTGGCATATTCAATAAAGCAGAAATTGATGTTTTTCTGGATCTTTCTTTCCTTTTTGATGATCCAGCGGATGTTGGCAATTTGATCTCTGGTTCCTCTGCCTTTTCTAAAACCAGCTTGAACATCTGCAAGTTCACAGTTCACATATTACTGAAGCCTAGCTTGGAGAATTTTGAGCATTACTTTACTAGCGTGTGAGATGAGTGCAATTGTGCAGTAGTTTGAGCATTCTTTGGCATTGGCTTTTTTTGGGATTGAAATGAAAACTGACCTTTTTGAGTCCTGTGGCCACTGCTAAGTTTTCCAAGTTTCCTGGCATATTGAGTGCAGCACTTCCACAGCATCATCTTCCAGGAATTGAAATAGCTCAACTGGAATTCCATCACCTCTACTAGCTTTGTTCGTAGTGATGCTTTCCAAGGCCCGCTTGACTTCACATTCCAGGATGTCTAGCTCTATGTGAGTGATCACACCATCATGATTATCTTGGTCATGAAGATGTTTTTTTGTACAGTTCTTCTGTGTATTCTTGCCACCTCTTCTTGATATCTTCTGTTTCTGTTAGGTTCATACCATTTCTGTCCTTTATTGAGCCCATCTTTGCATGAAATATTCCCTTGGCATCTCTAATTTTCTTGAAGAGATCTCTAGTCTTTCCCATTCTGTGTTTTCCTCCATTTCTTGCACTGATCATTGAGGAAGGCTTTCTTATCTCTCCTTGCTATTCTTTGATACTCTGCATTCAGATGCTTATATCTTACCTTTTATCCTTTGCTTTTCACTTCTCTTCCTTTTACAGCTATTTGTAAGGCCTCCCCAGACAGCCATTTTTCTTTTTTTGCATTTCTTTTTCATGGGGATGGTCTTGATCCCTGCCTCCTGTACAATGTCACGAACCTCTGTCCATAGTTCATTTGGCATTCTATCAGATTTTAGTCTGATAGTCTGATAGTCTATTAGTCCCTTAAATCTATTTCTCACCTCCACAGTATAATCATAAGGAATTTGATTTAGGTCATACCTGAATGGTCTAGTGGTTTTCCCTACTTTCTTCAATTTAAGTCTGAAATTTGGCAATAAGGAGTTCATGATCTGAGCCACAGCCAACGCCTGGTCTTGTTTTTGCTGACTGTATAGAGCTTCTCCATCTTTGTTTGCAAAGAATATAATTAATCTGATTTTGGTGTTGACCATCTGGTGATGTCCATGTGTAGAGTCTTCTCTTGTGTTGTTGGAAGAGTGTCTTTGCTATGACCAGTGTATAAGAGAAGAAATTTCAAAATCAGGTGAGAAAGATATTAAGCCAAGACCAAGTAGAACTATTCATGAGGTTATTAAAAAGAATAAATTAAAAATGAAGACCTTGGTGATAGTTAAGTCTCTTTTATGAGAGATTAATATTTCAGATAGGAGGTTGGTTACAGAGGTAGTGTGGTAGGTACAATGCTATGTACCCAGAAATCTCCAAATGTGAACTTACTGAAAACATGTTGAGTATGCATTTATAACAAAAATAAAATAATCAGTATTTTGAGGAAATGTTAAATATTCTAACTGGGAAATACTTTTAAAAATGATACTATTTTCTTGAGTCTTAATATAGCTAAAAGCTGTTAGTGTGTTTGAATTATGAGTGAAAAAATCAAGAGAATGTACCTTGTTTACAATGTTGAGTTTGGCTCTTCAACAATCTGACATGGTGCAGGAAACTGTGTTGACACAAATGATTGGTGATAATTAGAAGATAAGTTGACTTTTTAAAAAATTGTTTGATGCTTTAGACACAAAGCTAATTACACTTTTAAGCACATTTATTTCTTTTATATGTTTTTAATCTTTCTGCTAACAAAGTTCCCACTGAGATTCATGATTAGTGAATATAATCTTAAAGAAGAGGTCAGGGAGATTAATTTGTGTGGAATCATCTCACTGGAGATCTCAGTGGCAAAAATTCTAAACTGAGAGACAGGTTGTTTATCCCCCAAATATGCATGTTCTATTTCAGCTTCTTGGCTACTTAACAGAAAAGGGCTGTGCATAAAAACAAGGATCCAGAATAGGTAGTATTTGGGAGTAGACAGACCTGTGCCTTGATACAAGTTAATTAATGTTGGGCACTCAATGGGAAAACTGATTATTTAATAGCTATTAGAAGCTACTTCCCTGGTGGGTCAGTGGTAAAGAATCTGGCTGCCAATGCAGGAGACATGGGTTCAATCCCTAGGTTGGGAAGATCTCCTGGAGAAGAAAATGGTAACCCACTCCAGTATTCTTTGCCTGGGAAATCCTATGGACAAAGGAGCCTGGCAAACTACAGTCCATGGAGTTGCAAAAGAGTAGAGCATGACTTAGGGACTAAACAACAACAACAACAACAATAATTTAGACTCTGAAAATCTTATCTGCTAAGAAACTAAGGTGTGAAAATATTTAAAATCTCAATAATAGACAAACATCTGTTCAGTTCAGCTCAGTTGTTCAGTCATGTCTGACTGTTTGTGACCAGCTCCTGAAGCTTGCTCAAACTTATTTCCATCGAGTCAGTGATGTCATCTAACCATCTCATCCTCTGTCATCCCCTTCTCCTCCTGCCCCCAATCTTTCCCAGCATCAGGGTCTTTCCCAAGGAGTCAGTTCTTCACATCAGGTTGCTAAAATATTGGAGTTTCAGCTTCAGCATCAATCCTTTCAATGAATATTCAGGACTGATTTCCTTTATCTGTAAAAAGCTTTATTACAGAAATTTAATCTTTATTGTTTATATTTAATATAGATAACATAAATGTAATGACAAATATCAATGATATATATATTAATAAAGATGTCCTGCTTGTATAAGGTGTCTATAGTGTTTAGAGCTAGCTAGCATTATATGATTCCACCTACTCTCTCTACCCTCCCACTGGAAGAAACACAAGCTGGAATCAAGATTGCCGGGAGAAATATCAATAACCTCAGATATGCAGATGACACCAACCTTACGGCAGAAACTGAAGAGGAACTAAAAGCCTCTTGATGAAAGTGAAAGAGGAGAGTGAAAAAGTTGGCTTAAATCTCAACATTCAGAAAACGAAGATCATTGCATCCGGTCCCATCACTTCATGGGAAATAGATGGGGAAACAGTGGAAACAGTGTCAGACTTTATTTTTGGGGCTCCAAAATCACTGCAGATGGTGACTGCAGCCATGAAATTAAAAGAAATTAAAAGACACTTACTGCTTACTCCTTGGAAGGAAAGTTATGAGCAACCTAGATAGCATATTCAAAAGCAGAGACATTACTTTTTCAACTAACGTCCGTCTAGTCAAGGCTATGGTTTTTCCAGCAGTCAAGTATGGATGTGAGAGTTGGACTGTGAAGAAACCTGAGCACCAAAGAATTGATGCTTTTGAACTGTGGTGTTGGAGAAGACTCTTGAGAGTCCCTTGGACTGCAAGGAGATCCAACCAGTCCATTCTGAAGGAGATCAGCCCTGGGATTGCTTTGGAAGGAATGATGCTAACACTGAAACTCCAATACGTTGGCCACCTCATGCGAAGAGTTGACTCACTGGAAAAGACTCTGATGCTGGGAGGGGTTAGGGGCAGGAGGAGAAGGGGACGACAGAGGATGAGATGGCTGGATGGCATCACTGACTCAATGGACGGGAGTCTGGGTGAGCTCCGGGAGTAGGTGATGGACAGGGAGGCCTGGCATGCTGAAATTCATGGGGTCGCAAAGAGTCGGACACTACTGAGTGACTGAACTGAACTGAACTGAATAACTAAAGGGTTTTTACACATAAGTGTGCAGTTTCTTTTGTAGAAATGTAGAGACAAGTTTATTGAGTCCGGCTAATGAAGGGATAATGTTATAGATCAGGAGGATGTTAGCTAACTAATTAGTACAACTTAATATATTACATTCCTTAGTAATTAATAGACTTCATTTTGTCTCTCTACCATGATATATAGTCATTATGATATCCCATCCAGTAGAAATCTCTTGCCCTCTATAATTGCACATAAAACACTTGTGTAAGTCATGGCTGTATAAATAGAACATATTTGCTTGGGACTTTAACTTAGGTATTTATTGATTTGTTTTCCAGTTTTTTTGAGATATATTGACATATGACACTGTACAATATTAAGGATTACAGCATCATAACAATTTGGCTTACATCATAGAATGATAACAAGAACCTTTTATACAGCACAGAGAGGTCAACACTCAATGCTCTGTTGTTACCTGAATGGGAAAGAAATCCAAAAATGTGGGGATATGAGCTTTCCTGGTGGCTCAGATGGTAAAGAATCTGCCTGCAATGCAGGTAGGCCCAGATTTGATCCCTGGGTCAGGAAGATCCCCTGGAGAAGGTGAATAGCCATTGTATAGATCTAAAATTGAAGTAGAAAAAAATTTCCTTCAGATGAGAACTTAGGATTTACTCTCTTTACCTAACTTTTATATATATATATATATATATATACATATGTATATATATATATATATATAGCCTATGGCAGTATTAATCACATTTACCATGTTGTACTTTATGTCTCTAGTACTTATTTATCTTATAACTGGTAGTTTGTACCTTTTGACTCTTTCTCTTTCTTTCCACCACCCTCCTCTTATAACCACAAACCAGAACTCTTTTTCTGTGAGTTTGTTTATTTCTGAAATATGATTGACCTGTGACACTCTGTTAGTTCCTATTATACGACATAGTGATTCAATATTTCTAAACATTTCAAAATGATCACAGTGATAAGTTTAGTTATGATTTGTCCCTATATAAAAGTATTACATGGTTATTGACTATATTCTCCACACTCTATATTTCATCCTCTTGACTCTTGTAACTGGAAGTTTGCACCTCTTAATTTCCTTCATCTTTTTATTTCCTCTCCCAACCCTCTTCCCCTCTGGCAATCACCTATTTGTTCTCTATATTTATAACCCCTTTGCTTTTGTTCTTTGTTTCTTATATTCCCATATAAGGAAATCAGGCAGTATTTGTCTTTGTCTGACTTATTTCACTTACATAATGCTCTCTTGGTCTATCCGTGATGTTGCAAATGGCAAGATTTCATTCTTTTTTTAATGGCTAAGTAATAGTCCATTGTGTATGTATATATATCTTCTTTATCCATTCAGCTACTGTTGAGTACTTAGGTTGTTTCCATATCTTGACTACTGTAAACAATACTACAATGAACATAGGGGTATATATATCTTTTCTAACATAGGTAATTATACATGCAGAACCATAGAGTTCCAATAATTTAGGAAATATTTGATCTATTAAATATATGTAAAAGCATTTCTTCAGCATCTAGATTAATCAAACTTTACTTCATAATTTTGAGATTTTCAGACAAATGTAGCTCCTTATCCTTTATAACATCTTTCTAAAATTATTCACTTATTTATTTTTGGTTGTGCTGAGTCTTCATCGCTGCATGATGGCTTTCTCTGGTTGTGGCAAGAGGGGCTCCTCTCTAGCTGTGTGGTGCTTCTCATGCAGGTGGCTTCTCTTGTTGCGGAGCACGGGCTCTAGGCACTTGGTCTCAGTAGCTGTGGCACATAGGCTTAATTGCTGCATGGCATGTGGTGGGATCTTCCTGGACCAGGGATCGAACCCCTGCTGCCTGCATTGACAGGGGGGATTCTTAAACAGTGGACCACCATGGAAGTCATAACTTCTTTTTTCAAAGTATTTGCAATGGTTTCAACATTCTTTCAACGTGCAAGTTTATCTTTTCTCTATGTTTAGCGTCTGCTGATCATGAAGTTATTGCTTAAAGTCTGAGCCATGAACTGTCTACAAGTAGAAAGGATCACAAAGGCAAGAGCAGCAACATTCTTGCTTTGAACCTGCAGGTAAGACAGTAGAAGCTAAATTACCACTGCAAAGAGAAAGTAGGAAGAATATTCTCAATTTGTTTTAGTTTAAATTCTTCTCAGCAAACCATAGGGTTATAAAACTAAAAAACAAAAAATTAAAAAGGAGATTGCAATTAAGATTCTATGAACAGCTGACTAATGTAAATATTTTAGACAATATGATTCCCAGAGATACATTTGGGCACATCAATTGGATTGAATAGCTGTTTATTTGTAGTTTGTTTTCTTTCAGTCTCTTAAGTGAAAAATTGGAGTGCATATTTTGGAGGGAAGGAGATTTATGTAAAATTTGGGATATGTCTGATGTCACAAATAAAAATGTGAAATATTTTTCATTATTTTTATTAAGACATGAGATATTTGTTCAATGTCACATTTGAAAACTAAGGGTTTTCTTTAAGGAGAAATGTGTTCATTATTCTTAAACTATTGTTTTAGACAAAAGAGTCTCATTTATGTAGACATAGACAAAATATGTAAAATCTTCTATCTTTTTAACTATGTAATCCCTATACTCAGCTTTATATATAATGATTTCTATATAAGCATATGACTCTCTCATAGATTTTTGCAATCTAATGGGAATACTTTGACAATGTAAACAGCTTCAAAGTTAAATCTCTGTAATAATGATAGGTAGTAAAGTTTGGTGATTATAATCTCTATTGTTAGGAAAGGCTGTTAGCTTTTACTAAAACCACATTTCCTTAAAAATTGTAAAGAGAGTTTATGGCTAATTTAAATAATGTATTAGCATCCATTAAATGTAACAAATAAACTTTGGGAGAATTTCTCCCTATATTGCCCCCTACTTTTTTACTCTCTTGTTTTTTAAGCATTATTCCAATTGTTCTTCCACAAAGTTTTCTCTGTCTACATTTGTCCATTTTGAAATAGTCATTTTAGTGGAGGTGAAATTTCTGCATCTTTCTTTTTTAAAAAATATTTAATTAACAGAAAGTAGTCAAGAGTTGAAAGTAAGTGTGTCTGGTTTTCCTGTGTTTGACTAATACCACTGTCTGGCCTGGGGATGAGGCCAGTCAAGAATCATTATACTTCTGAAAGCAGACCACAGCCATGGATTTCCATTATCTAGCACAGCATCTCTCCCTGTGCGTGCTTCTTAGACTTTAGAGAACATACACTTATAAATGGAAAATTCTAACCTAAAAAAAAAGACTAACATCAATTAACAGATCCAGAATCTGAGTGACTTCAAACCCCCAAAAGATATATAATTTAAAATATTTATATCAAACAGTTGAAATAATTGACCAAAGATCTATCCTAACAATGCAATGATTTAAATCCTTGCATTTAGTACATGAATATAGATGCTGTTACCTGCCAACAAATTAAAATATTTTAAAGCTATTAATATACTCTTTATCTATTTTGCTCTTTTTCCCTTTCATGGAATTAATTTTGTTTACCTATTCATAAAATATCACAGTTTTAAGATAAAAGAGCTATATTTAGGTGTTAACTATAGTGTAATGCATAAATGTATCAAACCAACATGTTGTGTGCCTTAAAAAAAAGCATTACATTTAGCCCTTCATTCATAAAAGCCATTACTATCTACTGTTTGTTGAATAAATTGTAGGACTGTGTTGACTGTGGGAACAAGCAAGTTATATAGGGTGTAGTCATTGTCATAGAGAAATTTGTGAATAGAATGAGTCCTATCCAGAAGGAATACTTTTTATATTAACTCTTAATTTTAAATGTAGTTCTGTAATTTTCTTCACGAAAGAACTAAAACACAGAAGTGGCATTCAGAGAAATCTTTTAGGACTACAGAATAATTCTTGATTCTTGGTATGACATCCATGTGCAAGGCTACTCTGATTTAAGTTTTAAAAACATATATGATGACTTAAAAATTATATAACACAGTTAAGGTTAATGATACTATTCTGATGAAGTAGGTGGATACTGAATATGGATGCTTCCATTACCTGTTGTTTGCATTTAAGGCAAATATGAATGCATGGGGTGACGTTGTTGAGAAATCTCCAGTGCCTGATAAATTGTTATAAGTGGCTTTGTTCAACTTCCTAGAAATGTATTTCATTCTGTCATCACCTCTACATTCTTTCATCCTGCCTAACTGACATGCTAACTCCTGGGAAAAAGATGAAGATATTTCAAAAGGAGAAAGATGTAAAATGTGATTTAAAAAAAAGCATTTAAAACCTATGATCCATTATTACCTATCAAATCATTGCCTTTCATTAAAAATGGATGCTTAGTTTTGTATATTTATGGTATCTAATGAATAATAAAAAGCTATGACTCACTTAATAGACATACTACTAGACAATTTCAAATGAAAATCCCTGCAATGCTCCAAGTAGAATAAGCTATGATGGAAACAGAAAAACTCAAGTTCTTCAGACCCCTTTAGGTAGCTTCTGGTAATTGAATCATTGGAAAAGTGCCAAGAGGTCATCTGGCTGGCTGCATTCAAGAGTATGCTGACCTGCACTAACTGCAAAACAAGTAGCTTCTTAAACTTACAGCTTCTTAAACTTACAGCCAGGGTAGTTCTCTCGATCTCACTCAACAAAAAATGTGAGGCCAAATAGCCAGTATCTGTATGACTGTTCTACGGTGATTATGATAAAAACCAAGGAGGTTTTCAAGGCACAGATGAAGACAAAAGTGATAGTTTTTTTTTTTTTTTCTACCTGCTACAATTTTTGAGCCAGTCTCCTGGCACAGTTTAATGCATAAGATTCTGACTTGTGTGCTCATTTCCTTTGCGTATGAGGCTAATTGTAATGCAAGTTACCTTCCTACCGACATCATTCGTGAGTCTCGCATGTAGCTCATGGTGCCAGCACCCTAAAGAATGCTTGTACAAATAGGTTACTGATGTTTCTTCCCTTTTGAGATGTCGGTTGATGCTATGTAAAGCAGAAAAATGTTGTGAAAGAAATGATTGCAAACAATTTCATAGGAAGACTATCATTTCTCATCAAATAAACAATTATTCTGAGGGGGTAGCAGTAACTGGTAAAACTGAGCTAATCAGTTATGATTCTAACTATTCTAATTTTTCTTTTGCAAATCCCAGTATCTCACATACTTATTATTCTAGTCCAGATTTCCCTAGCAATTATTTAATGGATCCACAATAATCTGTACCATAAGACACTATGGTCCCACATATTTATTAAAATAAGTTTAGAAGCCCTATTCTACTCTCATTTCCTATTTTCCTTTGTTCTCTTTCCTACATCAGGTGATTTATACTTTGTTTATCTGATAAGGCTTGACTTTCCGTTGAGGGAACAAAAATTAACAGTATATTCTGTGTCTTCTTTGTAGCCTCCATTATCAACTTTCTTCTATTAAAAGATGGCACATTGACTTTCTCACTAATAAAGCATTACATGTGGAAAAGCAGTTCTTCAATAATAACATATGTTGTCTTGTTGTGTTGGGGAAATATGAGGAAGAATATGAGATAAATGAATATGAGTTTTAAGTGTGGAAAAAACTGTCTGAAGATGTGGGAAAATGAGTAGAGAGGGAAAATATAAGAGCCTATGAGCTTGGAGATGTAGAAGAAGAGATCTTGAAAAAAACTTGGATTTGATGTAAAGAACCATAGTTTTCCAGCTGATGTGGAAAACAGTATCCTTGAACAGTCAAGGACAAGCATTTTGTCAAAGAGATAAGGACAAATGCATTGTTCGTTAAAAGAACAGGAGGAAATGACTTGTATGTCAGTCACCCCCCAAAGCCCCAAAGCTCTGTGAGTACAGGAGGATAAATTAAACACAGGCTGCTCTCTGTCTTCTAGAGGGAAACAGACAGGCTTATCAATAAGTGAAACAAATGAGAGCCCAGAAGGGAGGTGTGAGTCATTGGGAAGGGTTGGTTATAAGGAATCTCCCTACTCTCAAAAACCTAGTAGGTCTTCAGGAGGCCAGATGTAATCCAAGTTTCTTCTGAGAATCCAATCAAGCTTCTTTTAGAACTTCAAGGGGTGAAGTGAGAGTATTCCCCTGACATACCAAAAAAAAAAAAACTAAGACCCCAAGTTACTAATTTAAGACCTGAACTATATGTTTCAGGATCTTTTGACTATTATAGTCTATGGAAAAAGAAGAATGGAAAGTGTTACTCACTCTGTTGTGTCTGACTCTTTGTGATCCCATGGACTGTAGCCTGTCAGGCTCCTCTGTCCATGGAATTCTCCAGGCAAGAATACTGGAGTTGGTAGCCATTCCCTTCTTCAGGGGATCCTCCAAACACAGGGATCAAACCTGAGTCTTCTGCATTGCATGCCAATTCTTTACCAACTGAACCACCAGGGAATATAGATTTGACTAAAAGTTTTCAGGTAAAATCTATGATAAATTCACTTTAACCCCAGCTCTAACGGTTAACTCAGAATATTAAGACAGATTTTATGTGTATGTAGAATTTATCTTTTTCCTTTGCATTCTTGGTTACGGCTCTCCTAAATAAGTCATTCCCAGTTGAAACCTCTTATTTCTATTACTACAGAAATATGGAATGGCAACCCTCTTCAGTACTCTTGCCTGGAGAATCCCATGGAGGGAGGAGTCTGATAGGCTACAGTCCATGGGGTTGCAAAGAGTCGGACACGACTGAGCGACTTCACACACACACAGAGAAATATGATTTAAAATATTCTCATGTTTTAAAAACAAAACAAGCAAAAAGAATGACAGCCTAATTTTCAGTCAGTTTTGCTCACCAGACTTTGTCCTACAACAAGCTTATAAGTCTGAATAAGTTCATAAGAAACCATTCATGGGGACTTGTCTAGTGGTTCAGTGGTTATGAATCCACCTTGCAAAGCAAGAGGTAGGTATTCAATCTTTTGTTGGGGAACTAACATCACAGATGCCTCAGGGCAACTATGCCTTTGAGCCGAAAGTAGTGAACCAGATCATCACAGCTAGACAGTCTGTGTGCCACAAGGAAAGATCCTGCATGTTGTAATCAAGACCCGATGCAGACAAATAAAGATTAAAAAGTAAATAAACACATCTGCAACAGGTTTCCTAAACAGCACAACTACACAGTGAAATATTATTGCATTTTCGGTTAAGGTCTTGCCTTGTGTGCTCAGTTGTGTCAAACTCTGTGTTCCTTTGGACTGTAGCTCACCAGGCTCCTCTGTCCATGGGATTTTCCCGGCAAGAATACTGGAGTGGGTTGCCATTTCTTCCTACAGGAGAACTTCCCAACCTAGGGGTCGAACCGGTGTTTCCTGCATCTCCTTTAATTCAGGCAGATTCTTAACCTGCTGAGCCATCAGGGAGGCCCAACACATCTGCAAACACCCTTTTAAAAAAAGAAATTATTGATTAAAGAACATGTATCTGTCCACTTAAAGGGTTAAAAAAATGTAAAACGATATGGCATCCTAAAATGAATTGATAACATGCTGGACTCCTGCCTTCATTGTGTGACTCAGTCTGTATTTGGCTGTATGTTTGTGCAATTCTCGAGAGTGAAAAGAAGAAAAATAAAAGGATTAGAGCCTTAGGTCACAGTGAAATTGCAATGCTCCTTTTAGTATGTTGACCAATTATAGACATCTGAAACCATGTGTACAATATTATAGAGTCATTAACATGTTGAAAATACTGGCAAGACATTAAAGATCTAGTTTGTGCCTGCACCTGTCTATGCCTGTTTGTTAAATATTAGGAGGAAATAAATTATTTAGCTTAACTCTATCAGGCTACTTTTCTCCCCTCCAACTCTTTGGCAGTAAAGGCATTCAAATGAGTGTAGGTAGTTGTTCTAAGCATTTTAAAGCAGATATTTAATGTCTAAAAAAATGTCTTACAATTACTGTATAAAAAAGCTGAGAGCATTTTCTTAAAAAGGAATAATGATTGAATACATTCTGCATCAAAGTGAAGGATTAATAATAGTGAATAAAAGTTTTCTATAAAGTTTTGCGCAGTGTGCCACAGAAATTCATTTCCTTCTTTTTGCTCTCTCAGATGTGTTGGCTCCTTGCCCTTTATACAGCTAACACATTTAGTATTGCCACATTGTGGAAAGCACAGTAGATCATTTTATATGTGAACTAATTTCTGTGGAAAAGTGTATGCTCTTTTGTTGTCCCACAATAAGAGTCCTCCACTTGTTATTTATTTATTTATTGCAAGCTCTTGCATTTATTGTTTACATGATGGGTAGAATTTCATCATTGAGGTGAAATTTTTCAGTATTATTTTCTGAGAAATTTAGAGATGCTCACTGGACATTTTAAAGGCTTTTATATGGTCTCTCTGATTTACTAGCTTCAGATAATTTATTTTAATTAAAAGCAGATGGAACTTCAGCTCAATGGATGGGAGAGACATTTAACAGGAAAAAGTCTGAAGTAGTCATTTTTAACTATCCTTAATTTTATTTCTATGAATTTAAAATTGTGACTGTATTATTCAGGGTTTTATATATTAAAATTCCCATGCAAGAGAAAATAATAATTTATCTCACTAGGTGTGAAACAAAAGCATTTTTGCAGTGAGACAAAACTTCTCTTTCTGGTTAAAGATGTAACAATTTAAAGAAGATCATCGTTTTTTAAGACTACTTTGGTGTTCCCAAAGAGTCTATTGTTTAATCTGCCAAGAAATTCTGTTCCTGCATCAATAGACATTTTAAAACTCCAACACGACCATACTATTTCCTCAGTAATAGCAAGGGAATTAACTTTAATGCAGTAAATTCACAAGAAACTCCTATGATAAAAAGATGCCTCTTGCTCCTATTATTTAATTGATCTTTTTGGAACAGTTCATTTGTACTCCAGAAAAAAAAAATAATTAAGTGGGTTATTAAGTTCTTTCAAATGTATGAAAACAATGATGACTAATACCCAGATATCTTTTTATGAAAGGCTTTTGTGTTTGAACTTTCTAACTTCTAATCTCTAATAGATGGTTCTAGGCTTACTATTATTATTATTTTAAGCCTAAAACTTCCTTAGCAGAATTGAAATCAATTTGATTTAAATTCCTTTTATTCATTTAAGATCGTATGAAATGGATTTTACTTGCACAATGTGAAATATGTTAAATTTCAAAGCCTTATACTTTACTCTTCATTTCCTGCCTAGTCATTTAGAGAAAACCACACCGTGTGGCAGGAAAAACACCACTTGAGCAGTTAGGAGGCATGGGTTCTAGCTATTTGACCTTGAATTAAACTTCAATTAACTTCTCTGTGCCTCAGGGTCCATATCTGTTACATAAAGGAGCTGTCAGAGGTTGCAAATCTGCAGTTCTAGCTAGATTCAGTTTTCAGCTGCTTTGCTTGACCCACAAGGTATTAAAAAAAATGAATGAACACGGTTGTATCAACTTACATTCCCATCATCAGTGCATGTGAGTCACTGTTGCTCTGTCTTCTTACCAATACATGGTATTGTCAACTTTTCTCCTTTATATATTTTGGTGAGTGTAGTTGTTTTTTACTATGAATTTAATTTGTACTGTCCTGATGACTGATAAAGTGAAGTGCCTTTTCATTCTCAGCCATTTGAATAGCTCCTTGGGTGAGGTGTCTGATTTTTGGGCCTCTTTTTTTTTTAAGCTAGATTGTTTCTTTTCTCTTATTGATGTGTTAATCAGTTTTCAGATATTCTGGCTATGAGTCTGTTGGATAAATGAATTCAAAGCATGTTCTCTCTCTCTGTCTCTTCACTCTCTTAAAGGCGACTTTTGATAAACTAAAATTCTTAATTTTAAGGAAGGTCAACTTTTTAAACTTTTTCTTTGTGTTTAGTGGTTTATTACAATTTTAAAGACACTTCTGCTTCCCATAAAGTTATAAAAATATACTCCTTCTACACAAACCATTCTAGAGAGTAATATCTTCAATATGCTGTCTTCTAGAAACTTTATCTGTAAACCATCTTGATTGATATTCCTAATAGAAACTCCTTGAAACAACCTCAGTTCAGTTCAGTCACTTAGTCCTGTCTGACTCTTTGTGACCTCATGGACTGCAGCACGCCAGGCTTCTCTGTCCATCACCAATGCCCAGGGCTTGCTCAAACTCATGTCCATTGAGTCAGGGATGCCATCCAACCATCTCATCCCCTGTCATTCCCTTCTCCTTCTGCCCTCAATCTTTCCCACCATCAGGGTCTTTTCCAATGAGTCAGTTCTTAGCATTAGGTGGCCAAAGTATTGGAGTTTCAGCTTCAGCATCAGTCCTTCCAATGAATATTCAGGACTGATCTCCTTTAAGATTGATTGGTTGGATCTCCTTGCAGTCCAAGGGAATCTTGAGTCTTCTCCAACACCATTTCAAAAGCATCAATTCTTTGATGCTCAGCTTTCCTTATAGTCCAACTCTCACATCCGTACATGACTACTGGAAAAACCATAGCTTTTACTTTACCTTTGTTGGTAAAGAAATGTCTCTGCTTTTTAGTTTGTTGTGACCCACACAGTCAAAGGCTTTAGGGTAGTCAGTAAAGCAGAGGTAGGTGCTTTTCTGAAACTCTTGCATTTTTGATGATCCAACAGATTTTGGTAATTTGATCTCTGATTCCTCTGCTGAAGCCTGGCTTGGAGAATTTTGAACATTACTTTGCTAGTGTGTGAGATGATTGCAATTGTGCAGTAGTTTGAATATTCTTTGGCATTGTCTTTCTTTGGGATCGGAATGAAAACTGATATTTTCCAGTTGTGTGGCCACTGTTGAGTTTTCCAAATTTGATAGCATATTAAGTGCAGAACTTCACAACATCATCTTTTAGGATTTGAAACAGCTCAACTGGAATTCCATCACCTTCACTGGCTTTGTCTGTAGTGATGTTTCCTAAGGCCCACTTGAGTTTCCATTCCAGGATTTCTGGCTCTAGGTGAGTGACCACACCATCATGGTTATCTGGGTCATGAAGATCTTTTTTGTATAGTTCTTCTATGTATTCTTGCTACCTCTTCTTAATATATTCTGCTTCTGTTAGGTCTATACCATTTCTGTCCTTTTTTGAGCCCATCTTTGCATGAAATATTCCCTTTGTATCTCTAATTTTCTTGAAGAGATCACTGGTCTTTTCCATTCTATTGTTTTCCTGTATTTCTTTGCATTGATCACTGAGGAAGGCTTTCTTATCTTTCCTTGCTATTGTTTGGAACTCTGCATCCAAATGGGTACATCTTTCCTTTTCTCCTTTGCCTTTTGTTCTCTCTTCTTTTCTCAGCTATTTGTAAGGCCGCATCAGACAACCATTTTGCCTTTTTGCATTTCTTTTTCTTGGGGATGATCTTGATCACTGCCTCCTGTACAATATTATGAACTTCTATCGTTAGTTCTTCAGGCACTCTATCAGATCTAATCCCTTGAAACTATTTGTCACTTCCACTGTATAATTGTAAGGGATTTGATTTAAGTCATACCTGCATGGTCTATTGGTTTTCCCTACTTTCTTCCATTTAAGTCTGAATTTGGCAATAAGGAGTTCATGATCTGAGACACTGTCAGCTGCATGATTCAGTAATTCAGTTTTAAGGAATTTGTTCAGTAGAAGTGCATATACTTGTGCACCAAATAACATGTACAAAAATGTTTACAGCAGCATTATTTATAACAACCAAAATTTGGAAACCTGTATTTATCATTTATTAAATGTATTGTAATATATTCATGCAATGGAATAGCACACACACAGCAGGAAGAAAGTCTTACCATTATAAGGTTTTGAAGCTATGCACTGAAGAGTAAATGCTGTGTGATTTTACGTATATAAAATGCAAAACCAAGCCAAACAATATGATGATGATAACTGAATAGTGGAGAAGAAATATGGCGTGACATCCCTTATAAGCAGTATCTAGAAAGAAACGATACAAATGAACTGATTTATGAAACAGAAACAGGCTCACAGTCTTAGAGAATGAACTTACGGTTGCCAGGGAAGAAGAATTGGGGAAGAGATAAAGAGTTTGGGATAGACATGTAAACTCTGCTACATTTAAAATGGATAACAGACAAGAACCTACTGTACAGCATAGAGAACTCCACTCAGGGTTATGTGGCAACCTGGATGGAAGTGGAGTTTGGAGGAGAATGGATATATGTATATGTTAATATATGGTTGAGTCCCTTTGCTGTCCACCTGAAACTATTACTACATTGTTAACTGGCTATACTCCAATATAAAATAAAAAGTTAAAATGCAATAAAAATTTTTTAAAATGAAATCTTTTGTAGAAGGGAAGATTAATGCTGTGAGGCACCAAGAAGATTTCTGAGGGGCTAATAATGTCCAATATCTGAATCTGGGTTGTATGCACACAGGTTTGTACACTTGGTAAAATTCACCAAGTTATGCATATAATACCTGCCCTTTCAATCATTATTAATTATTAAGAAAATAAAATATTTGATGGAGTCAGTAGTTTAGGCATATATATATATATATATAGATTACAATATCATTTATATATGGAGCAGAACTAAGCTATTAGTTCAGTAATTGCTACTCACCTAAGTGAATAGGTTTCTAACCAAGATTGCATCTTCTACTTTTCCTGCACAATGAAAGCAGATTAATCTTTTAAAAAACATCCACTTTTGAATATATTGCTTGCCTATTTAGAAATCTTTAATAATTCTCCTCTACCTAGACAATAAACTGCAGATTTTGAACATTTAAGTTATCTGTAATGGGAACTAATTATATACCATGTACACTGAATTAGTTACTTTAGTGAATTTAACCCTTATATCAAATCTATAAGTTAAGTAGCATTATGCCATATTGTAGGTGGAAGACTCTAAGTTCCTGAAGTTAGTTAACTGGGAGAAGCAATGAGATTAAAATATACATCTCTATGACTCCAAAGTACATGCTATTTTTACTGTACCATGTTGCTCCTACAGTCATGTATATATTTCCTATCTACTTTATCCAATTTCTTATCTTCTTACACCCTCCATTCCAAACCAATTTAGCTCAAAGTCTGCCTCCCTCAATCAACTTTACATTTTCAAATCCTCTAATTTTTCCTAATCCTATTCCTTTAAATCTTTTTCTGTCTGCATACATGTTATTCCTTCTTTCACATGACTTTTAAAGTCTACCTTTATTTTAAAGCTTCGTTTAACCACCACAGTCTGAATAATTTTTTTCTCCTCTGAAACCTTAAATGCAATTATTGTTGTTACAAATCATTCATGATGTGTAACATGGTGACATTTTTCTATGTTGCCTTGAAATATTTAATTTTTTCCTTAATGTTTGCCTTATTTCCATAATTATGTTACAAGCTCCTGAGTACAGAGAAAATATTAATGCTTTTTCATCTTCTCCCTCAGAAATATTAAATATAATGGAGATTGAAGTATAGTGTAAGAAAATATGAGTTTGTAGGATTAGGATAAAAATAAATTTTATGAGAGCTAGTCTTACAAGGGTACCATTAAGATCTTTATTTAGGTAGATACATGAATGTACATGATAAATAGACCTAGAGATTTTTCTAATCTATTAAAAAGCAGTTCTTCCTAATTTCCTATTTATTCTCTATTTCACTCGCATTTCTCTTTGACCCCCCACCATCATGCTGATGTAGACTGCTCTTCTCAAGATCAAAAGCAGGACTTCCCTGGTGGTCCAGTGTCTAAGACCCTGAGCTCCCACTGTAGTGGGCCTGGGTTCCATCTCTGGTCAGAGAACTAGAGCCCACGTGCCACAACTAAAGATCCCACATGCCACAAGGAAGATTAAAGATACCACCAGCTGCAAATATGATCTGTCGCAGCTAAATAAATAAATATTATTGAAAAAAGAAATGTGTGTACTCAGTCATGTCTGATTCATTGTGGCCCCATGGACTGTAGCCTGCCAGCTCCTCTGTCCATGGGATTTCCCAGGCAGGAATACTGGAATGAGTTGCCATTCCCTACTCCAGGGGATCTTCTAAGACCCAGAAATGAAACCCTCCTCTCTTGTGTCTCCCTTATTGGCAGTCAGATTCTTTACCTGGAAAGCCCCTCTCCAGAAAAAAAGAAAAAAGATAAACAGCAAAGACCATATTCAGCCAGTTAGTTCAGTTTCTCAGTCTTATATGACTCTTTGGGACACCATGGACTGCAGCACAACAGGCTTCCCTGTCCATCATCAACTCCCGGAGCTTGCTCAAATTCATGTCCATTGAATTGGTGATGCCATCCAACCACCTCATCCTGTACTGTCCTCTCCTCTCCTTCCTTAAATCTTTCCCAGCATCAGGGTCTTTTTCAATGAGTCAGTTCTTCACATCAGCAGGCCAGAGTATTGGAGCTTCAGCATCAGTCTTTCCAATGAATATTCAGGGTTGATTTCCTTTATGATTGACAGATTTGATCTCTTTTATGAGTGACGGGTTTGATCTCCTTTATGATTGATAGGTTTGATCTCCTTGCAGTCCAGGGGACTCTCAAGAGTCTTCTCCAATATCACAGTTTAAAAGCTTCAATTCTTCAGTGTTCAGGTTTCTTTAACTCACATCCATACATGACTACTGGAAAAACCATAACTGACTAGATGGCCTTTGTTGACAAAGCTTTTTAATATGCTCTCTAGACTGGTCATAGCTTTTCTTCCAAGGAGCAAGTGTCTTTAAATTTCAAGGCTGCAGTCACCATCTGCAGTGATTTTGGAACCCAAGAAAATAAAGATTGTCACTGTTTCCATTGTTTCACCATCTCGTTGCCAAGAAGTGATGGGGCCGGATGCTATGATCTTAGTTTTTTGAATGTTGAATTTTAAGTAATTTTTTTCACTCTCCTCTTTCACTTTCATCAAGAGGCTCTTTAGTTGGTCTTCACGTTCTGCCTTAAGGATGGTGTCATCTGTATATCTGAGGTTATCAACATTTCTCCTGACAATCTTGATTCTAGCTTGCGCTTCATCCAGCTGGACATTTTGTGTGATGTACTCTAAATAGAAGTTAAATAAGCAGGGTGACAATATACAGCCTTGATGTACTCCTTACCTAATATGGGACCAGTCTATTGTTCCACACCTGGTTCTAACTGTTGCTTCTTGACCTGTATACAGGTTTCTCAGGAGGCAGATTATGTGGTCTGGTATGTCCATCTCTTTAAGAATTTTCCACAGATTGTTGTGATCCACAGAGTCAAAGGCTTTGGCTTAGTCAGTAAAGCAGAAGTAGATCATCTTACTTGACCCTTTAGTAGTTTTCACCACATTTAACTACTTTCCCATTTGAAAAACTTTTCTCTGCATTTTCATTGGAAAAACACTTGATTTTTCTCCCATATACTTCTTTTATCAAAATCTCATTTACTTCCTGCTGCTGCTGCTAAGTTGCTTCAGTTGTGTCCGACTCTGCGACCCCATAGATGGCAGCCCACCAGCTTGCCCCATCCCTGGGATTCTCCAGGCAAGAACACTGGAGTGGGTTGCCATTTCCTTCTCTAATGCATGAAAGTGAAAAGTGAAGGTGAAGTCGCTCAATTGTGTCTGACTCTTCATGACCCCATGGACTGCAGCCTACCAGGCTCCTCCGTCCATGGGATTCTTCAGGCAAGAGTACTGGAGTGGGTTGCCATTGCCTTCTCCCATTTACTTCCTACTCTCTCTTAATTCTTGTGTTCATTTAATCATTAATTTATTCTTTCATTCAAAAATCCTTACTAAGAACCTATAAGGTGCCAGACATATAGGCAGTGGAGACACAACAGTGAACAATATTTGTAATATCTTATTCCCATGAAATTTTGATAGAGGGAGACAAAAATAAAATAATTGTTTATGATAAATCAAAGTTGATAGGTATTGTGGAGAAATAACTATACCTAGATGGAGGGTAAAGAAAATGGAGTGGATTAGAGCTGTTGGTTACAGAACTGATTATGGAACTTCTAGGATCTGGAGCAAAAATTAAAGTACAGGGCCTTTTTTCAGATATTGTTCAGCATTTCAAGACAACAGGAAAACATTAATCCAGAATATGAGCCCTTTTATTATTCTGGTCCTGTATAAAAACAAAGGTCACACCCCTCATAAAAATGGTCTTGAGTGGTTGCAGAAATCATTGAGTTCATATACGAGTGGCACATATAATTCTTGGAGAAGATTGCTCCAGACAGAGAAATACTAAGATCAAAGGCCTTGGAGCAGGAGCACATCTGGTGGATTTGGGCAGTAGTGAGGTGAGCAGCATGCCTGGCTGGAGCAGAGAAGATCTAGGGGGGCATAGAAGGAGATTAAGCCCAAGATCTAACTGTGGGCCAGATCAGGTAGGATCTTATTTTTCACTGTAAGGATCTCATTTTCTCATCTAAGGAGAGTTTGGGGCACATCTGACTTAGTTTTCTTCAGGATCATCTTTTACTTGTCTTTTGTTACCCAAATGTTATTGACTGGTGTGTGTTTCAATATTCATTTGCATAACAAATTGCCAGCCAGTCACAAGTTTTAGTTTCTGCAAAAATCCCCTGACCAATAAAGTATTAAATAAATAATAATGATAGGTTGTATGAAAAAAGAGTAAAAATAGGTGGGAGATGATTTGTGGTTTGAAATAATGCAAGCAAGAGATGACTATGGTAGCAAAGATTAGGTGAAGAGAAGTGGTTGTATTTGGGATATAATCTGAGGCACCTTGGTGTCTGGTTCCAAGACTTTTTTTCTTCTCTATGTCTACCTGATAAGACCTCAGTCTCATGGTCAGAGGTATTTTTTCAGGATTTAGCAGTTCTCATGCAAGGCAAAGTTATGACCAACCTAGATAGCATATTGAAAAGCAGAGACATTACTTTCCCAACAAAGGTCTGTTTAGTCAAGGCTATGGTTTTTCCGGTGGTCATGTATGGATGTGAGAATTGGACTGTGAATAAAGCTGAGCGCCGAAGAATTGATGCTTTTGAACTGTGGTGTTGGAGAAGACTCTTGAGAGTCCCTTGGACTGCAAGGAGATCCAACCAGTCCATTCTGAAGGAGATCAGCCCTGGGATTTCTTTGGAAGGAATGATGCTGAAGCTGAAACTCCAGTACTTTGGCCACCTCATGCGAAGAGTTGACTCATTGGAAAAGACTCTGATGCTGGGAGGGATTGAGGGCAGGAGGAGAAGGGGATGACAGAGGATGAGATGGCTGGATGGCATCACGGACTCGATGGACGTGAATCTGAGTGAACTCCAGGAGTCTGTGATGGACAGGGAGGCCTGGCGTGCTGCGATTCATGGGGTTGCAAAGAGTCGGACACGACTGAGCGACTAAACTGAACTAAACTGATGCAAACCAAACATGTCAAGTCCTATCTGACACATTCATTTGGATTGCTCATAGATATTATGAATATAAAATGTCCAATAAATAAATGAATGATTTTTTCTCTTCCATCTTCCTTTTATCAGAAAAATGGTTATCAGTATTTGTTTTGTTGTTCAAGCGGGAAACCTTGATTGTTTTTCTTCCCTAATCCTACTTGACTAATTAATCAGAAGCCTTATGACTTAAGTCCAGAATAGAGATCTCAAATCCATTCCCCCGACCATCTTTACTTCCATTTTACCACCCTAGCCACAGATTTCTCCTCAATGCAGTGACCTCCTAACACTGCCCTCTACTTCTGATCATGCTCTTTGTAGCAGCTCAAGTATTCATTTAAGATGCAAATCTTAAAAGTAGATCTTTCTCTACTTAAAACCTTTTAAGAGTTTCCCACTGTATTGGGAATATAATTAAAACTGCATGCCACGTTTTACAAGGTTCTTCAGGTTCTCGTCTCCTGCCCATTACATGCCCGTCTCTCTTAGCAAACTCATGCTCCCATTCAAAGTGCTTTTTTAACATCTTTTACACAAATTGAAAATCTATAGCAATAGTAGTGATTATAGCAGGTAAAGCTAAGAGAAATAATTTTCCCACAAATATCTGGCCACATATTTAACCATTTAAAAGACTTAATAGTAAGAAGAAGCATCTCTCATTCACCACTGTATAACTAATCAGTTTAAAGTGAGTACCATATTGTAAGGATTCTATACCATACAGGGATGGAATAAATAAATGAAAAGGAAGTGCTTATTAATTCATACTCTAGTTCTTTCTGAGGGGTGTTCTATTACATCAGAGTAATACATTTATTTTATGTCTAAGACTTTAATTTGTGATATATTTTTCAAATTACATAGCAATACAGTAACAATATTCTCTTTAACCTCATGAATGTGTGATCTACTTAAACTGCCTAAAATATTTGTCATAGCTAGTTTTCATTTCTGAATCTGAGAATAGTTTAAATGGCAGTAGATTAGTTTATAAATAAAATATTTTATAATAACTATCTTTTTCAGTTCAGTGATCTGGGGACATGAATAATCAATACCCCTGAAATGAAATACACTTTTGTGATATAACAGTTATGTTTTATAATAAAGAACTGCCCTTCCCAGGTGGCACAGTGGTAAAGACTCCACTTGCCAATTTAGGCGATGCAAGAGATACAAGTTCAATCCCTGGGTCAGGACTATCCCTTGGAGGAGGAAATGGAAATCCCCTCCAGCATTCTTACGAGAGGATCCTGGTGGGCTATAGTCTAGGGGAGTCACAAAGAGTTGGACATGACTGAGCATGCACACAGACAATAAAGAACTAGGGAAAAGATCGTTCCAAATATTTTCAGATTAACCATAAATTTAATAACAGTATCATACTTACGGATGTAATTTTAAATTTGATCTGTAAAATTCCCTTCCTTTCCATTTTGAGTCCTTAGATACCAAAGAATACTGAAGGGGGAATTTAGTATTAGAAATAAAACTGAGATAACTTTCAGTTCAGTTCAGTCACTCAGTCGTGTCCAACTATTTGCGACCCCATGAATCCCAGCACGCCAGGCCTGCCTGTCTATCACCAACTCTGGGAGTTCACTCAAACTCACATCCATCAAGTCGGTGATGCCATCCAGCCATTTCATTCTCTGTTGTCCCTTCTCCTGCCCCCAATCCCTCCCAGCATCAGAGTCTTTTCCAGTGAGTCAACTCTTTGCATGAGGTGGCCGTAGTACTGGAGTTTCAGCTTTAGCATCAGTCCTTCCAAAGGACACCCAGGGCTGATCTCCTTTAGAATGGACTGGTTGTATCTCCTTGCAGTCCAAGGGACTCTCAAGAGTCTTCTCCAACACCACAGTTCAAAAGCATCAATTCTTCAGCGCTCAGCTTTCTTCACAGTCCAACTTTCACATCCATACATGACTATTGGAAAAACCATAGCCTTGACTAAATGGACCTTTGTTGGAAAAGTAATATCTCTGCTTTTTAGTATGCTATCTAGGTTGGTCAAAGCTTTCCTTCCAAGTAGTATGTGTCTTTTATTTTCATGGCTGCAATCACCATCTTCAGTGATTTTGGAGCCCCAAAATATAAAGTCTGACATCGTTTCCATCTATTTGCCATGAAGTGATGGGACCAGATGCCATGATCTTAGTTTTCTGAATGTTGAGCTTTAAGCCAACATTTTCACTCTTCTCTTTCACTTTCATCAAGAGGCTTTTTAGTTCCTCTTCACTTTCTGCCATAAGGGTGGTGTCATCTGCATATCTGAGGTTATTGATATTTCTCCCGGCAATCTTGATTTCAGCTTGTGCTTCTTCCAGCTCAGGGTTTCTCATGATGTACTCCATCTCTATTTACATATACCTTTAAACATTGGAAGAAAACATAAGGCAACAAGACACTGTGATATTAAAGCCATAGGCTTGTTTGTTCCTCAGCGTATCTGGTATTATCTTATTGGATGATGACTGTAGTCTGTGGTCATTTCATGTCACTAGTTGTCTTGAAAAGTAAAGATACATTGAACAGATGAATATGCCCAATATCTACCTCTCACACATTATAAAACACCTGTTAGCAAACTGAAATGATTAAGTGGAAATGTTTCCATTTGTGGATCAGGATTGAAAACTTTCAGGAAAGTTTGATCTTATAACATTCAGCAAACTTTTATTCTCAATCTAAGAGGGAATGGGGTTAGCAAAAGTTACAATGGTAATACAGTTTAGTAACTAGAATATACGATAGAGGAGAATCTATCCCAGTCTGGGGAGGGTAACTTGAGGTCAAGAAAGTCTCTGTAATGAGATAATAGTATTTTTTTAAAAAAAAGTATGAAGAAAAGGAAAAAGAGAAGTCGAGAAGGAAGAGCAGGCATTGCAGTGAAAACCACATTAATAGATGGTCCTTGGGGATGAGAGATCAGGACATGTTTGAGAAAATGAATTTTCACTGACAGGTGAGAATGTGGTGATGATAGAAGATGGAAAAGAGATTCCAAAAGATAAGGTCTTAAGGTCAAGCTGCCTACTCCATATCCAAACAGCCTCCTTTTTGGAGCAGATAAACAGTATCCTCTTAATGACACTCCTGTCTTGGCTTTCTCAGAACAAGGGTGATATGAAAAATGCCCTTATTTATTGCCGCCCGGTTCAGAGAGGGTAAAATTCCAGTTATGACAGTGTCTGCAGGACTTTTTTGTTCTATAGCTCTACTTTGATAGTTTCGATTTTTTTTTCCTACAATGTCTCTATTCCAATACTAACAAGTCAGAACGTACACTAAAAAGGATATTTTACTGTTGCAAAGTCTGTAATAATAAGATTATACATTTCAACACCTAAACATGACACCTTCCAAAAAGAATTTCAATTGGTCTTTATTAAAGAATCACACTAGGAAAAAAAATGAAATTTGAATGCCTCATTTTCTTAGTTTTCTCATGCTTTTTGGAAAGAATGCTGCACTTTCATTGAAAATTATCCTTTGATCTTCAGTGGAGTATAGATATTCTGTACCTCATTTATGCTTAAGACAATGAAACATGTTTGTTTTGTCATTAATACTAATCTTGCTTTGATTTCTTTGAACTGTTGGCAACAGGTAATTCAACTTGTCTTTTCTAGACAGATTTTGTTCCTTGTTGGATGATGAAATTTCTCTGGTGTTAACACCTAAAAAAGACTGTCTACTTTCCCTTTCCTCTAATTATCAGATATATAGTTAGACTGCATCCAGTAATTGGATGTAGCATTTAAACTGAGGAAGAACATACTCATTTAAACAAGTTCCTGACTATTCCTAAAAATGAAAATCCAAAAAGCAACCAAAAAATTAAGTCAAAAGTATTAGGATTTAAAAGAAAAGGTTTTTGGCAGATATTTCTGGGTATAATTACTCGTACATCTTTTTCTTCATTTTATATTTAACACTGTTGTGCTATAGATACACCAGAAACTTCCAAGGTAAAATATCTTACAAATGAATCGTGGTCTTGGTTAAAGTACTGATGACTTGGCAAACATGTACAATGGTGAGCATGGATAAATATGTTTTCAGGTTTTTCTAAACCGGTCTTCTTTACCAAAATGAAGCCTTAATAAATGTCAAAGTTAAATCTCATTTGTTCTTATGATTTCCCAGGCACTATATATTTGCAAAAACATATGGCAAATTTCTAGATACAGTATCACAAAGTAGGTGTGGAAGAAATTCATTAACTTCTAAGCATGTATGTCTGCCATATTCATGCTTTGATACCACAGACACTTATTCCTGACAGCAGCCATTTATTCCTTGCCAGTTCATAAGTGCTTCCTTATAGCAGAGAATTGCATTTCCACTGGTATTTGAAACACTGGCGACCATATCGCTATATATTAGAATACATGCTCAGAGATTACTATCATCCCAGAAGAGCAGGATAAGAGCTGCCATTTCAAGATGGTTGTTGAGCTAAAGGTCAACAAAGGACTCTTGGCTTTAGGGAAAGAATTCTAACAGGGGAAGGAAGTACATTTACATCACTGAAGGGCCACTTCTTGAGTATTTGATTATAGACAAAAATAGGCTTACTTAAAAGGTCTTTTATAAGGGGCAAGATAGGAGTCAGTCAGTCTGATAACAGAAAAACTTCTGCTTTCTACTTTGGGGTTTCTCTATAAGCAACTGGAAAATGTTCCACAGTTTCCTCAAGTGGCCATGTGAGCAAATGGTTATCATGGAAACTATTTGTAGATATGACTTAGGTGCCAGGAAGAAGGCTTGACAAGGAAATGATTTGCTTCAAAGTGACCCTAAACAAAGAATATAAGAAGTCCATTGTTCTGTTGTCTTTCTTAAGTTCTCTTTCATTCCCTGTCTGTGTTTTGAAGAGACTGATGCTTTATGACTAAAGTAACTAATTCCTTATTTGTAAGAATGGCATAATGAAATTTGTAACAGATGGGAACAAAGAATATATATATTTATACGTATGTATATATTCCAGTGTTTAACTGTAAAAATTACTTGTCACAAATCATGATTAAAATAATTAGGCGGTAAAAATAAAAGTATATGTACCATCAGTGACCAAGTCTGTTTCAGTCATTTATTTTATTCCAGAATCTATGCTGAAAGCACATGAAACCAATTTGCTTCCATTCTTGTAAAGAATGTCATCTTTTGCGTACACTCTCCAAATCATCCCAGGGGGAAAAAAAATCTCTTTCTGGCCTCTCTATGGTTTAGTTACTTAGAAAAATCATTACAAAAGCACTTGTAATAGTATACATATATTCATTTGTATACAATAGTTCTGGTTATTTTAAAGTGAAGTGATGAAGAGATTTCATGTGTGACACAATGTTGAATTTTAATGAGTTAGTAATGTCTACTGTTGTCACTAGATGTGAAATAGCTAGTTAAATAAGATTTGGCTTGACACATGAAGTACAATGCTATCATAAATTATCTTGGACTCGCTAGGGAGGTTTTGCTTATATCGAATGCCAAAATAACCAGTCATGTAAGTAAAACAACTGTCAATTTACTGAAAATGCCAGTCAAAATTGATGTTTGCCTCAAATTATGTAGCAAATTAAATAAAAACACAACCAAATAGAATTCAATTACATATTGATGATGTACAGATCAAAACTCTCTCACAAATTAATGCAAGCATATAAATTGGTTGCCATGATGAACATCAGAAAGGTCCTAGAAATTTATTTAAAATCTAATCTTTGAAGAAATCATTTATGAATTTTGCTCCCACAGACCGGATCAGTCCTGCCTCAGGAATAACTGTGTTATGTACCCATCTCTTAAGAGTACAGGAATAAGTATTTTGGAGAGACACTTAGGGACTTTTTAAAAATTGGAGTATAGTAGGGGTCGCAAAGAGTCAGACATGACTGAATGACTGAACTAAACTGAACTGAAGGACTTTAGAGCACCAGAGGTGATGCAGTTACTTCATTAGTTACAAAGTAAAAGAAAAACATATGCAAAAGTCAGAATTTAGTTTGGTAGAAAGTTTCATATGATGAATTGTAGAGGCTGGTCTTAATTTGTTCATAACTCAGAGCCACTTCAAATTTTTATCTCAGTTTTCAAGTGAATCCCTTTCTGTGGAATATTTTACAGGAAAAACAAAACACTGTCTTAGACCTAGGATTCTAAGACTAGACAAAAAAGCATGTCAAAAAAAAATAAAAAAAAATTGGAATAAAAGCAATTTAGATACTGTCTTTGTTCAATTGCTCAGTTGTGCCCGACTCTTTGCAACCCCATAAACTGCAGCATGCTAGGCTTCCTTGCAAACTCATGTTCACTGAGTCAGTGATGCCATGCAGTCATCTCATCCTCTGTCATCCTCCTCTTCTCCTGCCCTCAATCTTTCCCAGCATCAGGGTCTTTGCCAATGAGTCAGTTCTTTGCATCAGATGGCCAAAGGATGGGCAGTTCAGCTTCAGCATCAGTCCTTCCAGTGAATATTCAGGGTTCGTTTTCTTTAGGATTGACTGATTTGATCTCCCTATAGTCCAAGGGACTCTCAAGAATCTCCTCCAGTACCACAATTCAAAAGAATCAGTTCTCCAGCACTCAGCCTTCTTTATGTTCCAACTCTCACATGCATACATGACTACTAGAAAAACCATAGATTTGACTATATGGACTTTGTTGACAAAGTGATAACTCTGTCTTTTAATATTCTGTCTAGGTTTGTCATAGTTTTTCTTCCAAGGAACAGGCATCTCAATTTCATGACTGCAGTCACCATTCACAGTAATTTTGGAGCCCAATAAAATAAAATCTGTCACTGTTTCCATCTTTTCCCCAACTATTTAACATGAAGTGATGGGACCAAATGCCATGATCTTCATTTTTTGAAGGTTGAGCCTTAAGCCAGCTTTTTCACTCTCTTCTTTCACCTTCATCAAGAGGCATTTTAGTTGCTCTTTGCTTTCTGCCATAAGGGTGGTGTCATCTACATATCTGAGTTTATTGATATTTCTCTCTGCAATCTTCATTCTAGCTTGTGCTTCCTCCAGCCTGGCATTTAACATGACATACTCTGCACAGAAGTTAAATAAGAAGGGTGACAATATACAGCCTTGGCGTACACCTTTCCCAGTTTGGAACCAGTCCATTTTACCATGTCTGGTTCTAACCGATGCTTCTTGACCTGCATACAGGTTTCTCAGGAGGCAGGTAAGGTGGTCTAAAATTCCCATCTCTTATAGAATTTTCCACAGTTTGTTGTGATCCACACAGTCAAATGCTTTAGTGTAGTCAATGAACCAGAAGTAGATGTTTTTCTGGAATTTTCTTGCTTTTTCTATGATCCAACAGATGTAGGCAACTTGATCTCTGTTTCCTCTGCCTTTTCTAAATCCAGCTTGAACATCTGGAATTTCTTGATTAATATACTACTGAAGCCTAGCTTGGAGAATTTTGAGCATTACTTTGTTAGTGTGTGAGATGAGTGCAGTTGTGCGATAGTTTGAATATTCTTTGGCATTGCCTTTCTTTGGGATTGGGATGAAAACTGACCTTTTCCAGTTGTGTGGCCACTGCTGCATTTTCCAAACTTCCTGGCCTTTTGAGTTGCAAACTTGCTGCACATTGAGTGCAGCACTTTAACAGCATCATCTTTTAGGATTTGAAACAGATTAACTGGAATTCCATAACTTCTACTAGCTTTGCTCGTAGTGATGCTTCCTAAGGCCCACTTGACTTTGAACTCCAGGATGTCTGGTTCTAGGTGAGTGATCACACCATCATGGTTATCTGGGTCATGAAGATCTTTTTTGTATAGTTCTTCTGTGTATTCTTGCCACCTCTTCTTAATATTTTCTGCTTCTGTTAGGTCTATACCATTTCTTTCCTTTATTGTGCCCATCTTTGCATGAAATGTTTCCTTGGTATGTCTAATTTTCTTGAAGAAATCTCTAGTCTTTCCCATTCTGTTGTTTTCCTCTATTTCTTTGCACTGATCGCTGAGGAAGGCTTTCTTATCTCTTCTTGCTATTCTTTGGAACTCTGCATTCAGATGGGTATATCTTTCCTTTTCTCCTTTGCCTTTCACTTCTCTTTTCTGAGCTATTTGTAAGGCTTCCTTAGGCAACCATTTTGTCTTTTAGATGTGGTAAGTTCATAAATAATTTCTAAATGTGGGTTCATATGTAATTTCCAATGTGACATATCCCCATAAAGAGATGATGACTTAAGACATTTCCCTTGAGGTTTTAACATTTAAAAAATCATTTTCATGTTCTCTGTTCAACTGTCCCAAATTCCATGCATTACATAAATAAAACTGGTCATCAGGTAATGGGAAATTTGTCGTACCTCTGACTTCAAGAGATCTTCTAATCTTTTCATTGTAAGGTACACACTATTGGAAGCTGCAGGTTTCCTTTTAAATCTCAAGGTGCCTATGCTATTTGGCTCCAGCTTCCTTACACTTGCTGCCTATTTTTTTAGTATTTTACTTCATTTAAAATATTTATTTATTTGGCTGCATTAGGTCTTAGTTGCAGCATGCAGGATCTTTTGTTGTGGGGCACAGACTCTCTAGTTGTGGCACACAGGCTCCAGAGCACAGGTTCAGTAGCTGCTGCACATGGACTTATCTGCTCAGCGTCATCTGGGCTCTTCGTTCCCCAATCAGGATTCATACCCACATCTCCTGCAATACAGGGCAGATTCTTAACCACTGGACCACCAGGGAAATCCCCACTCTTTCTGATTATACTGAATATAGTTAATGTTCTATTATATCATAAGTCATACTCCAGCTCCCCTCAGAAGATAAATTTGCCTCTAATTCTTCCAAGAAAATGAAGGGTATGTAATTTGAGCTAAATCAATGTCTGCCTTCCGTAACTATCTATTTTTCAAAATCTATTTTGTTCCTCTTTTCTCTTCTTTCATTATGAGTTTCCCTGGTGGCTCAGACAGTAAAGAGTCTAGCTGAAATGTGGGAGATCTGGGTTGGGAAGAGTTCCTGGAGAAGGAGATGGCAACCCACTCCAGTATTCTTGCCTGGAAAATCCCATAGACTGAGTTGGCTGTTGGGCTACAGTTCACAGTGTCACAAAGAGTCAGACACGACTGAGTGACTTTCACATATATACATAATTTGAGCTAAATCTATTTCTTCCTTTCTAAGCTATCTATTCTTCAAAATCTGTTTTATTCTTCTCTTTTTCTTCGTTTCAGATGAAGAAATTGTTAATTTCCCATGATAGGCTAATACCGCTACCTGCATTTGACTCAATCTCCTAAAGGTTTCCTGTTTCATAATTTATTTCCTTCCAGTTATCTTTCTAGTTTTCAATATTTCACTCTGTATTTGCTTCTTGTTCCGACATCATTAATTGCCACAGGGTTCTTTTTTTTTTTTAACTTCAAGTGACAACATTAAGCAAAGGAAGAGCCCTTACCATCACCACTGAAACAAACAATCACTATGACAACAAAATTCTGACCCTTATTCCGACCCTCTCTCTATGGTCATTTCTCCCTGTGTCCATATTCTCATGGTCTGGGCCATTTCAAACCTGTTAAAATTTGGCTTCTATCTTTGACTTCAAAGAGATTGCTTTGCTGCATATATCCCAGAGGATCTTTTTATTCTGCATGCCTTTTCTGAGTAGACTTATTTAGTCCCATAACTTAATTAATAATTCCAACATTATTAATTTAATCTCCAGAACCAGACATATACATCCCAATAGTTGTGGATATCTTTGTGTCCCATGTATGTGTCAAATGAATACATTTATAAGACTGAGGTCATCATCTTTTGTCCCAAACCTGCTCCTCTGCCTGGGTTCTCTACCTTAGCCAACACCCCAATTTTTTATCCAGTAACCTACATGAATACTGTCTCAGTCTTCTTGCTTTATTTATTTATCTATTTTTTACTCTCTAAATCTAATGAGCCTTCAGGTCTTGAAGATATGACCTCATTCACATATCCGTCTTTCCCGTTGGTCCTCTACACTGATGGAAAACTCACCTTTCCAAAATGTTCCTAAAATTTCTTTAGGCTACTCTCTCTGCTCGAAACCAACAGTATCCACACCACCTACCAGAAATAGCACTCAAACACTGATAACGTACCATTTGCTGATCTGAACCTTTGTACCTCAGCACAATATTCTCTTTGATTTTAAGCTTCCCCTACCCAATACATTCAGTTTTGTATGTTGAGTACAACTCTTTTTAATGCCCAGCTCAAGAGGCACCAATATCAACAAAGTCCAATAGAAAGAGACTACTTTTAAGAAAAAGATCCAAGTTTTAAACACAGTTCTGCATCTTAATGGTTTTTTAAACAAGTTTTCTTAAAGTTTATGAATCTGTTTCCTCATCTCAAAATGAGGAATTAATTCTTCTATAATGCAGAGATTGTGAATAGTTCATAATACAGTCATTGTGAATAGTAAATGGGATAATATAAGTGAAGTATCCATCAGCGCACCTGATATCATGGAACACATGCTAGTTTTCACTTGACTCCCTTCCCAGTAGTGATCTCTCCCCAGACACAGATTCAAGTCTCAGCCTTTCCTGCATGATCCTGGCCAAGTTACCTAATCTTTTTGCATCTCAGTTTCCTCACCCGTGAAGGTGGATAGTAAAGGAACCTGCCTCAGAGAGGTGTTCTGAGATTTAAATGATGTGATGGAAGTATACGCATGGGTTGTTCTTAGCATATAGAAAGTACTATATACGAAGTGCCTATATTCTCATAGGTGTATGGTACTTATTTATTTTCTAATTGTAGTTAATTGTACAAATATTATGTTTGACAGCCCTTGTCTGCAATGATTCCATGTAAACTAATATAGAATAAATTGGTTTGATGAGTGAACCTGAAGCAAACAGTGTAGTTAATAACAATTAGGAGTAAGTTTCATTTCATTTTTTTGTGCTTTCCTTCATCTTTTTTCAATTATTAATGCACAGAAATAGAATTGAGCCAATGGGGAAAGTTAGCTAGATAAATGTTGGAGAGAAGCAGGATTTTGTTGTCACAAAAGGGAAATTACCTCTTTTGTGATCAGTGGAGGCAGTCAGGGAGACTAGTCAGAGCAAAGCACAGAAAAAAGCTATCAGGAAAACTTTGAAGGTCATATTAGTTTAGAAAGGAAGAGTAAAAACTTGCAACAAAATTAACAGAAATATGGTTCAAGATGAATAAAATTAAAATTATAGAGAAAATACATATGTGTGTGTAGATAGGTAGATATTAATACATAGAAAGATAAACAGATAGGTAGGTATATAGAGAGATCAATGTAAATAACTAGGCTCTTCAGACCTGTGAAAGTGTCCTCCTAAGTATCAGATACTGGTATGTATTACACACAAGGCTCTACATTGTATAGTTAGTACCTGATGGTGATGGTTTAGTCGCTGTCATGTCTGACTCTTGTGACCCATGGACAGTAGCCTGCCAGGCTCCCCCTGTCCATGGGATTCTCCAGCCAAGAATACTGGAGTGGGTTGCCATTTCCTTCTCCAAGTTGGTGCCTAGTTGTCTAAAGTAATTCTCGCTAACCAGTTTACATTGCTACAATAGGAATCCTTAAAGTTAGTTATACCCCATAAACAGTATGAAAAGGCAAAAAGATAGGACATTGAAAGATGAACTCCCCAGGTCACTAGGTGCCCAATATGCTACTGGAGATAAGTGGAGAAATAACTCCAGAAAGAATGAAGGGAAGGAGCGAAAGCAAAAACAAAACCCAGTTGTGGATGGGACTGGTAATAGAAGCAAGATTTGATGCAATAAAGAGCAATATTGCATAGGAACCTGGGATGTTAGGTCCATGAATCAAGGCAAATTGGAAGTGGTCAAACAGGAGATGGCAAGAGTGAACATTGACATTCTAGGAATGAGCTAACTAAGATGGACTGGAATGGGTGAATTTAACTCAGATGACCATTATATCTACTACTGTGGGAAGGAATCCCTTAGAAGAAGTGGAGTAGCCATAATAGTCAACAAATGAGTCCAAATGCAGTACTTGGATTTGTACTGCAAAACGTTTGTACTCAAAATGACAGAATGATCTCTGTTCATTTCCAAGGCAAACCATTTAATATCACAGTAATCTAAGTCTATGCCCTGACCAGTAATGCTGAAGAATCTGAATGGTTCTGTGAAAACCTATAAGACCTTCTAGAACTAACACCCAAGAAAGATGTCCTTTTCATTATAGGGGATTGTAATGCAAAAGTAGGAAGTCAAGAAACACCTGGAGTAACAGGCAAATTTGGCCTTAGAGTACAGAATAAAGCAGGGCAAAGGCTAACAGAGTTCTGCCAAGAGAATGCACTGGTCATAGCAAACACCCTCTTCCAGCAACACAAGAGAAGACTCTACACATGGACATCACCAGATGGTCAACACTGAAATCAGATTGATTATATATCCCTTGCAGCCAAAGATGGAGAAGCTCTATACAGTCAGCAAAAACAAGACGGTGGAGCGGACTGTGGCTCAGATCATGAACTCCTTATTGCCAAATTCAGACTGAAATTGAAGAAAGTGGGTAAAACCACTAGACCATTCAGGTATGACCTAAATCAAATCCTTTATGACTATACAGTGAAAGTGAGAAATAGATTTAAGGGCCTAGATGTGATAGACAGCATGCCTGATGAACTATGGGTAGAAGGTTGTGACATTGTACAGGAGACAGGGATCAAGACCATCCCCATGGAAAAGAAATGCAAAAAAAGCAAAATGGCTGTCTAAGGAGGCCTTACAAATAGCTATGAAAAGAAGAGAAGTGAAAAGCAAAGGAGAAAAGGAAAGATATACCCGTCTGAATGCAGAGTTCCAAAGAATAGCAAGAAGAGATAAGAAAGCCTTCCTCAGTGATCAGTGCAAAGAAATAGAGGAAAACAAGAAAGTGGAAAAGACTAGAGATCTCTTCAAGAAAATTAGACACACCAAGAGAACATTTCATGCAAAGATGGGCTCAATAAAGTACAGAAACGGTATGGACCTAACAGAAGCAGAAGATATTAAGAAGAGGTGGCAAGAATACACAGAAGAACTTTACAAAAGACATCTTCATGACCAAGATAATCACAATGGTGTGATCACTCACACTCACCTAGAGCCAGACATCCCGGAATGTGAAGTCAGGTGGGCATCAGGAAGCATCACTATGAACCAAGCTAGTGGAGGTGATGGAATTCCAGTTGAGCTATTTCAAATCCTGGATGATGATGCTGTGAAAGTGTTGCACTCAATATGCCAGCAAATTTGGAAAACTCAGCAGTGGCCACAGGACTGGAAAAGGTCAGTTTTCATTTCAATCCCAAAGAAAGGCAATGCCAAAGAATGCTCAAACTACCACACAGTTGCACTCATCTTACACACTAATAAAGTAATGCTCAAAATTCTTCAAGCCAGGCTTCAGCAATATGTTAATCAAGAACTTCCAGATGTTCAAGCTGGTTTTAGAAAAGACAGAGGAATCAGAGATCAAATTGCCAACAAGTGCTGATTCATGGAAAAAGCAAGAGAGTTCCAGAAAAACATCTATTTCTGCTTTATTGACTATGCCAAAGCCTTTGACTATGTGGATCACAATAAACTGTGGAAAATTCTGAAAGAGATGGGTATACCTGACCACCTGACCTGCATCTTGAGAAACCCGTATGCAAGTCAGGAAGCAACAGTTAAAACTGGACATGGAACAACAGACTGGTTGCTAATAGGAAAAAGAGTACATCAAGGCTGTCTATTGTCACCCTGCTTATTTAACTTATATGCAGAGTACATCATGAGAAATGCTGGGCTGGAGGAAGCACAAGCTGGAATCAAGATTGCCGGGAGAAATATCAATAACCTCAGATACACAGATGACACCACCCTTATGGCAGAAAGTAAAGAAGAGCTAAAGAGCCTCCTGATGAAAGTGAAAGAGGAGAGTGAAAAAGTTGGCTAAAAGCCCAACATTCAGGAAACTAATGGCATCCGGTCCCATCACTTCAGGAGAAATAGATGGGGAAACAGTGGCTGACTTCATTTTCTGGGCTCCAAAATCACTGCAGATGGTGAATGCAGCCATGAAATTAAAATACACTTGCTCCTTGGTAGGAAAGTTATGACCAACCTAGATAGCATATTAAAAAGTGGATGTCCATCAGCAGATGAATGGATAAGAAAGCTGTGGTACATATACACAATGGAGTATTACTCAGCCGTTAAAAAGAATTCATTTGAATCAGTTCTGATGAGATGGATGAAACTGGAGCCGATTATACAGAGTGAAGTAAGCCAGAAAGAAAAACACCAATACAGTATACTAACACATATATATGGAATTTAGGAAGATGGCAATGACGACCCTGTATGCAAGACAGGGAAAGAGACACAGATGTGTATAACGGACTTTTGGACTCAGAGGGAGAGGGAGAGGGTGGGATGATTTGGGAGAATGACATTCTAACATGTATACTATCATGTGAATTGAATCGCCAGTCTATGTCTGACGCAGGATGCAGCATGCTTGGGGCTGGTGCATAGGGATGACCCAGAAAGTTGTTATGGGGAGGGAGGTGGGAGGGGGGTTCATGTTTGGGAATGCATGTAAGAATTAAAGATTTTAAAATTTAAAAAATAAAAAACTAAAATTAAAATTTAAAAAAAAAAAAAAAAGTGGAGACATTACTTTGCCAACATAAGTCCATCTAGTCAAGGCTATGGTTTTCCTGTGGTCATGTATGGATGTAAGAGTTGGACTGTAAAGAAAGCTGAACACCAAAGAATTGATGCTTTTGAACTGTGGTGGTGGAGAAGACCCTTGTGAGTCCCTTGGACTACAAGGAGATACAACTAGTCCATCCTGAAGGAAATCAGTCTTGGGTGTTCATTGAAGGGACTGGTGTTGAAGCTGAAACCCCAATACTTTGGCCACCTGATGTGAAGAGCTGACCCTTTGAAAAAGACCTTGATGCTGGGGAAGATTGAAGGCAGGAGGAGAAGGGGACAACAGAGGATGAGATGGCTGGATGGCATCACTGACTCGATGGACATGAGTCTGAGTGAACTCTGGGAGTTGGTGATGGACAGGTAGGCCTAGTGTGCTGCGATTCTTGGGGTCGCAAACAGTCAGACATGACTGAGTGACTGAACTGAATTGAGTATATTCCAAATAGTGAAACAAGTCATATATATTCTTTACCATTTGTTTTTTTTCTCTTGTTCCTCCCCTATATATGTTCTCTTTTATTAAAAAAGTTGGGTCCAGAAGGCTTCTACAGGCCTGTGGGATTGAATACGGCCTCATACTGCTGATGTGGGAGACAAATCAGCTGTGTAGCTGCATTCTTTCTCCTAGTTGAAAGATGACTACTTTCCCTTATTTATACTCAGAAAAATGTTCTTAGGAAGAAAACTCACATATAACTTAGAATCTAAGTTAGCAATACTTAAAAATTATCTTTTATTTCATTAAGTACCACTGGTTCCTAATTGCTGAAAGACACACAACCCACGCATCAAATGGTAGCCTGCTGTGTAATATTCAAGAATGGAAAATCTTACTGAGATAAATTCAGCCGAGAATTTCTGAGTTCATTTCCAGCAGGCACCCTACAGATTCAGTGATAGGAGTCACAGAGTACAGACCAAGATTTAGTTGGAAGTGCACTGAAAATTTAGCTATCAGATGAAATTTAGCCAGAACATACACCTACCTTCTGAACCTGTGGACAGAATTTTGAGATTGAAAATTACCACTTCACCAAGTCACTTTTGAATTCCAGCTGATTAAAAAAAGGTTTGGCAATTTTGTCAAATAAAACCTAAATTAATTATTTTATTTGCAAAGTTTTAGTACATTAATTAATTAATCATCAGGAAATGAAATGTGCAAAGTTTGCTCAGGCATAGAATGTGTTGGTGGAAGTACTGGTGTGCTCAGCACTGGAATAATCCTGATAATGACCACTGAGGACCAAAGGGAAAATTTTTAGCTATAGACTCTGAAGCTAAAAGTGTTAGTTGATCAGTTGTGTCTGAATCTTTGAGACCCTATGTACTATAGCCCGCCAGGCTTCTCTGTCCATGGAATTCTCCAGGCAAGAATACTGAATTGGGTAGCCATTTCTTTCTCCAGGGGATCTTCTCTACCCAGGGATTGAAACTGTATCTCCCTCATTGCAGGCAGGTTCTTTACCATCTGAGCCACCAGGGAAGGACTTCTAAGCTGAAGGACTTCTAAGTCCTTATTCCAGAACTTTCACTGCAGGTTGCCTAGGGCCAGGAAGCTCACAACAGAAACAAGGAAGGCTTTTGTACCACTGAGTAGTAGGAATGCAGTTACTAAGAAAAGAGCATCTTGTTCAGGCCAAGTTTCTCACTAGACAGTGGAAACATGGGACATGAAGATTCCACTGTAGAATTGATTTCAATACAACAAGTACGTTGTATCACTTACTATGTACTTGGCAAGTGATATAACAACAGACAACTAGATTCTCAGCTGACAAGGCTTTTGACTCTTCTATAATTTTAATTCTTACTAAAGAAAGAAAGACAGAAATGAAGCATATTTGAAGAATGCATCCTCTATATTAGAAGACATTTTAAATGCAGAAAATAAAACTTGCCCCATAAATGTTTGTTTGGTCACTTGTTCTTGGAATCTGAACAAATGTAAACTAAAGAGTTAGAAGTCAGAGAGTGAAAGCACAGAGTAAACGAAGCCACATCTAAAGAATTAAGAAATCATTCACCCCAATGTTCATTGCAGAGCTATTTACAATATCCAGGATATGGAAGCAACCTAGGTGTCCATCAACATTGGAAATGGATGAAGAAGATGTGGTACAGATGTACAATGGAATATTACTGAACCATAGAAAGGAATGAAATTTGTGCCAATGCAGACTTGGATGGACATAGAGATTGTCATACAAAGTGAAGTAAGTCACAAAGAGGAAAACAAATACTGTACATGTTAAAGCATGTATGTGGAATCTAGAAAAATGGTATGGAAGAACCTATTTGCAAAGCAGAAATAGAGACACAGAGAACAAACATGTGAACACCAAAAAGGGAAAGGGGAGAGATGGGATGAATTGGGAAATTGGGACTGATATATATATATAGATAGATAGATAGATAGATAGATAGATAGATAGATATACACTGCTGCTGCTGCTGCTGCTGCTGCTGCTGCTGCTGCTGCTGCGTCACTTCAGTCTTGTCTGACTCTGTGCAACCCCAGAGACGGTAGCCTACCAGGCTCCCCTGTCCCTGGGATTCTCCAGGCAAGAACACTGGAGTGGGTTGCTATTTCCTTCTCCAATGCATGAAAGTGAAAAGTGAAAGTGAAGTCGCTCAGTCGTGTCAGACTGTTAGCGACCCCATGGACTGCAGCCTGCCAGGCTCCTCCACCCATGGGATTTTCCAGGCAAGAGTACTGGAGTGGGGTGCCATTGCTACTATGTATAAAATAGATAATTAATGAGAACCTACTGTGGAGCACAGGGAACTCTACTCAGTGTTCTGTGGTGACCTAAATGGGAAGGAAATCCCCAAAAGAGGGGATATATGTATATGTATAGCTGATTCAGTTTGCTGTACAGCATGAACTAGCACAACATTGTAAAACAGCTATGCTCCAATACATTTTTTTAAAAAAGGAAATCATTCAAAGATAGCAGAACTAAAGAGAAATACAGCGTTGTAAGACAACCCTGTCTTACACTTCTTATTACACTTCTGAGTGTAAAGACAGGGTTGAGCACAGCAAAAAGAGACCCCAGTAAGCCATAACTCCTGGTATTTGTGCATTTTATTGTTCCTACCCCTTCAGTCTAAGCTGGGCCTGTGACTAGCTTTAACTAGTAGAATATGGAAGAATATGTTGGTTCTGGGCTATGATCGAATAAAACCTCACAACTCCCACTTTTGTACTTCGGGGAGCCCTGAGCCACCATGTGAGGAGTCTGGCAACCCTGATTGAGAGATTATGAGAGAAGACTACATGGAGAGAGTCCCTGAGATTATGTTGACATGGAGAGAGGTCTGTCCATTGAGCATCCCAGGCAAATGGCCAGATGACTTCACCCTCAGCTGACATCTGAGTGCTCCCCCGATATGGCCCCAAGTAGAACAACAGAAAACTGCCTACGTGGACCCAGTCAACCCATAAAACTATAAGAGTTAAGGAAGTTGTTGTTTTCAGATATTAATATTAAGTTTTAACGTTGTACCTTTTTTGGCTGTATAACTAACAGAATAGCATTTTGTTATAAGAAACAGAGGCAGAATAGTGAAATGCTAGTTAGATATAATCTTTTCCCATATATTCTATTTCTTCTGAACTACTTTGAAGTGGGAATGGAGTTGGTTTACTAAAAAAAGTTCATACAAACAAAAAGCAATGAGTCTTTAGAAGAATTCAAAAAAGACATAAAATCCATTTAGAGGTAGGCATTGTTTTTTCTCTTTTTACTTGTATTTTTAAAGGCTTTGAACCATATATACTTATGATAACTTAAACTTAAAAGAAAGACACATTAAAAGTTGACCTGTTTTGATCAAGTGATACTGTAGCCTGCCCACAGGTCCACTCCTCCCTCTTCATAGAACCACTAAGACGCCACAGAACACAAATTAAAACCACAGATTTGGAGGATAGAAATAAATATTTACACTGGGAACCTGGGGTTATTTAAACCTAGATTAAACAACAAACGTTGGTTACCCAAATCTACTTCCCATAAGAAAGAGAGGGAACACAATATGTTACAAATCATTGGCTGATGAAAAGAAGATTTCAAATTTGTCTGAAGGAACAAGCTTGAGCTGGATTGAATTATTTAATTATGGGAGGATTCTGTAACATATATCCTTTGTAAAGACTGTATGTAAGTCGTGTCTAACTTGACAATTAAAAGTGATTTTTGTTATAAGTAGATAAGTTTTGTCAGTAGCCAAAATACAAATCTCTCCTTGTATCTTTCAAATAAACCATTAAGGACAACAGAAGAACAAACAGAATCACAAAAACACTTTGAGTATAATCAAAAGACAACAAAACTAAAGACTTCAAATGACTTAAGTTAAAAAAAAAAAAAAAAAAGAATTTCCAGCAGAGCTAATTCTGGAGCTCCAGCTGCAAACCTTTACAGATTACTGAGGTGGGATGGGGGAGCTATGTGGCAGAGAGAAAACACTGAATAAAATCGTATTCAAAAGAAGTTAACCTTGAGTGTGAAAATACTGAAAAAAGAGTCCTGGTAAATTAGCGCTCTGACCATACGGAAGGGGCTTAAAAGTTCCTTGTGATTCAATAAATTAGTCTTGATAAGATGATGCTTCTGATGAAGAAGGTAAAATGAAAAGAATAGGTAATTTTGGAGACTGCTTAAGAATATGAGAAAAGAATAATATGCTCTTGAAAGATACAAAAGCTAACTTGAAAGATATCCCTTGTTTTGGATCTGATGAATCAGCATCATAAAGATGGCACGTCTCTCTAAGTTAATTTGTACATTTGAAAATTCCCATTAAAAACAACAACCCAAACCCCTAGCTTCTTATGGACCCGTATCTGATACTAAGGTTTTTATGGAAAATAAACATTCTAGGAGAGTGAGGAAAACAGTGAGAAAGAAGAGCTCTGAGGGTGGACTGGTTTTGGTAGATATTAAACATACTGTGAAGGTTCCATGGATCAGTGTCATAATGATGCATAAATGGATACAGATTAGTGGATGTTTTTTAAAATGCAAAAATAGATCCAAATACATAAATTTTAGGGATTTCCAGGCAGTGCAGTGGTAAAGAATCTGCTTGTCAATGCAGTAGATACAAGAGATATGGGTTTGATCCCTGAGTGGGGAAGATGCCCTGGAGAAAGAAATGGCATCCCACTTCAGTATTCTTGCCTGGAAAATTCCATGGACCCTTGAGCCTGGTGGGCCATAGTCTAGGAAGTTGCAAAGAATTGGACATGACTGAGCAGAATCACACATGTACACATCTAGTTATTTATTATAGCTCATAGTTATTTATTATAGAATGGTTATTTATTACAGCACAAACACTTAAATATGTCTGTATGTGTGTGTGTGTGTATATATATTCAAATATTTACTGCAGCATTATTTAGAATTGTAAAGTTCAGAAAACCACCTAAATACCCATATATAGAAGAATGATGGAATGAGCTATTATAGAATGGAGTGCTATGTTGCTGTCAAATACATGTGTATACATGTATATATATATACACAGGGTGGTTTAAATGTGGTATAATGTAAAATATATATTATATCTTATAGAATGGTTTAAAAGATGGTAGAAGCAATGAGAGGGTGAAAACAAAATGGAAGGGAACAGGAAGTAAGAATGAGTGGAAACGAGGGGTGGAGGGATACTTTCCTGAGTCCATCTTCTAGTGTAGAGGCTCCTGGAACCATAATGTTGTATATATTCACCACCAGCGCCACCAACAGTAATACATCAACAAAGGCAGGGAAACTCTAATACTAAATACCAATAGATAAGAATAATTCTAACTCCATTTCAAAATAATGATATAACTGCATTGAAAATGTAGGAAAAGAACCAAAACTAAGACAAATAATGTTGAAAAAGCATTTTATACGCATTTGGGATAAAGGCAGAAAGGACTATAAGCAAATATTCAACTCGAGTCAGTAAGTTTGATTTTTGCCAGTTTTGAAACTACTTTCAGTGTATTCTAGGACTGAGCAAACAAGTAAATCTATTGATGATAATGAAAGCCCAGTTTCACTGTCAGAAATGGGAGAAATAAATATTAAGAGAGCGCAGGCTAGCATAAACTTTCCAGTGTCAGGTTGGAATTGAAGGTATCAGCATATACTTATGGCATAGATAGATACATAGATAGATGAATGGATGGATAGATAGATGGATAGATAGATAGACGAAGTTGAAGTAATAGATGAACTTGTGCTTCCCTAATGGCTCAGTAGGTAGAGAATCCATCTACAAAGGAGGAGACTCAGGAGACCCTGGTTTGATCCTTGAATTGGAAAGATCCCCTGAGGAGGAAATGACAACCCAATCCATTATTCTTGCCTGAAAAATTCCATGGACAGAGGAGCCTGGCAGGCTACAGTCCAAAGGGTCATAAGGAGTTGGACCTGAGTGAGCAACTAAACACACATGTGCTAGAGAGAGAAACCAGCTTAGAATTACTGGCTCTGTCCTCTGAGAGAGTCTGTACTTAATGTCTCTGAAGTAACAATGAGCAAACCTACTGCTCACATCTTGGTTTCTAAATCATTCTCTGCTACCAGAAACGAAGGCTGTTTAGAGAAATGGCTGATACCAGGCTGGCATGGGAAAAGGGCATGATGGGCCTGTAACATTTGAAATAAAAGATATGCTAAAAAGAATGATAAACATGTCAAAAAGACTCAAGGGTCTGCTTGAAGGAAAGTCTACTAACTAAATCCATGACAATCTGAATCTTGAAATAATAATGGAATATAACCTATGAAAGAAAACAAAACCCCATAACTCCATACTGATATAAATTAATGAATGGGGAGAAAGAAAAGCTCTTCCTTATGGTAGAATGCAAAGTAATGAATTTAGAAGAAATGATTAGGAAAAAAAAGTCACCATTCAGCCTTCATTATACTAATAATTTATCAATGTAAACTAAATGAGGAATAGAATATTCACATACCTCAAAGTATCTCCAACCAAAATATGATTATTTGTAAAACTAGCAATTTTACAGTACAGAAATATGTCAGACACCACCTTAGCAAGTGGTCAAAATCAACATCTTCAGTAATAGCCAAATCCGTGCTTCTGTCTAGAATGTGTAAAGAAAGACACGCCACTTCTGTATTACCATCAAACAGGCATATCTGTATCTGAAAGTCAAAGTGAAAAGTGTTAGTCATTCAATTGTGTCCAACTCTTTGTGACCCCATGCACTGTAGCCCTTCTTTGTCCATGGAATTCTCCAGGCAAGAATACTGGAGTGGGTTGCCATTCCCTTCTCTGGAGGTCTTCCCAACTCAGGGTTTCAATCCAGGTCTCCTGTATTGTAGGTACATTCTTCACCATCTGAGCCACCAGGGTGTATCTAAGAATAAGGAAATATCAGACAAGCTCAAACTGAGGAACATTTACAAAATAATTGCTCTATATTGTTCCAATATATCTAGTTCATGAGAATCAAAGAAAATCTGTGGAACTGCTTCATCTTAAATGAAACTAAAGACTGAATAGTTGAATCTAATGTGATACTGGATTGGACTCTGGACCAGAATTTTATAGGAAAAATAAGACTCTTGAGAGTCCCTTGGACTGCAAGGAGATCCAACTGAAGGAAATCAGTCCTGAATATTCATTGGAAGGACTGATGCTGAAGTTGAAACTCCAATACTTTGGCAACCTGATGCGAAGAACTGACTCATTGGAAAAGACCCTGATGCTGGGAAACATTGAAGGCAGGAGGGGAAGGGGATGACAGAGGATGAGATGGTTGGATGGTATCACCTACTCTATTTTTATGAGTTTGAGTAAGCTCCAGGAGCTGGTGATGATCAGGGAAGCTTGGTGTGCTCCAGTCCATGGGGTCACAAAGAGTTGGACACGACTGAGAAACTGAACTGAGCTGATGAAACACAATATTGCTATGACTTTAAAAATTCAAATAACATCTCTCCATTACATAATAGTATTGCTCTAATGTTAACTTTCTGACTTTTAGTGTAGTTTTATAGTTAGGGCTCCCCTGGTGGCTCAGACAGTTAAGAAACTGTCTGTAATGTGGGAGACCCAGGTTCGAACCCTGAGTCAGGAAGATTTCCAGAGATGGGAATAGTTATCCACTCCAGTATTCTTGCCTGGAGAATTCCATGGAGTGAGGATCCTGGTGAGCTACAGTCCATGGGCTCACAAAGAGTTGGACACAGCTGAATGACTAACACAACAACGATAGGAAAATATCTTTGTATTTACAAAATGTACACAGAAGTAGTTAGGGTTCAAGGGGTACTATGTGGCCTTCCAACTTTCAAAAAGTGTAAAGAATGTTAATATAATTAAATCTATCTCAAAAGAATAAGGGCCTAAAAATCGAGATGCAACTAAACATTTAAATCAGAATTAATTTCCTAAAAAAAAAGCAAGCAGAAGATATTTTCTAGGAGGTTGAACAAAATGCATCCTTCTTTGCAATATCAAAGTTAATAATAAATAGCTTGTAAAAATACATAAAATGTTAAAAGTTATACCAGTGTTCAATTTCTGTAAAGCATGAGCTTAATATAGGTGATATATCCACCTTTTTCAACAGGGCCAATAATATCTATTTTGACATCTATGTTAATAGCTTTTCTCTGCTTTTTCATGCAGTGTCTTCCTGTTATGTTAACTGAGATTTTCTTGTTAAGATTTAATTTAAAATTCACAAAACTATCCTCACAGAGTAAAATCTTGTGGCAAAGGGAATATTTTGCTCTTAAGTGGCAAATGGAAAGTTGGAAGATGCCTGTCATCTCATGTCATCGTGGAACATTCTTATGATTTTTTTCATAGCCACTTAGTAAAACTTTATTCTATAAAGGTATTTACTTACTCATACATTCAACAAATACTATTGATCTGTTGCAAAATGAAACAGGTATTTAAGCAAAGGGTAAACTTAAGACTCCCCTTCACTTAAAAACAAGCCAAATGAGTCTCAAGATTCTTATGAAAAAGGAGCTCTTACTAGAAATCTATGAAACTGCTCTATGTTGCTGCTGCTGCTGCTAAGTCACTTCAGTCGTGTCCGACTCTGTGTGACCCCAAAGATGGCAGCCCATCAGGCTCCACAGTCCCTGGGATTCTCCAGGGAAGAACACTGGAGTGGGTTGCCATTTCCAAGACTACCAAAAAGACCAGAATTCTAATCCCAAGGCATCTAACGCAATCTGCTTTATTGGTGGGTGCTGTGAACAATTATTTTACCACCACAATATTTAAAAAACAGTCCATCTCTTTGTGACCCCCATGGACTGCAGCACACCAGGTTTCCCTGTCCTCCACTATCTCACGGAGTTTGCATCAACTCATGTCCATTGAGCTGATAATGCCATCCATCCTCTTTCACCCCCTCTTCTCCCCAAATCTTTTAAGAAAGAAAGGATTTCAGAATCTGTATCTTGAAATTCTACATATATAAGACATACTGTCCATAAGATTGCAATTAATTAGTTTATGATATTGTTGAAATAAGAAATAAATGACAATAAAAAGAATTTAATGTGTTGAAAAGAAAAATCTCTCTATATATACATATCTAGAATATATACCATTATATATAATAGATATATGTATAATCAAGAATTGCCTTGAAAGCCAGAAATAGATGCTTAGGGCTTGCATAGTGGCTTCCCTTGTGGCTCAGCTGGTAAAGAATCTGCCTGCAATGTGGAGACCTGGGTTCTGTTCCTGGGTTGGGAAGATCTCCTAGAGAAGGGAAAGGCTACCCACTCCAATATTCTGGCCTGCAGAATTCCATGGACAGTGTAGTCTCTGAGGTCACAAAGAGTCAGATAGGACTGAGTGACTTTTACTTCAGTTGCGTAGTAAGAACAGAATCCTGGGCTGAGGACCTAGGTCAAAAGAGTCAATTAACACAAGAAAAACAAAAGCCATCTATTTACATTCCTAATGTTAAGATGATGAACTCAGATAAATTGTATCAGATCAAAGGCTAAGCTGCTTAAACAAAGGGATTTTAAACTGTGGTGTATTAAATATGATTAAACTTTACTTCTATCACATATCAACCTAAAGATGATCCAGCTCAGTGGGTACCATGTTCCCCATGATCATTTAAGGATCCAGATTTCTTCTTTTGCTGATCCAGCTTTTCCTAAGGTGTTCCTTTCCTTCTTTTGCTTGGCCCAAACCAAGCTAGTGGCGGTGATGGAATTCCAGTTGAGCTGTTTCAAATCCTGAAAGATGATGCTGTGAAAGTGCTGCACTCAATACGCCAGCAAATGTGGAAAACTCAACAGTGGCCACAGGACTGGAAAAGGTTAGTTTTCATTCCAATCCCAAAGAAAGGCAATGCCAAAGAATGCTCAAACTACCCCACAATTGCACTCATCTCACATGCTAGTAAAGTAATGCTCAAAATTCTCCAAGCCAGGCTTCAGCAATACATGAACCGTGAACTCCTTGATGTTCAAGCTGGTTTTAGAAAAGGCAGAGGAACCAGAGATCAAATTGCCAACATCCACTGGATCATCGAAAAAGAAAGAGAGTTCCAGAAAAACATCTATTTCTGCTTTATTGACTATGCCAAAGCGCTTGACTGTGTGGATCACAATAAACTGGAAAACTCTGAAAGAGATGGGAATACCAGACCACCTAACCTGCCTCTTGAGAAATCTGTATGCACGTCAGGAAGCAACAGTTAGAACTGGACATGGAACAACAGACTGGTTCCAAATAGGAAAAGGAGTACGGCAAGGCTGTATATTGTCACCCTGCTTATTTAACTTCTACGCAGAGTACATCATGAGAAACACTGGACTGGAAGAAACACAAGCTGGAATCAAGATTGCCTGGAGAAATATCAATAACCTCAGGTATGCAGATGACACCACCCTTATGGCAGAAAGTGAAGAGGAGCTAAGAAGCCTCTTGCTGAAAGTGAAAGTGGAGAGCGAAAAAGTTGGCTTAAAGCTCAACATTCAGAAAATGAAGTTCGTGGCATCCGGTCCCATCACTTCATGGGAAATAGATGGGGAAACAGTAGAAACAGTGTCAGACTTTATGTTTTTGGGCTCCAAAATCACTGCAGATGGTGACTGCAGCCATGAAATTAAAAGACGCTTACTCCTTGGAAGAAAATTATGACCAACCTAGATAGTATATTGAAAAGCAGAGACGTTACTTTGCTGACTAAGGTCTGTCTAGTCAAGGCTATGGTTTTTCCTGTGGTCATGTATGTGAGAGTTGGACTGTGAAGAAGGCTGAGCACCAAAGAATTGATGCTTTTGAACTGTGGTGTTGGAGAAGACCCTTGCAAGTCCCTTGGACTGCAAGGAGATCCAACTAGTCCATTCTGAAAGAGATCAACCCTGGGATTTCTTTGGAAGAAATGATGCTAAAGCTGAAGCTCCAGTACTTTGGCTACCTCATGCGAAGAGTTGACTCATTGGAAAAGACTCTGATGCTGGGAGGGATTGGGGGTAGGAGGAGAAGGGGATGACAGAGGATGAGATGGCTGGATGGCATCACGGACTCAATGGATGTGAGTCTGAGTGAACTCCGGGAGTTGGTGATGGACAGGGAGGCCTGGCGTGCTGCAATTCATGGGGTCACAAAGAGTTGGACACTACTGAGCTACTGAACTGAACTGAGCTAAACCATGGGCTGTAGCCAGATAAGAAGACAAAAATGTGAAGTCCAGGTATTTCACTGCACCCATTACTTTCATATCTCATTGTCCTGGACTTAGTCACATGGCCACATCTCATAAATATGGTGGAGAAATGGAGTTTTTAAACTGCACAGACGTTTCCAGAAGATCCTACAGCCAGAAGGGAAAAGAGGACTATAGATCTTAGAGCCAATCAGTAATGCCTGACTCACAGATTATTCCATAAGATAGAATCTTATAGAAATGTTAGTTCAAAAAGCTCAAATGGGAAAGAAAGTAAATCTAACAATTTACTTTCAGGATTTAAAAGGAACTTAAATCCTGGAATAAGACAAAGGGGGAAAAAAAATGAAGATACAATGTAAGCATTATTAGGAAGTTTGAAAATTATATCAGCACCCATAATTATTTGGTATAACGACTTACTGAAATTTAAGATCTTAAAATAACTCCTTTAAGTACTTCTTTTTTCTTTTAACCTTAATTAAGCTTACTATTAGATTTAAAAATTTTAAAATATTTTTTAAAACTTAAAAAAAAAATCAAGCTCTCCCACCTGGTGAATCTGCTCCATGAAACTTGTAACACTTGGTATCATTCAGATTGAACTCACATAAACACATATTTTTATAGGTACCATGCTGATCATGTAAATGCAGTTAGCTTTCTGGGGAAAAAAAGAAAAAGAAACCACACAAATTGTAACTGATTAGACGCTACTGCAATCATCCAGAATTTAGTCTTTTGGGAGGAGGAAGGGATTGCATATTATTTCTACAGGAATATAGATAAACTTCACTTTACTTAAAGATTATTTTGTTCTTATAAAGCAGAATGAAAATGTACAGAAGTGGTTTCATGCTTTGTAACCCCACCAGGCTTCTCTTTGAGGAGGACAGTCATGATGCAAGCATCAAAAGTCTGGGCTCAAGTACATTCTATTCAATTCAACAAATACTTATTTAATTCCCTTTCTGGACATGGAATCTCAAAATGAAAAACTCAGCTTTCCACCTGTGTAGGGAAAACCCAATGCTTCCCTACTGTGTGTTTCTTCCCTGTAAACCTCTTTTACTATTCACATAAACTTCTGGTCACCAAAGTGTGAACCAAGCACTTTTCTGTGGCCCCAACTAGGAGTCCTAAGATTCAGCTCAATTCTGACACTTTCTAGGGTTTCAGGAGCTCTGTTTTGGGCACTTTACCAGAATCCCGTGCAGTCATTAATGATAATTTTAGCTCCTCCTCATATAGAAAGGAAAGACATATTGAAAATGTCTCCCAGGGAAGGTCACTCAGGTTTGTAGGCTTCCATTCCATTTTGTCAGTTCCAAAGGCAGGAGTGGTCCAGACAACCCTATCACCCTTTCAAGGCACTTGATATAATTGAGCTAAGAGACAATATCATCTCTTTCTCTAACCTTCTTTTGAGGCACTACTTCAATATTTGATTTCATTTTCCTTATTATAAAACCTATTTATTCGTTACTTTACTCAGAGCCTATTCATCCTTCTCACTGTTTATATTCCAACTCTTCTTTCTTTAGAATAGACATTAGGATTGGCCACTGTTCTGGACTAGCTTGCTGGTGGAAATACTAGTCTACAAGTGTTTCACCCTTGGTCCACTCCTGTTCACATAGGGATGGTGATTGCAGCCATGAAATTAAACGACACTTACTCCTTGAAAGGAAAGTTATGACCAACCTCGATAGCACATTCAAAAGCAGAGACATTACTTTGCCAACAAAGGTCTATCTAGTCAAGGCTATGGTTTTTCCAGTGGTCATGTATGGATGTGAGTTGGACTGTGAAGAAAGCTGAGCACCGAAGAATTAATGCCTTTGAACTGTGATGTTGGAGAAGACTCTTGGGAGTCCCTTGGACTACAAGGAGATCCAACCAGTCCATCCTAAAGGAGATCAGACCTGGGTATTCATTGGAAGGAATGATGCTGAAGCTGAAACTCCAATACTTGGGCCACCTGATGTGAAGAGTTGACTCGTTGGAAAAGACCCTGATGCTGGGAGGGATTGTGGGCAGGAGGAGAAGGGGACGACAGAGGATGAGATGGTTGGATGACATTACTGACTCGATGGACATAGTTTAGGTAAACTCGGAGTTGGTGATGGACAAGGAGGCCTGGTGTGCTGTGATTCATGCGATCGCAAAGAGTCGGACACGACTGAGTGACTGAACTGAACTGAACTGAGCTGAACTGAAGGTTACTCAGGGAAAAGATTGGTGAGCTATCTTTACCATCAGGCCTTCTGGTTGCTTTTACTCTTACACTAATTTTGACAGAATGCTAAAGGCATGTCCTTCCCCATCAGGCCTTTCGGAATTCTGGTGTAAGATGTAAGATATGGCTTCAATTTCTTGCTTAAGAATCATTTTTATTTCCAGCCCTGGAAGTTGCAGCCCTGGTCCTGTGACCACTGATCAAGTAGGGGAAAATGTTGAGATGATATAAAGAAGAAAGTATACCATCATCTTCCCCACCCACTCTCTCCCAGATCCAACAGAAAAACAGAAATATCCAGTTAGGATATTCCCCAACCCTGCTCATGTTCATGTTGAATGTAAGCACACATTCATGAAGGTATGTGTAGGCTAGACGTTCCTGCCCTTATCTCCCACAGTTCTAGAAGACCAGTGTTGCCACTGCCCATTCTAATTCTCCATCAAGCTAGTACTCTGAGGAGGATGTCTCACTGCTCATTGTTAGACATTTTGGTTTGCAAGTTGTGTTCTTTAACCTGAAGAAACTATGGCCAGTTATCCAGATTGGGACAATTTTTTCTATTCTGATTATTTTATAATATTCTGAGCATTTGCATCTATCACTGGGTGAACAAAGCCTGGTCCAGAGATAGTGTCCATTTCTGTCAGGGCCCAGGGCCCCCAGTGTCAGGGTCTAGTCCCGGTGGATCCAGGGAATTTGAAGGGGGGATGGAGTCAGCGTCCTAGGAAAGAATTTATTTAATTACAGATAAAAAGAGAGATTAGAAAAGGATAGTATATTAGGAAAATTAGTGGAGAAAAAGAGGCTGAATAACTTGGTTTACATGGAAAACCGATAAAACTCCAAGACAAGGAGTCTGCATCATCTATGTAGGCCACCAGCACCTGCTTGAATAGCGGAGGGTGCTCCACCTTGGGCTCCCTCTCGTGTGGGTCTTAGAAGCCAGGGCAAGTAAGTAGACATGGCGAGCCTCCACGCTCCAAATGGGAATTCAGCCAGAAAAGAAGACAACGAGAAAAGACCACACGGGGGAAACCAGTCTTTCCAGGAACTGGTCCGTTTTTATTGTTCAGGTTCACTTATATACTTTTTGTTATACATAGGGATGAATACAGAGTCACGCAGGGTCAGCAGACATGAACATTATCAAAATCAGGTGCTTTATACAAATGTATACAAAGGTCTTAGGGTTTTTACATCATCTTCTGGCCATAAGGCTTGCTGACATTTTATGACCCTTTCTTTCTGATAACGGTCAGTCAACCAGAAAATTTATTTTTTCCAGGGGTGATTTTTGCTTAAACCAGACACCACCCTCCAAAGGTACCAGATAAAGTTGCATTCCTATAGGTTTAGGGTGTAGTGGGTTACAATTAAGATAGGAATTTACTTAGCCTAAGGTTTAACATGACTAATATCAAAGGTTAATACTTATTTCTCCTATATGCTAGTTGTATTCATTATAAGGGCAGGGAATATGGAGATTTAGCAGCAAATATTGGCTCAACAAATGAAAAACCCTTCACCAATACAATTACTAATCAACCCACTATACTATACTAAAAATTTTCTAACTTCTCAAAAGAATCTGTATTTAAAAAGTTTAAAGCATCTCATGCCTCTCACGGTTGGGAGGCTGTGAATAATCACATGTGGCTGGATGAACCTGCTCAGGCAGGCTAGAGAACCTTCAGAGGAGTTTGTAAGTTGAAACACTCTTGTCATGCCCAGGAATTTTCATTAACTGGAGCTGTAAGTTAACTCCTTCTCTGAGAGAGGTGGTGGGGGACAGCCCCCCATAAAGTCAGAGGTGTAGGTGAGAGCATAAAACAGTAAAGTAGGCAGACTCTGGTTTTGGGGGTAGATGCTCGGGAACAGGGGGTCTCCTGAGGCTCGATCCCGCCTTTGCGTATGCCGAGCCTCCTTCCTCATGACCTTTGCCACAGGCGGAGTTCCTCATGCTGGCTTCTGGCATCTCCCCCTTTTTTATTTCTTAAAAGAGCCAGATGCAGCTCAGTCACGAGCTTCTGAATGTTCTGCCGAAGAATCCTGACAATACAAGGAAGAATGATTACAAGAAGCAAAATTACAGCACCAACAGCAGCATAACGAAAGATATTAGACAGAATGTTTTTTCCAGAAGTAAAGTTAGAGAAGGTGTGGAAAAAGTCATTAGCGGCTCCAGCAGCAGTGAAGTCCAACCGAGAGTGTTCCATGGTCTGTATCTGATTATGAAGTTTCCCTAAGTCTAAACTAATATCTGCCAAACACCTGAAATATGATTTTTCAACATATCGGGCATTTGCACTTGTTGAGTCAATGATATTGCTGCCACAGTAACAGTAACAGTAATAGTAACAGTAACAGTAATAGTAACAGTAACAGTAGCAGTTGTTGTTATTAAGGCTGAATTCCCTAAGATTAGTAAGCCCACAACCGTAGTGATTGCATTAAATCTTGTAGTTGTTGTAACACAGCAAGACCGTAATTATCATACCAATAAGTAGTTACAGTTACAGACACCATAAGATAGGGTGGACGTTTTAACACCACAAAAGAACAAACATTATATTGAAGAGTTAGGCAAGATGAAATCATACATTTTTCACAAGGCACTACATTAAGTTCACCTGTATAATTCATTTGTATATTAAGTTTTCCAGAATCATTAGTGAAAAGAAAAACCTAAGGAGAGGGTAGACAAGCCAAAACAGAATAAGTAGAATTAAGTGAGCACAAAGGGATAAATGCTTGTTGATTCTGTAAAGGGAGAAAAACAAAAAAAACCACTGTTTCCCTTCTGTTGGTTCTTTGGCTGACTGAATAATTAAATTGACACAAGAGAAAAAAAACACACAAATTTTTATTTTACAAGTATGGTATCTCATAGAAATATCAGACTCAAAGAAGTGACCAAAACAGGCAATTTTTATACAAAGAAACAATAAATTTGAATTTACATGTCTGGGGCTTGGGGTAGAAATTAGTGAAGGAGTAACACAGTTTGTTTATATAGGCTTCTCAGCCTAAATTCTCTATCTCCAGTGACAAAGATGCCTTCTCCCTTCTGGTACAAGGAGGGTACATTTCACATGGGAGATTTATTTCCTGCTTTCAGGGGAACAAAGGATGGCCAGAATGTCCTTGTATTGGCTGCTTCTTAGGTGACTTTTGTTCAATACAGTTAATATGCCAAAGTAGCATACTTGGGGGTGGCCTGCCCTGGACCCCATAAATTCTAATCATCTAAATCTGGATGGGCTATTTTGGATGAGCCTTGATATGTCCTCTTTTAATGTACCCTCCAAATTCCTACAGAGGTTTCTGTAAGGATGTGCCCCAAATGGACCAGGTTTCCATTGTCCTCTTTCTGGACCATATGGCCATGCCAATGACCACTGCCCAAGAACCAGTGAAAACCCAAACATAGGGGCTTTTTCTTTTCCACTGTTGAATTCTTCCATCAGTGCTAGGTAAACAGCATGAAGTTCAGCTCACAGAGCTGAGCTGATTTGTTTTTACCTTCTTCAATTAGAACAGTGACTTTTCAAATAAGCTATCCATTCACTGTGGAACTGCCATCCACCGTTGGTTAGTTGAGAGCCGTTTGAAGGACACTATTCAAGTGACAATAGACTCTAGTAGCTCCTCCTACAGTTCTAAAGTCAGTCCTAGGGGAAGTGACTCCTTGCTCATGAGTATCTCTGCCTTGCCTTTCCTCAGGCAACATGTTGTTTGTTGTTGTTCAGTTGACAAGTTATGTCTGACTGTTTGCGACCCCATGGACTGCAACATATCAGGCCACCCTGTCCCTCACGATCTCTCAGAGCTTGCCCAAATTCCTATCCATTGAATCTGTGATGTTATTCAACCATTTCATTCTCTGCTTCCCTCTTCTTCTGTCTTCAGTCTTTCCCAGAATCAGGGTTTTTTCAAATGAGTCAGCCCTTAGTATCAGGTGGCCAAAAGACTGGAGCTTCAGCTTCACCATCATTCCTTCTAATGAGTATTCAGGGTTGATTTCTTTCAGGTTTGACTGGCTTGATCTTCTTGCTGTCCAAGGGACTCTCAAGAGTCTCCTCCAGCTCCACATTTTGAAAGCATCAATTCTTTGGTGCTCTCCCTTCCTTATGGTCCAACTCTCACATTCATACATGACTACTTGGAAGGACCATAGCCTTAACGACAGACCTTTCTCAGCAACATTACTCTGTATAAATAATTTCCATTATATTATGGAACCGTTTGGGAGTATTTCCATCCCTATTAGAGTATTTTTCGGATATTGCCCTAGACATTATGAGTATTGCAGATATCAAGATCATTTTATGTCTTTCATTCATTGGGTAGCTTCAGTTAATGTCTGATAGTGAGGTAGAATGGACTTCCCTGGTGGCTCAGTCGTAAAGAATCTGCTTGCAATGGAGGAGCCACAGGAGACACAGGTTCAATCTCTGGGTCAGGAAGATCCCCTGGAGGAAGGCATGACAACCCACTACAGTATTCTTGCTTGGAGAACCCCATGGACAGAGGAGCCTGGCAGTCTATAATCCACAGGGATGCAAAGAGTTGGACATGACTGAAGGGCCTTAGCATGCACAGTGAGGTAGAAAATACCTCTCAAATAAAAATTTTCTAATCCAGAGTTCCAGTAATAGTTGCTGAGAGGTGCCCACAGGTTTCTGCCATAAGCTTCAGTCAGGGCTCCAGGTAGCATTATCATGCATGAGAATTTGTCCCCAACCACCTCTCACTCCAGGTCTCCAGCTTCTATTCCACACTATGAGAGCTCAGTCAATCTTACTAATTTCTATTTATGTCCTAGCCTGTCCAATTAGTATCCTTTGGAAGGGAGATTTACCTGCCTTCTGTTTTTCAATAGAAATAGGGGAAACATTCCCCAAACACAAGCCTCGTCTGTGAATATAGTCAAGTTTTAAAAAATATCCAACCACTTCACTTAAAGTCTGTCCAAACATATCAATTCTCCCATAAACTTTTACTATAATTCCATCAACTCTTATATTCCTAACTGTAGCCTCTATTAGGATTTCATCAACATGGTTTTGCTTTACAATATTAGATAGAGAACGAGTTTCCCAGCCAGACCTAGTATCTATCCCCATAAAACATTCAGGTAAGGAAGACACAACCATTTCACATAAAGTCTGTTGAAACATTCCAACTTATCAGGATATAGAAGTCTTACTGGCTCTCACATTTTTCTGTCTCATATTTTCTCAATCCAATTTTCGCCTGTGCCAAGGCTTTACCAATGGGTTTTGGTACCACAGTTGGGGGTTCCTATATCAAGGAGTCTTGGAAAGTCCTCCTTCATTCCCTCTTATTTTGCCCACACTGTACAAAAGGCTTTGGGTCCCCAATGAGGAGTCAAGCCAAGGGACCACTGGATCATTTGTCAATCTTTAACTTGATTCTTCTCCTCAACCCCTGCCACAAGTACAAATGACTGTTGGTCAGATTTCTAATTGTAATCCCTGTATTCAGGCTTTTAAATTTTTTTCCAAACTGGGAGAAATGAATTGGGCTTGTCTGAGGCAGTTTAATATTGGGGGACAAGTTGGGGTCCCTTCAACCCTCTCAACCTTTGGTAGTGCTGTACTTAGGCTTTTGCTTTAGCTCCATCAATGTGTGTTTTATTTATCCCAATTTTCAATAGATGCAGAGAAGGCCTTTGACAAAATTCAACATCCATTTATGATAAAAACTCTCCAGAAAGCAGGAATAGAAGGAACATACCTCAACATAATAAAAGCTATATATGACAAACCCACAGCAAACATTATCCTCAATGGTGAAAAATGGAAAGGATTTCCCCTAAAGTCAGCAATAAGACAAGGGTGCCCACTTTCACCGCTACTATTCAACATAGTTCTAGAAGTTTTGGCCACAGCAATCAGAGCAGAAAAAGAAATAAAAGGAATCCAAATTGGAAAAGAAGAAGTAAAACTCACTGTATGCAGATGACATGATCCTCTACATAGAAAACCCTAAAGACTCCACCAGAAAATTACTAGAGCTAATCAATGAATATAGTAAAGTTGCAGGATATAAAATCAACACACAGAAATCCCTTGCATCCTATATACTAATAATGAGAAAGTAGAAAAAGAAATTAAGGAAACAATTCCATTCACCATTGTAATGAAAAGAATAAAATACTTAGGAATATATCTACCTAAAGAAACTAAAGACCTATATATAGAAAACTATAAAACACTGATGAAAGAAATCAAAGAGGACAGGAATAGATGGAGAAATATACCACATTCATGGATTGGAAGAATTAACATAGTGAAAATGAGTATACTACCCAAAGCAATCTACAGATTCAATGTAATCCCTATCAAGCTACCAGTGGTATTTTTCACAGAACTAGAACAAATAATTTCAAGATTTGTGTGGAAATACAAAAAACCTTGAATAGCCAAAGCAATCTTAAGAAAGAAGAATGGAACTGGAGGAATCAACTTGCCTGACTTCAGGCTCTACTACAAAGCCCAATTCTTAATAGTCATTTAAAAGTTTCCACCCTGCTGGGGTGAGTCTCATGACTTTTTCCTCTTGCTTCATTCCTATAAATATTTGCTTTATTACCTTTTTTGTTTAATAACCATTTAAAAATATGCACCCTGCTAAGACAGTCTCTTGATTGTTTTCTCTGCCTTCACCCAGTCACTCTTCTCAGAATGAATAGACCTTATAATGGCTTTTTATCGAGACTGGAATACCAGCCTGGCTATATCTGCAAGAACAGCCTTCTCTGGGTCTGGATCATGCAATATCTATCTGTGATTGTTCATTACTGAGCTGTGGGAATTGTATAAACCCAAACATGCTCTTCTACTCTGCAGCATCCCAAACCAAACATTCAGTTCCCAATTAGTCACGCTCACAGGCCATTTCCTTAAAGGTTCTGCAGAAAGCTCATTTTACTGACAAACAAAATGAAATAACTCCTTCACACTATTCCCTCAGGTTTCAATAGTTTCTTGGTATTTTCCCCTGACGTTGGTTATCTTCTTGGTAACCAGAGTTCTCAGAAGTGCTTTCTGTTCTCCCAGCACTGTTTTAACCTTGGCTACTGGTTAAAGCTCAGGCTCATTGAAATCTGAATCTGGTCTAATATTGAGATCCAACTCAGCATTTTTGTTTACTTTCAAGTCAGCTATTACACATAATAATAGCCAAGGAATAGGTTATTTTGCCTTTTTATTATTAGTTTGTATTTTCTTATGCACCAAATGAACCAACTCCCCTGAAGTTGGACCTATGTCTAAATTTCATTAATAACTTTACCTTTAATATATGATTTACAACACAGCTGCTTCTCCATAGCCTGGTGACTGTGAAGGAAAAGACTCAGTTTTTCTTTTCTATGTAGGGAAAAGTAGGAAAAACCTACCAGGGATCACATGTGTTTTTCAACTCCTCTAGATGAAGCTTGTTTATATAGTCAAAATGAGAGATTGGAAAATAAAAGTAGTGATTTCATATTTTGAATGGCTGTAAGAGTAATGCTGTTGGAGTTACTGAGCATGGATTAATTAAGTATAGGCTTAATGTATTAATCTATGCATCCCACATAAAATTACTGAACATTTAATATACGTACAGCACTAGGCAATTTTTTGACTCTTGCTATTACATTCAAGGATTGACACTGATCCAACAGGGTTAGTATTCTACATTACTATGCTGTGAATTCTTGTGCTCTTTACTGGTCCCATTCCTTCCTCATTCTTTCAATAGATTTTCACTTTCATTATTTCCAGTTATCTCATCAATAAATCAAAGTATTTTGATAGAAGACATTTGAGATAGATGGAAGTGAATGAATCAGACATTCCGATTTCAAGGATTCATTAATCTTGAAAAGATAAGGAATAAAAAAAAGATGGTATATGACTAAATGCTAAATGCATTAGGTGACATGAAACTTTAGAATAGGAGTGAAGAGTGTACATTTAAAAAGCCATTGGAGTCTGAGCAAGATTTTGAAGGATGGGAAGGATGCAGAAAGTTATGACCAACCTAGGTAGTATATTCAAAAGCAAAGACACTACTTTGCCTACAAAGGTCCATCTAGTCAAGGCTATGGTTTTTCCAGTAGTCATGTATGGATGTGAGAATTGGACTGTGAAGAAAGCTGAACGCTGAAGAATTGATGATTTTGAACTGTGATGTTGGAGAAGACTCTTGAGAGTCCCTTGGACTGCAAGGAGATCCAACCAGTCCATTCTAAAGGCGATCAGTCCTGGGTGTTCTTTGGAAAGAATGATACTAAAGCTGAAACTCTGGCCACCTCATGCGAAGAGTTGACTCATTGGAAAAGATTCTGATGCTGGGAGGGACTGGGGGCAGGAGGAGAAGGGGATGACAGAGGATGAGATGGATGGTTGGCATCACTGACTCAATGGACATGAGTTTGGGTGAACTCCGGGAGTTGGTGATGGACAGGGAGGCCTGGCATGCTGCAATTCATGGAGTTGCAAAGAGTCGGACATGACTGAGCGACTGAAATGAACTGAACTGAACTGAAGGATATGGACAGGAAAAGGACTGAGAATACATTTCTTTTTTTCTTTTTTTTTTTTTTTAGTTTTTTATTTTTTAAATTTTAAAATCTTTAATTCTTACATGCGTTCCCAAACATGAATCCCCCTCCCGCCTCCCTCCCCATAACATCTCTCTGGGTCATCCCCATGCACCAGCCCCAAGCATGCTGTATCCTGCGTCAGACATAGACTGGCGATTCAATTCTTACATGATAGTATACATGTTAGAATGCCATTCTCCCAAATCATCCCACCCTCTCCCTCTTCCTCTGAGTCCAAAAGTCCGTTATACACATCTGTGTCTTTTTTCCTGTCTTGCATACAGGGTCGTCATTGCCATCTTCCTAAATTCCATATATATGTGTTAGTATACTGTATGGGTGTTTTTCTTTCTGGCTTACTTCACTCTGTATAATCGGCTCCAGTTTCATCCATCTCATCAGAACTGATTCAAATGAATTCTTTTTAATGGCTGAGTAATACTCCATTGTGTATATGTACCACAGCTTTCTTATCCATTCATCTACTGATGGACATCTAGGTTGTTTCCATGTCCTGGCTATTATAAACTGTGCTGCGATGAACATTGGGGTACATGTGTCTCTTTCCATTCTGGTTTCCTTGGTGTGTATGCCCAGAAGTGGGATTGCTGGGTCATAAGGTAGTTCTATTTGCAATTTTTTAAGGAATCTCCACACTGTTCTCCATAGTGGCTGTACTAGTTTGCATTCCCACCAACAGTGTAGGAGGGTTCCCTTTTCTCCACACCCTCTCCAGCATTTATTGCTTGCAGATTTTTGGATCGCAGCCATTCTGACTGGTGTGAAGTGGTACCTCATTGTGGTTTTGATTTGCATTTCTCTAATAATGAGTGATGTTGAGCATCTTTTCATGTGTTTGTTAGCCATCCGTATGTCTTCTTTGGAGAAATGTCTATTTAGTTCTTTGGCCCATTTTTTGATTGGGTCGTTTATTTTTCTGGAATTGAGCTGCATAAGTTGCTTGTATATTTTTGAGATTAGTTGTTTGTCAGTTGCTTCATTTGCTATTATTTTCTCCCATTCAGAAGGCTGTCTTTTCACCTTGCTTATATTTTCCTTTGTTGTGCAGAAGCTTTTAATTTTAATTAGATCCCATTTGTTTATTTTTGCTTTTATTTCCAGAATTCTGGGAGGTGGATCATAGAGGATCCTGCTGTGATTTATGTCTGAGAGTGTTTTGCCTATGTTCTCCTCTAGGAGTTTTATACATTTCACCCCAAAACAATGAATTTCACCTTTTTTCCAAATGCTCATGGAACCTTCTCCAGGATAGATCACATCCTGGGACATAAATCTAAACTTGATAAATTCAAAAAATTGAAATCATTCCAAGCATCTTTTCTGACCATAATGCATTAAGATTAGATCTCAATTACAGGAGAAAAACTATTAAAAATTCCAACATATGGAGGTTGAACAACACACTTCTGAATAACCAACAAATCACAGAAGAAATCAAAAAGAAATCAAAATATGCATAGAAACTAATGAAAATGAAAACACAACAACCCAAAACCTGTGGGACACTATAAAAGCAGTGCTAAGAGGAAAGTTCATAGCAATACAGGCATACCTCAAGAAACAAGAAAAGAGTCAAACAAATAACCTAACTCTACAACTAAAGCAACTAGAAAAGGAAGAATTGGAGAACCCCAGAGTTAGTAGAAGGAAAGAAATCTTAAAAATTAGGGCAGAAATAAATGCAAAAGAAACAAAAGAGACCATAGGAAAAATCAACAAAGCCAAAAGCTGGTTCTTTGAAAGGATAAATAAAATTGACAAACCATTAGCCAGACTCATCAAGAAGCAAAGAGAGAAAAATCAAATCAATAAAATTAGAAATGAAAATGGAGAGATCACAACAGACAACACAGAAATACAAAGGATCATAAGAGACTGCTATCAGCAGTTGTATGCCAATAAAATGGACAACGTGGAAGAAATGGACAAATTCTTAGAAAAGTACAATTTTCCAAAACTGAACCAGGAAGAAATAGAAAACCTTAACAGACCCATCACAAGCACGGAAATTGAAACTGTAATCAGAAATCTTCCAGCAAACAAAAGCCCAGGTCCAGACGGCTTCACAGCTGAATTCTACCAAAAATTTCGAGAAGAGCTAACACCTATCCTCCTCAAACTCTTCCAGAAATTGCAGAGGAAGGTAAACTTCCAAAGTCATTCTATGAGGCCACCCTCACCCTAATACCAAAACCTGACAAAGATGTCACAAAAAAAGAAAACTACAGGCCAATATCACTGATGAACATAGATGCAAAAATCCTCAACAAAATTCTAGCAATCAGAATCCAACAACACATTAAAAAGATCATACACCATGACCAAGTGGGCTTTATCCCAGGGATGCAAGGATTCTTCAATATCCGCAAATCAATCAATGTAATTCACCACATTAACAAATTGAGAATACATTTCTTTTCAACACATGCAGCTATAAAGAATTGAAAAAGAAGTACACATTAGCATAGAATACTGAGAAAATAACTTGTCCGGAGAGGAGATTTATCATAATGATTTCTCTAATTCATTCATCAATAAAGAAATTTGTCTTCAGTGAATATTGTAAACAAGATGGCATGCAAGGATCTTGAGGTAAAGTTATGGAACCAATATTCCAGCAAAGGAAAAACTAATTAAACAACTAATGCTAATTAACTAAGATTGGAGGGGGAAAACAGCTAACTATAAAGGGCAAACCAGATAAAACCCATTGGTTTCCAAATATACTCTAGCAGCTACCTAATGTGATTATGTAAGATATACCAATAATTTTTAAATACAGGTTAGTCTTTAAGCACTTTTAAAGTTCACTTTCTAATGTTTTTCTATCTTTTCTTCCCTTTGAAAATATGTGCCAAAGAGAGCCAGTCATAGAACAGCTTGATGTCTAACAGTTCAATATATATTGATGCATTTTTGTTGTTTCCACTTTTTCCAGAATTCCTTTAGGTTGAAGACATATTTTTTAGAGTTATTTTTTTACTTCTCACTCAATACTAGTTGTCAGAAGGCTCTGGTGGAAAGGGGGAAGCACCTTGGACTTGAACTTAGATCACTGACCAGATTTCTTCATATGAACAGCCAGGTGGCTGATAATCCAAATTCTAAACATGAGCTTCAGTGGGTATATTTGTAAATAAAATAAAATAAAAATAGGAATGACATGTATTTGAGATAATACTTTTTTACTATAAAGGGTTATATGATTATACATTTAGGGAGCTGCCAGTTCTATCCATGCCACTCTCTGCTTAAATTTCTTCTTTTACTGCTTAAGCTGGTTTCATTAAGACTGCTCTGCTCCTCTCCTTCCTCTGTGACTTTTCTTTACCTACTGTTACAGTGTTCTGGTAAGATGTAGGCATCTAAGGACCAGGGAGCCCACAGTAGTAACGGGGAAGAAGTTCATTCAGCGCTATCCTAGGGCAGGGTTACAAGGTCATGATATAGTATGTGATATATACAGTGCATCAACTCAAGAGAGTTGGGGGTAGAGAGAAGGGGGAAGCAGGGCTTGAGTTTAGCTACCATTTGCTGAAGTTTCAGCTGAGTGAAGGGAGAGCCTGTTAGACATTTTTATTGACTGCTCTACATTGCAGGTACTTAATCAGATGGAGAGAAAGGGAATTAT